>NC_086118.1:37988607-40488607 GCF_963921235.1 Mobula hypostoma | reverse complement strand
TTTTTGTTAAAACACAGTGACGCTGTTTCTGTTTACAAATTTGAATGATCCCATCTGGAAACCTGTGCGTGCATGGAGAGTATCTAATACATATTAACAAGGTAGTCTGCCTTCCCATCACTCGTATATACCAGTGTTTGGTTTGGAACAAAACGGAACCTGGGGCCAGTGTAACAAGACGCCATGCACGTCCATCAGTGTGGTCACGTGAAACACTCAGAAAAAGGAAAAATCGCTCGCAGGCCAGATAAGCATAGTATCCCAATATTTGCTCGCGGGCCGGATCTGGTCTGTGGGCCATAGGTTGCCTACCCCTGTCCTAGGTTAAGAACAATGATACTAGGATTTGAGGCTTGCTTGCCCATGCTCATAACTATCACCTTTGGCAATGGGGCCTGTACTCCAGAATTAACTCTGCCCGTAGCCGAGATGTTCCAGTGCAGTTGCAGTGCTGACATCCAGCCGACAATGAGGAAATGAGCCCAGGTGTGTCCAGTTCACAAAATACAGGACAAATCCAACTTGGTTAATTACCACCTAATTGATCAACACTTGGTCACTGACAAAACGAGGAAACATTGACAGTGCTATCAAATAGCACTTACCCATCCAAAATTGTCAAAAACTAATCCGCTCTATGTAAAAACCTATCTAACTGGTTCTTAAATATATTTAGTGAGGAAGCCTCAACTGCTTCCCTGGGCAGAGAATTCCACAGATCCACCACTCTCTGGGGAAAAAGTTTCTCCTCATCTCCGTCCTAAATCTTCTCCCCTGAATCTTGAGGCAATGTCCCCTAGTTCTCATCTCACCTACCAATGGAAACAACGTTCCTACTTCTACCTTATCTATCTCTTTCAAAATTTTGTATGTGTCTATAAGATCCCCTCTCATTCTTCTGAACTCCAGAGAGTATAATCCCAGGCGACTCAATCTCTCCTCATAGGTTAACCCCTTCATCCCTGGAGGCAGCACTTGATCAAGTACAGCACTGAGGTACCCCAGTAAAATTGGAGTCAAAGGAAAGGCATACCCTTGGGGTATTTGGGGAGCACAATGCTATTACAGCTCGGGGCACTGGAGTTCAGAGTTCACTCCCAGCATCTTCCCTAAGGAGTCCAGGTACGTCTTCCCCGCGGAGTGCATGGGTTTTCTCTGGCTGCTTTGGTTTTCTCCCTTTTCCAAAGATTTACCGGGGAGGTTAAATGGTCATTGTAAATTGTCCTGTGATTAGGTTAGGGTTAAATCGGGGCTGTCGGGCGTTACTGGTCAGAGCAGAAGGATCTATGCCATACTGTATCTCTGAATAAAAAATAAATTAAAATTCCATTGATTGGAGTTATATCTTGTACAAAGGTACAACTTCTACACCAACAAGAGGAGCAGTGAAGGTAAAGTAGAAACTGGCTTTCCTTCAAGTTGCACACCAAGCTGACTTGGAAATATATTGCTGGTCTTTCATTGCTGCTGGTCTTAAATCCTAGAATTCCCAACAACATTGTGTGAATACTTTCATCAGAAGGGCTGTAGTAGTTCAAGGAGGCATTTTATCATTGCCTTCTCAAGGGCAATTAGTGAAAGGCAATAAATTCTGGCCCTGCAGCAATGCCCAAATCCTCCAAAGTATGTAGATGACAGGACTGAAACTTCCTGGATATCTGGATTAATAAAAGTCCACAAGTTTACTATATTGCATTCTGCCTTTGAGTCATTGTCATGTAAGTGTCTTCAAAAGCCACACTCCCCGTAGTGAGTCTGCACTTCAAGCATCCTTCCATCTCTGTGCTGTAACTCCTAGCTTTTCAGATCAGTGTGACTTCATTTTGTGTTTAAAAATTTAACAACTAAACAAAATATGGCCTCTTAATGAAGGGAAAAGATCAAAGCCTCCAAAACATCATTGATATCATATGTGGAAAAGTTTAAAAGGTTGATACTTATTCAAAGCTTTGCTGTGATTCTGACTGTAATTAGTGTATTTGTATGACTTATGCAACTCTGTGACAGCGTTAATGATCTTCTGTCCATCACAATAATCTGAGGACAATCTTTAGATAGAACCATCAATGAAAACGGTGTAGCTACTGAAAGCATGGTCCACTTTCCTTTACCTGTCAGGTAGAAAGCCTTGTACTGCCTTAGACGGATAGTCTTCAGGTCCCCATATTGCCCAGCTGCTCCACTGTTTGGATGGAAGAGAGCCTGGAACATCATGAAGAGTCAGGTTTCAGTTCTAGTGCCCATCTCTGAGCAAATCCAAGATAATGCTGCAGTTATCAGTATAGTACCAAGACAAACAAAAGCAGAAGCTACAGTGGGTGTTAATTTCATGCTTTGAGTGATTCAGCGGCTCCTCATTTAAGATCAACTTCATACCTACAGTACTACACATGATCCATTCGATTGCACCACAAAACTTACTTTGCGCTTCTGGATTTTTGTCAGAGGATTGCACTGAGAATTCCACAGGTAACTCTGTGCCCCAAATGTGAAAGCAATGGGTTTTGGGAAGAGAGGAAGGAGAGTATAAACTTATGATTTGAATTGAATTGACTTTATTACTTACGTCCTTCATATACTTGAGGAGTAAAAATTTATGCTGTTGGAATGGTGGGGCGCGAAATCAGATAATCAGATTTTCTTTTTAAAACCACGAAAGTTCCCAAACATGGAGAAAGACAATATGATCAAATTGAAGAGAAACCATGGATTAATATTATTATTTAACAAAAGAAAGGCTACAACTACTTCATTTGCAAAATAAACATACAAGTGATGTTAGTAGTCTAGCAGCAAAAACAAATAGATTATTATTTTGACAAACATGAAAACTAGGTGTCTTCTGAAGTTTTACAATTAGTTTTGATGCCTTGGCACAGGAATCATAAAATATATCTAGGGTAGTTAATTCTTCTCACCACACTCCATAACATTTACTATATAGTAACTCTACATGCCTTCTGCATTCAGCCAACTAGCGGAGGCTATCAGTCAATGTTTACATTTGAAGACAGGCTGCATTTGGAAAATATCATGTCTACCTCATTTGTTGATAAATGGCATACTAAAAGTGATAGCCTGCCAGTACGAAATTGGAACAGAAATCAAAATATTTTTACATTGCATGTACTGTATTTGCTTCTCAATTTAGTAGCAGAAATAATTCTATCTTTCAAATTCCACTCCCAATTGAACCTAGACACTTTCTTCACTTTAATTGGTTTTCATGGACTACAACTTGGAATTCACCACAATCATTCCATCCAAACTTATTATGAAGCTTCAAGACCTAGGCTTCTGTTCCTCTATCTGCAGTTGGATATTTGACTTCCGCATCAGGAGACCTCAGTCAGAGAGGATTGATAGCAACTTCTCCGAATCGATCGAGAATCTCCGGAGGGGAAGGCCCCAAATTCTCGGCTTTGCCTATTGCCTGTTGCCGGGGCCGGGGTTGAAGCGCTCGGCAGAGATGGTGCTTGGTGTCGGAGGGCTGGTCGAAGGCCTGAAGTTTTCGGACAGACACAAGAGTTGGATGTGGTTGGGTGCTTCCAGGGTGCTGCATCGGCAAGTTTGCGGCGCTGGAGGTTCACGGCAGGGAGAGTTTTTTTTTTCTTCCTTCTACTGTCTGCGTGAGATGATTGGACTTTCGAGAGACTTTGGGACTTCTTTTTACCGTGCCCATGGTCTGTTCTTCATCAAATTACGGTATTGCTTTGCACTGTTGTAACTATATGCTATAATTACGTGGTTTTTGTCAGTTTTTCAGTCTTGATTTGTCTTGTGTTTCTGTGATATCATTCTGGAGGAACATTGTATCATTTCTTAATGCATGCATTACTAAACGACAATAAAAGAGGACTGCGTGTCCTCATAATCTAATCTAATCTAATCCTCCTTGCTGATCATCAACACAGGTGCACCTCAAAAATTAGCTCCCTGCTCTACTCTATATACATGCTCTTATGGTGCTTCGATGTAGCAGTCTTGTCACACTCTTATTCTTCTGACCTGGAACATCTAGTGATTAAGTGCTGTCCATTCTACTGACCAAGAGAATTCTCCTCCAGGATCCTGACCACAGTTTACGTACCGCTAAAGGCTGATATTAAGCAAGGGCTCAATGCATTGAGTGTCACAATTAGCAAACAAGAAACAGGCTACTCCAACACCTTTCAAATCATTTCCAGGACCTCAGTCAAGCTTCTGCCCAGTTATCAACATATCTCCTGCAGCATTAGAGGTCCTAACACACTCAATCAATGTCACACTACTATAAGGAATAGCTACTCTTCCACCTCTAAACCACATTTTGGGAAATCTGATCATCTGCTATCCTCCTCTTACCTGCATACAGGCAGAGGCTAAAGAGCAAGGCTCCGGAAGTAAGGACAATGAAGAGGTGGTCATGGGAGCCAGAGGAGGGGCTACAGGACTGCTTCAAGTCAGCAGACTGGGCCAAGTTCAAGGGCTCAAATGAGCATCTGAATGAATGCGCCATGCTTGTCACAGACTTTATATAGTCAGTTGTGGACGAGTGTATCCCCCAAAAATCATTTAATCTTCCTCAACTAGAAGCCCTGGATGAACCAAGAGATCTGTAATCTGCTAAGGGCCAGATCAGTGGTGTTCAGGTCTAGTGACCAAGTAAAATACAAGGGGTCCAGATATGACCTCCAGAAAGCCATCTCACATGTAAAGTGGCAACTCTGGACCAAACTAGAATCACTGAAGGATGCTCGACAGCTGGCAGGGCTTGAATGCTATCACCTCATACAAAGTAAAAGCATGCGACATAAGTGACATCAAGGCTTCGCTCCCAGATGAGCTCAGTGCCTTTTATAAAAGTTGCTGGTGAACACAGCAGGCCAGGCAGCATCTCTAGGAAGAGGTACAGTTGACGTTTCGGGCCGAGACCCTTTGTCAGGACTCGTGTTCAGTGCCTTTTATGCTCGCTTTGACCGCCAAGACATGCAGGCACCTTCACAAACTTCCATAGACTCTGATGACCCAGTAATTTCAGTCATTGAGGCCGACGTGAGAGCATCCTTTAGGAGGTTGAACCCACGGAGCATCTGGCCCAGATGGGGTATCTGGCCAACTACTGAAGACCTGCGCTGATCAACTGGCTGGAGAGTTCACTGATGTTTTTAATCTCTCCTTTCGGCAGTCTGAGGTACCCACCTGCTTCAAGCAGGTTTCAATTACATGAAGAAGGCCCAAGAAGAACGTGGTAATCTGCTTTAATGACTATCGTCCAGTAGCACTTACATCCACTGAGAAGAACTCTGAGTGGTTGCTGATGAAACATATAAACTCTGGCCTGAGAAATGACTTGGATCGACTCTGGTTTCCCTACTGTCACAACAGGTAAACAGCAGGTACCATTTCATTGGCTCTTCACTCAACCCTGGAACATCTGGACCATGAAGATGCATGCATCAGGATCCTCTTCATTGACTACAGCTTGACAATCAATACTATTATCCCCTCAAAACTAATCAATAAGCTTCACGAGCTAGTCCTCAAAACCTTGTTGTGCAACTGAATCTTTGATTTCCTCACTTGCAGACCCCAGTCAGTTGAATTGGCAGCGTCTCATCCACCGCTGCCATCGGCACAAGCATGCCATAAGACTGTGTACTTAGCCGCCGGCTTTACTCACTTTATGACTGTGAGGTTAAGCAGAGCTCCACAGCAATATTTAAGTTTGCTGTTGACACCACTGTCACTGGCTGAATCAAAGGTGATGAAGATTCAGCATATAAGAGGGAGAATGGAAATCTGGCTGAATGGTGCCACAACAACCTCTCAATGTTAGTAAAACCAAAGAACTGATTTTTGACTTCAGGAGGAGGATACTGAAGGTCCATGAGCCAGTCCTCCTCAGGGGATCAGAGGTGGTGAGGGCCAGCAACTTTCAATTCCTCAGTGTTATAATTTCAGAGGATCCGTCCTGGGTCAGTATGTCAGTACCATTACAAAGAAGGCACAACAGCACCTTTACTTTCTTGGCGGTTTGCCAAGATTCAGCATTACATTTATAGATGCATGGTGGAGAGTATACTGACTGGTTGCATCACGGCCTGGTATGGGAACACCAACGCCCTTGAACAGAAAAGCTTACAAAAAGTAGTGGATACAGTCCATCACAGGTAAAGCCCTCCCCACCATTGAGCATATCAACAGGAAAGCAGCATCCATCATTAAGCACCCCCACCATCAAGGCCATGGTCCCTTCTCACTAATGACTACAGCAGCCTCGCCTTTTCACATTGGTTGTTTGTCCCTTTTTGTGTGTGGTTTTTCACTGATTCTATTGTGCTTCTTTGGATTTACTGAGAATGCTTGCAAGAAAATTAATCTCAAGGTGGCATATATGTACTTCCATAATAAATTTACTTTGAACTATGAACATATGAATAAGCGGCTAAGCACAGTTCCAATGCCATCTTCAAATTCGCCGACAACACTACTGTTGTTGAGCAAATCACAGGTGGTGACGAGTCAGCTTACCGGGCTGAGATCGGACACCTGTTTGAGTGGTGCCACAACAACAACCTCTCCCTCAATGTCAGCGAAACTAAAGAGCTAATTGCTGACTTCAAGAAGTAAATTGTTGACATGTGCCGGTCTACATTGAGCAATCAGCTACTGAGTGAGTCAGAAGCCCTAAGTTTCTGGGCATTAACCAGCCCTGGGCGCAGCACATAGATGCAATCATGAGGAATGTGAGTCAGCATATTTACGTTTTTAGCAGATTAAGGAGGTTCAGCTCAACCCCAGAACATTTTAACAAACTTCTCCTGACGTGCTGTCGAATGTATCCTGACTGGATGCATTATGGTCTAGTACAGCAATCCGAATATGCAGGGCAGAGGACTCTGCTGAATTCATCACAGTACAGCGCTCCCCAGCAATGGTAGTATCAACACCAGATGCTGTCTCAAGAAAGCAACATCTATCAGCAAGGATTTCCATTCTAGGCCCTTCCATCTCTTTGCAGCTACCTCTAGGCAGGAGGTACAGAAGCTGAAAGTTCCACAGCTACTTCCCTTCAACCATTAGGTTCTTGAACCAATAGGCAAAATGATAATCACAAACAAGAGAGGATCTACAGATGTTGGAAATCCAAGCAACACACACAAAATGCTGGAGGAACTCAGCAGGACATGCAGCATTGATGAAAAAAAGTACAGTCGACGTTTCAGGCCAAGACCCTTTGGCAGGACTGGTAATCAATACAGTTTGGGCACCCCTGGTCAAAATTTCTGTTACTATGAATAGCTAAGCGAGTAAAAGATGAACTGATTTCCAAAAGGCATGAAGTTAAAGATGACATATTTCTTTAATATTTTAAGCAAGAAAACTTTTTTATTTCCATCTTTTACAGTTTCAAAATAACAAAAAAGGAAAAAGGCCCAAAGCAAAAGTTTGGGCACCTGCATTGCAGTACTTAGTAACACCCCTTTTGGCAAGTATCACAGCTTGTAAACACTTTTTGTAGCCAGTTAAAAGTCTTTCTATTCTTGTTTGGGGGATTTTTGTCCATTCTTCCTTGCAAAAGGCTTCTAGGTCTGTAAGATTCTTGGGCTGTTTTGCATGCACTGCTCTTTTGAGGTCTATCCACAGATTCCCGATGATGTTTAGGTCAGGGGACTGTGAGGGCCATGGCAAAACCTTCAGCTTGCGCATCTTGAGGTAGACCACTGTGGATTTTGAGGTGTGTTTAGGATCATTATCCTGTTGTAGAAGCCACCCTTTTTTCATCTTCGGCTTTTTTACATACGGTATGATGTTTGCTTCCAAAATTTGCTGGTATTTAAGCCTAATGCATTTTGGAAACAAGTCCTGTGGACTGATGAACTTAAAGTAGAACTTTTTGGCCACAATGAGCAAAGGTATGTTTGAAGAAAAAAGGATGCAGAATTTCATGAAAAGAACCTCTCTCCAAATGTTAAGCACGGGGGTGGATCGATCATGCTTTGGGCTTGTGTTGCAGCCAGTGGCACGGGGAACATTTACTGGTAGAGGGAAGAATGAATTCAATTAAATACCAGCAAATTCTGGAAGCAAACATCACACCATCTGTAAAAAAGCCGAAGATGAAAAAAGGATGGCTTCTACAACAGGATAATGATCCTAAACACACCTCAAAATCCACAATGGGCTACCTCAAGAGGCGCAAACTGAAGGTTTTGCCATGGCCCTCACAGTCCCCTGACCTAAACATCATTGAGAATCTGTGGATAGACCTCGAAAGAGCAGTGCATGCAAGACGGCCCAAGAATCTCACAGAACTAGAAGCCTTTTGCAAAGAAGAATGGGCAAAAATCCCCCAAACAAGAATTGAAAGACTCTTAGCTGGCTACAAAAAGCATTTACAAGCTGTGATACTTGCCAAAAGGGGGTGTTACTAAGTACTGCCATGCAGGGTGCCCAAACTTTTGCTTCGGGCCCTTTTCCTTTTTTGTTATTTTGAAACTGTAAAAGATGGAAATAAAAATGTTTTCTTGCTTAAAATATTAAAGAAATGTGTCATCTTTAACTTTATGCCTTTTGGAAATCAGCTCATCTTTTACTCGCTTAGCTATTCACAGTAACAGAAATTTTGACCGGGGTGCCCAAACTTTTGCATACCACTATATACATTTGTTTTTGCTTGTGAGTGCTGCTTAGATGATATGTGCAAGGCATACTGCTGCAAATACATTTTTCATTGCACCTGTGTGCATACATGTACTTCTGCATATAACAATAAACATTTATCTTTGACTCCGATGTTGCAAAAACATCCTTGTTCCTCCCACATGTCATGTTTAAACCATTGCTAAATTTCACAGGGTCAGCTTCCTCGTGCACAACACTTCTTATAAAACATTATTTTCGTTTGTTTTCTCATTGATGGGATGTGGGTCTTGCTGGCCAGCAATTTCACCCTTCCCAATTGCACTTAGCTAAAGGGTGTGATAGATAATTTCAGAGGAAGGTTAAAAGTCAATCACATTGCTCTACAAACAGGCTCATAATATGGCCAAGCCATGTAAGTACATTTGTGGGCCAGAAGGATTTTTATGATAATCAAGTAATTGCATGGTTACCATAGCTGATATTATGCATTTTGTTCCAGTGTATTGAATTATTTATTATTCCCTGGATTATTAAATTAGTGCTTTGCATACTAGTCAAGTAACTGTTCTCTAAATATTGCCAGTGTTCTAAGTAAGATAAAGTAGCTCCATGGGCAATTTGGTGGCTGTTAATTAAATTTAGCTCTGAAGAGATTTAAGAAATGCTCAGTTTCTGAGATGGATTTTCCAAGGTTAACATGGCAGCTTGTTGACTGCTTGTTGTAGTTTAGTAGATCCAGTAGCTAATGATTTATAATGCACCTAATTTCAAACAAAGACAGTATCGTTGAATGTTTTAGGCATTTTATGAGCTATTGCTATAAATAGGGTACATCATCATAATAAAATATGGGAGGGCTATCTTCACATGCAATGTACTTCCTAAGAAAAACAAGTAAAATCTGATTTAATATTAGCTTCCTGGCATGCCAATGGGATAGGACCTGGGGCTGCTTCCGTGATGTGCCTGACAACACAAAACAGGCTTTGTCTGTTTAATTATGTTAAGTGAATGAAAGCAAAACAGTTACTGGTCAAACACATCAAATAAATTAATTTAGTAATGGCCGTCTAACTCGTATCTTCCTTGTGGTGGCGTTACATTGTGAACAGTTTCTCAGGGGCATCCATGCACCTTTTATCCTATTTAAAAGCATAGTTTCAAAACCAAACTATGCCAGTACAAAGGCTCCAGGAATGTTTCTGGTAAATTACATTTTCAAGTTCTGTGGTTGCATACATTAGACAACCACATGTTTTGGAAAGGTCAGTCCTGAAGTGAATTTCATGGCAGATTATATGGGAAGAATATACTCGTGTACAACTTCAGTTTTGCTATACTTAAAACAGTGTGCAATAATCTGTAAACATTTAACATTATCACCAGAAAGAGGAAGAAGCATCCTCAAATCAGGAACCAATTGTTGATGCTCTTCTTGTTTATGTAGACATGGGGAGGAGGTGCACTGGCCTTAGGCCCATATAGAAATCCAACCTTAGCCTTCTCCAATAAATACCCTCTCTCCCCTCGCTCAGATCAGAACATAAAGTAATGCCAGATCTCCCACAGCAAGCGAGTTCTGATCATTCATGACACAGCAAACACAGAATTTCTGTTGCTTACGATGTACACCATCTTTCCCGTGGTGTCTTCAGAAGATATGCAGAAAGTTTCTACAAACCTTTGTACATCTAAATGTGCCTTATAGTCATAAGATGATGATACAGTCGAAGTAGCAACTGGCTCAGGCAGAGCATTCAGAGAATCGCCAGCTAAACCTGATTAGGAACAGGGATGACATATGGGAACAACTATAGCCAGTGATAGGCATGCATATAAGCAGGACACATTATAACCTTGTGTAATAAGATTTTCATAGCAATTATGCTTGTCCTTCTAACTGGGCCTTAGCTGGATATGAACAGACCATACTCATAATGCATAGAATTGAAGTACCAAGCTGCACAGGTGCAGCTTGACTTCCTGAGTACTTCCAGTTTATCTAAGATGAAGGCCATCTGCCTAGAGTGAATTTTAATACAGCAGTCTAATCCCATTCCCCTCAATTCTCCCATAGTCTTACAACTTCTCTCTCTTCTGTTCTGTGCACCCTTCCTTGTTGAAAGTTGTAGTTGAGTCCATGTGACTGGTCTGGAGAGCTTCCAGGGAAATCATGCTGCCATCCTGAAGGTTTGAGATTACTTACTGCTCAAATCTGGGACAGGAGCAGGGTCAATCTGGAGAGACTGAAGGCCTGGATCTGGGGTAATCACTCTTGTAGTTCCTTGCATTTTAAAAATGCAAGATACTGTTCCTGAAATTATAATCACTTGCCATTTTTTGTCAGCTCAAGGTTTTCCTAAACAACTGACAACAAATGCAGTACTTTTGAAGTGTAATCATTATTGGAATGTGCCACAAATTAGTTAACATCAAGCCCTCACAAATAATGAAATGAATGACTAGATAATCTGGGCTGGAAATCTAATGTTACAAGCGGAGGTACTACAGTGATAACATAGGGATAAATGACAGATGTGGTATCTGCTTAATTCCCTGCTCTTCTTCAAACAATACAGTGGTTTTGTTTACACATCATAACTGGATAGATGGCATCTTGGTCCAATGTCTGCAAAGGATGTACCTCAAATATTGCAGTAGCCCTCTATGTACATATGTAATGTCAACTTAGTTTGAAGCGGTGGCCTGCTGGAGTTATATTTAAAGTAACAATATACTGCAACAGAAACTTCTGATCACCTGTATCCATCATTCAAACAGTTCTGTGTCAATATTATGACCTTCGACTCATAAGGGAGAATGAGGCAGTCATAGATGAGAGCTACAGGGAGGTAGTCACACCTAGGCTGTCGGAAGCAGGTCGTTGGGTGACAGTCAGAGGGGGGAAGTGAAGGTGAGCAGACAGGTAGTGCAGAACACCCCTGTAGCCATTCTCCTGAATAATAAGTTTACCATCCTGGATACTGTTGGCAGGAATGACCAACCAGGTGTGAGCCACGGTGGCAGGGCCTCCGGCACTGAGTCTGACACTGTGGTGCAGAAGGGTGGGACAGAGAAGAGGAGAGCTGTCGTCATTGGCGACTCTATAGTCAGGGGAGCAGACAGGAGATTTTGTGGACGTGAGAAGGACATCCGCATGGTTTGTTGCCTCCTGGGTGCCAGGGTCCGGGATGTCTCTGACCGGGTGCACAACATCCTGGTACGAGAGGGAAAGCAACCAGGAGTCGTGATACATGTTGGGACCAACAACATAGGCAGGAAGAGGGATGAGGTCCTGAAGTGTGAGTTTTGGGAATTAGGCAGAAGGCTGAAGAACAGGACCTCAAGGGTGACGTTCTCAGGATTGCTGCCAGTGCTACATGACAGAGATGGTAAGAATTGGAGGAGAGGGCAGTTGAATGCATGGTTGAGGAGTTGGTGCAGGGAGCAGGGTTTTAGATTTTTAGATCATTGGGATCTCTTCTGGGGAAGGTGGGACCTGTACAGATTGGATGGGTTGCACCTGAACTCGAGGGGGAGCAATATCCTTGCAGGTAGGTTTGCTAGCATGGTTCGGGAGGGTTTAAACTAATTTGCGAGGGGGTGGGACCCAGAGCGATAGAGCAGTGAAAGAAGTGCATGGAGTAAAGCCAGATCTAACATACAGAGAGGCTTTGAGGAAAGAGAAGCAGAATAAATGGTGTAAAGACAGTAAGGTAGAAGGGCTGAAATGTGTGTACCTCAATGCAGGAGGCATCAGGAACAAAGGTGATGAACTAAGAGCTTGGATACATACATGGAATTATGATGTAGTGGCCATTACAGAGACTTGGCTGGCACCAGGGCAGGAATGGATTCTCAATATTCCTGGATTTCAGTGCTTTAAAAGGGATAGAGAGGGTGGAAAAAGGGGAGGAGGGGTGGCATTACTGGTCAGGGATACTATTACAGCTACAGAAAGGGTGGGTAATGTAGCAGGATCCTCTTTAGAGTCAATATGGGTGGAAGTCAGGAACAGGAAGGGAGCAGTTACTCTAATGGGGGTATTCTATAGGCCCCCTGGTAGCAGCAGAGATACAGACGGGCAGATTGGGAGGCAGATTTTGGAAAGGTGCAAAAATAACAGGGTTGTTATCATGGGTGACTTTAACTTCCCGAATATTGATTGGCACCTAATTAGTTCCAAGGGTTTAGATGGGGCAGAATTTGTTAAGTGTGTCCAGGATGGATTCTTGTCACAGTATGTGGACAGGCCAACCAGGGGGAATGCCATACTAGATCTAGTACTAGGTAATGAACCGGGTCAGGTCACAGATCTCTCAGTGGGTGAGCATCTGGGGGACAGTGACCACTGCTCCCTGGCCTTTATAATTATCATGGAAAAGGATAGTATCAAAGAGGACAGGAAAATTTTTAATTGGGGAAAGGCAAATTTTGAGGCTATAAGGCTAGAACTTGCGGGTGTGAATTGGGATGATGTTTTTGCAGGGAAATGTACTATGGACATGTGGTCGATGTTTAGAGATCTCTTGCGGGATGTAAGGGATAAATTTATCCCGGTGAGGAAGATAAAGAATGGTAGGGTGAAGGAACCATGGGTGACAAGTGAGGTGGAAAATCTAGTCAGGAGGAAGAAGGCAGCATACATGAGGTTTAGGAAGCAAGGATCAGATGGGTCTATTGAGGAATATAGGGAAGCAAGAAAGGAGCTTAAGAGGGGGCTGAGAAGAGCAAGAAGGGGGCATGAGAAGGCCTTGGCGAGTAGGGTAAAGGAAAACCCCAAGGCATTCTTCAATTATGTGAAGAAAAAAAGGATGACAGGAGTGAAGGTAGTACCGATTAGAGATAAAGGTGGGAAGATGTGCCTGGAGGCTGTGGAAGTGAGCGAGGTCCTCAATGAATACTTCTCTTCGGTATTCACCAATGAGAGGGCACTTGATGATGGTGAGGACAATATGAGTGAGGTTGACGTTCTGGAGCATGCTGATATTAAGGGAGAGGAGGTGTTGGAGTTGTTAAAATACATTAGGACAGATAAGTCCCCGGGGCCTGATGGAATATTCCCCAGGCTGCTCCACAAGGCGAGAGAAGAGATTGCTGAGCCTCTGGCTAGGATCTTTATGTCCTCATTGTCCACGGGAATGGTACCGGAGGATTGGAGGGAGGCGAATGTTGTTTCCTTGTTCAAAAAAGGTAGTAGGGATAGTCTGGGTAATTATAGACCAGTGAGCCTTACGTCTGTGGTGGGAAAGCTGTTGGAAAAGATTCTTAGAGATAGGATCTCTGGGCATTTAGAGAATCATGGTCTGATCAGGGACAGTCAGCATGGCTTTGTGAAGGGCAGATCGTGTCTAACAAGCCTGATAGAGTTCTTTGAGGAGGTGACCAGGCACATAGATGAGGGCAGTGCAGTGGATGTGATCTATATGGATTTTAGTAAGGCACTTGACAAGGTTCCACACGGTAGGCTTATTCAGAAAGTTAGAAGGCATGGGATCCAGGGAAGTTTGGCCAGGTGGATTCAGAAATGGCTTGTCTGCAGAAGGTAGAGGGTGGTGGCGGAGGGAGTACATTCAGATTGGAGGATTGTGACTAGTGGTGTCCCACAAGGATCTGTTCTGGGACCTCTACTTTTCGTGATTTTTATTAACAACCTGGATGTAGGGGTAGAAGGGTGGGTTGGCAAGTTTGCAGACGACACAAAGGTCGGTGGTGTAGATAGTGTAGAGGATTGTCAAAGATTGCAGAGAGACATTGATAGGATGCAGAAGTGGGCTGAGAAGTGGCAGATGGAGTTCAACCCAGAGAAGTGAGAGGTGGTACACTTTGGAAGGACAAACTCCAAGGCAGAGTACAAAGTAAATGGCAGGATACTTGGTAGTCTGGAGGAGAAGAGGGATCTCGGGGTACATGTCCACAGATCCCTGAAAGTTGCCTCACAGGTGGATAGGGTAGTTAAGAAAGCTTATGGGGTATTAGCTTTCATAAGTCGAGGGATAGAGTTTAAGAGTCGCGATGTAATGATGCAGCTCTATAAAACTCTGGTTAGGCCACACTTGGAGTATTGTGTCCAGTTCTGGTCACCTCACTATAGGAAGGATGTGGAAGCATTGGAAAGGGTACAGAGAAAATTTACCAGGATGCTGCCTGGTTTAGAAAAGTATGCATTATGATCAGAGATTAAGGGAGCTAGGGCTTTACTCTTTGGAGAGAAGGAGGATGAGAGGAGACATGATAGAGGTGTACAAGATAATAAGAGGAATAGATAGAGTGGATAGCCAGCGCCTCTTCCCCAGGGCACCACTGCTCAATACAAGAGGACATGGCTTTAAGGTAAGGGGTGGGAAGTTCAAGGGGGATATTAGAGAAAGGTTTTTTACTCAGAGAGTGGTTGGTGCGTGGAATGCACTGCCTGAGTCAGTGATGGAGGCAGATACACTAGTGAAGTTTAAGAGACTACTAGACAGGTATATGGAGGAATCTAAGGTGGGGGCTTATATGGGAGGCAGGGTTTGAGGGCGGCACAACATTATGGGCTGAAGAGCCTGTACTGTGCTGTACTGTTCTATGTTCTATGTTCTATGTTCTAATCCAGTGGGGCCTTCACTGTGACATTATGCTCTGCACTGAGCTTGCTGTCCCAATAGAATCTACTGGCCTTTGCATTGGCAGATGGCATCCGCTGAATATGACCCAGGCTGAGGGGGTGAACAACACAGCCAAAGTACAGTGTCCATGAAAAGTATTCAACCCCCTGGGAAATTTTCATGCTTTATTGTTTTACAACATTGAATCTCAGTGGATTTAATTTGGCTTTTTTGACACTGATCAACAGAAAAAGACTTTTGCGTCAAAGTGAAAACAGATCTAAATTAATTACACAGGACATTAACTTTATTGTTTTTAAGTCATTTCAGTGTCGCTTTGGCTTTGTCTTGTTGGAAAACAAATCTTCTCCCAAGTCGCAGTTCTCTTGCAGACTGCATCAGATTTTCCTCCGGGATTTCCCTGTCTTTTGCTACATTCATTTCACCCTCTTCCATCACAAGCCTTCCAGGGCCTGCTGCAGTGAAGCATCCCCACCACCATGCTTCACGGTACGGACGGTGTGATTTTGATGGTGTGTGTTGTTTGGCTTACACCAAACATAGCCTTTAGTCTGATGGCCATAAAACTCAACTTTGGGTTCATCAGACCACAGAACCTTCTTCCAGCTGACTTCAGAGTCTTCCACATTTCTTTTGGCAAACTCTAGCTGAGATTTCATGTCAGTTTTTGATTCCGACAGTGGCTTTCTCTTTGCCACTCTCCCATAAAGCCGCAACTGGTGAAGCCCCCGGACAACAGTTGTACGCGCAGTCAATCCCACCTCAGCCATTGAAGTTTGTAACTCCTCCAGAGTTGTCATCAATCTCTTAGTGGCCTCCCTCACTAGTCGCCTTCTTGCATAGTCACTCAGTTTTCGAGGACATTGTTCCAGTCAGATTTACAGCTGTGCCATACTCCTTCCATTTCTTGATGATTAACTTAACTCTATTCCAAGGGATATTCAGCGACTTGGAAATAATAAGTGATGAAAAGTTAACTGGATTCATATGCACAGTGTTTAACAATGCGCTATAACAGGAATAACAGCATTGTCATGAAATTGCAATAGGTTTTCACAATTTCTTGTGAGAAATAGCTTTCCCTTTATAACAAAGAAAGCACCTGTCAAAGTTGTTGGCTGATGTTGAATAGTTTAAAAACTAAATAAAGCTCAGTGGAACACAGAAAATAAAAACAAGAGTGGGTCATTTGGCCTTTCTGGCCTGTGATATATGCTGATCTTTAATCTTGCTTTAAATTCCTTGCAATATCTCTAAGTTTTTAATAAATTTACATTACCCACCACCACACCGTTTCCACCATATTCAAAATTATCTTACCACAATATTTTTCTACCTGACATTTATCTGAATTGATATCTGAACTCTCAATAGTAATGAAATATTCCTGATATCAAACATGCATGACTGAAATCATTGATGAATAAGTCAACAATCAGTCAGTACAATTCACGGACTTCTCTTAGTCTCTCCTGGCACGCACAACTTTTACTGATAGAAATTTTACTGTAGCAATCAACGTAAGAAATAGGAAAAGGCCATTCAGCCCTTTCTGTCAATCATTCGGCCAATCATATAATTCATCGATGATTTCTTTCTGAACTTCATTCATCAGACTTATCTAACCACCTCACAATCTGCTTACCTAAAAAACCATTATCAGTTTACCTCTCTGATTGGAGGCCTGTGACGAGTCAGCTGCAGGGATTGGTGCTGGGTCCATTGTTGTTTGTCATCTATATCAACAACCTGGATGATAATGTAGTAATCTGAATCAGCAAATTTGCAGATGACACCAAGATTGGGGGCAAAGTAGACAGTGAAGGAGGCTATCAGAGCTTGCAGCAAGATCTGGACCAGCTGGAAAAGTGGTCTAAAAAATGGCAGATGGAATTTAATGCAGACAAGTATGAGGTGCCATACTTTGAGAGGACAAACCAGGGTAGGACTTACACGGTAAGCAGTAGGGCACTGAGGAGTGAGGTAGAACAGAGGGATCTGGGAATACAGATCCATGAAACTATGTCACAGGTAGATAGGGTTGAAAAAAAAAGAGCTTTTGTCACATTGACCTTCATAAATCAAAAGTATTGAGTACAGCTGTTGGGATGTTATGTTGCAGTTGTATAAAATGAGGGTGAGGCCTAATTTGGAGTATTGTGTGCAGTTCTGGTCACCTAACTAAAGGAATGTTATGAATAAGATTGAAAGAGTGTAGAGAAAATTTACAAGGATGTTCCCAGGACTTGAGGACCTCAGTTATAGGGATAGGTTGAGAGGGTTAAGACTTTATTCACTGGAGCATAGGAGAATGAGGGGATATTTCATAGAGGTATACAAAATTATGCAAGGTATATATAGGATAAATGTAAGCAAGTTTTTTCCACTGAGGTTGGGTGAGACTAGGATTAGATGTCATGGGTTAAGGATGAAAGTGGAAATGTTTAAGGGGAACATCACTCAGAGGGTGGTAAGAGTGTGGAACGAGCTGCCAACGGAAGTGGTGAATGTGATTTCAATTACAACTTTTAAGAGAAATTTAGAGAGGTACATGGATGGGAGGGGTATGGATTGCTATGGTCTTGGGGCAGGTCGATGGGACTAGGCGAATAAGTAGTTCAGCACAGACTAGCTGGACCAAAGGGCCTGTTTCTGCACTGTATTGCTCTATGATTCTATGATTTCTATCCTGTAAGTTAATCGACTCAATCTGTTGTGACACAGAGTTCCAGGCTGCATTTATTCCTTGTTTGAAATAGTGCATTACAATTTAAATCCTAATTGACATTGCTCAGTTATAATCTCCACTTTCTTCTTCTAGATCTTGGTTAGATCACACCTTAGACTTTTAAACATCCAACTAATAAAACGTCTCAATATTTAAACATCTCAGTACCGGGATTGTTCACGGTAATCAGCACATCCAAGCATAATATCTTTATCATAATGTAGAGTAGACAAACTTAATTCCATTTGAGGTTGATAAAACCTTTGCACAACTGAACCACTATTGCCTCATTTTTGAATTCCAGCTCTGTGTACCCAGTTCAAATGAGAGGGCCAGATTGACAATGAGGTGGCCTCAAACTTTCTGAGAGGTCCCTACTGCCATTATTCTGACTGCATTCCCAAATGTGCGCCTGGAATCCAGCAGTATAGTGCCAACTTGGTTGGATTTTCTTCTAATTCTACTGTGAAAGCTGACCAATGAACCTATGTCAGGTTAGACTTGGCACAAATTCTGAAATTCTATTCATTACATTGGAGAGGAATGGCCCTGAAAGTGATGGGAAAACTTCAGGTAATCTTTATGTTTTGAATTACTTAATTTAAATATAGTTAATTGTTGTTAAGAAATTTAATTTATTAAGCAATTCATAACATGGTTCCTTCTCGAATATTTATAAATGTAATTATTTCTGAATGCCAGTAACAATCACAGATGTTTGACTGTAAGCTTGCTTACAATTTAGACTATTATAAACCTAAATATAATTAGTTCTGAAATTGCTCTGTCCTTGCTGCATTTGTGATCTGTAAGCCTTAGATTACACGTTCACCACAAAGCAGCAATAATAAGAACTTAAGCAATTCTATCTTGCATGGTAATCATTTGTACTTGCAAAGTAAACCAACCTGCAAGGTCTGTTTACTGAGTGGTTCACTGACATCAAGGAGCATGAGGAATATATCTTACTGCTGAAAATGATTTAAATAGAACTGTGAAATTTTTTGGTTAATCAGATACAGGAAATAAACTGAAAATTTTCCTTTTTATTATGTTGTGGGACATTGTACTTGGAAATTTGGTCAATGTATTTATACATAGAGGACTATTGCCTGCTACATATCTACATTACAACAGCAAGGGGAAGTACAACAATGAAGTGCCCAGCTACATTGCTTGCACACCCAACACCAAACTCCCAAAACGGACACTGGATTCCAAGTTCTGCCAGAGGAAGAGATTGCCAGGTGGACAGGTGGAGAAATTCAAGGCCTTTTTTTAAAATAATGTATTTCTCTACCAAGACCCAGAAAGCTCTGGCTTGTGTTTACTCAAACTGGAGCAGGATCTTTTGGGATAGTATGGAGAAGCTAAAGTCAATGTACTAAAAGCAGATGGAATCTACAGATGCATGGCAAAAAAGAGAGCACCACCCAACAAACTAACCTTCCACATGCCCCATCATGTACCTCCTATTATGCCTATGAAATGGTCTGCAGTTCCCAGCAGCCTATCTACCCTCCAAGAGCCATAAAATCAGAGTGAAAGCAAGTTCCCTTCAATTCTGAGGAAATACCAAAGAAGAAGACAGTGAAAGGAAAAGGGAGTCCTAATTAATCGTACAAATGCATAAAGCAGCAAAATATGGGTTGTGTTACATAAAGGAGAAGTGTTATGACCTGGGTGTTCAAGGCATCAGAAAACCAGATCTCGGCTCTAATTTAGTTTGCGGCATGATCAGCCCTTTGAGAAAAACATACTGTTATCAATTGTGTTACTGCCACCAGCCTAATATGCAGCTGTTACAGAAAGACAGTAAGACTAAATTACCCAAAGTCATTATCTGACTTTGCTTTGCTAACATCGGTAACCTAATCAAAAATGAATAGAACGGGAAAGAAAACTAGCTGTGGATGTCAATGGAAACAAATGTACAAAGCTATCTACCTACAAGCTGCCAATGTTCTCTTAAGTGTTTAGTGCTGGCAAAAAAAAAGATTTTGCCATGTATGAATTCTAATGAAGAGACTAAATGTGGAAAATTGGATTTCAGTGCTGCTGAAAAAAAAATGAGGTGTTCAATTACAGGGCTTCAGAGTCTTATCAAGTAACTCACAAATGTATAAAAGATTCTATAGAATTACTTGTAATACAGGGATTTTCCTGATGGTGCAGTCAAAATATCCATCAAATACAGTTTAATTGCACATTCATAATTCTAGGGGATCTTAATCGTTCAATTTGCAAACTGGACATAAAGAAGTGCATTCAACATGAAATGGGTTCGGTTGTAATGACACACTACAAAGATCTCTTCAACTGCCTTCTTTCTGGCTTACATTAAAATAATACATGTTACCTGGTGACCACTTTGGGATTGGCCAAACAACACCTTTGTTATATCCAAACTATCATAACGTCTGTTTGGAGGCAGGCTTGCTCCTGATAGTGAAATCAGAGTAGAAAATATATCCAATGTGCTGCAAAAATTAAATATTTTTAGGATGAAATACCTTTATTTTATAAGTTCACAGACAGAGTTTTTAGAATTTTTAAAGAAATGTTTTTTACAAAGAAGACAAAATGCTGAAAGTAGTAAGCAATGTTTTTAACATTTGTGTTCAGTTTACTTTGAACTAAACTTTTAATCAAGAATGTATTTGAACTTAGATCCAAGAGATAAAATGACTTGCTAACTTATCTCTATTGCATGAATTAATCTTGAGTGAATTGGTAGACAAATATAAATGTGAAAGAGTTCAAATTTCAGAGAATTCTGACGTCAAAAATCCAAAAACTAAACAGATATCCAAGAGTGATTACAAATAAGTATTTGCTTTGATTTCATTGTCAGCTTTCTCCACTTGTGAAGCCACCATCTCTTGCCATAGTAATGTAGTTGCTCTTGTTGACATTTAAACAACATAAATATATGTATATACTTACTATAAATATATACATAAAAGAATCTATCAGTGATTTATTCAACCGCCACTCTGTATCTATAGTTGTCATTGCTCTAGCAGGCAGATGACCTATAAAGGTCACTAATAGGCCAACAAAGTCAACAGCACAAATGTTTTTGGAAAACATTTTGGATAACCTGAATCCTCCATCATATCAGTGTAACATATCAGGGCAGTAAACTTAGATACTGTGGTTATTCACCTACCTAAGCAGTGAGCTGCTTGTTGTGTTACTTGGGATTTTTCCTGGCCAATAAGCTATCGCTGGTGTTCGATGGCCACCTTCCCATGTAGTCCTCTTAGCTGAACTGCCACCTAAGACAAAAATAAAATTTATTAAATGTATTAAACATTAAGTTAACCAACATCACAGCCAACAGATTAATAATGTACTTCTTAACACCTTCTAGATTTACCAAACTGAAAATCTGCACCTCAACCCCTCAATTATTTTCTCACTCCCCCTTGCCCTGTAAAATTAAATGGTACACAATTTGATCACTTTGTACAGTCAGATTTTCACTGGGTGTATTAAATTACTTGTTAATAAGTCAGAATCAGGTTTTACATCGCAATTTTAGATGATGTGAAAGTTGTTTGTGGCAGCAGTACAGTGCAAAGACATACATTACAAATTAAGTAAAAAGTACAAAAAATAAATAATATGGTTGTGTTCATGGGTTGGTGGAAGATTCAGAAATCTGGTGGCTGAGGAAGAGAATCTGTTCTTGTATCATTTATTGTGGGTCATCAGATCCTGTGTCTCCTCCCTCATGGTACTAACAAGAAAGGGGCATGTCTCGGATGGTGAGAATGCTTTTTTTAATTTATTCATTTTTACTGGATGTGGGCATCGCCAGCTAAGCCAGCATTTACTGCCCATCCGTAGTTGCCCTTGAGAAGGTGGTGATGAGCTGGCGAACCACTGCAGTCCCTGAGGTGTAGGCACACTTACAGTGCTGTTAGGGAGGGAATTCCATGATTTTGACCCAGCAACAATGAAGGACTGGTGAAATGTTTCCAAGTCAGGATGGTGAGTAACCTGCAGGGGTATTTCTAAGTGGTGGTGTTCCCAGATATCTGCTGTTCTCGTCCTTCTAGATGGTAGTGGTCATGTGTCTGGAAGGTACTGCTTTAAGAACTTTGGTGTGTTGCTGCAGTGTATCTTGTAGATAGTACACACTGCTGCAACTGTTCATTGACGGTGGAGGGATTGGATGCTTGTGGAAGGGGTAGCAATCAAATGGGTTGCTTGCACTGGATGGTGTTGAGCTTCTTGACAGATGATGGAGAAGCACTCATCCAGGCGAGTGGCGAGTATTCCATTACACACCTGACCTGAGCCTTGTAGATGGTGGGCAGGCTTTGGGGAGTCAGGAGGTGAGTTACACACCGCAGGATTCCTAACCTTTGACCTGCTCTGGTAGCCATGGTATTTATATGGCTAGACCAGTTCAGTTTCCTGTCAATGGCAACACCCAATATGTTAATAGTAGGGGATTCAGTCATGGTGATGCCACTGAATGTCAAGGGTCACTGACGGTCATTGCCTGGCACTTGCACAGCTTGAATGTTACTTGTCAGCCCAAATCTGGATATTGTCCAGGTCCTGCTGCATTTGGGTATGAACTGCTTCACTACCTGAGGAGTCACGAATGGTGCAGAACATTGTGCAGTCATGTGCGAATATCCCCACGTCTGACCTTATGAGTGAAGAAGGGTCATTGATGAAGCAGCTGAAAATGGTTGGTTCTTGGACACTTCCCTGAGGAACTCCTGCAGTGATGTCCTGAGGATGAGATGACTGACCTCCAACCACCACAACCATCTTGTTTTGTGCCAGGTTTGATTCCAACCAGCGGAGGGTTCTCCCCGTAATTCCCATTGATACCATTTTAATGATGGATGTCAGCTTCCTGAGGCACTGCTTCTTGAAGATGTCCTCAATGGTGGGGAGGGTTGTGTCTCTGATGGAGCTGTCTGAGTCTATAAAACCCTTGCAGTCTCTTGCGATCCCGTGCAATGGAGCCTCCATACCAGGCTGTGATGCAACCAGTCACAACGCTCTCCACTGTAGAAACCCAGTTCTGATTCTTTAACCTGGCTGTGAGATTTTGTGGAGTAAACTTAAGAGGAATATATAGAGATTACAGTGATTAAATTATCAAGAAGTATTCCAAATGGGGGTATGGCATTCCCTGGTGTAAAGGTAATTGAATAATTTAATTAAGTTTAAAAGGTTAAAAGGCGGGAGGAGAAGATGGTGACACAACGCAGCTCGCAGCGGCCACTCCAGTGGTGATGTCTGTTATTTGTCAAGTAGGGTGCCAAGCACAATCCTGATTTGATGGAGACGGACGTGAGAGCACGGAGGAACATCTGGAGAAACTTCTGAAATGCCTGCTTCGCTGCTGCTGTTACTGTGTGGTCCAGAATCTCCGGAGAAGGCCCCGAGTCCTCGGCTTTGCTTGATGCTCGGCAGCTGGGGCCGGGTCGAAACACTCGGCAGAGGATGGTGCTCGGAGAGGCTGTATCGGAGGGGCTGGTCGGAGGCTCGAGGTTTTCGGACAGGATCAGAATCCGCTGTGGTCGGGTGCTTCCAATGCATCGGCAAGTTGTCGGCGCTTGGAGGTTCATGGCAGGGAGGGTTTCTCCCTTCTACCGTCTGCGTGAGATGATGGGGCTATCGTGACTTGAGACTTTTTTTTACCGTGTCCATGGTCTGCTCTTTATCAAATTATGGTATTGCTTTGCACTGTTGTAACTATATGTTATAATTATATGGTTTTGTCAGTTTTAGCCTTGGTTTGTCCTTTTTTTTGTGATATCATTCTGGAGGAACATTGTATCATTTTTTAATGCATGCATTTCTAAATGATAATAAACGAGGACTGAGTGTCCTCATAATCTAATCTAAAAAAAAAGACATTACAAACAACTGATTGGGTGGATTATTCTAAAAATATTTACAGTATATGTGTATTTCAAAAAGGCCAGACATTACGACCCATCACTAATAGCCCTTGTAAAAGAGGTGGTCTGGTGGTGTTACTGGTTATGGAGTTTCAGTATTTAGACTCAAAAGAGTTCATAAAGTTCATAAAGTTATACAGTATAGAAACAGGCCCTTCGGCCCAAAATGGTCCGTGCTAACCAAGATGCCACTCCAAGCTAATTCCATATGCCAGCAATTGGCCATCACCTTTTAAACCTTTCCAGTTCATGACCTCCCCAACACACACAAAATTCTGGAGGAACACAGCAGGTCAGGCAGCAACTATGAAGGGAAATGAACAGTCAATGATTTTGGAATGGTCTTGACCTGAAATATCTTATCCCTCCATAGATGCTGCCTGACCTACTGTTCCTTCAGCGTTTGAGTGTGTTGGTTCAGATTTCCACTATCTGTAATCTCTCTGTGCCTCCATATACCTGTCCAACTCTCTTTTAAATTGTCATTGTACCTGACTCAACCACTTCCTCTAGCAGCTCATTCCATAAATACATCACCCTTTTTGTAAAAAAATGTTGGCTTTCTTATTCCTATTAAACCTTTACCCTTACATCCTAAATCGGTGCACTCTGGAAAAAGTGTATTCACCATGATTGTATGCTCTGTAAGATGACCTCTCAGTTTCCTAAATTCAAAAGAATATCATCCTAGCCTGTCTAGCCTCTCTCAATAATTCAATCTTTCAAGTCCTAGCAACATCTTTATTATTTTTTCAGCACTCTATCCAGTTTAATAATATCTTTTTTATATCAGAGCAACTGAAACCAAGTGTGGTCTCACCAGCCGACAACTGCACCCAGCTTTCATATCCTGAGTAATGTAGACCAAACGCCTCCTTCAGCACCATGTCTACCCGTGACTCCACTTACAGTGAATGCGTAGTTATACTCCAGAGTCTTTCTTTCTCAGTGATAATAAAGGAACACTACTATAAAGCAGATATTCAATTGTCAACACTTACTATGCTTACATATGAAACACCAGAAAGTTGACAGCACTCAAAAAATTTACCTCGTATTAAGAAAATTCTCATAAAAAAGGGCAAAAGTTTGTAAAGGCTTTCCACATTTGGATATTTGATCAATTCTTACTTTTGAATTTGGCATTTTTAATTTTTCATGTTACAAATGAGGGAGTCTGGGCCAAAATCAGTTATATTGAATTAGGTCAAGGGTCTACTTCTATTTCCATGTTCCTGGAGTAAACAAGCTGATACCTAAATCATGTGAGAGTTGGTGAAGGGTTTAATCCATAAACCTGTCAGCATGTTAGAAATGTGATACAAATCTGTTATGTTGGTCAGCAAAATCTGGAAACCATGCCAGGAAGGGCAGGGTAGTTATTTAAATATGATCATTCAATGGGAGTAATGTTTTCGTTTTGCGAGATTTAACCCTAGGTGCATAGGCTTACTGAACTTTCTGGAAATCAGCAATGCTATACAAGACTGAGGAATGCTGGAGAGGGTATCGGAATTTCACAATGCAATCTCAGAACAAATGCTGCACCTACTGTCATGAGTTATTCTGTGAAAGATTTAATTCACAGAAGTTGTGCTCCCGTTTCCTTACAGAATTTGGAGAAATAGTGTTCACCTTGTTGCTCAGTACCAACACTTTTGGACCTGCTGACTGGATTTAACAGGTGACCCTGTAAATTGGTGATGCTCATGCAAGAAACATTGAAGGAGCTGGCTAACCCATGGCAGGCGCTCCAGAAGGCATTAAGGAGGGAGATGGATCAGCTGGTTGAGTGGTGTCGCAGCAACAACCTTGCACTCAATATCAGTAAGACCAAGGAATTGATTGTGGACTTCTGGAAGGGTAAATTGAGGGAACATGCACCAGTCTTCATTGAAGGATCAGAAGTGGGAATGGTGAGGAGTTTCAGCTGTCTGGGTGTGAGCATCTCTGAGGATCTATCCTGGGCACAACATACTGATGCAATTAAAAAGAAGGCAAGACAGCGGCTATATTTCATTTGGAGTTTGAGGAGAACTGGTATGTCACCAAAGACGCCCATAAATTTCTACCTGCATTCTAACTGGTTGGATCACCATCTGGTATGGAGGGGCCATTGCAGAGGATTGGAAAAAGCTGCAGAAACTTATAAACTCTGCTAACTCTCTCCAGCATCCAGGACACCTTCAAAAGGCGATGCCTCAAAAAGGCGGCGACTAAGAACCCCCATCATTTAGGACATGCCCCCTTTCTCATTGCTACCATCAAGGATAAGGTATTGGAGCCTGAAGAAACACACTCAACATTTCAGGAACAGCTTCTTCCCCTCCATCGTCAGATTTCTAAATAGGCAATGAACCCATGAACACTACCTCAGTATTTTTTCCTCTTTTTTTGCATTACTTATTTAATTTAACTTCCTTTTCTATATATACTTATTGTAATTCATAATTCTTATTATTATGCATTCCAATGCATTGCTGCTATAAAACAACAACTTTACAATGTATGCCAGTGATATTAAACCTGACTCTGAAAACACAGCAGGCTGCTGCTGACCAAGCTGAAACTTTATAAGTTGAGAGCAGCTCATGACAGGAGCACCTTTCAGCAAGCCTTTGAGAAAGACATATGGCCATCAATTGTGTTGCTACTACCAGCACAATGGTCAGCTCTTACAGAATGGCAATAAGACTAAATTACCCAAAGTTATTTTCTCTGCTTTGCAAAGTGCCTGTGCAAGAGCATTTTATCGGTAGTGGTACAAGGTTATGCGACAGTACTCTCGGAAAGAGGGACGAGTCCTCAGGCAGTCCTCTTGCACAACTTGTGAAAAGAGTGCAAGCACTGTTCAAAACATTTTTCAAAACATGTAAGGTATTTAGTAAGCCTATAATTATACACATGGAGCATTCCCATTTATTTATCTCTCCTTAACCTTCTGTGCTCTCTTTTCCTGGAGTAAGGGAGGAATAAAGGCCATGACTGAGAGCAATATCATCTTGCACAGATAAATCAAATCAGAGGACTTATTGATTGCAATTATGGGGTTTGTGACATTGCTTAAAGATGAGGTGATAGTGAATGGTTATACTGATGGTAAAGCCGAGAAACAAACATGCGGGGAAAGATCAGTGATTGTCCGATGCAGACTAATATTCATATCACATTGTAAGTGGAGGTAGCACATTGCTCAACTTTCCTGATCATTAAACTATTTGCACCATTGCCTCCAGGCATCATTGGTAGAGAGTCACAGTTCTGCTGCCATAGGTTACTGGCATTACTTGCAGGCTTCTTCCTTCCATCACCAGAAATAATAATATCCTGCATAACTGAACTGCCCTGCTTGGTATCCAACAGGAAGACATCAGGGAATATTCCGGTGGGTCTGGTTCCCAAATTCCTTATCTCGCTGGGAGTACTAGCAACCACAAGAAATAGCAAACCTCTTGTACGTAAAGGCCCTGAATGTGCTCAAAATAACGCAGGCATGTTATCATTCCCCCACCCCTTCTCAATGTTTATTTTTACTTTTAGTTAAAGATACAGCTCAGTAACAGAGCCATCCAAACCAGTGAGCCAGTTCCGCCCAATTACACTCCTGTGCTCAATTAACCTTCTAACCTATACGCCTTTGGAATGTGGGAGGAAACCAGAGCACCTGGAGAAAAGCAACATGGTCACAGGGAGAACATACAAACTCCTGACAGACAGCGGTGGAAATTAACCCAGGTTGCTGGCACTGTGATAGAGTTCTATGATAACTGCTCTGCTACGCTACTGTGCCACACTTATGTAAGGAAATTCAGAACAAATATGGAAATGCAATAACAAAGTTAAACTTGCTCTATCAAACAAACACTGCAAAACAAAAATTGTTTATGGGTTTGTGATAAGTTCCTCTACTTTGATCACATCAGGAAGTTAAAACCCACTCACGCCCAGTTCCCACCCCTTACTATCTCAACAATGTCTGCTTCTCGCCTCCTTCCAATTGGACATTTTAAAGTACAAACATTGAACTACAAAGAAAACAAAGACATATCTGGACATGCAGCTGTATCCCTGAAATAACATTTCAGATAATGAGACTTTGCATCTAAGTATAGCTCTTCGTTCGGGAAAGCAGCTTCCCATGGTTGTCTATTTATTACCTTGTTGTGTCTGCCATGTTCCTTTAAATGGTCCAACACTTCCAGAAAATTCGCATTTCTCAGACCAAGGCCCATTGTCACCTATGTGAAAGAAGAAATTTAAAATGATCATAAGGAGGCTTATAAAATTGAAAATATCAGCCATTAAAATAAAGTTTTACATTGTGTGTGTGGTTTAGAGACAGTACTCTAGGGTAGTACATCACAATGTGATAGGATGCAAACTTCAATACAACTTCTAATGCAATGAGTTTCTAATTTTAGACCAAACTTAGATAGAAAACATGAAAGGAAGCTCAAAAATGAGAACCAACATGACGTCTTATTAGTTGTGAGAATTTGGACTCTTGCCAGTATGAAATGATGCCATATGTGCAATCACTGAATTCCTTAAGTAGTGAAATTGTAACAACTCATTGCTGTTTTAACTATATTTTATTTCAAATCCTGAAAAATAAGACAACATATGGAGAAGCCTATGGAAATAAATGGAACAGGGATAGCCAAAGACAATTTCTAAATGCATAATCTTAGTTACAGTGCTAAATCATTGTTAGACTTTAACATGGACGGTAATTGATGCTTACATTTTAATGAGCAGGAAATGTTATTTGAAATCTGTCATAAACCTATTCATTTTAAATTATCTTCATATTCCAGTTTCAATTCTTCTGTGACCATAACAGAGCTTAAATTGTACCCCATACATTAAAAACATCCAAACATCCAAAAAGTGGAGGTTTGTCATCATAAAGACATTGTTCATCACACCTAAAGTGAGAATCAACTGACCCATGCCTAGACAGTCACTGAGAAAGATAAATATATTGTTACATAATAGGCACAGGAAAATTCCCAACAACTGCACCAATTCTATCTCAAAAATAAATTTTTATATAATACCGCCGCACCTCTTTCATCTTTCTAAAGAACTGCATTGGGTGAGGGGAGAAGGTAAAACCTAACACATCAGACATACTAAGGATATTGTGACTTCAATCCCGATGGGCTGACATAGGCAGAAGTACAAAAACAGCTTCCCAGCCCAGAAAAAATGTTAAAAGTCAGAGAGACAATCAGTGAGACCATAAGACATAGAAATAGAATCAGGTCATTTGGCCCATCAAGTCGGTTCCACCATACCATCATAGCTGATTTATTATCTGTCTCAACCTCATTCTTCTGTCTTCTCCCTGTAACCTTTGACACCCTTAATAATCAAGAATCTATCAACTTCTGCTTTAAATATACTCAATAACTTAGTATCCACAGACATGTGGCAATGAATTACACAGATTCACCACCTTCTGGCTAAAGAAATCCCTCTTCATCTCTGTTCTAAAGGAATGTCCTTCTATTCTGAAGTAGAATGGAGTGACTGATGAAGAAAAAAATTGTTAATTTTTTACACTACTTAAAAATATACTGAAGCACGCCACAGTTGAATAATACCCCATCACTAACAACAAATAGCTTTTTATAAAATTGGGAAATTGCTTATAGACTACAGTTAATTCCAATCCCTGCTGAGAAATTTGATCACATAGCACTGTTTTTAAACAGAATGGAAAGAAATACTAACACTGAAACATGACGGCCTGATTAATTACCCATCTTATCTAAGGTCCTTAGTTTGAGCTATCACACCTCTCATGGGAATTTTTCCATTAATGCTAAATGATTTCAGTTTTACCTGGGCTCTATGAAGTCATATTTTCTGAGTCAGTGAATGTTCTTTCCCTTATTTCTCCCCTCAAGGGAAAAGTCTTCATAAATACACACAAACGAAATGATCAGAGCCTTCCTTTGGGTCTGATCCATTAGTGAGAATATTTTGAAAAGTCAATATTTTAAAATTATTTTTCCATTTTTCTGGACTCTGGCACTGATCGCACAACCCACAGTTATTGCTATTGAGTAGGTTATGATAAGCAACCTTCTTTAACCATTGCAGCACCGCTGATAAAGCTACTCCCACACAACTGCTGGATATAGAGTTCCAGGATTTTGGATAGGAATGACAATATGTTTCCAAGATAGGACAGAGTGTAACTTGATTGGAAACCAGCTTCTGCTTCCAAGAAGGTGAAAGTCACAGGTTTGGAAAGTACTGTTGGAGTAGTTCAAATGAGTAAATGCAGTGTATTTGTAGACAATATGCACTGCGAACCTCTGTGTTCTGGTGATGAGAGCTAATAAGAATCAGGTTTATTAGCACAGACATATGTCATGAAATCTGTAACTTCATGTCAGTAGTACAGACAATACATAAAACTGCTCATGATATCAAGTCAGCACGATTTTGCTCTATTTTTGCACTTCTTATTTAATAATATATGTAATATATACAGTACAGTGCAAAAGTCTTAGGCATATATATAGTGTACTGGAATAATTTTATGCATTGCACTGTACTGCTGCCCACCCCCAAAAAAAACTTCATGGCATATGTGAGTGATGATAAACCTGATTCTGAAATGGGCCTCTCTTGTGGACTGAGAGAGGGAAGGGGACAGGGAGAGTGGGATCATGGTTGGAAAAGGGAAGGGAGATGAGCAGGAGAAGCAACAAAGAGACATTCTGTAATGATCAATAAACCAGTTGTTTGGAATCAAATAACCCTGCCTGGTGGGTCTGCACCCACGCCATTCCCTGCCCCTGACACACCTTCTCTGCTACCTATCCCACAGCACTCCACCCTCGCCCTTCCCAACACCATTTGCTCCTGTCAGATTTACAAACAAGCTCTCTGCTCCACGTTGACAAATTCAGTACTGGACAAACATCTTAGGCACCCTAGCTATTTACATATGCCTAAGACCTTTGCACAGTACTGTATACTAATATATTTCTTATTATAATTATCTTTTATGTATTGCACTATACAGCTGCCACAGACCAACAAACTTCATGACATACACCAGTGATATTAAACCAGATTCTGATTCTAATGTGAGCATGCAATGAAGCAGCCCTGCAAAACCTTAAGTCACTGGGAATTAAGGGAAACATTCCATGGTTGGAGTCATAGCTGAAACAAAGGAATATGACTATGGTAATTCATCAACTTTTCATGATTTACCCTCAAAAGTATCAAATTCAACTTCATTGAGCTTAAAAACGATGCTACAATTAGCAGGCAATGGTAAATCTCTTTGATACTGATTGCTTTATACCAACTACCAGAAAACTAACTATACCACCACAGCAATTCAATATCCTCAATAATAAAGGATTCTAAGGTGCATTGAAACAAAAGGTGACTTGAATTGTGATAATTTTTAAAATGCATCCATTAAATAAACAAGTGCTCCCTTCTTCATTCCCAAACTTCCCGTCACTCATTATGCATATGTCATTGATAAAGCTAGGCAAGAATGATTTAAGATTTTAATGAATATAAATCACAAAACAATAGCAAAATGGAAATACAGTAAATATTGATGTGAACAAAACTTTCCTGTGTTTTTCTGTTATGTTAGCCTTCAGTCTGGTCTTGCTAGCCCTAATACTTCCACATGGATGCAGCCGTATGGAAGGCTGCTCCTAACCAGTTGACTGCAGACAGCTCTGGGCCGGCTAGTGATGCTGCAACTATGAATGTATTGGAAGAGAATAGTGCATTCCAGCTCTACAATGCCAGTGGAACTCTCCTGGCTTACGACAGAGCACGTATTTGCTGTGGCCATGATCACACAGTGACTATTAAAGCCTCCAGACCCATACCATCACAAATGACGAAAAGAAGCTACTCTCAGGGATCAGCCTTATTCTTGGAAAGTAATAGCTTTCACTGGCGGACTGGTCCCAGCACATGGCAAAAAACGATGCATTTCACTGTATGCTCCTATGTTTGTGTGACAAATAAAGCTAATCTTTATCTTTCCCTCCCACATTCCAAAGACGTACAGGTTAGTAGGTTAATTCGACACATGGTTTTAATTGTGCAGCGTGGGCCTGTTGCTGCGTTGTATCTCTAAATAATAAAAATAACATAAAAAGCTTTCCTATGCAATCTTTCCTATTTCAGCCCTTATTTGAGTCCTCCAGTTCAGAACTGAAATATGACCTCTTGCTCTCTCTCCTGGCATCTGGGACACCAGTTCCCCTATGCCTCTTGCTTAACTGTAGCTTGGAAATACTTAATGTAGCTCGGTAATACTTGGTGCCTTGATGTGCTTCTGGCCGTTTAACCCCTGCAGTACTATTAGTGAGTAAGAAGTGAGCTGGCAGTGGGAGGGGAGAATACGGGCTTAAATTCAATGACATAATCAATTTCGCTCTGCCTCTTCCTTTGGAGTGGCAGCTCTGTCTGGGATGGCTGGTATGTCCTATGACATTGCAAAGATCAGGAAGAAAAGTAGAGCTTAATGCCATTACGTAGATTGGCCAATATACACCGAAATACACAAAAGCTATTCATCACCATGATAGAAGGGAGCACGGTAAAGGTCAGTAGATAATTATGTATGCAAGTCACTTCAGCTCTAAAAGAGGTTGAGGCTCGTGGCCTCAGTGTGCTTAGGAATTAGAACCCTCCTCCATGCTGGTGAACTTTTGAAAATGAAAGGCACGTGCTGCAAAATAATCCATCCTAGGCAAGGACCAAGGATCAATGAATGAGAGAGAGAGAGAGAGAGAGAGAGGAGAGAGAGAGGAGAGAGAGAGAGAGAGAGAGAGAGAGCAAGAGAGAGAGAGAGAGATATATGATGCACTCCAAAGACTGTTACCAGTGGAGCTTTGTGAGCTACCATTCCAAGCATCAGAGAATGATGTATCTTTAGAGGCCTCTGTACTTCTTCCTGTATTGTCCTTAATACCTTGGCACCAAGGCAATCCTCTTCTCCGGCAATCTCTGCAGCTACTCTGTGTAACGTGGTCATCAGTTCTGCAGCAGCAGATCCATTCTCAGTGTTGAAAGGTGACATGATGGGAATCCTTACAGTTTGGTCACAGTTCTTTAACAACAGAACCCCAAAATCAATTTTCATAGTTTGGTTCAGCAGGTGGACACTTTGAGCCACTAATGATTGTGTATTGCAGCTTCATAAAACAACAGTAGCAGTCGACACTAGCTTTTCATATCAATCACAATCCAGCACAGATTAGCATGAACAGCGAGGTGTCAGTCACTTAGTTAAGATTATTAGTCCTATTTAGGTGTAGTCCAATTTCTTGATAGTCACTTCCTCATTACTATCCTAACTTCCCAATTCTTTCTGCTCAGAGACTGCTTTCTGTTGTTTCTACATGCCTGTGTCAATGCCTTTTCTGTGATAAAGTCCTGTTCTTCTGTAATTTCTGTAAATTGCCAAACTTCTGCAAATTATTTGTTGCACAAGGTGCCACTCCTGCAACTACAGCAGCTATTTAAGAAGTTACAGTCTCTGCTGCAAGATGGAGACTTCTTGTTGAGGGACACCCAAAGTTCACAGATGCTGTGTGAAACCATCATGGTTGGAGAAAAAGGGGTACAATAACATTTTTCCATCATATGGTGCCTTCTCCCATCCCACTCTCCTTGCTTCCCTCAAACTCCCACCTCTTCAACTCATTTCAGAATATAATTGATCCGACCAAGTTTGGCAAAGTTTGACAGGCGTAGCTCAGAGGGAAAGTAGCAATACCAAGACACATCAAAACAGCTTGATAATGCAAAAGATGGACCACAAAGGAAAGATAGCATGATAAGAATCCCTATAGTTTAGTGAGCATTATAGTCACCCTAGTTGTACAGAATGCACAAGGGGTGATTTATGCAGAGGAGGCACTATTTGATGAAATTCTGTGTTAGATATTTCTGTAATTATTGCCAATTACTTTCTCATTATTTGGTGAAATGGTTGAAAATCATAGGCAGTGCCCACATTTCCTACACTTTATTATTCTTCCGCTGCCATACAAAGCACTCAGACAATCTATGTGGATATGACAGCTGATGAAGGGTGTCGGCCTGAAATGCCAGCTCTTTATTCCTCTCCGTAGATGGTGCCAGTGTGTTACTCTGGAAATGACAGCTATTTCACTGATAATACTAAAGTGGTCACAAATTCGATCAATAACATAAAAATGAACGTGTCAGTACAACAAAAAATACACAGGAAACCATCTAATTTTATACTGTTTTTCAGGCAAACATAAGACTTGCAGAATTAGTTCTGTTACTTAGACCTACATAATTGCAATATTATTTGTATATTTGCAGTGCAAGATTATAAGTAATAAAAGACTGAATATATTTGCTTGAGGATACAGTTATTTCTCATCTTGATTCCCACTGAAGAGGGTACATCATTTTGGTATCAGGGAAAGGTGGAGCTGCAGACAAATCTTTACGTGACAGGTTGCAATATTCCAATGTTTACTTTCTTTAATCACCTGCTGACATATAACTTTAGATTTGTCATAATGTTATGAAAACTACTTTGTGGTATGAAAGGAGAGCTGAATGTGTACAATCTGATGTTGGTAATGGATGTTACTTTAGCTAAAAGAGGCATTAGATTCCTTACATTAGAACCAATAGAGCCTGCACTCAATTCTCACCATTTAGATTTGCTGCATTTGAGAGAGAGCATAAAATGGGAGGTGGAATGAGGTACAGAGGCAATACAAAGTAAAATTAAAATTGAAGTAACATGCAAAATGAAAGATCCAGAAATGTCAGACAAGGAAATTGTTGCACTTTCAAGGCAAATGACAGTAATTGTTTTACAGTCATTCAAAAGTACTTACTGAACATTTCTAATGATGGAAGAAATATCTGATTTTGAAATTTTTAAAAATAGTAATCTGATATTTGTAATGGGTTGTTGTATCACATGAAAGCTATGATGTGCTAAGCAACACACACAAAATGCTGGAGAAACTTGGCAGGCCAGGCAGCATCTATGGAAAAGAGTACAGTCGACGTTTCATTCTGGACCCTTCAGCTGCAGTGTGGAGTCTTGCTGAAGGGTCCAGAATGAAACGTCGACTGTACTCTTTTCCATTGATGCTTCCTGGCCTTCAGAGTTCCTCCAGCATTTTGTGTGTGTTACTGCATATTTTCTCTTGTTTGTGATGTGCAAAGCACATTCTCTTGGGGAATCCCTGTGATAATACTGCCATGATATGATGCAACATTCATTTATTTAACATGATGAAGTGCATGCACAAACTTCAAAAAATAACAAACTCAGGTCAAGTATACTGCTATATACAAAAAGTTGATCTGATAGAACTAGGCTAGCCTAAACATTTCATTGATAAAACTGAAGAAAGAGTCAGGGATATTTAATAACAATTACAAGCAAGACTGAAATGATTAGAATAGAATAACATAAGAGATACTTCTCCAATCTGTTGTTGAAATATGACAAAATTACCTAGTTTTTGAAATTGAAGCCTATAACAAAAGAAAAACAGGAACTTAAGTGAACAGACAGCAGGTTATTGTGATTAGGATGTTGTAACAGCTTCTTGTTCATGGCAAGGTCTATGAGCTTTGACTTAAACGACAGTAAGGGTATTGGTCTATAGTTATCAAGATTGGACTTTAGTTTCTTTTAGGTAAGCATAAAATTTGTTTCTTTCTATCTGAGCAGGACAGTTTTCACTGGCAGAAATGTTTACTTACATGCCCTTACAAAATAGTTAGCTTCCTTGATGTTTTTTTTTTGAGAAAATTAATTGTGACAATGGAAGGTATATTTCTTGGAGAATCCAGGTATTAGGAGAAATTTGCTGATCCCAATTCAAAGAGAATGGATCTGTACCTAATTTAATCTTTGGGCCCTCTCCTGGAGTTTCAGTCAATTTAAACTTAAAGAACGAATGGGGGAGAAGTTCACCCTCAGTTGCTGTATCAGTGCACAATATGTTGTAACTGCATGATGCAGGCTGCCTATCGATTCTGGATCCATTGATGACCATAGTCAGCAATAGCAATGGCAGATGTGTGGGGACAAGCTCTTGCCTCCTAGCTCACCAGCTTGAAGGAAAGCGTGCTGAAAATTATTGGTGCAGGTGTAGCAGAGTCTGTGACCAGTTGTGACACAGAGTGCACTGAAAGTGATAATTTGCTATCCCACCCTAACAAACAGAAAGTACTGGAAACACTCAACAACTCAGGCAGTATCCATAGGAAGAAAAACAGAGTTAATGTTTCAAGTCAAAGACTTTTTATCATCACTTGGAAAAGTGAGAAAGATACTGCCTGACCTGCTGACTGTTCCTTTATCCTCATTCACATATCACAGTTCCCCCCCTTCCCATAATCTCTTGATTTGCAATCTGTAGGTGATATAATCACAAACCTCAAACTGAACAGCTCCTCTCATTTTAACAGCATTCATAACTCTCTCAATATCGCTGTGGTCACCAGTCATCCATTTAACCCAGAATGATGTCACACATTGCAAGGTAATGCTATTCCATATCGGCCCATGTCAACACAAAGCAGTTCATGGTTGGCTTCCTGGCCTCCTTTGCTGAAGGCCAATCACCTTCAACCAGCTCGGCTGCCGTAGTGCATAGAACAGAAAAGGCAAAGACACAAGGAAACCAGGAACAATGGATTCCAGTTAACTGGGCCATCAGTTAATTGGGATAGCTGCTTAGTTGGGACAATGCTTAAAGAACAAAAATTAATTAAGAAAATAGCTGGATTTCCTTAATTTATTTGGGGCACTATGCCATTTAATCGGGGCAGGAGACTGTTACAGTTTCTAACTAGCGTCAGTTGCGTTCACTTGCATGGCCATTAGACATTACTCCATGTAGAGTGAACAATTTTTAAATAATGTCAGTTGCATGTGCTTGTGTTCAAAAAACAGTGATTTTTGTCACTGAAAGTTGGTAAGAACTAAGCAGTGAGACAACTCAGAACTGTTTTGCTCACTGCTGTTTCAAGCATTCGGGCTTGGAAATGCCAGAAACGGTCAGGAGTGAAAATGAAAATGATTTTACTACTTCAATAAGTTAGGAACTACAAAAAAATTGAAGGTATCACCAATCATCTTGAATGTTACAATTGAGATGAAAATAGTCAATTATCTGCACTCAGTGTTTGCCCTGATTTTATTCATTTACAGTCAATCAAAAGAACGCAACAATGTAAATTCCTCTGTCAATAACAATGCACAACGAATACACAATTTTATAATACTGTAGTAGTATTAATAGTGTTCTAATTTGTTCTGCATTTCATTTAAATACATAATTTGTTACGCAGTTAAATGGTAGTTTGTCTTTTTTATACCTTTTTAACTATTTCCATGAAACTTCAGCTAATTGGTGCAGTCACTTAATTGGGCCAAAATGTACTGGTTCCAATGTGTCCCAATTAACCAGAAACCACTGTATATGCAAGGCTGATTAGTTGACAATTTTATCTCCAGTAGATGTACAAAAGTATTTAAAATTTTTGATTTGGTTTAGCTTACTGATAATCATTTTTGGTTATGCAGATTTTAAGCAATCAAAAGCAGAGGAAAAGTTAAATGTGCACTTTGCAATAGAACTGCTTTTGTGTGTGTGTGTGTATTGCTCTGGATTTCCAGCATCTGCACAATCTCTTATGCTTAAGCTTGTTTCTCGTCATTCATTTGTGGGATACGGATAATATTATTTAATGATAATCCTTAATGCCTCTTGAGAAGTTCAAGTTTAATTGTCATTCAGCCGTACATGAATACAGCCAAACAAAAAAGCATTACTCCGGGACCAAGGTACAAAACACAGTACCAACAGTCATACACAGCTCAAGGCACATATAGCACATATAACACAGCAGTAAAATACAGTCACACAAAAAAAGTGGCACGTCACCTTCTCCGTCTCTCAGAGTATTTCTGGTGAAGGTATTTCACAATACTGTAGTGTGGGCGGGGGGAGGGGTCGCAGAACTTTGAGCCAGCCGCAAGTTTTTTGTGCAGGTACTTTTTCAAGACAGGATCGTATGTGGATCCAATTTGCCACCAATGATGTACGCTTGCAATTGCTACTTTAGTACTTCTTGATAGTAGTTGTTGTGGAATTTCCAGAAACTGTTGCAAAAGCTTCAATGACTTCTGTTTTTTCTGGTTTTCATTATGGTACATGCTGCAACAAACTACGCTGATACTGGAGGGAGTTAACATGCAAGGGGATGGGTGGGGTGCCTATTAAGCAAGCTGTTTTGCTGAAGATCAAGTCAATTTTTTCAGTGTTGGCAGAGTTGCATTTATTCAGGCAAATTGAGAATTTCCATCTCACTCCTATAATGTTTTAAAATTTTTGGGATGTCAGGAGTTGAATCTGACAATTTAGAATACCCCATCCCTATTAAGCTCTTGCACTCTAAGTCTGAATGAAAACCTTCTTTTCCCATCTGCTTCCAACACATACAAAATGCTGGAGGACCGCAACAGGCCAGGTAGCATCTATGGAAAAGAGTAAACAGTCGATGTTTTTCCATAGACTCTTTTCCATAGATGCTGCCTGGCCTGCTGAGTTTCTCCAGCACTTTGTGTACGTTGCTTGGACTTGCTGCTCTGCAGATTTTTCTCTTACTTGTGATTTTCCTTCTCTTTCTCTGCTTTCTGTTGTGATGTCATTAGTAAAGATTATGTAAGATACAACAGCAATGACAAAGCCAAGAGCTGCTCTCTGAACTGCACTAGCTCCATGTATGGGAAACTATTTCAGGAGTACCATGATAGTTCTCGAAATATTAAAGCATGGGTCCAAAACTTCATTGTAGGAGTGATCAAGTTGGATAAGTCACTGGGACTGGATGGGATGTACCCCAAGCTACTGTGGGAAGCGAGGGAGGAGATTGCTGAGCCTCTGGCGATGATCTTTGCATCATCAATGAGGATAGGAGAGGTTCCAGAGGATTGGAGGGTTGCAGATGTTGATCCCTTATTCAAGAAAGGGAGTAGGGATAGCCCAGGAAATTATAGACCAGTGAGTCTTACTTCAGTGGTTGATAAGTTGATGGAAAAAATCCTGAGAGGCAGGATTAATGAACATTTGGAGAGACATAACATAATTAGGAATAGTCAGCATAGCTTTGTCAAAGGCAGGTCGTGCCTTACAAGCCTGATTGAATTTTTTGAGGATGTGACTAAACACATTGATGAAGGTAGAGCTTTAGATGTAGTGTATGTGGATTTCAGCAAGGCATTTGATAAGGTACCCCATGCAAGGCTTATTGAGAAAGTAAGGAGGCATGGGATCCAAGAGGACATTGCTTTGTGGATCCAGAATCGGCTTGCCCACGGAAAGCAAAGAGTGGTTGTAGACGGGTCATATTCTGTATGGAGGTCGGTGACCAGTGGTGTGCCTCAGGGATCTGTTCTGGGACCCCTACTCTTTGTGATTTTTATAAATGACCTGGATGAGGAAGTGCAGGGATGGGTTAGTAAATTTGCTGATTTCACAAAGATTAGGGGTGTTGTGGATAGTGTGGAAGCAGGACATTGATAGGATTCAAGACTGGGCTGAGAAGTGGCAGATGGAGTTCAACCCACTTAAGTGTGAGATGGTTCATTTTGGTACGTCAAATATGATGGCAGAACATAGTATTAATGGCAAGACTCTTGGCAATGTGGAGGATCAAAGGGATCTTGGGGTCCGAGTCCAGAAGACACTCAAAGCTGTTATGCAGGTTGACACTGTGGTGAAGAAGGCATACGGTGCATTGGCCTTCATCAATCGTGGGATTGAGTTTAAGAGCTGAGAAGTAATGTTGCAGATATATAGGACCGTGGTCAGACCCCACTTGGAGTACTGTGCTCAGTTCTGGTCGCCTCACTACAGGAAGAACGTGGAAACCATAGAAAGGGTGCAGAGGAGATTTACAAGGATGTTGCCTGGATTGGGGAGCATGCCATATGAGAATAGGTTGAGTGAACTCGCCTTTTTTCCTTGGAGCGACAGAGGATGAGAGGTGACCTGCTAGAGGTGTACAAGATAATGAGAGGCATTGATCGTGTGGATAGTCAGAGGCCTTTTCCCCAGGGTTGAATTGGCTAGAACGATAGGGCACAGTTTTAAGGTGCTTGGAAGTAGGTACAGAGGGGATGTCAGGGGTAAGTTTTTTACACAGAGAATGGTGAGTAGGTGGAATGGGCTGCTGGTGGCGGTGGTGGAGGTGGAAACGATAGGGTCTTCTAAGAGACTCCTGGACAGGTACATGGAGCTTAGAAAAATAAAGGGCTATGGGTAAGCCTCAGTAATTTCTAAGGTAAGGACATGTTCCGCACAGCTTTGTGGGCCGAAGGGCCTGTGTTGTGCTGTAGGTTTCCTATGTTTCTATATCTCTATCTGCTCTGGTTGAGCTGGGTGGACAGTCATCAAAATTGGCTCTGCAATCGGACTGACGTCATCAGCTGCGGATTCTACATGTGAGTGTCATGCATGTGGTACCACTGTATTCAATTTTCTACTCAAGTTGGCAAATCGAGCAAAAACAAAGGGCTTGCAGTTTGCAACAGAACTCCAACAAACTCAGCATTTTAAAGCACTTGGCAGAGTGTATGAATTTTCCGCAAAGGAAAATGTATAAAAGTAAAGAGTAATTAGATTGTAATATAGGTGAGGAAAGTAGCATTGGCATATCAGGGAATGTTGCATAAGAGAAAAATTAGGAATATTGTGCTAACATCATTAAAAATTATGATCATTATTAACATTACTAACTATGAATAATAAGATGTTAAAGGTATCAGAATGATAAATGTGAATAAAACATTCCATACCTGCAAACCACACTAGTGTGTTATTTTGCAAATCTGCATTAACTTCTTCCAATATCCGGCCAATTGCATGGTCCAGCTCTCGTAGACCATCTCCATATGGACCACGTGTAGAGGTGTTAGAAAAATGTGAATTGTACTGTAAAGGAACATGCATATGGGCCGGAGCAAAGTACAAGAAGAATGGATGCATTCTCTCCCTGAGAAAAAACAGAAGAGGAAAGTCAACAGGATCGTGAGATAAAAATGTTGTTTTTAATGTACAATCTGATAATGCAGCAACTAAGGCCTTGATGACGAAAGCAATCTGATAACAGTAGGTTTGCCCAATAGTCAAATCTGTCTCCTTATCTTTCAAACATCAGGTCAAATTCAGCTCAAACTGATGATACAGAAATCTCTGCTTTGAGTTTACAGGTTCCAATAATTCTAACACAAACAGGTTTTGGGAGTCCTGGAATATACCTTCAATATAAAACGCAGGTCAAATCAGACACCTTGAAAGGTCAGGGATTGACCTTTGGAGCTTTCACTCCATATAATTGTATCAGTTGATCCAAAACCTGACTGGTCCATACAGAGCACAAATCTATCAAGTATGATCCATGATTTCCATTAGGTAGAAATTGTACTGTAAATCTTTGATCCTTGGATTAAGAGGGGAAATAATTGATTTACTCCATAAAATGGTACTTGAGCAAAACATGGAAAGGCCACCCAATAAAACAAGTAATTTTCATTCTATCCCGGTTCACAAGGCATTCTTTTCCTATACTACTCATATTTACTCTTATTTAGAAACATAGAAAATAGGTGCAGGAGTAGGCCATTCGGCCCTTCGAGCCTGCACCGCCATTCAGTATGATCATGGCTGATCATCCGACTCAGAACCCTGTACCAGCCTTCCCTCCATACCCCCGATCCCTTTAGCCACAAGGGCCATATCTAACTCCCTCTTAAATATAGCCAATGAACTAGCCTCAACTGTTTCCTATGGCAGAGAATTCCACAGATTCACCACTCTCTGTGTGAAGAAGTTTTTCCTAATCTCGGTCCTAAAAGGCTTCCCCTTTATCCTCAAACTGTGACCCCTCATTCTGAAATTCCCCAACATCGGGAACAATCTTCCTGCATCTAGCCTATCCAATCCCTTTAGGATTTTATACGTTTCAATAAGATCCCCCTTCAATCTTCTAAATTCCAACGAGTGTAAGCCTAGTCGATCCAGTCTTTCATCATATGAAAGTCCTGCCATCCCAGGAATCAATCTGGTGAACCTTCTTTGCACTCCCTCTATGGCAAGAATGTCTTTCCTCAGATTAGGGGACCAAAACTGCACACAATACTCCAGGTGTGGTCTCACCAAGGCCTTGTACAACTGCAGTAGTACCTCCCTGCTCCTGTACTCGAATCCTCTTGCTATGAATGCTTTGTAATCTTCTGTTCAATCCTTTCTGCATAGGTGAACAGACCAACTATATTATGCAGTCATATTCTCAAAAAAAAATCAATTCATATACAAAACACACAAAGGAGTTTCAGGACACTGAAGATTGGACATCAAATAGTAACAGGTCGATTTCTGAGAACAGTGCCTCTCCATTCTGAAGCCAAACTGCTGGATGACACACAAGAGGTAACAGGTGGAATTTAGACTAAAATATAATTTAAAGATCAGTTTTGTACTGCAAGTAAAATTTTGAAACCAAATTAAAACTTCTTCACACTATGCCTTTTCAATAGTTACTTGTGCCACGTACCATTTCTGTCTGAAAGCATGGCCACTTTAGCAATGCATCCCTTAAACCAGCCACAGTCATATTCCATTCTGTGAAACATCAACTCCAGTGACACAGTATCAGAAATATAATGGACTGAGTGAGAGCTGTGGTGATTTTTATTTTAATTTTGCATTAATTGATAACAACCAGAACTAGAATTGCACGAGTGAAGGTTATTTTTTGGGAAATTATAGTATTAGGCGCTATCTCTCCTGAATAACCAATCGGCTTTCACTCACCTGGCCTTCCGAATGAAATGTATAACTTTTTCGGCGTATCTCTCTGTGAGGCTGCTGAGATTAACAGGTTGTTCTACAATCTTTTGGTTTTCAAGAAGAGGTAGTGCTATAGTTCTAGTACATGGATTGATATTACAGCTGAAAACAGAAAACGCAATAAAATGTATATTCATTTGATTTGTGTTTCAGACCAAAATGTAAAGATTCAATTAAAATATTTAGAAAACTTGAACTAACAATATCTACCACGTAATTTAAAAAATTTTTTAAGAAGCCATACAAAGGTGTGTTCACCACTTCACTAACAAATACAAGGTAAATACATATCTGATTATAATGATAACATAGAACATGCTGGTGGTAGCCAGTAAGTATGCAGATAGCTATTTTGGTACAGCAACCGATATTCTGAGAGATTTATGTAGGTTGATATGGCGACACAAACTCAATGTTTCATTTTTTTAGCGGCTCAGTGAAGGACCATTCTTCTTTTCAACTCATTTCTGAATAATTACAATTTACATTGCATTCCCCTGAAACTGGCTAGAACTAAGCTGGCAGTATGACTCTTCAACTTAGCATTTTCTTTCCAACCAAGCACTTTTTAACTACATTTTAACTGCATTTTAAATACTGAAACATTCAAAATCCATGTTCAGTCAGAACTGCTCAATGGTTGATCTATTTTGGCTACCCCTGACATCTCCACCATCACAGAAGACAATTCACTGATAGGTGATATCATGAAATGGCTGACAGCACTGGATACAGCATATGCTATAAGTCTAGATAATGTTCCAGCTGTAGAAGACCTGCACTCTAAGACCAGCCATACCTCTATCAAAATAGCATTACAATACAGGCACTTAATTAATGAAGTATAAGGTTTCCCGTAGGTGTCCTGTTTTAAAAAAAAGCCAGTGCAAATCCAAACTGACTAATTACTGCCCAGTAAATCCGCTCTGTACATCAGCAAAGTGATGGAAGTTAATCAAAGTGCACTTACCCAATATATGATTCACTGATTGTTTGATCGGGTTTCACCAACACACTCTGGACTTCATCACATGATTGTCCAAACATGGGTCAAATAGATGAATCCCAGAAGTGAGGTGACAGTGACTGCTGTTAGACACCAAGGCAGCATTTAATATCGTGTAGCACAAGGAAGCTTTGTTAAAACTCAGCTCAAAGGGAAAATACTCCAGTGGCTTGGGTTGTAACTTGCACAAGGGAAGATGGCTATGGATGTTGAAGGTCAATCATATCAGGTAGGGAAATTATTGGAAAAATATCCTGAGGGACCAGAGTAATTTACACTTCAAAAGGCAGGAAATTATCAGGAATAGTTGGCTCAAATTTGTTGGTGGGAGATTATGCCTGACTAATTTAATTGAGTTTTTTTGAAGAGATAGCTAAAAATAAACAAAGATGGCAGTGTACAATGCTTGTGTCAACAGCACACAGCTGTATTATGATTATTATGATTATGAGGACACGCAGTCCCCTTTTATTGTCATTTAGTAATGCATGCATTAAGAAATTATAAAAATGTTTTTCATATTCATCAAAATGTATACCAGCAAGATCTTGACAATATATGCTAAGCAGGGGAGAAAGCTCAACACCTTCCATTTAAGATGTCTTTGTTGTATCTTGGGCCCCTCCGGGAAGAAAAGAGTACCCAATGCTGAGGTTCTCGCTTGTGCAGACCTCTCTAGCATGCAGATCCTGATCAGGGAATGTAGGCTGCGCTGGCTAGGCCCTGTCTGCCGCATCCAAGGTGGCTACATCCCAAAATATCTTCTCTACGGTGAGCTAGCTTCAGGCAGGAGAACTACTGGCCACCCGCAACTGCGCTACAAGGATATCTGCAAGTGGGATATGAAGGCACTCGACATCAACATTGAGTCCTGGGAGGAACTTGGAGCTGACTACACTGGATGGAGAAGCATCCTGAAGCAACACCTTAAGTCGGGCAAGGAAAAATTCCTGAAAGCAGCAGAAGGCAAACGGGCCCAGAGTATGGAATGTTGCATCTCCAGCAAGGCTGAGTCCACTTATAGATATGACCTTCGCAACTGACACTGACACTCTCACATTGGCCTCATCAGCCACAGATGGCACTGCACCAACAATGTAGATAGATAGGGCAGAATGTCCATAGTTGACCTTGACCAAAGGAGGGCCTCGAAGGAGCTAAATATATCAACGAGGGCAATACGGCTTATAAGATTTACACAGACTTCAGCAAGGTTGGTCCAAATGGTTAGAACCAAATTGATCCAAAGGAATACACAAGATATGATTAGTAAGTTTGCAAAGGACACAAAATGTGTGGTATTGTTGAAGGTGAGGAAGGTAACCTAAAGCTATAAGTGGTAAGTTGAGCAGTACTGTGGCAACAGTAACTTAATCCTGAAACTCTGAGGTGAAGCATTTTGAGAGACAGGGATCTAGAAAAGGGTCAAACATAAACTATAAATATCATCATCAAATGCCTGTTATGCCGCTGGAGCAAAACTATAAATAGCAGGATCTTGGTACCTGGGTGTACAAGTCCAAAGATCCATGAAGGTTACAGCAGAGGGTGGTAAAGAAGGTCAACAAGATGCTTTCCTTTATTAGCTGGGGAATTGAGTAAAGGTTTTGGATCAACTGAATGTTACATTATCTAGACCACAACTGGAATACTGAGAGAAGTTCTGGTTGATATAATGGGTAGGGTGTAGAAAAGATACACGGGGATGTTGCCTGGGATGGAATTCTTCAATTATGAAGGGAGATCAGATAACTAGGGTTTGTTTTCCTTAGAGCAGAGGAGACCAAGGGGACACCCCGAGAGAGGTATACAAATCTATGCAAAGCATAGTGTAGGGTTAAGTTGAGGAGTAAAATATTTAAGAGAAATCTGAGGAAGAATTTTTTGCACCTAAAGATTGGTGGGAATCTGGAAGGCATTGTCAGATAATGTGATGGAAGCTGTTACAATGTTTGAGAAGCATGAGTACGAGAACTTGAACTACCAAGGCACAGTAAACCATGGACCAGGTGCTAGCAAACAGAAGGAGTATAGATGGTACTTGATGGTTAGCATCGATGTGGTGTGCCGAAGGGTCTGTTTCTCTATGACTACAAAGAGTTGTATTCATAGAAAGATAAAACAGGGAAACTGTCACTTTTGCTGAGTCCACACCAACCATTAACCACTGATTTACACCAATTCCACACTAATGCCAATTTTATTCTCCCTGCATTCTTATCAACTCCCTGTCAGATTCTACTATTCACCTACACGCTACGAGAAATTTAGAGTGGCCAAATAATCAACCAACCTATATGCTCTTCGGATGTGGCAGAAAACCAAAACACCAGAAGGAAACCTAGTTGGTTACAAATTAAACACAGGCAGAATCTCAGGTCAGGAAAGAATAATATGATGATGTGATGCAGTGCCCCTACTACTGAAATTGATATCATACTTCTTCACTAAAAAACACACAACCAAATTTATTTCAGCTGCAATCTTCTAATTTGTGCATCCTAGTTTTAGATCTAAGAGGTTGACATATAATGTGACAAGCAATGTATTTAAGCAAACATCACAGCAATCTGCATTCCAAGTACTAAACCATATGTCCACATACAATTTTGAATCCAACTTCTACTTTCTCCATACTTCCTAAAACTTATAGACAATAGGTGCAGGAGTAGGCCATTCACTGTGATCATGGCTGATCATCCACCATCAGTATCCAGTTCCTGCCTTATCCCCATAACCGTTGATTCCGCTATCTTTAAGAGCTCTATCCATCTCTTACTTGAAAGCATCCAGAGACTTGGCCTCCACAGCCTTCTGGGGCAGAGCATTCCATATATCCACCACTCTTCATTCGAATACCTCCTTATGTGCACAGTGTCACAACTTTTGTGAGATGTTCTTATGAAGCACCTTCGGTGAAGGTGTAATATCACAGGTATTGCCTATTACAGAAGTTATTTATTTCAGAACCTTTCTATTTAAGCAGTCAATCAATGAATGCAATGGTAGTCATATGTGTGCAATAAAACTCTTTGAGGTTTCACTTTCTAGTTTCTTACAGCACTTTTTGAGGACAGACTTTAAGAAAAAAATACACAATGAGGGGATAGAAGGAGACAGTAAGTAATCTGGGAATACATAAATATTTTATATGTGTAATTCTACGTTTGTATAAAAATTTATCTATATTAACATATTATATTTGACAATGGAAATGTTGTGGAATCATACAGCATACAAACAGTCCCTTTGACCTACTGAGTGTGCACCCCACACTAATCCCTCAATTTTCCCATATTAAAAACCAGATGAAATATTTAGTATTCAAATGGTTATTAAAAGATCATGACAAAACCCTGGTGATGTTATTTTTTTCATGTAAAAATGCTTGATTGGTTTTCTTATTTTCTAACAGAGGGTAGTGCAATTATAAACCCATACTTTCAGCAATATACAAAAAATGATTTAACTAATAGTGGACCGTTCACAATCCTAGAAGATCTGAAAGTGCTTTACAACCAACTCAAGTGCAGTCATGATCATGTTTTCCAAAAAGAGTAGCAACCAGTTTCCACATATGAAGCTCCTAGAAATCAGCAGTGACCAGATAATTTGTTCTAGTGATGTTGATTTGAAGGATGAATATTGGCCAGGATCAATTCTGCATCACTGATTGTCCTGAATGTGACAGTGGTCTGGATTGAACAATGGCATGGGACTCCATTAGGACAGTTGATTCACTGTAACCACCCTAGGTTCCCCCTCGCCACACCAGTAGTCTTCAATGCCTCTTGACTGCCTATGTCATGGGGCAAGGTCACTGTAGCTTTCCCGCATTTTCCCAATGGATCTTGGCAGCTCTTGTCAAGTTCCATGTTTCACCATTTTAACACCATATCAGTGTTTCAAACATCTCTTTGGCCATTTCATTTGAAGGGTTTAAGGTAAATAAATTTTATTTTAATTTGGGAAATGAAGACTATGAGGAATCGGTATAGAAGAGAAGCAGAGAATAGCACAGATCATCCATGATTATATCAAATGGTAGACCAGGTATGAAAGGAAGAGTAACTTATTCTTCCTCCTATTTTCTTATGTTCATGAAATTTTTAGGCAAAGTGATTGGTTATTAACAATATGTACATAGACTACTTAGTGCACCAAAAATGGAGGAAACTAATGATCTCGTCTGGAAAAGAGTACCACTCACAGTGTTGTACTGGAATGTCAGATTAATACACTTTAATACACAAACTTTCAGGTCAAAGGTGAGAATGTTTCCACTTGATCCAGAGATCATTACAAATTCTGACAAAGTACTGATGAAAGGTCAACTTGAAACATTAACTCTGTTCCTCTTTTTTTCCACAGGTGCTGTTTGGCCAGCATTTTCTGATATTATTTCATATTTAAAGCATCTACTATTTTTTTTAAATTTTCTGACTATTAGATCTACTATGATTTTAATCTGTGATAGATACTTAAAAAAATTAATATAAGGAAGGCTGAGGCAGCATGGTGGAAAGGAGGAGCTGGCAACATCAATGATAATGCAAAACAATTTGAAAGGATTTTAAGGGCCAAAAGGAGAGTAGATGAAATAGTGAGTTGACAAAGAACAAACCTGGGAGCCTGCGCATCAATGCCGAGACACTGTCACATGAATACATCAGTCTGTAACAAGCAAGAGGTTGCAGAGGAGGATAAAATAGTTGAGGTGTTAGAGGTTCACGAGAAAGATTCCGGGAATGAAATGGTTAACGTATGAAGAGCACTTGATGGCTCTGGGCCTGTACTCACTGGAGTTTAGAAGAATAGAGGGGTGGGGGGGAAATCTCATTGAAACTCAGTGAATATTAAAGGGCCTAGATAGCATGGATGTAGAGAGCGATGGTTCCTAAAGTGGGGCAAGTCTAGAGACAGAGGCCAGAACCTCAGAATAGAGGGCCCTTCCCTTAGAACAGAGATGAGGAGGAATTCCCTTAGCCAGAGGGTGGTGAATCTGTGAATTCGTTGCTACAGACAGCTGTCATTGGGTATAGTTAAGTGGAGGATGATACATTCTTGATTAGTAAGGGTGTCAAAGGCAGGAGAATGGGGTTGAGAAGGATAACGAATCGGCTATGATAGAATGGCAGAGCAGACTTGATGGACCAAATGGCCTGATTCTGCGCCTATATCTTATGATCTGCACAAGATTCTGTAGATACTGAAAATCTTGAGCAATAAACACAAAATGCTTTAACAACTCAGCAAGTCAGGCAGCATCTGTGGAAGGAAATAAACGGTCCCCTCCAGATACAGGTTAAAATATGATAGTGTTAGAATATTGGATAAGTTGGTTGAACTTAAAGTAGATAAGTCAGCACGACTAGGTGGAATGTAACGTACTAACTTGAAGGAACTAAGATAGGACGTTGCTGGGAAACTAACCATCTTTCAGTGCTTATTGGATAAAGGTGTGGTGCCGCCTCTTGTTCAGAAAAAAAGGAATGAAAATAAGCCCAGGATCTACAGGCCAGTCAATTTAATCAGAAACATCAATCCATTATAGGATTAATAGTCACCTGGGTAAATTGTATTTAATCAATTTGATGGAATTCTGCAATGAGATTATGGGTAGAAATGACGAAATTAATGCAATTGATGTGGCCTTTCAGAAAGCTTTTTGAAAAAGTGCCATATTACAGGCATGCCAGCAAAGTTGAAGCTTAAAGCATAAAAGGAACACTGATAGCATAGGTATGAAGCTATGAGTAACAGACAATAATGAGTCAAGACAAATGTTTGTTACTTGGGCTGGCAGATAGCTCCCCAGTGGTTGGAGATAGGGCCATTGCTTTTATTGATCTATACTAAGTATCTGGAGGTGCATGCCTCAATTTCAAAATCTGCAGCAGACAAGAAACATGGCAATATTTTGAACAGCAAAGAACATAAGGATAGAATGCCATGGATATAAACAGGTTGGTGGAATGAGCAAATACATGGCAGATAACGTTTAATGCTGGGAATTGAGAGGTAATACATCCGCTAGGAAAAATGGGGAGAGATAATGTGGATTAAAGGGGATGCAGGAGCAGAGCTCAGGCCCTGAAGGTATAATTGAAATGTATCTGAAAGAGGCAGATCTGACAAAGAAAACATTTCAAAAGTAAATACAATTTTGAATGTATCAACAGAAGTATAGAGAGCAAACACAGTAAGCTACGCTGAGCCTATATCAAAGATTGGTCTGGAGGGGAGGGAGGGGCTGGGAAGGGGAAAGGAGACGGGGTGGTAGGGTTTCCTTTTCTTTTTGCTTGTTTACTATACATACATTCATTCGATTTTCATAATGTTGTTATAAGAAAGAAAAGAAAAAAGAAGCTTTGTACTTCAGGACATTGTCTGTTGTGGTTAAGCTGATGTTGCTTCACAATAAAAAACATTTAAAAATAAAAGATTGGTCTGGCCTCAACTGACCAGAATTTTGTCCAATTCTGATTGCTCACTATAGGAACGATGTGAAGGTTTACAAGAGGGTCCAGAAAAATTTTACCAGACTGTTTCCTGGGATGAGGGATGACAGTTATAAGCACAGATTGTAGAGGTGGGACTGTTCTCTTTCAAGGACTGGAGGAGATTTGACAGAAGTGCGGAGTATGAAATTTTGAAGATTTGGCTTGTGTGGAAAAATGGAAGTTATTCCATTTTGTGGAGCACTGAGAAGCTTGAAGTTAGAAGGATAACAGAAGTGAAAAGAAGCAAGGCTGCAGGAGAAAGAACATTTCTGTGTACTGTGTAGATTGTATCTAGGATGCACTGCAGGTTCCATAAGACATAGGACCAGAATTAAGCTATTCGCCCATCAAATCTGCTCTACCATTCAATCATGAATGATTTATTTTCACTCTCAAATTCATTCTTCTGGCTTCTCCCTATAACTTCTGTCGCCTTACTAATCAAAAACATAACTTGGCCTCCATTAACATCTGTGGCAATGAATTCCACAGATTTGTCACCCACTGACTAAAGAAAATTCTCATCTCTTCTAAAGGGATATCCTTCCATTCTGAGGCTGTACCCTCTGGTCTTAGACTCTCCCACAATTGGAAACATTCTCTCCATGTCCACTCAATTTCGGCCTTTTGATATTCAGTAGGTTTCAATTACATCCCCCCTCATTCTTCTAAACTCTGGCGAATACAGGCCCAGAGCCATCAAATGCTCCATATACGTCAACCCTTTCATTCTCAGGATCACTCTTGAAAATTTCCTGGACCTTCTCCAATCTTTCTTAGATATGGGGCCCAAAACCACTCACAATACTCCAAATGTGGTCTGAGCAATGCCTTATAAAGTCTCAGAATTGTTTGTAGGATCCAGTATTAAGTCCAGAAAACTGCAATATTCAAACTTATGTTGGGGACTCAATGTAACAGCACAGGAGGCCACAAACCAGTATCAAGGTCTTCAAGAGGGAATTGAAATAAGTATGTGATAAAATGTGCAAGGCTACAGAGAAAGGGTAAGGGTGTGGAAGAAGTCAGTTTCTCCATAGAATACTAACACAACACAATGGGCCAAATAGCCTCCTTTCACACTGTACCTGTTTTATGATTCTAGATTCTAAGAGCAATTTGTTAGCCATGCTGGATAATGCTCATTGCAAAGGTACATCTTATTTTCAAAAATGTCAGCTACTAATGGTTAACTGCCTATCTGAATTGTTAGGCAGTTGTCTCAGATTTTTAGCAAAATTACCTTTCCAGGATGGAATCCCTGGGGCACGGTGGACTTGGAGGAATATTGTACCCTGGATCATCTGTACAACCCATGTCATTACTGTAAGGAATTCCAAAATAGTAATCAAATCCTGTAATAAATCAAAACAATATTTAACAATATTAACCATAATTTAAGTTTGCTAATAACATGTTTCCACACACCCTTTTACATTGGAAGTCCAGTACAGAATGCTAATCAGGTGTATTCATGAAATATATGACTGAGCTAATTTTTGGGGTGAAGTTGTAGTTCTTTTTTAATGAGTAAATTACACATCATTATTTTGCAGAAATTAACTGATGATGAAGATTTCTAGCAGGAGGCTAACCTGCTAAAAACGATATTAACAAAAGGTCAAGATACTGTGGTTTACCCGAACTGTTCTAGCAGGAGGCTAACCTGCTAAAAACTATATTAACAAAAAGGTCAAGATACTGTGGTTTACCAGAACTGTTAATGCTGACTTCCCAATGTGCTAAGAGCAAGCTCATGGGGCCTACTCCTCCTCTTCCTTGTATAAACCAATCCATTTCACAGGAAGCTGACAGGATCTACAAGCATCATCTAACCACTCTAATACATTACTCTAAAACTTAATAGTTCTTAATAGCATTTTTTTACTGAATTTAGAACATCAGTCCCCCTCCATTTCGGCCATATTTATTGCTTATGTTGTAGTGAACACAGAGACAAAATAAGTTTAATGCTGAAGTCATTTCTTCTTTTTCAGATAGTTTCTCCTGTGATTTCTTAAGCCCGTGTTTTTTTTTGCTTATCTCTTCATTTTTACATTGTTCTTTAAATCCTTTTATTACTTTGTGATAGTTTGAACAAAGAGGCATGCATATTTTAAGATTTTAAAGGGAAAATCAAGGTAGTGGTTATTGTACAACAATGTCCCTGTATGAATTATCACCTTTCAGCTTTTTTCCATGTGGGGACAACAGCACAGTCTCAATCCCGCCTGCAAAACAGTGGCAGTCATTTTCAGGGGTGGGCAATAGCCCTTGCCAGTGACTTCCCACTTTATTTAAATATGAAGCAATATAATGGTGAGCATCTAGGAAGCTGATGAGGGGCATAACAGGATGGCAGGGAGATTGGGGGGGGGGGTTAATTTTAGACACAGAGCTTTGGCACAGTGCCTACCTGCTATTTTTTTTTAGCCTCTACACCCACCAAAACTGAGTAGTTTACTTAGGGAAACCAAATCCATGAATTTTGTATATTCCGTATACATACTTTGAATCTTTGAATTTTTCCATTTCACCAATCTGGAAAGTGACTGCTAATATTAGGATGACAGCCTTTTTTCTGTCAGTTGAATCACTTGGAATAGGGTAATTTTGACAGCATGACTGATGAACAACAGTAGACTACAACTGCTGCATTTACCATTGACACTATCAGAAAATACATTTAAAAATAAGTTTTAGGCTTTTGCTAGAACTCATTGTCTGGTTGCCTAAGTACATTAAACTGTTAAATTAGCAGCTATAATCTTCCTCCACTCCCTGTCGCTACCTCATTAGTGTCCATGACTCTCCATAATAAAGAAAGGGTGAATGTGATCATTTATACCCAGCATGATTTAAAATTTCTGTTCTCTGTGGAGATGGCCTATCAGTCATCATCTTGGAAAAATTAAATCTTAATCACTTTAATGCATGCACTGTCACTAATAACTTCTTCAGTCTGTGACTCAGTCCTCCCTTTGTGTTCCAAGCAAGTTGGCACCTAAGCATATTTTATTAGTGACTATAAATAATAGGCACAATATGGAGAGATATTTCATTGATCCCAAAGGAAATTATGGTGTCACAGTAACATTACAAGTGCACAGATATATAAATATTAGAAGAGAAGTAAGAAAGAATTTAAAAATCAGTTATCTCAAACAACCTAAGGGAGGGGGTCATCACTTCCCCAGCTATAGGTTGGATATTGGCTAAAGTGACTGAATTTTCTACTTGTCCAACATCCCTCTTAAAAAATAGGAAAAAGCTGAGTTCTATAGTGTGCCACATAGAATGGTGATTGACAATTCATGCTTGAGATGGATCAATTGCTAAATAACAACATGCTAATCAAACATCAGATTATTCTGTCAAAGATCTCAAATGCTTATTACGTGAATCATTGCCGCAATTAATTCTGTTCTTTGAGTTTATTCAGACTTATACAATGCAGATATTATGTCCAACAGTCCAGGAAACTCAGCTTTGAACTTAATTTTTGACAGAAATAAGCTTTCTTACCACGAAAGTTAGGGTGATATGGGCCATGATGTCCAAGGTGCCATTTACCTATAGAAAATAGATAAATGTATTTGAAATTTTCTTTGTCAAAATGGTTTTATAACTTTACTGACAAACATTCTTATTTTAATATGAAAAATTGTTTACCATTGTTACTGATTACTTTGAAGTAGAATTTGAAATAATTCAGCATATACTAATACATTAGGGTAAAGGATGGGTTAGAGTATTCAAGGCAATTGTGTGTTTTGAGAAATTCTATCAGGTAGTACAACATTATGTGCACTATGCTACAAAATTTATTGGAAAAACAATTCTAAGTGAAGCTGGGTACTAAATGGGCCTTCAGCAAAGCTTACAAAATTATTTCTGAGTTCTTTGTGTGTATTACTCACAAGTGAAACTGCACTGATGTCCAACACCACTCATAGCATATTTTGGTTACAGTTCTAGAAATTAAATTATCTGCTCTTAGCAGTCAGTCTTATCAAAGCAGCCTCCCAAACAAATTTAAGGCCTGCTTATGTAATACTAATAAGGTCGTTAGTTTGTGAAGGTCACTATGAATGGAATTAAACAGTAAATGCTGGAGAAATTCAACAGGTTAGGCACCTTGCAGCTTCTGCAACTTTTCACTTTTCAATCAATGTGCATGGAATTTGGCACTTAGTGCAGCATACATGTAGGTGACTACTTAACCTCACTATGGTGATGCCTTGGTTTCAGTACCCTTAGCCTTCACCAACACCAACCCTCTACAACTACAACCGTAGCATCTACAACTTCTCTTTCCCCTCCCATCTTCAACACCATCATTTCCCTCTAGCCAAACACAAGGTAGCAACCCCCTTCCCCAATGACACTACGCTCTGTTTCTTCAGGTCCTGACACCTGAGTTTTTTTCTTCAGCCCTCCATGATCCAAAACCACGCACAAATTACACATCGCCCCATCCACCCCCCAGCACAGCAATTCCTCCCTGGCCCTGAAAAATTCCTAGGCTTCATTCTTTACACAGAAGCTATTGTAAATGAAAGTAAGGATTTCGCAGACATGATGAATCATCTGGTTTGCAACAGAATTTGTAACAGAGGGAAAAGGACAGCATGTCAAACATCCTCCCAAAATGAACACCAAATTAGGATGAAAACTAAACAAAACTAAGTAACAATAATGAACAAAATAAAGGCACCAAAGAGTGGAACCTTCAGTTATGGCCAGACTTACATGTTGTAACAAATTACAAAATGAAGTTAGATAGCATTGGCGTCAACAGCACACCCTGTCCCAGTGAAGTTAACACCCTCTATTCACATTTTGAACATGGAATGGCTACGTCGTCATCTACTCTTACTGTGTCCAGTGCGCCAAAACCTTGCAGACGTTAAGATCAGTCTTATAGAGAGTGAGCCTGCAGAAAACATCAGGCTGTGTTCTTAGACCCTGTGCAGATCAGCTGGCAGGGGTACTTGCAGACATTCTTAAACCTCTCTCTGCTTGTCAAGTGGTGTCAAGAGGACAACCTCTCCCTCAATGTCACAAAAACAAAGGAACTGGTTGTGGAATACAGGAGGAATGGAGGCAGGCTAACCCCTATTGACCTCAATGGATCTGAGGCTGAGAGGATGAACAGCTTTAAGTTCCTTGGTATACACATCACCAAGGATCTCACGTGGTCTGTACATACCAGCTGTGTGGTGATAAAAGCACACGGCGCCTCCTTCACCTCAGACGGTTGAAGAAGTTCGGCATGAGTCCCCAAATCCTAAGGACTTTCTACAGGGGCACATTTGAGAACATCCTGGCTGGCTGCATCACTGCCTGGTATGGGAACTGTAATTCCTTCAATTGCAGAGAGTGGTGTGAACAACCCAGCGCATCTGTAGATATGAACTTCCCTCTATTTAGGACATTTACAGAGACAGGTGCATAAAAAAGGCCCAGATGATCTTTGGGGACCTGAGTCACCCCAACCACAAACTGTTCCAGCTGCTACCATCTGGGAAGCGGTATCGCAGCATTAAAGCCAGGATCAACAGGCTCCGGGACAGCTTCTTCCACCAGGCCATCAGATTGATTAATTCACACTGATACAATTGTATTTCTATGCTATATTGACTGTACTGTTGTACATACTATAAATTGCACATTGTACATTTAGATGGAGACATAACGTAAAGATCTTTACTCCTTATGTATGTGAAGGATGTAAGAAATAAAGTCAATTCAATTCAGCTTGTGGTTCCCTCAAGCTTTAAGATGACCACTATCATCCCAGTACCCAAGAAAAACAAGATTGTACCATCCAGTGGCTCTGACATCTACTATCATGAAGTTCTTCAAAAGGCTGGTCATAGCATGCATTGTTCTTCAAAAGGCTGGTCATAACTCCAAGACCTGGGAGTGAGTGCCTCCCTCTGCAACGTGATCCTTGACTCTTGATCAACAGAGCACAGTCAATAGGCAGCAACACCTCCGGCATGATTAATCTAAACACTGGTACTCCACGAAGCTGTATCCTCATCTCCATACTCTACTTCCCTGTACACTTAAGGCTGTGTGGCCCGGTTCTCCTCTAACTCCATCTATAACTCTGTAGACAATACCACCGTAGTGCAACATATCTCAAATAACGATTCAGAGTACAGGATGAAGATCGAAATAGTGATAGGGTGTCATCACAACAACCTTTTCCTCAATGTCAACAAAACAAAAAAAAGCTGGTCATTGACTTCAGGAAAGGAGGGTATTGCACATGCTCCAGTCCACATTAATAGTGCAGAGGTTGAGAGGATTGACAGCTTCAAATTCCTAGCAGAAAACATCACCAATAGGCTCTCCTGGTCCAACCACGGCCAGGAAAGCAAACTCACCCATGCCTCCACTTCCTAGAAGGTTAAAGAAATTTCACATGCCCTCATTGACCCTTTTCAATTTTATTGATGCACACTAGAAGGGTCCTACTTAGATGCATTGCTGCTTGGTATAGTGACCTCTCTGCATGTGACTGCAAGAAAATGTAGAGAACTATGGACACAGCAAGGCACATCACAAAAAATAGCCTCCCCTCTATGAACTCTGTCTATACTTCTTGCTGCGCCAGTAAAGTAGCCAGCATAATCAAAGAATCACCCCCCCCAGCTCCCCACCCCCATGCCAGCCATTCTCTCTTCCCTCTCCCTTCAAACAGAAGATACAAAAGCCTGAAAGCATATACCACCAGGCTCAGGGAAAGAATTTACCCCACTATAGTACGACTATTAAATGGTTCTCTAGTATGACAACAGGGACTCTTGACCTTGCAATCCACCTAGTTACAATCTTGCACTTCATCGTTTACCTGCACCACACTTCCTTCGTAGTTGTAACATTTTATTCTGCATTATTGTTTTACCTTGTTCTACCTCAATGCACTGTGTAATGATTTGGTATACAATCAGAATCAGGTTTAATAACACTGGCATATGTCGTAAAATTTGTTGTCTTTGTGGCTGCAGTACAATGCAATACATAATAATAAAAAAACATGAATTACACTAAGTGTGTGGTTGTATATATAATTTTATGTATGCTCCATATATTAAATAGTTAAATTAAATAAGTACCCTGTAGTGCAAAAATAGAAATAAAATACAACATAAGCTTTTCACCATATCTCAGTATGTGTGTTGCAATAATAAACCAGGACCCAGATGAGTTTGAAGGAAATAGGTTAGGACACTACATATGCTCCAACTATTATCTACCAAATTTTAATTCCTTTAAATTATTAAACTGCACATCTCACTCTGCCCTTTATAAATAGGGAGAGATTATGGAAGTGTGTTTTTCACCAGAAAGTGATGAATCTGTGAAATTCATTGCCACAGACAGTAGTCACTGGATATATTTAAAGTGGAAGTTGATAGGTTCCTCATTAGAAAGAGCATTAAGGGTTATGGGGAGAAGGCAGGAGAATGAGCTTGAGAGGTAATATAAATCTGCCATGATTGATATGTGAAGTGGACCTGATGGGCCAAAAAGCCTAATTCGGCTCCCATGTCTTATGGAACTGTGTGTCATTTAGCCAAATATCTTTTGTCAGGAAATTACCAGAATGAATACTGCAGGATAGAAAAACTAAACACCGTGAAAATTTTCAACCAAAAAGAGATAGACAATCAACACGTACAAAATGCTGGAGGAACTCAGCAAGCCAGGCAGCACCTATGGAAGAGGGTGCAATTGACATTTTGGCCTGAAACATTGACTCGGTCCTGCTAAAGGGTTTTGGCCCGAAACTTTGACTGTTTACTCTTTTCCATAGATGGTGCCTGGCCTGCTGAGTTCCTCCAGCATTTTGTGTGTGTTGCTTGGATTTCCAGCATCAGCAGATTTTCTTCTGAGAGATAGACAGTAGAGATTTGTAAAGATAAATCATACCTTATTAAAATGATACAATTTTTGAAGTGATAACTAAAGTAATTGGCAGAGGAATGTCCAATGATATTTATATGGACTTCTATAAGGCATTTATTAGTCCTTCATATGACCTGTAAGATAAAGTTAAAGCTAGAAAATTGTGTGCGAGTCGGTAAACAGAGAGTAAGGATAATGGCTAGGTGCTCAGACTAGAAGGGTGTGACTACCAGTGACTTGTAGGGATCTGAGCTTCTGTTTCCTGTTTATAATGAACTCAGATGACAGGCTTGAATATTGTACGCCCAAGTTTGTCAATGACACAAAAAAAGACCTCATTATAGATAAATTGTTCTGCAGGGAAAAATTAACAGAGTAGTCTAGTGAGAAAAACTGTGACATTAACAACTTTCCTGTGGGCAAATGAGAGGTTATCTTCTCTGGAGCTGGGAAGATTGCAACTAAGCAGATTCTAAATAGTAAACAGTTGACAATAAGAGTTTCCAAGACTTAGAGGTCCTTGTACAGTATATAGATGAAAATCATGGATGTGTATAAAAAAATAAAGTATTTTAGAATGCTTGCCTTTAAATCTAGAGCTAGCATCATACACTGGGGTACTCTCTTTAGTTATTTGATTAGCTAACGGTAGCCTTTGGCCGTAAGCAGATGTCATCTGGTGGTGCCCAACCTTCATAGAGTGTTTTGACCCTTAACCACTACACTCTCCAGTTGGCGGGCCAGCAGAGGTGGCCAAGTCACTGCTCATCTGCTCCTGACTTTCAGCTCAACTCTTCTTGCCTGCTCCATATCCAGCAAGAGACTCTTTCTGGTCTCCTTTTACACCTCTCCCACTCCAGTGCGTTAGCAAGGGACAGCCACCGATATCGTCATTGCATTAAAATTGCTTCGTATCCTGACAGTATGTGTGCCAGTGAACCCTGCTGACCACAAAGCTTGTAATCGCTCAGCATGTACAGTATATAGATAAAAATCATGGACATATAACCATATACCAATTACAGCACGGAAACAGGCCACCTCGGCCCTTCTAGTCCATGCCGAACGTTTACTCTCACCTAGTCCCACCAACCTGCACTCAGCCTATAACCCTCCATTCCTTTCCTGTCCATATAGCTACCCAATTTTACTTTAAATGACAATATCGAACCTGCCTGTACCACTCCTGCTGGAAGCTCGTTCCACACAGCTACCACTCTCTGAGTAAAGAAGTTCCCCCTCATGTTACCCCTAAGCTTTTGCCCCCTAACTCTCAACTCATGTCCTCTTGCTTGAATCTCCCCTACTCTCAATGGAAAAAGTCTATCCATGTCAACGTTATCTATCCCCCTCATAATTTTAAATACCTCTATAAAGTCCCCCCTTCAACCTTCTACCCTCCAAAGAATAAAGACCCAACTTGTTCAACCTTTCTCTGTAACTTAGGTGCTGAAATCCAGGTAAAATTCTAGTAAATCTTTTCTGTACTCTCTCTATTTTGTTGACATTTTTCCTATAATTCGATGACCAGAATTGTACACGATACTCCAAATTTGGCCTTTCCAATGCCCTGTACAATTTTAACATTATACCCCAACTCTTATACTCAATGCTCTGATTTATAAAGGCCAGCACACCAAAAGCTTTCTTCACCACCCTATCCACATGAGATTCCATCTTCAGGGAACTATGCACCATTATTCCTAGATCCCTCTGTTCTACTGCATTCTTCAATGCCCTACCATTTACCATGTATGTCCTATTTTGATTAGTCCTACCAAAATGTAGCACCTCACAGTTATCAGGATTAAACTCCATCTGCCATCTTTCAGCCCACTCTTCCAACTGGCCTAAATCTCCCTGCAAGCTTTGAATACCTACTTCATTATCTACAATGCCACCTATCTTAGTATCATCTGCATAGTTACTCATCCAATTTACCACCCCATCATCCAGATCATTAATGTATATGACAAACAACATTGGACCCAGTACAGATCCCTGAGGTACACCATTTGTCACTGGCCTCCAATCTGACAAACAGTTATCCACCACTACTCTCTGGCGTCTCCCATCCAGCCACTGCTGAATCCATTTTACTACTTCAATATTAATACTTAACGATTGAACCTTCCTAACTAACCTTCCGTGTGGAACCTTGTCAAAGGCCTTACTGAAGTCCATAAAGACAACATCCACCACTTTATCCTCGTCAACCTTCCTAGTAACTCTTCAAAAAATTCAATAACATGTATTAAAGACATGTATTAAAAAAATAAAGTATCTTAGAATGCCTGCCTTTAAATCTAGAGGAAATGGTACTGGAGTAACTCCATGCCCTGCTTATACACAACCTTACGTATTCCTAGCAGTTCTGGACACTACAGCATAGGATAGAAATCGCCTTGATGGCAATGAGGTATGGATTGGGCAGGGTAGATAATGAAAAGAGAATACACAAACTAAGGTTGTATTTTCCTGAATTTAGAAAATTATAGGTGAATTTCAGCAAAGTTGTTATTAAGGCAAACTAGTTTCCTGACTTAAATAAGGCACTTATAAAATGCCTTGATAAAACATGGGTGTTGAAGCACAATTTTAATGATTGTGTTACAAGTGAAAGTTACGTTTACCTAACTTCTGCCTGGGAGATATGATAATATGTTGGTGTACAGAAAACCATAATATAACAAGGTAATGTTTTTCCAAAGTAATAAGGCTAGGTAAATTTATGAGATGACAAATCTAACCAGCAGAATACATATGGACAAAACAGTTCATGAACTGTACTTAGATTTTCAGAAGTCCTTTGATAAGGTGCCACACATGAGATTGTTAAACAATACTTGGGTTAATATGTTAGTGTGGACTGAAGTTTGGTTAAGGGATAGGAACCAAAGAATAGGAGTAAACAGGTTATTTTTGGTTTGGGAGACTGTACTCAAGCAGTGCTTCAGGACTCAGTAAGGGCACTTAGTGTAAAAGGATATGAGTACTAGAGTACCCTGGTGAGACCACATGGAATATTTTGTATAGTTCTGCTCTCCCTAACCAAGAAAGAAATTCAAAGTTAAAAAACGTTTAAAGTAAATTTATTATCAAAGTATAAGTTACCATATACTACCTTAAGATTCATTTTCTTGTAGGCATTTACAGAAAAAATAATTTTATAAAAAACTATACCTAAACAGGCAAAGAATGACAAACAACCAATGTGCAAAATAAGACTAACTGCACAAATATGAATTATACTAAAAACATGAATTGTAAAGAATCCTTTAAAGTGAATCTGTAGGTCATAGAATCAGTTCAGGGTATTGGTGGCTGAAGTTACCCACACTGGTTCGGAAGCCTGAAGGTTATAGGGTAGTAACTTCTCCTGAAGATGGTGGTGTGGGAACTACAGATACTGTACCCTCTACCCAATGGTAGCAGTGAGAAGAGATCGTGGCCTGGATGGTGCTTTTTTTTTTATGATGGGCTCCATATAACTGTACTCAATGGTGGGGAGGGCTTTGCCTTTGATGGACTGGGCTGTATCCTTTTCCGTTCCTGACCACAGGTGTTTTCATGATGTGACCAGTTAGGATACAGCCCATAGGTGTTTTCATGATGTGACCATTATGCCTCTGTGGAAGTTTGGTTTGTCAAAGTTTCTGGTGACATGCCAAATCTACACAAACTTCTAAAAAAGTAGAGAATATCTATTTAGTAGAATGTACATGTAAAACATGTATATACAGTATACAAAAAATACACACTCAATGGCCACTTTATTAGGTACAGCTTTACACCTGCTTGTTAATACAAATATCTAATCAGCCAATCATGTGGCAGCAATTCAAAAACACATGTTCAAGAGGTACAGTTGTTTTCAGATCAAACATCAAAATGGAGAAGAAAAGTGACTTTGACTGTGGAATGATTATTGGCTTGAGTATCTTAGAAACTGTTGATCTGGAATTTTCATGCACAACAATCTCTAGAAGTTACAGAGAATGGTGCAAACAACAAAAAAATCCAGGCAGTGGCAGTTCTATGAACAAAACACCTGGGTGATGAAGGAGGCCAGAGGAGAATGGCCAGACTGGTTCAAGTTGACAGGAAGGCGACTGTAACTGAAATAAACATGTGCTTCAAAAGTGGCCTGCAGAAGAGCACCTCTAAATGCACAACACATCCAATGGTGTACTGCAGCAGAAAACCACAAATATACACTCAGCGTCACACTTCATTAGGTACGTGAGGTACTTAACAAAGTGGCCAGTGAGTGTACAGTAGAATGTAGCACAACTTACAGTAGCAACTGTCTGGTATTGCGGGGGGGGGGGGGGGTGCTACTGCACAGGATCGAAAGAAGCCTCAGAAAATTGTAAAATTAGTCGGCTCCATCTTGGTACTAGTCTCTGTAGTATCCAAGGCATCTCCAAGGTGCAGTGTCTCAGAAAGGCAGTGTCCATTATTAAGGACCCCTATCATTGAGGACATGCCCTCTTCTCAGCGTTACCCTCAGGAAGGCACACACTCAGTGATTCAGGAACAGCTTCTTCCCCTCTGGCCTACGATTCCTAAATGGACATTGAACTCATGAACTTTACCTCACTTTTTTATTTTATTACTATATATTATTTCTGCACTATTTTAATCTAATATTTGATATATATGTGTATATACTTACTATAATTGATTTACTTATTTAATTTTTTATATTTTACCTGGATTGCATTGTACTGCTGCTGTTAAGTTAACAAATTTCACAACACATGCTGGTGATAATCCTGATTCTGAAATGCGGGGAAGATTGATTCTTAAGAAGGCAAATTTGCCATATTAAGATACATTAAGCAGAGTGGGCTTATGCTTTTTCGAGCTTAGAAGAATGAGCGGTGAATCTCATAAACAGAGCAAAATACTTTATTGCTGGTAGTGTCACGAGATATTGTTCCTCCTGGCAGTGCACTTAGAACCACAGACTGAAAATAATGGATTGACCTTCAGGATAGAGATTTCCAGAAGGTAAGGTATCTTTGGAATTCCCTATCTAAGAAGGCTATGGAAATTCAATTGCTGTGTTTATCCAAAACAGCGATAAGCTGAGTTTTAGATATTAAGAGAATTAAAGGACATTGGATTAAATTAGTACAGGAAAGGGTGCTGAGAAATAAAGATCTTATTGAATGACAGAATAGACATGAGGGGTTAAATGGCCCATTTCAGATTGTAATTCTTATATGGCAGAAGTACTTCTGAGGGATTAGGAGTTCTGAATTAGTGGGTATAAAGTTACCGATTAGATCCATGTCTTTTATAAATGAAATAAGAAAGCACTTTTAGAGAGAAAGAACATTCGCAGGTTGGAACTTTCATCCGCAAATTGGAACTGGAGCTCAACATTAAATTTAAATCTGCCACTGATAAAATTTTGTTAGTCACAGGTAGTAATGGATTCACAGCAAAGGCACAGTCACAAAGGTCAGCAATGATCTCACTCATGGGTTGAACAGGCTTAAGGAGCTAAGCAGGAAATTTTCTATTTTTTGTTCATGCATGCACAAAAGCATTACTTAACTCAAAGCGGAACTGCATAATGGTGATATTTTGTTTTCCACAATACTCCCCACAGCAGTTATGGACTAATTAATTATAACTACAAGTTCAGAGGAAAAACTTAAGCTTGCTGATGTGTTGCAACATGCCAGTTCAGCTTAAAACTGTGAAACTGTTGATAATGATCTCAAGAGACATAAACGGCTCTTTGAAAAGTTGACTACGTTATTAAATGCTTTACTCCAGCTAGAAATAATCTTAATAAATTTAAGTTACTGTGTGAAACAGCAGTATGCATAAATGTGTCTATACACTGGAGGCTTCATACCAGGCAGTATACGAACAGTCAGAATGCTCTAGCAAATCTTTCAGAAATTTGATGACAAATCTTCTCAAACTCCTAATGAAGAAGAGCTGGTGTGCTTCCTTCATTATTACATCAATGCATGGGACCAGGATAGATCCTCTAAGATGCTGATGCCTAGGAACTTGAAGCTGCTCACTAGTTCCACCTCTGATCACTCAATGAGAACTATTGTGTGTTCTCCTGACTTCCCATTCCTGAATCCAGAATCAGTTTGTTGATGTTGCTGATGTTGAATGTGAGGTTGTTTTTGTAACACCACTCAACCAGCTGATCGACCTGACTTCTCTAAGCCTCCTCATCACCATCTGAGATTCAACCAACAACAGCAGTGTCATTGGCAAATTCACAGATCATGTCTGAGTTGTGATTATCCACACCTAGTCATGAGTGTACACAGAGCACAGAAGTGGGATAAGTATGCATCCTTGAGGCGCTCCTGTGGTGATAGTCAGTGTGGAGGAGATGTTATTACCCAACCACACTGACTGTGGTCTCCCAATAAAGAAGTAAAAGACCCAGTTGCAGAGTGAGGTACAGAGGTCCAGTTTTTGAAGTTTGCTTATTAGTACTGAGGGAATGATGGTGTTGAACGCAGAGTGGTAATTGATAAGCAGTAGTCTGATGAAAAATATTTTGATGTTGTCTAGGCCTCTCAATGCAGGGTGGAGAGGCATGAGATTGTGTCTGCTGTACACTATTCTAGTAGGAAATGAATTGCAGTGAGTTCAGGTCCTTTCTCAGGCAGGAGTTAATAACCATCCTCTCAAAGGACTTCAGCATAGTAGATGAGCTACCAGGCAAGGATCATTGAAGCAGTTCAACCTGCTCTTCCTGGGCACTGGTATGACTGTTGCCCTTTTGAAGCAGGTGAAACTTCAGACCTCAGCAGTGAGAGGTTGAAGATGTCTTTGAATACTCCAGCCAGTACAGTGGCACAATTTTTCAGAACCTGTCCAGGTACCCCTTCAGGGCCTGATACCTCGCAAGGTTCACCATCTTGAAGGATGCTTGGACGTCAGTCTCTGAAATGGGGATCACAGAGTTACCGGATGCTGTGGATATTCATACAGGTGTAGTGTTACTCTGCCTTTCAAAGCATGCATAAAGGGTGTTGATCTCATTGGAAATGAAGCATCACTGTCATTTCCAATGCCTTTCTACAGGTGCAAGGAGTGTGACTGAATACTCTCCACCTGCCTGAATGAACAAAGCTCCAACAACTCCCAAAAAGCTCAACACTATACTGGATTGTGCTGACAGCTACGCAAGTGCAGAGAGGCAGCTAAAAAGGGGGCTTCCTGTGGCTTCTTGAAAACAGGTGAAGAGGTGATATGAAAAAAACACAGATTTTAAGGGAAACAAGAGAATGTCTGAAGAAGCTGGAAATGCGAGCAACACTCACAAAACGCTGGAGGAACTCAGCAAGCCAGGCAGCATCTATGGAAAAGAGTATAGTCAACGTTTCAGGCCGAGACTCTTCATCAGGATTGGAGAGAACAGCATGATGAGTCAGAGTTAGAAGGTGGTGGGAAGGGAGGAAGAAACACAGGTGAGGGGTGAAACCCGGAAGGGGGGAAGGGGTAAAGTATAGAGCTGGGAAGTTAATTGGTGAAAGAAATACAGGGCTGGAGAAGGGAGAATCTAATAGCAGAGGACAGAAGGCCACAGAAGAAAGAAAAGGGGGAGGAGTACCACAGGGAGGTAATGGGCCGGTAAAGAGATAAGGTGAGAGAGGGATAGGGGAATGGGGAATGGTGAAGGGCGGGGGGAAGTATTGCCAGAAATTCAAGAAATCGATGTTCATGCCATCAGGTTGGAGACTAACCAGATGGAATATAAGGTGTTGCTCCCCCAACCTCAGTGTGGCCTCATTGCGACAGTAGAGGAGGCCATGGACTGACAAGTTGGAATGGGAAAGGGAAGTAGAATTAAAATGGATGGCCACTGGGAGATCCCGCTTTTCCTGATGGACTGAGCATACATGCTTGGTGAAGTGGTCTCCCAATCAGCGTCAGGTCTCACCGATGTACAGGAGGCCACACCAGGAGCACTGGATATAGCAGATGACCCCAAAAGACTCACAGGTGGAGTGTCGCTTCACCTGGAATGACCATTTGGAGCAAAAATGCAAATGAAAGATCAAATTCCAATGCTGAAACAAAAATAACTCAATGAATCAAAATTTTGTCAAATTGAACTCCTTTATAGATAAAACAGGATTTTATTTGGCAGAATTTATGAAGTTTTGAAGATAGAAGCAGGGGTTTTCTATTTGGTTGCAATACACTGTTCCATCTCTGAAAAGATATTCTCTGTTGTGTAAATATTACCTTTCTTGTGTACATTTACTGTTGCGTAAAGATGTCATCTATTGTGCAAATCTGTGTGCTGTTGTTCAAGTACATTTGCTGTTGTTTCAAGCTGCAACTTGTTGCATTAAGATGAAAGAAATTAATTTCATTAATTAAATTTGGCTGCCACAAATGTTTGCCCCCAATCATCAAGTCATTTTTGAGTTTTCAGGTCACTTACATCAGTTTGAAGTGCTTGCCTTCCGCCAAGTAATCTATTTAGATTGGGCTTGAGGCAGACCTCAGATTTACTGTAGAATACCACTGCTAACAGTTGTGAGCTATTGATTAATCATTGCCAGAGATGAATAGGTCTCTTTGACAGAAAACCTTGGAAGCAAATGTATTATACTAGGGAGCTGGTGCGAAAATACAAACAAGATCTTTCATGCTTTTGCTGTGTGTAAATCCAGCTTTGAAAACATCTTTTTAGATCTGTCTAACCCTAAATATATACACCTGTAATGGACATAAGTAACACCTCAGAGAAGTGGAAGCACTTATTACTAACTTCTGTAAAGAAACATGGAAATTTGCAAAGGATTTTGTTATTAGGTATTTAGTGAGAGTTGAACTTTTCTACCAAACCCTGGTAGTGAATCCTTGAGCAGGTCTAATCATCATATTCAATTTACTGTTTGCTTGGTTGACATTAAATAACATTTAAGATTCAATTAGCTTTTATTAACTAGGGATCATTTACCATATAAAAGGTAAAATAGATTCTAAATAAAGTTCATTCAATGCCCAATTTCACCATCCCATTTCTTATAGGTAATGATTTCTGCAAGTAGCAGATTGTTCAGTTCTAGGTCCTTACCTTACATTTGAGAAAAAGGCCCAGACTATACTCAATTGCAATTGCAAATGTCACTCCACGCATTAAGAAGTGAGTGTCAGAAGAAAGGAAACTATAGGCCTGTTAGTCTGATCTCAGTGGTTGGGAAGATATTGGAGTCAATTATTAAGGATGAGGTCTCAGGGTACTTGGAGGCACATGATAAAATAGGCTGTAGTCGGCAGGGTTTCCTCAAGGGAAAATCATGCCTGCCAAATCTGTTGGAATTCTTTGAAGAAATAACAAGCAGGATAGGCAAATGAGAATCAGCTGAATTTGTATACTTGGATTTATAGAAGGCCTCTAACAAGGTGCCATACATGAGGCTGCTTAAGAAGATTCAAACCCATGGTATTACAGGAAAGATCCTACATGGATAAAGCAGGGCTAACTGGCAGGAGGAAAAGAGTGCAAATAAAGGGAGCCTTTTCTGATTGGCTGTTGGTGACTAGTGGTGTTCCACAGGGGTTTGTGTTGGGACCGATTCTTTTTACGTATGTCAATGATTTGGATGATGGCATTGATGGCTTTGTTGAAATGTTTGCAAATGATATGAAGATAGGTGGAGGGGCAGATGGTTTTGAGGAAGTAGAGAGGCTACAGAAGGATTCTGACAGGTTAGGAGAATGGGCAAAGAAATGGCAGATGGAATACAGTGCCAGGAGGGGTATGGTCATACACTTTGGTAGAAGAAATGAAAGGGTTGACTATTCACGAATGTCAAACCTACAGACACTCACAGCTACCTGGACTATACCTCGTCCCACCCTGCTACTTGTAAAAACACCACCCCCTTCTCTCAATTCTTCCCTCTCCACCGTATCTGCTCTCAGGATGAGACTTTGCATTTTAGAATGAAGGAGATGTCCTCCTTTTTTAAAGAAAAGGGCTTCCCTTCCTTTACCACCAACACTGCCTTCTACCGCATCCCTTCCATTTTACATACATCTGCTCTTACCCCACCCTCCCGCCACCCTACCAGGGATACGGTTCCTCTCATCCTCACCTACCAACCCACTAGCCTCCGTACACAGCACATAATTCTCTGAAACTTCCGCCACCTCCAAAGGAATCCCACCCCCAAGCACATCTTTCCCTCCCCCCCCAACTTTCTGCTTTCCACAGGGATCGCTCCCTACTCAACTTCCTTGTCCATTCATTCCTCCCCACTGATCTCCCTCCTAGCACTTATCCTTGCAAGCAGAACAAGTGCTACACCTGCCCCTATACCTCCTCCCTCACTACCATCCAGGGCCCTAAATAATCCTTCCAGGTGAGGTGACACTTCACCTATGAGTCTATTGGGGTCATATACTGTGTTTGGTGCTCCCAGTGTGGCCTCCTGCATATCGGTGAGACCTGACATAGATTGGGAGAGTGCTTCACTGGGCATCTACGCTCCATCTGCCAGAAGAAGTGGGATCTCCCAGTGCCCACCCATTTTAATTCCACTTCCCATTCCCATTCCGATATGTCCATCCATGTCCTCCTCCAGTGTCGAAATAAGGTCGCAGTTAGGTTGTAGGGACCCCTTATATTCTGTTTGGGTAGCCTCCAACCTGATGGCAAGAACATCGGTTTCTCAGTCTTCCGGTTGAGAAAGTGCCACCCACCCTTCACCATTTCCCATCCCCTTTTCCCTCCCTCACCTTATCTCTTTGCCCCCCCCCCCCCCATCGCCTCCCTCTGGTGCTCCTTTGCCCCTTTTTCTTTCTTCCATGGCCTTCTGTCTCTTTCACCAATCAACTTTACAGCTGGTTTCTTCATCCCTCCCCCTCCAAGTTCCACCTATCACCTGGTGTTTCTCTCTCCCCTCCCTCCACCTTTTAAATCTATTCCTCAACTTTCTTTCTCCAGGCCTGCCAAAGGGTTTCAGCTCAAAACGTCAACTGTACTTTTTTCCATAGATGCTGCCTGGTCTGCTGAGTTCCTCCAGCACTTTGTGTGTGTTGCTAGGGTTGGCTATTTTCTAAATGGAGAGAAAATACAAAAAAACTGAGATGCAAAGGGACTTGGGAGTCATTATGCAGGATTCCTTAAAGGTTAATCTGCAGGTTGTGTTTGTAGTGAGGAGGGCAAATGCAATGTTAGCATTCATTTCAAGAGAACTAGAGTATAAAAGCCCCAATCTCTTGCTTTCTACCCCTGTCCGTTCATGCTTTGACTAATCAAGAATCTATCAACTTTTGCCTTAAATATCCCCAATGAGTTGGCCTCCACAGCCACCTTTGGCAGCAAATTCCACAGCTTCACCACATTATGGCTAAAGAAATTCCTCATCAGCTCTGTTGTAAATGGATGCTCCTCTATTCTAAGGCTCTGTCCTCTGCACTTAGATTCCTCTACCGTAGGAACCAGCATCTCCACATCCATCTATTGAGACCTTTCAACATTTATTAGATTTTAATGAGGACACCCCTCATTCTTCTGAATTCCAGTGAGTAGTGGCCCAGAGCCATCAAACACTCTTCAAATGACAAGCCTTTCAATCCCGGAATAATTTTCATGAACTTCCTTTGAATCCTCTCCAGTGTCAGCACATCCTTTTCTCAGATAAGGAACCCAAAACAGCTCACAATACTCCAAGTGAGGCCTCACCAGTACTTTATAAAAACCTCATCATTACATCCATGGTTTTATATTCTAGTCTGCTCAAAATGAATGCTAATATTGCATTTGCCTTTCTCACCACCAATTCAACCTGCAAATCAACCTCTTGGGAGTCCTGCACAAGGACTCCCAAGCCCCTTTGCACCTCAGATTTTAGAATTTTCTTCTCCATTTAGAAAATAGTCCACTCTTTTTTTTCTTTTACCAAAGTACATGACCATACACTTCCTGACACAGTATTCCATCTAAAACTTATTTGCCCATTCTCCAAATGTCTAAATCTTTCGGTATCCTATTTCCTCAAAACTACCTGCTCCTCCACTAATCTTCGTATCTTCCACAAGCCTGGCCACAAAGTCATGAATTCCACCATCCAAATCATTGACATATGACGTAAAAAGAAGCGGTCCCAACACAGACCCCTGTGGAACATCACTAGTCACAGCAGCCAGTCAGAAAAGGCTCCCTTTATTACCACTCTTTGCCTCCTGCCAATCAGCCCCTGCTTTTTCCATGTAGGATACTTCCTGTAGTACCATGGACTCGTAGCTTGTTAAGCAGCCCCAAGTGTGGCACCTTGTCACAGGCCTTCTGAAAATCCAAGCACACAACATTCATCCTTTGCAGATCCTGCTTGTTATTTCTTCAAAGAATTCCAATAGATTTGTCAGGCAAGATTTTCCCTTAAGGAAACCATGCTGACTATGGCCTTATTAAACATGTACCTCCAAGTACAGGTGTCCCCCGCTTTTCGAACGTTCGCTTTACGAAACCGCACTGTCACGAAAGACCTACATTAGTACCCTATTTTCGCTAACAGAAGGTGTTTTCACTGTTACGAAAAAGTAGCGCACGAAAAAAATCAACATGAGATAAAAAAAATCAGCGCGCGCCCCGAGCAGCCGCTCTCCCCTGGATTCGGAACGGCATTCTCGCCGGCATTGCTTAAACACATGCCTGTGAGCAGCCATTTGCAAGATGAGTTCTAAGGTATCGGAAAAGCCTGAAAGAGCTCATAAGGGTGTTACACTTAGAGAAAAATTGACATAATTAAGCGTTTCGATCGTGGTGAACGAAGTAAGGACTAAGTGAGTTTGGCTTGTGGAAGCTGATGAAGATGATGTTGAAGAGGTTTTGGCATCCCATGGCCAAGAACTGATAGATGAAGAGCTGATACAATTGGAAGAGGAAAGGATAACAATCGAAACCAAATAATGATAAAGTACGACTTTAATTTTGAAAGGGTACGTCGGTTTAGGGGATATTTGCAGGATGGTTTGAGTGCTTACAAAGAACTGTATGATAGAAAAATGCGCGAGGCTCAGCAGTCAAGCAAGCCTTCCACATCAGCCACAGCAGACGACAAACCTCGACCTTCGACATCGAGGTGGGCAGTCATAGGAGAGGCAATGCAATCGGCAATTGGCACTGATCTGGGCCGACAATTACGCGCCGGGGGGCACCTAATTAATTAGCATGTTTATTTTGGCTTTTTTCTTAAAGATGTGCTGTGTGCCTCCCAGCTACCGCTGCATTCTCTGTGAATAGGTATCTGTTCGCTGCCCGGAGGGTGGGGGCCACTGCACACTACCATCAGTGTGCTCCACGCTTTCCCAATTCCGGTAAGTGATACTACACTGTACATACATTATTTCTACTTTATATCAGCTGTGTATTTTTACATGTTATTTGGTATGGTATGATTTGGCAGCTTCACAGCTTAAAGGTTACTGGAGAGCGCTTGCGCTGTGTTTTTGCCAACGGCGCTTGCGTGAGATTTTCGCTACAGAGAACAGTTCAGGCAATGATTGTGGAAAAGTATTTCTACTTTATATAAGCTGTGTATTTATCATATCATTCCTGCTTTTACTATATGTTACTGTTATTTTAGGTTTTATGTGTTATTTGGCATGATTTGGTAGGTTATTTTTGGGTCTGCGAACGCTCACAGAATTTTCCCATATAAATAAATGGTAATTGCTTCTTCACTTTACGACATTCCAGCTTATGAACCGTTTCATAGGAACGCTCTACCTTTGGATGGCGGGGGAAACCTGTACTGCGAAACTACATTCTTAACAATTAACTCCAACATCTTCCCAACCACTGAGGTCAGACTAACTGGACTATAATTTTCTCCTTTCTTCCTCTCCTTTCTTGAAGAGTGAAGTGATTCCTCTGGAACCATGCCACAATCAACTGATTCTTGAAAGATGCCTCCACAATCTCTTTAGCCATCTCATTCAGAACTCTGGGGTGTATACCATCTAGTCCAGGTGACTTATTTACATTAGACCTTTCAGTTTCCCAAGAACCTTCTCCCTAGTAATAGCAACTTCACACACATCTGATACCTAACACTCCTGAACTTCCAGCATACTGCTAGTGTCTTACACAGTGAAGACTGATACACAATACTTATTCAATTTGTCTGCCATTGTCCTCCATTACCATTCCTCCAGGATAATTTTCTAGTGATCTGATAGCTACTTTTGCCTCTCTTTTACACTATATAAACCTGAAGAAATTCTTGGTGTCCACTTTAATATTATTGGCTTATTATTACCTTCATATTCCACCTTCTCCTACTTTATGACTTTTTTAGTTGCCTTCTGTTGGTTGTAAAAAGCTTCCCAATACTCTAACTTCCCACTAATTTTTGCTATTCTATGCCCTCTCTTTGGCTTTTGTGTTGAATTTGCCTTCTCTTGTCAGCCATGGTTGTGTCATCCTGCCTTTAGAATACTTCTTCCTCTTTCGGATGTATATATCCCTGCATCTTCCAAATTGCTCCCAGAAATTCCAGCTACTGCTGCTCTGCTGTCATCCCTGCCAGTGTTCTTCACCAATCAATTTTGGCCAGTTCCTCTCTTATGCCTCTAATTTCCTTTACTCCACTGTAATATTGATACATCTGACTTTAACTTCTCCTTCTCAAATTGCAAATTGAATTCTTTCATATTATGATCACTGACTCCTGAGGTTTCCTTTACCTTAAGCTCTCTAATCAATTCCAGTTCATTGCAGAACACCCAATCCAGATTAGCTGATCCCCTAGTGGGCTCAACCATGAGCTGGTCTAAAAAGCCAGCTTGTAGGCGAGACAATTGGAAATTAAAATCATTAATAGTTTGTGGCCATTGCCAACAGAAAGAGACAGTTTTAGCTGGTGCTGGTCAGGAAAGGTTTTCGGCTGCTGGGGGTCTGATTGACAGGCAGAGGGAGAGGGAGAGGCTCAGGATCAAAGCATTGAAATTGTGTGTGTGTGTAAGGAAGTGTGTATAGTGGAGTCAAGTTATTTGGGCCATTGGTTAATCAGGGCAACTGCTTACTTGGGACAATTGTTGAAGAACAAAAACTAATCGGGAAAATAACCGGGACAGTCTGCCGCTTAATTGGGACAGGAGACTGTTCCCAAACTGTTATTAACTAGTGTCAGCCACATGCACTTCTGTAGCTGCTAGGCACTACACTGTGCTTAGAGCAAACACTTTTTTAAATGGCATCAGTTGCACACGTTTGTGTTTAAAAAGCAGTGACTTTTTCACTGATAGTTGGCGATAAATAAACAGTGAGACAACTCAGACACTGCAGGTTCAAGCATTCATGCCAGAAAAAATCGGGAGTGAAAATGAAACAATTTCACTGCTTCAACAAGTTTGCGACTATGAAGCATTTGAATGTATTGGCAATCATCTTGAATGTTACAATGGAACTGAAGAATATTCATTATCTACATTAGGCGTCAGCTCTGATTTTGTTCATTTACAATCGATCAAAGAACATGGCAGTGTACACTGGATAAATTCCTCTGTTGATAATTATTAGGAACTAATCAACACTTTGCTAGTACTGTAGTAGTATTGGTAGTGCTTAAGCATTCATTTTAATACATAATTTGTTACTCAGTTTGTCATTTTTATACCTTTTAATTATTTCCATGAAACTTTGGTTAATTGCAGCAGCTGCTTAACTGGGTGAAAATGTACCGGTCCCAATCTGTTCCAATGAACTGAAATCCACTGTATTTGGGTGGGAAGTATGATGAAGCATAAGATTTACCTGACCAGTAGAAGATTTGTTTCTCCTCATTCACATACCAAGGGAGGCAAAATATGTATCCCATTAAATCATTTCCCTAGTCATAATTCAGACTGATCTGTGCACGCAGTCAAAAGTAGACAACAGTATTCTGTCCCTAACATAAAAACAAACAGTGCTTTGAATACTGTAAACAATTAATGCTTAGGAACATTTTCTTCTTTCATTCTTAAAGCTGTGATACCAGGTTGAAAAAAATACCAAATTAACAACTGAGAAGAGAACTTTTCATTCAGATGTAGATCAAAAAAATATCAAATTTATTCCAAAACTGTGCTGGTAGCTAACCTTAGCTCAGTCCAGAGTTAGTAATAACACTAGTTAAGAAGATTCTGCATGACAGAAGTTGAAAGATTCAATTCACATTGGAGCTTAGGAGGATGACGGCACCTAACGGCAACTCCTTTGCTTGCATCTTAGGGAGATGCAAGCTCTATTTCTACCTTTAATATCTCTACTTTTCCCTTTCAGGGTTCTTTTGAAGACCCTGTCCTGGAATTACATGCTGAATTTGGATCTTTGTAGGAATGGTAACTGTTCTCACGACTGGCTGCTATTCGATATACCAAGGATGTGGCCTAGAAGACTAGCACACTTTCAGGGTTCCAGGATTTTGTGGCTCTGGAAGCGAGTGGACTCAAGGCCGGTGCTTCTGCAGGAAACTGGTGTGTCATGGGAGTACACGGAAGATCGAAAGCAGCAAGCTGGCTGCTGGCTATGTACACAGAGCTCGGAAAAAGCAACTCCTAACAGTCTTTTAACATCGTAAACCAGCAAGTTGTTTGTTATGTCTCCCCTCTCACTGTGAAACGGGGACACCTCTTTTTCCTTTATTAGGGAGAAAGAGAGCCTGTGGTATGTTGAATTACTGGGTGAACAAGTAGTCTTTGGAGTACTGCAAGTTGATGTCTTATTGATGCTTTGCTGCATGCTTGAGTGCTTGGTGGGGGGTACCAATGCATTTTTTGCTGGGGGGGATATCATTGCTTTGCTGGTGGGGGGAGCTGGGGGGGGCTTTGGGGTTCTAAGATTTAACTGGCATTCATTCTTTGGGGCACTCCTCTGTTTTCGTGGATGGTTGCGAAGAAAAAGAATTTCAGGATGTATATTGTATACATTTCTCTGACATTAAATGTACCTTTGAAACCTTTGAAACATTGTGAGTGTTTTGGGATTAATTAATCATTGTGCTTCTTATTTATTGAGAAGTGCTCCAAGGAAATAGAAATTTCAGATTTGACCCCCTTTCCTCTAATCAGATTGTAAGCACCTTATTTATGGGAATAAATACATAAAATATTGTCTTAAAGTCTGAAACAATATTTTACAATGTATTTTTCACTCACTAGACTTTAAAGAATAAACTTCCCAGGTTTATGAACTCCAGTAATCAGGTAACACAGCTTTTGATATTACTGACAGGCTCCAGATTTAGTTAAAATGAATCAGCTTTAGCAAGTCAATAAGCATTAGAAGTTTTTGACTGGACACCATTCTATGACTGTGTTGCCAAGATGGCTCTTTAAATAGCCTGATTAACCTTACACTTTGTAAATAATTTCATATCACACTCCCTAAATACCCGTAAGTAAACAGAAGGAGGCAATATGATCCAATGCAAGTAAGATCATAAGAATAGGAGCAGAATTAGACCATACAGCCCATCAAGTCTGCTACACCATTCCATCACGGTTGATCCCAGATCCCTCTCAACCCCATGCACCTGCCTTCTCACCATACCGTTTGATGCACTGACCAATCTGGAAACTATCAATTTTCACTTTTAATATACCTTCTCTGGCTAAAAAAAAACTCCTCCATATCTGTGTTCTAAAAGGTCGCCCCACAATTTTGAGGCTGTGTCCTCTAGTGCTGAACACCCCCACCATAGGAAACATCCTCTCCACATCCATCTTATCTAGTGCTTTCAACATTCGGCAGGTTTCAATAAGATCCCCCCGATATTCTTTTAAATTCCAGGCCCAAAGCTGCCAAATGCTCATTTGTTAACCCCTTCATTCCCGGAATCATCCTCATGAACCTCCTCTGGACTCTCTCCAAAGACAACACATCCTTTCTGAGATATGGGGCCCAAAACCTTTGACAATATTCTAACTGTGGCCTGACTAGTGTCTTATAAAGCTTCAGCATTATCTCTTTATTTTTATATTCTATTCCCCTTAAAATGAATGCCAACATTACGTTTGCTTTCTTTGCCACAGACACAACCTGTAAATTAACCTTCTGGGAGTCTTGCATTTATTCCCTTTGCACAGCTGATGCGTGTATTTTCTCCCCATTTAGATAATAGTCTGCACTTTTGTTCCTTTTACCAAAATGTATTATCATACATAAAATGTATTATGGCCCTTGTGGCTACAGGGGTCAGGGGGTATGGAGGGAAGGCTGGGGCGGGGTTCTGAGTTGGATGATCAGCCATGATCATAATAAATGGTGGTGCAGGCTCAAAGGGCCGAATGGCCTACTCCTGCACCTATTTTCTATGTTTCTATACATTTCCCAGCACGGTATTCCATCTACCACTTTTTTGCTCATTCCATCAATTTGTCTAAGTCCTTCTGCAACCAAATTGCTTCCACAGCACTACCTACCCTTCCACCTATCATCGTATCATCTACAAACTCTGCCACAAAGCCATAAATTTGCAGAACGCTTTCGGTTTCAAAAGCGAAATCAAAAGGAAGGGGAGTCCATTTCAGCATATATGGCTGAATTGAAGAGATAATCTGAGTATTGTCTGTTCAATGATGGGCTTATTGATGTACTGAGAGATCATTTAGTTTATGAAACCTTACAAGAAAGCATTCAAAAACAGCTTTTAATTGAAGCACAATCACATTTAAAAGAGCAGTTGAAATTGCTGTATCAATGGAAACAGCAGACAGACACAAAAATAGGAGGACCAGCATTATGAGGGTGTGATTGGCTGAGACAACTATAACTTGATTGGAGATCCAATCACCATTTGCATGCACATCCCCTGTAAGAGTCAACTGAAAGCAAATTTAAAAAGGTATTGTATGACGTCACAGCAGTGTTCAAGGATGGCAATGAAAAACTCAAACATATCAAGGATAAAATAAGTGTTAAATGAAAATGCCAGACCTAAGTTTTACAAAGCCTGTCCAATTCCTTATACCATCCATGATAAAGATGCCAGTGAGCTAGATCGCATGGAGGCTGAAGGAATTCTTTCCAAGGTTGAGTGGAGCCATCCATGTACTATTACACACAACCTGCCTCGTTTAAAGTAAAAACAAAGTTAGACACATTATTCCCAGCTTTGTGTTTTTATTTTCATCAGTTTTTATGTTTTGCAGTTACAAAACATAACACTTATGTACTGTCAAGATTAAGTAAGAAGTAACATAATACATTCAGACTGGGGACTGACATTTTTTAACCTAAGACTTGAGAGCAAAGTTGTTCAGCAGCTGCCATGCATCTCTCTAATGATCTCAGCAACTTGAATGAATTTCTGAAATCACCAATGACAAGTGGAAATCAAATCTGGAATTGCAGGCATAGTTTGCATGAGGCAGAAGGATGGTCACTTGATTCCTTGTGACAGGAAGAGTGTGTAAATTAGATTTTATGAAAAAATCATGTCCATACTTCATGCTTTGATGTAGGATATGCAGGCTGAATTTGTTCTAAAGTAGCTCCAATTCAGGTGCCAGACATTATGTGGTGAGAGTATTAGCAGGTATGCATTAAAACATTCAGCAGAATTATGAAGACATACTCTATTTTGACAATCAGCATCTAAGGCTGACCAAATACTACCAACTCAATCTGGAGCACAGATTCTAGCCAAACTTTTTGATGAATTTGCAGATTGGTTTATTGTATCACATGTACCAAGGTATAGTAAAAAAAAATTGTCTTGCTTAGCACTCATACAAATCAATTCATTACAACAGTGCATTGACGTAGAACAAGGTAAAATAATAACTGAGTGCAGAATGAAGTGTGACAGAGAAAGTGCAATACAAGTGGATAACAATGTGCAAGATCATAAAAGGTAAACTGTCAGGTCAAGAGTCCATCTTATCGTTCTAGGAAACCATTCAATAGTCTGATAACACTGGAGTAGAAGCTGTCCTTGAGCATGGTGGTACATGCTTTCAGGCTTTTGTATTTTCTGCCTAATTGAAGGGGAGAAAATAGAGAACGTCTGAGGCAGGTGGTGTTTTTGATTATGCTGGCTGCTTTAACAAGGCAGCAAAAAGTGTAGGCAGAGTTCATAAAGGGGAGGCTGGTTTCCATGATGTGCTGTGTCTACCACACTCTGCAGGTTCTGGAGGTCAGGAACAGAGCAGTTGCCGTGGTGTATCTGCTTTGGATGCATACTATTGTGCATCAATGAAAATTAATGAGGATCAAAGGAAAAATGCTAAATTTCTTTAGTCTCCTGAGGAAGGAGAGGTGCTGGTCAGCTTGGACCAGGATAGACTATTGGTGATGTTCTGTCCTAGGAACTTCATTAACCTTGTTCAGCTGAAAGCATTCTGAACTAGGAAGCAACCACACTAAAGGAATCATCAAATAATTGATTTCCACTATTTGTTGCTGTACTTATACGAGTTGATTTCTAGTTGCTGATTCCTGAAATTCATTCAAATTCCTGAAGGAAGTTGCATAGGAAATAAACAACTTTGTCTTCAAGCCTTCAGCATAAACATACACCTTGGAGAGGACATACAGTCTTGAAAATGTTGCTGGAAAAGGAAGGGGAAAGAAATGAATAAGAAGTCTTTAAGATGGATGACAGTATGATAGTAAAGATTTTACATTGAAATATGTCATCTTATATGTCATCTGCCCAACCTAGAAGCACAGCCAAAATCATATGGAATGTAAACATCTTATTATGGTCATTATCTCATGTATTAATCTTCCTTCCAAGCTGGAACTAATATGATGCAGTTTACCATCTACTGATCATTTATCCTTTCTACATACAAAGAGTTCATAAGATATTCTTCCCTCTTAGGTGGAGCACACACACAATTTCCCATGATTTCTAATGTTACAAGCCTACATGTCAATTTGCAGTTGTTTCTTATCAATTCTGAGATGCTCTGCAACCATCGCCGACTCAACTCCTGTCACATATATCTGGTGCATAATACTGGGCATCAATCATGCTCGCTACCACTGCGACAAATCAAGGGGCAGCCATTAGCTTTCTATTGCTGACCTGATTCATAAAGAACTTTATGACCCATGTGTAGGGAAGGAGCAGCTGGCTGAGTACTGTCATAAAGAAATATGTCTTTCTTGATGATTGTAGAGGGTGCACCATTGTATTTAGCTGAGGTATAAAGATTAAAGGTACTCAGATGTCTGGTGTGCAAGCTCATCATCATGAAGGCACAGATCATGAAGCTACATATGATCAGCTGTGGAGCAGGATTATTGGTATTGGTATCCTGATCCAAGAACAGCATTTGGATTGGAATGAAGACACTGACAATGGGTGGTTTTGCTTGTGCGTACCAGAAATCTCAGCTGGTGATGCTACATTCATAAGTATGCCACTGGGGTTTCGCAACACTTCAGTCCTACAAAAAGAGACGCCTAAGCTCCACACAAAGCACTGCAAAGTTTAGGCTGAACGCCTTGACAGTTTTCACACGCTTGCCTGCAAACCTGGAAATCCATCAAGAATTTCAATGCCTGTCTCCTTTTGTGGCTTTCTATGGAAGTATTCATCTGAATCCTTTGCAGGCAACCTAGCTCACCAGGGAGATAGCCATTGCACTGAACTTTCTCTTTGCTCTGGATGTAGTCCTACAAACATTATATTAAGAAGCACGTAACTAATTCATCCTGCAGCAAACAAGGGAAAATCTGCAGATGCTGGGAATCCAAGCAAGACACACAAAATGCTGGAGTAACTCAGCAGGCCAGGCAGCATCAATGGAAAAGTGTTACAGTCGACGTTTCAGGGCGAGACCCTTCGGCAGGACTTTTAACTATTAGCTATTACATTTCCTAGATTGTTGGATCTCTGACCAACCAACTTCAATGTATTTTCAAATCAGACTCCCAAATACATGATGGCAACACAATCTTAATATTTAAATAAAGATAAAACCATGCATACAACTCAAAAATGGCACCATTGTGTTTTGCAGTTCATAGAATATTGGATAAGCATTTTTTAATAATTTTAACCACCGAGTTATTCATAACCAACATAGGACTTTAAATTTATCTGGATAACATTAGCACAATGTCTGCTAAGCCAAAACACAGACATGGAAAACAGAAAGTAGGAGCAGAAACAGGTCATTCAGTTCACCAGACATGTTCTACCATTCAATTTGGCCAACTATCTCAATACCATATTTCTGCTCTCTTCTAACATCTTTAGCACTTAGAAATTTATTTAACTCTTTCCAAAGTATTTTCAACTATTTAGTCACTACAGCTCTTTGTGGAATTCCAGTGGTTCACCAACTTCTGAGTGAAGGAATTTCTCCTCATCACTGTTCTTGCATCAGACCAATATAAACACAGAATTAAAACAATTCGTGCCTTGGAGACATGAAGTTTCTTTCGTTATCATACTATAAACAATCAAGGGAACACCTGTTAAACAAGATATCTCTTTCTATTCTGTAAGTCATGACACCAGATTCACAAATGCAGTTCAGTCAAAATAACGATTGAGTTTTCATCTGGAGTTAAGTAGATCAAGAAACAGGTACGAACGAGAGTCAATATTTTGGGTTGCCGAGCAATTTTTTTTCAAGGAGATGTGTATCCTGCTCACCAACGTTCTTGCCTGTGCAACAGATGGGGCATCATTAATTACAGGACACCACCATGGGGTTATTAATTCCCTGAAAATGCTGAAACTAACATATTCACCATTCATTGTGTTCACAGTCAACACCTTGTCACAAAAAAAACAGTAACCTGCACAAATCATTAATACTGTTATCACGGAGGTAAATAAAACCAAGTCCCTTGCTCTCAATTCTTGACTATTTAGAGAGATTTGTATTGAGAATAATGTACAGTTTAAATGCTTATTGTTGCACACAAAAGTCGGATGGCTGTCAAAAGGAAACTGCCTGAGACGCTTTTATGTGCTTTTTGAAACTGATAAAATTCTCTGAATGCTTCATTAAGTAATCAACTCAAGAATATTAGGAATGACATTGACCATTTGTCAGATTTTCACAAAGTTGAATTATATCAATCTTCACTTGCAAGGAAATTACATGAATCCAATCAAAGTCAAATCAATCATCTCTACATTTCTGTCTAAGGTAACCCTATTTAAGTACAACATTGGCCATCACAATCTTTTGAGCCTCTCTGAGTTGGAAGAGAAAGAAAGAATACCAGCGGATGATCTTCAAGTGTACTGTGCCCACCTGGGTGAGCTGAATAAAGGTATGTCAGAGAGATTTCCAATGCTTTCTTAACCACAGAGTCAACCTGTGCAGCAGCTTTGAGTGTCCTATGGACTCAGACCCCAGGATCCCTCTGATACTCCACACTACCAAGAGTCTTACCATTAATTCTATAATCTGTCATCATATTTGACCTACCAAAATGAACCACCTCACACTTATCTGGGTTGAACTCTATCTGCCACTTCTTAGCCCAGTTTTGCATCCTATCAATGTCCCACTGTAACCTCTGACAGCCCTCCACACTATCCACAACACCTCCAAGCTGTGTGTCATCAGCAAATTTACTAACCCATCCCTCCACTTCTTCATCCAGGTCATTTATAAAAATCACCAAGAGGAGGGGTCCCAGAACAGATCCCTGAGGCACATCACTGGTGACCGACCTCCATGCAGAATATGACCCGTCTACAACCACTCTTTGCCTTCTGTGGGCAAGCCAGCTCTGGATCCACAAAGTAATATCCCCTTGGATCCCATGCCTCCTTACTTTCTCAATAAGCCTTGCATGGGGTACCTTATCAAATGCCTTGCTAAAATCCATATACACTACATCTACTGCTCTACCTTCATCAACGTGTTAAGTCACATCCTCAAGAAATTCAATCAGGCTCGTAAGGTATGACCTGCCTTTGACAAAGCCATACTGACTATTCCAAATCAGATTATGCCTCTCCAAATGTTCATAAATCCTGCCTCTCAGGATCTTTTCCATCAGCTTACCAATCACTGAAGTAAGTCTCACTGGTCTACAATTTCCTGGGCTCTCGCTCCTTCCTTTCTTGAATAACGGAACAACATCCGCAACCCTCTGGTCCTCCGGAACCTCTCCCGTCCCCAATGATGATGCAAAGATCATCGCCAGAGGCTCAGCAATCTCCTCCCTTGCCTCCCACAGTAGTCTGGGGTACATCTCATCTGGTCCCGGTGACTTATCCAACTTGATGCTTTCCAAAAGCTCCTGCACATCCTCTTTCTTAACATCTACATGCTCAAGCTTTTCAGTCCGCTGTAAGTCATCCCTACAATCGCCAAGATCCTTTTCCGTAGTAAATACTGAAGTAAAATACTCATTAAGTACCTCTGCTATCTCCTCCGGTTCCATACACACTTTTCCACTGTCACACTTAATTGGTCCTAGTCTTTCACGTCTTATCCTCTTGCTCTAACACATTTGTAGAATGCCTTGGGGTTCTCCTTAATCCTGTCCACCAAGGCCTTCTCATGGCCCCTTCTGGCTCTCCTATTTTCTTTCTTGAGCTTCTTCCTGCTAGCCTTATAATCTTCTAGATCTCTATCATTACCTAGCCTTTTGAACCTTTTGTAAGCTCTTCTTTTCTTCTTAACTAGATTTACAACAGCCTTTGTACACCACGGTTCCTGTACCCTACCATCCTTTCCCTGTCTCATTGGAACGTACCTATGCAGAATTCCATGCAAATATCCCCTGAACATTTGCCACATTTCTTCCATACATTTCCCTGAGAACATCTGTTCCCAATTTATGCTTCCTAGTTCCTGCCTGATAGCCTCATATTTCCCCTTACTGCAATTAAACGCTTTCCTAACTTGTCTGTTCCTATCCTTCTCCAGTGCTATGGTAAAGGAGATAGAGTTGTGATCACTATCTCCAAAATGCTCTCCCACTGAGAGATCTGACACCTGATCAGGTTCATTTCCCAATACCAGATCAAGTACAGCCTCTCCTCTTGTAGGCTTAACTACATATTGTGTCAAGGAACCTTCTTGAACACACCTAACAAACTCCACCCCATCTAAACCACTTGCTCTAAGAACATGCCAATCGATATTTGGGAAATTAAAATCTCCCACCACGACAACCCTGTTATTATTACATCTTTCCAGAATCTGTCTCCCTATCTGCTCCTCGATGTCCCTTTTACTATTGGGCGGTCTATAAAAAACACCTGGAATTATTGACCTCTTCCTGTTCCTAACTTCCACCCACAGAGACTCCGTAGACAATCCCTCCATGTCTTCCTTCTTTTCTACGGCCGTGACACTATCTCTGATCAACAGTGCCATGCCCCCACCTCTTTTGCCTCCCTCCCTATCCTTTCTGAAATATCTGAAGCCTGGCACTCAAAGTAACCGTTCCTGCCCCTGAGCCATCCAAGTCTCTGTAATGGCCACAACATCTCAGCTCTAATATGATTCAAAAAATCATATCAAGACTTTTGGTTGCGACAACAAATCTCTGAATGCTCTCCTACACTGTGGAAGAAGATCAAGATTTTCTTTATTTCCTTTTTAACAACACAGTTAGTGGAGCGCAGTGTCAGTGTAGTTGCTCAACTTCCTTCAAAGCAATGAAACAGACTGCAAATTACTGAATGTGGGGATCAGAGATTCCTCCTGAGTGACACTCAGCCTGATGTTGAGAAGCTCGTATCACTACACCAAACCCATCCATCCTATCGAAAGTTGCAAAAGCAATTAAATGCTCTTAAATTGTTGGTGAAAATTGATCTTACTTAACTAAATAAAGAAATAATTTTATTTGTAGCTTTAAATAGAATTGAATAATTTTTGCAATTATTTGTCAGTGTTTTGAATTTGCAGTTTGTATTTTCTTTCACTGTGCATCGTAAGTCAAAATTCTTATAATTTCTATGTGGTGGCTGGAAAGGGAAAGGGGGTGCTGGGGATGTGGTCCAGAAGCTAAGGGGGGAGGGGTAATCCAAAAAAATTTGGGAACCATGTCCTAGACCAACGCTGATTTCCGTTCCTATGGTTCTGTGTGAAGAAAAAACACACAATGCCTTAAGAAACAGTTAGCAGGAAAGAAGTGAAAGCACATATTCACAAAATTAACATTATGGTCAACATGGTCAGCTAGTTCCAAAATGGCACCCATGCATGGAATATTCACCAGAAATAATTTCGACTGTTTGCAATATAAACAACTATGTCCAGTACCACACTTCAAGTACAGTTTGTTTAAAATGGAGTCTTAGGTGGATAGGGTGGTAAAGATGGTGTTTGGCATACTGCCCTTCCTCAGTCAGGGCAATGGGCATAGGTGTTAAGAAGTTGTGTTGTGTTTGTACTAGAGATTGGTGAGGCCATACTAGGATTATTGTGCGCAGTTTTAGTCACCTTGTTATAGGAAAGACAACATGAAAGAGCGCAAAAACAGATTTTAAAGGATGCTGCCCAGACCCAAGTTATAGGGAGACGTTGGACTTCATTCCTTGGATTATATGAGATTTAGGGATCACCACCACATGTATACAAAATTATGAGAGGTGAGATCATATGTTTTCTCCCCCAGAGTATGGAAACTTAAAAACAGTTTAAGGTGAGAGACGAATGATTTGAAAGAATTTAACAGGCAACTTCTTCACTCAAAAGGTGATGCATAAACCGCCAGAGGAAATGGTTGGAGGAAGTAGAACAATAACATTTGAAAGACATTTGTATAAGTACATGGATAGGATGGATTTAGAAGGGCATGGCCACACATGAGCTTGGTTGGCACCATGGTTAGCATGGATAGGATGGGCTGAAGGGCCTGTTTCCATGCTGTATTACTTCATGAAGGCCCTGCCATCACCATATGAAGGTCCTGCCTCCCTATCTGGCTGTAAATTATTTGTCTGAATTGCTGACTGTGAGTATGAAACTTTAATAACATTGTCATTTTCTCCTCCACTATTGCTAATGAATGATACAAATTTTGGATATCTGAAAAGAGACATGAATAAAAGCAATGTCACAGCAGGGAGGCAGAAGGAGAGGAAGAAAAGCAGGTTTACAACATCTTCGGCTCTAAAATCAGAAGACTATAGGATGATATGTGAATGTAGTCGTGACAAGGAGAATTAGAATGAAGATGGTTGTCTTTACTTATCTAACTGCCACTGCTGACTTTGGGAAAATACAGTATATATGAACTGAGCTGTGGGTTTGAGGTGCACAGTATGGTGAAGTGAACCAATGAATGTTAGTTTTTCAATTGATTAGTGTGTGGTTTACTGTGCAGTGAAGCTACAAAATGGCACCTGATAGATCCATTCAGTGGCCACTCTGCATATGGATCTGGACGCATGAGATACACCACGATGCCATCTAGTTCTACTCTCTTTTGAGGCTTAGAATGACTTCCTAGCTCTTTTGAATGGTGCAAATATTTTGTGTTCTCTTCTTTACAGATTTTCTGTGCAATGTCAATAAAGTTTAGAGTCCATGCCTACGATGTACATTATCTTGCTGGCTAGATGAATTTCATCACCTACCAAAGCAACGTTACATCTTCTCTTTAAATAAAGCTGGCTGTTTTAAATTATTGCTGCCTAATTTTGAGAGCTGTACGATAGATACTAACAATATTGACCTACCGTAATGCAAGAGTGTTATTATTGATCGTTCACATAAGTTAATATATAGCATAACATTGCCCAAACCCAAATGTGCGTTACTGCCATATTGCAAACTCTGCGCCTTTTTCTGTAGGCAGTCAATTTAAACTAAGTTATACTGTTAATAATCTTGTTAAGAATGGAGTAAATTTAAAGTGCTACTCATTTAGCACTAATGAAATGGCTGGGGAATAAAGCCGAACTGCACCTTCACATATCATTCTGAAACACAGCCAGATTTAATGTGAAACACATTGTCATTTCTTTACTCCCAGAAGGCTAGTACTGAAAATTTAGGGAAATTAAACAAAAGCTGAATTAAAAATCAATATTGCTGTAGATTTTAGAAAAAAAAATATGGTAAATATGAAATCACATCTAGCTAGCTGCTGTAATGTATACATCATCAAGAATTGCAAGATGGCTAACACGAGAGGGCACAGTTTTAAGGTGCTTGGAAGTAGGTACAGAGAGGATGTCAGAGGTAAGTTTTATTACGCAGAGAGTTGTGAGTGCGTGGAACGGGCGATGGTGGTGGAGGCGGATACAATAGGGTCTTTTAAGAGACTCTTGGATAGGTACACGGAGCTTAGAAAAACAGAGGGCTATGGGTAACCTTAGGTAATTTCTAAAGTAAGTACATGTTCAGCACAGCATTGTGGGCTGAATGGCCTGTATTGTGCTGTAGGTTTTCTATGTTTCTATGACATGCAATGCTACTTTACAAGATACATCGTATTACAGGGCTTATTATGGTGACATGTACAGTTGCCTAAGCAAAGAAAATTGTTGGCACTGGAAGTCAATCTATCTTTCCCCTCTCACCTGGACTCATCTATCACCTACCAGCTCAAGCGCTTTCCACTCCCCCACCACCCTTTTATTCCATTTTAATGAAGGGTCTCCATCTAAAATGTTGACTGTTCATTTCTCTCCATTGTTGTTGCTTGACCTGATGAGTCCCTCCTGTATTTTTTTTTTGTGTGTTGCTCCAGATGTGGTGCCAGGGTCCGGGGATGTGTCTGGGTGCACGACATCCTGGTACGAGAGGGCAAGCAACCAGAAGTCGTGATACATGTTGGTACCAATGACATAGGCAGGAAGAGGGATAAGGTCCTGAAGTGTGAGTTTCGGGAACTAGGCAGAAGGCTGAAGAACAGGACTCAAGGGTGGCGTTCTCAGGATTGCTGCCAGTGCTACGTGATAGTGATGGTAAGAATTGGAGGAGATGGCAGTTGAATGCATGGCTGAGGAGTTGGTACAGGGGGCAGGGTTTTAGATTTTTGGATCATTAGGATCTCTTCTGGGAAAGGTGGGACCTGGACAGATTGGATGGGTTGCACCTGAACTCGAGGGGGAGCAATATCCCTGCAGGTAGGTTTGCTAGCATGGTTCGGGAGGGTTTAAACTAATTTGCAAGGGGGATGGGACCCGGAGCGATAGAGCAGTGGAAGAAGTGCATGGAGTAAAGCCAGATCTAACATATAAAGAGGCTTTGAGGAAAGAGAAGCAGAATAAAGGGTGTAAAGGTAGTAAGGTAGAAGGGCTAAAGTGCATGTACTTCAATGCATCAGGAACAAAGGTGATGAACTGAGAGCTTGGATACATACATGGAATTATGATGTAGTGACCATTACAGAGACTTGGCTGGCACCAGGGCAGGAATGGATTCTCAATATTCCTGGATTTCAGTGCTTTAAAAGGGATAGAGAGGGGGGTAAAGGAGAAGGAGGGGTGGCATTACTGGTCAGGGATACTATTACAGCTACAGAAAGGGTGGGTAATGTAGCAGGATCCTCTTTTGAGTCAGTATGGGTGGAAGTCAGGAACAGGAAGGGAGCAGTTACTCTATTGCGAGTATTCTATAGGCCCCCTGGTAGCAGCAGAGATACCAAGGAGCAGATTTGGGGGGCAGATTTCGGAAAGGTGCAAAAATAACAGGGTTGTTATCATGGGTAACTTTAACTTCCCTAATATTGATTGGCACCTGATTAGTTCCAATGGTTTAGACAGGGCAGAGTTTGTTAAGTGTGTCCAGTACGGATTCCTGTCACAGTATGTTGACAGGCCGACCAGGGGGAATGACATACTAGAACTAGTATTAGGTAACGAATGGGGTCAGGTCACAGATCTCTCAATGGGTGAGCATCTGGGGCACAGTGACCACCGCTCCCTGGCATTTAGCATTATCATGGAAAAGGACAGAGTCAGAGAGGACAGCAAAATTTTTAATTGGGGAAGGGCAAATTATGAGGCTATAAGACTAGAACTTGCGGGTGTGAATTGGGATGATATTTTTGCAGGGAAATGTACTATGGACATGTGGTCAGTGTTTAGGGATCTCTTGTAGGATGTTAGGGATAAAATTGTCCCGGTGAGGAAGATAAAGAATGGTAGGGTGAAGGAACCATGGGTGACAAGTGAGGTGGAAAATCTAGTCAGGTGGAAGAAGGCAGCATACATGAGGTTTAGGAAGCAAGGATCAGATGGGTCTATTGAGGAATATAGGGTAGCAAGAAAGGAGCTTAAGAAGGGGGAATGAGAAGGCCTTGGTGAGTAGGGTAAAGGAAAACCCCAAGGCATTCTTCAATTATGTGAAGAACAAAAGGATGACAAGAGTGAAGGTAGGACTGATTAGAGATAAAGGTGGGAAGATGTGCCTGGAGGCTGTGGAAGTGAGCGAGGTCCTCAATGAATACTTCTCTTCAGTATTCACCAATGAGAGGGAACGATGATGGTGAAGACAATATGAGTGAGGTTGATGTTCTGGAGCATGTTGATATTAAGGGAGAGGAGGTGTTGGAGTTGTTAAAATACATTAAGAAGGATAAGTCCCCGGGGCCTGACGGAATATTCCCCAAGCTGCTCCACAAGGCGAGGGAAGAGATTGCTAAGCCTCTGGCTAGGATCTTTATGTCCTCATTGTCCACGGGAATGGTACCGGAGGATTGGAGGGAGGCGAATGTTGTCCCCTTGTTCAAGAAAGGTAGTAGGGATAGTCTGGGAGACCAGTGAGCCTTACGTCTGTGGTGGGAAAGCTGTTGGAAAAGATTCTTAGAGATAGGATCTATGGGTATTTAGAGAATCAGGGTCTGATCAGGGACAGTCAGCATGGCTTTGTGAAGGGCAGATCGTATCTAACAAGCCTGATAGAGTTCTTTGAGGAGGTGACCAGGCATATAGGTGAGGGCAGTGCAGTGGATGTGATCTATATGGATTTTAGTAAGGCATTTGACAAGGTTCCACATGGTAGGCTTATTCAGAAAGTCAGAAGGCATGGGATCCAGGGAAGTTTGGTCAGGTGGATTCAGAATTGGCTTGCCTGCAGAAAGCAGAGGGTGGTGGTGGAGGGAGTACATTTAGATTGGAGGGTTGTGACAAGTGCTGTCCCACAAGGATCGGTTCTGGGACCTCTACTTTTCGTGATTTTTATTAACAACCTGGATGTGGGGGTAGAAGAGTGAGTTGGCAAGTTTGCAGACGACACAAAGGTTGGTAGTGTTGTAGATAGTGTAGAGGATTGTCAAGGATTACAGGGAGACATTGATAGGATACAGAAGTGGGCTGAGAAGTGGCAGATGGAGTTCAACCCAGAGAAGTGTGAGGCAGTACATTTTGGAATGACAAGCTCCAAGACAGAGTACAAAGTAAATGGCAGGATACTTGGTAGTGTGGAGGAGCAGAGGGATCTGGGGGTACATGTCCACAGATCCCTGAAATTTGCCTCACAGGTAGATAGGGTAGTTAAGAAAGCTTATGGGGTGTTAGCTTTCATAAGTCGAGGGATAGAGTTTAAGAGTCGCGATGTAATGATGCAGCTCTATAAAACTCTGGTTAGGCCACACTTGGAGTACTGTGTCCAATTCTGGCCACCTCACTATAGGACGGATGTGGAAGCATTGGAAAGGGTACAGAAGAGATTTACCAGGATGCTGCCTGGTTTAGAGAGTATGCATTATTATCAGAGATTAAGGGAGCTAGGGCTTTTACTCTTTGGAGAGAAGGAGGATGAGAGGAGACATGATAGAGGTATACAAGATATTAAGAGGAATAGGTAGAGTGGACAGCCAGCGCCCCTTCCCCAGGGCACCACTGCTCAGTACAAGAGGACATAGCTTTAAGGTAAGGGGTGGGAAGTTCAAGGGGATATTAGAGGAAGGTTTTTTACTCAGAGAGTGGTTGGTGCGTGGAATGCACTGCCTGAGTCAGTGGTGGAGGCAGATATACTACTGAAATTTAAGAGTCGGCACAACATTGTGGGCTGAAGGGCCTGTACTGTGCTGTACTGTTCTATGTTCTAGAACAGAACATATGAACAAATGTTCCTCTGCACTCTTTCTTGCATCTAATATTAGTAATTAATCATTTGCATTCCCTGGGAAAGGAAGATGTGGATAAGATTGTTAATTCTGAGGAGTGGAAATTAGTTAACAATGTGATTGCCTGTTGTTAAAGTCATCATATCAACTCTAAAGCCCTCAAACATTGAACTAAAAGTAATTTTTAATACATGAAACATAAGTGCAGCAAGCCAACTATTTCCTTACTTAGTTTTGTATTTAAGAGCCTTGAAAGGCTAGGGCACTCCTTGGAGCGTAGGAGAATGAGGGGTGAACTTATAGCGGTGTATAAAATGTTGAGGGCCATAGATAGGGTCAACGTACAGGGTTGGGGAATTAAGAATTAGAGGGAATAGCTTCAAGGTGAACAATTTAATAGGAACCTGAGGGGCAACTTCTTTATAAAAAGGATGGTATGCATGTGGATGAGCTGCCAGAGGAAGTGTTTGAGTCAGGTAAAATAACAAAAGTTAAAATTTAGAACAGGGATTCCAACCTTTCTCTTGCCATTGACCTATACTATTAACCGAGGGGTACGTGGACCCAGGCTGGGAACCCCTGGTTTAGAAGGATATGGGTGAAATGCTGACAAATGGAACTAGCTTGGTTGGCAATGGACCAGCTGGGGCTGAGGGAGCTACTTCTATGCTGCATGACTCTGACTGACTGTTACACATGTAACATCTTAAAACAAAATCAGGGCAACATCCCAAGCCTACAGTGAAAATTGTATCCTTTATCTGGAGTGAACATTTCGTTTGTGCTGACTGTGGGCAAAATCTTACACCTTTCAGTGAATTCACTCACAAAAAGTAGCAGGATTGCAGAAACAAGAATAAAACTATAAATACCAATGAGTGCTGTGGAGTAGTTGGCTTCCTTTAGAACATCTGCCAATGTAGTTTCATTTAGTGGTAAGCCGGCAACTGAGGTTACAGCAAAATTATGGGTAACACCATTCCGTAAGCCCAAGCGCCCCGTCAGCAGCGAAGCCCGAGATGGGGAGCAAGTGGATGCAGCAGCATGAAAGTCCTCAAATCTGGAATAAAAAACAAGAAGCAAAGTTGGAATGTTATTACAAACATCATATCATATGGCAAGTGAAAACCTTTTCCGTGTTAATAGCTGGTCGTTTCTTTATAGGAATGGAAAAGAACAGTCACATATAAGGTAGGAAAATTGCTACTTCCGTTACTTTCCATTTAAAGAAGTGGTGATTTTACTTGTTTTCCAGGGCTGTAACCGCTGTGGTGTGAGATTTTCATTTATGCCTCAACTGCTCAGCTCAACTTCTATCTTGTACAAAACATGGGAGCGTGGTTCAGAGACAAGATTAATTTTATTTGTTGCAGGGAATAGTCTAACCACACTTAGTGCTTTTTTTCACTGCTCATCACAAGTCTTTGTGGTCCCCGAAAGCCCTTGCAAAATACTGCTCTCTTGTAGTCGTAAATACAAGAGATTCTGCAGATGTTGCCTATCCAAACCAACACACAAAAAATGCTGGAGGAACTGAGCAGGTCAGGCAGCATCCATGGAGGGAAATAAACAGTCAATGTTTCACACAGAGACCCTTCATCAAGGACTGGAAAGAAAAGGTGAAGGAGCTAGCTTTCCACTTATTATTGTGACTGAACTGCAAAGAGAGGTGAGTCAGTTCAGAATCCGTCAACTTCTGTAGGAACGCAACCAGCAGTTATCACTTGTCATTTGAGATCTCAGCTACTGGCTCCAGGGTAAAACACAATCAGAAGGAATATGAGAGATTCATGTATTGTTCACTAATCCAATTATAACTGTGGTAGAATTAAAGTTGTTTTAAAGTCAGGCATTGTTCTTGCATTCAGCTGGATGTGAACACACACTGGTTTCATTTATGTCTTCGTCACCAGTTAGGTAGTGGAGTGGAGATACCTCTCGATCAAAGGAGGATTAAGGCACGCCTTCCCTCCATTAGCCTGCAGGCCACCCTTGGGCAAGCTGTAGCATCTGCTTAGCATCCACTGCCCCACCCCCGACCAGGGTCACATAAAGCCATGGGAGTAGGTGGTGCACATCACAAGTCATGGTTATATGACCATTGACACCAGGCAGACAATCTCTGAAGAGTACTGATAATGGTTGGGGGGGGGGGGTCACCCTTCTTGTAAAGACACTGCCCAGAAGAAGGCAATGTCAAACCACTTCTGTAGGAAAATTTTCCAAGAACAATCATGAACATGGTTAGGGAAAAGAGTAACGAAGACAGTGTGAAGGGGGTCTTCCCCGCAGGTAGATTAAAGACAGGTGGAAGACAATGATAGCCTATGTCATACAACACAGCACATAATGATGATGATTGCCAGTAAGTCACTTGCAATGGGTCCTTTTCTTGGTCTTGCTTTTCACCTCTGATCCCTTCTCATATGTATAGTTAAAACTGTACAGCAGTGCAACTGGTCCCTCCACCCACCACGTCCACACTGATCTCTTCATTAAGGTTTGGATGGACATGGTGGGTGGAGGGATCCCATCTTACTGTATTTGGTCCCTATCCTTCTATGCCCCGCCTAGATGACTGCCCAAATGTCTCTTAAACACAATTATTGGATTTTTATCCACCACTTCCTCTGGCATCCTTCCTATGGTGCTGTTTGTAAAGTTGCAACATTACTTCCCAACCTTAATATTCTATGCCCAGCCTATGAAGGCAGGTGTGCCATATGCATTCTTTGTTGCCTTAAGAAGTTAACATCTATTACCAAAGATCACTGCCATTTGGGCAACCCTATCTTTTTTCAGTCACCATTAGGCAAGAGGTATAGAGGTCTGAAGTCCTACACACCAAGTTCAAGACAAGCTACTTCTCTTCAACCATTCAATCTTTGAACCAACCTGCACAACCCTAATCATGACCTCAGTACGGCACTTTGCACTAAAATGGATTTTGTTTCTGTCCTTTTCCCAAGCCTGCACCACATTGTTTAAAATCTTGATTTGATAAATAACCCAAATATCCATCTCATTACTATTTCTACCTCCGTAAATTTGACCTGACCTGCCCTGTCCCTGCCTCCACTCATTTGCTGTTAAAAAACTCATTTACACTTTTCTGTAGACTTAGTAACACTACAATCTGGCTATTCAACCTTGTGCTATTCTCAATAAACACTACTGCTTATGTCCTAATTCACCATGGAATCTCGTTCAACCAAAATTCTTATGCTCATTGATCTACAGTGGCTTCCAATTAGTTTACACTTTCAACTATCACCTTCGATTTCATGGAATCTCATTCAACCATAATTCTTATGCTCATTGATCTACAGTGGCTTCCAATTAATTTACACTTTCAACTATCACCTTCCATTTCAAAGTATTCAATTTATCAACTATCCATAATCTTTTTGATGATACAACAATCAAGGCTTTCTGCATTCCAGCTCTGAGCAATCTTGATTTTAATCACATCAATGGTCGTTATGCTTTCTTCTAGTATTCCCTCCCATATACTCTCTGCATTCCTTTCTTCCTATCAGATGTTCTTTAAAACATAGCACTTTGACTATTTGTTATCTATTCCAACATATCACCTTATGGCTTGCTGTCAAAGACTGCCCAATAAAGTACAGTGACGTGACTTGGGAAATGAGTAATTGAAACTATTCCACCTGATTCCATCTGTCCATCATCTCCTCCCCCACCTGGCTTCACCTATCACCTACGAGCTTCTGTCTCATCGACCCTCCCTCACCTGGTTCCATCTATCTATCATTCATGTCCCATCCGGTTCCACTCATCACCTATTAGCCTTTACCCCACCCACATACTGCCACATATTCACAGTCTTTCCTGTTCCTTCTCAGTCCCAATGTAGCCTTTTGACCCAAAATGCCAACTTATACCTTTCTGCCTCCAAAGGTTCTATTTGACTAGTTGAGTTCTACCAGTGTTCTGCTTTTTTCTTACTGAAAACTTGGGAGTGTTTCATTATTTAATGGAGGCTGCATGAATTACTATGCATACTTTGTGAGGAGAAGGTAGAGGATACAAATGAGGTGATGTATGCAGTGGCCAGATCCAGCAACAAAAAGAATTTGGCGGATTTTTTTCTGTCTGGCCATTCAACTAGAACACAATTAAAATGACTGCAGATAGAAATACTGCATTGTTGGAAGAGGCTGGTGAGTTGTTGAAAGGCATCATTAATATAAGTAGTCATATCAATTTTCAACAGTATAAGTTGAAAAAAAGTACGTTGTAGGTCAGAAGTGTAAGCAATGGGAACAGGAGCTAATATCAGTTCCTGGATCAATCGAATTTGCCTAATTAACACTGAGAGCAAGGGTCCCCATAAGATAGCCTGATATGGAATATGCAATGGAATTCCCCACCAAATCAAAGTTCAAAGTAAATTTATTATCAAAATATATAAATGTCACTCACTATATACTAGCCTGAGATTCATTTTCTTGTGGGCATTTCACAGTAACTACAAAAATAAACAGAATCAGTGAAAATACACACAAGTACAGGCAAACAACCAATGTGCAAAGTAAAACAAACTGCAAGTACAAAAAAAGAAATAAAATAATAATAATAATAAATAAGTAAGCAATAAATATCGAGAACATGAGTTGTAGAGTCTTTAAAAGTGAGTCCATAGGCTGTGAAATAATTTCAGTGTTGGGGTGAATGTAGTTACCCCTCTGGTTGAGGGATAATAACTGTTCCAAATAAGAAGAGGCAAAGCAGAATGAAGAGCAGCAGCTGCTCAATGCACCCGAGAGCCTGCTGATTGTCTCAGCTCGTGATCTCTTGCCTTTATTATCTATTCAACTATTTCTGTGCTGATTTTCCTCTGGAAGGGAAGCCGTTTTCACTTAAACATCACAATTTGTCAACATTTTTGAGAAAGGGAAATTATTACGGAGTCAGATATGTTTAGAAGCAGATTAGAGAAACTTCATACAACATAAGAGTCACAGAGCACTATAGCACAGAAACAGGCAATTTTACACATTGGTTGTTTGTACTCTAGAATTATGCAGAATGAAAAATTATCGTGATAGTTGGAGGCCCTATTGTTGGATAGATTTCTCTTCCCAAACCTTTTTAAACAATTCATCCCTAACCTTGTTCGTTAAGTCAGTATTGAGTATATTGACTGGTGATTATGGAATTCAAAATTCATGAGAAAAAGCAATCCATAACTGCATGTAGCATGACCTAGATGCTATCAAGACATGTGCAACCATCAGATCATGATCATCTTGCCTTTACTGCAAAACATATGCTGAACAGTTTCTTTCCATGATCCGCAAGGCACAAGTCCACTATGTTATGCAATACCCCCCAGCTTAAGTGCAATGTCAACATTGCTTTCTCAACGACATTCAGGAGAAAACAGGTCACTCGATCACCCCTTTATAAGTTCATGTGGTACGCTGAACCCATAGCATCTACAAAGTGCAATGCATTCATGTACTGCAACAACACCTTCTAAACCCAAGAGTATGACCATCAGGAAGGACCAAATAGCAGGTGCACTGAAAGATGACCATTATTCCAGATTGCACCCCCAATTCACACAACTCCCTAACCTGGAAAATATCATTGTCCATTCATCGTCACTATGTCTAAATTCTGAAATTCTTACACAACAACATTGTGGGAGAACCCTAGGTTTGTCAGCATAGTACATCAGGTATTAATTGTAGGCATACTTGCTGTAGATGAAAATTGTTCTTGTGAGACCACAAATTGGGTAGTGCCTACTGTTGACTGACATTTTAGCAGGGTATAGCAAGGGTAATGCTTGTTCATTATCCTAACATTACTATACCTTGCCAAAAGCCTCATTACTTGTTGAGCTAGATTGGATCTCTGTGAATCTCAGAAGTTATCGCTGGGATAATAATTATTCTGAAGTAGGTTTCAAATAATTCTGAGGACAGCAATGAGCTATCAGCGCTACTCTTTGATTGCAAAATCCTGGGCCATCATCTATTGGGTAATTCATGAATATTACTTGTCCAAAGCCACCCAGTTTGAGACCATTGTGAATCTCAATACTATTGGAAAATTCATCTGAGAAATAGAATGTCTTATGTTAAATTTTCCACTAAACTTGAGGCATCCTTCAGAATATGGGATTATTGACGACCCTAATTCTCCCTCTTCCCATTGTCCTCTCATCTCTCTTAGCACTTACTCCCTCTCCCTTCCATCATACCTCATCCCATCCTTAGCCATCTTATCCAGATTTGGTGTTTCTTTAGTAAATGGCCAGTTTGCACCAAGATCTCCCCATCCAATATCATCAGCCAAAATGATGATGAAGTTTGGCTTTCCCAAATGGCTGTCATCTTGAGCTTCATCGATGTCAATGTTGCAATAAAATAATCCACTGATGAGTGCTGTCGTGATGATGATCAGCAAGTAGAAAACTTCCATTTCCTTAGGTCAAAGATCTTTTCCTGATATATGTCAAAGCTTCACAACCATCAGATCACGATCATCTTGCTTTTACTGCAAAACAAGAATTCTCATGTTAAATTTCACAGTAGTCAATCACGTTTGTTTAAACATGATGAGTGTTTCAGCATTGGGAGCTCATTCAGTGCACTGTGTTAATGCTGGGCCAAAACTGAAGCTATCTAACCATTAAGAATGGCTAGTAAAGCCACTTGAAACAATGACAGGTTCAATGCCGACTTCAGGTGCTATTTACATGGAGCTTGCATGCTCTCTCTGTGATCACATAAGTTTTCTCCCATATCCCAAACACCTGCAGGTTAGTAGATTACTTTGCTACTGTAAATTCTTCCCAGCATTTAGGTGGGGTTGTTGATGACAAGGTGAGGAGAGCAAAATTGGAATTAATTAGGAGCAACACACACAAGATTCTGGGGGAAGTCAGCACATCAGGCAGCCTCTATGGAGTGGAATAAACAGCCGACATTTCAGCTGCGACCCTTCATCAGGACGGTCCTCCCATAATAAGGATTAGTGTTAGTGCTTGGCCAATGGCTGGTGTGGACTTAGTGGGCCAAATGAAACATTTCTGTGCTTTTTCAATGACTCTGAAGACCTAATCCCCAGTTACTTTCAGAGGCTGGCATCTCAAAGTCTCTTCATGCTAAACTGACATGATCATAAAAACAATATTATGATATGTTGAGGATGACATGGCAAACTGGAGGGCACGTCAAATTAACAGGATGAAAGCAGACACTAAGAGAATATAGCTAAGAAATTTATAGATATATGTCAAATGCACTTCCTGGAGATAACCATAGTCATATGTTGAAGAGAAAAGAACTTGAAATACAATTGATAGTATAATACATTTTAGATAGTGAAATTGTGAAATGGATTTGGGGAATTCAGTTCTTTTTCAGAAAATAGGTCACCATTTTTAACTCACCGAAGTACATTTGTCACATATCAGTTTACTCCCTGTCTCTGCCCTTCAGCAAATTGGTTTCATTCTGATAAATTGCATGCCTCCTAAATTAGTTTCCACTGTCCATTTTGATAAGATATGTAAAATAAAAGGTTGTCGTGCATATTTTCAGAACATAGCACAAATTATACCCATCTACTGGTTTGTTATTTTTCTGTTACCCTCTCTCTTTATTATCAGAAAATAGAAAACATTACTCTGCTTCCAATATCTTTCTAGGATTGCAGCAATTCTCTTACTTCCAGTTTAAGATGGCAATGGCGCTGGTAAATCTCAGGGATTTCTGGCTGGAGGCCACATCACTCTTTTTCTGGCAAATGTTCATCACAATCAATAGCTTGTAATTTCCCTTTGGACTTAGAGGCAACTCGTTGCAGCAGAACTGAGGCGAGGCATTACCAAAGAGCAAGGAAGACCCAAAACTCAATTAATTTATGCATTAAGCCAAACTGGGAAGGTGGGGTACAGGCTGAATTGAGGCAGCAGGGACCAGGCCCCAGAGCATATCGAAGCGACTGGACCTGACATTTGGACAACTATTGAAGCACTGGGCTGAATCGGAAAGCTTCTGTACAGCCTGAATCGAGGCGCCAGGGTCCAAGCCCCAGAACATATTGAAGCGACTGAACCCAATGTTTGGATGACAATGATTTAGGCACTGGGTCATACAGAAAAAATCAGGATGACTCTGCACAAGGCAAGGGATGGGCTGGTTCACCTTACGGCCTTGCTACATCTCCTTGGCTCTGCGCTGAACAAAGGGCCTGTGGATGGACTCTCTTCGTGGACTTTAGTTCAAAATACTATTTGTTTGCGTTTATTGTTTGCATGATTTGTTATTTTTACCCACTGCACACTGGATGTTTGGCGGTCTTTTTTTTAATGGGTCCCTTTGAGTTTCTTTATTTTCTGGCAGCCGGTAAGGAGACCAGTCTCCAGGTTGTACCTTGGAGACATACATCGATAAGAAATGTACTTCGAACTTATGTCAGCTAAGTGGGGCAATTCTGACAGATACTTACCTCCTGCAGTATCTCAAGAAGATCAAATTAATTTTATTTAGAAATACAACATGGACCTTCCAGCCCAATGAGCCAATGCTGCCCAATTACATCCTTGCGATCAATTAACATATTAACACGTACATCTTTAGAATGTGGAAGGATACTGGATCATCCGAAGGAAACCCAAGCAGTCATGGGGAGGACGTACAAACTCCTTACAGACAGTGGCGGAATTGAACCCATGGTGCTAGTGCTGTAATAGCGTAATGCTAACCACTATGTTACCATGACCCTATTACACCCATCGTAACATTCTCCTTGTAATGTAGCTGTGTTTTTGACAGAAATTAAGCAAGATAATAGTCTGACAATGCTAGAATGTCTATTATTTTAAATAATTGTAATAAGACATTTCGTAGTACAGGCAAAGGGACTTCAAAATAAATAAATCATATACTGCATATATACATACATAGATACATATGAAACAAATTTCATGACATATTTGAGTGTTAGTCAATCTGACTCTGATATGGGTCTCTATTGTGGACTGAAAGAGGGAAGGGGCAGGAAGGGAATCATGGTTGAGTAAAGGGGAAGGGAGAGGGGAGGGAGTAGGGATGCACCAGAGAGACATTCTGTAATGAATAAACCAAATTGTTTGGAATCAAATTACATAGCCTGGTATCTCAGGGCTGGGTGTGTCTGCACCTGCGCCACCCCTGCCCCTGGCACTCCTTGGCCATCTGCCCCACTCCTCTCCACCCTCATCAATCCCAACATCCTTTGCTCCTGCTTGAGTTACAAACTCACTCTGTACTCCACGTTGACAAATACAGTACTGTACAAAAGTCTTAGGCACCCTAGCTATATATCTGTGCCAAAAACGCGCGTGTGCGTGTGTGTGTGTATATATATATACACACACACATACATACATACATAAATTTGAAAAATTGCAATAATTTACCTATTGCCTCAGTTAATTTATTTACAGGAGCAGAGATCTACTTGTATCACAAGTACATGTTGCTGGTCCAGTAAATTTCTGGTCAATGGTAACTCTTAGATGTTGATAGTGCAGGTTTCATCAATACTGTGAGCATTGAATGTCAACAGAAGGTGATCAGATTCTCCTTTGTAGAGAGTATCTAAGCTTTGAGCAAATTAACTCATTTAATTACAATTATGAAGAAACTTAATATTGACATCAATTAGTCCAAAATCAAGTGCCCAGATCAGCCAGCAGTTATAGCAGTGCTTATGTGCTACAGTGGTCTACAAAACAGAGTCAAGCAGCTTTAACAACATCAACACATCCCTTCCCAATGAACTTAACACATTTTATGTACACTTCGAACAAATGGGGATTTGCAATGCATCTGAACACATAGTCACCATTGCAGACATAGCAACAATTTTCCAGAGAACGTATCTGTAGAAAGCATCTGGACCACATGGTGTCCCTTAAATTTCATGTAGATCAGTTGCAGGGGTGCTTACAGACTATTTTAGCCTCTCCATGCTTCATTCTGAGGTTCCCACCTGCTTAAAAAGAGCACTATCATCCTAGTACTAAATAAAACAAGGTAACATGCTTTTATAACTACCTCCCAATGGCTCTCACAGCCACCATCATGAAGTGCTTCAAGAGACTGGTCATGGCACACGTTAATTCCAAACTCGATCTACTGCAATTAGTTTACACATTCTGTGACCATATTCTGTTCTTGCTCCTTCTACAAGCTTGCAGATGATACCAGCATGGTGGGCCATATCTCAAATAATGATGAGTTGAAGTACAGAAAGGAGATAGAAAGCTTTGTAACATGGTGTTATGACAACTACCTTTGGCTCAACATCAGCAAAATAAAAGAGCTGATCACTGACTTGAGGAAGGGGGGCAGTGCATATACACTTGTCTATAGAACATTAACAGTTTTGAGGTCAACAGGGTTGAGAGCTTCAAGTTCCAAGGAGCTAACCACCAATTGACTGTACTGGTGCAACCATGTAGAAGCCATGGCCAAGAAAGCTTATCATTGTCTCTACTTCCTTAGGAGTACCCTCCTTCACAAAACCAATGGAATTCACAAAGAGAATCTATGAAAAGGACTAAAATGAGACAAGACCTTCAAAGAATTTCCTTCCGCCTACATAAAACCAAAAATGACTTCCTAAGTCCTAAGTCATTCACATAGTAAAACATTGTGATGTTTACAAAAAAAAATATAAGGTGTAGTATTATACTCATTTGATGAGAATTACAAGAAATATGCCTTGGATTTATAAAGAACATTACAATGAATTCAATATGTCAACTTGGAATAAGCATTAATGACTATGAGCAATCTGCATTTTTGGCATGCTTTTTATTGTAATTTTTGTTTGGCTTGCAACTTGTGGTTATACAAGACTCACTTTGTATAGCGTGTTGTGATATTGGGAGAGGGATGCAGGCCAAGATAGTGGTGGTATTGTGTACTTGTGAGAAAGAAGTTATAAATCTTTCACCTTCTTGATGTCCGATATAATTTATGTGTAGAATATTCATTTGCCAACTATCTGCTTGCAGTGGACACAGAATACCAAAAAAAAATGCAAATTATTACATATTTTCTCAAAACGAGTTATGTTCCATTGACTAGTCCTTAATACAAAAGCTTCTCCTGCTACCCTCATCTGATTCAACACCTCTTTCAAGAACTTTAATAGATTAATATATTAAATTTTTTGGATTAAAATATTAGTGTATCGATGCATCCCCGTGTTGTAGTGCTCAATAATAGTGCACAGTATATTGACTATGCCATCATGATACTATCTTAATTCCAATTACTAGTTCCAGAACATAATGTCAGAGAGAAAACAGTGTGGTGATAAGTGAGCCAAGTTTATTGCGTGCCATGGTGATTGTTTCTATTCCCATGAGAAGCCAGTCTAAATTGGGTCTGCCTCTCCAGTGGCTATTACAGATCTATACATTTTAATTTTTTTTAGTCAACCTTGACAATTATGGTTCAAGAAATACTTCCAGACTCAAGATTCCAGTTTATCTATCTTGCGTAGATGAATACTTCAAGATCCCAGTTTATCAACCATGTGTACATCAAAACATACAGTGAAATGCATCATTTGTATTAACAACAAACACACCCAAGGGTGTACTGAAGACAGCATGCAAATATTGCCACACATTCTGGCACTAACATAGCATACTCACAGGGCTTGACAGAATAACACAGAACACAAGAAGGAGCAAAACAATAACAGCCAAACCAAACCATGTACCTCCCTCCCACTCATGCACATACAGAGTACTTTAACCCCAGGACAAGTTGTTCCCTTCTGCCTCCAGCCTCCAGGAGACTCTGATTTGGGTATTAAGTAGCATCAACGAAGGAGAGAAAGTTACAAGTTTAATTTTCCAGAGCAGTAGTTTCCAGTCAGGATTGAATCACCACCCCGGACAGATGCCAAAAAACACCATAAGATTCAAGATGGCTTTATAATGTTCAAGTAAACATTAAAAACAGAACTGGATGCAATGTGAGACAGAGTCAATGACTCGCCTGGAGGAACAGTAGTACCTAGAACCCTGTGGCAAAGTTCTGGGTAAAGTGGAAAATTTGGGCTTACACAAAAGCTCTCTTGGACTTCATTTACCAAGCCTTGAAAAAGTATTTAGCCCCTCCCCCCCCCATAGCAAGTTTCACATTTTTCTGTCTTATTTTCGAAATTTAAAATATACTGAAGTGGGATTGTTTGAGCTAATCTACAAAACACTGTGCATTGTGTCAAATCAAAAGAAAAACTCCAAAAGCTGTCAACAATTTACTAAAAATTAAAAACCAAAATTGTGAGGGTGAAAACAGTATTCATCCCCTTTGTAATTACTACACTAACTTTCCTCAGTAGCAACATATTACCTTCCCATCTCACTCAATTTGTTGATGCAGAAAACTGGAAGATCACCTGTTTTCAAAGAATTCATAAGAATACTGTAAATAGCCCCTCTCTCTATAAGGTGCAACAGTGCAGTAGACTTTCAACAAAATGAAGGCAAAAGAGAATTCAAGCCAGGTCAAGAAAATTATAATAGAAAATCTCAAACCTGGAGAAAGGTACAAGCCCATCTCAAAGGCATGGAACATTCCTCCAAGCTCAGTGCAGTCCATCAAGAAAAAGTGAAAACAAAATATGATGCCAACGGTCACTATGAGTGAGTTGCAGAAGTCAGAGAGGGAATTGGGCTCCACAAACTCTAAGGTCTTGTACAAAAAGGGCATTTAGGGAAGAATGGCAAGGAAAAAGCCCTTCTTATTCTGACTTCTCCTTCCTTTCCAGTCCTGATGAAGGGTCTTGGCCCAAAATGTTGACTGTTTATTCCTATCCATAGATGCTGCCTGTTCTGCTGAGCTCCGTCAGAACAGTGTGTGTATTGCTCCAGATTTCCAGCATTTGCAGTACCTTTTGTGTCTATCAAAAAAAGCATATTCTTGCCCGTAAAGACTTCACAAAGCATTACTTGGAAGATATTGTAAAGATGTGAAAGAAGACCTTGTAATTGGATGAGACCAAAGTGGAAATTTTTGGCCTCAGCAGTAAGTGATACATGTGGTGTAAATCTAATATTGCACATCAGCCAGGTGGAATGCACTGGTTAAGATTCCTACTGTTACATTGTAGATAATTTCATTTTAGCAGCTTCTACAAAAGCAGTGTGTCCTGCTAGTAAAATGTTTGGTGTCGGCTAAAGTAAGGGACTATGATGTTCAACGTAGGACGGTTGTGACAACCAATCATGATGGTGGAATTGGGAGAAGGTACTAGAGACAGCTGGGCAGAGAGAGATTTGTGATGGACTCTAGTGGGTTTGGGGGTCTTTTTGGTGGGAGCTGTGGAGAGGATAGGATGGAAGGTGGCTGAGAATGCCATGGAAAGGAGCTTAAAGTTGCTCTAAGTGGAGGAAGGGCCAATACTCCAGAGACAGAGCCTGTTCATTTGAGATGGGTTTCGAGCAAAGTTTGGAATGTGGTGTGTGTTTTCACAGAGAACGTGGCTCTAGTGCGAGTAAACTTTAAGATGAGCTCCAACTTTATGTGCACATTATTACTGGGTCAACTGAAATGGGTACTTTTATTTGTTTTTTCTTTTCTTTTTCCTACTAACTGGTCCATAAAGCTGAAATTTATAAATATACTTTCTTTATAATTTTATGTGGGTGTATGGTTCTTTCTTGCTGACCGAGAATTGTGATAGGCAGAATTTACACAGCATTAGTTCAAATCAAGGTTTCTTTATTCAGAACATCATGACATTCCTCAAATCATACCGACCATATTGTTTATGAAAGGTAGCCTTCTCACTGCTGAGTCCTGTGGCTGTTAGCAGAGCCGGCTAATGAGCCAAGTTTGCATATGAGCCTGGTGAGGGGGTTACACAGGTATCACCACGCCTTCTGTAAAGTACGGTGGAGGTAGGTTCATGGTATAGGGATGCTTTGCAGCAGCAGGGAATGAAAATCTGGTCAGAATTGATTGGAAGATGTATGCTGCTAAACAGAGACAGATACTAGATAAAAACCTGCTACCCTCTGCCAGAAAGCTTAAACTGGGGAGGAAGTTTGTCTTTTAGCAGGATGACCCAACCACACCACCAGAGCAACCATAGAGTGGTTTCAAATGAAGAAAATTGATGTACTTGAGTGGCTCGGTCAGAATCCTGACCTTAACCTGATTGGAAAAACTCAGGGTGATCAGAGCCCTCCTGGATGTCTTTCTCTATTCTGAGCTATCATGGTGTGGGGTTTCCCATGAGATTTTTTTTTAACGCTTTTTAGAACGTCCTTGCATTCATTTCATTCTTCTTTAAAGTCTCCTGCTTCACCTTTTTATACTGTCTATCTCCCACTATCTTTTAGTCCGCAAAAACGGTCTCAACTCGAAATGTCAACTGTCCATTTTCATCCACAGATAGGGTGTGACCTGCTAAGCCCTTGTTTATTACCTCTCAAGAAAAGTGCTTGTTTCAAGAGTTTGGTGTCAGTCGTGCAAAAGAATATGGTTCACCCAGCAGAAATGGTCACGTATGATCAGAACCTCAGTGCTGGTAGAAAACATTGACTTTGGGTCTCTGCTCCTGTTAATGGACTTGGCGGATTTCGAAGAGAAGAGTGTTGTGGTACCTCTCCAGTGCTTTTCAGATGCCCGCTATAAACTGTCTGTCTCCAAAGCCTATTAACAGGGCAGGGAGTCATTGCTGCTTGGTAAATTCTGAAATTGGTGTCAGGTGGCAGATCCATCTTTACACGCTCTTTCCTCAGTTGGCTAAAGAAACAGAGATTTTGCACCCAACACCAATTTAAGGATCTAAAGGCAGTGATAAATTTTGGCACATTCATCTATCTTTACTGAAAGTTCGGAGATCTGGAAAGTGGTCCATATATTTTAGGATCTCATTCTGGATCTTGATCACTAGGCAGCACATGGCAAGAGCAGGTTGACACAGGATTTTTGATTCCTTAAATTAGAAACAGTTATGAGCTGCCAACACTCAATATCAGAATCAGAATCAGGTTTAATATATCACTGGCATACGTTGTGAAATTTATTGTTATGTAGCAGCAGTACTTTGCAATAAACTATAAATTACAGGAGGACATATGTATATATTTAAAAAGTTAAATAAATAGTGCAAGAGAAAATAACAAAGCAGCGACATAGTGTTTGGAGGTTCAATGCCCATTCAGAAATCTGATGGCAAAGGGGAATAAACCATTTCTGAATCATCGAGTGTGTGTCTTCAGGCTCCTGTACCTCCTCCCTGATGATAGCAATGAGAAGAGCGCGTCTCCTGGGTGATGGGGGTGGTTAATGATGGTTGCCACCTTTTTGAGGCATTGTTTCTTGAAGATGTCCTGGATGCCGGAGAGGCCAGTGCCCATGACTGAGTTTACAACTTTCTGCAGCATGTTTTTATCCTATGCAGTAAACCCCCATACCAGATAGTGATGCAGCCAGTTAGAATGCTTTCACGGTACATCTGTAGAAATTTATAAGTGTCTTCTGTGACATACCACATCTCCTCAAACTCCTAATGAAATATAGCCACTGTCTTGCCTTCTTTGTAATTACATCGAAATGTTGGGCCTAGGATAGATCCTGAGAGATGTTGACACCCAGGACCTTGAAATTGCTCACCCCTTGCACTACTGATCCATCGATGAAGATTAGTGTGTGTTCCCTTGTCTTAGCCTTTCTGAAGTCCACAATCAATTCTTTGGTCTTAATGACACAGAGTGCAAGGCTGTTGCTGTGATACCACTCAGCCATTACTTCCTACAAAGCAAAAGCCCCAGTGATGCTTCACTCCCAGGTGAGTTCAATGCCTTTTATACTCGCTTTGAAAGGGAGAATAAAACTACAGCTATGAACATCCCTGCAGCATTCAGTGACCCTGTGATTTCTGTCCCAGAGGCCAACGCCAAGTGAACCCTCGCAAGGTGACAAGCCCTGAAGGAATACCTGGTAGGGCTCTGAAAATCTACGCCAACCAACTAATCAAAAAACTCCAGAACCTGGGCCTCTGTATTCACTCTGCAATTGGATTCTCAACTTCCTAACCAGAAGACCGCAATCTGTGCAGTCGGAAATAACATCTCCACCTCACTGACAATCAACACTGGCACACTTCAGGGGGGTGTGCTTAGCCGACTATACTCTCTCTACACCTATAACTGGTGAGGCTAGACACAGCTCATATGCCAATACAACCATTGTTAGCAGAAATTCAGACGGTGACAAGAGGGCATACAGGAGCGAAATATATCCACTAGTTGAGCGGTGTCGCAGCAATAACCTTGCACTCAATGTAAGACCAAAGAACTGATTTATGAACCAGAAAGGGCAAAACGAGGGAACACACACCAGTCCGCCTAGACAGTTCAGATGTGGAAAGAGTGAGCAATTTCAAGTTTCTGGGTGTCAATATCTCTGAGGATCTCACATGGACCCAGCATATTGATGCCGCGACAAAGAAGGCATGACGGTGGCTGTATTTCGTGAGGAGTTTGAGGAGATTTGGTATGTCACCAAAAACACTCACCAATTTCTACAGATATACTGTGCAGAGAGCATTCTAACTGGCTGCATCACCATCTGGTATTTGGTGGGCGGGGGGAGGAAGGGGCTACTGCACAGGATTGAAATAAGCTGCAGAGGGTTGTAGGCTTCATCAGCTCCATCATGGGCACTAGCCTCAAAAAGGCAACATCCATCAATAAGGACCCCCATCACCAAGGCCATGCCTTGTTCTCACTGTTACCATCAGGAAGGAGGTACAGAAGCCTGAAGACACACACTCAATGATTCAGGAACAGCTTCTTCCCCTCTGCCATCCAATTTCTAAATGGACACTGAACCCATGAATGCCATCTCACTAATTGTCTACTTTTTTAATTTCTATTTTTGCATAACTTATTTAACTATTACTGTATATACACTGTAATTCTGTTTTTCTCCATAATTATGCAGTGCATTGTACTGCTGCCACAAAGGTAACAAATTTCACAACATAGTCTGGTGATATTAAACCTGATTCTGAACTAGCTGATCTAGCTCACTGCTGTACGCCTTCTTGTCTGAAATTACGACAACAATAGTTTTGTTGTCAGCGAATTTAGAGATGATATTTGAACTGTGTCTAGCCACAGACATTGGTGTAGAGAGAGTACAGGGTGGGCTAAGCACACATCCTTGACATGCACCAGTGCTGATTATCAGTGCGGTGGAGATATTATTTCCAATCTGCACAGACTGTAGTGTTCTGGTGAAGAAGTCGAGGATCCAGTTGCAGAAGGAGTTACAGACGCCCAGGCTTTGGAGCTTTTTGATAAATTCTGTAGTAATGATTGTGTTCAACGCTGAGCTGTAATCGATAAACTGCAGCCTGATATAAGTTTTAGCATCAGGAAGCATCTACAGAAAGAGAAAGATAATTAATATTTCAGCTTGAAGACCCTTCGTGAGTAGGATGAATCAGAGACCCGTTCTGATGAAGGGTCTTGGTCCTGAAGCATTAAATGTCTCTCTTTCCACAAATACTGCCTAACCCACTGAAAGTTTACAAATTTTTTTAGTTTATGTTCCAGATTTCCAGCTTCTGTAATTGTTCATTTTTCAACTTTTGTCTTCAGCTGTTAAATACAAGGTTTATTCTCTTGTTTGCTTCAGTGAAGGAATCATAGAGGACGACCAGTGCAATATCTGAAAAGTGCACATGCTCTTTCATACTGTAAATTCTCAATTGGAGAAGATGAACACTGAACAGACTCCTATTCATCTTGCAGATTCACTTCTTTGACTCCAGGAAAGCTTGTCATAAGTGAGATGTGATATCACAAAGAGGAAGACTAAGAACGAGATGCGTGTTATATCAGAGCTTTGCTTTATCCCAGTTAGCACTGGAATTTGGTTTTTGATGCAAATGTTGATCTGGATCACAGCTTGCATGTCATTCTGTACCAAATGTGGAATGCAGGCAAATTTTTGAGGGCAGCAAATTTTAAGGATTCTCCATAATTTTTCTTGGTTGATAGAGTTGAGGCCTTTCATGAAATCATAAAAGGACCACGTGCTCCACTCTATAATGTTCTTGTGTCTGTCAGGAAGTGCAGATTGAGTATTTGGGAACTCCTGTGGGTGGCGTGTGTGCTGTGATTCTGGGAGAAGCCCTTCAGCCATCTTGGAGGGAGAGGGAAACAAAAGCAAGCTAGGCAGAAGATGAAAAAGCTAGTTATGATCGACAGCAGGGAGGCCATCCTCTCTAGAATATGGTCACAAATATAGTGAATTAGGTGTAACCTAGCACACTTCTCTCTTTTGAGATAAGAGAGATGAGATTATAAATTTGCACTAGAATTTTCACAATCCTGCCATGATTTTCTGATTCAGGAGGGGTTTCATCTCCTTCAGAGCCTCATTTTTCAACTAAGTGTTGCTTGCCAATCTTTTTACTGGACTTTGGTAATGTCAAAGTTATAATAGTTAGGTGAAATCAAGTCCTTCATTTCAAAGACAAGAATCTGTCATGGAGACCGTCAAAGGTCTCCTTCCAGCAATCAGTGACTATTGCTCTTTTCTACTTCATTCCTTGCTCTCAGTAACGTGTGTGTTTCAACTGTGACTGAGTTCAGCAGCTCTGAAGAATTTGGGCATGTTATAATTATTGGTTGGTTGCTGGATATCCTGCCTTCTATTCACCAACAGCATTTTCTGACTTAATTCACATTTCAGGTGCCTGTGGGCCTGGTTTTTCTTCCATGAGCCATGATGGGGTACTTTCTCTCCAAGAACAAAGTTCATTTATGATTAATTAGTTCCTAGTTTGCCTGTTCTTATGAGTCTTTTCACAGTTGCTTATGATAGTGGACCTCAAAGCAGACCAAACACTGGATATTCTGAGGCTAATAATACAGGGGAATCACAAGATTATCTATGAGGTGCTGACATGTAACAGCTTTTATGTCAGAAGTGTCTGATCTCCTTGACATGGATTTTTCTGGGGCAATGTTTCTCTTGGAAATAACACAAGACTAGGCAGTGGTCAGTATAACAGTCATCATGTCATTTACTGGAGTTACCATCTGTCTTTCTCCTATTAAGAATTGGGAAATGGATTGCTTGAGATTGGAGTAGAAGTCATCTGTAGAACTCATCAGTGCTGATGACTTAAGTATGCTGGTTCTACATTGCAGTAAGTCAGAGGATGATGAAGCTTTAATGACCCACAGCATAAGTTGCAGAGACTTTAAATGAGCACTGAGGTTGGCATTCATCTTCCAGTTTACCCTCCAGATGAAGGTTTACCTACTACTTTGTTTCTTGGGCAGGCCTTCTCAGATTAGTTTATTGTCATATACATGAGGATGCAAAGAAATTCCTTATGTGAAGCTCACAGTATACATGGTAATGGTAAATGCAACGATACATGCAACAATGAGTGCAGAACAACAGAATGGTGCAAAGACAGTAGTGCAGTCTGAAGTAGTGCAAGAAGAAATGCTGATGTGACAATAATGGCATAACTGAGAGAAATAGAACTAACATTCTGAGAACATGGCAGCATCTCAGGGAAGGAGATGTGACATAAAATGAGGCCATTCAGCTTACCAAGGTGCGCTGACTCTCCAAACATCCTGATCAATACTATTCTTCTATGTCCCTGTGATTAATTTGCTCTTCAGGTGTCCATTATCTAGACTGCCATCAGATTTTTATGCCAACCACATGAAGGATAATACAGAGCAGCCAATTAACCTACAAAGCAGCACCTCTTCACAACATGGGAAGAAACCAGAGCACCCACAGAAACCTATGCACTCTCGGGGGAATTGTGCATATCTGCTCAAACAGCACCAGAGGTCAGGACAGAACCTGACTGCAGGAGCTTTATGATGGCTGCCATCTGTCTCCTACACTGCCCCCTGCCCCACACCCCCAAGTCTAACTCTAAATGTTGTTGTCAGTGTTTTGGTGTTTGATTGTCTGGGCTATAATAAAATGGTTCAATGTTTAGGACTGTGCTGTTGAGATTGTCCGTGACAGTCTTGACATTCCAAGTCTTTGTAGAGTGGAAGATGCTGATTTGCAAAGATACTTTTTACTGATGTGAAGTGGTCTTTGTGCACCAGCCAAAACACATGCTTGGCAGGGTAAGACGTTGGTCCAAGGGTAAGATGTTGGTCTAAAGGCAAAATGGAGCAAACCAAAGCAGAACCAGGCTCTGCTGCATTAACTGAACAAATACACACACACACATATACTAACAACTTACAGACTCAATTTCAAAGTCTCTGCAGCTCATCCTGTTGGTACTATTGATTTTTTATTTGCATAATCTGTCTTCTTTTACAAATTGGTTGTTTGTCAGTCTCTGTTTATATATAATCTTTTCATAAATTCTATTGTATTTCCCCAAATTTTCCTGTACATGCCTGCAAGAAAATGAATCTCAAAGTAGTATATGGTAAAATATATGTACTTTGATAATAAATTTACTTTGACTTTCCCACACAAACTGCAGCCTGCTCACACTCTAGCTGCTCATTTCAACAATCTGTTAGTACACATATGCAAACACATTTTCACTCTCTTGCCTACACCCATAACAGCATTCTCCCACTCCAACAGGATATAACCCACCCAATCCTTCCACTCACGCACAGCAGACAGGGCAGCTGTGGCTGGCTGACAGCAGGTGGCATTGGAGTTCCCAGAAGGTTCACTGGGGGAAAGTCAGAGGCTGAGCAGTGCTAAGATTTCAAACTTTGGGCACTATGACTCAGAGACTAATGGGAGGGATGCAACCAGAGATCAGGGAGTGGCCCTGGTCAGAACAAACTGTGAGAGAATAGAAGGGAGAGGGAGAAGGGAGAGGGAGAGGCAGAAGGCAGGGAAAGAGTGTGGGTAAAGGGGAAGGAGTTGAACTGGTGAAAGAACAGGAGCGAGGGCAGAGAGGTCAAAGGAGGGAGTAAGAGGACTAGGATAAGGGAGGAGTTCTGGAAAAGAGAGATTTGAGAGGAGTTTGGAGGATCAAAAGTTGGGAGTTTGGGGCAGCACAGTAGTGTAACAGTTAGCATATTGCTTTTCAGCGCCAGCAGACTGGGTTCAAGTTCTGCCACCGTCTATAAAGAGTTTGTATGTTCTCTCCATGATTGCATGGAGTTACTCTGAGTACTCCGGTTTCATCCCATATTCCAAACAAGTACAGGTTAGTAGATTAATTGGTCACATGAATGTATTTAGGCAACACAGGCTCACTGGGCTGAAAGGGCCTATTAGCGTGCAGTATTCCAAAATTTAAAAAGGAAGTGGTTTCAGTACACCTAAGGAATATTACTGTGTACTTAAGTTTATGAAAAATGTTCACCACTTCTATCATGAGTCAACTCACAATCCAGCTCCTTATGAGTCCTAAAGAAGGGTCTTGGCCCAAAATGTCAACTGTTTACTCTTTCCATAAATGCTGCCTGACCTGCTAAATTTCTCCAGTATTTTGTCTGTGTTACTCTTTATGCACCTTATTGGTTACCTGCACAGAACTTTCTTCTGTTTTACACTTTATTCTATTTCGTTATTGGTTAACCATGTTCTATCTCAATGCATTGTACAATGATCTGCTCTGTATGAACAGCATGCAAAACAAGCTTTCCATTGTACCTTGATACATGTGACAATAATAAACAAATTCCAGTAATATCACTGTTCCTTTAATCCTATGCATTTAAATTTTACTAGTAAATTCATTTTACAGTGCTTTGCCTCATAAATTTTACATAGCCCACATCAAATCTTTCCATTACTTCATCAAAAACTGATGTTGATCAGAGCTCTGGGTTGAATCGAATTTTCTAAGCATTTTATGAATTTGTTATTCTCTGTTGTGTGCTATTTTGCTAATCATGCTAATCTACTTGATTGCTTTTTTTGCCAATTTTTAACTGCATTTGAAAATCTGCTCATTGATGCATGGAATGTTGGTGCCGGGGAATGTGCTTCAGCTACTGTATACCAAATCCAACTTTCAATAAATAAGAGCTTTAATAGGATTGCAGCTGCTTGCTGTGTAATTTTTAAAACTGATTAATAATTTCTAATGATTAAAATTGCTGTGAATGCAAACATTATTAAGATTAAATAAAAAATAAATAAAAAGTAAGCTGCAGCTGGGTTGTTGTGTTACCCCTCAGAAATGATGACAAATCCAATCCAATCAACTGGTAAAGAATGCACGAGAACCATAACCTTCTTTCTGTGAGTTTTTCAGAGCTGAAGAATTGGGGAGAACAGGGGACACAGTAGATAGCTTGTAAGAAAGAAAGTTGGGGGCCAAAATAAATTTGGAGAGTTAGTGGAAGATGTTGATTGAGAAAAGAGGGTGGAGGAACTGATAGCAAGCCAGGGGAAGTTATTGGGGCTGAAAAAGGTAGTATGCAGGAGTGAAGGAGATGTAGAAAGAAGGGATTGGACAACAGTGGCTGAGCAGGAGAAAGTGGGCAGTGTGTGTCTCTGTCCTTTTAGCGTGGGTGCTGTGGGTAAACAAGCATATTTGTGCATTTTCATATATTCCTGCAGGAGAGCTGGTACCCAATCCTCTTGGCCCCACTTGCTACTGGACTAAGACATGTTTTATCAAGACTATGTGTTAGACACTGTTTGTTCAAAGAATTCACCCACAGGCCTTATCGTCCAACTCAGGTTCCACAGAACTGAGGTTGTCAAGTTTATTGTCATTTGTTACATGTATATAACGCATATAACCATATAATGTGTATAGAAACTGCTTTGGACTGCTATGTATATAGGACGTGGCTAAGGAGATGGTGCAGGAGGGAGGGCTTCATGTTTCCGGACAATTGGGCTTTGTTCCAGGGAAGGTGGGACCTGTTCCGACGGGACAGTTTGCACCTGAACTGAAGGGGGACTAACATCCTTGCCGGTAGATTTGCTAGTGCTGCTTCGGGGGTTTTAAACTAGATTTGCAGGAGGAGGGGAACCAGAGTGTTAGAGCAGATAGTGAGATGGAGGAGGATAAAGGTCATGCGAGGACTGCATGTATAGACAGAAATCAAAGGTTTGTACGTGATAGAAACATTCTCAGGTGCATCTATTTCAATGCAAGGAGTATTGTAGATAAAGCAGATGAGTTCAGGGCGTGGATTGACACGTGGGATTATGACATTACTGCTATTAATTGAGACTTGGTTACAGGAGGGGCAGGGCTGGCAGCTTAATGTTCTGGGGTTCCGTTGTTTCAGACGTGATAGAGAGGGAGGGATGAAAGGGGGAGGAGTGGCATTACTAGTCAGGGAAAATATCACAGCTGTGTGTAGACAGGACAGCCCGGAGAGCTTGTCTACAAAGGCCATATGGGTGGAGCTGAGGAACAGGAAAGGTGTGACCACACTAACAGGATTGTATTATAGACCGCCCAATAGTCAGAGAGAATTGGAGGAGCAAATCTGTACAGAGATAGCAGACCGATGTAACAGAAAGTTGTAATAGTAGGGGGTTTTAACTTTCCACATATTGACTGGGACTCCCACACTATGAAAGGACTAGATGGCTTGGAGTTTGTCAAATATGTTCAGGAAAGTTTTCTAAATCAATATATAGAGGTACCTACAAGAGAGGATGCAATACTCGATCTCCTATTAGGGAACCAGACAGGTCAGGTCACAGAAGTATGTGTAGGTGAACATTTTGGGTCCAGTGACCATAATGTCATTAGTTTCAAGCTAATTATGGATAAGGATAGGTCTGGTCCTCGAGTTGAGGTTCTAAATTGGACAAGGGCCAATTTTGTGGATTTGAGAAGGGATCTAGGAAGAGTGGATTGGGATAAGTTGTTTTCTGGCAAGGATGTGTTCAGTAAGTGGAAGGCCTTCAAAGGCAAAATTTTGAGAGTGCAGAGTTTGCATGTTCCTGCCAGGATTAAAGGCAAAGTTAACAGTCATAGGGAACCTTGGTTTTCAAGGGATATTGGCGATCTGGTTAGGAAAAAGAGAGAGGTGTAGGTATAGGCAACAAGAAACAAATGAGGTACTTGAAGAGTATAGAGAATGTAAGAAAATACTGAAGAAGGAAATCAGGAAGGTAAAGACATAAGGTTATTTTGGCAGATAATGTGAAGGTAAACCCGAAGAGTTTCTACAAGTATATTACCAGTGAAAGGATAGTAAGGGACAAAATTGATCCCCTAGAATATCAGAGTGGTCGTCTATGTGTGGAGCCTCACGAGATGGGGGACATCTTAAACAGTTTTTTTGCATCAGTATTTACTCAGGAAACTGGCATAGCGTATATGGAAGGAAGGGAAATAAACAACAGCGTCATGGAACAAAATTGCAGGGGCCTTGGCAGAAATATTTAAAATGTCCTTAGCCACGGGTGCGGTGCCGGAGGATTGGAGGGCAGCTCATGTTGTTCCGTTGTTTAAAAAAGGCTCCAAAACTAAACCAGATAATTACAGGCCGGTGAGCCTGACATCAGTAGTAGGTAAGTTATTGGAAGGTGTTATGAGAGATCGGATATACAAGTATTTGGACAGCCAAGGGCTGATTAAGGATAGTCAGCATGGCTTTGTGCGTGGTAGATCATGTTTAACGAATCTTGTAGAGTTTTTCGAGGAGGTTACTAAGAAAGTAGATGAAGGAAAGGCTGTGGATGTTGTCTACATGGACTTTAGTAAGGCCTTTGACAAGGTCCCACATGGGAGGTTAGTTCAGAAGGTTCAGACACTAGGTTTCCATGGAGAGGTTGTAAACTGGATTTGAAATTGGCTGTGTGGGCGAAGACAGAGAGTGGTAGTGGATGATTGCTTCTCAGACTGTGATTAGTGGTATGCCTCAGGGATCTGTGCTGGGACCATTGTTGTTTGTTGTCTATATCAATGATCCAGATGATAATGTGGTAAATTGAATCAGCAAGTTTGCTGATGACACTAAGATTGGAGGCATTGTGGACAGCGAGGAAGGCTTTCAAAGCTTGCAGAGGGATCTGGACCAACTGGAATAATGGGCCAGAAAATGGCAGATGGAATTTAATGCAGACAAGTGTGAGGTGTTGCATTTTGGAAGGAGAAATCAAGGAAGGACATACACAGTAAATGGTAGGGCACTGAGGAGTGCGGAGGAACAAAGGGATCTGGGAATTCAGATACATAATTCCCTGAAAGTGGCGTCACAGGTAGACAGGGTTGTGAAGAAGGCTTTTGGCATCCTTGCATTCCGAAATCAAAGTACTGAATATAGGAGTTGGGATGTTATGGTGAGGTTGTATAAGACATTGGTGAGGCCAAATTTGGAGTATTGTGTGCAGTTCTGGTCACCTAACTATAGGAAGGATATCAATAAGATTGAACGAGTGCAGAGAAGATTTACTAGGATGTTGCTGGGTCTTCAGGAGTTGAGTTACAGGAAAGATTGAACCAGTTAGGACTTTCTTCCTTGGAGCGTAGAAGAATGAGGGGGGATTTAATAGAGGTTTACAAAATTATGAGGGGTATAGACAGAGTAAATGTGAGTAGGCTCTTTCCACTTAGATTTGGAGAGATAAATATGAGAGGACATGGCTTTAGGGTGAAAGGGGAAAGGTTTAGGGGGAACATTAGGGGGAACTTCTTCACTCAGAGAGTGGTGGGAGTGTGGAACGAGCTGCCATCTGACGTGGTAAATGCGGGCTCACTCTTAAGTTTTAAGAATAAATTGGATAGATACATGGATGGGAGAGATCTGGAGGGTCATGGACTGGGTGCAGGTCAATGGGACTAGCGGAATAAAGTTTAGGCACAGACTAGAAGGGCCGAATGGCCTGTTTTCTGAGCTGTAGTGTTCTCTGACTGCTTTGATAATATGAACTGGAGAATGTTCAGGAAGGCTGCTACCTATGGCAAACACATTAATATTGAGGAATATGTGGATTCTGCGACCAATTACATAGAGAAACGTACCAAGAACGTTGCCATCATGAAACACATCCGGGTGAGGGCAGATCAGAAGCCATGGCTAACTGCAGAGGTCCGTGCCAGGCTGAGCGATCGTGATGAGGCCTTTGGATTGGGGGATGTGACAGCTCTCAGGGAAGCAAGAACTGTGCTTTCCCGCTCCATCAGGAAGGGCATTTGCACAGAATTTACAGCCACTTACCAGAGACACGAGATGCATGTGGCAGGGAATTCGGAGGATTATAGTCTATAAATCTACTCTGCACATCAGTGACCAGGATGCTTCACTCCCAAAGAGGCTGAATGTCTTCTACGCCCGGTTTGATGCACAAAACAAAGTTCTGGCCAGGAAGGCACCCCTCCCTGCAGGGGAGCAGACATGTCGTCTGGTTGAAGCTGAGGTGAGGAAGACCCTGGTCTGAGTCAACCTACGCAAAGCTGTGGGACCCAATTATATACCAGGTCGGGTTCTGAAAGACTGCGCAGCCCAGCTGATGGAGGTGCTGAAGGACATATTAAACACCTCTCTGGAACAATCCATTGCCCCTCGGTTTGCAAGATGCCAAAGGAGGCATCAGTAACCTGCCTAAATGACTCGTCCGGTAGTATTAACATCAACCATTTATGAAATGCTTTGAGCGGCTGGTCATGGAGCACATTAAAGCTTTTCTCTCGGCTACTTCGGACCATTTCCAGTTCGCTTATCATTCAAATCGAGCCACTAACAATGCAATAGCCTCTGCCCTCCACTCTGCCATGTCCCAACTGGAAAATGGGGTCTCATATGCTAGACCTGTTTATAGACTTCAGTTAGGGGTTCAACACCATCATACCCCAGAAACTGGCGGGGAAATTGTCCTTGCTGGGTCTCAACACCTCCCTCTGCAATTGGATACTGGATTTCGTAACAGTAAGGCTACAGTCAGTTCGTGTGGGCCAGTAACGTCACTTGTCACATTATGCTGAGCACTGGTGCTCTCCAAGGCTGTGTGCTCAGCCTGCTGCCGGTCACACTGTTGACGCATGACTGTGTTGCAGGATTCAGCTCATCAAGATTGCGAATGACACAACAGTGGTTGGCCTTATCAAGAATGATAACAAAATGGTGTACAGAGAGGAAGTGGAGTGACTGGTGGACTGGTGTGAGAAAAACAACCTAAGCCTGAATGTGGAGAAGACCAAGGAAATCATTGTGGATTTCAGGAAGGTGCAGCTGAATCATCCCTTTTTACGGATTCAAGGCTCCTCCATAGAGAGAGTGAAATGCACCAAGTTCCTGGAGGTTCACATCACAGATGACCTCACTTGGTCCCCTAATATCACCTCCCTGAACAAGAAGGCACAGCAGTGCCTCAATTTCCTAAGAGGATTGAGGCAAACAAGGTTCCCCCCCCCCCCCATCTAACTACATTTTACAGGAGCACCATTGACAGCATCCTGAAAGGTTGCATCTCCATCTGGTGTGGGAGCAGCCAAGCATCGGACTAGAAGTCCCTACAAAGGACTGTGAGAACAGCCGAAAGGATCACAGGGGTCTCTCTCACCTCCATTCAGGGTCCCAAACAGTCCTTCCAGGTGGGACAACACTTGGAGTCTGTTGGGGTCGTCCACCATAGCAGGTCATCCATAAACACAAGAGATTTTACAGATGCTGGAAATCGAAGAATAACACACAAAATGCTGGAGGAACTCAGCAAGTCAGGCAGCATCTATGGAGAGGAATAAATAATTGAGGCAGGATAGAATTCCTCATCTTCACCTACCACCCCATGGCCCTCCACATCCAACGCATCATTCTCCGTAACTTCTACCACCTTCAACGGGACCCTACCACCAAACACATCCGTACCTCACCCCCCACTCTCCACTTTCTATAGGGATGGCTATAGATTCCATGATTCCCTTGTCCATTTGTCCCTCCCCACTAATCTCTGCAAGTGGCAGAAGTGCAAGTCCTGCCCATTCAACTCCATTCATGGCTCCAACAGTCCCTCCAGCTGAGGTAACACTTCACTTGCAAATCTGTTGGGGTCACTTACTGCATCTGGTGCTCTCAGCCCACAATACAGACCCATATCAGAATCAGATTTATCACTCACATACAGTACTGAGCAAAAGTCTTATATATAGCTAGGGAGCCCAAGTCTTTTGCACAGTACTGTAGTAATTTTATGTATTGCACTGTATTGTTGTCGCAAAAACAATCATGACCTAAGTGGGAGGTTATAAACCTGATTTTGATATGGGTCTCTGTTGTGAACTGAGAGTGGGGAGGAATATATTCAAAGATACCATTAGAGAAAGACCAAGCACCATTTCTAGCATTAGCCCTAGGGAAAGCATTAAATGTACAATTAGCCAGCTAAAGAAGAGCAGGTTGGCTTGTAGTTACATGGGATTTTGTTACAATAAATATATCTGCAGCTCCTTGGAAATCAAATAACCAAATAATAATTAAGTATTGTTATTAAGAACTGCCACAAAATTTAAAAGGAAGGGATTAGTAAATCTTTTCAAACTCATATTAAGAGCGGAGATGACCTTCATGTCATATAGCCTGCTGGCTCTATAATGGTAGTACAGGATTAGTGTGGCATATTTATAAAGTTCCTAGCAACATGGATTAGCAATTTATCAGCCTCACAAACAAATAGAACAAATGGCAGACAGGTGTCCAGCATGTCCATTTCCTAATTTCATTTGCAGTATATTTGCATTGAATAAATGACAACTCATCTTACTCTAAGATGCAAAGACACATTTTTGTTCTACATGTTACTTATTTATTACAATACATTAGGCCATTCAGCCCATCAGGGTCAATCTAGCAGAACAACCCCTTAACCCCATCAATCCCTTTCCAACTCCATTACTTTCCCTTTAGCACTGCAATGATATTCTATCTCACATACATATCAACCAGCCTTTGATTCTTTTCCCACCTCCTTACACTAAGAAATAACTTTACAGTAAGGCAGAGGTAGGACAAACAAAGGAGCACGTATGGGCCAAGAATTATTGACCACTTGACGTTGGAGACAATGGAGACAAAGTTTTTTGAAGCAGTAGAAGTTTGATATATCAGCACATAGGCCTGATGTTCTCAATTTACACAGTAGTCTCAGAATTGGGTCCAAATCACTTGTCTCAGAAATACATCTTGTATTGAATTAATGACCAAATAACCACAAGAATCCTCCATATAGACAAAGTTGCATTACAAAAGGAAACAGAAGATCAGTGCTATGACTGATACTTGCTAAGTGAAGGTGGATGTTTGACATACACACAAGAGAAAACATCAGTTGTACGACTGTGCAGGGCTATCTGTCTACCAGAAAGAGAACATAAGGGGATCAGAGAATTTGCTGAAAGGACAAGAGGAAAATATATTCAGCAGAATAGATGGTATCAAAGGGAGACAACAGTTAACAAAATTGTGAATATGGGTATGGAGGTGGGAGCAGAGAGAGGGAAACAAACTGATAATCAACTCAAAGGAAAGCAGCCTGCACCATGGCTCTAGTATTTACTTTTGCAAACTCAGATATAAAATGATTAATCAAATGATAAGTTCTATTTATTTCCTTTGCACCATGGCCTTTTGGTCTCCTTTTCTAATAACATTCTGTAGGTATCAGCAGGACATTTCCAAATTTTAACAGAATCAACCAATTAACAAACAAATTCCACATCTCTACCACTTCATGTAGATAGAATGCTTCTTGAATGATCTAGATCTGAATTTTAATGGGTCAGACTGATCTGTTGACTAGTAGTTATAGCCAAACTGGCAGTAAATAATGTTTCAGACCTTAAGTCATAGAGTTATAGAAAAGTACAGTACAGAAACAGGCCTCTTGGCCCATTTAGTCCATGCCAAACCACTTAAACTGCTTACTCCCATCAACCTGTACCAAAACTATAGCACTCCATACCCCTACCATCCATGTACCTATCCAAACTTCTCTTAAACATTGAAATTGAGCACCTATTCTGGCAGCTCATTCCACACTCTCACAACCCTGAGTGATGAAGTTTCCCCTCATGTACACCTTAAACTTTTCACCCTTAACCCATTACCTCTAGTTGTAGTCCCACCCAACCTCAACGGAAAAAGCCTGCTTGCATGTACCCTATCTAAACCTCTCATAATTTTGTATACCTCTCAACCTTCTATGTTCCAAGGAATAAAGTCCTAACTTACTTAATCTTTCAGATCCTCGAGAAACATTCTTGTAAATCTTCTCTGTACTCGTTCAACTTTATTTACATCTTAACTGTAGGTAGGTGACTAAAACTTCACACAATACTTCAAATTAGGCTTCACCAACATCTTATACAACTTCAACATAACATCTTACCTCCTGTACTTAGTACTGTGATTTATGAAGGCCAATGTGTCAAAAGCTCTCTTTATATGACCCTATCTACCCGTGATGCTACTTTCAATGAATTATGGGTCTGTATTCCCAGACCCCTTTGTTCTACCAAACTCCTCAGTGCTCTACCGTTCATCTAGATGGTCCTACCGAAGTGCAAAACTTCACACTTGTCGCATTAAATTCCATCTGCCATTTTTGAATGCAATTTTCTAGCTGGTCCAGATCCCACTGCAAGCTAAGGTAACCTTCCTTGCTGTCCACCACACCCCCAATCTTAGTGTCATCTGCAAATTTGCTTATCCAGTTAACCACATTATCATCCAAGTTGTTGATACAGATGACAAACAATGACAGACCCAGCACTGATCCCTGCGGCACAAAACTAATCACAAGCCTCCAATCAGAGAGGCAACCAACTACTATCACCTCTGGCTTCTCCTACAAAGTCAAAAGTGGGATGATTCAGCAGAATCCAATTCTTTCCTGTGGCATGATGTCTCTTGAAACTTGGAATCTCCTAATCTTTACAGCAATGGTCATATTCTATGAATTGAATTGACTTTATTTCTAACGTCTTTCACATACACGAGGAGTAAAAATCTTTACATCACATCTCCATCTGAATGTGCAATCAGTCATTTATAATAAATTATAATAAATAGAACAGTCAATGTAATATAGAATACACTCAAATCATACTGAGTTCATCAGTCTGATGGCCTAGTGGAAGAAGCTGTCCGGGAGCCTATTGGTCCCGACTTTTATGCTATGGTACGGCTTCCTGGATGGTGGCAGCTGGAATAGATTGTGGTTGGGATGGCTTGGGTTTCCAATGATCCTTTGGGCCCTTTTTACACACCTGTCTTTGTAAATATCCTGAATCATGGGAAGTTCACAACTACAGACGCACTGGGCTCTCCGCACCACTCTCTGCAGAGTCCTGCAATTAAGAGAGGTACAGTTCCCATACCAGGCAGTGATGCAGCCAGTCAGGATGCTCTCAATTGTTGCCCTGTAGAAAGTTCTTAGGATTTGGGGGCCCATACCAAACTTCCTCAACCATCTGAGGTGAAGAGGCACTGTTATGCCTTTTTCACCACACAGCTGGTGTGCACAGATCACGTGAGGTCCTCGGTGATTGGGATGCTGAGGAACTTGAAGTTGTTTACCCTCTCAACCCCAGATGTATTGATGTCAATAGGGGTTAGCCCGTCTATATTCCTCCTGTAACCCACAACCATCTCCTTTGTTTTTACAATATTGAGGGAGAGGTTGCTTTCTTGACACCACTGTGTCAGAGAGATGATTTCTTCACTGTAGGCCACCTCGTTATTGTTTGAGATAAGGCTAATCAATGTAGTGTCGCTGGCAAATTTAATTAGCAAATTGGAGCTGGGGGTGGCGATACAGTCATGGGTGTACAGGGAGGGGCTCCTGTATTGAGAGTCATAGAGTTAGAGGTGAGGGAGCCCACTCTTACAACTTGCTGGTGATCTGACAGTAAGTCCTGGATCCAGCTACACAAGGCAGGATCAAGGCCGAGGTCTCTGAGCTTCTTGTCGAGCCTGGATGGAACTATGGTGTTGAATGTTGAACTGTAGTCCAGAACAGCATGCTCACATAAGCATCCTACTACCAATGATCCTGGTAAAATCAGTGTTTATGGCTCAATTTGATTGCTGAATGGCAGGATGCTTCTGGCCAGATTCTAGGAAGGAACAGTGAATCAGTCTGAGACATCAAATATGGAAGAAAAGACACTCTTATGAAGTTTTCAAGCTTTGAAGAAAAGCATCCTTGAGTTCAGATAGGTACCACACATTGCTTTTACCTATAGTTATTAATGTTTATAAATATATCATCTGTCTGCATTTGATGCTTTACTTTATTTCTTCCTTATCCATTGCCCTTGCAGTGATTCACTTATGAAGGTAATGTATTGGTTGTTAATCTACTCTTGGTCTTTACCGTCACCTGTGGGATGGTTTACTTTCTGATATTGGTATCACACAATATTGTCAGGAATCACAGAAAAAAAAGACCATTTATAGATTACTCTGTACAGCAGGGAACAGTATAATCCAACAAATGAGGACATTTCAATTTGTAAAACAGAAGCAATATTTTTAGTAGAAACAAATTTGATAATAACTAGAATGGAACAATCTGCAATTTAATTTAGCAAATTCATTTTATAATTAAGATTTTATAGTACACTTCAGAATGCTTTCAGCTTTTTTTTCCTCAGGAAGATATTTGAGCCACACAGAAAGCATACTAGGTGAAAAGTAAGACAACCCTAACCCCTCAATGTGTCTCACCTTCAGATTTTGAGAGTAATACCACCTCTGAAAACTAGCTCACCTGCATACACAATGACTAATCAATGCTGCCTGTGCCACATAGGCATTCCCAAACAAACTAACAGCCAGATTCAATTGTGAGTTTGACACGTCAAGCAAAGGCAAAGGAGAGCATTGTGATCATAGATAGTCAGGAATCAAAGGGCAAATTGGATGATGTGGCTCATTACCTGTCTGGCTGTTTTGGATTCTAAAAAAAATAGCTCCTCTGTACCTGCACAATCTTCATTATTTATTATTTTGAATATCTAATTTCAATCAATCCTCAACTTCTAACAATATAAACCACATTTGTGGAAACTACCCAGAAAATTTAAATTGATACATCAATCCAGTATTTTTTTAGTGAATCTCAATACACCAATTCTTCCTGTCACTATGTATATTCCTGCTCAGATGCCTCCCAATGTTTACTCAGTTCCCCAACCCCTCACACCACCTTTAGTTCCAAGTAAAAGCCTTCTCCCTCCCTACAAATGTCTGCCCATTTGCTCAGTGTGAATGTGTATATCTTCTTGAAATTCCCATGTACCACTGCCTCCTATCACAAGTACTACTTTTGCAGCTGTTCCTGATGAGTTTCACCTTCTGTTGTATGCTTGACATTTTTTATTCAATCTGACACACAGTGGTATTAGCCTACATTACTACCATCAGAGAGGAGATACAGAAGCATGAAGACATAAATTCAACGTTTTAGGAACTACTTCTTCCCCCACTGCCATCAGATTTCTGAAAGGACAATGAACCAACCCACGAATGTTACCTCGCCATTTTTACTCTCTTTTTGCACCACGTATTTATTTTTTCTTGTTATTATTTATAGTACTTATTTATACATATTGCAATGTATTGCTGAACAACAAATTTCAAGACGTACGTCAGTGATATTAAGCCTGATTCTGATACATTTACCAATCCGGCATCCTCTTTATTCTGAATACCTTGTAAACCTCATTTCATTCAACATTCTCCAGCTCATTTATGGCTTCTTTTGCCTCAATTTAACACCTTCAGTTCAAATCTCTCCATTGTCTTACACCCTGCCCTACAAACTTCCACAACCATCTCCAACTCAATACTTCTTTTTATTGTCTTTGACAGCTGTTTCAACTAGATAAACTTCAGACTGTGTCTGTGGCCTCAGGCTAGGTCTTTGTAATGTGTAATATGTAAAACTGCAAAGCCATTTCCTTCAAGGTCACATGGGATCCATAGTAAATTGGTACAACATTGGATTGGTCACAGTGTGTTTGAACAGTTGTGCACTGCAGGGTCCAGTGCTGTTTGTAATATGTATTAATGATCAGAATAAAAATGTGGCTGGTCTGGTTAGTAAATTTGCAAATCTCATGAAAATTGGTGGTGTTGTGGATAGCAATGAACATTGTCAGAGGATACAACAGGATATAAATTAGCTAGAAATTTAGGTAAGAAAATAGAATCTGGCAAGTGTGAGGTATTGCATTTTGAAAGATCAAATAAAATTAAGAAGTTGTGTTGCAGCTTTATACAACTTTGACCCCATATCTGGAATATTCTGTGAAGTTTAGGTAGTCATGCTTTAAGAAGGATATGGATGCTTTGGTGAGAATGTTACTTCGATTAGCTCTAAAGAGAGGTTGGACAAACCTGAATTGTTTTCTCTAGAGCACAGACTAAAAGGATGACCTAATAGAACTGTATAAAATTATAAGAAGCATTATTTTTGGTTGAAATAGTATGATAGGTCATAGTGTAAAGTGTGAGCAGGAAAGTTTAAAGGAGATTTGTTTTATACACAGAGAGGGTCGATGAGCCAGTCCTCACTGGAAGATCAGAAGTGGCAATGGTCAGCAACTTTAAATTCCTTGGTGTTATTATTTTGGAGAAACTGTCCTGGGCCCAGCACGTAAGTGCAATTAGAAAGAAAGCAGGTCAGTGCCTCTAGTTCCTTAGGAGTTTGCGAAGATTCGGCATGACATCTAAAACTGATAAACTTCTATAGATGTGTAGTGGAGAGTATATTGACTGACTTCATCACAACCTGGTATGGAAACACCAATGCCCTTGAACAAAAAATCCTACAAAAAGAAGTGGATATGGCCCAGTCCATCACAAGTAAAACCTACTTCACCAATGAACACAACTACATGGAGTATTGCCACTGGCAAGCAGCATCTATTATCTGGGTCCCCCACCACCCAGAACTTTCTCCCTTCTCGCTGCTGCCATCAGGAAGAAGATACAGGAGCCTCAAGACTCATACCACTAGTTTCAGGAATAGTTATTACCCAACCATCAGGCACTTGAACCAAACAGGATAACTTCACTTGCCCCATCATTGAAATGTTTCCATAAGCCATGGACTTACTTCATCTCATGTTTTTGTTATTATTGTTTATTTATTTATTTATTATTCTTTCTTTCTTTTTGTATTTGCAGTGTTTCTGTCTTTTGCACACTGGTTGAAGGCCCAAGTTGGAGCAGTCTTTCATTGATTCTATTATGGATTTATTGAGTATACCCACAAGAAAATTAATCTCAGGGTTGTAAATGGTGACATATATGTACTTTAATAATAAATCTATTTTGAACTTTGGTGGGCTGAAGGACCTGTTCATGTATTATAATGTTTTATGTTCTCCACAAGATAAAACAAACCAACCTGACCTAGTCGCTTATCATCTTAATCATCTCCCAATTATCAATAAACTTCAGGAAGAAATCATGAATAGTATCTGACAACACCCACTTATTTGTCTTTTGGCAGTATTTCAGAATTTATCCAAATCATGACAGGCCTGACTGATAAGCAATATTCCAGGAATGATCTCAACAGAGCCTCATATAACTGATACAGCACTCTTGTACTCAATTCTTCTTTCAAGAAAAGGACAACCTTCTGTTTGCCTTCTTAATTGCTTGCTGGATCTGTATGTTGACTTTCAGAAATGGTAGATTCTATCTGAACACCAACACTTTTCACTGTCTTGTCATATAAAACATACTGACTCTCACAGCATGTCTACTATAAGCCTACTGACTCTCACAGCTATCTGGACTATTCCTCTTCTCACCCTGTCTCTTGCAAAAATGCCATCCCCTTCTCGCAATTCCTCCGTCTCTGCCGCAACTGCTCTCAGGATGAGGCTTTGCAATCCAGGACGAGGGAGATGTCCTTTTTTAAAGAAAGGGGCTTCCCTTCCTCCACCATCAGCTCTGCTCTCAAACACATCTCCCCCATTTCACACACATCTGCTCTCACTCCATCCTCTCTCCACCCCACTAGGAATAGGGTTCCCCTTGTCCTCACCTACCACCCCACCAGCCTCAGGGTCCAACATATTATTCTCCGTAACTTCTGCCACCTCCAACGGGATCCCACCACTAAGCACATCTTTCCCTCCCCCCCCCCGCTTTCCACAGGGATTGCTCCCTACGCGACTCCCTTGTCCATTCATCCCCTCCCATCCCTCCCCACCAATCTCCCTCCTGGCATTTATCCTTGTAAGCAGAACAAGTGCTACACATGCCCTTACACTTCCTCCCTCACCACTATTCAGAGCCCCAGACAGTCCTTCCAGGTGAGGTGACACTTCACCTGTGAGTCGGCTGGAGTGATGTACTGCGTCCGGTGCTCCCGATGTTGTACTTCTATATATTGGCGAGACCCGACGCAGGCTGGGAGGTCATTTCGCTGAACACCTACGCTCTGTCCACCAGAAAAAGCAGGATCTCCCAGTGGCCACACATTTTAATTCCATGTCCCATTCCCATTCTGATATGTCTATCCACGGCCTCCTCTACTGTAAAGATGAAGCCACACTCAGGTTGGAGGAACAATACCTTAAGTTCCGTCTGGGTAGCCTCCAACCTGATGGCATGAACAGTGACTTCTCAAACTTCCGCTAATGCCCCACCTCCCCCTTGTAACCCATCCGTTATTTATTTATAAACACACATTCTTTTTCTCTCTCTCCTTTCTCTCCCTCTGTCCCTCTCACTATACCCCTTGCCCATCCTCTGGGTTTTCCCCCCTCCCCCTTTTCTTTCTCCCTGGGCCTCCTGTCCCATGATCCTCTCATATCCCTTTTGCCAATCAACTGTCCAGCTCTTGGCTCCATCCCTCTCCCTCCTGTCTTCTCCTATCATTTCGGATATCTCCCCCTCTCCCTCCCAATTTCAAATCTCTTACTAGCTCTTCTTTCTGTTAGTCCTGACGAAGGGCCTCGGCCCGAAACGTCGACTGTACCTCTTCCTAGAGATGCTGCCTGGCCTGCTGCGTTCACCAGCAACTTTGATGTGTGTTGCTTGAATTTCCAGCATCTGCAGAATTCCTCGTGTTTGCGCATATAAAACATTCACAGCTTTGCAATCAAGGAGAATTATCTGACAGTTTTTCATATTGTCTTCCATTTGCCTGAGTCTTACCAATTCAGAGCAACACACACGAAATGCTGGAGGAACTCAACAGGTCAGGCAGCATCAATGGAAATGAATGAACAGTTGACATTTCGGGCTGAGACCCCTCATCAGGACTGGAAGGGCAGGTGGAAGATGCCAGAATAAAAAGGTGGAGGGTGGGAATGACTGTTCGGGGCCCTGAATGGAGGTAAGGGAAGAGATGAATGGGCAGGTATAGCATTTCTGTCGCTTGCAAACCAATTCACCAATCTGTACATATCCCCTCCTGAAGCTGCTTTACATCCTCTTTGCAGTTTCATAAACTTGGATATACTTCACATGAATCCCTTCATCCAAATAATTGATATGAACTGTAAGCAGCCGGGGCCCAGCACCAGACCCTGTATCATCCCACTAGTCATAACCTGTACACCTGAAAATGGTCTGTTATTCCAGTTCTCTATTTTGTTAATTATTACTTAACCAATACCAGTATATTAATTATATTACCATGTACTCTAATTTTGTTTAATATTTCTTCTATGGTATCCAATCTGAAAGTCCAAATTAACTACATCAACTATCTTACTCTTATCTATTCTGAGACTTATGATCATAAGAATTCTGACACTGTCAAACATGATTTTCCTTTCAGTAATCCATGTTCCTGTATTATTTACTAAATGCCCTGCTACCAATACCTTAACAACAGAATCCAGCAATTTCCTTGTTCTTTATGTCAGAATAACTTGTTTGCATTTCTTTGTATCTTCCCCTCCCGTCCTTCTTAAATAGTAGGATTATATTTGCTGTCTCTCAAACTCTAAAATGCATTGTGAGGAATTTTGTAGGTGATAGTGGAGCATAGTATCTTCATAGCTCTGCCTATCAATACAATAGAAAGTAAGTCATTAAGTCCTGTTTTTTTTTGCCTTTGAATCCCGATAATTTCTCCAATATTAATACTTCACTAATATGAATTTCTCTATGTTCCTCATTCATTTCCAGTTTAGTATTTCCACCACATCTTGTGCGCTTTCTTCAGTAAAAACGGACACAAAATATTTGTTTAATTTCTCTGCTGGGAATTGTGAAAGGGAATCAGATTGATGGAAATTGTGAGAGCTGACATAGGCTTGATGAACTGAATGATCTCCTCTTATATCAGAAGGAAATATGAAATTTGAAAAGTTCTTTATTCCACAAGATCATTTATCCTCTCTCTATTACTAAGGGATCAACTCTATTTTTAGATAAAAAATTCCTTTTTAAATATCTATAAATCTATTACAACCCACGTATGCCAGAAGCATCCATCCATCACAGCAATGGTAGAAGTATTGTAACATTTTAGAGAAGTTTGGATAGGCACCTTGATGGGAAGAGCATGGAGGGCTTTAGACCAGGTGTAAATCAGTGGGACTAGGCAGAATAACAATTCCGCATGGACTAGAAGGGCTAAAAGGCCTGTTTCTGTTCTGTACTGCTCTATGGACTATAAGTAACCAACGTATGCTCTTCATACAATAGACAGATTCCATAATCATGTTAAATGGTATAGACTTGAAACAGATAGGGTAATGCAAAGCTGGATATTCACAAAGTACCTTAAACATAAGCAGCAGAGAAATGTACACCACTCCGTGGGTTGGTACATTTTTCACTCTGCGATTATCATCAAGTCAGGGGATCAACACTGACTCAATGAGGATTTGCGGAATAGCATACCGGGTATAGCTAAAATGAGGCACCAGGCTATATGCATACTAAGGAGGACAGAACCACATGATCAAACAATCAACAAACAGACCAAGGCTCTGCAGTATCATTATTGCTTGTTGTGAATTTCGAAGACACAAATTACGGTTAGCAAATTGCTGGCATATTATGTTGACGCCAAAAGTGTAGCAACATCTGCGGGCTGCCCCCAGCACATGGTTGTTGACACAAATAATGCTTTCGGCTACAAGAATATCCAAATCGTCAAAGATAGGAGAGCCTGTGTGTGAGAATTAAAGACAAGGCTGACAAACGCTGTGATGATGCTGCTTCATTTTAGGTTTCTCTGAACATCCTCCCCATCATAGAAAGCATCTTTCAGCCAAATCAGTCACAACACGGTATCAAGAAACAGCTGAGAGCATGAAAATTAACAAAGGATATGCCATCACGAGAACTCATGAAAACAGGAGTGCGAGCAAGTCATCTACCTCCTTGAACTGTGTAGCAAGACTTTGACAACATTCAGACATATCATGATGCAATTCCTGCTCTGAACCTTCCTACCTTTCCTCTCTTCTGCAGCTTGAGGTCAAATACTTGAAGCACCTAAAGTTTACCTTATTAGTATTATTGTGACTGACTAAACTGAGCCACAGAGAAGCTGTAACTGAGAAATATAAGTCTTTATTTAAATCAGCGGAGCTTTCAGACAGAATCTGTTTCCTCTTCACACAATGCTTTCAAAGCTCAAAGTAAATTTATTATCAAAGTAATTATACTATACTTTTTGAACACAAAGATAACAAAAACAATTAACAAACAAGAAAAAATCTGCAGATGCTGGAAGTCCGAGCAACACACACAAAATGCTGGAGGAACTCAGCAGGCCAGGTATCATCTATGGAAAAAAGTACAGTCGATGGAAAATAAAACAATTAACTACAGTTTCAATGGCTATAATCGCCTCACTTAACATTTTGAATGTAGACAAGTAACTTTACATAATTACACTGAGAGCACATCCCAACAAGCAGAACTCTGAATATTCAAATATTCAGTTGGTCTAAGAACTTCTAAGCACAAACTCCAGACACCCAAAAGATAGCTCTTTTGTTACAGTGCTGAGGAGCGGCTCCCTGATTATTCTGTATAACTAGTCAACATATTACATGACAAAAAAGACCAGTCCTGTACTGCACATTAAATATCAGGGATACACCTTTAACAATGTGTTAATATAACACATTGTATTGTACAATTGATACCACCTAACTCTATGAGTTCCTCCAGCATTTTAAATGTGTTGCTCTGGATTTCCAGCCTCTGCAGAATCTCTTGTGTTAACACAACAGATGGCCACTTAATGACTTAATACCTTCCCTGATCTCTTCCTAAAGTTTTTAATTTACCTCAATTAACATGAACAATTATCTCTGGTCTGCCCTGTATAGTTTCAATGGGAGAGAATCAAAATATCCTACTCATGTCAATTGGTTTGATGGCATTAACATATCAGTTGAAAGTAAATGTGAACATGTTTTATTTCCTGAAGACTGGTTCTAATTTCAATTAATCCATAATCAAGCTATCCATAATTTCATAACTCTGGAATAGTCCCTAATAGATACATACAAATTGCTGGAGGAACTCAGCAGGCCAGGCAGCATCTATGGAAAAGAATATACAGTCAACATTTCAGGCTCAGAACCTTCATCAGGTCCTGACCCACCACCAGAATTTCCTGACCTGTCACTTCTCACTCGTGATGAGCTGTTTTGAAATCTACTTCAGTGAGGTAACTAGCATCCACTTAATTAGCGATCTTAACATGCCAAAACTAGAACGGACATTAGAGACAACTTTAGGTACATTAGTCTTGTTCCACATGAATAGGAATTGTCAGAGCAGCACAAAATGTGGGTATGCAATCAATTAGTGATCTCCATAATACTCACATCATTTTTGCATTTAAAGCACTCATGCTTGTCCTCTTCAACCCCAAGACACACACACGAATGGGTACAATTTAACCATTTGCTGCATGATATGTCTTCACTATACAAAGCATTATCAGGCCTGCTCACATTGCATATTATTCCATGATTATCCTGTAATGGATAGGTAAAAGCTGTCTTCTTTTTTTCTACTGCAGATCATTTAATTTTTTAATAGTAAGGCCAAAGCACTCAAGGCAACATTAACTACCCAATTAACTTTCTCAACAATTTCATTTCTCTCCCTGGCCCAAAAGGATACTATTACTACCACCATCATCCACCCTAGCATACAACTAGACTTAACTCTGAACACACATCCTTCTCCATTCTGACTCGCCTCTTACCCCTTCTCTTCTCCTTACTTGCCCATAATCTCCCTCTGGTGCCCCTTCTTCCCCTTCTCCTGTCAGATTGCTTCTTCCTCAGCCATTTACCTCTTCCACATATCTCACTTCATAACACCTCGCCCATCCACCCACTTTCCTCCTCAGCTGATTTCACCTATCACTTGCCAGCTTGTACTCTTTCTCCTCCACCCCCACCTTTTTATTCTGGCTTCTTCCTGTTTTCTTTCCATTCCTGATGAAGTGTCTAGCCCGAAATGTCAACTGCTTATTCCTCTCCACAGATGCTGCCTGGCCTGCTGTGTTCCTGCAGCAATTAATGTGTGTTGCTCCTTCTGTATCATTTGCTTTTCAAACTGAACATCTCCACAAATGAACATTTCTGCTTAAGGGACATAATTTCAACTGAATTTCTGACTAATCAACTTCTTGCTCCTGACTCCTGTGATACCTGACACCATCTTCCTCAGGTACTGCTTTGTTTCAAATCACATAATTGCTTGCTAACCATCCCTATCTCTCTTACTTCCTCAAGTTTTCAAACCCTCCAAAACACCAATGCTTTTCCACCTTCATATCCACAAGCATCCTGACTTAGATCACTCTTCAGTTGTCAAGACCTAAATCCTGGAAATCTCCCTAACTTGTGTAATGACTTCCTAATATCAGCCTCTTTCACTAAGTTCTTGGTTAAAATTCCAAAAAAATGGCTTTTCCTGGGTCTGGGCAGTGTTTTGTTGAATAGTGGTCTTTTTCAGGACCTTGACTGATTTTACTATGTTCAAGGACTATTCAAGTACAAATTGTTTTTTTAATTTATTTTGTTTTTAATTTATAAGTACAGCCTGATATATGCTCTTCCAGTCCTTCAAGCTGTGCTGCCCAGCACCCCCCAACAACCCCTGATTTAATCCTAACTTAATCATGGGACAATTTACAATGACCAATTAACCTACAAACCCATACATCTTCGGACTGTGGGAGGAATCGGGAGCACCTGGAGAAGACCCACATATTCCATAGAGAAGACATGCAGACCCTTTACAGAGGACACCAGAATTGAACTCTGAACTCCGATGCCCCAAGCTGTAATAGTGTTGCACTAACTGCTATGCTTCAGTGGCACCTGTGTGGGTCCCATCTACCTCAACAATAGAGTTCTGCTTTAGGAGAGTCTCAGATAATGTATACAATCAAAATTAAATTCTGGTGTTTGCTTCTCTATGCTGCTACATGTTTGTTGATAAAATAAATAACTAGGAACAGCAACCACTACAGCTTTAAAATGTTGTGAGTTTCAGTACTGGGAATATTACTAGCTGAGGAATGGAATAACAACTTAAAACACTAAGGATAATCTTCATTTTACAATTTATCTCCTCAGCAACTCATACTTGGTCAAACTATTCAGCAATCTGATTATTGTCCCACTTATCTGCCAGAATGGGTAACAGCTTCTTCTCTCAGGCTGTGAGACTAAAGAGTACCCTGCCAAGGTCTCATCACTCAGAAAGCATCTGGAATTATATTTTACCAATTTATTTGTGGTATTATTCTACTTTATATGCTTCGTGTAATAAATGTTTTGTGGTATGAAGACATGTTGGTTTGTTTGGTTGTTTGTGTATAGACATATATGCAAAATCTACATATGCTGGAAATGCAAGGAACACACACAAAATACTGGAGGGGCTCAGCAGGCCAGGCAGCATCTATGGAAAAGAATATAGTCAACATTTTAGGCCGAGATCCTTCATGACTGGAAAGGAAGAGAAGTTAGAATAAGAAGGTGGAGGAAGGGAGGAAGTAGTTCAAGGTAGTAGGTGATAGGTGAAACTGGGAGAAGGGGAAGGAGTGAAGTAAAGGGCTGGGAAGTTGATTGGTGAAAGAGATAAAGGGCTGGAGAAAGGGGGAGTGTGACAGGAGAGGACAGAAGGCAATGGAAGAAAGAGAAAGGGAAGAAGAATCAGAATCAGAAATCAGGTTTATTATCACTAGCATGTGTTGTGAAATTTGTTAATTTAGCAGCAGCAGTACAATGCAAAACATAATACAGAAGAAATAATAATAATAAATAAATAAATCAATTACAATGTATGTATATTGAATAGATTAAAAATCATGCAAAAAAAAACCCAGAAATAATTTATATTTAAAAAGTGAGGTAGTGTTCACCAGTTCAATGTCCATTTAGGAATCGTATGACAGAGGGGAAGAAGCTGTTCCTGAATCACTGATTGTGTGCCTTCAGGCTTCTGTATCTCCTACCTGATGGTAACAGTGAGAAAAGGGCATGCCCTGGGTCCTGGAGGTCTTTAATAATGGATGCTGCCTTTCTGAGACACTGCTCCTTGAAGATGTCCTGGGTACTTTGTAGGCTAGTACCCATGATGGAGCCAACTAAATTTACAACCCCCTGCAGTTTCTATTGGTCCTGTGCAGTAGCACCCCCCCCCCACCCCGCATACCAGACAGCGATACAGCCTGTCAGAATGCTCTCCACGGTGCATCTATAAATGTTTTTGAGTGTATTTGTTGATACACCAAAACTCTTCAAACTCCTAATGAAGTATAGTTGCTGTCTTGCCTTCTTTATAACTGCATCGATATGTTGGGACCAGGTTAGGAGCTCAGAGATCTTGACACCAGGAACTTGAAACTGTTCACTCTCTCCACTTCTGATCCCTCTATGAGGATTAGTATGTATTCCTTTATTTTACCCTTCCTGAAGTCCACGGCCAGGTCCTTCGTCTTACTGACGTTAAGTGCAAGGTTGTTGCTGCGACACCACTCCACTAGTTGGCGTATCTCACTCCTGTACATCCTCTCACCTCCATCTGAGGTAAAGAGGTGAAGGGGTGAAATAAAGAGCTGGGAAGTTGATTGGTGAAAGAGATACAGGGCTACAGAAGGGGGAATCTGATAGAAGAGGACATAAATCCATGAAAGAAAGCAAAGGGGGAGGAGCACCAGAGGAAGGTGATGGGCAGGTACGAAGATAAGGTGAGAGAGAGAGAAAAGGGAATGGGGAATGGAAAAGGGTGAGGGGCATTACCAGTTGTTTGAGAAATTGATGTTCATGCCATCAAGTTGGAGGCTACCTAGACAGCATGTAAGGTGTTGCTCCTCCAACCTGAGTGTAGTAGTAGTAGTCGTCATACTTTACTGATCCCGGGGGAAATTGGTTTTCGTTACAGTTGCACCATAAATAATAAATAGTAATAGAACCATAAATAGTTAAATAGTAATATGTAAATTATGCCAGTAAATTATGAATTAAGTCCAGGACCAGCCTATCGGCTCAGGGTGTCTGACCCTCCAAGGGAGGAGTTGTAAAGTTTGATGGCCACAGACAGGAATGACTTCCTATGACGCTCTGTGCTGCATCTCGGTGGAATGAGTCTCTGGCTGAATGTACTCCTGTGCCCACCCAGTACATTATGTAGTGGATGGGAGACATTGACCAAGATGGCATGCAACTTAAACAGCATCCTCTTTTCAGACACCACCGTGAGAGAGTCCAGTTCCATCCCCACAACATCACCGGCCTTACAAATGAGTTTGTTGATTCTGTTGGTGTCTGCTACCCTCAGCCTGTTGCCCCAGCACACAACAGCAAACATGATAGCACTGGCCACCACAGACTCGTAGAACATCCTCAGCATCGTCCGGCAGATGTTAAAGGACCTCAGTCTCCTCAGGAAATAGAGACAGCTCTGACCCTTCTTGTAGACAGCCTCAGTGTTCTTTGACCAGTCCAGTTTATTGTCAATTCCTATCCCCAGGTATTTGTAATCCTCCACCATGTCCACACTGACCCCCTGGAATGAAACAGGGGTCACCGGTACCTTAGCTCTCCTCAGGTCTACCACCAGCTCCTTAGGCTGTGACCTTATCGTGACAGTAGAGGAGGCTATAGATTGACATGTTGGAATGGGAATGGGAAGTTTATCAACCTAATAGTATCACTTCCAATCACAGGAAAGGTGGGTGATTAGAAGTGAAACACGACATCCCAAGCATCATGGGTGACAGACAAGGGTGCACGGCCTTTGGGAGACACTCACTAGAACGCAGGGTGGAGAAACTGATACAGATGGAGAACAATGTTACATAATGAGAATGGAAATATTTTGTCTTAAGTTGATGTGACCATGACCCTGAACCAGAGAGAAACTGACTTGGGACCAGAACATCAGAAACCATTCAATATTTTACAAATGGTGTCAATATTAGAAAACAGACATTCTACCAAGCACTTTCCAAATTCCCATTCGTGACTTTGTTATCTCTAACTTTATTATTCCAATACACTCCCAGTTGACCTCTCATTTTTGATCTTCCATAAACATGGACAGAATTTTTGCTGCTTTTGTCTTAATTCAGCTCAATATCTTGGGAGGTGACTTTCAACATTATTTGCACCACAATTTTAAAATTGCCGTTCTTCTTTGTAAAGCATACAATGAACTTTCTCTTCTCTATTTTTGTAATCTCCTCACCCCTTTAATCTAGTTAGACCATAAAACATAGGAGCAGAATTAGGTCTTTCAGCCCATCGAGTCTGTTCCACCATTTGACTCATTTCCCTCTCAACTGCATTCTCCTGCCTTATACTGGTAACCTTTGATGCCATGACTTGTCAAGAATCTTAAATATGCCCAATGACCTCTACAGCCACCCGAAGCAATGAATTCCACAGATTCACCGCCATCTGGCTGAAGAAATTCCTCCTTACCTCTGTTCTAAATGGACGTCCCCCTATTCTGAGGTTATGCCCTTTGGTCCTAGACGTCCCCCCTACAGGAAATATCCTCTCCACATCCACTCCATCTAGGCCTTTCAACATTCAATAGGTTTCAATGAGATCTGCCCTCATTCTTTAAATTTCAGCAAGTACAGGCCCAGAGCCATCAAACACTCCTGCTCTGATAAACCCATCATTCCTAGAATCATTTTCCTGAACCTCCTTTGAACCCTCTCCAATGTTAGCACACCCTTTGTTAGATATGGGGCCAAAAACTGCTTACAACACTTCAAGTGAGGCCTCACCAGCACCTTAGTAAAGCCTCAGCATTACATCCTTGTTTTTATATTCCAGTCCTCTTGAAATGAATGCTAACATTGCATTTGCCTTCTTCACCACCAATTCAACCTGCAAGTTAACCTTTAGGGAATTCTGCATGAGGACTCCCAGGTCCCTTTGTACCTCGGATTTTTACATTTTTACCCCGTTTAGAAAATAATCTATGTTTTTATTCCTTCTTCCAAAGTGTGTTACTGTACACTTCCTGACACTGTATTCCATTTGCCACTTCTTTGCCCATTCTCCTAATCTGTCTAAATCCTTCTGCAGCCTCCCTGCTCTCAACATTACCTGCCTCTACCTATCTTTGTATAGATGTGCCTTTTGTACTTCCTAGTCTAAATGCCGCTTATGTAGAACAATGTTACAATCTCCAACTTTCAAATCCCTTACTCACGCTTCCTTCAGTTAGTCCTGACGAAGGGTCTTGGCCTGAAACATTGACTGCACCTCTTCCTAGAGATGCTGCCTGGCCTGCTGCGTTCACCAGCAACTTTTATGTGTGTTACAATCTGTTGATAATGTTCCCATGAAATGACACATTACTACAAGCCGTTGTTTTCCAGCAAACTAACTTTTTTAATTCAAAGCAATAATAATCTCGAATGTTGTTCATCCCAAATCCTTGCAAAGTGCCTAAAATTGTTTTTCATTTGTGTCAACACTGTGAATTTTTTAAAACCCCTTCAATAAGTTCACAAGGAGTAAGTTAATTAATTTCCTTAACAAGCAGAAAAAATGGACTTTATACTCATACTTTAAAATACATTAATCTCGTTCTGGTTGAATAGGAATTGTCAGAGCAGCACAAAACATGAATGTACAACCAATTAGTGGATCATACATGCCTCACGATTACTTTGCATTCATATAATGTAGCCATCATCCGCACTCTCTTAAATCTAATTTTTAAACTGATGCAATGAACAACTAATTTAATTTAACTATTCATATATATAGTTTTGGCTTCATTGTGTACAGCTCTCTCAAGTCTTGCTCTCTTTTAACAATTCCCATTAATCCAGAATTATCTCGTAATGCAAAGATATTGCTCTACTGCATATTGTCTTCTTAAAATTTCTCCCATTAGTTATTAAAATTCAGACCATTCAGTAAGTATTTGCCACTTCTCTCTGTACCCCTATCTTACAAAGCCAAATTATAAGATTCCCTCCCCCACCATGAGAAGAATGTGGATCTTTCTCAAATTCCTCTATTTCTTCTATGCTCTTTCTTCCATGCCCTTTTAAAGTTTAACTAGCCCACTGTAACATGCAGTCCTTGGGTCCCCTTTCATTCAGATCCTTCACCACTCAGAAAAGAAACTCTTTGAGTCAATGCATTTTTCTTAGCCTCTTTTTTTTCTCTTCCAAATCTGTGAATGCATTGCAGCCTCTAATACTCCTGCATACTGGACTTTTCCCCTTGAACTCCTTGTTTAAATTGCTCCAGTTAGGTTTTCATCTTTGCCTTAAATACCCAGACAGTTCAAATCAAAGTTACTGATTATATGCCAAATTCCCTTTCCATCCAGTTTGACCTGCCATTAATAGGACTGAATATTCATAGAGCAGGAGAATACATCTGGTTCAATTCTTATTTCATGAATCTTGGGCATAGATTCACCTACAACAGCCACTACTGCAATATAACATTACCCTTATCTCTGGTGTTTCTGGTATTTTGTACCATATTAAATTTTTCATCAACATGCTCAACAGCAGCAACACTCAAAAACCATAGCAAAATTTTTCACATGAACACTGATGATGTAAAACAGAAAATTCTAGAAAGTAGCATCTGTGGAAGGAGAGAACTAAAATATCAGGTCAGAAGTGGATAAATCAAAGGGAATATCTCATTGAGGAGTAGAACATGGTTGCCATGGTGATAGAGTGTTGATGAAATCATCTGATTGATAGATTAACAAGGGCATGTAAAAGCCATGAAATACTGGTCTGAGCAAATCAGTGCAGTGGAGAGAAATAAAACTGAATTAATATTACAGATAGATAACCTACAACTGAGATGACCAGTGCTGATACAAAGCATGTTATCTGATTTTTTTAAATTCAAACCTGATATTCCCACAGTCTAATCCATCCCTCACCCCTTCTTGCAATTTAAAATTAACTTGTTTTCTCTCCTTCCCAGTTTCGATAAAGGGTCTTTGACCTGAAAGGGTAACTCTATTGGCCTCTCATTCTTTATCATGGCATTGTAATTGCTGTAATTGTTATATGGTTATTGTTATATGGTTTATGTTTTTATTTCAGATTTTCAGCATCTTCAGTTTTAGTAGTTTTCACATGATTCCACATGCATTCTATAATCCCGCTTTTAATGTTCTGAACTGGGAAACTTGCTGACAGAGAATATTATTCAACTGAAAGGAATATAAGCCCCTGTGATTTTTGTCCACAACACAAACTCCATCCTTCCCACTGGCACCTTTCTGAAATCAAGCTAGGCTGTTTGACACCGGAAGCTCTAACATGATACTCAGTATCATACTAGACCCTGAGCTAAGCTGTGGGTAACCACTGCACCATCACTAAGATCCCCTATTTCCAAGTCCACAGTATCATTCAATTCTATTCCATGCTCAGCACAACTGGTGAAACTGTCATCAATGCATTGTTACTTTAAACTTGACTATTCTAATACACTTGACATTGGTTGCCATGATTCTTTTCTTTGTAAGCTTAAACCCAATCAGACTTCTTGTCCACTTCAGACAAAATCTCATTCACCCATCAATTTTGTGCTTGCTGAAATGTGTCCACTTTAAGAGGAAGGATCTCCCCATTTCAGTTTGACTTTCCATTCCTATTCTGGCAAGTCTAAAATGGCCTCTTCTACTGCAATGATGAAGCCAAATGCAGGTTGGAAGAACAACACATTATATTCATTGATGAAATGAACACTGATTTCTCAAAATCTATTAATTCATCGGCACCTGCCCTTCTCTTTTTTTTCTAGTACCTATTCTGGCTACCCTCTCACCCCTTTTCTTCTCCTCACTTCCCTCTGGTTCCCCTCTTCCTCCCCTTTCTTCCATGGTCCACTGTCCTCTCCTATTAGATTCCGTCTTCTTCAACCCTTTACCTCTTCTACCTATCCACTCCCAGTTTCTAAATTCATCCCCTCCCCCCCCCCAACACCTGGGCTCACTTATCATCTGCCAGCTTGTACTCCTTCCCCTCTCCCCCATCTTCTTATTCTGGCTTCTGCTCTTTTCCTTTCTAGTCCTGATAAAGGGTCTCGGCTCAAAACATCGCCCATTTCTTCCCCTCCATTGATGCTGGCAAACATGCTGAGTTCTTCTTGTGTGTGCTGCTCAATGTTTCCAGCATCTGCAGAATCTCTCATAATTAAAATTATTGTCCTTTGTTTCAAACCATTCCAAGACCTCTATCCTCTTCTCTACTCTTCAGTCCTCCAAAATGCTAACAGTTATCAAAATCAAGCCTCTTGAACATTGGATTTTACAAACCCAATCAATGACAGTAATGAATTCAGCTGTTGAAGACCCAAGCCTTAAAATAAAATCGTTCCCAACATCTCTACAACTCTCTTTCCACCTTGAAGTCATGTCTTACAATCCAGTGCTTTGAGAAAACATTATGTTATGTGTTCCAACAGTACCACACAATTCTGTCAAGCTTTGTTGGATAGTCCTCCCAGAAGAGAATTAGTCCCTTTTATTGTGCTCAAGTAGCTGCAAGGTGTGGCAGCCAGGTGCACTGGGGTACTAAGACATAATTTTACCTAACAGTTGAGTTATGTTTTACTTTAGTCTCAGACAATATGTGAAGTCATGTCTAAATTCTGATGTTGTCATTTTATCCCAATCTATTTTTAATCATACTTAGAAGACAAAGTATTATAAACAAGACGAATGAAACCTTAAAATGCTAAAAATTTATCTTGGCAATGTTATCAAATTTATCAAAGACAATGTTAAAATGTAAAATGAAAGTTGCATCAACACAACCATAAATTCCAAAGAATAATATTTTTATCTCACCTTCCTCATTGTGTAGAAAAATATTACATTTGGGATTTACTTTGCTTTTGACTGGAATAAACCAGTTCAACGATGTAATGAAAGCACTCACGAATGTGTGTTCATGAAAGATTGGCCTGAGAGACACTGAAGCACACAGTCCCAAGCATCATGAGTGACAGCTAAGGTATGCATCATGGGATGAACTCAGACATGGTATATTTTTACTTTGGGGTTGGGGGAAAAGAAAAAGAAATAGAGAGAGAATAATCGAAGGGGGAGAAGAGAGGAAGATTTAATTAGCATGGCAGGGCTGCTTTGCTCTGACTTTCTTTTGCCACAAACACAAACACATATTTTGCATCTTAAATCTGACACTGCACAAGTGTGAAGCTTGTGAATTTACTAACTTTGCTAATTGGTGAGGGGGTGATTTCAATCTTAAATTAAATTATATTTTTGCATTAATATATGAATTTTAATCTGTAGTCTTGTCAATAGAAAACAATTGGTTGTTAGAAAACATAACAATTAGTAAGGCTTCCAGCTATAATTAGTTGCTTAAATAAAAAGCAATTACTGTCAGAAAATTCTTAGTATTGGAGAATCTGGGAGTGACTTACAGATGTGTATAATTAAATAGATTTTGCTTATTTACAGAGTAGTAATTTAAAATGTAGCTTACAAAAGCTGTGAAGGTCAGAAATTTGATGTGCACGGAAGCTTGCATAGAGGGGTAAAGAAGTGATTTTTGGTATTAAAAATACACATAAGTAAATAGGTAACATTGAAAACAAAGCAATACAGCACTAGGTTCAAAGTTCAAAGTACATTTATTATTGAAGTATGTAAATTTTACAACCTTGAAATTCACCTGCTTACAGGAAACCACAAAGCAAGAAACCCAAAAGAACCCAATTAAAACATCAATACCTAATGCACAGAGAAAGAGGGGAAAAAACACAAATCATGCAAACAATAAAAGCAAGCAACAGCATTCAAAGCCAAATTGAGTCCTTAGACCCAAATCCTGGAGCAGCTGGAGTAGGCCCACAGCCTTGGTCTCAGTTCATCATATTGCACGGCAAATTACCACAAAGCTCGCAGACATGAAGCACGTAGCAGCCAGAGCAGTCTCACAGACTCAGCCTCAGGACCAAGGAAAGCAGAGTAAAATGTTGCAAAGCAGTATTGGCCTGACTCTCACTTCCGTGCCCTACCCCCTGCCTTTTCAGTCCATCTGGCCTGGTGTTTAAATCCTCCAAACACTGGGTCATCTCCTGCAGTCAGACCTGGACCCTGCCGCTTCGATACGCTCTGGACTGCTTCTGTCCCATATTTGACTTTTACAAATCAATTTGGCACTTAGATGGATCAAACCTCACTCCCAGTTTAGGTGGACAGGCTCCAAAACAATTCCAGACATCCCACCTCTCCTGGAAGTTCTGGGAGTCTCCCGCATATGAATAGTGGCTCCCTGATGCCGGCAAATTATATGCAATATCAAGGAAATCAATTTTTTTGAGAGAAAGCGAGCGAGAGAAAGCAAGAGAGAGCGCGAGAGAGAAAGCAAGCGAGAGTGTGAGAGCAAGAGAGAGCAAGCGAGAGCGTGAGAGCAAGCGAGACAGCGCGCGAGCGAGAGCGTGAGCGACAGAGAGAGAGCGCGAACGAGGAAGCGAGAGCACACCATGGCAGAGTGTTCCAAAAAAAAGAAAATATAAAACGTACTTCACCCCAGACTACACTAAAGTGTACCCCTGCCTAATAGGAGTCAAAAATAATGACAGTGTTGCTCGCTGCACTGTTTGCAACAGTGACTTTTCTATTGCCCATGGTGGGTTAAGACTGTAAAAGACATGTTGAGGTGAGTTTAACAGGTGTCGTTCGTTCATTAGCATAGCTAACGTTATTTAAACTAGCTGACTAGCTGCTAAGGAGCTACTCTATTGTAGACATCACACCTCTCCCGGAAGTTCCGGGAGTCTCCCACAAATTGATGGTGCCACCTCCCTGAAATGAGTTTTTGCAGGGTGGGATGTCTGCAACTCCGCTTCAATATTTCATCACTCACTCCCTCCAACTTCATCTCTGAAGTTACAACTTCTCGACTTCTCTCCAACTTCTCTTGGAATACGCCTCAACCTCGCTCCAATTCTGTCTTCCACCCGCATGCCTCGACCCTTGGATCAGCCTTGCCTTCATTTGCCTCTTCATTGTTTGCTGTGATCATTTACCATAATTTTCCAAATAAAAAGTGTTAATAAGAGTACTTAGTTGAACTTCTTGCTTTGAAAACCACTCAGTAAGCTGTTGCCCATGTTCAGATGCACTGACTTGAGAAAATAATAGAATTTTCAGTTAATTTTACGGATAGAAGAATGACAGTGCTCTTCAAACTGAAAAAAATCATTATGTGGGAAAATCAAGTTACTTTTTGCATTTTGTGCTACTAAAGTATTGTCAATTAGAAGAGCTCATATGTGGAAAACCTGCCTTACACAGCAGCCAGCATCATTACTATACCTCCATAACACTGTGTTACATCGTTAGTTAGATTGAGAGAGTCAGGCACGTAATGTAGGGATCCCTAGGGTATCCTGGAAAAGGCAGTGGTGGTTCCATTACAGAGTATAGCCACAGCTATGTCTGAGTGACTCAGGTGTCTGGGCAAGATTGGGAAAAACAGGAGAGCAACACTGACAGAGGATTCAACAGCTAAGCAGATGGGCAATTTCGTATGCGTACATGACACCTGTTTCGTCTGTTACCTCCTTGGTGCTGGGTTACATATGGCTGCTGAACCTTCAAAATGAGAAAAGTGAATGGTCAGAGATGATGGTAAATATCAGTATCAATGACATAAGCAGAAAACAAAATAAGGGCCCTTGATGAAGAATATAGGGTGCTAGACATTGGAATAAAAACATATCTACAATTGGTACTACAAATACAGGAACAGAAGGCAATGCAAATGATTGAGTAACTAATGAACACTGAAGGAAGGAGATCTTCAGATTGTTCAGTGAATGGTTCCAGATTTTAGGCACAAACCAGATCAACTAAATCTCAACCAATGTTCCTGTAGGAAGATTGATGGTATCAACAGCAAGAGCTTAAAGTATTTTAACGGGAATGTAAACCTGGGAGATTTTTTCTGAAGGGGATAAGAGAAAAATCGGATGTGGAGCATAGGGATTTAACCAACAAGTTTGGAAGACAGAAGAATGAATCTGGAGGAATCTAAGACTGGGTAAAATGGAAAGAAATAAGTTTGACAGTTGCATGTACTATAATGCAAGATGTCTTAAAATAAAAGTCACTTAACAGAGGGCACAATTACACATAAGGGAGTAGGAAATATGATATTGTGGCCATTACTGAAACACAATTTAAAGGTGTGGTAATAACAATTGCACAGCACTGATTACAATATTTTCAGATGAGGCATATGAAGAATGAAAAAGGTGTTGTAGAAATACTTGTTCAGTAAGTAATAATAGCCAAAAGAAAAAAAACCCGCAACATGTGACATAAGACATGTGCTAAATATAGTCATTCAGCCATACACATGAAAACAAGCCCTTCAGCCCAAATGCTTCATGCTGAACAAGATTCCCATCTAATCTAGTCCCAGTTGCCCAAGTACCTTTTAAATGTTGTTATTTTACCTACCTCAAAGACATCCTCTGGCAGCTCATTCCACCTCCTGGGTGAAAAACTTGCTGTCAAGTTCATGGTAAATCTCTCTCCTCTCACCTTAAACCCATGCACTCAAGTTCTTGATTCCATATCCCTGGAAAATAGGCAGTGCGTATTCATCCTATCTATGCTTCTCAATGTTACATGGCTTTACTAGATCATTCCTCATTCTCCTTCATTCTAATTAATAAAGTCCCAATCTGCTCAACCCTTTTCCTTGAACATCCTTGTAACATCCTCGTAAATCTCTGCACTCTTTCCAGCTTAATGGAATGACCAAAGCTGAAAACAATATTCCAACTGTGGTTTCACCAACATCTCATACAATTGCAACATGAGAGACTTCCGGTAGCGCTCATGGAGTGAAGTCGCGTTCTTGACTCGCTCCATTACCTCTGAGTTTTTTTTCTCTATGGTCAGCTATACTTTAATTAACCATTAAGGCATCAATTCTTACAATACTTTGAATTAAACTGAATTCTCCGACAATTGGATGATACTTAGATCTGCTATGTCTAAGAACGGGAAAAACGGCAAGGATGGTAAACCTCCGGTTAAACCGAAAGCTACGGATTTCCCCCCGACTGAATCACCGGTGACTTTGAAAGCGATATCGGAGTTAATTCAGAGGGAAATTTCAACCTCTGTTAGGGAGATGATTCGTAAGGAAATTGCAGGCTCTGTTAAAGACCTGATTCATACGGAAATCTCAACTAATTTCCAGAAAATTGCCGATTCAATTGATAAGATGCAAACATTTATTGCGGAACATCAGTCGGCTATATCTGATCTTCAAAAATTCGCGCAACAAAGTGAGCTTAAGATGGGGAAAATCGAAGAAACAATTAATGTAATGAAGAAGAAACTTGACTTTTTGACTTTTAAAAACTCTGACTTGGAATCTAGAATGCGACGGCAGAATTTACGAATGATCGGGGTGAGGGAAGCCGTGGAATCCAACAACCCCATGAAATATTTTTCTCAACTTTTAAAAGATGCATTCCCTACTGTATTTCCTGACCAACCACCGCTTCTGGATCGTGTTCACAGAATCCCATCATACTCGTCTAGGTCAGATAGACCTAGGCATGTTATTTTACGTTTTCATTATTTTCAAGACAAGGAGAGACTGTTTCGATTCGCTCGATCTAAAGGTTTCATTGATTTTTCGGATCTTAAGTTCCGATTCGTGGAAGATTTCAGTAAACCAATCTGGGACCAACGGGTTCGTTACAGATCCGTGATGTCGGAATTCTATAAGATGGACTTAAGACCAGCGCTGCTGTACCCTGCACGTCTAAGGATTCGCATGTCAGATGGAGCCCTTCATTTTTTTGATTCTCCATCGGATGCCCAGAGTTATCTGGATCAACTTTCATCTTCAACATCTTAATTGCCTTTTTTTAATTATCTCCGTTGATCGGAGGCTGTGAATTGGTTGGTTTTAACTTTTTCGTGCCCTATCTGGGCAGAAAAGTTTACTTTGGATTTCTTAATATGGTTGCTAAACTTTCTTTTTAACTGCGTCATTTCTTTCTTTTCCCAGGGGATTCTGGGTGGTTACTTCCCTTTTGTCATCTTACGTATTTCCTGTGTGGCCTTAAATTTTGTAGTTTTTTTAAATTTTATTCTGTTTTGCTTTTTATAACCACTTTATGTCAATAATCTTATTGTTTCTTGTTGCTGTGTCTATTCATGGGTTTGAGGTTTATTTTGGTTTTTTTTTAATATATATTTTCCGGCTTTTGTTCTGTTCTGTGTGTATTTTAATTGAGCTACCTTTTTTTTTACTTTTTTACTGTTTTACAATTAGCTGATCCTTTTCATATTTATACCTTTTTTTTTAGGGAGCGTATACCGGAAGTCATGGGGGTAGTTTTAGCGCTTGCTTCTTTCTGGCGGGTCTGCTTTAGATTTTGCCTTGGGGTCTTGGGGTGGGGGGTGGTGGGAGGGGCTTCACGTTTTAGTTTGTTTCTCTTTGGGCTATATACATTATTGAAGTACTGGTTGCGTCCTTTTTCCCGGTATCTTTTGTATGTTCTGTTTCCTCTCCGGGTTTGTGGGTCGCGCCTATCGTCAATCCTCCTTGTTGTGGGTTGACTTTAGGATTTATGGAGTCTATTATTAATTTTGTCTCCTGGAATACTAATGGTCTTAATCATCCTATTAAAAGGAAAAAAGTTTTTAAAGTGTTCCGGAGACTTAAAGCACAAATTTTATTTTTACAAGAGACCCATGTACGGAGGGGGGACAGACTACGTTTTTTCAAATTCTGGAAGGGACAACAATTTCATTCGAACTCCAATGCTAAGATTCGAGGCGTCTCTATTTTTATAGATTCCTCAGTTACTTTTATACAACAGGATATTATCTCTGATCCGAATGGTAGATTTTTATTGGTTAGTGGTTTACTATTTAATAAAAAAGTAGTTTTGGTTAATGTTTATGCTCCTAATATGGATTGTCCGGAATTTTATAAATCATTGTTCGATCAGTTTCCGAATTTGAACGAGTTTTCATTGATCTGGGGCGGAGATCTTAATACCTGTTTGTCTCCAGCTTTGGACCGTTCGGCTCCTTTACGGACTTTACCTAATAAATCTGCAAATCTGATTAATTTTTTCCTTTCTGATTCTGGGTCGACGGACATTTGGCGTTTTCTGCATCCTCAGGAAAAAGATTTTTCCTTCTTTTCACATGTTCATCATTCCTATTCAAGAATTGATTATTTTTTCATTGATTCTCGTCTTATTCCTTCAGTGATTAAATGTGATTATGATTCTATAACCATTTCGGATCATGCTCCACTTAAGCTTTCTATTAAAATTATGGCCAATATACCAAATAATAGACAATGGCGTTTTAATTCGCTGTTGCTTCAGGACTCGGACTTTGTTAATTTTATGAATGAACAGATTGAGCTTTTTTTTACAATTAACCATACAGAAGATATTTCGGTTAACACTCTTTGGGACACTTTTAAAGCCTATATTCGGGGTCAGATTATTTCGTATTCTGTTGCTTTGAGGAAGAAACAGAAGCAGGAGGAGATGGTAATTGTGGACAAGATTAAAGAAATTGATAAGAAATATGTTATGGCTCCTTCTGAGGAGTTATACAAACAAAGAACTGAACTTCAAATGGAACACAGTTTACTACTCTCGTCCTCGATTGTAAACCAATTAAAGAAAACAAGAAGTGACTTTTATGTTCACAGTGACAAAATTGGCAAGCTGCTGGCTAATCAATTGAAATCTAATTATGTTAAATCTCAAATTAATCAGATTTATAACCAAAATGATCGATTGATACTGGATCATGCGGGGATTAATCAAACCTTTTGTGATTTTTATTCTTCTTTATATCAATCAGAGTCTCCTCGAGATTCTAAATATATGAATGATTTTTTAGATAAGTTAGACTTCCCTCAGATTTCACAGGATATGTCTTCTTTATTAGATACTTCCATTACAATGGATGAGATTAAGAATGTTATTTTTTCTATGAATCTGGGGAAAGCTCCTGGCCCTGATGGGTTTACCGTTGAATTTTATAAATGTTTTGCTTCTTTATTGATTCCTTGGCTCGGTAGGGTTTTTGAGGCTTCTTTGAAACTTGGTAAACTTCCTGAATCTTTTAATAGAGCATCAATTTCTCTAATACTAAAGAAGGATAAAGACCCTGCTCAATGTGCATCTTATAGACCAATATCTTTATTAAATGTTGATTCTAAAGTTTTTTCTAAGTTATTAGCAAATAGACTAGAAAAAGTACTTCCTTCTATTATTTCGGAAGACCAAACGGGTTTTATTAAAGGTCGTTACTCTTTTTATAATATTCGTACATTGTTAAATATCGTTTATACTCCCTCACAAAATGTTCCTGAGTGTGTTATTTCTTTAGATGCCGAGAAAGCTTTTGATAGAGTAGAATGGCCTTATTTATTTAAGGTGCTTGAAATGTTTAATTTTAGCTTGAAATTTATATCCTGGATTAAACTGTTATATCACTCCCCTGTAGCCTCGGTTCGTACTAACTCTTTAAACTCACCTTTTTTCCTCTCTTTCGTGGTACTCGACAAGGCTGTCCTCTTAGTCCCCTATTATTTGATATTGCATTAGAACCTCTTGCAATTGCTATTCGAGAATCTTCAAATATTACTGGGATAACTCGGGGATTAAAGTCCCATAAATTATCACTCTATGCTGATGATTTACTTTTATATATTTCTAATCCTGAGAGATCCATTCCTGCTGTTTTAGAGTTATTAGCACAATTCGGTCTTTTCTCAGGTTATAAATTAAATCTTAGTAAGAGTGAACTTTTTCCGATTAATAAACATCTTCCCTTATATTATAAATTTCCATTTAAATTGATTAATAATTACTTTTCATATCTTGGGATTAAAATTACTTGTAAATACAAAGATTTATTTAAGACTAACTTTTTACCATTAATAGACCATATTACTCAACTTTCATCTAAATGGTTCCCTTTATATTTAACTTTGATTGGTCGTATTAATGCGGTTAAGATGTTTTTTTTGCCAAAATTTTTATATGTGTTTCAGGCATTACCAATTTTCGTTCCAAAATCTTTTTTTGATAAAGTTGACTCTAAAATTTCTTCATTTATTTGGCAGAATAAGAATCCGAGACTGGGTAAAATACATTTACAGAAAGCTAAGAGAGATGGAGGTTTAGCATTACCTAACTTTAGATTCTATTATTGGGCTATTAATATTCGACATATGAAATTTTGGTTACTTGACCAGGACATACTATCTATTCCTAAATGGGTAGCATTGGAATTACAATCTGTTCAGGGTTATACACTTGGTTCTATTTTAGGCTCCTCTCTCCCTTTTGATTCGAAACGTCTTAAGCAGGTCTCTAACCCGATAGTTAAATATGCTTTGCGCATTTGGTTTCAATTCAGAAAATTTTTTGATCTTAATCAATTCGGGTTAGCGATTCCTATTTTAGGTAACATATTTTTTCCTCCCTCTTTTACGGATCGCGCTTTTCAAACTTGGAAGACTAAGGGTATTTTACGGTTTTTGGATTTATTTTTAGATGGTTCCCTTATGTCTTTTGAACAATTATCTAATAAATATAACTTATCAAGAATACATTTTTTTAGATATTTACAAGTTAGAAATTTCCTAAGTACTATACTTTCTTCCTTTCCAATGCTTCCTCCTACATATATTTTAGATTCGATAATTAACCTTAATCCATGTCAGAAAGGTGCATCGGCTATGATTTATAATATTATTATGAAACTTAGGAAAGCTCCATTTGATAAGATTAGGGTAGATTGGGGACAGGAATTGGGGCTTACCATTTCTGTGGATGATTGGGGGCAGATTTTACAATTAGTTAATACTTCCTCTATTTGTGCTAAACATTCCCTAATTCAATTTAAGGTGGTTCATAGAGCACATATGTCCAAAGATAAGTTAGCGCGTTTTTACTCGCATATTAATCCTTTCTGTGATAGATGTTCGGGGCAGATAGCCTCTTTAACTCATATGTTTTGGTCTTGCCCTACTTTGGAAACTTTTTGGAGAGATATTTTCAATATTATTTCTAAGGTATTAAATATAGATATCTCTCCTCACCCTATTACTGCTATCTTTGGACTACCTAAAATTTCTAGTAATCTTTCCCCTTCAGCCCGTAGAATGATTGCATTTCTTACTTTAATGGCGAAAAGATGTATTTTACAACATTGGAAAGAGCTTAATGCTCCAACTACCTTTTTTTGGTTTTCTCAGACGATTTTATGTTTGAATTTGGAGAAAATTAGAAGTAACCTTTATGATTCTTCATTTAAATTTGAACAGATTTGGGGACCTTTTATTCGATATTTTCATTTAATGTAATATTTACCCTTCTTGTTTTTTTTTCACTGTTTTTAATGGAGGTCGGGATTGAGGACGTGATTTTAAGTTTAACTCTGTTTGGTTTCAAGTTAGCCCATTGCTTTGCCTTGCTTTTAGTTAGCTGCACGGTGGGTTTTTTTTTTGGGGGGGGTTTTTTTCTTTTTTTTCCATTGATATATATAAAATTTAGTATACTATTATGTTATCTTGGTTTCTTATGTTTAAATTACATTGTTTGTAGTATTTTCTTTTTGGTATTGATATCTTTTGGAATTTTATTATACTTTAACATTGTATTAATGTTTATATGGCTTACCTTTTTTGTATACTTACTCAATAAAAAGATTTAAAAAGAAAGAAACAATTGCAACATAACATCCAACTTCTGTACTCAGTATCCTGACTGATGAAGCCTTCATCACCACCCTGCCTACCTATGACGCCACTTTCAGAGAGCTTGGTCCCTCTGTTCTACGAAACTCCACAATGCTTCACCAATCACAGAGAATATTTTACCTGATATACCTTCCAAAATGCAGCACCTTGCACTTATCAGAATTCAAATCAATTTGCCATTTCTCAGCCCACTAACCCTACTGATCAAGATCTAATGTAAATCCTGATAATCATCTTCACTGTCAATGACATCAGCCACTTTAGGGACATCTGTAAACTTATTAACCATGCTTTCTACATTCTCATTGAAATCACTAATATACAGTACTGTGCAAAAGTCTTAGGCACTCTAGATTTTTTTATAGTTTCAAATGGTATGGCCTTCATAGAGTCCTGATCTCAACATCATCAAGGCTGTCTGGGATTAACTGGAGAAACAGAAGCAAGAGAGATAGTCAATGTTGGTAGAAGAACTGTGGCAATTTCTCCAAGGTGGTTGGAACAACCTACCAGCTAATTTACTTATAAAACTGCATGGCAATTTCCCTAAGAGAAATGATGCAGTTTTGAAGGCAAAAGGTGATCACACCAAATAGTGATTTGATTTATTTTTGTTTACAGTGCTTTACAGTAATTTTTTGATATTTAAAAATTTTTCAATTCAAACACCTTCGCTTTACAGATTTTTTTTTACATGTGCTTAAGACTTCTGCACAGCATTGTGGATGACAAATAGCAATGGGTCCTGCACCAAGCCCTATAGGCCACCGTTAGTCACAAACCTTCAGTCTGAAAAACAACCTTCCACCATCACTCTCTGCTTCCTTTTGTCGAGCCAATTCTGCATCCAATTACCAAGCTCTCATTGGATCCTATGCAATCAATTTTCCGTAGCAGCATACTTTGTGGACCCTTATCAAAGGCCTTACCAAAGTCCAAATGGACTGTGTCTACCGCCCTGCCCTAATTAAACTTCTTGATTACTTCCTCAAAAAATAGATTCATTAGACATGATCTCCCACGCACCAAGCCATGTTGACCATCTCTAATGAACCCATCTTTCCAAATGTTTATGTAGCTTATCCCTCATAATCCTCTCTAGTAACTTAAACATCAGATATGTTAGGCTTACTGTAGTTCGCAGGCTTTTCTTTGTGGCCCTTCTTAAATAAAGGCACAATATTAGTCTTCTGGCACTTTAATTACCACTATGATAATGTATATATCTCAGCCAGGGCTCCCACAATTTCTTCTCTAGCTTTGCACAGTGGTCTTGGATATTCCTGATCAAGCTCTGCAAATTTATCTGCCGTCATACATTTCATGACATCCAATAACACCTCTGCTATAAAGCAGATGATCCACAAGATCTCCCCATTTCCTATACCAATGTCCAAAGTCTTTGGGTATTTGTCCATGGTTAAAAAAAGAGAAGAGAACCTCATGCACCTCTTGAGGCAGCTCACAAAGATGTTAACTTTGGTCTTTGAGTGGCCATATTGTCTTGTTATTTACTCTTTTCCCCAGAATATACATATTAAAGCTCTTTGTATTCTTGGTCTTCTTTACCAAAGTTTCCTCATGCTCCCTTTTTGATCCCTAATTTCCTTCTTGAATATATTCCCTGCAACACCTATACTCTCCCTGGGATTTCCTTGATTCCAGCTGCCTCTACCTGACCCACACCTCAATTTATTTTACCTGACCAGATCTTCAATATTCTTCATCATCAGGGTTCCCTACTCCTGCCAATCCTGCCCTTCACTCTAACAGGAACATGCAGATTTTGAACGCTCGATATCTCACTTAAAAAAGCCTCCCACTTGTCAGATGTCCCTTTGTCTGCAAGCAACATACTCCATTCAATTTTTGCAAGTTCATGTCTAATACCAGCAAACTTTCCCTTGTTGCAATTTTGAACTTTAACTTGTGGACCAGATTTGCTCCTTTCTATAATTAACTTAAAACAAATAGAATTATGTGCACTAGTCCCAAGTGCTCCTCCACTGACCCTCATCATTTGTCTTGCCCCATTTCTTGAGAGTAGTGCAGGGTTTGCCCTCTCCCTGGTAGACCCTTCAATATTTTGTGTGAGGAAGCTTTCCAGACCACATTTAACACATTCCACCCCATATAAGCTCTTAGCACCATGGTGTTCCTAGACTAGATTAAGAAAACTAAAATTCCCTTCTATGACAATCCTGCTAGCCCTGCAAATTTTTGCAATTTCCCTGCATATTTGTTCCTTTAATTTATGATTAGTACAATCCTAATAAGTTGATCATCCCCTTATTTCTTAGCATTACTGGATGATCTCTCAGTAATTTCATCTCAGACTACTACCGCAATGTTCTCCTTAATCAGAAATGCAATTCTCCCTCCTCTCTTCCTCCACCTCCATCCTACCAAGCACCTGTATCTTGGAAAAATTAGCTGCCAGTCCTGAACCTCCCTTAGCCATATGTCTGTAACAGCTATAATATCCCAGTCCAATGTTGCTATCCATGTCCTGAGTTCATCCAACATTCTTCTCAGACCTCTTGCATTGAAATAAATTCAATTTAATCCACACAAAATGCTGGAGGAACTCAGTAGGCCAGACAACATCTATGAAAAAAAGTACAGTCACTTGGATTTCCAGCATCAACAGATTTTCTCGTTTTTCAATTTCTTGCTCCCTGCTATGCTTGTAGAGAGAGATTGTCTTTCTTGTTCCTTGCTATGCTCCTGCCTGTCTCATCTAATGATTTCAGTTCAAAAACCATTATACGGTTAAAATGGGGAACAATTAAAAGAACAGAGACATTCCTGGGAGTGTAAATGTAAACTGACTACCCAAATAAAAGATGGAGAAGATAGTTGAAGAAAACGTTTTTTTTTGAACAGTACATAACAAGTGAGGCTGCATTATATTCTTGAGGTAGCAATAATAATTCAGTTAGATTTGGCACAATAAAGAAAGGCAAAATTTAAAGTTGGTTGAAAGACAATTTCACTTAGCTAAGATATGGTTCAGCAAAACTGAAATGAAAACGGCAATTTGAAAGCAAAATCAACATCTGTATAGTGGGCATTCAAGTAGAAAAAGATTATAAGAAATAAATCCCTAGCCCAAAGCAGCAAGAACTCTCAAATCTCAATTTCCGTATATTAAGAAAACTTAGCAGAAGCTAAGGAGGATAAATGGAAGCTTAGAAAAATATCAAGAACTCAACACGAAAGAAGGCTTAAACAAGACTAGAGGTTAGAGACAAATGCTGGAACCTGGAATGCCAACAATTTCTTTTCCTTCACAGATGCCACATTACCTCATGAATTTCTTCAGCAGATTTTTTGTTTAGCCTAGAAGGTATGTGGGTAAAACTAAGAGAAAAATTAGGATGAAATGAAGGATTCATGAAAAATATTGGCAGGTAATATCAAAGAAAACTGTTTTTTAAATCTATAAAGTGAGAAGAAAGCAATCATTAAAGGAAAGTGTATGTCTTATACCAGACATAGAGTTCTAAATTAATGTTTTTTTCCCCTCTTGATAAGACTTCTTTGATGAGACAGTAGACATGACATAAATATTATTGATATTGTCTGCATGGACCTTCAAAAGGAATTTGATAATGTTTCTAATTAAAGCTTTTTTTTATCCAGATGAAGCACATGAAAAAAGTTGCAGCATAGATAGAAAACTGAGTAAAACACTCTTATTTTTCAACAGAATGGAAATGAACTGTGGTATATGATTTGGGTATACACATTTGCATTTGTCTCAAAACTCAGAGAACTGAGAAATGATAGACTTCCACAGGAAAGTGAGGGCAGATACATAGTAGATTTCAATGCAGAAAAATGTTAAGTGTTCCATTCTGATTGAAAGAATGAGAGAAGAGACAAGACAAAAAAAAACAATTCTAAGAGGAGACTGGGAAGAAAGAGATTTGGGGTATACAGTGTGTGCTATAGGTCATTGTGAGTAGCAGGGCAGGCTGAAAGGAGGTTTAAAACACATACAGGATCCTGTATGTCATTAACCCAGCATTTTGTGTTTATTCCTGTACCTCAGTGATACTTCGCTGTAGTCCAGAGCTGTCTTCCTGTCATCCACACAGCTATTTTTGATATTATGGCTAAGCATCTTAATTATGATCCCCGTATTTAACAATATATCATAAAAGGATTAGAAATTGGTAATTAAATGGTAGTAACAAGTCAGAACATCTGAGAGGATGGTGGAGGCAGAAAATCTTTATCATCTTCATAAGATACTTGGAGATGTCTTAGAAAAGCTACATCTTTAAAAAATGGATAAATAATTGACTAAAATAAATAGCTTGAGCTTTGGCTGGTTTTGAACATAATGGGCTGAGTAGCCTTGTTCTATGCCACATATTTATATGATTATTTCTCTCCAACTTTGACTTACCCACTCTCTGTCCCTCATTGGCTCTCTTTGGCCTTCTTCTTTATCACATTCTTTTCACCCTTCTTCTTCCTTCCTCTCTCCCCATGATATAAGGATTAACCTTCCTTATATTAGTTCTTCTCCCTCCCACCACTCTTTCTCTCCCTCTACTACTTTATCGTGCTCCAATTGACCATTAGTCAAATGGCTGCTCAGGTGAAAACCAAGACATCACCCGCAGTCTTGGACATTGGCTTGCTAAGTTGTGCCTTTACTTCCATAGCTTGATTAAATTAAAAGGGATGGAGATTGTTTCTTAAAGGCCAGCAAATGGTGTGATGGGTGAGATCTCAGATCTGACAGCTAAGAGTCTGAGAGTGGGTGCAGGGGTGTTTAAGCGACTCGGACACAGTATATTGGACTAAAATCAACCAGAGGATACTAATGTGAAACTAAACTCTGGTTTCTAGTTAGTCTGTGCAATCAATATGATCAATAAATTATAGGTTTATTTGAAATCACTCTAATCACCTATATCATCTTAAACCCAAGGATGTACCCTTGAATGAGTATAGTGAACAACTAGTGTAATTATTAGCAACACACACAAAATGCTGAAGGAACTCAGCATGTCAGGCAGCATTTACTGCCAGTTCTAATTTCACTACATAAAATACTGTCAAATCCCCCTCACTTCTGTCACGACTGTTCACCCTTCAATAATTTATCCTAGATAACATCTGGCTCCTTTTGCACTCCCACAAACCATGTTCTTAAACTCTTTCTGCCTTCAACATCAACAATAAATAAGAGGGCCTTTTGGATGAAATTCTTAGATTCTAAAACTGAGATTATCTGGTCAATTGCATAAATTCCACCATTATTCTAGTTTACCAGTACAAATGACAAGGAATGCTCAACCCCAGCTTTTTCCCCCAGTCTCTTAGCTCCAGTTCACATTTCTCTCTCTGATGTCTTTCCAAGTTGAACGCCCATCTCTAGTTTGACTCACTTCCTGTATGCTATGTCATTGAACTGATCCTTAGTCCCATATTTACTGACAATGTTTCACTCGCCTTCAAATCTCCCATTCCACAATTTAAAAATCCTCATCATTCTTTTCAACTCAGTCCACTGCTTCTATCTTCCTTCTTTTCCTTACCTGAAAAATATCAGTGCTTTTGCAGCTGAAAACATCTCAAACATCCTGAATTTTAATTGCTCAACCATCAGGAGTTCCTCAACCACCAAGGTCTTACGTACCGGACTACCCCTCTACTTCTCTTTATGTAAGTGGATTCTTACACTTTGACCATGCATTTGGCAATTTACACCCCAATTGGTCTGTGCCAAGTTTTATTACTGTACAGGAAATCTGAATCATTTTACTTCCTTTTTATTACAAGTTGCAGCAGATAAAGTATCAGTAGTATTAGCACACTAATGTTTTATTGTAATCTGTAGAGCCCTGACGTAGAGCCATCTCAGGAAATGGAGTCCACTGAATCTAAATTCTAACTTTGGTTTCTTTTAGTTCCTACCTATATATTTAGAAAGGAGCCCGATAAGACTGTTAACAGGAACCACTGTAGCTTTCAAAATGCTGAAAACTCTTCTGAGAAGTACCAAGTAGATTACTTAGTGGGTTGGTAGGAGGGATGTCGGAATATGTTTAATTATCCTCTTCCCCCGAATAATCTATTTACATTTATCTTTTGTACAACTTTGTACTAAATTAGAACAATATTACGATCCGGTTTAATCTCGTTGCGAACTGGAATAGACCTGTTTAACCCGGTGGTGGCGCACGTGCACGATGCTCGCTCTCCATCACAGGAAAGGTAGGCTTGAGGCAGCTGGAAGCGCGCCGCCTCTGGGAAAAGATTCTTGCATCAAACTGTTTGCTCGCAGCCGGTATACCGAGAGGAGGCGCTCATGCACGAGATGCGCATTCACGCCATACGTGCGCGGAGACCGGCTCCAGCCGGTCTATATCAACTCCGGCGAGGAGCGACGTTAAAGTAATCGCAAGGGAAAGGGGTGACAGTCAAATTACTGGAGAAAATTATCTTGCTCAGAGTTGCAGCGAGCGTGACCCCGAGCTGGAGAGGCACCGACCTTGGAACACACCGCATTAGCAGCTGTGAGCAACAGTATTAAAATAGTTAACCTGTTAATGATGTTAGGGTTATAACCGATGTCTCTGTGCGAACACCGGCAGAATCTGTACATTTTGCCTGGGGTAAGATAGAGGTAAGATCTTCTGCCGTAGAACTAGTTCTTAATCATCCTTTAAATAATTGGAGCACCCTATACACCTTCAGTAAAAACCTTTAGATGACCATTTCCAATCGGTGAACATCAATTTGTGCTGAAGGGCTGACGTTGTACAATATTTCTATTTTTTAAGAAAAAGCTCTCGGAGATTGTATTTGTGAGTTAAACTTTTTAATCGTACGTTTGTTGTGACTAGGATCCAAACGGTTGTCCCACCTATGTCATCTTTCGGGGCCAACAATTTTCTCCGTTTTGCTTTCGTTAAACATAAACGGTTCAGTGTTTTTTTTAAAAAATCATAGGTTTATTTGGAAGCTTAGATTTGTTTTTGTTTCCGTCGTAGCCCCAAAAATCAGGTCAACAACTTGCGTTAATTTGCGACGCATTGCTGGGTCCCGATCACATTTGAGCTGAGCTGAGGAACTCTGCTGGTGAGTACAGTCGCAAATCAAAGGGTTGAGGGCACGACGGAAAGCTCAATGAACAGTCGAGATAACTTAAGAAATTTCGGTTGACAGCAAATAATTGGACCTCGCGCAAATCCGTATTTACTTTACACGTTTACAACATGCCGAAGTAGGTACGAAAATCCAGTTTTAAGTGAGACATTTCAGAGCAGCAAAAGAGATTTCGAACCGGTTCATTTCTTGGTAAGGTATTATAAATACTCTTCGCTTTACTGTAAGAGGAAGTGTTGAGTGCAATTTACTGCATCACTAAAAGCAAACGATCTCAACGGGGCGTTCTGCAGACATCGAATTCGCCTCCTTGCGCTACTTAACACAAGTGTAACAATATGTTATACTCTTAATGTTTAAAATTACAACCGTGTTACGATCTTCTCACCGCTTTTTGTTACTGTAAATATCTCTCGGAAGGGAAATGAATAATTTGTCTGCTAAAACGCGACAGTGTTTTTAAGTTGGTGCAGTGAACTGCAGCCGGTTTTTCGGCAGGGGGAAGAAACGCTTTGACATAAAGGTGCTTGGTGCTCCTCCAGCTGTTGAAGCAGACTCGGTGCAGTCATTTGACGTACAAAATAGCCAGCAGATGGTGCAACAACTGTCCTAGTTGTCTTCATGCATTACTTCATCAAGCAGTTGAGTCTCCTCACTGGGTTTGGAAAAGTATTTTGTAAACTGCCAAGGCTCAACTTCTTTGAAGGATTTACGAATTATATAATCAGCATTTTTATTTCTTTGAATTTGTTCAAAGATAACCAGTTAGCACTTCGGATATTTGTTTTCCTTCCCTTTATAACCGAGGCTTTAAATTTAGCATCCATTGAACACATTTTCGATATGTAGAATAGCAATTAGCAAGAAATTCTTATCGGATCTACATTGAATTAGCTGCTGCAACTAAAATACAAGACTGTCGGGGAAATGGGAAAAGAAGTAGACGTTGTTCCCTTATTTCATATGTTCTTACAACCTGGAAGGTATTCAGCTCCTCAAGTCTAAACCAGCTCTCCGGAGCAGTCTTATCATGGGGAAACCCTAGTGGTCACAGGGAGCAGATGTAAATAGTTATAGCGGAACGACGGAATGAAATGATGTTTTATGTCTTGCATTGCGTTACTGCTATACCAGCGTTGACCGTGCAGATAGGAAGCCTCCAAATAAAGTAAGTTTGATGCTACTAGAATGGTAGAGGCTGTTTTATTAAAAAAAAAGTACAGTCCTATAAACTGTGGATCACCTAATGACACTACATGAACTTTACTGATGAAATTAGATGGTTTGCTCAAGCAGGTAAGAAGACAGAGTGAATCCTCTATATTTTTCCACTGTACTAGCAAACATTCTTGTTAAATGCTACAAACATTGACTACCAAGGGAAATTCACCAGGCTTGATGTTCTGTCCAACTACATCTGTTTTATAGATTACCTTTCTGCCAGTTCAACTTTTAGAAACTTCAAAATCATGTACAATATAACTTCAGAAATTACATAAGGTTTAAAATAGGAGCAAGAGTAGGGTTTTGGTCATTTGCGCTTGCTCCTGTAAAACTGCTTATCCTTACATCTGCCATGGCCAATCTGCATTTACCTACACTATCCCCATATGCCTTGAATCTTTTAATAGCCAAAAAATCTATGGATCATATTGAATATAGTTAGTCACTGAACCTTTTCAGTTCTCCACTGCACAGAATTACATAGATCTCCCACCCTTCAAATGAAGAAAAGTTGTCAGACACAATTCTTTATAGAGTACCCTTTATTATGAAACTGTGACCTTTAATTCTGAATGCCTCAGCCAGGGAAAGCATTCTCCCTGTATCCAACCTGTCCAGCCCTACAAGAATTTTTAAAAATTTTAATGCAATCTCATTCTAAACTCTGGTGAATACAGACATAGCCTGTTGAGCCTCTCCCAAGGCAAACATCTCTCTCATAAACTAGGCAAAGTTGATGGAAAGGGGATCCTAGAAAGGTGGGAGTAGAGCAGCAATGGCCGAAGCTACTGGAAGTAATTCATAAGATGCAGGGTCATTTCATCCAAAAGAAAGAGCAACCACAGCTGACTCTTGAAGAAAGTCAAAGACAGCACAAAAGCAAAAGAGAGGGTGTTTGATAACTGGTAAAATTTGTGGGAAGCGAGAATATAACTTAAAAACCAACAGAAGACAACTTAAAAAAAAAACAAAGTGGAGAAAAGATGAAATATAAAGACAAGCTAGATAATATAAATGAGGATTCAGATACTTAAAAAGAGGCCAGAGTGGACATTAGACTGAAAAATGACACTGAAATATAGTAATGGAGAATAAAGAAATGGCAGATGAACTGAAGTATTTTGCATCAGGTTGAGAGGGAATAATAAATCAGCTACGATTGAATGCTAGAGCAACTCAATGGACTGAATGGTCTAATTCTGCTCCCTTACTAAACCCAACATTCTGAAACCAGTCTTCACTGCACTCCTTGTAAGGAAACTACAGTACTGAGCAAAAGCTAGGGCGCCCAAGACTTTTGCACAGTACTGTATTTGTCAAAATCCAGCAGAGAGCGAGTTTGTAAATCTGGCATGTTGGGAATACTAAGAGTTGAGCGTGTGGGTGGGGTTATGGGATAGGTGACAGAGTGCTTGGGGTTGGTGCGTTGCACTGGTGCAGACACACCCAGCCCCGAGTCAGCAGGCAAGGTAAATCAATTCCAAATAATTCATTTATTAATCATTAATAGAATGTCTCTCTGGTGCTTCCTGCTTCCTCCCCTCTCCCTTTTCCCAACCATGATTCTTCTCCTCCAGCTCCCTTCCCAATCTCAGTCTACAATAGAAACCCAAATTAGAATCAGGTATATCATTACTCACGTCATGAAATTTGTGTTTTTATGCAGCAGCAATTAAGTGCAATACTTAAAATTACTACAGTACTTTGCAAAAGTCTTAGCACCCTAGCTATATGTATCTGCCAAAGACTTGCACAGTACTGTATATCCTTTTTAGGAAAGGTGGTCAAACCTTACACAACACGTGTGGTTTCACCTTAACTTCAAGTAGTTAGAGTAAAATGTCATTACACCTGTGCTCATGTCCTATTGTAATAAAACAAACAGATTATTTACTTCCTAAACACCCGCTGTACCTGCATGTTCGTTTTTAGTAACCTGCGCATATGGACACCTTGGTCTGAACATTTTACATGAAACTCTGCTGCTCTGTTTTATACACCAAGGTTTCAAACATAAGTTTTAATTTGTTTTAATTAAAATGACTTAAGTTTTGATTCACTATAATAGACATTTGTGAAGTAAAATTTTAATCCAGTATGAGCACATAAAAATACTACAGGCTTCAAATTTTAAAGCCTGCAATATTCAAGAATTCCTAACGTATACAAAAATGGATCTTGACTGCTTTAAAAAAGTCTGCGTAAAAAAGATAATTCAAAAAAATAACCGTCAGTTTATTTACTTTGAGGTTACAATAACATTCCCCTTCAGCAGCCTGTTTTCATATAAAATTGGCTTTATCATCCCAGCTAGAAGTTCAGCACCTTTTTAATTTCTTGTGAATATTGAGGTAACTAGTGTATTAGTTTTAATTTTCTAAAGTTCTTTAGGCTCAAGGAACATTCCATTTGATAAGAAAATAAATATCACTTATTCAAAAAGAAACAGGAAACTTGCAGCTAACAAACAGTCAGTTGGAAGTGGTTATTTCATATGCTATAGCAGAGCACTTAATAAAACTCAAGGTATTTAAATAAAGTCCGTACGATTTTGTGAAGGCGAAATCATGTTTGACTGAATTATTAGGCTCTCTGTAAGTATCCAGGATAAGACAGAATGCCGATCTGGGTGTAGAAATGGCAGGTGGAATTCAATTCAGAAAAGTGTGAGGTTTTAGACTTTGAAAGATTGAACTTGAAGGCAGAGTACAGGGTTAATGACAGGATTCTTAGTAGTGAGGAAGAACAAAGGGAACTTGGAGTCAAAATCCATAGATCCCTCAAAGTTGCCGCATAAGCTGATAAAATGATTAAGAAGGCCTATGGTATGCTGGCATTTATTAGTTAGGGGATTTGAGTTCAAGAACCGTGGGGTTATGTTGCAACTGTATAACATTCTGGTGGTTGGACCACACTTGTATTATTATGTTTGGTGCTGGTTACCTCATTACAGGAAGGACGTGAAGAGACGATGTACTAGGATGCTACCTGGAGTAGATAATATGACTTCTGAGGAAAGGTTGAGTGAGCTAGGGCTCACTCTGGAATGATGGAGGATGAGAGGCAATTTGACAGAGCTATACACAATTAGGAGAGACATAGTCATAGTCATACTTTATTGATCCCGGGGGAAATTGGTTTTCGTTACAGTTGCACCATAAATAGTAATAGAACCATAAATAGTAATATGTAAATTATGCCAGTAAATTATGAAATAAGTCCAGGACCAGCCTATCAGCTCAGGGTGTCTGACCCTTCAAGGGAGGAGTTGTAAAGTTTGATGGCCACAGGCAGGAATGACTTCCTATGTCGTTCTGTGCTGCATCTTGGTGGAATGAGTCTCTGGCTGAATGTACCCTGTGCCCACCCAGTACATTATGTAGTGGATGGGAGACATTGACCAAGATGGCATGCAACTTGGACAGCATCCTCTTTTCAGACACCACCGTGAGAGAGTCCAGTTCCATCCCCACAACATCACTGACCTTATGAATGAGTTTGTTGATTCTGCTAGTGTCTGCTACCCTCAGCCTGCTGCCCCAGCACACAACAGCAAACATGATAGCACTGACCACCACAGACTCGTAGAACATCCTCAGCATCGTCCGGCAGATGTTAAAGGACCTCAGTCTCCTCAGGAAATAGAGACGGCTCTGACCCTTCTTGTAGACAGCCTCAGTGTTCTTTGACCAGTCCAGTTTATTGTCAATTCCTATCCCCAGGTATTTGTAATCCACCGTCCACACTGACCCCCTGTATGGAAACGGGTCACCGGTACCTTAGCTCTCCTCAGGTCTACCACCAGCTCCTTAGTCTTTTTCACATTAAGCTGCAGATAATTCTGCTCACACCATGTGACAAAGTTTCCTATCGTAGCCCTGTACTCCGCCTCATCTCCCTTGCTGATGCATCCAACTATGGCAGAGTCATCAGAAAACTTCTGAAGATGACAAGACTCTGTGCAGTAGTTGAAGTCCGAGATCTAAATGTGAAGAGAAAGGGAGACAAGACAGTCCCCTGTGGAGCCCCAGTGCTGCTGATCACTCTGTCAGACACACAGTGTTGCAAGCACATGTACTGTGGTCTGCCAGTCAGGTAATCAAGAATCCATAACACCAGGAAAGCATCCACCTGAATCACTGTCAGCTTCTCCCTCAGCAGAGCAGGGCGGATGGTGTTGAACGCACTGGAGAAGTCAAAAAACATGACCCTCACAGTGCTCGCTGCCTTGTCCAGGTGGGCGTAGACACGGCTCAGCAGGTAGACGATGGCATCCTCAACTCCTAGTTGGGGCTGGTAGGCGAACTGGAGGGGATCTAAGTGTGGCCTGACCATAGGCCAGAGCAGCTCCAGAACAAGTCTCTCCAGGGTCTTCATGATGTGGGAGGTCAATGCCACCGGTCTGTAGTCATTGAGGCCGCTGGGGCGTGGTGTCTTCGGCACAGGGACGAGGCAGGATGTCTTCCACAGCACAGGAACCCTCCAGAGCCTCAGGCTCAGGTTGAATACATAGCAAAGTACTCCACATAGCTGAGGGGCACAGGCTTTGAGCACCCTGGTACTGACACCATCCGGTCCTGCAGCCTTGCTTGGGTTGAGACGTTTCAGCTGTCTTCTCACCTGTTCAGCCGTGAAGCGCACCGTGGTGGTTTCGTGTGGGGGAGGGGTATAGTCATGAGAGCAGGGTGGGGAACTGTGAGGAGGGGAGAGTGGAATATGTGTTGGTTGGGGGCCGGCAACAGACGGCTCATGTGGGGGATGGGCAGGGGCCACAATGTCAAATCTGTTAAAGAACAGGTTAAGTTCATTGGCCCTATCCACACTGCCTTCAGCTCTTCTGTTGCTAGTTTGCCGGAACCCAGTGATGGTCCTCATCCCCCTCCAGACCTCTCTCATGTTGTTCTGCTGGAGTTTCCACTCAAGCTTCCTCCTGCACCTGTCTTTAGCCTCCCTGATCCTGGCTTTCAGGTCCCTCTGTATCGCCCTCAGCTCCTCCCTATTTCCATCTCTAAACGCCCTCTTTTTAGCGTTCAGGATGTCCTTAATGTCCTTTGTCACCCATGGCTTGTTACTTGAATAACAAAGGACAGTTCTTGTCAGAACATTGCAGTCCACACAGAAGTTGATGTAATCAGTGATGCATTCTGTGAGCCCATCAATATCCTCTCCATGTGGCTCACAGAGTGCCTGCAGTCTGTCACCTCAAAACAACCCTGGAGCCCCTCATAAGCCTCCTCCGACCATTTCTCACTGTCCTCGAGGTTGCAGGTTTACTCTTCACCAGGGGCACGTAGCAGGGTTTTAGATGCACCAGCTACGCATGCACATGGAGAGGGTGGACAGCCAGTGCCTTTCTTTCAGGGCAGCAGTGACCAATACCAGAAGACATCTACTTAAGATGAGTGGAGGAAAGTTTAGGGGAGATGTCAGATGTAGGTTTGTTATAGAGTGGTAGATGCTTGAAATGCACTGCCAGGGATGTGATAGAGGCTGATACCATAGAGACATTTAAGGGACTCTTAGAGAGGCACATGGACATAGGAAAAATAGGGGGTTATGGGCTGTGTGGAGGGACTGATCATTATGCGAGTTTGTGGAGGTCAGCACAACATCATGGGCCAAGAGCCCGTACTGTGCTCTAATGTTCTATTTTCTAGTAACATGTTGTGGATAAAGAGGAACCAGCAAATGTTTGATATCCAGAAGGCTTTAAAGTATCATATCAAAGGATATTATGGATAACAAAAGCTCATGGTGCAAGAGATGACACGTTAATATGGATGGAAGTTTGGCTGGCTAAGAGGAACCATAGTAGGGATAAATAGAATGATGTGACAAGTGTGCCAAAGGAATTGGACTTAGGCCTTAGCTTTTCAGAATTTACATTGAAACTGGTTTCTCTCGGTAAGATTGAGGCAATATAGTTAAGAAAGCAATTGTGAAGAGGATATAATAGGGCTAGGAGGGATATAAATAGGTCAACTGGAATGCAAAGGTCTGACAAAATCTGAATCCTTTTAGTTTGGCAAAAAAAGTAAAAAGCATGTCATCAAAATCATGAGACAATGTAAATATCTGGTGCTTGATTCAAAAAGCTAATCTATGCAGCAATTATGGGGGAAAAAAAGATTGGGTTTTATTATTGCTAAAGGAACTGAACAGAAAATTAGGGAGGTATTAATTCAGTAATAGGGCACTAGTGAGACCACATCTGGAGTACCATGAACAATACTGGTGGTCTTATTTAACGGAAGCCCTTAATGAATTTGAAGAGATTTAAAGGCTTAGTAGAATAAACCTAGAAATGACAAGTTACAAGTTATCTTGTGAGAAAAGGTTGGACATGCTCAGTTTCTATTTACTGGAGTTAACGTTGGAGTTGACTTCATTGGAATGTGTAAGATTCTGAGGCTTCTTTACAAGATGTGAATAAGGATGTTTCTTGTGGAGATCCTAGAATGAGAGGTGCCCAATTAAGGCAAAAATGAGGAAAACTTCTGAGAATAGCAAATTGTGGAATTGACTTCCTCAGAAGATAATGGAAACTGTTTTTTAACATCTTTAAGGCAGGTAGAGAGATAGTACATAAAACAAGGAGATGGAAGTTTATTGGGGTGAGATGGAAGTTTATTGGGGTGAGATGGAAGTTTATTGGGGTGAGATGGAAGTTTATTGGGGTTAGATGAACATGTGGATTTGAGGTTGCGACCAGATCATCCACAATTTTAATGAATTACAAAGCAAGCTTAGAGGGCCCTCTCAAATTTGCACAACTGTATTATTATGGTAGCACTGTCATGTGCATGTAACACTAAATGTGAAATAGGAAGATTTGAATTTAAAAACTGAAATATCTTATTTCTAAATGCAGAGAACAAACTGTGGAAATGACAGTTTTCAAGGAAAACACAGGAGGATGGACAACAAATGTTTACACAAAGACACCAGACGGAGGCTGGGGCTGGATCACAGCCATTGCCTTCTTTTTCACAGAAGTCCTCACATATGGCATAATTAAGTCATTTGGTGTTTTCTTTTATGACTTAATGAATTACTTCGATGAGTCCAACAGCAGAGTATCCTGGATATTATCCATCGCTGTGTTTGTAATGATGTTTACAGGTAAGGAAAACTTTTAAGTATCTGGATCATATTTTTGATTAACGTTCATCTTCCTGATTTTAAATAGAATTAACTTTGGCTGAGAATCTAGCAATAGCCTACAAGAGTCCATTTTCACCACTAGCAAACTAAGTAATTGGGCTTGGCATGTACATCAGAAGCAGTACAGAGAAATTAAAAAGCTGCAATCCCACACTTGATATCATTTGTTATAATTTAAGCTTTTAAAAGTACAGTTCTGGTAAAAGAAAAGTTCCAGAATTACTAAAGTGTTTTCTATTTCTTTTCCAAAGTCATTACCTGTTGAAATTTAGATTGGAATAAACGTTTCTGTCACCACTGCTAGTCGTCTTCATGACACTAGCCTGAAACAATTATGGAACGTTCTTCTTCCAGCCACAGTTGGTGAGGGTAAAGGAGGAAGAAATGTGCTCTGAATAGAACAAAAAACGAACGCAGTAAGGATATATGTAAATATTGAATGAAGAGTTTAAGAAGATCATTTTAATCAGATTATTAATACCCAATAGAGTATTTCAAATAATTTGAAGTAATTTCTTTGCATGGAGGTGAATGAGTTAATTAAATGATTCAAATAATCCAATATATATATAGAGCAACAAATCCAAATAGTCCAATTATTAAAAGTAACTGACTTCAAATTAAGAGTGGGTGTATTTCAGTTTGAATAGTATAGGTATATTCTGATCAGCAAGCCAGGATGATTATGATCTCTGTGCTTTATGGAATATCAGATAAATATCAAATATACTCCATATTCTGCATCTTCACAACTGACATACAATTAGGAAGGTTGCATAAAACATTTGTATGTGAACTTTTATAGGTAGAAGAATACTTGATTTTGTATTGCCTCCCAAAATGTCTTAACAAGAACAATGAACTTCTGTAGTGTTAGTCTTTCATCATTTCCACATTCCTTTTAGTTTTGAAATTTGTCCTAACATTAATTCTTAAAATCTCAAAATAGTTGTTTACATCTATCTTATTATTTTATATACATTTATTTTTTTCCTTCTCAGATCCACTTTTTTTATCCTACATTTCTGATTGATTAATTAATTGTATTAGCTGCAATCTCTTTCTGTCCTTTTTTCAATAAATGGAGACATTGAACACTTTGACAGGACAAATAAACAGTAGAGCACAGTGAAAATGCAGCAACTCAGTCAGATCAAGATAAGATGCTACAACAATATGCCTTAATAATGTCCTAGGATATTCACAGAGATGTGGACATCAAGGGTTTTGAAGATAGCCTGAAAGGAGGGAAGCAGGTGAGAATCCTAGGCTTATATAATAGAGAACATTTTCACATAATTATGTAGGCCTAGAATTACATACTGAGAATGGTACAAATTTGGATAAATGAAGATTTGAAGAAAATGCAGAAAAGTAGTAATAGATGAGGTGTACTTGTTGTGGGAAGGCATGAATAGCAGGGGCTTGAGTGAGCTGAAAATGAAAAGATGGAGAAAAGTCAAGAGCACTGGGCTGATGGAGTCTGGAATTAATGGTAAAACGGATGTGACATTTCATTGAGACAGATGGCTAAAGTGACGGAGTGAATAGTTAGCAATATATGGGAGAGTGGATATGGAATTGAAGGCTTAACTAGATCTTGAACAGTGTGTTAAAATCGTTAATAACCCAAATAGGGTGGAATTCATGATGAATTTATTAAGAATATCAGCAGTAATATTGGAATAGAAAGACCAACATCAAACTCAGGCTGACAGCACTGAGGGGGATTGGTTAGGATAGAGCTCAGTTGGCATTAACATAACTGTAGATGTTGAAGATGCTATCAAGATCCTTCATATTGATAAATGTAGAAGGGCTAAGGAAAGATCTAGGGGGTGATCAAAATCCTTGGAGATGCATGTCTGGAGATGCTTCGGTTAGTCATCCAAGTAAAAAAGAACCAAGAAACGACATACAGTCCCTGTCAAGAGATCTTTGACCTGAAAAATTATCTGTTTCATTCTCCATTGGTGCCTGACCAGAATACTTAACAGCATTTTCAATTTCAATTCAGATTTACAATATCTTCAGATCAGTTTGGAAAGAAGTGTAGAAGAAAAAAAGCTGAAGTGTTTTCTTGGAGGGGTGTGGGTATATGGCAATTGTTTAAAAACTATCACAGTCCTCATAAGGGATAACATTAGAAGAATGTTTAAATGAAGAATTGAACAAAACAACATAAAAGGATAATCAACACTATTGACTGTGTACTATAAATCTTTGAACCATGCAAGAGAGATGCAAAGAACTACAGTAATAATAGTGGGAATTTTAATTAACCTAATATTAGCAGCCAATATAACGGACACAGAATTCCTGCGTTACATTCAGGAAGACTATGACACAGTTAATAATACGCCAAACATAAAAGACAATTTCAGATTTGGTTTTGGGAAATAAAGCTGGGTCGATGGTAGAAGTATTACACTGTTATTGAACAAGGCAAAGATTGGTTCTAAATTCTGGTAAACCTAATTTCACTAGCTGAGAAGTGATTTAATGAGAGGGTAAATCAGTCTTGCAGCAATGGGAAGGAAGCATTTGAGTAGGAGATTCAGGTTGTTCAGGGTAAACATATTCTTAAAAAAAATTACTCTTGCCAAATCTAGAGCTACATGGATGACAAGATACATAGGTAGTAGGATGGCATAAAAAAGGAAACTTATTTCAGATACCGCGTTAACGTGCTAGAAAGCTTGGAATAGCATAGAAAGTACAAAACTGAAATTAATGGAAAATTAAGAAAAGTAGTATAATATTGGAAAGTAGATTTTAAAAGGCAATGAGATTTTGTAAGTGCATAAAGACCAAGGCCATAACTAATCAACCCATTATACTACAATCTAAACAAGAAACAGGGGTTATGCTAAAATTGTATATAATACTGAATGGACCACAGATTCAATACTCCTACATTTCTATTCACATTACAGGAAAATGTGATTACATTAGATGATGCAGAGGTGTGTAAATATGTTAACAGGACTGGAGCATTGTAGCTATGAGTGGTGATCAGAATCAGGTTTATTATCACCGGCATGTGACATGAAATTTGTTAACTTAGCAGCAGCAGCTCAATGCAATACATAATCTAGCAGAGAGAGAAAAAAATAAATAAAATAAAATAAAATGTAATAAATTATGTACATTGAATACATTTTTTTAAATGTGCAAAAACAGAAATACTGTATATTAAAAAAAAGTGAGGTAGTGTCCAAAGCTTCAATGTCGGATGGCAGAGGGGAAGAAGCCGTTCCTGAATCGCTGAGTGTGTGCCTTCAGGTTTCTGTATCTCCTACCTGAAGGTCACAGTGAGAAAAGGGCATGCCCTGGGTGCTGGAGGTCCTTAATAATGGGCACTGTCTTTCTGATTGGATATGAATTTTGACAGAGGAAATATTTAAGTGAATTTAAAAACTGAAGGTCCTACACAAGGTTAATAGGAAGGAATTATTTCCCTTAGAAAGTTCAAAAACCAGGATTTGAAGTAATTGGTCGAAAGATTAGAGGGGAGATGAAGAAGTTATTTTACACTCAAAGACTGACATAGGGGTACCAGCGTAGCGCAGCAGTTATTGCAATGCTATTACCGCACAAGGCATCTGAGTTCAATTCTGGCATCTGCTTGAAGAAAGTTTGTATGTTCTTCCCCTGACCACGTGGGTTTCCTCCCACAGTCCAAAGACTTACTAGTTACGCAAACACGAGGAATTCTGCAGATGCTGGAAATTCAAGCAACACACATCAAAGTTGCTGGTGAACGCAGAAGGCCAGGCAGCATCTCTCGGAAGAGGTACAGTAAACGTTTCGGGCCGAGACCCTTCGTCAGGACTAACTGAAAGAAGAGCTAGTAAGAGATTTGAGAGGGGGAGGGGGAGGGGGAAGATCCAAAATGATTGGAGAAGACAGGAGGGGGAGGGACGGAGCCAAGAGCTGGACAGTTGATTGGCAGAAGGGATATGAGAGGATCATGGGACAGGAGGCCTCCCCCCCCCCCCTTTTCTTTCTCCCTAGGCCTCCTGTCCCATGATCCTCTCATATCCCTTTTGCCAATCAACTGTCCAGCTCTTGGCTCCGTCCCTCCCCCTCCTGTCTTCTCCAATCATTTTGGATCTCCCCCTCCCCCTCAAATCTCTTACTAGCTCTTCTTTCAGTTAGTCCTGACGAAGGGTCTCGGCCTGAAACGTCGACTGTACCTCTTCTTAGAGATGCTGCCTGGCCTGCTGCATTCACCAGCAACTTTGATGTGTGTGACTTACTAGTTAGTAGGTTTATTAATTATTGTAAATTGTCCTGAGAGGTATATTGTTTAGATGGAGAGTTTTAAACATCAAAGGCAGCTGAAAGTCAAATCTCTTCCAAAAGATTCATCTTGTTAAGTACTGTTTGGATGACACAAACACATATTCCTAAAATATTTTATATCAATGGAAAATCTACCTTTGCCTATGCACTCTTCATTGTGAATACCCACTTTATATTTAAATAATAAGTGACAAACTAAACTTTTTCTACTGGAAGAGATTAGAGGCTGATAATTATAAAAACAGCCTCATGAATTTTCTTTTTTTGAGAAGAGAGCAACACTTGTAAATAAAGAGCTGCTGCATATTCTGGAATAAAATGCAGTTTGGCTAGTGAACAAATAGAGCAATAGAATGCTATTAATTTCATGGGCCAGAACCGTGATAACTTTCATTGCTGAATACAAATTTCTTGGCAGTTTTGGCATTATTGTAAACCCACTCCTTGGATATATTTGTGTTCATGGATTGGAAATAGCAGAAAATGGCATTATCACATTATAAACAAAACAATAAAATCCTTTACAGAAATGTTTGTGTTTGCATTCCCCAACGATATTTGACCTGTTAATTGGTGAACTCATGGATGTCATTGGGAACAGATTTATATTTTGCTGATTAATTTGATATGTGATTGAATAATTTTATATTTCAATGAAATTGGATAATGGATAACAATGGCATGTCCTCCAACTGATTGAGAAATTCAATAATTTACTAAAAATGTTGTCTAATCTTTTGTAATAAATCTATCAACTTTACATTATCGTTGATAAAACTGCAAGAACTGGCCTGTTCTGGCTGGCATAATAAAGGATATGAAGGCACCAGAGCGCATGCAAAATTAATGATGCCAAAACTGCATGGTTATACCCATCAGGTAAAGATGAACTATATGCGCCTCTTCTCTTGAAACATGAAAGCCAAGGGTAATACAATAGAGGTCTTGACAACTATTGTAGTCTTTAATCAGTAAGCAGAAATGATGATTCTATTTTTGGGAAAGTACAAAATCACAGGCCTGCAGGTGGTGGTCAGTGAGAGATCAAATATATTTAAAAAATGCTTCAGGATCTGAAACCTGCTGTAACAGTGTAGTTGAAATCAAATGTATATATGCATTAATTGCAAAGCTAGATAAGGGAATTGAATGTCATTTTAACAGTTAGATGGTCTATTTCTGTGCCATATTCTTTAAATATTACCAGCACTTGCTGCTGTATCTGAATTTTCCATCATGTATTTAAAATGGCAGCATCAAAAACGTTTAAGATTTTACCCCCCTGCTTGCAGTCTCGCATTTATTATTTCCTGAGTATTTCAATTCGTAGACAAAAGTTCACAGTATACCAGAGTTGAAGCAGACTGGATAATTTGAATATTTTGCTTTCCTCATAATTATCCACAGGTATTGGTTGTTCTGTTCCCACCCACCCCCCACCCCCCAATCACCAGGCTTAATCTGGTCATATTAGCTATTGTTAATAGATTTTATTTTGTAGATCCATTTAAAAAAAAAGTATTTGTTTTCCACACTTTATGCAATTCTGGACTTACAGACTGCATTGAACTGAGGGCAAGAATTAAAGATTCATGAACAAGTTTACAGGAAGATAAACCGGAAATGAAAAATTTGAGCATCATGAAACAGGCACTGTTTCTTGTGGTAATGTGTTGCTAAGCTTGGCTGACTTGCTTTAGAGAATTATAAAGCAAAAGCCATTCACCTCCTCAAAATAGTGAAGAAAAATGTTAGGACAGATGGCCTTCTACAGACAAGATCCATTCTTGGGCTGCATCAGAGTGATACAGTTGTCAGCCAGTCATTGTTATGGGACTGGAGATGGAGGATACAAAGTCAGTTATTCGTCAAACTTTACCAAGCAAGAAAATTAAGAGATTATTGAGTTTCACTGTCTCCAAACAATTTTTCTTTCATTTACTCCCCTGCATTTGTTCTTTGTAAGCTGCTTTGGTTTCTCTTTATTCCACCATCTCCTTATCTTCAGTAAGCATGTTTAGTTTTAATAAATTGATAAAAAGTTATGTAGCAAATTAAAAACCACTCCTGTGTGTTGGCCTAGTGAAAAGATTCTTAATGAAAAAATATAATCAAAATTGGGTAGGTCAGTAGATGCTAGATTATATCTGGAGATTGATTCAAAAAATGAATTGAATAGAACATTAAATAACCTAGCCTTCCTATTCAGATACTATTTTTCACAAGATCACATTAGATAACAAGTAAATCATAATAATCATATAGGAAATAAAAGATAACTATGTAAATTCTAAATTTCACTTGCAGTTTCATTATTACATGTTACTGAGTGCTCTAGTTCATCTGCTAGCTTTATGTATATTACAACTTGTACATTCATTAACTTTGTCAAAACTCCATTACTTGTTGAATCTCATCACATCATTCATAAACATAGCCCCAAGCTACATGGTTCAAATACCAATACCAAGCAGTATGATGCTGATCTCTCTTTAACAATGCACTATTTATTATCTCCACCAAGTGGATGAATTCTGCATAACCCTTGCTCTGATTCACCTTTATGATATCAAGGATAAGTTAAAGAAAAACTTGTTAATAAGCTCAATTGAAACCAAATGAGAAGTTTTAGATTTCAATATACATTGTTGATTCCAGTTCAAAATATTGTGGTGAAATGCAGCTTCAATTTTATCCAGCTCAGGAAAACATTATAAAAATAACACATTTAGCCCCTTTGCATTTAGCTGCAGTAGTTAACTTGGCTAAGTATATGTGAATGGTGTATGAAATGCCTTGTGAATTTACTCCAATTATATGAAAATAATTAAGCATTGCCAAGACAACTTACAAACATAAAGATTTTGTTTTTTTTTAAATCTCTTTCCCACAGCAAAACAGGTTTCAGCTAGTGCCTGCTAAACATTCTCTTACTCCACTTCGGCTCAAGAATTTAGGTCACGAAAGAATCTGCTGAATCCTGTTAAAGTGAAACGTTAACAAACGTCAACACTGCCAGACAAAGAGAAGACTGAACAACACTTCTGTATACCAGTACAGTACCTAATGAACCACTAGAAAAAAAAATCAAGAACAGTACAAAAATCAAAGCAATTGTAATGGCTGAGTTGAATTCATAAAATGGAAGTCAGGGTTGAGTTTATTGTAAGTTCCAATCCTTAATGTTTTTAAATCGATGGACAGTGCAGCAAGCAGGATCCAAGTATTGCATGAAATACAATGCAATTTTCTTTTGGCATTCAACGGGTACAGTTTACAAACACCTAGAACAATTTTGTTAGAAAGAGGACTCGCACAATCAGCACACCTTTTCTTTTGGAAAAAAATTTAAAGTGTGTATGTGTGTGTGTATGTATATGTATGTGTGTGTTTTTGTTTGAGGGGGAGCAGGGGACAGAGTTGGTCAAAAATTAATCAAGTAATGTCGACATTATAGTTATAAATACAGTCAACCATTTACATTGCTGTGGCAAAATCAGGAGAAAGTAGTCAATTTCAGGATCTCAATCTTTCTTAAATGTATCTGAATTGACTACCAGTAAAGATCTGCTGTCAAGGAGTAAAGTTCCCCTTGCAATTGATCATTTTAGCCTGCAGTTCAAGTTGATATAATTGTCAAAGGGCTTTAATTACCAAACTAATGAGTTACTCTAAGAGAAACCAGAATTACATACATTAAACAACAGGAATTCTGCAGATGCTGGAAATTCAAGCAACACACATCAAAGTTGCTAGTGTACGCAGCAGGCCAGGCAGCATCTCTAGGAAGAGGTACAGTCGACGTTTCAGGCCGAGACCCTTCGTCAGGACAGTCCTGACGAAGGGTCTCGGCCTGAAATGTCGACTGTACCTCTTCCTAGAGATGCTGCCTGGCCTGCTGTGTTCACCAGCAACTTTGATGTGTGTTGCTTACATAAACTATTTAAGTTAAATTACATAGTGTTTAGTTTATGTGCTTCTAAAAGCAGTAGGAAAAAGTAACCATTACTCAATTGCATTACTGTACAAAGTGAAAGCGTTATGTTAATCTGAGACTTTCAGTGATTAGAAAGGGTAGCTTGATTTACAATTGCTGAAATCATGAAAATCAAATGCATTTTTTTTTAAATCAAGTGTTGCAACATCAGGTTGCTGCCCATGTTGTGTGTTTTCTTTCATTTTATTCTAAAAATGCAATGATTTCAATAAATTATTGATCCAAACTCATTATAATCTCTTAAAATATCTAATCTACCTGTTAAACATTTGGTTTTTTAGATTTTTTCCTTTAGGGTTTCAATATCTATGTATATTTTAATAAAGTTTTCATCCTCAAAAAACTGAAGCTTAAGTGCACTTTTGGATAAGCAATTTTTCAAGCTTAATTTAATTGGCCCCATATCATCTCTTGGAGCATGAATTGGATGAAGGTTGGGGAGGGCAAGTGAAAATGTCCCTTCACCTCTCCTAGAAATATATATCCAAGCATTTAATTTGGACAGAATAAGTAGTTTTTTTTAAAGCCTTCAAGCCTTATCCGCAATTCCAATAGATTAAAACTGATCTTCAATTGTAATTGCAAATATTAGTCTTGGTTCCATGTGTTTGTGTTTTAATTTATCTGCTCCTATACAGAATAGCTTAAAAGGTATGTAGATTAAAAAATGTGTACCATATCTGCACTAGATACATTGGTGACAATTCAACTAATGTTTTGTTTTTCTTCTCTTATTCTTTTCTTCCTCCTCACCAAAAGTTTATTTTTGACCCCTTCCCTCTAGGTCTCCCGTGCCACTTACTCTATGCCCGAAGAGAAGGTGGACAGCCGATCTGATCCCAGAGTCCTAACAATGCTGCTATGCGACTGGCTGCTAGGAGTTGTGCGTGAGTGGCACAGGGCATGTGTGCGTGTGTGTATGTGTGTGTGCGCGTGTGTTTTTTTCCTCTTTGTGAAAAACACCAGTGTCAATCTTTACCACCTCAGATACATTCATTGGAATTTCAATCTTACCAAAGGCTGAATGCCTTACAGCATTTCCTCTTGAGTTTCTACTCATTTCCACTTTCCTCTGCTGTCTCTTTCTCTCGCCTTTTTGTGATTTCTCTCCTTGTGAACTTGCACATTGTGTACTTTTGAGGATGAATCTGAACTATACCATTGCAGAAATTGTATTATATACCTGTACTCTACATTTGTGCTGGTTAGATCAACTGCATGCGCCAAAATACCAATGTTTTACTCTTGTTTTATTCTTTCCAAACATGTTAGGTCTACGAATTGCATTGTATAAACCATGGTGATTATGAATTGTAATATATTGTGCAAGGACAAACAAGTGGCATACTTTGTCCAGCAAAACAGGGTTTGGGCTCTTTTAGCATGCCACTTGATTTCCTATTCCAAACCAGTTTGTCCTGAGGCTACATATACCTTTTGTGGGCCAGAGCCGAGAAATTTGGGCCTGTGTATTACCTTCAATTAACAATTTACGTAGCTCAAAGTTAGTTGGGAGAAGCAGGAGTGCTTGGTTTCCCAACACTCTTTCCCTCCTCATTTGGATTGTTTGAAAAGATCTTGTATTTATCACTATAAGTTGATTAGGATCAAATTTTGCTAAACTTCTACAAACCAGGAAACAACCTGCTGAATTTTCAGTTTATTGACCACTTATTGCACATATTCAAATTTACATTTTAATTCATAGCCGTACATCTGGTAACGCTTAAAATCCTGATACATCTCAAAGGCCTTTGCTATTCTTCAAATAAATCAATTCTTCCATCAGTATGTTTCAAAACAAGATGCTCCGATAACATGGAAATTTTCCTGCTTTTAATACAGAATGGCAAATTAATTAATTTGCTATTTATGCTTAATAGTATAAAATTACTGCTTTCTAGCAGTGATCAACAGGCTTAATTTTCTTACTACTTTTTACCAACATTAAAAATCCACACCTCGCTTCCAGTAGAAGGGAATTGGTGCCTTTATTTACTCTTCATTTTTGGTCTGGTTATCGTCCAGGTATGGTCCAGTGCTTGAAATTAGCCATTCATTTCCCCCTGCCAATTCTGTTCTGTGCTACTTAAGCATTTAAGTAGGAACAGATAGGTGGTAATTTTAAGTTAGATGCTTATAAACTTAGCCTCAGCTCTTTTAAGTTTCTGGGCCTGGCCGTGTAAATAATACATTGTAAATAGTGTAAAACAGTGCTTTGTTGGTCTAAATCTGACAGGCAAGAACCCAACCTAGATCATTACTGTTAGTTTATGGGGTTGAGATTGAATAACCAGAATGATTCACGTATACTCAAGAAAGGAATTTATGGGCTGAATGTGTTACGGATATTTGATCTAGAACTCTCTGTAGAAAAGATAAAAGGAATACTAACAAACTAAGTGTTCAGTGCATCTAATCAATGCAAAGTAGCAATAAGCAGAAATTTAAACAATCAAGCTTAAACAACAACTAAGTCCACTCAATTTTGATCAGTGAGAAACAAAGAGTTCATTCAACTATTCGAGGCAGTCCTTAGTGATTGAGGAACTTTTCAGCATTGCAAAAGAGGCATGGTAGATGTTAGTGACACTATAGAGCTGCTGTCTCACAGCGCCAGTCAGGTTCACTCCTAACTTCTGCTATCTGTGGAGTTTACATATTTTCCCCTTGACCACATAGATGTCCTTTGGAATCTTTGGTTTCCTTCCACATGCCAAAGATGTGTGGTTTGTTAGGTAAATGGCCACTGTGAACTGCCCCTAGTGTGTTTGTGAATAGTAGCATCTGTGAAAATTCAGGGGAATGTGTGGAGAAATAAATAGGATTATTGCAAATGGATGTTTGATGGTTGACAAGATTTGCAAGGTTTATGGGCCCGTTCACATGCTACATGACCCTCTACAGGTCATTGTCTTTCCATTCCTTAACGATTTAACAAAGTTAAAGAGTCAAACTAGTGGAAGGTAAACTGTTGTTGGAAAATACATCAGTTACTTCCACAAAGAATATAAAATTGTTTCAAGGAAGCAGATGTGACTTTAAAAAGATAGAATTAAAAAGGCCAAAAGCCTTCCTCAAATATAAATATTCTTGCCCTATTTATAATTGTTTTGCCAAAAAGTTATGATTGTCTAAAACATGATTTGTTCAACACAAAAAACAATTTCTTGCATGTTTATAACTTGACAATTTACTTAGTACATCTAGTGAATGTGGTTTTAATTTTAAACAAATTTCCAAGCAGTTATAAAGAAACCATTTATAACTGGGTAAAGGGAGAAAAAAAAACAGGGTGCTTACAAATACCAACAAATTTCAAGACAAGCCTTTTGGCATAACATCAGGAGCCAAATGGCCTGTCCAGTGCTGTACTGTTTTATGTTCTAAAATCTTAGTTCCTTATCTACACTCCATGAGACTTTTGATCTAATTTATATAAATAAGATGAAGAAAGCCCCTGTAGAATTAGTAATAACTACAATTCAGACTTTGGATTATTAAAGATAATGTGGAATGAGTTTTGAGATTCAGTTGGGAAGAAAGTAAGTAGGATTGTAAGCAACAATGTTTTGGGGTGAAAGTGCACTATTACTAAAACACAGAAAACACTTTTAGTAAATCTGGGTGCTATATTAGTGAATTTTTTAGCAAGACAGATCTTGACAGCAATCATTGTGCAATGCTGTTTTGAAGTCATGCTGCCACTTTGGGGATCACAAACCCAGCAAAAGCCCTCCCCAGAAAAGACTACGAACCAATACTACTTCAAACAGTTATCCACTTTTTACGGATTGGTTATTTAGTTGACTTCTCTTGCTTGTTGTTCCTTTTCATTGTTCTTTCAAGTTACATAAGCATTTTCAGGGTGAGACAGGTGTTGGAGGACTTTACCTTGACGTCAACCATTCTCCTTAAATTAGCTGTTATCAGACATGAATGTATTGGTAGACATTTACCTTGTATTACTTGGCATGCGCATTGCCAGAAGAGATGGTGGAGGACATATCCATTCAGACTAGTTAAGTCATGTTCTCACTTGAACCTTGGTAAACAAGAGAGGATACATCTCTATAAAAGGACTTCCGTACTGAAATCTACTGTATATTACAGCCACAAATGCCATTACAGGCTGTCATGAAGACCTTGGCAAGTAACTTATAGGCAACTTGTTATTGCTCTTTCCAGGCTGGTGAAAAAAAGAACACAGTGATTTTCTTTAGAGTTAATTTTAGCCAAATGCTTTGAAGTGGGAGTGTCACTACCAGCTGATCCATTGGCAGCACTATTATAACAACTATGTGCTTGCTACACACTCATTGAAAATCATGCTGCCACACAAAATCGGAGTAAAGATCACTAGAATGCAGAAATGGGTCTTAAGTTGTGGACTGATCCAGAGAAGCCCTGCAGCACCTGGCAGAGAAGTTGTCAAGATTCTACACAAGCCCAAAATCATGAGGGTAAAACCTTGCCACCAGCTATACGACGAAAGGTTTAAGGGCACAAGAAGGGATGGTCAATTGAAGAAATTCTGCCTGGCTAAATTATTTTTCATTAAAAAAAGACATCCAAGAGCATTACTAGTAACTACAAACCAGATTTTCTACTTATTAAGTCCCACAACTTGTCTTCTTTCACTTTAATGTTAGCACGTGCAGGTCAGTGACCAAATGCACTATGAAATAGTGTGATAAACAAAACGTAGATTTAATAGATCTAAATTGAAAACAAAGATAAAGTTAATATATGTGTAGGAAATGGAGTATATCTGAAGACCTTCCTAGGTGCCCTGTGGATTCAGAACCCCTCCTGCAGCAAGATCTCTACAACAGTATTTGAGAATCTTGGAATCCAATATTGTGAGATTTCTCTAGGCAAACAATGTTTCATAAGTTAGATTTATTTCTTGCCAGGAGCAGCTCTGGATATAGTAGTATGCAAAAGCCTTTTGGCACATATACATATAGCTAAGGTGCCCAAGTATTTCGTACAGTACTGTACTAAATATTTACCGATATTAACAAAAACTTAACATTTGCAGGTATTGCTGTTTTAAGAGCATATAGAGGATGGAGATGGATGTCTTTCCACCATTTGCTTCAAATCAAATCAAAATTAACCCATGCAGGAACTGATATAAAAACAGTTTACAGTACTGTGCAAAAGCCTTAGACACCATAGCTATAAATACATGCCTACGACTTTCACGCAGTACTCTATGTCAAAGCTTCTTTTTAGCAGTGCAGACCTAGTTTTAATTCAAAGTAGCCACTCAGAATACTAGGACCCCGCTGATGGATCTACCTAATGAATTACATAGAGCTAGCTGACAGATAAAATCATGGAAAGAAGCCTACGCCACCAAGTTCCTGTACAGGTTGCAATGGAATTAAAGAGGGGCTGTGAATGTTAATTTGCAAATCCCATGCCCTTGGATCTGAAAGGAAAAATGAAATAGAACTGTGGCTAAAATGGCATTCTCATAACAATGAACCAGCCAATTATATTCATCCTATTAATGACACATTTCAAATTCTTTAGATAACTTGCTAAGAGCATACTGGTGTTATTTTAATATTACCTCATTTGCATTTTTAGATGTCTAAATTTGCAACATTATTACATAGATATATGCAGTTAATCAGAACAATGTAACAGACAAAGTCCTGAGAAACTGAAAATAGTAATGGTAAACAGAAGTGCTACATCATAACTGGTCTGGTATAATTTACATTGGCAATTATAAAAGTTGTCAAAGTTGGAATCTGTTGCATATTTAGAGAAAGAAACTTGTATCAAGTCATAAATGAAACTTTTTGCCTGTTAATCCTCCAGCTTAAATACATTTCCAGCTTTAGCCCCTTGGCCCATAGAGTATTACAATTCTTGGTTAGAAATTCTCTTAAGTTTAACAAGATTTTCAGACACAGGCATAAGCAAAAATAATCCAATTATATGATTAAAATACATTCTCCAATGAAAACAGCACAAAATACTGAAATATTTGTCCAACCACAGACTGTTAAAAATGTGGCTAACAGTCATGAATGAGGTTATCTGATAGTTAGATAAATTTTAAATAAGCATTTCTTTGGACTCGTACTGATTTTTGTTCATATTTACTCCTAGTTTTACTTTTGGTCATAATACATAATATTTGAGCATAACCTTGACAATGACAGGCTATTTTCAGGTTGTGGCCACAAAGAAAGTGAATTTACAGTTGAGGAAAATTGATGCAAAACTTGAAAATATTAATTTATTTGTATGAGTATTAACTATTTTTGTCTAACCAGAAAGTCAGGAATGTATTGGTTGGTTATATTTCATTGTAGTGCAGTACTGTGTGCAGATTCATTAAGGTGAAGGTTTTCCAGTAATCTACATTATATATAGAACATTTAAAACTACAATAATGCTGTACTTAAAATTAGATAGGAAGTTTGTCAAGGAGAACAGCACCAGTAATAGTGAATTACAGTTGTTGTTGTAACAGCTTCCCCCCCACCCAACACATCCTGCCATTCCTCGTTATCTTCCCAGTTTACTTGCATTGGGCTAACTGTTAGTCCATTCCTCACCGTCTGACTGACTTTGATGTGCCATGCCTTTACCATTTAATCATGGGAATAATTTCTTGGCTCTCCCACTGCTAAACTCAAGTTTCTTGATACAAGTAGTTCAGCCAATGTGGTTAAGTCTTCTCTTGGAAGAGAATTCAGGTGCAGCAAAAACGCTGTTAGTAAGCTGGGGTCCACAGACCCCTTGCTTAATGGCATTGGTCCCTAACATATAAAAGGTTGGGAACCCTTGGCGGAGTCCAGCAATGAATTTCAGACTCCCTTAATTGATTTCACATTGAATTCCCCCAGTGTTATTGTTTTACATGCAGTATTATGAAGAATATCATAACATGCAACAGAAAGCAAAAGTAGAACAAATTTTATACAATTACATGCTAATGACAAAAATGTATTTGCTGTGTAGGTAAAGTAGTTCTGTACTACATAGAACTTTTGTTTAGATTTAATAAGAAACTGCAGCATTATTTCTGTTACTTCATGCTCCAACTTCTCACTATGGCATGAGTATATCAATTGGGTAAATAAAATTTACCATTTACCACGATGTAATGTATTGCTCTCAAAATTGTGTAACTTAGCTTAAGAATTCAAATTACTTCAGGCTCGATAGTTTTAATGACTTGTTATAATTTGATTATTTATACTTAAAACTAGGCAGCTTGCATATATCTTAAAATATTCTGGTCAGATGAACTGGAAGTGAGAGGGGTTCAAGCAATAATTTCTGTTCTACAGATGTGCCCACAAAGTTAGTGTTCATTAACTGCAAAGAACACAGCTTTCAAGAAATAGGGTAACGGGGCACTTAAGGGCATTTTAACCAATTTTTTTGATGCAGGCAATTGAGTTTTAAACTATTTGATGGGATTACAAACAGTGTCCCCAACTATTCTAATTATTTTCATCAGAAACCTTACTTGGTTTTAAAATTTTCAGTAATACTTGAGTGCACTGGTTCTAGCTGGAGATGAAAATCAGTGTCAGAAAGAAAGACGGTAGAAGCTTTGAAAAAAAACAGTAATTTTTTCATAACCACGATAGGCAGAGTGGAATGAAAGCATCCATATTTTATCTTTAAAAAGTGTGTTGTATGTTTGATATTTATATCAATGTTTTCCTTTTATAAATTACTAAACATGAATTTTTAAATTGTTACAGGGATTTGTAGGTAAATAATTATTTTGGAATAATCTTTTTATCCCTTATGAAATAGGATTTCAGTTTAATCTGCAAATGAACTTCTCTACATTCTTTTCTACTGCAAATATTTTTGTACTGCACTGTATGTTTTACACAATGCAAGTAATTCATTTATTGATCCAAGGTTTCCTTGCAAATGGACCATTAACAGAAACATCAAGCCATTGCCAAAAAATAAGAGTATTTTCTATTCACAACTATTACAATTATGGCATTATATATTTTATCACAAGCTGCTCCAATTGCTATTGGCCATCCATGAGAGATTAGTATATAACCCAAGTGTTATTCAACTTGGTGCTCACTTCAAACAGACCTAATTTAATAGAGAGAACTTGTCATTTGATTACACCAAAGCCTGTTTCTCTCACTTCAATTGGATGTTATACAAATTCTCCTTATTAAAATTTTTTTTGCATTGCTCTAAGTCTTTCTGTTCTGTATTGTATCTCAATTTTATTTTTTTGTCATCCACTTTCATTTTTCTATTTAATCATTGCTGTCGCTTATGAATCTTAGAAACTTATGACTGAAAGATGACTGGATTCTTTTGCATTTCATTTCAGTGACTTGATCCACTTAATGACTTGTATTTTTCAATTTTCATTGGGTCTTACTTGCAACATAACACTAACAAAACTGCGCATGAATACAATAGTGCTTCCAAAAATTAAACCATTTCACAGAGAATACAAGGAAGATTCTTATAAATTATTGGGCCAGGACACATATAACATAAACCCAGGATATAAATAAATTTATACACATAGACACTGAATATAAAACCATACTTCTATTCTATAAAATAGTAGAAACTTGGGAGTTTGAACTATTAAAATAATTATCTATAATGAAATCAAGCAGAAAGTTGAGCTAACATTGTTTTTCTTTCTTTACAGCCCCACTGTCCACAATACTAAGTAATCACTTTGGTTATCGCCCAGTAGTGATGCTGGGTGGACTTCTTGTTGGTTTGGGAATGATGGCAGCGTCGTTTGCACGGACAATTGTAGAAATGTACATTACTATTGGATTAGTATCAGGTAATTACTAATTCCATGTTTGCACTCAACAAATATGTTTCGCAGATTTAAACCAGCTAAACCGATGCTGCACTCTTCATTGAATTAAAATTCAGAAGGTCTGGATTCTCTCCCATTATAATTCCATTGATTGCAACTTCTCTATTGTGAATGCTAAACTTCTAAAAAGATATTGAAAATACTATCTACAATGCCTATAAAAAATATTCACCCCCCCCAGAAATTTTCATGTTTCATTGTTTAACAACAGCCAATTACAGTGGATTTAATTCTTTTGACACTGATCAGAAAAAGACTCTTATGTTGAAGCAAAAGCAGATCTCTACAAAGTGATCTAAATTAACTACAAATATAAAACACAAAATAATTGATTGCTTAAGTATTCACCCCCTTAATAAGTTAAATGGAGATTACTGTGTGCAGTCATGGTGTTTCAATTGGTTGTATTAAAAATACAATTCAATTGAATGTAGTAGGACCAAATACTGGTGAGCCAGTACCCTGGCAAAAACTATACCATGAAGACAAAAGAACACTCCAAGGAACTCTATGCAAAGGTTATCAAAAGGCACAGGTCAGGGGATGGATGCAAGCAAATTTCCAAGTCACTGATTATCCCTTGGAGTACAGTTAAGTCAATCATCAAGAAATGGACAAAATATGGCACAGCTGTGAATCTGCCTAGAGCAGGCCATTCTCAAGAACTGAATGACATTGCAAGGGGACGAGTGGGGGTGGCCACCAGGAGATCTATGACGTGTGGAGGAGTTACAAGCTTCAGTGGCTGAGATGGGAGAGACAGCACGTACAACAATTGTTGTTCGGGTGCTTCTTCATTCACAGCATTATGGGAGAGTGGTAAAAAGAAAGGCACTTTTGGAAGACAACAACTCACATGAAATCTCAGCTAGAGTTTACCAGAAGGCATGTAAGAGACTCTGAGGTCAGCTGGAAGAAGGCTGTATGGTCTGATGAAACCAAAATTGAGCTCTTTGACCATCAGACTAAACACTATGTTTGGTGTAAGACCATAAGACAAAGGAGAAGTTGGCCATTCGGCCCATCGAGTCTGCTCTGCCATTTTATCATAAGCTGATCCATTCTCCCATTTAGTCCCACTCCCCTGCCTTCTAACCATAACCTTTGATGCCCTGGCTACTCAGATACCTATCAATCTCTGCCTTAAATACACCCAATGACTTGGCCTCCACTGCCGCCCGTGGCAACAAATTCCATAGATTCACCACCCTCTGGCTAAAAAAAATTTCTTCGCATCTCTGTTCTGAATGGGCACCCTTCAATCCTTAAGTCATGCCCTCTCATACTAGACTCCCCCACCATGAGAAACAGTTTTGCCACATCCACTCTGTCCATGCCTTTCAACATTCGAAATGTTTCTGAGGTTCCCCCCTCATTCTTCTAAACTCCAAGGAATACAGTCCAAGAGCGGATAAACGTTCCTCATATGTTAACCCTCTCATTCCCGGAATCATTCTAGTGAATCTTCTCTGAACCCTCTCCAATGTCAGCACATCCTTTCTTAAATAAGGAGCCCAAAACTGCCAACAGTAGTGCCTTATAGAGCCTCAACATCACGTCCCTGCTCCTATACTCTATTTCTCTAGAAATGAATGCCAACATTGCACTCGCCTTCTTCACCACCAACTCAATCTGGAGGTTAACCTTAAGGGTATCCTGCACAAGGATTCCCAAGTCCCATTGCATCTCAGAACTTTGAATTTTCTCCCCGTTTAAATCATTGTCTGCCCATTTATTTCTTCTGCCAAAGTGCATAACCATACACTTTTCCAACATTGTATTTCATTTGCCACTTCTTTGCCCATTCTCCCAATCTATCCAAGTCTCTCTGTAGACTCTGTTTCCTCAGCACTACTGGAGCCTCCACCTACCTTTGTATCATCAGCAAACTTAGCCAGAAAGCCATCTATTCCACAATCCAAATCATTGATGTACAACGTAAAAAGAAGCGGCCCCAACATGTACCCCTGTGGAACACCACTGGTAACCTGCAGCCAACCAGAATAGGATCCCTTTATTCCAACTCTCTGTTTCCTGCCAATCAGCCAACGCTCTATCCAAATACGTAACTTGCCTGTAATTTCATGGGCTCTTATCTTGTTAAGTAGCCTCATGTGTGGCACCTTGTCAAAGGCCTTCTGAAAATCCAAATATACAACATCCACTGCATCTCCCTTGTCTAGCCTCCTTGTGATTTCCTCAAAAAATTGCAATAGGTTTGTCAGGCAGGATTTTCCTTTAAGGAAACAATGCTGAGTTCTGCTTATCTTGTCATATGCCTGCAGGTACTCCGTAACCTCATCCTTGACAATTGACTCCAACAACTTCCCAACCACCGCTGTCAAGCTAACAGGTCTATAATTTCCTTTTTGCTTCCTTGCCCCTTTCTTAAATAGCGGAGTGACATTTGCAATCTTCCAGTCCTCCAGAACCATGCCAGAATCTATTGACTTTTGAAAGATCATTGCTAATGCCTCCACAATCTCCACAGCTACTTCCTTCAGAACACAAAGGTACATTCCATCTGGTCCGGGAGATTTATCTACCTTTAGACTATTCAGCTTCCTGAGTACTTTCTCTGTCGTAATTGTGACTCCACACACTTCTCTTCCCTGACACCCTGAGTGTCCAGTATACTGATGTCTTCCTCAGTGAAGACTGATGCAAAATACTCGTTCAGTTCCTCCGCCATCTCCTTATCTCCCATTACAATTTCTCCAGCATCATTTTCTATTGGTCCTATAACTACTCTCACCTGTCTTTTACGCTTTATGTACTTGAAAAAGCTTTTAGTATCTTTATTATTTGCTAGCTTCCTTTCATAGTTCATCTTTTTCCTCTTAATAACCTTCTTAGTTTCCTTTTGTAAGCTTTTAGAAACTTCCCAATCCTCTGTCTTGCCAATAATTTTTGCTTCCTTGTATGCCCTCTCCTTTGCTTTAACTTTGGCTTTGACTTCTCTTGTCAGCCATGGTTGCATCCTTTTTCCATTCGAAAATTTCTTCTTTTTTGGAATATATCTGTCTTGCACCTTCCTCACTTCTCGCATAAACTCCAGCCACTGCTGCTCTGACGTCCTTCCCGCCAGTGTCCCTTTCCAGTCAACTCTGGCCAGTTCCTCTCTCATGCCACTGTAATTTCCTTTACTCCACTGAAATACCGACACATCGGATTTCGGCTTCTCTTTCTCAAACTTGACAGTGAACTCAATCATGTTATGATCACTGCCCCCCAAGGGTTCCTTCACCTCAATCTCTCCAATCACCTCTGGTTCATCACACAATACCCAATCCAGTACAACCGATCCCCTAGTGGGTTCAACAACAAGCTGTTCTAAAAAGCCATCTCGCAGACATTCTACAAATTCTCTCTCTTGAGATCCAGTGCTGACCTGATTTTCCCAATCCACTCGCATGTTAAAATCCCCCACAATTATCATAACGCTGCCCTTCTGACAAACCTTTTCTATTTCCTGGTGTAATTTGTAGTCCACATCACTGCAGCTGTGAGGAGACCCATATATAACTGCCATCAGGGTCCTTTTAGCCCTGCAATTTCTTAGCTCAACCCATAAAGGTTCTGCCCCTCCGACCCTATGTCACCTCTTTCTAATGATTTAATATCATTTCTTACCAATAAAGCCACACCACCCCCTCTGCCTACCTGCCTATCCTTCCAATACACCATGTATCCTTGGACGTTCAGCTCCCACAGACATGCATCCTTTAGCCTCGTCTCAGTGATGGCCACAATATCATACTTGCCAATCTGTAGCTGTACAAGATCATCCACTTTATTCCTTATGCTGCGTGCATTTAAGTATAACACTTTTAAGACCAGTATTCGGTACCTTTTTCTTTGATTGCGCTGCAACTCATCCAAATGGCTGCAAATTTGCCCCATCACCTGCCTGTTCTTCCTGACGTGTAAGCCTAAATACACACATAATCAAAGTCACACCATCCCTACCATGAAGCATGGTGGTGGCTGCATCATGCTGTGGGGATGCTTCACTGTAGCAGGCCCTGGAAGACTTGTAAAGGTAGAGAGTAAAATGAACGTAGCAAAAAACAGGGAAATTCTGGAGGAAAACCTGATACGGTCTGAAAGAGAACTGCAACTTAGGAGATTTATTTTCCAGCAAGACAATGACCCCAAGCATAAAGCCATAGTATGGCTTAAAAACAAAGTTAATATCCTGGAATGGCCAAGTCAGAATCCAGACCTCAATGCAATTGAGAATTTGTGGCTGTACTTGAAAAGGGCTTTTCACTTGTGATCCCCATACAATCAGACAGAGCTTGAGCAGTTTTGCAAAGAAGAATGTGCAAAGCTGATAGAAACCTATCCACACAGACTCAAGGCTGTAATTGCTGCCAAAGGTGCATCTACTAAATACTGACTTGAAGAGGGTGAATACTTATGCAATCAATTATTTTGTATTTTCCCTTTGACACGGAAGAGTATTTTTTCTGTTAATCAGTGTCCAAAAAAAGCGCCAAATTAAATCCACTGTGATTCAATGTTGAAAACATGAAAACTTCCAAGAGGGGTGAATACTTTTTATAGGCACTGTAAATCAGCAGTAACTCTCATACTATATATTTAACTCGAGTTTCTTTATTTCAGTTCAACATTATTTATTTACATTTTCTACATAAATATACACTACTCCAGTGGAATTTATTTCAGATTTTGGTCAATCTGAAATTGGAAGAAATATGGAAGAAAACATCTTTCTACACCCATGAAATTTTTAGAGGGATTTCTGATCTTGTTTCTGCTCTGGGAAGGGGTTGTGTGAAGTAAGATGGAACAATGCACATCCGACAACTAACAGCTGTGGTTAACGACTTTCATTCCATAGTGATTCTGCTTTTTGAACACTGATCTCATCAATGCAAAGTATTCTAATTGAAAACTACAGATCAGCAAATGAAAACAGTCCTTAATTAAAATTCATGAATTCTATGATAGACCTTTAAGGAATTGAGAAAGACTTCTTACTATAGGTCAAAATCACTGTGATTTTAACTATCAAAATTATTGCACTATTATAACTGGATATTAGATATCATCCTCGTAGATCAAGTTACAGTCTGAAGGTGGTGTCACAAATGCCATCAATAAATATACTTTAATCAATTCAGTTATAGGCAAAGATTATTTATTACTTTACAGAAGATAATGCAGGAAATCACTCAGTAGAAAGCTCTGCATGACCATATCCATCTTTCCAGATGGAATTTTTTTCAGCTAATTCTATGCCTAGAAAAGCAATTCCCTAACAAGAGAAAATCTGTAGATGCTGGAAATCCAAACAACACATACAAATTGCTGGAGGAACTCAGCAGGGCAGGCAACATCTATGGAAAAAAGTATTGTTGGTGTTTCCGGCTGAGACTCTTCATTAGGACTGGAGACAAAAAGATGAGGTCAGGGCAAGAAGATGGAGAGATGGGAGGAAGAAACACAAAGTGATGGGTGAAACCAGGAGGGGGAGGGAGGGGTGAAGTAAGGAGCTGTGAAGTTGATTGGCAAAAGAGATAAAGGGCTGGAGAAGGGGGAATCTGATAGGAGAGAACAGAAGGCCATGGAAGAAAGAAGAGGGGGAGGAGCACCAGAGGGAGGTGATGGGCAGGCAAGGAGATAAGGTGAGAAAGGGCAATGGGGAATGGTGGGGGAGGGGTGGTGCAGGGCATTACCAGAAGTTCGAGAAATACGTGAATACATGTTCATGCTATTAGGTTGGAGACTACCCAGATGGAATACAAGGCCTATATTCCATCTGGGTAGCCTCCAACCCAATGACAGGAACATCAATTTCTCAAACTTCCGGTATTAACCCCCCCCCCCCCCCACCATCTTTCCCATCTCCCTCTCTCACCTGATATCTTTACCTGCCAATCACCTCTAGCCTTCTGTCCACTCCTATCAGATTCCCCCTTTTCCAGCCCAGAATCTATTTCACCAACCAACCTCCCAGTTTCACCTATCATCACCTGGTGCTTCTTCCTCCCCTCCCCCACCTTCCAACTCTGACTCATCTTTTTTTCCCCTCCAGTGACTGAGCCCAAAACATCAACTGTACTTTTTTCCATAGATGTTGCCAGGCTGTTGAGTTCCTCCAGCATTTTGTGTGTCGCAAGTAAATGCCTACCTTTTTCATCTTACACCATATGAGTTAGGAGCCAAATTTGGCTTTTTTTTTGGCCCATTAAGTCCGCTCTGTCACTCAATCATGCCTGATTTCAATGCCACAGTAGTGTAGCAGTTAGTGCAACACTATTACAGCTCAGGACTTTGGAGTTCGGAGTGACAACTCCAACATCATCTGTAATGAGTCTCTATGTCTTCCATATGGAACATGTGGTTTTTCCCATTGCCCAAAGATGTACCAGTTAGTAGATTAAATGGTCATTTAACTTGTCCTGTGATTAGGCTAGGGTTAAATTAGGGGCTGCTGGGCAGTGCCACTCAAAGGGTGCATCAATAAATAAATAAATTTATACTTGCTCTCAATCCTGTTCTGGAGTAAGATGTTCTTATTACCCAATCACTTAGCACTGTGACAAAAAAAAGGATGTGATCACTTGTATTAAGTTTCACAATTATACAAACTATTTTTTTCCTGTCTAATTTATCAGTATATTTTTTTATTTGCTTTTTAAAACAGGAATAGGTTTCTGTCTCAGCTTCCTACCCACAGTTACTGTCCTCTCCCTCTACTTTGAAAAATATCGTTCTCTGGTCACTGCTGTAGCTTCCACAGGAGAGTGTTTTGCCATCTTCATTTTTGCACCTGGTAAGTGTCAAAATTGACATTATATCTCTGCAATTTATTTTTCTTAGTACATTTAGGAAAATAGATAATAAAATTAGAAATGGTAGTTCATGTGCAGCAACTATTTTGTGCTTTGAAGCAACTTTGGGGCAGGCTACTTTTAGAGCATAACACAGAAGCAGAATTACGCTATTTGGCCCATTGAGTCTGCTCTACCATTTCATCATGGCTGATCCACTTTCCCTCTTAGACCCTATCTCCTGTATTCCTTCATGCCCTGACAATCAAGAATCTATCAGCCTCTGCCTTAAATATACCCAAACACTTGGCCTTCACAGCTGCCTGTGGCAACGAATTTCACAGATTCACCACTCTCTGGCTTAAGAAATTCCTCCTCATCTCTGTCCTAAAAGGATGCCCCTCTATTCTGAGGTTGTGTACTCTGGTCTTAAGACTTCCCCACCACAGGAAACATCTTCTCCACATCCACTCTATCTTGGCCTTTCACCATTCGATAGGTTTCAATGAGGTCACCCCTTATTCTGAATGAGTACAAGCCCACAGCCATCAAATGCTCCGCAAATAACAAGCCTTTCAATCTCGGAGACATTTTTTCTGAACCTTTGAATTCTCTCCAATGACAGCACAACCCTTCTTAGATTAGGGACCCAAAACTGCACAGAATACTCTAAGTGAGGCCTCATCAGTGCTTTATAAAGACTCAGCATTACACCATCGCTTTTATATTCTAGTCTTCTTGAAATGAACGCTAACATTACATTTGCCTTCCTCATCATCGACTCAATCTGCAAGTTACCTTAGGGAATGCTGCACAAAGACTCCCAAGTCCCTTTGCACCTCAGATTATGAATTTTCTCTCCATTTAGAAATTAGACTACCCTTTTATTTTTTCTTCCAAAGTGCATGACTGTACACTTTCTGACAATGTATTCCATCTGCCACTTTGCCCAGTCTCCTAATCTAAGTCCCTATGTAGACTCTGCCTCCTTAATACTACCTGTCCCTATATCTAACTTCGTATCATCTGTAAACTTTGCAACAAAACAATTAATTCTAATTTCCAAGTCATTGACATACAATGTATAAAGAAGTGATCCCTTTATTCCCCCTCTTTGCCTCCTACAATCAGCCAATGGTCTATTCATGCTAGCATCTTCCTGTAATACCATCAATTCTCCTTTGTCATATCCTGCTTGTTACTTCTTCAAAGAATTCCAGCAGATTTTTCAGGCAAGATTTTCCCTTAAGGAAACCTTGCTGATTATGGCCTACTATACCATGTGCTTCCAAGTTAATAATCAACTCCAACATCTTCCCAAACACTGAGGTCAGACTAACTGGCCTATAATTTCCTTTCTTCTACCCCTCTTCCTTCTTGAAGAATGGAGTAACATTTGTAATTTTCCATTCTTCAGGAAACATCCCAGAATTTAGTGATTCTTGAAAGATCATTACTAATGCCTCCACAATTTTTTCAGCCATCTCTTTTCAGAACCCTGGGGTGTACACCATCTGGTCCAGGTGACTGATCTACTTTCAGACCTTTCAGTTTCCCAAGAACCATCTCCCTAGTAATGGCAACTTCATACACTTCTGCCACCTGACACTCTTGAACTACCAGCATACTGCTAGTGAGGACTGATGCAAAATACTTATCCAGTTCATCCACCATTTCCTTAGTCATAGTCATACTTTATTGATCCCGAGGGAAATTGATTTTCGTTACAGTTGCCCCAACCAAGAAGAGTATAAATATAGCAATATAAAACCGTAAATAATTAAATAGTAATATGTAAATTATGCCAGGAAATAATATACATGTCCCCCATTACTACCTCTTCAGCATTGTTTTCCAGCAGTCTGATATCCACCCTCACCCTCTCTTTCATGTAACCCTCAGGTTCGGCTAATGGCTTAATCTGGGAGAAGACAGCCACTGGCCAAACTTGAGAAATCTTGTTTGGGTGGATGCTGCGTGATGTGGTCCCGTTACAAATCAGTACCACAAAATAACAATCAGTACACAATATGCAATTAAACGATTGAGCATTATAATTCTTAATTTGACTATATGGTTAGTAAAGAAACAAAAAAGGAAAAGGGCCCATTCTCATGAAACAGTCTAATGTGCAACGTTGGAGATCACGGTTCCGTCCATTTGTTCCCTGAACTTCTCCAAGCTTCGGTGACCTTCACTCCGTCTAGCAGCCTACCTACTCTCTCTATCTCTCACAGGCAAAAGACCGTGATTCCCTTCTCTCAAACCCACAAGAAAGAAACAACATGCCTCTCATTGGATGGCACACATTCCAAAGCCTCTGTTATCTCTAGTCATAACCCAAACATTGCTGCTACAGAGAAACCATTACACTAGCAGTGAAACCTTACAGCATGTTACACTCTCCCCCCACGAAATTTAGTCATGTCCTCACAACATTGAGATAATTTGCTACCTCACAACATTGAGATAATTTGCTAATGCTTCCTGCAAAACACAAAGTCCAACCCAGGTGTAAAAGGCAGTGACATAGCTCCCCAAAATGGTAGGGGCCACACTCTGTTCCCCTGGTGCCACATAGGCCAGCCTATCCGGTGGTCTCCAAATTCTCTGACCTCCGTTTCCCCTCACCTAACTCTTCAGGTTCTGACACTACTGGGGATACTTCTGGTCTGCCTGGCAAGGCCTCACATTTTGCCTCCCACCTCGGTCCAAAGGGCTCCTGACAGGCTAAGACACTCTCCACCTTCCTGTCCTTCCCCCCCCCCCCTTTCTTCCCCAAGGGAGGGTAACCACATAAAAGCTGATTCAATGGGTGACTCACTTTCATGTAGCCCTTCACGAACCTCCAATAGTAACCACAGAGCCCAAGGATAGAGCACAGAGTGCTCCCAGTCTGGGGTCTTGGCCAAGTGGTCACCGCCTCAATCTTAGGCAGATCTGTAGCTACTCCATCGCATTAGACTATGTGCCTAACATAGCTAACAGACATTTTGCAGAACTGGCAATTGTCCAGGGAAAGTTTTAACCCTTCAGCTTTCAGGCGGCCCAGCACCTTCAGTAGCCTCACTTCATGTTCTTCCAAGGTGGGTCCAAACACTGTGAGGTCATTCAGATACACCAATACCTCAAGCAAGTTCATATCCCCCACTGTCTTCTCCATGACCTGCTGGAAGGTTGCGGGGCTCCCAATATGCCCCGAGTCATTCTTTCGAACTGGAAGAATCCCAGGGGACATATAAATGCCGTCTTCTCTTTGTCGGCCTCACTCATGGGAATCTGGTAATATCCATTCCCCAAGTCCAGCACACTGAACCACTTCACACCACTCAGATAGGCCAGCGCGTCTTTGATCCTTGGGACCGTGCGGCTGTTCAGAGTTCTGTAGTCCACACACATCTGTACCTTCCCATTCTTCTTTTGGGCCACTACTGTTGGGGATGTATAGGGGCTTCAGGACTCAATGATGATCCCAGCTTCCTTCAACTTACACAAATGTTGCCGAACATCTTCCACCTCTGCAGGGGCCAGTCTCCACGACCTCTCTAAACGGGGTATCCTCGATCACCCGGATGGTGTGACGAGTGCTCTTGGAACAAACCACATCAAACTAGTCAGTGGGAAAAAAAGACCTTCCAGCTTCAACATCTTCTCTACTGACCTCCTCTTATAACCCGCAGGAACCAAGGAGTCCCCAAAGTTGAATGACCCAGCGGTCAACTTACCCCCTTTTTCCAATAGTTTCTCCCCAGCTTGTCTCACAGGGACACTAGACATTACCGTCACCAGGGGCATCCCCTATTTGAAGGTGACCTCCCTCTTCATGGTGTTCCTGACAATCACTGCCATCCAGCTTGCCTGTACAACCGAGGGCTTCTGCAGTTCAGGTCTCACCAGTATCCCAGCAGGAAATCTCGACTCCCCTCATTAGTCTTCCAGAGTGTCCACTAAGAGGGCCTCGCCCTCAGGCACTTCAGGAATAGGGTCTTTCACTTTCGGGGGTTCCTTGGTACATTGCTACCAAGGACTGTACCCAACTGACGGAGCCCTCCCGCGCCTCTGATGCATTCTCCCGTATCTCTCTGATCAGCTCAACAAAAGAGGGACGGGGGTGCATCTTACAAGACTGTCGGACACCCCAAGCAATCAGGTCCTGGGACTGGGCGCCCTTGGCTATCTGGTCCATTCTTAACTGATCCACCTTAGCTGCCTGAATGACGTGCACTGTAAGCAATTTAGCTACCTCTCTAGCCAAAAAATGTAAGCAGAAAGCTTCTCCCCCTTCTCCTGACGCATGTTCTGAAACCCCACCATGAGCTCCATTGGGCTTCAGGCCAAAAGCATCTTCCAGTGCTCATAGTTTCTAGGGGATACCGCAACCCGACGGCTCTCACATCAGCAGCCCGCCCATTCAAACCCTCTACCAGTCTCTGTTGCTTTACGTCATCAGAGCACGGCCACTCATCTAACAACTGAGAGGTCTGCCCAAGCCTCATATTCTTCTTCTCCTTTAGGTAAGCAGCACTAAGCAGCTCATCTCATGATTCCCTGAAGTCCACTAGCAAAGTATAATTTAGAAGCGTAAAAAACACACACACTGGCTTGAATCAGTGCAATGTTCAAGCTTCATGCCATTTATATAAAGTTGCCTTCCTGATTAGCTCCTTTTCCACTAACTTAAATATTCCCTCTCTAACCTGTGAAGTGTTGCAGAAGTATCATGCATGAAATGTTCTGTTTACTTTTAATATTAATACCCATTTCTGTTCTTACCTCTTATGGTTAGCTCTCTATATTTTTATCCCTGACATCGTGATCTCTACCAACTAGACAGCTTGTGCACATGAACAACTGCAAGTTCCCTATCGTGTCATGGTACAATGTCACAGATCTATATCGCTGGCAGGTCTAACTAAATTTTAGGACTTCCTCTACAACAAGCACTATTGGAGTCTCATCACAAGGCAGATTGTAACAATTATGGTGGAGGGTCACATCAGTTCTCACAGGCAATTAGACCTGGGCAAAAAAAAGCTAACCTTTCCAGTAAAGCCCACATCCTGTAAGGTAATTGAAAAGATGAGTGGCACAATATTTAATATGAAGCAAAAATTTGAAATGGGGTATTTATTGATTAAGGAAATGCAGTTTGTGGCAAAATGATTGTGTGGGACATTGCAAGTTTAAACACTTTGGACCTTGGAAGAATAGATCAAGGTTTTCATTACATGGTGTGAAACTAGGAACATTATATTTTATTGATTAGATTGGATATGGAACAATATGTTCAGTTCTAGATACACATTCCACACGAGGCATATTGTTATTTTTGGTGGTGTGGCTGGGGATGGGGGTGGGGGGTTGGAATGTGGGGTAGCAGGATTAGACAAGTGACAGTAAATGAAAATCAACAAACTGCATATACTGGAAATCTGAAATCACACCAGTGACGTTCTTTTTATTTTATCCACTGCCTTTCCCAATCTGTTGTGGTACTTAGTGTACTTGCTTCTTTCTTAATTCTGATGAAGGGAATTCATCAGACTTAAAAAAAAATTATGTTTTTTTTTTCTTTCCAGATGCTGCTTGATCTGGTTCTTCAAGCATTTTGTTTAACAAACTCAGTTTCTCTTCCTTAGATGAGATATACATGATTAAAGGATTTGATGAGAAAAATGAAAAGGATAACATTGAAACCTACTAAATATTGAAAGGCTTAGATAGAGTGGACATGGAAAGGATGTTTCTTATGGGGGGGGGAATTAGAGGACACAGCCTCACTGTGTAAGGACCTCCTTTTAGAATGGAGGTGAAGAGGTACTTCTTCCTCCACAGGGAGGTGATCTATAGACCTCATTCGCACTAACGGCTGTGGAGGCAGAGTCAATGCATATATTTAAAGCAGAGATTGATAGGTTCTCAATTAGCAAGGGTATCAAAGGTTATGAAGGCAAGAGAATGGGGTTGGGAGGGATAAGTCATCCATGGTGGAATGACGGAGAAGAGCCGACTCCATGGGCCAAATAACCTAATTCTACTCCTTTGTCCTATGGTCTTAAGTGGTAATTTCTCGTTCAATCAGAGGAATACAGAACAAAGAGGTGAAAGAATACCAATACTTCTGAATGGTCTGATCAGAAAACTTTTGATTTTTGAATCCCTCATGTTTCAGTGACACAACTTTAAACTGTCATATTCAAATCCTGTATGGACTTATTCTTTCCTTTCTGTGTAATCTGTAACCAGTTAATTGTTTCAATGATTGCACATCTCTGATTTCCTTCACTTCACCATCAGAAGTCGTTGTCACTTCTCTTTCAAAACTTGTTTGTTCAGTTCCCTATTGATACTAAATTTGCAAATTTACTGCAGCTATCTTGTCATTGGAGAAGTAACTTAACCTCTCAAGTTTTCTGGCTTGTTTCAGTCACAAAAAATATACTTTCTGTATTCTGGTTCCTTTGCAGGGCTTACTTTAATAACACCAGATTCCTTTGACTAGGAACATGTTGCTTAAGTATGGCCTCTGCATGGAAAAAAATATGGAGACCAGCAACCAAGCTCCAGTCCATTTTATTCCTCACAGTTCAAAGAATCAGACTTCCCCAACTTCCAGCCCTTCACATTACCTGTCATCAAAAAGCACCAATAGATAGCACCAACTTCATTTTTGTTATTTTGCCATGATTACTGTTAAAGAGCACATATGGTGATTACATACATTTGCATTACAAGGACCATGAATGAGATAGCCTTAATTTCAAAACTGATTTTTGAAGAACAGGAATACTAAGGAAAATCACCAAGGCTTATGCAGTAAACTTTGATCCACTTCAAAAGGATGTTTTCAGGACTAGAGGGCTTGAGTTATACAAGGCTGAATAGTAGGGATTTCTTCCCTGAAGCACACAAGGGTGAGGAGTATCCTATGGGGTGCTATATAATCATGTGGGGCATTAATATGGCGGATGGTCATAGTCTCTTCCCCAAGTTAAGGGAGTCTCAAAGTAGACATAGATTTTAAGGTGAAGAGGGGACACTTGTGTTTTCTACACAGAAGTTGATGGGTACATGTAACATGCTACTTGAGGAAGCAGTAGCAGGTACAATTAATGTTTAATTTGGACAGGTACATGAATAGAAAAGGTTGAGAGGCATCTGGGACAAACACTGGCAAATGGGACTAGCTTAAATATCTTAGTACACATGAACTAAAGGGCCTATTTTCTTGCTGTATAACTCAATGTCACTATTTGAGAGGCAGATTCAGTTTAGAGGGACTAAAGCTCAAATGCAGCTGGACTGATAATATCATAAAGATAATTCAATTCAATAATTTTCTATTCCCCATTTACAGGTTTCACATTATTGAAAAACCATCTTGGGTGGAAAAACTGTCTCCTCATCATTGGTGCATTGCAGCTAAACATCATTGTTTGTGGAGCGCTACTTCGTCCACTTGTAATCAAAAGACCAGAAGAACAACCACCAATAGATTTAGTTTCGGAAGCTAAGTACATGCTGGAGAATGAGGAAACCCACACCTCTGTAGACTCTGTTGATTCAGGAGTGGAATCTTTATCTACCTCATGTGATCATTTGGAACACAGCAAGAAGTGTACAACAAATGATATCCACAAAGAAAATCTTAAGATTCTTCAAAGCAAGAAGCAAAAACCACAACCAAAATTGTTTGACTTATCAATTCTAAAAAGCAAAAGCTTTATCTTTTATGCACTCTTTGGACTATTTGGCACTTTGGGATTCTTTGCACCTCAACTCTATGTCATTCCCCTTAGTATTAGCCTAGGTGTTGACGATTGGGCAGCATACATGCTATCAGCTATGGCAATTATGGAAGTACTTGGCCGGCTGTCAGCAGGCTGGATCCTAAACAAACAACCTATACAAAAGATTTACATTGAACTGATCTGTGTGTGCCTACTGAGTCTAGTGTTATTGTGCTTTCCATTCATAAAAGGATTCTGGAGCCTTGTAACATGCAGCATGTCCTGTGGATTTTTGTTTGGTACTGTGGCTGCTACCCACATTCCAATGTTGGCAGAGGATGACGTGGCTGGAATTGAGAAAATGTCATCTGCTGTTGGAATTTACATCTTTATACAGAGCTTTTCAGGACTTGCTGGACCACCCATTGGAGGTACATACAATGTTTTTATCACCACCAAATAGATCTCTCTGTATAGCCAGGTAAAAGTGTTACTGAAAAGGATACAAGGCTGCGATGGAATATATTTAATTTAATGAAAAAACCTATCTGAAACAATATCACAGTGCACATATTGAAAACATTGATTCTTACAGTTATACTCTAAAAAGTAATCAAAAACCAAGCTGCACCTTGAAATTTATAGATCCAGTTTCAATTGATGTACAGTGTAATTCTCAATTTTAAATTTTAAAGCTTGCAGTGATGAACACTTTGCAAACTGTATAATGCACAATTGTTAAACTGTAGTCATGTCTGTTCCACAAGCTAAGCTGTGTGAAACCATTATTTAAGTGGAATTGGAGGAATTCAAGTTTGAACAGTTAACAAACAAGCCAGCCAGAAGTTAATCCTCCAATTTTGAATGTTGGATGAGCTAACTAGTTATTAGCTTGGCAAGCATAATTAAATTATATTTCCTTATGAGTTTGAAAGTCATTTAGTGATACAAGATGGATCCCCAAGCAATCACATTACCTCACTTAGTTCCTTGTAAATAATCTTACAATTGTCTTACATGCCATCAACATCCTTCTTCCCACTGATATCCACACCAGCCAGCAGAAGTAATTCATAGCAGCTAAGTCTCTGGGATATGGGAGGAAGCTCCACACAGCACTTAAAGTCAGAAACAAACCCAGGTCATTGGAGCTATAAGGCAGCTGCACTACTGCAGCCTTGCCACATCATCCTGATTGGCATTTGACAGCCAGATGGAAATATTCCCTAGCAGAAAGTTAGTGACCATCCACATGAGCTTTATGATATGATATTCCAATGATCAAAATCGAGGAATTTTTCTGTCACAACCATTTTTTGGAGTAATTAGATTAATTAAATTGATTAACAATACAACAAATCAACTGTTAAAAGAAAATTCAATGTTTGAATTTCCCCAATATATTTATAAACTTTGCCACTGCAGTGCTGCTTTATGGATTACGTAGACAAATGCCTATTGGCACATTAGACTTCATGGCTAAAACAAAGGCCTTGCTTGATTTAATAAAGGGATGAATTCTTGGGAGATTAAGTACAATTTTGTTAGTCAAAGGTTGGGGTAAGTGCACATGGGATACAATACATTTCTATGTATAGCATTACCTAAAATAACAAAAACTAGCTTCTAAATTCAAAGATATGTACCCCATAAAGTCAAAGTATATCTGGAGTTCATAAATTGAACGTTTATAAATCAAGCAAATACCTTCATTGAAATGGAATTCAAGTATTTCTGCCAGTTTTCTTGCATTGTGATCCATTCCCTTTCAAAATTATGAAGCATTATCTGTGCTGAAATCTGTAAGGAAATTAAATAGACAGCCTTTATGTTATATTAATGCTACTCCTTAAACTTTCATAAAATCTGCCTTTATGACAGGAAGTTTCAGATTTCAAACTGGTATTTCATGGTTAAACATTTGAACCTTCATGTGATGGTTACGCTTCTTCAATTCATTATTCAGGAACTTTCAGCACAATATTTACTTGTATAAATCTTAACATGATATATCTAATATATCTAGACTACTGTATTTGAAATATCATCCAAGTTACTGGAAAAATTATTTGTTAAGTTTACAGCTAGATGTGTTTTGTTTTTTTCAGGTTGGCTTGTGGATATTACAGGTCAGAATTACGGATCTGCTTTCTTCTTCTGTGGCATTGGTATGAGTTTGGGTGCATTCTTTCTTGCATTAGTTCAGCCATCTAAAAAATGGTCATGTCAAAGGAAACAACCTCTAGACACTGATAAGCAAGAGGAATTAAAACAAGATCTCAACATTATCCAGGATGTGCCTGATGACTTCCTAGAAACAGACCTGAAGAAATCAGAAAGTTTACAGGATCAACTTCAAAACCTTGCATGAATCATACACCACCCCAATGGGATGCATGTTTCCCCGTAAGGGTATCCATTGCCCATCCTGTCAACCTCAACATGGCCTTATTTAATCTCAGACGTTCCTTCTTTTCAAACCAACAAATGACTTTACAAAGAAATATCACAAGAAGCGAAGTTTAATATTTACTACTTGGTGGATGTAGACTCACTTTGAGATGAACTGTGCTTAAAATTACAAAATGGAATACAAAGAAATACACAGAAAGGTTTCAAGTTTGTTTAGATCATATTGAGAATGTGTTTAAAATCATTGCTAAAATCATTCAGATCAGCATTTTAAGTTTACACATTTTACAGTTCCAATTGGTGAATGTCTTTATACAAGGTATTGTTTTAAATAGGATTAAGTGCAAAGCCACACTAACCTAATACTTAAAGCTATCAAATAAGACCATGTCATATGAGCAGAATTAGGCCATTCAGCCCATCGAGTCTGCCCAATTTATTATCCCTCTCAACCCCATTCTTTTGCCTTCTCCCTGCAACGTATTTAAAAATTCTCTTTAAAAACAGTGGCTTTGAGATATAAGGATTTTAGTCAATTCAACTTACTCAAGGTTATAGCTTTTTTTCCATTCAAATTACATGCTGGATCACTATTTAAAAATGCAGTATTTTATCTCAAGGGAAAAAAAGCAACCAAATTTATTATGATAATGCTGAAAAATATTTATAACCAGAAAATATTGGTAGTTGCATTGGAACACGAGAAGTTAGAAAATATTTTTTAAAAACTTGGATCATTATGGAGTGGATGTGGCATGGGTAAAGTGGCATTTTAACCATTGCAAATTATACAAAAAACATCAAACACCATAGGGTTTTAAAATAAGATGCTAAAAAGTAAACCAACAGCTGCAAACTCTTCATTCTCCAAGTAGTTTCCTTCTATATTTAAACTTTTATCTCTAGAAATAAGCTATTAAATTCAAAGTTTAAATATGAATAAGATAGCTGGAGTACATTTCCCATAATCCTCACACTCCTGTGCTGGATACAAGAAAGTCATTCACAATTGGAAAAAAAACTATCCTCAAACTTGTTTGTCATTTGATCTTAGATATTACGAGCATTTTTGAGTTACAAGTACTGAATATTGTATGCATTCCATTTTTACAGAAAAGACACTTCATAATCTAATTATGGACATTGAAATAATATTGAAGACAATTTAGCCATGGAGCAGTAGGAGCTTAATTACACAAAAAAAATTAAATCCCTAATCAAAGCATTAGTTTGTCGATTATCCTGCTGTGGAAAACTGTGGAATTGAAAATTCACTTCCATCTAACATTAAATATTTCAAGAGCCTCACCTAAACAGGTGCACACTGGACAGATAAAGCTTAGATGTTCAGCCAGATTGGTCTAATGAAACTATGCCCACTTTACTCTTAAAGAATTTTTGCAACAAAACCACCCCCATCAGGTTACCTGTTGGTGTTTTGAATGATTAACTTCCAGCTAGCAATGGGACATTTTTTTTGCATCTGCAATCTCGTGTCTCCTCAAATAACTTTGTAGCTAATTCCCCTTTATATACAGGATAGAAAAGAATCGTGCAAATAATTCTTTATGCCCATTTTCCCCTACTATGTACATTCTACAAACAATAAACTTTTTAAAACAATTTAGATTATATAGGAAGAGTGGGGTTAAAAGTGTTACTTGCTTTCGGTAAACATTGTTGAATAGTAGCATAGTTTTAAAGGCGAAGTCCATAATATTGAAATGCACAATGACCTAAATGGATAGATATTTATAGTGTAAATTGTATCACCCTTCCAATTGTGTTAGCCATGGAATTAATCAAAACAATTAAATCAGTTTGATATCAGACAATAAATAAGTTGCGGTGTTGCAGGAGATTGCCAAAAATGCACACTTTCAAAGTATTATTTACAATTACAAAGCCTGAAATACATAATACCAGTTTTCTATATGCTTTGAAGACTCCAGAATCAGAGGCTTTCTTCCTACCTAGCTACTATATATTGTGATATCATTGACTGGCAAGGTTCCCATGGATTCAATAGATGTTCTATTAACATAATAGGAACCTTGATTTCATACTTATCCAATGGCTGCTTTGAACACAAGAGACATAACAAGACTATGTTAAACCTGGTGACCTGAATGTCTCATTCTGTAGTAGTTTCTGATGGAATAGCTTTAAATTTGTGGGTCTCAAATTAAAAGTTAATAAGAAATTCAAAATTGGCTTTATCCAAACGCATATTTTTTCTTAACAAGTACTACGTAAAACCAGTAACACAATTACTCAAAATGCTCAATTTACTTGAGCTGGTTTGAATTCTAATTTCAATTAGGTAATACCTTCTGAGTTAATGAAAGCCCTTCTTCATGCGCATCATGGAACAGATATGGTACTGAGCAATGATTCAAAATACTATAAAATATTTTCAGTAAGACCAGATTAAGTTGCTAAAGAAGCTTCTGTTCTTTCAATGTCAATGTTTTCCCATGTTTTCTATACAATTGGCCACTCCTTATAGTTTCAACCAAAGTAGTCTCTACACAATCAGATCATGTTGAAGAAATATTTGTACAACATTTTTATTTCTGTAGTTACTTAATTACCTTGAAGTTAAGTTATTGAATGAAATCATTTTCATTCTTCTATACATTCCAAGTAATCTTCAAAAGTGCTTTCCAGCCTAACTCTAAAAAATAGATTGTTTCCCTTTTCCAGTTTAAAAAAAGTACAGATCTTAAGAAATTGGAAACCATTGTAATGCAGGAGAAAAAAACATTATTTCCTTACTATCTACATTGCTTTACATTAGTGTTTTAGACTACCTTTATTTATTCATTAATGTATTCATTTTGTGATATTTTATGCTATTAATGGTGTTACTCCCATAAAAATGTAAACTAAGCTATTTTACTTCCTTTCACTGGTTGTTTATCCAGTGCTCCATTCACCAGTTTATTTCAGATATTTAACAACATGAAGTATGTTGACTTCAAAGTCAGCTACATAACTCATTCAACCTCAGGGAGCTACAGAGAAATAAGGCACCCACACTTTAAGCAAGTTATAAAATGAATAAGGGGAAAACAGTTGAAGATAGACAGAAGTGACAGGATGACAGAGTTACAAGACTTGCAGAAAAACCGTTATGTTCCTAAACCTGTATGAATAACCCCATTAAAATGTTGGTCTTTTTTAATATAGATTTTTGACTGCTGAGTGGGTTTATTGTTGATAGAATGTTTCAACCTGGCAAAACAAATGTGAACTGACTGATTTATTTGATTTTTTTTTAAAGAAATTTCTGCAGACTTTCCTGTTCTGCATTAAAAACAATTATTTTAACTTAAACTATAGAGAAATGGCATGCCAAAATCCAAAAGCTATTCAAATGGCAACATGTAGACATGCAAGTGAATGCTAGTCTCTACGTGCATATTAGGCAAAATTATTATAAGTTAATGCTCACTTGAAAAGGAAAATTGGATAGAATACACGTTGGTTTTAATTATTGTTCAACACCTCTTGCACTCCACTTTTGATACAACGGTTTATAATCTGAATGGTCTACTTATTGTACAAAGTATTTCACCTGACTTAACTATGTATCAAAGTCACAGAACAGGTGATGTTGCAGGGATGTACATGATGCAAGTTATAAGGACTGAACAAATACAAATAATCAAAAACCTGAAATATGTAACTGGGTGAACTAAAGGTGCTGCTACTGATCTTTTTAAAATTATAACTAATAGTTTTTAAAATATTAGTAGAATGGATTCAAGATTTTATTTATTCCCATTTTGCTGAAACTTGTACTTTCTAACCTTAAGTTTGTTCAGTCCTTCTAACTTACAGTAGCTTGTGTAATGTTTCAGATGCTGCACATGCTGTTATTTTCCAATAAAATTACTTTTAAAAACTTTTATCATTCAATTATTGATTAGTATTTACCATGAATAGTATTTAGTATTTAGTCATTAAAAAGTAGGACATGTCAGCAAATATGTATACACAGGACCCACAAATAGTAATAACATAAATGAAAAGTATGTATTTTAGATGTTAGTTTTGGAGTTATTGTTGACCTCAGCACCAAGAGAACTTCCCTGCTTTCTATGGGATCTCTTTTTTTTAAATCCAAAGCTAAAGCATACTCAGTTTAGCATCTTACTAGAAAGACAGCATTTCAATAATACTACATAACCTGAATACAGCAATAACAATGCCAAAAAAATTAGAATGCAAGAAATACCCAGCAGGCACGGCAGCTTTCTGTAGAGAGGGGCACAGTTAACATATTAGGTCATCAGAACTTGGAAAGTGAGAAAACAAATGGTTTCTCAGTTGCAGAACTGGAAGAGTGGGGACACTCGAAGTACTGTCTGTAGTAGGGTGGAGACCAGGATTGTCCAGATGTGACCCAACATTTTTGGAGCTATTCAGGTAGTAGATAAATTAAGGCATTTAGAAAAACTATAAGAAACAAATGAACCTACTGGAACTGAGAGACAGAGCACACCAGTTGCTCAAAAATCTGAAACAAAAGGGATTGCAATAATTGAGTATTCAGCAGATAAGGCAGATCTATGAAGACAACAAAACTAAGGTAGATTACCTTACAATACTGGCAGCTAGTCCTTACACATACAAAAATCTGGTTATCTGAAATTGCTGAATTTAATAGCAGTCCCAAGGGCTGCACATTTGTAAATAGCAATCGAAGTGCTGTTACTTAGTGCAATAATGTCACAAACCAAAGGATCAACTTTATTCGCTGTATACAACATATTTATGTTTTAGGAAATTGTTGTGGTGCACTGGAGGTATATGCAACATAAAATCGCAATTTTTGACAATTATACAGAATAAAGAATTACATAAAAATAAATTTAGAAGTACAGATATGGAATAAAATGTGCATACTAAACATAAATACAAGCATGTACTTTATAAAAAGTAGTTTAAAGTGTTTGCAGTGCAGTGCAGTGACTGGGGTAATACATGGGGGGCATAACTAGAATGGTTGATCAGATTAACTGCCTGGAGGAAGAACTTTTAAGTTGGCAGTGTTTTTGCCTTAATAGCCTTACAGCATTTTCCTGAAGGGAGCTTTTGGAAAAGGCAGTCTGTTGGATGGATAATGTCCACAATGATTTTTCCTACATAATCCTTTGTCCTAAACGCATCCAAGTCTTGCAGTGATGGTAGACTGAAGCCAATGGCTTTTTCTGATATCCTGATAGTTTTCTGTAGTGGTGAACGGAGTAGAAATGGAATGGAGAATTAAGATGACTGAATGCTCAGGATTGCCCTAATGGACTAAGAGGAGGTACTCTGCAAATGATTCAATGTGCATATGATTTCAATTCAAGAGTCCACAAAATGCAACACAACAGAAGGAAACCCAACTTTACTTGGAAAAAGCAATTTGGGTCTCTGGTTGCTTGGAAGGAACAAGGTTTAGAAAAAAGAGCACAGGGGAAAGGTGAGGTGCATAGGTGAAGATGCCCTTTCAGAATCAGGAGTATTATACTAAGTCAAAATGCATATTCTTTGTGAACTTTACAATTTTGAGCTGCAGCATTTAGCACAAGAGTTATAAAGTTGTAAAGTAATAGCTACAGAAGAGCAAAAGGCTCTTAAATAAAAACAGAAAATGCTGGAGATATCCAGTAAGTCAAACAGTATCTTGGGAAAGAAAAACAAAGTTAGCTTTTTAAGTTAGATTTGAAGATGGGAGACAAGGCAAATGAAAATAAAAGCAAACTGCAGATGCTAGAAATCTGAAAATAGAAAATGCTGGAAATAAGTTAGGCTGCATCTGCAGGAAGAGAAACTAGACCTTACGTTGGTTCAAACACTGTCAAAATTGGAAGGGAGACAAACGAAGCTTGTAAAGCTGCAAGGATAGTTGGAGAGGGGTTGTGCATGGGGATAGGCCATAAATAACATCTGGTCAATGAGTGAATGGAAGCAGTTTGAGTGTGTGAACAAAAATGAAAGAGAAACAGAATGTAAAAACAAAATGCTGTTTCTCCCTGAGAGAGAAAAAAAGGGTAAGGGGCAGAGAAACAACAAACAAGCCAAGCCAATATAACAGATGACAAACAGATACAAATGGAAGACTGACCATAAGAACATATAGAAGCAGAATTACGCCATTCAGCCCATCAATCATGGCTAATTTATTTTCACTCTCAACCCCATTCTCCTGTTTTCTCCCCCATAACTTTTGATGCCTTACTAAGCAAAAACCCATCAACCTCTGCTTTAAATGTACTCAGTTATTGGCTTCCATAACCATCTGTGGCAACGAATTTAGCATATTCATCATCCACTGGTTAAAGATTTCTTCATCTCGTCAAAAGTATCCTACTTTATTCTGAGGTTGCACCCTCTAGTCCTAGACTCTGCCACTATTGGGAACATTCTTTCTATGTCCACTCTATTTAGGCCATTCAATAATCGGTAGGTTTCAATGACATCTCCCGTCATTCTTCTAAATTTCAGCAAATACAGGCCCAGAACCATCAACACACTCCTCATACATTAACCCTTTCATTCCCAGATCATTCTTGTAAATTTCCTCCGGACCATTTGCCAATGCCAACATATTATTAGATATGTGTCCCAAAACCGTTCACAATATTCCAAATGTGGTCTGATCAATGCATTACAAAGTCTCAGTTAACTGAACTTCTAGCATTCAGTACCAACTCCAGAAAGCTGCACTGTGCCAAAGACAGATGATAAAAGTTCTGTTCAAGATTATGTTGGGTATTCATGTAGTAGGACTAGAATGAAAAATTCAAGTGGGAAGTAACGCGAAGCTCATGGTCACCCCATGGGTATTCCACAAGCCAATCACCTAATCTGTGTTTAGTTTCCATATTGTGAACACTGAATGCAGTGCACTCGATTGTTAGTGCAAATAAATCATTACTTCACCTAGAAAGACTGTTTAGATCTCTGAATAGCAGGAAGCGAAGAGGTAGAAAGACAAGTATTGTATCAACTGCAATTGGAAGGGAAAATGGTGCAAGAAGGGAATGGGACAATAGAGCAGGAAATCAGTAAAGAAAGCAAATTCCAGGAATTAAAAACTACAGTACATAGATTTAAGGGACAGGGTATTTGAAAAGGGACATGAAGGACAACTACATCACACGAAAGCTGGTGCATAGATGGAGTGAACTGACGGAGGAAGAAAACTCTCGAACAACTCAGTAAGTCAGGCAGCATCCAGGGAGCAAAATAGTCACTGTTTTGGGCCAAGACCCTTCATCAGGACTGGAAGGGAAGAGGGCAGAAGTCAGAATGTCACAGAAGTGGGGATAGGGAGAGAAGAGTTCAATATGACAGATAATAGGCGACACCAGATGAGGAGGAAGCTGGGTACGTGGGGGAAAGAGGAGGAAGTGAGAAGCCAGAAGGTGATAGGTGGAAACAGTAGAGAATCTAATACGAGAGGATAGTTGACCATGGAAGAAAGGGAAGGAGATGGGCAGGTGAGATGGGAAGAGGTGAGAGGCGGTATCAGAATGGGGAATTGCACAACAGAGGGAGGGAGGAGAACTTTCCAGAAGTTAAAGAAATCAATGTTCATGCCATCAAGCTGAAGTTACCTAGATGGAACATGTGTTACTCCTCCAACCTGAGTATTGCCTCATCAGGGCAGTAGAGGTGGTCAAGGACAGACATGTCAGAATGGAAATTGAAATGGGTGGGCACCAAGAGATCCTGCCTCTTGCAGAAGATGGAAGATGAAGTGAAACTACTTTGCAAGGTGATCCCCAAACCAACAGTGGATCTCAGAAATGTACAGCCACAGCTTCTGGTTTCCCCTTTTAATATCAAGTTGACAACTGTGTATTGGCTGCGTGAATAATTAAATGGATAGAGGTAAAAGGTAATGCAGTAAAGACAGAACAGGAAAAAGAATTCTCATTGAAATATGATCTCAATCTCCCTTTTGCTGATAAAGGCAAAAGCCCCGAAGGGATTCAGACAAAATAGCTGTAAATGTTTAAATCTGAGGTATCCCTTAATCAGCAGCCAAAGTCAATAACTGAATAAAACTGAAATGGTAAGACAAATAATTATCTTTGATAACCCAAATTTTATTAAAGGTAGAATGAAAGAAACTGTCTGGAATCACATGTGATTGATCAGGAATTAGAGAAAATAAATGTATGATTGATAAGTTACTAATGGCACAGAGATATGGTAAAGCTTAACACTGGATTAAATATGAAAGTGAGAGACCATGCTTCAGTGTGAAACAGATGCTAGCAAGAGATTGACATGTCAGGAGTGTACAGCTGTGACATGAACCATAGAGGGCTTTGATCTTCCTAATAGTTAGGGGAAAATATCTGGTTATATGGTGACAATAAACAAATGAGGATGTGACAAAGCACACTGATGAAGGTAGAGCAGCGGGTATAGTGTAAGTGGCTTTGATAAGGCATCTAATAAGGTTCCCCATGGTAGGATCATTCAGAAAATCAGGAGGCAAAGGATTTAGGGAAACTTGGATGTGTGGATACTAAATTGATTTACATATTTAAGGCAGAGGGTACTCTGCCTGGAGGTCAGTGACCAATGGTGTTTCTCAGGAATCTGTTCTGGGACCTCTGTTCTTTGGATTTTTATAAATTACTTAGATGAGGACACAGAAGGGTGGATTAAAAGGTTTGCAGTAAGATTGGTAGTTGTGAATAGTGCAGAAGGTTGTTGGCGGTCACAGCAGGATGCAGAGCTATGCTGATAAGTGGCAGATGGAGTTCAACAGCCAGAAGTGTGAATTGATTCACTTTGGAAGGCCCAACTTGAAAGCAGAATACAGAGATAATGGCAGGATTCTTAGTAGTGTGGAGGAACAAAGGGATCTTGGCATCCACATCCACAGATCCAGAAAAATAGCCACGCAAGTTGATAGGGTTGTTAAGTAGGCATGTGATGTGTTGGTCTCCATTAGTCAAGGATTGAGCTCTCATGAGCCACAGGTCATGCTGGAATGCTATAAAACCCTGGTCAGACCACACTTAGAATATTGCATTCAGTTCTAGTCGCCTCATTATAGATAGTTTTAAAGAGAGTGCAGAGATTATTTATCAAGCTGCTGCTTGGATTACCAAAACAGATTTCCTAAGTGGAAAGGTTCAGTGAGTTTGGGCTTTTCCCTTTGGAGAGGAGGAGGATGACAGGTGTCTAGATAGAGGTGTAAAATATAAGATTTTTTTCCCCAGGATGGAAATGGCTAATACGAAAGAACATCATTTAAAGGTGATTGAGGGAAAGTATAGGAGGAATGTCAAAGTTATAAAGCTCACAATGAGATTTTTGACTATATAAAACAGAGTGGTGAGTACACTGAACACCCTGCCAGGGGTGGTGGTAGAGGCAGATACATTAGGGGCATTAAAAAAAACTCAAGATGTGCAAATGGATGATGGAAAATTGAGGGCTAGGTAGGAGGAAAGGGTTAGATTGATCTTAGAGTGGGTTCAAAAGTCAGCACAAATGGTTGGCTGAATGGTGTGCTGCAATGTTCTACATTCTATGTATTAATCAGGGAGATGAGGGGTAAAGAGACACTGTGATGAGGAAGATAATAGGATTTTTAAAAAAGACCCATGTCCGGAAACAAGAAGTTACACTACATTTGCAGAATTTCAGCTAATATTGCTCTGGTACAGCACATTAACGAGAAATCATAGAGGGGGAGGCATGAGGATAGACATAAACACATATGGGAATCTACTCATCAACATAACCATCTATTGCATATGATCCTCCAAATCATACAATATCCCAATTTGGAAATACATCAATTTTATTTCATTATTGCTACTTTAAATTTTGGAGCTGCCTTCTTAACATTGTAGGAGTATCTTCATTGCAGCAATTCATGATAGCAGCTCATCATCACCTCTCATGCTGGATATACTATAGTAAGAGATACACCTCTCAATCCATAGCCGTTTCACCATGTCAGAATTGTGATGGAATACTTGCACTTATCTGGATGAGTTCAGCTCCAACAATACTCAGGAGCTCAACATAATCCAGGACAAAGATCAACAGGCACCCCATTACCATACTGTGTGTTAAACATGCAAACAACAGGAATTCTGCAGATGCTGGAAATTCAAGCAACACACATCAAAGTTGCTGGTGAACGCAGCAGGCCAGGCAGCATCTCTAGGAAGAGGTACAGTCGACATTTCAGGCCGAGACCCTTCGTCAGGACTAATTGAAAGAAGGGTTAGTAAGAGATTTGAAAGTGGGAGGGGGAGGGGGAGATCCAAAATGATAGGAGAAGACAGGAGGGGGAGGGATGGAGCCAAGAGCTGGACAGGTGATTGGCAAAGGGGATATGAGAGGATCATGGGACAGGAGGTCCGAGAAGAAAGACAAGCCGGGGGGAACCAGAGGATGGGCAAGGGGTATAGTCAGAGGGACAGAGGGAGAAAGAATGTGTGTATATAAATAAATAATGGATGGGGTACGAGGGGGAGGTGGGGCATTAGCAGAAGTTAGAAAAGTCCTAAAGGGATTGGACAGGCTAGATGCAGGGGGATTGTTCCCGATGTTGGGGAAGTCCAGAACGAGGGGTCACAGTTTGAGGATAAGGAGGAAGCCTTTTAGGACTGAGATTAGGAAAAACTTCTTCACACAGAGAGTGGTGAATCTGTGGAATTCTCTGCCACAGGAAACAGTTGAGGTCAGTTCATTGGCTATATTTAAGAGGGAGTTAGATATGGCCCTTGTGGCTACGGGGATCAGGGGGTATGGAGGGAAGGCTGGTGCAGGGTTCTGAGTTGGATGATCAGCCATGATCATAATAAATGGCAGTGCAGGCTCGAAGGGCCGAATGGCCCACTCCTGCACCTATTTTCTATGTTTCTATGTACCTCTTCCTAGAGATGCTGCCTGGCCTACTGCGTTCACCAGCAACTTTGATGCGTGCTGTGTGTTAAACTTGTTGTGTATCATGCTACAATACAATAGCACCCACCCACATAAAAGTATTGAACTTCACCAAACCAAATTATTAATATCTATATTGTGTTCCTAGTTCCATATGTTAAAATTGTGCTGTACAGTTACTACTTGAAATGAATGAAAGGCTCCAACAACTACATATTTGTCATACCGATCGCTCAAAATGGCAGCATGTTGCCATGACAGTGAGAGAAAACACATGGGCGGTACATGGTGAAACTTTAATGTGTGAATGTCCAAAAACAGTGATGTGCTTTGATTTCCTCCACATTCCAAAAACATGCTCATTATTAGGTGAAATGATGACTACAAATTAATGTGGAGTAGGTGGGTGGCAGGAGAATTTGGGAGGGGGTGGTTGTTGATGGGTAATTGTGAAAGAAAAGTTCCTGGAAATAGGGCAATAATATTAATAAAATTGCTTTGAGAGCTGGAACAAACTCAAAGGGGTATTTATTTCCTCATGTTTGGGGTATTTATTTATCTACTTATTTATTGATATGCAGCACAGAATAGGCCCTTCCAGCCTTTCAAACCATGCCGCCCAGCAATCCCCCGATTTAATCCTAGCCTAATCATGGGACAATTTACAATGATCAATTAACCTACCAACCGGTATGTCTTTGGACTGTGGGAGGAAAATGGAGCACCTTGAGGAAACCCACACAGTCACAGGGAAAACGTACAAACTCCTTATAGGCAGGGGCGGGAACTGAACCCAGGTCGCCTGTACTGCAAAGCCTAAAGCTAACCACTATGCTACTTTGTCACCCCAAGTAGCCTCAGACTGCATAAGAAAAACATGTAGAACATGACAAGTGAATTCATTAGGTTTGTAAGTGAGGTCAGAAAACTTAAATCACTAAAGTGAATCGTGTATAGAAGTCTCTGGGTTGATTTCCCACTTTAACCTGGGGTAAATTTTTTAATGTAAAATTTAATGTTAAAAGCAAATGCTAAATAGATGCTTATACTAGACTTAGTTATTTCACCACCAGGCCACAGTGCTTGAAGCGTACTGTAGATCTTCACCTATGAGACTCCAAAAGCACCTCCTATGCCTGGTGTCTTTAATGTCAAGGAAAATGACTCACAGAAACATCACTTGCCTACTCAGCTCCAAGTCACATGACATTCTGACTTGAAAATATATATTAATGCTGTTTAATTGTTATTGGGTTCAAATTCTGGAACTCCCTGTCAACCTTTGGAGCTTCAATGTCATTAGGACTAGAACTGTGCAAGGATGTAGCTCACCACCTCCTTTCAAATGCTGTTAGGAACAGGCAAACCAGTATTGTTACCAACATAAAAAGAACAAAAGGAGGAAAATGCAAGCTTCCAACAGCTTTAATGGTCCTGTGTATTCTATGCTATTCTGAATAGGAGACAGAATTAAAAATTTTATTCAGTTGCAACATTTAAGTGAAAAATATGTTTTTGATAATTAAACACCAACATAAAAACATGGCATTCTTCCACGTATATATAAAAAATCCTACGTAAACTACTTTTAAAATGTTCTAAATCTATTACAAGATTTCATATTTTAAGAAGTATGGAAAGAAAAATTAGTACTTGCTTAGAAAGCAAGCAGCTACGCAGTACAATTTCACATAGCAAAAAAAGGAAGTGTGGTTGGCCAGGTGTTAAATCTCATGTGACTGAATAGAAGCTTGCAGTTTTTGTTTTATGTAAAATGTTCAAATAATGCTAGAACTTAAAATTTATTGTGCCTAAAATTTGCGGTCCACAAATTGGAAAAGATCTTTTACTACATTTTGTCATATTTGTTCTTAAACATTAACTATAATGATATAACCTATAAAGTTCTGCATTTTCAAAAGCATATGCTCTTTACCTCATCTAAGATTTGCCTATATCCACACGAGCTGCTGACTGATAACATTCTAGAAGTACTGATTCCTAAAAGGAACCTCAATCTTATTAAGGTTTTATCTGAGAAGGTACAAGGAAGTTAAGACTTCAATAAATAATTACCCCAGTCGTGTAGATCTTGCCTCAAGTAAAATTGCTCATTTATTATTTCACTTTCTGCTTACAGATGTGCTAACAAGATTTTACTAATTTTCCCAAATTATCAATGAAACTTACAAAGAATTTGAAACTGAATGTTGAGGTCTGTGGTGATTTTGGCAAGCAAGCAAGCAATTTTGACATGCTCAATGAAATAATGCCAGCAAACAGTTTCCTCCAAAACTTCAGCTTTTGCATCCATAGGCACTGTTTCAGGAAACATCAATCTGATTTAGACATCTATATTCATCCTTTTAATCCTTCAATAACAAACAATATTATGCATATTTTCAAAAAGTCCAACTGTAACAGCAAGAAAATTTATAATCAAAGTTCATGCAAAGCGCTGGGGATACTTCAAAATGTGAAAAAAAAAGAAATGAATATCTGGTGAAAATCATGATAAATTCCATCTTTACTCTTAAAACAGATCAAGATTATGCACGTTTTTGTCATGCATCATAATGGCCAACAGGTACCTTAGAAAACTGGGGTTGAATGGTAACAAAACAAGTATCTGGAGATCAGTAATCAGCATCTTCTTAGAGCCAAGCAACTCAACAGCAGCAGTTATTAGAAGGGAAATAGGATTAGAAATGTCCATTGAATCCACAGAAAAAAAATGCCTTTCATTTTCCAGACATTACATTAGTGAGTATACCTTGCAACAGAGAAAGCTCAGGTCAACTTGCAGCACAGACCTCAGGCCAAGCATTCAGCTCCTTATTGACATCAAGTAAGAAGGCTGCTTTTTTGTTTTTAGTTTATGTGTGTGGGCTTCCTTAGGGATCACACAGTACCCACAAACCAAACAATAAACAGATTCTTGGGGCATCAGATCACTATGAATTTATCCACTCCCATGTCAAAGTTGATTAACATAAATTAAGCTCTTCAAATGCACGGAAAAAGCAGTAATTCAAAATAACCTCCCTTTGACAGACATTTAATAAAACACACTGTGAAAACACAGAAATTAGGTTCTAAGTCATTTAATACCAGCAACCTAATGCCAATATAATTACAGTTTCAAATGAATCTGTTCTTCTGTACCGTAACAGCATTAATTACAGTGCTGCAGTTACAAAAACTCAATTTGAAAGATTAGTTTCCAAGGCCTAAACTAGAGATGACCTAATCCTTCACAGCTAATTGCGAACACATGAACAACACATGATCTACATAAGCAAGATTTTGTCATTCCTCTAAGAATTAACTATTCTTTCCAACCAAGTTTTTAAATTACACTTGTACATATAGCAACAAATTTGACATTGATAATGCACATTTTCAAAGTTGCATATTAAAAATGTCTCATTATTAAAACTCCCTAAATATCACAGAACTTCAATAAGCCAAAAATATTACAAATTTCTCACACCATACACCACTTACTTAAGAGCTTCTTGTCATTCTGCATTTAGTTGCATTTAAAAAAAATTTTAAACAGACTTCCAAAGCTCTTAAGCCTATTGATTACCTAGTGAATCAAATTGATTAAATTTCACTCCTCCAAAAGCTGCAAACACTGCAACAACCATTCTTTCCATTCTTTAAATGCTTCAGTGGGTTTGTGAGATACCACTATTGATTCAGAATCTTCCTCAATCCACCGCAACAGTGCCTGAAAAACAAAAAGGCAACAGAGACTAAGTACTAATACACATACAGGCACTCACAGAGTTATAAATGCCCAAGTTATGGACACTCCATATATGCGACAAGACTGGCAAGGCAGATTGGGATAGATCTGCAGACTGCTGAGAAAATCTTCTGCATGGTCGAAACGGTTCATTTCTGCAAACACTTTTCCACTTCCTGCCCCACTGCCATAGGCTGTGCGAAGATGGGAGCACAGTGCAGACTTACTGGGTATAGGTGGCCACCTGGTAGCCACTCTTCATGCAGAGAAGTCATGCTTGCAGTGTTACAATAACGTGATACAAATGTGGTCCATCCCTTGGCCCTACACTGCAAGTCTTACATTTCATTTGGAGAAACAAAGTAAATTATACACACATTGATGCATGTACAAGTCTGTACAAAATATAAATATACAAGAATTACACAAGATAGTTCTAATCTTGAGGTCGTTTGTGTATGCCTGCACCATGTATCACTGTGTCGAGGATTTTGCTGTCTCCAGTGCTGCAAAAGCCCAGTTGCTATAAAACATTCTGTTTTGCTTTGACTGTACATTATTTGTCCAGAAAAGCTGCTTTGTCCATGTTAGATGAGACAGTTGAGCTGTTATTTTCTTTGCAGTTTCAACTATTAGTTACCTGGTGGTTTTTTTTAAAAAAATAAAAATACTTATACACATGTAACTGTTTAGTATGTTTCCTAGTAGTTTCAGTATGTATATGCAATTGTTCAGCGTGTGCTCCCCAGTGGTTACATTTGTATGATTCTGGAACTTCTCTTGGTATTGCATTTGAACACAAGCTATCCGATTGGTTTACTCTTATCTGCAAATCTGAATAAAATGTTTCTCATCAATGGAACATAAAAAAACTGATCCTACGGCTCAGCTATTTTTTGTTTCTTCTCTCACCCCTGCTACAAGCATATGCTCCTGTTACTGTCTGCTTTAAATTTTCTTTGTTCTATTAATGCTTAATAAAATAGTGAAGCAACAAACTTTGTGCCCCTTTCCTGACATCTGAAAGAACCTTGGTTTAAAACGTCAGAATCCAAACAACCACAAGTTAATCAGGCAGTGGTTTGAAGAGAATGACACTGAAGCTGCTATCAGTTTGCCAAACCATCATACAAGGCCCAGCCCTGTTGTGGCAATTTGACACCATTATACAAGACCTTATACTGTGGCCTTTCCCAAGTTTTCACGATGGTTGCACCAAGTTTCCAGATATGCCTTAGCAACTAGTCTCACAATTGCCAGTTTACAGCATTTCATTGCAAACAAGTCCTTGTACTGAAAGATCAGGATTCCCTGGGAAGATCCCACAGAGGAGGTATGTAGCTGCTTGGGATTAGGCCAAAGGGTCTATTCCAGTGCGCGCGCAAGTAATCAAGTATTCCTTACTAAACCTTCTTTACAAACACGCGTCTCAAGTGAAAGATGAGAGCTTCATCCACACAACAGGAACTCCAAGGGTAGCTTGCAATGGGATTGAGACTCCAGCTATGTATGAACAATATGACATGGAAGGTCCTTCTCACCATCAAGCAGGTAAGATCTTAGCACTTGTTGGAATATCCTTGCAATGATGCATTCTACCAAATGAATTTGTGCGGGGGAGAACCTAACAGATCTATCATGACTATTTCCTTTTTAAATGTGTTTCAACTATTTACAAGTTTTAAGGTATTATTATGTAATGTACTGTTAGAAAGAGGCTCAATGTAACTTACAATTTACAGTACATCAGCTTTCCTCTCCTGACTACACAGATGCATTTCAGTTGTTAGATCAGCTGATGAATGAGTTTTACTTCCGTAGCTGCCTCTAATTCACTTGATATTTTTAACTGGCAGTAATTATGTTTCAACAAAAAAAAACAAAATGCTGATTTTTGCTGAGTTTTCATAACCGATGGCTCCATGAGCAAGAGAAAATGATTAGGGCAAATATCTCTGTCATCTAGTCCTTATTTCCAGGGATTATCAATTCATTTGTTATTTTGTGTACATTATACTGATAATGGTCATCTTAATTTATTTGCAAATGTGTGTGATATGCATTCATTCTGCACAGTCAACTCAACTTACAATTTTAATTCTTTAAGTTTTTAAACCCATATTGAAAGATTCACATTTAAAATAAGAATGTTCTATTACTGTTGCATTCACCTCTGATTCCTGATTCATAATGTAACTTGTATTACTGCTGCGTTTGGTTTATGACAGCAGTAAACATTTTGGCAGTAACAACCAAGAATTTTTTTAAACCTAAAAAGACTTTTCATTCACAATCACTAATGAACAATAAAATGATTATGAACTGAAACCAGACACCAGGAAACAAATTAATTTATATAGATCCACATGCAATACTCCAGAATTTCACAAATCAGAATTGTGTAATGTGATCCAATGAACTTGCACAGGTTTCTGTAAGATCACTGTGCTACTTGCCTTCCATTTCCCCAAACCCATTTTGTTCCATTTGAAATATCAGTCCCATTTTTGGAGCTTGTTTCCATAATGCTTCTGCTAAAGAAACAATCCATGTTTTCCCTTTTTCAAAATTCCTCATAATTATTCAGCCTCTATTATATCTCAACTCTCTAGCATGAATAAAAAAGCCAATTTCATTCTATCATTCAACACTATACTTCTCAAACACACCACCCCTCTGTATGACTACAGGTTTCCCCCACCATCTGAAGGTAGAGCGTTCCTATGAAACGGTTCGTAAGCTGAAATGTCGTAAAGCGAAGAAGCAATTACCATTATATGGGAAAAGTTTGTGAGCGTTCGCAGACCCAAAAATAACCTACCAAATCATGCCAAATAACACATAAAACTTAAAATAACAGTAACATATAGTAAAAGCAGAAATATGATGAATATACAGTCTATATAAAGTAGAAATACTTTTCCAGAATCATTGCCGCACTGTTCTCCGTAGCAAAAGTCTCCTGCAAGCACTCTCGGCAGAAACATGGCGCAAACACCGTCGTCAAAAACACTCTCTCCAGTAACTTTTAAGCTATGAAGCTGTCAAATCATACCAAATAACACCTAAAAATACACATCCCATATAAAGTAGAAGTAATGTATGTACAGTGTAGTATCACTTACGGGAATCGGGAAGACATCGAGCACACTGATGATAGTGTGTTAGGCTGAGTCGTCGGAGGTTGGGGTGGTGCAGTGGCCCCCACCCTCCGGGCAGCGACCCGATACCGATCCGCGGAGCATGCAGTGGTACAGCTGTAGCTGGAACGCACTCAGCACATCTTTAAGAAAAAAGCTGAAATAAACAAGCTAATTAATTAGGTGCCGCTCGGCACACAAATGTCAGCCCAGATCAGAGCCTGCCGGCACCTAATTAATTAGCTTGTTTATTTCGGCTTTTTTTCTTAAAGATATGCTGGGTGCCTCCCGGCTACCGCGGCATTCTTCACGGATCAGTATCTGTCCATGGCCGGGGGTTGGGGTGGTAGGACACTGAGGTGTCGTCTGTTTCCATCAGGGCAGGCAGGTCATCTTCTCCTATGACTGCCTGCCTCGATGTCGAAGGTCGAGGTTCGTCGTCTGCTGTGGCTGACGTGGAAGGTTTGCTTGACTGCTTAGCCTCGCACATTTTTAGATCATACAGTTCTTTGTAAGGACTCAAACCATCTTGCAAATATGCCCTAAACCGACGTACCCTTTCAAAGTTAGTCATACTTCATCATTGCAGCGAAAATCTCACGCAGTTGCTTCACGTTCAGTTCCTGGACGACTTCACTCTCGGTCCGTTCGCTACTGCATTCAGTTTCGATTGTTATCCTTTCCTCTTCCAATTGCATCAGCTCTTCATCTATCAGTTCTTGGTCATGGGATGCCAAAACCTCTCCAACATCACCTTTGTCAACTTCCACAAGTCAAACTCACTTTGTCCTTACTTCATTCACCATGATCGAAACAGGATTACTGGGGAAGATGTGAAAGCACAGTAAGGAATGAACCATCTTGGAGTATGGGTGTCCCCCGCTTTTCAAACGTTCACTTTACGAAACCTCACTGTTACGAAAGACCTACATTACTTACCTGTTTTCGCTAACAGAAGGTGTTTTCACTGTTACGAAAAAAAGTAATCCTATGCCATTACATCCAAGATCAAATTCAGCTTCCCAAACTACATAGTGCGTCATATTTGTTAAAGTTATTATTTTTGTGTTCTGTTAAAATGTTTTGATAAATTAATGTCTAAACCACAAGGGACAATCGATACTGAAACATCAGTACCGTATCCTTCTAAGTGCCACTGCTAGATAAAATGATAGATGGAACCCCCAAATGACCTCTGAAGTCGATGCAACAGATCAGTTAACAATATTTCAAAAGGAAGATGTCCTCAGAATTCTGCACAGGACTTATCACTCAGATGAACAAAATACATTATCTAATCATTAACACAGTACTATTTCTGGTCAGTGTTATGCAAGAAATGCGGCAGTCAAAGTGCAAAGTTAACTGTTGCATTTCTTACAGAAAAATGACATTTTGAAGAGTACTTCACTGTAAAGCACTCAGATTATGAAAAGCAAGTTGTTTGTTCTTCCGCAATGTATTTTCTTATATCAGCAATAATGATCTTTGCAAAATACATTCTGAACATTTTATGCTGAGCTATGTGCCCAAGCCAATTGAGGTGCTGTGCAACAAACTTGTTTTGAACTGCATAATACATTTCAGATTAAAGTTAATTTTCCTTGTATATAAAGAAACTGTAAAGCATTAATGAATCATAAGAATGCAACTTCCACAAATGAACGAATTACGTGTCATTTTTTCATTGAAACATTTCAAAATACTTCCCTGAAAAAAGATCAGCGACTCATACACTACCTTGCATCTCTCTTTAATGTCAAAGTTAATGGCACACTGCAGCTTTCTTAGGCATATAGGGCATAAATCAATTGGACGTCGATCAGACTCATCTAAATGATTGGATCCCTGCATGACGCATTGCAGCCACTGGCAGTGCTGCATACCAAAAATGTGACCAATCTCATGAGTTAAAGTCTGAAAATGCAGAAGGTTTTATGTTAGTAATGTTGATATAAAAAGCTAAAAACTAACTAGAAAGATACATTTAATGAAGTAATTTTGTCATATTAAATCTCAAAAATATACAAATGATTTTATAACATGACAGATGGAGCTAATTCAGCCCATCAGATCCACTCATTTCATTTTCATGTTCCCCTGCAACTTCTCCCTCTCATGTGCCCTCAACTCTCATGTGATTTTTTTTCAACCAATAATCTACATGAAGAGATGACCCAACAATGCCTAATTAACCTACATGCATATCTTGGGATCTGGAATAAAGCCATACACCTGGAGCAAACCCATGCAGTCACAGAAACATAGAAAATAGGTGCAGGAATAGGCCATTCGGCCCTTCGAGCCTGCACCACCATTTATTATGATCATGGCTGATCATCCAACTCAGAACCCTGCACCAACCTTCCCTCCATAGCCCCTGATCCCCGTAGCCACAAGGGCCATATCTAACTCCCTCTTAAATACAGCCAATAAACCGGCCTCAACTGTTTCCTGTGGCAGAGAATTCCACAGATTCACCACTCTCTGTGTGAAGAAGTTTTTCCGAATCACAGTCCTAAAAGGCTTCCCCTTTATCCTCAAACTGTGACCCCTCGTTCTGGACTTCCCCAACATCGGGAACAATCTTCCTGCATCTAGCCTGTCCAATTCCTTTAGGATTTTATACGTTTCAATCAGATCCCCCCTCAATCTTCTAAATTCCAACGAGTACAAGCCCAGTTCATCCAGTCTTTCTTCATATGAAAGTCCTGCCATCCCAGGAATCAATCTGGTGAACCTTCTTTGTACTTCCTCTATGGCAAGGATGTCTTCCCTCAGATTAGGGGACCAAAACTGCACACAATACTCCAGGTGTGGTCTCACCAAGGCCTTGTACAACTGCAGTAGTACCTCCCTGCTCCTGTACTTGAATCCTCTCGCTATAAATGCCAGCATACCATTCGCCTTTTTCACCGCCTGCTGTACCTGCATGCCCACTTTCAATGACTGGTGTATAATGACACCCAGGTCTCGTTGCACCTCTCCTTTTCCTAATCGGCCACCATTCAGATAATAACCTGTTTTCCTATTTTTGCTACCAAAGTGGATAACTTCACATTTATCCACATTAAATTGCATCTGCCATGAATTTGCCCACTCACCCAACCTATCCAAGTCACCCTACATCCTCTTAGCATCCTCCTCACAGCTAACACTGCCACCCAGCTTCGTGTCATCCGCAAACTTGGAGATGCTGCATTTAATTCCCTCATCCAAGTCATTAATATATATTGTAAACAACTGGGGTCCCAGCACTGAGCCTTGCGGTACCCCACTAGTCACTGCCTGCCATTCTGAAAAGGTCCCGTTTATTCCCACTCTTTGCTTCCTGTCTGCTAACCAATTCTCTATCCACATCAATACCTTACCCCCAATACCATGTGCTTTAAGTTTGCACACTAATCTCCTGTGTGGGACCTTGTCAAAAGCCTTTTGAAAATCCAAATATACCACATCCACTGGTTCTCCCCTATCCACTCTACTAGTTACATCCTCAAAAAATTCTATGAGATTCGTCAGACATGATTTTCCTTTCACAAATGCATGCTGACTTTGTCCGATGATTTCACCGCTTTCCAAATGTGCTGTTATCACATCTTTGATAACTGACTCCAGCAGTTTCCCCACCACCGACGTTAGGCTAACCGGTCTATAATTCCCCGGTTTCTCTCTCCCTCCTTTTTTAAAAAGTGGGGTTACATTAGCCACCCTCCAATCCTCAGGAGCTCATCCAGAATCTAACGAGTTTTGAAAAATTATCACTAATGCATCCACTATTTCTTGGGCTATTTCCTTAAGCACTCTGGGATGCAGATCATCTGGCCCTGGGGATTTATCTGCCTTTAATCCCTTCAATTTACCTAACACCACTTCCCTACTAACATGTATTTCGCTCAGTTCCTCCATCTCAGTGGACTCTCTGTCCCCTACTATTTCTGAAAGATTATTTATGTCCTCCTTAGTGAAGACAGAAGCAAAGTAATTATTCAATTGGTCTGCCATGTCCTTGCTCCCCATAATCAATTCACCTGTTTCTGTCTGTAGGGGACCTACATTTGTCTTTACCAGTCTTTTCCTTTTTACATATCTATAAAAGCTTTTACAGTCTGTTTTTATGTTCCCTGCCAGTTTTCTCTCATAATCTGTTTTCCCCTTCCTAATTAAGCCCTTTGTCCTCCTCTGCTGAACTCTGAATTTCTCCCAGTCCTCAGGTGAGCCACTTTTTCTGGCTAATTTGTATGCTTCTTCTTTGGAATTGATACTATCCCTAATTTCTCGTCAGCCACGGGTGCACTACCTTCCTTGATTTATTCTTTTGCCAAACTGGGATGAACAATTTTTGTAGTTCATCCATGCAATCTTTAAATGCTTGCCATTGCATATCCACCGTCAATCCTTTAAGTGTCATTTGCCAGTCCATCTTAGCTAATTCACGACTCATACCTTCAAAGTTACCCCTCTAAGTTCAGAACCTTTGTTTCTGAATTAACTATGTCACTCTCCATCTTAATGAAGAATTCCACCATATTATGGTCACTCTTACCCAAGGGGCCTCTCACGACAAGATTGCTAATTAACCCTTCCTCATTGCTCAAAACCCAGTCTAGAACAGTCTGCTCTCTAGTTGGTTCCTCGGCATGTTGGTTCAAAAAACCATCCCGCATACATTCCAAGAAATCCTCTTCCTCAACACCTTTATCAATTTGGTTCACCCAATCTACATGTAGATTGAAGTCACCCATTATAACTGCTGTTCCTTTATTGCACACATTTCTAATTTCCTGTTTAATACCATCTCCGACCTCACTACTACTGTTAGGTGGCCTGTACACAACTCCCACCAGCGTTTTCTGCCCCTTAGTGTTACGCAGCTCTACCCATATCCATTCCACATCTTCCCAGCTTATGTCCTTCCTTTCTATTGCGTTAATCTCATCTTTAACCAGCAACGCCACCCCACCTCCTTTTCTTTCATGTCTATCCCTCCTGAATATTGTATATCCCTGAACGTTGAGCTCCCATCCTTGGTCACCCTGGAGCCATGTCTCTGTGATCCCAACTATATCATAATCATTAATAACAATCTGCACTTTCAGTTCATCCACCTTGTTACCAATGCTCCTTGCAATGACACACAAAGCCTTCAGGCACTCTTTTACAACTCTCTTAGCCCTTATACAATTATGTTGAAAAGTGGCCCTTTTTGATGCTTGCCCTGGATTTGTCGGCCTGCCACTTTTACTTTTCTCCTTACTACTTTTTGCTTCTACCCTCACTTTACACCCCTCTGTCTCTCTGCACTGGTTCCCATCCCCCTGTTGTGAACTAACCTCCTCTTGCCTAGCCTCTTTAATTTGATTCCCACCCCCCAACCATTCTAGTTTAAAGTCACCTCAGTAGCCCTCGCTAATCTCCCTGCCAGGATATTGGTCCCCCTACGATTCAAGTGTAACCCGTCCTTTTTGTACAGGTCACGCCTGTGCCAAAAGAGGTCCCAATGATCCAAAAACTTGAATCCCTGCCTCCTGCTCCAATCCCTCAGCCACGCATTTATCCTCCACCTCATCGCATTCCTACTCTCACTGTCGCGTGGCACAGGCAGTAATACTGAGATTACTACCTTTGCAGTCCTTTTTCTCAACTCCCTTCCTAGCTCCCTATATTCTCCTTTCAGGACCTCTTCCCTTTTCCTACCTATGTCATTGGTACCTATATGTACTACGACCTCTGGCTCCTCACCCTCCCACTTCAGGATATCTTGAACACGATCAGAAATATCCCGGACCCTGGCACCAGGGAGGCAAACTACCATACGGGTCTCTGGACTGCGTCCACAGAATCGCCTATCTGACCCCCTTACTATTGAGTCCCCTATCACAACTGCCCTCCTCTTCCTTTCCCTACCCTTCTGAGCTACAGGGCCAGAGTCATGGGAGAAAATGCAAACTCTGCACAGACTTCACACAAGGTTTGAATCGATTACCAGTTAAATTATTGCTGTAAACAGTGAAGGGGTGAGCAATGGCAAGATGAGCCAGGTAGTGTGTTGCAGAATAGTTGTAGATGGAATTCTGATGCCCGTATAGCTGGCCGGGAGCAAGGTTGGATCACTGAAGGTGCCGAAAGGACAAGTTGGGCCCCAGGCAGAGGAGAGTCAGTGCCCGTACACTAGCCCAGTTGTGAGTCTGCATCACTTTGGGCACCAAGCTGATTTGAAGACCTTCCAGGTGAGGCGACACTTCACCTGTGAGTCGGCTGGGCTGATATACTGTGTCCGGTGCTCCCAATGTGGCCTTCTATATATTGGCGAGACCCGACGCAGACTGGGAGATTGTTTTACTGAACACCTACGCTCTGTCCGCCAGAGAAAGCAGGATCTCCCAGTGGCCACACATTTTAACTCCACATCCCATTCCCATTCTGATATGTCTATCCACGGCCTCCTCTACTGTAAAGATGAAGCCACACTCAGGTTGGAGGAACACCACCTTATATTCCGTCTGGGCAGCCTCCAACCTGATGGCATGAACACTGACTTCTCTAACTTCCGCTAATGCCTCACCTCCCCCACTCGTACCCCATCTGTTATTTATATACACACATTCTTTCTCTCTCTCCTTTTTCTCCCTCTGTCCCTCTCGCTTATACCCCTTGCCCGTCGTCTGGGTTTTCCCCTCTCCCCCTTTTCCTTCTCCCTGGGCCTCCTGTCCCATGATCCTCTCATATCCCTTTTGCCAATCACCTGTCCAGCTCGTGGCTCCATCCCTCCCCCTCCTATCTTCTCCTATCATTTTGGATCCCCCCCCTCTTACTTTTAAATCTCTTACTAGCTCTTCCTTCAGTTAGTCCTGACAAAAGGGCCTCGGCCCAAAATGTCGACTGTACCTCTTCCTAGAGATGTTGCCTGGCCTGCTGCGTTCACCAGCAACTTTGATGTGTGTTGCTTGAAGAGCCCGAGAGTGGCTTCGGACTAGGTGATGAAATCTAGACCCATTTACCAAGATTCTGAATTGTGACACCTCGGTTAAATTTTAGCTTCCATAAGTTACTGCAGAATTATATTTTTCTGATGCAACAGACATACTCAAAAAATGTTTTTAAAAAAAAATACAATCTCCCCTTCTGAATTTAAGATTGTGGAGGCTTTAACAGCTCTCCAGATACAATGAGCAATTGGTCTATTTTTGTGACAACAGTAAAGATTAAATTATCCTTTACTTTTATATCATGAAAATCTTGAGAAGTATCCATACTAAAATCATATCTAAAATAAACAGAAAGGAATACAAGTGTTACACAACCAAAAGAATGAGGAAACATCCACGAACTTTCCCAAAATAAAACCTTTCCAGGTATTTACAGATAAAATAACTCTCATTAGCTGAAGAACACTTGAAGTCCAATGATTACGTCTACAAATGCCTATCCTTCCCAAGGTTCACAGAATTTACAAAAGGAAATGAACATTATAAACTCTCTCAGAAAAGAGTATCTAGTTGAAGAAAGTTATACATTTCTCAATTAGGGAGGGAAAATGCAACACTTCCCAAAGTTCTTGCTCCTGATTATAACACCATCTTTGTTTGGACTAAATATTTGTGTACACTTGTCGATGGCAATTGTTGATTGGTACCAAAACACTCTATGATCACTTAGGCTACTAATTCCGAAAACACACATGAACAACAATCCCTTACTTGAGATATCAGTATCCTTTGAATCGTATTTTGCATGAAATTATACTTAGATGAAAAAAAATCAACCCTTTACCATTATAGCTAGGGTACCTAATTCTTTTGCACAGTACCGTAGTAATTTTACATTTTTGAATGTTTACTGCCACAATAAAAACCAAATTTCATGACATATTTGACTGACAATAAACCTGATTCTGAAATGGGTCTCTATTGTGGACTGAGAGTGAGAAGAGGGCAAGGAGAGGGGAATCATGGTTGGGAAAAGGGGAAGGAAGAGGAGAGGGAACAGGAAGCACCAGAGAGATATTCTGTAGAGTTCAATAAACCATTTGTTTGGAATCAAAATGACCTTGCCTGGTGTTTCAGGGCACAATGCGTCTACACTCATGCCACACCATACTCCTGGCATTTGTCCCACACCCCTCCCGCAGCACTCACTCTCGCCATTCCCAACATCCTTTGCTCCTGCAAGATTTACAAACTTGCTCTCCCCACTCCACATTGACAAATACAGTACTGTACAAAAGTCCTAGGCACCCTAGCTATATACGTTGCCTATAAAAAGTATTCACACACCCCAAGAAGTTTTCATATTTTATTGTTTTTCAACATTGAATCACAGCGGATTTAATTTGGCTCTGTCACTGATCAACAGAAAAAGACTTGTGTCAAAATGAAAACAGACCGAATTAATCTGAATTAATCACAACTATAAAAACACAAAATAATTGATTGCATGATTATTCATCCTCCTTTCACACACCAAATCATCACTGGTGTAGCCAACTGGTTTTAGAAGTCACACAATTAATTAAATAGAAATCGGGTGTTGGAGACCTGTGTGCAGTCAAGGTGTTCCAATTGATTGTAGCAAAAATACACCTGTATTTTGAAGGTCCAACTGCTGGTGTGTCAGTATCCTGGCAAAAACTTCACCCAAGAAAATAAAAGAATACTCCAAGCAACTCTGCAAAAAGGTTATTAAAAAGCACAAGTCAGGAGATGGATACAAGAAAATTTCCAAGACACTGAATATCCCTTGGAGTGCAGTTAAGTCAATTATCAAGAAATGGAAATAACATGGCACAGCTGCAAATCTGCCCAGAGCAGGCAGTCCTCAGAAACTGAGCGACCACACAAGGAGTATAGTCAGAAAGGCCACCAAGAGACCTATGACAAAACTGGAAGAGTTACAAGTTTCAGTGGCTGAGATGGGACAGTGGCAAAGAGAAAGCCACTGTTGAAAATGACTCACATGATATCTCAGCTAGAGTTTGCCAGAAGGCATGTGGGAGACTGAAGTCAGCTGGAAGGTTCTATGATATGATGAAACCAACATTGACATCTTTGGCCATCAAACTAAACACTGTGTGGGAATGCTTCACTGTAGCAGGCCCTGGAAGGCTTATGAAGGTAGAGAGTAAAATTAATGCAGCAAAATACAAGAAAATCCTGGAGGAAAACCTGATGCAGTCTGCAAGAGAACTGCAACTTGGGAGAAGAATTTGTTTTCCAGCAAGACAAATGACAAAGCTACACAGATATGGCTTATAAACAACAAAGTTAATGTTTTGGTGTGGCCGTCAGAGTCCAGACCTCAATCCAATTGAGAATTTGTGGTTGGACTTGAAAAGGGTTGTTGACTCACAATCCCCATGCAATCTGACAAAGCTTGAGCAGTTTTATAAAGGAGGATGGGGAAAAATTGCAGTGTCTAGATGTGCAAAGCTGATAGAGACCTATCCACACACTCAAGGCTGTAATTGCTGCCAAAGATGCCTCTACTAAATACTGACTTGAAGAGGTAAATACTTCTGCAATTATTTTGTTTTTTATATTTCTAATTTAGATCACTTTGCAGAGATCAGTTTTCACTTTGACACAAAAGAGTCTTTTTCTGTTTTTTTTTAGTCTTTTTCTGTTGATCAGTGTCAAAAAAAGTCTAATTAAATCCACTGAGATTCAATGTTGTAAAACAATAAAACATGAAAATCTCCAAGGGGTGGGGTGGTGAATACCTTTTTATAAGCACTGCATATACTTTTGGTTCTTGATTTTTGATAAAGATCAAAAATTTAATGAAACCCTCAGATTGACTCATTTTATTTACTAATCAAAACTGCAATAAGCTACAGCTAGATACCCAAAAAATACATGTTCAGGTATTGGGGAATATTGAGGTTAGCATAGGGGAATTCTGCTGATGTTAAAGGTCACCTGTGGTCCTATTGAATAATCAAACAAATACAAGAAGCCAAATGCCTTACTCCTCCTCCCATTTCTTTTGTGCGTATTACATACACACCTACCTTGCATGATCTTAACAGCAGCTTGCTTGTTATGGACGGTGTGTAGTATTCATCAAAAACTGAATAATCACTAGGAACTACAGGCTGCTTGCCCTTCAGTTTTCCCTTATAATTCATGGTGTAAAATTCATCATCATATCTGGCAAAACTGAAAATACCTATTCCTGAAAGAAGTGCATTAAAGAGAAACAGTTTATACTAACAGTTATTTCAGCATTTCTTCTGATAACACAAAGTAAATTAAATGCTTAAATAAAAATCTACAATCAATGCCTCATCTATTGAAAATGCATCAAGGCTATAGCATTTGGTTAAAATACCTCATTGCCAAAAAAATTACTTCTAATGAAAGAGTTTGTTGAAGAAAAATGCCTAAGACATTCAAAAATTTCAAAAGAATTTACTACTACTTTTTTCGAACGTTGTGATAATAATGTCACAATTCAGAACCTTGGTAAACATAAGTTCAGTGTGGTATAAAATTAGAATTACTAAGCGTGGTGCTTAGTATTTAGAAGGACATGGATACAGAGTAGTTAGAACTGCTGTCTCAAAGCTTAATGACTGATAATTGATTACATAATCTTGGGTGAAGTCTATGTAATGTTTGTACTTTCTCCCCATGATTGTATGTGGTTCTTCTGGGTGTTATAGTTTTCTCCTGCATCCCAAAGACATACTGGTAGGTTAACGAGATATTGTAAATCACTCTCTTTTGTAGATTATTAGTGAAATGAATCAAAACAGAGTTGATGGATATATTGAGAGAGAATAAGTTGCAGGACTACAGGAAATAAACATCTCCTGGAACAGATGTGGTTCTGATGGGTCGAATTGCCTCTATGTTAAATACAAAAATAATAATAGTATTGTATTGCTTATTGAAATTAGGCGATGATCCAAATTCCAAAATTAGTTGGAAGTTATATCACTTTAACAAAAAGCGGTCAATTTCTTTTCTACCAAATCAGCATAGAGCCTCACATCAAAACAAAAAAAAGCAGAAAAACCTCTGCGCACTAACATTAGATATCACAGCCTTATTAGTAGAAATAAAAATGGACAGTTCTCTCAATCCTCCACAATAACATAAGATCATAAGACATAGGAGCAGAACTATGCCACTTAGCCAATCGAGTCTGTTCCACCAGTCCATCATGGCTGAGGTATTATCCCTCTCAACCTCGAACCCAATTCTCCCCATAATGTTTGATGCCCTGACTAACTAAGAACCTATTAACCTTCATTTAAAATATACTCAATGACTTGGCCTCCACAGCCATCCATGGCAATGAAGTTAACAGAATCACCACCCTCTGGCTAAATAAATTTCTTCCGATCTCTGTTCTAAATGGTTGTCCCTCTATTTACTCTGTCTAGGCCTTTCAATATTCAACAGTCCAACATTTAAAAGAATTTCTTACTTTCAATTTCAAAGTCTAGAGAGTTGAATTACTAGGGAGGTGTCAGCAAAGGGGCTCCTGCCAATACAACTGGCAGCAGTTCCTCCAGACATTCTACACAGGCAAATCAGCTGCTCCTACCTGTGCCTTTTCAGTTACTTTATTCACTTTATTACAAGGCTGCCCAGGATGAGAAACCAAGGTCATACACCAAGGCAGTAAATGATTATATCCTTAAGGTAGCATCCAAAGTTGAAGGCCATGTGAGTGAATCTCCTTTATAAAAGACATGAGTGTTACATGAGAATTATAAAGGTTAACAGGAGCAAAAGGAACAGGAAGTAGGAATATAGAAGCCCTGAGGATCCTTACCTTCTGTGAGGGATGCCTGTCCAAAAACAAAATTCCATGAATCTTCTGGATAAAGATCAATCATTGTAATTCCAACAATGCAGAAGGCATCTTTGGGCTTTCTCTTCTTTAGATATTTGAGAATACCACCTACATCAAAAGCAAGAGTTTTACAACAGCAAACTTATTAAGAATCACACTGGCAACAAAGTATAAAGTTGGGTCTTCAGTTAATCGAGGCAGCTGTTTATTTGGGACACTGAGGACAAGAGGCTGTTGCTGAACAGTTTCTAACTAGCGTCAGTTGTGTGCACTTATGTGGCTATTAGACACATCACGCTTAAAGCGATCAGTTTTTAAAATAGAATCAGTTGCATGCCTTTATGTTCATAAAGCAGTGACTTTTGTCACTGATAGTTGGCAAGAAATTAGCAGGAAGACAATTCAAAACTGTTTTGTTCACTGAGATTTCTGCATTCAGACCTGGAGGCGCCGGAAACTGCTGGGAACGAAAATGAAACAATTTCGTTCCTTCAACAAGTTAGGAATTACAAAGAATTTGAAGGTATTGACAATCATCTTGAATGTTACAAGAAAAATGAAGATCCGGGGGATGTAATTGGCAAAAGTATTGTATGAAAGCAATCCATTATAGGCACTAGGTGACTATGTTGATTTTGATTATTTACAGTCAAATAAAACAACACAAAATGAATTCTTCTCTCAGTAACTATTAGGCACTGGCACACAGTTTTAAAGTACTGTGGTAGTATCGGCAGTGTTCTAATTTGTTCTGTGTGTTTCACTTAAGTGGTAGTCTGTCTTTTTTTAATACAGTTCTTAATCATTTCCATAAAATCTTGGCTAATTGGGCTAGCCACTCAATTGAGTCAAAACATACTTGTCCCAATTTGTCCCAATTAACCTGAAATCACTGTATTTTAGATACTGCTAAAAATGTATGAGTCTATTCACAAACAAATCTGCATTAATATTTAAGAAAATATTTTTTAAAAATTTGCCCTTGCTCTTGAATCCAACATTGTATCCTTGTATTCCTACTCAAATTCTTTACATCGTTTCCCGATTTTGCCAGAAGCTTGAGCCAGATGGGATCCATGGTGACTTGGCTGTTTGGTTTCAAAATTGGATTCTCACAGAGGTCAGATAGTAGTGGTTGATAGGTCTTAATCCTGTTGAAGGTGTATTACTAGTGGATTTCTTCAGAGACCAGTACTGATGCCTCTGCTGTTCTGTATGCAGATAACTAACTTGGATGAAAATGTGGACGAGTGGGTTAGTAAGTTTGCAGATATCACAAGGATTGGTGGCAATGTGGATTGGATAAAAGATTGCCAAAGGATAGAGTGCTGTAGATATTGCAGCTAGGCAGAGAAATGGCAGAGAGATCAAATGTGAAGGGCAGGTACTTGGTTAATGGGAGGACTCTTAACAACACTGATTTGCAGAGAGAATCTTGGGGGTCTAAGTACACAGCTCCTTGAAAGTGGTAAGTTAATAGGATGGTAAAGGTGACGCATAGCATGCTAGCAGGAAGTTCAAGAGTCAATAAATTATGTTGCAGTTTCATTAAACTACATGTGGAGTATTGCATTCAGTTCAGTTCATACCATTATAGGAGGGATATGGTGGCTTTGGAGAGGGTTCAGGTTTACCAGGATGCTGTCTGGATTAGATGACATGCACTATCAAATCAAGTTTAATTATCATTTAGACCATACATGGATACAGTCAAATGAGACAGCATTCCTATGCGGCCCAGGTGCGTGCACACACACACACACACATTCAAAACAGCGAGAGAAAAAAAGCACACACACATCATTGCACAAGAAAAAACGTATATAGTCCAAGTTCCTGAGCGCCATGCAAATCGTCTACTTGGAATGCAGCAGCAGGCAAGCCTGCCCAATGCCTTGTCCTCACTATGACTGAGGCCACACTGCTGCTTATTGCCTATCTTGCCATCAAACAAGGAAAACAGACCTGTGGCATCTCACATTATCAATGTCCAACAGGGTCTCGCCATCACAAGAGAAACGTCCACAACAGTCGCTCATGGTTACACTGCACAGTGCTTTTGTGCACCAAATCCGATGTCTTCAAAAAGCAGGCAGTAGCACAGTCTTCACCCAGGTCAGCTCCTCTGAACCTTCCTCCTGGCCCATCCATCAGCTCCTCCCGCTCGCGGCCCATCCGCCAGTTCCTCCTTCCCCCACCCTCCCCGCCGAGTCAAAATGCCTAAAACTAGAGGCAGGCATTGGTGTGATTCAAGATTGTCAGTCTCCAGTACACAAGTGTAATGGAGAATATGTAAGGCAAGCTTTTTTAAAAAAAGAGGCAAGTGGCAATGCAGTACTGGGGTGGTGGAGGAGGCAGACTGATAGAGGCATTTAAGAGGCTCTTAGGTAGGTGCTTAATTATGCAATAGAAAGCTATGGATCATGAGTAAGCAGAAGGGATTTATCTAATTAGTTAAGTGCACAGAATAGAGCAAAGGGCCTATTCCAGTGCTATACTGTTCTATGTGCTATAGCTCCTCCCAGTGCCAATCTACATGCTTTAATTCAAATTACCGCTCACGCTGAAAAAGGCTTTTAATATTCCAAACAGAGAAACAGTAGAAATTGAATGGCAGGAAATGAACAGATGATCAATTAGGTTTGCTCCACAACACTGTGACCAATGCAGTCTTTGCACTACTCTCACCATTTCAGAATATTATGTTTAAAGAGGCTACTACTACTCAGCAGTAATAAATAGGAAACTTTCCAGACTTTTCATTTAGGGGTTCAGATACTATCCCATAAAGTTTAGAAAATGAGGGAAATTGAGAGTTTTTGTTATATATTGAAAACCAATGTTACTTTATATACAGCATAAATCCAGCTGGCTCAATTTATCTAAGTGCCATCCCCAAGCAGGCACAGAAAAACACAATGGCTCCATTTATATCTTTCTAATTTATGTAAAATTATTAACTACACTTCATAGTAGATTAACAATAACACTGGGATAACTTATTTCTAATGTAAGTTCCTTCATTTTTTACCAGTAAAAAATACTAAGTAATAGTACCTGTATGAATCTGCAGATTTTCTGAATATTTATTCATACGGAACATACAACCAGTGTGTGATACCAAAATTGGTTCCTGGAATTCCACCTTCAGCCCAAAGAAAAATGCCTCACAATATTCTTTTAACCAATGTATGTACATATTGGTAGTTGCCTCCGAGTCACCAAATGAACCTGAACATACAACATAAATTTGTATAGCAATTCAAGAAAAGTTTGAAATCCAATAAAATTCTTAGCTACCCAGCTAGTCAAAGATCATTGAAACCTCTTCCAATTTCATATTAAAATACTTCAACTGAAACCATTCATAACTTAAAATGTCATAAGGTACCAAAAATAATTTAAGCATAATCTTATTACATTTGTTATTGCTTATCTACAAATAACTGGTAAGAACATATAAATATATTTGAGTTAGGAATGCAGGGAAGAATAACAGTTACAACAAAATTGTGAACCATAGCCATCTTCAGTAGATGAATAATGCAGTCTTATTTCCTGTAATAAAATACAATAGCCAAGGCTTAACGCTATTACATTTTCTCATATGTTCATTATCCTGGAATTGTTAAAACAGAATGCCATTAGATTTAAATATCCGTTAGCCCATTTTGTCCAGTCTCTTTGAGTCTTAAAATTTTTTCTGTGAAGTTCACAAATTTACATGGTACAAGCTCTGGTTTTAATTGTCATTGACAATGAATACAGACTAAATTGCAGTGAATTCCAATTACATCTTGAACTTACTCGAATCTTACGTACTTTCGTCCTTACTTGCAGAACTATATCATAGATTAATATACAGCATTTCTGTCTTTAACAAACTAAGTACCTTAACCCTTAGATATCATGATTTATCTATTCATTTTCTAAATTGCAAAAACTCACTTATTCACAATTATGGTATCAGTCAAGTGCCCAGGCATTTCACAAACCACTTTATTTCCTTAAGCAACACACATCAAAGTTGCTGGTGAACGCAGCAGGCCAGGCAGCATCTCTAGGAAGAGGTACGGTCGACGTTTCGGGCCGAGACCCTTCGTCAGGACTAAGTTAGTAAGTTAGTCCTGACGTAGGGTCTCGGCCCGAAACGTCGACCGTACCTCTTCCTAGAGATGCTGCCTGGCCTGCTGTGTTCACCAGCAACTTTGATGTGTGTTGCTTGAATTTCCAGCATCTGCAGAATTCCTCGTGTTTACTTGATTTCCTTAAATCCCTTTACAGCCTTTTTGAGTGCACATGAAACCACCTAGTTTTATAGCAAAAAGTTTCAAAATAAGACAATTCAATACAAGTCCAAATCGACTGGACACACTAAGTGCTAAAGTGGCTGAAATACTTTATATTTCTCAATCCAAACAGTACCTAAGTCTTCCCAACCATTTACTTTTGCAAATCAATGTAGCTTCAGTTTCTAATACTATACTATTTTCGATCTAACCTCTGTTCAAAATCAAAATAATTTTACCTTCATTCATTTAATCTGATTGAAATAGTTTTACAGAATCATACCAATGATTTGAATGTAAATTACATTTTTCCCAGGAACTGGTGTTTTCCTGTGTGGGTTGCTGTAAAATGTGTAGAAATCTTGCTTTGGTTCAGGGTGACTACGGATCCAATCGGACTTTGATTGTAACTCAATAGGTTTGAAAAGAATACTATTTCCACTAAGTGCTTCTTCTAGGAATCTTTTCACACTTGGGCTGTATTTCTGGTACAAGTCAATAAGGTCCTTATGATCAGAAATTAAAGCTGCCCTCAGCATCTCTTCACTGTGTTTGATTGTCTCCATTGGAAAAAAAATTACTACAAAACAAAATTAAAACTCGGTATTAATTTCATTAGCTTCAGTTTCTTTTGTCTTTGCATAAACATTAAGCAACAAATAATTTTGCACTTAAATTCTTCATTTTGTATTCAATTGTGTAAATAATCTATCCATTGAGTTGAACAACAAATACTAACCTTATCAGCACTGCTCGAATCATACAGCACTTCTCCAAACTGAATCACAATTTAGTGTCATCTTTTTAACTTGGATTTAAAGCTCTCAATTTCTTAATTTATGAATAATGAATAGGCGAGACTCATATACTCCTCATTCTTACTGTGTGACTTTCAATTGATTCCATACCCAAAAGATTCTATTCAAGACAAAAGAGTCTACAGATGCTTGAATACAGAACAAAAAAACAGAACTCTGATAATGACTTACATGTTTTGCCTCTACAGATGCTGTTTGACCTGCTCATTATTTTCAGGTATGGTTCAATTCTTAACACTCTACTCTCATAGTTATAAACGTCATGAGTACAAACATCTTGGCCAAGTTCAACTTTGCACTGCAGTTCTGAGATCTTATCTATACTGCCAAGTGGACCAAAAAGATCTGGATGCATTATTTCAAAGAACAGTGTTACACACAGTATTTTGAGTTTGTCAGCAAATCCAAGATCCCACGAACTTCTTTGACAGTGCCAAGAATAATCCAGAGGCAAAAACTGTAAAGGACACTGGTAAATTTGATAACAATTAGTATACATTTCTCAAGGTCTAGGTATCAGACATGATGAGCCTGAAGCTATTGAGACATCCTTATCCACTTGGCAAACAATTATGCATATATCACTGCCTTTAAACAGCATGATGGTAATGGCCTGCATCCTTCTTTCCTCTGCGTGTACATGCATATGGGAAGAGTAACGATGCAGCAGGTACAAACGTGTAGTTCAGAAAAATTTCCTTAATCAGTACATGGATATCCCAACAAGACAGTGTGCAATAAGAACTCTACTAGGGACTCAGGCAGGGCAAGTGACAGAAATTTGTGCAGGGGAACACTGTGCATCTAGTGATCAAAATCCCATTAGTTTCAAGGTAATTATGGAAAAAGATAGGCCTGGTCCTCAGGTTGAGATACTAAGTCGGAGAAAGGCCAATTCTGATGGTATCAGTAAAGATCTGGCAAGTGTAGACTGATTCAAAGTTCAAACTAAAATTTATTATCAGAATACATACATGTCACCACATACAACCTTGAGATTCTATTTCTGCGGGCACAATTAGCAAATCCATAGAAAAGAAACTGTAAACATCAGGAACTGTTAGCTGTAAACAAACTGTGCAAATGCAGATATAAATAAATAGCAAGAAATAATCAGCATGAAATAACTATATAAGAGTCCTTAAATGAGCGTAGGTCTCCCCTTTTGTTCAACAACTTGATGGTTGAGGGGTAGTAACTGTTCTTGAACCTGGTGGTGCAAATCCTGAGGCACTGTACCTTCTACCTGATGGCAGCAGCAAAAAAAGAGCACGGCCTGGCTGATGAGGACCTTTGATGATGGATGCTGCTTTTCTAGGGCAATGTTTCACGTACAAACCCCATTTCCAGAAAAGTTGGGATATTTTCCAAAATGCAATAAAAACAAAAATCTGTGATATGTTAATTCACGTGAACCTTTATTTAACTGACAAAAGTACAAAGAAAAGATTTTCAATAGTTTTACTGACCAACTTAATTGTATTTTGTAAATATACTCAAATTTAGAATTTGATGGCTGCAACACACTCAACAAAAGTTGGGACAGAGGCATGTTTACCATTGTGTTACATCACCTTCCCTTTTAATAACACTTATTAATCGTTTTGGAACTGAGGATACTAATTGTAGTAGATTTGCAATTGGAAATTTTGTCCATTCTTGCTTTATATAAGACTTCAGCTGCTCAACAGTCCGTGGTCTCCGTTGTCTGATTCTCCTCTTCAAGATGCGCCATACATTTTCAATAGGAGATAGATCTGGACTGGCAGCAGGCCAGTCAAGCACACGCACTCTGTGTCTACAAAGCCACACTGTTGTAGCCTGTGCAGAATGTGGTCTGGCATTGTCCTGCTGAAATAAGCATGGACGCCCCTGGAAGAGATGTCGCCTTGATGGCAACATATGTCTCTCTAAAATCCTAATGTACGCCTCAGGGTCAATGGTACCTTCACATACATGCAACTCACCCATGCTGTGGGCACTGATGCACCCCATACCATCATAGATACTGGCTTTTGCACCTTTCGCTGATAACAATCTGGATGGTCGTTTTCATCTCTGGCACGAAGAACTCGACGCCCGTTTTTCCGAAAACTAGCTGAAATGTGGACTCATATGACCACAGCACACGGTTCCACAGTCTTTCGGCCCATCTGAGATGAGCTCGGGCCCAGAGAACTCGCTGGCGTTTCTGCATAGAGTTGATGTATGGCTTCCTCCTTAAAATACAGTTTCAAGTTGCATTTCTGGATGCAGCGACGGACTGTGTTGAGTGACAATGGTTTTCCGAAGTACTCCCAAGCACAGGTGGCTATAATTGTCACAGTAGCATGACGGTTTCTTAGGCAGTGCTGCCTGAGGGCTCGAAGATCACGCGCATTCAACAGTGGTTTCCGATCTTGCCCTTTATGCACTGAGGTGTCTCTGAATTCTCTGAATCTTTTCACAATATTATGTACTGTAGATGTTGAAAGACCTAAATTCTCTGCAATCTTGCATTGAGAAATGTTCCTTTTGAACTAACAATTCTCTCACGAATTTTGGCACAAAGGGGTGAGCCATGACCCATCCTTGCTTGCAAAGACTGAGCCTTTGATGGACGCTACTTTTATAACCAGTCATGATACCTCACCTGCTACCAATTAGCCTGCTTAATGTGGAGTCTTCCAAACCGGTGTTACTTGAATATTCTGTGCACTTTTCAATCTTATTTTAACTGCGTCCCAACTTTTGTTGAGTGTGTTACAGCCATCAAATTCTAAATTTGTGTATATTTATAAAATACAATTAAATTGGTCAGTAAAACTATTGAAAATCTTTTCTTTGTACTTTTGTCAGTTAAATAAAGGTTCACGTGAATTAACATATCATAGATCTTTGTTTTTATTGCATTTTGGAAAATATCCCAACTTTTCTGGAAATGGGGTTTGTAGATGTGCTCAGTGGTTGGAAGGGTTTTACCCATGATGTACTAGGCCAAATCCACTAGCTTCTGAGGGACCTTCCACTCAAAGGCATTGGTGTTTCCATACCAGGTGTAATGTAGCCAGTCAGTACACTTTCCACCAAACATCTATAGAAGTTTGCCAAGGTTTTCAATTTATGTCGAACCTCCATAGACACATGTGGAAGCAGAGGTGCTATCATGCTTTCTTCACAATAACATTTATATGATGGGTTACAGGACAAGTCCTCTGAGATGGTGACACCCAGGAATTTAAAGTTACTGACTGACCCTCTCCACCTCTGATCTTCTGATGACTACCAGCTCGTGAACCTCTGGTTTCCCTCTCCTGAAGTCTACAATCAGTTTCTTGGTCTTATTGACAATGAGTGAGAGGTTGTTGGTATTACACCACTTAGCCAAGTTTTCAATCACCCCCCTGCATGCTGATTTATCACCCCCTTTGATACAGCCCACAACAGTGGTGTTGTCAGCAAACTTGCCTATGGTGTTGGAGCTGTACTTGTGAAGGTCCCACATGGAAGGCTGGTTAAGGTTCAGTCACTTAGCATTCAAGATGAGGTAATAAACTCGATTGGACATTGCATTTGTGGAAGCCAAAGTGATAGCAGATGTTTGCATCTCTGACTGGAAGTCTGTGACTAGTGGAGTGCCGCAGGGATCACTGCCAGGTCCATTATTGTCTGTCACCAAGATCAACAATCTGGAGGCTAATGTGGTTAACTAGATCAGCAAATTTAAAGTTCAAAGTACATTTTATTATCAAAGGATGTATAAATTATACAATCTTGAGATTTGGCTGCTTACAGGCAGCCACAAAACAAGAAAAAACCCAACTTAAAAAAGACCAATACCAAATGAGAAGGAAAAAAACAGAATCAAATCATGCAAACCATAAAGTAAGCACCAGCATCCAAAACAAAACTGAGTCCATAAAATGGAAGCCCATCGCTAAAATTGTCCAAGCACAGGGACACCCCCTGAACTTGAGCCCGGGCCTCGCTACAGCAATAAACTTTGTGCTGCTTCCAGCCCACACTCAACCTTTCCAAATCAGCACGTTCAGATGGATCAAACCTCACTCCCGATTTAGGAGGATGGGCTCCGATACTGCTCCGCTTCAGCTTTTCTCCACTCTTCATTCCAACCACATTTCCATAGTTTGCAGGTGACACCAAGATTGGGGATGCAGTGGACAGCAAGGAAGACTATTAAAGCTTGCAGTGGGATCTCGACCAGCAGGAATAATGGGCTGAAAAATGGCAGATGGAATTTAATGCAGACAAGTGTGACAAGGTATAGCACATTGGAAGGACCAACCAAGTTATTTCTTACAGAGTAAATAGTAGGTAACTGAGGAGTGCAGTAGAACAAAGGGATCTGGGAATACAGGTCTACAATTAATTGAAAGTGACATCAGAGTCGTTAAAAAAGCTTTCAGAGATCAAAGTATCGGGTACACAAATTGTGATGTTATGCTGAAGTTGTATAAAACGACGGTGAGGCCTAATTTGGAGTACTGTATGCAATTTTGGTTACCTACTTTCAGGAAAGATGCAAATAAGATTAAGAGAATACAGAAGAAATTTATAAAGATGCTGCTGGGACTGGAGGACCTGAGTTATAAGGAAAAATGAATAGGTTAGAACTTTATTCCTTAGAATGCAGAAGATTGTGAGGAGATTTGATTGAAGTACACAAAATTCTTAGGGGTATAGATAGGGTAAATGCAAGCAGGCTTTTTCCCACTGATGTTGGGTGAGACTACAACTAGAGATCATAGGTCAAGGGTGAAAAGTGAAATGTTTAAGAACACATGGCGAAACATCTTCACTCAAAGGGTGGAATGAGCTGCCAGTGCAAGTGGTGGATGTGATTTTGATTTCAATGTTTAAGAGAAGTTTAGAGAGGTACATGGATGGGAGGGGTATGGAAGGTTTGGTCTGGGTGCAGGTCGATGGGATTAGTCAGTTTAAATGGGGTTCAGTATGAACTGGATGGGCTGAAGGGCCCGTTTCCTGTGCTGCAGTTTTCTAGTTTTCTTTGACTCTAGTGCTGTCACCTCACAGTTCCAACAACCTGGATTCAGTCCTGACTTCATATACCCAGAATTATCATATTCTTTCAAAGGATTTCCTTGGGTTATTCCAGTTTTCTCCCACATCCAAAAGATGTGCTAGTATGTAGGTAAAATGTTCTTCTAGTATCAATATTGTTCTAATCACTCTTCATACAAAGCAGCACATCTTTCCCAAAGGGGCTTCTCACTCACAACCTGAAGTTTTAAATGTAAAACTTATGTTTAAAGAGCACACTACCTGAAACACAGAATCAAAAAAACACTGGAAGCCCACATGTAAGGTCATGACTTAAAATGATGGCTTACATCTTTTGCCTCCATTAATGCTATTTGACCTGATTCTTCAAGCAATGTTTTTGTCATAGATAGTCTTTCTGAAAAAAGATCAATTTCATCAAGATTATTGACCCCACCAAACCCACTCCCTTCATTAACATCTTGCACTCTGCCTTTTCCTTTACAAAGCTTGAGATAAGGGCACAGCTGAACAGATCAACAGCTGCAAAGAACCAACAAACACAGGACCACAGTTTTATACCTGAGGAGCTTAAGTGAAATTTTTTCATCCATCAATGATTTCAATCTCACTAGATTTCTCAGCCCTCATAGCCTTCCTTATTTTTCATTTCCTGTGTAGGTTCTTTGACTGATTTTCTTACTCAATAAAAATTTGTCATTCAATTTAGAACTTCCTTATCGTTCATATTTAAACAAGAAAAAAATATTCCTATGGAATCTGTTAACTTTTACTTGAGGCATTCCTACTCCCACACTGGATTATTTGTGAACAACGTATTTTCAGTTGTAATCAATAATCTCAGACATTGATATATTTTATAACTGAAAGCATTACTGAAAATCTTTTAAGTATCTTGTTTACCCGTGATTTTAGATTTACAGATGCAAGCTACCAAATGAACCACAACAATGAATGTCGTTACCGAAATCAAAACGAGCGTTTATGCAAGTGGAGAAGAGTTCTCGATGTTAGAGGTGGAAGATAATTTTCCATTTTTATGGGGTGTATAACTTAGGCTTGAAAAACCCAACAAGTTTGGCACCATCGTGGGAAGAGAATTAACGCTTGAGATCCAAGCCAGTGGCGAAGGTTCTCGGCCTCGTTTCTCTTTCCAATGGATATTATTACCTCTCCTGCTGGGTATTTCTTGCATTCTCTGAGTTCGTAACTAAGTCCGGTATATCGCGAAACTAAAAACTCGACAAATTAAAGCAGCATTTTTCTTCTGCACCACTTTCAGGCTACTAGCGACCCATTTTAAATCAAACCTATTGTTCATAATTTAGCTGATAATAAATTTATCTGCAAAACCTATTCTTAATAGCATCTAAGACTTTCGATACTCCTTCCCTTCAGCAGGAAACTATGACCACAGCATGACTTCACCAAGTGCTACATTAACCTTATGCACTTAAATAAAATAAAATTTATTACCTCAGCGCTCCACAAGTCGTCACCTTTGCAGGGGTTTCGCCTGGCGGTCTTCGACGCGAGAAGAGCGCCTCAGCCGGGCTCCATTACGGCGTTAACGCCACCGCCCGATCAAACGACGACGAGCGGCGCGTCATCGGCCGGTAACCGCCAATGAGCGTGAAGCACGAGCGGGAGGCGGGAGGGGGCGGTCACGCGCGCCGCCAGCTCCAAGCCCACAAGATGGAGGGGTGCGGATGTGCGTAATGGGGACTGTGGGCTGTTTTCTCCCCGAATTGAACGTTATTTGTCTTTGTGGATTCGATGCTATCCGATTTTGAGTCACCTTAAATAGGTCGAATCATTGGCCGAGTTTGCAGTAGGTTTTTTTTGAAGGATAGATAAAAGTTATAAACGGATAGTGCAGAGCTAAAGCCTAACAGTACCAAGTCAGCTAATTGTAGCAATATGCATAATTAACTGCATTTTGTAGACTTACAAGATAATACAACGGTTGTCAATGAGCACCTTATTCTAAAAACAAACAGTATAGCTTACTGTCGGATCAGATAATCATCCCTCTTAGATGTAACCCAAATTTCCTGCCTCTATCTTACCTACCCCTTTCATAATTTTATATGTTTCTATAAGATCTCCTCTCATTCTTCTGAATTCCAGTGAATACAGTCCCAGGCAACCCAATCTCTCCTCATAGTCTAATCCCCTCATCTCTGGAATCAACCTGGTGAACCTCCTCTGTACCACCTCCAAAGCCAGTATATCCTTCCTCAAGTAAGGAGACCTCAGGTGTGGCCTCACTAGTACCCTGTACAGTTGCAGCATAACCTCCTTGCTCTTAAATTCAATCCCTCTAGCAATGAAGGCCAACATTGCATTTGCCTTCTTGATAGCCTGCTGCAGCTGCAAACCAACCTTTTGTGATTCATGCACAAGCACTCCCCAGTCCCTCTGTACAGCAGTATGCTGAAATTTTTTACCATTTAAATAATAATGTGGCCTTCCATTTTTCCTTCCAAAGTGGATGACCTTGCATTTACCGACATTGTACTCCATCTGCCAGACCTTTGCCCACTCACTTAACCTATCTTTATCTCTCTGCAGACTCTCCGTATCTTCTGCACAATTTGCTTTTCCACTTAATTTTGTATCATCAACAAACTTAGACATACTACACTCGGTCCCCTCTTCCAGATTGTTAATGTATATTATGAACATTTGCAGGCTTAGCACTGACCCCTGTGACACACCACACACCACTGATTGCCAACCAAAGAAACACCCATGTATCCCAACTCTCTGCTTTCTATTAGTTAACCAATCCTCTATCCATGCTAATATATCACCCCAACTCTATGCATCCTTATCTTATGAATAAGTCTTTTATGCGGCACCTTATTGAATGCTTTCTGGAAATCCAAGTAAATAACTTACTTCTGTTCCCCTCTTTCCACTGCGCTCATTATATCCTCAAAGAACTCCAGTAAGTTGTCAAACTGGATCTGCCTCTGCTGAATCCATGCAGTGTCTGCCTGATGGATCCATTTCTTTCCAGATGCCGCCCCATTTCTTCTTTAATTTGTTATGTTATTTGTCAAGTAGGGTGCCGTGCACAATCCTGATTTGATGGAGACAGACGTGAGAGCATGGAGGAACATCTGGTGAAACTTCTGAAATGCCTGCTTCGCTGCTGCTGCTACTGTGTGGTCCAGAATCTCTGGAGGAGAAGGCCCCAAGTCTTTGGCTTGCTTGTTGCTTGGCGGCCATGGCGGGGTCAAAGCGTTCGGCAGAGGATGGTGCTCAGAGAGACTGTGTCAGAGGCTCGAAGTTTTTGGACGGACTCAGAGTCCACTGCGGTCGGGTGCTTCCAATGGTGCTGCATCGGCAAGTTTGCGGCGCTTGGAGGTTCATGGCAGGGAGAGTTTCTCCCTTCTACCGTCTGCGTGAGCCTCCACTATAACTTCTGCCATTTCTTTCAGTACCCTGGGATGCATTCCATCAGGATCAAGGGACTTGTCTATCTTCAGGGCCACAAGTTTGCTCAGCACTACCTCTGTAGTGATAGATATTGTATTGAGGTCCTCACCTCCCATCGCATCCATCTCTCTTTGGCATGTTAGACGTGTCCTCCACCATGAAGACCGACCTCTGTCATTTCCTCATTACCCAATACAATTCCCCTTTCTCATCCTCCAAGGTACCTACATTCACTTTAGCCACCCTTTTCTGCTGATATAAAAACTTCTACTATCCGTTTTTATATTTTGTGCTAGTTTATTTTCATAATCTATCTTCCCTTTCTTTATTGCTCACTTAGTGGTTCTTTGTTGCTTTTTAAAGTTTTCCTAATCTTCCAGTTTACCACTACTCTTGGTGACTTTGTATGCACAAGCTTTTAGTTTGATGTCTTCTTTTATTTCCTTAGTTATCCAAGGCTGGCTCTCCCCACCCTTATGGTCCTTGCTTTTAACTGGAATATACTTTTGTTGTGAATTGTGAAAAATCTCTTTGAAAGTCTTCCACTGTTCCTCAACTGTCCCACCATATAGCCCGTGTTCCCAGTCTACACGAGCCAAATCCTCCCTCATCCCATTGTAGTCTCCATTGTTTAGGCATAACACACTGGTTTAAATTGAACTATTGCACCCTCCATTTGTATGAGAAACTCAGTCATATTGCGGTCACTCTTTTCAGGAGGATCCCTAACTACAAGATCACTGATTTTACCTGTCTCATTGCTCAGGACCAGATCTAAGATAGCACACTCCCTTGTAGGTTCAGTAACATGCTGTTCAAGAAAGCCATTACAGGCTTGTCAGGTTACATGTTGGAATGTTATCACTAGTGGGGGTGTTTGAATGAAGGGATATAACTACAAGATAAAGGGTCAGTCATTTAAAAATCAGGGTACATGGAAATTCCTTCTAATAAATAAAAGCTGATGTATCTCTGGAATTCTCTGCCCCAGTACGTGGTGGAAGCTGGATCATTAGAAATATTTTAAACTGTGGTACATGAATATTTTACAGATTAAGGAACAGAGAAGTTTGGAGAAATAACTCAAGAGTTGAAGCCAGCATAGCTCAGCTATGACATTAAATAGTGGAAAGGCTTTAATGGCCTTATGTTCTTATCCTGCATTGAATTTCTGGGTAGTATATGGTGACATATATGTACCTTAATAAATTCACTTCGAACAACATAGCCAAAGGGCCGTTATTGTACTGTTCTGTGTTCTATTGTAGTATGTGGGAGTGATGAAAATTAATGGGATCCACAATAACATGTTCAGTCTGTAGCTCATAGTTAATGAGTTGAACTTTGTGACTTGGATAACATAACATACAAAAATAGAAGCAGGATAAGGACATCAGACCATTAAAGCCCTTCCACCATTTAATGTCGCGGCTGACCTTGTGAGCATTTACAATAAATATAAAGAAACACAATAGAATCAACTAAAAAAACTGCAATGATGGACAAACAACCAATGAGCAAAAGACATAGTTAAAACACAAAATGAAAAAACGAAATAAAAAGTAAATGAGTAATAAATATCGAGAACAGGAGTTCATAGGTTGTGGAATCAGTTCTGTGTTGGAGTGAGTGAAGTTATCCACTCTGGTTTAGGAGCCTGAAAGTTTATACCTGTTCCTGAACCTGGTGGTGTGGGATCCAAAGGCCCTGTATTCCCTTTTGGCAGCAGCAAAAGGACAGCATGGCCTGGTTGGTGGGGTCCTTGATGGATGCTGTCCAGCGACAGCACTCCTTGCAAATGAGGTGACTTTTAACCGATTCTTAAGGTCAGCCTAATCGTTCTCTTCCCCATAATCTTCCAATTTTCTTTCATCCATGTGCCGGCATCTTTTAATTGTCCCTAATGTTTCTACATACCTCTTCTACCACCCCTGACAGCACATTCCATGCATATACCTCTCTTGTAAAAGAAAAAAATCCTGACAAACCTCCTATAGTTTCTTCCAATTACAAAATGATACCCCCTTGTATTAGCCATTTCCACCCTGGGAAAAAGTCTTTGGTTGTCCAGTCCATCTATGCTTCTTATTATCTTGTACCCCTCTATCAAGTCACCTCTCATACTCCTTCACTCCAAAGAGAAAAGCCTCAACTCTCTCAACCCATCCTCATACAGCATCCTCTCTAATCCAGGGTGCATTTCTGAAAAATCTCTGCACCTCCCCAACACCTCCTACCCTTCCTAAGGCGGTCAGAACTGAACACAATAGTCCCAAGGGTGGTCTAACCAGTTTTATAGAGCTGCAACATTACCTCGTGGTTCTTGAACTCGATTTCCCAAGTAATGAAGGCTAAAACTCCATGATTCTTGACTACCCTACCAACTAATACAACAGCTTTGAGGAGCTATGAATTTGGATCCCAGGATCCATCTGTTCTTCCACAGTACTAAGAATCCTACAATAAGCTTGTACTCTTTCTTCAAGATCAATCTTCCAAATGCATCACTTCACTTTTCCAGATTAAGCTCCATCTGCCAATTCTCAGACCAGCATCCTATCAATATCGTGTTGTAACCTATAACAACCTTCTACATTATCCATAACACCACCAACCTTTATGTCATCTGAAAACTTACTAATCCACCATTTCACTTTCTTGGCCAAGTCATTTTTATACATCACAAAGAGCAGGAGTCCTAAAAGACCTTTGCAGAACACCACTGGTATTAACCTCCAGCCAAAATTCACTCCATCTACAATCACCCTCTGGCTTCTATGGGCAAGCCAGTTCTGTATCTACACAAGTTTCCAGAGATCTCATGCTTCCTGATTTTCTGAATAAGCCTATCATGGTGAACTTTATTAAACACCTTACTAAAATCTATAAACACCACATCACTTTATTTTCATCAATTTGCTTTATCACTTCCTCGAAGTATAGAAATAGTACAGATTTGTGAGGGGGATGACCAAGCCCCTTAAAAATATGCTTCTCTAAAATGCTTGTAAAACCTGTCTCCAAGAATTCTTTCCAATAGTTTGCCCAGCACTGATGTAAGACTCACTGGTCTATAATTCCAGGGTTATCCCTATTACCTTTCATGAACAAATCAATAGCATTGCAACCCTCCTGTCTTGAGGCCTCACGTGGCCAGCAAGGACAATAAGCTAATCACCAAAGACACAGCAATCTCTCCACTTGCTTCTCATAGTATCCTGTAGTATCACTTATCTGGTATGGGGACTTACTATTTTTATGTTTTTTTTTTCAAAATATGAGTTCCAACACATGTTCTTTGTTAACACCAATGTGTTCCAGCATATTAGTTTGTTCTATGCTGTGTAACATTTGTCAAGGTTTCTCACTGGTGAATACAGAAGCAAAGCATCAATAAGGACGTACCCAACTGCCTCCTCGTCCTACTCCAAAGTCCATGTTCCTCTTAACTGATCGATCATAACCACATTCCAGTCATTCTTGTGTTTTATATATATGAAGACCAGCATGGGGTGTTTTTTGATCCCACTTGCCAAGGACTTGTCATGTCTCCATCTAACTCTAAAATACTTGTAAAACCTGTCTCCATTCTTCAGATCCTTCCTGGCTACCTTATAACTCAAGAGCCCTGTCTGATCCTTGCTTCTTAAACCTTAAGTATGCTTCCTTCTTCCTCCTAACAAGATGTTACATTTCTTTTGTCAATCATGTTTACTTCACTCTGCCATCTTTCCCTGCCTGAATGGAACAATCCTATGTAGAACGCCATGCAATTGCTTCCTAAAACAACCTCCAAATTTCCACTGTGCTTTTCTGAGTAAATTGATTCCCAATTTAGGCTTCCAAGTTCCTGCCAAACAGCATAATTTTCTCTCCCAGAATTAATTACTTTCCCGTACTGTCTGCACCTATCCACCTCCAAAGCTATGATAAAAGTCAGGAGTTGTGGTCACTGCCTCCAAAATGCTCGCGCGCAGAGATCTGTCACCTGACCAGGTTCATTGCCTAGTACCAGATCCAGCATGACCTCTCATCTAATCAGCCTGTCAAAAGTCCTTGGACACACCTAACAAGTTCTGTCTCATCTATACCTTTTGCAACAAAGAGTTATACCAATTAATATTAAGGAATTTGACATCAGCGTTGACAACAAACCTGTTACTTTTGCATTTTTCCAAAATCTGCCTCCTGATCTATTCTCAGTCTCTATTGCTATTGGGAACTCTACAGAACACTCCCAGTAGAGAGATTGTTCCCTTCCTGTTTCTGACTTACTCACAGATTGACTCAGTAGACAATCTCTTGATGTCCTCCCATTCTGCTGCTGTGACACTATCCCTGATCAGCAATGCCACTCCCCTACCTCTTTGACTCTCCTCTGTCTATTGTGAAATATCTAAATCAGTTCTAAATCACAGAACTTCCAATAGCCAAGTCACTGTAATAGCTGCAATGTTGCAGTTCTATGTACTGAACTATGCTCTAAATTCATCACCTTTGTTCCTGATGCTTCTCACATTAAAATACACATTTCAACCCATCCAACTGACTGCATTTATGCCCTATCCACTGCCCATCCTTCCTCAGTCCGTATCTACCTTTACATCAACAGTTCCATCCTCTGATCCCATCACTTTGCCAAACTTGTTTAAATTCTCCCTAACAGCTCCAGCAAACCTGTCCATAAAGATATTGGTTCCCCTCGCATTCAGGTGTAACCTGTCCCTTTAGAGCTCTAATGATCCACAAATCTCAAACCCTGCCACACCCCCCCAGTATTAATTATTCAGCCACACATTCAACTGTCATATCATCACCTTCACTGGCACGTGGCACAGGCAGCAATCCAGAGATTACTACTCTTAAAGTCCTACTTTTCAGCTTCTTTCCTAGCATTCTATATTCTCCCTTTAGGCCCTCAACCCTTTTCGTACATATGTCATTGGTACCAATACATACATCTTCTGGTTGCTCACCCACCTCTTAAGAATACTGTGGACACAATCTGAGATGTCCGTGATCCTGACACCCGCCCATCCAAGAATCTCTTTCCCTTCTGTGCCAAGAGCCACACTCATTGTCAGAGACCTGGTCGCTGCAGTTTTCTCTTAGGTTCTCCCCACAATAGCGTGTATCCAAAGCAGTAATTAGGCACATCTGCTTGCAGATGCAAATATCTAATCAGCCAATCATATGGCAGCAATTCAATGCATAAAAGCATGCTGACATGGTCAAGACATTCAGTTGTGTTTCAGGCCAAATATCAGAATGGAGAAGAAATGTGATCGAAGTGACGTTGACTGTGGAATGATTGTTCATGTCAGACAGGATGATTTGAGTATTTCAAAAACTGCTTAGCTCCTGGGATTTTCACACAGAAGAGTATCTAGAGTGTGTGAAAAAGAAATGAAAAAAGGCACCCAGTGAATGAAAGTTCTGAAGGCAACAACACCTTGTTAATGAGAGGTGTCAGAGAGGAGTGGCCAGACTGATTCAATTAAACTGACAGGAAGGTGACAGCAACTCAACCATGCGTTGTAACAGTGGTGTGCTGAAGAGCATCTCTGAATGCATATTACTTCAAACTTTGAAGTGGATGGGCTATAGCAGCAGAAGACCGCGAACATACACACTGTAGCCACTTTATTTGGAGTACCTACTAAAGTGGCCACCAAGTGTATTTGTTATTGAGAACAGCCAAAGGGATACCCTGCATCAGCTGCCAATTCCCTTTCCCGCTCCTCTTATCCAGCTACCTGCTTCCTGCAACTCAGGTGTGATTATCTCTTGTCAATCATCTCATTCTCCCCAATAAGCCAAAAGTCCCCCAGCTCCAGTTCCCTTACAGTCTGTGAGGAGCTGCACTCCTCACAAATTTAGCAATCAGGGGACCAGATCTCCCACATCTTGTATGAGGAGCATTGTTATTCCTCTCCGCATCATGTGACGCATCTTACAGCAACTTTGCCATTTCTTTAACATTTGTCTTTCTAAAAAAAAATACGAGGCTTGAGGCTCAACCCAGCATGGATGAAAAGCATGCAAGGAGCCAGCTGGATTCAAACCTGCGACCAGTTGCCTTGAAGTCCAATATGGATGTCTCTACACCACCCCTTGCTAATGGGGAGCACACTGGGCACTGATAAAGAAAGTAAAACTTGATAGAAACTTCAATATGGGCTTGAGCTCTCCTCACCAAAGCCTCTTGAGCCAGAAGCTTCAGTTCCCCATCCTTACTATCCCAGCCCCAAAATGGCTGCTCTGTTTAAACCTAATTTTTTTTTATTGGCCTTTGCCAAGAACCCAATTGCCCAATGATCTCAATCTCCACATTAAGTCTTGACAAGCCCTGCTCACCTCTGGCCCTAAAATCCACAAGGTCAGTAACTAACATTTTAAATCAAATCTCGTCTTTTGCATTATAGATATTACCAATAGGAAGAATAACTAAAACCTAAAAAAGGGAGGATGCCACTCATGAAATTAGATCAATTACCTCAAATAGACAGAGCTGTTTCAAAGAAAGAAACATGGATGGTAGTTTGCCTCCCAGGTGCCAGGGTCCGGGATGTTTCTGATCACGTCCACGATATCTTGAAGTGGGAAGGAGAACAGCCAGAGGCCATGGTACATATTGGTACCAACTACATAGGTAGGAAAAGGGGGAGGTCCTGAAAGCAGACTACAGGGAGTTAGGAAGGAAATGGAGAAGTAGGACCTCAAAGGTAGTAATCTCGGGATTACTGCCTGTACCACATGACAGTGAGTATAGGAGTAGAATGAGGTGGAAGATAACTGAGTGCCTGAGGGATTGGAGCAGGGGGCAGGGATTCAGATTTCTGGATTATTGGGACCTCTTCTGGGGCAGGTGTAACCTGTACAAAAAGGACGGGTTGCACTTGAATCTGAGGGGGACCAATACCCTGGTGGGGAGGTTTGCAAAGGCTATTGGGGAGAGTTTAAACTAGAATTGCTGGGGGGGGTGGTTGGGAATCGAACTGAAGTGACAGAGGCAAGGGAGGTTAGCTGACAAATAGAGAAAGCTTGGAGAAGTGCCAAAGGGAGGATAGGCAGGTGATAGAGAAGGGATGCACTCAGACTGATGGTTTGAAATGTGCCTATTTTCATGCGAGGAGTATTATGAATAAAGCAGATGAGCTTAGATCGTGGATCAGCACTTGGAGCTATGATGTTGTGGCCATTACAGAGACTTGAATGGTGCAGGGGCAGGAATGGCTACTTCAAGTGCCAGGCTTTAGATGTTTCAGAAAGGACAGGGAGGGAGGCAAAAGAGGTGGGGGTGTGGCACTGTTGATTAGGGATAGTGTCACGGCTGCAGAAAGGAGGAAGTTATGGAAGGGTTTTCTACGGAGTCTCTGTGGGTGGAAGTTAGGAATAGGAAGGGGTCAATAACTATACTGGGTGTCTTTTTTTATATATATAGACCACCCAATAGTAACAAGGACAGTGAGGAGCAGAAAGGGAGACAGATTTTGGAAAGGAGTAAAAAAAAAACAGGGTTGTTGTGGTGGGAGATTTTAATTTCCCAAATATTGATTGGCATCTCCCTGGAGTGAGGGGTTTAGATGGGGTGGAGTTTGTTAGGTGTGTTCAGGAAGGTTTCTTGACACAATATGTAGGTAAGCCTACAAGAGGAGAGGCTGTACTTGATCTGGTATTGGGAAATGACCCTGATCAGGTGTCAGGTCTCTCAGTGGGAGAGCATTTTGGAGATAGTGATCACAATTCTATCTCCTTTACCATAGCATTGGAGAGGGGTAGGAACAGACAAGTTAGGGAAATGTTTAATTGGAGTAAGGGGAAATACGAGGCTATCAGGCAGGAACTTGGAAGCATAAATTGGAAACAGATGTTCTCAGGGAAACATATGGAAGAAATATGGCAAATGTTCAGGGGACATTTGCGTTGGGTTCTGCGTAGATACGTTCCAATGAGACAGGGATCGGTTGGTAGGGTACAGGAACCATGAACAAAGGCTGTTGTAAATCTAGTCACCAAGAGCTTATGAAAGGTTCACCCATCGTGGACATTGGGGGTGTGGTGGATAGTGGGGAGGGCTGTCAGAGGTTACAGCGGGACATTGATAGGATGCAAAACTGGGCTGAGAAGTGGTAGATGGAGTTCAACTCAGATAAGTGTGAGGTGGTTCATTTTGGTAGGTCAAATATGATGGCAAAATATAGTATTAATGGCAAGACTCTTGGCAGCGTGGAGGATCAGAGGGATCTTGGGGTCCAAGTCCATAGGACACGCAAAGCTGCTATGCAGGTTGACTCTGTGGTTAAGAAGGCATATGGTGCATTGGCCTTCATCAGTCACAGGATTGAGTTTAAGAGCCTAGGGGTAATGTTGTAGCTATAAGGACCCAGGTCAGACCCCACTTGGAGTACTATGCTCAACTCTGGTTGCCTCACTACAGGAAGGACGTGGAAACCATAGAAAGGGTGCAGAGGAGATTTACAAGGATGTTGCCTGGATTGGGGAGCATGCCTTGAGAATAGGTTGAGTGAACTCGGCCTTTTCTCCTTGGAGCGACGGAGGATGAGAGGTGACCTGATAGAGGTGTACAAGATAATGAGAGGCATTGATCATGTGGGTAGTCGGAAGCTTTCTCCCAGGGCTGAAATGGCTAGCACGAGAATGCATAGTTTAAAGGTGCTTGGAAGTAGGAACAGAGGAGATGTCAGGGGCAAGTTGTTTTTTTTAAAACGTAGAGAATGGTGAGTGTATGGAATGGGCTGCCGGCGACAGCAGAAGCGATAGGGTCTTTTAAGAGACTCCTGGATGGATACATGGAGCTCAGAAAAATAGAAGGCTATGGGTATGCCTAGGTAGTTCTAAGGTAAGGACATGTTCGGTACAGCTTTGTGGGCCAAAGGGCCCGTATTGTGCTGTAGGTTTTCTATGTTTCTAACACCCCCCCCCCACCCCACCATTCACCCCTCACAAGAAAAATGATGCCACACTTGGCTATTTTGCAGCCAAGTGCTGCCAGACTTTTTTTGAAAATTATTTGGAACATAATGCAAACACAATGCCTCATAAAATGTCATTATTGGCAACAGTCCAGATACTGAGGGATTTAATTATCTTTCAGTCATCCTATAAGGTAAAGAATAAATGATGCAATTCCCTGCTCTCTAGCAACATTGTATGGAAGAATTCCCTGTACATATTGGAGACATCATAAAGTATTTGTTGTAAATTTTATTAAAATTAATTTTAAAAAACGGATATGATCCTAATTTGAACCAAAGAAACCATGAAAAAAGGTAAGTAGTTAAGCTGACATATCTGTAGTAGTCATTAATTTTGCCCATGTCATCCTCAGGGGGGCATAATGTCTGTCAGAATAATCAGTTTTCTAAAAACCACTGGGATTTTTTTGTCTGCACCTGCAAATTTGGTTGACCAATGATTCTGAAGCTAATATTTCTGAAATAACACAGCTGATTTCCTTAGGTAAAAGTCATGAACTAATCAGCCTACTCTCCCATGGTTTTCAGTTCTCATAAACCACTAATATCAGCAACTATCCACTACCTTGACAAGAACTTATTCTTTGAAATACAAGTTCCACAAAAGTTAGCACTAACATTATAGTGGACTCTGATCCTGTCCTCAAAAGTTCACTGTTACAATATGTAATTTATAATTGGGACCAAAAAGACAAAACTGAGATCTGCTAAGCAACTGTGAATGAATTACTTGAAATGTTGGACAGATGATATAAAATTTTCAAAACAGATGAAGGACAGGCAGCTGTACAACCCTGTAATTCCACATTTTTGGATCAACCAGTGGAATATCCAGTTTCAAGAAATGTCACAAAAAAGGTAACAGTAAACTAAATTAGAAAATAAAAATTTAGTCTGACCAAGCCTGTTTAGAAATCAACATTTCAATTCAATGTTGGAAGTGTAGTGATTGGCTTTCCAAGACCTATTGAGAATATTCCACTGCATGAAGTCAATTACATAACAAGTTGCATAAATTAAATTCATCAATGGAAGGTGAAAGTTTGTTTATCTAAGTACCGCACATTGATAGTCCCATTTTAAAACCAATTGATGAAATGATGCTAACTGCCACTGTTCAATATTTCTTGTGAATCCTTCACCAATGCTTCACATATCTATGATAGTTCAAGACTATTTTTGTTCTTTTGGCCTCCAATTACATATGTGACGTGTTGCAGTAAATTTTGGAAATTGCTTTCAAGTTAACAGTTGCATTAATGCAAAGAAATGATAACCTGTAAAAAGCCCATTTAAGATTAAACTAAATACTTCTTGCAACAAATGGCTGATATATAACATTACCTTCGTGGTATAATGGAAGTGAATACCTTGGATTAAATGTGCATGCTCATTCTTAATTATTTTGTGACTCTCCTTTAGTAATATGAAGAGAAACTCCTATTGATACCAATAGATAGAATTGTTTACAATGAAAATTATAATTAAATAAGGACCTAGCTTATTTCTCCACCTCTACAAAGGCAAACATTAAAGCTGATTGACTTAACAAATATCCAGTAATACAACAAAGTCATGACAGACCCAACAAAAATTGTACATGTTTAATACATGTCAGTAAATTTATTTTAGGCTTTAATGGCTGTAAAGGCAAACTTCTGCATTGTATGTACAGACCAATATAACAGCAGAGGTATAATGGAAACAGCATTAACTATTTAACTAATGCATTAAATCAAAACAAGCAGTTACTCTCAGCTTTTCAATCTGAATAATTTACTGGCATTTTTGAATGAAAAATATACAACAAAAAGTGGAAGTAAAATGTTAAAGATTCAATCCACATTCACCCCCCACAAATCCATGAAGATAAAACCACAAAAAACGTTCCTATACAATATAGTATACTAGTTAAATGAAAAGTTAAAATACTTTTAGCTAAAGCTTTGTTTAACCAGTTTTTGCTCATTTTAAAACACATGATGGTTGAACTCATCCCCATGCTGAGAGCAGATTTGCTATAAATTTGATTTTTTTGCTTAAAATATTTCCAATTGAAGTAATGCCACTGAAATTATCAAGGGTCGTATAAGAATGTCAAGACTACTGGAAAATGCTGTACAAATGCTGAAAATGTGCATACTTCTGAATATTTTCAGAAAGGAGGCAACATGACTGCATAGGCACACAAAAATGTAACAAGCACAAATTCTTAGAGCAGCATCTCACCACTTAACATATCAGTGGTGAAAGAAAGCATTAATTTCACTTGTAAAATGCATGTAACCACTTGATCTATGACACCATGTCCTTTGTTAAAATAATCATATCAAATATTAAATATATGGCATTAATGGTGTAAAGAGACATGAAGTGCATAATACACTGGCATCTTTAATGGACAAACTGCCAGACGCAAAAGACCGGTTAGAGAACAGTAGACAAATAAAATTATTTTAATGGAGTTAAATAACTTTGTTAATTTCAATTGTTCTTATGTCAATGTGGAAAGCATTTTTTGAACATTTTAGTCCAAAAAATGACAGTTATTAATTCATGATGTTTATGGTATTACAAGGAAGCAATACAATTTCTCTTAAGGGATTGGGATTGACTTAAACAATGTACAGTTATGTGTTAATAACCTTTGCCAGTAACCTTTCTCCAATAATAGAAATTCAGAAACATCAATTGTTCAGCCAACAGAAAATAAAGGGATCATGAAAATGCCTTAATTAAACTTAATCTTACAAAACAAGTTATCCACACCACCCCACGTTTAAATAAGAATGGATGTCTTGAAAAAGGCACTCAGTGTAGAACCAAATCTAAGATCACGGGTTTATTTCCAGTTTTTGCTGACGTTCTTTAACTCAGATAAGATATGGAGGGGCATCGGAGATGACCTAACAACCTTTGTCTTTACTGGAAAATGCACACTAAGTACCAATAGGAATTACACCTGGGTTATGATCAACTTTGATTGTATATTCTATCCAAATCAACAGAAAAACGCTGGCTGCTATGTAAAGATAACAAGGCTTCTAACATTTTAAAAACATACCGATCAATCGTCAAACCCTTGAGACAAGATGACAATTGCAGAGGTGAAAAAGAGGAAGTAATTGAATAAGAGCTTTAATTTCTTTATCTCAGGTTTTGATTTAAATTCACCCTTCTTGCCAATTTCAATGCAAGATAAATTTGAGAATATTAATTAAGCATAGAGCATTCACAAGACTTAAAACAAATAATAGATCAGAACCCTAGAACTGCAGCCCTGAGAATGAAATCTGATCTATGATGGTATCACAGTGGAAGAGTGTTCAACACTACTTCATTTGCACGTTGAATCAAATATGGTACCAGAGAACTAATGTTTGCACCCATGAAATAGTACCTCCAAAGTTAATGCCCCAGAAAACAAAGAAAATTGGATAAAACACTTTAGTATTTGCAGATGAACAGGTAACAAGTTAAGGTATTCACAATACTCTGTTTCAGGAGCGTCACAACTGAAATTGACTTTGGAAAATATCTCATGGTGTATGTACTCTAGTGTGCCACCATCTTGGATTTTCAAAACTGATATACTTGGGAGACCACAATTTCATTTCAGAAGACACTATTTTTCCAACCTTTAAACAAAATAGATAGTCACACAAATCTGTGCTCTGTCACTCTTTTATACTTCATCTATGCACAAGGTTGTGGTGGATAGAAGGTTTTGAATTAATTTTGAGTCAGTTTAAATTATCAGCGTGCCTGTTCTGTTTAATGGTTCTGACTGAAAGTGTTAAAAGCTATTTTGCATTTGTAGATTGTGATTTTGTCAGTTTGTTGTTTTCATGAACTCAATAAACTTTTGTCTAATCATAAAACACACTGGACAGATTTTATTCTATTATTAAGCCTTTGAGAAAAATTACCTCTGTACATTCCAGTAATGTTATTATCCACCTCTTGGAAAAATGCCACTGACTTCTCAAAGCTTCCTTATGAAATAATCAAATTACTATAACTGCTAGCCGTAGACTCTAAACTTTTATCACATTTATAATGTAAAATTACATTTTTCATTCCATCCGTTGTTAGCATAACCGATAGCAGCCTACACAGAAGTTCACTGGTTTTGTTTCTACAGATGTTTTATTAGCTTGTTAGACATCCATTTGTGTATATACAGTTAACATGCACAATCTCAAACATTTCTGAAAAGCAAATTTAAGTTTAACTCAAAATACTTCGGATTTCTCTTCTGAAAATAAGAATCACCATTAGTTTTAACATTTAAGACTTGTGAATTTTCTGGTATATTAAGACTATAAAATTAATTTTTAACCCTTTCAACTTCAAGTTTATTGGAAAGTGCATTCAATAATCATCGCATGCAAAGGCAACAGGATACAATGAAGACAAATATCTCCCCAAAACAAAATGTGCTTTGAATTACATGACAATGAATCTCATCTACATGGAAATGGTTACATTAAATATGCTGTCATCTGATTAAGACCTAAATTCTGCAAAACTATTAAATAAAAGCGCCTCGTTTATTGACTAAGAGTACCTGGGTGTAATGTTTAAAAAATACAGCTCTGAACTGAATGGAAGAACAAATCAAATAAATAATTAACTGGGCTAGTGCAAGAAGTGATACAAGTTCAGGAACAGCCTTTAGGAGTTATTGGCAAGTGAGATACACATGTCACTAAGAAATTCATAAGAGTTTTAATAAGCTCTCTTACTTTCAGATAAAATGTGATAAAACAAAGCTCAACCAGATTTTCCACAGTACTAAAATGAAGGACTAGATCACTGCCTTCACTGTGGAAAATGCGAACCTTGTATAAAAAAAATTGAAAACATAAAATTGATAAATTTTTGCTTGATCTTAAATTTATGCCACAACTTCGAATTAATCAAATAAACAACACTTGTGGGGGAGAGAAACTAAATTATGTGGTTTCCCCAGAGCAGAAAGCAAAAAGGGGTACAGTCATCATATTCCTAATCAATAAATACAACAGTTGGTTAGTCAATACTTTCATTTTGGCCTCAAGAAACATGCAGTCTTTGTCCCAAGGCAGATGAAGGGCTGAAAATTTTGTGGTCTTCAACTGAAGGCACTTGAATCTTTCTACATTCTTGTGTGGGAAGGGGGGGGGGAGATGTGACATGGGGCAGTGCAGTGTAATTCATCATAAATATTCAATAGCACTAATTTTGAGTATGCTGAGAGGGAGTGTTTACATGGTAATGGACCAGATGAAGATGAACATCCATAACAATCTCATCTTGACTGCCACAAAGAATGAACTGATAATTTTTCATTCATTGAAGAGAACTAACCCTCCAGTTGTTGAATTAGTAAAGACTTAGTTGCTATGGTCATTACTGCAGTATTAGCCTCTTCAACTGGCTATTTCAATAAATGATACAAATCAATACAGCACCCCAAGCTAATGAATGACGGGCAAAAAGTTATAATAATATTTGGATATTTTATGCAAATCTAAACTTAAATCAGTATGAATTTACAACACACAATGGGAGGAGAATAGCAGTAACAGCCTCAGGCTATGTACTTTCATGGTTATTCAGAGAAAAAAATAACTTAATGTTTATTTCAAATGGCCCTGCTCCATCAGAAGCCTTTAAAAGGCAAGGTATATCAGTACATTTACATCACTTTTTATTCAGAAAAAAAATATTAAGAATAGTCACATTTATTACCTGTTCCATTTAAGAGCTGTTTGCAATTTGTCTCTGGGACAAATGATAAATGTGCCCGATTCGAATACATGGTTATTTTATGACATCTGAAGTTCAGTCAGATGAGTAATTGTTTCCAGTCCTTCCCATATATCTATAGTAACTCAAATGAAAATTGAGTCTTTACAATGTCAGCATAAAATTACTACATATGGGGCACAGTATTTTTGGAAGATTTTGTAGAATATAGTTTGATAATCATATACAGATGGTAGTATTGTTACTCCAGTCATAACAGCCTAATACTTCACAGTACATTTTAATACATTCCGTAGACTACGCTGTAACATACTAAAGTAGACAGATATAACCAAGATTTCCTTCAAGATCTCATTCTTGCCAAAACCATTTTCTTAAAAGCTACATTCAAAGATACTGTCTGTATTCAGTAAATTTCCTAGGGTGTTAATATATTGCTTTTTATGAAAACATGTAAATATGTTCTGAATTACTTTTCTCCCCACTTGATAAAGCTTAGAAGCAATGGCAATAAACCAACAAAGCAGTAATGAATTGTCTGTTCACTTTAAAAGAAATCAGTGTTACAAAGAATGTCTTTTTCAGGAAGACATTAGAGGGATCCTTCAAGATACTGCCCACCAAATATGCCACAAGCTTTTTCTTTTTCTCTCCTCATATAATTGGCAGCCAAATGGCTCCTCATTCTGAAATCAAGAACAAAAATTACAGTGAATATTCAACAGCCTGGCCGGATCTATAGAGAAAGAAGTTGTATTAACTTTCCAAATCATTTTTCAAACACTCAATCTTAATCTAAGCTAAAATAGCAGATGCCGGAAAATGGAAATTATCAGGTCAGGCAACATCTGCAGAGAGAACAAGAGACTCAATGCACCAAGTCAAGGAAGGTTTTTGAACAAGTTTCTCTTTCCCCACATGCTACCTAATCCGTTGGAGTTTTCTGGCAATTTCTATTTTTAAATCAACCTCCTATTGTTTCTCTCTCCACAAATGCTCCTTGATCTGCCAAACATTCTCAGCATTTTATTTTTATTCCAAATTCTGATTTTCCATTTTAAGAATGCAGATTCAGCAAGTCTTAAAATTTATTTGACAAACTACAGATCTATTGCTCCTGAGTTGACCATTTATCTTTGACCAAAACTACTGAAAGAAAGCAGCTGCAAAGGTTTGCAATGCAGTCTGTTAAGAAACCAATATGAAAGACAACATAAAATTGTTTTAATGTGTAGATTTATAGAACTATTCAAATAGAAGATAGTAAGCAACATGTGGCACTCCTGTTATTCAGCAATCATGACAAAGGTACATTAGGGTTTGAATTTACTTCTTTCTGACAACCCAAACATTGAGGTAATTGTTTTAACAACTATCAAAATAGATAAAGGCAACAAAATACATTTTGATATATGCTGGAGTTCAGAAAACCCATAATGAAACAGAATGGTTTTCTTGTAATCTTCAGTTATCACTTAGTTTCAAAATATTAAATGCAGCTCTAACAACCCAAATTTATAACAAAACTATCAAAAATACATTTTCACTGTAAATTGTATATAGGTTGTTTTAGCAAGTTTGTTGTTAGTAATGACTACTCAGCTGAAATGGGCTTGCAGATACATGAGTGAATTCTAAACCCTGTTATTAATTAGGTCATATTTAAAACCAATTTTAAAGTTAAACCGTTTAAAAAGCTAATATTTATCCATGATTAGCACTGCAATAGTAGTATTTTTGTATGCTGCAGTCTTTTTAAAAACTGAAAGCTAATTTTCCCATATCTTTCAAAAACAAGGCATCATTAGTCATAGATTATATCACAAATTATGTCATTACTATTTTAAATAAACAGTGGGGTTATTTCAAGCACAGCATTATCACATACCTTAATACCAAACATATTAACTACAATTTGCATTGAAGACCTCCGGTTCAATAATAGAAAAGCTCTCATTGCTAAGTAGACAAATAATGGCATTTTTACTGAGGTATGATCCACAGGGTAAACATATAGCTGTTAATCACAGAAGTTTAGGTCGTGAACTTTCATAAAGCAGCCAATTTTACTGTAGCACCAAACAGTAAAGGAAATTTTGGCTTACTACATCAGGTTAGGATTAGTCAGTATGGCATTTGTACCTGCACTATTCAAAATAGTAAATTAAATTTGACCTCAACTCCAGTACAATTTTGAAGCAATTCCGCGAAATTTGGCATGTATTTCTATTCTGATAATACTATGCAGCTAGACTGCAAACACTAAGTGAACTCTCTCGTGATACTTTCAATGGGGAAAAGTTTTCCTTAATAAATCCAAACTTGCACAAATTACAACTGCTTCACATTTCAATACGTTTCATACTTTTACTACCACACCTCAATAATACAAATTTAAAACTTTCTCGAAGGTTTTGAAAGCAATTTGAATATGACAAAAGCAAAATTCACTCCCAAAGGGAATTGTTAAGGCATTGCTAACTTGTTTCTGTAATATTCAAAAACATTTTTTGCTCTGTAATAGCCCTTATTTTGGGGGATGGAAGCTATTAGGGGGTTGAAAGAGGAAGAGAATAGATATTAACATTACAATCCCCACAATGAACACCACAGCTTTGCATTATCTGGCAACTTTTTTTTCACACATCTTCACTTTTGAAGAAATAAGATCGTAAACTTGCTGGGTTGCTTAAGTGCACATTTGAGTACCTTAGCACTACCCAACTGGGAGCAAAAGCAATTGAAAAGCTGAAGTCTGATAAACAAATTTGGCATTAATCTGGTTAAGCAGTTTACAGCGGCTGCCTCAAGTTTTTGAAAGAAATGCAACCATAATCACACTCCGGTGTAAGCTGTTATCAATGCCAAAAATTAAAATTAATGAAGTAAACAGATGTCACTGAAGCATCAGCTGCTTAAGGTTGTCATGAAGAATAGTGTCTTTGACGTCACGGAAGACCAGACGAATATTTTCGGTGTTAATGGCGGTGGTGAAGTGATGGTATAGTGGTTTGTGTTGCTGGTCTCGACGTTTGTCACGAAAGCACTGCACAAGGAACTGTTGGACATCAGCGAGGTCATGGGGATTTCCCTCATATTGAGGAAAATAGTCTCTGATGCTGACAGTTTTGACCTTCTCTTCCAGCAAGTCTGTCTTATTAAGGAAAAGAATGATGGAGACATTGCTAAAGACTCTGTTGTTGACTATTGTCTCGAAGATGTTTAACGATTCACTCAGGCGATTTGTCTGCCGGTCTTCCATGAGCACTTGGTCAAATTCACTTGATGACACCAGGAAGAGTATGGAAGTCACACCATCAAAGCATTCAAACCAACGCCTCCGTTCTGACCTTTGTCCACCTACATCCACCATCTTGAAGGGCACATTTTTAATTTCAAAGTCGTATTCATGTATTCCTTTAGTCGGCCTCCGAGCCAGTAGAATGTCCTGTTGCGTTGGAAGATATTCCTAAAGAAGAAATCAGAGCCAAATTAATACCTGGTACAAAGAGTATAGTTAAAAGACAAAAAATCTAATTAACTATGGAACAAATTGCAGCTTTCTTGTGTGCACATGAACTTAGCATGTATATTGATAATCAGCTTGAAAAAAAAAAGACCATTTTATGACACAGCACTTATTCAGTGAAAGGTACCAATAAAAATGTCAAACATAATTAGATTCAAAGTTTGTGGTAAATGAGCTTTAGCTTGTATAACAATTTTTTTGTATCCAAAGAACAGCAACTAGAATCAAAGATAGATTTATACACAAAAATCTCAGGCAAAACCTGCACTATCATTATTGTGCCATCATTCCAACTAATTAGGACATACTATATTTCAGTTGCTTCGGGCATGTGGGGTTCGTCAGCCGTGGTTGACAGCTCATCTAGAAGGAAAACTCTGATCTCGAACCTCTGCTGCCTTGCAGCTATACCCACTCACGGGGAAGGCTTCGGGAGTAAACCCTAAGGGAAAAATCCAGAGATGGAGTCCCTAAGGCAGTCCTACATGGAGTTCAATGTTGACTGGCAACTCCTGTGATGCTGCTGGTATCAAACTGTATAGGTCTCTGGGTTCATCAGATGCGTGGAGAGGGGAGCTTACTACATTGGCAACAGCCTGCTCTCTGTATTGTACTAGCCAGACAGCTAGGACATACATTTATTGTCAACACTGACCAAAGGAGGCCCTCAACCATATTTCATTAAGAAATCCAACGGCAAATTGTATTTGCTCATAAGTACATGCCTCTGTTCAAAAAAGAGAAACATAACAGCTAACAGCAAACATCCTCAATCTGTTGGTAAATTGGGTGTTTGTGAGAGGGTGGGAGTTTGGGAGGGGAAGGTACATTGTGATGCTGCTTAACACTCGTAAAGAAGTCAGCCCTCTTTGTCATGAGGTGGTGTTTCTTTAATGCTGTAAAATGGACTGGTCTAATTCGCACATCTACCAAGGACTTCACTGCTGTAAGGTCCACTTTTGTACCTCTGTCCTTCCTGTCATCTTCTCAGATTTTCTCGAGAACCATGGTTGTAGCAAACCACCCAATGGTTTCCTATTCCACGTCTTTTTCTTTTCCCCCAATTGTTGAGGACCATTGATTGCAGCACGAGTTTGCCTTCTTGCAACAGGTAGAAATGTTTTATTGGGAGATATTAATTAACCCATTCAGCCATTGGGATTGAAATCACAAAAACAGACCATAAAGCCCCTCCATACCATGCCAGTTTCCACTGACACCAGTTCCACTCAACCACCCCTCACCTACTTTACAATCGTTTTCATCACAATCTAATCCCACTAGTGGAGATGCTACAGGTGTTTAAGAGGCTCTTGGAAAGGTACATGAATATACAGAAAATGGAGGGATATGGACCATGTGCAAGCAGAGGGAATTAATTAGGTATCATTAGCTGAATTAGCTTGGTACAAAATTATGGGCTGTAAAGTCTGTTCCTGTGCTGTACTGCTCTATCTACTGAAAAAGCAATTTGTGGGTTATGTTTTAAAAGCTCCATACACAAGACAACGTTCTCATCTAAATATTTTACTTGAACTCTTTCCTTTGGAAATGAAGTTTTCAACAAATATCAAGCAAGCACTCTGAAGCTTAGTAAATTAATTACTACTTTATTTAAAGCCATGAACATTATCACAATATGCAATTGAAAGTGAAATATTAAATATTCAAAGTAGAACTGTAAGGATATTTTCATTAAAGAACACCGGAAGTCACGATATGAAAGGAAATGCTAACAACATGCCAACAGTTATACATATGGATTAGGCAATCACTTTTCCCATTTATAAACAAATCCTTTCATATTAATATTTTTGTTCAGAGTCAGGGAGATCAAAGCAAGAGTTGTATATCAGATTTTAGATCATTCATCTGCTTCATAGTCAAATCCAAATTAGAATGGATCTTCCATGAACAATAATTTAAAATGCTGCAAATATACCAGTAAAAAGACAACCTGACATCAGTAAGTGGAAATCCAAAAGCAGGCTGGCCACCTGTCACCATCAGAGATAGAGAAAACATTGGAGAAAATCCCAAAATTCAATGTACATTTGGAAAGGTTGGGGGCTGATCAGAGACGGTCATCATTGCTTTGCTTAGTGAAATCCTGCCTGATTAATTTGTTTGACTTATATACCTTACCAGGATTGATGATGCCACATGAATTTAAGATACTGTATGGTCCAAAAAGCTGGATCCAAGGTGAGCTGGAAGATTGGATCAAAAATTGGCTTCATGATAGAAGCAGGGTTGTAATGGCTTTTCTTATTGGAAGTGTATGACCACTGGTGTAGCAAATAGATTGGTCTCAAGACCCCAGTTGTTGTGTAATATAAACTATTTGAAAGTAGAAGATATGATTACTAAGTTTGAGGATGACACAAAAGTTATTGCTGTTGTAGCCAGCAAGGATTGTTTTCTAAGGTTACAGCGGATTTTGATCTAATAGGAAAAAAACTGGACAGAGCAATGGCATATAACATTTAATCTTGACAGGTGATGCATTGAGAGAAGTCAAAATGGGTAGGATATTTAAAATGAATAGTAGGGCAGTACAGAATGCTGATGAAGAAAGCAACCTTGGGGTTCAAATCCATAGTTCACTGAAAGTGGTAACACAAGTAGATAGCACTGCTGATCTGCAAGATGTAATATCTAAGTATTGCACAATATGTTGCAACATAACAAAACAATGTTTAGATCACACTTGTTTTGTTTGCAGTTCTGGTCACCACAGTACAAGTAGACTTTGGTTGCACTGGAGAGTGCAGGGTAGATTCACCAGGACATCAAATGGATCAGAAAACTTTAATTACTTAAAGAACTGAATAGATTGAGTGTGTTTTCCCTGAAGCGAAAGAGGTGGAGTGGTGACCTGTTAAAGCTATATATAATATTAAAAGGCATTATGAAACAGCTTTAATCTTTCCCCTCCAACTTGTGTGAAAAGAATTTCAAAACAAAGGGGCATTGATTTAAAGTAAGAAGTAGTTTGCAAGAAGAGTTTAGGAGAGAGTTTTTAAGGGGAGATCACTGAAACTTGCTACCAGGGGCGGCAGAGTCAGATATATTCACTAAATTTAATAGATATTAAGACAGACACTTGAATAGGCAAAGCACTGTAGGAAATGCATCTAGTACAGGCAAATAGTATTCATGCATGTGGACAAAAAGATCAGCATGGTAGGCCATTGCCTGATCCCTGTGCTGTACAACTGATTCTATAATGCATAACTGTTGATCAGATTATCAACAGAAAGATGACTGATGTATTTTGAAGAATATGGGCCGAAGGGACGGTTTCCCAGCTGTACACCATTATGACTACTAAGGATCAGAAGATGCTCAACACAATAAAAAAAAGTTACTGAACAAGCTACATACAATCACATAGACCATAAGACATAGAGCAGAATTACACCAGTCATTAAGTCTGCTCCACCAATCTATCATGGTTGATTTATTATTCCCCTCAAACCCATTCTCCTGCCTTCTCATGTAACTTCTGACAATCTAACTAAATATACCCATTGACTTGGCTACCCCAGCCATCCACGGCAATGAATTCCTCAGATTCACCACCCTCTGGCTAAAGAAATTCCTCACCTACGTTCTAAAGGGACATCCTTATACTCGAGGCTGTTCCCTCTGGTCCGAGACTCCCCACTACAGGGAACATTTTTTCCACATCCACTCTACTTGGGCCTTTCAATATTTTATAGGTTTCAATGAGATACCCCTCATTCTTCTAAACTCCAGCTAGTGCAGCACAAAGCCACAGAACACCCCTCATATGTTAATCCTTTTATTCCTGGGATCGTTCTCATGAACCTTCTCCAATGCCATCACATCCTTTCTTATACAAGGGGCCTAAAACTGCACACCATATTCCAAGTCAAATGTTTTACAGAACCTCAGCATTATATCCTTGCCTTAATATTCTAGTCCCCTTGAAAGGAATGCTAACATTGCATTTGCATTCCTTACCACCAACTCTGCCTACAAGTTAACCTTTAGGGAATGCTGAATATGGACTCCCAAGTTGCCTTTGCACTTCTGATTTCTGACTTTGCTCCCCAGTTAGAAAATAATCTATGCTTTCATTCCTTCTACCAAAGTGCATGACCATATACATCATTACATTGTACTCCATCTGCCATTTTGCCCATTCTTCTAATCTGCCCAAGTCTTTCTGCAGATTCTCTGGTTCCTCAACACTACTGACCCCTCCACCTATCTTGGTATTGTCTGCAAATATGGCCACAAAGCTGTCAATTCTGTCATCCAGACCATTGGCATATAAAGTGAAAAGAAGCAGTTCCGTCACCGACCCCTGTGGAACACCATGCATTACTGATAACGAACCAGAACAGCCACCCTTTATTCCCATGCTGCCTCCTGCCAGTCAGCCAGTCTTACATCCATACTGGTACCTTTCCTGTAATACAAAGGGCTTTCATCTTGTTTAGCAGCCTCATATACTGCACCTTGTCAAAGGTCTTCTGAAAACCCAAGTAAACAATGTCCACTGACTCTCCTTTGTCTATCTTTCCTGTTATTCCCTCGAAAAATTCTAACAGATTTGTCAGGCAAGATTTCCCCTTAAGAAAACCACACTAACTTTGGCCTGCTTTATCATGTACTCCAAGTATCCTGAAACCTCAACCTTAATAGACTTGAACAACTTCCCAGCCACTGAAGTCAGGATAACTGGCCTATAATTTCCTGCCTTTTGCCTCCCTACCTTCTTTAAAGAGTGGAACGATATATCAAATTTTCCAGTCCTCTAATGATGCTTGAAAAATCACTAATGCCTCCAAAATCTCTTCAGCTACCTTTCGGAACACTGAGGTGCAGTCCATCTGGTCCAGGTGACTCATCTACCTTCAGACCTTTCAGCGTCCCAAGCATCTTCTCCTTTGTAATAGTGACAACGCTCACTTCTGCCCCGACACAACTTCTGGCATACTGTTGATGTCTTCCACAGTGAAGACTGACACAATAAACTTCTTGAGTTAATTCCACATTCCTTTCTCCCTCATTACGACCTTTCCAGCATCACTTTCCAGTGACGCAATATCCACTTATAATTCTTTCACTCTTTATACCTAAAATAAGTTTTGCTATTATCTTTTATATTATTGGCTAGCTTATTTTCATATTTCTTTTTTTTTGGTAATTTATTTTTTATTGAAGTTCAAACATTTCCATAATATGTATTTCAAATACTGTACATATATAACCATATTTGTTACAAATCTCCACATAATATTTATCTGAGGTATACACTTACAGAAAGGAGAGGAAAGAAAGAACAATCAAAAGAAGAAAACTATGTACAAAGTAGAGAGTGATCTTTTTTTTACAACATATTCATTGACTTGTGAGAATAAAATCAGGCCTATGAGATGTTACGTAGTTAAACCATTTTTCCCCAGTATGAATCAAATTGTTCCAACCTATGATTAACAGATGCTGTTATCTTCTCCATTTTTTAAATGTCCATTGTAATTACATGCATACATTTAAAGTTGGGCTCTCCTGTGATAACCATTTTCTGGTAAGGGTCTTTTTACCATCCACCAGCAGTATCTTCATTAAATATTTATCTCTTTTCAACCATTCTTGAGGTATATACCCAAAACTCTCTAAGGGTATTTCACATTTAAAGATGTCTTGTAGGGCATTATGTATCCCACTCCAACAGTCTTTGATAACAGGGTAATCCCAGAAAATATGATAATGGTTTGCATTTTGATTTCCACAATTTCCCCAGCAAACAGGAAGGTTACTATCATATTTCATATTTCTCTCCTTACGGCTTTTTTAAAAGACGTTGCCTTCAGTTGGTTTTTAAAAGCTTCCCAATCCTGTAGCTTCCCACTAATTTCCCCAATAATTTGCCCTCTCTTTTACTTTTATGCTGGCTTTGACTTCTTGTCAGCCATGGTTGTGTCATCCTCCCTTTCTACTCCTATAGGACATATCTACCCGGTGCATTCCAAATTGCTCCCAGATACTCCAACCATTGTTGTTCAGTTGTCACCTCTGCTGGTGTTCCCTTCCAATCAACTTTGGCCAGCTCCTCTCTTGTGCCTCTGTAATTCCCTTTCCTCCAGTGTAATATTGATTTTAGCTTTTTCTCAAACTGCAGGATGAATTAATTCTATCATATTACGATCACTGCTTCCTAGGCCACGAGGTTCAGGAACAGTTGCTTCCCCTCAACCATCAGGATCTTGAACCAGAGTGGATAAGTTTACTCACCCCAACACTGAAATGATTCCACAACCTATGGTCTCAAATTCAAGGACTCAACAACTCATCTTCTCAATATTTATTAGTTATTTATTATTTTGGTTTTTTTTGCTTTTTTATATTTACACTTGTTTTCTTTTGCACATTGTGCGTCAGTCTTTGTTGTGTGCATGTTTCATCAATTCTATTGTGTTTCTTTGAATATACTACAAATGCCCACAAGAAAATGATTCTCAGGGTAGTTTATGGTGACATATGTACTTTCATAATAAATTTAGTTTGAACTCAAACTTTGAATCTTAATCAAATCAGGTTCTTTATACAACATCCAACCCAGAATTGTCTTCTGCCCAGCGGGCTCAACGACAAACTGCTCTAAAAACCCACCTCAAAAGCATTCTACAAATTCCTTGTCTATAATATACAAGACCTTATATATACCAAAATATATAAGACCTTAGTTAGACCCCTCTTGGAGTACTGTGTTCATTTCTGGTCACCCCAATACAGGAAAGATGTGGATACTATAGAGAGAGGGCAGAGGAGATTTACAAGATGTTGCCTGGATTGGAGAGCATGCCTTACGAGAATAAGTTGAGTGAACTTGACCTTTTCTTCTTGGAGCAACGAAGGATGAGAGGTGAGCTGATAGAAGTGTATAAGATCCTGTGGATAGCCAGAGGCTTTTCCCCAGGACTGAAATGGCTTACTTGAGGGGGCATAGTTTTAAGGTGCTTAGAAGTAGATACAAGGGGGATGTGAGAGGTAAGCTTTTCTACACAGAGTGGTGGGTGCATGGAATGCACTACCAGCGAAGATGGTAGAGGCAATACAATAGGGTCTTTTAAGAGACTCTTAAGTAGGTACATGGAGCTTAGAAAAATAGAGGGCTATGTAGTAGGGAAATTCTAGGCAGTTTCTAGAGTAGGTTACATGGTCAGCGCAATACTGTGGGCCAAAGGGCTTGTAATGGGATTGACATATATGCTTAGAGGCATGTATACAACTCTCATCAGGATTTTAAAAAAACTCCTGTAGTTTCTTAACTCTACCCGCAAGGATTCTACATATTCTGATCCTGTGTTCCTTCTAAGGATTTGATTTCATTTTTTTTTACCAACAGAGCCACCACACCATCTCTGCCCACCTGCCTGTCCTTCCAATACAATCAGTGTCCCTGGATGTTAAGCTCCTAACTGTGGTCTTCTTTCAGCCATGATTCAGTGATGTCCACAATATCATGCCTCCCAATTCTGAGTTGTAGTACAAGATTATCTAACTTATTTTATATACTATGTGTATTCAAATATAATACCTCCAGATCTGTATTCAATACCTTTTTCAATTTTGCCCCCATATTACCGGAAATTAAATTCTTATCCCTTTCTAATTTTTTGTCTTTTTCTTTTTCCTGGAGACCCTTGTAACCTCTCCTGCATCTTCCTTCCCTTTTACTTTATCCTAATTTTTCCAAACTGCTGAACCCACGCACCTGCTATTTAGTTTAAAGTCCTATCCAAAGCCCTAGTTACACAATTTGTTAGGATCTTGGTCTCAACATGGTTCAGGTGAAGCCCGTTGCATCAGAACAGCTCCCTTCTTAGTAGTAGACATGGGTCTACTAACCGCAGCAAATTCAGACTGCTTAATAAAAAAAAGGTATTCATTCACACTGGAACATACTGCAAGTCTCATTTTTTTAAAATAATAGGAAACAAATTCAAAATTAATATCTCTGCATCAGAGGTGAACTATTTGTTTAAAGCCATTGTTTTAGAGATAACTGCACAATAAACATTACACTAAACATAAATCTAATTTGTATGGAAATATATGCCAATGTCTTAACAAAGAGTTTACTGATAGCAGCAAATTGCTGAATGGAGCCTGTCTGCAACAGTACAATGTACCTTTTAATTTGACATAGAATTAATGAAACATTAGCTGAAAGCAGAAGGGTCTTCTTGTATAAACTTCTCTTTAGAGTACACTAGGTTGTAAGAACCAGCTCAATAACATCACTAGGTTCAAGAATCAACAGATACAAGCTACATCTGGAATGTATCCATTATTTTTTTTACTTCCAATAGTCATGACACAAATAAAGAAACTTTGAGTACATTCTGTATTTCCCAGTTAACTGGAGGATGAATCTAGACACCAACACCAAAGCAGCAAAATAATTTGCAGATTATGAATAACATTGTTTAAGTCATGTATGTGACATACATACAACAAATGCCAATACAAATAGCTGTGGATAGGGCAAGTTAGTGATTTTACTTTGATAATCACAGATAGTTATCAGTATATTTTTAAAAGGCGTTGCTGAGTTTTATAAGGCAAGCAAAAGATTCATCAATAAAATCCAGTTTCATATTTTTAGAAACTTCGTAAATGGCAACACAAATTTGGCAGCAAAATTTTAAAAAGTGTATATAAATTAATGTGCAGCTGTTCATTAAACATGTCAAGGTGTGTTGCAAAGGTACATCTACAAAATCCATGGCATTGCAGGCTACTTAACTGCAGCTCCTAAAACTGTAAACAGGACTAGGACAACAAGCATATGGAAACATCTGCAGGTTCTCCTCCATAAATTGGGGAGGCGGAGCTAAGTAGTTATGGTGCCCAACAGCAACTCCTTTGCTTGCATCTTCAAAAACAGTCCTATTTCCATCTTTAATATCTCTATTTTTCCCTTTCAGGGTTCTTTTGAAGACCCCGACCTCGAGTTACAAGCTGACTATGGTTCTTTGCGGGAATGGGACCCACTCTCAGAGTACCACAATCGGCCGCTATTCGGCATGCCAAAGTCTCGGCCTAAGATTTCGGCACGGTTTCAGGAGCCTAGGATCTTAAGTAACTGGAGATAAGCGAATCAAGGGTCAGTGTCACCACAGGAGATCCGTGTGTCGTTGGGGAATCGGAACATCTGCTGTGTGCCTGGGGACCTGGGATCCTTGCGGTCTCCAGGCACAGAGCTCGAAAAAAGCAGCGTAACAGACCTTTAACATTGTAAACCAGTGAGTTGTTTGTTATCTCTCCCCACTCATTGGAAAATGGAGTCACCTCTTTCTCCCTTATTAGGAGAGAGAGCACCTCCAGCATGTCGAATTATTGGGTGAGCAATGTAGTCTTTGGGGTAACTGCAAGTCTGTGAAAGTCTTACAATAAGCAAAGACACCATTTAAGCCTTGGGAAAGGCAACAACTGAAAAGGTTGCCATGTGAAAGATGGCCCTTTAAAATCTTATGGCATTAGGTCTTCTCTCAGCAGTTAAGGGTGGGGAAAACATGTGCAGTTATAAGCAAGGAGTGTTGTACTTACATATTTGATGAGTCAGGAGACAACTAATTTGGCTGATCATATTCATTAAAAAGCAGCTAAAATGCATCAGTCTGATGGATAGGATTTCTTAGGGGCCATATCATTCATTCTAATATGCCTTTTCATAATTTACATCATTTTTTACTTTGTTAAAGGCAATTATTAATGGAATAGTTCACACTCCCACGTGACTACTAATCTGCCTAATAATCTTCCGAGTACTTTGAAGATTATGTACCCTTTGATATTTTACAATCCAAGTAGTCTTATGATTTTACATATAACGTAGTTATCACATTCTTCTGCCTCTGAATTTTCAGATGTAATGATTCTAAATGTGCAATTTAGAACCAAGTGGGATTGTTTAATTTTAATTGTCATTTTCTTTGCAAGTTTAATAATCAATTATCTACTTGTACTTTACGTAGCCTTTATATACATAACAGATAATATGCCTCTGGTGGCTATACAAAGCATAATTCTAAAGCATTTGTTCTTTCGTAAGTGGCTAGTATTTTCTCTTTGGTCAATCTTAGAGCAGTATTGAATAAGTATTTTCTAAGTGATTGTCTCTTATCTATGAAATGTTCTTATTGTTAGTGTACAAAAGTAGCTGTTTTATGCTATGCATCATTTTAGTTCCTCTCCAAGCCGCAGTGACCCCTTGGCACCTTTCTGTTTCTGTTCTCTTTGTTCTATCAACTCTTAATAAAACGATCAGGCAGCAACAAGTTTTGTGCCTTGTTCTTGACTTCCAAAAGAACCTAGGATTAAAACAAAGAAATCCAACAGTGCTGAAGGGAGAAATTTTGAACATTTAAAAACCAATTAGATGAGGGCCATCTATACATAGAGTTGAAAGAAATGCGAGAGACGTTAAATGATTTTTTTGTGTGTATTTACTCAAGAGACAAACACAGAATCTGTAGAACTGGGGGAAAAAAAAGAATAGCAAGGTCATGGACCATATCCGGATTATGTTAGAGGTGGCGATTGCTATCTTGAGACAAATTAGGCTGGATAAATCCCCAGGGCCTGATGAGATATTCCCTCGGACCTTGTGGGAGGCTAGTGCAGAAACTGAAGGTGCCCTGGCAGAGATATTTAAAACATCTTTTAGCCACAGGTGACTTCCCAAAAACTGGAATATAGTTAATGCTGTTCAATTCCATAACAAATGTTTTAAGTATAATCCTGATTATAGGCCAATGAGTCTAATGTTAGCTGTGGGAAAATTATTGGAAGGTGTTATAAGGGATAGGATATTTAAGTATTTGGATAGACAGGGCCTGATTAGGGATGGTTAACATGGCTTTGTGTGTGGAAAGTCATATCTAACCAAACTTTGAGTTTTGAGGAGACTACCAAGAAGGCTGATGAAGGAAAAGCAGTGGACATTGTCCACATAGACTTTGACAAAGTCCTGAAAAGGGAAGCTGGTCCAGAAGGTTAAGTCATTCAGCATTCAGGATGAAGCAGTGAATTAGATTCAACAATGGCTTAGCAAGAGAAGCCAGGGAATGATAGTAGATGTTTTTTTTTCTCTGAATGGAGGCCTGTGGCTGGTGGTGTACTGCAGCCATTGGTGCTGGGACTATTGTTTATCAGAAATATTAATGTAGAATAGTCTGTGGTAAACAAGATAAGCAGATTTGCAGAAGACACTAAGATTAAGGGGGCATAGTCGACAATGAAGAATGCTACCAAAGGCTGCAAAGTGATCTGGACCAATTTGAAAATGGGTTAAAAATGGTAGATGGAATTTAATGCAGACAAATATGAGATGCTTCACTTTGGAAGAGCAAACCAAGGTAGGATTTACACAGGAATTGTAGGGCATTGAGGTGTGTAGTAAAACAAAGGGACCAGCAAATACAGACTAATAATTCCTGGGCTTCATAAATCAGGGCATAGAGTACAGAAACTGGATGTTATGTTGAAGTGGTATAAGACATTGGTGAGGACAGATTCAGAGTATTGTGTGAAGTTCTGGCCACCTACAGGAAAGATATCAGTAAGTTTGAAAGAGCGCAGAGAAAATTTACACAGATGTTGCTGGGGCTTGAGGCCCTGAATTACAGGGATAGGTTGAATAGATTAGGACTCATTCCCTGAAACATAGGCGAATGAGGGAAGATTGTATAATGGTATACAAATATTGAGGGGTATAGATGGGATGAATATATACAGAGCTTCCCCCCCCCCACCCCCTCCAACGAGTCCAAAACTAGAGATCACAGGTTTCAGGTGAAAGATGAAATATTTAAGGGAATCTGAGGGGGAACTATTTCATTCATAGGATGATGCAAGTGTTGGAATTAGCTACCAGCAGAAGTGGTGGATACAGGTTCGATTGTAATGTTTAAGAAAAATTTGGATAGGTAAATGGATGAGAGGGGTATGGTGCAAGTAGATGGGACTAGGCCGGAAAGCAGACTGGCACAGATTAAATGGGCTGAAGGGCCTGTTCTGTGCTGTAGTGTTCTATGACTGATTAGGTTTATTACAGTGGGCTGATGAATATTTGAAATCCTCTCTTAGTCCATGGAAGCAAACTTGTACTGTTCAATCAAAACAGAATTAGCCAATTTCTGCATGTCATCAATTTAGTTCATTTTCTACTTCCCTTTTTGTCCAGTATGGCTTATTGGCCATGTCCCACTGCCTTTCATTTAGCAACACCATGTACAGTCAATGAAGTAGAATCTAATCTGAATTGCAACATTTACACATTTGGTCTCACACATTAGAAAATATTTCCTTTGTTCTACCCATCCTTCCACTTTCTCTGCTTCTGAAATCTAAATAGCTTTCTCTTTTCTCATTTTGATGAAGCATCCTGGATCTCTTTCCAAAGGTTTCTTTTTACCATGGATGCAGCCCAAAATGCTGAGAGTTGTCATCATTTTCCATATTCATTTCAGATTTCCAACATTTGCAATTTTGTTAATTCTCAAAAACATCTTGCAAATCACATACTTGCCCACCCCATCCAGTTCTTCTTGCTCCACCTGCGGCAAAATAAATAGCTCCCACAGAACTGGAGAGGAAGACTGCGATCCGGGCCAAGGACACCAAGAACAATTACTGAAGCAATTCCTTGATGCCAAACCTAATTTCGTAAAAATCAAAGCAGTCATCTTTTAAAACTTAGCTTCTGGTTGGTACACCAGCTCACTAAGACTTCAAATATAATTAGCTCCAAGTATTTCTATAGAAAACTGAGGCTTGTCACAGATGATCCATCTACATTTAACACAAGCAGCAGCAATATGTTTTTTTAAAATATTCCTTTGTTATTTTTGAACTTTGTGGACTTAGTAATTTAAAAGTGTGCATAGAATTAATCAGGATGGAAGTAGGTCATTCAACCCAACTCATCCACAATGATCAGCGAGCACCGTTCCATATTAACCACATCACCGAGCATTTGGTCCTCTATGGTTAAGCAATTAAGATATTGGCCCAAAAGATGTCACATTTCATTCATGTTAAGATAATGTTATGCTGAACCACACAATAGAAAACATATTTAAAATTAGCACTTCATGACTTTAACACCACCCGAACTTTACAGGACTCTTCAACCTAACTATATTATAGAAAGTGAATTGGGAATTGGAAACATTAAATCCAGAACTAATTAATCAAACCCCAGAGTGATTATTAAGGGCTTTAATTTAGTGGTTTGCTAGAAAGTTATTCATCTTTTACAATGGCTTCTGTCTTTGACATAGTTATTCTGTATAATCATACTTCAATACAGCATGGAAGGGAGCCATTTGGCCTCTCACATCCATATTAATTCTTAAGAGCAATTCATCTAGTCCCACTTGCCTGCCCTTGTCCCATATCCTTCCAAATTATTTCAGATACTTATCCAGTACTTCTTCCAAAAAATAGCAATTGGCACTTCCTCTATTTATTCTCCTGACATGCAGTTCCAACCCTATTAATGCGCTGTGTATTAGAAAAGTGAAAAAACACAGTAAGTGTGCAGTAATTTGCAGAAAGTGGAAGGGGTGGAGAAAGCAGAGGGAATGCCAGAAAGAGATTGCAGACCAGACACCAATTAAGAGATTTCAGTGAAAATAAATACAAGACCAAACTGCAAGCAAAAAATCCAGCAACATCTGTAGAGAAGAGAAAACAAAAAGCTAGCTACCTGAAAACAGAGGGCTGCAATGTGCCAGATGGTTAAATTATTCCTTGAGGTTACAATAGGCATTATTCAAAAGTCAGAGAGAGATTGAAAACTTAAGTCACTGGAAGCTCAGACTGAAAAGTTTAAAAACTGCTGAGGCTAGAAATTTGAAATAAAAAAAAATGGTCAATGTTGGTAAATTGAGTTCTTCTACAAAGGATCATAAACCCAAAACAATGACTTTTTCTTGTTCTACAAATGCTGCCAGACTTGAGTTTTAACATGTTTTAATTTCTCCATGATAGTGAAGACCTCCCTGTAAAACCCAAATGCAGTAAACTAAGATGACACAAAAACAGACAGCAATGTAGACAGTGAAAAGTATCAAAAATTATGGGATCTTGATCAGCAAGGGAAGTAGGCCAAGGAATGGCAAATGGTGTTCAATCAGACAAGTGCAAGGTGTTACACTTTGTGGAGTCAAACCAGGGTAGAACATACAGTGAATGGTAGGGTCCTGGGGTATGTTGTAGAACCGAGAGACTAAGTACAAGTCGAGTTCCCTGAAAGTGGTATCACAGGGAGACAGAATGGTGAAGGTAGCATTGGTATCTTGCCTTTCATCTGTCAAGGCACTGAGTATAGATTTGGGATGTTATTCTGCAGCTGTACAAGACAATGTGTACAGTTTTGGTTACCCTATTACAGAAGAGATCTCAATAAGCTAGAAAGTGAAGATGAGGAGAAGATGATGGCGGCGCGACGCAGCTTGCAGCGGCCACTCCAGTGGTGATGTCTGTAATTTGTCAGTTAGGGTGCCGTGCACAATCCTGATTTGATGGAGACGGACATGAGAGCACGGAGGAACATCTGGTGAAACTTCTGAAATGCCTGCTTCGCTGCAGCTGCTACTGTGTGGTCCACAACCTCCGGAGAAGGCCTCGAATCCTCGGCTTTGCTTGCTGCTCGGTGGCCGGGGTGGGGTCAAAGCACTCGGACGGACTCAGAGTCCGCTGTGGTCGGGTGCTTCCAATGGTGCTGCATCGGCAAGTTGGTGGCACTTGGAGGTTCACGGCAGGGAGAATTCCTCCCTTCTGCGTGAGATGATGCGTCCATTGGGACTTTGAGATTTTTTTTTACCGTCCCCATGGTCTTCTCTTTATCAAATTATGGTATTGGTTTGCATTTTTGTAACTATATGTTATAATTACGTGGTTTTGTCAGTTTTAGTCTTGGTTTATCCTGTGTTTTTCTTGTGATATCATTCTGCAGGAACACTGTATCATTTTTTAATGCATGCATTTCTAAATGGCAATAAACGAGGACTGAGTGTCCTCATAATCTAATCTAATCTAAGTGCAAAAGATTTAACAGAGTATCACTAAAACTCAAAGTCCCCAAGTTATAGGGAAAGGTTGGACATGTTAGGACTTTATTCCTCGAAGCATACAAGACAGAGGGTTGACTTTATAAAGGTGCATAGACATGATGAAGCAGTCTTTTTCCCAGTTAAAGGAAATTAAAAGCTGGAGAGCAAAAGTAGTTGAAAAGGGCGAGTTGAATTAACTGTAGGATCTGTGAGGTGATGTTGGGCTTGGGTTACTAACCTACTTGTACTATTATAAAATGTCTTTTTCCCCTTCACTCTCGGATCACTTGTGTATAATTTACGTCCTGTGTGCTTTCTATGTACCTGTGATGTTGCAGCAATCAGACTTTCCAATGTATCTGCACTTAACATACTTGTGCATGTGACAATAAACTCAATTTGACTTATCTCCTGATAGGAAGAGAGGAAATCCGATATCAACCATGTGAAAGTGAGAGCAGGATGAAAAGCGGCAGCATTTACTTGAAAATTACATTATTTTGACTGTCAGCTTCCATTCATTCTCTGTGACTGCCCAGTTCAGTCTTTCATCTCCTCTGGCTGCTCTTTTTCTTATAGCACTTTCCCAAACAATGTTGGCCCTTGTAACTCTTCCCTTCCCATCATCCAGGGACCCAAATGGTCCTTTAGAATAAGGTAACAATTCATTGTACCATCCAATTTAAAATACCAATTTGGCACTCATGATGTTAACTTCTCAACAGTGCAGAAACCAAACAGACTGGTTAACGACTGCCTTGCAGAACACCTGCAATAAAGTCAATAAAGATCACAGAGTTTCCTGTCACCGGTCACTTTTATTGTCTATCCCACTCCAACAATGATGTGTCATCGGCATCCTATGATGTCCAAAGCAAATTCAATGAAAAGTATCCAATTTTTCACCGGACAGCTTTTTATTCCCTCCACATAGATAACTGCAATTTCAAGTTATTATCTTTTTTACTTTCTCAATCTTCTGTCTTCACTGCTGCAATTTAAAGCAAGATCATGTCTATAGTATTGGTCTGCAGCCAATCACTGATGTGCCCACTGTTGTTTTCACTCTCATATCAATTTAAAACGTGCTTGTTTGCTCACATTTCCAGATCTAATGAAGGGCCACCAACTTGAAATGTCAATGACCTCTTTCCATATAGATGGTGTGCAACCTGCTGAGTTCTTCCAGCATATTCTACATTTGTTCTGATTTCCAGTAACTGCAGTTATGTGCACCAGAAAAAATGCATCACTATTCTTAAATTACCTACTAGCGGGGGAAAAGTTATGGCTACCTCAAAAATATGAATGAGAAAATATTTCAGGATACTAGTTTTGTCTTTCTGCATAAAAACAGTGGAGCATAAATGCTTTACATTGGATCTTTACTCCACTTTCACTTACCTCAAATCCCCAGAAGAATAATAGTGACATGTTAGATCAAAAAAATCCAGCTGAGGTTGTGCACTCAGGAATGCTCCAATCACTCAAAGACTATTAATGTCAATGTTGCTTTGACAAACACAAGAAAATTTGCAGATGCCGGAAATCCAAAGCAACACACAAAATGCTGGAGGAACTCAGTAGGGCAGGCAGCATCTACAGAAATGAGAAAACATCAACTGTTTACTCTTTCCACAGATGATCTCTGGCCTGCTGAGTTCCTCCAGTCTTGTGTGTACGTTTTCATTACCTGCATCAGGAAATGATTTCCACATACGGAATGCAAATCCGCAATGGAAAGTAAAATTGCAAGTTGCTATTACCTAAAGTGTTCAGAATGAGACCTTATTTTATAATGCTGAAAAGAAAAAAGCATCCACTGAAATAAATTACAATCACCATTTATACTCAGTGGCCACTTTATTAGGTACGAGAGTAGAACTCATGTGATCTTCTGTTGCTGTAGCCCACCCACTGCAAGGTTCAACGTGTTGTGCGTTCAGAGATGCTTTTCTGCACACCACTGTTGTAACATGTGGTCATTTGAATACCATCACCTTGCTGTCAGCTTGAACCAGTCGGGCATTCACCTCTGAACTCCCTCTTTAATAAGGTATTTTTGCCCACAGAACTGCCACTCACTGGATTTTTTTTTTGGTCTTTCACACCATTCTCTGTAAATTTTAGAGACTGTTGCGCGCGAAAATCCCAGGAAATCAGCAGATCCTGAGATACTCAAACTAACAAATGGCTTGGCACCAATAATTATTCCATAGTCAAAGTTACTTTGGCCACATTTTTTTCCAATTCTGATGATTGGTCTGAACAACTAAACCTCTTGACTGTGTCTGCATGCGCTTACACAATGAGTTGCTCCCACATGATTGGCTGATATTTGCATTAAAGAACAGATAGATGTATAGTTCTACCAAATAAAGTGGCCACTGAGTGTACAAACTACCAACAGAAAATAAGAAAATAGGTGGAGTAAGCTACCTGGCTCCTATACACTACTCCACTATTCAATAAGATCTGCCACTCTTCTGAGACCTTAATTCTCGGGACACAAGGAAAGAGTTAAATGTGATTCTTTCTTAGTATATGATAAAAGAAAATGCAAGTCGGTAAGATTACTTGGTATTAGCCTGAAATGGATTGCTTTGAGAAAGTTAAAGGAGTACAAGTCTACAGCCTTGACAGTAGATGATGATAAATACCTGTCTGTCTAGAGAAGTTGAGGTCATTGTACAGGTGCAGGTATCAAATGGTGCCGTATTATGGTAAAGCATTGGAGCAAGAGTTATTTTAGAGTTTTAAAGCAAGGGTCCCCAAACTTTTTTGCACTACTGACCAGTTTAACATTGACAATATTCTTCCGGACTGGCCAACCGGGGTGGGTGTTCAAGTAGGGTTAAACTCACCTCAACATGTCTTTTACAGTTAGGGTTGCCAACTTTCTCACTCCCAAATAAGGGACAAAAGTAGCAGTCAAATCCTGGGACACTTTACCCCAGGAAAGACTACTATGACCATGAAGCCTCGCGCGGGCACCTGTGTGCGCATGCGCGTACGTGCTGATTTTTTCCCCACAAATTGGTTTTGCCTTCATCTTCCCGACTATACTGTACATACATTATTTCTACTTTATATAGGCTGTATATTTATCATATCATTCCTGCTTTTACTATATGTTAGTGTTATTTATTTTCAGTTTTATGTGTTATTTGGTATGATTTGGTAGGTTATTTTTTGGGTCTGGGAACGCTAAAAAATTTTTCTCATATAAATTAATGGTAATTGCTTCTTCACTTCACGCCATTTTGGCACGAAAGGTTTCATAGGAACGCTGTACCTTAGTGGGGGAAATACGGGACAAGGCCAGTCCCTTATGGGACAAACCAATTTAGCCCAATATACGGGATGTCCCGGCAAATACGGGACAGTTGGCAACCCTATGTTCAAGTTCAACAGTGCGTGACAGGGAATGAGGAAAGCTGCAGCTGACTCATATCGTTTCCTCACGGCCCGGTAGCACATGCTTTGCGGCCCGGTGGTTGGGGACCGCTGTTTTAAAGGGTATAAAAAGGGACACATTCTTTGTCAAAAGGGAAAAGCTTCTCTTACACTCGGTCATAACCAGAAGATACAGACAAGTATGTTGAGAGGACAAGGGGAAGTGTGAGAAAAGACTATGTAAAAGTTTGTCAGATCTGTGTCAGATAAAACCATAAGGCACAGGAACAGAATTAGGCCGTTCGGCCCATTGAGTCTGCTCCACCATTTCATTATGGCTGATCCATTTCTCTCTCAACCTCCTTCTCCTGCCTTCCCCCCATAATTTTTCACCCCCTATCTCATCAAGAGTGCATCAACCTCTGCCATAAGTATACCCAATGGCATGGCCTCCAAAGCGGCTTGTAACAATGAATTCCACAGATTCACCACTCTCTGGAAAAGAAATTCCTCCTCATATCTGTTTCTAAATGGCCATCCCTTTATTCCGACGCTGTGTCCTCTAGTGCTGAACACCGCCACCATAGGAAACATCCTATCCACAATCATACTATTTAGGCCTTTCAAACTTCAATAGGTTTCAATGAGACCCCCTTCTGATTCTTCTAAATTCCAGCTAGTAAAGGCCCAGTGCCATGAATCAATCCTTATATGAAAAACTTTGCTTTTATACTCTCGTCCTCTTGAAATGAATGCTAACATTGCATTTGCCTTCCTCACCACCAAATCAACCTGCAATTTAACCTTCAGGGAATTCTGCACGGGACTCCCAAGTCCCTTTGCACCTTAGATTTTTTAATTTTACCCCAGTTTAAAAAATAGTCCATGCTTTTATTCCTTCTACCAAACTGTCTGACCATACACTTCCCAACACTGTATTCCATTTGCCTCTTCTTTTCCCATTATCCCAATCTGTCCTGTCGACTCCCTGCTTCCTCAACACTACCTGCCCCTCCACCTACCTTCATATCTTCCACAAACTTGGCCACAAAACCATCAATTCCATCATCCAAATCAATGACAAAGTGAAAAAGTAGTCCTTACACCAACCCTTGCCGAACACCAAAAGTCACTGGCAGCTAATCAGAAAAGGCTCTGTTTATTCCCACCTCTTTGACTCCTGCCAATCAGGCAATGCCCTGCCCAGGCTAGTATCTTTCCTGTAATACCATGAGCTCCTATCTTGTTTAGCAGCCTCATGTCTGGCACCTTGTCAAAGGCCTTCTGAAAATCCAAGTAAACATACACTGACCCTACTTTGTCGATCCTGCCTGCTATTTCCACAAAGGATTCCAACAGATTTGCCAGGCAAGATTTCCCCTTAAGGAAATCATGCTGTCTTTGGCCTATTTTGCCATGTTCCTCCAAGTAGCCTGAAAACTCATCCTTAATAATGGACTCCACACCTTCCCAACCACTGAAAGAATGGTTCCTTCCTTCTGCCACCCTCCCTTAAAGAGTGGGGTGATCTTTGCAATTTTCCAGTGCTCTGGAATCATTCCAGAATCTAGTGATTCTTGAAAGATCATTACCAATACCTCCAGTTAATCTCTTCAGCTTCCTCTTTCAGAACCCTGTGGTGCAGTCCATCTGGTCCAGGTGACTTATCTACCTTCAGACTGTTCAGTTTCCCAAGCATCTTCTCCTGAGTAATAGCAGCTGCACTCACTTCTGTCCCCTGACACTCTCCAACTTCTGGCAAACTGCTAGTGTCTTCCACAGTGAAGACTGATACAACTTATTCAGTTCGTCAACCATTTCCTTGGCCCTCATTACAGTTCCCCCCACATTTCTGCAGATCAGCTCATTTAGTGGATGATAAGTTTGTTTTCTATATTACTACTTCATTTGTTTCCTTTCTGTATTGCATGTTTTATGTAACTTTAATGAAGTGATTTCTTGTGCTACAGTGACTCCTTTATTTGTGAATACATACATGAACACTCCTTGCTGAATTGGAAAAGAATTCAGGACAATTTTTAAAAATGTTTTCATTATACAGGATGTTACAAAAATTTATCACCTCTAACAATCTATTATAACCTCCATAATCTGAGAGATCAAAACTATATACTTTAATTTGTAACTGCACATAGTCAAAGTCAAAAACATCAACTCCAAAACTGAGCTACGTAATTAAAACAAACGCTTTGAAAAGTAGAATTGTGTTCAAACTTAAACAATGAGTACACATCTGATAAAAATAAAGTACTGGGCTTAGAAAATCAAGGTTTCAAAGCTGAAAACCAACACCCGGCCTTGTTAAAAAATTATATGATAGCATTCTAGCAATTTGAATACATTATCAAGTCAACACTCGTGGGACCGAGAGACTGCAACACTTGTAGACAACCCTGTGTTAGTGGAGGCAAGAGTTTTCGATGACATATTAAACCAATGGATGATATATAGCATAATTATGTAGAGGTGTTAGTGCAATGTGTGCAGTAGGACCCCATGTGCAGCCCAATAAGTGATTTTCTCCATCTGGCTTTGTGCAGAATTCTATTTGAAATTTCTGAGAGTTTTCGGTCACTTCAGTAGATTCTACATACCTAAGGATCCTTTCAATTTCTGTATCCACCTAAACCTGAAGATTCCAAGGTTTCTGACTCTACAGTAATCTATATCCATTTCAACAGCAGCTCTGAATGTCTCTTATCTGCGAGAATGCACATTGTAAAGGAACTTTAAAAACTATGGCACACAATCAATCTACACTTGTATACAATCTGTCTTATGCATTTATATTTAATGTAGTTTTTTTTTACTATTATATTCTTTATCTTATTGTTTTTTTTGTGCTGCATCAGATGTGGAGTAGCATTTCGATCACATTTACAGTAGTAAAAAGGAAATGACATTAAACTCTTCTTTGAATCTTTGCAAAAACCGAGGTTTTTAAACCAGAATGTAAAAACGTGCTCTAGTCATACTTACTGACTTAATGAATTGTAAAATGATAGCATGTTTATTAATGCACATTAATGATACAATGGCTTGCTTTTCAGACATTTGTTTTGGGATGCATTTAACATTTTTAATTGCATAATAAATGACTACTACAAAGTGACACACAACTGTAGAAGGGAAGCTCATAACATGACCTCATGCAGGAAGTTAAACGTGGGCAAGATAAAAATCAAAAATGAACATTAGTTCACAAGAGAAAAATCATTACAGGTTGTTTACTTGCCCTAATGACAAACCTAATCACTGCTTACAAATAATGAATCGAATACCCAGAGACCTGTGAACATTTGGCTTTGTGTCCCCTAAGCTAGAGGGAATGGAAAGAGTGAGAAGTACGAAGCGGGTATTAGTAAAAAATACTAATTTCATTCTGTTAAAATACTACACAACTCACTTATGACATGGGCAGTAATCAGATATACTTGTTGACATCAATAAAAACCTATTCAGAACGGACATTACTTCATTATTCAAATCAATTCTCTTTATTTCTACTTGCAACCATTTATATAGTATAAATCTTCATTCTTCCTAAAAGTTATAGTGTTAGTGCTGCTCCATACAGAAAGCAATGAGGCATTGTTTTATTTAAGTTTTTGATCAGAATATATGTTAAGACAATGTATAAAGCTTACTGCAATAGTACTTACTGCATCTGCTAGTCTTTCCAAATTGTCCAGAAAATATTTCACAGATTCTCCCTGAAAATGAACAGACAAGTTGTTATTTACTAAGTCAGTTTAATGTATTCTTAAACTAGTAGAAAACAATTTTTACTACAAATTAATTCAATTCTGTTGAAAACAAATCAAAAGATTTGCAATGCTAGAAGAGACTCAAGTTACCCTGAAATGAAATGTTAACTTTGAGTCAGTTGGTGGCATAAGAGTGTGGATTCAAGTCCAACACCAGAGACTTCAACACAAAAAAACTAGATTACAACAGAGGTGCCACAATGCTGGAGGTGAAGTCATGGTGACATAAAACCATAGACACAGGAGCAAATTAGGCCATTTGGCCCATCATTATGGCACATGTATTTCCCCTCTCAACCCCATTCTCCTGCCTTCTCCCCGTAACCTTTGACACCCTCATACTCTCAGTACTAATTGGATTGGGAATAACATCTCCTTGTTGACAATCAACACTGGCACACCTCAAGGATGTGTGCTTAGCCCACTGTTCTACTCTATACACCGAAGACTGTGTGGCTAGACATAGCTCCACCACCACCCATAAATCTGCCAATGACAACTACTACTAGCAGAATTCAGATGGCAATGAGAAGGCTTACAAGACTGAGTTAGATCAGCTGGTTGAATGGTGTTGCAACAACAACCTTGCAGTCAATGTCAGTAAGACCAATAGTTCTCCATTTGCACCATTTAATTTTTTTCAATATATACTTGTTGCAATGTGTAGGGTTTTGAAGATTATGTATTGTAATGTATTGCTGCTACAAAACACCAGATGTTACAACATATGCCAAACCTGATTCTAAGTGCCTGACAGCGGAGACTTTTTAGTATTATGTGGAGTTTGTAGCTTCCCTCTGTGAAGACATGAGAGCTCCAGAGCTCCAATTTCAAACATCCCAAAAATATGTAAATGGTTACGTTAAATGGCCACTGCAAATTTATTCCTGGCATGGAACTATGGAGCTGATTGGTAGAATGCAGAGGGGTGGGAGGCAAGGGGGTGGAAAAGGAGAAGGGCAGAGGAGAAATGATGAGAAGGTGCCGAGAATAAAAGAAAACATTGGTGTAAAATAAGTGGGTGACTGATGGCCATCATAGATTCAGTGTCTGTGAAACCCATTTCTAGGATGGTTGAAGATGCCATGGCAGTATTATATTTGAACAGGAACAGGGATGCTTGGGGGTATTCCTGTGACCTGGTAAATATCTCCCTCAATGAACATTACAAAAGAAATTATCTGATCATCCACACATTGTGATTAGGGACTCTGTGTGGAAATAGTAATGCTGTTTCACCATAGTGTGATAGAACACTATGACACAGGCATATCGCCCTATCTAGTCTGTGCCAAACTACTAATCTGGCTCATCCCATAGACCTGCACCCAGACCAAAGCTCTCCATACCCCTCCCATCCATTTACCTATCTGAATTTCTCTTAAATGTTGAAATCGACTCTGCATCCACTACTTCCACTGGAAGCTTGTTTCACCCTCTGAGTGAAAAGGTTACCCAACATGTTCCACTTAAATAAACATTTACCTTTCACCCATAGCCCATGAGCTCTCGTTATGGTCTTACCCAACCTCAGTGGAAAGCAATTTTTTTACTTTACAAAGAATGACTAATGTTAAAAGAATACTGCTTTCAAAAATATGCCTATTTACAAAAATACCTGATGGTACCATATGAATACTAGTCTTTGCAAAAGTAGCATGCTGATATTCAGAAAATAATGCTAGCTATTTTTAAAGCACTTTTCGAAGTGCTTTACAATAGGATAAAGCACAAACAAAAATAAAAGACAAAATTATGTTAGTTAAAATGTTAAATAAACAGGTTTGAACTGGCATTTGAAAGTGTCAACTAAGTCAAATAAGAACATGAACAATAAAAGCAGGCAGTGTGCAGTTTTATGCTCCTGTAGAGTCCTGTTATGTCGAATATGATGGACCAAATCAAGCAAAACCATTGGCACTCAGCCATTTAAACAAGACTAGACTGCCACAGAACTGTCTAAAGGTGGAAGTTTAAATTTACCAGATAGAATGACAGAGCTTAGCTATCAGGCTGTCATTGGACTCCATTATGAAATCCAATGCTGGAGACAAGTCTGAAAGAAGGGGGTGGGGTGGATGGGTGGTGATTAGGAATTTTAAAAATCAAAAAGAGCTAGTATTTGCCCCTTAGACACTACACCAAATCAGACTTGGCAAGATATCAGAAAGGCCATTATTTTCTATGAAAATCTGACCGTCCGGCAGACCAAGAGGAAAGGGGAAAGGTATTTTTTTAAAAAAATTAAAACATTAAAATAATTATTTTCAAATAACTAACAGGATCCAAGAGTAATCCATGGCGATTAAAAATAAAACATTAAGCTGAATGTCAGAGATGCATACAAACTTGAAATCAGCAACAGCTTGAACAGGTGTCTTTTGAGCACTGCCTTCAAATTCTGAAAAGGGGTTACTGAATCAGAGCTTTTTCATTCTGCTGCCCAAGATAGGGTTGCCACATTGATTTGGCAACCAATTTGAGTATGCACAGAACTAGTGAGATTAGCTGTCCAAGCCAGTTTAGTTTATTGGGATTACCAAACAAATTTAAAACTGAACTACTCTAATTTGAACATATTATAAAGGATAACTTGTACACAGTTTTTAAAACAATGACTTAATGTTTTACTTAACAACTTTCTCAATTTGCTCTTCATCCTTAACGGTCCCTGAGAATCAAAGATAATTTATTATGGCACAAGGCCATTAATCTGAACCCAACAATCTTACCTACATCAAGATACAGTACTGTGAAAAAGTCTTAGGCACACTATAATTTTTATATAAATTTTGTTTTAGAACTTGTTTATTTTTGTCTTCTGCATTAGTGTCAGTAGGAAAAAGCAAATTTTATATTTCCAAACAATTTTTCAAAAAATTAAACGTTAGAGAACTTCTTGTTTTCATTAAAGTAACACAGTAAATAATAGACCAGTGCATGATTATACAAAGATACAAACAGGTGCTAATGATCAATGACAATGAGTTGAATGAACTGAATTGGGTGAAGGACAACCAAAGTAAAAGATTAGGATTGGCAGATATGACAGTTTAACCTACAAATCATCAATTTGTTCACCATGACAATAATGAGCGTAGATAGCAACAAGACACAAGTGGTCATCCTGCATCAGCAAGGTCTTGCCCAAGCAGATAGCGGTTTCATCATGTGTTGTCCAAGCAAGGAGGACCAGAAATGCAGTGGTTGGCCACAGAAACTGAGTGCAGAAGACAAGAGATACATCAAACTGACACCCGTTCTAAATCGGAAGAAGTCCGGGCACCACTATCATCTCTGAACTCACAAAGACCACTGGAACTCAAGTATACTCCTCTACAGTCCACAAACTGGTCACACCAAATACTGATCTGATTTAGTTTTTTTTATACTGTTTACTGCTCTTTATAGTATTGTTTCTGACATTTAGAAGTTTTTCATTTCATTATTTTTGAAAGCATCTTCCCTTTGCAGAATTTATTTTTACATGTGCCTAAGATTTTTGGGCAATACAAGACAAATACAAAAACTTAAATATTGCAGGACTAAATTATGCAATATTCAGCACAAAATTATTGGAAACAGCACTCTATTCTGTTCATCCTATCCTTACACAGGTTTAATTTACCAAGAGATCTCCTACAACAGGTCTTAATGTGAGTAGTTATCAACAAAGGCAAAGTCTGAAATTTTAAAGATGTAATTAACTTTTCCAAACTCATTCAAGTGATACTGAGAACAAAACACGATTTTGAAAGTCATAAAGTTCAAAACAGATCAAGCTGGGACCTTTTAAACCAACGTTAAAGCCATGAAATGCTTAACAGATGATTTCTTTTACAGTATCACTGACTTCTACTTTTGTTATTTTCACTATATACGAACATCGTTTAATGGTTTTGACAGCTTGTGAGCTTTGGAGAGCTTTATCAACTGTCAAAGTTTTTCCTGAAGCAGTGCTTGCAGCTTAAAGCTAATCAGGAAATGACTTAAGAAACAAAATACCAATCCTGTTACAAGGAGAAAGTAAAGTGACCAGCGGCAGATGCAACAGAACCACCCTAAAGACCACATTATGCACAACTGTCATGAAGCAACCATTTCCTATTGAGGAAGGTAGGGTTAGCATTCAAAATAGATGAACTTTTATCAGAATGAGCTCTGACTAAATACTAACCTCAAGATTCTTTTCCTCACAAATTCTACTTAATCCACTGAGTATCTGAAGAATATTTTTTATTTGCTTTTGTACAACATATACAAATATTCAGCGAAGGGTCCTGATGAAGGGTCCTGGCCTGAAACGTCGACTGTACCTCTTCCTAGAGATGCTGCCTGGCCTGCTGCATTCACCAGCAACTTTGATGTGTGTTGCTTGAATTTCCAGCATCTGCAGAATTCCTGTTATATACAAATACTGCTATTTTTCATAGTAATTTTGGTACCACTGACTTTAATGTTTCAAACATATTGGTATGCTTACCAGAGGAAAACAGTCAAAGTTTTTTTTTGTTGAAGGGATTGATCCATTAACAGCAAAGCATCTGCCTTAGGCACCTTATCCTTGCAAGTGGAACAAGTGCTTCACCTGCCCCTACACCTCCTCCCTCACTACCATTTAGGACCCCAAACAGTCCTTCCAGGTGAGATGACATTTCATCTGTGAGTCTGTTGGAGTCATATACTGTGTTCGGTGTTCCTGGCATGCCTCTTGTATATCAGTGAGACCTGACGTAGATAGAGAGGCTGCTTCGCCGAACATCTACTCTACATCTGCCAGAACAAGCGGCCATCCATTTTAATTCCACTTCCCATTCCCATATGTCCATCCATGGCCTCCTCTACTGCCAGGATAACGCCACACTTAAGGCTAATTTATACTTGTGCGTCAACTCAATACTGTAACCTATGCAAGTGGCCTACGCGCGTTGTAAGCATCTATACTTGTGCGTTGGTGTGTCTGCGTCACTCTGCAATTCTGGCACATCACGCATGCACACACACCTGCCCATGCAAGGCTTCATGGTCATGGTAGTCTTTCTCGGGGTAAACAAGTTTAAAGCGAGCGTCTTTTTTCGTAAAAGTGAAATGTGTCCTCCATAATTTCGGAGGTCTGTAAAGCTTTATGGAAACCTCTGCAGTCAGAGTTCCTTCCCTGCCCTTCAGTCGCCCAATGGGAAGCTATTGCAGCATAGGAGGAAATACGATGCTCCCAGGCAGATCAATCACAGTTGTTGCGTTCTGCGCTGCCGTGACACGTAGTTACATTTTGGGAGAGGTGCGCGTCAGGCTACGGCGTAGGGATCCGTGTGGGCTCTGCGTAGGGTTCGCTGCGACACCGTACCTACGGTGTCAAGTTGACGCAGAAGTATAAATCAGCCTTTAGGTGTGAGGAACAACACGTTATATTCCGTTTGGGTAGACTCAAACCTTGATGGCATAAAAATCGATTTCTCAAACTTCCAGTAATGCCTCCACCCCACCCCCTCACCATTTCCCATCCCCTTGTTCCTGTCTCATGTTATCTCCTTGCCCACACATCGCCCCCCCCCCGGTGTTCCCCACCCCTTTCTTCCACGGCTTTCTGTCTTTCACCAGTCAACTTCCTAGCTCTTTGCTTCATCCTTCCCTCTCCAAGTTTCACCTATCGTCTGGTGTTTCTCTCTCCCCTCCCCCCACCTTTCAAATCTACTCCTCAGCTTTTTTCCCTCCAGTTCTGCCAAAGGGTTTCGGCCCGAAACGTCAACTGTACATTTTTCCCTAGATGTTGCCTGACCTGCTGAGTTCCTCCAGCATTTTGTGTGTGTTGCTCAGATTTCCAGCATCTGCAGACTTACTCTTGTTTAAGCATCTGTCCTTTTTGCATGCAATTACTGTTCTTTGTCCTCATTCTTTAGAGCCATTGATAATGTATAGTAATGACATTTATTCTGAAAGCTAACTGCACCAGCCGGAAGATACAAAGTATTACTTGACATTTAGTGATACAAACATCCTGATATGACCATAACAATTTTTGTAAATGAATTGCATTAAATAAAAATGATAATGCCATTAAAAATCAAAGAATAAATGAATGAGGTGCAGAATTTGGAGGAAATAAAGAATATTTCAAAGATTATTTCCAAACACCGTTGCCTTACTTGGTAAAAGGAAACCACGTTTTAATTTGCAAACCTATGTAATGTTCTTTTAGTAATTCCATCATATTCAAATTTATCAAGAGCCTCTGAATCAGAAGGATGTGGATTCCCTGTAGAGACTTGACCACAAAAATTAGGATGAAATTCCAGTGCAATACCATGCTTTAATGGAAACTGCTAAACGAACTTAATTCACCAATTCTTTTAAATAGATGAAAAAAAACTCCTGAGCACTTTTTTTTGAAGAACAGCAAAGGAGTTCTTTCTCTTGTACCAGGCCACAGTTTTTCCTTGATCAACAATAAAGTACATTGCCTTGTCATTATTACATTGCTGTGTATATACCAACATCTATGTCAGTATCCATGCCGCAAGAGTGACTGCATTTCATATGTACTTGAATTTACCAAGGTCAGAGCCATAGAGCATTGAAAATAGGCCATTTTGCCACTGCATCCATGCTGATGAATGAACACCCGCTCATATCAATCCTTTCTTCCAGCATCTAATCTATTGCTTCCTATGCTTGGCTAATTCAAATGCTTTTCTTCAGGGTCTTGAAATCTTTATTACAATGTATATATTTGACCACTTCAACAATTTTCCACTGAAACTCTCTAAAGTTACTGTCAAAACTATGCCCTGCATATTTGAGTAATAATCAGGAAGGCTTACTTCAATCATGTATCTACAATTTTGACCTACTGATTTCACTAAATAATGAAAAGCTCAAAGTGGGTGTATCAAAGCTCTAGCTCTTCTTACTAAGATGCATGTGATTATTATAAAGGTCAAACCTTATTCAAAAAGTACTATTTGAATATACCTATTTTGCATTGGTGATTTCAGTCCACGATACCAGGCCTTCACAATACAATCATTCTACTTCAAAGCTTTCATTAAAACCCAGAATAGCTATCTGATTTCATAAGCCCTGCCTGCTCCATCTGGCTCTCAGACCCAAGAGCTCAAAATGGATCACAGATGCAACACAGATAACACTATTGGACACCCAAGGCATTGTCCGAAGATGTGTGTGGGGTGGGGGATGGATGGGAAGGCTTTACATCTCATGTGCTTGTTTCACCAAATTCAATATCTAATCAGAAGCAAAATTTACCAGTATCAAAATTTATTACAGTAAACACTCTTCTGACAATACATGGCAAATGTAACTTGAAATCGGACTAAGTATGCGATAACCGCTTCACTTCAAATGTAATCTAAAATTTTAAAGATAGAAATCTGGTAGCCAGCACTGTGGTAGTCTATCATGTCTGACAATAACAGGAATCTGTGTGTGGAAGAGTTTTTAAAGTGGAAATGCCGTTGCACTGGGGCAGTTTCACTCTCTAGACCTCAGAACTCCAGGTCCAATGGGACAAACAAGCTTCGCAAACTGGGGTCTTCCTTTGCTGCAGTGGTCGACGATGACTTGTCATGCCCTTCATTCTCCATGGAGTGCTGTTGTACCACCTTCCTGGCCATTGGATTTCACTGTAGATGTCAGTCTGCCAGAGCTGACTTCGTATGCTAGGACAAACATGTTCCCACCTCACTGGCGTGTGACCATTGCCTGGTGCAAACAGCTTCTTAGGAGCCAAAGGTGAGAGCTGACTGTCCAGTGGGGACTGGAGCTGAGTGAGCTATCCCGGGATAGACATGACAATCCCCTTCACTAAAGGTGCTACCCCTCCCTGAGAACAAAAATATCACAATACCAGGTACTACCGTATCATGAAAGAATGAACAAGGGGGTAAGGAAACTGAAGACTATTTTTGGCTGAGAACTACAGAAGCACAGACTGACTTTTAATACTAAACTTCTGATCTGAATTGTATATCTACTGGATGACAATAGAGAGGAGAATAAATCTTGACCATTTATCAGAGTATGAATAATTCTAAATCACATAAACCACACCTAACCATAGAACAATACAGAAGAGCCTGTGTCTTGCCTGCTTCTTTATCAGTATCATTGCATGCATCACAGGTCCCAAGATATTGGATCGCGTAGTGGGAGAGCAGGGGCAGTTGGGACATTCTGTGCACAACAGTTCCTGAGGAGACTTCGGATTGCGTAGTGGGAGAGAGATTTGAAAAGAAACGAGCGGGGGCAGTCAGAATGTTCTGTGCATCACAGTTCCAAGGAAACGTTGGATTATGCATAATTAGGCATTTGCCAAGGGCCATTAAGAAGTTGTTTAAATGGAGTGACCAATGTTGGAGTAGGTCAGTAGTAAAGGCTGATTTATACTTGTGCGTCAAATGTACGCTGTAGGTACGGTGTAGCAGCGTACCCTATGCTGTACTCCATGCCAACCCTATGCCGTAGCCTAACGCGCACCTCTCCCAATATGTAACTACGCGTCGCAATGTCGCAGATCGCAACAACTGTGATTGGCCTGCTTGGTAGCATCGCATTTCCTCCTACACTGCAATAGCTTGCCATTGGGCGATTGAAGGGCAGGGAAGGAACTCTGGCTGCAATGCTTTCCATTAAGCTTTACAGACCTCCAAAATTATGGAGGACCCTGTGCTTGACGCCAGTTTGTAGCTAGCTGCCACAGCCTGTTGACTTCCACCTGAAGCTAAAACTCAAATGGTGATTGCCAGTCTCTGAGTATATTGTGCGTACACTGATGCTAAATAACTGGTTGGAGACGAACCAAATCGTCAAATCTACCTGCTGACATCCGAAAATATATCTCTCAGTGGCTGGACAAGCACAGAAAATTCACCCTCCTTCAGTTTCAGTCGCCATTGTTTGAAGTTTGAGTTTCTTTGTGTTGAGTTTCAACACGAAGAAACTCAACACAGTGGCACAGAAACCCCACCGCCAACTAGCGTTTTGGCGGTGAATTGCAGAGTGACACAGACACACCAACTCACAAATATAAATGCTCACAATGACGTAGCCCAATTGCGTAGGTTGCGTGTAAACTAGTACGCACAAGTGTAAATCAGCCTTAAGAGTGGAGAGTTCAGGCTTTGGCTCAGAGACTTTGGGCGAGGACAGCCAAGGCTGCAGGTAGATTTTTCTGATTAATTTTTCTTTCTTATTGCATTTAGATCAGTAGCAATGCCAGATAGGATCGTGAAATGCTCTTCTTAGCATGTAGGAACGCAAGGAGATCTCCAGTGTTCCTAACTGCGGCTTCTTTCATCTACTTTCAGGATTTGGAGCGGGAATTGGATGAATTCCAGATCATTTGGGAGGCTGATTGAGAGGTCACACCAGGAGGTCGTTACACCCAAGATTCAGCATACAGGTAAATGGATCACCGTCAGGAGAGGGGAAAGGGGATAGGCAACCAGTGCAGAGTACCCCTGTGGCTGTTTAAACTAATTTGGCAGGGGAATGGGAACCAAAGTGATAGAACTGAGGATGGGGTAGTTGCGATACAAATAGATACAGAGTGTAGTGATATTATGAAGGACAGACAGGTAATAGGGCAAAACTGCAGCCAGTGGGATGAGTTAAAGTATAACATGGGAGCAAAATCAAAAAGGCTGATTAATACAGGACTGAAGGTAACTTTTTGAATCCTTGTAGTATACGAACAAGGTAGATGATCTTGTAGTGCAGTTGGAAATTGGCAGGTATGACTTTGTGGGCATCACTGCGTCGCGGTAAATATTGGTACCAACAACATAAGTAGGAAAGGGGAAGGCATGCTGAAGAGGGATATGAGGGAGTTAGATAGAAAGCTGAAAAGCAAGACCTTCAGGATAGAAATCTCAGGATTATAGTGAGATCATAGTTGGGAGCTTAACATAAAAGGATACACATATCAAAAGGACAGGAAGTTAGGTTGAGGGGTGGGGTGGCCCTGTTGGTTCAAAAACGAAAACAAAACCTTAGAAAGAGATGACACAGGATCAGAAGATACAGAATCCTTGTGGGTAGAGTTAAGAAACTACAAGGGTAAAAAGTCCCTGATGGGAGTTATATACAGCCCTCCGAACAGCATGTGGGATACAAATTATAACAGGAGTTAGAAAAGGCATGTTAAAAAAAAGTAATGTTACAATAATTAAGGGGAGGGGGATTTTCAATATGCAGGTAGATTGGGAAAAATCAGGTTGGTGTTGGATCCTAGAGATGGAATTTGTAGAATGACTACGAGGTGACTTTTTAGAACAGCTTGTGGTTGAGCCTATGAGGGAAAAGGCAATTCTGGATTGGGTGTTGTGCAATGAACCACATCTGATTAGGCAGTTTAAGGTAAAGGAACCCTTGGGAGGCAGAATCATGATATAATTCAACCTGCAGTTTGAAAGGGAGAAGCTAAAGTCAGATGTATCAGTATTTTAGCAGAATAAAGGAATTACAGAGGCATGAGGAGGAGCTGGCCAATGTTGATTGGAAGGGGACATTAGCAGTGACAACGGTAGCTCAGCAATGGCAGGAGTTCATGGGAGCAATTCAGAAGGCCATGGGTAGATACATCCCAAAGACAAAGTAGTATTCTAAAAGGAGGATGACACAACTGTGGCTGACAAGGAAAGTCAGAAACAGCATTAGAGCAACAGAGAAAGCATATAATAAAGCAAAAATTAGTGGGAAGTTAGAGCATCGGGAAGCTTTTAAAAACCAACAGAAGGCAACTAAAAAAGCTATAAGGAGAGAAAAGATGAAATACAAAGGTATAAGCTATCTAATAATATAAAAGAGGATACCAAAAGTTTTTTCAGATATATAAAGTGTAAAAAAGAGAGGCATGCCTGGACATTGGACCAGTGGAAAGCTAGTAATGGGGACAAAGAAATGGTAGATAAAATTAATAAGTATTTTGCATCAGTCTTTACTGTGGTTCCTTAAGGTTGTTTCAGCTGGGGGTGATATTGGGGATAAGCTACCATTAGCTATTAAATGTTCCCAATAGTGTGCGTCTCAAACAGCCTCTGGCAACCAAGTCCACCTCCTGGGTTTCATATGTGGCTTAGCTACTAAGCCTGGCAGAACCATTTCTACTGACAGAAGGAGCAAAAGGACAAAAAATCAGTTGCTTTGGACAGGTAGGGCTCCTCAGCCATGGTTAGCAGCTCATCTAGGAGAAGGAAAACTGTTCTCAAACATCCGCTGCCTTGTGGCTATCCCTATTCAGGGGAGGGGAGGGGGGAGCATCGACTCAAACCACGAGAGGCCTGCGTCAGGCATTTTTATGCCTTACAAGGCACAGATTGGAAGTCTGTGTGGGGCGTCACTCCTCGCACAGACTAGAGCAATGTGTGATTAAGTGCCTTGCCCAAGGGCACAAACACGCTGCCACAGCTGAGGCTCGAACTAACAACCTTGAGGTAACTAGACGAACGCCTTAACCACTTGGCCATGTGCCCAGGGGAAGGATTTGGGAATAAACCCTGAGGAAATAACTGGCAACTCCTGCAATGCCACTGGCACCAAACTGTATTGGTCTATGCTGTTCTTTTCAATTCATCAGCTCCATGAAGATGGGGAGCCAGCTGCACGGACATCAGCTGGTTCTCCATTTCATGCTACCCTGGCTTGTATATCACATAGACACCTGGGAATCAACATCCATGGACAACCCCAACCAAAGGAGAGCCCCACTCACTAACTCCACTGCAGGAAAACACCAGCAGTATGCCAGAAATTTGAATGTGCCAAGGGGCAGAAGTGAGTGTAGTTACTAATACTAAGGAGAAGATGCTTGGGAAGTTGAAAGGACTGAAGATAGATTAGTCACCTGGACCAGAAGGACAACACCCCAGGATTCTGAAAGAGGTAGCTGAAGAGATCGTGGAAAGGAAGAGAAGATGGCGGCGCGACGCAGTGAACGCGGCCGTTCCGAATGAATGTCCTATCTGTGAAGTAGGATGCCACGCACAATCCGGATTTGATGGAGACAGCCATGAGAAGCGCAGAGGAACATCTGGAGTAACTTCTGAAATACCTGCTTCACTGCCGCTGCTACCATGCGATCCAGAATCTCTGGAGATGAAGGCCCCAAATCCTCAGCTTTGCCTACTGCCGGGGCCAGGGTCGAAGCGCTCGGCAGAGAGGTTGCTCAGTGCTCGGTGTCGAAGAGGTGGTCGGAGGCTTGGGGTTTTCGGACTGACTCGGAGTCGGACTGTAGTCGGATGCTTCCAGGATGCTGCATCAGCAAGTTTGCGGCGCTGGAGGTTTACCGTCTGCGTGAGATGATGGGACTTTCGAGAGACTTTGAGACTTTTACTATGCCATGGTCTGTTCTTATCAAATTATAGTATTGCTTTGCACTGTTGTAACTATATGTTATAATTATGTGGTTTTTGTTAGTTTTTAAGTCGGTTTGTCATGTGTTTTCTTGATATCATTCTGGAAAGACATTGTATCATTTCTTAATGCATGCATTACTAAATGACAATAAAAGGGGACTGCGTGTCCTCAGTCATAACCTAAGTATTAGTAAAGCCTGATTTATACTTCTGCGTGAACTGGACGCCGTAACCTACTTACACGCGTTGAGAGCATTTATACTTATGCGTTGGTGTCTGCGCCGCTCTGCAATTCGCGCACATCATGCATGCGCACTCACCTGCCCGCGCAAGGCCTCATGGTCATGGTAGTCTTTCTCAGGGTAAACAAGACGCAAGCGTCTTTTTTCATAAAAGTGAAATGTGTCCTCCATAATTTCGGAGGTCTGTAAAGCTTTATGGAAAGCATTGCAGCCAGAGTTCCTTCCCTGCCCTTTAGTTGCCCAATAGAAAGCTACTGCAGCGTAGGATGAAATGCAATGCTACCAAGCGGACCAATCACAGTTGTTGCGTTCTGCATTGCTGCAACGCGCGGTTACATTTTGGAAGAGGTGTGCGTCGCAGCAACGCAAGCTCTCGCATAGGGTTCTGTGTTGGCTTTGCGGCGATACAGACCTTACAGCGACGCGTTGACGCAGAAGTATAAACCAGGCTTCAGTACATAAGAAATAGGAGCAGGAGTAGGCCATCTGGCTCGTCAAGCCCGCTCCACCATTCAATAAGATCATGGCTGATATGGCCATGAACTCATCTCCACCCACCTGCCTTTTCCCCATAACCTTTAATTCCCCTACTATGCAAAAATCTATCCAACCTTGTCTTAAATATATTTTACTGACGTAGCCTCCATTGCTTCACTGGGCAGAGAATTCCAAATTCTCCACTTTCTGGGAAAAGCAGTTCCTCCTCATTTCTGTCCTACATCTACTCCCCTGAATCTTGATGCTATGTCCTCTGGTTCTAGTAATCTTTCGAGAGTCACTAGATTCTGGAATGAATCCAGAGGACTGGAAAATCGTAAATGTCACTCCACTCTTTAAGGGAGAGTGGCATAAGGCAGGAAACTATAGGCAGTTAGTCTGACTTCAATAGTTGGTAAGATGTCGGAGTCCATTATTAACAATGAGGTTTTGGAATACTTGGAGGCACATGATAAAACAGGCCAAAGTCAGCAAGGGCTGAAGAGGAAATCTTGCCCGACAAATCTGTTGGAATTCTTTGAGGAAATAAGCAAGATAGACAAAGGTGAGTCAGTGGATGCAGTGTATTTGGATTTTCAGAAGGCCTTTTCACAAGGTGCTGCACATGAGGCTGTTTAACACGAGAAAAGCCCATGGTATTACAGGAAAGAAGCTAGCATGGATAGAGCACTGACAGATTGGCAGGAGGAAAAAACTGGGAATAAAGGGAGCCTTTTCTGGTTGGCTGCTGGTGCCTAGTGGTATTCCACAGGGGTCAGTGATGGGACTGCTTCTTTTCAGATTATTTGTCAATGATTTGGACAACAGATTTAATGGCTTTGTGACCAAGTCTGCGAATGATACGAAGATGGATGGAGGGGCAGGTACTGTTGAGGAAGCAGGAAGTCTGCAGGACAGATGGTGAAAATAGACAAAGAAGTGGCAGAAGGAGTATAGTGTAGGGAAGTGTATTGTCATGAACTTTGATTGAAGGAATAAAGACTATTTTCTCAACAGGGAGAAAATTCAAAAACTCAGAAGTATAAAAGGACATAGGAGTCCTTGTACAGGATTCCCTAAAGATTAACATGCAGGTTGAGTCGGTAGTAAAAAAAAATTGCAATGTTAGCATTCATTTTGAGAGGGCTAGAATGTAATATGTGGAGTATTATGAGTAATAACTCTTAAAGAACAAAAACTAATTGAGAAAATAGCCATGATTCCTTTTGTTTATATGAGACTCTTTGTCACTTAATTGGGGCAGGAGACTGTTGTCAAACAGTTTCGAACTAGCATTAGACCCTTATACTAGTGCGGCCATTAGACAATACTCCGGGCTTAGAGGAAAAGGTTTTAAATAGTGTCTGTTGCATGCGCTTGTGTTCAGAAAGCAGTGATTTTTGTAACTGATAATTGGCCAGAAATAAGCAACTTACAGTTTCAAACATTCAGGGTTGCAGATGCCAGAAACAGCCAAGATTGAAAATATTTCATCACTTCAAATTAGGAACTAAGAATTTGAAGGTATCGACAATCATCTTGAATGTTACAATGAAAATGTGGAGAATGCAATCGTCGACAGCATTGTATGAGGGTAGTCCATTATCTACACCTGGTGTCTGTGCTGATTTTATTCACTTACAGTCAAAAGAACGCAACAGCATAGAGGCACACAGGCCAAATTCCTCCACTGATAGCAATTAAGAATGAACAGTTTTATGGTACTGTAGTAATACTGCTGGTGTTCCAATTTGTTCTGTATTTCATTTAAATATGTAATTTGTTACTCAGTTAAACAGTAATTTGTCTTTTTATACCTTTTTAACTATTTCCATGAAACTTCAGTTAATTGGGACAGCCACTTAATTGAGCAAAATATATTGGTTCCAACCAACTGGAATCCACTGTATTACACAAGTCTAGACAATAAATACCTGATTAACTGCAATCTGACAAAGTAATTGATCTTGTAACTGTTTAGGTTAGTCTTCTACATTCTATTTTAGGTAAAAATATTTAGAAAGCATTCAATATTTTTTCGACACCCAAAAATGTTGATACCTCCATCCGAATACCCTAATATTTTGCCTAAATGTGAGCTTGTCAAGAATGCAATTTTAAGTTTTCCAAATTTGTACCAGGCATATGGATGATCACAGGCAAGCTTACCAATTCTCAAAAGCAAGTTGTATCTATGATAAATGTACACATACCCTCAGCAAGGAATCACTGCATATCCAAAAACCTTGGGCAACCAGGCAGACCTTTCTAACCAAGTAACCAGGACAAAGGAATTCATAGCAATACACACAAAATGCCAGAGGAACTCAGTAGGCCAAGCAGCATCTACAGAAGAGAGTACAGTTTCGGTCCGAGACTCTTTTCCATCAATGCTGCCTGGCCTGCTGAGTTCTTCCCATTTTGTATCTATTGCTTGGATTTCCAGCATCTGCAGATTTTCTCTTGTTTGTCAAAGGAATTCATAACCATTTCTTTCATCCCTGTACAAATCAAGGATACCTTGGAACATTCCACACCTGTATATTTCAGCTATTAAAGGACTCTGATGGAATTAATAAATTTATAGCCTCTATGCATGACATCTCTCCTGTTATCTTTCTTTCTAGACCATTCCAAAGCTTTAGGAACAGCAAGGGATTACTAAGTAAACTGTACTGGTCAGCTCAGCTCCCTTGTGAAAATTAAACTTCCAACAGTCCAATCTTCTTACTGAAAATGCAAACTTAGAAGTTTCAAACATTGATCTGACCTTCATAGAGATAAGCTCACTGGAGACCTATTTGTTGCCCTAGGCCTATTCCCTCTACCAAAGTCTTTGCTGCAATACTGGGCTTCACATCAGGTTCATCCTAACTTCAAGAGTCACACTGCAGTATGCAGTTGATGCTTGCATTTGTATATGCTTAGAAGCCAAGCTCCAAGCCACTATCAACTTATTCAAAGCACACAAGGATATGGGGCCTTGCATAATATCCACAGAACAAAAGTATTCAAACACTGCCCTCTGACAATAAAATCTTTATGGCGAGACATCAGAAAACATAGATCATATTATGGGAACGCAAACAATAGGGATTCTGCAGATGCTGGAAATTCAAGCAACACATAAAAGTTGCTGGTGAACGCAGCAGGCCAGGCAGCATCTCTAGGAAGAGGTGCAGTCGACGTTTCAGGCCGAGACCCGAAGATCTCTTCCTAGAGATGCTGCCTGGCCTGCTGCGTTCACCAGCAACTTTTATGTGTGTTGCTTGATCATATTATGGGAGCTACTTCTCGGACATGAATGACAAATTTCACATTCACCTTACCAGCACAGCCTTTAGTTGTCTGAGTACAGGGTGTTTGACTGCAAATCTGTACAATCTACCATACCTCTGCAACCTGCATCACCTGTAGCTAGAAGTTCAAAGTACCACTGCCAGTATCAAACACTTTCTTACAGTGTTTGTTTTCTTACAGACGTTCCATAAAGGTCAAAGTCAGACAGAAAATACACAAAAAAAGAAACTCTTTGGTAATCATACCTCCAGAGTCTTACAATTAATGGCATCACAAATACAAGACTGATGAGAAGAAATAATGCTTAAAAAAACCATGAGACTCAGGAGCAGAATTAGCCCATATAGCCTCTTGAGTCCGCTCCACAATTCCAACATAGCTTATTTTATTTTCCCTCTCTCAACCCCATTCCTCTGTCTTCTCCCCATAACCTTTGAAACCCTTACTAATTAAGAACTTATCAACCTCTTGTTTTAAAAATACCTGATGACTTGGCCTCCACAGCCATCTGTGGCAATGAATTCTACATTCACAACTCTGACTAAAGGATCACCAGGGTCTTCTCCCCCACTCATTTCTGACATTTACCAACAGCGTTGTATACAAAAGGCCAAAAGCATTGTTGCCGTTCCCTACCACCCATCCCACAAAATCCTTGACCTATAAGCAATAGGAAGGAGGTTCAAAGTATGTATACTATATATAACGTTCAGACTTGTCTCCTTACCATCTCAAAACAAAAGAAACCCAATAGGACCTGTGGAAAAAAAAACCTAATATGTGGGGGGAAAAAAACAAATCATGCAAACAATAAAAGTAAGCAAGTAACATTCAGAACCGAAGTTCACAAGAGTGAGTCCACAGCCACAAACCAATCCAGGAGCCCATTTCACAGGCCACAGCCTCAGTTCGTCACACTCCTCTGGCCTCAACACCCAGACTTCATCAATCTGGCCCGGAGCTTAAAACAGCACACTGTTCCTTACTCTCGAGCCCAGGACCGCTGCCTCAATTTGGACCATACACAACCTTTTCAATCTGGCCTGGCGCTTAAATTGGCCAAGCATTGGGTTGCTCCCCACTCTGGGGCCCAGGTCCTGTTGCCTCAACTCTGCATCACCCCAGTTCTACCACCTTGAAGTCCACTCCAGCAGCAAAACGACAGCTTGTTTCCCACTCTCAGGACCAGGCCCCACCACCTCGATTCATCCCATACACAACACACCGTAACCATTTTGCATCTTCGACATTCCAGTTCACACCTCAAAAATGCCGGGTCGTACAGGCTCTAAAGCTCAATTCCAACAAGGTTAGTGATCGCAGTGATTGTTTTCAAGAAAAAGTGTGCGTAATAAATTAGTTCACAGTTGTGTTTGCTGCCAGCAAGTTGTTACCGTGCTTCATCAGCACCATCTTACACAGGAGCATCAGGGCTAGGAGTGCCAGATTGGATAACAGCTTCTTCCCTCAGGCTGTGAGACTAATGAATACCCTGCTACCACTGAGGTCTCATCACTAGGACAGGAAGCCATTTAACTGTAGTGTTTACCGTTTACCTGATCTGTGCACTACATGCATTTTGAATTACATCTTATTAACTTGTTTGTGGTAATATCTTCTTTTGTATGCTGTGTGTGATTATGCTTTATGGGTGTACTATGGTCCTGAGGAACATTGTTTCATTTGGTTGTATAGATGCACAGACGACAGTAAATCTGAACTTGATAATTTGATGACTTTAAAAAAAACCCTCATGTCTGTTCTAAAGATGAGAAAGGGGAGAGAGAAAAAAAGAGAGGAAACTAGTTCTATTATATGTAGCAACATCAAGCTTTTGAATTGAATAATGTGAAGATTCATGGACTTCATCACCAACAGATCGCTCTCAGTCATGTAACACACATTTGAAATTATATTGCTATTCTTTCACTGTCAGAGCCCAAATCCTGAAGCTCTTTGCCCAATGTTTTGGGAGCACTTTCACTGTTGGGGTGTATTCTGGAGATATGCAATTCAGCAAATATTAATTTCAACAGCAACTAATCTTTAGATCTTAAGACTGGTTGCTGTTGAAATTAGTATTTGTTATATTGCATATCTCCAGAATACCAAGAGTCACAGCTTTACCACTACCATAAAGGACTACTAGCATTGAAAAATAAGTGGTAGCCTTGCCAACAATGAACTCCTACATTCCAAAGAAGTACTAGTTGGTAGGTTAATTGGTTATCATAAATTGTCCCATGATTAGGTAAGGATTAAATTGGGGGATTGCTGGGCGGTTCAGCTCAATGGGGCTACTCCACACTATAAGTCAATAAAATAAAATTTAATAAAACATAGTCTCCCCAAAAAATTTAACAGGCTCAACCATAAATATAGCACAAATTGAAACACTATACTCCACACCCTTGGAACATGAACACCATTGGACTACAGTCAATGCTCTTAACCATCTCTCACTGAGCACAACTTTTTTTAAAGCACAATCACCTTAGGCACACTTGGGTTTCCAAAAACTATCTGTAACCCAATTTCCCAAGTCAGAACTGCTGTCAGCTGAGATCACTAATGTTGCACTGGTATGTTAATTAGTTGCAGATTAGTACAAATCTTAGTTAACTTTAGATCTTGCTTAGAATTAGTTATATACAAGTTCAAAATATGCCACACCATAGAATGCCAGACCCAAGAATTTCAATCTGCAAATTCTATTACAATCCTCACTCAGCAAGACTAATCAAATTTAAATTAATTACAAAATTTAACTATGCTCACTTTTCCCACTTGCTAAAAGCTACTAGTTGAAAGGACCCTTGGCATCTGGAGTCTCTGGAGAGTCAAACGGGGCTCCAAGCCACAAACAGACTTCAGATGCTGTATACTTTGACCCCACCCTGGGAGCTGCTGCCAGCACACCAGCTGTGAGCATCTATAAAATGCTTTCGAAAACAATTTTAAAATTTCTGACAGCAGGAGACATTCAAAAATTAAATATTTTAATTCAAATAAACTTGGAAAACATGAAAATAGTAATTAAAATAAAAATGCTAACAAAGTTAGTCATGTGCTTACGGATTCTGAACTCCATTTATGTAAAAGGGATTGCCAATTGTACATCTCGAGACGTACACCTCTTCCTATAGATGCTGCTTGGCCTGCTGCGTTCACCAGCAACTTTGATGTATGTTGCTTTAATTTCCAGCATCTGCAGAATTCCTGTTGTTTGCCAATTGTATGCCAGTTTTTTCTTCCCCTAGCTTAAAGCTGAGGGAAGAGCTGTACATGATAGTCATCTTAGATCTCCAAGAGTCACTGGCCCCAAATGACCAAGCAGCAGCCAGCAGTGATTGAACAGCCTTTATTTAATCTTACCCTGGAAACTAAACTTACATGGACAGAAAGCTGCATATGCATCACTAATCAATGTCATGAATACATGCCATCTCCTGCAAACCCTAACAACTTTAATATCTAACAATTCTGTCTAATGTTGTGCTGTCAATTCCAAGGCAAAAATCATTTCCCTTTTGAAGAACTCTATTAAATTCTACTGTCCAGAAGACCCCAAAACAACCTCTAATTTAAATATTCTTTTTGCCAAAATGAATACATAATTTTCTTAAACTATATTCCATTTGCCAAAACTTTGCCCACTCATTTATCTGCAACCCTTTACAGCTTTCCTTGTACCTTTTCTTCAAAGTTAGGAAAAATACTTTCAGACAGTTTACAAATTGAACGAGAGAAGACAATACCGATCCCTGTTACAGTATTGATTACTATCAGCAAACCAAGATTTAATTATGCCAACAGTGTTCCATGTGCCAGTAAATCTTACATCCATGTCAAGATAGCATATCAAAGGTAAGAGTCATGCTGTAACATTTAATCATTACTTCAATCATGATCCCAATGCCACGTTACAGCTAACAGTAGTATAGCAAAGTTATCTGGCTAAAGCCAATAATGTAACTGTTTATTATAGCTCAGGGCAACTGAATACAAAAGTAAGTGGTTGTGATGGGTATTCATGAGAACACATTTGGACTACTGCATACCACATTGCTGTTTTTAATGTATGGCGTTAATGCACTGAAGGCAGTATGGAGGTCGACTTTAGACTGGAGTTTTGAACAGGCAGATCTTACAGAAGTTGGACAGAATACTTACTTCCACTGTAGCTTAGAAGAGAACTGGGTAATAGAGCACAGGGACAGGCCAATTGGCCCACAATGTTGTGGCAAACCAATCCCAATTAAATATTGAACTATATTAATCCCTTCTGACCATGCAGTGTCCATAGCTGAAGTATATAAACTCAGAATGTAGAGAGTAAACTTGACTGAAATACTTGGATCACGAGGGGTCCTACAGTGAAGGTTTCCTCGTGTGGAAGAACCACAACAGGGAGTCACTATACAAAAATAAGGAACTGACCCACATATGACAGATGAGGCATTTTTTCTCCTTTCAGAGTGGCAAAATTCTCTTCCTCCATGGAAGTAAAGTCTGAATATTTTACGGCTGAGAGGCATCAGACTTGAGATTACACTGGACAATTTTTTTTTTGGAAGTGCTGCTTCCTCAGAATTTTTTGTATTTATGATAGACTGCTTGAAGCTGAACACAAATATAATTTCAGACTACTTGTATCATGTAGGAATTTGGAGAAACAAGGAATTTACTTTTATTGAATATGTGTTTAATTGCATGACAGTACTGACACTGCAATAGTTCAAGCTAAAAATGTTTTGTTGATTATTTTCATTTTTATTCAGTCTCTGAGGCTTCTCACTTAAGTGTCCAACCATAATCAGCCAGCATTTGTGATGGATTCCAGTTGCCCTGATATCACTTCTCAACAACCGCAATATCCTAGTGAAACCTTTCACCATGCTTGTCACCGACAGCAGGGAAAAAGTCTAAATCGAAATGTAGGAAATGAATCTTTAGTGACATGTTGCACTTCATGGTTTTGTATGCTTGCAGCATGTTGTCAACCAACTGCAAGTAGTCTGACGCTCTGTAGTTGCCACGAAAATTTTCAACACCATCCTTGAAGGCCTTCCATGCGTTTTTCTCCGGACCCATTAGAAGTTCTTCAAATTGCCTGTCACTGATGGCCTGTTTGATTTGTGGACCAACAAAAAATGCCTTCCTTAATTTTGGCATCGGGTTATTCTAGGAAATATCTGTCTCAAATATCTAAAACTTTCACGAAAATATTTGTGCCTGGTAACAGCAGATTCCATCCTTGAAGTCTTGAACCCAGAAACACTGCAAACACGAGGAAATCTGCCAATGTAAACACGAGGAATTCTGCAGATGCTGGAAATTCAAGCAACACACATCAAAGTTGCTGGTGAACGCAGCAGGCCAGGCAGCATCTCTAGGAAGAGGTACAGTCGACGTTTCGGGCCGAGACCCTTCGTCAGGACTAACTGAAAGAAGAGCTAGTAAGAGATTTGAAAGTGGGAGGGGGAGGGGGAGATCCAAAATGATAGGAGAAGACAGGAGGGGGAGGGATGGAGCCAAGAACTGGATACAGCCTGGCCTGCTGCGTTCACCGGAAACACTGCTTTTGCTTTTGACAAACCCAAGTCTCTGACCAGGTCACTTAGCTCAGACTGAGTCATCAGTTGAGGCTCCCTCAACATAAAAGATTCAAAGTCTCTATCAGCATCAGTGACCTTTTCCATTCTCAGCTCATGCATCATGGCATCTTCACCTGCCTCCTCTAGACTCCATGCCCTGTTTTCCTAAATCCTGTCCTGCCATGCAGCATCTGCCCTGCCTAAGCATACCCAGACATATCTGGACAAGAAAACTTTTCAGCTTACATTGTGAGCAACATTTTAATTGACTTGAATTACAAGTTGAAATAACAAATATAGGCAATTTTTTTAAAAAAGTGGTGCATTATAGGGAAATTCCATGGTAACTTTCATGGTCAGCAGTCCAATTTCCATAATCCATAAGATAAACTTAGAAGTATTCAGGAAGCAAAATCTTTGTTATCCTGTGTTATCAGATCAAACCAATATGTTATTGAATGGTACAAAAGGGGGCCCATAAAACCATACCAATAAACATTTGTAATCACATACTCTAATAAAACAATGAAATTCAGTGCAAGCATAAACATTATGCAATGTAATCGCTTAATGAACATGGATTATTACGATGGATAAAATATAACATATATTGTGTACACATATAAACATTAAGGGATCGACTCTGAAGGGATTTATTTTCATTCTAATTTTGTAAGCAATCTTAGTAAAGCAAGAACTTGACACTTTGGAACTGCAAATGTGAAAAATTACTTTAAATTGTGAAGACAGACTATAAGACCATACGACATAGGAGCAGAATTAGGCCATTTGGCCCATCAAGTCTGTTCCACCATTCAATCATGGCTAATCCATTCTCCACCCCCCCCCCACTTCAGCCCCACTCCCTGGCCATCTCTCCGCCATAGCAAATCAAGAACCCATTAATCTCTGCCTTAAATACACCCTACAATCTGGCCTCCACAGCTGCCTGAGGTAACAAATTTTACAAATTCTCCAGCCTCTGGCTACAGAAATTTCTCTACAGCTCTGTTTTAAATGGATAATGCTCTATAGAGTCCTAGACTTCCCCACCATGGAAAATGCGCTTTCCACATCTGTGTCTAGGCCTTTCAACATTCGAAAGATTTCAATGAGATCCCCCCGCCTCACCAACCATCCTTCTAAATTCCAGCGAATACAGGCCCAGTGCCATCAAACCTAACTCATATGATAACCTTTTCATTCCCGGAATCATCTTTGAGAACCTCTTCTGAACCCTCTCCAATGCCAGCACATCTTTTCTTAGATAAGGGGCCAACACTGTTCAAAATACTCAAGATGAGGTGTCACTAGTGCCTTATAAAGCCTCAGCATCACATCACTGCTCTTATATTTTAGTCCTCTTGAAATGAATACCAACATTGCATTTGCCTTCCTCACCACCAACTCAACCTGCAAATTAACTTTTAGGGTGTTTTGCACAAGGACTCCCAAGCCCCTCTTGCATCTCAGATTTTTGGATTTTCTTCATGTTTAGAAAATATTCTGCACATTCATTTCTTCGACTAACATACATGACCGTGTATTTTTCAACATTGTATTTCATTTGCCACTTTCTTGCTCATTCTCCTAATCTGTCTAAATCCTTCGGCAGCCATCCTGTTTTCTCAATACCTCTTGCCCCTCCCCACCAATCTTCGTATCATCTGCAAACTTGGCAACAAAGCCACCTATTCCATCATCTGAACCATTGATGTAGAACATAATAACAACTGGTCTTAACACTGACTCCTGCAGAACACCACTAGTCACTGGCAACCAACCAAAGGATCCTTTTATTCCCATTTGCTGCTTCCTATCCATCAGCTAATGCTCTATCTGTGCTAGCAACTTTCCTGTAATACCATGGGCTCTTAACTTGGTAAGCAGCCTCATGTATGGCACCTTGTCAAAGACCTTCTGAAAATCCAAATATACAACAGCTACTGCATCTTCTTTATCTATCCTACTTATAATCTCCTCAAAGAATTTCAACAGGTTCTTCAGGCAAAAGAAACCATGCTGACTTTGCCCAACCTTATCCTGTGTCACCAAGTACTCCATAACCTCATCCTCAACAATCAACTCCAACAACCTCCCAACCACTGAGGTCAGACTTACAGGTCTATAATCTCCTTTCTGCTGTTTTCTGCTTTCCTTTTTGCAATTTTCCAGTCCTCCAGAGCCATACCGGAGTCTAATATTTCTTGAAAGATCATTACTAATGCCTCCACAATTTCCACTGCCACCTCTTTCAGAATCCTAGGGAGCACGTTCATCTGGTCCTGTTGACTTATGCACCTTTAGGTCTTTCAGCTTTTTGAACACCTTCTCCCTTGTAATAGTAACTACACTCAATTACTTTCTCGCACACCCTTCAACATCTGGCACACTGCTAGTGTCTTCCACAGTGAAGACTGATGTAAAATACTCATTTAGTTCAACTGCCATCTCCTTGCTCCCTGTTAATATTTCGTTATTATAAGGCATATTCAGAACCAAAATGCCTTACTTAGAATTAAGAATACACAATGATAACATGCAATGGATTTCGAGAACAGATAAACAATTGAAAGCTGTAAATGGAGGATTAAAGATTTTTATGATTAAGATAGCCTTGCTGCTTCAATATTTGAATGTTGCTGTAGAGTTCTAATTCTACAACTTACGACAAATTTAGTTTTCAATATTTTAATCACAGATCATGCTGAATGGAGACAGATCCTTCAGGCCACCGAGTTCATACTAACCATCAAAACACTCATAATCCTACACTTATTCTCATATTTCCATCAGTTTCCCCAGATTCGACCATCACCTTCACATGAGACAAATGGAGTGCCCAATTAGCACACACCCTCCCCCCAACTCAGAAACTCAATCAAAAAGAGAACATGCAAACTCCACACAGGTAGCACCAGATGTCAGGATTTAATGCATGTGACTGAAACTGAGAGTCAGCAGCTTTACTAGGTAAGCCACTGCAGCACCTTTGATTTGACATGGCATCAAGCAATCTAACCACAGTTTTTCAAAAAAATGACGCATGAGTGGGACTTTATGGAATCAGGATAGCCATATGAGTTTCTCCCTTGAGCTGACCTTTGATTCAAGAAAATGGTTTTGCAAGATGAAATAGAAGCATCTAATTTGCATCATATGGTGGTATGAACTACACCCATCATTTACAGGAAATGGCAGGATCATTATCATAGCATTGAAAAACAAGCAATTATCAACAGAAATCGAGTCTGAACCAGCCTTTCCTTTAAAGAATACAGAGATTTTCCAAAACGGTCATTACTGGTTCTCAGGAAAATAAACTTAAGGTAATTGTGAAGTCAAGTTTCCATGTACATGTAAAAGAACTCTTATCCCAAGCTTTCAGTTTCGAAGTTGCTTTTTAATATTGGTGAAAAAAGATCTAATGTTTTAAATTTCATTCAACAATTACAAAATAAATTGACAAAACATCACAAAATTATGAATGTACAACTAATGGTCACTGAAATCTACCCTTCCAAAGAAATGCAAACAACAGGAATTCTGCAGATGCTGGAAATTCAAGTAACACACATAAAAGTTGCTGGTGAACGCAGCAGACCCGAAAGGGTCTCGGCCTGAAACGTTGACTGCACCTCTTCCTAGAGATGCTGCCTGGCCTGCTGCATTCACCAGCAACTTTTATGTGTGTTGCTTTCAAAGAAATGATGTTTTGAGAGCTTATTTACTTGATTTTGGCTTCAAGATTTTGTCAACTGTTTGCACTTGTCTTGTTTCAACATCAGTGACCAACTACAATACAAAATATATCATAATTGACATTAAGCAAAACTACTTTAACAATCCTAAACTGGTAATTGTCTTATTTAATTGTTTACTTTCATTATTTATAAATATTTAAGTTCTGTTTAAAGTCATGCAAGCATCACGAGATTGGAATACTAAGATAAATTTGCTGGAAATACTCAACAAGATTTGATAAAATCAATGTACGAAATGGTTGCCCCATTTAGCAAAACAAAAGCACTTTTGGGTTTTTGTGCACTACATACCAAACAGGAGAAAGTCTAAATGCTAGAAATATGAAACTGAAAAAAAACTATTTATTTGATTTAGCAGGTTAGGCAACATATATGGAGAAAAACAGTGAATCTATCTGTTATCCAGTAAAACTAATTCTCTCTCTGAGCTGATAAAATATTTCTTTTACTTATAAATTGGAATAAAATATTAACATACGAATCTGACCAACCTGGATAGGTTAGGTGAGTGGGCAAATTCATGGCAGATGCAATTTAATGTGGATAAATGTGAGGTTATTGGTTAGCAGACAGGAAGCACAGAGTGGGAATAAACGGGACCTTTTCAGAATGGCAGGCGGTGACTAGTGGGGTACCGCAAGGCTCAGTGCTGGAACCCCAGTTGTTTACAATATATATTAATGACTTGGATGAGGGAATTAAACGCAGCATCTCCAAGTTTGCGGATGACACGAAGCTGGGTGGCAGTGTTAGCTGTGAGGAGGATGCTAAGAGGATGCAGGGTGACTTGGATAGGTTGGGTGAGTGGGCAAATTCATGGCAGATGCAATTTAATGTGGATAAATGGGAAGTTATCCACTTTGGTGGCAAAAATAGGAAAACAGGTTATTATCTGAATGGTGGCCGATTAGGAAAAGGGGAGGTGCAACGAGACCTGGGTGTCATTGTACACCAGTCATTGAAAGTGGGCATGCAGGTACAGCAGGTGGTGAAAAAGGCGAATGGTATGCTGGCATTCATAGCAAGAAGATTCGAGTACAGGAGCAGGGAGGTACTACTGCAGTTGTACAAGGCCTTGGTGAGACCACACCTGGAGTATTGTGTGCAGTTTTGGTCCCCTAATCTGAGGAAAGACATCCTTGCCATAGAGGGAGTACAAAGAAGGTTCACCAGATTGATTCCTGGGATGGCAAGACTTTCATATGATGAAAGACTAGATCGACTAGGCTTATACTCGTTGGAATTTTTAGAAGACTGAGGGGGGATCTTATTGAAATGTATAAAATTCTAAAGGGATTGGACAGGCTAGATGCAGGAAGATTGCTCCCAATGTTGGGGAAGTCCAGAACGAGGGGTTACAGTTTATGGATAAAGGGGACGCCTTTTAGGACCGAGGTGAGGAAAAACTTCATACAGAGTGGTGAATCTGTGGAATTCTCTGCCACAGGAAACAGTTGAGGCCAGTTCATTGGCTATATTTAAGAGGGAGTTAGATTGCCCCTTGTGGCTAAAAGGATCAGGGGGTATGGAGAGAAGGCAGGTACAGGGCTCTGCTTTGGATGATCAGCCATGATCGTACTGAATGGCAGTGCAGGCTCAAAGGGCCAAAGGGCCTAGACCTGCACCTATTTTCTATGTTTCTGATAGTTCAATTAATGATACTTTATCTTGGAGTCAGAACACAGTGGGTTCAAGTACCACTCCCTGAGATGTCAAACTGGAGCACCATCTTCAGTTGGAGCTCTACTTTCACATCTGGAGCAAACGGACGTAAAACACTCTACAACATTATTTCCAAAAGGGTAGGGAGGAAACCCCAGCATTCTGGTCACTATTAATATTATCAAAACCACAAAACAGGTGTTATCATTGGTGGTGCCCTTTCCTGTGTCTGGCAGGCCTAATCTACCAATAATGAACTGATTTTTTTTGCTGCAATTGACAACAGGGCATAGTTAACTTCCTGAGGGGTTCTGATACAGATATTTATCTGGATGCCTTTCAGCCAGTAATACATTAAATTGCTTCCACATTATACTTGAGGAAGGAATTAAAAGTATGGTGGGACACTACTTCATTAGGTGACTAAAGAAAATTGGCATGTCCTTGTCAACCCTTACCAGTTTTTAAATCGATGCACTCTGGCTGGCATCCTATTTGGATGCAACACGGCTTGGTGCAACAACTGCTCTGCCTGTGGCCACAGGGCACTGCGGAGAGTTGTGGACATGGCTCTACGTGTCACAGAAGCCAGCCTACCCTACAAGGATTCTGTCAACAGTTTACTGCCTTAGTGGGGCAGCCGGCATGATTGAGAGCCCCACCCATTACAGGCGTTCTTTCTTCTCCCTTCTCTCATTTGTTTAGGAAATGCAGGAGCCTGGAAGTACATGCCACCTTCTACCCACTGTTATAGGACAACTGAATGGTTCCCTGGTATGGTAAGATAGGTTCTTGACCTCACCATCTACCTTCATCTGGTCTTGCACTTTTGTTTTCTGCACCGTGCTTTCTCTACATTATATTTAATTCTGCATCCTATTATTTGCCTTGTACAACCTCAGAGTACTATAATGAATTGATCTGTTTAGGATTAAGCTAGTTAATTACAGTTCTTCAGTGCCCGAAATTAATTGGAGAAAAATAAGGTTTGAAGAGACAGAATTTATCTGCACTTGGAGAGACAAGGATTAGTCGAGGATAGTTAATATGGCTTTACTGCAGGAAAGTTGGGCTTGACTGATTAAACTGAATTTTTCAAGCAGGCGAATGGAATAGTCCAGAGTAAATCCAATCTGAAAGGGAGTTGAAGATGGAACCCAGAACCCAGAGGACGATGGCCAATAGTTGTTTCTGTGATTGGAAGCCTGCGACCAGTGGTGTACAACAGGGATTAGCGCGGGGTCAGTAAGTCATGGTAGCACAGCAGTTAGCATGACACTATTACAGCTCGAGGCATCAGAATTTAACATTATCTGTAAGGAATTTGTACGTTCTTCCCATGAACACGAGTTTCCTCTGAGTGCTCTGGCTTCTTCACACATTCCAAAGATGCATTGGTTAATAGGTTAACTGGTCATTGTAAGTTGTCCAGTGATTAGGCTAGGGTTAAATATAGGGTGGGTTGCCAGGTGGCATGGCTTGATGCTGGAAAGGCCTATTCCATGCTGTTATCTCTAAATAAAATAAAATTTTACCAATCACATTACATATAACTTAGCTGTTGCATTGTCTGAACTATAGCAACAAAAGCACATCAAGAAGTATGTAACTTATTTGAGTGGAATTGGCATTTCTGAAAGGGACCCGGAAAACTCAACTCTGAAAGAAGTCTCTTTTGATAATACAGAATATACTAGTACTTATAATAAATCGATCAGTTTAACTTCTATTTTGCCTCATTTGATTTATCCTGATAAAATTGGGTGGAAATTTTGGCTTGCAAAGAAATATCAAAGGATCATTAACAGAAATCCTAAATTGGGATTTAAAATCCGCTGATTTGTTATGACATAAACAACGCATTTCACTGTATGCTTTGATATACAAGTGACAAAGCTAATCTTTAATCTGGGAAATTTTGTTTATCATTCTGTCAGCTACTTGGACAAAGCAACAATTAGGACACAAAAATTAGATGCATGAATTTAGGAACACAATAATGACAATGTGCTGTGATATTTCAGACCATTCTATTTAGGCTTGTGAAGCCTAAAATCAACTCATTCCAAAGTATTTTAAAATCATTACGGTTTGGCATCTGGATACCCAAATGAGCTTTCCTATGCTCCCTTAAAACTTCTAGTGAAGATCAGAAAATTAGCAATATTTAATAACGTCTCTACATTTAGATCTAAAACCTGGACATTGAACAACTTCCCTGGGCAATATTTCACAAAGGTGTGATGCCACAGTTGGTTGGGGTCAACCATGGATGTTGCCCATGCAGCAGGCTCCCCCTCTCTGCACAGCTGATGAATCCAAAGGGACAGCAGGGACTGATACAGTTTGGCACCAGTGGCATCACAAGAGTTGCCATTCAGCAATGAACTCAACGTAGGACTGCCTTAGGGCCTACAGCTCCGGATTTTTCCCCTCAGGGTTTACTCCAGATGTAGTGGTATAGCCCCAAAACAGTGGAGGCTTGAGATCACAGTTTTCCTTCCAGATGAGATGCCAATTGCAGCCGACAAGTCCCACCTGTCTGAAGATGCCATATTAAGTTAACAATCTACAGTAACAGTCTTAGAATATTTTCTCACAGCAGTCAGAACTTGCTCTTATAACCGTGAAGGTTTCAATCAAGTGAACAAAAAAAGGTTGCATACAGGTGGAATGAGGCAGAAAAATAATAACTTTAGAATTGCTCACAATGCTTAAAAGCATAAATTTTGATGTAAAATATTTTGCTGCATTTGATGAAAATTACTACTTTATCAGATGATCAAATGAGGCTTGAACAAAATCAAGCACAAGTTTAAATTGTCACTATTATGAAGCACAGATGAAGTATTTGCAAGCACTAATAAACCACTTCCTAGTTTCAGTACTCACTGCACCATCTTCTTTTGGTTTGACCTACTGTTTTGACCTTCAGAAATAATATCTAGTCATCCAAATTAAACACTACTTCAAAAGAAAAAAACAGTTATTTTAATGTTCTTGCTGAGAATTTCTTTATTTTCAAAATTAAAAACAAATCTGGTCATCACAAATTAAACATACAGTTTCTACTGCTTTTCAGTTCTTTTTGCCTCTATGTTAAATTTTCATTTTTAACTGCTTCTGTAGCTTTAGCCCAACCTAACTTAGTAATATGATTTAGCTTTCTGTCTCTCTCCAAACTCCTGCACCTTCTAAGCATTTATTCTGACTACTGGCGACATCTTTAGTGCTGCATAAATTCTCCGCTTAAATTACTTTCATTTCCTTTAAAAATTACAGGATATTTTGTTATAAATTTATAATTATCTCTAATGCAAACAACTGATTCAGCCACAAGACCTTCATTTATTTCAGTCTCTTTTTCACTCTGTTAAAACTTGAAAACATCACATTTTTCTTCATGCAGGCAAAGGAAGCAAGTTTTCTCTCCTTTACAAAGTGCAATGGATATACTTTAAAATACAATCCTATTCCACAACCAATTCTTAAGGTCTGTGAAATGAATCCATCTGTTTATGCCAAACTACATGCATTTGTATTGGAGCAGGAAATTCGAGCAAGGCTACCAGAACTCATTTCACATGGAGACCAGACTGAAAAAATCTTCCCAATACCACACATAACCTTGTCATAAAATATGCAAACCTCATTATCCATGGAGCAATTAACCATTCATTTTATTTCTTAAACACCAGCATCCCGGTGAGCCATCCAGAACATTTTTCAATTGTTCTTGGGGTAATTGTTAATTTATTTTAATTGGATAGGTATATGAACAGGAAAGGAATGGAGGGTTATGGGCTGAGTGCAGGTCGGTGGGACAAGGTAAGAGTAAGCGTTCGGCACGGACTAGAAGGGCCGAGATGGTCTGTTTTCGTGCTGTAATTGTTATATGGTTATACATTCTGGAGTAGGCTACTGAATCAAATATTACGGTGCTGCTGAAGTGACAAAAATGCACCAACTAAATATAAAACATGATAATAGAGCTAAATGCAAATGATTTGAATGTCAATCTCATCTCAGATATAATGTTTTATCTGTGGATTGGAAAGCTGTGGTGTTGAGCTCCACTTCAAAGACAAAGTGACTGACTTTTCACTGCAATGCTGAACAAGGGCTGCAATGTAAAACTTTCAGCCCATTAGAGCAGGTCTTAAACTCAGATTGCAGATACCCTCAAATAACCAAAAATTTCCCATCGTCTAAAATGCCTATTTTGATTCTCTAGTCACAAGAAATCTAATTTTAAGCTCTGCGGGCAAAAATGTAATAAAAATTGGAGTGTCATCTCTGCAAGACCAGTTACATGTGAATAGCTTATTAACTATCTCACATATCAATCATTTAAGTATATTGAACATTGTACTACATGAACCAATATTCTGGAATAAGTTTGATTCTTCAGCATTAAAATAGTATGTATATATATATTAACAGGTTTAAGTTAAAGCCCATGAGTTTGTAATATACACAGTTTGTAATATACACAAATGCCAAAAGCAAAAACTAAGCAAATATACAATGTAATGAAAAAAAATCTACTGTATCTGATTAACAAGGGATTACCTTTAACTATTTGCTGAAAATTCTGCAAATGGACCTCAGATTTTCTGTCCTTGTATGGGACCGACCACATAATTTTTCAACAACTTACTTCAAAGTACATCTTAAGCCAAAGGGAATGCAAATACATTTGTCTTTCTTTCTTTTTAAATCTTTTTATTGAGTAAGTATACAAAAAAGGTAAGCCATATAAACATTAATACAATGTTAAAGTATAATAAAATTCCAAAAGATATCAATACCAAAAAGAAATTACTACAAACAATGTAATTTAAACATAAGAAACCAAGATAACATAATAGTATACTAAATTTTATATATATCAATGGAAAAAAAAAGAAAAAAAAAACCCCAAAAAAAAACCCACCGTGCAGCTAACTAAAAGCAAAGCAAAGCAATGGGCTAACTTGAAACCAAACAGAGTTAAACTTAAAATCACGTCCTCAATCCTGACCTCCATTAAAAACAGTGAAAAAAAAAACAAGGGTAAATATTACATTAAATGAAAATATCGAATAAAAGGTCCCCAAATCTGTTCAAATTTAAATGAAGAATCATAAAGGTTACTTCTAATTTTCTCCAAATTCAAACATAAAATCGTCTGAGAAAACCAAAAAAAGGTAGTTGGAGCATTAAGCTCTTTCCAATGTTGTAAAATACATCTTTTCGCCATTAAAGTAAGAAATGCAATCATTCTACGGGCTGAAGGGGAAAGATTACTAGAAATTTTAGGTAGTCCAAAGATAGCAGTAATAGGGTGAGGAGAGATATCTATATTTAATACCTTAGAAATAATATTGAAAATATCTCTCCAAAAAGTTTCCAAAGCAGGGCAAGACCAAAACATATGAGTTAAAGAGGCTATCTGCCCCGAACATCTATCACAGAAAGGATTAATATGCGAGTAAAAACGCGCTAACTTATCTTTGGACATATGTGCTCTATGAACCACTTTAAATTGAATTAGGGAATGTTTAGCACAAATAGAGGAAGTATTAACTAATTGTAAAATCTGCCCCCAATCATCCACAGAAATGGTAAGCCCCAATTCCTGTTCCCAATCTACCCTAATCTTATCAAATGGAGCTTTCCTAAGTTTCATAATAATATTATAAATCATAGCCGATGCACCTTTCTGACATGGATTAAGGTTAATTATCGAATCTAAAATATATGTAGGAGGAAGCATTGGAAAGGAAGAAAGTATAGTACTTAGGAAATTTCTAACTTGTAAATATCTAAAAAAATGTATTCTTGATAAGTTATATTTATTAGATAATTGTTCAAAAGACATAAGGGAACCATCTAAAAATAAATCCAAAAACTGTAAAATACCCTTAGTCTTCCAAGTTTGAAAAGCGCGATCCGTAAAAGAGGGAGGAAAAAATATGTTACCTAAAATAGGAATCGCTAACCCGAATTGATTAAGATCAAAAAATTTTCTGAATTGAAACCAAATGCGCAAAGCATATTTAACTATCGGGTTAGAGACCTGCTTAAGACGTTTCGAATCAAAAGGGAGAGAGGAGCCTAAAATAGAACCAAGTGTATAACCCTGAACCGATTGTAATTCCAATGCTACCCATTTAGGAATAGATAGTATGTCCTGGTCAAGTAACCAAAATTTCATATGTCGAATATTAATAGCCCAATAATAGAATCTAAAGTTAGGTAATGCTAAACCTCCATCTCTCTTAGCTTTCTGTAAATGTATTTTACCCAGTCTCGGATTCTTATTCTGCCAAATAAATGAAGAAATTTTAGAGTCAACTTTATCAAAAAAAGATTTTGGAACGAAAATTGGTAATGCCTGAAACACATATAAAAATTTTGGCAAAAAAAACATCTTAACCGCAAAATACATTTGTACAATTATTGAAATTCTCATCTTAGTTTGAAAAACTAGAACTGCTTTATAGGAAATGAACAAACAAGCAAAATAATGTCGCACTAACTGCTGCAGAACAGGCAAGCCTCCTAAAATAAAAATATGAAAAATTGTTAGCTCTACAACAGGCCTCAAATACATTTTTGCTGTCCTGGATTAAATTTATATTCAATGGGAAGATACTTGATACTTATGAAGTATACACAATGTGGAAAGTTTTGTACTTTCAGATATGATGCTATGTAATCTTGACCTTCTCAAAATATCAAACAAATTCACTCCTCTGATGAAGCAGCTACACGACTTACAATTTGCTTAATATTCCATCCTGAAAAATGAGATATAATTCATTAAACTCCATTCCATACATTCCTTTAAATCCAGTGAATAAATCATTAAATTTGCATCATTTTATGCCCTGCAAATGGAAATGTTATGGAATGTAGGGTAGAAATATCTTGCCAATTAAGATATTAGGCCCTGGTCAAGCTTCAGGTGTTGTTGAAGTTATGCTCTTCCAGACAAGAGAATTCATGCCGCTGACTTGGGCCTTATATATGGCAGAAAGGCTTCATAATGTCAAGTTGTTATATACTGAGACTGTTAGAATATGTGAAGTTGGTCTGGTAAAGATTTTAGTTAATGTTGATGTCAAGGATGATGTCGACAGTGACCTGCATGACACATTTAATGCTACTAAGTACCACTGTACTTGTGGCACCAAATAATGAGGCCCACCCCCTTCCTCCATCGACACTAATTGCATATGTACAGCATTACAAGAGCAGTTTGGACCTAAAAACTGATCACTTCACATCATATGCCAGTGATGATAAACCTGATTTTGATTCCTAAAGTGCAATTGAATTAGCAACATATTTTGATGAGAAGTGTGGAAGAAAATTCTTAAACTGCTAATTGCTTCTTTGCTGGGATGGCTAGGACAACTTCAGCTACGATACCAAGCAAATTCCTTTTGCTCATGTTAGGGTACTCTAATTTAGAAATAAAACCTCTTAACTGTTCATCATTGAACTTAGCAGATGTCACCATGTGGTCTGTGTAACAGATAACAAGCAGTACAAAATTATCCATGCATACAATTCAACAAGCCAATAATTTACCTAAACCGTAAACTGTTGACAAAACTGCAAGTAAACTGAAAGTACTAAATCTTCCACTGGGAACTCCCAGAATCTCTTACAACTTTTTACACCATATACAAAACCTTCGTGACTGGAGAGCATGGCAGGCAACATTGAGCAATAACTGCAGTGGAATAAAACAAGCTAGTTTCTAATTCCTCACACTGATTGAAGCAGAAGTGCATTCAATTAGTTGCCACATTCAAGAATCTATCAAGACAAGTATTCTCAACATGGAGCAACAAATTCATTGCATTTTATCCAGGTCTTTACAATGTTGAACAGAGCATTAATAGAGATGTAATTTTTTTAATTCTCTGCGCATGTCAGCTGAAGTGATTATACAATTGAACGGCACACTGTTCATGTGCCTTCTGGAAAGACAAGAATGCTGTGCGTTAAGACTAGAAATATGTAGTATTCCTTAAAAAAAATCAAAATAGACTCAAGACATTCTAATCTTATCCAAGAAGCATAATGAACTGAAGTGCCAGTTGCAAGATTTATTAGGTTAAGACACTGAAGAGTCCGAACAATATGAAATATCCATTCTCTGAGGACTAAATTAGTATCCCTCATTATTGACTGGAAGTTCAGCCAGGAAACTCACTGTCATTATTTTCAAGGATAACCATACAGGTGACAATGAGTCTGCTTCTGAGATTAAAGGGTGGTCTGAATTCAATCCATTAATATTTGATTACTTGTGCCTCTCAAACTAGATCATCGATGTAAACTATATAACTGCATGTATATTATTGAAATATAACAAAATTCCTTCTAGAATACCAACAATTACTTCTTCCTATTAGGATGGAGTTAATTCCTAATATGAAAATAAGGAGGATTGCTTAGTTTTTAATTTTAAGTTAAATTAACCCAAGTTTCATATAAAATGCTGGAGAACTCAGCAGGTCAGACAGCTTCCACGGAAATTAAGACATTTCAGACTGAGATCCTTCCTCAGGACTGGAAAGGATGGGCGAAGATGCCAAAATAAAAAGTTAGAGGGAGGGAAAGGAGGATAGCTAAAAGGTGAAGCCATGTGAATGGGAAAGGCAATGGACTGGAGAGGAAGGAATCTAATAGGAGAGGAGAGTGGCCATAGGTGAAAGGAAAGGAGGGGCACAGGGAAAGATGATAGACAAGTGAGAAGAGGCAAGAGGCCAAAGTAGGGAATAGAAAAAGAGATTTTTTTAACCAATAGGGGAAATCAATGTACATGCCATCAGGCTGGAGGCTACCCAGACATGTTATGAAATTCTGCTCCTCCACCCTGAAAGGGGCTTCATCATGGCAAGGGAGGCTGCAATGCACCCACATGTCAGAACAGGAATGGAAATAGGAACAAAAATGGTTGGCCACCAGGAAATTCTATTTTTGGTAGATGGAGCAGAAGTGCTGGATGAAGTGGACCCCCAATTTATGACAGGACTCATCAATGTGGAGGAGGCCGCAGCAAGAGCGTCATTAGATGACACCAACAAATTTAAATGTTAACTGTTGCATCACCTGGAAGGACTGTTTAGGGCCCTGAATGGAGGTGTGGGAAGTGGTGAATGGGCTGGTTGGCCAATTGCAGGGATAGGTGCCAGGAGGCATATTGATGGAAAGGGATGAATGGACAAGGGAAATCACAGATGGAGCAATTCCTACAGAAAGCAGAGAACAGGGCAGAGGCAAAGATATGTTTGGTGGTAGGATCCCTTTGGAGCTGATGGAAGTTGCAGAAAATGTGTTAGACGCAGAGGCTAATGGGGTAGTAGGTTTGGACAAGAACTATCCCTGTTTAGGTGGCAGGAAGATGGGGTGAGCTCGGATGTCCAGGAAATGGAGGAGATGCAGGTAAGGGCAGCACCAATGAAGGAAAACCCCTCATTTTTAAAGGAGGGGCACATCTCTGATATCCTGAAAAGAAAAGCCTCATCCTGGGAACAGTTGTGGCAGAGATGACAGAACTGAGGAAAGGGAGACGTGTTTATACAGGAGACAGGGTGGGAAAAGATATAGCCAAGATAGCTGTGGATATCGGTAGGTTTATTAAAGATGTCTGTGGACAGCTCATCTCTAGACATGGGAAGAGATCAAGAAATGGGAGAGCTGTCAGAAATGGAGCAAGTGAATTTAAGAGCAGCGTAGAGGATGAAGGCAAAGTTGATGAAATTGACGAGTTCAGCATGGGTGCATTAAGCAGCACCAATGCAATGGTTAATGTAGCGACGGAAGTGTTGGGGGAGCATTACTAGGGAAGGCTTGGAACTTGGACTGTTCTAGATAGCTAATGAAAAGACAGACATAGCTGGGACCCATGTGGGTGCCACCCTTTGGTGTGAAGAAAGTGGGTGGACCCGAAGGAAAAACTGTCTTGGGCAAGGACTAGTTCTGCCAGACAAAGAAGGGTGGTGGTGGTGGTGGTGGTGGTGGAGGGGAACTTTTGTTGTTGGTTCTTTTTGTTGAGAAAGCAGAGAGCTTTAAGGCCTTCTTGAAGGGTGAATAGAAGTGTACAAGGACCAGGTTTTATGTTGACACAGCAAAAGAATGAGCTTTTAATTGAGATAGAGCATGAAGTAGGCCCTTCGAACTGCACTGCCCAGCAACTTAACCAATGACCAATTAACCGACCAACTGGTACAAACCCCATTTCCAGAAAAGTTGGGATATTTTCCAAAATGCAATAAAAGCAAAAATCTGTGATATGTTAATTCACGTGAACCTTTATTTAACTGACAAAAGTACAAAGAAAAGATTTTCAATAGTTTTACTGACCAACTTAACTGTACTTTGTAAATATACACAAATTTAGAATTTGATGGCTGCAACACACTCAACAAAAGTTGGGACAGAGTTAAAATAAGATTGAAAAGTGCACAGAATATTCAAGTAACACCGGTTTGGAAGACTCCACATTAAGTAGGCTAATTGGTAGCAGGTGAGGTATCATGACTGGGTATAAAAGTAGCATACTTTTATACCCAGTACTTCCGAAAACCATTGTCACTCAACACAGTCCGTCGCTGCATCCAGAAATGCAACTTGAAACTGTATTACGCAAGGAGGAAGCCATACATCAACTCTATGCAGAAACGCCGGTGAGTTCTCTGGGCCCGAACTCGTCTCAGATGGACCGACAGACTGTGGAACTGTGTGCTGTGGTCAGATGAGTCCACATTTCAGCTACTTTTCGGAAAAAACAGGCATCGAGTTCTCCGTGCCAAAGATGAAAACAACCATCCAGATTGTTATCAGCGAAAAGTGCAAACGCCTGCATCTGTGATGGTATGAGGGTGCATCAGTACCCACGGCATGGGTGAGTTGCATGTATGTGAAGGTACTATTGAGTCTGAGGCGTATATTAGGATTTTAGAGAGACATATGTTGCCATCAAGGCGACATCTCTTCCAGGGACGTCCATGCTTATTTCAGCAAGACAATGCCAGACCACATTCTGCACGGGCTACAACAGCGTGGCTTTGTAGACACAGAGTGCGTGTGCTTGACTGGCCTACTGCCAGTCCAGATCTATCTCCTATTGAAAATGTATGGCGCATCATGAAGAGGAGAATCAGATAACGGAGACCACGGACTGCTGAGCAGCTGAAGTCTTATATAAAGCAAGAATGGACAAAATTTCCAATTGCAAATCTACTACAATTAGTATCCTCAGTTCCAAAACAATTAAAAAGTGTTATTAAAAGGAAAGGTGATGTAACACAATGGTAAACATGCCTCTGTCCCAACTTTTGTTGAATGTGTTACAGCCAAATTCTAAATTTGTGTATATTTACAAAATACAATTAAGTTGGTCAGAAAACTATTGAAAATCTTTTCTTTGTACTTTTGTCAGTTAAATAAAGGTTCACGTGAATTAACATATCACAGATTTTTGTTTTTATTGCATTTTGGAAAATATCCCAACTTGTCTGGAAATGGGGTTTGTACATCTTTGAACTGTGGGAGAAAATTGGAGCACCCGGAGGAACCTACACAGCCATGTGGAGAATGTATAGACTCCTTACAGGCAGCAACAAGCAGCAGCACTGGGTTTCAGTTCCAACAAAATTGCATTTTAGATTTGAACCACAGAAATCAATATTCTCCTTTATGTTCCACTTTTTTGCAAACATGCACAACACAAGTCTTGCTATCCACAATGCAGAGTAAATCACAAACATGCTGAATTCTCCAGGACTGTTTTCAGCTCCAACTTGATTTTGTTTCAGATAACAAAAGAACAGCATCTTTGATTGCTTGGCCAAAGCATCAGTCTGGATAAATTGGGAGAAGCCACACCTTCACATCGACCATTACTTTAGTTTTAACAAAACTGGAATGTTCAAAACACCAAAAGGATCCTACATAACTGCTCTAAATACCTGACAAATATAAAAACATTTAAAAATAACAGAATCTCCAAGCCACCATTATTTTTCATCTACAAAACCCATGCTAAATTGCCAAACCAATTCCAGACATCTGGTTTTCATGTGTTTTACCCATAACTTCCTTGGTACAGGCCCAACCTTTACTCGAAGATGCAAAATGAAAATGCATGTTTGTAATGGTTGAGAGGTCCACTGCCAGAGCTCTAAGTTGACTTACTGCAGATCCTCACTTTTCTAAGACTGCTCACTAGTTTGAGAAAATCAAAGAATGGAGATACTAGAAATCAAAATAACAAGAGAAAATGCAGGAAGTAATCATCCAGTCAAGCAATGTGTGGAAAGAGGAACAATCGATCTTTCAGGTTTTCACCTGAAATGCTCTCTCTGCAAAGCATTTCCTGCATTTTTTTTGTTTTGCCTATAACTCAATGAAGAGTACATTAATTTGAGGCTACTTACTTCTGCTATGAAATAACTCATTACACAATTCCTCCAATTCCAACACAATTCCTAAAGCCCTTTGGTGTCTCCATACCAATCCAAAAATCTTTCCAATACAAATAGTTCCCCTTTTGTTATTTTTTAATTCCCCTCTCCATAAACACCCCTCAAAATAAAGCATCCTAGACATTGTTAATGTAGAATGCTGCAAATCCGATTCACTGATTTATTGGCGGGTGGTGGGTGAACTGTATGGCCTTGGTCATAACAAAAACTAGGCCTCAACTGACGGAATCACCTCTTTGTAGCCACCCAGGAGAGGGGCACTGGAGTCAGTGCACTCAACTAGAAGAGGTGTCACCCCAGCTAGAATCGGAGTCCCTCCCCCCCCCACACCCAACTCCCCCCCAGTGTTTCCTCGGCAGAAGACAAGTTGTATTGTGTTCGACTACAGACTGCAGAAACATTCATGAACTTAAGTGTTTTGGATGATATTTGTGTGACTGCATTTTACTGATATCTTATATGTGCTATGTATGCCTTGTGCTGTGTGAGACCATTGGTGCTATGTCTTGCACCTTGGCCTCCCGGAGGAACACTGCTTCATTTGGTTGTATTCGTGAGCATACATGTATGGATGAATGACAATTAAACTTGAACCCCCTTTCACTTCATGTCATCTCCCAATTCAGAGCCCATTCACTCAAAACTTTCCAATACACCTCTTACATCTGGCTGTCAAGAGGGACACACAATGGATAATTCTTCTACTGTCAACATTCAGGCTTTAAACATTACCATCTAAAATAGATCAACCCATTTTTCTCAATGCTCAATAAAATTCATCTAAAACTTTGACAAACTTCTATAAATGCAGTGGAAAGCATGCAGACTGGTTGCATCATGGCCTGTTACAGAAACACCAATGCCCATGAACGGAAAAGCTAACAAAAGGTAGTGGATACAAATAAGTCAATCAGAGGAAAAGCCCTCCCCACTATTGAGCACACCTACAAAAAAATGCTGGGCTCACACCCCATCTCCAGGCTTCTGGGCCTCCAGACTGCTCCAAATCTCACAGCTACCTCAGAGTCAGCAAAGTGCCAGACTGCTCAGTCTGCCTGAAAACACACCATCAAAATAAATCACATGTTCCAATAGTAGCAGAATCATAGAATCATATTTGAACGAAGTAATAGTAAAAGAAAAAGTAGTAGTTTTATGAACTATCTGAAGGACATTGCCTTTGGTCATGTTGTACTTCGATACTATCTTTTATCAGTTACTATTTTTATTTATATTTATTATTATTATTACTTTTCAGATTTGCACAGCAAGTCTTCTTTTGCATACTGGTTGTTCATGCACCTTTGTGTATAGTTTACATCGATTCCATTGCATTTCTTTGTATCTAGTGTGAATGCCCACAAGAAAATGAATTGAAGGGCAATATATTGTGACATATACATACTTCAATAATAAATTTACTTTGTACTTTTGATGAAGACAGAAGTATGTACACTGCCCTCCCTTCCTGAGCGACAGCAATCTGAGGCCTTGCTGGAGACACACTATCAGGTTAAAGTCAGGACTTTGACTGGACCATTCAAGGACATAAATTTTCTTCATTTGAAGCTCGCCATGGTTGCACTGGCAGTATGCTTTGGGTCGTTGTCCTGCTAGAAGACAGACTTCCTTCCCAGTTTAAGCTTTCTGGCCAAGGCCAACAGGTTTTTATCCAGAATCTCTCTGTACTTAGCAGCATTCATACTTTTTTCCAGCATCACAATTTAGGGTTTTAATTTTTAGTAAATTGTTGACAGGTTTTGGAATTTTTATTTTTGAGAGTGCTTTGTAGATTAGCTCAAAAAATTCCTACTTCTATACATTTTAAATTTAGAAAATGAGGCAGTAAACTGTGAAAATAGTTGTGGGGGCTAAGTACATTTTCAAGGCACTGCACATCTCTCATATATATCACACACAATGGATTTCCTTTAATTGGCTAATCAGGGCAACCACTTATTTTGGACAACTGTTAATGAACAAAAACTAACCAAGGAAATTGCCAGTATTCCCTTCCTTTATTTGGAACACTAAGCCACTTAACTGAGACAGGAGACTGTTGCTGTTATACTCAACACCATGGTTAGAGTGAACAATTTGTACCAGTTGCAAGTGTTTGTGTTCAAAAAGCAGTGACTTTTTGTTACTGATAGTTGGTAAGAAATAAGCACTATGACAACTCAGAACTGTTTTTGCTCACTGCACTTTCAAGCACTCAGACATTGAAGAGTGAACAGTTCTGAAATAAGTGTTAGTTGCGTGTGTTTCTGTTGTGTTATCCATTTGGGCCAATGGATGCCAATCCAAAAAGCAGTGATTTTTGATAATTTTTTTTTGGCTTATCTGCACTAGATATCTGTGCTGATTTTGTTCATTTACAGTCAAAAGAATGCAGCACTGATGAATTCTTCTGTTGATAACAATTAGAAATGAATACACAGGTTTATAGTACTCAAGTGGTATTGGTAGTGTTCTAATTTATTCTGTATTTTATTTAAACACAATTTATTAATCAGTTAAATTGTAGTTTATCTTTTGTATGCTTTTTGACTATGTCCATGAATCTTTGGCTAACTGGGACAGCCATTTAATTGGGCCAAAATGTACTGGTCCTGATAGATCCTATTTAACCAGAAGGGTGTGTGAGTGCGAGTGTGAGTATATACATTTCTTATTGTAATTTATTGTTTTTCCATGTATTGCACTGTACTGCTGCCACAAAACAACTAATTTTACAATATGTGTCAGTGATACTAAACCTGATTCTGAAAACATATTTGGCTTTATGTCATACCTCCTATTATTTCAGGCTGATCATCAGCGTTACGAAATTACAAGTAATAGGGGCCTGTATTCAATGGAGTTCAGAACATAGGAGGCATCTCATTGAATCCTATCAGATACTGAAAGGTCTGGAGAGTGAACATAGTGAGAACATTTCTTTTATTAGAAGAGACTAAGATCTAAGGACACAGCTTGAGAATAGAGATGTTCCTTTGAAAAGGTGAGGAGAAATTTATTCAGCCAGAGGGTGGTGAATCAGTGGAATTCATTGCTACAGACGGCTGTGGAGACCAGGTCAACAGGTATATTTGAGCCTGAATGATAAAAGGGATTAAGAAATATGCGGAGAAGGAAAGATAATGGGGTTGAAAAACAAAATCAGCCAGAACTAACTCTGCTCCTACATCCATCTTATAACAGCACAGCAGAGGACAGACTCTTCCAAGCCAACCATAATGCCAACCAAACCAATTGCACCTGCTTCATGTGACCTGCACCCTTCCACTTCCTATTTATGTGCCTGTCTATATGTCTCAAACTTTACTATCGATCTGCTTCCATCACTTCCATTGGCAGTGTGTTCCAGGCACCAACAACTCTGTATTAAAAAAAAACAAAAACTTGCTGGCAAATCTCTATCTTGTCCCTCTCACTATAAAACTATACCTTCTGATGTTTGATGTTTCCATAATAGGGAAGAAAGTGGTCTATATATACCTTCCATAAATTTATATATTTCTATCAATCTCCAATACTGCAGGGGAAATAATCCAAGTTTTGCAAACAACAGAAATTCTGCAGATGCTGGAAATTCAAGCAACACACATCAAAGCTGCTGGTGAACACAGCAGGCCAGGCAGCATCTCTAGGAAGAGGTACAGTCGACATTTCAGGCCGAGACCCTTCGTCAGAACTAACTGAAGGAAGAGTTAGTATGTATCCAGAGACGTGAGAACTGATGACCCAAAGTTATTACGCTGAACCCCATCACAAAAAACAAGAAATTTAACACTGGAATGGACAGCTAGAATCAGTAACAGTGAGTTTATTTGGATCAGTAATGCGCTCAATAAAGGAAATCAGATCTAACCAATCCAAATTCAGGCTCATCAACTTGGTCTTTTAACTGCTCTTTTGAATGGTCTAACAAACCACCCGGTTAAAGGGAACTAAGGTTCAACAATAAACACTGGCCTGGCAAACCATGAGCACATAATGATTTCCATTCTCCCTGTGCTCTTTTCTCGATCACCTTAAATCTTCAAGCATTGGTTACTAACATTTGTAGCATGGGAGCCAGTTAATCAATATTGTCAAAATATTACAAAAATTTTAAACTTCACTATCAAAGTTTATTTCCACCAGCACCAAGACAATTTTGAATCATCCCTCAGTTCATTTATAAGAGCAATCAAAGTTTCCTTCACTATTTCTTTCCACTCCTTTACAGGAAGCTATGGCTAACTCATGCTGACTCCACCAATGACTTATCGAAACCCTCCATGCAGAAAATTTACTGATCTCAATGGGCAAAGCAAGTGCTTGACAGTAAAACAGGTTGCTGTCCAACACCATAGTAACAATGAAACAAATATTAAAAATTCACAAGCTAATTTATGTTCAATTAAATACATAATACTTCAATTAACTAAACCAGGAGGAAGATGACATCAGATCTCAATCAACTCATTAATTTGGGAAAAAAGAATACCAGACACCAGAATCAAAATCAGGCTTATTATCACCGGCATGTGTCGTGAAATTTGTTAAGTGCAGCATTTCAATGCAAAACATAATACAGAAGAAAAAATGTAATAATACATAAATATTGTATATGTATATTGAATAGATTAAAAATCATGCAACAGAAATTATATTAAAAAAATGAGGTAATGTTCCGTCTGGGTAGCCTCCAACCTGATGACATGAACATTGACTTCTCAAACTTCCGCTAATGCCCCACCTCCCCCTCGTACCCCATCCATTATTTATTTGTATACACACATTCTTTTTCTCTCTCCTTCTCCCTCTATCCCTCTCACTATACCCCTTGCCCATCCTCTGGGCTTCCCCCTTTCTTTCTCCCTAGGCCTCCTGTCCCATGATCCCCTCGTATCCCTTTTGCCAATCAACTGTCCAGCTCTTGGCTCCATCCCTCCCCCTCCTGTCTTCTCCTAACATTTCGGATCTCCCCCCTCCCCCTTTCAAATCTGTTACTAGCTCTTCTTTCAGTTAGTCCTGACGAAGGGTCTTGGCCCGAAACATCAACTGTACCTCTTCCTAGAGATGCTGCCTGGCCTGCTGTGTTCACCAGCAACTTTTATGTGTGTTGCTTGAAATTCCAGCATCTGCAGATTTCCTCGTGTAGTGTTCATAGGTTCAATTGTCATTTAGGAATTGGATGGCAGAGAGGTAAAAGCTGTTCCTGAATTGCTGAGAGTGTGCCCCCAAGCTTCTGTACCTCTTACCTGATGGTAACAGTGAGAAAAGGGCATGCCCTAGTTGCTGGGCGTCCTTAATAATGGTTGCTGCCTTTCTGAGGCACCACTCCTTGAAGATATCCTGGGTATTTTGTAGGTTAGTACCCAAGATGGAGCCAACTAATTTTACATTCCTCCACAGCTTCTTTCTGTCCTGTGCAGTAGCCCCACCCCATACCAAACAGTGATGCAGTCTGTCAGAATGCTCTCCAAGGTACATCTATAAAAGTTTTTGAGTGTTTTTGTTGACATACGAAATCTCTTCAAACTTCTAATGAAGAATAGTCAAAACTTCTAATGAAGTATAGTCAAAACTTCTAATGAAGTATAGTCAAAACTTCTAATGAAGTATAGTCAAAACTTCCAATTCTAACTCTGAATATTGTGTATGGACATAATTCTTCATGAAATCCCAGCTGGTCTTTAAACCACTTGAAGGCACGATTTTTCAAGCAATTAATCTAATTGCTTAGGTTACCAAACAGAAAGATAACATTTTACAACCTGTTTAAATAGTGCCAATTTATTGCAGTTTCACCTTAAAACAAAGATTTCCTTGTTAAGGATTTTAAAATATACATGGAAATACATCCCTTGGAACCAATATACTCAAATGGGTACACATTAATTGTCACTGCAAAACAAACAATTGCATGTTTTGTAGCTAACTGTATTGTTCGTGCTCACCTCATTCTTGCTGAAAAATGCAATACAGTGAATTGGGCCATCAGTTAATCAGGGCAGCCACTTATTTGGGACAATTTAAAGAACAAAAACTAATTGAGAAAATAACCAGGATAGTATGCCACTTAATTCCAACAGGAGGCTGCTACTGAAGAGTTTCTAACCTGTGTCAGTCATGTGTACTTGTGTGGCCATTAGACACCAAACTGTTTTGAAATAGTGTCAACTGCATGTGCTTGTGTCATTACCCATTTGGGCCAACAGATGACAACTCAAAAATCAGTGATTTTTGATCATTTGTGCAAGGAAATTTATTGTTGGTATACGACACTACTTCATGCAGGAAGACAATGAAAGCAGTCCATTTTCTGCACTAAGGAGACTGCGCTGATCTTGTTTATTTACAGTCAATCAAAAAAAACACAGTAGCGTACACAGGATGAATTCCTCCACTGGTAACTATTAGGAACCAATACAGGTCGTGTACCCTTTATCCAAAATGCTTGAGGCCAGAAGTGTTTCGTATTCTAGAATATATGAGATAGATTGGAATAGCCATCATTTCCGACTCCGAATTTGTGTGCTACCAGCAAGCAGCCCGTCTTACACTTATTCATCACACATGTACTTAAAAGTAAAAATTACTACATAAATATATTGTGTACAGGGTAACAAGAGCAGCACAACAGCATCAGGAGAATACCTGAATCAGCAAACAACAACAAAGGCATGCTTTCAGTTTCCACCTACGATGCCTTTTTCTGATTAAAAGGTTAACACTGTTTTTGTACTTTATTTTAAACGTCTAATGTAAGGTATAAAAACAATCAGCATTGTAGGCTTGTTCTGGTGTTAAGATTTATCAGCGATGATCTTAGCATACTCATCAATTACATCCATCTGCAACTGGATCTTTGGCCTCCTCATTGGGAGACCAGTTAGAGCAGATCGGAAATAACATAGCCTCTTCACTGACAATCAACACTGGCATTCATCATGCATGCTTAGCCCACTGCTCCACTCTCTCTACGTTCACAACTGTGTGGCTAGGCACAGCTCAAACACCATCTATAAATTTGTCAATTACACAACTATTATTGGCAGTATTTCACATGGCAACAAGCAGGCCAACAAGAGGCAGATAGATCAGCTTGTTGAATAGTGTTGCAACAATAGCCTTGCACTCAAATGTCAGTAAGATCAAGAAATTGATGTAGAATTCAGGAAAGGGAATTCTACATTTTGAGGGAACACACCTTCATTGAGGGATTAGCAATGGAAAGGTAAGCACTTTCAACTGTCTGGATGTCAACATCTCTGAAGATCTATCCCGGGCCCAACATATTAAAAGAAGGAATGTCAGCGGCTATATTTCATTAGGAGTTTGAGGAGATTTGGTATGTCATCAAAGACTCTTGCAAATTTCTACTTATGTACCATGGACAGCATTCTCTAACTCCTTGCATCACTGTCTGGTATGAAGGGACCACTGCACAGGATCAGAAAAAAAGCTGCAGGAAGTTCTAAACTCAGTCAACTCCATTTTGAGCACTAGTCTCCCCAGCATCAAGGACATCTTCAAAAGGCGATACTTTAAAAAGGCACCATCCATCATTAAGGACCCTATCACCTAAGACATACCCACTTTTCATTGCTACATTCAAGGAAGAGAGCAAGAGCCTGAGACACACAATCAATCTTTAGGAATAGCTTCTTCATCACTGCCATCATATTTCTAAATGGACAATATACCCATGATTGTTTTTCTTTTTTTAAAAAACTCTCTTTTTCCACTACTCATTTAAATATATACATACATACTTTTTAGTTTTTAATTGCATATTGCATTGTACTGCTGCCGCAAAACAACATATTTCATGACACATGCCAGTGATATTAAACATGATTCTCATGTTCCAACGTTTGCTCAGTTTGACGCCACTGGTTTGTGTCGTAGTGCATCCACTAACGCTCTAGCATATTTACAAAATAATCATAATGCTCAAGAATGCCAGATTAATTCAAAAATAAAAGTCATCACTCAAGTTTGACTCTGATCTACCTGATATTCAATTTCAAAATAGTTTTAATATCCTTTGAAGGAAAGGAGTCTGGAACAGAAAGCTAAATTTTACTTTCCCAAAAAAGAAGAAATTTACAGCTCAATGCTTTAAATGAAAAATTACAAGCGGCAAAGGAACATACCTCAAAATTGTAAAACATGTGTGTTCTGGGTGGCTAAGAACCACACAAATTTCCAATATCCACCATTCAAATAACATCAGAAAAATCTCACCAAATTCTATTACTGAAGGTACCAAATCAGTTATGCCAATAACTTGTACATGAGTTCGTATCTTTCATACCTCAGTGAAATACCTAAACTGTCCTTTTAAACACCACCAGTGCCTCTAGAGCACCTGCCACAAGGGAAGACCAGCACAAAACAGAGATAAACTATCAGCACTCAGATTTCTAATGAGCTTTTATTTCAATCTTAAATTCTAAAGATGATATCTAGCACGACTAGTTATTTCAACCCCATTCACCTCTCCAGAATCACAATATATGACAAGGGAGACATTTCCCCCTCTTGGAACATAATGATGGTATGAATAATAACGCTAGGCCGTATTAGCATAGTGCTAGTGCAGGAGGAAGGATCAGGGCTCCATCCATGCTTTTCATAAGTCTTTTACTTAGGCCACCTATCATATTTAGCTAACATACCTTATCCAGCTGAATTTGGTAGAAAATTCAATGGAATTATCCACTGATATCTATGAACATGGTTGTATCCAAATTTTAAAAAACACTTCCTGTAGGTCAAGCAAATGCACCATTGTCACCGTGCAAATATCATTATTCTTACCCACATGTCCATGGCAAATTCAATAACATGCCAAATAAATGTAAGCGTTCATGATGAGACAGTCTGGGTAAATCTTGCTTACAGAAGTCTCTTTGCAATGATTCTGCATAATTTTTTTTCCAAATTTACCCCACTTCCAATAAGCTAATTTTAAAATATGTTCAATCAGCTGCATAAACTGTTATTCAAAGTCAGTTGCTACTAACTGAATATGATCACATGGAAAGTCAGCTGTGGAATATAACGCAAATTAGTGCAGTGGCAGATTGAAAGGGCTCTATGCAAATAATGAAGATATCAAGTTCGCAGGGATGAATTGTATCTTTCCCTTGTCCTTCCATTTTCCACAAGCCGAGTTCAAATTATTAGACCTAGAAGATCCTTTCCAGTAGAAATTAACTCAAGAGCAGTAAAAGCACCAGGAGCAATAAGGGTAGTGTGGTAGCTTAGTGTCTAGTATAATGTTAATACAGTGCCACGGACCTGGGTTGAATTCCGCTGCTGCCTGTAATAAGTTTGGGCGTTCTCCCCTGGTTTTCCTGCGGGTGCTCTACTTTCCAAAGATGTACAGACTAATAGGTTAATTGGTCACATGGGTGTAATTGGGCAGCACGGGCTCGTTGAGTTGGAAGGGAACATCACTGCACAGTGTCTCTAAATAAAACAAAATAACCAACTAGCACCTTATTTACATTTATCAATATTTACATTTAATATGAACCTTAATAAGTAATTTAGCAGCACAATGACCACTTCGCACTAACATGGACTTTATGTTCTTTCTTGTATAATTTGTGTATAATTTATAGTAATATATGCTTTCTTATGAATGTGCTTACATGATGCTATGTGTCTGTGACGCTGCTGCAAGTATTTCATTGCACACGTGTACTTGCGCATACGACGATACATTCAACTTTGATAAACTTTGATTTAGTATTTCCCAAACACTAACTGCCATTAGTACAACTCTGTTTTTGGGGCAAAGATGAGCAATCTCATGAAGCAAACAACCATTGTTCTGAGGCAAACTTTCAGAATTCATTCAGCATTAAACTTAGTGATCTGCAACGGCTTAAGATTTACATTCTATTAATCTTGGAGTGGAATCAACCCATCTTCCAGAGCAAACAATGCTAAAGCATTATCTTAAATATCAAGTATCCAATAAAACTCTTGATTTAAATAACTTTCCCAATGGACTAACCACAATTGAACTCAGCAAATTTTAGTGTACACTATACCCTAATTCTCCAGTATACTACAGAATTCTCAACATGGCATTAAGACAGTAACTCACTGGCAATTAACCTCATGACTTCATTCTATATTTGTCAAGGGAACATTGTTCTTCTGAATGAATAGAGTGAGAATATTAGAAGAGTGTAACGGCAAAAACTACCACTGAGAATCAACTAATCCGGAAACTCCAAATCAAATCTAAGATTTGATTTTTATAACAAAAATACAAAAACTGCCTGGTTAACTATATATAAAGTTATTAACAAACAATTGGGAATTCAACAACAATTTGCAACTAGACAAAGAAAGAATCAAGCAGAGAATACATTGGAAGACACCCCCCCAAAAAAATCCAACATTATAATCCACTTGGAAGAATACATGTCAAAAATAAAGACACTAATATGAAGAATTCTGGTTAAAAAATCATGCATCTTGCTGATGAGGTTTGCCCTCTCATATGATTAAATGCTTAACACTAAATTTCCTTTTTATGATTAAAGATAAAATTTCAATTTCTAGCTTTATAAAGTTTAACTAGCAATCTTTAGATTTTCAAGCTAACTACAACTCTGAAAAATCAGATGCAAAGTCAAAGACAGAAGGTCGGAAATGCATGAACAAAAAGGGAGTTCAGAACATCATTCTTCATTACTCATCTCAGATTACTGCCCAGTTAAGTAAAAGGGAAGTGATGAAACTAGTGGCAGCAATGTCGGTGTGTGAAATTATTCCAATTCCAATCATTCAATTATTCCGATATATAATGTCAATGAAGCACTAGTGTATACTGCATTGCTCTCCAGGAAACTCAAGTCAACATCTCCTCCCTCAAAAAAAAGCATTTGCACGAAGCAAATATATCCAAATTACCCTTACTCTCCTCCAATACAGAAAATGAGCAAGTTCTTATTCTACAGAAGTATACTGAATCTTTGAAAATCCATCAACTCATTAGCAGGAACATGTCAGGTAAATCTTACCATTAATTTATTTCATTGTTTTGAAAACTTAGAAAATTACAAAATATTTACTTTCGAAGTATTTAATCAAGTATCCAGGAACCAAAATTGAGACATTTTGCAACCTTGTACATTACCTTTCTAATCAGATAGAAAACTTCACATCAATCTGATGATTTCCCCTGTGCTCAAAGCATCAAGTACACTAATCTAAGGATGAAGCCCAAACTGAAACCAGCAAATTCAGACAGAAGGCAAATATAGCAGTATTTTCCAAAAGTTTTAATTTGGAAATCTGAAAGAAATGCTTAAAATACTCAGCATCTCAAGCAGCAGATTATTCTGTGGAGAAAGAAGCAATCCTCAGGACAGAACTTGCTAGAAAATATTGGCAGTATCCCTCAGAATGGCCTCACAGTAAACAGTACCACAACCTCGGGAATCCCACCCAAAGAGAAGCTGAGTTTGCAGGCCACGCTTAGCTGGCACTTCACCAAACAATCAGCAGCAGCAGAGTACAGATTTGATGCAATTCCAAATACTTGCAGTGGACACTATGCCTGAAAAACCAGAATGTATCTGTTTATCTCAATTGAAGGGAATGCCTAAAAAGGCCTAAAATTTAGCAATTAGAAACTTTTTTAAAGTTCAGTTTAGTTTTCATTGTCTGTCTATTTAAATAGAGTACTTTTCAAATTTAGTCACTTTTTCACTAACATTTTAATATACTTTAGAATATGTTTTTGCATGTTCCTGCATGTCAGGGACATTGATAAGGTAGAAGCACGCAAAGCAGACGGTCAAAGTTCATATCAGGAGGAGAGACTTCTGGTCCTTCCGTGTGATGGCACTATATGGCCTAACAATTCTATGTCAAGAGGGCACTTCTTCACTTAGAATCAGAACATATTCCAGTTAACACCAACAGATCCACAAAAGACATCTTTAAGTGGGAGTGATGCGGCATGAGTGGGGGGGGGGGTGGAGTGCAGGATGAGAGGGAAAGAGAAAGATTACCAGTGAAAAAGGTAAGAGAAGGCAGAGGAGGGGAGAGGGAAGGGCAGGGCAGACTGTGCAGGAGAGGCAGCAGTGGGGAAAGGGAAGGCGCAGAAGGTGAGGACAGAAATAAAAAGGTGCACCCGTGGGGGTGGCTGGAAAGCAGGAGGATAGATAAGTAAACATGCAGGGGAAGAGGAGGAGGAAATCAGCCTTGGAAGGAAAAGTGTGGCCTAAGGAGGGAAATGAGAAGGAATGAGAAGTGTGCATTAATCATTTCCTCATACTTGGTTAACTGTGGAATGTGTTGTCTTACATAATGCCATGTATGACAGCAGGAAAATGCTTTAATTCTTATTTCTTCTTATCACTGGTCATTAGACGGAGTTGAAAGTTTCTTTGTAACTCAATACCTAATATTAACTTCAATATCAGAACACTGCAGACACCGAAAGGAAAACATTTTCCCTCTCTGTAAGTCACGCTACTTTGTGGAGAGAGAAACAAATCTATCGTTCCAGATCGACCTTTCAGAAGAATTTAAAATATTTATGATGAAAGGACACCAATATATTAAAGGTTTCTTTCCCCACCAAATAATCAGACCCTAGAATTTCCAGCTATTTCAATTTCTATTTCAGCAAATATTAATTATGCATTCAAAACTGCTTCCTTCTTCCTCTAGAATGGCGAAGCACATGAAGATCTATACTCATTACTAGTAATGAGCATTCAAGCTAAAATACTGAACAGAAAGTTTGCTTCTCAGTACACTGCATTCACACAACTCAATAATCATGTTTAAGTTAGCAGAGATAATGAATAATTTAAATGAGAACCTATTACCCGTTTGATTTTTATGGTTCATCCTAAAATTAGAATATTCAAGAACAAAGAACAGCCTAATTTGCCAACAAAACCAGGATTAATCAATATAGACAAAATGGAGAAAAGACAATTACTATTCCCCAGTCCCAAATCAGCTTAAATTTTATGTGTACATCTGGATAAGGGTTAACATTAAAATCAAGTTATTTTGGGGCTTGAGTTAATGGAACAGATTTTACAAGATCTTCCATTCCCTGCAGCTTTTAAAACTCAAAGTTGTTCTACATAGATGGATCTTCATTTTAAACAGCTAGTACAATTGGCTAGAAAACCAAAAATGCAAATTCCTGGACTGTCTGTGATTCTCTCATATTTACTAAATTCCATCAGCTCTTGACCAAATCACTGTCATGAACTGCATCTATCGTTTAATCCACAAAGCTGAAATCTGTCAATGTTTCAGAAACCCTTTTCTTTACCAAGAACACCCAAGATTTGAGAATCAGAAAGTACACAATAATAACAGGTGCAGAAAATAAACTATTTTCTGCTAAATATACTGTTCTAGATATGCAGAGCTATCAAAGAAAAAGGGTAAATTTAAGTCACGTCATTCCCTATAGCGATGTCCCCATTTAATCAAAGTTTTATTTCACTTCCTCTCACATTACTGCCACCTACTCAAAAGAAACCCTTAGAGACTATTATGCAAGTGAAATGCAACATGAGCATAACATCCACCCAAATTCTATAATATGAAAGTGCCTATGAAAATAGTGATTTCTTTTTAATACTTTGAATTTCAGTTTGGAAAATAGGCATGCTTTACTTGTCTTAAAGATGGATACAAAGTTTGCACAGACCTGATCTCCAAATAAGCCATTTGGTAAAAATTGATTCATGTGGAAATGACACAAAATTAGTACCCTTGTACTGGTTAAATCCTCATAAATGCTTATTCACAAACCCCAGCAAGTCATTCCTCAAGATGTCACGGCATTCAGAATAAATAATGCATTTCTAACTAAGATTATGTTGGTTCTAAAGAAAATGATGCAAACTTATTAAAATAAAGACCTCGAAAATCGACTTAGTTTTGACAAACTTTCATATATAACTGCACTCCAAAAATGCGTGTTCTGTAAACATTAAGAATCCTCGTCCAAAACTGAGACACATTAATGGAACTGCACAGATCATTTTCAATATCTAAAAATAAAGTGAAGATAATGGGGAGCTGTGTGGTCCATTTGTAAATGTATGAGGCAATACATCAATAATTTTGGATTGTTAAAAAAGTATATAATTTATCTCGCCCCAAAGTTTATTTGAATACACTAGAGAAGACCTCCACCCGCCCAAAACTGACTCGGAACACACCCTCTTCAGGAAGACGCTGGCTTCTCGTTCCTCTCCCCAAAGCCAGGCCTTTCAAAGCCCGCGCATCTTTCCTTGAACCACGGTTCCCATTTACTCACCAGCTGGAACTCTCTGCGCCTGTCGTAAGCGTTCTGGATGCCACTATCTACCCAGAGAGATCTTATGGCCGGCAAGTACTTAAGGAAAACCCGCGTCTCCACGAGGCCTGCAGCGGCCCCGGTCAACGCCCTGGTGTCGAAACTCATCAGGAACTCGCCGTTTTGCTGGTTGCCGGGGTCTCCCCAGGGGATGCGGAGCTTTTCCCTGGCGTCCACCAGGACACGAATGCCTTTCAGGATGTTGCTGTAGATGGTTCCCCTGAACTCCTCCTTGGCCTTCTGATCAAAATCCTGGCCATGAATAATTCGCATCTGCTTAAGGAAAGTGCTTTTGCCACTCTCGCCGGCCCCGAGCAGCAGGATTTTCACTAGTCGCCGCACGTAAGTCTTATCCCTGGAGATGAGCTCGTCTATCTGCTTGCTTTTGCGAAGCTGTTCGGCCTCTCGTTGGGTGAGGACGCAACTCGGAAAACAAACAGCGAGGAGGGAGCGGGACGGCAGGAAATCCGCCATCTTTACCACTCGATAACATAGTGAGGAGGGAACGAGCAAGAGGCGCGTTACCGCCACTCGCGGGCGCTTAACGTCACGTACGTCACCTAGTGCTCACTGCAGCGGCTCTCCTGGCTGGAGGAGTAATGCGGTGTCTCAATAAACTAAATTTGCCCTGACTATACCTTACTAATGACAAAAGTGTCCGCAACATTCGTTTTACTAGGTGATTTCTTTTCATCAGAGGATGCATTGACCTACACTGTGATTTCCCCAAGCTATGACAGCAGCTATCTATTCTACTTGTGAGAACATGGTTTATTTCCCCAGGCTGGCATCCCATATTTCTTCATTAGTTCGTCCTCTCTTCTGTGGGATTTACTTTTGCCACTGTGGTTCCTTCGTAACTACGGATTTGTAGAAATAATTAAGCTCAAGGTTTCATCGTTTGGAAAATTATTGCTTCTCTCATGTTTTTCTTTCATTTACTCTTATTTGTATCCCTTTCAATTTGGTTAATTTTTGTGTTTACTTTCTGTCTGACCCGCACAATTTTACTAAGGTCCAACATAAGCTAGAGCAATTTTCCGTACAGGCAAGTTGCAGCCTTCCCGACTCAACGTCAAATTCTCCAATTTCCCTTGGTTTCTCTTTTATATATCTGAATGGCCAGAGAAAGTGATAGATCAGATTTTCCCTCTTAATTAGCCTGGCCTCATCTGCTGGGGATTTCCTGCTTTGCTGCATGTCATAACTGTTCCATTCTGTTATTTATGACCTCTAATTGCTCTCATTTTACAGCTTTTATAAACTTTTGTTTGTCATGTTCTCTTTCATTCATGAACTTTTCAACCAAATTAACATAATTAATCGTTTATTCCTCTCTCTCTATCTGCAATTTGAAACTACTGACTAGTTTTCCCTCCACAGATGATGCCTGACCTGCAAAGTTCCTCCGGCATTGTGTGTATTGCTCTGGTTTTCTGATTTTCCTAGCTCTGACAAAAGGTCTTCAACCTAAAGCTTAAATTCTATTTCATTTCTTGTAGATGGTGCCTGATCTAATGAATACTCTGATATTTTTGTTTTTATTGCATTTGGCAATGGCTTTGTGGCAACTCACAGTGTGGATATCAATCAGGCCATTTCAACATGCATGCGGGAGTGGTGGTTGTGAGACCCAGACCCAAAGAGTAACTCCATATCCTGCTTCCTTGCATTTTCCATCCCCTCCACAGCAGCCTTTTCTGCCATTTTACTGTCGCATTGATGATGGCAACTGTGATCTCTGTGTGCAGTATTTGCTATGAAATGCACAGATCCAATATTAGCATGTACACTCATTGGTGGCTTTATTAGGTACAGCTGTATACCTGCTTGTTCATGCAAATATCTAACAGCCAATCACATGGCAGCAACTCAATGCATAAAAGCCTTCCCTTGCCTCCTAAACTCCTGGTGGAGTCGTCAGGGTGCTGTCATGACAAGCTTTGCACCAGTCTGTTCCATCTGTCACGGTTGTGTGCCTGAGCAAATGTTTTCCCTGTCCATTGTTTAATGTTGTCCATCCATCTTTTCCTCTGTCTGCCTCTCCTTCTTTTCCCCTCCACAGTTCCTTGTAGAACGGTCTTTGCAAGGTCACTGGATCTTGTTACATGGAAATACCATTTCAGCTTTCTTTTCTTCAATGTTGTGAGAAGGTCTTCATGGGGGGCAATGTGGTGCTGGATGGTCTTGCAGACCTGCTCATTTGTGATGTGGTCCAAGTATGAGATGCCCAAGATGTTCCGATAGCATCTCATTTCCAGTGCCTGTATCTTCCTCTGTAGCTCTGCAGTGAGGGTCCATGTCTCGCATGCGTACAGGAAGATGGAGAATACCAATGCACGCAAGCGTCTGATCTTGTACTTCATGGTGATGTTGCTGTCCCTCCATATTGTTTTGAGTTTGGATAGTGCAGTCATTGTCTATACAGTTCTTCCCAGGACTTCTGGTCTTGATCGTTCATCACTGATGATTGCCCCCAGGTATTTCAACTGCTGCACTGTCTCAAGTTTCTGACCATGGACTGAGATGTCTGTTGTGATGGCACCATTGACATTTGCCATGAGCTTGGTTTTCTTGGCACTTATTTCCATTCCAAATTTTGTGAAGGCTCTGTCAAGATGGCTGACCATGTTGGCAAGTTCGTCCTCTTTTCCTGCAAGTCCAATAATGTCGTCAACAAATCTTAGGTTTGTGATGTTCCTCCCTCCGATGCTGACTGTGCCCACATGATCTTCAAGGGCAACACTCATGATTTGTTCCAGGAAGATGATGAAGAGAGTGGGGAGAGGAGGCAGCCCTGACGGACTCCTACAGAGGTATGGAACCACTCCCCGATGGTGCCCTGAGCGAGTACTACACTGGTTGCCTTGGCGTGAAACTGACGGATTGTATGGATCAGCTTCTGCCCCATGTTGAATTTTTTCATGATGGCCCATAAGGCATCATGCCAGACTCTGTCAAATGCCTTCTTGAAGTCTATGAAGACGTGGTAGAACTCTCTCTGGTGCTGAAGGTGTTTCTCACAGAGAGTGCGGAGGTTGAAAATCTGTTCAGTGGTGCTTCTGCCCTTACAGAAGCCTGCTTGCTCCTCGGCAATGATGTCTTCTGCCTGAGGTCTCAGTCTGTTCAAGATGATTCTGAGCATTACCTTGCTTACATGGCTAATCAAACTGATGATACGGTAATTCTGGCAAAGTTGGAGATTGCTTTTCTTGGGAAGCACAGTGATCAGCAACTGAGTCCAAGGTGTTGGCCATTCACCTGTCTGCCAGATCTTATCGCAGATGGTGATAAGCATGTCTATCGTGGCCTCTTCTCCATGCTTCAGCAATTCAGCAGGGATGTTGTCAACTCCTGCTGACTTCCCACACTTCAGTGATCGTATTGCAGCTTCAACTTCTTCACGCATGATTGGATAGTCATCCTCATTGGAAGATTCCTGCACATTCTGCACGCTTGGATCCCCTTTGCTCATAGTTGTACAGTTCTGAACAGCACTCTGTCCACTTTTCCATTATTTCCTTTCCTTCTGTGAGACCTCTGCCATTTTTGTCTTGGATGGTGTTCACTTTGGTTTGTTTTTCTTTGTAAGATCTTTCGCCAGTCGGAATGCCTTCTTTGTGTTGTTGTTGGAGAGGCTGTCTTCAATGTCCACACATTGTTTGGCTATCCACCTTTGCTTTGCTTCCTTCATTTCCCTCCTGATTTCCTTGTTGATTTTCCTGTATTCTGTTCTTCCCTCTGCTGTGTTTTTATCTTTCTTTAATCTCCTTGTGTCACACATATCCAGTATCTTGTTAGTGACCCATGGTTTAGACTTGCGGCGGCTTTTCCCCAGAATCTTGCTTGCTGTTTCCATCATCACTGTGTTAAAGTTATTTGTGGTGGTCTCCAGGTCTTCACCAAGGAGGAGTATTGGTGCAAACATCCCCCCAATTGCTGCCTGATGTGATCTAAATGAGTTTAATTGTGGAATGATTGTCAGTGCCATACTGGGTGGTTTGAGTATCTTAGAAACTGCAGATCTCCTGGGATTTTCATTCACAGCCGTCTCTAGCTTTTACAGAGAATGGTGCAAAAAAAAAACACCATCCAGTGAGTGGTAGTTCTGAAGGTGAAGATACCATGTTAGCGAGAGGTCAGAGGAGAACGGCCAAACTGGTTCAAGCTGACAGGAAAGTGACAGTAATTCAAATAACCAGGCATTACGACAGTGGAGTGCAGCAGAACTTCTCTAAATGCATGACAAATCAAACCTTGCAGTGGATGGGCTACAGCAGCAGAAGATTATAAACATACACTCAGTGCCCACACTATTAGGTACAGGAGCTATCCAATAAAGTAACCTCCCAGTGTATATCTGAATATAGCAATGCTATTTTTAATATATTTAAATTTCATCCAAGGTTTTCAAGGGAAGTTAATGGGTTTTAGTGCTATAGGAAAACATACAGCACACCAAAAGAAGGTGAATTCCTGTTTCTAAGCAACTGAGACTTAAACACTAAGGAGGAAATGAACTGGAACGGTCATGTAATACAATGGTCATGAATTTCACTGCATTACCAATGTAATAGAATAAAGGTACTGCAGTCAGACATCAATATAAGAGAGAGGTGGTGTGGATGAACAAGACCAAGCAGAAGATGATGAGTCAGTGCAATGAGTGTGAAGCTTTCTAAGATAATTAAAGACACTATAGGTTAGAGAAGGATTGGTATATCACTATAAGTTCTGTCAAAGTGTCATCCAACTGGAACATTCATTTCTATGAATCATAAAATGGCTGCAGTCAATTTGAACATGTTGTTAAGAAGGAAAATGGCACATTGGCATTTATTTCAAAGGTACTAGAGTTTAAGAATAGGGAGGTTTACTTTTATTTGCATGTAATTTTGATGCGGTGACACAATAATACTCAGAATCAGGCATATCACTGGCATATGTCACAAAAATTGTCTTTGTGGCTTTGGTACAATACAATACATAATAGAGAAATAACATTAATTACAGTAAATATATATATTAAATAGCTAAATTAAATTAGTGCAAAATAAAAAAAAATTAAGTGATGTTCATGGGTTCAATGTTCATTCAGAAATCGGATGGCAAAGGGGAAGAAGCTGTCCCTGAATTGTTGAGAGTGTGCCTTTAGACTCCTGTACCTCCTTCCTGATGGTAGCAATGAATACAGGGCATGTTCTGTGTGATGGGGGTCCTTAATGATGGATGCCATCTTTTTCAGGCATCACTCCTTGAAGGTGTCCTGGATACTACGGAAGCTAGTGCCCACGATGGAGCTGACTAAGTTTACAATTCTCTGCAACTTATTTCGATCCTGTGCGGTAGCCCCCCACCACTCATACTGGATGGGGATGCAGCTAGTTAGAATGCTCTCCACAGAACATCTGTAGAAGTGCAGAGTTTTAGTAGCCTTAACTAATGGCATTGAAGGTAGTCCAAAATAGATTCATGAGGCTAAATCCTGGGATGATAGGGTTGTTCCACAAGTGAGCATACAGTTTATGTTCTATATTACATAGAAACATTTCGAATGTTGAAAGGCATGGACAGAGTGAATGTGGCAAAGTGGTTTCCCATGATGGGGAGTCTAGTATGGGAGGGCATGACTTAAGGATTGAAGGGCGCCCATTCAGAACAGAGATGAGAGGATTTTTTTTTAGCCAGAAGGTGGTGAATCTATGGAATTTGTTGCCACGGGCGGCAGTGGAGTCATTGGATGTATTTAAGGCAGAGATTGATAGGTATCTGAGTAGCCAGGGCATCAAAGGTTATGGTGAGAAGGCAGGGGAGTGGGACTAAATGGGAGAATGGAGCAGCTCATGATAAAATGGCGGAGCAGACTTGATGGCTGAATGGCCGACCTGCTCCTTTGCCTTATGGTCATATGGTCTTATTTCTTGGAGTTTAGGAGAATGAAGGCTGGGCTGATTTAAACATTTAAGATCTTAAGGGAGCCTGGCAAAGTAGATGTTGATACATCTCCACGTTTTGGGAATTACAAACAAGGATCAAAGCTACAAACCAAATGGCCAGTCATTTAAAACTGAGGTACAGTACATTGACATTTCTTTTTTGAATAAGGTGCCTAATCTTTGGAAGTCCTTGTCCCTGAAGATCACAGATCATGAGATACACTTAATATATTTGGAAGATTGAGGAATTAAAGGTTATGGGGAATTTGCACTGAAGGAGAACTAAGGCCGGCATAGATTGGACATAATCCTATTAAGTAGTGGGTAAAGCACAGGGGCCAAATGGCCTTTTCTTGCTCCTATTTTCTTTTACTCTTGCGTTCTCTCATTGTCTTCATCCATGTTGCTTGACCAGCAGAATTTTCCATTTTTATTCCAATTTTCCATTGCAATATCTTACTGAGTGTAAATAAAATTTTGAACCCCAATTCAAGAATTTCAAGAAAGAACATCAAGGAATGATTTGCAAGATAAATAATATTTCCTTTTGTACCGGTTAAAGTGTTGACAAAATAAACCAGATTAAATGAAGTTGAAGATGCATTACTTTAAGAAGTTCATGCTTATACAAACAACTATCATTGAAATGATGGTGAGCTTTCATTATTGCTTCCCTGCAGAACTTTTTCAACTCTGCAGGGAAGACCATTAAGAATGATGAAGAGTCAGTAGTCTGAAAAGTAAACTTTTTTTAATATTTCACTACAGATCCTGCCTGACCTACTATGTATCTCCATCATCTTCTGTTTTGATTTTAAAAAATCAGAGCATCTTAGTAATGATAGAAGTTTCCTGGGCTATTTCAAACTGACTGTTGAGGCCACACCACCTACAGAGGGAATGAAATAACGACCACTTTTCCCCACCTTTCCAGACCATCAGTGTTCAGGTGCTGCCCTGCTCACTTCCCATTAAAGTTGAGGATGGACAGTAGTTAATTCTCAATAGATGCCATGAAACAACAGTACTATTAACACAAGAGATTCTGCAGATACTGGAAATCCAGAGTAACACATAACGCAGATGGATCTTCAACTTCCTCACAGACAGGACCCAGGCTGTAAAAATAGGGGACAAGCTCTCCTCTACAATCACTCCGAGCACCGGTGCCCCACAAGGCTGTGTACTCAGCCCCCTGCTGTACTCACTGTACACCCACGATTGTGTAGCAAATTTTCCATTGAACTCAATATATACGTTTGCTGATGACGTAACAATTGTAGGTCTTACCTTGGGTAATGATGAGTACAGAGAGGAAATTAAGAACCTGGTGGCATGGTGCGAAGACAATAACCCATCCCTCAACGTCAGCAAGATGAAGGAATTGGTTGTTGACTTCAGAAGAAGTAGTGGACCGCATGACCCAATTTACATCGGTGGTGCACAAGTGGAACGGGTCGAAAGCTTTAAGTTCCTCGGGGTCAATATCACAAATGACCTGACTTGGTCCAACCAAGCAAAGTCCACTGCCAAGAAGGCCCATCAGCGCCTTTACTTCTTGAGAAAGCTAAAGAAATTTGGCCTGTCCCCTAAAACCCTCACTAATTTTTATAGATGCACCGTAGAAAACATTCTTCTAGGGTGCATCACAACCTGGTATGGAAGTTGTCCTGCCCAAGACCGGAAGAAGCTGCAGAAGATCATGAACACAGCGCAGCACATCACACAAACCGATCTTCCGTCCTTGGACTCACTTTACACAGCAAGCTATCGGAGCAGTGCTGCCAGGATAATCAAGGACACGACCCACCCAGACAACACACTTTTCGTCCCTCGGGGAGAAGGTTCAGGAGCTTGAAGACTCGTACGGCCAGATTTGGGAACAGCTTCTTTCCAACTGTGATAGGACTGCTGAACGGATCCTGACCCGGATCTGGGCCATACCCTCCAGATATCCAGACCTGCCTCTCGGCTTTTTTTTGCACTACCTTACTTTCCCTTTTCTATTTTTTATTTATGATTTATAATTTAAATTTTTAATATTTACTATCGATTTGTAAGCCAGGGAGCGGGAAGCACAGAATCAAGTATCGCTGTGATGATTATACGCTCTAGTATCAATTGTTTGGCGACAATAAAGTAAAGAAAAATGCTAGAGAAACTTAGCAGGTCAAGCAACATCTACGGAAAGGAATAAACAGTCAACGTTTCAGGCTGAGATCCTTCATCAAGACTAAAAAGGAAGGGGGAAGAAGCCAGAATAAAAAGGGGAGGGGGGTGTACAAGCTAGAACGTGATGGGTGAAGCCAGGTGGGTGGGTGTGGGAATGAAGTAAGAAGCTAGGAGATGATAGGTGGAAAAGATAAAGGGTTAAAGAAGAAGGAATCTGATAGAAGGGGAGAGTGAACCATGGGAAAAAGGGAAGGAGGTAATAGGCTGGTGAGGAGAAAACAGATAAGAGGGAAGCTAGAGTGGGGAGTGGAGTCATTATTTTTAGTAGGTAAATTTTATCTTCAAACAAAACGTGTTTAGCTACTCTACCTTCCAGAAATAAATGTGCCTATTGACATTTGCAGATTGTCACTTATAATAAAAAAACCTGGCACACATTTTCCAGAATTTTTCAAAGTTGTCCATGTCAGCCAAAATTCTCTGAACTTCGCCCTGCAATTTATATATGGCTCATTTATTATTAATTTCCCAAACTGAACAGAAAATAATACCAAGGCAACTGAAATACCAAAGGCTCATTTGCATCCCAGTTATAGAGCCTTTGTCAAACTCAGTTTTGGAATAATGCCTTCAAGAGTATAATTCCCCAGAGTTTAAAGAGTTAAGTTGTAATAATTCTGACTTGCAATATTCAGGTGTTTAAAATCAGAATCAGGTTTATTATCACCGGCATGTGACGTGAAATTTGTTAACCTAGTTGCAGCAGTTCAATACAATACATAATATAGAAGAAAAAATAAAATAATAATAATTCAGTATACTTTATACAATATACATATATTGAATAGATTAAAAATCGTGCAAAAAAACAGAAATACTAAATACTAGAAAAATGTGAGGTAGTGTCCAAGGGTTCACTGTCCATTTAGGAATCGGATGGCAGAGGGGAAGAAGCTGTTCCTGAATCACTGAGTGTGTGCCTTCAGGCTTCTGTACCTCCTACCTGATGGTAACAGTGAGAAAAGGGCATGCCCTGGGTGCTGGAGGTCCTTAATAATGGACACTGCCTTTCTGAGACACCACTCCTTGAAGATGTCCTGGGTACTTTGTAGGCTAGTACCCAAGATGGAGCTGACTAAATTTACAACCCTCTGTAGCTTCTTTTGGTCGTTTTACCATGTGCCATTGGCGAATTTATAGATGGTTTTTGAAAATGATAAAAGGATTAATAAAAGATACACAGAATTATGTAAATTGGTAGGAAAACTGAAAAGCTGGGAACATAAGATAAAATGAGTTAGGCTATTGCACTCTACATTTTCTTTCAAGCAGCATAGGGACTGCAGCTGTAGAAGATGGGAATGTTATCTGGGTACCTTGCACAGTTGTGGGAGGACGTATTTCCTGAATGATCATATGCAATCTCACTAGATCTCCACTCAGCCCTGGATCAGCTGGACAATAGCATTACCTACATCACGATGCTGTTTAGCTATTATAGCTCAGCATTCAAACACCATCATCCCCTCACTACTAACCAACAAGCTTCAAAATCTGGGCTTCTGTATCTCCCCCTGCAACTGGATCATTGACTTCCTCATCGGGAGATTGGAAATAACATCTCCTCCTTGCTAACAGTCAACACAGGCACAATTCAAGGAGGCATGCTTCGCTGATTACTCTACACTCCACACTCACGATTGTGCGGCAATGCACAGCTCAAAAACCATCTATAAATTTGCCAATGACACATGATGACGAGGAGACGTTGGGGAGTAAGATGGATTGGCTGGTTTAGTGGTGTCACAACAACCTTGCATTCAGTGTCAGTGAGGCCAAGGAATTGATTGTGGACTTCAGGAAGGAGAAATCAGGAGAACACACAGCGGTCCTTTTTGAGGGGTCAGCAGCAGGAAGGGTGAGCAGCTTCAAATTCTCTGCGATGTCCTGAGCATCAGGATCTCAGAAGATTTATCTGTGCCCAGCATATTAATGCAATCATGAAGCAGGCATGCTAGTGGCTGTATTTCATTCGGTGTTTGAGAAAATTTGGTATGTCACCAACGATTCTAGCAAATTGCTATAGATGTACTGTGGAAAGCATTCCGATTGATTGCATTATCATCCGGTACTGAGATCTCACTGCACAGGATCAGAAAAAAAGCTGCAGGGGGTTATTGACTCAGTCATCTCCATCATGGGCACCAGCCTCCCACCAAGGACATACTCAAAAGGTGATCGCTAAGAACACGATATCCATCATGAAGGACCTTCACCATCCATAACATATCCTATTCTCATTACTACCATCAGGGAGAGGGTACAGGAGCCTGTAGACATGCATTTAATCACTTAAAAAACCCTTCTTCTCCTCTGCCAGCTGATTTCTGAATGGTTGAGAACACTGCTTTACTACTTTGCTCTGTTTTTGAACTATTTATTTGTTTATTGTGTATTCTTATAGTAATTTTTATGTATTGCACTGTACCGCTGCCGTAAAACAACAAATCTCATGGCATATGTCAATGATGATAAACCTGTTTCTGATTCATTATACAAGTTTGCTTACATGTAAAACAGTACAGATCTTAATGGAGTAGTTAAATTATTGATAAGAAATCAGAAAATGAGCTCAAATCCCAGATACTGAATTTACTTTCAGTTATCTAAATAAATCTATTATTAAATTCATTCTGATTTCCGTAACCATATGCTTGTTCCAAAAATTCATCTGGTTTATTAATCCTCTTTGTGGAGGGAAATCTCCCAGACGTACCCATGTGCAAGTCAAGATGTACAACAATGCAGTTGACTCATAATTACCTTCTGAAATGGCCTGGAAAAATTGTGTGAAAACACAATAAGAATAAAGTATTTCACACATCAAAGTTGGTGGTGAACGCAGCGGGCCAGACAGCACCTCTAGGAAGAGGTACAGTCGACGTTTCGGGCCAAGACCCTTCGTCAGGACTAACTGAAAGAAGAGCTAGTAAGAGGTTTGAAAGTGGGAGGGGGAGATCCAAAATGATAGGAGAAGATAGGAGAAGACAGGAGGGGGAGGGATGGAGCCAAGAGCTGGACAGGTGATTGGCAAAAGGGATATGAGAGGATCATGGGACAGGAGGCCTAGGGAGAAAGAAAAGGGTGGGGGGGAACCCAGAGGATGGGCAAGGGGTATAGTCAGAGGGACTGAGGGAGAAAAAGGAGAGAGAGAAAAGGAATGTGTGTATATAAATAAATAACAGATGGCATAGAAGGGGGAGGTGAGGCATTAGCGGAAGTTTGAGAAGTCAATGTTCATGCCATCAGGTTGGAGGCTACCCTGACGGAATATAAGGTGTTGTTCCTCCAACCTGAGTGTGGCTTCATCTTTACAGTAGAGGAGGCCATGGATAGACATATCAGAATCGGAATGGGGCATGGAATTAAAATGTGTGGCCACTGGGAGATCCTGCTTTCTCTGGCAGACAGAGCGTAGGTGTTCAGTGAAAGAATAAAGTACGACAGGACACTCAATATTGTCTGAGGGATGTGTTCAGGAAGGACAAAGCTCTCCAAGAATAGGTAATCCTGCCTAAATGAGAAAATCCTACTCACTGACCAGTCAAGCAACTGACTGGCATAGCCAAACTCATAGAATTTGTTTCAGTCCAAGTCCAAGATAACTCCAACATGATCCTGGAGATCATAACATTGCGGTATATAGTTAGGAAGGAGTGACCATGGGAGTTAGTATTGACTCCAATCCCTATGAATTGCCATGGCAACTGAGATTCAAATCAGGCAAGTAATCCTCTTGCTGAGTTCAAACTTTTCTACTCTCTCAACTGATAAATGTTGTCCTCACAGACTATATGGCATTCCTTTCATTTCAATGTAATAATTTTAGGATAGATCCAGCAGGCCTAAAATTGGGTATCCTTAAGATGCTAAGATTTGTAAGGGCTGGCTGGTGGTGTAGTGGTATCTGCACTGGACTTTGAGTTCCTAAGTTTCAGTCCAGCTGGGTTCCAATCTGGGCAGCAGACGAAAGGCCTGACAATCTACTTCTGTATCTTGCCACAAAAACTGTATTGTCACGTACACTGTCTGTAGGGTTGCCATGAGTTGACGATGGCACCCAACAACAAGATGCTAAAGGCAGAAGTGGAATTATATGCTGCCACATTCCGTAATCTATAATCTATAATTTAAATTCACCTGATATTGATATCTTTATTTTCTTTAAGCCTCAGTTAGTTTTATCTAGTTCCTTCCATCCAAATGTTTGTAGAAGAATAATGGGAGGTAGGCTTTGGAGGAAAGAGCACACAGGTTAAGCTTGTACTTCTGGACTTCAGAAGAATGGGATGTGATTTGATTGAAATATAGAAGTTCTTAAGTGGTCTTCACATGGTGAATGTAGAGGAAGTATATCCTCTTGAAGAAGTGTCTAGGATTAGGGACCAATGTTTAAAATTAAGAGGGATGCCCACTTAGGAGAGCAATGTAAATTATTTCTCTCAGAGAGTTTCACACATCAAAGTTGCTGGTGAACGCAGCAGGCCAGGCAGCATCTCTAGGAAGCGGTACAGTCAACGTTTCAGGCCGAGACCCTTCGTCTCAGAGAGTTGTAAGTTTCTGGTACTCTTTCCTTCAATGGCCAATGCAGAGTCTTGGAAAATTTTAAAGCAAAGATTGAATAACTCTAGCAAAACAAAGGCTGAATGTTATCAGAAGTAGCTGGAAATGCATGTGTAAGGGCAACTATCTGGTTAACCAATGGTCTCTGATCTTATTGAACGGTAAAGCATGTGGCCAAGTGATCTCTTCCTGCCCCTCATCCCTGGGTTTGTTTATATAAACATTCATATCCATGAAATCATAGTTGTAAATGCATTAAGGTATATAAACAATATCATTTAGGCTATAATCTTTGAGCATAGGAAGGCAAAATGCTGTTTTATAACACAATAATGTTGTGAAATTATTTTTATTATTTGTTAAATTTACCAGTTACAGAATTTAGAAAATACTAGGTTTTTTTAAAAACTTCCTTTGATGTGATTTGTTGACTTTATTCTTCTTCCTTCAGGCTGACGGGGGAGCTAGAGAGAATTCCAAATGCTTTTATAATTTTACTAATGACTTCTGATGTTTAGCTAATCCAAGTATGCAAAGTTGAACAAAAAGGTTTTCTCTTCATTCTCACACTCCTGCAAAATCAAAAATAGTTAGTACCCCAGAGTACTGAAATTCTTCATTGAAGCTAACATTTACAATTCTATTCCAGTAAGTTACAAAAAACATAATTTCTGAAAAAAAGTTATTTTTAGTAAGAAATTCTAAATTATATTTAAAGGAATTTGTAAATATATAATTTACTGCTTTTTAAATTAATGATTTGCAGAGTGAGGGTACAATAACACAGAAACAGGTTCTTCAGCCCATCTAATACATGCTAACTTGGCTTTCTGCTTAGTCTTATCTACCTGCAAGCTGATAATTGCCTTCCATACCACTCTCACCATGTACCTATTCAAACTAACAATTATCACAACTGAACCCAAATTTATCTCTTCTGCTTGAAGCTCGTTTCACACTCACACCACCTGCTGTATGAAAAAGCTTCCCTTCATTTCCACGTAAGTATTTCACCTTTCGCACTAAACCTAAGACCTCTAGTTCTAGTCTCACCAAATGTGAGGGGGAAAAAGCTTGCATGCTTTCACCCTATACTCTCATAATTTTGCATACCTTTGTGAGATATCCCCTTATTCTCCTGTGTTCGAGGGAATAAACATGGAATTTTGAACAGAAGGGGATTGATTGCCACCGCCCACCCCAATAGCCTTCAATGCACCTGAACCCAGACAATACTACGGACATAGGTACCATACATCAAAGTTGCTGGTGAACGCAGCAGGCCAAGCAGCATCTATAGGAAGAGGCGCAGTCGACGTTTCAGGCCGAGACCCTTCGTCACGACTAACTGAAGGAAGAGTGAGTAAGGGACTTGAAAGCTGGGAGACCGCTTTGCTGAACATCTACGCTCTGTCCGCCAGAGAAAGCAGGATCTCCCAATGGCCACACATTTTAATTCCACATCCCATTCCCATTCTGACATGTCTATCCACGGCCTCCTCTACTGTAAAGATGAAGCCACACTCAGGTTGGAGGAACAACACCTTATATTCCGTCTGGGTAGCCTCCAACCTGATGGCATGAACATCGACTTCTCTAACTTCCGCTAAGGCCCCACCTCCCCCTCATACCCCATCTGTTACTCATTTTTATGCACACATTCTTTCTCTCACTCTCCTTTTTCTCCCTCTGTCCCTCTGAATATACCTCTTGCCCATCCTCTGGGTCACCCCCCCTCCTTTTCTTTCTTCCCGGACCTCCTGTCCCATGATCCTCTCGTATCCCCTTTTGCCTATCACCTGTCCAGCTCTCGGCTCTATCCCTCCCCCTCCTGTCTTCTCCTATCATTTTGCATCTCCCCCTCCCCCTCCAGCTTTCAAATCCCTTACTCACTCTTCCTTCAGTTAGTCCTGACGAAGGGTCTCGGCCTGAAACGTCGATTGCGCCTCTTCCTATAGATGCTGCTTGGCCTGCTGCGTTCACCAGCAACTTTGATGTATGTTGCTTGAATTTCCAGCATCTGCAGAATTCCTGTTGTCTACGGACATAGGTGCAGTTTTCCGGAGAGTGAACCTTTAGAAGGCGTTTGACCTACCTGGATGATGTCCCTGGCCATGTCCTTAGATCCTATACAGATTAGTTGGTGGAGGTAATTGCAGACATTTTTACCCTCTTCCTATTTCAGTCTGAGGTTTCCACCTGCTTCAAGAAGATGGCTATCATCCTGCTACCTAAGAGAGACAAGGCAATGTGCCTTAACGACTACTTCCCAGTGATTCTGACATCCACGACCATGAAGTACTTCGAGAGTCTTGTCATGGTACACATTAACTCCAGCTTGTCAGGCATCTTTGACCTACTCCAATTTGACTATCATCAAAACAGGTTACTTCTCTTTGGCGCTATGCTCGTCTCTCTGGCACCTGGACAGTAAAATCACCTACATTAGACTATTATTTATTGACTACAGCTCCGCCTTCAATACCATAATTTCAAACAAACTCTGAGACCTGGGAGTCAATACCTCCCTCTGCAACTACTAGATCCTCAATTTCCTGGCCAACAGACCACAATCAGTAAGGATAGGCAGCAACATCTCTGCCACGATTATTCTAAACACTGGTTCTCCACAAGTTTGTGTCTCAGCCCCCTACTCTACTCTCTGTGCACACATGACTGCATGGATAGATTTAACTCTGACTTCAGCCACAAGTTTTCAGATGATATCATTGTTGTGGGCTTTATCTCAAATAACAATGAGTTGGAGTACAGGAAGGAGACAGAGAGCTTAGTAGCATGGTGTCATAACAGCAACCTTTCCTTCCATGTTAGCAAAACAAAGAGCTGGTCATTGACTTCGGGGCGGGGGGGGGCGGTGCAGTGGTGCATATCCTGTCTACATTAGGTTGAGAGGGTTGAGAGCCTCAAGTTCCTAGGAGTCCTGGTCCGACCATGCAGAATCCATGGCCAGCAAAGCTCGCTGATGCTTCTACTTCCGTAGAACCATAGAACACTACGGCACAGAAAACAGACCATTCGGCTTCAAGTCTGTGCCGAAACTTTATTCCGCTAGTCCCATTGACCTGCACCCAGTCCATAACCCTCCAGACCTCTCCCAACCACGTATCTATCCAATTTGTTCTTAAAACATAAGAGTGGCGGTTTGATGTTTATCTTTAGAAGCTTTTTGTATGACGCATGGCTCCAGGGTTGAACACCTTATGGTGTTTTTTTTCCTCACTTTTGCTTGCTTAATAGGGGTTTTTTTTGTCACCGAAATTTTTTCATCTTTAAAACAATGTTTTTTTTCTTGAGACATTGTAAGTGTTGCCTACTTCAATGTACGCTTGTTAATTTTGGACAATAATAATAAAAAGATATGAAAAGAAAAGAAAGAAAGAAAACATAAGAGTGAGCCCGCATACCACATCAGATGGCAGCTCGTTCCACACTCCCACCACTCTCTGAGTGAAGAAGTTCCCCCTAAATCCTAACACCTTCACCCTAAAGCCATGTCCTCTTGTGTTTATCTCTCCTAATCTAAGTGGAAAGAGCCTACTCGCATTTGTTCTGTCTATACCCATCATTATTTCTTAGGATACTGGAGAGATTTGACATGTCCCCATTAACCCTTACCAATTTTTGTCAATGCGCCATAGAAACCATCCTATCCAGATGCATTTCAGCTTGGTATGGCAACTGCTCCGCCCATGGCCGCAAGAAACTGCGGAGTTGTAGATATAGCCCCACACGTTGTGGAAACCAGCCTCCCACGTACCAATCCTCAATGAGGGGTCAGCGGTGGAAAGGGTGAACAGCTTCAAGTTCCTGGGCGTCAGCATCCCAGAGGATCTATCCTGGGCCCAGCACATTGATGCGATCATGGAGAAGGCACGCCAGTGGCTATACTTCACAAGAGGTTTGAGGAGATCTGGTATGTCACCAAAGACTCCAGCAAGTTTCTACAAATGTACAGAGGAGAGTATCCCGACTCGTTGCATCAACATATGGTATAGAGGCTCCAATACATAGAATAGAAAGAAGTTGTAGAGGGTTGTAAACTCAGCCAGCTACGTTACAGGCACAACCCTGCCCACCATTGAGGACATCTTCAAAAGGCAGTGCATTAAAATGGTGGCATCCATCATTAAGGCCCCTCACCACCCGGGACACGCCCTCTCCATCAGGGAGGAGGCACACAAGCCTGAGGACCCACACTCAATGTTTTAGGAACAGCTTCTTTCCCTTTGCTATAAGATTTCTGAACCCATTAACATTACCTTGCCAGTCCTCTTCTGCACCATTATTTATTTCATTGCAGCTTGCAGTATTTTTATGCCTTGCATTGTACCGCTGCCACAAAACACCACACTTCATGACATATGTCAGTGTTAATAAACATGATTCTGATTCTCCATGGACTGTCCCCAAACCTTTCACTGCCTCTGCAAAGCAGCCACTATAATCAAATACCCCACTGACCCCAGACACTCCCTCTTCTCCCCAGTCCCATCAGGCAGAAGACACAAAACCCTGAATACACATACAACCAGACTCAAGGATAGTTTCTGTCTTGTGGTTATAAGAATACTGAATGGTTCCGTAATATGATAAAATGGACTCTTGACTTCACAATCTACTTTATTATGATCTTGTAAGTTACTAACTACCTCCACTGATCTTTCTCAGTAGCTCTTACCCTTTATTCTGCATTCTGTTATTGTTTTACCCTGCACTACCTCAATACACTGAGTAACAATTTGATCTGGATGAACAGTATGGAAGCCAAGCTTTTCACTGTACCTCCGAACATAGAACCATAGAAACATAGAAAATATGCGCAGGAGTAGGCCATTCGGCCCTTCGAGCCTGCACCGCCATTTATTATGATCATGGCTGATCCTCCAACTCAGAACCCCGCCCCAGCCTTCCCTCCATACCCCCTGATCCCCGTAGCCACAAGGGCCATATCTAACTCCCTCTTAAATATAGCCAATGAACTGGCCTCAACTGTTTCCTGTGGCAGAGAATTCCACAGATTCACCACTCTCTGTGTGAAGAAGTTTTTCCTAATCTCGGTCCTAAAAGGCTTCCCCTCTATCCTCAAACTGTGGCCCCTCGTTCTGGACTTCCCCAACATCAGGAACAATCTTCCTGCATCTAGCCTGTCCAATCCCTTTTGGATCTTATACGTTTCAATCAGATCCCCCCTCAATCTTCTAAATTCCAACGAGTACAAGCCCAGTTCATCCAGTCTTTCTTCATATGAAAGTCCTGCCATCCCAGGAATCAATCTGGTGAACCTTCTTTGTACTCCCTCTATGGCAAGGATGTCTTTCCTCAGATTAGGGGACCAAAACTGCACACAATACTCCAGGTGTGGTCTCACCAAGGTCTTGTACAACTGCAGTAGTACCTCCCTGCTCCTGTACTCGAATCCTCTCGCTATAAATGCCAGCATACCATTCGCCTTTTTCACCGCCTGCTGTACCTGCATGCCCACTTTCAATGACTGGTGTATAATGACACCCAGGTCTCGTTGCACCTCCCCTTTTCCTAATCGGCCACCATTCAGATAATAATCTGTTTTCCTATTTTTGCCACCAAAGTGGATAACTTCACATTTATCCACATTAAATTGCATCTGCCATGAATTTGCCCACTCACTCAACCTATCCAAGTCACCCTGCATCCTCTTAGCATCCTCCTCACAGCTAACACTGCCACCCAGCTTCGTGTCATCCGCAAACTTGGAGATGCTGCATTCAATTCCCTCATCCAAGTCATTAATATATATTGTAAACAACTGGGGTCCCAGCACTGAGCCTTGCGGTACCCCACTAGTCACCGCCTGCCATTCTGAAAAGGTCCCGTTTATTCCCACTCTTTGCTTCCTGTCCGCTAACCAATTCTCCACCCACATCAATACCTTACCCCCAATACCATGTGCTTTAAGTTTGCACACTAATCTCCTGTGTGGGACCTTGTCAAAAGCCTTTTGAAAATCCAAATATACCACATCCACTGGTTCTCCCCTATCCACTCTACTAGTTACATCCTCAAAAAATTCTATGAGATTCGTCAGACATGATTTTCCTTTCACAAATCCATGCTGACTTCGTCCGATCATTTCACCACTTTCCAAATGTGCTGTTATCACATCCTTGATAACTGACTCCAGCAGTTTCCCCACCACCGACATAACATGTGATGGTAATAAACAATTCTGATTTGAGTTCCAGCTTGCATGCTATTAGAATATGATTTCTTCCATACTGTAAGGCAGAATATTTACTCCACATCCTTGTATGCAAATACAACGCAATACCATTGGGAGAATGTTGATAGTTAGCATTCTAAGTTTTGTAAAGAAGGCAGACTGCTGGCAAACAGATAACCTACATGCATCAGCACTTTGAATTCAAGTGTAGTTATCTCCTTTCAATAAACTTTGATCATTTTGCCCTGATAGGGGAAAAAATGCATTCCCCAGTGGTTTAATTTGTGTAATCACCACATAAGCAGGGTATATCTTCTTGTCCTATATTCAAAGTAAGCAACCAATGATTTTAACCCTTTTAACAACTTTAAATTATATTCTGAGGAATATGAAGTTTAACCATTTCAGTGTGAAACAGCTAAGTAATTGCAAGACGAAGGGTCTCAGCCTGAAACGTCGACTGCACCTCTTCCTACAGATGCTGCTTGGCCTGCTGCGTTCACCAGCAACTTTGATGTATGTTGCTTGAATTTCCAGCATCTGCAGAATTCCTGTTGTTTTTGTTTAAGTAATTGCATTTAGCTTTCCAGTCACTGGAAATGTTTCACATTATCAAGTGAGCACAAGATTGAGCAATGATACATCAAATTTCATAAGTAGTGAATTAATATGTCCTAACACTTGAGGAATAACAACTTGGATGTAATATTCCAATAAGACTCTGTGTCTTTGAGGGAAGAATTGTAGTTTGCTGCTTTCTGCCAGAAGTCATGCTGGAAATTTAAAAGCACAATATCATAAATAAACTTCAATTCTTTAATTTTACTGTAGATTGAAACCCTTCACTGAACATTTCATAATTCCACAGATTTCTGACTTATGTACTTTTCTTACCCTCAGGAAGTGATAAACGCTGTAATGACTGAGATTAAATGAAAGTTTACAAGCTGATTTATCCGCATGTAACATACCACTGAACAGAAACCAGTTATCAACAAAGTTTAATCTTATCATTAGTGACTTTAAATATACTTGAAGCTAATTTGCTTGAAGACAAATTTAACTTTTGTAAGTCATACTCCTCTTGAATTAAGAGAGCATTATCACTGCACTTACAATATTTCCTGATCAAATTCCCCTCAGGTTCTGCTTGTTTCAATTCTGAAAATAAAGGCAAAGACATTACTCAAACAAATGACTTCTGCTACTTTTTCATTGAAGTAAACTACGCTAAACTGAGTCAAACCTCATCTTTTCCAAGAATCTCATATGTTAATGTGCTCTATGATTGTGCGGTTGGGTATACAGCTATACTAAATCACGAAATGAAACCACTCCATGGAAATCCCTGAAGGAATTAATTACCTGAAACTGAAAATAGCATGCAAGAAACACGATTCTCTGAAAAAAGTGACAAAATGGACCTATTTCTCACCTGTGCTGGCTCCAGAGGTTTGCTATATTGACACAGGTAGTTTTTTTTTCTGCTGCAGGCCAAGGCTTACGGGTCTATTTAAGGGTCCCTTCCAGAAATTCACCTGGACAGAATTGATCAACTTCAGCACTCTAAAAGGAGCAACTAAAAGAAGACACCAAAAATAAAAAAAATAATTTTACAAACAAACTTGCTTTCCTTGTAGGTTAGAAGAAATACAGTAAAATGCCATGACATCACTCACCTGCAATAGCTCCCTTCTCATTTTTTTCCCTCTCTCTCTCTCCCTTCCAAAGCTAATCAAGATTATCTGCTTTATTTCAGTCTGTTGTCAGGGACAAGAGGGTGTGACTATGAGTGAGGCAGGTAGGGAGATCTAAGAGGTAGTGCTGGAGGAACCACAGCCCTTGAGCTTGTCTGACAGGTCTGAGATTCTTGCTTCCTATGCAAATGCGAGTGGGGCTGTAAGGACAATGAGCAAACTAACCATGCATGGTTGTTCGGGGAGCCATTCAGGAAAGGGGAGAGAAGAGTAATGTAGTTGTAATTGGGGATAGTATAGTCAATGGAATAGACGCAATTCTCTGTTGCAAGAATTGAGAGTCCCAAAGGCTGTGAAACATGCCTGGTGCCCATGTTTAGACTCAACTGCAGGAAAATTTGGAGTGGAAGGGGGAAGATCCAGTTGTCATGGTCCATGTGGATACAGGTGACGTAGCTAGAAGAAGGAAGGAAATTCTGCTGAAGGAGTATGTAAGAAAGGCATGGTCATGGTCATGGGAGATATCTGCTATGTAGGTAGAATGAGGAAATCAGCCTGGCACTGAATCACAAGAGAAGGAATCTGTGGAATGCCTATGACGTACCTTTGTAGAGCAACAAAGCCCATGAGAGAAAAATCCCATGAGAGAAAAATCATGAGAGAAAAATCAGTTGTGGATTTGGTGTTGTGCAATGAACCAGATTTGATTAGCGAGCTTAGGGCAAAGTAACCCTTAGTAGGCAGTGAACATAATATGATAGAATTCACACTGCAGTTTGAGAGGGAGAAGCTAAAATCTAAAGCCTGTGTTACCTGGAGGGATTGGGTAACTGTGTTTATTTTCCCTGGAGGTTGAGAGGTTACGTTGCAGTGGCTTATAGAATTATGAGCGGTATGGATAAATTGGATGATAAGAGTTTGTTTCTCATGATAGGGGTGTCCAAAACTAGAGAGCACAAGTTGAAAAGGAAGAGATTTAAAGGTGTTCTGAGAGATAGATTTTTCACGCGGGAAGGAGATTGTATCTGGAATGAGCTGTCAGTGGAAGCTGAAGTGCATTTAAAATTTCAATAATATTTGAGTAGTATTATAAATATATTGTCTGATTAAGTATTCTTTGTTTCTTTACATAATTTATTATGGGTTATATGTAAGGAGTACATAAATAGCATATGTTATTACGCCACCATGTCAAATGTGAGCATCTCACTAAAGAAAAACTAAGTAAAAACTAAGTAGACAAAATATCCCCAGCTCCTGTGTTTTTCTTTCGATTAGTTTCTGGCATTACAAAGCATAACAGTGGTGACAAGGAAGTTTTAAAATGAACTCGAGATGACTATCTACTTGTTGAGGTGCAGCAGATTTTTCTTCAGGAGGAGACAGACATTTGTGTTTAAAAAAAGTGTAGCGCATGTTTCTTTGGCGGGGGGAGAGGCAGCTGAGTTTAAAAAAAGGCAGAAAACAGATAAGATTCACAGGCTCAAAAATGTCAAAACTGGGTGATAATAATAACTAAATAGCAGAAATGGCTGGTTACATTGGAAAGTCAGATACGTGTGATTGCACAACAGATAACTAGATGATGTATACTGAATGAATTGAGTAATATTCTGAAGCAAATTAAATAGTCAAAGAAAAGTGAGTGCAATAGGTGGAACAGATTACAGTTTGCTTAGAGGTTTAACTTCTCCAACCAAACCAGCCAAAATAAACTTTGTTGATATTGTGAACGTAATGTAGGAACATTCAGAACCAAAACCATTGTTGATTGCAGAGCACTTTAGGTTTCATAAGTTGAATCAAAAGGAAGGAGAGTCCGTTTCATCTAATGTGGCTGAATTGAAGAAATTGTCTGAGCATTGTCAGTTCGGTGATGTGCTTGATGCACTGAGAAATCATTTAGTTTGTGGAATATTTCAAGAAAGCATTGAAATACAGTTCCTAATTTTAGTTCCTAATTTACAGTTACTAATTTCATTACTTAGCCTAATAGGTTAGATTTACCACAGTACATAATTATCTATTTAAATGCTTATTTTGCTTTTATATCATCTCAATGTGTACTTAAGAATGTATAAATAATTGTAGTTTTATACATATAAAAAATGGAAAAGGTTATATGTGTGAAAAAAGTACATGATAATTGTGAACTCCTTATCCAAATAAAAATACAATTTAAAAAAAAGAAATACAGTTCCTAACTGAAGCACAACTCACATTTAAAAGAACAGTTGAAATTGCTGTATCAATGGAAACCACCACCAGTGAAACAATTAAGTTGCAGTTGAGAATGAAAGTAATCATGAACAAAATTACAATGTCTACACAGAAACTGGTCAAGCCAAACAAATTGTGTTACTGTTGTGGCAGTGGCTCACATACACCAGACCAATGCAGGTTTGAAGGCAAAACTTGCAGAAAACGCAACAAAGTAGGACATATTCAAAGAACACTCATCTGCATGCTGTTGATGAAAAATCTGATGATGATGAGAGTGACGCAAGACTAGGTAGCCTCGAGATATACCATGTGAAAACTAACAAAAGACAAGCAACATACATCAAAGTTGCTGGTGAACGCAGCAGGCCAAGCAGCATCTATAGGAAGAGGCGCAGACGCAGAAAAGACAAGCAATATGGCTTACACCAGAAGTGAATGCAAATTAATTAAAATAGAATTGGACACTGGCTTGGGTGTTTCAGTTATTCCACAAAAAGAGTTTAAATGGCATTCCAAAGATGGCATTTCAAACTGAAGCTGGCAGATATCCAACTAAGAACTTATACTAGAGAAAAGATAATTCCTATGGGAATGACATTTGTACAGTGAAATACAACAACCAACAAGCCACATTGGTCTTATATGTGGTAAAAACAGGAGGGTCAACATTGTGGGGACTCTGGCAGAAAAATATGGACCAGATGCTGCAAGGCTGCCAAGGCACTCAGTGTTGTGTGGATTGTTACCGGTGAGGATGACAAAGAACATCTCTAAAATCTCAAGAGAGTTTTAAAAAGATTAGAAGATTATGGGCTTAGAGCATGACACAACAAGTGTAAATTCTTTAATCCAAGGATCACCATTGACACACAATAATAGATCAAGATGATTGAATGGTGGAGCAGACTTCATGGGCCAAATAGCCTAATTCTATAAACATATAGTGAAATGTGCTGTTTGCTTCAACGAACAATGCAGTCCTAGGATTTGCTAGGAGCAATCCATAAATGTCGGCATACTTCTGGCACCAACATAGCATGCACACAACTTATTAATCCTAACCTGTACATCTTTAGAATGTGGGAGGAAACTGGAGCACCTGGAGGAAAACTACACGATCACGGGGAGAACATATAAACTTCTCACAGACTGTGGCGGGAATTGAATGCACTCAGTGATCGCTGAGGTTGTAAAGTGTTGCACTAACTGTTACACCCAATATCTAAGGAAGGATGTGATGGCACTTTTAAAATTTTAGTAAGTTTATTAAAATGAAACCCCGCAGTTTCTGGTATTTGCCCAGTGGCACAGTTAGTGGTTCTTCTGACTCACAGCTCCTGTGTGTCAAGTTTGACTTTCACTTCCAGTAATGTATGGCATTCTAACTTTTTCTCTATGACAGTGTGGGTTTCCCACAGGATATGTCAGTTCCCCCCAATGTCCCAAATATGTGCTGATACACCTGTTAGGTGGGTGGCTGGAGAATCAGAGAATCAAGATGTGCAAGTGTGAGATAATAGGTTACAACAACATAAATGGAGAAATGGTATTGATCTGTGGGCTGGCATATGCCTCCTTCTATAAGAAATATGTGAAATACTGCTCTTTCCAAAAAATGCCAAGACAAAATGGCACCCATTTTTTGCTATTAGCTTCCAACTAGAAACTCCATCATTTGCCTAACCTGATATAAAGGTACATCACAGGTAAAGCCCTTCCCACCATTGAGCACATCTATATGGAGTGCTGGTGTAGGAAAGCAACATCCATCATCAGGGACCCCCCACGTCCCAGGTCATGCTCTCTTCTCACTGCTGCCATCAGGAAGGAGATACAGGCGCCTCAGGACTCACATCACCAGGTTCAGTTAATTATTACTTCTTAATAATAAGGCTCTTAAACCAGAGGGAATAACTTCAATCAACTTCACTTGCCCATAATTGAACTGTTCCCACAACCTATAGACTCACTTTCAAGGACTCTTCGTCTCATGTTCTCGATGTTTATAGCTTATTTATTAATATTATTTCCTCTTTTTATTTTGTATTTGCACAATTTGTTGTCTTTTGCACACTGGTCATCTGTCCTGTTAGCTGTGGTCTTTCAGTCATTATGGTTATTGGTTTTACTAAGTATTCCCACAAAAAAACAAATTTCAGGATCCAATATGTACTTTGATAATAAATTTACTTTAAACTTTGAAAACAAGGGCACACATTTAAAATTGAGTATTGTGGCATAAGCACTTTACCCATCTAAAGGAATTTTACCCGTGTTAAGTAACTAATAAACATACTCAAACCCAAAACCAATTGTTTTACTTTACAGAATAATGTAATTAATAACATGATATATTCTCAGTATTTCAGCAATACATTGAGGTTACAAACTGAAAGCACCTTTTCTGGTGATTTAATATACGAGTATCATTTACTGGCATTTATATTTTGCTTACCGCTTTTTGAATACAATTAGTCGCGATAATTAAAAGCACATTTGTATACCTAAAACTTGAGTTTTGGTGGTTTTTTTTCTCCTTGGCTATCTTCTTCCGCTCTATACTCACAAAAATATTGAGAATCTTATGCACTAACTGATATCACATTCAAACCCAATCTTGATCAGTGTATCTACCTACAGGCACGCCCACTTTCAACTATTTTGCTAGAATGGATTGAGGCTAGCACGAAAGCTATATTTTCTCCAATTCGTTTAACCTCATGAATAGAGGCCAACTGAAGCATTTTTACTGTTGTTCTGGCATGATACAGATAACTCAGCACAGACGGAATCAAATCTAGATCTTTCCTGCTTATGGGTCATAAATTAATAGATAAACATGCAGAGCTACCGTGGAAGTGCTAGGTGAACAATATCTTTGTTATGTCTTGTTTTGAAACATTGTGAACATGCAAATTGTTAAAAACTGAATAGCAAACAAAAGATAAAGACAGAATGGATGTAGATTAAAATATGTGTAATTTTCATCTTGTTAAATAGTAGTCCTAACTTTGAGTTGTATGGTTGAAGTTCTAGTCCAGAGAATTGAACAGAAAATCTTATGTTCACTCTTCAGTACAGAAAATAGGGGGTTCAATATTGTTGGAAATACTGACTTTTAAACAGAACTTTAAAGAAAGCCTTATCTACTCTTTTAGTTGGAAGTAAGTGATTTAAAACCAGTTAAATTGTTGTCTCTTGCATCCTTGCTAATATCTATCTGTTACTAAACGTCACTAAAAAAACTGGTCTTTATTACAAAGCTATTTGTTGGTGTTTGCTTTGAACAACCTGATGGTTCACTTCACATATTTAGATCATTTTTTGCCTTGGCCATCAATGCTGAGGGTTGCTCTGGTGGCACGATCCCATCTCTCTGATATATTTTAAAATTCACCATTCTGGTTGCCAAGCCCAGAAAAATAATAAAGACAGAGGACGAAGTGACTGCAGAGGTGGTGTAAGGGGTAAAGAGTTGTGTGTGGAGATTTCCATGTGCCACTCTCCCCTGCCAAACATACGTTGCTTTCTGCAGTCTGTGTTTCATGGAGACATGACTCTCTCTGGACAAGCTGGATACATCGGTAAGACTTGAAGACTTTATGATCCACTGTATGGACTGGACTGCTGATTCATAGAGGACAAAAGGTGGGAGGTCTGTGTTTCATAAACTCTTCATGGTGCTTGGATGTAGTGGTCTTGTTGCACTTTTGTTCCCCCAACTTGGAACATCTGATGATTAAGTGCTGATCATTCTACTTACCAAGAGAGTTCTCCTTCATGACCACAGTTTACATATCGCCAAAAGCCAATGTTAAGCAGGCATTCGAGGAATGAGTACAGTCATCAGCGATCAAGAAGCAGCCTACCCAACATTGTTGGAGACTTCAATAAGGCTTGTTTTGAAAAAAAAATCTCTACCCAGCTATTATCAACGTATCACCTGCAGCACTAGGGGTCCCAACACACTCAACCACTGCTATACTAAAATTGGAATGCCTACCTAGTCCGTATTTTGAAATCTGATAATTTGGCTGTCCTCCTACCTTCATACAAGCAGAGGCCAAGGAGCAAGGCTCCAGAAGTCAGGACACCAAAGAGGTGGTTGTGGGAGGCAGAGAAGGAGCTATGCGATTGCTTCGAGTCAGTGGGCTGGGCCCTGTCCAAGGGTTCATCAGGGAATCTGAACGAATACACCATCATTGTAACAGACTTTATAAAAAGAGATGAGTGAGCCCCCACAAAATCATTCAGAATTTTCCCCAACCAGAAGTCCTGGATGAACCATGAGATTGGCAGCCTACTGAGGGCCAGATCAATGGCATTCAAGTCTGGCAACCAAGTAAAATACAAGATGTCCAGGAACAGTCTCTGGAAAACCATCTCATATGTGAAGTGGCAATTCTGAACCAAACTCAGATCACTGATGAATGTTTGACAGCTGTGGCATGTCTTGAATGCTATCACCTCCTACAAAGTGAAATCAAGCGACAACAAGGTTTCGCTCCCTGATAAGCTCAGTGTCTTTTATGCTCGCTTTGACCATCAAAACATGGAGGCACGGTCATGAACTCCCACAATCCCCGATGACCCTGTGATTTCAATCTCTGAGGCTGACATGAGAGCATCCTTCAGGAGGGTGAAACCATGGAAATCAGCTGGTTGAGTATTTAAACCTATGCTGATCAACTGGCTGGAGTGTTCACTGATATTTTTAACCTCTTTCTTTAGCAGTCTGAGGTATCCACCTTCTTCAACAGGCTTAAATTATACCGGTGCCTAAGAAGAACTTTATAAACTGCCTCAATAGCTGTCATTCAGTAGTACTTACATCCACCGTGATGAAATGCTTTGAGAGGTTGGTGATGAAACATACCAACATCTGGACAGTGAAGATGCAGGATGCTCTTCATTGACAACAACTCAGCATTCAATACTATCATTCTTTCAAAACTAGCCAAAAGTCTTCAAGATCTAGGTCTCAATACCTCCTAGTTTAACTGAATCCTCAATTTCCTCATTTCCAGACCCTAGTCAGCTTGGATTGGCAACAACATCTCCTCCACAATCACCGTCAGCACGGGTACACCACAGAGCTATGTGCTCAGCCTCCTGTTCTGTTAGCTTTGTACTTCTGTGAGGCTAAGCACAGCTCCAGTGCCATATACAAGTTTGCTGATGACACCACTGATGTTGGTTGAATCAAATGTGGTGAAGAATCAGTATATAGGAGGGAGAGATTGAAAATCTGGCACAACAACCACCTCTTATTCAATGTCAGCAAGACCAAGAAGCTGATTATTGACTGAAAGAGGAGGACAGCAGAGTCCATGAGCCAGTTCTCCTCGGGGCAATCAGAAGTGGAGAGAGTCAGCAACTTTGAATTCCTCATTTCAGAGGATCTGTCCTGGGCCCAGCATCTAAGTGCAATTACAAAGAAACCATGGAGGTGCCTCTACTTTCTTAGTTGGCAATTGATTAGTAACCTGCACCATGATTATTAGCACATAGAACAATGTTTATGTGAAAGTGTCATAAGGGGGCGATGGAAGCGGACCCAAATGCAAGACACGGACACTGAAGTACTAGGAACTGGACTATGTTTATTAAGAATGCTAGGAAAGCCAAGGAGCGAGGACAAAGTGATAACATGAAGGTAGATGTAAAGTGACAAACTGGAAAACCTGGACTTGGACTTGGGACTTGAACTTGACAGGGAACGCAGGTCACGACTCAGAACTTGGGTCTTGGCAGGGACTTGGCACCTGGGTCTAGACTTGGCTCTTGGCTTGGACTAGATGTGAACCTGGCTTGGACTTGACTCAGACTTGGCTTGGATTTGACTCGAACCTGGCTTGGACTTGGAACTTGACTCTCGACTTGGACTTGGAACTTGACTCTTGACTTGGACAAGGCTCAGACTTGACTTAGACACAGGACACAGAACACTGAGCCGGGTCTCCTCCTTGAACACAGGACAAAGAGCCGGGGCTCTTCCTTGGACGCAGGACATAGAGCCGGGCCTCTTCTTAGACACAGGGCACAAAACACTGAGACCGTTCCCCACTCAGGGTAACAACAAACAGCCGGACCTACCCAGCGGAGGAGAGAACACAGAGAGACAAAACCACACAATGATAGACTGTTCTTTATCTTGACACGAAATGGCAAGCCCACGACGTGGCAGGTTAACTTGATGGGGATTCTGAGAAGGTTACTGACGAGGACAGTCCAGCAAGGAATCACTGGACCCCAGAGCTATTTATGTTGCCAGCCCAAAACGAGAATCAGGTGCCTCAATTAAGGTGCCCAATGGAACAAGGGGAAAAAAAGGAATAGCCGGAATACAGAATCCACGGACCAAATCGTGACAGAAGGGCACTTGTGCAGTTCAAATTGCTTCACCAAACACACCATAGTGCCTATCAATTTCTGCAAATTACTGCTATTAATAAAATGTCAATGTACAAATTTGTCTGTCTTGCCTGTAATATTTTCAAGTTCATTCTGCAATTAGGTAAAGCCATATCTACATTAAACCTCCAAGGGGACCACAATTTTGTGGTAGAGTTTGGAAACTTGTGTCCCAATGACCCAGAGGGCTATGTTGGCTGGAACCAGGGCTTTATGCTTTGGCTTTTGGTTGGGTCACTGATGCCAAACAGGTGAAAGGGTAGAGGCCAAACTATTAGTGGTCCACCGGTTCTCCAGATTTGGGGGTTCAGCTCAGGGCTAACAACCCTGACTGGTAAAACCAAATTGTTTTGGAAACAGCAGTGAAGAGATCTTCTACATCTGAGTGTGATGGTATTCCCCAGTCTTCACCTGGTACTTGCATGATTGACAGTAGTGAAATCCAAGAGGAAGCTACTGATATGATGAAGGAAGCTCTGAACACCACCAGAGATGGAGGACCTTCACTGCTGCCCTAAATGGCAGCGGCATAATGGGCAGTTAAGTACTTCACATCTACACTAAAAGAACATTGAAGTTACCTCATTGTTTTTAAACCTCATAAGGATATCCTGAAGCAGAAATGAAAGGCATTAAAAGGTATTATTTTTAGGTCGGTTCATTATCAATTTATATGCACAATGCCCAAAGGACCATAATATTTTCATTTTCATTTCTCCTTTGTTGATGAATAGAGTCTTGCAGCATAAGGGTTTATCAAAATCACATACCGTATAAAATCACCCAAAAATACACAAGTAAAGATAGAATGTTACATTTTATTTAATTCTTAAGTAGAGCTTTAAATATGACAGTACATTTAAATTTATATGTTTGGTTTCAGTTCATTACTGTTCATTCACCTGTTGTCAAAGGTTAAGATTCATCTTTCTCTCTGCCACCAACACTTTATTTTACAAGGATAATTAAGTGGGAGAAAGATTTAACAGCCATTAAAATAGACATAATAAAAAACTCTACTGTTTACACTTTCTCATTCTCAAAGCTAAAATAGAATAATGCAAGTAAGATAAATGTCAGTTCCCATCAAAGTTCTGAAGTCCATATATATGATGGATTTCTATGTAATGTATGCAATAGAATGTAATAGAAATGACAATTTCTGTGTAAATTGTCAAGGTATAACTACATCTTATATCATAAGCACCACCTTCTAAAACTTGAAACAGTGTCAACTGTTTTGAAGCAGGGATCGAAATCCTTCAGGGTATATCAGAAATTATGACTTGTCTCAATAACAAAACAAAAAAAAAAATTCTAGTTCATCCAACAATACTTAATTCTCTACATGTTTTACTGCTGATTGTTCAATGACTTGAATACAGTAAAGGGTTTCTTTAAAAAAAGTGTAGATTCCTTAAGGCCACAGGGCGGAGTGGGGTGGGGAAGATAAGCTCCCGCTACCTATTACAGTAAATGCTCCAAATGGCATGCATCTCAAATAGTGTCTGACAACCACGTGCAGCTCTTGGCCTTCACATATGGCTTACGAAGCCTGCAGAACATAGAACATAGAATAGTACAGCACAGTACAGGCCCTTCGGCCCAATGTTGTGCCAACCCTCAAACCCTGCCTCCCATATAAGCCCCCACCTTAAATCCCTCCATATACTTCTCTAGTAGTCTTTTAAACTTCACTAGTGTATCTGCCTCCACCACTGACTCAGGCAGTGCATTCCACACACCAACCACTCTCTGAGTAAAAAACCTTCCTCTAATCTCCCCCTTGAACTTCCCACCCCTTACCTTAAAGCCATGTCCTCTTGTATTGAGCAGCGGTGCCCTGGGGAAGAGGCGCTGGCTATCCACTCTATCTATTCCTCTTATTATCTTGTACACATCTATCATGTCTCCTCTCATCCTCTTTCTCTCCAAAGAGTAAAGCCCTAGCTCCCTTAATCTTTGATCATAACGCATACTCTCTAAACCAGGCAGCGTCCTGGTAAATCTCCTCTGTACCCTTTCCAATGCTTCCACATCCTTCCTATAGTGAGGCGACCAGAACTGGACACAGTACTCCAAGTGTGGCCTAACCAGAGTTTTATAGAGCTGCATCATTACATCGATGCTCTTAAACTCTATCCCACAACTTATGAAAGCTAACACCCCATAAGTTTTCTTAACTACCCTATCCACCTGTGAGGCAACTTTCAGGGATCTGTGGACATGTACCCCCAGATCCCTCTGCTCCTCCACACTACCAAGTATCCTGCCATTTACTTTGTACTCTACTTTGGAGTTTGTCCTTCCAAAGTGTACCACCTCACACTTCTCCGGGTTGAACTCCATCTGCCACTTCTCAGCCCACTTCTGCATCCTATCAATGTCTCTCTGCAATCTTTGACAATCCTCTACACTACCTACAACACTACCAACCTTTGTGTTGTCTGCAAACTTGCCAACCCACCCTTCTACCCCCACATCCAGGTCGTTAATAAAAATCACGAAAAGTAGAGGTCCCAGAACAGATCCTTGTGGGACAGCACTAGTCACAATCCTCCAATCTGAATGTACTCCCTCCACCATGACCCTCTGCCTTCTGTAGGCAAGCCAATTCTGAATCCACCTGGCCAAACTTCCCTGGATCCCATGCCTTCTGACTTTCTGAATAAGCCTACCGTGTGGAACCTTGTCAAATGCCTTACTAAAATCCATATAGATCACATCCACTGCACTACCCTCATCTATATGCCTGGTCACCTCCTCAAAGAACTCTGTCAGGCCTGTTAGACACAATCTGCCCTTCACAAAGCCATGCTGACTGTCCCTGATCAGACCATGATTCTCTAAATGCCCAGAGATCCTATCTCTAAGAATCTTTTCCAACAGCTTTCCCACCACAGACGTAAGGCTCACTGGTCTATAATTACCCGGACTATCCCTACTACCTTTTTTGAACAAGGGGACAACATTCGCCTCCCTCCAATCCTCCGGTACCACTCCTGTGGACAACGAGGACATACAGATCCTAGCCAGAGGCTCAGCAATCTCTTCCCTTGCCCCGTGGAGCAGCCTGGGAAATATTCCGTCAGACCCCGGGGACTTATCAGTCCTAATGTATTTTAACAACTCCAACACCTCCTCTCCCTTAATATCAACATGCTCCAGAACATCAACCTCACTCATATTGTCCTCACCATCATCAAGTTCCCTCTCATTGATGAATACCAAACAGAAGTATTCATTGAGGACCTCGCTCACTTCCACAGCCTCCAGGCACATCTTCCCGCCTTTATCTCTAATCCGTCCTACCTTCACTCCTGTCATCCTTTTTTTCTTCACATAATTGAAGAATGCCTTGGGGTTTTCCTTTACCCTACTCGCCAAGGCCTTCTCTTGCCTCCTTCTTGCTCTTCTCAGCCTTCTTAAGCTCCTTCTTTGCTTCCCTATATTCCTCAATAGACCCATCTGATCCCTGCTTCCTAAACCTCATATATGCTGCCTTCTTCCACCTGACTAGATTTTCCACATCACTTGTCACCCATGGTTCCTTCACCCTATCATTCTTTATCTTCCTCACTGGAACAAATTTATCCCGAACATCCTACAAGAGATCTCGAAACATCGACCACATGTCCATAGTACATTTCCCTGCAAAAACATCATCCCAATTCACATCTGCAAGTTCTAGCCTGATAGCCTCATAATTTGCCCTTCCCCAATTAAAAATTTTCCTGTCCTCTCTGACTCTATCCTTTTCCATGATAATGCTAAAGGCCAGGGAGCGGTGGTCACTGTCCCCCAGATGCTCACCCACTGAGAGAACCATTTCTACCGACAGGAAAGGAGCAAAGGCAGGTTACTGGCACCTTAAAACCAGTCGCTTCAGGCAGATGGGGCTCAACAGTCGTAGTTGGCAGCTCATCTCAGAGAAGAAAAGCTCTGTTCTCAAACCTCTATTGCCTTGTGGCTATACCCACTCAAGGGGAAGATTTCAGCTGTAATCCCCAAGGAAAATTCCGGAGCTGGAGTCCCTAAGGCAGTCCTACGTTGAGTTCAATGCTGACTGGCAACTGCTGCTGTTCCTTTGGATTTGTCAGCTGCGTGGAGAGGGGGAGCCTGCTACATGGGCAACAGTCTGCTCTCCGTATCTTACTGCCCTGGCATGCGTATCACGTAAACAGCTAGGACACACATCCAAGGTTAACTCCAACCAATGGAAGCCTCAAAGGCAGATTTTAAGCAACATACATCAAAGTTGCTGGTGAACGCAGCAGGCCAAGCAGCATCTGTAGGAAGAGGTGCAGTCGACGTTTCAGGCCGAGACCCTTCGTCAGGACTAACTGAAGGAAGAGTGAGTAAGGGATTTGAAAGTTGGAGGGGGAGGGGGAGATCCAAAATGATAGGAGAAGACAGGAGGGGGAGGGATAGAGCCGAGAGCTGGACAGGTGATAGGCAAAAGGGGATACGAGAGGATCATGGGACAGGAGGTCTGGGAAGAAAGACAAGGGGGGGGGTAACCCAGAGAATGGGCAAGAGGTATATTCAGAGGGACAGAGGGAGAAAAAGGAGAGTGAGAGAAAGAATGTGTGCATAAAAATGAGTAACAGATGGGGTACGAGGGGGAGGTGGGGCCTTAGCGGAAGTTAGAGAAGTCGATGTTCATGCCATCAGGTTGGAGGCTACCCAGACGGAATATAAGGTGTTGTTCCTCCAACCTGAGTGTGGCTTTATCTTTACAGTAGAGGAGGCAGATTTTAAATTCAGTTTATATTTGTTTTATTTATTTTAACATTAGATTGTCAAGTGATCTTTTACTTTGAGAGTTAGGAACTGTTTCTTCTGCATGGGGAAATTACAGAACAAGGGATTTAATCTGTTAAAAAAAAAGAGCACACTCTTCACTAGAGTAAGTTTGGAGCTTTTTTCTGTTAATCTCTCCCAGATTTAAATTTGACAAAGGAAATTACAGATAGTTTTGATGGATGCGAGTTCCTTTGGATTCATCAGCTATGTGGAAGGTGGAGCCTTGCGCTCCAGATCGTACTGCCCTGGCTTGTCTATCATGTGGACAGCTGGGATGCAACATCTACTGTTGACCCTGACCAACAGAGAGGCTCAGCCACAATGGTAACGCAGGCTAAAATGGCTGATAAATTGCACATCTTAATATTCCACAAGCAAAGGAACAAATTACATCAACTGTTTGGTGGCGTTGTTTGAAGGTCGAATGTTTGAATTCAATTGTACCATAGACTCTTACATCCATCTGATTACACAGATGTTCTGTGGGCATCTCATTTGAAAGATGACATCACTGGACATTATGACAGTCCCTCACCATTGCACTTAAGTACAACCCTAAATTGTGATCAAATCTCTTGGACTGGATTGTTGATCACACAAACTTTAGAAGTGGGAGGAACAGTACTGGAAACATTATAAGTAAGAAATGTGCTAATATCTTGCCTATTTCCTTCACTTTATAATTATTGATGTGGCAACTAGTAAACCCTGTTATGCAGCTAATATCCAATTTGATTTTAAGAATGCCAGCAAGAAAATCATCAATGTCCTCCCAACCCTTGTTTCAATATCTTACCACGACCATCAGGTAGGACAACAAGATCCTCAGGTCCCGCACCACCAAACTCAGAAACAGTTATTACCTTACAACCATCAGGTTCCTGAACCACTGTGGATAACTGCATTCACCTTGCACCGAACTAACTTGACCACTTTCAAAAACTCTATAACTCATGTTCTCAGTATTATTTATTTATGGTATGGAGTTTTTACAGAAAAGGATTGTAAGAGCTGCAGGGAATTGTGGACTCAGCCAACTCCACCATCCTCCCTGCCATTGAGGGAATTTTCAAGAGGTGATGCCTCAAAAAAGTGAGATCTTTCTTTAAAGACCCTCATCATTTGCCTTATCAGGGGCCTGAAGATCTTGGTCACTACTTCAGTATAGAAAATCTTTGACGCTTTGCACTACAATGGGCTTTTTTTTTGTTCTAATTGTGTTCTTTCTTCCATAATTCGGAAAATTTGTTTTTCTTTCGTTCGTATACACACACACCCCTATAATCTTGACATTGACATGAGACAGCGCACCCACTGTCAAACCTGCTGGTTCAGCAACTTTATCCCCCTGGTGTATCCGTCCATCTTCGCCAACAGAGTATAGCCTCGCCAATCAGGGAGAGACGCTCATCAGCCAATCAAGCGGCGAAGAAGAAATAAAATGAAACCGATCAAAAGCTCTCCCAGTGGTACTTCGCAAATTCTCGTTTCGCAGCAGCCAGTTTATAAAAAGTCGTTTTAAGAGCTCGACGTCACACGTTTAGCTCAGTAGTCGAATGTCCAAGCCTCAAAGTGATTGAACGCTCGGTGTTTCCGATTCCCCGGTCCGCCGTGCCCACCTTCTCCGATCCCTGGTTTTTCGTTCCTACCCTGATCACCGCCATGCGGGTGAAGGTGAAGCGGTGGAACGCCATCGCCACTTGGTTTTGGGTGGCAAACGATGAGAATTGTGGCATTTGCCGGACGGCGTTTAATGGCTGCTGTCCAGACTGTGAGTATTTCTTTAAATGTTATTTGCTTGAAGTGGGCCTCCTCTGTAGAGTTTTCTTTCATCGCCCATCCCTCATCGCTTTTGATCTGTCGCCTTGACCCTTCTGAGTTTTTTTGATTGGGAGATTCAGCACCCTCCGATAACCAACAATAATGTTGTCATTTGGATTCCCTTGGTCTGCATCCTAACTCAGACACTCTCTTCCCCTAATCTGGCGTCAAATTAAAACACAGTCTTGTTTTATTTTCCTGTTCTGTTTATCGGCCTGAATCGTCGTCTCTCTTTCTCGCAGCACAAACGTTGCTCGGATTGTTAAAGACCACTAGCATGTTCTGCTTTTATTCAGGATTTTCAATATTTATCAGTTTTTTGGAGACACAAAAGTTGCTTGGATCTGGAGGAACTCTGAGAGTCGAGCAGCGTCTGTGGTGGGGGGAGAAGGAACCAGATGCGGGTTTCGACGTGAAACGCTGACAATCCCTTGATCAGCAAAGATGCTTGACCCTCTGATTTCTTCCAGCAGACAGTTTGGATTTTCAGCTTTGTGTTTGGAGTAAAGGCGTAGTCGGAGCAATCTCTCTCAAATGACAAATCTGCTACCCAAGGAATCAATGTGATGATTTTTTTTTAGCAGTACTCGCTTAATTACTGGTTTATCCTTCTTTGGGTAGGGAGAACAAGTCTATGCATAATATCCCAGATGCCTAACCCACTAAGATGGTATATAATTGAACTAAAATTTCTGCACACCTTTATTCAAATATTGTAATAAAGAAAGACATACAATTTGCATTCCTGATTATTTGCCAAATCTGCATATTAATTATTGATTCATACACAAGAACAGCCAGGCCCTTCCAAATAGTAACACTTTTTAATATTTCACCAATGTGAAGTCATTTGCCTTAGTGGAAAAAAGGCTGAAGTATACTGTCATTCAACCTTTTTCTTCCAAGGCAAATGACTTCACATTGTTCTGCATTTTATATAAACATTCAATTCTTAAAACACTGGACAGATTTGCCACAGTGTGTGGATATTGTATAGAAAAAGAACATGAGACTTGTTGCAGATCTAAGGGTCTGACCTTTTAAATGTGAGAGTAATGACTAAATAAAGTACTGCTGAAATGAATACTACATTATTCCTAAAATGTGCAGGATTGGATAACTGAATGCAAATATGCAAAATCACTAAGATAATGAAATATTCATAATAATGACATATTGATAATAATGAAAAAAGCACAGAAGATTGTTTGTTGAATCCCACCACCCTCTTTTCTGCCTGTAGCCTTTGAGATTATAGCATTTATCCATATTTTGTTTATCTCACATCCTTTTTGTGTTCAACATTGGTTTTATTCTCCTCTTTGTGAATCTCATTGAAATCATTAAGAAACTTGGCCATGCCTTCGTACTGCTGCTGCAAAACAATACTTTTCACATTTTGTAAATTTAATTCTGATTTTGTCTTCACACCTTTTTTGGTGTCTGATATGCCCTGCCTTTTCTTTGGTTATCTTCTTGCTCCTTATAAAAGAAAGTTGTATTTACCTTGATTGCACTTGCCCATCATTCTTATGCCCTCTCTTTGCTAATTTCCCTTTTAATTTCACCTTCTATTATCTTCTTTGCTTTTGGTGGTATTTTATTGATGTCTTTCAAAAACTTCCTTTTTGCCCAATGAAGCAGGCTCTAGATTTGGTAGATCCATCCATTTGCTGAAATGAAAATAAAGTATTGAAAACACTCAGCAGGCCTGGCAACAGACTGAAGCAAAATCAATTTTTTTAGGTCATTGACCTATGAGAACTAGAATCAGAATCCGGTTTAATATCACTGGCATGTGTCTAAAATTTGTTAACTTTACAGCAGCAGTACAATGAAATACATGATAAGTAAATATAGAGAAAAAAAACTGAGTTATACTAATTGTATATATGTCTATTAAATAGGTTAAAATTTTAAATTTAAATTTTAAGTTTTTTAAAAAAAAGTAGTGAGGTAGTGTTCATGGGTTCAATGTCCATTTAGAAATCAGGTGACAGAGCAGAAGAAGCTGTTCCTGAATCTCTGAGTGTGTGCCTTCAGGTTTCTGTACGTCCTTCCTAACAGTAATAGTGTGAGGAGGTCGTGTCCTGGTGGTGGGGATCTTTAATGATGGACGCTTTCTCCTAAGGCACTGCTCCTTGAAGATGTTCTGGATACTACCGAGGCTGGTACCAATGATAGAGCTGACCTATTTTACGATTTTCTGCAACTTAATTCAATCTTGTGCTGAAGCCTCCCCTCCCCAATACTAGACAGTGATGCATTTGTAGATGTTTTTGAGTGTTTTAGTTGACAGATCAAGTCTCCCCAAATCCTATACTTTATTGCTGCATCAGTATGTTGCATCCAGGTTAGGTTCTGAGAGATATTGACACCCAGGAATTGCTCACTATCTCCACTTCTGATCCCTCTGAGGATTGGTTTGTGTTCCCTCACCTTACCCTTCCTGAAGTCCACAATCGGTCCTCTGGTCTTACTGACATTGAGTGCCGGGATGCTGCTGCGACACCGCTTAACTAACTGGTATATCTCACTTTTGTCACCATCTGAAATTCTGCCAACAATGGTTGTATCATCAGCAAATTTACAGATGGCCTTTGAGGTATGCCTAGCCACACAGTCATGGGTGTAGAGAGAATAGATCAGTGCGCTAAGCACATCCCTGTGGAGCGCCAGTGTTAATTGTCAGTGAGGTGAAGGTGTTATTTACAATCTGCACAGATTGTGGTCTTCCGGTTTGGAAGTCGAGGATCCAGTTGCAGAGGCCTAGGTACTGTGGCTTTTCAGAATCATAATCGGGTTTATTATCTCTGGCATGTGTCATGAAATTTGTTAACATCAGCAGCAGTTTAATGCAATACATAATATAGAAGAGAAAAATATAATAAAAATAAATAAGTAAATCAATTACAGTATATGTATATTGAATATATTAAAAATTGTGCAAAAACAGAAATAATGTATATTAAAGAAGCGAGGTAGTGCTCATGGGTTCAATGTCCATTAGTAATCAGATTATAGAGCAGAAGCAGCTGTTCCTGAGTCACTGAGTGTGTGCCTTCAGGCTTCTGTACCTCCTACTTGATGGTAACAGTGAGTGCTGGGGATCCTTAATAATGAACGCTGCCTTTCTGAGACACCGCTCCTTGAAGATATCCTGGGTACTTTGTAGGCTAGTACCCAAGATGGAGCCGACTAAATTTACAACCATCTGCAGTTCCTTTCAGTCCTGTGCAGTAGTAGCCCCCCCCCACCCCCACAGACATCTTCAGAAGTTTTTGAGTGTTTTTGTTGACATACCAAATCTCTTCAAACTCCTAATAAAGTATAGCTGCTATCTTGCCTTCTTTATAGCTGCGTTGATATGTTGGGACCAGATTAGGTCCTCAGAGATCTTGACACCAGGAACTTGAAACTGCTCACTCTCTCCTCTTCTGATCCCTCTGAGGATTGGTATGCGTTCCTTCGTCTTACCGTTCCTGAAGTCCACAATCAGCTCCTTTGTCTTACTGACATTGAGTGCAGCGGTACCATTCCACTAGTTGGTATATCTCGCTCCTATGCCCTCTCATTTTCATCCGAGATTCTACCAACAATGGTTGTATCATCCGTAAATTTATAGATGGTATTTGAGCTATGCCTAGCTGAATTGTCATGGGTATAGAGAGAGTAGAGCAATGGGCTAAGCAATCAGGGCTGCAGGAATGATGGTGTTAAATGTTGAGCTACAATCAATAAACAGCATCCTGTCATGGGTATCTGCATCATTCAGGTGATCCAGGGCTGTGTGGAGAGCCATTGAGATTGCGTCTTCAGTAGACCTGTTGTGGGGATAGGCAAACTGCCGTGGATCCAGGTCCCTCCTGAGACAGGTGTTGATTCTGAACCTCTCAAAGCATTTCATCACCCCAGATATCAACGCTACTGGATGATAATCGTTGAGGCAGCTCACACTGCTCTTCTTCGGCACTGGTATAATTGTTGGCCTTTTGACTTCTGACTGTAGTAGCGAGAAATTGATAATGTCTTTGAATACTCCTGCCAGTTGGTTGGCACAGGTTTTCAGAGCCTTACCAGGTACTCCATTGGGCCCCGCTGCCTTGCGAGGGTTCACCTTCTCAAAAGATAGCCTGACTTCTGCCTCCAAGACAGAGATCAGAGGGTCATCGAATGCTGCCTTTCTCCCTTTCTCCCATCGAATTCTCCCTTTCAAAGCAAGCATAAAGGGCATTGAGCTCGTCTGGTAGTGAAGCATTGCTGCCATTCATGATGTTAGAAATTAGAAAACGTAAATTTTAATTTCGGATAGAGGAAAGGATGGATATAATGAGGAAAATGTGTATAGAGATCATGGCTGTTCAAGTGACACATTGTGTAAAGGCCTGTCTAATTAATATGTGCATTTATAGAGAGGAAGAAGGGGGAAAACAATAGGAATAGTCTGGTACAGCCTAGCCACAGCAGTTGCTAGAAATCTGAAACACAGGAATGCTGCAAGTACCTGGCAGACAAAACTGCATTTGGGAGAGAAAATCGGAGTTTCATTGGATGATTTAGCATTGGACTTAGTCATTCTGGAACTTGGAAGGTTACCTGAAATTTTTGAATTCCATAGTGTCTTGAGGGTTGCAACATTCCTCGATGGACGATGACATGCTGTCCCTCAGGCTTCACTGAACCAATGTATGAGGTAAAATATGGGTTGGAGGAGAGGGATAAAGTGACTGGCAATTGAAATCTTTAAGGTCTTTTTGCAAAATGAATAAAGATGAATCTGCAAAGCTATCATCCACTATTCAGTTTCCTCCTTCCATGCAGTGGGGACCATATTATAAACCCAAAATGCAATACAAACGCAAGAAAATCTGCAGATGCTGGGAAACCAAAATGCTGGAGGAACTCAGCAGGCCAGGCAGCATCTATAGAAAAGAGTATAGTCAACATTCTGGGCTGAAACCCTTCTGCAGGACTGGAGAAAAATGCTGAGGAGTAGATTTAAAAGGTGGCGGGGAGGGGAGAGAGAAACATAAGGTGATAGGTGAAACATGGATGGGAAGGATAAAGTAAACAGCTGGGAAGTTGATTGGTGAAAGAGACAGAAGGCCATGGAAGAAAGAAAAAGAGGGAGGAACACCTGAGGTAGGCGATGGGTGGGCAAGGAGATACGGTGAGAGAAGGAAAAGGGGATGGGAAATGGTGAAGGAGGGGGGTGGGGGGCATTACTGGAAGTTTGACAAATGGATGTTCATGCCATCAGGTTGGAGGCTACCCAAATGGAGTGTGAGGTGTTGTTCCACCTACCTAAATGTGGCCTCATCACGACAGTGGAGAAGGCCATGGGTGAACATATCTGAATAGGAAGTGGAATTAAAATGGGTGGCCACTGGGGAGCCTGCTTTTTCTGGCGGATGGAACGTAGGGTCTCACCGATATACAGGAGGCTGCACCAAACACAGTACATGACCCCAACAGATTCACAGTTGAAGTGTTGCCTCACCTGGAAGGACTGCTTACGGCCCTGAATGGTAGGGAGGAGGTGTAGCACTTGTTTTGCATGCAAGGATAAGTGGTAGGAGGGAGATCAGTGGGGAGGGATGAATAGACAAGGGAGTTGTGTAGGGAGCGATCCCTGCGGAAAGCAGAAATTTGGGGTGGGGGAGGGAAAATGTGCTTGGTGGTGGGATCCCAATGGAGGTGGCGGAAGTTTCAGAGAATATGTGCTGGACGCGGATGCTGGTGGGGTGGTAGGTGAGGACTAGAGGGACCCTATTCCTGGTAGGGTGGCGGGAGGATGGGGTAAGAGCAGATGTATGTGAAATGGAAGCGATGCCGTTGAAGGCAGCGTTGATGGTGGAGGAAGGGAAGCCTCTGTCTTTGAAAAAGGAGGACATCTCCTTCATTGTAGAATGCAAAGCCTCATCCTGAGAGCAGATGCGACGGAGAAAGAGGAACTGAGAGAAGGGGGTGGCATTTTTACAAGTAACAGGGTGGGACAAGGTATAGTCCAGGCAGCTGTGAGAGTCTGTGGGTTTACAATAGACATCGGTGGATAAGTTGTCTCTAGAGATGGAGACAGTGAGATCGAGAAAGGGGAGGGAGATGTTGGAAATGGACCAGGTAAATTTGAGGGCAGGGTGGAAGTTGGAGGCAAATTGGATGAAGTTGACGAGTTCAGCATGGGTGCAGGAAGCAGCACCAAATGCAGTCATCGATGTAGCTTAGGAAATGTGCGGGATAATCACCAGTGTAAGCTTAGAACATGAACTGTTCCACGTAGCCAAGAAACAGGCAGGCATAGCTAGGACCCATGTGAATGCCCATGGCTACTCCTTTTGTTTGAAGGAAGTGGGAGGAGCCAAAGGAGAAATTATTAAGAGTGGGGACAAGTTCTGCTAGATGGAGGAGAGTGGTGGTGGAGAGGAACTGGTTGGGTCTGGTATCCACAAAAAAAAACCCAGAGCTTTGAGGCCTTCCTGGTGGGGAATGGAGGTGTATAGGGACTGGACCTCCGTAGTAAAAATAAGATGTTGGGGGCCAGGGAACCTGAAATCATTGAAAAGATCCAGAGCGTGTGAAGTGTCACAGATGTAGGTAGGAAGGGACTGAACTAGGGGATGTTTCAGGCTGAGTTCCTGGCCTGGCAGCATTTTGTGAGTGTTACTCCAAATGCAATACACTAAACTGGAAGAAATGCAGTTAAAATTCAGCTTTCCCTGGAAGGACAGATGGGGACTTTGGATGGTGAGGAGCGATAAAGTAATAGGGAGAGAGTTGGATCTCCTGCAGTTGCATAGAGATTTGTCAAGAAAGGAGAAATGATTTGTGCAGGTAGAAGAGCAAACCAGAGCCCAGTAGCATACTCCTCCTATTTCTTGTATCAAGGCAAGATATAACAGTCAGGACTTGATATGAATTTGACAATTTCAGATAACCAGCCTCTCCTGATTGTGTTGGAACTGACCATTTCTCATGTAAGATCATCCACTTTAACCAAATGTTTCTCTCCACAGATGCTGTCTCAGCTGCTAGGTATTTCCATTGTTCTTTTGTTTCAGGTTTTCAGCTACTGCTGTGTTTGGTCTCATAGTTGTAGTATTTTTTGTTTTATATACTAATTATTTTTATTCATCTACTAACCACTCATTTCCTTTGAACTTAACCTCCTCACTTCAATTGCGCTCTCTCAAGTATTAGACATTTCGACCCCAAAAAAAGATGCTAGCTGTCTACTCCATCTGTACTTCTCAAATCTTATGGATTTCTTATAAATCTCTCCCCTTAGCATCTGCCACTCCAGAAAAAACAACCTAAATTTGTCCAACATGCTATCATAGCACCTGTCCTGTAATCCAGCATCCTAACAAGCTGCTTCCCAACCCTTTCAAAACTTCCACATCCTTCCTATTGTGGGAAGAATGGAATGCAATACTCCAGAGCAGTCTAACTAGAATTTTGTAGAGCTGCAACATAATCCCTGACTCTTTAACTCAGGGCCTTAACTCATAAAGGCAGGCATGCTGTATGCCTTTGTTACTATTCTCTCAATCTGTATATCAACACTGTTAACAGTGTACTGTCCCTTCTCATTAGATCTACAAAAATGCAACACCTCATACTTGGTTGAATTAAACTGTATCTGCCATTTCTCTGTCCATGCTGCCCCTCGCAAGGTTGGTTTAAATCTTCCCCATATTTCCTCTCATGGTACGAAGTTAGTTTAAATTCTTGCCAAGAGTAATAGCAAACTGGCTTATGAGGATATAGGTCTCAATTCATTTCAGGTGCCACCTCTATGGCCTGCACAGGTAACCCCCTCTGAGGACCTTTCCAAATATACCAGAACCTAAAGCCTCTCTTTCTGCACCATCTCTCCAGCTATGCATCCACTTGTAGTAACTTCTTTTTAACTTGCTCATTGAGTGTGATAGCGAGAGTATCATAAAATATTACCGTCATCAAAGTATAAAGTAGCGTAGTTTTATTCCTACATCATTTAAGTAACTTTTTGATGGTCATAGTAGAATCACCTCTTAGTGATATGAAAGGAGATTTCAGTCTGTTTGAAAAGCTTGGAATTAGTTGGGGCTAGGACTTGAAACTACACCTTGCATGGTATCAGCTACAGCAGTTGAATATATATTTTGGATTTTGTATTATTTTGATAAGAAGCTGAAAACCTTCAGATCTAAATATTACTCTTTAAAAGTGTATGAATGACTTTTACGTTTTGCCATCTGTTGCTGGGAATGTTCACACAATCTCTCACAGATGTATCTGATTTTCAGGTAAAGTTCCTGGAGATGACTGTCCATTGGTTTGGGGCCAGTGCTCTCACTGTTTCCACATGCATTGTATCCTGAAATGGCTGAATTCTCAGCAAGTACAGCAGCATTGTCCGATGTGTCGACAGGAGTGGAAGTTCAAGGAATGACAAGATGCTGAAGAAATTGAGAGAGGAATCTTGCAAGCTCATTCAAACCTTGGTTCTCAGAAAAAGAGAAAAGCAATCATGAACTTCAGCATGTTACCAGAAGATTAAGGCATACTTAATATGTAACATAATGTAAATATTAGTAAGTTGGAAGAACTAATCTACATTATAGTTGGAAAGACAGATGAGCAGCTGGATGCCTGTTTTACATGAGAAACCAATGTGATGTGTTGATTACCAACTATAACAATTTATGGGCAATTGATAAAGTATTTTGTTTTATATATGTTATTGTTCTGTGCTTCTTACTTCTCAAAGTTATGGCTGTAATTTTAAAAATATCAATTCCTATATAAGAAAGCAGGGAAACTGTCAGCTGCACCTTTGCCAAAATAATATGCTGAGGGAGCAATGTTTAAAAATATACATTCCACAGTTAGCCAATCTGATTCTGGTTACAAGGAATAGAAACATTGAAATATAGAAAACCTACAGCACAATACAGGCTCTTCGGCCCACAATGCTGGGTCAAACATGTACTTAAATACAATACACTGCTTTTAGAGTTGTCATTCAGACCATCATCCCTAACTGCTGCATTCTGAAACCCAGTCATTTCAAAATTTTCTTCCCTTTTCAAAAATGGATAAGGCTTCTTTCTGTGACAGTGCCTTTTGTGGCTTAACAATTTCCTCTATAAATAACAGCTTAAATGTAGCTCTGAATCTGGAACCCCCTGCTAAAGTTAACGGCCAGTGACTTCCTCTTCCTGATGCATAGTTCTACCCTCCTGAACTATTCATTCAGTTGCCACATGGAGCTTGTATTCTGTTTGCAAAAAAAAAAGCTTCTGTGAAGTCCGCAAGTTCTTGAATACATATACTTGCCCATATAGAGAGTTGCAAGGGGAATCTTGAGTTGATCATCACCACTGTTCCCATGCATGGAAGTCAATCATTTAGCTTTCAATTATTGTGAAATAAAGCAAAAGTTTTTGCTACCTTATGAGTCACATTAATATGATATATTTGAATCAAATCAGATAATGTATCAAAGGCACAAGATTATTTGGCACAGTGTTAGGTGTGCAGTATTTAATTTATATAAGTGAAACATTTACAATACATTTCTGGCAGTAACTAGACAATGGCTAGCAATTGTTGCTCAATGAACATTTCATGAGTGTTAGAATTGCTTTCACAAAGTTCTAGAAGTTCATGCAAAGCTGTCAAGTTAAAACATCACATATTTACAACCTTTACTTGTAGTTTCATACAAAAAGGAAACGGTTTTGTATAGTAATTTAATTTGCGCAGTCATGCAACAGTTCCAAAAATAGCTAATATTTTCAAATAGATTGCATGAGGAGGACAATATGTAATAATTACACAAAGTATTATGGGTGCTGGCCAATAAGTTATGAAGACATAATAAAAATCAAGTCACATTTTGCTATCAAACAAAACCAGATACATGAGTTCGATGGTGTTCCATTGCATTGAAAGGAGCCAACTTATGTTTTATAAGTGTGGCATTTTAAACGACATACTTAGATATCTCTCTTCCAGAGGTATCATAAGGTGCTTTACTAAATAGAGAAGAAAGGAAAGGAACCCAAGCAGCAGGCTTGCAATAATATCAGGTAATAACTTTAATCATGGGCATGTGGCAATATTGGAACTATCCATTCCATTATGATCTGCCTTATTTGTATAAAGAATAAATTATTTTAAGATTTATAGTCAAAAGCCTCAAGGAAATTAAGACTGAATGGAAAACAGTTTATATCACTATAGAAATAGAAGATTGCACTTTTGTTTTCAACCCAATGAGAGTTAACGTGTAACACACATAAAAGTTGCTGGTGAACGCAGCAGGCCAGGCAGCATCTCTAGGAAGAGGTGCAGTCGACATTTCAGGCCGAGACCCTTCGTCAGGACTAACTGAAGGAAGCGTGAGTAAGGGATTTGAAAGTTGGAGGGGGAGGGGGAGATCCAAAATGATAGGAGAAGACAGGAGGGGGAGGGATGGAGCCAAGAGCTAGACAGGTGATAGGCAAAAGGGATACGAGAGGATCATGGGACAGGAGGTCCGGGAAGAAAGACAAGGGGGGGACCCAGAGGATGGGCAAGGGGTATATTTAGAGGGAGAAAAAGGAGAGTGAGAGAAAGAATGTGTGTATAAAAATAAGTAACAGATCGGGTACGAGGGGGAGGTGGGGCATTAGCAGAAGTTAGAGAAGTCGATGTTCATGCCATCAGGTTGGAGGCTACCCATACGGAATATAAGCTGTTGTTCCTCCAACCTGAGTGTGGCTTCATCTTTACAGTAGAGGAGGCCGTGGATAGACATGTCAGAATGGGAATGGGATGTGGAATTAAAATGTGTGGCCACTGGGAGATCCTGCTTTCTCTGGCGGACAGAGCGTATATGTTCAGCAAAGCGGTCTCCCAGTCTGCGTCGGGTCTCGCCAATATATAAAAGGCCACATCGGGAGCACCGGACGCAGTATATCACCCCAGCCAACTCACAGGTGAAGTGTTGCCTCACCTGGAAGGAGTGTTTATATTCCGTCCACACTCAGGTTGGAGGAACAACACCTTATATTCCGTCTGGGTAGCCTCCAACCTGATGGCATGAACATCGACTTCTCTAACTTCTGCTAATGCCCCACCTCCCCCTCGTACCCCATCTGTTACTTATTTTTATACACACATTCTTTCTCTCACTCTCCTTTTTCTCCCTCTGTCCCTCTGAATATACCCCTTGCCCATCCTCTGGGTCCCCCCTCCCCTGTCTTTCTTCCCAGACCTCCTGTCCCATGATCCTCTCGTATCCCTTTTGCCAATCACCTGTCCAGCTCTTGGCTCTATCCCTCCCCCTCCTGTTTTCTCCTATCATTTTCCATCTCCTCCTCCCCCTCCAACTTTCAAATCCCCTACTCACTCTTCCTTCAGTTAGTCCTGACGAAGGGTCTCGGCCTGAAACGTCGACTGCACCTCTTCCTAGAGATGCTGCCTGGCCTGCTGCGTTCACCAGCAACTTGTATGTGTGTTGCTTGAATTTCCAGCACCTGCAGAATTCCTGTTGTAAGAGTTAACGTGTATCTTTTTTCCCCTCAAATTATGATGATGAAAACTAGCCAGGAATGAATTAAAGGGAAGGTGGGAGCAGGGAGGGAGGTTGAGTGCCTTTGAACCTATACAATAGACATTTATCAATGTATCATAAAGACTAGAACAATTGTGAACATTTAAAAAGTGTGCTTTTTCTGAGCACGAGTTGGAATTTCCTTTATGATCCATCTTGCATATATAGAATTGAGAACAAGGGAAAAAATTAGCCACAGATTCACTCAGTAAAAGTCCTTAGAAAAGTATGTATATTAGAGTGGTGCTTGTTCAATCCAGACAATTTTCTTTTGCTCATCCTTTATTGCTGCTTTTACCGTAGTTACAAGTGAATCAAGATCGCTCCAGCTATCAGGAATACATTTATATAGGCATGGAAGTGTGTCCAGTAAAATCTCCTCCCTTCGAGAGCACTCCACCAGCAAATCCTCTGTAACTCCATATTTCTGCAAGATTTTTCTAAAAACAAAATTAGATTAATTAGGGAAAAAAAACACAGAATTTGCTGCTACAAATATCTAAAAAACCAAACAAAATGTGAAAAAACTAACAACTTGAAGTGAGGCAGGTTGATCCCTCTCCAGACCTATAAATCTGTAGCTAGGTCTTTAAACCAAGTAGCGAAGGAAGAAGTTCAGGTGAAGGAAGGTTAATAAAAGAGAATGGGCAAGGTGGTAATGTAAGATAGTAATAGGTGTAATAACAAGTGTGTGACAGGACTGTATATGGCCAGAATTGGGAAAACAGTAAAATAATTGTAAACTCCAAATCTGATGCACATAATATTTGCTGCAAGATAGATGGCTGATAAAATTAAATTGGTATGATCTGAAACCAATGACCGAGACATAGTTGCAAGATCATCAAGGCTGGGAACTAAATATGCCAGGGTACCTGACATTTTGGACAGATCAACAGAAAGGAAATGATGATTGCATAGCTCTGTTAATAAAGGATGAGCTCAGGAAAGGAGTGATATATGATCTTGGGCCAAAAGACCAAATAGTTGAATGAACACAGGTGAAGATAAGAAATAATTGCCTGAATTACTAAATAGATTCAAGGTCAAGTTGATTTTTTGGAGGACAGGGAGTTGGGGATTAAAAGGAACAGACAGAAAAACGGGGATGAGGCTGAGATCTGGTCAACCAAGAACCTTTTAGTCTGGATGGTGAAGAAAGAAGTAGTGCCAATCAAGGTTAGAAAAGGCAAGTGAGAATGATTTAATTTATGAAATTGGTGTGACATAAGGTACAGGAGGCTAGTAGGCCAATCAGTCTCTTGAGCCTGCTCTGCCTCTCAGTGAGACCATTCCTGACCTTAGCATTACTTTCCCATTCCCTCCTCATATTCTTCAACTTCTGCATATGTCTGACAAGATCTATCTTGCATATCAACTTCACATTCATAGCTCTCTGGCATAGAGAACTTAAAAAATTAATGAAACTCAGGAAAGAAACACCTCCTCCTAGCATAACTGGTTGACCTAAACATATACTCTCTTCTTCTAGACACCCAGCTAGGGGAAATATGTTCCTAACATCAACCATGTTGATCCCCTTCACATCTTATATTTTGATAAAATCTCTCACACTGAGTACAGGCTCAACATGCTGAGATTGATTAGTCTATCCCTTTCAGAGTCAGAATCAGGTTTATTATCACTAATATATGTTGTGAAATTTGTTTTGAGTACAGTAAAATATACTATAAAGCACTATAAGATAAAAATATAAATAGGGAAAAAAGGCAAAAACAGTGTGGTAGTGTTCAGGGATTCATGGACAATTCAGAAATCTGAAGGCAGAGGGAAGAAGCTGTACTAAAACATCGAGTGTGTGTCTTCAGGCTCCTGTACCTGCCTGATGACAGTAATGAAAGGAAAGCATAACCTGGATGGTGGGGGTTGTTAGTGATGGATGCCACCTTTTTGAGACATTGCCTGTTGAAGATGTCCTCAATACAGGGGAGGATAGTGCCCATGATGTGGCTGGCCAATCTTCTGCAGCTTTTCCTGATCCTATGCATTGGCATTTCAATAGCAGTTAGAATGCTCTCCATTGTGCATCTGTAGAGATTTGCTTGAGTTTTTGCTGACATGCCAAATCTTCTCAAACTCCAAATGAAATACAGCCGTTTGGTGTGCCTTCTTTGTAATTGCATCAATAGGTTGGGCACAGCATAGATCTTCAGAGAAGTTGACACCCAGGAACTTGAAAGTGTTTCTCCTTTCCACTGCTGACTCTTCAATAAGGTCTGATATGTGTTCCCCCTCCTGAAGTCCACAATCAATTCTTTGGTCTTACTTTCAGTGAAAGGTTGTTCCTGCAACTCCACTCAATCAATCGATTGATCATCTTCTTGCACGAATCTTTATCCTTGTGAACCTTCTTTGCACCATTTCTAATGTTAGCACATAATGTTAAGTATGGAGACTGAAACAAATACATACCAAAAAATGTATGTAGATATTCCAATGCAGTCACACTGGTATCCTGCATACTTGCATTAAAAAAGCTCCCTACTTTTCCCGAACACTTGTAATAAAGGTGAACATTTCATTAGCCTTGCTGTACCTGCATTCCAACTTTTTGTGCCATAATGAAGACCTTCAGATCACTACGAACTGAAAAAGTAAACAACCAGATCTAAGCCATGACCTCAACAGACATCTCAGCTCAGTGTCATTGTGACTGGAAGTCTTATAGTGGGTTAGAAATTAAATACAATGATAATCTTTGCAGCCATACAAGAATCAGTCAGATGAAATTACCTGCAGGTCAACTTGAAGAAATTGTCTGAGCTCAGTTACAAGCTGATATAATTATGACAGGGGCTGCTACCTAAACTGGAGGCCACTCTGAGCTGCAAAATGCTGCAGAAGCAGTTTTTTAAATGCGATGCCAAATTGCCAAAAATAAAAGACTTGCAAACAAATTGCACACATGCAAATTGGCTTGCAGAAAATGTAGCACCATGGTCCTGAAAAACGTTGTCTCGTTTTTATTGTGTACTGTACCAGCAGTTATGGTTGAAATGACAATAAAAAGTGACTTGACTTGACTTGACTTGAAATCTTGATCTTCTGGTTTGAAGAATCCCTGCTATGTTTTTTAAGTCAATGATGAATATAAATCTTTAGGAATTTAGCAAGAGGCATGAAGGAGAAGACATTGAAAGTGAATTGCATCCACTCATCTGCTGTTAATGCCACTTCAAACAGATTTAAACCCAGGAGACGCAAGAGATTTAAAACCTGCTCATACTGGGTTGCTGTATCTATTGTGCAGAACATGCAATAAAATGTCTCATACATACACAAGAGTACTTTTGTGTTTTCTAAAATTGTAAAGTAGCAGAAGTCCTGCATATAAGCAAAATCTGAATCTCCTATCAACTACTAAAGAGAAGCAGTTCATAAAAATTATCTGATGAAAATTACGTAAGGCAGCTTTCTCTTTTAATATTTCATTTGTTTTTACAATCTAAGCACTAATATGAAAATTCTTAGTATTTAAAGTAATTGAGACTATAATTAGACCAGTCAGCCCATCAAGTTTGCTCCACCATGTCTGATTTATTATCCCTCTGAACTCCATTCTCCTGCCTGTAACTTTTGACACCCTGACGCACCAACTTATCAACCTCCTCTTTAAATATACCCAACAACTTGGCCTCCACAGCCATCTCTGGCAATCAATCCTCATCTTCCGACTGAAGAAATTCCTCCCCATCTCTTTCTAAAAGGATATCCCTCCATTCTGAGGATGTGCCCTACGGTGCTAGACTTCCCCATTTTTGGAAACATCCCCTCCACATTGACTCTATGTTCATCAGGTTGCAATGAGATTCCAGACATCCCATCTGTCCCAGAAGTTCCGGGAGTCTCCCGCAAATTGATGATGCTACCTCCCTGAAATGAGTTTTTGCATGGTGGGATGTCTGAGATTCCCTCCCATGCTTCTGAACTCCAGCAAGTACAGGCCCAGGGCCATCAAACATTCTAAATTAGAAGCCAAGGCTTCCTTCTGATGATATACAGTATACAAATTACTAGTATCTTGAAAAATGATAACAGATAAACCACATAATGATATGCTAGAAAAGATTTAATAATAGCTGAAAATATGTGAATATTGTACCTTACACAGATTTCACCCAGTTCAAATTGCAGAGACGCAATTTACATTTCTAAAGTTGATTTCCAAAACCAGCAGATCAATCACTCTAATAGATTTAATGGTAAAAAACAGGTCACAGAAGATGCTGCTTTACAATTTGAACTGAACAAAAGCTTATTTCAACTTCCGTTTTTTTCAAATGTCACAGACAAAAGTCTTACTTTGCATAAGTGAATAGGATACAGTGAAAATTTTCCAACAACATAAATTTGCATACATCGAAACCGTATAAGGTTTGCTTGATCATATAAAAAAAATCTTATGCGGAAGTTTATGGTGGGGCAGTTCCTGAGTCTGTGTGATCAAACATGCGTGTAAGTCTTTTGTTGCTGCAAAACCAGATACTCTGATTACAGGAGCTGTTACTTTTTCCAGGACTGCTGGAACTCAGCAAGTCACACAGCATCTGTGGAGGCAAATGGACGGGCAACATTTCCGGTCCAAACCGGACGAGACCTCCTGACCTTCAGTGTGCAGGGACCCAATTCAAAATGTTAGCCATCCCTTTGCCTCCACAATGGGGTTTCACCCACTGAGTTCTTCCAATAGCTTACTTATTCCTCCGGATTCCGGTATTTGCTATCTCTGTCTCTCCATTTTTTTGTTAATGAACCCAACAACTTCTACCTGTAAGGCTGAAGCAGGATGTGTTTGTAAGTCTGAGTTGCAGTCATCTATCACACGCCTTGTTTGTTAGCAGCTCTTAAGAAATCATTAAAAGAAAAATTCCTATAAATGAACAACTGATGATGCAACTCCTTCTCTAACAACAATACAAATCTCGTAATGAATGAGATAATATTTAAAAGACAAATACATTTTCAAATTGTAATCAATGCAAGAGAGTAAATAACATTGATACATAATTCAACAATAATCTTAGCTTTTGGGGGTCAAGTAATACTCACTTAATTTTCTTAATGTTCTTTTCGCAGAGGTGAATGACAATGATAATGGGATAGATCTCAACATTATGTAACTGTTTCACACAGTCCAGACCGAGTTCCAACAGGCAGTGGACATTCTGCATTTAAATACCATAGAATTTAGTTTTTCATTCTGTTAGCTCATCAGTAATATGAAGTGATATGTAGAAAATGCTTAATCCAAATTGATATTGATGTGGCTGCTTTTGAATGAAAACAAATTAATTCAAGTCACAGTTGGTCCAATTGCAAATACAATACGGTGGATTCCAGTGCAGTAGGACACATTGCGATCAGTACATTCTCATCCAATTAGCTGAAGATTCGTGGAAATAGTTAAAAAGGTGTAAAAGAAGACAAACTACTGTTTAACTGAGTAACAAATTATGTACTTAAATGAAAAAAACAGAACAAATTAGAACACCATTAATAGTATTACCCTGCTATAACACGATGTATTAGTTCCCAATGGTTATCGACAGAGAAATTCATCCAGTGTACACTGCCATGTTCTTTTGCTTGATTTGGTAAATGAACAAAATCTTACTTCAGTGGTGGGCAAGTTGTCAGAGAAGATCTTGAGAGGCAGGATTTATGAGCATTTGGAGAGATATAATCTGATTAAGGATAGTCAGCGTGACTTTGTCAAGGGCAGGTTGTGCTTTATGAGCCTAATTGGATTTTTTGAGGAGGTAACAAAACACATTGATGAAGGTAGAGCAGTGGATGTAGTGTTAACAGATTTCAGTGAGGCATTTGATAAGGTTTCCCATACAAGGCTCATTTAGAAAGTAAGGAGGCATGGAATCCAAGAAGACCTTGCTTTGAGGATGCAGAATTGGCTTGTCCACAGAAGGCAAAAGGTGGTTGTAGATGGTTTGTATTCTGCACGGAGTTCGGTGGCCAGTGGTGTTCCGCAGGGATCTGCTTTGGGACCCCTCCTCTTGGTGATTTTTATAAATAACGTGGATGAGGAAGTAGAAGGGTGGGTACTAGTAAGTTTGCTGATGACACGAAAATTGGGGGTGTTGTGGATAGTCTGGATGGTTGTCAGAGGATACAGTGAATACAGAACTGGGCTGAGAAGTGGCAGATGGAGTTCAACCCAGATAGGTGTGAAGTGGTTTATTTCGGTAGGTCAAATTTGAAGGCAGAATATAATAATAATGGTAAAACTCTTGCCAGTGTGGAGGATCAGTGAGATCTTGGGGTCTGTGTCCATAGGACACTCAAAGCTGCTGTGCAGGTTGACAGCGTGGTTAAGAAAGTACGTGGTGTGATGGCCTCATTAATCGTGGATTGAGTTCAAGAGCCGTGAGGTAATGTTAAAGCTATATAAGACCTTAGTTAGACCCCACTTGGAGTACTGTGTTCAGTTCTGGTCATCTCACTACAGGAAGGATGCCGATACTATAGAGAGGGTGCAGAGGAGATTTGCAAGGATGTTGCCTAGATTGGAGAGCGTGCCCTATGAGAATAGGTTGAGTGAACATGACCTTTTCTCCTTGGAGCGACGGAGGATGAGAGGCGACCTGATAGAGGTGTATCAGATGATGAGAGGCATTGAGCATGTGGATAGCTAGAGGCTTTTTCCCAGGGCTGAAATGGCTAAAACGAGGGGGCATAGTTTTAAGGTGCTTGGAAGTTGATACAAGGGGGATGTCAGAAATAAGTTTTTCACACAGAGAGCGGTGGGTGCGTGGAATGCACTGCCAGTGAAGGTGGTGGAGGCAGATACAACAGAATCTTTTAAAAGACTCTTAGATAAGTACGTGGAGCTTAGGAAAATGAAGGACTATACAGTAGGATAATTCTAGGCAGTTTCCGGAGTAGTTTACATGGTTGGCACCATATTGTGGCCCGAAGGGCCTGTAATATGCTGTAGGTTTGTATGATTCTATGAAAATCAGCGCAGACACCTAGAGCAGATAATGGGCTGTCTTCATTTATTCTTTCAATGACTGCACTCTCCAAATCTTCATTTTCACAGTGTCATTCAAGGAGATTGCCGATTCCTTCAAGTTCTTCATAATTCCCAACTTGTTGAAGTTGTGAAATTGTTTCATTTTTACTCCCAGCTGTTTCTGGTATCTCCAAACCCGAATGCTTAAAAATGTAGTGAGCAAAACAGTTCTGAATTACCCTTCTGCTTATTTCTCACCAACACTCAGTGACAAAAATCACTTTTTTTTGAACACAAAACACATGCAACTGACGGTATTTAAAACCTGTTCACTCTAATTACACTGGAGTGTCTAACAGCCACACAACTGCACGTGACTGACGCTGGTTAGAAACTGTTCGGCAACAGCCTCCTACCCAAATTAAGTGACATCTTATCCCAAATAAACAAAGGGAATCCTGGATAGTTTCAAGATTATTAATTGTGCTTTAAGAGTTGGCCCAAATAAGTGACTGTCTCAATTAACCAATGGTTCAATCAACTGAAATCCACTGTAATGATTAATAGGAGAAAACCAAATATTAAGCTGATTAAGAGTGAATGGCAGAGACATACAGCCTCATCTCAAAATTGAACATCAGACTTTTTGATGAGCTTTCAGACAGCACAAATGAAACTGCCTCAGAGGGAAAGAAATACAGCTTACATGAAAATAAGTTTGAAGAGAGAGAAAAAAATAAACAAATAACTTGAATGAGAATAAAATCAAACATGCAGCAATAATTTTCCCTGTTAATTTATTGGTTAAACATAACACTTTTTATTAATTTGAATCAGGAATGTCTCAGTTTTATCCCAAGTTATTCCAGAATCAATTAATCTCAATTGTGCTTCAGTTGCAATAAACGTCATTAAGTCTGGAAGGAGAATGTCAGATATGTTTTCTGTTACTATTAATTACTTGTAAAACTTGCTTTGTATTTTCCCATTCTGGGCACTGTATTTAAATGAAATGATATTATCCTGAGCTGTTTCTCTTCAGCAGAGTAAACGATTAAATGGAATTCTTGCAGCATCTCTAAGAAGAGAGAATTCCTGCAGCATCTCGGCCCGAAACGTCGACTGTACCTCTTCCTAGAGATGCTGCCTGGCCTGCTGCGTTCACCAGCAACTTTTATGTGTGTTGCTTGAAATTCCAGCATCTGCAGATTTCCTCACGTTTGCGTTTTTAAAATGGAATTCTTGTTGGCTTCCATTTATATTGGTTATGGAAGTGGGATGTTTAAAGAGATTAGCTTTATTTGTCACATGTACATTGAAATATACTGTGAAATTCATTGTTTTGTGTCAAATCAAATTAGCCAGACAGCCTGCAAATGTCACCACACTTCTGGTGCCAACATAGCATGCTCACTACTTATTAACCCTAACGGTACATCATTAGAATGTTGAACAAAACTGCAGCACCCAGAGGAAACCCATGTGGTCATCGGGAGAAAGTACAAACTCCTCACAGAGGCGGAAATCAGACCCCCATTTGGTGACTGCTGCTGTCGTAAAGGGATTGCACCAACTGCTACACTGCCATGCTGCCCATGTCGATGGGATAAATGGGCATTGTTTACCTTTCAGTTTCTTGTACCTAAAAAAGCATGCATTTATAAAGTGTATGTGCTAATGTAGAATGTATGCATTAAGTAAACCCAAGTGGATTCTACAAAAGAATAGACAAAAGCTCTCAGCTACTGAGTGGCACTGAAATTCACCTTCCATAACTTTTTAAGTTTTTTTGACTCCTTTATCAATACATTAGACCAGGGGTTCCCAAGCTAGGGTCCACAAACCCCTTGCTCAATGGTATTGGTAAATGGCATAAAAAAGGTTGGGAATCCCTGCATCAAGCAACGAAAAGTGGGAACAATGGGAAAAGTGAGAAAGAAACAGCGTTAACCTATTTTGTAGAAGTAATCTTCAATATTACTCAAGAAGTAGGAGAGTTAAACAAGAATTGTTAAGGGAAGAATAATAAAGCAAACCAAAGAACATTGAAAGAATGCTAAAATCCAAATTAGTCACAATAATTGGCATGAAATTTACAATATTACCTTGGCAACTACTGTCTCGACTCCCTTCCTTGTGTAACAGGATCGAAGGAAATTCTGTGCTTCTTGCACACCCAAAATTTCTCCTCTTTTGTTTTTCTCAGTATACTCAGTGTTGTTCAAGCACTCTAAAGAAATAAACAAAGATTTTTCTGAGCAAATAAATAAAACCTATAAATTACAATAATGCATATTTTATTTTGAAGCATTGGAACATTTTTTTGGGACTTGCGTGTGTGATATGCAATTTCTTTCAGGTTAAATACTCTAAGTATATACACTCCAGCTTTCTGTAAACTTAAGTTTAACAAGGTGTAGTCCCTCAGTGCAATGTTCTGCCTTGCCAGGCTGTTTTCAATTAATTATCACCCATGTCCTGAGCCAAAGTTCTTCCATTAATTTCCAGCATTGGTGCGAATTTAAACTAAGGCTGAACATATAAATATCTCTACCTCAAAAAAATTCTACATGAACATTTAAATAAGTTATTTTTTCCATTGCATATTTTCATCAAAATGGTATGTGCTACTTAAAAACACCTTACCAGATATACATTTTTCATATTCCGGTAGATCTTTCAGTTTCTCAAGCACAACTTTTCCAATTCGAGTGGGTGCTATAATCACTGGTCTTAGAGATGGTGGATGGCAAGGCCTGACCAGTGAATAAGGCATTAAAGTAAAGCAATTTCCAACAGGCTGGCTACCTAAAACAAAATAATGTAACAATATAAAATATGGAACACAATAGTTATGTGATCATTTTGCATGTAAATCCAAAATTTCAATAACAAATTATGACATTGGACAACAATTTTTTTCTTCTTCACAATTTCTGTTTTTTTGTTTATGATAGACCGCTTGAAACTGAACGCAAACATAATTTCAGACTACTTGTATAATGTAGGAATTTGGAGAAACAAGAAATTAACTTTTATTGGGTATGATAGGTTTAATTGCATAATGGTGCTGATGCTTTGCAAAAGTTCAACTACACTAAAAAAAAGTTTTGTTGATGATTTTCATTTGTACTCAGTGCCCAGACTTCTCACTTAAGTGTTCAACAATGATCAGCCAGCATTGATGGATTCAAGGTGTCCTGTACCATCTCTCCATAACTGGTGTTCTGGTGAAACCTCTCACCATGCTCATCACTGACAGCATCAAGATTTGCAAGGAAGAAGTCTACATGGGAATGCAGAAAATGGATCTTTAGTGACATGTTGCACTTCATGGCTTTGTATGCTTGAAGCATGTTGTCAACCAGTTGCACATAGTTCGGTGCTCTGTATTCAGGAAGCAAAACCTTTGTTGTTCAGTATGATATAAAATAGTACCTCTGACACCAAGCCAGTAAGGACAATATGAGCAACACATACAAAATGCTCAAGGAACTCAATAGGTCGTGCAGCATCTATGGAAGGAAATAAGCAGTTGACACTTCAGGCTGAGACCCTTCCTCAGGAATTTGTCTGTGTTGATAACAATATGAAATTGTGTCAGTTACGATATAGTTCCTCATCAAATGAATTACAAAGAAAAAAAATGCTCATATTTAACAGCACCTTTCTACAAAAGGATAGAGATTTAAATGGAAGTGAATTATTGGGCTTATATTTGACCTGAGCCTATCTTGCATTTGAAGATTTTTTTTTGCATTATTAACTTACCATTTGAATGACGACTAGCTAAAGGCATAATAAACAGTAACACCATTTGTCATAATAGATATAGTTTAGTATGCAACACCTGAATCTGACCTTGCTCTTTGTCAGGGTCGATGATGCCATAGTCAAATGATAACCACAGTGGATTTCTTTGACTTTTGTCTGTACTGACAATTCGCACAAGTTTATTTTGACTCGAGGAAGAACTTTTCTGCTTTTGCTGAAAAAACAAGCGCAGTACAGAAGATGAGGAAAAGCCAGGCACGAGTCTGGTTTGAAACAGTTTCAAACAATTAAATGGTTTTGTGACGAAGGGTCGGACAATGTGGGTGAAATTTATGTAAGTATTTAAATTCAGCTCTCTCCCTGATACAGTGTGTAGATGTTTGGACTCTCTCCCTCTCCCTGGTTCAGTGTGTGTGGATGGTCTCTGAGCTCTTTGTACTCTGGTTAGGCCACACTTGGAGTACTGTGTTCAGATCAGGTCGCGTCATTAGGAGAAGGATAAGAAAGTTGTAGAGAGAGTGCAGAGGATATTTATCTGAATACTGCCTGGATTAGAGATCATATCTTATGAAGGAAGGTTGAGCAAGCTGGAACTTTTCCCTTTGGAGCAAAGGGATGAGATGTGACTTGATTGAGGAATATATGATGATAAAAAGCATTGACAGAGTGGACAGCCAGTGCCTTTTCCCCAGGGTGTCAATGGCTAATACAAGAGGGCATAATTTTAAGGTGTTTGGAGGAAAGTTTTGGGGGGCATGTCAGAGGTAAGTTTTTTTATACAGAGTGGTAACTGGAGAGGACATGCTGCTGGGGGTGGTGATAGAGGCAGATACATTAGGGACATTTGAGAGACCCTTAGGTAGGTACATGAATGAAAGAAAAAATGGAGGGCCATGCGGGAGGAAGGGTTAGATTGTTCTTGAAGTAGTGAAAAGGTTAGCACAACATTGTGGGCCAAAAGGGCTTCTGTTTTGTACGATTTTATATTTTGTATTCTATAAGGTAGTTGCTGAGAGGGGTGCAGCTCACACAATATGATTTTATATATGAATGTCACGTACAGAGCATGTATGTACTTTGCAGTTAGGAGACATGCACGGCTTCTCAAGCATTACAACTCCGTTCAACAACTAGTCTGTTAGCTTCAGTGCTACATTTATGTTCGTTCTTTCCGAGGTTCATAAAGCAAACGCACATTATTCAATGTAATGCAGGCATATGGAAGTTGGATTAAATGTGATTACATGAGCATCGTAGGTACTCTTAAAGCCCCAACTCTGCAGTAAGTTGATTTAATCACAACCAGTCTATGCCACGTTTACTCCATATTTGTATCCATTGGTTTTACTTGCTATGTATGAAAACTTGATACAATAAATTATTCATTCTGTTAAGCAACACTGCTGAAATCCATCTCTCTAATTCAGATTGCCTTATTCATTTCATATCCTGGACGTTACTTATGGAGATGAATCTCAGTGTTAGTAATATTTATATGCAAATCAAAATACATCAGAACAATAGTTTTCAACTTTTTTGTTGCACAAGTTATTAATTGTTTTCCATTCCTCTTCACTTTGCTTAACTGATGAAATACTAACTCCCACTACTTATGAGAGGCTTTAAAAATATGTCTTAATAGTAAGTATTATTTCACCTTTTTAAGCAAAGGAATCTGTCGAGTCATATTCTGAATTGTTCCTATCAACAGCTGTTGAGCCCTAAACAGAAACAAGGCATGATCAATATTTTAAACTAAAAGAACATTGTTTCTTCACTTGCAGGAATCCTGATATCTCTCATGCATAGTCGAAGTCAATTGTAGAATTCCTGACCTATATACAGTAACTCAGCATAGACCAGGGAAAGAATTCTCATTGTGTTCCCAATGGCATTATGTTAACCAATACAATAAAGAGAGCATACATAGGTTGTTTTATAATTTCAAGCTTATGTAGTTCAATCACATCATATTGACTTCAGTATAAACTAAGAACAAAATTACAAAGAACTGTTCTAATACTATGAGTACCAGTAGAAGAAATGAGTTAACTCAGTACTGAGCAAACTTTCTAATATATATGGTTTGGTTACTTGCTGACTTGATTAGTTGAACTGTGTGACAGATCTTACTCAATGCATTTATAATTTTGGTTTTGCAACCTATGTTGTTGGATTCAAGAGAACAGAAATAGATTATGTGGCTTGTAGGTCAGGTCATGTTTAAGCTTTGATGCCTCCACGTTGTTAAATATATATCGACACTTAAGTAAGATGACCTTTAATAGATTGAAGCAAAGTTGCAGAAAAGGCTGACAGAATAGTGCAAAGAGCAATATTTTATTCATTGCTGCAATTTGCAAAAGTCATTGGTTTCTGGGATGAAAGCCAGTTTAAAATAGATTTGCATGTTATAGATTTTTGAAATGTTTAAATCATGTCATAAGAGTATACCTACAGAGCGAAATGGATCTTCTAGCCATTACAGTAAGAAATGCAATCATCTGGCGTGCTGAAGAGGTTAAATGATTTGAGTCTATCATTGGTAATCCAAAAATAGATTAACCTTCCGGCTGTATTTCACTGGTTTTCACAAACTATGTTGTGTTTGAATTTGGAAAAAATTAGAAGTGTGGTTTATGACCCTTCCATTAAATTTGAAAAAACTTGGAGGCCATTTATTCAGCATTTTCATATCATGTAATTTGACCATTTCCAGACTTATTTTACTTCTCTGTACTGTTGGTTGAGAGGAATGGAGTCATCGACACTAACGTTTTCTTCTCTTCCATTTTTACGTTGTTAGAATTGCCCAAGTCTTTTTAGTTTAGTTGACTAATTCTGTTTAGTTTAGTTTTTTTTGGGGGTGGGGTTTGTTCTTTTTTCTATTTTTTTTCTTTTTCATGATTTTCCTCCAGTTTTTTTTGTCCTGTATTATTCATTGTTACCCTACATGATTGGGAGTTTTGTCAACTTATACTATTTGGTTTTATAATTACTCATTTTAAGTATAACAATGTATTTCCAACAATTTTGTATTATTGCTATGTTACGTTTATATTTTATGAAACTAATAAAAAGATTGAAAAGAATATACCTACAGAGTAGTTTACTGTTATGTTTAAATTAATATCAGTCCTTAATTTTATTGTAGTTCAGTGCTCCAATCAAGGGACACGATTGGTTTGGTTACAAGACTCTGCTGCAGAAATAGGCATGATCCTGGGCTGAGTGGGAAGATGGTAAGCTCTGTGATTGGCCAGGGAATAAGTCAGAGATCAGAAATCTAGCCTTTTGAGAGAGAGGCCTGATGCCACAGAATCTGCAATTTCTGCAAAATTGCAATTTAGGTGGGGTCTTATAATTAAACTTAGGAACCACGGATCAAAGGAGACGGGAAAAATTGTATTTAAAATAATGATGCATGGCTTTGTAGCACCATTTCTCACAGATTTAGTTTTCAATTTTATTGAGAACTGAGTGAATTAATATCAATCAGTCTTAGTTATGCACTCTCCGGGCTGATTACAAAGTTAGCCAATCCATTCTCTCAACGCTAGGAAATATAAGGCAAAAGGAAAATAATTACCAAGAAAGGGATGGAACCAAGATTCAAGATTCAGGATGCAAGACTGTTTACTGTCTTTTCCTGTACGCAGGTGTAAAGGAAAACGAAATAATTGTCACTCCAGATCGAATGCAGAACAAAAAAAAACAATAAAATCACAATAAATATAAATATAGATTAAATACATAGATACCAGGCACAGGAGTGTCTGTGCATAAGGTGACTGACAGGAAATGATAAAGTAGTGTTGGTGAGAGGTGTGAAGTTTCTCTTTGGCCTTCTCTATACTGAAAGACTCACATATTCTGTTCACAGAGAACAAGTTCAAATATTTCTTGCAGCACCTAGGCAAATAATAGAGCAGCGTGTCAATGTTTAAAACAAATTTATTATCAAAGTGTGTGTAGGTCACCACATTCCACCTTGAGATTAATTTTCTTGTGGGCATTCACAGCAAATACAAAGAAACACTATAGAATCAACGAATAAAGCACATAAGACAAAGCACATAAGACAAGCTGTGTAATTACAAAAAAACAGATAATAATAACAATAAATAATTTTGACAGAATAGACAGTTTGGGGTTTTATTTTATTCCACAGCTGTGAGAACAGAGGTGGGGAAACAGTAAGAAACCATTCAATGTCGCTTCACCAATGAATGCAAAAGCCCAACATTTAACTCTTGTGCGCTATAGCTGTTCAACTCCCAGTGATCAATAAAAAAAAGGTATCAAAATGGACAAGCATTATATGATTAAAATATATTTTCATCATTTTTGCATGTTGCCGTAATTACTGCAAAGATCTAAGTAAATATGATTCACATTTACAGAAGGCATAGCTGATGTTACATTCTTACCTGTAGTAATTAGGAACAGAACCACCATCCATGTCAATCATTGTGTGGGGATGTACTCTGAATGTCTTCCACTCACTAGAGCCCCTGTACATAGTGTCAGTGACATGTAAGATATCATTGCATTGGACAAGAAATTCACCCAGGGCTCCACTGTTTTTATCAAGTGCCATGTTGACTCGGATGAAGAAGGAATCCCCTGAGGTAATGATCTTTTTTTCAATATTTGCCACCAGTGTTTGATAAGCTAATTAAACAAAGCATAACACAATATAAGTTCAGAGTTGTTAACTTCTGGATTCTTATATTTTATAAGATCATGAGGTTTAAAAAAGTAATTGCAAAGTTTTAAGCAACATTTTATTGCGTAAGGAAAACATTTCTTACCCATTAAAGAACACAAAACAACTTTTGAAAACTTAAAGTAATTACAACAAATAATCTAATGTAGTGCAAGGTCCACAAACATCAGTGTTTGCCTCATATTTGCTGCCCAAGTGCTGGAATTTACCTTATAAAAGATCATAACAGCCATGAAAATGTTGGTTGTATGTGGAAACAATTCTTTACCTTAACAAGTCTTTAGGAGCCATGAATCTATTTTTCGGTCTGTGTTGTATTTTGTGGCATGTTTATTACGGTAATCTGTCAGATGGGTTGGGGTGTGATAGAAACAAATGAGTATAGATCTGTATTCACTAGTGGTTAGTTATTGTTAGCCAGAGGGAGTGAGCCATGGGGAATGATATTTTTTCTGTTGGCCGCTTAAATATGCTAACTTTGCTAAATTTAGTTCGACCACTGATTACGCTTAGTATTGCTTAGTTATATCACTAATTAGAATGCTTAGTTATGCTGATTTGAGTGCTAAGATTGCTAGACTGCTAACTTAGTTGTGTTAGACTTTTATCGCTACAAGATCATTTGTCTTTGCTAGTTTTGTAATAAAGGATTGAATGTACCATTTTCGACTTGGAAATTCATTATTTGGAAGCGTGCCATACAGTGTCGAGTACCGTGGCCTAGTTTCTCAGTGGTTTTGGTTTGTTTTCAAGTAACCACTGCATCTTGTCAACAAAAAAATAATTATACCAAACAAACATCAGCCTACGGCAAAGATGGAGGATATGAAACAATAGTTGACCCAAACATGTTATATTGAAGGTCATGTTGCTGTAACAAGTGGATATGTGGCTCACCAAGGTACTGTATGTTCCTCTTGGAACAGCTATGGAAAAGGAAGGAACATTTTAAGTTGGAGGAAGAAATTGCTGTAGATTTGGCCAAAGTTAATGTGCTAAAGGCCTCAAATGTGGCAAGTGCTCAAAGTGATCCAGCGGGACAGTCCTATGTGAGTTCTTACACTGAAAAGGCACAAAGAAAAATAAGAGCACTCAATGTCAATGCTAATTTATTTCTTCCTCAAGTGCTTGTGAAACATGAATAAGATCTCCAAGAGGTAGTTCAGGGTGTTTACTCTCAGCCTGCACTAATGAGGCACTCTGAACCAATGTCATATCCAACAGCTCAAAGTGCTCATGGGGACATTAACTTACAGAATGGAAACACTCTTGCTTTCAATGACAGAGGTCAAAATAGTACAATCCATATTCTGAGGAAGCAAAATGAAATATCGACCTTATTTGTACAATAGAGACATGTTTCATCTTTGCCAAAAAGTGAGATTCAAATCTTCAATGGCAATCCATTGCAGTATCATGCATTCATGAGGGCTTTTGAAAATAGTTTTGAAGGCAAGACTGATGGTTATATAGGGACTGCTTCTCTTTCCTTGAATCATACACTAGAGGTCGCCCTGGATAACTTGTCCGACGTTGTCCAACATGTTGACCCTAGGGAAGGATATCTAAAAGCTAAGGCTTTACTGCAAGAAGACTTTGATGATGAACAGAAAATTGCTTCTGCCGACATGCAAAAGGCTCTTTCTTGGGTATCTGTTGGGTACCTATCAAATCTGAAGACATGAAAGCCCTTCAAGACTATAGTCCTTTTCTCAGAGCCTGTTGTGATGCCTTGGAAGAAGTGTGGTACATGTATGAACTGGATGTGCCTGCTTATATGTTAATTGTCGTAAGAAAATTGCCCAAAGTGGGGACTGGTGGTCTGTAAACTGTAAGAACGGCACAACCGTAATGCTACATTGTTTATTGTATTGAAAGGTAAGTAAATTTTGCTACACACCCAGTATTTGGAGAGATAAAGGACACTACATCACCTATAATAAGCAAAGGTGTGAACAAAACTAAGTCACCACTTTGTTCTAAGGCAGAAGGAAGCAGCTTTGCTGAGAGAAGTAAAGCTAAAACTGAACCTGGAGCTAATGGAAGGGAAATGGTCTCGTCAGTCAAAGGGGATTGTCTGTTCTGTGAGGGTAAGCATACGTACATTGGATTTGTGCCCTCTGCTGGAACAAAAAAGGGCTCATAGTGAGAAGATTACCTTCCTAAAAAAAATGGTGTCTGATTTGGCTGTTTGTGTACAGGCCACATCAACAAGGATTACAGGAAGTGTCTTTCATGCAAGGTATGCAGTGTCAAGCATCGCAGCAAACTTCATATTCCATCTAATGAAAATGGTGCAGTATCACAACATGTTGTGAAAATATCAGACACAGCAGTGAGTAGTGCCCTGGTTTTTAAAGGCCTTACATGGGTGGTGACCATGATTGTAAGCTTCCCATAGTTTCAGTACAAGTGAAGTCTAAGGAAGGTAACAAGACAGTGGTTACTTATGCTTTCCTAGGTCAAGGAATTACAGTAGTGTTCTGCACAGTGAGCCTCATGAACAAGCCCAACCTCACAGGAAAAAGAACATGCATTCTCTTACACACCATAGGTCAAGAGAAAGTCATGAGTAGCTACATTGTTTCAGGATTGGATGTGGCTGGCTTAGATGGGGTGAAAGTTAATGTGAACTACCTATCATTTATATATAGGAAAGTATCCCTGTCCACAAATGGAATATTCCACGGCACTACACAGCTTTCATGAAGGATGTCATCTCCAAGTGCTATGCCAAGAGAGTGCCAGCAGAGAATTTAGAACGCAGTGATGGGAAAGTCTGCTATATTCCACATCATGGTGTTTATCACCCCAGAGAAGGGAAACTTCATGCTGTGTTTGTCTGTGCAATGACTTCTCAGGGACTATCACTTAATGCTCAGCTTTTTCAGGGACCAGATCTTGCTAGCTGATTGATTGGAGTCAGAACTAGATTCAGAAAAGAACCAGTGGTGATCATGGCAGATTCTGAATCAATGTTTCTTCTGGTTAAAGTACCAGTGGAAGATGCAGATCTGCTGAGGTCTGTCCGGTGGCCTAATAGTGACAAGAGATGGTGGACTTTAGAAAGGTGGTTTATCTCTTTGGAGCAACTTCACCTTTAGGAAATGCACAGAAGACATGAAGAACAGTTCAGTTGCGAGATGGTGGATAAGGTTTTGCTTTGCCTTTATGTTGATGACTGCCTTGTGTCAGTGTCCTCAGTCGGCCCAGATCAGATTGCTTCACCTCTGATCTGGGCCGACATTTACGGGCCGGGCGGCACCTAATTAATTAGCTTGTTTATTTTGGCTTTTTTCTTAAAGATGTGCTGGGTGCGTGCTGGCTACCGCTGCACACGTGCATGCTTCGCGGCCCGGTATCGGTCCGCAGCCTGGAGGCTGGGGACCACTACTTTACAAGACACAGAGGTTTGAGGAGCTACAGCTCTGGAAGCTTCACTGACTTTGGTTGTTTAACTTCATAACTTTGACTTGACCTACTGACTGGACACAGAGTGGTGGTAAAGATCACTCTGTAGTGGGCTAAGAGCTGGTAACCTCTGGCCTAGATGACTGACTGGAAGAAAAAAAAGAAGCAAGAGGACATTTGTATAAATGTAATGATGTTTGTCCTTGAAAAATTTATGTCTACTATTTTAGTAGTAAGTACTTGTTACTACTATAGTGAAATAATTAGGTGCTGGGATACGGGAGCCACGTATCCATTTTTCGTTGTATAGGAGCTATGTGTCTATTTTCTGTCTGCATTGCATTTTGTGGCATGTTTATTATGATAATCTGTCATGTGGGTTGGGGCGTGGTAGAAGCAAATGAGTATAGTTACGTATTCACACTTGGGGTTAATTAGTGGTTAGCCAGAGGGTGTGAGACATGGGGAATGATTTTTTTTGTTGACTGCTTAAATACACTAACATTGCTTAATGGAACTCTAATTTAGTTCAACTGCTAATTAAGCTTAGTTTTGCTTGGGTATATCGCTAATTAGAGTGCTTATTTATGCTGATTTGAACGCTAAGATCGCTATATTGCTAATTTAGTTTGTTAGCTTTTTATTGATACAAGCTCATTCCTTTTTGCTGGTTTCATGATAAACTACTGAACGTACCTTTATCGATTTGGAAATTCATTATTTGGAAGCTCGTCATACAGTGTCGATAACCCTGGCTTAGTCTCGCATCAGTTTTGGTTTCTTTCCAGTAACCGCGACAAAGTCATTTAGTTTGCCTCTGTTGTACAGTTTCAATCTATGTAATTTTGCCAAGTTACTTCTATTTAAGAATAAGTAAACACAGGTTCTATTTTTCCTTCTCACTTTTTTTTCCCAAGTCACTCCCTTTTCCTTGATTACTTTTAATTGACAAACTACTCTCAGCTGTAAACTATCTCCAACAGTGGGAACAATAAGAGAAAATCTTGGGCTGAGTTATGCTGGCTATTGTCAGGGGTTTTGAAGGGAACCACTAGGCTTCAGCAACTCACAATAAATATGTCTCAGTCATATGTAACATCTTCACTCTGCCAAAGCTGTCATAGGATTGAAATCCCTAATTGTTTGGTTAAGGAAGAGTAATCAATTTAGTTAGTTACACATTATTTTAATGATTTTAAACTATTTTTAAAAAGATAATTTTGTAGTTTTGAATTTTAAATACTCTTCATAACCAAGTGTGAGGGTCTTGGTGGATATCAGGATATTCTAGCAGGAAGGCCTCATTCCTCCTCACCACCCAACTCTGAACGGTAGGCCAAGGTGGAAATGTGGGTAGTGGCTGAAGTTCTTAATTCCATTTCCCTAGCTAAATATCACATTTAACATTAGATTAATACAGCAAAATATTTTTGTTAAAATAGCTATTAAATTTCTGTGCAATTTTTAAAAGAATGTATTCACAGAAACGTGATGATCAACTGGAGACAGGTAAGTAAATGTTATTCATTTTTTAAGCATCTGAATATGTGGATTCCTGTACAAAGTTCGAAGTTCAAAGTTCAAAAAAAATTACTATCAAAGTACATATGTGTCAGCATTTACTACCCTGAGACTCATTTTCTAGCAGGCGTTCACAATAGAACAAAGAAATACAATAGAATCAGTGAAAAACTACACACAAAGACTGACAAGCAAGCAATGAGCAAAAGAGGACAAACTGCGCAAATACCAATAAATAAGTAATGCCGAGAACATCAATATAATGGAGAATTTTGGCAAATCATTAATTTAAAAAATTTATTGCAACATTACTCAAGCATGAGGAAATCTGCAGATGCTGGAATTTCAAGCAACACACTTAAAAGTTGCTGGTGAACGCAGCAGGCCAGGCAGCATCTCTAGGAAGAGGTACAGTCGACGTTTCGGGCCGAGACCCTTCGTCAGGACTAACTGAAAGAAGAGATAGTAAGAGATTTGAAAGTGGGAGGGGGAGGGGGAGATCCAAAATGATAGGAGAAGACAGGAGGGGGAGGGATGGAGCCAAGAGCTGGACAGGTGATTGGCAAAAGGGATATGAGAGGATCATGGGACAGGAGACCTAGGGAGAAAGAAAAGGGGGAGGGGGGAAAGCCCAGAGGATGGGCAAGTGGTATGGTGAGAGGGACAGAGGGAAAAAAAGGAGAGAGAGAAAAAGAATGTGTGTATATAAATAAATAACGGATGGGGTACGAGGGGGAGGTGGGCCTCCTCTACTGTAAAGATGAAGCCACACTCAAGTTGGAGGAACAACACCTTATATTCCATCTGGGTAGCCTCCAACCTGATGGCATGAACATTGACTTCTCTAAATTCCACTAATGCCCTACCTCCCCCTCGTACCCCATCCGTTATTTATTTATAAACACACATTCTTTTTCTCTCTCTCCTTTTTCTCCCTCTGTCCCTCTCACTATACCCCTTGCCCATCCTCTGGGCTTCCCCCCCTCCCCCTTTTCTTTCTCCCTATGCCTCCTGTCCCATGATCCTGTCATATCCCTTTTGCCAGTCAACTGTCCAGCTCTTGGCTCCATCCCTCCCCCTCCTGTCTTCTCCTATCATTTTGGATGTCCCCCTCCCACTTTCAAATCTCTTACTAGCTCTTCTTTCAGTTAGTCCTGACGAAGGGTCTCGGCCTGAAACATCGACTGCACCTCTTCCTAGAGATGCTGCCTGGCCTGCTGTGCTCACCAGCAACTTTTATGTGTATTACTCAAGCATGCTCATTTAATCTGTGAGTGTTGATAGCATTGAAAGGAAATTTCATTTGAAAACATTCTCAGACTCAGTAGATTAACTGAGAAAACTGTTGCTTTCTTACGCAGCTAGCCCAAATAACTCAATCAGCTTGAAACTCTGATAACTTATCACTATTTAAACAAAATCACAATGAGACACCAAATAAACATCTACAAGTAATCTGCATACTGTGATCCTCTCTTTTTGCTTTGATCTAAGTAATTTTAAATGATTATCAGTTTAATTTTTTTGGAAACCATTGACGAACTAAATGCAAATGTTTGCACATGCAGACATTTTGGATGAATGATTAAATACGTGTTTTGGTTGTTCCATAACGCACCCTGACTGTTGTGTCTTATGGCCATGCAGCATATTCCTTTAATCTGCTTCAAGCTCCAGACAGCCTCCTCTAAACTGGCATCCTCCAGTATGATCCTTGTTTGGTCTCTGCCACTGAATTCCACCTGCAGATTGAGATATAAAAAGATCAGCTTCATTTGTTGCAAGTACATTGAAACATACAGTGAAACGTCTCATTTGTGTCACCGAACAACGTAGTTCAAGGATGTGCTGGGGGGCAGCTCACAAATGTCTCAGTGCGCCTGGTGCCAACACAGCATACCCATAACTTACTAACCCTAACCTGTACATTGTTGGAATGTGGGAGGAAACCAGAGTGCCTGGAGGAAATCCATGTGATCACAGGGAGAACAGTTTTACAGTTAAGAATTGAGCCAAATATTTGGCTCTGTAAAATGTATGCCACCACTGTCCCACCAATAATGATATTATTAATGGAGTCGTAGAATCTATGCTTTTATTAATCTAGAAAATTTCAAGTCTTTCCAGCTTTTTAACATAATTTGTGCAATTGATCTTCTGTAAATTGAAAACAAAGACAGGATCTGTAAACAGTCGGCTGGTGGCGCAGTGAGTTTAGCACCGGGTTCGAGAACGGAGGTTCCCAAGTTCCATCCGTGCCGGGTTGATGTCGAGCTCGCAACTCGACCTCATAAAAGAAAAACACTGCCACCTCCAGTTTAAATCCCCATGCAGAATATTGTGGAGGATCAAATACCCAAACCGAAACTGTAGAAGAATAAACTACCTTTGCCAAGATGTCATATTAAAATAGTTGTGTTATAATTAAGTCTTTATGTTGAGTACCTAATATTTCAGTAATATATGGGTAATCTGATATATATATTGGCTGATTAAGCATTCTTGTTTGTTTAAATAATTCATTATGGATTATATGTAAAAATATATGAGATGTCTACGTCATGATGCCAACATGTGATATGTGCATGCCTCACTTAAAGAATAAACTTGAGACTCACCTCATCAGCTCTCTTGTTTTCCTTTGAGTTAGTTAAATGTTTAGAAGTTACAAAACTCAACACTTTGGAGCCTAGTTGAGCTATTAGCACCAAGGTTGCGGGTGTCAGAATTTGAGGGGTATGCTTCTAACAACATTGGGTGTTTACTGAATAAGCATTTTGTTAATAGTTTGATAAAGTGACACAATTACATAAGTGTGCACAGTATCTTACGGATTTCAGTTTGTTAACTTATGTTAAGATTTGGTTATTCCAGCATTTGAAGATAAAGTGCATGAGCATTGAGACATTAAAACAGGAGATAACTGCAGGGAATCAATTTCCACCTTTGTACCATGAGAAATGAAGCAGTAGTTGAATTTCTTTTTGTCCTCCTCCTCTCCAAGGAGGCTCCAAACTCCTAGGGCAATAGCTGAATTTTCTTACCTCACTCAGGTAATTATTTTTAATCACAGTTCAGAAGTCACCTTGAGTAATAACTTTTGACAGATCACTCGACTAGATAGTTGTAATTCAGGATCCTGCTAACATGCATTCTGTTACATTAGTATTTTATGTCACAGATTTGCTCCTGCAGCTGTAAACCACTGTGATTAAACTGATACCGCTGTACCATTGAGAGCATACTCACCAACTGCATCTCAGTGTGGTATGGCAATTGTCCCATATCGGACCACAAAGCACTCCAGCATGTGGTGAAAACTGCCCAGCGGATTATTGGCACCCAATTGCCCACCATTGAGAACATCTGCCATAAACGCTGCCTGGGTAGGGCGAAAAGCATTATCAGGAATGCATCTCACCCTAACCATGGACTTTTTACTCTCCTTCCGTCCGGTAGGAGCTACAGGAACCTCCGCTCCTGCACCAGCAGGCACAGGAAGAGCTTCTTCCCTGAGGCTGTGACACTGCTGAACCTCTCATCACAGCGCTAAGCGGTATTGCATCTGTATTGTACTGCCTCAGTACTTTTATAATTGTGTGCTATAGCACTTTTTTTATTCGCAGTATTTTGTAAATAACACTATTCTTTGCATTTCTGGTCCGATGCTAAATGCACTTCATTGGCTTTGTATCTGTACTCAGCACAATGACAATAAAGTTGAATCTAATCTAATATAAATCATAACCAATCCAGCTAATTCAATGCATTTTTATCTATGCGAGTCCAAGATGGAATAAGGAAACTCAATAATTATGTTGTCTGTTTTCTAACCATCTGTGCTGCATACCCTCAATGACATATGGAGAACTTGTATGGAGTTAAGATACAGATTACTATGACCACACTGAATGGCAACACAGGCTTGAGAGGCCATTTTCCTGTTCCAATGTTAGAGAATGCTGTTATACTACACAACTCTAAGCTATGGGGCAGAATTAGGTCATTTGGCCCATTAAGTTTGCTTTGCCAGTCCATCATGGATGTTTCATTGTTCCTCTCAACCTCATTCTGCCGCCTTTTCCCGTTAAACTTCTATACCTTTACTAATTAAAAAGCTATTAACCTCTGCTTTAAATATACCCAATGACTTGGCCTCTACAGCCATCCAGGGCAATGAATTCCACAGATTCACAACCCTCTGGCAAAAGAATTTCCTCGGCATTTCTGTACCAAAGGGACGTCCCTCTATTCTGAGATTCTGCCCTCCTCCACTATAAGAAACATCCTTTTCACATCCACTTTATCGAGGCTTTTCAATATTTGAGCGGTTTCAATGAGATTCCCTCAGTCTTCTCAACTCCAGCGAACACAGGCCCGGAGCCCTCTAACGCTGCCCGCATGTTAACCCTTTCATTCCCAAAATAATTCTTGTGAACCTCCTCCAGGCCCCCTCCAATGACAGCACATCCTTTCTTAGGTAATGCCTGTAGCACACCTAGTTTTGAATGATCTTAAAACAGCTGTCTAGAAGATGCAATGAATCATCCATGTAAGCTAATGATGAACCAAACACGCTTCTCACAATCTGCCCTCTAAATTTAAATTTTGCTTCAACAACAAGTTAGACAGGCCAAAAAAAGTTGCACCATGTCTGATACCTTACCATCATGATCTGAAATCCTGGTTCAAGACCACTGTTATGCACAGGAGATGCAGGTTTAATTTTGTGAATGAATATTCCTGTTGCATTCCCGCCAATTATTTCAATCTGATCCAGAATGCCATCTCCGTTGAATTCAAATAAAGAAGTCCCTCTCATTGATTTTGCTTGTGAAGGTCCGGGAAGAAAAAGCCTGCAGCATAAAATAAATCACAAAAAGCCCAAGGATTGAATTTGGTGCCCATGGAAAATTTCCATACCTGTTCCTTCAATTTCCACTTATTTTGCAGGAATAAATAAGACCTTAATATACATTGAACAGAGCTGTTGTCAGTTATTTTCAGTTTCTCACAGTGAGGGTAAAGCCTATTTTAAGAAACAAATACTAATTTCATGTGAAATGTGATACTACATAAACTTCAAGTTCAAGTTTACTGTCGTTCAACCATAGACATGCATACAGCAAAACAAAACAAGGTGCAAAATGCAGCACATATAGTTATGAATGAGTCCAATAGGGTATTGTGATCATTAAGAAAAATGTGTAAGACAAACATATGCATCATTTGTTGGACCCAGAGAGGCTGCTGAGACTATCTTACTCTATAACTTGGCAATAAAAGGGATTATTTTTGAAAACTGGATAATGCAAGGGACAGTAATGATTCTGGCTTCCCTTTTGATGGATGTACTTCAATTGATCTCCTTTGCTTTTGATGGGAAGGTGACTACAAGGTTAAATCTTTTGAGAGGCTGGAAACAATACATACTAAAGGTACGTTCAATAAATTTCCAAAGTCGAGTTATTCAAGAGAGCAAGTTTTTAAATAAATAGGAAATCAGAAAGTTCTGTTTTTCTTTATGTGTCTTGCTAGACAAGTATGGAGAATCTATTTAGCTAAAGATGACAATAGTGTTCATTTATCCAAGGTGACACCAGTAACAATGCTATTCCACAGTAAATCAGAACAATGTCAGTTATTGTAGATTTTACCACATTGTCCACTTACATGGCCAGACACAGAGAACAGTATCATTGCGATAGACATGGAATATATAAATTCAGATAGTCCCCAGAAATATCTATGCTACAAAACCTTTAGTGATACAACGATATTACCTTGGTTTTGTTGTAAGAATGAAGAATTGTTTCTCTGACAATGAATGCTAAAATATTCTATCCGAGTGCAGTATATGGGAATTAGGGAAGGAAAATGGAAGTGGGCAGAACAGGTGGGTGGGGAAGTTGGTATTATGAAATCTTTCCTTATTAAGTGCTGTTATTGTTCTGCATAAAATAAACATTTGTTTCCCTCAGTGATACACAAGAAGAAATTTGAAAAATACAAGAAGAAATATATTTAAATGAATGAAAATGAATTGTTACCGGTCTTGCCCAGATGATGGATTGGCTCCAGTTGGTAATCTTTGAGTGGATGATTCAGACAGTTTGTTTGGTACTGAAATGAATTTGACAGAATTTAGATATGATTTAGGTGAATGTTTAAATGTTACATTGTACTTACAGCTTCAGTCCAGTTTCTCTAACGTAAAAACAAATTGCAACCTTAATAAGTGTATTTATCCTCACAAACTTAACCATTCATAGTGTCCTTAGCTCTAGTAAGTTCTAACTAAATTCAGTGTGTACATTCAAACTGTGAACACGTTCTTTGTGGCTTTTGATAAGATGACCGAATTGCATCTAGGCTTAACTTTGAAGATGCATTCACCAGCTCTAAGTGATGCTATCACTATTTGGCTGTAAAGCAGAAAATATCACAAACTGCAGCTTAATGTCACACCCATGATTACACAAGTTATCTGGAACTGTGAAATATATATCAACACATGGGCACTGCAGAGATGCATTGTAACGCGAAAGGATGTGGCTTTGAGCTCAGGGTTCCTTAATCTTTTACTTGAAAAACTGCTAAACAAGCTGTATTCAGCAGGGTTGTATGGTAAAGCTGAATGTGGGTCAGCAGTTGGCTGGAAGAAAGGGGTTTGCCAGAATTAATTAGCGAGGTAGTGAGATGTACTGTGTGGAGCAGTTCATAGTCATGCTGCACCGAATAATGATCAGCAATGCAATTTGCTACAGATTACCAGTGACGCCAAGGATGTAATGTATGGATCGATTTATTTTAGAGCAATGACCTCACCCCCACTTTAGCACTACTTATTGTGCTGTTGTCTACACTTGCACATTGTTCTTTCTTTCGCTCGCTGCAATGTAAATACACCAGTTAAAGCCATATTCAATTGATATATAGTTATGCACAGTCACAACAAATTGGCTAGAAGTATGAACCTGAGTGTCACAAACTGCACCAACAACTACAGCATGATTACGGCATGAAACAGCAAGCATTAAACAGTACAGAGAAGGCCATCATGGGTGCCAACAAAGGCGTGAGTACAGTGCGTAGTAACAGTGAAAGATGCACTGAATTTAAAGTCAAAATTAACGCGGCGATGGTTTCATCTGGGAAAGTTGACGAAGTTGATAGTGCTATTCAAGGCTGGGAGGGTATATTGAGAGGGTGGAACTGTATTGTGATGCAAACAATGTGGAGGCACAAGAGAAAGCCCCCACGCTTCTTAGCTTAATGGGCTCAAGAAAGTATTGTTTCTTACACGACTTAGTAACCACTGAAAAGCCAGCAAGCACGATGTTTGATGAAATTGTTACAAATTACAGAATCACTTGACCCTTAAACTGCTGGTAATAGAAACATAGAAAATAGGTGCAGGAGTAGGCCATTCGGCCCTTCGAGCCTGCACCGCCACTTATTACGATCATGGCTGATCATCCAACTCAGAACCCTGCACCAGCCTTCCCTCCATACCCCCTGATCCCTGTATCCACAAGGGCCATATCTAACTCCCTCGTAAATATAGCCAATGAACTGGCCTCAACTGTTTCCTGTGGCAGAGAATTCCACAGATTCACCACTCTCTGTGTGAAGAAGTTTTTCCTAATCTCGGTCCTAAAAGGCTTCCCCTTTATCCTCAAACTGTGACCCCTCGTTCTGGACTTCCCCAACATCGGGAACAATCTTCCTGCATCTAGCCTGTCCAATCCCTTTAGGATTTTATACATTTCAATCAGATCCCCCCTCAATCTTCTAAATTCCAACGAGTACAAGCCCAGTTCATCCAGTCTTTCTTCATATGAAAGTCCTGCCATCCCAGGAATCAATCTGGTGAACCTTCTTTGTACTCCCTCTATGGCAAGGATGTCTTTCCTCAGATTAGGGGACCAAAACTGCACACAATACTCCAGGTGTGGTCTCACCAAGGCCTTGTACAACTGCAGTAGTACCTCCCTGCTCCTGTACTTGAATCCTCTCGCTATAAATGCCAGCATACCATTCGCCTTTTTCACCGCCTGCTGTACCTGCATGCCCACTTTCAATGACTGGTGTATAATGACACCCAGGTATCGTTGCACCTCCCCTTTTCCTAATCGGCCACCATTCAGATAATAATCTGTTTTCCTATTTTTGTCACCAAAGTGGATAACTTCCCATTTATCCACATTAAATTGCATCTGCCATGAATTTGCCCACTCACTCACCCAACCTATCCAAGTTACCCTGCATCCTCTTAGCATCCTCCTCACAGCTAACACTGCCACCCAGCTTCGTGTCATCCGCAAACTTGGAGATGCTGCATTTAATTCCCTCATCCAAGTCATTAATATGTATTGTAAACAACTGGGGTCCCAGCACTGAGCCTTGTGGTACCCCACTAGTCACTGCCTGCCATTCTGAAAAGGTCCCGTTTATTCCCACTCTTTGCTTCCTGTCTGCTAACCAATTCTCTATCCATATCAATACCTTACCCCCAATACCATGTGCTTTAAGTTTGCACACTAATCTCCTGTGTGGGACCTTGTCAAAAGCCTTTTGAAAATTCAAATATACCACATCCACTGGTTCTCCCCTATCCATAGCTGAGAGATTTAGACTTTACAAAAGAAACGTGTCAAAGGATGAAAGCATTTCTGAACACATTGCAAAACTCCGCAAACTTTTCCAGTATTGTGACTTTAGAGATAGACTTTCTGATGCATTAAGGGACATGCTTGTAAGTGGCATGCATAGTCGAAGCACTCAAAAGAGGCTATTGTCTAAAAGAGACCTATCCTTAGAACGGGCATTGACCATTGCAATATCGTTAGATACTGCAGCAAAGGACGCAGCAGAACCATAGTACGGGAGGTTAGAATGTGAAATGCACAAGATGTCCCTGAATGGTGCAAAAAGCCAAAAATGTTATCAATGTGGAAAATCCTCCTATGAAGCAAATGACTGTTGGTTCAAAGAAAAAAGACTACAGAAAGTGTCACATACTGTACAAGGTCACATAGAGAGCGTGTGCAAGGCAGACAAAAAGCACAACAGAATGAAAAGTCTCAAGCACAAAACTAAGCAAATGTATAAAGCTACCAAACGTAAAACAGAATCAGACATCAAAGAGTCTGACAAAGGTGCGCTGTCATGCCTCCTCTACTTTTTATCCACCAGCATCATTAATATAAACCACATTGTACTGTGTATTGGCAATCACACAAAATGCTGGGGGAGATCACAGGTAAGGCAGCATCTAAAGAGGAAAATGAACAGTCAATACTTCATGCCGAGACCCTTCAAATGGACTGATGACAATGATGAGGATCTCTTACAGCACTGTACTATGTCTATTTAAACTTTAAGGGCTCTTTCTCAAAACAACTCAGGAATACATTCTTCCTTCTTGGAAGAAGAGAACATGTGACAAAAGGAAATAGGAGGAAGCTGAGCACCTTTTCCATGTGGTGGGGGGGGGTGTGGGAGGAGATCTGGCCATTTTAGGAAGAAGGAGGTTGGAGATGGGGAGGAGAGACAAGGCTATGCAAGTGATCACACTGATAGAGGTGCACACTGGATTTAATGTGCCAGATTTTTTGATGAGTAATCCAGGTTTATCAGTTACCCTTTCATGCATCACATTGCTTCCAATGTGGTCCTGGGTGTAGGCATTTGGCAGGGTGCTGGCTCTTAACTGCTTGCTGTGTTCCTGTGCAGAGACTGATTGACTTAAGCACAACTAGCTGGCTATGACCCCGAATGCTTTGATAGTCACCACACTGATGCTCTGAAAGGAGTGTAAAACTGAGCAACAGTTAAGCTTATTTCCATAATTAGAAAAGAGACCAAGGACTGAATAAAAACATGAGAGATCTTCAGCATTCCTTTACGAACAACCTTAGAAAAATGCTACAAAATCAGAGTTAGCCAGGATCAAATTTCTGAATTGCAATCTGCTCAATCTTCTTCACTATTTCCTCCAAATATCCAGAGCCTCAGATTGTCCTGGATCCACAAGTGGAATAGTTGCTCAAATTACCTCAAAAATACACAGAGCATGCTCAAAATACCCTGCTAGTCAGGAAGTGGTGATGGAGAATTAACACTTCAGGTCGATGACCTGTCATTAGAGCTCCATTTACTTGGCATGTGCTCAGCCATAGCTTCCATGAACTGGTCTTGATAACAGAAATCTCAAAGACAGCAATAAACTCAATAAACTTAAGTACCTCAAATGATTAGATTAGATTCAACTTTATTGTCATTGTGCCAAGTACAGATACAAAGCCAATGAAATGCAATCAGCATCTGACCAGGAGTGCAAAAGAATAGTATTATTTATAAAATAACTGCGAATAAAAAGTAAGTGCTATAGCATACAGATATAAAAGTACTGAGACAGTCTAATATGGGTGCAGTACTGCTTAGCGCTAAATGAGAGGTTATGTACAATTGTCCCTTCACCAATAATAGTTGCTGCTAAGAAATTCCAACCACTAAAATTCTCTCATTCTTGGCTGATGATAATTTGAAACCATTATTATATATCATGCTTTCCTCTAAGTTATAATGAACTGAGTCGCAGTCGCACAAAACTGCTACTTTCACCCACTGATATCTCCTTCTTTATTTCACAACTGTGTTGGGGTGTGGCCAAGTGGTTAAGATGTCAGTCTAGTGATCTGAAGGTCGCTAGTTCGAGCCTCAGCTGAGGCAGCGTGTTGTGTCCTTGAGCACACATTGCTCTGCGACGACACTGGTGCCAAGCTGTATCGGCCCTAGTGCCCTTCCCTTCGGAACACCATCGCTGGCGTGGAGAGGGGAGACTTGCAGCATGGGCAACTGCCGGTCTTCCATATAACCTTGCGCAGGCCTGCGCCCTGGAAACCTTCCAAGGCGCAAATCCATGGTCTCATGAGACTAACGGATGCCTATTTCACAACTATATCTTCCATGAATCTTTAAAAGCCAAAAAGGCTCAAGTTATCTGATGAATTGTAGAAATTATGCCAGAGCCTTTCTGGAAATTAGCTCATTTTATGTTAGTGTAAATCGGGATTCGGGAGAATGGTGGCTAATTGACTTCAGCTGGAATAAACTATGCAATGCAGGCATCCAGGAAAGAAAAAAATAAGAAGAAATATTTTAAAAGTTATGTCCAATTCCCACAGGTATCGTGCCTACAATAAGCATGACAAGATGTTAAAAAATACTTAGCGAACTAATGAAATAAGAATATTGGAGAAGAACCGAACTGTGTCCACAAATGTTGTTGCTCTCATTTTCCAATCAACATTCTGCCGATATTGTAGAAAGATGTTCCGGTGTTTGGCAATGTAAGTCACTGAGCACAGGCACCTCTTGAAATTACACATTCAAGGCTGCTGTTTAGCCAGAAAGGTAATTGTCAAATTGTCAATGATCAAACCAGGCAATACAAAACCTTAAACTTTTCGATGATTTTAAGTTCCCTGGCCCCCACCGCTTTATTTTCACCATGGATGTCCAGTCCCTATATACTTCCATCCCCCATCAGGAAGGTCTCGAAGCTGTCCGCTTCTTTTTGGATTCCAGACCTAATCAGTTCCCCTCTACCACCACTCTGCTCCGTCTCGCGGAATTATTCCTTACTCTTAATAATTTCTCCTTTGGCTCCTCCCACTTCCTCCAAACTAAAGGTGCAGCTATGGGCACCCGTATGGGTCCTAGCTATGCCTGCCTTTTTGTTGGCTTTGTGGAACAATCTATGTTCCGTGCCTATTCTGGTATCCGTCCCCCACTTTTCCTTCGCTACATCGACGACTGCATTGGCGCTGCTTCCTGCATGCATGCTGAGCTCGTTGACTTTATTAACTTTGCCTCCAACTTTCACCCTGCCCTCAAGTTTACCTGGTCCATTTCCGACACCTCCCTCCCCTTTCTCGATCTTTCTGTCTCTATCTCTGGAGACAGCTTATCCACTGATGTCTATTATAAGCCTACTGACCCTCACAGCTATCTGGACTATTCCTCTTCTCACCCCGTCTCTTGCAAAAATGCCATCCCCTTCTCGCAATTCCTCCGTCTCCGCCGCATCTGCTCTCAGGATGAGGCTTTTCATTCTAGGACGAGGGAGATGTCCTCCTTTTTTAAAGAAAGGGGCTTCCCTTCCTCCACCATCAACTCTGCTCTCAAACGCATCTCCCCCATTTCATGCTCATCTGCTCTCACCCCATCCTCCCGCTACCCCACTAGGAATAAGGTTCCCCTGGTCCTCACCTACCACCCCACCAGCCTCTGGGTCCAACATATTATTCTCCGTAACTTCCGCCACCTCCAACGGGATCCCACCACTAAGCACATTTTTCCCTCCCCCCCCGCTTTCTACAGGGATCGTTCCCTATGCGACTCCCTTGTCTATTCGTCCCCCCCCATCCTTCCCCACTGATCTCCCTCCTGGCACTTATCCTTGTAAGTGGAACAAGTGCTACACATGCCCTTACACTTCCTCCCTTACCGCCATTCAGGGCCCAAGACAGTCCTTTCAGGTGAGGCGACACTTCACCTGTGAGTTGGCTGGGGTGATATACTGCGTCCAGTGCTCCCGATGTGGCCTTTTATATATTGGCGAGACCCGACGCAGACTGGGAGATCGTTTTGCTGAACACCTACGCTCTGTCTGCCAGAGAAAGCAGGATCTCCCAGTGGCCACACATTTTAATTCCACATCCCATTCCCATTCTGACATGTCTATCCACGGCCTCCTCTACTGTAAAGACGAAGCCACACTCAGGTTGGAGGAACAACACCTTATATTCCGTCTGGGTAGCCTCCAACCTGATGGCATGAACATCGACTTCTCCAAATTCCACTAAAGCCCCACCTCCCCCTCGTACCCCATCCGTTATTTATTTTTATACACACATTCTTTCTCTCACTCCCTTTTCTCTCCCTTTGACCCTCTGACTATACCCCCTGCCCATCCTCTGGGTCCCCCCCCCCATCTCTCTCCCTGGGCCTCCTGTCCCATGATCCTCTATATCCCCTTTGCCAATCACCTGTCCAGCTCTTGGCTCCATCCCTCCCCCTCCTGTCTTCTCCTATCATTTTGGATCTCCCCCTCCCCCTCCCGCTTTCAAATCTCTTACTAGCTCTTCCTTCAGTTAGTACTGACGAAGGGTCTTTGCCTGAAACGTCGACTGTACCTCTTCCTAGAGATGCTGCCTGGCCTGCTGTGTTCAGCAGCAACTTTGATGTGTGTTGCTTGAATTTCCAGCATCTGCAGAATTCCTGTTGTTTGTGAATACAAAACCTTCCAGATTACCGGAAGAAAGCAAGTCAGTTTGGTGACATCCTTTCCTTAAACTTGCTCTAAAGGACCTTAACAACTCTGTGATAAGGTGCTAATATTAGCACCTCGTCTGATTTTTAACAAAGGTGCTAAATTCTACCTTGTGGACATAATGAGTAATCCTGTATAGTGTGTTACCTGTTTTCTGTCTGTCTGTATTATATTTTGTGTTGCGCATTTTATTTTGGGTTACGGTAATTTGTCAACGTGGATTGGGGCGTGGTAGAATCAAATGAGTTTAAATATGTATTCACCCTTGGTGCTGTTAGTTTCGTTTAGCTTAGTTAGAGGTAGGCTGAGCAGTGTTTGAATATTTTTTTGTTGATCACTTATTTCGTTATTTCACTTGTTTTGCTAACTCCACTTATTTTGCTTATTATGCTAATTCTGACATTACTAATTTTGATCACTCATCGTTGCTGGTTTCACAATAAATGATCGAATGTACTTTTATCAACTTGGAACTCCGTTATTTGGAAGTGTGTCATACAATGTCGAGCCCCTCTCTCAGTCTCTCTGCAGCTTTTGTTTGCTTTCAGGTAACCTCTACAGTTTTGTCAACAAAGATAGTTATACCAAATGAACACCAGCAAAGGATTGCCTTGGTCCTGTTGCTGAAATTGGAATTGCAACTTGAGGTAGGATTATCTTCAACCTTTTGTTGATTCCTGGTGTGTATTTGTGGTTTGAACACAGTCTTGAGTGGTCAGCACTGTCTGTCCATTGGCGAATGTTGTTCAATCATGTCGTATTTGCCTGAAGGTTCGTCACTTTGTTTTGTTGAGGTACTGAAATGTTGTCCCAGTTGTCAACATTTGAACTGAATGCTGTTTATTTGGTTTGCTTTAAGCACCATGGATGCCAGACAGTTTGCTTGCCTACATTTGTTGAAAGGAATATCGCTGGTGCATTTTTGCCTATGTGCTACGGGCAAACAAAGAGTTCATTGCCAGTTGCACAATAAGGAGAAAGTAACATGAGTTAATCAAAGCATGGAATTGATGTCAGCAACCCGGAAGTCGGTGCTGGCAAAAGAGAAATTAAACTTACTGCCACAGCTTTGGTGAGTAAAATTGAAAGTCTTCAAAAGGAATATAAATCAAATGTGAACAAAATTAAAGGTTTAATACCATCAATTAAGGATATTCTGAAAAATAAGGAAAATGCCTTTCAAGTGCAATCTCACCTTGAGAGTTTGACTAATCTCTGTGAAGCTCTTGCTAAGCAATATAAATACTGATTTCTTTGCTTCCGAAGGATGAACAGAAAGATGTTTTTCAAGCCTTGATAGCTATGGTAATGCATTCAAAGAGGATGTGAAACAATGGTTGACCCAAATATGTTACAGTGAAGGTCATGTTGCTGTAATAGGTGAAAATGTGTCTCACCTCCCAATAGACGATGTTTCTCAAATTCCAAGACATGTTTTGACAATGCATATAGCAGATGACCCACAAGATGATGTGAAACCTTTCGAAGGTGTGTCAAATGTGAGTACTCGAAACTCTGCTGGAGGAAGAAAATCTTCTGTACCAACTACCTGCTCTGCACACATTGAAACAGAGGCTGATTTAGCTGCATTAATGGCACATCAACGATTATTGAAGGACAAACATGTGCTGGAAGAGCAAGAAGAATGATTAGCCATGGAGCTATGGAGATGGGAGGAGCAGTTATGGAAAAGGAAGGAGCAATTTAAGTTGGAGGAAGATATTGCCGCATATATATGGTCAAAGTTAATGAGCTTTAAGTGTGGTAAACGCTCAAAGTGATCCAGCGGCTCAGTCCAATGGCATGAATTCCTATATTGAAAAGGCACAAAGAAAACAAAAACACTTAATATCAATGTGGATTCATTTGTTCCTTGTGTCTGTGAAACATGAACAAGACCCTAAGAGGTAGTTCAGGGTATTTACTCTCAGCCTGCACTGATAGGGACTCTGAACCTATGTCATATGCAACAACTCAAAGGGCTCATGGGGATATTCACTTACAGCATGGAAATACTCTTGTTTCAGAGGATAGAGGTCAAAACAGTACTGTAGATATTTTTAGGAAACAAAATGAAATAACAACCTTGTTGGCACAACAAATACTCATTTCTTGTTTGCCTAAAAAGGTGATTCAGACCCTTGGTGGTGACCCATTGCAGTTTCATGCATTCATGAAGGCTTTTGAAAACAGTGTTGAAGGCAGGACTGACAGCCATAGTGATTACCTCCAGTTCCTTGAACAGTACACTAGGGGTCGCCCTAGTGAACTTGTCTGAAGTAGCCAGCATGTGGAATGTAAGAAAGGATATGTCAAGGCTAAGGCTTTGCCAAAGGAATATTTTGGTAATGAACAGAAAACTGCATTTGCATACATGCAAAAAGCTTGTTCTTGGCCACCTATCAAATCTAAAGATGTGACTCTTCGAGACTACAGTCTCTTTCTTAGAGGTTGTTGCAATGCCATGGAGGAAATGAGCCAGACATGCCTGCCAATATGTTGATTCTCATACAGAAATTGCCCTATATGCTTTGGGATAAATGGAGAATGGTGGTTTGTTAAGTGCAAGAAAGACACAACCCTTATACTACTTTCACCGGCACTGTTGATTTTATTGAAAGGCAGGTAGAGATTGCACACCTAGTGTTTGGGAACATACAGGATGCTACATCACTGGCAATAAGCAAAGGTGTGAACACAACTAAATCACAACTTCGTCCTGGAGCCAAAGGGAAGCAGCTTTGCTGTTACTGTGGCCACGGTGAGAAGTAAAGCTAAAACTGAACTGGGAATTAATGGCAGGAAATGGTCTCGTCTGTCCTCTGAGGGTGAACACTCAGCAGTTGAGAAGGGCTCATAGTGAGAAGATTGCCTTCCCAAAGGAAAATAGTGCCTGCTTTGGCGTTTTTGTAAACAGGACACCTCAGCAGGGAATGAAGGAAGCCTCTTCCAGGCAAGGTGTGCAGTTTTAAGCATCGCAGTATACTTCATATTCACTCTGATGAAAAGGGTGCAGAATCAAAATAAGCCAAGAAAGAATCAGACACAGCAGTGATTAGCGCCCTGCAACCAATGCCCTTACATAAACTTCCCATAATTCCAGTACAAGTGAAGTCTAAGAAAGGAAACTTGTGCTTTCCTAGATCAAGGGTGCACTGCAGTGTTCTGCACAGTGGACCTAATGAACAAGCTCCACCTCACAGGGAAGAGGACATGCATTTTCTTATGCACCATGGGCCAGGTGAAAGTCATGAGCAGCTATATTGTTTTAGGATTGGAAGAGGCTAGCTTAGATGGTGAACATTATTGTGAACTACACAGGAAAGTGTGCCCATCGATGGCGGGACCATTCCACGACAGAGGAATCTCCAGGGATGGTCTCATCTGAAATGTGTCCATTTGCCAGAGATTGATTCAGAAATTGAGCTGCTGATAGGGAAAAATGTCCCTAAAGCATTGAAGCCATTGCAAATGATTGGCAGTGTTAATATTGGACCTTATGCAATTAGAATAATGTTGGGTTGGACTATGAAAAGAGGCAATAGTGATGGGAGAGACTGTACACAGCCAGAGCTGACAGTTAAGAGGGTCTCAGTTTTGAACTCGGATGAACTTTGGCAGCACAAGTTGGAGGCAGACTTTCCCAAATGCAGTCAGGATGAACAACCTGGTTTGTCAAGAGAAGACCACAAGTTCATGGTACTGGTTACAAATTCTGCAAAGCTGGTCGATGGCCACTACCAGTTTAGTTTTCTTTTGAAATATGTTAACATGCCAAAAAAAAAAACCCAGGAAGACTGCAGAAAGGCATGCTCTAAATCTAAGGAGGAGGTTTTTAAGAAGGATTTGTCATTTCACACTGATTGCACAGCTTTCATGGAAGATGTCATCTCCAAAGCTTATGCTGGGAGAGTGTCAGTAGAGGATCTGGAACGCAGTGATGAGAAAGTCTGGTATTCCACATCCTGATGTTTACCACCCCAGAAAAGGGAAACGAAGGGTCTCGGCCTGAAACGTCGACTGTACCTCTTCCTAGAGATGCTGCCTGACCTGCTGAGCTCACCAGCAACTTTGATGTGTGTTGAAGGGAAACTTCATGTCCTGTTTGACTGTGGAGTCACTTTTCAGAGAACACCACTTGATGCTCAGCTCTTATAGCATTAGATCTTACTAGCTTACAGATTGGAGTCATAACCAGATTCAGAAAAGAACCAGTGATGATCATGCCAGATATTGAATCAATGTTTCATCAGCTTTTGACTCTGTACTGTATAGCCTACATTATAATAAGGGACTACTTTATGTTTTAGTAACACGTCGTTGAATGCACTATTAGGCGCGTATTGATCTGTACGTGTGTGTCGAGTTCGGATTATGCCAGTAAGGAACCATGAACCTTAGCTTCCGTCTCCAGCGTTTTTATTAATAGCATTGTTGTGTAACCAGGCCACATACACAACAAATTGGTGACGAGGTTAATGAACCTACATCTTATCGGAACGCCATGTTTTTATTGATAACGACGCTCGGAGGAAGAGTGCAAGGAACGAGCCAAGGAGCAGGAGAAGGAGGCAGAGCAAGGCCACGAGTCCGAAAGGAAGTGGGAGCACTGCTAGGGTCAGGAACGTCAGGAGACCAAGAGACACAGTCGGAACCGCAGTACGTCCAGCCGAGACCGCAGCTGGCGCGGAGCCCCAGGGGCTGAGGGTCTGCCTGCCCCAGAAGGGAGATGAAAAGGAGTGACACACACACACATCTAGACAGAGTGTGCTCATGGCGCTAGCAAAAAGGACGTGTGAGTTAAAAAGGAAAATAAGGGGAGAACGGGACTTAATTAACATAACAAAGATGGCGATGATTGGAACCATTACAACATTTGATAGTGGCATTGATGACTGGGCAACTTATATTGAACGAGTGGAGTTATATTGTGAGGCTAACCGTGTTAAGGATGTAAAGGAAGCCAGCGTCTTACTCAGTATTATGGGAGCAAAAACATACAGCCTGCTACGGGGCTTGTTAAACCCTGAAAAGCCAGCTGACAAAACATTCAAGCAAATAGTAGACACTCTCCAACAGCATTTAAACCCCAAACCACTGGCCATTGCTGAAAGATTTAAACTTCACAATCTGAATCAAAGCAAAAATGAAAGTATTTCTGATTATTGTGCTGAATTGCGCAAATTATCAAAACATTGTCAATTTGGAGCTGGTCTATTGGACGCATTGAGGGACGGGTTAGTGTGTGGCATGCACTGTGAAACCACACAGAAGAAGCTTCTGTGTGAAAGAGACCTTACATTTGAGAAAGCACTAAACATTGCAATATCAACGGAAACAACGGCATGGGGCGCTTCCGAGATACAACAAAAATCTCTAGAATATGCTACGGATAAAATGTCACTGAACAGAAATGAAGGAAAGAAATGTTACTGTTGTGGGAACAGGTCACATGACCCTGATGACTGTTGGTTTAAAGACAAAGAATGCAGAAACTGTGGCAAACAGGGCCACACTGGCAGAGTATGCAAAGCTAGTCAACAGCAGAAAAAGGGCAAAATACAGAGAAACAAGAAACCCCAGAAAGGAAAATACAACAATGTACACAAAATGAAAGAAGGCAGTTCTGATGAAAATGACTCAGACAAAAGTGAATTGGCTTGTCTGCAACTTCACAGCATGAAAGAGACAGATGATCAAAGAGTAACATGGATCACTCCACAAGTGGTGGGCGTGAGACTGAAAATAGAGTTGGACACAGGCTCAGCTTTAATAGTGATCTCTGTACATGACTACAAATGACTGTTTTCTCACATACCTCTTAAAAGAACTAAACTACTGCTAAAGACTTACACAGGACAGGAAGTGCATCCCAAAGGTAAAATTAAAGTGGCAGTGACCTACAGAGACAAAACACAGCAGCTGAACCTCTATGCACTGAAAAATGGAGGACCACTGTTGCTGGGACATGAATGGCTCAGGAAAATCCAGTTGGATTGGCACACCATCAAAGCACTAGATGTGTCAACAAAGAAGGGCAGCTTGACAGGGAAGATGTCCACAGCTCTTCTCTCACCCATTGTCGACTATTACAATGATGAGGAGGAGCTAGACAGCGTCGATGATGAGGACGAATGCAGTATCCGTGGCCGCGACTTGGATGAAGATACAGAGGATGCAAGGGAGACAGATATTGCCAATAAGCAGGATGATGAAGACTACCTGGAAGTAAAAGAGCAGATGTACCAGGAGAAATTGACATCTCTCAAAAGACAGCTACAGCAGTTACAGGAAGGCACTTTGCAGGAGTATCAGGAAAGGATGAAGAAACTAGATCAAAATACAAGGAAAGAATACAAAATGCAGAGCTTTCTCTGCAACTGGAAACAGAAAAAGTGGAAAGGAATTATATTAAAGAGAAGAAAGCAGCAGTGAAGGAATTTGAAGATAAAAAGATTTAGTTAGCAGAAAAGAAAAAGATGATTGGGAATGAGAGGCTAACACTGGAACTCACAGGAGATTCTATGGAGTTACAGCCAAAAATGACTAGGAAACTAAGGAGGAGACCTAATGACCCTGTTCCAATTACAGACAAAAGACGAGAACCTGCACCTGCGCAGTTAAATTACTTGTTAACAGATGAACAGATAATGGAAGATCTGCAAACTCTCAATAAGCTTAAATCTCCAAAAAGACCAGTATCTCCATCTTCTCCTGAGCATCTTCCCAGCACTCCTGCTGAATCACTAGCACAAAGATATGGAGCATGAACAGAAGATGAAAAGTTATATTACAATAAGAGGTGGTATCATAAAGGTCAGGCTATCTATTTGGAATCTAAGGAGAATACGAAGATTGGCTGTGTAATTAGCTCAGTTGGAACAAATGAAATATGAGTAGGGAAGACAAGTGATAGCACAAATTTGCGTATATATCTAGGACAACTGCACAGAGGAGTCTTCATTATATGGAGGCGATCTGCTGCCTAGAACTCTTAGCAAGTTGGAGGTGCACATCTTCTTAACTCCCTATGCTCAGAGGTAAACTTTTCATGACTTTTATATGGAAATCTTTATTAAAACAAACAAGTTTATTGACAGACGTTACCTGGGGAGGTAGAGAAGACCCCCGCCCCCCCCGAGACTTGAGTTATAAATGGGTCTTACACCAAAAGTAAAAAAAGAGGCTTGTTATAATTTGATATTGTTATGTTACTTTGTTATAATTTGATATTATTAAGTTACTAAGTGAACAAATGGTAGGCGGTTGTATGTTAAGGGTAAATATATTTGTTTAGCATAGTGCCCCAGTAGAAAAAACAGTTCATACACTATTAAAATAAAAGGGGAGGAGTGTTCTGTATAGCCTACGTTATAATAAGGGACTACTTTATGTTTTAGTAACACGTTGTTGAACGTGCTATTAGGCGCATATTGAGCATGCGCTATTAGGTGTGTATTGATCTGTATGTGTGTGTCGAGTTCGGTTTCTGCCAGTAAAGAACCATGAACCTTAGCTCCCGTCTCCAGCGTTTTTATTAATAGCATTGTTGTGTAACCAGGCTATATGCATAACAGACTCACAAAGTGGATAAGCAACCAAGTGTGGTAGCGGTGATGTCAGAGGAGCAAAGAGCGAAAGATCTGAAGAATTTGGATTTGGATCAAGATATACCTTCAGTGGAGAGAGTACTGCGTGTGCAATGGTGCATTCGATTTGAAACTTCCAAGTTTAAGGTTACAATTCAGGATAGACAACATACCAGAAGATGGATCCTCTCCACAGTTAGTTCCATCTACGATTGTTAGAAACCTTGAGTCTGATGGTGCTATCTGCCAAGACTATTCTACAAGATCTATGTAAGAAAGAGCTTGGCTAGGATCCCACTATATCTACATCAGTTACTCATGCGTGGACAAGCTAGCTGGAAGAACTCCGTCAGCTGGAAGACTTCAAGGTTGTTAGATGTTTGAAGCTCATTGATTTTGGAGAGGTTACTGCTGCACAGTCGCACCACTTTACAGATGAAAGCAAAGATTGCTGTGGAGCAGTGGCCTACCCATTGTTGCACAAGTGCTTTCAGGTGCACAGTGCTTTTATCATGGGAAAATCGAGGGTAGCTCCATTGTGGTCAGTTACCATCCCTCATATGGAGCTCACTGCTGCTATGATAGCGAGTGGTATGGACACACTGTGGAGGAAGGAGCTCCACTCGCAGCTTCATGACTCAGTTTTTTGGACCGATAGTACTTTGGTACTGAAGTATATCAAGAACAGAACTTCCAGGTTTCGAACCTTCTTTGCAAACTGAGTTTCAGAAATTCTTAAGGTCTCACAGGCATCTCAGTGGAGGCGTGTAAACACTTCAAGTAACCTGACAGATGTGCCCTTTCGAGGGTTGAAGGTGAAAGCATTCCTGAAGAATGAGATATTGGTGTCAGGGCCTCAGAATCTTCTTCAGCCTGAAGGGGAATGGGCCTGTGCATCTCAATTGTTCTGAAGAACTTCTGCTAGATGATCTGGAAGACTAGTGGAGCGTTACAATGAATGCAAAGCAGATTGAAGAGGAGGTGGATTCGATAACATATATAATCCATCACTTCTCGTCTTGGACCCATTTGTGCAAGACAGTAGCCTGAATTCTTAGATTTAAGAACCTGCTCTTTTTTCTTGAATGAAGAACAAGAAGAGGATTCTTTGGAGTGAAAGACTGAGAGGGTCAAAGGTCAGATTTGCCAAGGTTGTCTCTTAGGGGAGGAGCTCAGAAAGGCTGAAATGGAGATTATGGAGTTTTGCCATTGAAAGAGATTTCCAGATGAATTCTCAAGTCTGTAAAGGGGAAAAAGTGTGAAGAGGATGAGCCATATTTTCAAGATCAATCCAGTACCTGAAGATGGTGCCTTGTACATTGGTGGACAGCTTAGTAGGACATCCATGCCTGCAGAATCTAAACATTCTGTCATACTGGCAAAGGATCTCCATAGCTCAGACATCATTCTGAGGCAGGTCCACCAAGAGGTGGGACATGGTGGCCATAACCACATGTAGTCCAGGTTGTGCCAAAAATACTGGATTCCCAGTGCTAGTACAGCTATAAGAAGAATCATGTCTCAGTGTATTGCTTGTTAGTGGTTGCAGGCAGCTCCAGGATGCCAGCACGTGGCAGATCTACCTCTGGACAAAGCCTCTTCAGATGAACCTTTGTTTACATGTGTAGACGTGGACTACTTCGGACTTTCTGAGGCGAGGAGCAAGAGAAGTACAGTGAAGAGACATGGGGTCATATTTTCCTGTAAAGCTATTTGAGCTTTTATATCGAAGTGGCATCATCTTTGGACCACAGATTCCTTTGTTAATGCACTTTGACGCTTTATAGCAAGGCATGGACAGGTTTGTGAACTGAGCTCTGATAATCTGATGAACTTCGCTCGAGCTGAGCATGAGTTAGGAGAAGCCATTGAAAGGTGGAATCATTCACAGATCAGTGATGTCTTCCTTCAAAATAGAACGACGTGAATTTTTAACCCACCCCCCCATCTAGTTCACATCATGGAGGAACATGGGAGAGATTGATCAGGTCAGTGTGAAAGGTCCTCAGTTCTACCAGGAAGGTATAGAATCTTGACGAAGAGGGCTTCCACACAGTCCTTTGTGAAGTAAAGGCTACTATCAATGGTTGTCCAATTACTAAGGCATCCTCCAATGATTTGAAAGCTCTAACATACAACCGTCCGTTGCTTCTGAAAATCTCACCATCCTTACTATCAAGAGAATTCCAAAAGGAAGACATTTATGCTCATTGTAGGTGGAAGCAGGTCTAACACATGTCAAACTTGTTTTGGAAACAGTGGGCCGAGGAGTGCTTACCACACTTACAGGAACATCAGAAATGGTCGGGAATAAAGCACAACTTCCTCCCAGGAAACATTCTGCTCATAGTCGATGTCATGGCAACTCGCAACTCAAGGGTCATGGGAAGAGTTTTTCAGACAGAAGAAGATTTGTGCTGCAGATGCACATCAAGTCCAAGATCAGCTGTCTGGGCGGGCCTATAACCAGAATCTGTCTTCGACAGGAGGCAGAGGTTGGAGGAGCTACAGCTCTAGAAGTTTCATGACTTTGATTTGACTTACTAATTTGACAGAAGTTGATGGTAAAGATCACTCTGAACTGGGCTAAGTGCTGGTAACCTCTGACCTCGGTGACTGTTACACGACTTGATTTGAAGAAAAAGTAGAAAGAGGACATCTGTACAAATGTTAAGATGTTTATCCTTGAAGATTTCATGTCTCCTATTGTTGTAGTACTGTATGCAGTTGTAATTATTATAGGGGCTTGGATGTAGGAACCATGTATATCCATTTATATCTGTCTATCTGAATTGTATTTTGTGTTGTGCAGTTCATTTTGGGCTGGGGAGTGGTAGAAGCAAATTAGCTTCTACCTTTGTGCCATTAGTTTAGTTAGAGACACTATGAGCAGGGTTTGGATATATTTTGTTGACCGCTTTTTTCATTATTTTGCTTGTTTTGCTAACTTCGCGAATTTTGCTTATTACGCTAATTCTTATTATCACTAATTTTGCTTGCTCACCTTTGCTGGTTTCCTAATAAATGATCAAACGTACTTTCCTTGACTTGGAAATCAGACATTTGAAATAGCTTCATACAGTGTTGAGTCCCTCAGTAACTGCTACATTACCCTTGAAGTTGCCAGTCATTAATATGGTCGAGATTGGCTCATTAAATTATTTCTTATCAGGTTGCTGAGATTTCTGTCACACTTTGATGCTATACCCAGAACATAAATGAGAAATTGAAAACTCACTGACATCAGGAACATTTTCAGTGCAACTGTCTGTACCAGCACTATCATCCACTGATGTGAAAATTTCATCATCAGTAGAATTTCTGTTGCTGTAGAGAGAGAAATAAAACAGCAATGTTACCCAATTATAGAAGGATTCTTCCTCCAATTGTCTATTTTAAGTCTTCTTATTTGAACTTAGACTCTGTGTGCGTGTGCATCTTACCTAAATGATTTTTCCATGTCATCTTCACTTCGCCATCTGTAGATAGATTCCTTGTTTGGTGGCTCAATTTGAACTTAGACTCTGTGTGTGTGTGTGTGTGTGTGTGTGTGTGTGTGTGTGTGTGTGTGTGTGTGTGTGTCTGTGTGTGCGTGTGTGCATCTTACCTAAATGATCTTTCCATGTCATCTTCATTTTGCCGTCTATAGATAGATTCCTTGCTCGGTGGCTCAACGCAGTAAGAACTGACACTGCTCAGTGACTCACAGCTTTCAGTTTTCTTTAGGTTTGTGTAGAACTGTAAAATAATAAGATCTAATAAACTCTGCAGCTGTTGATTACATATAATAAAACTACCAGGAATATAAACTGAGGGAAAATACAATTAAAAATCAGCCACTTAGCAAGGAAATCAGGAAGTACTTTCTTCAGAAAGGTTAGTGGAAATGAGGAACATCTGGTTGAAAGAAAACTCCATGGATGCTGACTGAATAGAATTTTTGATAAAATCATATAGTAATTCAAAGGCCTGGTCTAACAATCCGAAAATTCAAATCTTATCAGGCAGGTGTGGAACTTAAATTCAGTTAATAATCTGAAATTATAAAAAGGAAAATAATGACAACCAGACTAACTGAAGGAAGAGTTAGTAAGAGATTGAAAGTGGGAGAGGGAGGGGGAGATCCAAAATGATAGGAGAAGACAGGAGGGGGAGGGATGGAGCCAAGAGCTGGACAGGTGATAGGCAACATGGATATGAGAGGATCATGGGACAGGAGGCCCAGGGAGAAGGAAAAGGGGGAGGGGGGGAAAACCAGAGGATGGGCAAGGGGTATAGTGAGAGGGACAGAGGGAGAAAAAGGAGAGAGAGAGAAAGAATGTGTGTATATAAATAAATAACGGATGGGGTACGAGGGGGAGGTGGGGCATTAGCAGAAGTTAGAGAAGTCAATGTTCATGCCATCAGGTTGGAGGCTATCCAGACGGAATATAAGGTGTTGTTCATCCAACCTGAGTGTGGCTTCAGCTTTACAGTAGAGGAGGCCGTGGATAGACATATCAGAATGGGAATGGGATGTGGAATTAAAATATGTGGCCACTGGGAGATCCTGCTTTCTCTGGTGGACAGAGTGTAGGTGTTCAGCAAAACAATCTCCCAGTCTGCGTCGGGTCTCGCCAATATATAGAAGGCCACATCGGGAGCACCGGACGCAGTATATCACCCCAGCCGACTCACAGGTGAAGTGTCGCCTCACCTGGAAGGACTGTCTGGGGCCCTGAATGGTGGTGAGGGAGGAAGTGTAAGGGCATGTGTAGCACTTGTTCCGCTTACAAGGATAAGTGCCAGGAGGGAGATCGGTGGGGAGGGATGGGGGGGACGAATGGACAAGGGAGTCACATAGGGAGCGATCCCTGCGGAAAGCAGAGGGGTCGGGGAGGGAAACATGTGCTTAGTGGTGGGAAGTTATGGAGAATAGTACATTGGACCCGGAGGCTGGTGGAGTGGTAGGTGAGGACCAGGGGAACCCTATTCCTAGTGGGGTGACGTGAGGATGGACAGTTTTACGACCCTAGACCGACCAATGTGGCTGACTCTGTGGAGTAGTCCAGTAGGCAATTCCAAAGGAAATTAAGAACAGCATAATAAGTCTTTACCCATCTTTCCCCTGACCACCCCCCCCCCACAAAAATGAATAAATAAAAATTAGGATATCACTGTTGGATTATTGGTGATGAGGTAGAGATCAGCCGCAAACTGAATTATTGATAAAACAAGTCTGCTTATATTCCTATTAACTATGGGAGATTTTGATTTTGTTCTCACAACTTACTTCACAGACTTTTATAAAGATATAAGCTTCAGTCAAACAAAATGTTTTCAACTATATAAGGAAGAAAGAAAAGGAATAAGATCCAAGTGTCAAATTTCATTCTGGCTCAACGTAAAATGATTACAAAGCAGGAAATAAGATATGTTTGCAGATACAAATAAGGCATGTGTAAAATACAGTAATTATAGGAATGACAAGCTGATTCATTATGCCTTTTCTTTATTGTTGTGATGAACTTTTTGCCAGAAACCCACACTGCTCAAACATATGGGTTTTCGAGCTGCAAGTCGCCTCACACTAAACACGAACTGAATCTTCAACTGACATTTCTCCAGCCCGATTCAACAATATTGTGGCCTGTTGTATTTTCAGGACCGGCTTCAATGAGAACAAGTGCAGAATCCTTCATCACCAGGACAATGCATCCAAAAAAAATCAGTAAAGTGTCTAAAAAAAATTAAATGGATACGGATGAAATTAAATGCGTTTTTAAATGGATATATTCATTGTCAGTTTGTAACAGATAACCAACCCCAAAAAATAGCTTTCTCAGAATTCCCATATGTCGTTAGAGAGGACCATTGATCAGTGGAAAACTGTGTGCATTAAATAAATATGTAAAGGAGAAACGAATAGAAGTATATACTGAAAGGATTAAATTACATTATATTTCTATAGCATTTTTTTGTACTAAGGTCTAGTTTTTATGGTCTGTTTTTTCTGTTCCTGTACCTTTTTGTCCCTGCCACTAGTAAAGCAAGTCTTTCTTTGTACTAACAACACACATCAAAGTTGCTGCCTGGCCTGCTGTGCTCACCAGCAACTTTGATGTGTGTTGCTTGAATTTCCAGCATCTGCAGAATTCCTGTTGTTTGCATCTTTCTTTGTACTTGTACCTCACTGTACCGAGAGTAGTAATAGTGCTATGACAAAAAATCCAACTTATATGGGAGTAGATTCATGTGATTTCTAAACGCTGTAGCGAGTGTTCAGCTGAATGGTCCATCTCATGTTCCTGATACAGAACATTATTGTTTCTCTCAGTGGGCAGATTTTCCTAGAGAACAATTTGTGGAAGCTTCACTGCCTTACATCATTCTGGCTGCTGTTGCTGGCATCACTCTCATAGCTGATGGTTCTGGGATTCACTGCTTGGAGACGCTTCAGTTTGGGTTTCTGACGCGGTGGGGTTTTATAACCCATGTTCATTTTCTGACAGGGAATAAAGAAAGGGAAATTGAAGCACGTTCAAACCAAAAGTTCTTTCTTTCTATAGCAACATCTTTCAATGCAAGCTTACAATAAAGGAGAAAATATACTTGATTGGAACCGTAAGCTTCATGATGGGTGTCTGTTATTTATAATGCAGTGGTATTTTGTAATTGGCTAGCACAGGCCTTCGTCAAACTAACTAATGCAAAATCCTTCATTATACACTACAATAGTAAATTAACATACTAATAATATAATGAAGAATGTTTCAGCTAATCTGGGAGCTGTCCATAATATTGTCTTGTTAGGACTTATTGATGATCTTTGATGTTTATCACAAACTGCATAGATTCTTTTGACAAAAAGGCCTCACTTTTTAAGGCCTTTGAAAAGTGAGGCCTGCACAGATAGGAAATGTCAAAGACATAATGTGAAGGGCAAGCATCCACCTGCAAGAAAGTGTTTTGCTCCTGTTTCACCTCTTGCTTTCACCCTTAACTTCAGTCAGAGAGTCATGAGCTCAAATTCCACCTCATGACCTTGGCACACTCAGCAATGGAGATGCTGATTTTGATGAGGTGTTGAATTGGCATCCTCATTGCACATTCAGGTGGAGGTAACCAATGCCATTGTACCATTCCTAAAAGAGCAAAGCTGTTTGCTCAGTTCGCTGTCTGTCATTTATCACTCAACCAACAATTAACAACGAATGATCAGGACATTCATTCTGTCGTTCTTCATTCGCTTCTGGCCAGCAATATCTATCTAATGTACTATTAGAAGTCAGAAGAAAGAAAAGGAAAGTGGACTTTTATGGCTGCTGATCAAGATACACTTTGAAAACCATAAGAAAGTCCTAGAATGAAGATGCTCCCTGCTCTAGGATCTCTGGAGTCCCTTGCTTTGGCAAGGGTTTGCAGTAGGCCACAGCGCTGTTTTAGACACCAGACTGAGTCCAGCTTACTTTAAAAATCAATGAAACACCAGCATATTGTTTCCGAACAGATAGAAAATTGTTATACCTCCTGCCTGTCTTTGCTTGTCTTTATCTGTAGAATTTCCTTATTCAGCTGACGACACGTGTCCTGAAGTTCAATTACTTCACGACGGCATAAATCCTTGTCTATGATCATTCTGCTGATATGCATTTGGGCTTCATCCCTCGCCGCATAAGCCTGTGGAAAATAAGAAAGCCAAGCAAAGATTGCATTGTTACATAATATTTTTATCAAGGTTGGATAACCTCTGCTGTGGAAATATTTGAAAAATAGTTTAAATATTCCAGGGAATGGAACAAAAAAAAACAAAAGCCTGCAGTCTTACTCCCAATAATTCTTGGTATACTGTATGTGCATGAGTGAAATCAGGATTATGTTTGGACATGATTGCCCGAAGACTGAATGTAGGAACATAACAACAGGGTTTTCTTATTTACTCCATCAAGATTGTTCCTTCATTCAGCGTTAATTTTGTCTACTCTGTGATCCACATTCCTGTTTTATTCATAACCTTGAATACATTTAATAGAAATCTGTCAACTGCAGCTTGAATAATTCTTAAATAACACCTGACTTTTGGCCAGGAGCTACTTGTTTCTATAATTAATGAAAATGCCATATTTATCTTTTCTTACCTCATCACGTTCCTTTTGTAGTTCTAAGACTTGTGACTGGAGTGAGCTGATTTTATCCTTGTACATATCACAGTCGATCTTCAAAGTGGCACATTCCATGAACATATTTTCTTTCTCATCTAAATACTGGTAAGTAGAAAGAAGTAAAACAGATTTTATATTTTTATACTGATTTATGTTTCAGATGGACAAAGGTTAAGCCTTGTGGCTTCAAGTTCACATAACATTTAGGAGTATGGGTTTGGTAAATCAAAGCTGGGTTCATTCTAAATGGTGGCAGTAGAAAATAGTCATGCAATTGGAAGTAATTAGACATGCAGAAACTTTGTTCATCTTTCCACTTCATATAAGTGGGAATATCTGTGGTAAATCTACTGTAGTAATCAGTTCCCTTTTGAATGAGTGATTTTTTTCCTTTTCCCAATTTCATGTTTAACTTCTTTCCAATCTGAAATGTAAAATTTGTTCATGTGATACTTCTAAGGGGATTAAGCTTTGAAGCTGTTTATTTCTCTATTGCTTTCTAGTTCTCTAATTACGTCTTCAAAGACCATTTACAAAGTCTGAACCAAACATATTTACCTCATTCCTTAGTTGCTCGGCCTGGTCCAGTTCCAAGCGCAGTGAACTCATTTCTTTCAGTAAATCCTGTCTATCTTCCTGAGCTTCTACACGATCCTGTTCCAAGATATCTATTGTCACCTAATTTTAAAAAAACGTATTTTTAGAAATTTATGAATAAATTGTTCATGTTCAGAAAGGCAAATAGGTCTCTGTAGTAATACAGAAGTAATGGTGAATATTACAACAATGACAACATTTCAAAGTCACAAACCGTATTAAGTATAAATTCTTTTTTCTTAAGCGTTTTCACATCCTCCATGGATCTAATCATTTACCAGAAAATCAAATATTTGTATTCTGGTTGTGACATGAACTTGAAAGAAAAGTTCAAATTATGAAATTATGATAAAGAATTTGAGTGAAACATATAGGAAGCCATCCTTAGCTGATTGTGCAAAATGTGTTATATGGTGTAAAGAAACTAAATACCATAAGGTATTGGGCTTTTGAAATAAAAATAGAAAATTTTGAAAATGCTCTGCAGGTCAGGCAGCATTTCAATGCTAACATATCAGGTTGAAAATCTTGATGAAGTAGGTATAGTATTGCCCTTGTAAAATATGGGTGTCATCTAATAACATCAGTACAAAATTCAAAATGGAAATACATTTCAAATGCAGAGTACAACGTGCCAATGTTACTAAGTAATTGGCTATTGAATGAATGAAGAAATTTGTATATAAATACACAAAAATAAACAAAATACAACATTCTTACTGGGTTCATTTGTAATTCCTGGATCCTGAATCTCAGTTTATCAATTTCTTCTTTTAAATGTATAAGTTCTTCTTGTTTGGGCTTGAATGCTTCACGTAGCTTTGATGACATTCTTCGTTCAACATCAAATTCCACTATTAGCTTCTTATTCTCCATTGTAAGATTGTCCACCTGTAAAGGAAGTCGAACAGGATTTGGGACTCAGCCAACATATAAAAAAGGGGATTTTCTTTTCTTAAAAGTACCTTGAAATCTAAAACGATCTATAAACAATCACCAGTCTAGCATTCTATATTCTTTGCTTCTAAGAATGGTTATTAACTGGAAGTGACCTTTATAATTGTATGCTAAAAATAACAATAAGGTGAAAGGGTTGGCTTAGAGATAGTTAGTTGATAAAAAACTATATAATGTAGGTTACTACTAAGAAGCCCCACTGGAATTAACTTATAATTAGTAATTTAGTAGAAACCCTTTTCAGGTTGCAATTAATTTGCTGGCCCACTCTTTATTTACTGTGATGGTATAACAGACTGGCTTTGAATGATGTATATTAGAATCATTTTCATTCCAAATTAGGCTCTACATTCTAATAAAACAGATTTGGAGTTGGAGATGTAATGAATGTGGCTGAAAACCTACATGTGTTGAAATCACTTTCATATGGGTTGCAGAAAAAGCTATCAAATGTAATTGTTAAAATTAAACCACAACCTTTCTCAATTAAATACTTGGAAAAAAAATTAATAAGAGCAGGTGCCAATGACAAAATTTTAACCAATGGACTCAAAAAGCTAGTTTGTAATTTTGAATACAACAAAACATAAATCGAATAAATGATCTTCTAGAAAGACTGTACAATTTTCAAGCCATAAATATCCGTTCTCATAAATCTTTTATCAAATATACAGGCATAAATGAAAGAATTTCTATTGCCTAATTATCCACAATTGTAATTTTTCACCCTTGTATTATCAATACAGTCAGTTGGTACCTGCAATGTGACGTTGAGGGATGAGGCTATTTCATGGGCTATGGCCTTTAGTAAAGTTTATTAAATCTAGGCAGAGGGAAGGGCAACATGAGAAGGAAAGAAATCTCATGCGCACGTCTCCTTGATTTATTAGTTTATTTTTTCAATGGCATAGTTAAATAAATTCATTCAGTGCTACAACACAAACAAAGCAGACAGCAGTTTAAAAGCAAACTTAATACAATTTCAAGAAATCAGAGAGAAAGATTGCTGTATTTAAGTGCATCTGTTCTAACACAGACCACCTCTCTGTTCATGTCTTTAACAGTCATTGGTTATTCATTTTAAATATTTGCAAACTACGATATTAATTTATTTCCATTAGAAGTTAGAGAAAGATGAGGCTACACTTCTGAAGTATACTAAAAAAATGGATCAAAGTCAAACTGTGCTATCACTGAACCACACTCCAAACGATGGCCAAAACGAACAAATGAATATTGCATGTTAAATTATTTTTTGGTTGCATGTGGGCATAGAAGATTCCTGTTACTGAGACTGCTCAATGTTGAACATCGAAATGCATCCGTCTGATTTGTTGTTGTAAGAAAAGACCATCAGTTCACTTCCATAAAAAAGAAGAAAAAGAGTCATTTACAAAGTTTTGAACCTTTCCTTTCTGTCAGAATACCAGCAAATTGCAATTCTCTATTCTATGACTTAACTCTCATCTCATTGCTTTTCAGATCTTCTGCATTTAAAAATTGATGAGATTAATTTTCTTGAATAAAGACCATGGTACTGTGGGTAGCTCAGCTGAACAGGGGGATGGAAAGAGCTCAGAATAGTAGTGCTACCCAGTAGGCAGTTACTTTACTGCGGTAATCCTGAACCCAGGTGGTGTCTGGAGTCTATGATTATGGCACTGAGGGTGACTTAGCTGCACAAGTGGGGAGGAACTGGAGTCCAGGGATGATAGTAATAGGAGACTGGAAAAAGAGGGGAATAGATAGGTGCTTCTATTGCTGTAAATATAACTCCAGGATGGCACGAAGCCTCCTTAGGTCCAAGGACAAGGATGTCGCAGAATGATTTCAGGGGATTCTAAAGTGCGAAGGTAAACACCCAGGGGTTCATATTGGTACTGTTGACATAGATTAAAATATGAACCAAGTCCTGAAACATGAATGTAGAGAGTTAGATAGCAGAATAATATGCAGGACCTCTAGATTACATCTGGTGCCACAAACTTGTGAGCATAGGAACAGAGGTACAGATCCGATTAGTGAATGGTATGAAGGTGTTATCGGGCAGAAAAGCTGTAAGTTTCTGATTCAATGGAAGAGTTCCTGGGAGCTGTATGACAGCAGGAGGAATTTAATCCTGTTAATTGCAAGATGATGCACTTTGGGCGAACTTATACGAGTGGGACACACAGTATTGAGGAGTAGAAGGAAATTGAGGTACGTCCAATGATCCCCGGGGGTGCCTGTCTCCACTTGTCAGGGCAAAGAATATAAAATCAGGGAAAGTTATGGTACAGCTGTGTAAAACACAGGGTAATCCACATCAGAGGTATTTGTTTGGTTCTGATGACCACACAAAGGGATGAGTGTGATTACAGGGGAGAGGGTGCATATATTACCATGATGTTGTTTGGGATGGAGTGTTTCATTTATGAGGAGGGACAGATGGGCAGAAGAGGCCAAGGAATAAGCTGACAGAAGTGCATAAAATTATGAGGAGTTGATAGTAGAAAAATGTTACCATCTCCAAGCTATCTATAACTAGAAGGTAAAGGCTTAGTTAAAAGTTGTAGAGGGTACATGAGGAATGATTTTTTTTTCCATTCAGAATCTGCTTGAAGGAGTGATGGAGGCTCTCACAAGACTTAAGAAGTTTCTAGTCAATCACATGAATCACAACACATAGAAGGTAGGTACAGGTACACAGTATTAGTATTGGTGGGTACTTGTGTTGACGTGTACATGGTGGACTAGAGGGACTTTTCTGTGCACATGAATCTTTGACTCAGTGGTTCCTGGAGTATCTCCTCAAAGTGTACTTTTTTGCACAGTACAGAGTGCTGTTGGAATTACTCTGCCTAAACACAAGAGAGGTAGTTCAGTATTGAAACGAGCTAGATCAGGAAGCTGTCTCAAAATCTCTTGCAGGCTTCACTTAATCTCTGGCTTCCAATATTATACAGTCAAATGTATCGAAAAAATAAACTAGCATTTCTTCGCACCTCCTACCCATCCTTTACCACACAACTCACAACTCCATAACACTCCCATCCTCCCATTCACATCCACCCTCCCTACTCAGAACAAATGCTGTCAAAGGTATGGAAGTACATGCTGAACAACATTTCGAACTGAACTTGGGTTATATCAGGAATGTCTGATTGAATGAAAAAAAACCAATACCTGTTGTTGCAACTCTCTGCTTCGTGTCACAGACATCTCCTTCTCCTGGAGAGCGTTTGTATACCGCATTAATATCTGATAATTTTCTTCCTTCAGACGAATCATTTCATCATGGTGACGATTCCAGTCCATTTTCATTCTGCTTAAGTTAAGCTCAGCTGCCTTTAAACTTTTGAGCTCAGTCTTCAGTTGTTGATTTTGTTCTTCCATGCTTTGAACTTTTTCATTCAACCGATGCTTGATACATTTTTCTTCTCCTAACCACTTCTGAGCCTTCATTACCTCATTCATTAGAAACTGAATCAAATTCAAATTTCCTTTTTCGACTACAACCAAAGGAAGAAAATGGAACAATTTTCAGTGTCCTTTCGTTAATACTTATTGTTAAATGTTTATTGGTTTATGTACATCCATATTCGAAAACTCTAAGACCTATCAAATATTTGAATGGATAGAAGAAACAGATTCCTCAATGCTACTAAAAACAATTAAGTAAGATTTTTGTGGACTTCAATTTAAAGTAGGAAAAGATTTTCAAGTTTCTTAAATATTGTTGGAAACTACATCTAAATTCTAGGCTTTTTTATTGAACTGACATTTTACCTTTAAAGTTAATTTTGTTCCAGTTGTACTATTACAATTGCAGAACAACTCCAACAACTTGTGTTTTTGTCCCATTTGTAGCTGTTGCTCTTCCTACAAATATGAGGATTAACTCTAAGAATTAGAAACCTTTCACCACTTACAACAATTCCCAGTCTCTGTTTTTCCTCGAAAAATGGTTCTATTAATAGAAAATCATTATTATTTACAGGAAAGGTAATGTAAATTTAATCATACCTTGGAGCTAGCTGGCAGGCATTAAGTTATTTAGATAAGACTTACCAAGGCGGGGTTTAAACATGTATACTATTGGAAAAACTGAAGATGATTATTAATTAGATTATGTGTCAAGATGGTTAATTTCAAAGAATCAAGCAGGAAGGAGGGAAGAGAGGCATTGTAAAGAAAGGTGACAATGAGTATAATTGTGCTTTTTAAACTTGTAAACAAAGTTAATAGAGGTTACCCAGAGATAAGTGAAATTCTGATAGCTTTGTAAAATATAATCTTTGGAATAAGTGTTGGAGGGTCCCACAGGGACTAATAGTAGAATTTCTCCCCTCATTTTCCTTGGAACCTAAGCAATTAAAATTTGTAGTTTAGAATTATTTCCCTTTCCCCCAATTTGTACTCGATGGCAAATGTGCTGAGAGAGCAAACAGGCCAGCAGCAAGGAAGATATAATTAGTTTATTGGAGTGAAAATCAGATGAAAGGTACTGCTCCAATTACTCTTGGTGATTTCTGCAACCAAGTGAATCTGTGTGATTACTGGGTCATTGTAGAATCAGCTTAGCAATAAAGCCCGACACGCTCAAATAACCTGGCAGTCTCCCTGCCTTGGCAGGCACATGATGAGCAGTCACTTAGATTCATAACTTAGCAAGACAAAACAAATATAAGCAACTCAAAAACAAACTGAATTTTTGCAATTTCTAGAGAGAGATAATTATTATGAAGTCGTACAAGGCAGAAGAATGCAAAAGAGAAGTACACACAGCTCTACAAACAGCTGGCTTATTTGCAGTGCATCTTCACCTTGAGGCAGGAAAGATTTTTGTTACACACCAGCGTTTTAAAAAATGAGAATATATCCAAATTAAGTGAAGCTTTTCTAAGAGCAGCATGCTTTCTTAAATACTGGAGGATTGCTACGTATCTGCAGATGGCAGTATGAGCTTGTGTAAGCAGGTCGGCCAGCACTATGGCAACATTTTCATTCAGAGCTTGAAAATATGAGCTGTGGTGTATCAGCCAGCTGTTGGAGTTCATCTCAGCTGGGGGTACAGTCAACCTGATACTGTCCTCAAACTTCATCAGCAGAAGTATGCAGGATATCGCCCCAGAGGGCACAGCCTCAGAATAGAAAGTCCCTTTAGACCAGAGATGAGGAGGAATTCCTTTAGCTATAGGGTGGTGAACCGGTGGAATTCTTGTCACAGACAGCTGTGGAGGCCAGGTCATTGGATATATTCAAAGCGAAGCCGAGCAGGTCTTGATTAGGAAGGGCACCAAAGGTTATGGGGAGAAGGCAGGAGAATGGGAATGAGAGGGATAACAAATCAACCAAGATGAAATGACTCAATGGGCTGAATGGCCTAATTCTGCTCCTATGTCTTATAGTCTTATGGACGTTGAATAATATAGTGCTTGGGTTCAAATATTGTAATTAAAATTCCCAATCTCAGTGCAAGCTATTGTGCACAGCATTTTAATGAGGAAAGAGAGAGGGTGTTAGGGACAGAAAAAGAGATATTAGAAAGATCCAGAGGTAGACAGATATTCCTATGCATCTTAGAGAAATCGGTTGACAGAAGTTTTAGATGAACTGTGGAAGCAGAGTACTCTTTCTCACAGGTAATGCCCAACTTGGCATGAAGAATGCAGGATATGAACAATGGAATTAAGACGTATGAAAAGAAGCAAATAAAGGTAAATCTTACCAAATATACTGCTACAATCCTTCGTGGGTTCTTTTCCAGTTATTAACGTGTAAATTTCAGGATTATAGAAACCTAAAGACTCCAAAAAGGCAACAGCTCCTTTCTTTCCACGTGTTCTCAAAAGATCAAGCATATATCCTAGAAATAAAAAAAAACACCAATGAGCTGGACAGGGAAAAATAATGGGAAAAAATGGTAAATGTAAACATCAAATTTTTAAAATAACTGGTTTGGCTATTTTAAAATCTTTTAATGAACTTGCATTTGGCTAATTGTTAGTGTGCATTTTACATGAATAAGTGCTGACAAAAAGGGTTATACATTCCTGATTGTACCAGTGAAACCTGCTGGAACATTCAGTGTCCTGAGAACAGAAAGTCAGGAGTGAGACAAATCCTACATTTTTCAAAAACCTACGGATTCTGTTGAATTTGCAGTGAAGACACATAGTTCAGCTCATAAAGAATGCTTTGATTTAACAGAATTGTGCTGCCAATAACATTTTCCTCCACAACCTACCAGATAAGTCTATGACATTAACTCAAATCTGCTCCAGAGGGTCTTTTAGCTGCAGAAATCTGCTTGGATCAGCTTTGGCTGTAATTGCCTGTTTCACTCACATATTGAAGGGTGGCCAACGTGAAAGATATCTCCCTAAAATAGCTAACTGTCACGGAAGAATTCATGGCACAGAGGGCAGTGTTCCATTTCGAGGCAACAGAATTAAAGTACTTTTGAAACGAAGCAAACAGCAACACAAATCCTTACCAGTTCTCATGCACCGGTGCTTAAGGTGAGGGGCAAATAGAATTTCTTCCTCATCTGTCTCCCCAATGACGTGACACTGGCGAAGAAAGGGTGTGACGTGGCAGGGTCGAACATTATTGGTGATTATGTGGCGTTGGCTTTCAATTAGGTCCCATATTGATTCTTCGTCCAGATCTTTTATTTCCTTGTCACTTGAGGCAATTTCATCCATGATCAATAACGGCTGAAAAGGGACATTAACAAACACCATTTTACTTAGCTGCAATATGTAGGAGTTACTGGCAAAGAAAACATTTCCTGTGAGAAAGTGGAGGTGAGCCCATCCACTTGGACTGCTACAGTTCTAGCAGTGAACACAATAGGGAGTTCTAGGCTTATAAATGAAAGTCAAACTGTTTATTCACTTCCATTGATGCTGCCTGACCTGCTGAGTTCCTCCAGCATTTCGTGTGTGTTATAAAGGAATCTAAAGTTAGGAGAGTGTATGACATGGTGAGGATTTGCAGGCAGTAATGTTCCCATGTGCCAACTGCCCTTTTCTTCAAAGTAGCAGATTATGGGATTTTTTTGCATTTCACACCTGGCTTTGTGGCCTGTGAGTTTCATTAAAAATCCATTCTAATAATCTGGTGTGGGGTTGGCTTTGAATGTAATGGTCCATGTAGATATGTCATTCAACGTGGCACACCGCAGTGAGAGGACAATAAACCAAGTTCCCATTCTGTTCTCAAAATTCTTTTTGAGTTCTATTGCAACTATAATGTTTCATCATAATAACTAAAATTACTAAGAAGTCTAAAATATGCACAAAGACAAGAACAATCATTTTACAGTGACAATAGTTTCCCTGTCCATTCTCTAATGCCTTTATTAAATATTTTAGCATAAGACTTTATCTACTTGCAAACGCTTAGCCTCATCTATCCTTATGAGCACAGAGTGATTCCTCGGACTGAATAATGAAAACTTAGGAGCCTATTATTGGGCCTCATATTGAGCCAGTGTGTAGCAGTGATCAATAACTGCCAGGAAACCACTATCAAAGGTCAGTCCAATTAAATGTTCACAATTAAATGAGGAAATTGGAGAAAGAATACCAACTGGAAATACAACAGTGTTACTAGGTGGAAATGTGAAGGCCGGGAAAGAGTAGAGATGACCGTGGAAGGAAAAATGGTAATTGAGAAAGGACATCTGCTGAGTTGCTGGATTGAATACATAATCTTCTCAGTCTGTACGTACTAAATCACCTCCAAGGGAGCTTCACCAATTGATGATCCTACCATTCCGATGTTTTCTCCCATCTCCATGGTGCTGTTACGATATACATCCAGCTGCACCAGGTTCCGGAATTTCGAAGCTCTAACTCTCCAGAGTACGGATAGATGGCACGGCCTCCTTAAGGATTCAGGACCGTCCCACTAATCGGCTGCCATGTTTTGGCACGAGGATTTCGGTACATAAGGAGCACCTGAGTGGAGGCTCAGTGCTCAGTTGTAAGATCAACTGGGTTATGGTCTAGCGTCTTGTTCAGTGCTCAGTTCTCGTTTCAGTCTCGTACTGTGTCTCGATCCTAGCCTCAGATACTCCAACACTTGGGTCTTCACCATTCTTGTCAGGGTCTCTTGTCACAGGTGCCTGTGGTGATTCAGTTGTTATTCAGCTTTTAGTCTGGTATGGAAACACCAATGCCCTTGAATGGAAAATCCTACAAAAATTTCAGGATGCGGCTCAGTCCATCATGGATAAAGACCTCCCAACCACTGAGCACATCTACCTGAAACGATGCAACAGGAAAGCAGCATCCATCATCAGGAACCCTCGCCGACCAGGACATGCTCCCTTCTCGCTGCTGCCATCAGGAAGAAGGTACAGGAGCCTCAAAACTCACACCACCAAGTCCAGGAAGAGTTATTACCCCTCTACCATCAGGCTCTTGAACCAAAGGGGATAACTTCACACAACATTACTTGCCTGATCACTGAAATGTCCCCATGACCAATGGATTTACTTTCAAGAATTCTTCATTTCATGTTCTTGATTTTTATTGATTATTCATTTATTATTATTATTTTTTCTTTTGTATTTGCACTCTGGTTAAACACCCTAGCAGAGTGGTCTTTCATTGACTCTGTTATTATTATTCTCTAGATTTATTGAGCATGCCCAAAAGAAAATGAATCTTAGTGTCTATGGTGACATATACTGTATGTACATTGATAATATAATTTACTTTAAACTTTAATGATTTTACTTATTAGAAACTTCAATTTCTACCAGTTCTTGGAGAAAACTGATGCCTACAAGATGGCTTTTTTGAGCAGTTTGTGGTCAAGCCCACTAGGGAAAAGATAATTCTGCATTGGCTGTTTTATAATGAACCAGATCTGATTAGGGAGCTTAAGGCAAGGGGACCCTCTAGAGACAGTGATTATAATATGATAGAAGTCATCCTGAAGTTTGAGAGGATGAAGGTAAAAATGGATGTATTAGTATTACAGTTTGGTAAAATCAACTACAGAGGATTGGAAGAGCAGCTGGCCATCATTGACTTGAGGAGACACTAACAGGGATGAGTGTAGTACAGCAATGGCTGGAGTTTCCAGGAGTTACTTGGAAGACACAGGATCAGTTCATCCCAAAGAAGAAGCTGCAGTCTAAAGGGAGAATGAGACAACCGTAACAGACAAGGGAAGTCAAAGACAGCATAAAAGAAAAGGAGAGGTCATACAATGTAGCAAAAGTTAGTGGGGAGATAGGGAATTGGTAAGCTTTTAAAAATCAACAGAAGGCAACTAAAAAGAAATAAGGAAAGAAAAGATTAAATATGAAGGTGAGCGAGCCAATAATATAAAACAGGATACCAAAATATTTTTCAGATATATAAAGAGTAAAAGAAAGGCAAAAGTGGATATTGGATTGCAGAAAAATGACACTGGAGAAGTGGTAATGGGGAACAGAGAAATAGTGCACAAAACTGAATAAGTATTTTGTGTCAGTCTTCACTGTGGAAGACACCAGGAGGATGCCAGAAATTTGAAAGTGTCGGGGAGCAGAAGTGAGTGTAGTCATTATTACTAAGGAGAAGATACCTTGGAAACTGAAAGGTCTGAAGGTAGATAAATCACCTGGACCAGAAACACTACACCTTAGGGTTCTGAAGAGATTGTAGAGACATTAGTAACGATCTTTCAAGAAACACTAGATTCTGGAATGGTTACAGAGGATTGCAAAATCACAAATGTCACTCTACACTTTAAGCAGGGAGGGAGGCAAAATAAATTATAGGTCAGTTAAAATGACTTACTTGTTTGGAAAGATGTTAAAGTCTTAAGGATTAATTATAAATTATAGGTCAGTTAAAAGGTCAGTTAATTATAAATTAATTAATAAATTATAGGTCAGTTAAAATGACTTACTTGTTTGGCAAGATGTTAAAGTCTTAAGGATTAAGGATGAGGCTTTGGGGTATTTGGAGGCACATGATAAAATAGATGGAAGTCAACATAGTTTCCTTAAGGGGAAATCTTGTGTCGCCACTTTGAGAAAATTACAGGCAGAATAGACAAAGGAGAGTCAATGGACACAATGTTTACATGGACTTTCAGAAGCATTCGACAAGGTGCCACACATGTGGCTGCTAAACAGGATAAGAGCCCATGGTATTACGGGGAAGATATTAATATAGATAGAAGATTGGCAAACAGTGGAAGCAAAGAAGACCTTTTCTGGTTGGGGGCTATTGAGTAGTGTTGTTTCACAAAAGTTGGTGTTGGGTTCACTACTTTACATGTTATATATTAATGATCTGGACGACAGAATTGATGGCTTTGTGACCAAGGTTGTGGACAATACAAAGAGTGGTGGAGGAGCAAGTAGTATTGGGGAGTTAGAGAGACAAAGGACTTGCACAGATAAAGAGAATGAGCAAAGAAGTGGCAGATGGAATTACAGTGTAAAGAGATGTATGTTCGTGCATCCTGGTAGGAGGAATAAAGGCATTGACTATTTTCTAAAGGGGAAGCAGATTCAGAAATTGAAGAGTTAAAGTGATTTGGGAGAGTTCACGCAGGAGCCCTAAAGGTTAACTTGCAGGTGGAGTCAGTAGTTAGGAATCCAAATCCAATTGTTAGCATTCATTACAAAGAAGGACTAGAATATAAAAGCAAGGGTGTAATGCTGAGGCTTTACACGGTATTGGCCAGACCACACTTGGAGTATTGTGAGCAGTTTTGGACTCCATATAAGACATAGGAGCAGAAATAGGCTATTTGGACCATTGAGTCTGCTCCATCATTCCATTAAGGCTGATTTATTATCCCTCTCAACCCCATTCTTCCCATAACCTTTGATGCCCTTACTAATCAAGAACCTATCAACCTCCACTTTAAACATACCCAATGGCACTGGAGAGGGTCCGGAGGAGGTGTACGAGAATTATCCTAGGAATGAAAGGGTTAACATTTGAGGAGTGTTTGATCGCTCTGAGCCTGTACTCATTGAAGTTTAGATGAATGAAGGGAATTTCATTGAAACTGACCAAAAATTGGAAGTGTTTAATGGTAGGAGAGTCTAGGACCAGTGGGCACAGCCTCAAAATAGAAGGACATTAGGACATTCCTTTAGAATAGAGATGAGGAGGAATTTCTTTCGTCAGAGGGTGGTGAATCTGTGGAATTCATTGCCACAGGCGGCAGTGGATGTAAGGTCTTTGGGTATATTTAAAGTGGAGGTTGATAGGTTCTTGATTAGTAAGGGCATCAAAGGTTCCGGAGAGAAGGCAGAAGAATGGGGTTGAGAGGGAAACTAAATCATCGATGATCAAATTGCGGAGCAAACTCAATGGGCCAAATGGCCTAATTCAGCTTCCACGTCTTATGGTCCTAAAACTGGAAAAACTCACCTCTTCACTGTTTTTTGAAGTTCAACATAAGAATCAAAACTTTGCATGTCTACTGTTGTTAATCTGGAAACCACGCAACATGAATAGGCTAGAATTTGTTGCAATGAACATCACAGGGAATTACCGGATTCTTATTTGAGAGTACACTAAGCACGTGCAGAATCCTGCCAACCTCCGAACATACAAACTGACCCCTAGGAGGCACGTCAAATGGAGAAATTACTCTTTTTGAAGAATATACTATTGCCAAGCTATTAATTGTTGTTCTGGCATAATGTGTGGGTATTCTAATATGGCATACTAAAGACAGATAGGATTTCTTTGCTCTTATTTACAGTAGTTAGAGATATGGGGGGACATGTCCTTCCAAACCCTGACATCCAGATCTGTAAGAGCATCGCACTAATTGTTACACTACCATGGCGTAGGATATGAGCTATATTTGTTAAAGGCTCGATGTACACAAGCACAGAGGTGAAAGGTAAATACAATTTATTGTGGTTTAGGGTTAACGTGGCTCAGTTTTGGATTGTTTTCTCTGAAGCATTAGATGCTGGGGGGAAACTTGATAGATGTTTATAACATCATGAGAAGCACAGATAGCACGGAGAGCCAGAATCTTTTTCCTGGGATAGGAATATCAAACATAAGAGGTTTCAGCATTAAGATGAAAGGGGAAAGTTCAAAGGGGACGTATGGGGCAAGCTTTTTTTTTGTTTTACAGAAAGTGGCTGGAACGTGCTGCCAAGAGTGATACCGTGGATTCCGGTTCACCTGGACATTTTGGGACCAGTACATTTTAGCCCAATTAGGCAGTTTCCTCAATTAGCTGAAATTTCATGGAAATAGTTAATAAGGTATAAAAAAGACTAACTGTGTAACAATTATGTACTTCAATGAAATACAGAACAAATTAGAACACTACCAATGCTACTACAGTACTATACAACTGTGAATTAGTTCCTAATACTTGTCAACAGAGGAATTCATCTGCTTTGCATTCTTTTGACTATAAATGAACAAAATCAGTGCAGACATTCAGTGCAGACAATGGTGTGCCTTCATACAATGCTGTCGACGATTGCATCCCACCAATTCTCATTTTCATTGTAACACTCAAGATGTTACCTTCAAAATAGAAACTACCAACAATTTGAAAGCTTCAAATTCTTTGCAGTCTCTAACTTGTTGAAGTGTGCAATCATTTCATTTTCACTCCTGGCTGTTTCTGGCATCTCAAAGCCTGAATACTTGAAACGACAGTGACAAAATGGTCTTAATTATCTTCTTAATTGTAGTGAGGCAATTCTAAATTGTCTTACTTATTTCTTGTCAACTATCAGTAACAAAAATAACTGCTTTTTGAACACAGACACACAGAACTGGTGCTATTTAAAAACACTTCGCTTGAAGCATGGTGCTGTGTCTAATGCCCATGCAAGTGCACGCGACTAATGCCAGTTAGAAATTGTTCAACAATAGTCTCCTGCCCCAATTAAGGGGCATAGTGTTCCAAATAAATGAAGGTAATCCCAGCAATTTTCTTGATAATTTTTTGTTCTTTAAGAGTTATCTCTAATAAGCCCCTGCCCCAATTGACCAGAATCCACTGCAGTGGAAACATAATTGTGGTTTTCAAAATGCTTTGAGAGAGGCACATGAATGCACAAGAAATGGAAGGATATGAATCATGAGAGGGCAGAAGGAATTAGTTTAATTTGTCACCATGTTTGGCACAGATACTGTGGGCTGAAAGGGCTGTTCCTGTGCTGTACTCTTCAATGTAGAAGAGACAGGATTGAAAGACCTGACAGGGTTAAAGCAAGTGAACAGTTATGACAGTTAGAAATAATAGTCTCCTCGGGAGCTAGGGGTCATTCTTGGAGATAATCCCCAATTAACGCTGCAGCTGGTAAACAGAAACATCTGCCAACATTAGCTGTCTTTTCTCATTAGCACCCCAATCTAGATGCTTGTTTGATATTCATTAATGACACTGACCTTTGTCACACGGTGCACATTAATAACAACTATAAACATTTTACGATGTAAAAAGCTTCGTAATACAGTAGTTGATTTTAATTTCTGTAAAGCAGACGTGTACATACACTTAATATAGATTGTTTAGCATTTAAAGTTATTAGTCATTGGATGATGATTGATAATTTTAAGTGTCACAACAGCTGAAGGAATCAGCTCTGTTCTCTCCTTAAAAAATAAAACAATTTCTTTTGTCCAAAACTATGAATCATATAAATTATCCACCATTTGAATAAATGAATGTGTTAAAAACGTGACTAGATGGGAAGTTGTTGTTCACCAAAACTTGTAGAAAAATTGAATAAACCCACTTTTAATGACTAGGAGACCAAGAGAAGTGGAAGCTCCTGCAATATTCCCCATCTAACATAGAGGAATGGTTGGGTGATGCCAGTGCCTGGTTAGTATTTTTATACTTGTACGTTTGTAGCCTTTTGCTCAGGGGAATTAGAAAGTTGTCTGATGTCATCAACATATATAAAACTCGCAGATTTCACATCCAGAAATTCCTGTCATGAACTCTACGGGATATACAGCTATGATCCTATCTGAAGTAATCAATAAGTTGCAATCAATAGAAACTCCAACTTTCTATGAACTAGTTTCTCTGTAAAACTGAAACTGCTGATGTGGCTTGCTACTGAATTTTAAAAATGTGTAAAAATCCATGAAATTACAAATGAGCAACCTCTTTGGAGCTCAGAAACTTGGTTTTATCTGTTTCGATTAGCATTCTTTCAGTTTAGCTGCTAAAAAGTGCCATGGTTTTTAAACTTTACAGCTTTCAAGGTCTCTTAATAAGGATTCAACATTTATCTCAATCCATACGTGACCAAATTTTTTTCTTCATTCCCAGTCCTATTCTAAAACTTAGTTAAGACTCAAGCCATTTGTTTCCTGCTTTACTTACTGCATCTGTCGGAATTCTACAATCTGAATGGCTGCCCAACCAGCTTGATAACATCACTGTAGTTTGAAACCTTCAATCCCTCTGTCTGTGACCTGGTTACCGCTGATGCATAGAAAGGGGAAATCCAGGCTCACGGGTTTTGTGTGGCCACGTTTCTTCAAGGCTGGCAGCAGATCTTGCCATTTTAGCACTGATTGCAAGGTCTAGTCAGTCATTTTAAGTTAAACAACAGTTCCAAAGACCTTCTCAATATAACCCTCCGTTGCTGTTCTAAAAGGCCTCATGGAAGTTTAGCACAACAAATCAGAACAACATTGCAGAAACTAAGCAGCACAATATCAAGTGGTGAATATTGCACCATGTCAGAATCGGAAGCAGGTTAATCATCACCAGCATGTGACGTGAAATTTGTTAACTTAGCAGCAGCAGTTCCATGCAAGACATAACCTAGCAGAGAGAGAGAAAAAAATAATAAATAAAATAAAACATAATTATAAATAAACAAGTAAATCAATTAAGTAAATTGAATAGATTAGTAAAAAATGCACAAAAACAGAAATACTGTATATTAAAAATAGTGAGGTAGTGTCCAAAGCTTCAAAGTCCATTTAGGAATCAGATGGTGGAGGGGAAGAAGTTGTTCCTGAATAGCTGAGTGTGCCTTCAGGCTTCTGTATCTCCTACCTGATGGTAACAGTGAGAAAAGGGCATGCCCTTTCCTATCTATCCTACTGTGAAGCAAGTCCAGAAATACTTTGTTTTCATGAGACTCAATGTGTTATCCTGAACAATACTGTGTACAAATTCTTAAAATAAACAACATGGAATTTAGGAATGAAATAGCAAATCTCTGTCAGAACATGTAATAACCTCCCAGATAGTTATGTGCTTCTGCCTGAACATCATCCATATCACTCCAAACCCTGCAGATTCATGTACCAAAAGAACACCTTTTAAACACTGTTATCATATCTGCTTCCACCATGTCCCCAGGCAGCCCATTCTAGCACTTATCAGACTTTGTGTAAAAATTTTGTCCTGCATATTTTATAGAACATAAAACAGTGCAACATATCTCTTTTAAACTTTACTCTTAAACACATGGCGTTTAGTACTTAATGTTTCTACCTTGGGAAAAAGATTAGTGTTATTTGTCGCATGGATATTGGAAGATTCTGAGAGTCTAGTCTTTTAATGGCTCTCATAATTTTACATACTTTTATCAACCCTATATGCCCAAACTAATACAGCATTTAATTCAACAGCATCAATCATGAACATTTGATTAAAATTCTGTGCATTTCTGTAATTTGACATATACAGATCTCCATTCTCTATCGCATTTTCTAAGTGTAGCATACACCCAAACTTGTTCTTAACCTTCATCACGGAGAAGGAAACATTCCCTTTCTAAAGTGGAAAACTTTAATTCTGTAGCAGACCCTGGCGCAGAACTGAAATGAAGTCGTGAAACTGACCCTGGAATGACTCACAAGTGTAAACCCACGTTCAGCCTTTCCTTGTGGAATACATCAATACAATGACAAGTAAAGACATTTCTGATCCTAAAAAATATTTCTCTGGTAGGAGCAGGAATCGACTGAAACACTGATAAACGGATAGGCATTAAAAGCTGTATTATAGTAACAGGTATTAATTTCGATTGTCTCTCGGTTATATACATAGCAAACCCGCTTTGTAAAATGTTCATATCTTGCAGAGTCATATCGCTTACATATCAATCTTGATAATATTTAAAACCTTACAATGTCTTCACTTACTGTGTAAGTATAACTCCGTTTGAATAAACCAGATAAGGTGCTCTACTGCTGTACAATTTTTTTCCTACGCGAAGCAAATAACACAGAATGCAGTTAATGGAGCTGTGAACTCAGACAGAAGGGAAAACAAGGAAGTAAATGCCTTCAGGAAATAAAAGAAAATGCTACTGCTTTGGATTAACCCTTCAGAAGTCTGTGTTCAGAAAATACCTTTTGGCTTTCAATCTCTTTTATGTGAATGGGGGAAGTGAAAGGATACAGGTAGAGGAGGAGAGGATGGGGGTGTTGTGATGAGGACGAAGTAGTGGAGAGAGAGAGGGGGCAAAAGCAGAGGGGTAAGAGGCAGCGGAGGGGAGAGAGGAAGAAGGGATCAGAGGGCAGTAAGATGGGAGGAGAGGATGAAAACGAAGAGAAAGGAGGGAGTGTAGAGGAGAGGAGAGAGTGGAGGGTATGGGCAAAGGGTAAACGCGGGGAGGAGACATGGGAGGGTATAGTGGTGTGGTGGTGGCAGAGGGGAAAGTGGGAGAGAGAGGTGAGAGAGGGGGATGAGTGGAAGTGAGAGGACAGGGGTGAAGGTGGAAGACACGATAGGTAAAGAAGTGAGTTGTGATGGAGGAGAAAGGGAGTAGATCAGAGGAGAAAAGGATGGATAAGGGGAAAGAAAAGGTGGTGAGGGACTGCTGGATGTAGGAAAGGGTAAAGGATCAGAGAGTGAAGACAAGGCCGGGAAAGAGCGGGAACAGGAAATGAGAGAATGTTGGGAAGAGGGAGGGGGGTAGGAGAGAGGAGAGGTGGAGTGGGGTTAAATAGTGGTGGAGAAAATTATGAGGAGGTGTGACAGGATGAAGGAGTGAGTAATGGAGAGAGAGAGGCGGATTGGGGTGGGGGCTCTGTGGAAAGAAGCAGGGGTAAGTGGAAGGAGAGGGGGCAGTGGTAGGGGGTGATGATGAGGGAAGAGGTAAGAATTTGGAAAGTGAGCAGGATGGTAGAGGAAGTGGAAATGGGAGAGGAAGATGGTGAAGAAGGAATAGCGGGAGAAATCACTCTCCATTCCCAACTGCCTTCCTCCCTCTCTCACCCCTTTTTCTTCACCTCTTCCGTCTGCCTAACCCCCCCAAGATTAACCTTGTACCCTTTCCTTCTTTCTCCTTGCCCTTGTCTTCCACTCCATCCACAACTCTTCTCCCTCCCTTGCTACTTACCCTTCCCATCTGCCCTCCCTTCACCCTTCATTGCTTATGATTTAAATTTAAAATGATCTGATTTACTGAATTGTAGAGATATTATATTTGCCAGAAATGATTCCTCACCCTAAGCTTCCACTGCCAGAGCATCATAGTGTCCTGCAGCACCAATGTGAGCTCTATGGCTCACGACGTCTATGCTGACCTTGTTACTCATCCACACTAATTCTATTTGCTCCAGATATGGAACCTAACTCTGTCTTTCTATGGCTGCCTATTCATAGGCTTTCTCATTCTCAAATACAACAATCACCTTTGATTCCAGCAGCTCCTCCGTCAACATATTCCAGAAATTTTCCACTCTTTGTGTAAAAAATTTCCCCTTAGAACTCCTTTAAAATTCCTTCTTTTAATTTTGACACCCTGCCTGGGTAAAAGATTCTGATCATCTATCCTATCAGTGCCTCTAATCATTTTATGCACTTCTGTGAGGTCACCAGTCCAGAGAAAAAGAATCCAGCCCATCCAATTTCTCCTCATTACTATGGTCCTCCAATCTAGGCAACATTGTGTTGAATCTCCTCTGCCCTCTCTCCTGCAGAACCACATCCTTCCTCTGGTGTGATCACCAAAATCACGCACGTTGCTTCGAAAGCAGTCTACTTGGCGTTTTCCAAGGTTGCAATATAATGTCTCAACTCTTACACGGCTTCTTAATCAATGGGGAGAAAAAATAAAACATTCAATGAAAAACTGAAAAATTCTTAATATTTCTTCGCCTCTCCTCAATGAGGCAGATCTCTTCAGTGATACGTCTTAAACTACACTTGTGACGTACTTTAATCAATATCACAGTTTTGGAATCCAGAATACAGAGAGGAGCAGGACTTTCAGCCCACAATGTTGTGCTGAACTAATTGAATTGGTAATGAAATGCCCCACTAAACTAATTCCTTCTGCCTACACAATGTCTATATCCTTCATTCTTGAAAGTCTCTATTGTGTTTGCCTCCGCAGCGCATTCCAGGCATCCGCCACGCTAAGTAAAAAAAAACTGTCCTTGGACATCTCCTTTCAACTTATCAGCTCTCATCTTAAACGCATGTCCTCTGTATTACACATTTCAACCCTGAGAAAAAGATACTGGTTGTGTACTCTACGCCTCTCATAATTGTATAAAATTGTTAACATTTCCCTCCAGAGGAAACAGTCGATTTGTCCAGCCTCTCCTCATAGCATGTGCCCTCTAATCCACGCAGCACCCTGATAAACCTCTTTCTGCTGCCTCTCCAAAGTCTCAATCGCCTTCCTAGAATGGGGCGACCAGAATGAAATACAACACCGATGAGAGCTAACTAGAGTTTTATAAAGCTGCAACCTAATTTCCTGACTCCTAATTTCCTTGACAGATAAAGGCAAGCATGCCTTCTAAATGTCATTTACAGAAGATAACAAGCTGAACCTAAGCAGTAAATATTCAAACAGAAGAATTTTTAAAAAATCTGATAACAGGTGCAATTGTGCATGGTCACACCTTGATTCCATTCAACAAATATACTGGAAATACTGTGTACGAACCATTCAAAGGAAATTACGCACAGGTATTTCATTACTACAGTGATAATTTTTGAGAAGAAGCCTCCTAGAACAAAATAAGAGCAGGTACAAATTACCTTCTCACCAAGACCAATCCTTGTTAAGTTATCTTACAGTAACACTGTATGTTCATCAACAGCAAATTGTAGACAGAACAATTCGTCCAAGACCTTTTGCAAAAATCAAGCATTTCTATACATCTTCATTTAAACCATTTATAAATCACCTGCATAGATTTACAGAATAAAATACATCCTTTTTAATGTTTTAACTAATAATCCTTCTTACCAAACCTAATGATGTAGACTGTTGCCAGTAATCAAAGGCTGTTGTAAACCCCGCTGGGAAATTGCAGCACCCACACAGTGCTGTCAGTCTATCTGTTACACCTCTGTGCAGCTCATGTAATTGTATTATAGGCCAGACTCAAGACTGCCTATTTTATCTGAGATTTTGTTTACCTTTCTGTCCGAATCAACAGGAAAATAAGTGCATTTTTTACCTTCACACGAACGTGAATTCACTATGATTTTCCTTGCTACCATCTAACCCAATCAATATCCGGTCTGCTGTATCAATAATCCTTCCTATTTTAAATTCTTATATTTTCCCCCTTTCTTTTTGAAGCTTTTCCTGTTTTCCCACCTTAACACGAAGATAACACTAAATAGATCAGCAATCAATCATTTCTTTGACCCAAGGTTAGGGCAGGAGACGGAGAAAGCTCACTCAAACCCTTTTCTCCCCCTCTAGACCAGAGGCTCCTGTACTTTTTTATGCCATGGACCAATATCATTAAGCAAAGAGATCTTGCTGTCTTCAGAAGAATGAGGGGAGATCTTATATAGAAACATATCAAATTATGAAAGGGATAGATAAGATAGAGGCAGAAAAGTTGTTTCCACTGGTAGGTGAGACTAGAACTAGGGGACATAACCTCAAGATTCAGGGGAGTAGATTTAGGGCAGAGATGAAGAGGAACTGCTTTTCCCAGAGAGTGGTGAATCTATGGGATTCTCTGCCCAATGAAGCAGTGGAGGCTACCTCAGTAAGTATACTTAAGACAAGGTTGGATAGATTTTTGCATGGTAGGGGAATTAAGGGTTATGGGAAAAAGGCAGGTAGGTGGAGATGAGTCCATGGCCAGATCAGCCATGATCTTATTGAATGGCTCAACAGACCAGATGGCCAACTCCTGCTCCTATTTCTTATGTTCTTATGTCTGTGGACCCCATGTTGGGAACCCCTGCTCTAGACTAAATCCTCTGTTACCTCCACCCATCCTTTATTGCAGATTTAAACAGAATAACTTTCTCACATTTCCAGTCCTGATGATAGGTAGACAACCTGAATGGTTGATTATTCATCTCTCCAAGGATGCTGCCTGTTTTTTTGTTCAGATTTCCAAAATCTGTCAATATTTTCATGATTGGATCTTTACTGATATTTGCCTGAGACTTCACAACTTTGGAGACCCTCATGATGTTTTCTTATCCTGGAAGCCATGACATATTGCAATATGAATTTTACTCATAAAGCCACCTCCCTCATATAGCAGGAACACTTAATAAGTAAAAAAACAAGAATAATTTGCATTTATGGCACATAATTATTATATAGAATACTCTAGAGTACATTTGCTTGCAGCAAAGAAGGAGGCTATTATGGCCCATCAAATCTATGCTAAACTCAAAGAATAATGCCATTTCCCCACTAATTTTCCACAGAACCCAGACTTATATCAACTCCCCACCAATTCTACCAATTGCTACCCACTAGGGAAATTTGAAGTGGTTTACTAACTTGCACATCTTTATGAAATGGGAGCAAAGTGGTCACTCTAGCTGTGAGGCAACTCTCTCTACCCTCCGCACCACTGTGCTGACCAATTCAAAATAATCACAATCAAAGTAACTTCATAAAAGGGGAAATCACAGATAATCATTGAGACTAAAAGGGAGATAATGAAGGCCTTAATCAAATTTGGAAGTTTTAGGCCTCAGAATAGGTTTGGGCAGTGGAGATAATTGGAGATTAAGCCAAGCGCATGGGTCCAGCTGAGTTATCAATGGTGGTTGGGGACAAGGAGTATACACACAAAACATCTTTTTTTCATTTGGAATTAGATGTGGATGTTCCCTAACATGTAATTATCTATGACAAAGTAACCATAATCAATAGCTGATAGGGCTTACTGTTAATGATAATAAGACAAATATGATTTGCTGTAGACAAGAATGGTTCAATTCAGCACACAAACAACTTCAAGTTTGTTTACTGGGATTTGATCTTGTTTTTGTGCAGCAAATGTGCTCATATTGAGATTTGTAGCCCCCAGGAGACTAACAGATTCCATGGAGTCCGTAAGACCATCCATTTTCTGGAGTTATGTTTTCCTGTGATTGTTTACCCACTGGCACCTCTTCTATTGATTATCAATATTTGAACTGAATGATACAAATAAAAATTGCTTTCTGGAATAATAAACCTTGTGTCAAATTATTTTGGAGCTACAGTAAGTAAGATGAGCCTATTGCTTGAGTAAATAAAAATTGTCACTTTTCAGCGCAAATTTGCACGATGATCAACATTGACATTATTTGGGACAGTTATACATTAGAGAAAGTAAAAATCTCTCTGAAAGTCAAATTTCCTAAGACTCAAAGAAATATGCAGAAACTTAACAGAAGTCCAGGGGTTAACTTGATTTTCAATAGCACCATTCTAATAGTTTTTTAAAGAGTTGTGCGTACCTATCCGCAGCCTGCAAGGTCTCAAATGGTCCCAAAGTATGATATCTATGCTTTTTAAAAAAAATTATATTTATAATTGAAAGAACTTAAAGAAAACATGGAAGATCTGAACATGCATTACAAACAAATAAAATATATTTTATATTCCTTTCAATTACAATAAACAGACTTTCTACTTTATTATGCCATGAACTTCTACCATTAATTAGAATCAGAATCAGATTTAATATTGTTGGCATATGTCGTGAAATTTGTTAACTTTACGGAAGCATTAGAATGAAATACATGATAAATAAAATATAGAGAAAAAAACTAAGTTACATTAAGTATATATATGCCTATTAAGTAGTTAGGTTAAAATAAGCAGTGCTAAATAGCAGAAATAAAAAAATAATGAGGTAGTTTTCATGGGTTCAGTGTCCATTTAGGAATTGGATGGCAGATAGGAAGAGCTATTCCTGAATCACTGAGTGAGTGCCTTCAGGCTTCTGTACCTCATTCCTGACAGTAACGGTGTGAAGAGGGCGTGTCCTGGGTGGTGGGATCCTGAATGATGGACGCCGAACTTCCGAAGGCACCGTTCCTTGAAGATGTATTGGATACCATGGTCTATGGATTCCAGGTTGGAAACCCCTGATCTAGATTAAGCTAAAGTAGAATGGGCTGATTTCTGAAAGATGACTGAATTGTATAAATGGTTTTGCCTTGGTCTCAAGCTTGATCAAGTGGCATTTTAATGTACAGGTTGTTCCTATCCAGTGTAAAAATAATGGATTAGGAAAAAAAATGCAGTGATTTCCTTGCTTTCTGGAACAATGCAGTTAATTGCACTTGTAAATTATTTTCTGAGTATGAAATTTGATAGTTCTGCAAAATGAAACATTTACTTTCTTTGATGGACTCCATTACCTCTCACATGACAGGCAAACATGATGCCTTTGACTTTTATGTAAAGGTTTTTCGTGGAAGCCACACAACTTCACATTGTGAGTTGTCAATAATTGCAAGAGTGAGTGATATGATTTACTGCACCTAGTAACAGCTCGGTTTTACAAGCCTATAATTTCATGTCTTGTTTACCGCAATTTGACCTTGTCCTTGTACAGCAAAGGACCTCAAATTGAGATCCGTGAGTCCCAAGAGGTTTGCAAATGGATTCAGGGGGTCTGAAGGGTCATCCATTTTCGAACTTCATTTTCCTGCACATACTTACTTACTGGCACCTTATTTCTCCTGGTCAAAGTTAATTAACGATATAGTGCCTCAAATCAGAGTGCTATAGCAGAGAGAGGTCCAGTTCATTCATGTGCTGATGCAGGGTATAAAACAGGATGTGAAGAGTACTATGCCTCAAATCATGCATGGCATTAAGCATCACTCCCAAGATGGGATAAGGACATTGTCATTAATGATACCACCAGGGGACACCAAGGTGCTTAAGAGTAAGAATCAAGTTTATTGTCACTGACATTATCTGTGAAATATGTTGTTTTGTGGCAGCAGTACAGTGCAGGCATAACAATTTATTATAAATTACAATAAAACATAAACAGATAAATACTACATTGACTAGCCTTATCTCAAATAATAATGAGGCAGCCTACAGAGAAAAAGTCATCACCCTGACACAGTGGTGTCAAGAAAACAACCTCTTCCTCGATATCGCAAAAACAAAGGAGCTGGTTGTGGACTGCAGGAAGAATGGAGACAGGCTAGCTCCTATTGATATCAATGGATCTGGGGTTGAGAGGGTGAACAGCTTTAAGTTCCTTGGCATACACATCACCTAGGATTTCACATACCAGCTGTGTGGTGAAAAAAGCAAAACAGCACCTCTTTCACTTCAGACAGTTGAAGAAGTTTGGTGTGGGTCCCCCAGATCCTAAGAACTTTCTACAGGGGTACAATTGAGAGCATCCTGACTGGCTGCATCACTGCCTGGTATGGGAATTGTACCTACTTTAATCACAGGACTCTGCAAAGTGGTGCGGACAGCCCAGCGCATCTGTGGATGTGAACTTCCCACTATTCAGGACATTTGCAGAGACAGGTATGTAAAAAGGGCCCGAAGGATTATGGGGGACCCGAGTCACCCCAACACGAACTGTTCCAGCTGCTATCACCCAGGAAACGGTACCGCAGCATAAAAGCCGGGTCCAGCAGGCTCCGAGACAGCTTCTTCCACCAGGCCACACTGATACAATAGTATTACTGTTATATTGACTGTCCTGTTGTACATACTATTTATTATAAATTACTATAAATTGTACATTGCACATTTAGATGGAGATGTAACGTAAAGATTTCTACTTCTCATGTATGTGGAGGATGTAAGTAATAAAATCAATTCAATATAGAAAAAGAGGAAAAGTGAGGTGATATTCATGGACCATTCATCAATCTAATGGCAGAGGGCAAGCTCCTAAAACTTTTGAGTGTGGGTCTTCAGGCTCCAGCTTCTCATCCGGGATGGCAATGATGAGAAGAGGGCGTGTCCCGATCAGTGAAGGTCCTTGAGGCACTGGCTTTTGAAGATGTCCTCAAAGGCAGGGTGATTTGTGCTCGTGATGGAGCTGGATGAATCTACAACTGTCCTGTGCATTGGAGCTTCCAAACCAGATAGTGATGCAACCAGTCAGAATGCTCTCCACAGTAAATCTGTAGAAATTTGATGACACACCAAGTCTCCTCAAGCTCTCAATGAAGTATAGCTTTGTCATGAGTACATCAGTATGATGGGCCCAGTATACAACATCTGAGATGTTGACAACCAGAAACTTGAAGCTGCCCATCCTTTCCACCGCTAGCCCCTCAATAAGGATTAGCGCATGTCCACAAGGAAACCTGATATATAGACTCGGCGGCAACTTCATTAGGTACCTTCTACACCCAATAAAGTTGCCACTGACTGTATTTCTGTGACCTTCTGATGCTGTAGCCCTTCTACTTCAGAGTTCAACTTGTGCATTCTGAGCTACTCTCCTGCACACCACTGTTGTACGCATAGTTATCTGAGTTACTGTCACCTTCCTGTCAGCTTGATCCAGTCTGGCCATTCTCCTTTTACCTCCCTCATTAGCAAGGCGTTTTTACCACAGAACTGCCACTCACTGGATGTTTTGTTGTTTTCCGCACAGTTCTGTAAGTACTTAAGACTGTTCTGTGTGAAAATTCCCAGACAGCAGCAGTTTCTGAGGTACTTAAACCACCAACAATCATTTCATTGGCAAAGTAACTTTGAGGACACTTCTTCCACATTCTGATGTTTGATCAGAATGGGTTAAATGTTAAAAAAAAATTATGGTACTTAGATAGATCTACAAGTAATAGAACCAAGTTATGTGGAATTTATGGGCAACTATACTTTGATCCTTGATCAGCTCAGCATTTACTTATGTTTTAGCTTCAGTAATCTTCAACTTCAAACAGGAAGATTCAGTTTAGCTTTTTCCTCTTGGTTGTATTTAATTACATTGCAGTGAGAAAAGAGCTCAGTTCATGTGTTTTATCATAGGCATCCGTTAGTCTCATGAGACCGTGGATTTGTGCCTTGGAAGGTTTCCAGGGCACAGGCCTGGGCAAGGTTGTATGGAAGACCGGCAGTTGCCCATGCTGCAAGTCTCTCCTCTCCATGTCACCGATGTTGTCCAAGGGAAGGGCACTAGGGCTGATACAGCTTGGCACCAGTGTCGTCGCAGAGCAATGTGTGGTTAAGTGCCTTGCTCAAGGACACAACACGCTGCCTCAGCTGAGGCTCGAACTAGAGATCTTCAGATCACTAGACCGATGCCTTAACCACTTGGCCACGTGCCAACACCTGTTTTATACAATCACAACAAAGACACTCAGAATTTAACAAGGGAAAAAACTTATGGCCTTTTGCAAGTAGTCTCTGAGAGCAGCAGCAGCAACAGATAAAATAACTTTATTGTACTGTTTTAAATTACTTTTTAAAGCAATCAATGTACCTTTAACTCCACTTGTTTCTTGTTCTGAAGCAATTTTTCTTTTGTTAAATTACAGTCCCTCCTCTCCTCGTCTAGATTCTCGGAGTATCACACATAGTTTCTGGTCAACAAGTTTCACGCCACATGCCGGTGACAATAAACCTGATTCTGATTCTGGTCACCACTCTACAGGGAGGATCGGGTAGCAGTGTTTATTACGACTGAAACATGGAGTGAGTTTATCAAGATTTATACGTTTATGAGGAATAGAGATAGGTTAGACGGTCTTCATCTCAGGGCAGGGAATGTAATTGTAGAGGGTACAGGCTTAAGATGAAAAGGAAGAAATCTAAAGGTATTTTGAGTGGTAAGTTTTTAACACAGTGGATGGTAGTTACCTGGAACAAGCTGACGGAGGAGGTTGTAGAGGCAGATAAAATTATGATATTTATGACATACTTGAATAGTAAAGGTGCACAGGGATTCAGAGCTAATGCAGGCAAATGGGATGAGTGTGAATTGGCATCTTGGTCACTGAGGCCGAGGTCAGTTGAAAGGGTCCATTTCTATGCTGTATAACTCCCCACAGGGGATTGGGGAGCCTGCAACAGACTTACAAAGAACACCGAGGCGACACCAATATTTCATGAGGAGACAGAATATTGTTTTGTCAAACCAATTAGTACCAGTGATCTGCGGTTATCTGCACAGCACACAGGTGAGGCATGTAACTCACAGCAGGACTATTTTAAGTTTTCCACATGTGCTGTGGTCCGAATGAGCTGCATTCGCTTTGCAAGGTCTCCATGCTCACAGTGTTGTACAATTTCTCACTCCCCCTTATCATCCCTGGGCCCACTTTCTAGTGGTTACACTGTCAGAAGGAAAGCAAAAATAATAAAAAAATTGAAAAAGAAAGAAAGAAAGAAGAAAAGCAAAAACAAAAAATGAGATACACAGGTGCAGGAAATCCAAAATAAAAACACAAAATGCTGGAAAAACTCAAGGAGCATCTGAGGAGAGGGTATAAAGCTAAAATCACATGTTGATAATGTTCATATCTGGGATTTAAATGTCCCTATGCTTTTGCAAGCAAATGCTAGTATGGGTTTGGAACTGCCTAAAAGATGGTATGGACAAGATACACTTATATTCAACAAATACTTACATATGGACTTGGTGAGTCGTGACCGATAGGGCTACAATTATCAATAGAAGACTGCATTAAAATGCAGCTCTTATCTGTCAGCAGAGTTGGTGGGTTGAAATGTTTTCTTCAATGTCATAAAATGACATTTCACGGCCACATTAAGTCACTTCTTCCTCTTTACAGCATCATCTGGAGGGGACCAATAAGTTGATTTATTTGGCTGCAAACAAATGAAGCAGAATGAAATCAAAACATAATATGCTAATAATTCATTCAAATAACAGACTGAAAGTAACAGTGCAAATCTTTTCTCCAGTCGCACAGCTTTCTGGAATATTTCAACTGTTCCATTGCTTCAGAATCAAAATACCCTTCAGATCATTTCCTTTGACAGTATAATACATTGCTTCAATCAAGGCGGTTACTTCGTGAAAGAATTTTATGATTACCATACAATTATTATTCATGTAAAACATCACTTGCATCAACCCAGGTTCCCAAATTTTCTTTCATGTCAGTACTGTTACACAAGGCACTTGATAAGAAAGCTCCAAAAATATCAAGCAAAAAGTCTTCTTTTTTTTATTTTTTGAGATTGATTGTTACCCTCCTTGCACATAAAATGTTTATCTGGAGAATAATTTAAGAGGTTAAGCAATAAGGATACTTAATATGAACTTTCTCTTATTAGTCTTAAGTTTCCCATTTCAATTCACAACATATTATACTATTGTGAATTTAATTTAAAATAGTTGTCTGGATTATTTTTTCTTATGGAGTTCACTGTTCAACAAATATTGATTGAGATCATCTCTCTATCTCTAATCAAGGCTGACAATTTCCTCTTTGTAATCTGTCCTTGTAAATCAGGTCTTTAACCTAAGGGAGACCCAAGGGAAGCTGATTGCAGAATAGGGAGTGAAAAATAAACAAGATGCTGGAGAAACTCTGCGGGTCAGGCAGTATTAATATTCAGTTAATACTGAATATTAATGCTTGTTAACACAAATATCTAATCAGCCAATCATGTGGCAGCAACTCAATGCATAAAAACATGATCAAGAAATTCAGTTGTTGTTCAGACCAAACATCAGAATGGGGAAGAAATGTCATCTAAGTGACTGTGGAATGATTGTTAGTGCCAGACGGAGTGGTTTTAATATATCAGAGACTGCGGGTCTTCTGGGATTTTCACACATAATTCCCTAGTGTTTACAGAAAGTAATGAAAAACAAGAAATATCTTGGTGACCAATGATGGATGCACCTTTAATATTACAACAATGTACTAGAATGTACATGATACATGTAAGAAAACATGTCAATAGCTCAAGGAAACAAATTGGGGGTCAGTGGGGAGGGGGTGGTGGGAAATAATGGTCTGAATAAAATACTAACTTTAAAGAAGTTTATTCCAGGAGAGAATATGAGAAGTTTGGACAGAGAGTTCTAGAGGATATAATTAAGGCAACCAGAAACTCTATACTGCTCTGGAAAAAAATGGGAGTAATGCATCGGCTGTCAAGGTAAGGAGAACAAAGGTGGTCTGTGGAAAGACTGGAGCTGAATGTGGAAATAACCATATAACTTAATGAAGAAGCGAAGAGGACAACTTGACTCTTTAATATAACACACTAAGATATTTGGGAGACAATGAAGCCCAGAGTACAAAACATGCCATACGCCTTCTTCACCACTTTCAGGGGACAACGTTCCAATACCACAAGGTCTCCCTGTTCTGTAACACTCCCGAACGACCTGTATATGTCCTGCCCTGGTTTAATTCCCCAAAATGCATCCCTTTGCAGTTATCTGTGTTATATTCCATCTGCCACTTCTGTGCCCACTTTCCCAGTGATCCTGTGATAAATTTACAGTCTATTACATCACTAAATCTGGTGTCCTCTACAAACTTACTAATTGTGCCACCTATATTCTTTTCCAAATCATTACCAGATATGTAAACAACAGGGTGCACAGCACTGATGCCTGCAACACACCATTGGTCACAGGCTTCCAATCTGAAAAACAACTTTCAACCAACATCCAGTGTCTCTTTCCACGATGCCAATTCTATATCCAATCGGCTCGCTCACCTTTGATCTCATGTGATCTCACCTTCTGGACTATGGGAGCTTGTCAACAGCCCTGTTAACATCCGTGTAGACAACATCATTTGGAGGTAGAATTTCCAACATAGAAAGCCATGCTGATGATTCCTAGTCTACCTGCCTCTACATACAAGTGGACCCAGTTTCTCAGAATCCCTTCCAGTAACCTTCAGTAAACTGAAGCAACCAAATTCTGAGAGGAGCTGACAGACTGAATTCTGAGAAGATGTTTTTCCTATTAGAGGTTTCAGAATACGTGGCTACCCATTTTGGATGGAAGTGAAGAAGAATTTCTTCTTTCACAGGATCATTGTGATTCTCTGCACCAGAGCACTTTGGAGGTGGTGCCTCCGAGCATGTTCAAGGTGGAGACTTGAAATACAGGTGAGTCAAAGGGTGTGGGGAGAAAACAAAGAAGTGGTGTGCTCCAAATTCTCATGTTTTTAATGCTACTCCAGATATGTTTCCCTCCAATCCAGGTTCACATTATGCCAGGGATACCCAGATCCCGAAAAAAATGAATGGAAAAAATCCTCAAAGAAGCAAATAAGATATTCCAGACAAAAATATTTAAAAGAAACTTTAAGATTGCTGTACCATCAAATGGCTGAATAGGTTTCATTTTATTGGTATTTGAACTGATGCAAGCGCATGCATCCTCACAAGAAGGGAAAAGGTCAGCCTTAACTTGATAATGCATTCCAACTTCAGACATTTTTGCAATAGGCAAGAGAAAAAACTGTCACTGTAAAAATTACAGAAAGAAGAACTGTTTACTGATTGGGAACAATGCCATAAGAGTATGGAATGAATACTTAAAGCATGAAAATGCCAGAAACAAAGATTTCATGAGGTTGCTGTGCAACCTATATAAACATGCATGCTTTGTTGCAAGTGTTCTCACAAGATTTTTCTGGAATTACCTATGACGGGTAATCATTGTGAAATTGAGATACTCATTTTCAAAATTTACAGTCATAATTGGCATTATTACTGACTGCAGCTGTGAACTCATGGACAGAAACTATTTCATGATTAAAAGCAACACTAACTGCGCAGTTGAACTGTGCATTCACTTCCAACAGTGTATTGTACTATCAAAATAGAACCTCCTTTGCCTGCAGCACAAGGGATGGAAGCTGCAAGTAATTGCCAGTAATCTAGGAGCCAAACCCAATTCCCTCAGGTCTCATGTAAATGTCACAAGCTGTTTTATTACATTCAAAAATGAGATGAAGGATTTAGGATTTCAGATTTCTACCAAGTTGTGAACAGAAGTCTGATCATCTCTAATTACTTAGTTTTTTTGGGGCTAATTACAGAAAATATTTTGATCCAGAGCTTCCAATAACCTGCACAGTGCCAGAAGTAGAAGCAAGTTGGAGTTTATATTTCTTCAGTGCCCGGGCATTTGGAAGTTTTGAAAACCATAATTGACCTAGAAAGAAAATTGCTCTTTTTCTCTGGGATCAAACATCTTTACTGCATTTACAATTGTGAAAGAACCTCATGTAATGTCTGAAAATCTTTAATACTTTATTTTCTAAGCAGCAATTAGGAACACATTATTTATTTTATTCACTTAGCGATACAGTGTGGAACAAACCTTTCCAACCCAATGAGCTGTGCTGCCCAGCAACCCAGCTATTCAACTCTAGCCTAATCACAGGACAATTTACAATGACCAATTAACCTGCCAATCGGTGGGAGGAAACCAGAGCACCCAGAGGAAACTCAGACACTCATGGGGAGAATGTACAAGGTGCAGGAATAGAACCCTGAATCCTGTAATGCGCAATGCTACCATGGTGGCCCTGTATATTTGTTGTTGAATTAGCTTTTAACTACTACAATAAAGTATCTCACAAGGAATTTTAACCTCTGATTATTTTAGGACACTGGCTCATAGCTCTGAATTCCAGTCTTGCCTTTTGTAGCAATAAGTGAACAATCTTTTAAATTTTTGATTAAATACAGAAAAAGCGGAGTGACACACTGAGTGACTGGAACTGCAGTCCTTCACAAAAAAAAAACTTACCAAAAAGGACAAAAAGAAATGAGCTAATCCATTAAAGTCTGTCTCGTTCTTTAAGAGGTTTCGCCCACGTTTATCATTCATCTAATCCTGCCCATCGGTGCCTCATAAACAACCCATTATCCTCCAAGAAGCAAAAACAAGATTCTTCCTCTTTTGTTAATAAAATAGACCATGATAGTTTCAATAATAAATTAAATATTTTCCAACAATCAACTGATTTCAAAATGGTATCAGATTTACAAGCTAAACTCAAATGGGCAAGCATCATTGTGATAATATTTAAGAAATGAAACAAATATTTCCTAGTGTTAGATTTTGCAAGAGTTGAATTTCTAGAATAATTTGAGACACATTGTGAAATTTCTTTACATAGGAAGTTGTCTGAACATTGATCACTTTTGACAACAAATGGTTTATTAATATCATATTCCCACAAATATCAATGAGACAATCTGTTTCTAGAAGGTTGGAATAGTGCCCAGAGTTGGGTGTGAGAGGCTGGGTGTTAATTCAGACAGAACTTCCTGATCCTCTGTTATGGTAAATTGAGAATTTGGCTTAATTTCTGGTCATGCAAATAGTTTCCAGCTACAATCTATATTGCACTGGAATGCCATATCCTTTGGTGTGTCTTGAGCATAAACTATTGTATAGTCTTGAAGAAAGTGTGCTGCCAGTTGGATGAAGTCAATATTGATTTATTGAGGTTTGAAATGTGTATTTTAACAAGTGAATTATCAGAAGGTAGAAAGAGCCACAAGGAAATCAAATACATTAAGCATTAATAAATGTTTCTGATAAATGCTATTTACTTTTAATAGCCCTTTGCCCTTGATCATGCCTAAACTTGCCCGACACAATATTATTTGCTCTCTACATTGATTTTGAATGTTTTGTTAAATGTTAACATAATACAACAGTGGATCAGTTTCAAAGTATGTTTCAATCACATCACGTTGGTAGCTTAGCCCTTGGGTTTCAACATACCAATGTACAAAGAATCTGTTTATAATTGTCAGGATCCCCAGCACAAAAAATTCAAAGGCGGCCTTTAGCAGTCTGAGGAATGTCAGATATGTACATTAACTAACTGAAGCTGGCAATTCGCATACTGGATTATCAATTACTTCTGTGTTTTGGTTACAGCCATAGCCACACAAAAACATAGACATAAGCTGTGTCATTTATTAACGTTTACTGGTTCAGTATGGTACAGATGTTAGCATGTCACCATGGCCTATCAAATGACATTTATCTCTTTTTTTAATTTTTATTAATGGAAATATCTAAGGAACCAGATTTCTTTTTGAATCCCACAGTTTTTCTCTGAGCTCCTTAGATCAATCTTTCGGAAACTGACCATTTGTTTTTGGACACTTCAAGCTAATCTGTGAAAACTGGGAACCTATTTGAAATTGATCACACAATCCAACTTATTCAACTAAACTTGCCCGACACATCTTCTTTCGGTGTAAGAAGTACTGTGGGGCAGGGCATCTCAATGAATGATGCGATTTTCTTTACATTTGAGATGGTCTATGACATTTTCAAATGGAAGGACTTTATAAATGCAAGATATCGTATCACCACAACATGTACTTCCAACCAGATAACTCGTTCAAATTATAGCAGAAAGTACACCAACATCACACATCAGCGCCAACATCAGATCAGTTGCTCTCCAGACAGCTGGAATACTGAATTAAGTGGCTCTATCATGATTGATAGCTGTGCTTCTGGCATACTGCTGAAGCTTTAGTCTTCCTTTCTGAGATTCTGCTATCATTTATCACTGCTGGATTTAGCCTACTGGCGTGGAATCAATTTATTTTAATTATAATTTAGCAAATTAAATATAGCATTCTCAAAATAGAACCTTTTAACATGGAAACACGTCAACATGCTTTACAAAATCAAAATCAAAAATAGGTGTAGTTTAGAGTCAAAGTTGATGGAGGATGACTAAAATCTTGCTCAAAGATCTTAAATGAGTTGAAGGGGCAGGATTTACAGAATACTCCCTACGGGATAAGATCAACATGCTTGAAGACATGGCCAATGATGGTGGGGCAACCTGATGTTTGAGGAGCAGACATAAGAAGCATAAAAAACTGGAACTGGAGGAGTGAGTTAGTTCAGGATAAAATATATTTCCAGACTTTGCAGGATCTCATCCCTGATCATGAAGAAAAGTCCATAAAGATAAATAAGTCACTGAGACAATATTTCTAAGTTCTCATTTCCCTTATCTGAAGACCTTTGATAAACTTTCTTTTGAAAATGCAACAAATTTCTCTTATTCTCTAGCTCAGTATTCACTCAAAGAAATCCAAGTTCATGACCTATTGTTTTTCAAATAATGTCTGTCTGACAGCACTGATAGTTTCAATGCTCATTTAGGTCATCCTGCAGAGTACTCTTTAGGGCTTGCTCTTGGTGTAACTTAAGCTAACAAGTTTAGGATCTGAGAATATTCTAATATTTATGCCACACTAGAACATATTACCAATCTTCCTGTAATACTATGATAATTCTAGGCGGCTTTCTATCTTACTGAGGAAAAAATAAACCAAGTAAGTATTACACCACATAACCCTTATTAAGGGAGAGAGATCATCGTTCCATTCCACTTGCTAGTCATGGAGCTTGCCTGCAATCTTTACTAAAAAGCTGTGGACAGCTGATCCCTTTATGTGCCATGTATAAATTGCGTATAGATCATTTGAGTGAGTTACACACACTTTAACTAATATTGAGCCATTCTGCTTTTGGCTTTTCTTCTAGTTTAATCATGGAACTACTTTGATATTTCTCTCCATTTCCAAGAATATTTTTCAGCTATTTGTGACATTCAACATTTCTTCAATCTTTTCAAATATTTCCAATGCATTTCCAAGTTTATTCTAATTATTCTTCATTAATCTCATAGAGATAAAACAAAACAAAACAAATCCTGAGTTTGGCATGAGGTAGTACAGAGAAGGGCCAAACCGAATAGAATTATATGCAAACTTATTCATCGGCACGGTAAATTAAATTTTAATAGTATTCTTAGAAATAACTTAATCATTTTGTCCATAAAATTAAAGTGCAAATCAATAAAGCACAATGATTTTTAGGCAATTAGCTTAAATTTAATTCATCATAAATTCATTTTGAAAAAAAATTTAAGGAGTCAACTATGAAATACTGTAGGCATGTTAATTAAAGAAAAATAACTTTAAAAATGTAAGTGTTTTGTCATAGCTTTGTGATATGAATGGTGAAATACAAATAAGCTGCAGAATGGAATTAGTACTCTAAATTTCCTGCCAAGATGATTCTATACAATAATCATGAAAAGAAATGTGAAAGAGTAGCTTACCTTAGTTTAACAGAGTGATACTGGGTTTAATTTGATTAACCTGTAATATACTTCGACAACAAATGACTTTGACTCCAAAGAGCTGTTCTTAGTGATGGTGTACAGAAAGATGGAAAGTAGATAAACTGGCTTGTCAAGATTGTTTTAAGATTCTTAAATAAGCACGGTAATATACATAGATTGCAAAATAGAAAAAGTACAACTTGCATGTTGAACAGGAGATTTTTTTAAGCTTATAAAACTGAAATGAAATAATCTCAAAAGTTTACCTGAAATAGTTGTTCATTGCATTACCACCGATAAAATGTTAACCATGCCAGATTTATATTTTCATTAATATTACTTTGAGAATGTCACACGTGGCTTTGAAAATACCATCCGTTTGAGAGATGTACTGATCAGTGACATGATAGCAGAACAAAAAGCTGGAAGACCAAGATTGTGGGTGGAAAAATAGTGATGGTGATTAAGAGGGAGGGGTGGAAATAGGATGAATCAGTTTAATATCAGTTAAAGTTGTTTGCAATCTTAAGGAAGGAAGTTAAAATTTTGTCCAAGAAATAATTCAAGTAGAGCTTGACCCAATCTGTAAATGGTATTATTATTGATTTTGATTGATATATACTCTTTAGGTATCTAAAGTTGGTGCATTTCAAGTTGAATTCCAATAACCGGAAGTACCCTCTTTTGCGAAGAACAAATTCAAAGTATTTTGGAACAAAGCCAAGAATGCCAAAAGACCTGCAGTATGTATGTTTATGATTTAGATCAGTAGATAAAATATTAATATGTACTATACTCGGATGTTAAACACAAGAGATTTTGCAAATGCTGGAAATCCAGAGTAACACACCCAAAATTCTGTTGAGATGAAGGGCCTTGGCTTAAAAATGTTGGCTCTTTATTCATCTCCATAGATGCTGCCTGAACTGCTAAGATCCTCCCGCATTTTGTGTGTGTTATTCCTCCAGAATTGTGTGCCGCAGGTCTGATTGGAGATGAGAGGGAAATTCTCTGTGTTCCGCCCATCATATTTCCCTCAACTATCACCTAATACAGATGACAGTGAGTTCTAAAAATCTAAAATAAAAAAAGTAAAGGTTGGAAATATTTAACAGGTCAGGGAGAGAATCAGGATGAACATTTCAGATCACCGACTCAGAATCTCTACACATAATCTGTTTATTAATTTGGTTACTATTTGTGCGATTGTGCCATTGACTGCATATTTTTATATTACAATAGTGACTATAAGGCTCCTGAGTGATTGTAGAATTCTTTGAAATGTTCCAAATTTGTGAAGAGTATTTTCTCAAATAGTTGAACATTGGGTCATGGCTTTGCAAAACGTCTTTGCTCAGTGTACACTTGCCAATCAGGGACTAGTGGTCACAGCCTTAGAATAGAAGAGTGTCCCTTAATAGAGACAAAGAGGCATTTTTTTAGCCAGAGAGTGGTGAATCTGTGGAATTCATAGCTACAGAGGGCTGTGAGGGCCAGATTATTGGGTAAATTTAAAGTGGAGGTTGATATGTTCTTGATTAGTAAGGGCATCAAATGTTATGGGGCGAAGGCAGGAGAATGGGATTGAGAGGGAAAATAAATCCACCATGATGGAATGGTGGAGCAGATTCAATGGGCTGAATGGCCTTACTTCTATTTATAATGGTCTTATGATCCAGAGCCTCAGCTGCCTGTCACTCAAATTCTTTTTCTCACTCTCAATCCTTGTAGTGTTCCAATGAAATTCGTTGTCCCTCATCTTTCTCTCAGGCACATTACAAATGCCTTTAATTAACAATGATTGAGATTTATTTTCATACTTGAGTTTTCCCCTTTACTCACTCTTTTACAATCTTCCTTTAGCCTCATTCTTTTTGACATTTAATCACTCCTGCCTTACAATCTGCCTTTTCATTCTCTCCTCATCACCTCCCTTTTTCCTGTATGTTATTATTGGTTTTATCTCTGCTTAGAGAATGTAAGGGAATGCGATCAAAAGCACAGACAGTTTATGAGAGAGAAGTGCGGAAATCTGATGAAAGAATTCAAAACCTAATTGTCTGGGCAATTGAAAATATGCAGGAGCAATGAAAATGAAGATTGTGAGATTTTCAAGTTTCAGGGAGACCAGCAGGGTAAAAATGAATGTAATGTAAGAAAGTGCTACAATATCCTTTTTGATAAAAAGAATGGAGAAGCCAGCTAGTGAGATGTTTTCTCAATGGAGTTCTTTGACTTCAGATTGACTTGTTTTAATGCTGCCATGATGTCAAAGACAGCATGATATCAAAGACACTCTGTTTTCTTGTGGAAATCTGCACTTTGTAGCCAGATTGGATTTATCCTGATTTTTATGAACAGAATACCTGGTTATTCCATTATTGCCATTTCAGGATTTCACTTTGCACCCGTTTCAGACTGCCAGTGCAACCTTTGCATCATCCTATCGTTTTGAACTCATTATTTTATTTGTTGTTGTATTTATTATTACATTGCTACTGTTTACTCTGTGAGCTTTATGCAAAGGATTTCATTTCGCCTTGGTGTATGCGACAATAGACTAAGCTAAACAAAACTAAATATCTGAGCAATTTTCCATTAGATATTCAGTCTCTTCCTTTTGTTGAACAACTTTTCATATTTTATGTGAATAATTTGAACCTCCATTTGTAAAGGACATAGTTATAAAAAAAGTTACTTTGAGATTGTTTCTCATTGTAGCTGTGTTCACAAGGATTCAACCAAATTAATGCATTTGAAGTATCAGATGTTATGTAGCAGCAGTGTTGAGTTTGTGACCCATTTCTGATTTAGTTACGTCGATCAGTATTTTCTCACTGAAAAATGCAACCAGGTATCAGGGGATAATAAATTATAACGTTTCTGGAAAGAACAGCTTGTCGAGAATTCAAAGGTAAATATATTCCCTGGATTGCTTTCAATTAAGTCAGAAGTGATTTAGATCATGCAATTCACTTTAGTTACTACAATCTGTAGATAACAATTGCTCCACAGATACTAAGGCAGAAAACTGCCTGGAGAACTGTGAACAGAGAGGATCAATGGCCAACATAACAGGCATGCTGAGGTAAACAATAAACCCAAAGCTCTAAGAAAAATAATATCCTTTTCCAGCTAGAAAATCAATGATTTTGCAAACAGGCTGCACAGCAAAATTGATGGACCTGAAAGCACCTCAGTGAGAAAAAGTAAGACTGATTCTTAGATAAATGGTTCAGCAATTTCCCCCCTCTCATTAAGTTTCCTTTTAGCACAAAGCAACTGGGAATGAAAGAATTTATGTGTAGTAGACAAGAAAAAAAAACAATTTTCTAATCAATTTCATCCTAATTACAATGATGTTCATCTTTTTGTTGCATTTCAAATTGAGCTTTGAACAGTTTTATCTTGAACCAGTTTCTTAAAGAGGTGATTGTTATTAAGATGTACTTTTCAGTGTAACAAGGAGTGACTTTTCATGCAAGAAAATCAATAACAAACAAATCAATAACAGAGGAAAACTGAAGCACTGGAAAGGAGACACAAGAAAGGACACTGAGGAAAGCAAGAGTGATATTTCTGGCAAACTGGTGAAAGATATATTTCATTCTTTTCACTCAGGACACAAGGGATTGAAAGAGTAACCATCTAGATTTAAAGTTAATCAATTGGTTTTAAGGTATATTGGAATATCTTGGTGACACAAAATGCATTACATGAATAAAATTGGTGTGCTCACCCCTTGTGAACAGCTGCTCTTGAATAAAAACAGGCATCCACCTCAGGTTCTTCTGGTCATAACTTCTCAGTGTTTTTCTACAAAACTTCCATCTGTCATTAATTTGGAATATCATATTTGGGGAAACTTGTCATTAGCGTGGAAAAATGGGTCTCACAGATGTGTTCTTTATAAACAGGTGAACATTGACGAAGGCTGTAAATGTTGTCTATGTGGACTTGAGCAAAGCCTTTGACAACTTCCCGGAGTGTAGACAGGTCAAAAGGTGAGATTCCATGGGGTTCAGGCTGAGCTGGCCAATTACAAATAAAATTGACTTGGTGGAAAGAGTCAGCAGATGGTAGTGGAGGGTGTTCTCAGACTGGAAACCTGCAACCAGTGTTGTGCCACAGGGATTCATGCTGGATCCCCTGTTGTTACTGACAAATTTTAATGATTTGGGTAAGAATATAGGCGCGATTAGTAAGCTTGCAATCAACATCAGAATTAATGGTATGGTGGACAATTCACCAGGATATAGATCACCTGGGAAAGTGGAAAAAGTAGCAGATGGAATTTAGCTCAGAGTGATGTGTATTGGGAAGTTAGGCAGGGTGAAGCATGCATTGTGGCCCTTGGGAGTGTTGTGGATCAGGGAGCCCCTGTAGTACAAGTACATTGTTCCCTGGAAGTGGCGACACAGGTAGACAAGGTGCACGGCATGCTTGCTTTCAGTGAGCAGGGCACTGAGTACAAGAGCTGGGATGCTATATTACAAGAGTGGGAATAAAGGGGGCCTCTTGGGCTGCCAGTTACGAGTGGTGTTCCTCAGAATGGTGTATGGGGACCACTACTTTTCACATTGCTTGTCAACGATTTAGACAGTGGAATTGATGGCTTTGGGGCAAAGTTTGTGGACAATACAAAGATAGGTGGAGGGGTAGGTACTGTTGAGGAAGCAATTCGATTGCAGCCGGACTTAGACAAATTGGAAGAATAGGAAAAAAAAGTGGTAGATGGAATACAGTGTTGGGAAATGCTTTTAGGTGAAAGGAACAGTAATGCAGACTATTATCTAAATGGGGAGAAAATTCAAACATCAGAGGTGCAAAGGGACTTAGGACAAAACTCCCAGAAGGGTAACTTATAGATTGAGTCTGTGTGGTAAAGAAGGCATATGCAACGTTGGCATTGATTTCAAGGGGAACAGACTATAAAAGCGAGGAGATAATGCTGAGCCTTTATAGGACACTAGTCAGGCCACACTTGGAGTATTACCAACAGTTTTGGGCCCCATATCTCCGAAAGGAGAGAGTCCAGAGGAGGTTCATGAGAACGTTTTGGGAATGAAGGGGTTAACATATGAGGAGCATTGGCAGCTCTGGGTCTGTACTCACTGGAATTTAGAAGAATGTGGGTGGTCTCATTGAAACGACTAGATAAGATGGATGTGGAGAGGATGTTTCCTCTGATGAGGGTATCCACAACTAGAGGGCACAGCCTCGAAACTGAGGGGTGACCAGTTATATCAGAGGTAAGGAGGATTTTTTTTAAGGCAGAGAATGGTGAATCTGTGGAATGCTCTGCCACAGACTGTGTTGGAGGCCAAGTCCATGGGTATATTTAAAGCAGAAGTTTATAGTTTCCTGATTAGTCAGGGTATCAAAGAATGAAAAGACAGGTGTATAGGGTTGAGTGGGATCTGCGATCAGCCATGATGGCAGATCAGACTCGATGGGCTGAATGGCCTAATTCTGCTTCTATGCCTTATGGTCTTAAGATGTTGGTGAGACCACATCTGGAATATTGTGCCACGTTCTGTATATTGCCATACTATTTGAAGGATGTGATTAAGCTAACGGGGGAGCAGATAAGAGCTCCTTCTCCTTCACTATTAGATTTCTAAATGATCCATGATCACTATTTCATTATTCTTTTCTTGTGCTCTATAATTATTTTATACTTTATAGTAATTTTATGTCTTTACACTTACTGTTTCTACAAACCAACTTTCACGGCATATACTGTAAGACAGTGATAATAACATGACTCCAATTCTGAAATGTGTTTTGGTATCAGCTTTAACTCTATGCCTTAAAGTTGATGGGGGGAAATTTTACACAAATAAAGGAACAGCGTGTTCTTTCACCAGACCCAAAATGCATTTTTTGCTGAAGCTGTTAAATAACTGAACAAAGTTCATTGTGTAGCTGACAATGTTATTATCAAACCTAACCCTTGGAAAAGTTCTTCCAAGCTCACCAACATCTTCAGTGATTAAAATGACCACACTCTCTCAGACTCATCTCCCTTTTCTCAACATCTCCCTCTCACTCTCTCTGGAAATAGTATCCAATCAAAGCACACACAACTCAGTAGGTCAGGCTAATCAATCTGTTATTGCAACCAGAGCAGTACAGTTAATGAAAGTCACGTCTACATTGTCAATAATTAGTACTTCACTTCCAATGCTTTAGGGCAACATGAAGACAGGACTTGTGTGATGCAAGTGAAACTTGTATTTGGGTCAGTATTAGTGAGATTCTTTCTCACATTGCAATATATTTCACTGGAAGACACTCATTGGTAGAGGAAGGCACAGTGTACAATAATGAAAGAACAGAAAAAATGGAATTAAAACAATTCCAGGCAAGATAATCAAATCAAATTAATATTGGCTAAATCAGAACCTGAAAAGTAACTTACAAAATCACCACTCTGGCACATTTCATTTAAAACATATGGCAATTTTGCTCAGTAGTTAACAATCTCATTGCTTTTTTTTTTCTGTTCATGATAATATTTGCCTTTATTGATATAAGGATAATTCGTCTCCGAATTGCTTTCACTGAAATGCTTTGCAGTAATGTTGTCATTGGCGTCGTTAATGCTCAGATTCGAAAAACCTTCCACTGCCAGTCCAAATTTGCCATTTCCCGCACCTGGGTCCTTATGGCTTCTCTCAATGAGATAGATAATAGAAATTGAAATATCTTAGCAGTAATGTTGATAACATTCAATCATTTTACACAGAAGCTTTACTGCTACAGCTGCTAGTATTTCTTTACATATATTAATGAAAAAGAGATTTGAACCTAGTCAAAGTGGTTGAGCCCAATTTATTAAGCTGGAACATCTCAGATTTATCAATAATCATATTTATGTATGCTACTTATGAACTGGAATTGTGTACAGAAATGAAGGTATTACATTGAAGTTTTTCCTAAGACAATGTGAAATGGAGACAGTAGATAATCATAGACTTACTATCCATATGATAACAATAGTTAAACATTCTTAAAATTTGTTGTTGTTGCTTTCCACACCTTGTGGTATACAGTATTGTGTGGCAACCTTCCCATTTCTTTAGCAGTTTTGTCTGTTTTTTTTTACGAGGTCAAGTTGCTAGCTCGATACTCAACCCAGCATGGATGGAAAGAGTGCAAGGAGCCGGCCGGATTCGAACCGGGGACCACTCGCCTGGAAGTCTGGTGCAGATGCCACTACGTCTTATTCTTAAAAATACTTGGGCCAAAAGATTGCAAGCTAATTGAAGAATTCACAAGTATTAATAGTATGAGCTTAAGGTGGAGCAAGTCACATGGTCTTTCATTGTTTTTGAGGGTGTAACTTTACGAATACTCGTGTATCATTATTTTCGCAGATGTCGTCACTTCAAATTCTGCCGTTGCGTTCAGTCATTTATTTCTGAACATTACTACCCATTAGAGATATTTTACAAAAGCGAGGCACATTCCTTGTACCTCTGTGAAGCTGAAAGCCAAAATAAAAACCTACAAGAGGCTGCAATAAGAAAAGAAAATGTGAAAAAGCTTTGCAGGGTCAAGAAACATTTGTAGGAAGAGACTTGTCAGGTTGATGACCATGCACCAGAAGTATACATAAGAAATGACAGATAAACAGGCTAAAAAGCAGAAAAGTTGGAGAGAAGTGGGGGGGGGGGGGACTCAAGGAGATACCGCTGATAGGATGGAAGGCAGAAGAATTACACTCAAGGGTCACTTTATCAGGTACATCTTCTCATTAATGCAAATATCTAATCTGCTAATCATTTGGCAGCAAGTCAAAGCTTAAAATCATGCAGACACGATTTGGTTCCGTTGTTGTTCAGACCAAACATCAGAAAGAGGAAGAAATGTGAGCTAAGCGATTTTGACTGTGGGAAGATTGTTGGTGCCAGATGGGGTGGTTTGAGTAAACTGCTGGTCCCCTGGGATTTTCACACACAACAGTCTCTCAAGTATCCAGAGAATGGCCCGAAATACAAAAAAAACCATCCGGCAAGCTGTGGGCTATAATGCCTTGTTAATGAGAGAGGTCCGAGGAGAATGGCCAGACTGGTTCAAGCTGACAGGAAGGTGACAGCAACTCAAATAACCATGTGTTACATGTGCAAAAGAGCATCTCTGAATGCACAACATGTTGAATCTTGAAGTGGATGGGCTACAGTAACAGAAGACCAGAAATATACACTCAGTGGCCATTTTATTAGATACAAGAGGAACCTCATAAAATGGCCTCTTAGTGAAATGGCAAAATGGATGTGAATAAAAGTCAAAGAGGGTGACAAAGGGATTACTAAAATCTTGACTTGGAGAAAATACAAATGAGGGAGGCAGACTAATTATCTGTTCCATTTCCACTATGAAAAACATACTACATATCTGTTGGCCTTTAATGTATGCAAGTATTTCTGTAACATTTTGAAGATTCTATTGACTGGAACATTGACTTGTTAGCACTGCCTAAATTTTTAACCATGGCTCTGTGATAGCAACAGTAGCATCTCATTTTAAGTTAATTACCCACCCTTGGTTTGGCAGCCTTATTTTTCTTACACATTCAAACAGATGCAATCTGCCCCTTCACCCCTCACATGCTGCCTGAGTTCATAGTCATAGTCATACCTTATTGATCCCGAGGGAAATTGATTTTCGTTACAGTTGCACCAATCAAGAATAGAGTATAAATATAGCAATATAAAACCATAAATAATTAAATAGTAATATGTAAATTATGCCAGGAAATAAGTCCAGGACCAGCCTATTGGCTCAGGGTGTCTGACCCTCCAAGGGAGGAGTTGTAAAGTTTGATGGCCACAGGCAGGAATGACTTCCTATGATGCTCAGTTTTGCAGCTCGGTGGAATGAGTCTCTGGCTGAATGTACTCCTGTGCCCAACCAATACATTATGTAGTGGATGGGAGACATTGTCCAAGATGGCATGCAACTTGGACAGCATCCTCTTTTCAGACACCACCGTCAGAGAGTCCAGTTCCATCCCCACAACATCACTGGCCTTACGAATGAGCTTGTTGATTCTGTTGGTGTCTGCTACCCTCAGCCTGCTGCCCCAGCACACAACAACAAACATGATAGCACTGGCCACCACGGACTCGTAGAACATCCTCAGCCTCGTCCGACAGATGTTAAAGGTCTCCTCAGGAAATAGAGATGGCTTTGACCCTTCTTGTAGACAGCCTCAGTGTTCTTTGACCAGTCCAGTTTATTGTCAATTCGTATCCCCAGGTATTTGTAATCCTCCACCATGTCCACATTGACCCCCTGAATGGAAACAGGGGTCACCGGTTGATAACCATTTTCAGATTTTACTGGTTTTATTCCATGAGCAAGCTAACTTGGATATTTCTGAGGATTTTGTTGGAAACTAGCATCACAAAGACAAGAAAATGACCACCATCTCTTTTAACACGCTGACAAATTCAAATCAACTGGTGTTTGCACATTAGTATTCAAATATGCAAATCCAGACATTGTTAGTTTCACTTTGGTCCTCTGTGGCGAGTGCTAGCTTTTTATCGCCAATTGCAAAGTCTGTTTTATTACTAATTAGTCCCTTTAAAAGTGATTTGAATAAAAAAACTCAGTAGTTTTTAAGATGCTCAAGGGTGACATGGTAGTGTAGTGGTTAGTGTATCCCTTTACAATGCCAGCGACCCAGGTTCAATTCCTGCAACTGTCTATAAGGAGTTTGTACGTGCTCCTGAGACCATGTGGGTTTCCGCCAGCTTCTCCAATTTCCTCTCACATTCCAAAGATATACGGGTTGGTAGGCTAATTGTACTGTGCAGGCTCATTGAGCCTGAAGGGCCATTTACCATCCTGTATCTCTAAGTAATAAAAATAAATAATGTTTAATCTGATTCATACATTTGGTGAATAAGGAATTTTGGCTGCAAAAGTCAAGAACTTCCTTCAAATAAGTAAACGTAATGCACTCCTTACTTCCTTTGACAGACTTGTGAACACTGTAGCTGTGAAGGGCTTCTCAAGAACATGCCATTTGTAATGAGGCATTCTCCCACATTTTCTGAGCGTTCAAAAAGTATCATTCTAAGAATGACTGCACTGTAATCAATATCTAAAATAAATACAACGGGTTGATGTATTTTTAAACTCAAGATAAAACAAAACTGTATCTTTAAGGATTTAAAGAGGAAATGTTTGAATAAAACTAATCAAGTCTGGAGAAACCTTACTTACAGCAGAGAATGGCATAGAAAAAGATGGCTGTATACCGTGCTGAAATGTTCTATTGCTATGGTTACGGGTTGATTAGGTTGCTAGGAAACATGGTTGATACTCTCCCATTTTAAACATCCCAAGGCAGGACTGCGGGATATTCAGACAAATAAAAGATTTAATTTTCAACAATAATTACTATACGGGTGTCAAAATATTACACAATATGATTTGGGGAAATATAGAAATTATGCAGAATGAAAAGGAACAGTTGAATTCAAGTACAGATTAAGAATACTTGGGCTGCAACAGTTAAGGTTTAAGTTAATTACGTAGAAAAATATATCCAGCTCTAATGTATTTTTAAATCTCTGTGCTTAGGCATAAAACATACACAATTATTTTCGACTATTACAATGTCAGTCATAAAATACTCATTGTATCTTCAAAACCCTCAGAAATGGAGGAGCAGCCTTCTGTAGGTTACAATGGCAAACTGGATGCCCTTTGTCAGGCTGCTAAAGACCAAAAAAAAGTATTTTATGTCTCAGTGAAACAATACATCAAATCTTTTTAAATATATTCACAAAAATTATGCACAATGAATATATTCAAGCAAATGACTGATGCAAATTATTCACTGTAGAAAGTCTGAATACTATTCCACACAAGAGTACCTTGGAGCCCAGCGCAGCTCAAATTCTTACAAAGTGTGGGTACTAATTGCAACAGAATTCATTCTATCAATATTAATTTATTGCTGATTTGGTTGCAAATACGATGGAATATCCAGGCTTATGAATATACAGCAGAGTATTATTTTTCCATAGGAGATGTAATTGATAATAAAGTTGAAGTCAGAAGTTTACATACACCTTAGCCAAATACATTTGAACTCAGTTTTTCACAATTCCTGACAGTTAATCTTAGAAAACATTCCCTGTTTTAGGTCAGTTAGGATCACTACCTTTATTTTAAGAATGTGAAATGTCAGAATAATAGTAGAAAGAATGATTTATTTCAGCTTTTATTTCTTTCATCACTTTCCCAGTGGGTCAGAAGTTTACATCCACTTTGTTATTATTTGATAGCATTGTCTTTAAATTGTTTAACTTGGGACAAACGTTTTGGGTTGCCTTCCACAAGCTTCTCACAGTAAGTTGCTGGAACTTTGTTCCATTTCTCCAGACAGAACTGATGTAATTGTGTCAGGTTTGTAGGCCTCCTTGCTTGCATACACTTTTTCAGTTCTGCCCACAAATTTCCTATCAGATTGAGGTCAGGGCTTTGTGATGGCCACTCCAATACCTTGACTTTGTTATTCTTAAGCGATTTTGCCACAACTTTGGAGGTATGCTTGGGGTTATTGCCCATTTGGAAGACCTATTTGCGACCGAGCTTTAACTTCCTGGCTGATGTCTTGAGATATTGCTTCAATATATCCACATAATTTTCCTTCCTCATGATGCCATCTAATTTGTGAAGTGCATCAGTCCCACCTGCAGCAAAGTACCCCCACAACATGATGTTTCACGGTCGGGATGGTGTTCTTCAGCTTGCAAGCCTCACCCTTTTTCCTCCAAACATATCGATGGTCATTATGGCCAAACAGTTCAATTTTTGTTTCATCAGACCAGAGGACATTTCTCCAAAAAGTAAGGTCTTTGTCCCCATGTGCACTTGCAAACTGTAGTCCGGCTTTTTTATGGCGGTTTTGGAGCAGTGGCTTCTTCCTTGCTGAGCAGCCTTTCAGGTTATGTCGATATAGTTCTCGTTTTACTGTGGATATAGATACTTGTCTACCGGTTCCCTCCAGCATCTTCACAAGGTCCTTTGCTGTTGTTCTGGGATTGATTTGCACTTTTTGCACCGAAGTACATTCATCTCTGGGAGACAGAACGCGTCTCCTTCCTGAGCGGTATGACGACTGCGTGGTTCCATGGTATTGCATGCTATTGTTCGTACAGATGAACGTGGTACCTTCAGGCGTTTGGAAATTGGTCCCAAGGATGAGCCAGACTTGACATCATTTTCTGACCTCAATCTGATAGAAAATTTGTGGGCAGAACTGAAAAAGTGTGTGCGAGCAAGGAGGCCTGCAAACCTGACTCAGTTACACCAGTTCTGTCTGGAGGAATGGAACAAAATTCCAGCAACTTACTGTGAGAAGCTTGTGGAAGGCAACCCAAAACATTTGACCCAAGTTAAACAAATTAAAGGCAATGCTACCAAATAATAACAAAGTGGATGTGAACTTCTGACCAACTGGGAAAGTGATGAAAGAAATAAAAGCTGAAATAAATCATTCTCTCTACTATTATTCTGACATTTCACATTCTTAAAATAAAGGTAGTGATCCTAACTGACCTAAGACAGGGAATGTTTTCTAGGAATAAATGTCAGGAATTGTGAAAAACTGAGTTTAAATTTATTTTGCTGAGGTGTATGTAAACTTCTGACTTCAACTGTATATATCTTCCGTACTCTGTTATGCTTTTGTTCTACAGTCATCTCACCTTGCTCTTGAAAATGTGCTAGTGAACATTTCTCACCACTGCTGTCCTTCTGGAGCAAACACTTCCCCAGCTGTGTTGGATGGGGGTTTCCTGCATTTAGAACCCAATGAGAGTGAAGGAATGGTAATAAGAGAAAGAAGTGATGGATGGCTGTTTGTCTTTCCTCCTAACCAACCTGCCAGCCTCCATCTCTCTCTCTTTGCCCTCCCTCATGCTTGCCATCTGGCCTATCCCTCACACTCCTCCCACTGGTTCCCCTCCCTACTTTCACCCCCTTATTCTATGCTCCATCTTCTTCTCCTATCAAATTCGATCTTCAGCCCTTTGTCACTTTCACCTAGATTCTGACATCATCCCCACTCTTCTTCTCCCTCATTTGCCTATGATTCTGTATCACCCGCCTGTCCTTGCTCCACCTCTTCCCTCCACCTTTTTATTTACACTGGTTCCTTCCCCTCTTTCTTTCAGTCAAGATGAATAGCCTCAACCCGAAACATTCACTGTCCATTCTCCTCCACAGATGATGCCTGACTCAGTGTGTCCTTCAGCAGGGCCTATAGGACACCCTGTACCTAATCCTCTTGTGCTCAAATGTCCTTTTTTTTTGCACAAACCTTGCTACAAAGGACAAGGTAGTTCATCAAGCTTCAAATGAATGGAACATTACTGGCACAAAGGCCAAGGACAGGTAGAATTTCAGAACAAAGTAACACTTGGTGGTTGTGTAAATTAGTTCTACACATACCGTCGTGCAGTCACTCACAAGAATGAGTATTGAATATGCTTCTTCCAATTCTCTGACAATTTGTGCATCCAGTCAGATGCGCTCCGTGTAGATGAACTGGAAGATGACTGGAACGACTGCCACAATACAGAGGGGTAAGGGCCACACTCTGCCATATGCAGCAACACCGAGATTACCAGCCTCTTGACTGCCCACTGAGAGCGAGTGCTGATCTCACTGTTTTCAGTTTTAGTTGGACCACACCTACCTACTCCAGCCTGCACTTGCTGTATGCCTGCCTTCTCCAAATCAGATCATCGGGTAGTAAAACTTGGTGAAAGGTAAGGAGGATGGTTGGGTCAAAGACTGTGTCCACATTCTTCCACTGGTAGTCTGTGGACCCCAATGGCAATGCACAATGGTTGCTGATGATAAATGATCTGAGAGACAACTATGGATCAAGCATTGACATCATCTATATACAGGGAAGCCTTGATCCAAGGCTCCCGATGACTGGTATGGGCAATACATACAAACAAGACGGGAGTGGGCAACTTTGCCTAACTCTAAACTTCATGGGGAAGCATTCTGTTTGTCACCACTTAATGTGTGCTACACAGCCGACATTGGTGTAGAGCAGTTGGATTCAGTTCCTAATTCTCTCCACAATACAGACATCCCACCCTGCAAAAACTCATTTCAGTGCTTCTGGGAGAGGTGGGATGTCTGCAATAGAGTAGCTCCCTAGCAGCTAGCCAGCTAGTTTAAATAACGTTAGCTATGCTAATGAACGAATGACACCTGTTAAACTCACCTCAACATGTCTTTTACAGTCTTAACCTACCATGGGCAATAGAAAAGTCACTGTTGCAAACAGTGCAGTGAGCAACACTGTCATTACTTTTGACCCCTATTAGTCAGGGATACACTTTAGTGTAGTCTGGGGTGACGTATGTTTTATATTTTCTTTTTTTGGAACACTCTGCCATGGCTCTCTTGCGCGCTCTCTCTCTCTCGCACGCTCTCAAGAAAATCAATTCCCGGGATATTGTGTATAATTTCTGGGCATCAGGGAGCCGCTACCAATATGCGAGAGACTCCCGGAACTTCCGGGAGAGGTGGGATGTCTGACAATATCCATTTTGGAGAGAATGAGAATCATATATAGAATCAGAAGCACGTTTTTATTACTGACATATGCCATGAAATTTGTTATGAGGCAGCAATACAATGTAAGACATAAAAATTACTATGAGTTACAAAAATAAATAAATCGAGCAAAAGAGTTTCATGGATTGTTCAGAAATCTGAATATTGATTAAGGTAGAGCAGAGGATGTGGTATACATGGATTTTAGTAATGTGTTTGAGAAGGTTCCCATTGGTAGGCTCACTCAGAAAGTCAGGTGGGATTCAGACAAACTTGGTTGTGTAGATACAGAATTGGCTTGCCCAGATGGAGCATTTTCTGCCTGGAGGTCAAGTACCGTCGGTGTTCTGGGATCCCTGTACTTTGCAAATTTTATAAATGATTTGGATGAGAAAGTATAAGGGTGGGTTAGTAAGTTTGCAGATGACATGAAGATTGTTGGAGTTGTGGAGAATGTGGAGGATTGATGTAGGTTCCAATGGGTCATTGACAGGATCTAGAGCTGGGCTGAGAAGTGGTACCTGGAAAATGTGAAGTGATTCATTCTGGAAGGTCAAATTTGAAGACAGAATACAGAGTCAATAGCAGGTCCCTTTGCAGAGTGTAAGAACAGAGAGATTTTGGTGTTCGCATCCATAGATCACTCAAAGTTGCTGCACAAGTTGATAGGGCTTTTAAGAAGGCTTATAGTGTGTTGGCCTTTATTAGTTAGGGGATTGAGTTCTAGAGCCACGAGGTAACGTTGCAGCTCTATAAAACCTTGGTTAGACCACATTTGAAATATTGTGTTCAGTTCTGGTCACTTCATTATAGGAAAGATGTGGAAGGAGCAGAGGAGATTTACCAGGATGCTGTCTGGATTAGAGGGCATGGCTTATGAAGATAGGTTGAGCAGACTAGGGCTTTTCTCTTTGAAGGATGAGATGTGACTTGATAGAGGTATACAGGATGCTAAGAGGCATAGATTAAGTGGATAGTCATAGAGTGTTTTTCTCCCAGGGAGAAAATGGCTTATACAAGGGAGTATAGTTTTATGGTAATTGAGGAAAGTACTGGGGGGATGCTAGAGGTAAATTCTTTACACAGAGAGTGTTGGATGCGTAGAACACCTGCTTGGGGTAGTGGTAGAGACAGATACATTGGGGCACTTAAAACTCTTAGATAGGAATGGATGATAGAAAAGAAGATGGTTATGTAGGAGGAAAGGGTTAGATTAGTCTTAGAATAGGTTAAAAGGTCACCACAACATAGTGGACTGAAATGTCTGTATTGTGCTGTAACGTTCTATGTTCTAAAACTGGGATATTGACCTGAGAAATTCCTGCAGCAACATACTGATAGATGATTGACATCCAACCACCTTCTTCTGCGCAAAGTGCTAATCTAACTATTGGAAAGATTTCCCCCTTTATTTGTTCTTAATGTGAAGCAATTGCAATTAAATAAATTTATCTTTATCTCTTTTTATATTTTGTACTAAATCTAAACCTAAATTGATTTAATGGTCAATGCCTCACTGATCCGACAGAAAAAAACTACCATTACTTATTCAGTACATTTACACTGTTTGTTAATTGAAGACTTAGGAAATCCTATTGAAGCCCTTGTAGAAATGGAAATAATGATGATATTTAAAACAACTGCTTGTTCCTTACTTCTCACCAATCAGCCAATATATCTGTTGCTTTAGATTTGTCCCATAATGCCACTAAAACAAAATCACTTCCATCTTCTGCTGCAAAGTGTGAGAATTTCAGATAACTTACACAAAGAATAGTCTGCAAATACTTGGTGTTTTCATCAACTCATGGATATCCGGAGACCTTGCTGGAGAAGGCAACAAGACAGCAGACCTTCAGGGGATGCGCAGTATCATCAATGCCAACTTCCGAATTCCACATGCAATTGCTGATGTTGTTGTAAGCAAGTATAATGATGATAAATGGCTTAAGAACAAAATCTAGGCAACATATTAAAAACACCGTTCATCAGCTTGAATATACCAAATTCTGCATCAGAAATTCTAATGACGAAAAATTTGCAAACAAGAGAATTAAAAAATCTTCCCACAATATCACAAGAGGGTGCATACGAAATTTACCAGAATGCTGCCTGGACGAGAGAACATGTCTTATGACAGTAGGTTGAGCAAGCTAGGGTAGGCACATGGCCAAGTGGTTAAGGCATTCGACTAGCGATCTGAAGGTCCTGAGTTCAAGCCCCAGCCGAGGCAGTGTGTTGTGTCTTTGAGCAAGGCATTTAATCACACATTGCTCTGCGATGACACGGGTGCCAAGCTGTATGGGTCCTAATGCCCTTCCCTTGGACAACATCGGTGGCGTGGAGAGGGGAGACTTGCAGCATGGGCAACTGCTGGTCTTCCATACAACCTTGCCCAGGCCTGCGCCCTGGAGAGTGAAGACTTTCCAGGTGCAGATTCATGGTCTTGCAAGACTAACGGATGAACGAGCTAGGACTTTTCACTTGGACCGAAGGAGGATGAGAGGTGACTTGATGGAGATGATAAGAGGCATAGATAGAGTGGATAGCCAGAGATTTTCTTCCCAGCGTGGAAATAGTTAAACCGAAAGCATAATTTTAAGGACATTGGAGGAAAGTATGGGGGGAGGATGGCAGAATATGTTTTTTTACACAGAGATTAGTGGGTGCCAGGGGTGATGGTAGAGACAGACACATTAGGAACTCCTAGATAGGCACTTGGATGATAGAAAAATGGAGGGAAGGGTTAGATTGGTCAAGGGTAAAAGGTTGGCACAACATTGTGGGCTGAAGGACTACAATGTGCTGTAATGTTCTAATAATCGACAATAGGTTATTAACAATAGGTTATTAAGAAAGAAGGTCAGGTAAATTTAAGATTAGACAATCCAGTCACACCGGAAGCCATACAATATCAGACATTAATTGACTATCGAGCATTGCTCAATGTAAGAACAGAGCTGGTATCATGTTTTTATTTTATTTAAAAATTACAAAGGTTTTTGTTCAAACCGGTTTATGCAGTCACACAGTACTAAATTACATATTTTTCATACTACCATAGTCAGGTTTCACCAAGGCAATCTCCCAAAGATCACATTATTTATGGAAAGCTTTTTATTGTTTAATTAATTACTTTTTTTTGCCTTCCCAACTGTCTTTTCTTCCAGTTCGGACTCACAATGGGATCGCTTTCTATGAATATGAACTCAGGGGGACCTCTGCAGGGTAAATTAAGATCACTATCTATTTTACTTCTACTAGTTGATGAAAATTTAATAGAACTGCTATACCGCTGTCTCCTTTTCCAGTAATATAAGGGGAGATGTTTTTTTCTGTTCCTCAAGGGCCTTCATTAAAGCAGCTAATGGTAATGAGATGCACATATCATCTTGACTTTACCAAAACACTGAAACGAGCTTAACTCTCCAACAACCCTAAATGACGAGCAGTTTCCAAGTATTCAGAAACCTAACAATCCCAAAAATGTCAGTGTAGTGTTTTGTACTGCGTTAATAATTAACTGCATTCTGCTTTCACATAACATTTAATTATAAACACGAGAAATCCTGCGATGCTGGAAATCCAAAGCCACAGATATAATTGCAGAAGGAACGCAACAGGTCAGGCAGCGCCAATGCAAATGAATAAACAGTCGACATTTTGAGCCGAAACCCTTCTTCAGGACTGAAAAGGAAGGGGGAAGATGCCAATATAAAAAGTTGGGGGAAGGGGAGGAGGACAACTTAGAAGGTGAATAGAAAAGGTAAAGGGCTGGAGAGCAAATAATCTGGTAGGAGAGGAGAGAGGACCAAAGGAGAAAGGGAAGAACGAGGGGACCCAGGGGGAGACAATAGACAGGTATGAAGAGGTGAGAAGTCAGAGTGGGAAGCAGAAGAAGAGGGGAGGGGAGGAAATATATTTTTACTGGAAAAAGAAATTGATATTCATGCCACACACATCAAAGTTGCTGGTGAACGCAGCAGGCCAAGCAGCATCTATAGGAAGAGGCGCAGTCGACGTTTCAGGCCGAGACCCTTCGTCAGGACTTTTTTTGATATTCATGCCATCAGGTTGGAGGCTACCAGATGGAATATAAGGTGTTGCTCCTCCACCTTGAGGGTGGTCTCATTGTGACACAGAAGGCCATGGGCCAACATGTTGGAACGGGAATGGGAATGGGGATTAAAATATTTGTCCACCATTTTTGGCAGATGGAGTGTTTGTGCTTGATGAAGCAAGTCCCCCCATTTATGCCTGGTTTCACCAACATAGAGGAGGCCACATTGGGAGCACTGGACACAATAGACAACCCGGGCAGATTCACGTGCAAAGGGTTGCCTCACCTGGAAGGGAGGAGGTGAATGGGCAGATGTAGCACTTTGGCTGCTTGCAGAGAGAAGTGCCAGGAGGGAGATTAGTGGGGAGGTACGAATGAACAAGGGAATCACGGGCGGAGCAATCCCTGTGGAAAGCCGGGCGGGGTGGGGAAGGGTGGAGAGGTAAAGATATGTTTAGCGGTAGGATCCCTTTGGAGATGGTGGAAGTTGTGGAGAATGGTGTGTTACATGTGGAGGCTCATGGGTGGTCGTTAAGGACAAGAGCAACTCCATACTTGGGAAGATGGGGGGGACCGTGGATGTTCAGGAAATGCAGGAGATGCGGGTGAGGGCAGCATCAATGATGGAGGGAGGGAAACCCCGTTCTGTGAAGGAAGAGGAACACGTCTGATGTTCTGGAAAGGCAACCCGCGTCCTGGGAACAGATGCAGCAGAGACAAAGGAACTGAGAATAGGGAATAGCATTTTATACAGGAGACAGAGTGGGAAAAGTTTCAATCAAGATAATTTTGTGAATCAGTAGGTTTATAAAAGATGTCGGTCAACAGTTTGTAACATTAATTAACTGGACTCATAATGCTATTGCATAATAGTTGCAAACTTTTTCTTCATTCCACACCGAAATGAATTGCGGCACACACATCAAAATATTCAGTTGATTTTACAGATCTCCCCAAGTATCAGCAGGGTTCTTCCAATCCTGTTAGCAGTTTGCTCTGTGGAAGTGCAGCTTCCAAATTCCCACACAGTAGAAGTTTCCTGCAGCCTTGCACTAGCTGGCAAATCTATCCCACCAGTCTCCCAAAAACCGTGTCGTATGTACCAGCTATACACGAGTTGGGCATTCTTGGGGAGAACCAATACTGCTGGGAGGACAAATAAGCATTGGAGAAGACCAAATCTGCAAATATTGAGACGATCTTGCAGCAGAATCTGCACATGTATTGTCAAATCTGGACCCTCCTGACAGAAACAACAGGAATTCTGCAGATGCTGGAAATTCAAGCAACACACATCAAAGTTGCTGGTGAACGCAGCAGGCCAGGCAGCATCTGTAGGAAGAGGTGCAGTCAACGTTTCAGGCCGTCGACTGCACCTCTTCCTACAGATGCTGCCTGGCCTGCTGCGTTCACCAGCAACTTTGATGTGTGTCCCTCCTGACAGTTTCAGGTTGAATTTTGGATTACACAGGGAAAATGACACCTCAACTCTGTTTCGGATCTGAGCTGGCACAGGACTTAAGATCCCATTTATTTCACTGGGGATTGGAGGCTAAGGGATATGGAAGCAAAGAGGAAGTTACTTAATATTATTTTTTTTTAAAGATAAGCATGACAGTATTGAAGAGGGTGGGGAGAAAAATGTAGAGGATAAATTGAGCAAATCCAGCGGGCAGCGCAGAGGCTGATGAGGGAGCATGGGAGGGCTGGCGGGCTCTGACCAACTCAACTGTGCTGGAATTATATTATTGCCATCATGGAAACATGATTGAGGGAAGGGCAGGACTGGCAGCTTAAAGTTCTGGGATGTATGTTTCAGATAAAACAAAGAGGAATGCAAAAGAGGGGAGGTTTCACCACTGACGGAGTACATAGAGAGTAACTCCTAGAGGGACCAGATGAGGCCATATCAATAGAACTTGGTAATAAGAGGGGTGATCACTTTGCTGGGGCTATACTACAGGTCTCCCAGTAGTCAGTGGGAAATAGAGGAACAGGTAAGCATACAAGCAATAGCGTTATAGAAATGAAAGATTTCAACTACTCAAATATTGAAGGGATCGCCTGAATGATAGTTTAGAGGGGGCAGAATTTGTTGTACATTGAAGTATTTTTTTTGAAACAACATATAGATAGTCGTACTAGAGACAAGGCAATAATTGTAGACATAGTAAACAAAACTTGGCAACTGGCAGAAGTGTGGATGGGGGAAGCACTTTGGGATACTGATCATTATTCTGTAAATTTCAAGGCAGTTATCAACAACTGAGAAGTGGGAGTCTTTTAAATTAGAGTGAGTAAGAGTTCAGGGCCAGCATGATTCAGTAAGGGTGAAAGGTCAAGATGACAAGATTATAGAACCTTGGATGACAAAAGGATATTAAAAATCTGCTCGAGAGAAAAGGAGGCAGCAAATGGCAAGTACTGAGGAATTATAGCATATATAGGAGAGAACATAGTAAAAAAAAAACTAGGAGGACATAAAGATGCCTTGGCAAGTAAGATTAAAGCCAATCACAAGGCATTCTGAAGAGTGAGTTCCATTTGGATCAAAGAGGTAATATTGCATGGAGCTAGGTAATGTGGGCAAGATCCCAAATGTATCTGGATGCATCAAGGAGAAGGATGTGGAAGATTAAGTGATCAGGGAGGAGTATGTGGATACTCTGGAACCAGTCAGTATTAAAGAGGATGGGGTGATGAGACGTCAAGGGATGCATAATGGCTGATAATTTACCAGGTTGCTCTGGAAATAAGGGAGAAGATAGCTGGGGTTCTGATGGAGACTTTTGCATTATAAAACTGGGGGATAGCTATGTTGTTCTGTTCTAGAGGATGTTGCTGCTAATCAACTTACAGCTCCATTGTCCTTATGTATAAATGCAAGTAAACTAAAATTGTGTTTTCACCTTTATTTTGCACAACATTTGAAATAAAATTCACTGTTTGAGTTTAGTCTTTAAGCTCTCACTGGACACTCAGATGTTAGGCCTCCAATCTCGAGACCTTGGCCTGGACACACCGATATTAGACTCTATCCTCCAGACAAACCAACCGAGGCACCTCAATCTTCGTGCCTCGACCTGTCACCTCCCTGACTTCAGTCTTTGTGCTTGGGACCTCTATCCCCGGACTCATGCAGCTCTGGACTTTAACCTTCAGCTGTGCCCTCCAGATTTCACCAACGCCTAGATATTGACCCCATGTTTCTCCGATTCCAGGTTTGACTTTGGGGTCAATTAGAAGAACAGAGGTCTGGGCTGATGGTATTTAATCCAGAATATTGTGAAATAGTAAACATTGGGAAGTCAAGTTCTGGTAGGACATATACAGTAACTGGTAGTGACCTTTGGAGCATTGATATACAGATAGACTTGAGAGTGCAAGTTCATAGCTTGTTGAAAGTGGTGACATTGGTTGATAGGCTGCTGATTGTGGCATTTGGCATGGCTGCTTTCATAGGCCAGTGTATGGATATAAGTAGTGTGGTGGTAATAGAAACACTACAGAAGAGACTCACTAGAAAGCTGCCTTTAATGGAGGTCTATAGTTATCAGGAAACATTGGATAGGCTGGGTTTATTCTCACTTGAATGCAAGTAGCCAAGAGATGAACTCTCAAAGGTCTATAAAATTACAAGGGGCATAAATAGGAAAGATGAAGTCTTCTTCCCAGAGCAGGGAAGTCTAAAACTAGATGGCGTAGGTTTAATTTGAGAAAGGAGAAATTGAAAAGACATCCGAGGGCTAGCTTCCCCCTCTCCCCCACACAAGGAGGGTGGTGGTTATCTTGAGTGAGTAGCCCGTGGAGGTGACACAGCTGGACGTAATCACCATGTTTAGAAGGCATTTGGACAGGTACTTTGATAAGAAAGGGGTTTAATGCACACAAATTGGATTAGCGCAGGCAGGCGTCACAGTTGGCATGGAGAAGATGGGTTGGGAAGGCTGGTTTCTGTATTGCATAATTGTATGAATTTAATGCAACTCTTAGGGAGAAAATTCCAGGATTTAGGGCTTTGAACTGAAGACATGAGAACCAAAAACAAAATTCCTTTGACATTTCCTCAGTGACAAAATTACTTAACTGGATAAGGTCAAGCATAATTAATATGTATCACTCTCATCAATTGTTTAAAATGGCAGAGACTTATAATTGTTGAACTAATAATCAGAATCCAATAGTAAATATGAGTGTTGTAAGTTTTCTGGATACTCAAATCAGTATTTACTAACACTCTCTCCGGGTTCTTTCTGTAACTTAGTTCAACCATGGTGTACCTCTTCCCTTTACAACTTCGCACATGACATTTGCTATCTAACCCAGTAATGAACTGGGATCCCACTGTATTCTTACCATTTTAAATTATTGCCTTGTGCTTCCACACCCTGATGTTAAGTGCCCGGGTAAACAATATTTCTTTCAATCTCTGTCTGCAGTACAGCTGACAGGTTCATACAGTTACCTTTGTTTCAGCAGCCGTGTGTTATAAATATGATAGCTGGTTTTAGTGAAAGGGAAAGGCTCCTTACTTATGACAAGATAGTATTACAGAATACATTTACAGGCTGGTACAGTATAACATCGCTGGTTTCTGGACTATACTGATTTCTCTGTTCCTTATGACAATGGCATAATGGCATAAAGTTATTCTTAGATTCAACTTCATTGTCATTCTGCCAAGCACAGATACAAAGCCAATGAAATGCACTTAGCATCTGACCAGAAATGCAAAGAATAGTGCTATTTACAAAATAACTGCGAATAAAAAAAGTGCTACAGCACACAAATATAAAAGTACTGAGACAGTACAATACGGATGCAATACTGCTTAGCACTGTGATGAGAGGTTCAGCAGTGTTACAACCTCAGGGAAGAAGCTCTTCCTGTGCCTGCTGGTGTGGGAGCGGAGGCTCCTGTAGCGCCTACCGGATGGGAGGAGAGTAAAAAGTCCATGGTTAGGGTGAGATGCATCCTTGATAATGCTTTTCCCCAGGCAGCGTTTATGGTAGATGTTCTCAATGGTGGGCAACTGAGTGCCGATAATCCGCTGGGCAGTTTTCACCACCCGCTGGAGTGCTTTGCGGTCTGATATGGGACAATTGCCATGCCACACTGAGATGCAGTTGGTGAGTATGTTCTCAATGGTACAGTGGTAAAAGTATGCCCAACAATACTGCCTTAAAGCTACATGTATGAAGAGATGGCATTTCAAACAGATCTAATTGCAAATGTAAGGAAAGTTGGAGGCTGCGTGTGTATTTATTATCTGGTATTGAGGAAGGAATACCCATGCACAGCAAAACTAATTAAAATCAATTGTAAAAATAATATATAGTCATGTTGCTTTTATTTTGTTCTAGTTCAAGTTTGCAGTTAAGTAACTTTGGCAGTTTCAATCAAAAATACTTTGCTTTATGTATATGCATTGTAAAAATTGAACTATTAAATTAATCATGCAAAATTTAAAACATTAGTTTTCATTTGGAGGGCATGGACTACACTCCCTCTATTGATTGCAAGTCAGTGGAAAATATCGCTTCTTTTAACAAAAAACATAAAATGCAGCAAGTGCTTTGCAGGTCAGGCAGCATCTTTGGAACAAGAAACTAATAAAACATTTCATTAAGAGGCACCTCCTCTGACATTTCTACCTGAAACACTAACTCAGGTTCTTTTCCCAGTGATCCCGTCTGACATGCTGCATGTTTACTGTATTCTCTGATTTTCTTTCAGATTTCCAGCATCAGCAGTATTTTGTTTTCTAATTATCATTTTCTTTTAGCCCTTTCGGATTTTGTTGCAGTAGCCTCCTTCTTTTCACAAGCAACTCCACTTGTTTACAGCCAAGAAATTGTGAACTCCTCTTCCATGAAGACAGAGAGATTTTGCAAAGTCAGCACCTATAAAGAAAATCCGAGTGCATGATGTGAACATAACGGACACAAATACTGTATTGATTTTATTCAAAATGTAAAAGGCAAAATTATTTAACAAAAAGCTGAGATTATGAATTATAAAATGTAATTAAACTCCATGCAGGAGCTCATTAGCCTGACCAGGTGAATCTTGGAGGTAATGCAGATCTACTTGCCTATCTCCCAAACTAGTACACTCGTATGCACTGAACAGCTGCGTTTACCAAGTTCAGAGAAAATGCTCTCTGGAATTTTCCCTGTGAGATCAAGGTCGAATTTAGTATCACCCTTAAGATTAAAGTCACGAGCCTTGTGGCCCATCAGGCCGGTGCTTATGCCGGTTTCCATGGCGTGAAGTGACTGAGCGTACGAGACTCCCCCCCCCCACCCCCCAGATAGGACGCCAGTCTATCGCAAGGTTAACCCCCAGCATTTTTTTTTTGCCAGTACCCAATCTCAGCTGGGTAGACTGGAGCATTGTGTGGTTAAGTGTCTTGCTCAAGGATACACACGCTGCCCCGGCCGAGGCTCGAACCCACGACCTTCAGATCGCTAGTCCAATGCCCTAACCACCTGGCCACACGCCACAGTATCACCCTTACTAAAGACAAACAACCTGGCAAATTCTGCTGAAAGCAGTCAATTTGTGCGGTAATGCAAGTAGTACCCGGATTCTTTGGAACTGCATGTAGGAAGATGTCAATAGTATCAACTGAAAGCAAATTAATAGAATGTGAAAAAGAAATACTTCCCAAATTTAACTCCATTTCCTTTCTGTTCTACAAACTGATAAAAGGCTATCCAGACCGAGTTTCCTCCAAAAGGAACACAACCTTGTCATGGTTTGGAGGCTTGCGTGCCTGAATGACTCGGAGAACGATGTTGGCTGGAGTCAGGGCTTTATGCTTTGGCTCTTGGTAGGGTCACCCATGCCAAACAGGTCAAAGGGTAGAGTCCAGACTATGAGTGGCCCACTGGTCCTCCAGGTTCGAGGGTTCAGCTCAGGGCTAACAACCCTGACTGGTAAAACAGAACTGTTACGGAAACAGCAATAAAGAATCCCTCTATATCTGAGTGCGAGAGTATTCCTGAGTCTCTACCCGGGACTTGCCTGACTGACAGTAATGAAAACTGAGAAGAAACTACTGACATGATGAAGGCAGCTCTGAGCATCGCCAGAGCTGCCCTAGATGCCAGTGACATAACAAGTAAGTAAAGCAAGTAAGACCAAGTTTAGGTCCTCACCTTTGTGTCCAACCTGTAGGAGAAGTCTGAGATTGAGACCCCATTAATAACAACAAACTGTGGGGGATTAGAAACTCCAAAAATAGTAACTCCATGTAAACGTAGGTCATCGACCTGGCTGTTCAAATGGACTATCTCACTGAGCAGCATATTCTGGAGGTGAAAATAAAAAAAAACTTAAAATAAGTTAGTATACCAATCAAGTGTCCACACAACATACGTCAGTTTCTCAAAGATGTTGGTTTATAAAATGGTAAGCAGTTCAATTCAATAAAACTAAGAAAAAAAATCATAATTTGTCAACAAATAACAAAATGCAGCTTTAAAGATTATACGAAGTTGCAATGCTGTACTGAAATGCAAATTAAACAAAATTTTAAAAGTACATATAAAGAAAATAAATCTTTCATTTACAGCTTAAGATCTGCAAAGCCTATAACTTGGGTTGTTTAGAGCTCAAATTGCTATTTATGATTCCCAAAGAATTTTCCAATTTCCAGTAATCAACGTTTGTCCTTTGTTCACTCGCCTTGCAATGTCCTGCGGGTTTTTCTATCTGCAGCTGACGGTGCTCAATTGATCACACATCATGAGGTGCAGATTGAGTTTGGCCCATTTTTATAATAGTTGCCACATTATGGGAGACTTACACACGCAATTTAATCACACTCCTTTGTGCGCTTAACAGCATAGAAATTTGATTGCGTGGCACCATTTATTTCAGCACTATATGAATGAAATTGGTCTTCACTCAGTGATCCCATATTGTGCTATAACAACCATTGCTAGGTTGTTTCCTGTCACTCCAGAATTCAACCTAACGTGTCTCGACATGAGCCATGCTTGTGCTTCTAATGCCATTTCTGCTTTTGACACACACTAAATGACTTCATTCGCAAAGCATTGCTGGAGAAATTAGTTGTTATTGATCACTCCAGGAACAATTGTGCTCTCATTGTGCTACATGGGACTGCAATCCTGCTTAGCTAAATTGGATTACTTACCTAAGGCTCCTCTCTGACAAGAGTTACTACTACAACCATCTCTCCTTCTACTAACTTTGCCCTGGCTCTCCAGCTGGCACAACCCCTAAATGTCTAGAGCACCATATCCATTCCCAAGCTCTTCCATTTTCTCAAACTCTTGATTGCTCACTCCCCGAACCCTCTGATCCACATGTTTGTTGACACCTTAATGGAGATTTTTATTGTTGATTAGCCCCCTGTGCACTCAAAGTGCCGACCTCAAACCAGCCAAGTTTCATCTTCTATCACAGGCCCTGAGATTATCCCACTGCCTAGTTCCCAGCTAGTCCAGGATCCTGCATTTCTTTCATGCAGGAAAAACTTGCAATATATATGCACTAGTACCTAGAGTTGAGTCTTCAGTGCGACTGAAGCTTGCAATGGCCGGTCCACAGGTGTAACAGATGCAGAGGTAGTGCATAAAAACCATACTAGTACACCATTCTTGGTGCTCCCAAGATGAATGTTCTTTGTGTAAGTAAAGCAGTAGAAGTGTCTCGTTCAGAGAAATGTCGGCACTTAAACAGTCATTGTAATTTATCCGGGGGAGGATATGGATATGATTCAACTCTAAAGGCATGATTAATGGGTATCTGAAATCAGCTATACATACGTTTTTAGCGAGGAAGATAATTTTAGTATAGTCTCCTCTCTCATAGGTCAGTAGACTGTCACCATCATCCCAGAAGAGTTCTCCTCTTGCATCTACTTGATCAGACAGTGCCACGATCAGATGAAATGGGTTTGTACGAGAGACAGCAGTTGTTCTACTGGGCTCCTTAACAAAAGACACAATAATATCAACTGTTATTCTTATGTTCTGGAGTCAAATCAGCACTACTAAAAGTATTTATAATGCACAATTGATACATGAAAGGGCTATTCATTCAGCTGTTCTCAGGGAAAAAAAAAGTCAGTCCTGTACAACAAATTATGAGGTTGGCAGAGCAGATGGCAAGAGATCCTCTATTGGCTATACTTCTCGCTGCCTCACTAAAGCAGTCAGCATAATTAAAGACTCCACCCACTCCATATATTCTCTCTTCTCCTCTTTCCCATCGAGCAGAAAAAACAACAGCCTGAAAGCACATATTATGAGGCACAAGGACAGCTTCTATCCCACTGTTATCATACTCTTGAACAGACCTCTTGCGTGATAAGATGGACTTTTGGCCTCAATCTTCCTCATGATGATCTTGCACTTTATCATTTACCTGCACTGCACTTATTTTTAGTAACTTTTACACTTTATTCTACATTATTATTGTTCTACCTCATTCTGGCTCAATGCACTGCGTGATGATTTCCGATGTATAAACGCTATGCAAGTCAAGCTTTTCACATGTGACAATAATAAACCAATTTTCATCTCATACTGAAGATGTATGAATTGAGATGAAGAGGGCTTAAAAATAAGATTGAGGAAGGGAAATTTTCCACACAGACAGTGGTTGGAATTTGGAGCATGTTGCTTGAGGAGATGCTGCAGGCAGATACTTTCACGACATTTAAGCAGCACCTGGACAAGCACTTGAATAGCTGAAGCATAGAAGGCTACGGATGAAATGTAAATTATTGGGATTAGTACGGGTGCAGAAAGTTGTGGATTCTGCCCGCTCCTTCATGGGCACTAGCCTTAGCAGCATCCAGGACACCTTCAAAAGACGATGCCTCAAAAAGGCAACATCCATTATTAAGAACCCCCATCACACAGTTTACATGCCCTCTTCTCATTTCCACCAACAAGGAGGTGGTACAGGAAGACACATACTCAAAGTTCCAGGACAGCTTCTTACCACCCGCCATCAGATTTCTGAATGGACAATGAATCCATAAGGACCATCTTTCCCTCTCTTTTTGCACTATTTATATAATTTAATTTTCTTTTTATGTGTACTTATTGTAATTTATAGCTTTTATTGTGCATTGCTCCTGCAAAACAACTAACTTCATGAGATATGCCAGTGATATTAAACATGATTCTGATTCCAGATGAGTATAATGGCGGATGCAGACATGGTAGACTGAAAAACCTGCTTCTGTGTTGATAGATTCCACGACTCCATCGCAGGAATCCACAATACAAACAGAAATATAGGTTTCTAATTCTGTAAATTAGGTTACAAAACGTCAAAATGTGTTAAAAACCCAAGTTGCCTGTGCCTTGTAGCAGAAATAATCTGAAAGAATTCAAGTGCAGATACGTTAAAGATAAAATTCACCCTTGACAGAGGTGCAATAAAGTTAATCTGGTGAGATGCCCAAAATGGCACTGACATACTTTCACCTGTTTTGCATCCCTGCTGTACTTAAACCTTGCTTCAGTTGAAGTTACGTGCATACACTTACCTGTAGTGGCAAAATGCAGCCTTCGCGCACATGGACATTGATAGTATCCAAGGGTGCCTCTAGTAGAATGTACTGGCCTTTGCTATGAATAGCAGAACCCTAAACATTGAAATATACAAGATGAGAGATGGAGAAAGATATCAAAATGAGACAAATTTCTAGCAGTTCACACAGAAATAAGAATACTAGGGGTACACTGAGGCAAACCTATTTAACCACATATCATCCACTACATAACTTCTGGATTGTAGAGATCGGTTTCGAATGGAGTTGAACACTCCCACATCTGGATATTGCAGTGCAAATATTTTACACTTCCTTGGAATGAAACTTTTTAAAAACTGAACACCGCTCCTCCCATCCCGTTAACTATAACAAAAAAAATCTGTGTAATAGTTAGCTTGGCAAGTCGCATCGATGAGCACACAAACTTGAGGAAAGGCAAGAAATGGACGACTGCACAAATCAACAAACTTATTCAAATGACATCCCAGATCAAGGTGTGACACAAACATAAGCACAGTAAACAGGGGACATCTGATGTAGTTCGCTAACCATGATCATATATTAATAACAGCCTTATTTATACAGCACCTTTCATACATTAAGATGCAGGCTCAAAGTGTTTTACATAGATTGCAAAGATAAATCAATATCATAAAAATATGAGACAAAAATTAAAATTCATAAGCATTATATAGAATGAACTGTAAACAAATATACCAAATTATATAAATGCAATCAACATCAAAAGGCATCAAGTAATCCTAAAAGTAAGCCAAATTTTAAAAATAGGTATTTATAAGTATTTTTAGAAGTACTGAAGAATGAGAAATATACGACTCACATTGTACAGATTATACCATGTAGTAGAGGGAAAATAAGCAGACACTTCCACTGTTTCAGGCTCTAATACTGGACTGATGAGAAGGGCCTCCCCCAACATAAACTGACGATCAATGCTCCAGGTATTTGGATCTTCAGAGAATCTAAATTCAAGAAAGAGAATGCTAATTTATCCATACAAGACCAACACAATTGAAGTATATTCCTTTTCAAATAAAGACATAAAATGTACACTAAATTGATATCTTAATATTTTCCATAAAAATAATTGATGGTATAGACACACATGTACTTAGAAAGAGTGGGGCTTCAAATATTTCTTGATCACATAGTTGTATTTCTAAACTCAGGTATGCTGCTTAACTAGGAAGTGGAGCAGGAGTCCACTATTCAAAAATTTGAACGTAATGTACTATTCAATAAGACAATAGCTGGTCCTTTGCTCCAAATCCACTTTAATATCTGGTCTCCAAAATATTCTGCTTCCCAAAAATCGATTCATCTCCAGTTTAAATCAATTTAATGATTGAACATCAGGAGGCTTCTTCTGCAGTGAATTCCAAATATTCACAAAACAAAAAAAAAAATCTTTATTTCACTCCTTATTCCTAATTCTAGCTCAATAGAAAAAGAACCTTTTACTATTTACCTTGTCAATTCTTCTCAGATTTTTGTTTGGTTTAAAAAGTTAATCTAATATTCTTTTAAATTTATGATATTGCAGGTCCAAACCTTATCAATTTTTCACCACAGGACAGTCTTCTCATCCCATCTTCTTTTAACCACTCCCAATTGCATCACCTTGAATGCAACTATATCTTTGTTAGCAAAGAAACTCAAAGCTCCACTCTAGCTGCCTCTCACCAAAACCCTGAATAGTTGCTACAGGATTTCCTTATACTTGTTCACCAATCTCAATAGTTTTGTTTTTGTAACTGCCTAACGATACACTCCCAGAGAGATACAACATGAAAACGGACCTTTCAACTCACCAACTCTATACTGACCATCACCCATTTCAAGCAATCCATCGTCAATCCCTTTCGAGTCCTCACCAATCCTCATTAGTCCTCTCCAGTTCTACCACTCAGGTACACACTAGGTGTTATGTACAGTGGCCAATTAACCCACCAACCTGCATGATTTGAGATGTGGATCACCTGAAGAAAACCCACATGGTAACAGGGAGAATGTGCAAACTCCACACAGACAGCATGAAAAGTTAGGATTATGTCTGGGTATCCGGCACAGTGAGGCAGTAATTCTGCCCCACTCTATTTGTTTCTACCCTAGTTAAGTCTTCCTTCAGCCTTCTTTGTTCCAAAAGAAACAAACAGCCTAGCTAATCTTTCCACACCCCAGAGGCATTCAAATCTCTCCGCATTTCATAAACTGCTCAGCATTCAACAAGTATTCTAGTCTAATCTTCCAAACTTTTTCTCATAATAATCAACCTTTAACTGCCATACATGCTTGCAACTCAACATGCTCGAAATAGCTTCCATTTCCAACAAGGTTCTTTTCATTAACAAATTTACAAATGGTCAAAATTGGCCCCAAGGCCAATGGAGCTCTCTACACAAGAAGAAAATTACTTCTTCCAATTGGGCAATATTACCAGTCGGGGACAAGGAAGTCATTTTTAAGAAGATCCAAAAAATCTGCAGATGCTGTAAATCTAAAAATCATAAAATGCTGGAAGCAGGAAATTTCAAATACATATCTTCCTGCATTTTCAGTTTTATTTTGTTTTTAAGAGGGACTGTACTTCATGTGCAAGCGAAAATATGGGGAAAAGGCAGGTTGGTGGAGCTGAGTCCCTGACCAGATAAGACACCATCTTATTGAATAGGGGTGCAGGCACGACAGGCCAGATAGCCTACTCCTGCTCCTATTTCCTATACTTTATGTAAAATATAAATACATCGGGGTTTCTAGTGACCCACATTTTAATTTTGAATGAACTCATAGAGAAACTTTTATTTAAAATTTAAACATGTTTGGATAATCTAGAATATCTGCGGCATGGCATATTGTACTGCAGGTACTGAAAATGCCTCACAGTTCCAGGAATGCAGCTTTAATTTTGACATCCTGCGTTGTATGTGGAGTTTACACATTTTTCCTGTAACTGTGGGTTTCCCCAGAGCCCTCTGTATTCTCCTATATTCTCAAGGCACGCTGGTTGTTAGGTTAATTTACTAAAATAAATTAACCTTACCAGAAGGTGATTGGTAGGAGAATAAGTGTGGTGTGAGTGAGTGAGCATGTGAGACAGAAGCTATCAAGACAATAATTGGGGGATTTGGTTTGAAATCTACAAGAAACTCTATGGGCCAAATCGCCATTTCCTAACTTTACAAACAAGAGAAAATCTGCAGATGCTGGAAATCCGAGCAACACACACAAAATGCTGGAAGAACTCTGCAGGCCAGGCAGCATCTACGGAAAAAAAAAGTACAGTTGACGTTTCGAGCCGAAATCCTTCGGCAGGACTTTATTAGGGTACAAATACATTACTAAAAAGGCAACATACTCAAATGACAGTGGCCGAACAACCATCTCTCCAGCAGTGTGTGCCTTGTGGAAAAGTGTGTAAAGGAAAGGGAGCAGCATGTATCTGGTGAAGAGAGCTTTCCGCATTGCTGATTGAGCTGATTCACTGAAGACGTATGGTTCCTGGGACTGAAAAACAAAAACAGTGCATTATTACTTTTTAAATCTGCTGTTCCTGTCAAGGGGCAAATATTAAGTCACACTTTAGTCCTCAATATCATCAAGTTGATCAGTTGATAAAGTTGGACTTCACCTGAACGCTAAAAAGACAGAGTACATGGCGTTTCACTGCGACGACGGTACTCTCAAGACCGTAAAGAATGATACCATTAAGAAAGTCTTTGACTACAAGTACCTCCGGTCAAGGATGACGAGTTCGGAGAAGGACATAAAGATACGGAAGGAGCTGGCGTGGAGGGCTATGAACAACATGAGGGAAGTCTGGAAGTCGAACCTGATCAGAGGGCTTAAAAAGAGGGTTTTCACGGTAGTCATAGAGTCCATTCTCACATACGGATGTGAGACATGGACACTCACCAAGACTATGCGAAAGTCTCTAGATGGTTGCTATACACGAATGCTCCGGATGGCTCTTGATGCGAGTTGGCAACAGCACATGACGAATGTCGAGCTCTATAACGACCTACCAATGCTCACCACTAAAATCGAGGCGAGAAGACTGCAACTCGCGGGGCACTGTCTACGCCACCCTGAACTATCCGCCAGCCTAGTCATCATATGGGAGCCCAGGCATGGTAGGATGAACCCTGGGCGCCCTCCCAAGACTATGGTCAACACGTTTCTAGAAGACAGCAGCACGGCTGATGTAGATGAACTGAACACACTGATGAGGGAGAGGGAGAAGTGGAGAGTCCGTCATCATGCCCGACGCCGGCCTCCTAGGCCTGAGTCGACGTAGTAGTGGAAGATCAGCTGATAAACCCAATAGCTATTCACAGGGAGCTTGTCAGAGAAGGAGCCTCAAATGCTCAGGCAGATTTTTAAAGGTATTTCCTAATAAGGAGACAAGGAGAGGGGATGGTAAAGAGGGAGGAAGTAAGGGTGATTGGGGGAGGTTAAGGGTGCTGATTAAAATTAATTCAGTCTGTGAGATTCATATCAAAAGATCCATTGCATTTAAGTGCTATGTATTAAGTGGGAGCTCTTCTATATCCATTTATGAAGATGCAAACTGGTGAACACGATCAGTTTTAGTCAGCTATGCATAGCAGAAACGTGTTACACTAAGTGTGCTTCTGTGAATGAAGGCTTTAATGCAACTTTTGACCAGACTCCAGCATATTCTTCTTCACCACATGCTGAAGAGCTTGCGAGGGGTCCTTTTGAGATGCCAGGAACATATGCTCCCTATAGTAGCTTGGCAGGAAGCATAAGTACGATGTTTTTCTCCCAACATTCCTCTGCAAATAGTAGAGCATGACAAGGAGACCACCAAATCTTGAAATGATTCCACTCACATTTGTCATTCTCCTTTAACAAAATTAAATCCTTCAGTTGAAAATAGAGAAAACTTTATAAGCAGAACACATATCCAAAAGCTCACTCTAAACATTAAGTCTTGTGCATGCCAAATATTGCTACTGAACATCTTTATTTCAAATATTCAAATACCAGTGTTCATAGAAGGATCAGAAGTGGAAAGAGTGAGCAATTTCACATTTCTGGGTGTCAACGTCTCTGAGAATCTATCCTGGGCCAAACGTATCGATGCAGCTACAAAGAAGGCATGATAGTAGCTATATTTCATCAGGAGTTTGAGGAGATTTAGTACGTCACCAAAGACACTCGCGAATTTCTACAGATACACTGCAGAGAGCATTCTAACTGGCTGCACCACCAAGGGGCACAGGGGCCCACTTCACAGATTCGATATAAGCTGCAGGAAGTTGTAAACTCACTCAGCTCCATCACGGGCACTAGCCTCCGTAGTACCCAGGACATCTTCAAGGCGATGCCTCAAAAAGGCGGCATCCATCATTAAGAACCCCCAGCGCCCAGTCCATGCCCCGTTCTCTTTGCTACAATTAGGAAGGAGGTACAGGAGCCTGAAGGCACACATTCAATGATTCAGGAACAGCTGCTTCCCCCTCTGCCATCATATTTCTGAATGGACACTGAACCCATGAACACTACCTCAATATATTTTCAAAATTTTTATATTTGCACTATTTAATTTAACTATTGAATATACATACACTCATTTACTGTAATTCATAGTTTTTTCTCTATTATTATGTATTGCATTGTACTAAAACCGAAAAGACAACAAATTTCACGACAGACTTGTGTGATATTAAACCTGATTCTGATTGTTTCCCGCAACACACATCAAAGTTGCTGGTGAACGCAGCAGGCCAGGCAGCATCTCTAGGAAGAGGTACAGTCGACGTTTCGGGCCGAGACCCTTCGTCAGGACTCTTCCTCTTCCTAGAGATGCTGCCTGGCCTGCTGCGTTCACCAGCAACTTTGATGTGTGTTGCTTGAATTTCCAGCATCTGCAGAATTCCTGTTGTTTCTGATTGTTTCCCCTTGCTTTTTGAAAGCATTGCCTCCAGTCATGAAACTGTTATTGACAAATGAGGAAATGTTTGTAATCTGGAAAACGAGGGATCACAGTGGAGAAAGCTGCATATAGAGCGATAATGGGATTTGTGAGTGAACCTCTCACACTCAAATTGCACAGCTGAATCATACCCATCAAAAATAAAAGAAGTTAATTCTTTGGTTTATTACAATGTCATTTCATGGAAATGATAAGTGCCAAGGCAAATACATTACAAGTTAAAACAGACAGCAAGCATCTACTTTACGGGTCGCCCTACTCCATAAACACAGGTGCGGATCACATCCTTTAGTAATAATAAACAACGAACCAATTCCTGCATCTCACAGTGTTAAATATTCAGTACTTTAAAACAATACGTACCGGCTCTTTCCAGGCATTGTGATTCCGCATAAATGGGTAGAATGATCCAAGTTGTGTCCAGCGCACACAGAGTTCTTCAGTGGTGGCTCCACCGAAACCACAGACATCCGCTCCCACAAGAGGAATTCCATACATATTAAACAGCATTACAGCTGTAATGACAGCACAAAAAAAAATCATCTTGCACATTCCACATATGATAATTAAACTGTACACTATTTAAAAAGCACTGTATGACTATGCTACTTTAAATAAAACAAAAGTCAGAGCCTATAAATAAAAAGGATTTATTCTTCGGTGGAATAATATGTGCTGCATCTTCAGTTTTGACAGAATACAGAAACACTAAGGCAGCAGAAATTTAAAACAAGGAGAATTGTCATTTACAGACAGTGGTTAGTACATAATAGTAAGGGCAAAGGCTGAGAGCAGTTGTTTGCTCCATTATCTGCTAGTGAAGTTGCTTGATTCATCTATTCAACATTAAACAAATTAGAAAGTCTAAATTGTTTAAGAGATTAAATACACAGATGCTATACTTTATGAACAACCTTTCACCTTGTACATGTCTAGCAAGATATGTAGTATAAACAATTCTTGTACCTCTCCATTATTTATATCTATGTAGTTTGCAACACCATTCTACCCTCAATAGCTGGAACCAACACTAGAAAGTCATAATTACATCTTAATATTAAATGCTACACAAAATCAACTTCTCAACTTCTAATATAAACCAATTATAATTTAAATGCTTTCTTTCCAAACACTTCATAGTTTTACATTTCTGATAGAAAATATTAAAAGTTAGATGATTAAAACCATAATAATGTAAATCTAAAACTATATTCTATAGCTCATAGCTTTTGAAAAGGAGACATAACTCTATAAATAAAATTGAAAAGTGCTTAAATCAGGGGTTTCCAACCTGGGGTCCACACACCCCTTGGTTAATGGTAGGGGTCCATGCATTAAAACAAAGGTTGGGAGCCCCTTCCTTAAATGCTTAGTAGATAGACAATGTCCTTATAGAAAGGAAATTAACTTATCAGGTGATTTCCAAAACTCTAAGCCAAAACACCTGGGATGGTGTAATACATGTCACTCCAGTTGCTTCTGATATCCCCAGTCCAGTGTCCAGCATAATGACCATGACTGGGAAAAGTGGACCTTGAAATCACAAAAGGACGCTTTCCAATCACCTTGATCAACGCACTAAATGAAAGAAAGAAGATAATGTGTAACATATACAGACCTGATGAAGGGTCTTAGCCAGAAACATTTATTCCTCTTCATAGATGCTGCCTGACCTGCTGAGTTCTAGCATCTGCAGAATCGCTTGTGTAACACATGGTGGTTTAAATTTTGCATCAGCTGACTCTTGACAAATTATCTCACTTTAATTCAGAACTATAGAAGTTACTTTCAGTGATGAACCAACAGAAGCTACAGTTAGTAATGGATTTTTAAGATTAATACTAATTCCCAGGGCCATTTATTGCTGTCGCACTACCATACTTACTTAATTGAAAAGATTAGAATTTAGTCACTGGGTTCTATAGGTAGCTGCACTTTTACACCTCATGCCTCCTTATATATCCTATTAACTGCCTCATATTGCTTATACTTTCTAACCTCATTTATAGAGGTTAGAATGCACAGATTACAATGCAATGCACAGTAATCATTACAATGCACAGATGAAATCAGATTTAGCACCCTCCACTACCACGTTATTTAGCATTGGTACTGATGTTGCTAAAACTTGGAGAAAGCAGAAGCATACAGAAATACTGCATACTCCCAAGTTACAGTCCACACCTCAGTCTGATCAGATCATTCACTGGACAGTAAGCAATGAGAATAGTGATACAAGCTGTGATTCATAACGGGCTTTGGGGGAATGCAATAACACTGACTCTTACGCAGTTGACAGTAGAATCTAGTCAAAGTCAAAGCAGAAAGCATTGACATATACACAAACTATACTTATGCACACTTACAATGAGAAACATTTGCAGCAACATCACATGCACAAAACATAGGATATCCAACATTCACATGAAAACTGAAACATAAATTATACATAAATTTTTACACAACCAGAACCCAAAAAAAAACATGTTGATTAAAGACCAAGAATCCTCAAATAATTCAGAGAATGTATCTGATCACTAGCTGAAACATTCAGACTAAGAACATAGTGAATTTGATAATGCGTCAATGTCAAAAGTGGATTTTGTTTATTAGGTTGTCTGATCTTAACTAACTGATAAACAAGATCCTCTTTTGACAACGACACATTATGTTTAGAAGAACTATAGATGCTAATCATATTGCAGGTACTTACTTGTGTGCACTTAGTGAGCCCTTTGCATCACATTAAATTGAACACCCTATCTGCCCATTTGTCAAAGATTGCACTTGAAGAATACAAATATGCTCAAAAAAAACAGCAACTCAGAACAAAATTTGTGCTGCAACACCTTTAAAACATTCTCTATAATAAACGTCTGTCTCATTACACTCATTACTGCACCCATGCCCATTAAAATTAATGCACAATTATAATAATTGTCACCCACTTATGAGTAGCAATGGCTTCAGTTAATCCATACAAGTTGTGCAGGTTATAATGTGATGACAGATACTGTTTCCCAGTCATACACACTGTGCGGGACCTCAGATATCTGCCAGTTACACCTGCAACAGACAAACAGACAGCAGTTATTTTTGTAACAATCTGATTAAATGCTTACATGTATAAAATGTTGCAAAACACCAAACAGATAAGTTAACAGGTTAAAAAAAATGCAGAAAATTCCTCAACAATTTCTGCAAAGAAATGGTACAGGCATTTCCGACAGGAAAGTGTTTAAAGACATATCCTGTCTCTCATAATGAATTCACTTCTACCTGGTACATAAGGAGGGTTTTCTAAATTGTTGTCTGGACAGCCATTCATTGCTCCAGTAACAAAATTGGACGGCTCATTCATATCCTGTGAGACAAAGAATTCATTTCAGTTTTGCAAGAAATGTAGCCCTAAAGAAAAGTGCAGCACACTGTCAGCCTGGATGTTATCTTCTTTAAGATCTTTTAACCGACATGTAGTACACTCTCTTTTAGCATCCTTTTCGTGCTTCATTCTCCACCAATAAGGTGAACTTCAAATCTACTGGATCCTGAAAACCAAGTTCGTGTTACCTGGGTATATACAATTTTCAGGAATAAAGGCAAACTTCTCAATGGAAAACAATTATCTTCCAACTTATAATCTTAATTGCATTGCATGCACCTCACAAAATCATGGTGCTGGGATGTATTAAAGTTTTGATTCACGTTTATGAGCATTCGTAATTTTTTTTCATCTTGAATGAATGAAATAATTGTACGTGTACAATTCTCTGTCTTAGTCTAGAACATAGAACAGTACAAGACACGTGGAGACCCTTAGGACTCTAGAACATATTCTAGATACAGAATAGTACAATACAGCCCATAATATGGCGCCAACCAATTAAATGGCTAACTAATCTCTTCTGCCTACACAATGTCCATATCCTTCCATTTTTCTCACATTCATGTGCCTGTCCAAACGTCTCTTAAAAGTCCCTAATGTTTCTGCCTCTACTACTGCCCTAGGCAGAGCATCCCTGGCACTCGCCAGTCTATGCAAAAACTTGCTTCTCACATCTCCTTTGGAGTTACCCCTTCTCACCTTAAAAATAATTTTCACACTGCAGCAAAGACTGTGCATTAATGAAGTAACAGAAAATGATGCCAGCTTAAATGCACAAGCTTTACCAATGTCCTCACATAAAAATTTATTCAACATTTTAGTATTGAAGTACGAGTATTGTAGACAGTCATACAGACCTGGAGACAGAAACTGGCTGACTGAAAATTAACAAAATTAGTTCTATTCATGCCCATGCACTACTCAGTTTATAATCAGCCTTACTTAATAAATGCACATTATTTTGTATGTTAATTTTATGTTCAAAAATGTTTGAATAAAGAAATGTAAATAATGTTTTTATTATAAAACTTAAATTATAGGTATATTGAATATGTTATAAAGTAACAACGGCTTTAGCAATTGTCTCATAGAACAAAAAAAAATGTAAACTTAGTTTACATACTTACAATCCATAATCCATCAAAAGCCACCCGATCATGAAACTCCTTTATGTTCTCATACCACCAGGCCCAAGTCTCTGGATTTGTAAAGTCTGGGAAGGCACAGGGACCAGGCCAAACCTGAGCAAAATAATCACAGCACAATTCTAAAAGACTTACAGAGGTTGGATGCAGAGTCAAATTCAAATCCATACTACATTGATATGATGAGAAGCTGTGATCTGGTTGCAATACAGAATGAGTGGGGACAGAATCAAGTTCAGTTTTATGTGGAAATGGGTTCCAAAGCAGCACATTTAGAGTTCAAAGGATGGCATGAAAAATGATTCTTGAAAATCATACCACATTAAGAAGGCTCATTTGAAATTGCAACCATGATAGACTAACTTAATCAAACCTTCATATAATAAGAAATGCACAATGATAATCTGAGGCCCCCAAAAATAAGTTGTTCTGTAGTCATTTTATTACAAATGAAATTAAACTCAGACTTCCTGTTGTGTCCCAAATCCTCAATAAAGGGGCACAGAACTTTTATTAAGTAAGGCTCTCTGTGGTTTTCATGCAACCCAACTGAGCTTTATTAAACAAAAATATAAAATTTTTCAGATGTGTATATTCAAGTTAAGAGAAGCTTCATGCAAAGCTGTTTATTGAACATCATAAGCCTTAGTGATTACTTTAATGGGACACATACATGAAGTAAGTAGAATTGCACAGTAATAAATAACAAAAATAAAAGTCAATGGAATGACAGATGTATTTGGACACTGGGACTGAATTCATAATGATACCAATTAGTAGACTTTTAAAAGGGATGGCATAATTTTGGATCAAGATGTTATTCAGAGAGGCATTTAACACCTTATTTGTAAGCCTACAACTGATATTTTGAGAACAGTTTGTGATATTTCTCAGATTTTTCATTTCTTTGTGTGAAAGACAGTTGGGTTCAGTAATGCTGTCAATGTTACTGAACACTCCGTGAAATACAAATGGAAAAGCGTAATTAAAAAGACCAGGCAAACTTCTTAATGCGGCACTGACCTCGCCTATTAATAGTTCATCAGTTTCATTTTTTATAAAGACACCTCTCTTTATGCCATCATCAAATGGCTTGTATTCCCCAGCTCCCTGTGAACTGCTGATTCCTGGATCCTATAGCAGAAAGAAAATAAACACAGTTTAAAGAACTTCAGGAAAAAGGAATATGAGAATTACTGCAAATACATAGGTAATCACGATAAGGTAGAAAAACAAGGTACATTTTTGGCATATGAAGAAGTCAAATGAGATTATGAGACAAAGGCAACACAGTCTGTAATTTGGCTAAAAATAGTTCTATCTTGGACTGTCTTGGTTCACTGTAATGTATGGAGAAACATCTGGTATCCCCATATCATACTCTACCAAGAGATATCATCTTCAGGTGGACTTTCCAAGAGGAAAAAAGTATTTCATCACAACCACATAATGTATTGGGTTCTGAAAAGTCAGACATTTCTGCAATTTTAAAGAGATCTGCAACTGGCACTTTTTTTAAAATCACGAGTTTGATTTTTAACATTTACCTGAAACAGCTCAAAAATTACCCGAGAAATGAGAAGCTTAAAATTGTCCTCCTCTCTTTTAAATTGCAGGAAGAATGAACCACATATTTCATTGTGACGTTTATGAATGGTGTTATCAACAGAAAAACATTTCAATATTGCAAAAACATTAGAGTCACGCTAAGGGAATTTTCTGAACAGTCTATGTTGCAACCAACTGTGGCAGACTGGCCACAGCCATGATGCAGTTAAAGTTTTTTTTTAGATGATACAAATCGAAACTGCAGGTGCTGGAATCTGGAGCAACATTCTGCTGGAGGAACTCAGTATATGTGGGAGGGAAAGGAATTGTCTCTATTTCGGATTGAAACTCAACATCCCGATGACTCAAGATGTCGACAACTCCTTCCTCGTCAAGTTGCTGCTCGACCTGCTGACTTCCTCCAGAAGATTGCTTTCTGTGCTAGGTGACTTGAATGCTGTAGTGGCACTTACCAGTCACTTGATGGCATGAATGAGCTACATCCTCTTGAAAGCATTAATGAAGTTTTGGACACGTAATAATGAATCACATACTGTATTAACAAAAATCCATTTTCTCCTCATTAATTTTATTCACCAAGGATGATAAATTGTCTTTTCCCCCACCCTCCAAACTCAAAAGAAAGCTGAGATTTCGTATTGGGAGGTTTCATTTCAGAACCACCTACAATGGAAAAACTGCTCTGAATGAATATCTCACTGAACATCAACCAACACCTCATCCCAACATCTGCTTTCTCCCAGCATCCACCATCTTGCAAAATGGAGACAGTCAGAATACAAGGCCTGTTAGCACAGGAAATGACAAGAAATAAACATACATACTATAGCCCAGGGAGATAATGTATATGGCTGCTTTACCTTTTAAACATTTGAGAATCAAATCAATGGTATTTTTAATTAGTGGATAATTTGTGCATTTTTCTTCTTACCAAAATCATGACATATTTTAAGCCTTTTTTGTGAAATTCATCCACCATCTCCGGATAGTCACCATAGTATTCTAAGTTATAAGTGAAGTCTTTCCTCCAATCCATGTAGTCTATATCATTCCACTGTACATCCTGAATGAAAAAATCAAGAAGAAAGGAATAGTTTTGTCTCCTGTTAATAATCAATAATATAGAGGTGAGAGATATTCTTATCCTTTGAGCTCATTTCCCTGCTTGTAGGGTTACACCACGCATTCTCGCAATCCAGAATAAAGACACATAATTGAATACAATTTCAAAAGCGTACCTCTAAGAAGAACAATCTTTGCAAACTGTTGCCCACAATTTATATGCATGGCAAACTGAAAGCAATTTTGTACTGTTAATTCTGCCGATTTAACTTTTTTGCTGCTACTCAAAAAAAAAACTAATGAATACTGTATATCAACCCACCATCTGTTCAAAAACACCTTTAAGCATCTTCCCTTTGTCTGCCGCAAAAAAGCAAAATCTCCCGGTGGCTGCACATTTCAATTTGACTTCCCATTCCCATTCTGACACATCTGTCCACAGCCTCCTCCACTGCCATGATATGGTCAAATCAAGTTGGAGGAGCAATGCCTCATCTGGGTAGCCTCCAACTTGATGGTATGAACATTGATTTCTCTAACTTCTGGTAATATCTCCGCGCCCCCCCCCCTTTCTTTTTCCATTCTCCATTCTGGTTACCCTTTCTCTTCTATTTACCTGCCCATCATCTGCCTCTGGTTTCCCTTCTTGTATCCCATTCTTCCACAGTCCATTGCCCTTTCCTATTAGATTCCTTCTTCTTCAACCCTTTATCTCTTCCACCCCTCCCTTCCCAGCTTCTTGCGCACCTTCCCCCTTACCTGGCCTTACTTATCACCCGTCAGCTTGTCCTCACCCCCCCCCCCACTTTTGCATTCTGGTTTCTACCCCCTTCCTTTCCAGTCCTGATGAAGAGTCCTGGCCTAAAACTTCGACTGTTCATCCTCTCCATAGATGTTGTCTGACCTGCGAATTCCTCCAGCAGTTGGTATATGCTGCTTAAAAGTTACCAACTTGAGTTACTAAGAAGTCCAAACAGGCTGAAAATATCCCACATAAAAAGAGCATTTATTCTGATACGTTCTTTGATTAACCGATTCTATAGCAATGCAACCCTGTTGACAAGAATGAAAGCACAGGGAACCAACAAGGTTTGACCAACCAGGAATTTCCTTAGTTTGCAAATATAAACATTTGGGGCAGGGTGAGAAAACTTGAAGTGACTGCTCATCCACCAGGGTGAACGTAGGAGGGAATCAAATTGTGTAGCACTGTGGCGTTCCTTTGACCCAGTGTTTCTAATGCTGACCATTTCTCTCATCCATTCTGATCCTACTTGCCTTCATGAGTCTGTAATCTTCTATCCCTGGCCATTGTACCTAATTCTCCCACTTCTTCCGGTTCCAGGTATCAAAGTCTAGGTCTAAAATAACTTCCCATACAAAACCCCTTTAAAGTTCCTTGCTCTCACTTTATGCCTTTGTGTTTTTGTTACCCATACCATGGGAAAAATAAAATTCTGACTTCCGACCCTATCAATGGGTCTTATAATGTTATAGATCATTATTAGGCTTTTCCTCAGCCTTTGTAACTCCAGGATGAACAAGTCCAGCTATCACATCTCTCCCCATAACTCAAGTCCCCCAATCCAGTGCACATCCAATTAGCCATAGTCAGGTGTATTATCTTGAAGCATGCATAACCTCAAAGACCTCCAACTATTCTCCTACAAGGAAAATAGTTGCTCTTTCATCATTGAAAACTCTTACTTAATGAGCTGCAAATAGCGAGAAGATCTCACACAGTAAATATAATACTCTACAAAAGTGGATTACCACCAAGTTCTTAATGCAGCGTATCCCAATAAATGGTGTTGGTACTTACGGGGAGTAATGCCTCATCTGCTCCAACTTTTTAAATTGTCCCACGTAGATGTAAGCTCAGTTGTTGGAATAGTTCTACATATTCAAACAGGTGGCTGCACACTACATTTTTATGACTGTGTTTTCGGATTTTGAAAACTAGGTACAATTTATCAAATGCATTCTTTTTAAAAGTGCAAGTTACTATTCTTCACCTCGGCAATAAATCAAACAGAAATGCAAGCTACATTTAAAAATTGTTCCAACTTTTAAAACAATCTTCCAGTTACCTGAAAGCAATACTGACTTTATTCTGCTGCAGATTCCCATTTTCAATGTCCTGTGAATCACCAAATTTATAAGGCATGTCAGGATAATGAAGACACGCAAGCTATTTGCCTGAATGACTGCAGCTCCAATTACTTCCAGGACAAAGCCGCTCAGTTAATTGGTAACCTGTCCACCACCCTGAGCATTCACTCCCTCCACATCCTTGGTTTCACATCGTGATACAAGGATGAAATATTCATTTATTCAAATCTTTTACAATAAAATAAAGAACAAACTTGTTTGGATTGCGCAGCAGTTATATGGTTTAAGAGAATGCTTTACTTTGAAAAGTTACACAAAAATCACCTGAGGCATGTTGGCTCTGGTCATATTCTCCACAACCTGTCGAGTGACATTCGTGCTCTCATAACCAAACCGACACAGATGGAATCCCAGACTCCAGTATGGAGGCATTATTGGGTAACCTATGCAGTTACATATATAAAATTATAGGAAAACATAAGATAATATTTTGATAAAAAGAAAATGATTTTAATTTGTATAGCACCTCTCATAATGTCTTCATAGCTAATGAGTGTTTTCCTTGAAGTGTAGTCACTGATGTAATGTTGGAAAAGTTCCACATAAGATATGGGCAAAATGATGTTTCATTGAATCATAAACATGGAAGTAGATCCCTTAGGCATTCGTCTCCATGGGGGCTTTATTCAGTATTCAGATTTATAGTCTGAAGTACATCAAGTTCTCATCCAGGTATACGACAAAGGGGATGAGAATCTCCAGCTTAGCCAGTCTCAGCAATTGAAACGAATCTGCTGGCTGATAAACACCTTTTTATACTTTCATTATTCCCTTAATTCTATTCAATCAGATGAAGAATCACCTTATCGAGATCTCTCATAATAACGCAGATGTTCAGTAAAGTTTGAAAAGTGTCAAAGTGACAATTCGTAGTGCACTGGCACGTGTAATGGGCAAAGAGGAAGTTGTTCCATTGGGGCTGGGCTTCACTTTAAATGGGCCGAGACCAGAATCCTTGCGAACTGAGTAACTAGAATTATTATTGAGGCTTTAAACTAAGTAGTGCAAAAGAGGGTAGTGGCAAAGTAAAACTTATAAAGTTTAAGAGAAAAGGCACAATCATCATTTAGGGAGGCAAAATGGGGAATGATTATCAGAGTATGTCAGGAGAGAATAACTTATATAAAAATAAGAGAATCATTGAAATAGAATCAAGACAGGGAAATGGTGCAAAGACAAAATAGAATTCATATATCAGCAGCAACAAAAGTGAATTTAATGTCATGAATATAAATGAATGGATATGTTTTAATGATTGTGGGCTTCAGGAAAGGGATGTCGAGGGAACACACACCAGTCCTCATCAAGGCATCAGAAGTAAAAAGGGTGAGCAGTTTCAAATTTCTGGTTATCAATATCTCTGAGGATCTATCCTGGGTCCAACATATTGATGCAATTACAAAGAAGGTACAGCAGTGGCTATACTTTATTTAGAGTCTGAGGAGATTCGGTATGTCACCAAATACACTCACATATTTCTATAGATAGACAATGAAGAGCATTCCAACTGGTTGCATCACCATCTAGTGTGGAGGGGCCAATGCACATGATTGGAAAGAGCTGCAGAAAGTTTTACAGCTTCATCATGGGCACCGGGCACCAGCCACCAGCATCCAAGATACCTCCAAAAGGCGAAACCTCAAAAAGGTGGCATTCATCATTAAGGACCCCCATCACCCATGACATGCCCTCGTCTTGTGGCTGCCAACAAGAGGAGGTACAAAGGCCTGAAAACACACACTGAAAGTTTCAGGAACAGCTTCTTCCCTTAGCCGTCAGATTTCTGAATGGAAAATGAACTCATAACACTACCTCAGTATTTTATTTCCTTCTCTTTTTGCACTACTTAATTAATTTAAAAAAAATATACTTATTGTAATTTATGGTTTTTATTATTACGTATTGCAATAGACCGCTGTCACAAAACAAATTTCCCAACATATGCCAGTAATCATAAAGACCATAAGATACAGGAGCAGAATTAGACCATTTGGTCCATCGAGTCTGCTCCGCCCTTTCATCATGGGTGATCCAGTTCCCTCTCAATCCCATTATCCTGCCTTCTCCCAATAATCTTTCACACCCTGACTAATCAAGAACCTATCAACCTCCAAGTTAAATACACCCAATGACCTGGTCTCCATAGCTGCCTGTGGCAACAAATTCCGCAGATTCACCACCTTCTTGCTACAGAAATTGCTCCTCATCCCTGTTCTAAATGGACGTCCCTCTGTTCTGAGGCTGTTCTCTCCGGTCCTAGACTCCTCCACCGCAGGAAACATCTTCTCCACATCCACTCTATCTCGGCTTTTCAATGTTTGATAGGCTTCACTGAGATTCCCTTGAGCGTATTTGGTAAGTAGGAGGCCTTCAAAAGTGACATTTTGAGTGTACAAAGCTTCTATGTGTCTGTAACAGGTGTAGGGAACCTTGGTTTTCAAGAGATATTAAGGTCCTCATTAAGAAAAAAGTGGAGGTGTATAGCAGGTATAGACAGGTAGGAACAAATGAGGTGCTTATGGAGTATACAAGATGCAAAAGAACACTTAAGTAATCAGGAAGGTTCAAGGAAGGCAGGAGATTGCCCTAGCAGACAAGGTGAAGGAGAATCCTAAGGGATTCTACAGATGTGTTAAGAGCAAAAGGATTGCAAGGGACAAAATTGGTCCTCTGGAAGATCAGAATGATAATCCATGTGTGGAGCCAAAAGAGATGGGGCCGATCTTAAATAAATGTTTTGCATCTGTATTTACTCAGGAGACAGACAGAGTCAATAGAATTGAGGCAAAGTAGCATCAACTTCATGGCTCCTATACAGATTACTGAGGAGGTGGTATTTACAATGAACGGTGGGGCACTGAGGAGTATGGTAGAACAAAGGGATCTGGGAATGCAGGTCCATAATTCATTGAAAGTGGCAGCAAAGGTAGATAGGGTTGTAAAGAAAGCTTTTGGCACACTGGCCTTTAAAAATCAAAGTACTGAATAGAGCAGTTGAGATGTTATGTTGGAGTTGTATATGACATTGGTGAGGCCTAATTTGGAATATTGTGTGCAGTTTTGGTCACCTACCTACAAGAAAGATGCAAATAAGATTGAAAGAGTACAGACAAAATTTACAAGGATGTTGCCAGGTCTGGATGACCCGAGTTGTAAGGAAAGATTGAATAGGATAGGAATTTATTCCTTGGAACGTAGAAAACTGAAAGGAGATTTGATGGAGCTATACAAAATTATGAGGGGTATAGATAGGGTAAGTGCAAGCAGGCTTATTTTACTGAGGACGGGTGGGACTACAACCAGAGGTCACAGGTCAAGGGAGAAAGGTGAGAAGTTAAGGGGAACCATGAGGGGAAACTTCTTCGGTCAGAAGGTCATGAGAATGAGCTGCCAGCACAAATGGTGCATGGGGGCTCAATTTCAACGTTTTAAGAGAAGTTTGGAAGGGTACATGGATGGTAAGGGTATGGAGGGCTATGGTCTCAGTGTAGCTTGATGGGAGTTGGCATATCAAATGGTTCAACATAGACTGGATGTGTCAAAGGGCCTGTTTCTGTGCTGTACATTTCTATAACTCTATTCTTTCTTATATAAGAGGCCCAGAACTGCTCACAAAACTCTGTGAGGCCTCAGCATTACATCTTTGCTTTTATATTCTAGTCCTCTCCAAATGAATGCTAACATTGCATTTGCGTTCCTCCCCTCCGACTCATCCTGCAAATTTACCTTTAGGGAATCCTGCACAAGGACTTCCAAGTCCCTTTGTTGCACCTTGGATTTTTAATTTCTGTCTCCATTTAGAAAATAGTCTATGCTTTTATTCCTTTGACCTAAGTGCATGACCATACACCTCCCGACAGGCATTCCACTTGCCACTTACTTGTCCATTCTCCTGATCTGTCCAAATCCTTCTGCAGCCTCCCTGCTTCATCAACACCACCTGGCCTTCCACCTATCTTCATATCGTCCGCAATCTTGGCCACAAAGTGATGAACTCCATCAATGACATACAATGTAAAAAGCAGTCCCAACATTGACCCCTGCGGAACGCCACTAGAAACTGGCAGCCACTCTTTCCCACCTGCCAGTGCTCTATCCATGCTAGTATCTTTCCTGTAATACTCTTTTCTTGTTCAGCAGCCTTATGTATGGCACAGTGCCAAAGGCTTTCTGAAAATCCAAATACATAACACGCTCTGATTCTCCTTTGTCTATCCTGCTTAATATTTCTTCAAGGAATTCCAACAGATTTGTTTGGCAAGATGTTCCTTTAAGGAAACCATGCTGACTACAGCCTATTTTATCATGTGCCTCCATGTACCCAGAAATAACATCCTTAACAATTGACTCCAACAGCTTCCCAACCACTGAGTTCAGGTTAACTGGCCTATAGTTTTCTTTCTTCTGCCTCCCTCCCTTCCTGAAGAATGGAGAGACATTTACGATTTTCTGGTCCATAAGACCGTAAGACAAAGGAGCAGAAGTCCACCATTCAGCCCATCGAGTCTGCTCCGCCATTTTATCATGAGCTTATCCATTCTCCCATTTAGTCCCACTCCCCCGCCTTCTCACCATAACCTTTGATACCCTGGCTACTCAGATACCCATCAATCTCTGCCTTAAATACACCCAATGACTTGACCTCCACTGCAGCCCGTGGCAACAAATTCCATAGATTCACCACCCTCTGGCTAAAAAAATTTCTTCACATCTCTGTTCTGAATGGACGCCCTTCAATCCTTAAGTCATGCCCTCTCGTACTAGACTCCCCCATCATGGGAAACAACTTTGCCACATCCACTCTGTCCATGCCTTTCAATATTCGAAATGTTTCTATGAGGTCTCCCCTCATTCTTCTAAACTCCAAGGAATACAGTCCAAGAGCGGACAAACGTTCCTCGTATGTTAGCTCTTTCATTCCCGGAATCATTCTAGTGAATCTTCTCTGTACCCTCTCCAACATCAGCACATCCTTTCTTAAGTAAGGAGACCAAAACAGCCCACAGTACTCCAAGCTGAGGTCTCACCAGCGCCTTATAGAGCCTCAACATCACGTCCCTGCTCCTATACTCTATTCCTCTAGAAAAGAATGCCAACATTGCATTTGCCTTCTTCACCACCGACTCAACCTGGAGGTTAACCTTAAGGGTATCTTGTATGAGGACTCCCAAGTCCCATTGCATCTCAGAACTTTGAATTCTCTCCCTATTTAAATAATAGTCTGCCCATTTATTTCTTCTGCCAAAGTGCATAACCATACACTTTCCAACATTGTATTTCATTTGCCACTTCTTTGCCCATTCTTCCAATCTATCCAAGTCTCTCTGCAGACTCTCCGTTTCCTCAGCACTACCGGCCCCTCCACCTATCTTCTTATCATCAGCAAACTTAGCCACAAAGCCATCTATTCCATAATCCAAATCGTTGATGTACAATGTAAAAAGAAGCAGCCCCAACACGGACCCCTGTGGAACACCACTGGTAACTGGCAGCCAACCAGAATAGGATCCCTTTATTCCCACTCTGTTTCCTACCAATCAGCCAACGCTCTATCCACGTATGTAACTTTCCCTTAATTCCATGGGCTCTTATCTTGTTAAGTAGCCTCATGTGTGGCACCCTGTCAAAGGCCTTCTGAAAATCCAAATATACAACATCCACTGCATCTCCCTTGTCTAGCCTACTTGTAATTTCCTCAAAAAATTGTAATAGGTTTGTCAGGCAGGATTTTCCTTTAAGAAATCTATGCTCAGTTCTGCCTATCTTGTCATATGCCTCCAGGTACTCTGTAACCTCATCCTTGACAATCAACTCCAACAACTTCCCAACCACCGATTTCAAGCTACCAGGTCTATAATTTCCTTTTTGCTTCCTTGCCCCCTTCTTAAATAGCGGAGTGACATTTGCAATCTTCCAGTCCTCCGGAACCATGCCAGAACCCATCGACTTTTGAAAGATCATCGCTAATGCCTCCACAATCTCCACAGCTACTTCCTTCAGAACACGAGGGTGCACTCCATCTGGTCCAGTAGGTTTATCTACCTTTAGACTATTCAGCTTCCTGAGTACTTTCTCTGTCGTAATTGTGACTGTGCACACTTCTCTTCCCTGCCACCCTTCAGTGTCCGGTATACTGCTGATGTCTTCTTCAGTGAAGACTGATGCAAAATACTCGTTCAGTTCCTCCGCTATCTCCTTATCTCCCATTACACTTTCTCCAGCATCATTTTCTATCGGTCCTATATCTACTCTCACCTGTCTTTTATTCTTTATATACTTGAAAAAGCTTTTAGTATCCTCTTTGACATTATTTGCTAGCTTCCTTTCATAGTTAATCTTTTCCCTCTTAATGACCTTCTTAGCTTCCTTTTGTAAGCTTTTAAAAACTTCCCAATCCTCTGTCTTCCCACTAATTTTTGCTTCCTTGTATGCCCTCTCCTTTGCTTTAACTTTGGCTTTGACTTCTCTTGTCAACCATGGTTGCATCCTTTTTCCATTTGAAAATTTCTTCTTTTTTGGAATATACCTGTCTTGCACCTTCCTCACTTCTCGCATAAACTCCAGCCACTGCTGCTCTGCCGTCTTTCCCGCCAGTGTCCCTTTCCAGTCAACTTTGGCCAGTTCCTCTCTCATGCCACTGTAATTTCTTTTACTCCACTGAAATACCGACACATCAGATTTTGGCTTCTCTTTTTCAAATTTCACAGTGAACTCAATCGTGTTATGATCACTGCCTCCTAAGGGTTCCTTCACCTCAATCTCTCTAATCACCTCCGGTTCATTACACAATACCCAATCCAGTACAGCCGATCCCCTAGTGGGCTCAACAACAAGCTGTTCTAAAAAGCCATCTCGCAGACATTCTACAAATTCTCTCTCTTGAGATCCAGTGCCGACCTGATTTTCCCAATCCACTCGCATGTTAAAATCCCCCACAATTATCATAACACTGCCCTTCTGACAAGCCTTTTCTATTTCCTGTTGTAATTTGTAGACAACATCACTGCAGCTGTTTGGAGGCCTATAAATAACTGCCATCAGGGTCCTTTTACCCCTGCGATTTCTTAGCTCAACCCATAAAGATTCTGCACCTTCCGATCCTATATCACCTCTTTCTAATGATTTAATATCATTTCTTACCAATAAAGCCACGCCTCCCCCTCTGCCTACCTTCCTATCCTTCCGACACACCGTGTATCCTTGGATGTTCAGTTCCCAGAGACATGCATCCTTTAGCCACGTCTCAGTGATGGCCACAATATCATACTTGCCAATCTGTAGCTGTACGACAAGATCATCCACCTTATTCCTTATGCTGCGTGCATTTAAGTATAACACCTTAAGACCAGTATTTGGTACTTTTCGCTTTGGTTTCGCTGCAACTTTATTGCACTGCAACTCATCCCAATGGTTACAAATTTGCCCCATCACCTGCCTGTCTTTCCTGACATCTTTACTGCTCATAATTTTAGATTTATTTCTCTTTTCCCCTTCCTCCGCTCTATCATTCCGGTTCCCATCCCCCTGCCAAATTAGTTTAAACCCTCCTTAACAGCTCTATTAAACTTCCCCTCCAGGATATTGGTCCCCTTCGGGTCCTCTGAAACCATTCTAGAATCTAGTGATTCTTGAAAGATCATTACTAACGCCTCCACAATCTCTTCAGCTACCTCTTTCAGAACCCTGGGGTGTAGTCCACTTGGTCCACGTGACTTACCTACCTCCAGACCTTTCAGCTTCCCAAGCAGCTTTTCCCCTAGTAATAGGAACTACACTCACTTCTTCCCCCCGACACTCTCAAACTTCCAGCATACTGCCAGTGTCTTCTACAGTGAAGACTGATGCAAAATTATTATTCCATTTGTCTGCAAGTTCCTTGTCCTTCATTACTACCTCTCCAGCGTCATTTTCCAGCAGCCTAATAACTACTGTTGCCTCTCTTTTATTCTTTATATATCTCAAAAAAAAACTTCTGGTATCTTCTTTGATATTGTTGTCTAGCTTACCTTCATATTTCATCTTTTTTTCCCCTCTTGCTTTTTATTGCCTTCTGTTGGTTTTTAAAAGTTTCCCCAATACTCTAAATGCTCACTTATTTTTGCTCTATTATAAGCCCTCTCTTTTGCATTTATGTTGGCTTTGACTTCTCTTGTCAGCTATGCTTGCATCATGCTGCCTTTAGAATACTATTTCTTCCTTGGAATGTATCTATCCTGTACCTTTGAAATTGCTCCCAGAAACTCCAGCCATTGCTGTTCTGCTGTCATCCCTGCTAGTGTCCCCTTCCAATCAACTTTGACCAGCTCCTCTTTCATGCCTCTGTAATTCCCTTTACTCCACTGAAATACTGATACATCTGACTTTAGCTTCTACCTCACAAACTGCAGGGTGAATTGATCACTGCTTCCTAAGGGTTCCTTTACCTTAAGCTCCCTAATTAAATTTGGTACATAACACAAGCCCAATCCAGAATTGCTGATCCCCTTGTGGGCTCAACCACAAGCTGCTCTAAAAAGCCACCTTGAAAGCACTCGACAAATTCTCTCTTGGGATCCAGTACTAACCTGATTTTCCTAATTTACCCATATATTGAAATCCCCCATGTCTATCATAACATTGTCCTTTTGACATGCTTTTTCTATAACCCATTGTAATTTGTAGCCCACATCCTGGCTACAGCTTGGAGGCTTGTCCCATAATGGGTCTTTTTATCCTTGCATTTTCTTAGCTGTACCCACAAGGATTCTACATCTTCCTATCCTATATCACCTCTTTCGAAGGATTTGATGTAATTTTTTTAGCAACAGAGCCACACTACCCCACTGCTGTCTTTTTGATACAGTGGGTATCCTTGGATGTTAAGCTCCCAACTGTAATCTTTCAGCCATGACTAGAGTGATGCCAACAATGTCATACCTACCAATCTCTAACTGTGCTAAAAGATCAGCTACTTTATTCCATATACCATGTGCCTTCAAATATAACACCTTCTGTCCTGTTTCTGTCACCCTTTTCAATTTTGTCCCTTTTACACTGCATCTCATCCCACTGACTGCAATTTTGCCCTACCATCTGCCTGTCCTTCCTGATAGTCCCCTGCCTGCCTCTGATTGTAACCCAATAGCCCTATCACTTCGGTTCCACTCCCCTGCTAAACCCACCCCAATAGCTCTGCCCACTAAGACATCGGTGCCCCTTTGGGTTCAGGTACAACCTGTCCCTTTTGTGCAGGTCATACCTTCCCAAGAAGAGATTGCAATGATCTAGAAATCTGAAACCCTGCCCCAGTTTCCCAGCCATGTATTTATCTCGCAAATAATCCTATTCTTACCCTTACTGCCACATAGCACGGGCATCAATCCAGAGATTGCTCACCTGGAGTTCCTGCTTTTCAGCCTTTTACCTAGCTCCCCAAGTTCTCTCTTCAGGACCTCCTCACTTTTTCTCCCATGTTTGGTACCAATATGTACCAAGACTTCTGGCTGCTCACCCTCCCCACTTTAGAATATCGTGGACCTAATCCAAGACATCCCTGACCCTGACACCCGGGAGGCAACATTCCATGTAGGTGTCTCTATCACATCCACAGAATCTCGTGTCTACTCCTCAGACTATGGAATCCCATATCACTACTGCAGTCCCCTTCTCCCTCCTTTCCTGGTCGCTGCGACTCCCCCCAATATTAAACCTGATTCTGATTTTGATTCGCAAACACAAGGAAATCTGCAGAAGCTGGAATTTCAAGCAACACACATAAAAGTTGCTGGTGAACGCAGCAGGCCAGGCAGCATCTCTAGGAAGAGGTAAAGTAAAATATTGCTACTGCCCAGGTTGGGACCCGGCTGGGTTTGAACTCAGGATCATCTGCCTTGAAGTCCAGTGCTGATCCTAGAGATGCTGCCTGGCCTGCTGCGTTCACCAGCAACTTTTATGTGTGTTCTGTGGTTTTGATTAGTGGCTATTACAGAAAAGCTGTTGCAAAATAACTAAGGTTGAGAATTAAATATTCCAGGTTATTTAATTTTTGCACTTGATAGGGGTGGCATCATAGTGTAGTGGTTAGAGTAACACTTTTAAAGGCCCAGCTGTAAGATTGGAGTTCAATTCCTGCTGCTCTTTGTAAGGAGTTCGTACACTTTACCCTTGACTGCGTGGGTCTCCACTGAGTGCTCCAGTTTCCTGCCACATTCCAAAGATATACCGGTTAAGGTTAGGAAGTCATGATCATGATAGGCTGGTATTGAAAACATGGCAACACTTGCAGGTTGCCCCCTAGCAATTCTTTGTCAATGCAAGCAACACCTTTCACTGTGTACTTTGATGCTTCATTGTAAACGTGACAAATAAAGCCAATCTTATCTTAATATTAAGAAAATGGAAAATGAATTGTGAGGGGAGTTTAAAGAGGCGCAACCAGAAGCATTCTGTTCGGGGTGAAACACCAGCCTGATTCCCCACAGGAGGTACAGTGGCCTTAAGATTAAGCAAGACTAGATATCTGCAACACAGTGCACAGTCTTTGCTCTTCCACCTCGAGAAGAAAATACTTGTGATACAGTGTATATAGTGAATGCCTGCCATACTGATAGCTGGGTTAGCAGGATTATTGTACGTGGAGGCATTAAGCAGGCTAAGCCTGTGTTCTCATGAACTTGGAAAATGACAATTGATCTCACGGAAATGAACAGCATTCTGAAAGGATTCAAGAGAGTTAATCGTTCCTATGGCCAGCTGTTAACCGGAGGTCACATTTGCTAAACAAGGGATTGGCTGCACAGGACTAAGATGGGAAGGTTTCTTCACCCAAACAGGTGATTAATTTTTCAAATTCAGTTCCCAAGAGAGCTGCAGAGGTTCAGTCACTGAGTACATTAAAAACAGATTGATAGATTTTATTTTAAGATGCAGTGAGAATCAAGGGATATCAAGTTAGTCTAGGAAAGTGGTGCTGAGGTAAAAGATCATATTCCGATTGGCAGAGCAGACATGAGAAGCCAAATGGCCGACTCCTGCTTCTATTTCTATGTTCACACTACTAAGACTGAGATACCTTATTGAAAGTGCAGGTAGGACGTATATTGAGCTGTTCTTGCCTGTCTGAATCTAGCTCCATATAGACATAATGCATCTAGAAGTCAGAGAAGAAATTTCACATATAGTACTAAATGGGGGGGGGGTGCGGAATCCACTGCAACATGGATTTTATTAATTTGAATTGTTCAGCTGGAGGCCCGCATGATAAAGAGGAAGATGTTGGTTGGGGAAAAAAAAATTCTGGTCTTTGTGAATTGCTAAGTAAACCATTTGGAATCATCAATATTTCTTTTGTAACTTAATAAATTCTTTCCTTCAAAAATCCTAATTTTGTCTTCTTGAATTGAATCAAATAAAATAGAAGGGAGCAATATACACAATCACAGGTCATTGTCCATCTTTCTATTTTAATTTTAAATAATATTAATATTAATGCATAACAATCAGAAGATTAAAGATTACTCATCTGTGAATTTATTTTAAATATTCTGCATACATTATGGCATTCACTTAATAACTCTTACCTATAACATCCATATATTGCCTGATCACTGTTTTTGGATTTGGACCCAAGAACACATAAAAATCAAAGATTCCTCCAATGGTTCTCCAGGTTAGAGCAGGAGATGGCTGAAGTAAAACATCTGAATAAAATAAAATTGTGCAATTCTCAGGTATAGCATTCACTTAATAATTATGACAAGGGGAAACTTCAATAGAATTATTTGTAATTAGTGATGCATGGAAAAATAAACTTCACAAGGACTTGTAAAGGATAACAAGAGATTTATGAAAGTATTCCCATAAATGAAAGTTTTCAGCTATATTGAGAAAGCCACCAAGACTGTGGTTGGTTTCCTTGGAGAGAAAAGATCAGCTAAGATTTGAATCAGATATTCAAAGTCCTCAAATACATGGTAGAATACGGAACAAATTTTCCAGGTAAGATGGGATAATAAGTTATACAGTAGAAACAGAATCAGTAGGAACTTTCTAAAAGGAATTAGACAAATAAATTAGAATAAATAACATATAAACAGCTGTGGTAGCATTCATTAGGATGTTCTTTCAGAGCATTAGCAGAATGATAATGGGCCGAATAGTCTTATATTGTACCGTTGGATTCTATGAACATAAACCTTCAAGAATGCTGATATCAGCTGTCCAAAGAAGAGGCAATGCAAAACTTTACTATGCCAAAGAAGAAAAAAAAATCAGGAAGAGAGTCAGCTTTGAATATGTTGTAATAGTTCACATTTCTACTTTACAAAATTCATATTCAGTTTGCATATACAGCATTATTGCAAAATAAATTGTCCACAAGGAAGAGTGAAAGATAAAAAACAAAATACTAGCAAGACAAAAGTGTTACTGCATTGCTGTTCAGCTATAACGATGGTTTCATATTAAATAAGGCTATCTGATTATAAAAGGAACAAACTGCTGAAGGAACTCAGCAGGTCAAGTAGCATCTACAAAGAAATGGTTGATATTTCACATCAGGTCCAGATATTTGCTCCAGATTCCAACATTTGCAGTCTTTTGTGTCTCTATCAGACCTAAAAATGAACTTCAATTTATATATTCAAGCAAGTAAATTTCTTACCTTGGGCATTACTGTTTAAAAGGAAAACTCCATGAGCTGACCCATCCTCTTCCATTACCAAATAAAAAGGGTGCGAGCCATACAAGTTGGCATTAGGCTGCAAAAACATGACAGTGTTGGTGACAGCTCACAGAAAAAGTTCTCATCTAAATTCATAATACATCTTCTGAGAATGCGCAGATTTATCATGAAATGAACTTTGAAAGTTCCTGTTTGCAAATTTTTCTCCTCATGCCTTCTAACTGCATGAAAATAGGCTGTTCCGTGGGCACCAGGATCTGTTTGCAAGCTTGCAAGTTAGTCTAGAAGACACATTTTATTTGTTAGATGCTCCTTTCATCACCTGACATTCACACATGTACTGTACATTCCGGCAGGATGACTAGCAATCCGAAGTGAGAACATTTATACGACTTCACTTTGATTAGTTCCTTTGGGAATAAAATCAGCAAGAATCCCGCTCAATGCAGACCAAGGCAATAATTCCTTGGCTGGATCTTAGATAAAATATTGTACTGAGGCATTTTTAAAAGCCTCTTTCCGGGCATCAATTATTTGGGGAAAATGGAAGCTAACGGAGGCCAGAAAGAACAGGATGAAGAGTGTGAGTTCTAGAAAATAGCAAAAAAGCAATGAAAATGATTCATACCATCAGCAAACAGTACAGTACTGTAACAGGTTCTTTTGGCCTACTTGTCCATGACAACTGTGATGCCTGTCTATGCTCATCTATTTGCCTGCATTAAGCCTGTATCCCTTTTTTTCACATGTACCTGTTCAAATGCCCGTTAACAGCGCTGATTGTATCTATCTCTGCCACCTCAAAACTCTATCTACTCTCTGCCCCTCATACTTTTATAAATCAGGTGGAGTTTTATTATTGTGCAGCTATAAAGTTTAAGTATCTATCCGGAAGAGGTAAAATCAAGGTGAACTTCATCACATGAGATATTAACACCCTTTATTACGATAGGGGACTGAAACTCAATTCAAGGCCAAACATGATCAGTTTTCACAGCAATTCAGCTTTAGGGAGCAGAAAAAAAACACTTTAAATCTAGGTTTACACAGCAAGAACACAATTGAGAGCCTTGCACCAAACATGTGCATGCACAATCCATAGAACCATAGAACCATACAAACTACAGCACAGAAACAGGCCTTTTGGCCCTTCTTGGCTGTGCCGAACCATTTTCTGCCTAGTCCCACTGACCTGCACACGGACCATATCCCTCCATACACCTCCCATCCATGTATCTGCCCAATTTATTCTTAAATGTTGAAAAAGAACCCGCATTTACCACCTCGACTGGCAGCTCATTCCATACTCCCACCACTCTCTATGTGAAGAAGCCCCCCCTAATGTTCCCTTTAAACTTTTCCCCCCTCACCCTTAACCCATGTCCTCTGGTTTTTTTCTCCCCTTGCCTCAGTGGAAAAAGCCTGCTTGCATTCACTCTATCAATACCCATCATAATTTTATATGCCTCTATCAAATCTCCCCTCATTCTTCTACGCTCCAGGGAATAAAGTCCTAACCTATTCAACCTTACTCTGTAACTGAGTTTCTCAAGTCCTGGCAACATCCTTGTAAACCTTCTCTGCACTCTTTCAACCTTATTAATATCCTTCCTGTAATTTGGTGACCAAAATTGAACACAATACTCCAGATTCGGCCTCACCAATGCCTTATACAACCTCATCATAACATTCCAGCTCTTATACTCAATACTTTGATTAATAAAGGTCAATGTACCAAAAGCTCTCTTTACGACCCTATCTACTTGTGACACCACTTTTAGGGAATTTTGTATCTGTATTCCCAGATCCCCCTGTTCCACTGCACTCCTCAGTGCCTTACCATTAACCCTGTATGTTCTACCTTGGTTTGTCCTTCCAACATGCAATACCTCACACTTGTCTGTATTAAACTCCATCTGCCATTTTTCAGCCCATTTTTCCAGCTGGTCCAAGTCCCTCTGCAGGCTCTGAAAACCTTCCTCACTGTCTACTACACCTCCAATCTTTGTATCATCAGCAAATTTGCTGATCCAATTTACCACATTATCATCCAGATCATTGATATAGATGACAAATAACAATGGACCCAGCACTGATCCCTGTGGCACACCACTCGTCACAGGCCTCCACTCGGAGAAGCAATGCTCTACTACTACTCTTTGGCTTCTTCCATTGAGCCAATGTCTAATCCAATTTACCACCTCTCCACGTATACCTAGCGACTGAATTTTCCTAACTAACCTCCCATGCGGGACCTTGTCAAAGGCCTTACTGAAGTCCATGTAGACAATATCCACTGCCTTCCCTTCATCCACTTTCCTGGTAACCTCCTCGAAAAACTCCAATAGATTGGTCAAACATGACCTACCACGCACAAAGCCATGTTGACTCTCCCTAATAAGTCCCTGTCTATCCAAATGCTTGTAGATTCTGTCTCTTAGTACTCCCTCCAATAACTTACCTACTACCGACATTAAACTTACTGGCCTATAATTTCCCGGATTACTTTTCGATCCTTTTTTAAACAATGGAACAGCATGAGCCACTCTCCAATCCTCCAGCACCTCACCTGTAGACAGCGACATTTTAAATATTTCTGCCAGAGCCCCTGCAATTTCAACACTAGTCTCCTTCAAGGTCCGAGGGAACACCCTGTCAGGTCCCGGGGATTTATCCACTTTAATTTTCCTCAAGACAGCAAGCACCTCCTCCTTTTCGATCTGTACAGTTTCCATGATCTCGCTACTTGTTTCCCTTAATTCCATATCTTCATGCCAGTTTCCTTAGTAAATACAGACGCAAAAAACCTATTTAAGATCTCCCCCATTTCCTTTTCCCAATAGCTTCTGGATCTTCAGCATTTACTCTTCAATTTCTTTACTGAAAAAACTGGAACTTACCTTCTGATGCTTTGTCACAGTGAGAACTGGCTATCTCTGGCTATTATTCTCCTTAACCAGAAGCAAAAAGTACTTACATGAGGTATTTGATCCCAATTCCAGAGAGTTAATTGATTCCAATCGACATTCAGGATTAGATTTGTCACGTGCTCACCCAGCCCTGAAATATGTCGTGAGGCCAGGGAGGTAGAGATCTGCAGAAATTGGTCAGCAAAAATTAATGGCCCCACTGTCGTATTCAGCCTAGAGAGAGAAAAAAAAAAATAGGATATAGTACATTATACCACTAAAAATTATTGGAAGAGCCATTAAAAGTACAAGATCCTGTGTTTAAGTAAAGGAGGAAATAGTTCAAATGCAGGCAAATGAGATTGGTGTAGATGGGATTAAGGGTCCATTTCTGTGGTTGTTTAATAGATTTGTTATTGCTTCAGGCCTTTTTGTTCATTGTTCCATGCAATTATGAAGCTCTATATCAGGAGCAGACTTATCTTCCTTCCTAGTCTTTTTAAAATTCATTTGATGTGATGAAGGCATCACTGGCAAACCCATCATGTATTGCCCATTCTAAATGTAAAGCTAGCAATGAGCTGCCTTCTAAAACAGCTGCAGTTCTACATGACCGTACACTTTCTGACACTGTTTTCCAGCTGCCATTTCTTTGGCCATTCTGGAAAATTGGAAATATCACTCCACTCTTCAAGAAAGGAGAGAGGTAGAAGAAAGGAAACTATAGGCCAGCTAGTCTGACAGTGGTTAGGAAGATGTTGAAATTGATTATTAAGAGTAATTGGAGGTACATGATAAATAGGCCATAGCCAACATGGTTTCCTCAAAGGAAAATCTTGCCTGACAAATCTGTTGGAATTCTATGAAGAAGTAACAAGCAGAATAGATAAAGGAGAATTGGTTGATGTTGTGTAATAGGATTTTCAGAAGGATGAGCCCATGGTATTACAGGATAGATTCGAGCATGGATAAAGCAGGGGCTGATTGGCAGGAGGCAAAGAGTGGAAATAAAGGGAGCCTTTTCTGATTGGCTGCTGGTGACTAGTGGTGTTCCACAGGTGTCTGTATTGGGACAGATTCTTTTTACGTTCTATGTCAATGATTTGGATGATTGAATAGATGGCTTTGTTGCAAAGTTTGCAGGTGATATGAAGATAGGTGGAAGAGCAGTTAGTTTTGAGGAAGTAGAGAGGCTACAGAAGGACTAAGACAAATTAGATTGGGTAAAGAAATGGAAGATGAATTACAGTGTCAGGAAGTGTATGGTCATGCACCTTGGTAGAAGAAATGAAAGTGTTGACCATTTTCTAATGAGAGAAAATACAAAAAACTGCGACACAAAACAACTTTGGAGCCCTTGTGCAGGATTCCCTAAAGGTTAATTTGCAGGTTGAGTCTGCGGTGAGGAAAGCAAATGTTAGCATTCATTTCAAGAGGACTAGAATATAAAAGCACGGATACAATGTTGAAACTTTATAAAGCACTGGTGAGGCCTCATTTGGAGTATTGTGAGCAGGTTTGGGCCCCTTATCTTAGAAAGGATGTGCTGAAACTGGAAAGGGTTCAAAGGAGGTTCACAAAAATGACTCCAGGATTGAATGGCTTGTCATATGAAGAGCGTTGGATGACTCTGGACCTGTATTCACTAGAATTCAGAAGAATGAATGGTGAACGGCTTGATAGAGTGGATGTATCTTATGGTCTTATCAAACAGTTGAATACACAAGGCAGATCAATGCAGTCATCAGCATAACAAAACAAAGAGTGAGAAGTAGGCCCCGAGAGGACTGAAACGAAGATTGTTCCACAAAAAAGGGACAGGCATGCCTTGGACCACAGTCCATAGCTACAGCTTTGCTCTGGAAAAACTGAGTGGAGCTGAAGGAGAAGTTGTTCAATCTGAGAACAAACTTAGGCAGGTGAATGGGTGTGTCCTGGAGAAGAACTGGTTAGGCCTCTGCTCAAGGAGAAGAGGACAGCCCTCAGATCATCTTGATGCAGGATGGAAGTGTAAAGGGATTACATATTCACAATGAAGATGAGTCTGTTGGGACCAAAGAATTGGAAATAGTCAGAATTGCAGATGACCTCAGAGGTAATACAGATATAAGTGGGAAGAGACTGAACGAGAAGTGAAAGAATAGTCAAGTAGGGAGAAAGAAGTTCAGATAGACAAGATCAGACCTGCTTGGGGCTTTTTGTCAGGAGATCCAGGCTGCCCAGGCAGTCTGTGTGGGAATGAACAGTATAGTACAGAGGCCCTGTCCTCAGAAATCCCAACAAAGTTGACACTAATTTTGTTTTAACTGACTCTGGCAAAAACATTAAAACTGAAGCTAATAATTAAAAATAAACTGGCTTGTTTAGCTTGTAGTCCAACTCTACATTTTACAACTTCCACATTCTTTTGTCAAGGTTCTCCCTCTCTGCTCCCATTCAATTACCAAATAACCTTGTTTACAACTTATTGTCCCAGTCACCCTGATGTTACTCTATCACACACGTTCCCCTCATTCACCCACTCTGCAGGTTAACAAGCTTCCATTTCCACCACCACTTCAGTTCTGACCTTTTCTGAGTCCCCAGCCTGAAACATTATGTTTCTCATTCCACAGATGTGACCTGACCTACTGAGTACTTCCAGAATTTCTGTTCTTGTTTTACTTTATTTAACTTTCCCTAGCAAAGTTACTTCCTTCAATGAGATTGTTTCTCATTTTCTGACCCCTCAGAAATACCCAGAGGACAACCTCTTGGTTTCGATTTGTCCGCTGAATCTCCTGTCACCTCTCTGAGCCAAGTGTACCAGTCCTTCTAGAAGGACCAAGACAGATCAGAGGGCCAGTGCCTCCATATAAAATTGTTAATTGTGAACCTTTGTTGCTTTCTTAGGCACGTGTACCCTTCTTTCAGAGAGGAGAAAAATAAAACACTTTATTTCAGGAGAAGCATCACCAAGATGCTCTGTAAATTTGTGAGGTCTCGTTATAGGAGGTTGCACTTGCCTTTGAAAAAGCCCGTCTTTAAAAAGTATTCCATTTTAAAACCTTATTTTTAATGCAATGTTTTCATTTTAATATTGTTAATGTTGTCTAATTATTGCAGAATAGGGAAGTTAACTTGCAATGCACAGCATAAACCAAGCTTCTTTACAATTAATATGAATCCTAGCCAATGTGCCAGACTCCCCGTTAAATTTAGTTTTATACTTTTGAGGACCAAATATATTATTATAAGAGGACCACAATGTCCTACAGGATATCTATCTGGATGCTCATACCTACATTATTTTTGAATGAGCACACTCTTAATTCTCATAGCTGTTGACATGACTCTGCTCTCAGACTGTTATTGCTATTATTCCACTTCAGATGCAGCTGCACGCAGTGCCTTTGCTATCAGGAGTCAGGCAGCAAAGAGGTACTGTTTATAGAGATGCTGCCTCTCTCAGGTTCGAATCTGAACTCGGGTTTAATCAGTGGGAGTCTGTGCACTCTCCTTATTTCCTCCAGGTACTCCAGTTTCCTCCACATTCCAAAGATGTGTGGATTGGTAAGTTAATCAGCCTCTGTGAATTTACTCTAGAATGTACAGCAGGCATGTAGGTGAGTGGCAGAATCTAGTAGTTGGAAGCTGGGAGTGCTGTGAATAAAAATGGAATTAGCGTAGGATTAGTATAAATAGGTCTTAAAGGTCAGTATGGACGGTGAGTCAAAGAGCTGTTTCCAAGCTGTATGAATCTATGAGATTCCTTTCTTTGATACTGTAGATTTCAAAGTTCCAAGTAAATTTATTATCAAAGTATGTATATGTCACCATATTCTATCCCGGGATTCATTTTCTTGCAGGTATTCATCATAGAACAAAGAAATACAAGAGAATCAATGAAAGATTACACACAAAGACTGACAAGCAAACAATGTGCGAAGGAAGACAAACTGTGCAAATACAAAAATTACCAAGTTAAATAAACACTGAGAACATTTGTAGCGTCCTTGAAAGATCTGCCTATAAAACCAAACACTTGTCACATCCCACCAAAGCAACTTTTGAAATTTCAACTCAGCTCCTCCCAATTTTGTTTTTTAAAAGTTAAAAGACATGGAACTTTGGAATTGTCATAAAAACGAATATAGAAAGATAGTTCACCTCTTACTTCTGCCCTCTGAAGATGCTGAGCAACAGTCTCGTGACATGAATTATTGCCAGTGATATGAAGAAACAGCTAGATACGGAGCACACATCAACACTCCACAACTACATCCCGCTGGCAATGCCAAAGTTCACTCACAGTGCTAGCCAAACTATTCATGAGCTGACAGTAGGGAAAACTCTCACATATTAGCTCACTTACAATCATTAATGTGACGGAAGGACTCAAAGCTACAATGCAGGACTTAATTATTGTGAACAGTTTTACCAATGCTTTTAGCTACAAACTTTAACGTAGGGTAACAGCACTTGCCCAGGAGAGTGATTACTGTATAGGCCTTTGTTTTCACATGTGCTAACATACAGTACTTCTGAAGTATAAATTCTGCAAGTTAAGAAGATCGTAGAAGGATATATTGTCTAATTACTTACAGCACACGGCCATTTGATTTCCGCTGTACAATAATGCCAAAAGGTCTGGAGGAAAACTTAACAGTATAGAGCTGAGTTGAAGCTTTTTCAGTAACAACAGGTACATCAATGGGAACTTCATACCTCTTTTTCTCAAGGTCCTTAAGCTAAAAAAAATCAAAAAGCAAGAAAAAAAATCACTTCTACATATAATTTATAAACAATAAAGTTAAATATTCAGTTTTGTTGGTAATTTTATTGACAGCCATATCTTTACCTGATTTGTTGAACTTCAAATATATAAATTAATATACAAATATTAATTCAGATTTAGAAACAGCAATGTATATGATCACAGAAATTCAATTTTGTTGTTACGGTTAATCTGGCATGCTCTGGATTTTTTGTGCTGCTACTGGATGTTTCCAAATTAATATACCAAAACTCTTAATTCACTTTTTTATTTTGATGTTATACAGTACACAAGTAAAATAAATTTTCCAGTGAACTCAGTGGGTTTAGAGGAAGGGCGGAAATCCGAGCCTGGTGTATTAGAGAAAATAAGTGAATCAGCACCTGAACCAGATGCTGAACCATCAGCGTTTATCAACATACCAAATAGCTTTAGCTAATATCAGAATTTAAAGAAATGCTTTCTAAACTAAGGCGGGGGACCAAGAAATGTGCAGATATTTAAAGGAAGAGGAGATTAACACTCAAGAGTAATCCCAGGCATTCCCATACACCCAAAGTTGTAGGAACCTGTCCACTCATCACCATCAACTGAGGCTAGATGGGACTTCCTTATATATCACAGCTTGGTGATCCACAATTATGAGAAACTTGCACCAATCAGCCATTGGCTTGCATAATTGTGTCTCAGTGTTAACCCTCGCATGCTCAGCTTTGGAATATGCTGCTTATTTTCAAACATTTCTCCTTGAATGGCATCGCAGTGCCGGAGAAAAGATGGGTAAGAATTGCGCACTGATGTCCTGCTGATTGTTCTGAAAGAAATCAAACTAGTCAAAATGACCTACATAAAACAAGTCTCACCATGCTTTTAATCACAAATATGGTCATAAATTTCTAATCAGAACACAAGTACTTAAAAGATAATAATAACCAACATTATTTTCCTTCTAATCATTTATATTCCTGTAAAAGGATGGAAAATGCCTGCAGAAAGCACCAGGATCAATATATTTTGTTACAAAGAAGAAAAACAATACAGCATGGTGACATTATTTTGGAATGAGATTTTTAAAAATTGTAAATGGTCTTTAGTGGTTTTCGTTAACCCTTTATGAAAAAAAAGCTGCCGATTATTCAAACCATTTTACTCTCTGATTTCATGCAAGGTTTATGTGCATCGTAGATATAAAATGCCTGTAAAAGTATTCACCCCCCCCCCCTTTGGAAGTTTTCATGTTTTATTGCTTCACAACATTGAATCACAGTGGATTTAATCTGGATTTTTTTGAAACTGACTAACAAAAAAAAACTCACATGAAATCTTGGCTGGAATTTGCCAGAGGCATATGGGAGACACTGAAGTCAGCTGGAAGAAGGTTCTATGGTTTGATAAAACCAAAACTGAGCTTTTTGGCCATCAGACTAAACACTATGTTTGGCATAAGCCAACCAGCCAAACACCGCACATCAAAAACACCATCATCCCTAGTATGGTGGTGGCTGCATTATGCTGTGGGGATGTTTCACTGCAGCAGACCCTGGAAGGCTTGTGAATGTAGAGGGTAAAATGAATGCAGCAAAATACAAGGAAATCTGGAGGAAAACCTGATGCAATCCACAAGAAAACTGCAACTTTGCAGAAGATTTGTTTTCCAGAGAGACATGGCCCCAAGTATAAAGCCAAAGCTACACAGGAATGGCTTAAAAACAACGAAGTTAATGTCTTGGAGTGGCAAGTTGGAGTGCAGACCTCAATCCAATTGAGAATTTGTGGCTGGACTTGAAAAGGCCTGTTCACTTACAATCCCCATGCAATCTGACAAAGCCTGAGTAGTTCTAGAAAGAAAAATGGGGAAAAATTGCTGTGTCCAAATGTGCAAAGCTGATGGAGCCCTATACACAAAGATTCAAGGCTGTAAATGCTGCCAAAGGTACATCTGTTAAATACTGACTTGAAGGGGATGAACACTTATGCAATCACTTATATTGGGTTTTATATTTGTAATTAATTTAGATCAGTTTGTAGAGATTGTTTTCACTTTGACAGAGACTTTTTCTGTTGATCAGTGTCATAAAAAGCCAAATTAAATCAACTGTGATTCAACGTTGTAAAACAATTACACATAAAAAACTTCTGGGGGGGGGGTGAATACTTGAATACTTTTTGTAGCACTGTATACATGCTATAATTCCTAATTATGGTCTAACTGAAGTAACTGCACTCAAGGTTAATTACAGACTGGGTTCAATTTAAAATAAACCCAATCAACATTAGAATTGAAAAGTATCCCAGTGTGCATCACATACAAGACGTGAACAAAACTAATACAGTTTTAATGGAAAGGAGCATAACAAGAGGAAGATTATAAAATTATAGCAATTTCCAAATGAGAAATCAGCCATTACAGCTCCAGCAAAACCATTCTGTACTTTTGTTCTGAACTTTAGTCAGTTGAACCTGTAGCGAGTTAGACTTTGTCAGGGATCAATAATTCATTACATTGCCATGCAGAGAAATAGCTGTGATAGTAACATAAAAAAATTTATCTTACTTCAGGTGTATTTAATTGCTAGACATTCACAAATATACAAGCTACCCGACAGCTAATTGAGAAAGAAGAAATTAAAGAAGAAAGAATAATAAAATGGCAGGGAATTTTAGCCCACTCCTGCTACCGACTGTGAACTAGTTTCAGACTTTCCAAAAAAGGTAACATCATTTCCCATCAAATGCAAAAGAAGGCTATGAGGGAGAATCAATAAATGTGTGGAGCTCCCGCTGCCAGTCAATGAACCAGAGCCCTACGTCTTACAGCTAGGCAGCATCCTTCTGACCCCAACCTCTTCATACTCCATCAGGGACAATTCATTGTTGTGGGAGCACCAGTGGAGGGCAGTGATCTATAGTAGTTCCTGGCAGGGCAGGGCACTGCACATAAACAGTGGGGGCAGGGATTCATACCAGTTTCCTGGCATGGCTGCACACAGCAGCAAGAAGGACCGATTTGAAACATGGTTTGAATCCTCTTTTGTGGGAGCCGTCGTACACGCTAAAGAACAAAATAAAAAAGTAACTATCAAAATTAAATTACTGACATCATTGCAGCCACCTATTGACGTCATTTTAAAATCTAATAACAGAATTTTATGATAAAGGCAGAAAATTCAGTATCGAGGGACATGCATATGACACCATAATGAATGAAAACTACAACAAATCAAAGGGTTAATACAATAATAAAATTAAATAATTTCAGATATGTTGAAGAACTTATTCAAGTTTATTTCTTTACCATTGTGCTTAAATACCAGTTTCTGAGTTTTAATGGAATGTAACTGAGATAACTGAAATAACACAGAAGCACAAAATGAGGAAAGATAACAAAAAATCTCTAGTAAAACCTTAAACACAACATCGCTTGTGGGAGCTTCTGATAAACCAAGAGGTTCAGACTCTGTATCCTTCAGTCACAATGTTTCTGAGATACATAATTAACATCATTCCGTGGTAAAATAAATAACACTGTTGATGATTGAACAAAGTAAGGAGCCAAAAGTTCGTTACATACTACTAGTCTGGTTTAATATTGTGGAAACAGAAATAACTGTATTGTAATGATAAAATTTAAACAAAAATATCTGCTTACTCCATTTTTCATCTATCCTATTGAATAACAAACTGCCTATCATTTGTCTCACAAATCTGTGAACATAAATGGGCAAGACATTTCAGAAGTAACACATAGGGTACTATTGGGTACATAATATTGGGAATTTTTCCACTCCAAGGTTGCGTTTAAGTACATCTAGTAAAAGAAAGCAATATACTGGAAACATGGATGAAACACTAGTTCCAAAAAACCGTGGAAACAAAGTGCTAAATTTTGAGAAGACATTTGATCGACATTAAAAAAAATTACTCTGGCTTTAAAATCCAAATCAAATCAGAACACATTTTATTTATAATAATTAGTGTATCAAAACTATCTCTAACAATGGGCAATATACAGAGATATATTTTATTTATAATAATTAGTGTAACAAAACTATCTCCAACAATGGGCAATATACAGAGATATATTTTATTTATAATAATTAGTGTAACAAAGCTATCTCCAACAATGGACAATGTAAGGAGATATATTTTATTTATAATAATTAGTGTAACAAAACTATCTCCAACAATGGGCTATATACGGAGATACATAATGCATCATTGAGGCACAGAGTAATGGAGCATGGAAACAGGCCTATTGGCCCAACTCAATCATACTGACGAAGATGCTCATCCAACCTTGGTCCCACATGTTTAGGTTGAGCCCATATCCTTTGAACCCTTTCCCATCTATTTAACCATTCAAGTGCCTTTTAAATTTATTGTACCTGTCTTTACCACTTTATCTGGAAGCTATGCCCATTATATATGCCCTTCCTGATTTCACACACATGTATAAGACCATCCCTCAATCTCCCACATGCCATGAAATCCTAGCCTTCTCTACTTCTCCCTATAATTCAGGGCCTGGAGTCCTGGTAGCATTCTCATAAATCTTTTTTGAATTCTTTCCAGCCCATGACATCTTTCCTATGACAGGGTAATCAAAGGCATGCACAATACTCCACTGTGCAGTCTCACCATTATTTAGTACAATCACAACATTCTCTGAAAGTTGTCCAACTGTGTACATCATTTCTGTTAATATATTGACAGGTTATATCCACCTTCCTTAAGTTAATAAAATTATCTTTACTAATTGAGATTACTTACTGTAAAATGAAGTCTGCCTGATGTCTCATACATAACATTCAACTGAAGCGTCCTTATGTCATTTGGGAACAATGATCTCTCAGTGCGGCTGAGAATACCTGAATAGCCAGTCTTGGTTGGAGAAAGAAAGTCCATATTGTATGAAGGATAATTTAACGGCAAGAAACAGTAAGGGGCAGACACATTGACCACTGAATTCCAGCAGCAGCCACGGGCCTGACATGTTGTCATGTCCATCAGTTCATTAAAGGCACAATCCAACCTACTATTAGGATGAATATCACACTGTGAGGCACTGTGATTCCCTTCACTGAATGAGGTTTTGGTGTCATTTTTAGAATTTGGAGATTGCCACAAAAGGTCTCGCTTAATTTTGCCCACATTGATTGCTCCAGAGGCTTTCAGAGACTCCAAATGGAAATGATTGTGGCAAGTTAAGATACCAATCAGAATGACAATAAGGAAAACGCCTCCAAATTTAAGAACAGTATCAGTTGGCATTCTTTATTTATCCTGAGATGAAAGTCAAGTTTAACTCCAGAATCAAGACCCACACTTGTGACTCAAAGACTGGTAGAAACCTGGAGGAGGCAGACGTTTCTGAATTTAGTGCCACCGCCTAAACGAAACAGAGAAGAAAAAAAACATTGAAAAAAATTTCCACAATGATCAACTTTTGCTGATAAATCAGTTTGCTAACAAAAAAATGCCGAAGTTACAAAATGCCATTTAAGAATCACTGATGTAGCAGTTACTTGACAACAAAACATCAAACTAAAACCACTCAGAGATTAATCACAGGGGTGGGGGAGGGGGTTGTGGGTTTATGCTGCATCATATGCTATTCCTTCAATAACAAAGTTGAAGAATACATTTGGTCCTTTATTAAGACACTGGCAAAATGAACAATCTTAAAATGATAAAACTGACGAAACTAAAACTACAGCAAAAAAGTCTCAGCACATTAAAAGTACCTAGGACAAGCACTCTTAAATGTACAAGATTATTCCAGCATATTTTTAAAAATTCAAGCCTATTTCAGCAAATTTAAGCAGTTAACAAAAAAAATATCTCCCTTCCCCAGCCCACTCTCCAGCTCTGCCCAAACTGGACTGACCCAAAATCAAAACATGAATATGCAACTACTCTTCACTTCTACCACACCCCAACCCACATGACTAATTACCCATAATAAACGCACAGCACAAAGTACAATACAGACAGAAAACAGATGCATGACTCCGAAATCCCAGCCCCTGAAATATTATATAGGTGTCCCCCGCTTTTCAAACGTTCGCCTTACGAAACCTCACTGTTACAAAAGTACCACATTAGTACCGTTTTCGCTTTCAGAAGGTGTTTTCACTGTTACGAAAAAAAACAGCGCGCGATAAAAAATCAGCGCATGATAAAAGACAGCGCGCGCCCCAAGCAGCCGCTCTGCCCCAGATTTGGAACTGCATTCTCACCGGCATTGCTTTAACACGTGCCTGTGAGCAGCCGTTTGCAAGATGAGTTCTAAGGTATCGGAAAAGCTTGAAAGAGTTCGTAAGGGTGTTACACGTAGCGTAAAACTAGACATAATTAAGCGTTTTGATCGTGGTGAACGAAGTAAGGACAAGCAACATACATCAAAGTTGCTGGTGAACGCAGCAGGCCAAGCAGCATCTATAGGAAGAGGCGCAGTCGACGTTTCAGGCCGAGACCCTTCGTCAGGACTAACTGAAGGAAGAGTGAGTAAGGGATTTGAAAGCTGGAGGGGGAGGGGGAGATGCAAAATGATAGGAGAAGACAGGAGGGGGAGGGATAGAGCCGAGAGTAAGGACAACGTGAGTTTGGCTTGTGGAAGCTGACGAACATGATGTTGAAGAGGTTTTGGCATCCCATGACCAAGAACTGACAGATGAAGAGCTGATGCAATTGGAAGAAAAAAGGATAACAATCGAAACCGAATGAGTAATGATAAAGTACGACTTTAATTTTGAAAGGTTACGTTGGTTTAGGGGATATTTGCAGGATGGTTTGAGTTCTTACAAAGAACTGTGTGAGAGAAAAATGCGCGAGGCTCAGCAGTCAAGCAAGCCTTCCACATCAGCCACAGCAGACAACGAACCTCAACCTTCGACATCGAGGTGGGCAGTCATAGGAGAAGATGAGCTGCCTGCTCTAATAGAAACAGACGATGACGAGATGACACCCCAGTGTCCCACCACCCCAACCCCCGGGCCCCGGACAGATACTGTACCGATTTGCGGAGAATGCAACGGTAGCTGGGAGGCACACAGCACATCTTTAAGAGAAAAGCCGAAATAAACATTCTAATTAATTAGGTGCCGCCGACATGTAATTGTCGGCCCAGATTAGAGACGACGTAATCGGAAATCGGCACTGATCTGGGTCGACCTTTACGTGTGGGGCGGCACCTAATTAATTAACATGTTTATTTCAGCTTTTTGCTTAAAGATGTGCTGTGTGCCTCCCGGCTACCGCTGGACCCCTGCGTGCTTCGCGGCAATGTATCGCTTGGCAGCCTGGAGGGTGGGGGCCACTACACCACCCCAACTCCGACTCAGCCTAACACACCATCATCAGTGTGCTCGGTGCTGTCTCAATTCCGGTAAGTGATACTACACTGTACATACATTATTTCTACTTTATATAGGCTGTGTATTTTTACGTGTTATTTGGTATGATTTGGCAGCTTCATAGCTTAAAGGTTACTGGAGAGCGCTTGCGCCGTGTTTTTGCCAACAGCGCTTGCGTGAGATTTTTTGCCGAAGGCGCTTGTGTGAGATTTTCGCTACGGAGAACAGTTCAGTAATGATTGTGGAAAAGTATTTCTACTTTATATAGGCTGTGTATTTATCATATCATTCCTGCTTTTACTATATGTTACTGTTATTTTAGGTTTTATGTGTTAGTTGGCATGATTTGGTAGGTTATTTTTGGGTCTGCGAACACTCACAAAATTTTCCCATATAAATAAATGGTAATTGCTTTTTCGCTTTACGACATTTCAGCTTACGAACCGTTTCATAGGAACGCTCTACCTTTGGATGGTGGGGGAAACCTGTATTATAATTATAACTACACACTACTAAGAGACAGGAGACATGAAATCTTAACATTCATACAAATGTCCTCTTTCATCTTTCTTCTTCCAGACAAGTCGTGCAACAGTCATCTAGACCAGAGGTTGCCAGCACTTAGCCCAGTACAGAGTGATCTTAACCATCACTCTCTGTTAAGTCAAAATCATGAAGCTTCTAGAGATGTAGCTCCTCAAATGTCTGACTCCTCTAGAAGACAGATTTTGGTTACAGGCCGATCCAGATAGCTAGTCTTAGTCTTGATGTGCACCTGCTGCACAAATACTCTTCTATCTGGAAAAACTTGTTCAAGGAAATAGAGGTGGTCACCATAATTGTCTGTCTTGCCTTGAACACTCATCTTAAAAGTCCTCGTGAATGCATGATACTGCAGTGGGCCACCATCAAAGACTTGAATCTCTCGTTTTGGCAAAGATGCAACGTATTATTGTTGTACCAATAAGGTTGTGACTTCATTTTGTGTCCTGATGGCCTCCACAGTACTATTCAGACCTCTATCATCGAAAACACGAGGGTTTCCATATTGCAAGTTGATGTCCCCAAAAACACCTTGAGCAGTTTGATATGACATGGGTTAGGATTGCCTCCTTAGTGCAGGCTGAGAGTGAACACCCTGAACTACCTCTTGGGGTCCTAACTCTTGTTTCATAGATACTTGAGGAACAAGTGTATCCACATTAAGACTGTTGGGTTTTTTCTGTGCCTTATTAACAGAGGAAGTCACACCACAAAACTGTCCTGTTGTTCACTTTTGAGAAATAATGATGTTAACCTGCCTAGTGAACTAATGTTGGGGTAGTGGAGGTATAATTTGTCCATCAGTGCTAATCACCCCATCCTTGACCATGCTGTTCCACCGTGAACACGGTCTGTTATGAGTCAACATGATGCTTTCAGATCAGGTCATGCATAGCACATACCTCCGCTGCACTGCTCTGGGGTACAGGGGCTAGCGACCCTTGTGCCTGTTCTATGTACTTGCTACGAGTGGGTTCTATCGCTGAGCAGCAGTGAACCATCTGATTGGCCTATCAGAGATCTCTTTGAGAACTAGTTGACTTGATCAGCATTTCTGATCTGGCTATTGTTCACGATTGCACTCAATAATTAAAAAAAATCTGGTAGTGACCATCCATCAGTTTTGCAGAATTTGTCACCAGCTTCACAAACTTGTAATCTTCTCTCGAGAAACCAGGCTGTTCATCCTGACTGCATTCAGGGAAGTCTGCCTTGAACTACTGCTGCCAAAGCTCATCCACGTTGAAAACTGAAATCCTGTTAAGTGTCAGCAACAGCTGGGCACAGTCTCTTCCATCATCATGGTCTCCTTTTGGTGGTCCATTGACAGTCCAACGCAACACATTTCTGACTGCAAAGGGTCCATTATTGATATTGCAAATCACTTGTGACAGCTAACACATCTGTCCCTAGCAGCATCATGACATCTGAATCAACCTCTGGCAAATGGACATGTCTCAGGTGAGACCAGGAATATTCCCTTTGTGGAGAGGCATACCTTCCCATGTACAGATCTGGACAGTTTACAATAGTTGTTACTATCTAAGCAAGGCACTTAAAATCCTGAAACATGTGGCTACTCAGAACCTTCTCTTGACCCATGGTGCGTAAGAGATGACATGTTCTTTTCCCTGTTAGTTTGAGCTTCTTCGTGAGGCTCACTGTGCAGATCACTGCTGTACTTCCTTGATCTAGGAAAGCATACAGTGGTGCTAGGAAGTTGTGAACCCTACAGGATTCTCTTGATTTCTGCATAAATATGACCTAAAATGTGATCAGATCTTCACATTTAAGTCCTAGAACTAGATTAAAAAGAACCCAATTAAATAAATAACGCAAAAAATGTTTGTTCATTTATTTATTGAGGAATAATGAACCAATATTACATGTATTTGTACGTGAACCTTTGCTGTCAGTAACTGGTGTGACCCCCTTGCATGGCAATAACTTCAACCAAATGTTTCCGGTAACTGTTGATCAGTCCTGCACATCGGCTTAGAGGAACTTTAGGCCATTCCTCCTTACAAAACTGCTTCAGCTCTGGGATGTTGGTGGGTTCCCCTGCTTGAACTGCTTGTTTCAGGTCCTTCCACAACATTTCTATAGGATTAAGGTCAGGACTTTGACTAGGCCTTTCCAAATCACAAATTTTCTTCTTTTTCCATGATGCTCCTTCCGCCATGCTTCACAGGTGGGATGAGGTTTTGGTGTTGGTGTGCAATTAATTTTTCCTCCAAACAGAGCAATGTGCACTTCTGCCAAAAAGTTCAACTTTTGTCTCATCTGGCCACAGAGCATTGTAGAACATCCAGGTGGTCTTTTGCAAACTTGAGTGCAGCAATGATTTTTTGGACAGCAGTGGTTTCCTTCCATGAAGACCATTCTTGTTCAGTGTTTCTCTTATACACATGAACAGAGACTTTAGCAAGTTCTAGAGATTTCTGCAGGTCTTTTGCTGTTGCCCTTGGGTTCTTTTTCCACTTCCTTCAGCATTGCACGTTGTGCTCTTGATGTGATCTTTGCAAGATGTCCACTCCTAGAGACACTAGCAACAGCCCTGGGCTTCCTCTATTCGCAGACAATATCTCATACTGTGGATTGATAAACACTCAGGTCTTTAGAAATGCTTTTGTAGCCTTTTCCAGCTACATGCATCTTTACAATTCTTCTTCAAAGATCCTCTGAAAGTTGCTTTGATTGAGGCATGGTACATGTAAACAGATCTTTCTTGAGAAGAGCAGGTTCTGGCAGTAACCTAAATTTATGTGTCTTTTAATAGGACAGGGCACCTCTACAATTCACACCTCTAATTTCATCTCATTGATTGGAACATCTGACTCCAAATAGCTTTTTTAGAAGGCATTACCCCAGAGGTTCACACACTTTTCCCAACAAATACATGTAATATTGGATCATTTTTTTCCAACAAGTAAATGAACAAGAATAATATTTTTGTGTTACTTACTTAATTGGGTTCTCTTTATCTAGTCTTAAGACTTGTGTGGAAAGCTGATCACATTTTTGGTCATATTTATGCAGAAATACAGAAAATTCTACAGGGTTCACAAACTTTCTAGCACCACTGTAAGTAACTAAGTCTTGTTACTCTTCGTAGACTTCATCTATACCAGAATTATAGGAAGTTTACCACATGATCACCAGGTCTCATACTCACTGCTTTACTCACTACTGTGATTCTTTCACAGTCTGTTTCGAATCTGCACCCTTTTCATTACAATTGCTCGGATGTCTGCCATTGCATACCCTGCGTGAAAGATGCTTCCTGCCATCTTTGCTGATGTGTCCCATACACAGATAACCAAAGCAGACACCATTTTCTTTTAGGAAGGCAATCTGCTGACTCTGAGCCTTTCCTCCAGTTGAGGGTATGTTCACCCTCACAGAACAGGCAAACCCTTTTGGCTGACGAGACATTTCCCTTTCATTAGCTCCACCTTTACTTCTCATAGTGGCCATGGTAGTGGCAAAGCTGCTTCCTTTAGCCTTAGAACAAATTTTTGACATAGTTTTGTTCACACCTTTGATTATTGCAGGTGATGTAGTATCCTGTAGATTCCCATACACAGGGTGTGTAAAAATCCTTACTTGTTTTTCTATAAGTTCTACAAGGTCGGCAAAAGTAGCCTCAGAGTTACACTCATCTGGTAGTTCACAGGCTACCCTTCTCCATAGATCCTAAGCAAATGAGGCAACTTCTTCACTACAGTCAACATATTGGCAGGCATGCCCAGCTCTCCCATGTACCGAATTTCTCTCATTGCATTACAACAGCCTCCAAGAAAAATGACCCTAATCTTGAAGATGTTATAGGTGGCCATGAAAGAGCCTTTCACATGTAGGCCGATGCAATTTTCTGTACATTACCAAAATGATCTTGAAGTAAAGCCTTGGCCGTTAGTTATCCTTCCTCTGGGTTGACATGCTGGCAAATTCTATCAGGCTCCCAAGGGCAACCTCCAGTGTACTGTTCAAGGAAATAGAGGTGGTCACCATAATTGTCCGTCTTGCTTTGAACACTAATCTTAAAAGCCCTCGTGAATGCATGATACTGCAGTGGGCCACCATCAAAGATTTGAATCTCTCGTTTTGGCAAAGATGCAATGTATTATTGTTGTACCAATAAGGCTGGGATTTCATTTTGTGTCCTGATGGCCTCCACAGTACTATTCAGACCTCTATCATCAAAAACACAAGGCTTTCCATATTGCAAGTTAATGTCCCCAAAAACACCTTGAGCAGTTCGATATGACATGGGTTAGGATTGCCTCCTTAGTGCAGGCTGAGAGTGAACACCCTGAACTACCTCTTGGGGTCCTGACTCTTGTTTCATAGATACTTGCGGAACAAGTGCATCCACATTAAGACTGTCGGGTTTTTTCCTGTGCCTTATTAACATAGGAAGTCACACCACAGAACTGACCTGTTGTTCCCCTAAATATGCAGGTTCCTATTTATGGATGTTTACCATTTAAATTGATTACTGACTCTTTTACATATTTAGGGGTTAAAATCACGAAAAAGCATAAAGATTTATTCAAGGCTAATTTTTTACCTTTAATTGATTAGATTAAACTTTTGTTTACTAAATGTTCACCGATGTCTCTGTCATTGATCGTTCAGATCAATGCTATCAAGATGATTATTTTGCCTAAATTTTTATATGTATTTCAAGTGGTGCCAATTTTCATTCCAAAATCCTTTTCTGATAATGTTGATTCCAAAATTTCCTCATATATATGGCAGAACAAAAATCCTAGGTTAGGTAAAAGATATTTACAGAAATCTAAAAAGGAGGGGGGTTTAGCTTTGCCAAATTTTAGATTTTATTACTGGGCAATTAACATTCAATATTTAAAATTTTGGTTATGGGACTTGGACGTAACTTCAAGTCCACATTGGGTAAATCTTGAGCGTAATTCTTTCGAAGGGTTTTCATTGGGTTCTATTTTAGGGACATTGCTTCCCTTTACTCTTTCTAAGTTGTATAAACAAATGGATAACCCAATAGTTAAACTTACTTTACGTATATGGTTTCAATTTTGAAATTTTTTTGGGTTGAATCAATTTATTTTAGCAAGTCCTATCATATCTAATTTCTTTTTTTAACCCTCTACTATGGATCAAGCACATCTGGCTTGGAAAATTAAAGGTATAGTACGATTTTGTGATCTATTTTTGGATAATTGTTTCATGTCCTTTGAACAATTATCTAATAAATATAATTTGCCTAGATCTCACTTTTTTAGATATTTACAGGTTAGAAATTTTTAAAATACTGTTTTTCCTACCTTCCGGAATTTATATTCAATGGATATTTTGGAAAAAGATTTTGATTTAAATCCTTTTCAGAAACAATTATTTATAATACAATTATGAAAATATGTCCAAATGTATCTAATAAAGACTGATTGGGAAAGGGAACTTAAGATTATTGTACCGATTGAAAAATGGGGAAAATTCTTCAGTTAGTTAATTCATCCTCTATATGTGCTAAACATGCATTGATACAGTTTAAAGCAGTGCATAGGGCTCATATGTCCAAGGATAAACTATCTCATTATTATTCTCATTTAAATCCTATATGCCTTAGATGTCACTCCGAGATAGCTTCTCTAACTCATATGTTTTGGTCATGTCCTTTGCTGAAAAAATATTGGACAGATATTTTTGATACTATCTCAACTGTTTTGAATATTGATTTACAACCTCACCGTATTACTGCCATTTTTAGGTTACCAATGATAGAATCAAGTCATTTAACATCTTCAGCTCATCGGATGATTGCATTTCTTACATTAATGGCTAGAAGATCCATTTTGCTGAATTGGAAGGAGATTAATCCTCCCACCACATTTCATTGGTTCTCTCAAACTATGTTGTCTCTAAACTTGGAAAAAATTAGAAGTGTTGTTTATGATCCCTCTATTAAATTCGAAAACACTTTGAGGCCATTTATTCAACATTTTCATATGATGTAATTTGACCTTTTCCAAACTTATTCTATTTCTTTGTAACATATGTTGAGAGGAACGGAGTTGACAACACTAATGGTTCCTTTTTTTTATGATGTTACATAACAGTCCATGTCTTTTTTTTCTTAGTTTAGTTGATTAACACTGTTTAGGTTAGTTTTTTGGGGGGATATACTATTTTTATTTTTTTTTCCTTTTTCATGATTTAAAAAATTTTTTTTTTGTCTGATATTGTTCATCTGTATCCTGTATGATTGGGAGATTTAACACTCATGTGTCAACTGGGTTTATATTTAACTATGTTAATTACAACAATGTACTCCCAATAACTTTGTATCAATATTATGGTATGTTTATTATTATGAAACTAATAAAAAGATTGAAAAAGAAGAAGAACTGTCCTGTTGGAGTACTTTTAGCACCCACCATACTTGAAGCCTTTAGCCCCTCAGCTTTGTCAATCTGTGCTGCAATTTCCTCCTGCAACTTAAGCTGCTCCATCCTTCGCCATATCCACTCTCTCCAAAGCTGTTCTTCCATCTGCTCCTTTTACTCTTCCAACTCATGTTCGTTCTTCAGCATTTGTTGGAAAAGTAGTGAGATAGTGTAGATGGGTTCAATGCTCATTCAGAAATCTGATGGCAGAGGGGAAGAAGCTGTTCTTGAATCATTGACTGTGTGCCTTCAAGCTTCTATACCTCCTCTCTGATGGTAGCAGTGAGAAGAGGGCATGTCCTAGGTGATGAGGGTCCTTAATGATGGATGCCACCTTTTTGAGGCATCACTCCTTGCAGATGTCTTGGACGCTGGGGAGCCTCATGCCAATGATGGTGCTGAATGAGTTTACAACTTTCTGCAGTTTATATTGATCCGATGCAGTACCTGCCCCCCCATTACAGACTGTCATGCAGACAGCCAGAATGCTCTCCACAGTACATCAGCAGTGTCTTTAGTGACATAACAAGCCTGATGAAGCTCCTAATGAAATATAGCCGCTGTTGTGAAATTGTAAGATCTGATGCAAGGAAACGCAGTCTGGTGCCTTAACAGTTCAGCAACAAGAGTTCCCTTCAAAAGCAGCCATGCTGTCTTTAAACAGAGTGAACCCTCGCAAGGCCGAAGGTCCCGATGGAGTACCTGCTAAGGCTCTGAAAACCTGTGCCAACCAACTAGCGGGAGCATTCAAGGACATTTTCAAACCCTCACTGCCTCGGGCAGAAGTTCCCATTTGCTTCAAAAAGGCAACAATTATACCAGTGCCTAAGAAGAAGTGTGGCCAAATGGTTAAGGCGTTCGTCTAGTGATTTGAAGGTCGCTAGTTCGAGCCTTGGCTGAGGCAGCATGCGTGTCCTTGAGCAAGGCACTTAACCACACATTGCTCTGCGACGACACCAGTGTCAAGCTGTATGGGTCCTAATGCCCTTCCCTTGAATAACACCGGTGGCGTGGAGAGGAGAGACTTGCAGCATGGGCAACAGCTGGTCTTCCATACAACCTTGCCCAGGCCTGTGCCCTGGAAACCTTCTAAGGCGCAAATCCATAGTCTCCTGAGAATAACGGATGCCTATATTGTTAAGAAAAATAATGTGGACTGCCGTAATGACTATTGCCCAGTAGCACGCACATCAATAGTGATGAAATGCTTTGAGAGGTTGGTCATGACTAGACTGAACTCCTGCCTCAGCAAGGACCTGGACCCATTACAATTTGCCTATCGCCACAATAGGTCAACTAAAGACGCAATCTCAATGGCTCTCCACGTGGCTTTAGACCATCTGGACAACACAAACACCTATGTCAGGATGCTGTTCGTCGACTACAGCTCAGCACTTAATACCACCATTTCCACAATCCTGATTGAGAAATTGCAGAACCTGGGCCTCTGTACCTCCCTCTGCAATTAGATCCTCAACTTCCTAACCAGAAGCCCACAGTCTTTGTGGATTGGTGATAACATATCCTCCTCGCTGACAATCATCATTGGTGTACCTCAGGGGTGTGTGCTTAGCCCACTGCTCTACTCTCTATATACCCATGACTGTGTGGCTAGGCATAGCTCAAACACCATCGATAAATTTGCTGATGATACAATCATTGTTGGTACAACCTCAGGTGGTGACAAGGAGTGAGATTTGCCAACTATTGGAGTGGTGTCACAGCAACAACCTGGCACTCAACGTCAGTAAGACGAAAGAGCTGACTGTGAACTTTAGGAAGGGTAATACAAAGGAACACATATCAATCCTTATAGAGGAATCAGAAGTGGAGAGAGTGAGCAGCTTCAAGTTCCTGGGTGTCAAGATCTCTGAGGATCTAACCTGGTCCCAACATATCGATGTAGTTATAAAGAAGGCAAGATGGCGATGATACTTTATTAGGAGTTTGAAGAGATTTGGCACGTCAACAAATACACTCAAAAACTTCTATAGTTGTACCGTGGAGAGCATTCTGACAGGCTGCATCACTTTTCTGGTATGGCGGGGCTACTGCACAGGACCGAAAGAAGCTGCAGAAGGTTGTAAATCCAGTCAGCTCCATCTTGAGCATTAGCCTACAAAGTACCCAGGACATCTTTAGGGAGCAGTGTCTCAGAAAAGCAATATCCATTATTAAGGACCTCCAGCACCCAGGACATGCCCTTTTCTCACTGTTACCATCAAGTAGGAGGTACAGAGCCTGAAGGCACACACTCAGCAATTCAGGAACAGCTATATAGGACGCTGGTCAGGCCCCACTTGGAGTACTGTGCTCAGTTCTGGTCACCTCACTATAGGAAGGACGTAGAAGCCATAGAAAGGGTACAGAGGAGATTTGCGAGGATGTTGCCTGGATTGGGGAGCATGCCTTATGATAACAGGTTGACTGAACTCGGCCTTTTCTTCTTGAAGTGACGGAGGATAAGAGGTGACCTGATACAGGTGTATAAGATAATGAGAAGCATTGATCATGTGGATAGTCAGAGGCTTTTTCCCAGGGCTGAAATGGCTAGCATGAGAGGGCATAGTTTTAAGTGCTTGGAAGTAGGTACAGAGGAGATATCAGGGGTAAGATTTTTTTATGCAGAGAGTGGTGAGTGCGTGGAATGGGCTGCCAGCGGCAATGGAGGCGGAAATGATGGGGTCTTTTAAGGGACTCCTGGAAGGACACATGGAGCTTAGACAAATAGAGGGTTTTGGGTAACCCTAGGTAATTTCTCAGGTGAAGACATGTTCAGCACAGTTTTGTGGGCTGAAGGGCCTGTACTGTGCTGCAGGTTTTCTATGTTTCTTCTCCTCTGCCATCCAATTCCTAAATGGACATTGAAACTTTGAACACCACCTCACTTTTTTTAAACATACAGCATTTCTGTTTTTGCACGTTTTAAAAATCTATTCAATATACGTAATTGATTTACTTGCTTATTATTATGTTTTATTTTATTTACTATTTTTTCTCTCTGTGCTATATTATGTATTGCATTGAACTGCTGCTGCTAAGTTAACAAATTTCACGTCACATTGCCGGTGATAAGAAGTCTGATTCTGATGCACAGAAAACAGTAGCACTTACCCTTTCAATAATTGAAGAATGAGACAAATTGATGATTAAGGCCAACAAAGGTAAGTTTGCAACGCTGGGTACAGACCCGACTTAATGAACCGAATAGCCGTCTGTTGTCCCCACAGGAAGCCTCTGTAAAGCTGCCCCGGCCATCGGAGTCTAAACACTATGTGAAGGAAACCTTGGCCTATCAAGTGCTGCCTGACTTCTGATAGAGAGTATTGAAACTTGCAGAGGTTACAGGACTCCGGTCACAAGACGCCAGAAGGTTCACAACTCCGAAGCCACCAATTCTTTGCGTCGCCAGACCCGGGGGCAAGGGGCGGGGGGTGTCGGGTGACGTACAACCTCCCGGAACTCGAACCCCAAAGCAAACGAGGACGATTAACCCCCCTCCTTGGTCGCGAATCGTGGTACAGTCCCTCACGTGATTTCCGCAGTGGCCGCGGGTTGTTGTCGCTGTCTCTTAGCGACGGAGACCATGGCGGAAGAGGAGAGGGGCTGTGCTCGGATTTAGGGACCTGACTCCCTGACAACATCACTCCCTGTCCGGTTTCTGATGGGTACAGCTGCACCAACACCCCGGACCCTTTCCTGAAGTTGTTCGATTGATAATGGAAGGAAATCATGGCCCTTGAGAGGAAAGTAATCGACTGCCTTCCTGAAATGCTGCTGTCCTAGTGATGGATTTTAAGGAAGGAAACACGTCACCTTTGCTCCATCTGGCCTTTATGTGACTCCGGTCCCATAGCAACTTCTTTGACGTTTCACACCTGTCCAAACTCTCCAGTAACACAATTAGTTCAGAGGCATTCCACTCCTGGTCCTGCTTGTGCCACTTTTTTGAACCTCGAGTTAATTAAAAAATTGCATGAAGGACAAACAGCCCACTTGACTGGCACTTTAACCACCACCTTCAAGCTTCTGTCCTTTCACCATCCAATGCAATACAAATTGCACCATGGTAACTAACAAAGGTTTCTTAAAAACATTTCCCAAACTTGGACCATCAGAGCAGCAGGCGCCTGGGAAATCTACCTGCAACGATAATCATCAGATATGTTTGCATTTTCAGATAATAACATTGTCAGTTAATGAAAGGATTACTTCAGCTGTATAACAGAACATAGATAGCCTACAGCACAATACAGGCCCTTCGGCCCACAAAACTGTGCCGAACATGACCTTACTTTAGAAATTACTGCTGGTTACCCATAGCCCTCAGCCCTCTATTTTTCTAAGCTCCATGTACCTATCCAGGAGCCTCTTAAAAGACCCTATCGCATCCGCCTCCACCACCATTGCCGGGAGCCCATTCCACACACACACCACTCTCGGCGTAAAAAATGTATCTCTGACATCTCAGCACCTACCTGTTTCAAAGGGACAGATATCATACCAGTGCCCAAGAAGAGCAGAATGAGCTACTTAATGACATTTGTCTAGTAGCACTCACATCTACGGTGATGAAGTGCTTTGAGAGGTTGGTTACGGCTAGAATAACTCATATTAGCAAGGACCTGGACTCTCTGCAATTTACCTATCGCCAGAATAGGTCTACAGCAGATGCTATCTCACTAGCTCTTTATGGGGCCTTAGATCATCCAGACAGTATTAATGCTTACGTCAGACTGCTGTTTATTCACTACGGTTCAGTGTTTAATACAATCATTCCTACTGGTCTGTTTAAAAAGCTCCAAAACCTTGGCCTCTTTATCTCCCTCTGCAACTAGATCCTCAACTTCCTCTCCGAAAGACCACAGACTGTGCAGATGGAAAATAACATCTCCGCCTCGCTAATAATCAACACCGTCATACCTCAAGGATGTGTGTTTTGCTCACTGCTCTACTCCCTCTACACTCATGACAGTGTGACTTCGGCACAGCTCAGATGCTATATATAAATTTGCTGACGACAAAACTATTGTTGGCAGCATTTCAGATGATGACAAGAAGGCATACAGGAGCAAGATAGAGTGGTGTTACAGCAACAACCTTGCACTCAGTGTCAGTAAGTCCAAAGTATTGATTGTGAACTTCAGAAAAGGTAAGCTGAGGGAACATACACCAATCATCTTTAAGGGATCAGAAGTGGAAAAAGTAGCAATTTCAGGTTTCTGGGTGTCAACACCTCGAAGATCAACATATTGATGTAGTTACAAAAAAGGCATGATAATGGCTATATTTCATTAGGTGTTTGAGGAGAATTGGTATGTCACCAAGGACACTCCCAAATTTCTACAGATGTGTTATGGAGAGCATTCTATCTGGCTGCATCATTGGCGGGGGGGCGGGGGGGGGCACTGCACAGGATCGAAATAAACTGCAGAAAGTTGTAAACTCTGTCAGATCCATCATGGGCACAAGCCTCCCCAGCATCCAGGACATCTTCAAGGAGCGATGCCTCAGAAAGGCAGCGTCCATCATTAAGGGCCCCCATCACACAGGACATGCCCTCTTCTCATCGCTACCATCGGGGAGGAGGAACAGGGGTCTAAGCACTTCTTACGGTAATTCACAGTTTTAATTAATATGTTTTGCAAAATATTGCTGCTGCATAACAACAAATTTCATGACATTTGCCATTCATATTAAACCAGATTCTGAAGATTCAGGCTATTTGGCCCATTGAGTCTGCTCTGCTATTCAAACATGTCTGATTTATTTTCCCATTTTCCTGCCTTCTTCCCATAGCCTTTGACATCCTTAATAATCAAGAACCTATCAAGCTCCACTTTAAATATGCACAATCTCTTGGCCTCTAAAGCTGTCTGTGGCAATGAATTCCACAGATTCACCAACTTCTGGCTAAAGAAAGTGAATTGAATTGAATTAACATTATTTCTTCCATCCTTCACATATATGAGGAGTAAAAACCTTTACGTTATGTCTCCATCTAAATGTGCAATGTAATTTATGATAAATAGAACAATCAATGTAATATCGAGTACACTCGTATCAGCGTGAGTTCATCGGTCTGATGGCCTGGTGGAAGAAGCTGTCCTGGAGCCTGTTGGTCCTGGCTTTTATGCTGTGGTACCGCTTCCCGGATGGTAGCAGCTGGAATAGACTGTGGTTGAGGTGACTCGGGTCCCCAGTGATCCTACGGGCCATTTTTACACACCTGTCCTTGTAAATGTCCTGAATCATGGGAAATTCACATCTACAGATGCGCTGGGCTGTCCGCACCACTCTTTGCAGAGTCCTGTGATTAAGGGAGGTACAGTTTCCACACCAGGCAGTGATGCAGCCAGTCAGGATGCTCTCAACTGTGCCCCTGTCGAAAGTTCTTCTGATTTGGGGGCCCATACCAAACTTCCTCAACCATCTGAGGTGAAAGAGGTGCTGTTGTGTCTTTTTCACCACACAGCTGGTGTGCACAGATCACGTGAGGTCCTCAGTGATGTGGGTGCTGAGGAACTTGAAGCTGTTGACCTTCTCAACCCCAGATCCATTGAGGTCAATGGGGGTTAGCCCGTCTCCATTCCTCCTGTAATCCACAACCAGCTCCTTTGTTTTTGCGACAGTGAGGGAGAGGTTGTTTTCTTGACACCACTGTGTCAAAGAGATGACTTCTTCCCTGTAGGCCACCTTGTTATTGTTTGAGATAAGGCCAATCAATGTAGTGTCATCGGCAAATTTAATTAGCAGATTGGAGCTGGGGGAGGCGATACAGTCATGGGTGTACAGGGAGAACAGGGGGACACAGTATGCAGCCCTGAGGGGCTCCTGTATTGAGAGTCAGAGGGTTGGAGGTGAGGGAGCCTATTCTTACAACCTGCTGGCGATCTGACAGTAAGTCCAGGATCCAGCTGCGCCAGGCAGGGTCAAGGCCAAGGTCTCTGAGCTTCTTATCGAGCCTGGATGGAACTATAGTGTCGAATGCTGAACTGTAGTCCAAGAACAGCATTCTCACAAAAGCACCCTTCTTCTCCAGATGTGCAAGGACGGTATGTAGAGCAGTGGCTATTGTGTCAACTGTCGATCAGTTGTGTCTGTAGGCAAAGTGTAGTGGGTCCAGTTTGGGTGGCAGCAAGCTGCAGATGTAATCCTTGACCAGCCTCTCAAAGTATTTGTTTATTATTGAGGTGAGTGCGACAGGACGCCAGTCGTTCAGGCATGTTACCCTGGTCTTTTTGGTGCAGGGACAATGGTGGATAATTTGAAGCAGGAGGGCACTCTACACTGGGAGAGGGAGAGAACAGAAATGTCTGTAAACACACCTGCCAGTTGTGCTGTGCACATCCTGAGTACTCGCCCTGGGATGACATCTCGTCCCGCAGCCTTGCGACTGTCCACTCGTTGGAAACATCTGCATACCTCAGCCTCAGAGATGACCAGGTTGCAGGTTGTAGCAGTGGCTTTCCTCGGAGGCTCAGAGTTAGCGACATCGAACGTAGCATAAAAGCAATTGAGCTCATTTGGGAGAGAGGTCGCGATGTGGGCGGCACCACAATGTTTGGCTTTGAAGTCTGTGTTGGTATGCAGCCCTCACCACAAGTCACGTGTGCTATTCATTGTGAATCTTGACTCAATCCTTTCCCTACGTTGTTGTTTCGCAGCCTTGATAGCTTCCTTCCTCATCTCTGTTCTAAAGGGATGTCCTTCTGTTCTGAGGCTGTGCCCTCTGGTCCTAGACTCTCTCACTGTTGGAAATATTCTCTCCACATCCACTCTATCTAGGCCTTTCAATATTTGGTAAATAAAATTTGGTATATCAAAGCAATATTTTCATAGAACTATGGAAAGCTAGTGAAGATCTAGATGTGGTAGGTCACCAGTGAAAGAAACTATAATTGTGTGGAATAATCATGCCTACTTGGAATTAAATAGAAAATTATACTGGGCCAACAACAAATGAATAGATATGACTGGACGATGAAAGGAGGATCTGATTAGTATAAAGGTGAATGAGAAGTTGTGCATGCATTTTGAGTAATTCGAGAGGAATCTTGATAGCTATAGGTTTGATAGTTGGCAATATTGTTACTCTATAATATTCCTGTAAGATGGCAGCAGCCTCAGCGGGTATATCCAATGGTGTAATTAGAACATATTTCAGTACAGCACAGGAGCCATAATGTTATGCTAAACCAAATAAATTAGTAATCAAATGGTCAACTATGCTTACCCAATGTCCATATCCTTCCATTTTCTTCACATTCAAGTGCGTACCTAAATGTCTCTTAAAAGTCCCTGATGTATCTGCCTCCACCACCACCCCAGGATGCACATTCCTGGCACCCAGCACTGTGTAAATATAAAACTTGCCCTCATATCTCCTTTGAAAATACCTATTCTCAACTTAAATGCATGCCCTCTGGTATGAAACATTGCAACCTGTTGAAATAAGATAAGATACTGCCCGTTTACTGTATCTATGTCTCTCATAATCTGATAAACCTCTGTCAGATGTCCCTCAGCCTTTGCAACTCCAGAGAAAACAACCCAAGTTTGTCCACCTCTTGTTATAGCACGTGCTCTCTAATCCAGGCAGCATCCTGGTAAACCTCTTCTGCACCCTCTCCAAAGCCTTGACATCCTTCCTATAATGGGGTGACCAGAACTGTGTAGAATATTCCAGATGTTGTCTAACTACAGTTTTAAGAAGCTGTATCATAAATCTCCTGACTTTTAAACTCAGTGCCTCAACTAATAAAGGCAAACATATCATATCCTTTCTTAACTACCCCTTCAACCTGTGTAGCCACTTTCACTGACCCCAAGACCCCTCTGATCATCAACAGTGTTAAGGGTCTTGCCTTTAATAGTGCACTACCTCTAAAGGTGCAACATTTCACATTTGGTCAGATTAAACTCCATCTGCCATTTGTCCACCCATATCTGCAACTGATCTATATCTGCTGTATTCTTTGCCAGTCATTTACACTTTTTACGGCACCATCACTCTTCATATCACTTGCAAACTTACTAACCAACCCATCTACATTTCCATCTGGGTCATTTATATCTATCACAAACAGCAGAGGTCCCAGTCCAGATTCCTTTGGAACACCACCAATGACAGACCCCCAGCTAGAATAAGTCCCTTAGACCACCATGCTCTGTTTTCTATGGGCAAGCCTGTTCTGAATCCAAATACCCAATTCACTATGGATCCCATGCATCTTAATCTTCTGGATGAACTTCCCATGAGGTATCTTGTCAAACGCCTTACGAGAATCTGTGTATACAACATCCACAGCTCTACCTTCGTCAATCACCCTCATCACCTCATCAAAAAACTCAGTTAAGTTCCAAAGACATGACTTGCCCCACACAAAGCCCTGTTGGCTCTAGCTAATTAGGGCAGGATTTCAAATGTTCATAAAATCTATCCCCAAGAATTCTCTCCAGTAACTCCCCTACCACTGAAGTGAGATTCACCAGTCTATAATTTCCAGGATTGTCTCTTGTTCCCTTCTTGAATAATGGAGCAAAATTAGCTGTCGGCCAGCCCTCTAGGACCTTGCTTGTGGCTAGAGAGGCAAAAAAATATTGGTCAAGGCCCCGGAATCTCTTCACTTGTCTCTCTCAATAATGTGGAGTATCTTCCATCAGGCCCTGGGATGTATCCACCTTGATGCTCTTTAAGAGATCCAACACTATCTCCTCCTTTATTTTGCAATGCCCCAGCATTTCTAGAAAGTATTAATATTCTCAGCACTAATCTCCCTATCCACCACCTCCTTCTCTTTGGTAAATATTGATGTAAAGTACTCATTAAAGACCTCACCCATATCCTTTGCATCATTATCTTTCTTTCTTTTTAAATCTTTTTATTGAATAAGTATACAAAAAGGTAAGCCATATAGACACTAATACACTGTTAGAATATAATAAAATTACAGAAGATATTAATACAAAAAAAAATACTACAATGTAATTTAAACATAACATACCAAGGTAACATGATAGTATACTAATTTTTATATATATATCAATAGAGAAAAGGAAAAAAAAACCCCCCAAAAAAACCCACCGTGCAACTAACTAAAAGCAAAGCAAAGCAATGGGCTAACTTGAAACCAAACAGAGTTAAAAAACTTAAAATCACGTCCTCAATCCCGACCTCCATTAAAAACAGTAAAAAAAACAAGAAGGGTATATATTACATTAAATGAAAATATTGAATAAAAGATCTCCAAGTCTGTTCAAATTTAAATGAGGAGTCATAAAGATTGCTTCTAATTTTCTCCAAATTCAAGCATAATATCGTCTGAGAAAACCAAAAAAAGGTAGTTGGAGCATTAAGCTCTTTCCAATGTTGTAAGATACATCTTTTCGCCATTAAAGTAAGAAATGCAATCATTCTACGGGCTGAAGGGGAAAGGTTACTGGAAATTTTAGGTAGTCCAAAGATAGCAGTAATAGGGTGAGGAGAGATATCTATATTCAATACCTTGGAGATAATATTAAAAATGTCTCTCCAAAAAGTTTCCAGAGTAGGGCAAGACCAAAACATATGAGTTAAAGAGGCTATCTGCCCTGGACATCTATCACAAAAAGGATTAATATGAGAATAAAAGCGCGCTAACTTATCTTTGGACATATGTGCTCTATGAACAACTTTAAATTGAATTAGGGAATGTTTAGCACAGGTAGAGGAAGTATTGACTAATTGTAAAATCTGCCCCCAGTCATCCACAGAAATGATAAACCCCAATTCCTGTTCCCAATCTACCCTAATCTTATCAAATGGAGCTTTCCTGAGTTTCATAATAATATTATAAATCATAGCCGATGCACCTTTCTGACATGGATTAAGGTTAATTATAGTATCTAAAATGTATGTAGGAGGAAGCATTGGAAAGGAAGAAAGTATAGTACTTAGGAAATTTCTAACTTGTAGATATCTAAAAAAATGTATTCTTGATAAGTTAGATTTATTAGATAATTGTTCAAAAGACATAAGGGAACCATCTAAAAATAAATCCAAAAACCGTGAAATACCCTTAGTCTTCCAAATTTGAAAAGCACGATCCGTAAAAGAGGGAGGAAAAAATATGTTACCTAAAATAGGAATCGCTAACCCAAATTGATTAAGATCAAAAAATTTTCTGAATTGAAACCAAATACGTAAGGTATATTTAACTATCGGGTTAGACACCTGTTTAAGGCGTTTCAAATCAAAAGGAAGAGAGGAACCTAAAATAGAGCCAAGTGTAAAACCCTGAACAGATTGTAATTCCAATGCTACCCATTTAGGAATGGATAGTATATCCTGGTCAAGTAACCAGAATTTCATATGTCGAATATTAATTGCCCAATAATAAAATCTAAAATTAGGTAATGCTAAGCCTCCATCTCTCTTAGCTTTCTGCAAATGTATTTTACCCAGTCTCGGGTTTTTATTCTGCCAAATAAATGAAGAAATTTTAGAGTCGACTTTGTCAAAAAAAGATTTTGGAACAAAGATTGGTAATGCCTGAAATATATATAAAAATTTTGGCAAAAAAAACATTTTAACTGCATTAATACGACCAATCAAAGTTAAATATAAAGGAAACCATTTAGATGAAAGTTGAATAATATGGTCTATTAATGGTAAAAAGTTAGTCTTAAATAAATCTTTGTATTTACAAGTAATTTTAATCCCAAGATATGAAAAATAATTATTAATCAATTTAAATGGAAATTTATAATATAAGGGAAGTTGTTTATTAATCGGAAAGAGTTCACTCTTACTAAGATTTAATTTATAACCTGAAGAAAGACCAAATTGTGCTAATAGCTCTAAAACAGCCGGGATGGATTTTTGGGGATTAGAAATATATAAAAGTAAATCATCAGCATAGAGTGATATTTTATGGGACTTTAAGCCCCGAGTTATCCCAGTAATATTTGGAGATTCTCGAATGGCAATTGCAAGAGGTTCTAATGCAATATCAAATAATAAGGGACTAAGAGGACAACCTTGTCGAGTACCTCGAAAAAGAGGGAAAAAAGGTGAACTTAAAGAGTTAGTATGGACCGAGGCCACAGGAGAATGATATAACAGTTTAATCCTGTGAGGCTAAGCACAACTCCAATGCCATATTTAAGTTTGCAGTGATACCACCGTCTTTGGCCAAATCAAAGGTCGTGAGTTCATGATGTTTCCTCCATGTTCTGACAGTCGAAGCGAACATAGAAGGCATTGACCTCATCTGGAAGCTAAGCCCTATTGACACCTGTGTCATTCGATTTCTATTGTGCTTTGTTATATTTATTGAGAATGTCTGCAAGAAAATGAATCTTAGGATTGTATATAGTGATGTATCATGATATATAGTGAAATATTTACTTTGAACTGTTTAGAGCAAGCATATTCCAATTACAATTACGATTCGAAGAGAGAAGTAACGTTACCACATGTTTAGGATATTGAAAATAGTCAAATTGTAGGCTTATGAGTTAATTTCATAACTAATACATTAACTGTAAAGTAATATGCATATGTAAGATCCACAAAATAAACTTCTAAACTATATTAGTACTAATGACCTTAATATATTTTGATAACACAATACTTTGAAAAACCAGAATTAAGGTATATAAGATTTTAACACTTTCACTAGCAGATATTACAACAAAAACTACATGCAAAATGGTGAGAAAAGTATTGAAATCATATAATTTGATTTCATAACACAAATAAGGTTGTGATATTCACTACAGATGAAGTTGGAGTTTGGCAACTTGCCCAGAGGCAAATTTGGTAGAAACGTGTCAGAACACCATGTGTATTAGTTGGACAAATCAATTACGATTTGTTAGGAAATAATTTTTCAGGAACCATCTTTATCTTTAATGCAATAGATCAATAATCTGCACACAACACTTATTTTTTTTTTAGGAATTGTTCCTCCACCTGGTTTCAGTCTTATGAATCTTGACCATCTGTAATGATATTTCACCCATATTGATAGTCTTTATGGTCTCCTCAAAATGAATCAGAGCACATCATTGTGAAAAACACTGCATTGTGATCAATATATTAATTAAATAGAATGCATTTGTAATGTTATACACAAATCTTACTTTGCCTAAATGTTTTAAGAACTTAAGGGCATATGTTTGAACACAATTAACAGATTAGAGTTGTATACATGTAAAACTAATGGAAGCAAACTGAGAAACCTGTATAGAGGTAGATTTGGCTGTATTTTCCACTGAAATGTTCTATTGCTATGGTTACAGATTGATTTGGTTGCTAGGAAACAATGTTGAAGCTCACCCATTTTAAACTTTCTAAGGGAGCTGTGCAGAATATTCGTGCAAGTGAAAGGTTTAATTTTGAATCGTAGCTAGTTTAAAGCTTTGAAAATATAACATAATAATAATATGCAGAAATATAAAATGATGCACTGAATTCCAAAAGACACAGAATATACTTGTTTCACAAATATTGTAGAAATGATACAACATGAGTTTATATGTGGAGTACTTTCAGGATTCAAAAAATTGCACTTGGTAGACAGTTGGTTAGTTATCAAAAAAAAATTGAACACCACTTTGCCTAAATGTACAAAAAATTAGAGCATGTTCTAACTAAGCTCTATTACCTAAGGTCATCATGTTTGTTTCCATCTCTTTCAGCCTCCTGTTACAAATCTCAAGATGCCTACAGGATTGCTCTCAGTAGTGGAATCAATACTATTGTATTTCTTAGCCAAGCTCATTTGTGAAAGTGAAATACAGTATGTGTATGGCTCTGTCCTAACTTGCTTCAGGATGAATCACATCCAATTACTTCTACCCTTTTACTCTGTTGCAGATAAATCCATCAAGGCATTTTCAAGGTTTGCCCAAAAGGGCACAGTAACTGGTGAGACCTTCAGAGGACAACAGTGGCACATCTGTGTGTCCAACTACAAAAGAAAAATACTTCAGATGCTGGAAATAGGAAATAGAGCAGAAATTGCTGTAAATACTCAGGAGCTCAGCCAGCATTTGTGAACAAAATAAATTAAGGTACAAGTGGGAGGGCACTGATACTGTGACCAGTTGAATCTTTCCAGCACCTTCTGTTTATATTTTGCAGTAGTAATCTTTATAATTATTATTCAATCATTATAATTATTATTATTCAACACACATTGTACATAAACACTTAAATCAAGCCACTATTATTTTTATCATCATATAAGAATAGATGGTTCTTATCTACTGGTGGAAAGGCTTTTTAATATTTTAGATATAGCTTCACATGGTCAATGACCATCAGATATGCAAAATATCTGTGGAAAAATTACAATATTTGAATGTCTTGAGATAGAACATATGACAGTTCCATTCACAATTCCTCAGACAATGAAGCAAAACCTCAAAGCTTTGGGTACCAAGTAGCAAATTACATTTGTAGTCCCCCATTGCAAAATATTATTTCCTGGGCTTGACCTGTGGTGCATTTCAATGTGAAATATTAAAACGTATTTAATGAAGGAGTTCTTCATGGCACTGTCCTCAGCATTAAAACAATTGATCACATTATAAACCTGAACGTTAATTACCACTTTACAAGAAATTTAGTGACTTCCATGAGCTGAGATTCAATACCATTCATAGATTTCTAATTTGATTAGCTATTTTAATTTGATTTTCTTACACTCAAAGTTCTTTAATGATGATTGAGTATAACCTTACTCTCCTTCAAAGCATTTTCTGCCACAGGACCTTCAGCCGCTCAACATTGAAATGAAGAGTATTGAAAATATTAAGTCTGTCATTACATACATATGTTCATCTACATTTTCGTCAACACCACAACTTTAATTTAATGAAAAACTGGAACTCTCTAAGTGCTGTTTTTAATTTTCACAGTGAGATGTGCCTCAAGCTCATGAAATAATTGTTCAGGTTTTATTAATTTACTTAAGTTAGATAGCTCTTGAGCAATGATAGTCTGTTACAAATCAATATAATTTATTGGAAAATGTGTGGAGTTGAGTTCAATGAATACAGGATGCATAATATGCAAAATGTAGCTCTTTCTGAAGCAATTTCCAGAAAACTAAGAAACACAGTCATTCTATTGAACGAAGTAAAACTTCTCAGCATCAGAGCAATTTCCTTTTTCACTTTAACATAGAATATCTTAAAGTTTTAATTTGAATTCAGATTATTAATGAGTAAATAACAAAGACTGCTCTGAGAACTCTAAGTGTTATGAATACATTAAGTTCCAGATACCTATATATTTGTATCCAAGGTACATCCAGTTGAGAGTAATCAAACTGTAGTGATAGTAAGAGACTTTCCAAAATTTGAGAATCAGTGAATGACAAGCATGGCTCTTGGGGTAAGCATGACTGAGGAGAAGGCAGAAAAAGGGTCCTGTTAACAATGCTTTGAAAAAACAAATGCATTGTACTTACTATCTGTGATAGCAAGGGGGAAAAGCTGTAATGAAGACAATGCAACTGAGACATTAACACTCAGTTGTGATAGTGATTGGCAAGTCTATAATTAGAAGGATAGATGACACCCTCCATATCCTTGAACAAGGTCATAAGAGTGCTTTGCCAATGTTAGGGTAATGGATTTCTCAAGGCTGCTGCTGGGGAGGAAGAGACAATACAGTTAAAATGAGGCTAAAGGACTTGTGTGCAAATGAGTTCCTTTCAAGGGACACTGCACTGGCTGGTATTGGGACAGAAAGTTATTACACTGATGGAGTGGACTCTATCTGGATCAACGTGACACCATGTGTAGGGAGTTGAGAAAGGAGTAAAAATAAGTAAAATGTTCACTTGATGCTCAGAAGTGCTGCTTTGTTGCTACTTTTATGTTCACGAAGCAGGAAAGACCGTAAGACCAGAATTAGGCCTTTTGGCCTATCACTTCTATTCCATCATATTGATTTATTATCCCCCTCAACTCCATTCTCCTGCCTTCTCCCCATCACCTTTGACACCCTTACTAATCAAGAACCTATCAACCTCCTCTTTAAATATATCCAGTGGCTTGGACTCCACAGCAGTCTGCAGCAATGAATTCCACAGATTCTGGCTAAATAAGTTCTAAAGGGATGTTCTGAAGCTTTGCGTTCTGGTCCTAGACACTGAAAAGGAGACAATGGAAAGTATAAAACAGAAAGAGGACAATTTTATTGCATTAATTCATAGAATATAGATATGCCAGTATTTATCTGGGAATCTAATTTGAAATCGTATTTCTGACTAATGCAGAGACTGAAGGTTTAAGCTTTCAAAAGCAACAGGATTATTCTGTATGTGTTTCTTTGCCAGCTCCAGTCAGGTTATCCACTTAAAAACAGAGAGTATGTAATTCTTTTATAATATCTCAATTCAAATGATTCAAAGGATTCAAAGGTTCATTTATTATCAAAGTATATAACTCTGAGATTCTTCTTCTCCAGATAGCCACAAAAACAATTTTAAAAAGAACAGCAACATGATCATCAACTCCCAAAACCCCTTCCCTTGCACAAAAAGCAATAAGAACATAATACCCCTCTCCCCACACAAAATAACGAATAACACAACAGGAACATTGACACTCCCCCCAAATCCCCTCCTCTGGCATGAAACACAAAAAGAACATCGGCTTCCAAATACCCCTCTTCCTGCACAAAGAAACTAACAAAAAAAAAGCAACACTGATGCCAGACACCCTGCCTCCCCACACAGAACACCACAAGAATATCGACCCCCAAATCCTCCTCCTCCACCCAAAACCAAATGAGAAAGAATGGGTGGAAAAAAACAGAATTTAAAAAAAACTTTAAGACTGAAAATAGTCCATGGTTCATTGTCCAACACCATATCAATGTTCAAAGTGCAGAAAACCTCAGTAAAATAGACATATCATAAATGACATTGTATACTGTAGAGACATTATTATTCATATGAAAAATGAGACTGAATGCTCATATCATAGTCTTTTGCAGACAACTTACATGTGATTGATTCAAAAAATAATTATTTCTCAGCACTATTAATTATTACTACATAATAGTTTAAATCTAATTAAGTTGGTGTTAATACCATTTATTTCTCTTTTGTTAGAATAAGGAAAAACAACATTAATTTCTCGTCTCATTGTGTTAGATGGTACAATGAATTGTGAGGGGGATGCAGAGGCACTTCAGGGAGCCTAAACAAACCAAACCAAAATGGGGAGATAGCAAATTGAAAATAATATGGAAAATGTTTGGTGGAATAAATAGAATGCAGGTTGAAATGAAATGGTTAAAGATGAAAATAAGTTGGCATTTAGAAAGTTATGGTTGTCTTGCAAACAAGCTACTAAAATTTAATGTTGAAGAGAAACAAACAATTAGGAAAGTAAATAATATACTGGCCTGTACGCAGTGGATCTCTAAATCGTCCAGATGAGGGGTTTTGAACCAAAATGTCAACAAACCCTTACCTCACAACAGATGCTGCTCGACCAGCTGAGTTTCTTCAGGTTATTTGTTATGTAAGTAAAGATGTCTTGCTGAAATTACATAGGGGCTGGTGAGGTTGCCCATCAATATTGCATACAACTCTGGTGTCCCTACCCAAGCAAGGATATTCTTATGATAGAGGGAGCTCTAATAGAGTAGATACAGGGACAATATTTTCCTTGGCTGGGATAGCTGTAATCAGGGGCCATGGTCTCAAAGTTAGGGAATTAACTATTCTGAACAGAGTGGGAAAACACTGCATTACCCAGAAGTGCCTTTCCATAATAAAACCCTCTTTTTCAATAAGGGTTTAATATGAGCATTTCTCCAGTTTTCTGGATTCACCCACATATTTAATGCAATTTGGAAGATTAGACCAACACAATTTTCATCTTCCCCCACAAACCTAAAACACATCTTCACTGGAATTGGTGAGTTACCTGGTTTAAATTCTGACGGTTTTCCCTAATAGTTCCATGTTCTCAAGGATATGCAGTTTTAGTGTGACTGCAGACTTACCTTCTTTGTTCACAACCCTGAAGATCCAAATGAGTAACAGAGTCTCACTTGTTCAATGCTCCAAAAGCTAGCACATGCATCAAAGAAAGGGTGAATAACTTCACTCTCCACCCGCATGGCTGGGGTTACTAATGCATGACTGATTATTAACATCAAGCATTTCATAAATTACTAGTAGTATCATCTGTTGAAAGCAAACTCTGATTACCACAAGTGTTTGGCTGATATAGGAGTGTTAAGTTACAAATGATGTGCTGACCTGGCAGCTGGAATTCTGAATGTGCATTTTTTATAAAGCTGCGTACTTAATACTTATTAATTTAACCATGAGTATATATTTGTTCAAGTCTGTTATGTAACCATCTACACAGTTTTGTAATATGATTTGTAATTAATAAAGTGTTTTCCTTGATGATATGGCATGACAAGAGTATTTCATTCATGATCTTAAAAACAACCTAATTAAAGTGTTGCAAGTTCAAAGTTTAAATGAAATCTATTATCAAAGTATGTATATGTCACTACATAGATTCTTTTTTTGCAGGTATTCATGATAGCACATAGAAATATAATAGTCAATGAAAAACCACACACAAGACTGACAACCAACCAATATTCAGGGAAGACAAACTGCGTAAATAAAAAAAAATCCCACACAAATAATAATAAACAAATAAACGTAAATCAATCATTCTGAGAACACGAGTTGTGGAGTTCTTGAAAGTGAGTCCATAGATTGTGTAGTCAGTTCAATGTTGAGGTGAGTGAAGTTATCCACACTGGCTCAGGAGCCTGATGGTTGGAGTTCCTGAACCTGGTGGTGTGGAACCTACGGCTCCTGTACCTCCTTCCTGATGGCAGCAGCAAGAAGAGAATATGGCCTTGATGATGGATGAATCTATTTTGAATAAAAGTTGTTGATAGGGCATTCTATTAATATAAATAGTTGCAAAATTCCTGAGGCCATTGAGCAATTTGACCATGACCAAAATAAAGAGCCAAATCAAAAGATTAAAGATAACACATTCAAGTTTACCACTAAGAAAACAACTTAGCCCTCATTCTAATTAAATTTATCCTATGAGAGAAACAGGTTTCATTTGAATTGAAATATCAAGCACAATCTCATTAAATGGAGATAGCCATCATTCACATATGTTCTGGGTTGGATCAAATAAATCAGTTTATTGTAACATGTACCAAGGCGTAGTAAAAAAAAACTTGTTTTGCGTGGCATTCATGCAGATCATATCATGACAACGGTGCACTGAGGTGGCAGAACATGAAGCAGTTCAGAGTGCAGAATAATGTGTTACACAATAACATGCAAGGCCACAACAAGGTAGCTAGGTTAAGAGTCCAATTTATTGTACTAAGAATCAAATATTCTTACAATAGTCAGACAGCAACTGTCCTTGAGCCTGGTAGTAGGTTCATTCAGACTTCTGTATTTTCAGTGTGACCTAAAACACTCGAAAATTTCTAGATGTACTGTGGAGAGCATTCTGTTTGGCTGCATCAGCACCTGGTATGGGGGGTGGTGGTGAAGGGGTGGCTACCGCACAGGATTGAAGCTGCAGAGAGTTGTAAAATTAGCTCCATCATGAGTACCAGCCTCCGCAGTATCCAAGACATCTTTAAGGAGTGGTGCCTCAAAGAAGTGTTTTCTTTTCATTGTTACCATCAGGAAGGAGTACAGAAGTCTGAAGGCACACACGCAGCAATTCAGGAACAGCTTCTTCCCCTCTGCCATCTGATTTCTGAATGAACATTGAATCCGTGAACATTACCTCACTACTTTTTTTATTTCTGTTTTTGCACTACTTATTTAACAATTTAATATACATATATTATGTATATTACATAATTCAGTTTTTTCTCTATATTTTTCATGTATTGCATAGTACTGCTGCTGCAAAGTTAAACTTCACAAGGTATGCCCGCGATAACAACCTGATTCTGATGGGAAGGGACAGAAGAGACAATGTGCAGGGTGGATAGGTCTTTGATCATACTGACTGCTTTACCAAGGTGTTGAGAGGTGTAGGCCATGGAAGGCAGGCAGGTTTCCATGATATGCATTAAGCGAAGATGTCACATATAAATTAAACTTAAGATAACCACTGCTTGGTGGTTGAGGAGAACAGGGCCCTGCACTTTTGCATAGAATCTGGTATGTATTCAGGGAGTTCTGAAATACAAGAAACTAATCTTCAATTAAAGACTTACAACTTTATACAGAAATAAAATATTATCTTTTTTATTGGATTCTAACAAATAAAAAGATGAAAAGAAAGCACAACTGCAAATTGCAGAATAAAAGGCTTCTCACATTTCAAAATCACTTAAAATCCAAGAGCTGAGTTCTCTGTATACTGTGTCAAAGAATAAAAATAGATCAATTAAACGCTAAATGAGATAATTCACCTAAACAGCTACTATAACAGCAACTGCCTCTGTTTCATTTACAAATGTTGAAAAGAACACAGATAGCATTGTATTTCAGATTTATTTAGAAAGCAACTCTTAACTTCATACTACATTTCTATTTTCAGTCATATTTCACCATTAAATGTCTCTCAAAAATCATTGCACTTACATAGTTCTTGCTATAAATCAATTATTTTAGTAAAGAAAGCACATTCTGCTCTTTTTTTTGTCTATTAAATTTCAGGCTGATACTACATCAGGTTCCATTAAAAAACATAGTGAAATTCGCCAAATTATGAACATTCTGAACTGCCCACTATGTGGTTCTTGAAAAGGTTACACTTAATTTAGAATACTTATTGGTACTGTTCACTGATGACAGGTATAGCCTTTTAAGGCATGTTCCCCTTGGAAGCCAGACTGCGGTGGAGGAAATGGGAGCAGCAGGGGAGATGTTCTACATTTTACAGACCAGAATGACTAAGTCCCAGAGCAGGAGAAAAGCAACAAGCAAGGAGAGGTGTCTTCTGAGCCAAGATAGCAGGTAGAAGATCAGCTAAGCTACCATTAACAGGGGACAGTTTTAGTCAGGAATGAGGATCCGTAAATCATAGAGTAATGCTGGGAGAAAATTCATGGACTGACCAGATATTTCAAGATGAGTTCTTTTCTTGGCTCCCTCTCACAAACAGAAACATGATTTACCTCACCCTCTCCATACTACTGATATTCTATCTCTTCTGCTCCTCAAATTAAAGGTCAAGCCTCCAAGGGAATAAGGTACTTCGATGATATTCTTCATTTCTATTTAGGAAAATCTGGCAAGGAAACAGGCCATTAACACATGAAATAACTGTTAACCATCTTCTCAATCAGAGGTTCTCAACCTGAGGCCCATGGACCCCTTGCTTAAAGGCATTGGTCCACAGCATAAAAAAAAGTGGGGTTCCCTGCTCTAGATAGAGGGGTCACCAAATTCCAAATCACTTAAAGCATTTACACAATATAAGCTGACCCCTATAAATCTTCCACTGTGATTACTTTATACCATTTGATTTGTTTCAGTATGACCATAAAGGTGTTCCTGCCAGACTGTAGCAACTACTGAGCATACAATATGTTGGAGAAACTCAGCAGGCCAGGAGGCATCTATGGAGAGGAATAAACAGTTGACGTTTTGGGCAGAGACCCTAATGCATCAGTTTTTATGAAGGGTCTCAGCGTGTAACATCAAATGTTTATTCCTCTCCATAGATGCTGCCTGACCTACTGAGTTTCTCCAGCATTTTCTGTGTATTATTCTGGATCTCCAGCACCAGCAGAATCTCTTGTAATTACAACTGCACTCCATTTTGTTTTTGCTGTTTATCTCCTCCTCAGAAAAATCAGGGAGAACAGGAGAAAACACTGGAGGGAAAAGAGGTCAAAGAGGCTGAGAATGTCCTTGAAGAGCTCAGTGGCCCTGAGACACCAAGATATACCTCGGACTGGAAGAAGGTGCACTATGGGGTGCCAAGTGCAATGGATAAGAGACTAAGTTATGGGATGTGTCACTAGGCGATGCAACAATCATGCATGGGTTGCAATGTGGCACCAAGTGAGGAAACATCCAGCATGAGAGTTTAGTCATAAGATTTCAGCAAAGCAATCTTGATTCTGCAACCACACTGTCACAGAGAACTCAGGTAAGGACCACAAATGGGAAGTTTTTATGACAAGGATGCCAAGAAAATTATTAATGAACTGCTAGGTCTTCCTCACTGAATGCACATAATGGCATGGAGTGTAGAGGAGTTCTGGCTCTTGCAGCAGAAAAAATGACTTCCACTTACTTCTGTTGAGATTTGATTACCAATCAGAGAGTCATAGAGGACTACAGCAAATAAAAAGGACATTTGGCCCATCTAGTCCATGCCAACCTGTTTTTCTGCCTAGTCCCATCTACCCACACCAGGATGATACCACTGTATACCCACCTCATCCACATACTTATAAAAAACTTATCTTAAAAGTTACAACTGAACTTGCATCTACCACTTCCACTGGCGGCTCACACTACCCTCTGAGTGAATGAGTTCCCCCTCAGGTTCCCCTCAAGTTTTCCATTTGTCAGTCTTCACCCATGTCCTCTAGTTCTAGTTTCACTCAACCTCAGAGGAAAAAGCCTAAATGTTATCTTATCTATATCCCTCATAATTTTGTATACCTCTCTAAGATCTCCACTCATTTTCCCATACTTCGGGGGGGGGGTGGGGGGGATAAAGTTCTAATCCATTCAAGCTTTCCTGGTAAATAAGGTCCTAAAGTCCCAGCAACATCCTTGTAACACAGTCCACCACACCGTGTTCCTGATTCCACGACAATTGTGAAACAGCAGACAAAGCCTCACTGCTCCTACACAAGTGTAATCTACAGATCTCTTTGCACATGGAACCTGGGTGAAGCTGGAAAAGAACAGGAATACATCACCAGTGAACTGCTCTCTGCCCTTCATGAGCAGTGAGATGTTACCTGCAAGCAAATTGCTCTTCCAAAGGAGCAGAAATACAGCATATGGGAACACTTCCCTCTTCTGCAGAAGAGACTTACCCCTTGGCTTACACAGAGACCTGATCAGATTTCTGGAGAGCTGAATCCAAGGAAAAGAATTAAGAGAACAAGCAGAAAACATCTGTAATTCATTTACCAGTAGTTTTCAGTTGGTTCAGCACCAAGTCTGGAACTTAAAACAATAGTGTCATTCACCACGGTCTACCCGGTCCTGAGAAATTGCTTGGTGTGCAGGTTCAGAATGGCATATCCTCCTCCATGTTGCCCTTAATCATTGTTTCTCAGAACTGACCCTAGGTAGTTGACTGAGAACAAAGACATCTGTAAAGACTTAGTGCAAAATGGCGTGGGCTTCCAGCAGCCAGACTACAGCTCGAGGGAAATCAACCATGTAGAAAAGCTGAAGTGAGACCTTGAATTTCATTGAATGGCATGACAAGCATGAGGGGCTGAATAGCCTACTTCTCTTATGTCTTGGTTTTACTGAACCATTAGTTTAAATATTTACGACCTATGTTTTATTTTTCGAACAAGATTTATATGGCACTTCATTTGGACGACCTTGGATGGTCCCAAGGCCGGCTGCGAAAGAAGAGGGTTTGGACATGGGGCTAGCAAAACCCATCATAAAAACCTTGTGCTACAGAAATACCAACAGCAGCTCCAAAGTCCTCATCCCTCGGACAGAATGCTACTGGTGGTGGCCTATGACCCAGTAGGAGTGATGGAATTAAGTAAATAAGGGAGTCATTCTGACTCCCAAAAATATCTTAAGTTTATCACACAGACTAGACAATGAGGCGACCTTTGAGAGGAGGGTAGTGCAGTCTGATATGACCAGAATTACATAAATTACTTTGAAGAGCACTTCATTGGTACACAATCAAAAACAATTCCCCAGATTTAATAAAATTCTAAAAAACTCAATTGTTGAAAAGGAACTAATTTTTAAAAAATTGCCAAAAACACTTATTCTGTGCTGTTATAAAATGAAGTAACATGATTTGCTACATAGTAACAGTCTCTGCCCTCAACAAAATAGGGCCAATTAAATGGAGCAATAGTGTAGAATATGGATGATGTATCCAGTAACATTTTGAGGTATAGAAATACAGATCAATATTTGGTAGTAATTGGTTAGATCATAATCTTGCTAAGTACAAAATAAATCACAGGACAACTCTATTGATAATTTCATCTTTAATTTAAAAACTCTTCACTGAGTGGGTTAAATCACATTATGTAATAGGCAAAAGTGAAAATATTTGCAGCAGTAATTCAGATGAAACAGTGAGATTCTTGAATTTCGACCATGGATCTCACACAGTCAATACCCTCTCAACTCCTTCCCAAAAAATGCTTACATAATAGATTCAATCAAAACTTGTTCAAGTATAAAATATAAATTTCTCATTAATTCTTTTAAAATTGATGTGCAACAATTCATATCAGACTATTAATCAGAATCCAATCATAAACATCTCTAACTTTCCTCTGTACTTTTCAGCCAACAATTTACAACCATCTATTTCGTTGCAGAAATTTTTTTTGGTCTGTTTGCTTTTCTTTTTCAGAACCATTTAATTGTAAACTGCTTTCCTAATGGAATAGTAAGACTCTGCAGAATCAGCACCTGTAAGAAAATTAAAGCAGATGGATGAAATAAATGAGAAACAAAGCAATCTTGGAAGAAAAATCTATGAAAATTCTTGATACCATTCATTCTAAAACTGACTTCAAATCCCAATGGTAGTTCAATTAAATGAATTACACGTGCAATGCCTTTCTCAGCTTGCTTCCCCATTTTACCTTCCTCTGCCTTTGAATAAAGATTTCAAGTCCAATGGAACCTCCTCCGAATTTTGGGATTTTTGAAAAAAAACTAACTTATCAATTATCTCATTAGCTATTTCTTTTATGACCTCAAGATGAACTCCATCTGGACTAAGAAACTTGACAGCCCATAACTCTAACAATTTGCACATTTCCCTGGTGATCCTAATATTTCTTTTCAATTCTTAATTTATAGTCATTCCTGGGAATGTTGCTTATATACTGTAGAAGGACAAAGTGCACAAAAGAAATGTTGAATTCATCTGCCATCTTCTTATTTTCCATTACTGATTCCTCTGACTAAATTTCCACAAGACCAATGCTGCTTATTATCATGTTCCTTTTTGAAATACTTGTAGAAATTTTATCACCTGCTTGTACATTTCTAGAGAGCTTTAGTCTCATTCTCTATTAATCTTCCAGTCACTCTTTGCTGCTTTACATATCTTGTTCAGTCTTCTGACCTGCCACCCACTATTGTTGCAGTTACATGATTTGTACTTTGGTTTGAAACCAACTTTTGTTAACCACTGATGGTAGAGAGTCATTTTGTAAGTTTTCTTTTGCATCTATTCTGGTAACTTGAAAAGATCCCCTTAAGTGATTCTTCAAACAGTAGCATGGTACAGTACAGGGCATGGTAGCGCAGTAGTTAGTAGGTTCTCTTTATAGTGGCAGCAACCATTGATCAGGGTTTAGTTCCTGCTGCTGCCTTTATGGAGTTTGTACATGCTCCCAGGATTGTGTAGGTTTCCTCCCACATTACAAAGTTGAAAGCTTAGGATTAGTACATTGTGGATATGTAATGGAACAACACTTGCAGGCTACCCCAGCACAGTACTCGCTGATTTGACACAAGTGACACATTTCACTGTATGTTTCGATGAACATGTGTCAAATAAAGCTAATCTTATCTTTGCTTTAATCTAATTTTACAGTTTACTTCAGCTGACCCAGCTTTCATGGTCTCATAACCGGCCTTATTAAAATTGAAACCACTAAATTTGGACCATTGCTTCTCTCTGCTAAACTTCAATTATATGATCACTGCTACTGAGGGTTGTCTTCATTTTGAGGTCATTAATTAATCCTATTTCAATGCATAATACCAGCTTACTCTCTGGTTAGCTCTAGAATGTGCTGCTCTATGAAGCTACCCCAGAAGCACAGTAAATTCCTCATCAGTTGGGTTAAATTAGCCTTGATTTCCCCTGTCTATGTAGATTAAAATCCCTCAGTAGTGATGCCCCATTAGCAAGATGCCCATCAATAATTCACCATTTTTTGACAAGTGTGAACAGGGGCATTACACCACAAGATCGACAGTATCATGCCTCAGCAAGAAGAAAGCAGTTTTAGTAGAATCAAAAATACCCAGTTTTCAAGTATCAAAGTTAATTGCATTTCTGTTCAAGATGATTATTTAAATGCTATCTAGACAAATTCCTTGGTCTCACCTTTGGGTCTTTTCTGTAGTAGAAGTCTGAGATCCAGAGTCCATTCACTGAAACTTTCTTTGGGGCAAATGGAACTCCAAGCACAATGATATTGCTTATTATCAGATCATTAATCTGATTGCTCAAATGGATTATCTCACTGAACAGCACATTCTGGGGGGGTAGAAACAGAGATAATGAAAACATCATGAACAATTAAATGTGTTCCTGGCATGTGTCCAACTCACAACCTAATTGGGAATCATGTAATCTAGAAGAAATAGGTAAATCACATAATATGTTATCTACGAAACAACACTAAATACAAAATTCTGTCACTATAGTAAGTCCCAACATGATCTCTCAAAGCTCTCCATTAAAATATCCAGAAGGAATTGATTTTCTAAAATGATATAGTCAGAAGACACTCAGAGTAAAACAAGACTGCAGATGCTGGAAACCTGAAATAAAAACAGAAAATGCTGGGAGATACTCAAAGGCCCCTATGAAGAGGGGAAAAAAGTTAACGTCTTAAGGTATGTTGACTTTGAAATTTTCTTCTGTGAAGCTCTTTCTCGCTGCTCTTCCTCCTTTATAACAACTATCTTCTTTCTCCTCTCTCAGCCCTAATGGAGGATCACAACACAAAACGTCAACAATTTCTTTCTCCTCAGGAATGCCATTGAGTCCCTCCAACAGTTTGTTGTTTTTGCTCCGTTTTCCTGCAAATTAATTTCCTTGCATTTCCAGCTTAAAGTATTTATTTGATTCCAAATTAGGATCATCCCACCTTGTAAAATTTAATGTCAAATTTGAAAAAACTGATCTACATCCATCTCCTATTTATTTTGTTTGGCCTTTAGAAATTAAAAATCAACAGCTCGTTGGAACAAGTCAAGGACAGTGGATGAATAGGCACAATAAATGTGAAGTCATTATGTAGACACAACAAATGTGAACTGAAGGCTCTCATTTTGCAAGACTATTCTTGTGACTAAAACTTTGTGACCTGGTTTTCAGAATTAAAAACTTTTTTGATTGAAGTAATTGAAAGAGGACAGAACAAACTATCTACCAATAATCAGCTAAATCAGAGATAATTTCCAACTAAGAAACTATAAATGTGATGCTCTTTGATAAAGTCGAAGAATCAAAGCAAATTTATAAGCAGGTCTGTATGCGTGAACTGAAAAAAGGCCAGTGTCTTACCTGGACTGGACATAATTGGTTTGAGATAGCCTGATTAAGAGAGGAAAAAAGAAACAAAGGAACGAAATCAGAGGCATTTCCTTATTTGGGAAAAGAGCAGTGAGGTAATGCAACCTGTTGTTTTGGGCAAGAGTCAATGAAAAGTGGGCACAGGTTAGCCCAATAAATTAGAACCAATAGAGTCAAAGGATAACAGTGCAGAAATGATAAGGAATAATAATAATGAATAGTTTTAGTGGTAGAGCCTTGAGAACTCTGGAAACCAACTGCTGCAAGGAAGTCTCCCATGCCTGGGTAAGGGAGTTGAAAGATAAACTATCTGACCAACTGGAGATCCCATATTTTGTTGTTGTAAGTGGAAGTAGTTTGGGTGAATATGGTATAAATGGGAATACCAAAAAGGCTTTATAAGAATGTACCAGACATCCTGTGGTTTCACTGGAGGTCGATGAGGGTAATGTGGCAGAAGCAAATAATACCCAAAGCGTGCTGAAGGGCTGGTGGTGTCCTGGTTCCAATAGGATGCAGAAAATGACAGTCAGTTTCGACCAATCTGCCTTCTGAACGTCGAGGGGAAAATCTTCTTCACTATAATAGCACGGAGGCTGGCCAGCTACCCGGAAAGAAACAAGTACATTGATACATCTGTACAGAAAGCAGGAATTGCAGGGTTCTCCAGGTGTTTGGAACGTACAAGCATGATGTGGCATCAGATCCGGGCAGCTAGGAAGGACAAAATAAATATCTCCTTGATCTTCCTGGACCTCGCCAATGCATCCAGCTCAATTCTCCATACACTCCGCTGGGAAGCATTTGACTTCTTCCCGATACCAGAGCCCATCACAGTGTAGGGGAAGTTGTACTTTCAAGACCTGCAATTGTGCTTTACAACAGCAGATTTTAATCACAACATGGCAGAGACTGGAAGCAGGCATTATGGCAGGTGGCATTATATCATCCCTGGCCTTCACAATGGCTATGGAGGTCATTATCACGGCTTCAAGATGGGTGGCAGGTGGTGAAAGAACAGGTGCTGGACTTTGTCTTCCCCCTATTCGGGCATACATGGACGATATAACAACACTGACCACTACTGCAATGTGCACCAAGTGACTACTTGGAAAATGCAGGAAAACATCTAAGCAGATCAGAATGAAAATCAAACCCAGCAAGTCAGAAATTATCTCCATAGTCAAGGGAATGCTGAAAAACATAAAGTTCTTCATTGGTGATGACCCAATTCCAACAGTGTCTGAACAATCTGTCAAAAGCCTGGGTAGATGGTACAACACCAGCCTCATGGACAAAGAGAAGATGCAACACATTGCCAGCGGCCTGGATAACACTGAGAAGACCACGTGCCTGGAAAACTGAAGTTTTGGTGCTTATAGTTTGGACTCCTACCCCGGGTGACATGGCCAGTCACTGTCTATGAGATCCTACTAACAACCGTGAAGAAGTGCAAGGTGTCATCGGTAACATCAGTCTCTATGGTAAAGGAGTCCTTGAACTACCATTTACAGAAGACACTTAGAGACTCTCATAACAAGACCATCAGTAATGCTACATGGACCTTATCAACTGGGTGGAAATGGAACCCCGCTCATGCCTTTAGGCACGGAGACATTGTGGGGCAAGTCCAACAGGGGAGGGCGGCTTTGGTCTGGCAGCAAGTGGATCCAACTGGCACAAGGCCACAATTCCAGGTTGAAGGAAGATGGCTGTTGAGGAGATGGCGGTGAAAAGAAGAGTCAGACAGAACTGCAAAGGCCGTCTCCCTGGCTAAGCAGGAGCAATGGATGCGGTGGGAATGCATTGAGATGAGGAAAGTCAGTTGGAAGGACATATGGGAGATGGAAGCTAACAGACTTGGTTTTCTCATTAGAGCTACATATGACGTGGTTCCCACAAAAAAAATTTCCACCAGTTGTTCAGTGAGGGCTCAGCTTGTGCCCTGTGCCTGATTCTGGCAACCCTCAAGCATACCCTGGCAAGCTGCAAAACCAGCCTCACACAAGGCAGGTACATGCTTCACAACCAGGTCTTGGAGAGTCTGGCAGTGGCAATCAAGACCAAGAGGATAGCAACCAACTCCTTTCCCCCTAGAATGACTAATGGTCTGACACCAGCAGTTTTCATTCATTTGGGAGGGAAAGGACCAACTAATCTGCCTCCTAAGCCAGAAACAGGACAGATGAACATAGTCGGTGACTGGAAAATGCTGGTGGATGTCAATAAACCACTCGCCTTTCCATCGGAAATTGCTATCACCAACCACAGGCCAGGCTTGGTTCTCTGGTGCAACGCATTACAGACCACCTACATCATGGAACTCACAGTGCCGTGGGAGGATTCAGTGGCTGAGCATAAGAGGCTACGCTATGTAGATCTGGCTGCTGAAACTCAGCGACAGGGCTGGAAAACCAAAGTTCGTCCTGTGGAAGTGGGCTGTGGGGGATTTATAGCCACATCCACCATCAAATTGCTGAAGGAGCTGGGGATCCGTAGTCAGACTCTATGGCAAACCATCAGCGCTACATCAGAGGCTGCGGAAGAAAGCCGTCGCTGGCTTTGGATCAAGTGAAAAGATCTCTCCTGGGCTCCGAGATAGCATCAAGTGGGAAGACACAATGAGGGTGGGATGACTCTGGGATGCCAGAAGTCATTGTCGAGCCCTCCGGAGATATAGTGGGCTAATCGGTGAAATATTGAGGAAGGAGGGTGCCCACTTGAAAACCCCTGTGTGTCAACCCGTTGTCACTCCCAACATCAAGGCAGTCTTAAGCAAGTGCTCATGACTCATCGGCAAGAGGAATATTAACATCTTATCCTGTGTTTTTTGTTTATTTTCCTAAAGGAACAATAGTATTCAGGAACTGTTGGCCCAGGGTCAACACAATTTATGCGAATATTTACATTGATACAACAAAGTTGTAAGTGATCTGAATTAATTAGAAATTAGCTATTAACCTAACTTAGTTGACGAAGACAAGGATCAACAGTTTAGCAAAATAACAGCTACTCAGCCAAATTCCCCTTCAAGCACTTCATCTTTAACTCTGGGTATTGTAGCTCTTCTAGTGCTCATCCAAGTACTCTTTAAATGTCAACTACCTTTTAAGAATCTAACACAGTACAGGCCCTTTGGCCTACGATGTTGTGCTGACCTTTTAACCTACTCCAAGATAATCTAATCCCTCCCTTCCACGTGGCCCTCCAATTTTTCTTTCATTCATGTGCCTATTTAAGACTCCCTTAAGAGTCCCATTGAGATATGTAGAACCTTCTCGAATGCCTTACTCAATCCACATTCACCACTCGAGATTCACTATTTGTTTTGTCAAATTCATGAAGGTACTGCAGTGGATGTGGCGTTATAGATTTCTCGTAGGAAGTTACAGACTTCCAGCGTTGTTTGGATAAATTATTTTTCATGTTACCCATGTAGTTGCTCTTCCACCCATGACTTAATTTATGCCTGATGTCCATTCTTTCATCATTGCTAAAGTTTTTCCATTTGTGGCATCATCTCTTCACACCTCTCTCCCTATAATTCCTGACGAGCTGGTTGTGGGTTTCCCTGACCGTTGCTGACGTTGCTTTATGATGAAACACTGGTGGCTACGGGCTATTGGGTAGGTTCAATCAATGTCTTTATGGGTTAATAGTTACAACTCAGTTTTGCTTTTCTTCTGAGGTGTATCTGAATGAAACAAGCGGCAACTTTTTGATACCTGAAGATTACAGTTAAAAATCAGGAAAGAATGTCCTTTACAATCTACATGAATATTGGGAAATTTATCATTCTTACCTTTGTTGCTAGGAAAATAATTTCGGAGTAGTCACCATTTTCATAGGTCAGTAGACTGTCACCATCATCCCAGAAGAGTTCTCCTCTTGCAATTCCTTGATCAGACAGTGCTACAATCAGACCAAATGGGTTCTCACGAGAGGCAGCAGTTGTGGTGTTAGGTTCCTGAATAAAGTTATTTAAATGCAGTTATTACTTGGAAAGAACTACAACTAAGTTCATTAATTTCTGAAGTTCTTTTACCAACATTATTATTTTGATGACAAGAATACAGAATCCATATACATAAAACCAGGATCATGAAACTTTCTGTTAAATGTGGAAAATACAGATTATTTTGCTTTAATATTTTCAAGTGAGAAACTGTAGTGTGGAAAGCAATTATCTTTCTGCTGATTTTTCTAAATTGGCCAATTGTAATGTGCAAGTTACCAAGAAGAAAAAAAATTCAAAAAGAATGGTCTAATTGCTCAAGGTGCTTTCCTAACAACTAATGCACAATGCAGAATTACACAGTACACTGACATTAATGCACTTCAGGCATGTGGCTGCTGAATCCTTGCCAGAAGAACTGAATTCAACAAATAACGTTCTCATATCTGATTTGACTTGGGGTCCTGATCTGCACAGAATATTTTAAAAATCAGGAAAGTTCTTTACAATCTACATGAATATTGGGAAATCTATCATTCTTACCTTTGCTGCTAGGAAAATAATTTCAGTGAACAAGTTGGGGAGATAGAATCCAGAGAATTGCGAGGTAAAGTACTTTGGAAAGTCACAATTTTTTAGGGCATATAGACCTTAGGAGCACTGGTGTGGAAAGGCTAGTGGCACATGTCCACTGATCCCTGAAGATGGTGACATGGGTGGATAGGGAAGCGAAACAAGCATTTGGCATGCTTGCCTTCATGGACCAGGTCACTGAGAATTAAGAGTTGGGACATCATGCTGCAGCTGTACAAAATATTGGTTAATCACACTTGGAGTACTGTGTACAGTTCTGGTTGCCACACCAAGAGGAGGATGTGGTAGCTACACAGAAAGTGCAGAAAGGATTCACCAGGATGTTGTGTGGAACACAGTGGCCATGGTTATGGGATGGATAAGCGAGGTTTACTCTCACTGAAATTTAGGAAGAGCTTGGGAATTTTTAATAGTGATGAGGGGTATGGTTGTAATGGAGGCAGGTCAAGGGAGTCTAGAACCTGAGAGAACAGGTATAAGGTGCGAGGAGAGATATATAAAGGAGATTGGAGGGGCAAGCTTTTCCATATAGAAGGTGGTGGTTATCTTGAACATGTTGCTATAGTGTTAGTAATTCCATTTAAAAGGCACTTGGACAGGTACTTGGATAGGCGTACAGCAGAGGATACCAACCTTTCCTTGTGTCATGGACCTTATTAACCAAGGGGTCCATGGACTTCAGGTTGGGAACATGGCGCAGAAGGATACAAACCAAATGAAGTTACCATTGATAGGCATCACTGCATGCATTAATGAGCTGGCCTAAAAATGCTTTAGAATGCCTCTACTTCACTTGAAATAAGTTTCTATTACCTATCATCAAGTGGAATAAATATATTAAAGCCATATGTAAGCCACTGTTGATCTTGTTCAAATCAACTCTGTCTTTTCTGCTCCTTATTAGAAAAGAATTAGAATGTAAAAAAAATTAAATTTTACTTGAGGTATATTTGAGTCTTGGTAACATCAGACCTCGCATATTGAGTTTAGCTTGTTTAACCAAATAAGGGTATATTAAGGGAGCACAAGGAAGGCTCAACAAACAAGTTTCTGAATTACTTGCATTGCCCTCCAAGAGATTTATGCTAGCCCTGTGCTGTCACAATAACATAGTAGCAGTGGTACAATTGAAGCATACACTTTTCAAGCTGTTTGACATCTAGTAGATGTTTCCTCTTGGCTGAGGAAGTCCAGAACATGGGGCTACTATCTCAGAATAATGGGTCTGACATTTAAAGACTGAGATGAGAAATCTCTTCATTCGGGTGAATGCAAATCTTGGGAATTTTCTCGCACAAAGGTCTGTGGAGGCGTAGTCATTGAGTACATTCAAAGTAAAGATAAATTGATTTTTGGATTGATACCAAGCCAATGAAGAGATTTGGGAATATTTAAGGTGTAATAAGCAAAACTACACAATAAGGAACAACTGGCCTACTCCTGCTTAGATTTCTCAAGCTCCTTAAATCTATGCTGACTTTTTTTTAACTAATCTATGTTTGCTCCCCATTAAAGCCTATATATCCACTTACCTGTACAGGCAGAATGCAGCCTCCTCGCAGATGAACATTTATTGTATCCAAAGGTGCCTGAAGTAAAACATACTGTCCCTTACTATGAATTGCAGCACCCTAAAAAGCAAGAGATACTGAAATGATGACAAATTCAGAGCTGCATGCACATACACTCAGTGGCCACATTATTAGGTACACCTGCACACCTGCTCGTTAATGCAAACATCTAATCAGCCAATAATGAGGTAGTAACTCAGTGCATAAAATCATGCAGACATGGTCAGGAGGTTCAGTTGCTGTTCAGACCAAACATCAGAATGGGGAAGAAATGGAAGAGGAGAAGATGGCGGAGCGACACAGCGCGCAGCGGCCACTCCGGTGAATGATATCTGTTATCTGTCAAGTAGGGTGCCGTGCACAATCCTGATTTGATGGAGACAGATGTGAGAGAACGGAGGAAAATCTGGAGAAACTTCTGAAATGCCTTTTTCGCTGCCGCTGCTACTGTGTGATCCTGAATCTCCGGAGGGGAAGGCCCCGAGTCCTCGGCTTTGCTTGTTGTTCGGTGGTCGGGGCGGGGTCGAAGCGCTTGGCAGAGATGGTGCTCGGTGTCAGAGACACGAAATTTTCGGACGGACTCAGAGTTGGCTGTGGTCGGGTGCTTCCAATGCATCGGCAGTTGTCGGCACCTAGAGGTTTATGGCAGGGAGAGTTTCTCCCTTTTGCCGCCTGCTATCGGGACTATCGGGAGTCGATCGGAACTTTGAGACTTTTTTTTTACCGTGCCCATGGTCTGCTGTTTATCAAATTATGGTATTGCTTTGCACTGCTGTAACTATATGTTATAATTATGTGGTCTTGTCAGTGTTAGTCTTTGGTTTGTCCTTTTTTTTTGTGATATCACTCTGGAGGAACATTGTATCATTTCTTAATGCATGCATTTCTAAATGACAATAAACGAGGACTGAGTGTCCTCATAATCTAATCTAATCTAATAATCTAAATATGATCTAACTGACTTTGACCATGGAATGATTGTTGGTACTAATGGAGAAGTTTGAATATTTTCTGAACTGCTGATTCTCTGGGATTTTCATGCACAAGCCTCTAGAGTTTACAGAGAATGGTGTGAAAACCAGTGAGCGGGCAGTTCTGTGGATAAAAACGCCTTGTTAATGAGAGAGAGGAGAATGGACAGACTGATTCAAACTGACAGGAAAATGACAGTTAATCAAATAAACACGCATTATAACAGTGGTATGCCGAAGGGCATCTCTGAACGCACAACACGTCAAACTTGAAGTGGATGGGCTGCAGAGGTTCCACTCCTGTATTTAATAAAGTGGCCACTGACTTTAAATATAGTGAAATAACAAAAATTAAATTACAAACCTCGATGTAAACCTGTAAGAAATTGTCAAAAAATTAACATTTTCTGCACATAACTGTCAATAATAATGGGGTTTGCTTGCATGCAAGTGCAAAATTTCTGAAGCTGAGATTAGCTGTTGATTGTTATTTCAATACTCTAATGTTGGAGAACAGAAAAGTGCAGTAATTCTCAATGACCTTTGGCGTAGAACATACATGAATGTGCACCAAGATGCAGATCGCTGAAGGGTCGTGTCTTCATTTGTTCTATTGGAGGGAAACAGCTGTGAGAATTCTTGAAAATACTAGATTTTTTTTTGAAACATTTCAGGATTTTGGGTCTTTTTATTTTTGGAAGTTTGAAACATTTAGAAACATTTCATGCTTTAAGTACATGACAGCTTTGATGTCTTGCTATGAGAGATGCTGCTAGATTTCCTCTGCAAGATGGACTTGTAAGATGTTGCAAGTGTATTTAGATCGAGAAAGAGGAGCAAGTATTGTCAGGGTAATCATACTTCAGGTGATCTGTCTCATGATTTCCAAATGGCAGTGCATACTTGTTTGTTGCTTGGGCAGAGTGAAAAACTCCCAGAACAAGATACTACACCTGCACTGTATTTTTTTGCCTCAAAGTCAAAAATAAAGCCTTTTTTTCCCCACAGACTTTCTGAGAATTCAACATATCAGTCTAAAGAAAAACTTGCTGAACACACAGCCTCAAATGAACAGTGTTACTAATATAGAAGCAGTGAATATGAGAAAATGCAATTTTCTTTCTAAGATCATATTAGAAAGGGACAACCATACAATACTTACGTCGTTTATATTGTACCATGTGGTTGGGGGAAAATAACCAGACACCTCAAATGTCATGGGTGTCAGTACTGGAGTGATAAGAAGTGCATCTCCCCACATGAACTGCTGATCAATACTTAACGTGTTCGGATCTTGAGGGAATCTAAAACCAAGACAAAGCAGAGTTTATGCATCTAAGATAAAGTAGTTTTTTTTCAAATTTACTCAGATGGATTTTTAAAAATCTTTCAGCTATGAATTTGAAGTCAAATGTGGCATGTTAATAAGCAAATGCCAAGTGCACTCTACTTAGTGGATAACCAATAAAGGTACAGTGGATTATGACCAAGTTAGAGAATTAAATATTTGAAGTTATTTGGAAGAAATTAGTGGAATGAAAAAGGGAGACGTGATAGCATTGATATTGAAAAATGATACAAAGCCAGTGGAAAGGAAGGAACTCACATCAGAAAAAAACAAAAAGCATGATTGGTTTGGGTGGAATTAAGATACGACAGGGGCAAAGAAAAAAAACATTCATGAAAATACCTATAGGCACCCAAGGGGTAATGATAAAGAGGGGCACATTGAAAAGAAGGATATTAAGAGGAACATGCAACGAAGGTGACATAATAATCACTGGAGGGTTTAATCTATATATAGACTAGGCAAACCAAATCAGCAGTGACTTCCACAAGTTTCCACAACCTTCCTGTAGTGAAGTGACCTGAACTGAGCACAGTACTCCAAGTGGGATCTGACCAGGGTCCTATATAGCTGTAACATTACCTCTCGGCTCTTGAACTCAATCCCACAGTTGATGAAAGCCAGTACACCGTATGCCTTCTTAACCACACAGTCAACCTGTGCAGCAGCTCTGAGTGTCCTATGGACTCAGACCCCAAGATCCCTCTGATCCTCCACACTGCCAAGAGTCTTACCATTAATACTATATTCTGCCATCATATTTGACCTACCAAAATGAACCACCTCACACTTATCTGGGTTGAACTCCATCTGCCACTTCTCAGCCCAGTTTTGCATCCTATTGATGTCCCGCTGTAATCTCCGACGGCCCGCCACACTATCCACAACACCCCCAACCTTTGTCATCAGCAAATTTAATAACCCACCCCTCCACTTCCTCATCCAGGTCATTTATAAAAATCACGAAGAGAAGGGATCCCAGAACAGAACCCTGAGGCACACCACTAGTCACCGACCTCCATGCAGAATATGATCCATCTACAACCACTCTTTACCTTCTGTGGGCAGGCCAGTTCTGGATCCACAAAACAAGGTCCCCTTGGATCCCACAACTCCTTACTTTCTCAATACGCCTTGCATGGGGTACCTTATCAAATGTTTTGCTGAAATCCATATATACGACATCTACTGCTCTACCTTCAGCAATGCATTTAGTCACATCCTCAAAAAAAAATCAATCAGGCTCGTAAGGCACGACCTGCCTTTGACAAAGCCATGCTGACTATTCCTAATCATATTATGCCTCTCCAAATGTTCATAAATCCTGCCTCTCAGGATCTTCTAGATCAACTTACCAATCATTGAAGTAAGACTCATTGGTCTATAATTTCCTGGGCTATCTCTACTCTCTTGCAAGAGGCTTAACAATCTCCTCCCTTGCCTCCCACAGTAGCCTGGGGTATATGTCGTCCGGTCTCGGTGACTTATCCAACTTGATGCTTTCCAAAAGCTCCAGCACATCCTCTTTCTTAATATCTACGTGCTCAAGCTTTTCAGTTCGCTGTAAGTCATCCCTACAATCGCCAAGGTAATTTTCCATAGTGAATACTAAAGCAACGTATTCGTTACGTACCTCTGCTATCTCCTCCGTACACACATTTCCACTGCCACACTTGATTGGACCTATTCTTTCACATCTTATCCTCTTGCTCTTCACATAATTGTAGAATGCTTTGGGGTTTTCCTTAATCCTGCTCGTCAAGGCCTTCTCATGGCCCCTTCTGGCTCTCCTAATTTCATTCTTAAGCTCCTTCCTGCTGGCCTTTTAATTTCCATCTTTATCCTTACCTAGTTTTTTGAACCTTTCGTAAGCTTTTCTTTCCTTCTTGACTAGATTTTCAACAGCCTTTGTACACCATGGTTCCTGTACCCTACCATCCTTTCCGTCTCATTAGAATGTACCTTTGCAGAACGCCACACAAATATTCCCTGAACACTTGCCATATTTCTGCCGTACATTTCCCGGAGAACATCTGCTCTCAATTTATCATCTGCTCTCCCAAGTTCCTGCTGACAGCTTCATATTTCCCCTTACTCCAATTAAATGTTTTCCTAACTTGTCTGCTCTTATCCCTCCCTAATGCTATGGTAAAAGAGATAGAATTGTGATCACTTTCTCCAAAATGCACTCCCACTGAGAGACCTGACACGTGACCAGGTTCATTTTCCAAAACCAGATCAAGTACAGCCTCTCCTTATGTAGGCTTATCTACATATCGTGTCAGGAAACCTTTCTGAACTCGCCTAACAAACTCCACCCCACCTAAACCCCTTGCTCTATGGAGATGCCAATCAATATTGGGGAGATTAAAATCTCCCTTCATGACAACCCTGTTATTATTATATAGGTTTTCGTGCAATCACGAAAAAAGCACGGCACTGCCCCTACTTCCTTCGGAGTTTGCGAAGATTTGGCATGACATCTAAAACTTCAACAAACTTCTATAGGTGTGTGGTGGAGAGTATATTGACTGGTTACATCACAGCTTGATATGGAAATACTAACACCCTTGAATGGGAAATCCTACAAAATGTAGTGGACATGGCTCGGCCCATTACTGGTCAAGCCCTCACCTCTACTGAGCAAATCTACATGGAACAATGTCGCAGGAAAGCAGCATCCACCATCAGGGATCCCCACCACTCAGGTCATGCTCTCTTCTTGGTCCTGCCATCAGGATGAGGATACAGGGACTTCAGGACTCACTCCAAACAGGTTCAGGAAGTTATTATCCCTCAACCATCAGGCTCATGAACCAAAAGGGCAAACTTAACTCAAATTTACTCGCCCTATCACTGAATTGTTCCCACAAGCTATGGACTCACTCTTCTCATGTTCTTGATATTTGTTTGTTTATTTATTATTATTATTTATTCTTTTTGTATTTGCACAGTTTGATGTCTTCTGCACCCTGGTTGAATGCCCCAGTTGGGCAGTCTTTCACTGAACCTGTTATAGTTATTATTCTGGAGGACCCAAAGGGCTTCGGCCCAAAACCTAGACTATACTTTTTGTAGATGCTGCCTGGCCTGCCAAGTTCCTCCAGCATTTTGTGTGTGTTGTTAAAATTACGACTGGTGGTAGCTAACTTATAAATACATAGCTTACAAGTAATATACAGTACATATATTCTTTAAAGGCAGAATCTCTCCATGGGATCTAGCCATGATTATCAAGAGGAGTGAAATTATTACAACAAATTAAAAGGTTTAAAGTATTTCCAAAGAAGCCTGAAAATTGTGAGGATTCAGCTCATTTACGGCCACAAGCCATTTGGGAAATATCAATGCCTCTTTACACATACATTCCCACTTAGCCTTTCTTGACGCCCCCACATTCAGCTGTAAGAATTTTGTCTTAGAGATGCAAATGAAACATTTTAGAGAAAAAAAGAGGTACTTGTTGGACTTGATAGCAGGTAATTAGAGCACTTTATAGCAAGGGCAATGACTATGTACTTCCGGTCCCAGCATTATCATAGGGATGCTGCTTCCCCTTTACTGAATTCAAAGCTTAAGACAACTAGAACCACAACTTCCTCTGTTACATTACACTGTAACTTCTGGTTTTCTGATTCAGACAGAAAGCTATGCAGTTTAATAACAGTGATTCAGGGTAGATAATAAAACCAAACAATTCTGAAATATACATCAAAAAAAACTTTTAACTAAGCTTTTTAAATACTTTACAGAAAACAAAATAAAGCTTGGAATGTGCAATAATATTAAAATGGCAGCTGAAATTTTAAAAGAAACTTGTATTTAACATTTGGTGTAGAACTATCGCACAGCTAGTTGAGTTGCAGTTTTGACTCGTGATCTGGGTTCAATTCTGACTCCTGTTCTGTCTGTGGGGTATGCACTTGCTCTCTGTGATTAAGAGCATTTTCTCTGGGTGCTCCTGTTTCCTCTGACAAACCAAAGACTTGCAAAAGTCCACTGCAAATTGCCCCTAATGAATGGTCGAATCTGGAGGGAGCTGATAGAAGCGTGGATTGAATAGAGTGGGGTTAATGTAGTTTTATGCAGGTGTGTGCTTGATAGTTGGCATAGATTCTGCACCAAACAATTTGCTTCCATCCTGCATGACAGTATAATATAATTTTCAATTAAATATTATTAATGAGTTTGAGTAAATGCACAATGTTCAACTTTTCATAGGTAATTATGACTTAGTATGACATTTAAAACTCAGCCAGTCATTCAACATAGTGCAGGAAAAGTGTGAAATTATTGTCAGTGATTTCCGCAAATTTTGCACAGTGCAACCCAACTTGGAACATGTATAAAGTTGTGTCAGATTTTCAGCAAATGCTGGTAGTTTCAATGTTATTAAAATCAATTATATTTTTTTTAAAACTTTGTATACTAAGAGGACCAAGCTTCAGATGATTATGATTAAATGAGAACATATTGGGTTCCTGATGGTCCAATTTTGGCTTTGGAGTTAACCCATGGAAAAGTTCACGTTTGGATTAAAACGTGATTGGATCATTTAAAACATACCCGTAGGCAAAATACCATTAGATTTAGTTTCAACCCATTTTCCAACTTCATTGTGTTAAAATATTATACACGCATTAAAAAAAAACGTACTCAAATGACAGTGGCCGAACAACCATCTCTCCAGCAGTGTGTGCCTTGTGGAATAGTGTGTAAAGAAAAGGGAGCAGCATGTATCTGGTGAAGAGAGCTTTCCGCATTGCTGATTGAGCTGATTCACTGAAGACGTATGGTTCCTGGGACTGAAAAACAATATACACAATCCTTTTTTTAAAAAAAAAATCAGCTGCTCCAAAAATATCAATTCATACCAAAAATGGGCACACAGATATTTTGAAAGAACATGTCTAATCATGAGTCTTGAGTCTCAAGCCTCACTATCAAACCAAATCATAAACATTTGATCCCAACAGACCCATTCATAGTCATAGAGTCCTGATGAAGGGTCTTGGCCCAAAGCATTGGCTGTTTATTCTGCTCCATAGATGCTACCTGTCCTACTGAGTGTCCCCAACATTTTGTGGGTGTTGCTCTGGATTTCCAGCATCTATAGAATCTCTTGTATTTATAACAGTCATAAAATTATACAGTACAGAAATGGGTCTTTTGGCTTAGTACATCCATACCAACCTTTTGCCTACTGACAAAAATCCCACTTTCCCACTCTTCTGTGGCATAAAGACACTATTAACAGCTTAGAAGATGACAGTGACCCGGATACTGTTGGCTGTCAATAATAAAAACTGCTTAAAGGTGCCAGTCATTAAAGAGAAATTTTTAAATTTCAATTAGCAAGTTAATTGACTTACATATCAAACAAAAATATTCTTTGTTACAATATTTTTATTTCATTGAAAAACAGCACAAAGAGATTCTGCAGATGCTGGAAATCCTGAGCAACACACATAAAATGCTGCAGGAACTGAGCAAGTTAGGCAGCACCTCTGGAGGTTTCAGGCTGAGACCCTTTATCCTGAATGGAAAGGAAGGAGCAAGAGCCAGAAATTATTGTACCAAATTTGCTACAAAATGAAAGAAAACATGTGATAATCATCGACTTCACATGTAATAGAAATGCGTTTTATCGGGTGAAAGTAACTCTCAGATTCTGCAACTGTCAGACAGGTTGACTGATGTCCATCAATTTAATCCTCAACATTTAAAAGTAAATAAAAACAAAATTGGATTCTTTATATCTACTTGAAATTTACTCTTCTCAAAGACTAACCGGCTGTTTCCAGTCATTATGATTCCGCATGAAAGGGTAGAAGGATCCAAGTTGTGTCCAGCGTATACAGAGTTCTTCAGTGGTGCCCCAGCGAAAACCACAGACATCTGCTCCCACCAGTGGCACTCCATACATGTTAAACAGCATTATTGCTAAAAAAAATACACAGGTTTTTAAAAAACTTTTCATGTTTCACGTTCCATTTTTCATTTTTAAACTGTGTTGTTGTAAAACAGGTAACAAAAATAGTTTGACTATCCCAAACAACTTATGAACAATTACTGGTTGTATCAAATGAATTGACTTCGCGGTGGTATGATATATACTGGTAGTGTACTTGTAATGTATTCAACGGGATTTGTATTACAGAAGTAGATGGGGAGAATTACCCACTCTCCTTTAATGCACATGTCAAGTTGCCAGCTTATAACAGCTGAGGCAGAGCCTGGGTACAAATGCCCACAGCCAGTAAAGGTGCTGGAATGATGGAATTTCAGTTCAAAGTGAATACAGTACTGTGCAAAAGTCTTAGGCGCATACATAGAGCTAGGGTGTCTAAGACTTTTGCTCAGTACTGAAGTAATTTTATGTATTGCACTGTACAGCTGCAGCAAAAAAAAATCTTAAATTTCATGATACATGTGAGTGATGATCAACCTGATTCTAATGGGAGTCTCTTTTGTGGACAGAGTGTGGAGGGGCCAGGGAGAGGGGAATCATGGCTGGGAAAAAGGGAAGGGAGAGGGGAGGGAACAGGGCAAGCATGACAGCAATATTCTGTAATGATCAATAAATCAATTGTTTGGAATCAAATGACTGTGCCTGGTGTCTCAAGGCTGGGTGTGTCTACACCCGTGACCCTGGCACTCCTTCTCTGCCACGTCCCACATTCCTCATGTGGTGGCTCCACCTATGCTGGGGTGAGGGAAGTTATCCTCTCTGGTTCAGAAGCCTGATGATTGAGGGATAACAACTGCTCCTGAACCAAGTGATACAGGACCTAAGGCTCCTGTAAGTCCTTCCTGATGGTAAGCAGCAAGAAGAGAGCATTGCCTGGATAAGTTGTCGTTAATGATCAATGCTGTTTTCCTGCGACAGTGCTCCTTATAGACGTGCTCAATGGAGAAAGCAAAGTGAGAAAAATCTAAGTTAACAAAAATGAATGTGAGCAGAATAAGGAAAGGTACATCGCATCCGAAGTTTCTCCGGTTAGCTGACGATTTCCCTCCATGCCTCTCTGACGTAGTGGGGAACCGCTTAGAAGGCAAGTTACAGCAGTGGTTTACCATTGGCTTCTGCCGGGTGAGTTTCCAAAGAGATCACCAGCTCGTAACCCAGCACGGATGGAAAGCGTGCAGGGGAGCTGGCTGGATTCGAACTCGGGACCTTTCGTCCCGAAGTCCGCCACTGATGCCACTACGTCACCAGCCAGGTCTGTTAGCAGAGTATCATGTTTAAAAATCAACTTTCAATCTCAGATACAAGCCAGCCAGATATTCCAATATTTATGTACATAAAATTCTATAAATGAAAGTGAAATGGATGAGGCAATCTCTTTGAAGGAAAAAAAAGGCTCACCTTCCAGGTCAATTAACAAACTCCACATTAATTTATGTACCTGGGATAGTGTAGTACATGTCATTCCAGTTACTTGAGATATCCCCAGTCCAGTGTCCAGCATAGTGACCATGACCGGGGAATGTGGACCGTGAAATAATGAAAGGCCGCTTTCCTCTCACTTTGATCAATGCACTAAATGCAAGAGAGAACACATTAATAGCTTAATGTTTGCAAAAATTGACTACTGCTAATGAAGAACATTATTTTTTCCTCACTTCAACACTATTCAAGTTACTTGGGGAATGTGCTATTAAGAGTCATTGGCAATATCTGATATTCCTTTTTGCTGTTGGCATCCTTCTGCCAAAGTTGCTGCAAAAGATCCATTCACTGAGATGGAATGCAGTTTGAGCTTTTATACTCCCTGGATGCAAACCCTATCCAGTAACTCAGTTTAGAGTATTATGAGCATTTAAGAACAATTAGGTATGACATCATACACTGCTAAATCTGTGTTGGTACTTATGGTATTCTCTAATCTGGAGAAAGCTGAAGGAACCAAAAAAGTGTTCCAGAATTACTACAGGCTCAAACAATTTTCTACTACAAGTCTGAAAAGGGTGACAGTTTATGTCCTGTCTAACTCCAAGGAGTGATAAGGACTGTGGTTCAAAATGAAATCTGTGGAAAAATATTGGCTCTGGCTTTTGGATGATGATCAGCTGACTGTTAATCCAAATGTCTATATAAATGATAAATTCATTCAGATTAGGAAGGTCACATTGTGGCTACTGGTCTCTTCTGAGCTAAAACAGAAGTATATGTGGTACAATTGAGGTACCTTGGACTGGGAAATACAAAAATAGCAGTTAAGATTTCTGCTTTTGGTTGCCATTTTCAGGTTACGCTTGAACTCTGCCTTTGCACACTCAGGGATCAGGATCAGGATCAGGCCCTAGGCTTTAATGCAACATTTATTTGTAAGTTAATACATGAAGAATAGCACTCAAAGTATGCTGAAGCAATTAAAAAGGGCAGAACAAGTTCAAAGTATTTTCTTTTGCCTTCTGCGGTGTTCAAAAACCCTTGACTACTTTATATTACTGAAACTATATTCAGTACAATTAATTAATTTATGATTCAATTGTTACTCACTCATGGGAAGCAATAGCCTCAGTTAACCCATATAGGTTGTGCAGGTTATAATGCGATGAGAGATACTGTTTACCCGACATACACAGTGTACGATATGCTAGATATCCTCCACTCACACCTGCAGCAGACAAATCCAAACCCAATAAATTATTTTACACATAAGTCATACATACAATGAAAAGTAAAAATCAAAGCATTAAACCATAAAGCGCGCAACACCTCAAACAAATTTCATTGCAAAGAAGGATGCAGAATGGCTTTAAAAGTGAAAGTTTAAAATATTGACTTTTACCTGGTACATATGGAGGGTTTTCCAAATTGTTATCTGGGCAACCATTTACTGCTCCACTAATGAAGTTGGAAGGCTCATTCATGTCCTGCAAAACAGTTTATTTAACTTTTTTCCCCCAAAAATGTTAAAACAGTCGATCTCATAGACATAACTCCTCCACATCCTTAAAACCACCTTCACTGGGGCAGCAAGTTTCTGCCTCTGCATCCAGATCAAATAATTACAGACATAGATGGACTTCAGGCGAAGAGAAATGGGCCCATGGCATAGCACCAACATTATAACAGCACCATGTAACAGCAAAAAATGACATTTCTGCATATGGAATTTAGCAGACTTAGAAACAATGTGACTGTACATTATCAGTTACATAGCACTGTTTCTGTGCTTGTATTATACAGTTTTAGGCAATGTAAATATTTTGAATAATGGAATTTTGAACAACACAAAGAATGAAAGCATTTAAAATGCCTATTTTACATCACTTTATTCACTTTGCAAATTGTTTAAACTTTATATTTTGAGCTTTCTTCATATACTTACAATCCACATCCCATCAAATGGCACTTGATCATGAAACTCTTTAATGTTTTCATACCACCAGGCCAGGGTTTCTGGGTTTGTAAAATCTGGGAAGGCTGTTGGACCAGGCCAAACCTAAATAAAACAGATCAGAAGAACTTGAATGTTTCTGGAGACCAAGTGAGTGTTGTGAATTCAAATCGAGTCTAGATAGCAGAGACGGCAAGAGAAGCCAGGAAGGTAACAGGCATGTATTTCTAGATTTCAATTTTAGCAACAAGTAGTCCCCATTACATCTGCCTCTTCCAGTCCATCGCCTACACTTCATTACTATTTATATTGATGAATAAAAACACACAGTTGCACATTACAGTAACAGCAAATAAGGCCAAACAGTTTTGTTGGATCCAATGAGCAATACACAGTGTCTGCAGAATCTCCTGTGTTTATGGTCATCTGATTCACAAGCAGATGAACTCAATGCCTTCTCTGAAACAAAGAACATAACTGCAGCTGTGAAGATCCCTGTTGCACCCAGTGACCTTGTGATCTCTGTCTTGGAGGTCGATGTTAAGCTGTCTTTAAAGAGGATAAACCTTCGCAACATACATCAAAGTTGCTTGAATTTCCAGCATCTGCAGAATTCCTGTTGTAAACCTTCGCAAGGTGGAGTACCTGGTAAGGCTTAAAAACTTGTGCCAACCAACCGGTGGGAGTATTCAAGGACATTTTCAACATCTCACTGCTACAGGCGGAAGTTCCCACTTGCTTCAAAAAAGCAACAATTATACCAGTGCCTAAGTATTACGTGAGCTGCCTTAATGACTATTGCCTGGTAGCAATCCCACCTATAGTGATGAAATGCTTTGAGATGTTGGTCATGACTAGACTGACTCCTGCCTCAGCAAGGACCTGGACCCATTGCAATTTGCCTATTGCCACAATAGGTCAACAGCAGATGCAATCTCAATAGGTCTTCACACGGCCTTAGACCACCTGGACAACACAAACACCCATATCAGGGTGCTGTTCATCGACTATGGCTCAGCATTTAACACCATAATTCCCACAATCCTGATTGATAAGTTACAGAACCTAGCCCTCTGTACCGCCCTTTGCAATTGGATCCCCGACTTCCTAACTGGAAGACCACAATCTGTGCAGATTGGCGATAACATCTCGTCCTCGCTGACCATCAACACTGGTGCACCTCAGGGGTGTGTGCTTAGCCCACTGCTCTACTCTCTCTATACCCATGACTGTGTGACTAGGCATAGCTCAAATACCACATATAAATTTGTTGATGATACAATCATTGTTGGCAGAATCTCAGATGGAGATGAGAGGGCGTACAGGAGTGAGATATACTAGCTACTGGAGCGGTGTTGCAGCAAAAACCTGGCACTCAACGTCAGTAAGATGTAAGACCTGATTGTGGACTTCAGGAAGGGTAAGATGAAGGAGAACACACCAATCTTCATAGAGAGTTCAGAAGTGGAGAGAGTGAGCAGCTTCAAGTTCCTGGGTGTCAAGATCTGTGAGGACCTAATCTGGTCCCAACATATCACGCAGCTATAAAGATGGCAAGGCAGTGACTACACTTCATTAGGAGTTTGAAGAGATTTGGTTTGTCAACAAAAACACTCAACAACTTCTAAACATGTACTGTGGAGAGCATTCTGACAGGATGTATCACTGTCTGGTATGGGGTGGGGGGATCTACTGCACAAGACCGAAAGAAACTGCAAAGGATCGTAAATTTAGTTGGCTCCATCTTGGGTACTAGCCTACAAAGTAACCAGGACGTCTTCAAGGAACGGTGTCTCAGAAATGCAGCGTCCATTATTAAGGACCCCCAGCACTTAGAGCATGCCCTTTTCTCACTGTTTCAATCAGGTAGGAGGTACAGAAGCCTGAAGGCACACACTCAGTGATTCAGGAACAGCTTCTTCCCCTTTGCCATTTGATTCCCAAATGGACAATGAACCCACGAACATGACCTCACTTTTTTAAAATATGTAATATTTCTGCTTTTGCATGATTTTTAATCTATTCAATATACATATACTGTAACTGATTTATTTATTTATTTATTTATTTATTTTTTCTCTCTCTCTTCTATATTATGTATTGCATTGAACTGCTGATGATAGGTTAACAAATTTCATGACAGATGCTGGTGATAATAAACCTGATTCTGATTGGATTTAATGTTCTTTTTAAGTAAAAATAAACTAGAGTTTTAACCTGATCCCCAACTAAATCATGTACTATATACTTTAGAACATAGTTGGGAACTCCTGAGATTTGAATTAGAAAATTACCAGAGCTTCGGTGGAAGTTCAGATCCTTTCAGACTGTCCTACACAACAGAGATAAGCTTTATTTGTAACATGTATACTGAAACAAGCAGTGAAATCCTTTGTTTGCATCAACTTAAATCAAGAATTGTTCTAGGCAGTCCGCAAGTGTTATCATGGTTTCGGCACCAACGTTGCATGCCCACAGCTCACTAACCCTAACAGTAAATTTTTAGTAAGTGGAAGGAAAGCAGAGCACTCCTAAGGGACCTCAAGCAGCCAAGGGAAGAATGTACCAACCCCTTACAGGTAGTGGTGTGAATTGAACCCAATCAGTCATCGCTGGCGCTGTAAAGCCATGTGCTAACTGCTACATTACTATGCTGCCCCAACAATGTGAAATTAATAATATTTTCTAACAGATGTATCAAATTTTGAAATGAACTGTATTCTAAGAGGCATCATTCAAGACATTTAATAGTACTTTAAGTTAACCAACGTCTTTCCAAAACACTATTTCATTTCTCCATATAAAGAAAATTTGGCAGAATAGTTTTGCTTGCTATTAATAATAAACAAATGCAAAATCCAGATTTAAGCTTCTCTTTGCTGTACTGACCTGCCCTATTGATGGTAGACCTGTTTCATTCTTGATAAAGACACCTCTCTTGACACCATCATCAAATGGTTTGTATTTCCCTGGTGCCTCTGAACTGCTGATGCCAGGATCCTATAACAAAAAGAAAAAAACTGTAAGGACATGGAACAAAATTGTCGGATATCAGACGTTAAAATTAAGCTTCAAAAAGGTTGCTTGCTATTGGCTTTGTTAGCAGAGAGAAATTTCAGGGCTGGGGAGAGTCAAGAAGCATCTAGGAAGAGGTAACAAGAGGGCCTCTAGGGTCTGAAAAATTTGCTGAAAGAGGGAACAGCCACAGACAGTCCTGAGGCCTATCCCTTCCTTCCAAACAGGTTGTAGTCGAGAACCCCACATCTCAGCACTGCAAGCCAGCTTTCCTAAATCTGTCTCAAAGAAGCTACACACATTCACATAAAGACAAGCCATGCTGCTAAAAGATCACCTTAAATATTTCATTGCTGTAGGACGGCCAGTCCATGGCTTAGCCCACAGACAAATTCTTGGTGCAGCTAAGGGCAGCATTGGGGAAGACTGTAGATCAAATCAGAATCCTTGAGTAGAAATGCTGTCAGTAATCACTCTCTCTCACTATCTCTATACACACACACATACAGTGCCTATAAAAAGTATTCGCGTTCTCCCCCCACCCCCGAAGTTTTCATGTTTATTGGTTTACAACAATGAATCACAGTGGATTTAACTTGGCTTTTTTTGACAGCAATCAACAGAAAATGATTCTTCCATGTCAAAGTGAAAACAGATCTCAACAAAATGATCTAAATTAATTACAGATAAAAAACACAAAATAATTGATTGCATAAGTATTCACCCCCGCCACCTTACCTTGACACACCAAATCATCACTGGTGCAGCCAACTGGTTTTAGAAGTACATCATTAGTTAAATGGAGATCTGTTTTTGGAGACTTGTGTGCAATCAAGATGTTTTAATTAATTATAGTAAAATATACCTGATCTGGAAGTTCCAACTGCTAGTGAGTCAGTACACTGGCAAAAACTACACAATGAAGACAAAAGAACACTCCAAGCAACTCCGTAAAAAGGTTATTGAAAAGCTCAAGCCAGGAAATGGATACAATAAAATTTCTAAGCCACTGTATATTCTCTGGAGTACAGTTTTGTCAATTATCAAGAATATGGCACAGCTGTGAATCTACCTAGAGCATGCTGTCTTCAAAAACTTAGTGACCATGCAAGAAGGGGACTAGTGAGGGAAGCCACCAAAAGACCTATGACAACTCTGGAGGAGTTACAAGCTTCAGTGGCTGAGATCGGACAGACGGCGCATACAACAACTGTTGCTGTGGTGCTTCACCAGTTGCAGCTTCATGGGATAGCAGCAAAGAGAAAGCCACTGTTGAAAAAAAACTTGCATGAAATTTCAGCTACAGTTTGCCAGAAGGCCTGTGGGAGACTCTGAATTCAGCTGGAAGAAGGTTCTAGTCTGATGAAACAAAAATTGTTATTTTTGGCCATCAGTCAAACACTGCACATCATCAAAAACACACCTTCCCTAATGCGAAACATGGTGCTGGCTGCATTATGCCGTGGGGCTGCTTCATTGCAGCAGGCCCTGGAAGACTTGTGAATGTGGAGGGTAAAATGAATGCAGCAAAATACAAGGAAATCCTGGAGGAAAACCTGATGCACTCTGCCAGAGAACGACAACTTGGGAAAAGATTTGTTTTCCAGCAAGACAATGACCCCAAGCATAAAGGCAAAGCTACACAGGAATGGCTTAAAAACAACAGTTAATGTCTTAGAGTGGCCAAGTCAGAGTCCAGACCTCAATCCAATTGAGAATGTGTGGCTGGACTCGAAAGGGGCTGTTCACTCACAATCCCTATGCAATCTGACAGAGCTTGAGCAGTTTTGCAAAGAAGAATGGTGAAAAATTGCAGTCTCTAGATGTGCAAAGCTGATAGAGACCTATCCACACAGACTCAAGACTGTAATTGCTGCATTTACTGAATACTGACTTGAAGAAGGTGAGTAACTATGCAATTATCTTGTGTTCAATAATTGCAATAAATTTAGACTAATTTGCAGAAATTTGTTTTCACTTTGACACAGAAGTCTTTTCTGTTAAACAGTCAAAAAAGCCAAACTAAATACACTGTGATTCAACGTTGTAAAACATAAGAACGTCCGAGGGGGTGAATACTTTTTGTAGGTACTGTAAAAAGTGTGTGTGTGTGTGTAGCCAAAATGATTCAAATTAACACCAATTCCATGTGTGCTCTATTCCTAGCATTCCTAGGAAAGCATCCTGAGCTTTAAGCAAAGTATCAGTACATATTTTTTTGCTCCTGAATCTAACAGTTTCGCGTCTCCAAGTATCAGTGTATGACCTTGAAACAGAAATACAGGAAATACTCAGCAGGCCAAGCAGCATCCATAGAAAGACAAACTGATTTAATGTTTCAGGTAAAAGACCCCTTGTCAGAAATTAATCTGAATCATTAACTATTTCTATTTCTATGTATGCTGCCTGTTATGCTGATTGTTTCCAATATACAATGTGTTTTTTAAATTTCAGATATACCAGTGTATATTCTGCTCAACTTTGTTAAACAAAAAAAACTTTTTTTAACTTTCACAATCAAATCACTTTGATCAACTCCTTCTTACTTCTGTATTTTTCTTACCACAATCATGACATATTTTAAGCCCTTTTGATGAAACTCTTCAACCATCTCTGCATAGTCTGAAAAGTTCTGTCTGTTGTAAGTGAAGTCTTTTTTCTCGTCCATGTAATCCAAATCATTCCATTGTACATCCTGCAGAAAGAACGATCTTTAACAAGAGCAATTCTACATCCAACTGATAAAGAGTAAAGTATTTATTTATTGACACTCGGTGCAGAGTTTGAGTTGCTCCGCCCAGCAATCCCCCAATTTAATCCTAACCTAATCGTGGGACATATTACTATGACCGACTAACCTACCAACCAGTATGTCTTTGGACTGTGAGAGGAAACTGGAGCACCCAGAGGAAACACACGCGGTCACGGAGAGAATATATAGGCAGCGGCGGGAATTGAACCCAAGTTGCTAGTACTGGAAAGTAATATGCTACTAAGTCACCCAGTGTACATATTCCTTTTCCTACATATTGGGCCACACTACTCCTGTGTTTCCAAAGTAAATGCACACCATTTAAATAGTTAAATGTATGGATTAGCTCTTGCAGAGGGAAAATGCCATTCTTTACCATATAATAGATTAATTACTCAATCCATTCATCTAAGTACATGATTAAAGTCCAGTGCTCACTTTCTGCAGCAATTCTTTGGAAGGATCTTTTATTTTACAGGACCAGGCTTTCTTTTGACAGAAAATCCTCTTTTATGTTTGTATTCTCACCTGGGGCATGTGAGCTGTAGTCATGTTCTCCACAACCTCCCGGGTGATGTTGGTACTCCAGTAACCCCAACGACATAAATGGAATCCTAGGCTCCAATATGGTGGCATTATTGGATAACCTACCCAAATCACAGAATGTATAATGAGATGTTATGGAAGGTAGAGCTACAATCAAATTGCTTTTTATAACATTGTTGCAGCCAATTGATTACAATTTATTTTGTATAATCTCTACTGCAGGTTGAAAATGTAGCAAACAATTTGCCTACAGTACAGTCGCACAATCATGCAATAATTAGAATAAATGTACTGTAACAGTGACTGTGGAATGAATACTGGCCAGGATATTGAGGAACATTCCATTTGTCTCCTCCATGACAAGAATATTTTATATTAGAGTAAAGACAGACAAGTTCAGAGTTTAATGTTGAAGAACAGGTGGACATTTGGTGTAGATAAAGAATAAGATAGATAAAATAGCTGGTTAAATATTGACATGATTGCTTTGGAAAATAGTGCAAATCCAGTCGCAACCACTGGCATTAAAGTTTATTTGCTGTGAATTTACTATTGAAGATTTTTTTTTGGCTGTTTCAATTCAGTTCTGTGTGGATGTTTACAGATAACACTAACATATCTCCAAAGTATGAAGTTTACTTGGAGGTGGGGGATACAAAATTCCAAGCACCTGCAGTTTGAGCTCTGAGAAATGAATCTCACAACAGAATTGTAACATCAGTTTTATTTGCTTTTATCAAATATTAGTAGCTAATATCCACTGTACTGTTCTGAATTACTTTTTGCCAGCATCCAACTATGCAAATGTATAAATTACCTGTGAAAAAACATTGCTTTAAGATGAATTGTACACAACCAAATGTAGTTTCCACATTATATTATAAAAATCAAACATTGCTGCACCATGATAGTAATCAGAAGGAAATCTAGAATTATCAACGTGTCAGAATTTTAAATGTTAGCTCAGCATAAATAACATAATAGTTGCAATCTTACCAATAACATCCATATACTGTCTGATCACTGTTTTAGGGTCTGGACCCAAGAACACATAAAAATCAAGAATCCCCCCCGTGGTCCTCCAGGTTAGAGCAGGGAATGGTTGGAGTAAAACATCTGGATAAAACAAAATTTGTTAATTTAACAGCATCATTACTGCAATCATCACATGGATTATACAAAGAGGACTGTCAACTCTGTGTAATGAAACAATGTCCAAAATCACCCTGTTTACTTTTCAAAGAAGATAAGAATAGGTAATAACAAACAGATCTTTCAAGTCTCCAAATTCAGACAGAGATATATCTATATATTCAATGAGGACAAGTTAACTTCTTACCCTTGGCATTACTGTTTAACAGAAAAACACCATGAGCAGACCCATCCTCTTCCATCACCATGTAGAAAGGGTGTGAACCATATAAATTGGAATTCAGCTGCAGAAAACAGGACAGTGTGAGTGATTGTACAACATGCTTACTTGGTTTCACATTTCCAAATTTTGTCTCTAATTTATATCATGCCATGTTTTGCTCAGGAGACATCAGTAGTCCTCCACTAATTTAATCAAACAGCTTTAGAACATGTGGACTACTTTTGGTCCCACCTGAAACGATTTGTGGGATCTTACTTCAGCCTCATCAGTACCTTAGAACCCAATTGGAAGCATGAAAAAAGGAACTGTCTAGAAAAACAGAAGAATGATTGTGAGCTGCCTTCCTGAGTTGCTGCAGTCATTGAGATGTGGATTACAATCTGTTCAATCTCTTCAGCACCAGAAAGTCTCACTGGATAATGTATCACACACACACAGTCTGTAATTTTCACTAGACATCGACAAATGCTACAAAGAAAAAGAGATGGGGATTAGAATGAGGTGCCTTATGAAGATTGCTTTAGGTTGGCTCTCAGTACCATCAGCCTGAAACATAACACTGACGAGGTTTTCATATTGTGATAAGCTGTTTCATGAAGCATTTCAGGGTGAAAATTTCAAAATGCTATTGCAAATGCAATGCATAAAACAACATTGAAGTTGCATTTGTTTCCACTGGACTTGAAGAGAGCGGGGGAGAAATAATCAGTTGTGGTAAGCTGGCATACTTTCTTGCATATAGTTATTGGTAACTTAGATTTCATCAAGATTCATCTCTACGAAGTAAAGTTATCCTGCTTACTTCCATTTCTGGAATTGGTATATTGAAAAGTCCAAGAAAGGAGAAAAATAGCAAACAACTTACACCAGGGCTTTGATCACGATTCCAAAAAGTTAATTGAGTCCAGTTGACATCGAGGATCAAATTTGTCATGTGCTCTCCCAATCCAGTAATGTGCCTTGTGGCAAGAGACGTAGAAATCTGCAGAAACTGGTCAGCATAAAATAATGGAGCCACTGTGGTGTCCAAGCTAAGAAAACAAAACAAAAACATAAAACTCCTTTAGCAGTACTAAATTGAGGTATTTTATACATGACATTGGACACAACTTGAGCTTTCTGTAAGATTCAATCAGGTAAAGCTACTGAAGGTATTATACAAATTCAGTTACAAGCCAGAGCAAAATATTGCAAATGCTGGAAGCCTGAAATGAAAAATAAAAGATGGAAAAAAGGGCTGGAAATGAATGTCATGTCAGGTAGCATCGAGAGAAAGTGAAAGAGTTTATATTCCCGGCCAACGACTTTGAATCTGTTATAGGAAAGCAGATTGGAAGGTATTAAATAACAAAATATGTCATGTTGCAAGGCAAAAGAGCGTTAACCTGTCAAATGAAGGGACAAATGCTGACCCATTACCTTGCAACATGACATATTTTATTATTTAATTCCTCCCCATCTTCTTTCCCACAATATAAAAAAGATAGAGGTGGGAGCAACATAATCATTACCAACAACAGTTGTCAGAAAAAATAGGAAGTGGTTATGACCTGAAGTTGAACTCAGTGTTTGTTTTGCAGCCACAAGAGCTTGTCCAGATGCTGGAAATGTTGAGCTACACACGCAAAATGCTGGAGGAACTCAGCAAGTCAGGCAGCACCTATTGAAGATAGTGAGCAGGTCTGATGAAGGGTCTTGGTCCAAAATGTTGACAGTTCATTTCCCTCCCTAAATTGACTTGATGACTTCCTCCAGCATTTTGCATGTGTTGTTCACTTTGAATGCGATGAGACATCAAATCAATAACCAAAATGCAGTTCCTCAAACTTAGATTGCACTTTATAGAAACTGTACACAAAGACAATGATGATAAGATCAAGAACATTGTGGAATGGAAAGTAAAAATAAAAAATACAGAGATGTACAGTTCAAAATTGTTGGCCACGTACAGGTCTCATTACTTCAGAGAACACAGGTTCAAGTTGTGAACTTGAATTAATTTAAATTAAATAAATCTGAAATGAAGACACAAGAGCGTTCTGCAGATGCTGGAAATCCAGAGTAACACACACAAAATGCTGGACTCAGCAGGTCAAGTAGCAACTATGGAAATGAATAAACAGTTGATGTTTCGGGCAGAGACCCTTCTTCAGGACTAGAAAGGAAGGGGAAGATGCCAGAATAAAAAGGCGGGGGGAGGGGAAGGAGGGTTAGCTAGGTGATAGGTGAAGCCAGGTGTGTGGGAAAGGAAAATCTGGTATGCATAAAGCTACTGGAAAAAAATCAAATTGGTTCAAATGCCATTTTTTTGAAATGTAAACCCGCCATCCCTGCCTCTGACCCTTAACTGCCCTCTAGTGGTTCAGCAACTAAGCCTCCAGCCATTTCAACAACAGTACAAAAGCAAGACACTGAAAAGAGAAACAGAAAACGCTAAGACTCAGCAGTTCGAGCATCATCTCTGAAGAAGAGCAGAACTGCCAACAATTTGAAAAAGTAACACTTTATTCCTATCGGTACTTTTTTAAAAATCCTGTATACGTATTAATTTAATGTAAGTGGGTTTCATAGACGAAGCCACCATTTAATTGTGTTTATTGTCCTTGAGAAGACAGCGATAAGCCGTCTTCTTGAACTGCTGCCGTCCTTGATATAAGGATATACCTACAATGTGGTTAGGGAGAGAGTGCCAGCATTTTGACCCAGCAACAGTGAAGGAATGGAGTCAGAGCGGTGTGTGGCTTGAAAGGCAACTTTGCTGTCTTTGTCCTTCTGGCAAGTAGATATCAGGCCTTTGAAAGGATATGTCCAAGGAACCTTGGTGGGTTGCTGCAATATATCCTGTAGATGGTACAAACTGTTGCCACTGTGCATAGGTGGTGAAGTCAGTGAATCGCTGTGGATGAAGTGTCTACCAAGTGGTTTGCTATGCGCTGCTTGTTGTCAAGCTTCTTGAGTGCTGGTGGACCTCCTGATCTCCATCTATGTTGGATTTGTTTTGATGATGTTACTTATCATTCCAATGCTTCTGATTCTTTTTCATTTACACATAACCCAGGATTGTGTAGTGGTTGGCAGGACCTATGACCAAGGATACTGTCTCCCCACATTCCTTCTCTACTCCTTTGCTTTCCCTTCCAGAACCACAAAAGAATCTCCTTATCCTCAATTTTTAGCCAAGCAATTTCTCCAATCAAATGATTATTTGTCATTGCAGATACTACCATCTCATTTTCCCAGCCTTGGCCTCCTACATTGATCTAATGAAATTTGATGGAACTACAAGGAATGGCACCTCGTCTTTCAATTAGACACTCCACTATGTTCCAGATATAGCAACAATTTCAGGTCACAATCACTTTCTAATTTCTTCATACAGCAGTTGTTGGTAACGTGGAGTTTCACAACTCCTCTAAACTTCCATTTTGCTCCGTTAGGTTCCGTTACCATCCTTTTTGCCTTGCACAGCCACTCTACGTCATTCAGTCTTTGTAACCTTCTGCTCTAAAACTGACCACCTTTTTTCACTTTTCCTTCTATCACCAGTTTCCCTGGCTCTCAATTTGGTTAAAACTAATCACATCTCAATCTTTTTGCACATTTTATGAAAAATTACTGACCTGAAACTCCACTTCTCTTTCAAATTTATGAATCTTACACAGTGCTATACACTACCGGACTGAGCTACAGGCATTGGGGGCAGTTAAGAACATCCAAGAGTAAAAGGCTGAACATACTTACAGCACAAGCCCATTTGATTTCCTCTGTATAATGATGCCAAAAGGTCTGGATGAAAATGTTACATTGTAGAGCTGTGTTGAAGCTTTTTCAGTTACTTTTGGGACGTTAAAAGGAACCTCGTACCGTTTGCGCATTGGATCCTTAAGCTGAAAGACAGAAACAAGATCTTACTTACTGCCCGTTACACCTACTGGCATTTAGGGCAGCAATGAAGGTCCTCCATCTCTGTCAGCCCTTGGCCATCTTCTCTATTGTGTCCCAGGTATGGTTCAGGGTTCACGTTTCTGCCTCATACCGTCACACGCAGATGTAGGACTCTTCATTGCCATTTCTCTAACAGTTTTGTTTGACCAGTCAGGGTTGTTGGCCCTGAGCTGAACCCCTGAACCTGGAGGACCGGTGAACCACCCTTCGTCTGGCCTCTACCAAAACAAGATCTACTTAAGGGAAACTGTAGCTTCCACATCTACCTTCAATCAGTAAAGCTGAGCATGTTCATTTGCTGTGAATAATACGAAGTAATTAGTTCATTAATGTACCAATAGATTAGACTTGTTTAATGCTTAGTAACAGAACACTACATAATTCAATCAATTTAGCAAAAAATATATAAATTTTGTTGTTAATGACAGTAATTAATTCAGCAGCAAGGAGGGGGAAAGTTACTTTTGAGAGCCCCATTTTTAAATGGATGTGCTCTTTGGGAATACACTTCACTTGAAAAAAACAAGACAAAACTCACAGATGAATTGAAAAGCAATTATACAAGCCACATAAAAGGCAATTATACAAGCCACATAAAAGGCAGAAGAACTGGGTGCAGTTCTCTTAAAGTTTTGAATTAAAATAACAGACCTCTGTTTTCAGAATTATTGAAATGTATAACACAGAAATGGGTCCGTTTTGGCCAATCTTGTCCATGCCAATGGTAATGCCCATCTTTTTGACTAACCTTGCTAGAGCCAATAATAATGCCTAACTGCACTAACCCTTTTTGCCCTCATGAAGCCCACATCCTTCAATACCTTTCCTATCAAAGTACCTGTCCAAATGCCTTTTAAATGCTTCTGGTCACTTGTTCCAAATATTCACTGTCCTGTGTGGGCCACTTACCTCTCAGATCGCCTTTAGATTTTCCCCATCTCATCTGAAAACTAAATCCTCTTGTTTACACTCCTAGGAAAACCTTCTAGACTTCTGGGAAAATGATTCAGACTATTTATCCTATCAATAGCATCCTGTCAGTTCATCATTTGCTTTTCTTTTCTATAAAAAAAACTGTTGACAGAGGAAAAATCCATTTTTTAAAAGAAGTCTTTACGTACCTGTAATCTTTTTGTCAGAATATTGATAAAAATGAATCTGAAATTAGCTAATAGTTATCTCACTCTGTAAATCAAAAGTATGCTTGTTTATTCAATTGATTTAAATATAAAAAATACTAAAATAATTCATCGACACATAATCATTCAAATTTATACACCAATACAAAGGTAATAACAAAAAGAGGTGAATTATAAAGATAGTGTTAATTAATGAGACATTACTGAGGAAATATCAAATAGTGACATTTAGGTAGATCAAGATCTAACTCATTCCAAGCAAACCAACAAAAACTTCCTCTTAAATCAAATTAAACAATACACATGTAAATTAGGATAAAATGGTCAGTCTTTGAATAAGAAAATAAATTTTAAAAAGACATAATGATCAAAGAATTTTTTTCCATGTTGCCATTCTAAACAAAATAACTTCTTAGCTATAGATAATAACACACACTCATTTAATAAATATTTATAAATTTAAGAAGTTTGATCTGTAACATCCTAGTACTCTTATAAAGAAAGAGATTCCTGGGTACAATAATTGTGTTTTTTTTTGGGAGTTTATCCTTTAAGCATGACAGTGGAAAGATGAAACATTTTCAGAAGTGTCAATGAACCATCAAGTTTATGTCAAGCAGAAGCAGGATGATGCAGAAGACATCTGTTAGAGGAAATTTCTGAAATTTTCTTTTAACTTTAACTTGTTTTTACTAGCTTAATCTCACAACTTGACTTTATTTCAAAATATCAGCTATAACTACTTACAACACTAACTGGTAAAATATTGAGATAGATAATAGCTTTATCTGTTCCATTAACATATTTGCAGCAACACATCTTTATGGCCTCGCTAAAATTAGCTTTTCTAATCAGGATTACTTACTGTGAAATGAAGTCTGCCTGCTGTCTCGTACATTACGCTCAACTGAAGTGTTGTTATGTCATTTGGGAAAAATGTCTTTTCAGTTCGGCTTAGTGTGGCTGTAAAGCCCGTCTTGGTTGGAGAAAGGTTATCCATGTTGTATGTAGGATAATTTGATGGTAAGAAACAAAGAGGTCCAGTCATATTGATAATATTAACCTCTGGAATCCAGCAGCAGCCACGAATCTGACATTCCTTCATGTCAATCTGATCATTAAAAACACAGTCAAACCTTCTATTAGAATCAATATCACAATGTGAGTGACTATGATGACCCCTTCTGAATGGCAGCTTGCTCAGTCCTTTAGGGGCTCCTGATCCATTCTTGTGATTTGTGAATTGCCACAATAACTCCCATTTAATTTTGCCAACATTACTGTATCCAGAAGAGATTACAAAATTGGGAATGGAATAATTGTGGTAAATAACCACAACAACTAGAATGACAGTAAGGAGGATAGCCCCGAACTTAAGAGTCGAAATTAATGGAATTCTGTCTTTAATCATAGATCCAGGTCTGTAAGGTGCCATTCTTCAAATTCCTTAAACCAGGACCCCTACTTTGTCCTGGAAATATGATGAAACGACTGTTAAGACTTGAATCTGCGATTTAGGATCTGTGCCTAAAATGATAGGAGAAACAACATTATTTAAAACAAACAACTTGGCAGTCATAATGCATAAGAACACTGAGCATTTTATTATAATTTTGAAATGTTTGCTGAAGTATCTGATAATGATGTGTTGCTTCACATTAATTTTTGTGCAGTTCATCCAAGAAATACTCAAAGACAGAATCAAGCTGACAGCAGATGATTTTTAGAGAAACCACAATAAATAGAAACTTAAATGAAAATCTAGTCATTATTTGGTAACCCTTGGCTAACACAACTATTATTTTTGATGGAAACATTCCTAATTAACTGATGTAACTAGTAAGAGAAAATCTGCAGAGACTGGAAATCCGAGCAAAACACACAAGATACTGATGTAACTAGAATGTTTTAACACCTGCATAAACATTATGGTTAATCAAGAAATCTATTACAATCAGACTCAAATAATTAAATTTGAATTAACTTGCTTCAGATTTACACAGCCCTCTACATCTTTCATTGTCCTATTCACACCAGACAGCTAGAAGTAAAACTTCTTTCAGGAAACTAAACCCAGAAATAATGCAGTAAAATTATCATTAAACTAGTTTGAGAATGGCATGCTTTTGACCAAACAATGAAATAAGCAAAAAAAATCATTTTCACTGAAAAACACCAAGTGGAATACCAATTAGATAAAGGAAGCAGACAGTACATGTGCATAGTTTACAAGAAAACTATTTTTTTTTTGCTGTAACTCACCCTGATATTTCACCCCTGGACTGGTGTTTCAAGCTGCTCAACTTCTGAAGGCAATAGTTAAATTGCCTCAAATAAGTTAAGATTTCCTAACTTCAGTATTTTTGCCTAATTTGCATCCATATCACTGAAAACTCCTGAGCACTAACAATTTATTTTCAGTCAGATGTTTGAGGAAAATCATTAAAATCAGGGGAGGCTGCCAAGAGAGACAGAGTAAAGCAAAGTTCAAGATAGTTCATAAACAAATTTAGTGTTACCTGCAGATAACCTATCAAATGATTACAAAAGCTGGAAAATAACAAGGGTCAGGGAGGGTAGGTTTTTCCAATTACTCAGTTATCAGACTGAGTTGTCACTACTGAAGAAATCTAAGTTCACATGAGCTCACATGACTTACTTTAGTCCTTGCTACATTGTCGTTCTCATTTGTCTTCATAAATCTTTTCAGAAATCTAAACCAACAAAAGACCAACTTAAGCAGAAACTTTATAATTTTTTAAAAATCAAAAATCATCTGTACCTACATGTTTTGGATCAATTGGGGCAGCACTTATAGCTGTCAAGAAATTCTAAACATAAAAATCTAGGCCAGTGCAGTGGCAACTCTTCACAGCAAACTATTTTACCATCATCATGTCTTGCATTAAGTGCAGTATAAAGCCAAAGTTATAGTCAGTGTCATACAGCACAGAAACAGGCACTTCAAGACGACAAGTCAATACTGATATTTTTGCCCATTCACACTAACCACATCTACTTCTTAAATGCAGCAATTATATCTAAATTCCTCCTCTGATAGCACATTCTAGTTATCAAGCACTCTCTGTAAGAACTTACTCCTTATATTCCCTTTAAGAGTCTTTCCTCTCATCTTAAACCAATGCCCTCTTCTGCTTGTTACCCCTACCACAGGAAAAAGATTTTGACGACCTTCTCCACTTATCTACCTCTACTTTATCATTTCCTGTCAGTCACCTTGTGTACAGACATTCCTGTGCCTACGGTTACTCTACAGACATAAAATCAATCTATGTACATAAACTATCCTATGTATTTATATTTGTTGTGTTTTTTTATCACATCTTATTGTGTTTTTTTTTGCTGCATCAGATCCAGAGAAACAATTATTTCATTCTCCTTTACACTTGTACACTGGAAATGACTTTAAACAATCTCGAATCTTAGAAGGCTAAGTAAGTAAATGAAATGGGTGAGCAAAGAGGAACATGATATCAAACATTTCTAAATGACTAAAATATACAAAAAAGGAAATGATTAGCCCATGTTAATGAGGGTGTCTAACAGATCGAGGCAAGTGGAATTTAGTTGGGAAAAAGAAAATGGAAGAGAAATTAAACAAATATTTTGCAGAAACTTCTGAAGACAGTGGAGAACAATTGGTCTAATGTGAAAGAAGAGTTCAAAGCAACTCGAATGAGCATTTTTAGATTAATTCTCCCAGACTAGATGATCACAAATATATCCCACCAATTAAGAAGAGAAACAACACAGAAATGGAGATCAGTAACCCAACATCAGAGGCAGGAAAAAACTGGAACATATTAAGGAAGTGGGAATAAGCCAGAGTCAACGTAAACTTATGAGAACACAAATTATGTTTAACAAATCTGTTTTGGGGCGTGTAACCAGCAGAATAAATGAGGACGAACCCAATGAAGTGATTTATTTGGACTTACAGAAGGCCTTTAATAGAGTGTCACAGAAGAAATTATTAAAACAAAATTTAGTACTTATGGAATTGGGTTTGAAACAACAGGCAAGGATAAAGGATTAGCTAATAGAGAGAAACAGTGAATAGGAATAAACTGGTCACTTATAAGTTGTGAGGTTGTGATATGTGGGGGCTGCAGTGATCAATTGCACACATTTAATATCAATGACTTGGACAAGGAAATCAAAGGCAAGATATACAAGCTTGCTGATGGGTCCTGCTGTGAGCGGGGTACAGAGAGGCCTCAGGGAAATATGGATACATTAAGTGAATGGACAAGGCCAATATAGAAAATAGTAAGGTCATCCACTTTCGTGGAAAGAATAGACAGGTAATTTTTTTTTAAATGGTGAGAGACCTCCAGATCCTCATGTGAGATTAATCCAAGTGTCCTCATATATACTAAATTTTTGAAATAATGCAGACATAGCAACCAGTTATAAAGGCTAATCAAACATACTGATTGCAGAATTGGTCTCCTCAACCAAGGAACAAAATACTTGTAATACAAGGAAGGCAGCAAAGGTATGCCAAATTGATTGCTGGTTTGCTACTGGGGTGGGGTGGGGTGAAGTGCATCACTGGAAAATTGATGATCTGTCAAACAAAGAGGGATTAAGCAGATTGGACCTGCACTTGAGTTTGGATGTCATCTGAATGAAATATTCGTATGGGACTTTACAGGATAGATGTGGACATGATCTTTGCCTGGCTGGCACATCTTCGGCCAGGAGTTACAGTCAAAAGATAATGGCTGGTAAAAAGTTAAAAAGAAATTCCTTTACCAAGATGGAAGTGAAGGCTCATTTGTTGAATTTGACCAAGACAGAAATCAATAGATTTTTAAGATACCAGTGGGTATCAACTTTGTCAAGCAAACTGGCACTGAGGTTGATGATCAGCCCGTCTCACTCAGTGGAGAAGCTGTTACTTATATTATACTACTTAAAGTACCAATCTAACATTTCATGCAGATGTGTTCAAAGGTGGGGAGAGTTTTACCCATGATGGACTGTGCCGAAACCACTACTTTTTGTAGGAATTTCCATTCAAGGGCATTGATGTTTCCATACTAGGTTGTGATGAAGCCAGTAAATATATTCTCCATACACATCTATAGAAGTTTGTCAAATGTTTAGATGCCATGCTGAATATTCTCAAACTCCTAAGGAAGTAGAGGTGCTGCTCTGCTTTCTTCGTAATTGCACATGTGCTGGGCCCAGGGCAGGTCCTCAGAGGTAATAACACCGAGGAATTTAAAGTTGCTGACCCTCTCCACTTCTGATCCTCCGATAAAGACTGGCTCATGGATTTCTGATTTTCTCCTCCTGAAATCAACAGTCAGCTCCATGGTCTTGCTGACATTGAGCAAGAGGTTGTTGTTATGGCACCACTTAGCCAGATTTTCAATCTCCCTCCTATATTCTAACCAATGGCCTCTGAAACACACTGATTCGCCTACCTGCATTCATCTTTTCTACATACAGGGAATCAATTGAGCTCACTCTGCACAGATAAAAGATATGCAGCAGGATAGACTAGGTGGAAAGCAGATCCTGAGAACCCATGCCTACCACAAATCAAATGCTGAATATCAGTTCATGAACATGGGTAACCTAAAAACACTGAAAATATACTACCAAAGCAGTAAGTATTTGTAATCCCAATGCTTGGAAGCATCAGGTGCTCACCAGATTATATCTGTAAGCATTTTCAGAAAGAAATATAAGTCATTAACACAGATGGCTGTGGAAGACAAATCACTGGGTATACCAAACATGAAGGCTGACAGGTTGTTGATTAGCAAGGGCATCAAACATTATGGGGAGAAGGCAGGAAAATCAGAGGGATAATAAATCAGCCATCATGGAAAGGTGGAGCAGACTCAATGGGCCGAATGGCCATATTCTCAACTTATGGTTCATTTGCTGATTATTTGCGGAGTTTGTCACTTCATACACCAACCTTTTCAGAGAAAGTTGCAGTAGGCACAGTCATCGCTTTTCTCAGTTTAAATTTGTCAATGCCATATAAGACAAGTTCCTCTGCGCTAATGACGGGTCTTTATATTGGTGGTAGTTCTGATGCTACAGAGCATCTTATTGTCATAGAATCAAAGAGCATGGAAACAAGCTACTCGACCCAATTCATCCACACCAACCAGTACGGCACCCACAGCCTTCTGTGCCAGTGATTCAAGAGCTTACCGAGACACTTAATATCAACAACCTATTTTCAACTACTCTCTCAAACAGTGCTCAAACTACAAGACACATTTAAGGTAAAGGGGAGGAGATTCAGAAATGATATGAGAGGGACCTTTTTTCACCCAGAGAGTGACAAGTGTAAAAGTGTCTCCCTTGAAATCTCAAACACGAGGAAATCTGCAGATGCTGGAAATTCAGGCAACACACATCAAAGTTGCTGGTGAACGCAGCAGGCCAGGCAGCAGCTTTGATGTGTGTTCCTTTAAATCTCTTCTCCTTTTCCACAATCTGTGTTCTGCAGTTTTATGCACCTCCGACAGAAGAAATGTTTCTAACAGTCTACCTAAACTATACTCCTCTTAATTTTATAAACTTCAGTTTTGCTCTGTTTAAATCTTCTCTACTCCAGGGAAAACAGACTTGGCTTCTGCATTCTCTCCTCATAAGTGAACTGCTCTGTCTCCAATGCTTCATTCTTCATTCATATCGCATGGTGACCAGAATTGCATGCAGTAGTCCAGCTCAGGTCTGAACAAGGTTTTAAAGTTTATGAAGCATAAACCTCCTACTTATGTATTTAATGCCTGACTAATGAAGATTAGTACCCCATATCCTTTCTAACATTTACCTATCTGTGTTGCCACCTTTAATAATTTATTGACTTGTAATCCAAGGTGCCTCTGATGCTTGATATACCCCAAGACCCAACCGTTCATGGTGATGTCCTAGCCTCATTATTTCTCCCAAATGCATCATCTCGCATTTGCCTGAACTAAATACAATTGCCACGTTTCAGCCCATTTCACCGACGCATCCAAACTACTCTGCAGCCTAAACCTAACCCCCATATTATCAACAGCTCTGGCAATCACCACTGTTGTTAGCTGAATCAAAGGCATATAGGAGTAAGTGTGAAAATCTGGTTGAATGGTGCCACAACAACCTCTCACTCAATGCTAGCAAAACCAATTGACTACAGATGGAAAAGTGTTCTCAGTATTATTTATTATTTTTTATTTGCAGTTTGTCTTCTGCACATCAACTGGCTGTTAATCTTTGTGTGTAGTTTTTCATTGATTCTATTGTTTTTATTTGTTCTGCTGTGAATGCCTGCAAAAAATTAATCTCAAGGTAATATATGCTGATGTATACGTACTTTGATAATACAGTCACCTTGAACCCATTTCTACCTCCTACCCAAGATCCACAAACCTGCCTGTCCTGGCCGACCTATTGTCTCAGCTTGCTCCTGCCCCACCGAACTCATTTCTGCATACCTCGACACTGTTTTATCACCCCTTGTTCAATCCCTTCCGACCTATGTTCGTGACACTTCTCACGCTCTTAAACTTTTCAATGATTTTAAGTTCCCTGGCCCCCACCGCTTTATTTTCACCATGGATGTCCAGTCCTTATATACTTCCATCCCCCATCAGGAAGGTCTCAAAGCTCTACGCTTCTTTTTGGATTCCAGACCTAATCAGTTCCCCTCTACCACCACTCTGCTCCGTCTAGCAGAATTAGTCCTTACTCTTAATAATTTCTCCTTTGGCTCCTCCCATTTCCTCCAAACTAAAGGTGTAGCTATGGGCACCCATATGGGTCCTAGCAATGCCTGCCTTTTTGTTGGGTTTGTGGAACAATCTATGTTCCGTGCCTATTCTGGTATCTGTCCCCCACTTTTCCTTCGCTACATCGACGACTGCATTGGCGCTGCTTCCTGCACGCATGCAAAGCTCGTTGACTCTATTAACTTTGCCTCCACTTTCACCCTGCCCTCAAGTTTACCTGGTCCATTTCCGACACCTCCCTCCCCTTTCTAGATCTTTCTATCTCTGTCTCTGGAGACAGCTTATCCACTGCTGTCTACTATAAGCCTACTGACTCTCACAGCTATCTGGACTATTCCTCTTCTCACCCTGTCTCTTGCAAAAACACCATCCCCTTCTTGCAATTCCTCCGTCTCCGCCGCATCTGCTCTCAGGATGAGGCTTTTCATTCTAGGATGAGGGAGATGTCTTCTTTTTTTAAAGAAAGGGGCTTCCCTTCCTCCACTATCAACTCTGCTCTTAAACGTATCTCCCCCATTTCACGTACATCTGCTCTCACTCCATCCTCCCACCACCCCACTAGGAATAGGGTTCCCCTGGTCCTCACCTACCACCCCACCAGCCTCCGGGTCCAACATATTATTCTCCGTAACTTCCGCCACCTCCAACGGGATCCCACCACTAAGCACATCTTCCCCCCCCGCCGCATTCCGCAGGGATCGCTCCCTACACAACTCCCTTGTCCATTCGTCCCCTCCATCCCTCCCCACTGATCTCCCTCCTGGCACTTATTCGTGTAAGCGGAACAAGTGCTACACATGCCCTTACACTTCCTCCCTTACCACCATTCAGGGCCCCAAACAGTCCTTCCAGGTGAGGCATCACTTCACCTGTGAGTCGACTGGGGTGATATACTGCGTCCGGTGCTCCCGATGTGGCCTTTTATATATTGGTGAGACCCGACGCAGACTGGGAGACCGCTTTGCTGAACATCTACGCTCTGTCCGCCAGAGAAAGCAGGATCTCCCAGTGGCCACACATTTTAATTCCACATCCCATTCCCATTCTGACATGTCTATCCACGGCCTCCTTTACTGTAAAGATGAAGCCACACTCAGGTTGGAGGAACAACACCTTATATTCAGTCTGGGTAGCCTCCAACCTGATGGCATGAACATCGACTTCTCTAACTTCCGCTAAGGCCCCACCTCCCCCTCGTACCCCATCTGTTACTCATTTTTATGCACACATTCTTTCTCTCACTCTCCTTTTTCTCCCTCTGTCCCTCTGAATATACCTCTTGCCCATCGTCTGGGTCACCCCCCCTCCTTTTCTTTCTTCCCGGACCTCCTGTCCCATGATCCTCTCGTATCCCCTTTTACCTATCACCTGTCCAGCTCTTGGCTCCATCCCTCCCCCTCTTGTCTTCTCCTATCATTTTGCATCTCCCCCTCCCCCTCCAACTTTCAAATCCCTTACTCACTCTTCCTTCAGTTAGTCCTGACGAAGGGTCTCGGCCTGAAACGTCGACTGCACCTCTTCCTATAGATGCTGCTTGGCCTGCTGCGTTCACCAGCAACTTTGATGTATGTTGCTTGAATTTCCAGCATCTGCAGAATTCCTGTTGTTTGAACTTTGAATCTTTGTGTTACGCATAACCTAACTATTCATGCCACCTATATCCAGGGCAGAAGCAATCTGTCTCCTATTGCCAAGCCAATATTGAATCCTGGTCCCCACCGTGGCCTGGATACTACTTTGAAAATTTCCCAAAGCCTTACTGAAGTCCATGTAAATCACATCTACTTCCCTGCTTTTGCGGATATACTTTGTTACATTCAATAATCTACCTTGCACAAGCTCATGTTGGCTGTACCTTCTAGTAAATGACAGCGAAACCCCTTTAAAAACACACACACAAATGGCAACCAAACATCGTAAATAAAAACGCTTACCCTTTCATAATTCAAGAGTGAGAATAATTAATTACAGGTCAAAGGCCGAGAAACAGAAGTTGTGGCAATGGTTTGCAGAACCGAATTGAGGGGCTGAATGGCCTCCGTCTACCCCCCACAGGAGGCCCTCGAGTTTGGACCTCAGCGGGACAAAGTGCTGGAAACACCCGGCCGAGCCGCTGCTGACCTAGGCGTAGTGAAACGTGGAAATACATTGACAGAGGGGAGCAGGTCTCGAGTAAAAAGGCGCCGGAGGCCGACCCCTCATCAGAAACCAGCCAACCCCCCGCCCGGCCGCCTCTACACTTGCCGGATCCCGGCACCACCCGACTGCGGAGTAGGAACACCAACCTCGCTCGTACCAAGACAAATACCCCCCTCCCTCTCCGCGAAACATGGCACAGTCCGACACGTGATTCCCGAGCCGGCCCCGGGTTGTTGTCTCTGTCTCTTAGCAACGGAGAACATGGCGGAGGAGGAGAGGTACTCTGGTTCGGGACTGGGTGGTGTCCGAATTGCTTACTTTAGATGAGAAATGTTGACTAACAGATGGCTTTTATTATTTCTTTAGAGTGCATGAAAGATCTTCGGTGTGATTATTTAGTTCTTTAATTGCCGACGACGTCCCTTGTATTTGGGTTTGCTTTGAATTAGTTTGAGTATAACTTTTGAAGTTCTCTGGATGTTCAGAGTTCTTAAAAGTTTTCTTTATGTCAACGTTTAATTGTGAAAAATAAATTTTCTCTTAATCTTTTTACTGCGTGATGGTTTGGTAATGGAACTGTACCTCCAACTACTTTTAGAAATATTATCTTAGATAGTTGGTGATGGGCTGAAGGGTTGGCTTGATTAAAACAAAAGCAAAATTTTGTAGATGAAGCAACTCTTTTCCATACTCATGAGAAAGAGACCAGTCATCCCTTCAGATTTGTATGAGCTCATAGAGCAAACCCATTTCCACAACAATTATCCCACTGATCTATTACACACATAATCCAATCAATATGAGAATGGAAACCATTGATAGTAGCCAAATAGACTATCATCCTGCATGACATTTGGGATGTAATTGGAAACCTGAACAATCAGAAGAACCCCATGCAGTTACAGAGAGAAAATGCAAATAGTATACAGAACTGGAAGTCAGGATAGAATTTCATGAAGCTGTCAAGCCACATCTTGTTTTATTTTAAAGCAGATACAGAGATCAACATTTTACTACCTTTAATTGAAGTAAGTGGAGGAAATAGATATTGTGATTCTGGTGTAGTTATTGATCAAATGACATTCATATGGATACAGATTGGAAGGAGCCATCAACGAATGAGTAGAAAGGGATAGAATGGTGATTGGAGAAAGTGATTAATATGTAAATAAGCATTGCAATTCGAAAAATACTATGACAGTCCTTAGCGTGAGATTATGCTATACAAATTGATCAACTGATTCTTTCAGACTACCCTAAGGCAAGCAATTTTTAAAGGGTCCCAAGGCAGGGCAAAGTTAAGGTTAGAAGAGAAGCTGGCATAATAAATTATATGACTAAAAAGAACTGTTTTGTGATATAACTATTTTTCTTCAAGCAGCTTTGAATAGTAGTCATCTTAACATCTCAAATCTATACAGATTTACTTCCCGCCGTTTGATCAGTTGATGCCAGGTGATTTATACTATTTTGATACTGCGGTTATCCTTGGCATTAGTTTCAAAGAATCTCAAAACAGGTATTGAGATTGGAATTTAATAAATGCATGGAACTGTTACATTTCTATTTCTATTTATTTAAAGATACAGCACAGAAATAGGCCCTTCACGGCCCAGAAAGCCTGTACAGCCTAATTACACTCATGCGACCAATTAACCCTAAACACCTGTACATCTTTGGAACTTGGGAGGAAACTGGAGCACCCAGAGGAAGCCCACTTAGTTATGGGGAATGCACATACTCCTTAGAGAGAGTGGCAAGAATTGAACCTTGTCACGGGCACTGTAACAGTGTTAGGCTAACTGCTTTGTTTCTAATATTATAAATGATGCAATAGAATTATAATATTTTGAAAGTGGTTTGACTATCTAGGATTGGTTTCAATTACTCTTACATAGACATTATGTAGATGTAGAACCTAGCCTTTCTTTTTCCAGAAATTTACTTTTAAAATATTAGTTTTAGCATTGGTCACTGTTATCGCTTCCAGTAAATCACTTCCATATCTCAGAATTTAGCATTTATTTTCTGTTTAACTGGTGTTTCTCTCTTACTATAGTCTCACTTCTGAGATCGCTGAAAGCTTGAAGCAAGATCAAGATGTATCAGAGAAGGTAAATGCATATTTAGCTGTTTCATTTTTATTGTACCATTTAGTTCACCAATTTAAGTTGTAGATCTTCAGGTGCCAGCGTAGCATAGCGGTTCACATGGCGTTATTAGAATTGGGGATGTTCTGGAGTTCAGAGTTCAATTCCAGGATTGTCTGTAAGGAGTTTGTATGGTCTCCCTGCGAGTGCATGCGTTTCCTCCGGGTCCTCCAGTTCCTCCCACAGTACAAAGATGTTCCGGTTAGTAGGTTAATTGGGCATTGTAAATTGTCCTGTGGTTAGGCTGGTGTTAAATAGGTAGTTTGCTGGATGCTATGGCTCACTGTACTGGAAGGGCCCGTTCCATGCTGTATCTCTAAATAAATAAATAAATAGACCTGTCAGAATCTTTGTGCCAGTTCATATCAGGATTCCGGCATGGTACATTCAGCCCTCCTTATCCGCGAGTTCCGGATGCGCGAATTAAACCAACCGCGAATCAAGAAAACCCAGAAGTGCTCTTCCAGCACTTGTTGTTCGAGAATGTTCAGACTTCTTTTTTCATGTCATTGTTCCCTAAACAATGCAGTATAACAACTATTTTACATAGCATTTACATTGTATTAGGTATTATAAGTAATCTAGAAATGATTTAAAGTATACGGGAGGATGTGCGTAGGTTATCGTGGATCGGGATCGGAAAAAAAAATGGAAATTCTCTTACTAAGTAAGTCAGAACAGGTACATCCGGTACTATTTAGCGTCAGTTAGTCAAACGTTTGTCTTAGTATCTATTTTACCTTTCTATGCATATAAAACACTTAAGAAACGTATGTTTCAGAGCCGGGCTCGTTCGATCCAGTGACAGACCGCTCCTGAGTGTGCTCTCTATCCGTGCCGGATTGACGTGAAGGATCAAAAACCCAAAACCCCAAAACCCAATAATTAAACCACTGTGTGGCTTAGTAATAATTGTAGCTTTCATCAGGACAAGCCCTTTCTCACTTTATCCTTTAAAGTTGTTCCGATCGTTGACCAACTGTAGCCTAATGCTTTTCCCATGATCGATGGCTTTTCACCTCTTTCTGATCGCTTTATTATTTCCACTTTATTTTCAATCGTGATCATTTTTGTGAACAGAAACACTACGGATTCAGAGCTCCACCACCGGGTCCTAATGTCCACCGCTCTGTGACAGGTTAAATAAGGTCCAGGGTTCCGCTGGGTCCTAAGATCCACCTCATTGAGCCAGGTCGAATGAGGGACTTGAGCATCCGCGTTTTTTGGTATCCGCGAGGGGTCCCGGAACCAATCCCTCGCGGATAAGGAGGGCCGACTGTACTATAACAACTGGGCATGCCTCTGTGTTTAAAATGATCATACTTCCTGTTTCGGCAGTACCATACTGAAGAATCTGAGTGAGTTGAAGGTGCAAAAAGTGGAAGTGCCATTCATTGTTTCTTATTTCCTTCTACTGGTAGTTACCCTCCATTTCACTTAATCATCATATGACAAAAGATGGAGGTTTAAAAAAAAGGGAATAATGAAATAACAGTCAGTTTTCCAAACATGAAAGACAGAATCTCAATATGGGTGTCCTATTTCCTTTAATTCCTCTGCCATCATTTGAAGCATCAAATACTGTTGGTCAAAGCCATATTAGATTAATTATTAGCAAGGCTAAAGCTGTCATAAAAAAACAAAATATGTTGAAAACACTTAGCAGTCAGGCATCGTCTGTGGAAAGAAACAAGAGTTGACATTTCTTTGTCAGAAACAGAGAAGAGAGAAAACAAGTAAACTTGAAGCTGCAGGAAGGGTGGGGAAGGGATGGATAGGACACAAGATGAGGCCAGGATTGTCATAAATATAGTCTGTTGATAAAATCATCTGGTTGACAAATTAACAAGCATAGATCAAATGATCTAAGGAGCAAGTAACAGCTGCAAAATGTGGGTCAGAATGGCAGGAAATGCCCAGAAGATAAGGAACTATCAATGGAGAGAAAAAAAAGCTGAGTTAATGTTACAGATGATAACTTAGACCCTAAAAGATGTAGGAGCAGAATTAGGTCATTTGGCCCATTGAGTCTGCTCCGCCATTCAATCATGGCTGATCCTTTTCTCCCCTCCTCAGCCCCACTCCATTGGCCTTCTCCCCATAACCTTTGATGCCATGTCCAATCAAGAAACTATTAAGCTCGAGGAAACACGTGACGCAGTGACAGAGACAGCTGCTTAGAACGGCGCTCCGCGCTGGTGGTATATAATTATCTTTTAAAAATTCGCTTTCACAGTTTATTTTATCACTGTTGTAGCTCTGAAGTGTTACTGTCCATGTAAGATGTCAAAACAACTTAAAACGAAGGCTTCCAGAGATATTAAGAGGCATTTGAGGTTGTAGTGCTCCGGGCAGACGGCTTCTAATCAAAATGGCGGTGGACCATTGTCTGAGGGAGACCAACATGAGGCAAGTCATGACTTGGCTGACATGTGGATTTGAAAAAAATCTCGGACGACCTGGTAGGCCTTGAAAATATACATCGATCTATATCGTTAGTGGAGTCAAAGCTGTCATCGCTGGTAACCAGGCTTGCAGATGTCGAGAAGCAGGTTGACTATCTAGAAGCGGCGGGTAGGGAACGAGAAGTCAACCCATTGGCTACCAAAGCGGATATTGACCGGCTCACAGATAAACCGGAGGACATCGGGAACCGTAATCGGCACAACAATCTCCAATTCGTCGGCATTCCAGAGGGAAAAGAGGGGCAGGATATCATCGCGTTCATGGATAAACTAGTCTCGGAGCTTGTCAGCGATCGGGAGGAAAAGCTTGAAATAGAACACGCACACAGAGCGCTGGGCCCTAGACCCAGTACTGGAGATAGGCCTCGGCCTATCCTCGCGAGGTTTCTCAGGTCAAAGGATTGAGATTTTGTGCTGCGAGCGGCGAGAGTCAAGGGCAAGTTTTCCTGGGACAACAATCATGTTATGATCTTCCTGGACTTCTCCATACCCACACAAGTAAAATGAGGAAAGTTTGAAGAATGTAAGAAGATGCTTCGGGGGCAGAATGTGAGCTTTGCGCTGCTTTACCCAGCCAAGCTAAGAATAGAGACTAAGGACGGTTTCAAGTTTTTTGAGTGCCCACGTAAAGCAAGAAAATTTATCGAGGAGATGGGGGAGTTTAACTACACTCGTTAAATTGAGCAAGATGTGAGTCGGGTTGTGTTTGTTATTTTTTTAAATATTGCCAGATTGTATTGTACTGAAGCTACCTTAATCTCACTAGGGCTGACATACTGTTAAGTGTGCTATGTTGATTGTGAAATTGCACCGGCATTGTTTCTGAGCAGTTAAAACTGGTCTGGGCATTTCATAGACCATAATCCTTTGTGGAAGGGACGTTTGGCTGTGTTCTGTGGCCACTGTTATGCGCGGGAGAGTTCTACGTGCCATTTTGTTACTTTTCAGTTTAAACGGGGGTCTATGAGTCAGTGTCAAAATATTGTAATGTATTTGTTTGTTTGTCCTACTATGACTTCTCTTAATTCAGATAAAATATGTTTCACCACGTGGAATGTTAACAGTCTGGGGAATCCTATAAAAAGGAGAAAAATGATGAATAAGCTCGAGACAAAAATGGGATGTGGTATTTCTACAGGAAACACATTTATCAGCAGAGGAATCAGTAAAGCTACTGGGGAGTTTTACAGATCATGTTTTTTACAGTGCAGGGTCAACTAAGAGCAGGGGTGTTATAACACTTATCAATAGGTGGCTGCAGTTTAGATGTGAGAAACAGATTAAAGATGAAGCAGGGAGAATTCTTACTATTTTGGCAGAAGCAACATATTATTTTTAGCAAACATATATGCACCTGATATAGAAGATGCAGGATTCTTTGTTGATCTTGAAGGAAAGTTACATTCTATTGGAGCTTATGATATCATACTTGGGGAGATTTTAATTTGGTAATGGATCCAATCATCGACCTTAGTAAGATGTTGTCATATAGAACCTCAAAACTCACTGTGATGGTGCAAAAAATGTGTAAAGCCCTTGGGCTTGTGGATGTTTGGCGCCTTATGAATCCCAATGGGAGGGATTACACATTTTTTTCTGCAGTTCATAAAATATACACAAGGATTGATTTCTTCCTTATATCCAAGTCACTTATTCAGTCTGTGTCTCCATGTGCAATTGGTAATATTATAATATCAGATCATGCTTGGGTTTGCCTAGAGACAATACCTCAGTACGAGAGAATGCAGTCACATAGATGGAGATCTAATTCATCCTTGTTACAAGATTCAATGTCTAGGCAAGCTATGAGACAACAGATCAAGGAGTATTTAGAGATAAATACACCTACAGCCTCCTCGCCATGGACTGGGAAGCCCTGAAGGCAGTTTTGAGGGGATATACTATTCAACATACTTCTTGTATGAAAAAACAGAATAATCAGAAAATTACAAACTTAGAAAATAAAATCAGAGAGATTGAGACAAAATTGAAGCAGCGGATGTCATCCAAAGGTTTGAGAGAACTAACATGGCTGAAATATCAATACAATCTAATCCCAGAAAGTAGAATTTTGGCTTTTCAGGGCAAGACAAAGGCAATTTGAATCCGGGGAAAAAGCTGGCAAGCTTATGGCAAGATGTATAAAACAGAGAGAATCAATATCTATCATCCCAGCTATTAGATTAGCAACAGATGATATTTTGACGACACCTAAAGATATTAATGATGCATTCCAAGAGTTTTATAAGGACCTATATACGTCAACCTCCAACTCTAGAGGAAGAAATTGATAGCTTTCTGAGGCCATTAGGGTTACCTAAGTTGACGAAAGAACAACAACAATTCTTTGATTCCATTATAACATTGGAAGAAATTATATCATTGATTAAGACCTTACCTACTGGGAAAGCTCCTGGCCCAGATGGATTTACAGCGGAAGTTTTTAAATGCTATGCGGAGGAGCTAGCTCCTCTACTGCTGAATATGTACAATGAATCTATAGAGCGGGGTAATTTACCCCCTACTTTATCACAAGTGCTAATTACATTGATTCTGAAAGAGGATAAAGATCCGTGTGAATGTAAGAATTATAGACCAATTTCCCTAATCCCAATAGGTGTGAAAATTTTATCAAAGATTCTTGCAAACCATTTAGGCACAGTAATAACATGGTTGATACGTAGTGATCAGGTGGGATTTATCAGGGGCTGCAGCTGATCTGATAACATAAGGCGTCTTGTTAATATTATGTGGTCGGTGGCCGATAATTGGTCACCTATAGCAGCTATCTCACTCAATGCTGAAAAAGCATTTGATCGAGTGGAATGGGGCTATCTGTTTAAGATTCTTCAATTTTTTGGATTTAGACTCAGCTTTTTAAAATCAATTAGGCTGTTATATAATAACCCTGAAGCAGTGGTTCAAACTAGTGGTTACATTTCACCTTACTTCTCTCTTAAAAGGGGTACCCGACAGGGTTCCGCATTTTCTCCAATGTTGTTCTGTCTAGCTCTGGAGCCCCTGGCAGCAGCTATCAGAGAGAATGAGAACTATATAGGGGTATCAGTGGGAGGACAGGCTCATAAACTGATGCTTTATGCCGATGATATTTTATTATTTGTGTTGGACCCTAGTCGATTGGCGCCATGTCTTTTTAACATTATAAAGTCTTACTCTAGATTCACAGGTTATAAGGTTAATTGGACAAAATCGGAAACTCTACTGTTGTCTGCATATTGCCCTGCATCTGCTTTTTACCCAGGCCAATTTCACTGGCCAAAGAAGGGTATACGATATTTAGGTATGAATTTTCCCCCTCAACTGAAGGATTTAGTAAAGGTAAATTCTGATCCATTGTTGCAGAGAATTTCATGTGATGTAGACAGATGGTCATCATTGTATTTATCAATGTCGGGTAAAGTAAATGCCTTGAAAATGAATAGCATTCCAAAGGTTAATTATCTGTTCCAATTGTTACCAGTTCAAATTCCATTAACATATTTTAAGCAATTTGATAAAATAATTAAAGCTTTTATTTGGAATGGTAAACGCCCACGCTTAAACTTTAACAAATTACAATTGCCAGTTGAAAGGGGGGGGCTTAGGTTTGCCAAAGTTAATATACTATTACTATACCTTTAGCACATTGGTCGCTCCCTTCGCAGAGAGCGCCTCCTTGGTATCGTATTGAGTGTTCTGCTCTTCCTCCTATCCCTCCATTACAATGTTTGTCTATCGAGTTACCTCCTGAGGCAAGGACTCACCCAATTATATCGCATATGCATTTGTTCTGGAATAAGCTAGCCAGATTATTTAAATTTAATTCATATTTGAATGAAGCCTCGTTTATCTGGATGAATCCAAAATTGTGTATTGATAAACCCCCTTTCTTCTGGAGGGAATGGCAAGGGAAAGGTATAATTAAATTGGGAGACCTTTATAATGGTGGCAGTTTAAAATCTTACAATATAGTACGATATCTCTAGGTCCCAATTTTGGAGATATCTTCAACTGCGTCATTTGCTACATACAACTTTTGGTTCTACACAGCAACCCCCACCAGTTGCTACAATACTGTCTACTGTACTGGCTGCATATGGTAAAAGTCACGCAGCCTCAACTTGTTATTCAGCTTTAACACAAATCTCTGGGGACAAATTTCTGTTGGGTCTCAAAAGAGCATGGGAAAAAGACTTGAGTGTGACCTTTGAGACAAAGGAGTGGGACAAAATTTGCAAAAATGTCAAAACAATGTCAAGAGACGTGAGGGTGCACCTTATTCAGTTTAAGATTCTACACTGTTTTTATTGGACTCCAGCAAGGTTACAGAGATTAGGGTTGAAAAACACCCCTGAATGTTGGCGCTGAGAGGCGGATAAAGGGGACTTAGTGCATGCTCTCTGGTCCTGTCCCAGAATTCAAGAATTTTGGATTAAGTATTTTGGTGAAGTCTCAGGTATTCAACTCCCTTTCTGCCCCAGACTTTTTGTCTTGGGAGACGTACTCGGGTTAATTGGGGATAAACAGTCTCAAAATTGGATCCAGACAAGTGTAATGGTAGGAAGACAAATTATACTTCGAGGTTTGAGGAACTTGGTGGGGGGGGGACCATCATTTCAGGAGTTGGCCACAGAAACAGCCGTGGCGGCGGCTTTTGAATGCATGTCTTACAAACAGTTTGATAGATTGGATATCTATACACAAAAATGGGGCAATCTCTTATGTTATTAGAGGTCTAAATAGACACACATGGTTATTATATTGATATTTATTTCTGCCATATTTGTTTTTTTATTTTATGGATAATTTTATGTTTTGTAAGCTATGGTTTACATAATTTCAAGACTGACTCAAGAGTTTGGGGAAAAATTTGTAAAAGAATTCAATAAAATTTAAATCATAAAAAAAAAGAAACTATCAAGCTCTGCCTTAAGTACACCGAACGACCTGGCCTCCACAGTTTCCTGTAGTAACAAATTCTAAAAATTTCACCACCCTCTGGCTAAAGAAATTTATCTGCATCTCTGTTTTAAATGGACGCCCCTCTATCCTGAGGCTGTGACTATTGTCCAAGACTCCCCCACCATGGGAAACATTCTTTCCACATCCACTATGTCTAGGCCTTTCAACATTTGAAAGGTTTCATTGAGATCTCCCTTCATCCTTCTAAATTCCAGCAAGTACAGACACAGAACTATCCAATGTTCCTCGTATGATAACCCTTTCATTCTCTGAATCATCCTTGTGAACTTCCTCTGAATCCTCTCCAATCCCAGCACATCTTTTCTTAGATGAGAAGCCAAATAACTGTTCACAGTACTCAAGGTGAGGCTTTGCCAGTGCTTTATAAGGCTTCAGCATCACATCCCTGCTCTTGTATTCTAGACATCTTGAAATAAAAGCTAACATTGTATTTGCCTTCCTCACCACTAACTCTGTCTCCAAGTTAACCTTTAGGGTGTTCTGCACAAGGACTCTCAAGTTCCTTTGCATCTCAGATTTTTGGATTTTCTCCCCATAAATAGTCTCCACATTTATTTCTACTACTAAGGTGCATGGCCATGCATTTTCCAACATTGTATTTCATTTGCCACTTGCCCATTCTCCTAATCTGTCTAAATCCTTCTACAGCTTACCTGTTTCCTCAACATTACCTGCCCCTCCATCAATCTTTATATCATCTACAAACTTAGCAACAAAGCTATTTATTTCATCATCTAAATCATTGTTATACAGCATAAAAAGAAGTGTGCCAACACTGACCCCTGCAGAATATGACTAGTCACTGGCAGCCAACCAGAAAAGGATCCTTTTATTTCCACTCCCTGCTTCCTACCAATCAGCCAATGCTCTAACCATACCAGTAACTTTCTTGTTATACCATGGGCTCCTAATTTGGTAAGCAGCCTCATGTGTGGCACCTTGTCAAAGGCCTTCTGAAAGTTCAGATATACAACATCCACTGCATCCCCTTTATCTATCCTACCTGTAATCTCCTCAAAGAATTTTAATAGATTTGTCAGGCAAGGTTTTCAGTTAACGAAACTATGCTGACCTTGTCGTACCTTGTCCTGTGTCATCAAATACTCCATAACCTTTTCCTTAACGACTGACTCCAACATCTTCCCAGCCACTAAGGTCAGGCTAACTGGTCTATTATTTCCTTTCTGCTGCCTTCCTCTTTTCTTAAAGAGTGGAGTGACATTTGCAACTTTCCAGTCCTCTGGCATCATGCCAGAGTCCAATGATTTTTGAAAGATCATTACTAGTGCCTCCATAATCTCTACCTTTGCCTCTTTCAGAACCCTGGGGTGCAGTTCATGTGGACTGGGTGATTTATATACTCTTAGGTCTTTCAGCTTTTTGAGTACCCTCTCCCTTGTAATGGTAACTGCACTCACTTCTCATCCCTCACACCTTTCGACATCTGGCACACTGTGAGTGTCTTCCACAGTGAAGACTGATGCAAAATACTCACTCAGTTCATCTGCCATCTCCGTGTCTCCTGTTATTATTTCTCCGGTCTCATTTTCTAATGTTCCTATATCCACTCTCATTTCTCTTTTATTTTTTACATATTTGAAAAAGCTTTTACTATCCACTTTGATATTTGCTAGCTTGCTTTCATATTTCATCTTTTTCCTCCTTATGATTCTTTTGGTTACTCTATGTTGGTTTTTAAAAGCTTTCCAATCCTTCCTGCTAAATTTTGCTTTGTTGTATGCCCTCTCTCTTGCTTTTACATTAACTTTGAGTTCCCTTGTTAGCCACAGTTGTATTATTTTGCCATTTAAGTATTTCTTTGTTTTTGGAATACATCTATCCTGCACTTTCCTCATTTTTCCCAGAAACTCGTGCCATTACTGCTCTGCTATCATCCCTGCCAGCATCTCCTTCCAGTTTACTTTGGCCATATCCTCTCTCATACCACTGTGGTTTCCCTGAAATACTGCTACGTCAGGTGTTACTTTCTCCCTATCAAATTTTAAGTTGAACTCAATCATATTTTGATAATGGTCTCCAAAGGGTTTTTTTAACTTGCGCACCCTAATAATCTCTGGTTCACTACATAACACCCAATCCAGTACAGCTGATCCCCTCGTAAGCTCAATGACAAACTGCTCCAAAAAGCCATCTCGTAGGCATTCAACAAACTCATTCTCTTGAGGTCCATTGCCAACCTGATTTTTCCCAATCGACCTGCGTGTTGAAATCTCCTATGACTATCATAACATTGCCCCTTTGACATGCCTTTACTATTCCTCATTGTAATCTGTGGTCCACATCCTAGCTACTGTTGGAAGACCTGAATATAACTGCCACCAGGGTCCTTTTACCCCCGCAGTTTCTTAACTTATGAGGACATATCATATAGTCATATTTGTCACTAATCTCCACATAATATTGATCTGAGGTATACACTTATAGAAAGGAGAGGAAAGAAGGAACAACCAAAAGAAGAAAACTATGTGCAAAGTAGGGAGTGATCTTTTTTTTACAACATATTCATTGACTTGTGAGAATAAAATCAGGCCATGAGGTGTTACGTAGTTAAACTATTTTTCCCAGTATGAATCAAATTGTTCCAATTTATGATTAACAGTATCTTCTCCATTTTGTAAATGTCCATTGTAATTTCCATCCATACATTTAAAGTTGGGCTCTCCTGTGATAACCATTTCCTGGTAAGGGTCTTTTTACCAGCCACCAGCAGTATATTAATTAAATATTTATCTCTTTTCAACCATTCTTGAGGTATATACCCAAAATATGTGGTCTTACTCTCTAAGGGTATTTCACATTTAAAGATGTCTCATAGGGCATTATGCGTCCCACTCCAATAGTCTTTGATAACGGGCATTCCCAGAAAAATAATGGTTTGCATTTTGATCTCCACAATTTCTCCAGCAAACAGGGAGGTTACTATCATAATGGGATTTCTGAGAGGGTGTAATAAAATATCTTAACAAGTTTTTCCACCTGAACTCCCTCCATTTCTGTGAACTGGTACACTTCCATTGATGAAAGCAACATACATCAAAGTTGCTGGTGAACGCAGCAGGCCAAGCATCTCCTATCATTTTGGATCTCCCCCTCCCCCTCCAACTTTCAAATCCCTTACTCACTCTTCCTTCAGTTAGTCCTGACGAAGGGTCTCGGCCTGAAACGTCAACTGCACCTCTTCCTACAGATGCTGCTTGGCCTGCTGCGTTCACCAGCAACTTTGATGTATGTTGCTTGAATTTCCAGCATCTGCAGAATTCCTGTTGTTTGCACTTCCATTGATACCTCTATATTATTGTCCATTCTTCCTCAGATATTATTATACCTCTTTCCTTCCCCCATTTTGTTTTAATGTACAAAGTCGAATGTGTTTTAAGATTTGACAAACCCTTATACACGCTTGAAATTGTATCATTTCTTAATGCATGCATTATTAAATGACAATAAAAGAGGACTGTGTGTCCTAATAATCTAATCTAAATGATTCTACTACCGTTATCTGAATTATATGCTTTTCTAAATAGCTCTATCAAACATGTACTTGCCTTGGTTACATTTTTAACCGTCCTATTAACATATTGTTGCATCTGTAAATACCAGTAAAAGTCTTGTTTTCTAATAAGTGTTTCTCTTTGAGCATTTCAAAACTGAACAGTGTTCCTTCTTACATTATATTGCAAATAGCTGTTATTCCTTTAGCTGTCCAGTCCTTAAATCTAGCATCCAGTTTGTTTGGCGTAAAATCTGAGTCATATGCACACCATTTAAGAATTGCAATGTCTCTCTCTAGTTTATATTCTTTATAATAGTTTTCCATATTTTAAGAGTCCATTTCACCCACGGGTTGTCAATATGATTTATGTAACTTTGTAGGTTTTTATCAGCCAAAATTGCCTGTATAGGGATGGAAAGTATCCTCTCCTCAATGTTTTTCCATTGAGTGTCATATGATGGATTGCACCAGCATATCACAGCTCCCAATTGTGCTGCAAAATAGTAATCTCGAAGAGAAGGTAGGCCCCATCCCCCACTTTTCCTTGGCTAATTGCAAAGTTTTGAGACGAACTTTAGGCCTTTTACCTTGCCATATATACCTTGATAGCATCTTGTTCCATTCATTGAATTGATTTTGGTTAATCTCTATTGGTAAGGTCTGAAAGAGATATAGTAGTCTGGGCAGTATATTCATTTTAATAGATTCAATCCTTGAACTGAGATCAAGAAAAGGAATTAGGTTCTATCTTGGTATATCTTCCTTAATTTTTTTATATATAGGCTGATAATTGCATTCTGATAATTTTGCCAAATCTTTTGGCATAATGGTGCCCAAATATTTGACAGACTCTGTTTGCCATGCTCAAGGATATCTACTTTCAATTTCTCTTGGTGTGCTATATTTATATGAAAGTAGTTGGGTTTTATCTATGTTGATCTTGTATCCTGATAATTGGCCATGTTGTTCAAAGGATTGCATCAATTTAGGGAAAGAGTATGTTGGTTGCCCTAGAGGGATCAAAATGTCATCTGCAGAACAGGCCAATTTATGCTCTGTCCCTTTAATAGTAACTCCCTTGATATCTTCATTTTGTCTGATGTATTGAGCTAATGGTTCCAGATATAATGCAAAGAATCGCGGTGACTATGCACAACTATTTGAACCCATTCTTTATCAGCAGAGCCAAGCCAACCCCTCTGCCTACCTTCTTATCCCTCCAAAACAATATGTAAGCTTGGACATTCAGCTCCCAACAACAACCATCCTTCAACCATGATTCAGTGATGGCTGCAACATCTTACCTGACGATCTGTAATAGTGCAACAAGATCATCCATCTTATTGATCTCATTGAAACCTACCAAATGTTGAAAGGGCTAAATAGGGTGGATATGGAGAGGATGTTTCCTATCGTGGGGGTATCAAGAACTAGAGGGAACAGCCTCAAAATGGAGGGGTGACCTTTTAGAACAGAGATAAGGAGGAATTTTTTCTTTAGCCAGAGAGTAGTGAATCTCTGGATTGCTCTGCCACAGACTGTGGTGGAAGCCAAGCCCATGGGTATACTTAAGGCAGAAGTTGATCTTTTTCTGATTGATCGGGGCATCAAAGGATATGGCAAGAAGGCAGGTGTATGGGGTTGAGTGGGATCCAGGATCAGTCAAAATGGAATGGTGGAGCAGACTTGATGGGCTGAATGGCCTTATTCTGCTCCTGTGTCTCATGATCTTATGGTCTTATCTCTTATACTCCATGCATTGAGATATAACACTTTGCACTGAGGCTCACCCTGCTGGCTGCAATTTTGTCCTATCATCTGCCTGCTTTTCCTGGCAATCTGACTGCATGCTATCTTTGTTTTTTTTACTATCCGTCCTATCCTGAGTCCCTTCACTCCGGTTCTCTCCCCCACCCCCCACCACCAAATTAGTTTAAACCCTCCACAACTGTTCTGCAAACCTGCCCATGAGAATATTGATCCCCCTTGGAATCACTTTTGGACAGGTCATACCTCCCCCAGAAGAAATCCCAATTATCCAAGAACCTGAAGCTCTGCCCCTGCACCAGCTTCTCATCCATGCATTAATCTGCCAAATCATCCCATTTCCACCCTCACTGGAATCCAGAAATTACTGCCCTGGAGGTCCTGCTTCTCAGCTTTCCGCCTCGCTTTCTACAACAGAACTTACAGCAGAACTGGCCAGATCTGATACAGAGGAAGTGAATTTTCCAAAGTGATGAATTCAGCATTATGCTCAGATAGAAGATTAAGCTTACCAGGTTGGTGTAGTGTGAGAGGTCACAGCTGGTAAGTTGGAGTGAAAGTGGAATGAAGGGTTATAGTAATGGACAGATGGTTGCTCAGGATCATTCTTCCGCAATGAATAAAGGTCTTTTTCAAAATGGTCACCTAATCCATGTTTTAATTCAAGAGAAGTGACACAATGACTATTGAGTATAATTCACTAGATATGAAGAAGAAGGTCACTGAAAGAATTGTTTGGATCCCTGGATAGTGGGTAGAGATGATATAAAAGACATTGTATCTGCAATTGTATAGGAAAATGCTCTAAGATGGGGATTCATTGGTCAAGATGCAAGAACGGTTTAAAAGAGTTCCACAAGGAGCAATCACTTCAGAATGGTGGGGGTGGACCGTGTGACTGCTGATGGAATCTCACTGAAGTAGTGAAAATTGCAAGGGAACGTCCATTAAATGTGGAGGCTGGTTAGGTGAGCCCAAGTGGATCTCTATCCTTTATCTGACATAGAAAAGAAGGGTGAAGGCAGAGTGACACAAAATAGATGAGATATAGTAAAGGGCAAAGGATGTGGTAATAGGCTAAAAATAAAGGAAGACACCTCAGGCACACATGTGGAAAGAATCATTATCTGAGCAGATGCACCCTGTTATTGATGCCAATTCACCTTCCCATTCCCATCTTTCTTAAACTTATAGATCAGCAAAGAATGCCTGATATCATAAAATCCCAGAGCTAGTAAAAAGAGCTGCCACCTGATTTTTCACTTATGGCACACCAAAGTTATTGAAAATATTTGCAGGGAAACACTTTGCCACTCAACACCTTTAGAATCTCCTTGCAGTTCGCTCTTCTTTCATCACTTTTTAAAAAGTGTGCCTTTTGGATGTTTCCTTCAGTTTTGATACCAATTTCACCAACATCAATATTTTTCATTCCTGTGACATCCAATGCACATGAGGATGCTAAATAAGGTAAGAGCCCATGGTATTACTGGAGATATACTAGCATGGATAGAAGGCAAAGAGGGGAATAAATGGGCCTTTTCTGATTGGCTGCCGCTGTCTAGTGATGTTCTGCAGGAGCCAGTGTTGGGACAGCTTCCTGGATGGTGAAATTGATGGCTTTGTGGCCACGTTTGCGGGCAATACAAAGATAGGTGGAGAGGAAGGTAGTGTTGAGGAAGCAGGGAGTCTGCAGAAGCATTTAAACACATATTAAGAGAATAGGCAAAGAAGTGGCAGATGGTCATGCACTTTGGTAGAAGGAATAACGGCATTGACTTGGGAGTCCTCATGCAGGATTCCTTGAAGTTTAACTTGTAGGTTGACTCAGTGATAAGGAAGGTAATGCTAGCAAATACAATGTTAGCATACGTTTTGAGAGGACCAGAATATAAAAGCAAGGCTATTATGTTGAGGCTTTTTAAAACATTTGTCAAACCACATGGAGTATTGTGAATGATTTTGGGCTCCTTATCTAAGAAAGGGTGTGCTGGCATTGGAGGGGGTCCAGCAGAAGTTCATGAGAATAATCCTGAGAGTGAAAGGGTTCAGGTATGAGGAGTGTTTGATGGCTCTGGGCCTGAACTCGCTGGAGTTTAGAAAATTTGGGGTGGTGGGGGTGGAGGGATTTCATTGAAACCTATTAAATAATGAAAGACCTAGATAGACTGGATGTGGAGAGTGAGGAGTCTTGGACCAGAGGGCACAGCCTCAGAATAGAAGGATGTTCCTTTAGAACAGATGAAAAGGAGTTTCTTTAGCCAAAGTGTGGTGAATCTGTGGAATTTATTGCCACAGACGGCTATGGAGGCCAAGACATTGTATATATATCTGTAACTCTCGCTTTGGCTCACGCTTAATATAGGGGGTGATAGCCCCGGCCCGGCCAAACTTAAGAAATCTCGTTTGGGTGGATGCTGTGCGATGTGTCTCCTGTTAGAAATCAATACCGCGAAATAACAAACAGTACACAATATGCGATTAAACGATTAAGCTTTATAATTCTTACTTTGTATGGTTAGTAAAGAAACAAAAAAAAAGGGGCCCCAATCTTATTAAATAGTCTGTTGCGCAATGTTGGAGCTCACAAATACGGCCATTCATCCACCATCGACCTCCTCCGATTGTTGCTGCCCTTCGGACCCTCGCTCCAAGTCCACCCCGTCTGGTAGTCTACCAACTCCCTCCATTCGCGTCTTCTCTCCTCATCTCTCCCCGGCAAAAGACCGTGAAAATCTCTCTTCCAGCTCACAAGAAAGATCAACAGCATTCTTAACCCTGTTATCTCTGGTCGTAACGCAAACATTGCTGCTACGGAGGAACCATTACATTATCAGTGAAATCTTCCAGCATGTTATACAGCAGGGAAACCCTACAGCATGTTACATATCAAGCAGATATTGAATAGTTTTTGATTAATGGGGATGTCGATGGTTATGGGGAGAAGGCAGGAGAATGGGATTGAGATGTCTAATAAATCAGATGTGATGTTATGGTGGAGCAGACTTGATGGGCCAAATGGCCAAATTCTGCTCCTATATCCTTATGCAAAATTTATGTAACAGCAAAGTTTTGTTGGAAAAGTTCCTGTCCTGTTTAAAAAAAGAGCTCTACTAGTATGCAGTCTATGAATGTCTGCACTATAAATGACTTGAAATTGTATAATTTCTGGTCACCCTGCAATGAGCTGAAGGGGAAATAGGGGAAGGATGGCGAAAATGGTGGTGAATGAAGTGGAGGTGCCTGTAAAGAAAGCATTAGAGTAGGAGAAAGGAAGAGTGTATATCTATGTTCATAAACAGGTGCTAAATGCTGTCTGATTTCAGAGCCTAATCTAAAATTGTCTTGCAAATCCTTGCCATTAAATCAATTCCTCACTCTGACGTAACTGTCATGTAAAAAATGGCCATCACATGGAAGAAGAAATCACACTCAGTGCATTGGCATTTTCCACTCCTCAGAATTGGAACTGAAGAAAATTATTAACCCCCAGTACATGGCTGTGGATAAAGGGTTGTTGGGCATCTTTTCTGCATGCATTTGCTAATTGATAGCATTTTCATGAAATTCAGGATGAAGCTGCTAAGGATGTGGCTGAAGAAGGAAATGACATGCTCAATTCAGAGCCCACAGGAACAGATACTCAATATGATCCAGGGGATACAAAAACAGATATGGTAAAAAAAACTATAGAATTTCATAAGCTTTTTTCTTTGTTTTATTTCCTTTTTCCCCACATGATGATTATGCTACATTTGATCTATTTCCCTTGTCTAAATATCAGTGTAACCTTGTACAGTATTTGTTAATATAGTTACCTCTCCAGCCTAAGAATACTTATTTCATTCACTCCTTGTGATAGCAGCTTCTACATTTTCACCATTGAAAGATAAAGACATTTCTTCTGAATTTCTTATTTTTTTATTAGTTACTATCATGTTGATGAACTGTAGTTTTTCTTTTCCACACAATTAATACAATATTCCTTATTTTAAAGACTTGTATCATGTCATCTCAGCCTTATAGATTGAAGTAGATACAGTAAATGCAAAGTTATATTTATTCAGGATGGTTCAACCTTTCAAAACTTCTTTGTAGTTTCTTTGGTGCCAGTATACTCTTTGTAGAATGGTATTAGAACTGCACATTTTTCTTTAATAGTGGTATGAAGTCATTTTTTTTTCTGTGAATTGTCACTTACCTATTCTCTTTGGTCCATGATAAATGGAGTGCCACTGTGAAAGTAAACCAGGGAAAATACCGGCTTGTCTCATTGACCACTGTGGGGTTTTACAGTTTATCTCTGTACCACTGGTATTATGGAATAATTTAGCAGGGTAATTAATTTTGATTGATGGGGTATACTATTACTGTATCTATAGAGCTTTATTCAAGTATAGATCATCACCTTCAAGTCAAGAGCAGAGGTTTTCTTTCTTATAACTATAAAATGGAGCACAGCAAAATTAATTTCCTTTACTTACATTTTCCCTTCTGTAAAGACATTGCTTTGATTACTGTTTACTAAAGACTTTGCCATTTTGAAGCTTGCAATCTTGTTTATTTCTAATTTTCAGTCTCCAGAAGATTATTTATTACATCCCAGTCTTCCTTTCATTCCCTTTCTCTTAGTACATCATCACAAGAAAGACATGTAGTCTTGTTAACATCAAACACAAAGTGCTTTCCATTAATCTCTCCATCAACTGGTTCCCCAAAACAACCTCTTCTAATTTGTCATATAGTAACTCTTCCTTTGCTGCAACAAGCTATTATTTACTTATTTGTTCTCAAGATGTGACCATTGCAAATAATGTGAGACATCCCTAATTTCCCCAACTAGGAATCAACACAACCAAATAACATAAGTACATAAGGGTGTTTTATATTGTTATGATATAATATATTCTTCGGGAAAGCTTCATTTACCTGATGGGGGTTGTATATAGGCCCCCAAACAGTAGCTAGAATTTGGTCTACAAATTGCAACGGGAGATAGAAAATGCATGCCAAAAGGGCAATGTTACAATAGTCATGGGGATTTCAATATGCAGATAGATTGGGAAAATCAGATTGGTGCTGGATTTTAGGAGGGGAAATTTCTAGAGTGCCTATGGGATAGATTTTTAGAGCAGCTCATGGTTGAGCTGACTAGGGGATCAGCTATTCTGGAATGGATGTGGTACAATGAACTCGGATAGATTAGAGAATTTAAGGTAAAAGAACCCTGATCATCAAATGGTGAAAGGCCTTGATAGAGTGGATGGGGAGAGGATGTTTCCTATGGTGGGATGGTCTAAGACCAGAGGTCACAGCTTCAGAACAGAGGGGTGTGCTATTAGAGCAGAAATGAGGAAGAATTTTTGTAGCCAGAGAGTGATGAATCTGTGGAAGTCTTTGCCACAGGCAGCTGTGGAGGCCAAGTCTTCATATATATTTAAGGCAGAGGTTGATGCATTCTTGATTGGTCAGGGCATGAAAGGATATGGGGAAAAGGCAGGAGATTTGAGTTGAGAGGAAAATTGGATCAGCCCTGATGATATGGCAGAGCAGACAGACTCAATAGGCCAGATGGCCTAAATCTGCTCCTATATCTTGTAATCTTACAAAAAGAAACTTAATTCTGGTTTTTAACTGTAAGGACTCATCTTGTGTGGAAGATTTGTATATTGGCAGAATGTTCATGCAACAAGAAATCATAAAACTGTGGCTGAGGAAAGTCAGATATCCACCATTCCCAGTATCAGTCCATTCCATCCATTCACAACGACGTGCAGAACTTTAGCCTTTTGATTGTAAATTAGAAATACATTGCCTAAGCTTCTATATCATGCTGCTGCTTTGAATTGTTTGCTTATAAAACCAACCACTTGGATACCGTCTTCAGTCACTATTTGCAGTTCTTATTTTTTGTCTTGTAGCTCTTTTGGGATGACTTATTTTGTTCAACGTCTATGAAAGTCCAACTTATGTGAAGAAAAGTTTAATTTATAAATTTACACTTACTTTAACCTTTTAACTGCTATGCAATTGTCTGTTAATTGCTTTGTTTTCATGAAAATCAGGAGGAAGTTACAGCTGAAACGCCCGAAGATGGCGATCAGATGCCCTTTACTGAATCTTCAGTGTCACCACAATTAGCTGAAGATGGCCTTGGGGAAGCACAAGTCAATATGGTAATGCACTACAATTCTATTGCTATTTTCATAATATTTAGTGAATTGGTTTAATATTTTGTAAATTTTAAGATTAAAAAAATCATCTTCCACAATCTCTTGTTCAATGAATATCATGTATGATTTAAAACAAAGTAATTCTCACTTAAAATGAAAGTATTATAGTCTTAACTAGAGGGCACCTATCGTACATGCATATGCTAATTGCATTTTATTCAAATCAGTATGGAGTTACTGAAGATGAGATAAAACAAGGAGATTAGACACATACGTCAGAACTTGCCATATCTGATATTGTTCTGGCTGTTATAGGAGATGTACAAACAAATATGGTTAGGAGTCGCTTGTACTTCTTAGGTGTATTTTGTGGATTGTAATTTGTAAAATATTAGATTAATATAACTTATCCTGTTCCTATCCTTGATAAAGAGAGTACCAAGTATGAGAGTGAACCATGCAGACAAGAAGATATTTGTCATAGTCAATTTAAAAAATCTGATGACATCTGACCAGCTGTATTGGAAGCTACAGTATTTCTCAATGCTATTGATAGATTAAGGATGAAACTTGGCCAGGTTACCATTTCTCATCATTACATAATGGAATGCAACTAAAAATACACGTTCCTTTAATTTGAGTGAACATGGAATCAAATTTTTACTTTGATTAACCTGTTCCTATCCTCCTCTTGGTTTATAATTCCACTAAGTAGGATGATTCTTCATATACAAAATAAAAATAATATCAAATAAACATTTTTTTAAAAAAAACTGCAGAGTTGTGGACACAGCTCAGTTCATCACGGAAACTTGCTTCTCCTCCATGGAATCCATGGTAAACACTTCTCGCTGCCTCAATAAAGCAGCCAGCATCATCAAAGACATTCTCTCTTCTCCCCCCTCCCATGAGGCAGAAGATATAAAAACCTGAAGGTACATACCATGAGGGTCAAGGACGTTTCTATCCTGTTGAATGTATCCCTTGAATACTAAGATGGACTCTTGACTTCACAGTTATGCCCCTGCACCTTAGTGTTTACCTGCATTGCATTGAATTATTTTATTCTGCACTCTGCTATTTTTCTACCTTTCTGTACCTCAGAGCAATGTAGTAATGAATTGATCTGTATGGACAGAATGCAAGATTAGATTAACAGTATATTTCATTATCATAAGATACAGGAACAGAATTAGACCATTTGACCCATGGAGTCTTGCTCTGCCATTTCATCACGGCTGATCCATTTTCCTCTCAGCCCCAGTCTCCTACCTTCTCCCTGTGTCCCTTCATGCCCTGACTAATCAAGCGTCTATCAACCTCTGCCTTCAGATCCGCATGTGGCAAAGAATTCCACATATTCTGTGGCTAAAGAAATTCCTCCTCATCTCCATTCTAAATAGACATCCCTCTATTTTGAGGCTGTGTCCTCTGGTCTTAGACTCTGCCACCAAAGGTAACATCCTCTCTACATTCACTCTATCAATGCTTTTCAACATTCGATACATTTTAATGAGATCCTACCCTTATTCTTCTGAATTCCAGCGAGTACAGGTCCAGAGTCATCAAACGCTCCTCATATAATAAGATTTTCAATCTCAGAATCATTTTCTTGAACCTCCTTTATACCCTGTCCAATGTCAGCACATTGTTTCTTAGATAGGGCCCAAAACTGCCCACAGTACTCTTAGTAAGACCTTACCTGGGCTGCATACAACCTCAACATTACATTCTTGTTTTTTATATTCTAGTCTTCCGAAATGAATACTAACATTGCATTTTCCTGCACGAGGATTCCCCAAGTCCCTTTATACCTCAGATTTTTGCATTTTCTCTCCATTTAGAACATATCCTACATTTTTTCTTCTTCTACCAAAGTGCATGACCATACATTTCTTGACATTATATTCCATCTGCCACTTATTTGCACATTCTCCTAATCCATCCAAGTTCTTCTGTAGCCTTTCTGCTTCCTCAACAGTACCTGCTCCTCCACCTATCTTTGTATTGTCCACAAACTTGGCCACAAAGCCATCAATTCTGTCATTCAAATCAAATAAAAGGAAGCAGTCCCAACACAGACCCTTGTGGAATACCACATGTCACCGACAGGCATCCAGAAAGGGCTCCCTTTATTCCAAATCTTTGCCTCAAGCCAATCAGCTGGTGCCTATTCCATGCTAATATCTTTCCTGTAATACCGTGGGCTCTTAACTTGTTAAGCAACCTCATGTGTGGCACCTTGTGAAGGGCCCTCTGAAAATCCAAGTACACAACATCCACAATTCTCCTTTGCCTATCCTGCTTGTTATTTCTTCAAAGAATGCCAATAGATTTGTCAGGAAAGATTTTCTCTTAAGGAGACAGTGTTGACTTCAGCCTATTTTGTCATGTTCCTCCAAGTACCCCAAAACCACGTCCTTAACAATCAACTCGAACGTCTTCCCAACCACTGAGGTCAGACTAACTGGCCTATAATTTCCTTTCTTCTGCTTCTCTTCCTTCTTGAAGAGTGAAGTGGCATTTGCAATTTTCCAGTCCTCCAGAGCCATGCCAGAATCTATTGATCATTGAAAAATCATTAATAGTACTTCCACAATTTCAGAATCCTGGGATGTAGACCATCTATCTTAAGACCTTTCAACTTCCCAAGTAACTTCACTCACTTGCCCCCTGATACTTGCAAACTTCCGGCATACTGCTAATGTCTTCTACAGTGAAGACTGATGCAAGATATTTTTTTAGTTCATCCACCATTTCCTTGTCCCCTCAGTACTACCTCTCCAGCAGTCTGATATCTACTCTCACCTCTGTTTTACACTTTATATATCTGAAAAAACTTTTGGTATCCTCTTTAATGACTAGCTTGCCTTCATATTCCATTTTTTCTTCTTTATCTTTAGTTTCCTTCTGTTGGTTTGTAAAAGTTTCCCAATCCTCAAACATCCCACCTATTTTTGTTCTATTATATGCCCTCTCTTTGGCTTTGACTTCTTTTGTCAGCCATGGTTGCAACATCCTGCCTTTCAAATACTGCTTCTTTGGGATGTATGTATCCTGTGCCTTCTGAATTGCTCCCAGAAACCCCAGCCATTGCTGCTCTGCCATCATCCCTGCTAGTGTTCTCTTCCAATCAATTTTGACTAGCTCCTCTGCTCATGCCTCTGTAATTCCCTATACTCCAAATGAGAATAATGAACCAATTTACCAACTTAAAGTCAATTGAGCCAAGTAGCCATTACCTTTGGAACTTTGGTTTATATCATTATATTTTCCTGACGCTCTTTATTGTTGTTAATGGATTATAGGCAACATTATGTTGTCCATCCGTTATTGGTACGATGTAGCTACTTGCAAATCTATGTTGAATCCTCAGTTGTGGCAATGAGTTGATGAACTGAAAAGAAACATGGTCTGAATGCATGTGCTTGAGAAGAAGAAAGAAACAAAGCACAAGTTTCAATTGGGAGTTTACTCTGTATGATTCTGCATAGACAGTATCATTGTGCATTATTGTCTAACAGTATACAATGGAAAACACTTAATAATCCTATATTTGTAAATTGATAGTGTATTGCAGTCCTGCTGAAGAAGAGAGATCTTCGACTAAAAAAAGTAGTTAAGTATATTCCAGGGGCATAAAAGAAGTACTATTTCCTTTAACGTTTGATTTTATGAACAGTTGGTGTAATTTGTGGTGCTTACTGTGGCACATTGTGAAAAACAAGTTAGTATCAGCTTTTAATTATTACAAATGGCTGTGCTTAAATTGGGATGGCATCACACTTAGTTCATAAAACACCATTCTGACCAGAATGCATCGCTTACAAATTAGACAAAGCTGCTTTCTGACATACAGGCTGTCCCCAGGTTATTACAGGGTTTCATTAAATGCAAGCAGTGTGTGGGAGATGATCACTGGAGAGGATCTGACACAAGAAGATTGGCTGCTGGCTTTATTGACCCATTGAGGGAGTGAGTAAGTCTGCTAGGTGCTCCCAGCTCTGCTTGGCTTGATTGTTGCAGCTTATTTGGGGAGGAGTGGGTATTGTGGGGATAGAAAGCATGCAGAAATGTCCCAGTTCTGCCCAGCAGATAATGCCTGCAACCCTGCAGTAGCCACTAAATCCATCCCACTGGTCTCCCAAATATTCACTCGTACATATGAGGAACCCATAAGTTGGGTGCTCGAAAGAGGATCTTTTGGTGCCATCTCCAAATAAATAATTGAAAACCCATTCAGTTTTAAAATACCAGACAACAAATAGATTTCAATTCCACAGAGCCCATTGAAGTGCCAAATCCATGTTACAGTGTAGGAGTTGATAGCTCAATATTTGATTGTCCCATTTGAGTGTTCAAATATCACCCCTGATTCCATGTTTCAGTATTATCTTTCATTCATTCTCTAAGGCATTGGAGGATAGCTGATAGTTTTAATGAACAGCAGGTTTTTATTTACAGAATAACACTCCTGCCGAAGGGTCTTGGCCTGAAACATCGACTGTACTTTTTTCCTGGCCTGCTGAGTTCCTCCAGTATTTTGTGTGTGTGGCTTTTCTGACGAATGGTCTCAGTCCGAAATGCCAGCTGTCTATTTATTTCCATAGATGCTGTCTGACCTGCTGAGTTCCTCCGGCATTTTCTGTGTGTTGCTCTGGATTTCCAGCATCTGCAGACTTTCTCATGTTTAAGTTTTCTTAAAGTTGCTTTCTGTACAGATGCAGCGAGGCTTCAGTATGGAAACATTGCGGCCACATAATGGATCCCATGGTACAATGTTTAGAGTGGTACCAATCAAAATTAACAAACATGTATTACAAGAGTTACTATATCATCTATTGTGTCTCTAGTTCTTGCATATCTATTCTTAATCTCTTAAATTTTTGTGATCACTTAAATTTAAAATGTTAGATAATGGTTCTTAGAAAATCATGAGGGTTAATGGACCATAAGACCATAAGATATAGGAGCAAAAGTAGGCCATTCGGCCCATTGAATCTGCCCCACCATTCAATCATGAACTAATCCAATTCTTTTGTCAATTCAATTGTCAAATCTTCCAGTCATCTCCATTCCCCTGCTTTCTCCCCATACCCTTCAATGCCCTGGCTAATCAAGAACCTCTCTCTCTTTGCTTTAAATACAGACAATGACTTGGCTTCCACACCCGCTCGTGGCTACAAATTCCACAGATTTATCACCCTCTGACTAAAGAAATTTCTCTGCATCTCTGTTCTAGATGGACATCCTTCAATCTTGAAGTTGTGCCCTCTTGTCCTAGACTCCCCAACCATGGGAAATAACTTTGCCATATCTAATCTATTCATGCCTTTTAACATTTAGAATGTTTCTATGAGATCCTCCTTCATTTCCTGACCTCCAGGGAATACAGCCCAAGAGCTGCCAGATGTGCCTCATACAGTAACCCTTTCATTCCTGGAATCATTCTCGTGAATCTTCTCTGAACCCTCTCTAATGTCAGTATATCCTTTCTAAAATAAGGAGCCCAAAACTGCACACAATACTCCAAGTGTGGTCTCAGGAGTGCCTTATAGAGCCTCAACATCACACCCCTGCTCTTATCTTCTATACCTCTAGAAATGAATACTAACATTGCATTCGCCGCCTTCACCACCAGCTCAACCTAGAGGTTAACCTTTATGGTATCCTGCCCAAGGATTTCCAAGTCCCTTTGCATCTCTGCATTTTGAATTCTCTCCCTATCTAAATAATAGTCTGCCTGTTTATTTCTTCCACCAAAGTGCATGACCATACACTTTCCAACATTGTATTTCATTTATCACTTCTTTGCCCATTCCCCTAAATTATCAAGTCTCTCTGCAGACTCTCTGTTTCCTCAACACTGTTCGCTCTTCCATCTGTCTTTGTATCATTGGCAAATTTAGCCACAAATCCATTAATTCCATAGTCCAAATCATTGACGTGTATTGTAGAAAGCAGCGGTCCTAACACCAACCCCTGTGGAACTCCACTGGTAACCAGCAACCAGCTGGAATAGGATCCCTTTATTCCCACTCACTGTTTTCTGCTGATCAGCCAATGCTCCACCCATGCTAGTAACTTCCCTGTAATTCCATGGGCTCTTATCTTGCTAAACAGCCTCATGTGCGGCACCATGTCAAAGGCCTTCTGAAAATCCAAGTACACCACATTTACTGCATCTCCTTTGTCTACCCTGCTTGTAATTTCCTCAAAAAATTGTAGTAGGTTTGTCAGGCAGGATTTTCCTTTCAGGAAACCATGCTGGCTTTGGCCTATCGTGTCATATTCCTCCAGGTACTCCATAATCTCAACCCTAACAATTGATTCCAACAACTTCCCAACCACTGATGTCAGGCTAACAGGTCTATAGTTTCCTTTCTGCTTCCTCCCACCCTTCTTAAATAGTGGAGTAACATTTGCAATTTTCCAGTCATCCGGTACAATGCCAGAATCTATCGATTCTTGAAAGATCACTGTTAATGCCTACGCAATCTCATTAGCTACTTCCTTCAGAACCCGAAGGTGCACTCCATCAGGTCTGGAGACTTATTCACCCTCAGACGATTATGCTTCCTGAGCACCTTCTCAGTCGTAATTTTCACTGCACACACTTCACTTCCCTGACATTCTTAAATGTCTGGTATACTGCAGGTGTTTTCTACACATTCAGTTCCTCTGCCATCTCTGTGTCTCTCATTACAATATCTCCAGCGTAATTGTCTATTGGTCCTATATCTACCCTCGACTCCCTTTTACCCTTTATATACTTAAAAAAGCTTTTAGTACCTTCTTTGATATTTGTTGCCAGCTTCCTTTCATAATTCATCTTTTCCTTCCTAATGACCTTCTTAGTTTCCTTCTGTAAGTTTTTAAAAGCTTCCCAATCCTCTATTTTCCCACTAGGTTTGGCTAGAGCCAGTAAAATGTTGACCGAGCTTGCAGCATTTGTTGGGAAGCTAGACAACCATTTCTAAACTTAATTTTGATCTTTTAGTATTATAATGCTGCAGGCAGAAGTGTAGTCAGTTAGCACATAATATTTAATCAATAATTACTATGAACGAAGCTGATATTGTACTTCTGAAATTTGTTACCCTATTTGCAGATGGTGCAAGATGAAGTTGCTTTAGGAGTTATCGAAACTTCATCAAAGAAAGAAACATCTACAGATCAGCTGACTGATACTCAACTGCTGAATATTAGCTGGCAGCAATCTTTGATACTAAGCAGCACAACTGAACCTATTTGTCAAGACCTACCAAATTTGGGTAAATCCCTCAAAATTAGCATTGTTGTTTGGAATGCAAAATGACCGGATTTTGGATTACACCTATTCCTACTGCTTTTTTTTAATACACTGCTATTAATCTCCCAAGACATTAAATGGTGTTAGCAAAAAAAATTTGGCTTTGAGCCATATGAAGATACATGAAAGCAGATGAACAAAAGCTTGATCAAATGTTGGCTTAAGTGGCTTCTCAGAGGGAAAAGAAGCAGAAAGGTTACAGAGGTAATTCCAAGCCTGACGGCTTTGGCAGTTAAAAGCATGATTATCAACTGCAGAGTAATTAAGTACAGAGATGAATAAAAAAACAATCTGTGGAGCACAGAAATTTTTGAGTGTGGTAGTTGGCTGCAGGAGATTACAGAGATAGGAAGGACTATAGGAAAGAAATATGAAAGTAAGTATGAAGATTTTAAAATCAACTAATTGCTAAACTGGCAGCCATGACAGTTTGATGTAAATAGTTGTTATTAACTTCTACAGCCAAGAACTCTTTCTCCCCGCGCCCCCCCCCCACCACCCCTGAAAATTAATGCACTCCTCCAAAACAGGCCTTTTGGACACCTACAATATGAAGTAAACTACTCTGTTCCTCTTCATCACTTATCACTTTCCTTCTTTAGGGCATAACTTAAAACTTATATAATTGACAAAGGTCATCTGTCCTGATATCTTCTCATATGGATTGTGGCTTTCTCCCAATTCTCCTTGTATCTTTTTTTGGTAGATTGGCCTGATCATTGGTTATCTTCTTACTACTGCACCAGAGGTCCAAAGGAATAGCCACTAGAATCCAAACTTTTGTCAGGCAGAACACTCTGCATTCAAGAAGTACAGATAATCGCATGTCAATAATTTTACCAGGTTTGCTGGGGCTGACTTCTAAACATTTTGTCAGCCCTGAGGATAGAGCATTAACAGAATCAACACCTATTCTTTGGCATACTTTTGGGAGACGTTTAAGATATACTTGCCACCACTTTGTGAAATCTGTCAAGTAACTCCAGACATGCTCAAAATGCATGCTTGCAATTAATGGTCAAAATTTTAAGTAAATCATTGTGTTGGCAAAAGATATCTGTGAACCAATTTAGCCTCTTTGATTGTTCATATACTTCCTGATGATAGCATTTAAAATAGCCCCATGTTACAAATGTTATGGACTGCTTTCAGGTCAAGAAGTTACTGGGAGAATTTTCAGTACTGTGCAGTGATATCAGAGGATGGAGTTTCCTGCGTGAGCAGTTGTTAACTTGCAATTAACCTATGCAGTGAAATGAATGGAGCAAACAGAATACTGTCAAGCACATATGCAAAAAAAAAACAGCCAGAATGTCTGTATGTTTTTCATGATTTGTCTGTAAACCTGTCTGTCATTTACTTAACAAACATTCGGTTTCATGGCTTTAAAGAAATTGACAGAAGGAAAATATGTCTGTTTACATATTTCTAACCCTTACAGTGCCTATAAAAAGTATTTACGTTTCCTGTTTTATTGTTTTACAATATTGAATCACAATGGATTTAATTTGACTTATTTGACATTGATCAACAGAAAAAGACTCATTTGTGTCAAAGTGAAAACAGATCTCTGCAAAGTGATCTAAATCAATTACAAATATAAAACACAAAATAATTGATTGCGTAAGTATTCACCACATTCAAGTCAGTATTTGGTAGATGCACCTTTGGCAGCAATTACAGCCTTGAGTTTGTGTGATTAGGTCTCTATCAGCTTTGCACATCAGGGCACTGCAATTTTCCCCAATCTTCTTTACAAAACTGCTCAAACTCTCTCAGATTGTATGGGGATCGTGTGTGAACAGCCCTTTTCATGTCCAGCCACAAATTCTCAGTTGGGTTGAGGTCTAGATTCTGACTTAGCCACTCCAGGACATTAACTTTATTGTTTTAAGCCATTCCTGTGTAGCTTCGGCTTTATGCTTGGGGTCACTGTCTTTCTGGAAAACAAATCTTCTCTAAAGTCGTAGTTCCCTTACAGACAGCATCAGGTTTTCCTCCAGGGTTTCCCTGTATCTTACTGCATTCATTTTACCCTCTACTTTCACAAGCCTTCCAGGGTCTGCTGCAGTGAAGCATCTCCACAGCATGATGCAGCCACCATCATGCTTCACGGTAGGGATGGTGCGTACTTTTGATGATGTGTGATGTTTGATTTATGTCAAACATAACATTTGGTCTGATGACCAAAAAGCACAATTTTTGGTTTCATCAGACCATAGAACCTTCTTCTAGCTAACTTCAGAGTCTCCCACATGCTTCCTGGCAAACTCTAGCCGAGATTTCATATGAACCTTTTTTTAACAATGACTTTTTCTTTGCTAATCTCCCATAAAGCTGTGACCAGTGAAGCACCCGGGCAACAGTTATTGTATGCACAGTCCCACTGGTGCTTGTAATTCCTCCAGAGTTGTCATAGGTCTCTTAGTGACCTCCCACACTAGTCTTTTTGCACAGTCAGGCAGTTTTTGAGGATGGCCTGCTCTAGGCAGATTTACAGCTGTGCCATATTCTTTCCATTTACTGATGATCGACTTAACTCTACTCCAAGGGATATTCAATGGCTTGGAAATTTTCTTGTATCCATCACCTGACTTGTGCTTTTCAATAACCTTTTCACTGAGTTGCTTGCACTGTTCTTTTGTCTTCGTGGTGTAACTTTTGCCAGAATACTGACTCACCGGCAGTTGGACCTTCCAGATACAGGTGTATTTTTATTGCAATCAATTGAAGCACCTTGACTGCACACAGGTCTCCAAAAGCAGATCTCCATTTAACTAATTACGTGACTTCTAAAACCAATTGGCTGCTCCAGTGATGATTAGGTGTGTCATATTAAAGGTGGGGGGGGGGGAGGGTGAACACTTATACAATCAATTAATTTGTGCTGTATATTTTTAATTAATTTAGATCACTTTGTAGAGATGTGTTTTCAGTTTGACATGAAAGAGACTTTTTCTATTGATCGGCGTCAAAAAAGCCAAATTAAGTCCACTGTGATTCAATGTTGTAAAACAATAAAGCATGAAAACTTCTGGAGCGGTGTGTGAAAACTTGTTATTGGCATTGTATCTGAAGCACATTTGTAATATTTTACTCGGAGTGCTGTTATGAGAGAGCCACATGCTTATTTATTTTTTAAGACCAAAAATTCCACTTTCATTTTTGTGTTTGTATTTGTTTCTTCTGTTATATTCTTTCTTTCATGGATACTGAATATAATTTTTCCTCTTTGCGCAGGCCTTGAATTAGAATGTCCTAAAAGTCCCCCTGTGATGGGTGAATTAAATGTTGAAGAAGAATCAGATACGGATGAAGAACAGACAGAACTGATTGTGCTTGACCCAGATCACGTAAGAAAATGTTTGCCATTAGACAATCTATCTTTGTTAGAGTTTAAAAGTCATTGTATTCAAAATCATTGCATGTTTTGTGCTTACAGAAAGTAATAAGAATATAAAACTAAAAAGATAATAAAAATATTATTTTATAAACTATATGGTGTTGCAGATAGTAATATGAGGGGCTGACAATTCACACTTGAAAATTTAGATATTTAAGCCCACAGCAAATACAATGCAGTAGTTATAATGTAGTATACCACCAAAAGCTTTTACAAATGCACCAAGGTGCAATCTACACAATAATTTATACCAATGAGATTTACAGGAAGATTTTTCCTACTTGGTATGGCTGCCAGCTGCACCTCCAACAGTGCAACAGTGCCCTAAGGTCAGCTGTAGAGTTATCAGCCAGGGACCACCATTCATTGATGTTTCACTCGCCTTGTGGTGGAGCAGGGGCAGGGACATCTCCCTGCCACCCCCTGCCGCTTTCAGTGGGTTTAGCTGCTCCCCCAATTTCTGTCCTTCCTCCTCATCAACAACCAAAAGCTGCCTCTTCAACCAACTCTCTTGTGGCCCTCCTGAGCCTCGCTCCAGTCAATGCCATATCACGGAGTAATCTTGTCGTCGATGCGCCGATGAAGTCCCAGCATCCTATCTCCACAGGGTAGGTGATGGTCCTCCAGCCAGCTTCCTTACACTCATCAATGATATGTAAATACCTGAACTTTTCCTCATTGTCTTGAATTTGGAAGGTTCTCCTGGAAAATGTTGGAAATTGAATACTATTTGGAGGAATGGATTTGCAGTTTCTGGATTTATTTGAAAGCTGCTGTCTGTTTAATTGTGCCCTGATGCGGACTGTCCTGGGATCATCATAGTTTGAAAATCCAGACCTTTTTTTTTTGGTGCCAGTAGTAACTGGTATCAGAACAGTCACTATTCCTGAAACACAGGATAATGACAGTTAATGATTGGGACATCAGTATTGATGACTGTACTAACATCTAAAAGATTATTTACATATAATTGACCCATGCATTAAAATGTAGTGCATGGTTTGGTTTTAGTAGGTACTGCAGGCAGTGAATCCTGCAAATGGAGGAAAAGATTTCAGCCGTTGAATTGTTCTGTTTGCATTAATCAATTACATGCAATTGAGTAAAATCAACTCATATTTTGATTCTGTTAAGAAAGCACCTTTGCTTTCCTGCATCAATGGAGCACTTCAAAGCAAATGTAAAAGTTGTTCTATTCTCAGCATTTGGCATTAGTTTTACAAATATAATTTCAATGAAAAGAATATGTAACCAATATTAAATAAATCTCTTCTTTAATTACATAGCCACTAATGAAGCGCTTTCAGGAAGCTCTGAAGAGCCATCTTTCAAAGCAGTTGGATAAGATAACTCTGGAGCTGAAGGAATTGGTAAGTATGGTAGCATAGTCCTTGATGCTAAGTAATGCAGAACTATTGCCATTTCCAAGGGGCAGTTCCTCAGCAATTGTAGCTATCTATTGAGCAGACTTCTAAACTGATATTGTACTCTGCAAATATCTCTGTTCAATATAATCCACAGCCGTAATGCTGTAGTCTGAGCTTACGTATTTCTGGTTTGAACTTCCATTCCGAAATTCAGGCTTTGGATTGATTGTTTTGCTGCAATGGAAGTTGCAATATTGGTTTTCACAAGCTGCATTAAACTGGGGTCCATAGGCCTGAACAGAGTTGGCTACCACTTCACGACAGGGAAAAAATGGCCAGGTCTATGAAACGTTTGGTGACATTTTACCACTTAACTCCACTATCCTCTTTGACAGTAATTTTGGTTTTGTTGCAGGCTTCCAATTGCATTTAGTATTATTATGTATATCCACTGGGCAACTTCAGAAACCTACCCTTTCAAAATGCTTATTTGAGAGTCTTTTTGCAGAATTTGTATGTGACCTTACTCTACTCTCTTGTGAGTTGGATTTGTACTATCCATGTTTCCTAAATTAGCTGAGGTCCTAATACACTGTGGCTTAATTGTGAATCATGTTCTGTGGGTGCACCTTTGTAGGTTAGATGTTTATTATTGTTATTATTTGGGTGCAGAAGTGGTGGAGAACAATGCATTGTCATCTGTGCTCCAGATAGATTATTTGTTTAATGATTTTATACAACATATTGTGCCTGATCACGCTGACAGCTTGTTGGCAGATCCATAGAGCAGTGTTGGTTCGCTGCAGTGTACTTATCAGTATATTTCAAACCTGTGAAACATTGATTTCAAGGACCTTATTACTTAATTATTTACATAACTAACTTCATATCTAGCCCCTCAACCTTGTGCTAGCCATTCAGCATGACACCATTGCTCTGTAAAGAGACACTAATTTTATATAAAATTTATCTGAATGCTTTTGTTTATTGGGTTCATATTTAATATGTGTGAACAAAAGTATTCATTTTTTAATCATTTCTGTAAATCAATTTGAATTCTTTTCAAATCACTAATGATTAGAGAAATGAAATGCAATGGAGCTACTACATGCCAGTGAAATATCCAGAAGTACTCAGGACAATATTGGGCACATCAAGGATAAATAGAAAGCAAAAAAAAGAACTGGAGGTGCTGCTTGCCAGGCAGCAAATGAGGAGAGAGAAACAAAATTAACATTTTAGGTCAGATAAGTCATTGACCTGAAGCATTACCTGTATTTCTCACTCCACACAAAATGTTTGGACTGCCTGTATTTCTGGTATTTTTTGTTAATTTTGCATTTTCTGGAGGCTTGATCTTCTCAGTGAATAACACAAAACCAAACTCTCGGTAGCTATGCAATCACAAAGGTTAGTTCAACCATGGCCCAGTGGGGATGAAGGTTGTGATGTGTCACATTGAGAATGATGTGCTCATCAACTGTGAGTTAATGACATTACTGTCTTGTCTTCAAGTCATGGCGAATGAAAAAGCTAACAACTGAACGTGAAGACACAGGTGTGATCCTTTATGGAGTACAACAATCTCTTGCACAATTGCAAATGGAGCTGGAAAAATACCACAGCCATTGCTCAGAAGCTTCAGCAAAAAGAAGAAAGGCAGAGGAAGATTTGACATGTGTGAGGAATCTTTACCAAATGACACAAGCCAAAGCAAATAGTGAGCGCTCAAAAGGTGACTATAATAATTTACTTAATTATTTGTTAAAGCTAGTGATTTGAAATGATGGATATATGGAAAGAAATAATGATGAAATTTCTCTTCATTTGTTGTATTGGATCCTAATCAGGTGAATAATTTGATCATTTTGGCAACTCCTTGGCAACTGAACCAAATATGCACTTTTAAGTGAAACAATGCATTCAATAGCTGGCAAGTAAACATGGAGAAACAAATCAAGGTGTTTTGCAGTGGTGTAAGAGCCACAAATGAATGTCACAACAAAATACTTTTTGAGTCGGCATCTAAAATGAAGTTCTTTAACTATGTTTTAAGGAGGAGCTTAAACAAGAAGGGCAGAAAAGGTTGAGATACAAGTTTCAAATCATACAGACAGTCATGACATGAGCAGCAACGAATGAGTATCCAATAATTTGTAAGGCTGGGTGATTAGACGTAAAGGCATTTAAACAAGCTGACTGAAATTTAAGTTGGAGGTTTATGAGTTTCAGAAGCTAATGGAGCTCATAATGACAAAGATCATTCGTGGTAATGCAAAGGTGCAGTGTAGGATAAAAGCAGTAGAATTTGTTCAGGCAGAAGGTCATGAAGATGACAAAGGCATAGATAACAGTTTCAGATGGATTAGATGAAGGCAGATAGCACTATGAAGAGAGGATAGAAATTTTTATTGATGGAGAGAGTGAGGACAGAAGCTCAATTCGGATGTTACATTTGAAAGCAGTTTAACTCCGCCTGGGTAAAGAAGAAGCAGAATATGGAGCTTTTTGTGGCTTTCGTTGCCTCAAAGGGAATTGTAAGTGAAAATAAAAACAAAAACTCCAAATCCACAAAATCTAAAGTAAAAGCAAAAAATCATGAAAATACTTATCATCTGTGTGAAGAGAAGCAGAGTCAGAGTGTCGGGTTGATGGGCTTTCATTAGAACTGGGAAGGAAACAAAAGGAGGTTGTTAAGCTGCAGGAAAGTTGTGGAGAGGAGCTGATTTTGATAGTGTAAAGTCAAGATGACCATAAAGATAAGCTATAAACAAGATTATCAAAGACTGAATGGGGAGCAGTAATGAATTGAATGATGGAATTGTAAATTACAGAGCAGGAGGACAGACCAGCAGAAATCAAGTTACCTGAAGTTGTCGAATTCAGTATTAAGGAGAAGGCTGCAATGTTCCCAGGCAGAAGATGAGCTTACAGTACAGGAGACCACAGACTTGTAAGTTGGGGTGGGATGGAGAATTAAGATGACAGGCAACAGAAAGCACAACATTGTCTCTGCAGGCTGAAGGCAGACAAAGAGGTCACCTAATTTGTATTTGGATTCTTCAGTGCAGTGGAGACCACATTGTGATGTACTATGCTATGTTGGAAGAAATAATAGTGAAATGCTGCATCATTTGGAAAGGCTGTTTGATCGTTGGATGGTGGGAAGGGACTAAGTGAAAGGACGAGTATTGCATTACCAGTGGTTTGTTGGAAAATGTCGATCATCCAGGTGCATTTATAGACAAGATACAAAAATAAAGGAGGGGTAATCAGCAAATGTGGACTTGACCCACGACTGGGGGTTGTCACCATGGATAATAGAGGAGGACATGAATGAAAATGAATGGATCTAATCAGTAAGTAGCAATTAGATTAGTATTTAGACTGATAGAGGAAAGGAAAATTTAAAGAAGATTTTAAAAATCCTCTGTTAATACATACAGTTGAAAAGAGGTCAGAGGTGGGGGTTTTCATGAAACAATGATTCGGAGCAGGAAGGCTGTGAGTGAACGGCTGATTTTCAGAGCCAAGGCAGTTTTTACCACTTGGGGTAAAAGAGAGGCAAGACTGTGCAGGCGCGTGACATCAGCCAGTAGAGCGCGAAGGGTTTAAAAAGAAGACTGCCATATCGAGCGGGCGGCGTTCAGAATGGGCAGCAGAGTGATAGGGCTTTGGCTCAATGGGCTTAGGCAGTAACGGGACGAGGCGAGGTAGGTTTACCTGTGTTATTTGCGGAAAGGAGGAAGTATGTGTGTGAGGCCAGTTTTCTGTGCTCGGTGTCAGATGTGGGAGGTCCTGGAGTCTCTCAGCCTCCTGGACGGCCATATCTGCACCAGGTGTGCCGAGCTGCAGCTCCTAAGGGACCGAGTTAGGGAACTGGAGATGCAGCTTGATGACCTTCGCCTGGTCAGGGAGAGCAAGGAGGTAACAGAAAGGAGTTAGAGGCAGGTGGTCACACGGGGGCCATGGGAGACAGACAAGTGGGACACAGTCAGGAGGGGGAAGGGGAAGAATCAGGTACTAGAGAGTACCCCTGTGGCTGTACCCCTTAACAATAACTCCTGTTTGAGTACTGTTGGGGGGGACAACCTACCTGGAGAAGCAACAGTGGCCGTGCCTCTGGCATAGAGTCTGGCCCTGTGGCTCAGAAGGATAGAGAAAGGAAGAGGAAGACAGTAGTGATAGGGGATTCTATACCAGGGGGTCAGACAGGCGATTCTGTGGACGCAGGAAAAAACTCAGATGGTGGTTTGCCTCCCAGGTGCCAGGGTCCGGGATGTTTCAGATCACGTCCAAGATATCCTGCAGTGGGAGGGAAAACAGCCAGAGGTCGTGGTACATATTGGTACCAATGACATAGGTAGGAAAAGGGAAGAGGTCCTGAAAAAAGAGTACAGGGAGTTAGGTAGGAAGTTGAGAAGCAGGACCGCAAAGGTAGTAATCTCGGGATTACTGCCTGTGCCACGCGACAGTGAGAATAGGAATAGAATGAGATGGAGGATAAATGCGTGGCTGAGGGATTGGAGCAGGGGGCAGGGATTCAGATTTCTGGATCATTGGGACCTCTTTTGGGGCAGGTGTGACCTGTACAAAAAGGACGGGTTGCACTTGAATCCCAGGGGGACCAATATCCTGGCGGGAGGTTTGCTAAGGCTACTGGAGAGAGTTTAAACTAGAATTGTTGGGGGGTGGGAACAGAACTGAAGAGACTGGGAAGAGGAGGTTGGCTCACATATAGAGAAAGCTTGTAGACAGTGTGAGAGGGAGGATAGGCAGGTGATAGCGAAGGGACGTGCTCAGACCGAAGGTCTGAGATGCACCTATTTTAACGCAAGGAGTGTTGTGAACAAAGCGGATGAGATTAGAGCATGGATCAGTACTTGGAGAATTGACGTGGTGGCCATTACAGAGACTTGGATGGCTCAGGGACAGGAATGATTACTTAAAGTGCCAAGTTTTAGATGTTTCAGAAAGGACAGGGAGGGTGGCAAAAGAGGTGGGGGCGTGGGACTGTTGATCAGAGATAGCAAAAAAGGTGGACGCCATAGAGGGATTGTCTACGAAGTCTCTGTGGGTGGAGGTTAGGAACAGGAAGGGGTCAATACTGGTTTTTTTTTATAGGTCGCCCAATAGTAACACGGATATCGAGGAGCAGCTAGGGAAACAGATCCTGGAAAGGTGTAATAATAACAGAGTTGTCGTGATGGGAGATTTTAATTTCCCAAATATCGATTGGCATCTTCTTAGAGCAAGGGATTTAGAAAGGGTGGAATTTCTTAGGTGTATTCAGGAAGGTTTCTTGACACAATATGTAGATAAGCCTACAAGAGGAGAGGCTGTACTTGATTTGGTATTGGGAAATGAACCTGGTCAGGTGTCAGATCTCTCAGTGGGAGAGCATTTTGGAGATAACAATCATAATTCTATCTCCTTTACAATAGCATTGGAGAGAGATAGGAACAGACAAGTTAGAAAAGTGTTTAATTGGAGTAAGGGGAATTATGAGTCTCTCAGGCAGGAAATTGGAAGCTTAAATTGGAAACAGATGTTCTCAGGGACAAGTACGGAAGAAATGTGGCAAATGTTCAGGGGATATTTGTGTGGAGTTCTGCATAGGTACGTTCCAATGAGACAGGAAAGTTATGGTAGGGAAACGTGGTGTACAAAGGCTGTAATAAATCTAGTCAAGAAGAAAAGAAAAACTTACAAAAGGTTCAGAGAGCTGGGTAAAGTTAGATAGATAGATAAGCATCTGTTAGTCTCGTGAGACCATGGATTTGCGCCTTGGAAGGTTTCTAGGGCGCAGGCCTGGGCAAGGTTGTATGGAAGACCGACAGTTGCCCATGCTGCAAGTCTCCCCTGTCCACACCACCGATGTTGTCCAAGGGAAGGGCACTAGGGCCGATACAGCTTGGCACCGGTGTCGTCACAGAGCAGTGTGTGGTTAAGTGCCTTGCTCAAAGACACAACACATTCCCTCAGCTGAGGCTCAAACTAGTGACCTTCAGATCACTAGACAAACACCTTAACCACTGTTAGAGGTCCAGAAGATTATAAGGCTAATAGGAAGGAGCTTAAAAAGGAAATTAGGAGAGACAGAAAGGACCATGAGAAGGCCTTGGCAGACAGGGTTTAGGAAAACCCCAAGGCATTCTACAAGTATGTGAAGAGCAAGAGGATAAGACGTGAAAGAATAGGACCTATCAAGTGTGACAGTGGGAAAGTATGTATGGAACTGGAGGAAATAGCAGAGGTACTTAATGAATACCTTACTTCAGTATTTACTACGGAAAAGGATCTTGGTGATTGTAGTGATGACTTGCAGCAGACTGAAAAGCTTGGGCATGTAGATGTTAAGAAAGAGAATGTGCTGGAGCTTTTGGAAAGCATCAAGTTGGATAAATTGCTGGGACCGGATGAGATGTACCCCAGGCTACTGTGGGAGGCGAGGGAGGAGATTGCTGAGCCTTTGGCGATGATCCTTGCATCATCAATGGGGACAGGAGAGGTTCCAGAGGATTGGAGGGTTGTGGATGTTGTTCCTTTATTCAAGAAAGGGAGTAGGGATAGCCCAGGAAATTATAGACCTCAGTGGTTGGTAAGTTGATGGAGAAGATCCTGAGAGGCAGGATTTATGAATATTTGGAGAGGTATAATATGATTAGGAATAGTCAGCATGGCTTTGTCAAGGGCAGGTTGTGCCTTATGAGCCTGATTGAATTTTTTGAGGATGTGACTAAACACATTGATGAAGGAAGAACAGTAGATGTAGTGTATATGGATTTCAGCAAGGCATTTGATAAGGTACCCCTTGCCAGGCTTATTGAGAAAGTAAGGAGTCATGGGATCCAAGAGGACATTGTTTTGTGGATCCAGAACTGGCTTGCCCACAGAAGGCAAAGAGTGGTTGTAGATGGGTCATATTCTGCAGAGAGGTCAGTCACCAGTGGAGTGCCTCAGGGATCTGTTCTGGGACCCTTACTCTTCGTGATTTTTATAAATGACCTGGATGAGGAAGTGGAGGGATGGGCTAGTAAGTTTGCTGATGACACAGAGGTTGGAGGTGTTGTAGATAGTGTGGAGGGCTGTCGGAGGTTACTGCTGGACATTGATAGGATGCAAAATTAGGCTGAGAAGTGGCAGATAGAGTTCAACCCAGATAAGTGTGAGGTCGTTCATTTTGGTTGGTCAAATATGATGACAGCATATAGTATTAATGGTAATATTCTTGGCAGTGTGAAGGATCAGAGGGATCTTGGGGTCTGAGTCCATCGGATGCTCGAAGCAGCTGCGCAGTTTGACTCCGTGGTTAAGAAGACAAATAGTGTATTGGCCTTCATCAATCGTGGAATTGAATTTAGGAGCCGAGAAGTAATGTTGCAGCTATATAGGACCCTGGTCAGACCCCACTTGGAGTACTGTGCTCAGTTCTGGTCGCCTCACTACAGGAAGGATGTGGAAGCCATAGAAAGGGTGCAGAGGAGATTTACAAAGATGTTGCCTGGAATGGGGAGCCTGCCTTATCGGAATAGGTTGAGTGAATTCAGTCTTTTCTCCTTGGAGCGATGGAGGATGAGAGGTGACTTGATAGAGGTGTATAAGATGATGAGAGGCATTGATCGCGTGGATAGTCAGAGGCTTTTTCCTAGGGCTGAAATCTTTGCCACAAGAGGGCACAGGTTTAAGGTGCTGTGGAGTAGGTACAGAGGAGATGTCAGGGGTAAGTTTTTTACTCAGAGAGTGGTGAATGCGAGAAATGGGCTGCCCGCAATGGTGGTGGAGGTAGATATGACAGGGTCTTTTAAGAGACTTTTGGATAGGTACATGGAGCTTAGAAAACTAGAGGGCTATATGTAAGCCTAATAATTTCTAAACTAGGGACATGTTCAGCACAACATTGTGGGCTGAAGGGCCTGTATTGTGCTGTAGGTTTTCTATGTTTCTAATAAAATATGATCTTGTTTTCCAACTTCAGTGAGTACATGAACAGAAGTGTATGTAGGATGAAGCAGTCACTGCATCCGAGAATCAAGCTATAAAAGCTCAAAGAAAACTAATCTCAGTTGTATTTATTAATTTGGAAAAGTTTGGAACCAAAGGCAGAAAAAGAGATGGTGGCAGGATTTTGAATACGTCTGTCTTCTTATGGTTTTTCCATTGGTGTGGCAGTTATGTTGGAAGAACCTATAAGATAAGAGCTATTTATCTCTTTGACGGTTCTGGGTTTGTGCAAAATTGAGAATAAGGAATTTGGCTCAAAAATGGAAGCTAAATTTTCATACTAGAATTTTAATAATGAAGGAAATATGGATACTTCCAAAGAGAAAATGAAATACTCAGCAAATCAACTGATAAAGTCAATGTAGAAAGGAAAGTGCCATAGTTTATTCTTATTTTAATGTATTTCCAAATTTGCTGACAATACAGAGCTATGTATCTATGTGCAAAGGAAGCAGAGAGGCTTTAGGGAGATATAGGCAAGTTATGTGAAATTCATTCAACCATTCAGTTCAATTCACTTTATTTTCCTTAAGGAACTTTGTTTGTGCAATGGTAAGGACAACATCACAGAACTTTAGATGCACAACACCATACTACGAGTCTTTCAAAGGACTTCGTTACTAGCAACATTAGAGCTACAGGAAGGTAGTCATTATTGCAGGTGGGATTGCTCTTCTTGGGAGTTGAGCATATGATGGCAGTTTTCCAAATGGTTGATATGGAATGTTCAAACAGAGAGCGCTTGAGCGTAGAAGGGTAAGGACATAGCAAGTGAAATATAATGTAGAAAATTGTGAGGTCATCCACTTTGATAGAAAAAGAATAGAAACATGAATCCATTATAAGTGTTGAGAATTTGAAAAATGAAGTTGTTCAGAAGAACCTCGGTGCCCTTGTACATGAACTATTGGGAAGTTCATGTACAGGAAGGCATATGCTGTGCTGGCAGCAATTGCAGGAAGATTTCAGTGTAAATGAGATGCCTTGTTCCAGTTACTTCGAGGATTGTTTTACAGATTTGGTCTCCTTACCTGTGGAAGAATATATGCATGATAAAGAGAATGCAGTGACGATTAACCAGATTCTTCCAGTGGACGATTTGTCATGTGATGACAAGAATGTGATATGATCTCATGAAGTGCAGGAGCTTATCACAGGATTTGACAGTAAATGGCAGGAATGAACTTTTTCTTGGCTGGGATAATGAGAACCAGGATTGACAGGACAAAGATGAGAAAAATCTTATTAAACTAGGGACTTGGGATTCTTTAATATTCTGTACCAGAGCGGGGAGATGGAAACAAAAGTGATAGAGGATGGAACAGTTGATGTAAAAGTAGATGTAGCATGTAGAGAGACTGTGAGGGAGGATAAGTGGTGGACAGGGCATAATAACAGTTAGTTGGATGGGTTGAAAAGTGTTTTACAATGAAAACTATCACGAGCAACGATGAAGAATTTAAAGTGAGGATCAGTACATAGAACCATGATGTGGTGGTCATTACAGAGACTTGGCTGTCACAAAAGTAGCAAAGGCTGATAGATGTGCAGGGATTTAGATATTTTAAAAAAGACAGGGAGGTAAGTGGGGAAGTGGCATAGCGAATTGGGTAGTACCACCGGGAGGTTATTATGAAAGAATTGTCTGCTGAGTCAATGTGAGTGGAAGTCAGAAACAAGAAGGAGTAATCATTATATTTGGAGTATTCTAGGCTTCACCGCCCCCCACCCCAGTAGCCAACAGAGGCACTGAGGAACCGATCAGGAGGCAACTTACGGAGAGGTGCAAAAAATAACATGATTATTGTCATGAGTGACCTCAACTTCCCCAATATTGATTGGCACTTCCTTCGTGCAAAAGGTTTAGATGGGACAGAATTTGTCCAGTAAGAGTTCCTGACACAACATGCAAATAGTCCGACTGGAGGAGAGGCCATACTTGATCTGGTAGAAGGCAATGAACCTGGTAAGGTGACAGACCTCTCAATGGGTGAGCATTTCGAGACAGTGACAACAACTTCCTGACCATTACTGTATCTTTGGACAGGGATAAAAGCAGGCTGTATGCGATAGTATTTAATTTGAGGAGGGTGAATTATGATGCTATTAAGCAGAAAATTGTGAGCATGAATTGGGAACAGGTGCATTTATGGAAATGCACAACGGAAATGAGGAGGTTGTTTTGGGAGCACTTGCATGAGGTCATGGATACATTTGTCACTTTGAGATGAGGAAAGGGTGGCTGGGAGAAGGAAGCATGCTTGAGATTTAAGAAGCAAGGATCAGGCAGAACTCTTGAGAGTAATAAGGTTGCCAGTAAAGAGCTTAAGAATAGATTTGGGAGAGCTAGAATGTGGCATGAGAAGGCCTTGGTGAGAAAGATTAAGGAGAACACTAAGGCTTTCTACATGTACGTGAAGACAGAAGAACGACTAGAATGATGGTAGGACTGATCAGGGATAAAAAAAGAAACATGCCTGGAGTTGGAGGAGGTTGGGGAGGTCCTTAATGAATGCTTTGCCTTAGATTTCACCAGTGAGGAGAACTTTGGCAAATGTGAGCTCAGCGTAGAACAGGCTGATATGCTGGAAGATACTGAAGTTAAGAAAGAGAATGTGCTGGAATATTTGACAAACATTAGGATAGGTCAGTCCCCAGGGCCGGATTGGATATACCCCAGGTTACTACGGGAAGCAAGGGAAGAGATTGTTGTGCTTTTGGTGATGATCTTTGTGCCCTCACTGGCTGTAGGAGTAACAGCAGAATACTGGAGAGTGACAGATACTACACCTTTTTTCACAAAAGGTAATAGAGATAACCCTGAGAATTACAGACCAATGGGTCTTATGTCAGTGGTGGTGAGACCATTAGGGAAGATTCTTAGAGACAGGATTTATAAGCTTTTGGAGAAATATAGTCTGAATAGAGATAATCAGCATGGCTTTCTAAGAGGCAGGCCATGCCTCATGAGCCTGATTAAACTCATTAAGAAAATGACAAAGCAAGTGGATGAAGTGAGAACACAGGATGTGGTGTGTATGAATTTCAGTAAGATGTTTGATAAGGTTTCCATGGTAAACTCAATTTGAAAGTCAGGAGACTTGGGATCCAGGGAAATTTGGCTGTGTGCATGCATTATTAGCTTGCGTACAGAAGGCAGAGGGGTGTAGTAGATGGAATGTATTCAGCCTGTTGGTCGGTTTTCCAATGGTGTTTTTTTTTCTGGGATCCCTGCTCTTTGTAATTTTTATAAATCACTTGGACGAGGAAGTGGAAGGGTGGGTTAATAAGTTTGCAGCTAACATGAAGATTGGTGGTGTTGTGGATAGTGTAGAAAGTTGTCATAGGTCATAATAGGACATTGATAGGATGAAGAGCTGGGTTGTGAAGTGGCAGATGGAGTTCAATATAGAAAAATGAAGTGATTCACTTTGGACGATTGAACAGGGTTATTGGCAGGGTTCTTAACAGTATGGAGTAATGGAGGAATCTTGGAGTCTACATCCATAGATTAGATTCATTAAAGTTGCTGCACAAATTGCTAAGGTGGTTAAGAAGGTATGTGGAATGTTGGCCTTCATTAGTCAGGGGAATGAGTTCAAGAGCTGTCATGTAATGTTGAAGCTCTATAAAATTCTGGTTAGACCACACTTGGAGTATTGTATTCAGTTCTGGTTGCCTCTGGAAATGATGATGAAGCTTTAGAGAGGAGATTTCCCAGGATGCTGCCTAGATTAAGGAACGTATGTTATAAGGATAGGTTGAGTAAGCTAGGGCTTTTCTCTTTGGAGTGAAGGAGGATGAAATGTGACTTGATAGAAAGCATAGATTGAGTGGACAGTCATAGACTTTTCCAGGGTGAAAATGGCTAATAGGAGAGAGCATAAGATATAGGAGTATGATTAGGCCATTCTGACCACTGAGTCTGCTCCACCATTCCATTATGGCAGATTTATTACCACCCTCAACCTCATTTTCCTGCCCTGACTAATCAAGAACCTATCAACCTCCACTTAATATATCCCATGACTTAGCTTCCACAGCCATCAGTGGTGATCTTCTATTCTGAGGCTGTGCCCTCTTGTCCTAGACTCCCCCAACATAGGAAGCATCCTCTCCCCATCCACTCTATCTAGGCTTTCAACATTCGATAGGTTTCAATGAGATTTCCCCCACCCCCCCATTCTTCTAATCTCCAGAGAGTATAAACCCAGAGCCATCAAATGCTCCTCATGCATTATCTTTTAACCTTTTTGTTCCCAGAATCATTCTCATGAACATCCTCCAGACCCTCTCCACTGCCAGCACTTCTTTTTATAGATAAGGGGCCCAAAACTGCTCACAATACTTCAGGTGCAGTCTAATCAATGACTTATAAAGCCTCAGCATTGCATCATTGCTTCTATACTCTAGTCCTCTCACAATGAATGCCAACATTGCATTTGCCTTCCTTACCACTGAATCAACTTGCAAGTTAACCTTTAGGGAATCCTGGACAAGGACTCCAAGACCCTATGCACCTTTGATTTGTGAATGTTATGTCTGTTTAGAAAATAATCTATGCCTTTATTTCTTCTACCAAAATGCATGATGAAATATTTTCCTACAGTATATTCCATCTGCCACTTCTTTGCCCATTCTCCCAAATTGTCTATCCTTTTACTGTCTCGCTACTTCCTCAACACTACCTGCCTTCCACCTTTTTCGCATAATCTGCAAACTTGACCACAAAACCATCAATTCTGTCATCCAAATCACTGACATCATTGAAAAGAAATGGTCCCAACACAGACCTCTGCAGAACACCACTAGTCACCAGCAGCCAACCAGAAAAGGCCATTTTTATTCCCACTCTTTGTCTCCTGCCAATGCTAGTATCTTTCCTGTTAAACCATGGACTCTTAATCTTGTTAAGCAGCCTCTTGTGTGGCTCCTTGTCAAAGGCCTCCTGAAAATCTAAGTATACAACTTTCACTGAGTTTGCTTTGTCTAGCCTGCTTGTTATTTCCTCAAAGAATTCCAATAGATTTGTCAGGGAGGATTTCCACTTAAGAAAACCAGTGGAAATCCTCCCTGACAAATCTATTGGAATTCTTTTGGACCAGTGGAAATGGTCCAGAAGAGTTGTATGAAAACTATTATTACCATTTTTCTTAACAACTAATTTCATTACTTAGCCTAATAGGTTAGATTTACCACAGTACATAATTATCTATTTAAATGTTTATTTTCCTTTTATATCATCTCAATGTGTACTTAAGAATGTATAAATAATTGTAGTTTTATACATATAAAAAATGGAAAAGGTTATGTGTGTGAAAAAAGTACATGATAATTGTGAATTCCTTATCCAAATAAAAATAAAATTAAAAAAAAAAGAAAACCATGCTGACTTTTGCGGACTTTATCTTGTGCTCTGAGTATCCCAAAACCTCAGCCTTAAAAATTGACTTCAACATCTTCCTAAACACTGAATTCAGACTAACTGCCCTATAATTTCCTTTCTTCTGACTCTTCTTTTCTTGAAGGGTGGAGTGACATTTACAATTTTCCAATCCTCTGGAACCATTCCAGAATCTAGTGATTCTTGAAAAATCATTACTAATGCCTCCACAATCTTTTCAGCCACCTCTTTCAGAACCCTGCAGTGCAGTCCATCTGGTCCAGGTGACTTATCTACCTTAAGACTTTTCATCTTCCCAAGTACCTTCTCCTTCTCCTTAGTAATAGCAACTGCACTCACTTCTGCCCGACACTCTCGAATTTCCGACATACACCTCGTGTTTTCCACAGTGAAGACTGACACAAAATACCAAAACTTGTCCACCATTTCTTTGACCCCATTACCACCTCTTCAGCATCATATTCCAGTGATCCAATATTCACTCCCTCATATCTTTTACTCTTCTTTTTAATCTGAAAATTCTTTTGGTATTCTCTTTTATATTATTGGCTAGCTTGCCAACAATATATTTCGTATTTTCTCTCCTTATGGCTTTTTTAGTTGTCTTCAGCCGTTTTCCAGATATTTCTCAATCCTCTAACTTCCCACTAATTTTTGCTTAATTATATGCCCTCTCTTTTGCTTTAATGCTGTCTTTGATTTCCTTGACTGCTGTGGTTGCATCATCCTCCCTTTAGAGTACTTCTTCGTCTTTGGGATATATCTATCTTGCGCCTTCTGAATTGCTCCCAGAAATGCCAGCCATTGCTGTACTGCAGTCATCCCTGCTAGTGTCCCCTTCCAATCAACTTTGGACAGCTCCTTTCTCATGCATCTGTAGTTCCCTTTGCTCCTCTGTAATACTGATAATACTAATACACCTGACTTTAACCTCTCCCTCTCAAACTGCAGATTAAGCGCTATTGTATTATGATCACTGTCTCCTAAGAGTTCCTTTACCTTCAACTCTCTAATCAAATCTGATTCATTACACAACACCCAATTCAGAACTGCCTTTCCCCTCATGGGCTCAACTAATAGCTATCTCGCAGGTACTCTACAAATTCCATCTCTTGGGATCCAGCACCAACCTGATTTTTCCCAAGCTACCTGCATGTTAAAATCCCTCATGACTATCGTAACATTACCCTTTTTACATGCCTTTTATATTTCCCATTCTAATTTGTACCCCACATCCTGGCTATTGTTCTGTATGTAACTCCCAACAGGGTGTTTTTAGCCTTGCAATTTCTTAACTCTATCCACAGGGATTCTACATCTTCTGATCTTATGTCACCTCTTTCCAATGATTTTATTTTTATTTTTTTATCAACAGAGCTACCCAATCTCTCTGTCTACCTGCTAGTCTATTTGATATAGTGTGTATCCTTGGATATTAAGCTCCCAACTATGATCTTCTTTCAGCCATGACTCAGTGATGCCCACTTTTCACCTGCCAATCTCTAACTGTGTTACAAGATCATCTGCCTTATTGTGTGTACTCTATGCATTCAGATACAACACCTTCAGTCCTTTGTTCATCACCCTTTTTGATTTTACTCCAATGTTCTATTTTGACTCATCCCACTGACTGCAGTTTTGCTCTATCATCTGCCTGCCCTTCCTCAGGGTCTCACTACACACTGCATCCACTTGTATACCAACTGCCCTATCTTTAGCTATATCACTCTGGTTCCCATTTTCCTGCCAAGTTAGCTTAAACCCTTCCCCACAGCTCTAGCAAACCTACTTACAAAGGATATTGGTCCACGTTGGGTTCGGGTGTAACCCATCCTTTTTGTACACTCCCCAGATGAGATCCCAATGGTCCCTAAATCTGAAACCATTTATCAGCCTCGCATTCATTTGCCAAATCATCCTATTCTTGCCCCCACTGGTGCATGGCACAGGCAGCAATCCAGAGATTGCTACCCTGGATGTCCTGGTTTTCAGCTTTCTACCTAACTCCCTTTGTTCTCTTTACTTGACCTCCTCTCTTTTCCTATCTGTGTTGTTCCTTGCTCCTTTTCACACTTTGTGGTGCATTGGGTGGCATTTTGCTGTTTCCATAGCATTTGACTTTTTTTTCACAAGGTTGACTTGCTAGCTCGATGCCCAACCCAGCATGGATGGCAAGGAGCCAGCTGGATTTGAACTTGGGACCATTCGCCTCGAAGTCTGGTGCTGATGCCACTACACCTTCAGCCAACTTAACTACATTGCTGGTACAACATATACCACAACTTCCAGCTGCTCACTCTCCCTCTTTAGAATGCTGTGGACCCAGTCCGAGACATCCCTGGCCCTGGCGCTAGGGAGGCAACATACCATTGGAGGGTCTCTGTCACATCCACAGAATCTCCTATCTGCTCCTCTAACTATGGAATCCCCTATCACTACTGCTCTCCTCTTCTCTTCTCCTGCCTATCCGTTTGAGCCATATATCCAAAATTAGTGCCAGAGACCTGACCTCTGTCCTCTGCTAGATCATCTTCCCCAACGGTATCCAAAGCAGTATACCTGTTATTGAAGGGAATGGCCACAGGGGTATTCTGCACTGGCTGCCTATCCCCTTTGCTCTCTTCTGACAGTCACACAGTTACCTGTGTCCTGCATCTTGGGTGTAACTATCTCCCTATATCTCCTGTCGATCAACCCCCTCAGCCTTCAGCCAGTTCAATCTCCAATTCATTCGCGGAGTCTGAAAAAAAGGTGATTGGAGTAAAGTATAGGTGGGATGTTGGAGGTAGTTTTTTTTTCCGCACAGATTCGTTAATGCATGGAATGCACTGCCGGGGTGGTGGTGGAAGCAGATACATTAAGGACATTTAAGAGACTCTTGGAGAGGCATGTGGATCAAAGAAAAGTGGAGGGCTTTGGAGGAGGGAAGGGTTAGATTGATCTTAGAGCAGATTAAAAGTACAACATCACAGGATGAAGGACCTGTACTTTGCCATACTGTTACAGTACATGACACGAATACTCAGTTTCTGTATATCTAAGAAATAATTTGGTAGAGTTTTAGATGGTAAGTCAATCTACAGACATGTATTGTTCACTTGTCATCTGATTGGAGGAGCAAACAAGATAGTCTGAATGACTAACTCCTACTTCTCTTTCTTGTGTATAATGAAGCTAACCTATTTATAATTTTTTTAATGGATACAGCATTGATCCATGTAGGATGTAGAATTGAATGCAGCATGTAGAATTGAATGCATTTTTGTAAAAGGTGTATTACAGTTTACTGCAAACAAATATAGATACTTCTATGAAATTCTTGAAATTCTGTGTCAACATTTAAAAGTAAACCTTTCGTAAATATTAAACATTTAACACTACTGAAGTTTGATTTGTTTGACAGATTAGATAGCTGCAGTTAGGTCATATTCTGTACAAAGCAAGGAAAAATCTTTCAATATTCTCAGCTGTGTGGCACACTCAATTTAGTCATTGTATTGTGCAGTAACTCCTTTTATTTAAAAAATATGCATGAATATATTTCGTCAAATGATATTTCTCTCTTTAATAGATAATTCACTAGCTGGAAAAAAGGTGTCAACCCTGTCGACTCATTAATTTTAATTTGTAATAAATAGGTTACTGGAAATATTAGAAGACAGCAAGTTAGAAATCTGTTGTATATGTGAAATGTATAATGCTTTAAATTGGAAAAACAGTGTTCCAATCCCATATATTAAAACAATTCTTGTTTGTATGCATACAACAGAGGATACCTTTTAATGCTAACGTTTTGCAAGTTGTTACTGTGTTAAACATTCTTAATTCCAAGGTTAGAATATAATACTTAAATCAAAATTTGCTTATTTCTACATATTCTTCCTGTCTTTAATAGCTTATTTCCCAAATTCCTATCCAACCATGAGTTTGAATAATCATTTAATTTGCTTAGAATTTAGGTTTGAAATACTTTGTTGCAACTTTGAACTATTCAGATTTTTTTTCCTGAATGTTAACAATTGTTTCAACCCATTAAATCAATCCATTGTGAAGACAGAGTACATAGCCATGGTTAATGGAAAATAGTAAATATACGGTGGAGCTTGCTCCTCTAAGGGTAGACTTGAAAGCAAATGTTGATATGTAATTATGCAATCTTATTGTAGTATCCCAACTGCAAACGGATGTTGAAAATATTGCACTGCGACATTTCTATATGACCAGCTTACAACAGGATATGTGTTCAGACGTCATGGTGATGAAGCGTGCTACAGAAAAGTTGGAGGCTGAAAAATTACAGGCAACAAAGTTGAAACAGAAGCAGGTACAGCAGATCACAAATCTTTCATGGTAGTTATCTCTAATGTTGGATCCCTTCAACCCTTAATTGCGAGTGTGTGCACGCCCAGAAAATGTGAAGGAATGCACCCATATTACTTGGCTCATGAAGCATCTCCTGCGTTTCAGAGCTTACACATTTCATTTGGCCTGAGCAATTCCTAATGGGGTAAGCAGGTGGGTAGTTTGTGAGATGATGCACCCTTTCCACAGGACTTCTCCGTGTCCTCGCAGAGGATTCCAGGTTCTCAACACCATTAATATTTCTCCCCTATTTTGCGCAGTAATGGTCCAGAGATTTCCAAGAGCCAGTTGGGATGTTACTTTTCTTTGAGGGGTTGAATGTCTCCTTGAATCACTTTAGACCATGGAATAGAGTGTTTGACAGTTGATGTGTAATCGTGGCCTATCCAATGTAGCTGACCAAGTGTAATAGGGGCCCAATCCTGGGGGTGATGACCTGGGAGAGGTCATTGATATTGATTTTCTAATCTTTCTCATAAATTTGGAGGATTTTTCAGATACAGCATTTGTGATATCTTTCTAGTGCTTTGAGTATCTGCTGTAAATAGTCTAGGTCTTAAAAGCATATAGGAGGGCAGGAGTTACTTCTGCCCATTGGGTCATACATTTCTGCAGGTTTATAGTTTTTATCTTCAGATACCCTTTTCCTTAATTGAAAAAAATTGCTGGTGAATTAAAAGCCATCATATTTTCAACTGGCCAACAAGAAGAAAATGTCACTTTATTTTTACGGGAATGGCAGGCATAGGAGTTTTAACCTTGGCTGCATGAAATTAGTGGTGCCACACTTGCTCCTGATTCACCACCCAACACCCTTCTTCCCACTACACCATATGGAAAGAGTATCCTGATTTATTCCTTATCCAGATGTTGAAATAAACATTATCTGGTCGATTCTATTTATGGCATCTTATACTGTTGGGCTCCAAATGGGTCTCTCAAAAAGTAAAAGTTATAATACAAATGTAGTGTGTTATAAAACTGCCTTGTGAAAATACTAACAATACTCGTGCTTTAGGACATGTTTGTAGACCGTTTGGTATCTCAAATGGATGCATTGCGAGAACAAATTGCAATGTATGAAGCCCAGTATAAAGCACAAGCAGAAGAAACAAAAGCAGCAAGGAATACAGTAGCAGAGGTGAGAGAATAATTCTTAGTGCACCTGCAACCATCTTCAATTTGCATCAGATTTACTTTGTTTGAAGTCACTGTTGTATTTTTTAAAAAAACTTGGCACTTTTGACATTGGTGTAGTCAAAAAGAGTAATCTTAATATCCTGTATTTTTTAATTTTTTTTGTTGAATTTCACTTATAAATTTCCCAGTTTCTTTTCTAAATATCATTCATTTCACTAAATTTTTTCATTTTTAAATTAGATTAAATTATGAGAAAACTCAGTCCTCTTTTATTGTCATTTAGAAATGCATACATGCATTAGGAAATGATACAATCTTTCTCCGGAGTGATATCACAGAAAACAGGACAGACCAAAGACTAACACTGACTAAAGCACATAATTATAACATATAGTTACAGCAGTGCAAAGCGGTACCATAATTTGATAAAGAACAGACCATAGGCACAGTAAAAAAAAAAGTTCTCGAAGTCCCGAGTCGATCTGAGTCCCTAATAGCAGGCGGCAAAAGGGAGAAATTCCCTGCCATAAACCTTCAGGCACCGTCAACTTGCCGATACCTTGGAAGCAGCCGACCCTGAGTCCATCCATCCGAAAACTCCGAGCTTCTGAGTAGCCTCTCCAATACAGCCTCCCGAGCACCATCCTCTGCCGAGCGCCTTCGAACTCTCCCCGGCCGCTGAAACACACAAAGCTGAGGATTTCGAGGCCTTCAGCTCCAGAGATTCTGGTTACCACACAGTAGCAGCGGTAGCAAAGCAGTCATTTCAGAAGTTTTCCAGATGTTCCGCTGTGCTCTCACGTCTGTCTCCATCAAATCAGGATTGTGCACGGTCCCCTACTTGACAAATAACAGATATTCATCGCCGAAGTGTCCGCGTGCACTGTCGTCGCGCCGCCATCTTCTCCCCCCTCCCGGGGAAATTAGATTAACAAAAATCCAATGATAGATGTGATCGTGTGAGGCTCCGGCTAGGAGCAGTCTCCTGGTTGAATGAGAGAGTGAGAAGGACAGTACACCAGTCTCTTTTGCCTTGGCAATAAGGTTATACTGTTGGTTAAAGAGGAGGTTGAGAAAGTGTTCACACCATTAAAATATATTTTACAATCTACTGAAAGGGGTTAGTCCATAGCCCTTTTATAATATGTAATTAGGATAATACAGGATGTGATGAAGGAGGCGTACGGCATACTTCCCTTCATAGGTCAGGATGTGGGATAGAGGAGTTGGGATGCTTTGTATTTTTTTTATTTTAACGATACAGCACAGACCAGGTCATTCCGGCCCAATGAGCTTGTGCTGCCTTGCAACCCACCCTAGCCTAATGACAGAAAAATTTACAATGGCCAACTAACCTGATAACAGTATGTCTTTGTGTTGTGGGAGGAAACTGGAGCACCCAAAGGAAGTGCACGCGCACGCGGGAAGAATGCTCAAACTTTCTTACAGAAGATGCTGGAATTGAACACAAAACTCTGACACCCCGAGCTGTAATAGCGTCACACTGACTGCTACGCTACCATATGTTACGCTGCCGCTTTGCAGAACACTGTTTGGGCTGAACCTTGGATATTGTGTGCACTCTGGTCACCACGCTGGAGGAAGGATATGAATGTGTTGGGGGGAAATATGCAGAGGAGGTTCATCAGAGTGTTGCTTGGATTAGAGGATTTTAGTTATGGGTGGAGTTTGGATAGACTGGGCTTCTTTTCCCTGGAGCAAAGGAGGCTGAAGATGTATGTAAGAGGCAGAGATAAGGTAGACAGTCAGAATCTTTTCTCCATGGTAGAGCTATCAAAAATAAGCATGCAAAGTAGGAGGAATGAAGTTTAAAGGGAACCTGAGGGTTAAGTTCTTTTACACAGTGAGATTGATATCTGGAATGTGCTGCCAGAGGAGGTGTTGGAATGAGATATAATCATGTTTATGAGACATTAAGATGACACTAAAGTCAGCGTCACATTGGAGAATAAATTCTTAATATGGACAAATGGTATTAGTGCACATGGGCAAAAATGTTGGCATGGATTATGCTATATATTCATCTTAGTCATTTAACTTTTTCTTTGTTTCGTTCACTTAAATATCAAACAGCTTTTTGTTTGAAATATTTTTAAAATAACAAAAGTACTGTGAATCCATCTTTTTTTCAAGTTTTAAGTTACCTGTGTTCAGTCTCTGTTATGAAGAATAGAGTAGGAAGAAATGAACCATTTTTTTCCTCAGAAGGCTGAGACTATTGGCATGCTGTAGGAATTGATACTGGGAACCTAGCTATTCACAAAATGTAGGTATTATTTCAATGAAGTGATTTCAGAGGGACATCAGGAACTTTTGTGTACCGAAGGCAATATATCCAAGTTTGTTGAAGGTGCACAGCTAAGTGGCTGTGAGCTGGTTGCTGAGGCCCCAGGGAGATATAGCCAGGTCTTATGAGTTGACAAGGACATGGTAAAAGCAATATAATATAGAACTATGTGAGGTCATCCAGTCTGATAGCAAAAAAATAGAATGATCAAATACTTTCTAAAAAGGTGATAGTTTGAAAGTTTTGATGTGTTGGGAACCCATGTGTCCTTGAATGTGAATCACTGAAATCTAACAGAATTTAAAAATAGCAATGAAGAAATTAAGTGTTATGCTGGCCATACTTGCAGCTGATATCTTGTTCCAATTGCAAAGGACCCTAGTGAAACCATAAATGAATATGTATGATTTTCCTACCTTTGGGAGGTCTGGCCTTCCTAGCTTTAGAACAGGGGTTCCCAACCTTTTTTATGCCATGGACCAATACCAGTAAGTGAAAGGTTCATGGACCCTAGGTTGGGAATCCCTGCTTTAGAAGGATATACATGTAAATGAGGGGGTGCAGCAATGGTTCCTAAGATGATTCCTGTGATTGGGTTCAAATGATCTTTTGAGGAGAGGTTAAGCAGCTAACAAGTTTGAAAGAATGAGGGGTAATAATGTTGAAATATACACAATTCTTATTGGATATTGGAGGATAGATACAGGCATTATGTTTCCCTTGACCTATTGTGTGTTCAACCAGAGGCAATAATCTCAAAACAGAGTAAACCATTCAAGACAAGAATGAGAAGAAATTTCATAACCCAGAGGCTTGTGAATCTCTGGAATTATTCACCTAAGAGGGCTGTGGAGCCGTGATCATAGAGTGTGTTCAGGAAATTAATTGATTAAATTCTTAGATATTAAGAGAATCGTGGGATTATGGGGTTTGCAGGAAATGGTGCCGTGCTAGCCACGGTCTTATTGAATGACAAAACAGACACTCAAGACCAAATCATCTCCTGTTGCATCCATTTCTTATATTTTAACTGCCCTGTAAATTTTAATGTTGGGAATTCTTACATAATTTCATCAAAGATCGAGTCTTGTTTTACTTTTCCTGATATTTAATTACAGCAATTTCTTCTTCTTGAATTTGTCAAATAAATTCCTAGGCCAGCATGGAAATTGTGGCAATTAACCTTGAGAAGAAGCAATTATTAGAGCAATGGAAGAGTAGTCTAATTGGAATGCAGAAACGTGATGAGGTCTATGCTGCAATGCAGGAAGCTGTCAGGTAGGGGTTGAAATCCAGTTGATTTGTGATAACAGTTCAGAAAATTTCATTAGTTTGAATGACATATTTATGTATTTTGTTTTGAGATATTGCGCTTAGCCCGTATAAGACTTCAAATATTTTTCAGCTCCTGACTTGGGTACAGTGAATTCCGGTTAATTGGTCTATCGGTTAATCAGGGCAGCTGTTTATTTGGGACAATTCTTCAAGAGCAAAAACAAATTGAGAAAATAGCTGGGCTTCCCTTCGTTTACTTGAGATTCTATACAACTTATTTGGAACAGGGGACTGTTGCTGAATAGTTTCAAACTAGTGTCAGTCGTATATACTTATGTGACTGTTAATTACTACACCATGCTTGGAGCGATCAGCTTTTAAATAGCATCAGTTCCGTATGTTTGTGTTCAAAAAGCAGTTATTTTTGTCAATGAAAGTTAATGAAAAATTTAGAGTTGTCTTACCACAATTAAGACAATTAAAACAGTTTGATTGCTGCACTTTTAAGCGTTCAGGCTTGGAGATACCACAAACGGTCTGGAGTGAAAATGAAATGATTTCACCACTTCAGCAAGTTAAGAACTACAAAGAATTTGAAGGTATTGACATTCATCTTGGATGTTACAATGAGAATAAAATCTTGGAGGATGCAATTGTCGAAAACATTTATGAAGACAGTCCATTATATGCACTATGTTTCCACACTAATTTTATTTAGTTAGAGTCCATCAAAAGAACACAGCAGTTTGTTGGTTGTCTGACGTATCTGTTGATGACAGTAAAACCTGTGTGGAAGAATTTTTAAAGTGGAAAAGCTGTTACACTGGGACAGTTCCACTCTCTCGATCTCAGAAGTTTGGGTCCAGTGGTACGAGTAATCATTCCAAACTGGGGTCTTCTGCTGATTCCACATGCTATGACAGGCATGCCCCTGTTTCACCGGGCTGTGAGGCCTGCCGACTACCCTCACCTGGTTTAGCTCACCTGTTGAAGCAGTGTACCGGGGTGTGGCCACTGTCGCATGCAAACAGCTACTTGAAGCCACAGCTAAAAGCTGAGTGTCAGGTGGGGACCAAAGGTGAGTTAACTACCTGAGAATGGACATGACAAGCCCCTTCACCAGAGGTGCTACCCCTCCCTGGATACCCCATACGTGGCAGCATACACTGGATGAATTCCTCTATAGATAACTATTAGGAACTAAAACACATTTTGATAGTACTGTAGTAATATTGATAGTGTTCTAGTTTGTTCTGTACTTCATTCAAATACATGATTTATTACTCAGGTCAATGGTAGTTCGTCTTTTTTATACCTTTTTAACTATTTCTATGAAACTTCAGCTAATCGGGCCAAAATGTAAAGGTCCCAATGTGAACCAGTTAACCAGAATCCAGTGCATCTGATTGAAGAAAATGTTATTTATTATTGTTATCATAGTTGTTTGCAGACATAATACATCAAGTGCATGGCTTTTTACTAAATTTCAGACACAAAACTGCAATTACTTCTGTCTCTAGCCACAAGTATACTTGAGCTAGAAAAACAGATCAAAGATCTATACTAACTAGTAGACACAGAATACCATGCAATTGCTAGAAGCTTAGCAAAAAGATATTAATAGACCCATATATGTTAAATGTGCTCACTTCCTATCTATTCCTATTTCTGTTGTGGAACTTGTAGATTTTTTAAAAAACACTCACAATACTATACTATACATGCATATTGCATCATTGATAGTCAAGCTTTTTTAGTGCATTTGCAGTCATTAACCTGTTAGCTCTCTAAATCTTTAAAGATAATTTTATAGCTTGGTTTTCTTTGTGCTATATTTTATGATTTTTTTTTCTAATGGTTTTAGTATCTTTATTCAGACAGGCAAAGCAACAGGTAGAAACCTTGAAGACAGAAATACAGGCCTACAAAAAATTTATCATGAAGGAAGAAGAGCGGAATGAGTCTCTCACCATGACTCTGAACAGGTTGATGAATGACATTAACATGACCCAGAAACAGATTACACAGAATCTGGCAAAACAGGAAGGATTAAAGCAAGAATATAGCACCTACACTCGGACACTGCAGGAGACAGAACGCTTGCTCAACAAAGCTGCATTGGTAAGAGCATTGTCATCATGAATACTACTAATTGTTTAACATTAACAAGTTACCTCTGTATATTTTCTGGATTCTAATTATCAAATCTTAACTGGTATTTGGTTCCAGGAAAGTCAGTTGAAAGTACAAAGCTAGTACAACCTTTGGTTACAAGTTAATTTCTCACCTGTTAATGGCTAATATTTTTAGTTATATTTTTTGCTATTTATATGTCCTTTTGAATCTGAGGCATTCAGCCAAAGTAACATTAAAATTATTGATCCATTTCTCATGAACGGATCGCTATTCCTTGTCCCCAAACCACGCTTTCACTGAGATTGGAATCAGTGAGACCAGAGTGATATCTGAGACAGTCAAATGAGGTATAAAATGTTTATCAGCTTGAAGTGGAATAATGAATCTAATTTTTCACAAGTGCTTTGAATATCAAAAGTTCAAAGGTTCATTTATTATCAAAGTATACAACTCTGAAATTCTTCTTGTCCAGATAGCCACAAAACCAAGAAACAAAAGAAAAGAATGGCAGCATGATCATCTACCCCCAAATACCTCACTTCCCACACAAAAAAACAAACAAAAATAAAATAGCCACATCGACCCCTAAATTCCCTTACCCAGCACATAAAAAATACACGAAAGATCAGATGAAAAACACAGAATATAAAAAACTATAAGAGTGAGAAAAGTCTGTAATCCAAGTCCATATCCAAAAAACAAAAAACCTGGATATCATTCTCAGGCAGGCCTTTCCCTCTCCATAGCAGAGCAATCTCCCCCAGCAATCAAAAGGCAGTCTCCCCTCTCCATAGCAGAGCAATCCCACCAGTGATTAAAAAAAAGGCAGGCAGCTAGTTCTCAGCTTCTGCATTTGCCTCAATGTTTCAATCTCCCTCATCGCTTTAATCGGTGAACAATGGAAGCTTTGATGGGTGAAATGGAGTCGAACATCGGCTCGTGCCCTGTCCCTCAGACTTCTCACCGTGAGGTTCCTGCATGCTGCCTTTGCCTCCTGGAATCCTCTTGTAAACACGCAGATGATCTCCTAATGGCAAATCATAGGCTTCAACAGTTCCAGAATCACATTCAAGATGCAAAACAAATATAGAAGACATAAAAGTGAAATATATGGTTTAATGATCTATTCAGAAGATGTCGACCGAAGGAGAGTTGTATGCAGGTGCCATCTTGACGAGACTATAGATTTAAAACTAAAAATGGTAAAAATTAATTGAATGAATTATGCTTCAAATGAAAATGAAGAAAGGACCTTTAAACCTTCGCTTTATCTTGGCACAACTATTCTTTTGAATTTTCAAAATACCAGATTTAAAGATTATCTCATATTTCATACTTAGGACAAGAACATACACCAAAATGAGGTCAAAGCGTTGCTACAACAAACAGAAAAGGAATATGCAACAAAGGTGGAACTGGAAGACAAGATTATGGCAAAATTACAGAGTAAATTAACCATGAATCAGGCACACAATTACCTGAAAAGCCTGGCGAACAAACTTCAAATCCGAAAACGGCAACTGGTAGGTATATTGATTGTTTATAAGTATTTACAATGTTACCCTGTAAAACATTTCCAATTGGTAAAACAAAGAAAAGAGGAAAACTAATTATTTCCTCATAAGGCTTCATATACAAGAAAATAGCTCATGCCATTAGAGGTAATGTATTAGTCTGACTAAGAGGATTGGCCAACCAATAAAAAAAAGTGTCAGGAATAATGGGACACTTCCACTTTGGCAATCTGAAATGTGGGGTGCCACAGAGATCTGTATTAGGACCTTAACTTTTACAATCTATACTTATGATTTTTCAGCTGCTATAAACACATTTGCTGAGAAAAAAAGGTTGGAAAGCAAATTCTGATATGTAGCTGTGTATAGGTTAGGGAAGTGAGCAAACCTTTGGCAAAGATGTGGATCTATGAAGTTATCCACTTTTGAAGGAAAATACAATGTCAGGATATTGTTTGAGGGAGAGCACAGTGATCTACCTATTCTGCATAGTTTTGATGTCATATAGTGATGGATTAGTTAATGTCTCGATTACTTCACTTTTGACATGACTTCAGCTACAAATAAGTAGACATATATCTCAGACCACATTGGAACCCATTTATCAGATGTACAGTTCAGGAGCAGGAATTTTGTAATCCATGTTTTATTTAACTTCACAAGAATGTGAAAAATTTGATATTATTCTTGGATGTTGCATCTATATCTTGATCTTTAACTCAGTGAAATTGTTATGAAGTGCAGCCAGTTATATCATAAAAATCCTTTTAAATTTGTATATTTGTATATTTCACTTGTTATTTTAGGTATCCATGTGGTCACTGTGTCATTCCTATGTTGCTCTTGGATAAAAGCTTGAAAGTTTATAGAACATGGAACATAGAATAGTACAGCACAGTACAGGCCCTTCGGCCCACAATGTTGTGCCGACCCTCAAACCCTGCCTCCCATATAAGCCCCCACCTTAGATTCCTCCATATACCTGTCTAGTAGTCTCTTAAACTTCACTAGTGTATCTGCCTCCACCACTGACTCAGGCAGTGCATTCCACGCACCAACCACTCACTGAGTGAAAAACCTTCCTCTCATATCCCCCGTGAACTTCCCACCCCTTACCTTAAAGCCATGTCCTCTTGTATTGAGCAGTGGTGCCCTGGGGAAGAGGCGCTGGCTATCCACTCTATCTATTCCTCTTATTATCTTGTACACCTCTGTCATGTCTCCTCTCATCCTCCTTCTCTCCAAAGAGTAAAGCCCTAGCTCCCTTAATCTCTGATCATAATGCATACTTTCTAAACCAGGCAGCATCCTGGTAAATCTCCTCTGTACCCTTTCCAATGCTTCCACATCCTTCCTATAGTGAGATGACCAGAACTGGACACAATACTCCAAGTGTGGCCTAACCAGAGTTTTATAGAGCTGCATCATTACATCGCGACTCTTAAACTCTATCCCACGACTTATGAAAGCTAACACCCCATAAGCTTTCTTAACTACCCTATCCACCTGTGAGGCAACTTTCAGGGATCTGTGGACATGTACCCCTAGATCCCTCTGCTCCTCCACACTACCAAGTATCCTGCCATTTACTTTGTACTCTGCCTTGGAGTTTGTCCTTCCAAAGTGTACCACCTCACACTTCTCCAGGTTGAACTCCATCTGCCACTTCTCAGCCCACTTCTGCATCCTATCAATGTCTCTCTGCAATATTTCACAATCCTCTACACTATCTACAACACCACCAACCTTTGTGTCGTCTGCAAACTTGCCAACCCACCCTTCTACCCCCACATCCAGGTCGTTAATAAAAATCACAAAAAGCAGAGGTCCCAGAACAGATCCTTGTGGGACACCACTAGTCACAATCCTCCAATCTGAATGTACTCCCTTCACCACCACCCTCTGCCTTCTGCAGGCAAGCCAATTCTGAATCCACTTGGCCAAACTTCCCTGGATCCCATGCCTTCTGACTTTCTGAATAAGCCTACCGTGTGGAAGCTTGTCAAATGCCTTGCTAAAATCCATATAGGTCACATCCACTGCACTACCCTCATCTATATGCCTGGTCACCTCCTCAAAGAACTCTATCAGGCTCTTTAGACACGATCTTACCTTCACAAAGCCATGCTGACTGTCCCTGATCAGACCATGATTCTCTAAATGCCTATAGATCCTATCTCTAAGAATCTTTTCCAACAGCTTTTCCACCACAGACGTAAGGCTCACTGGTCTATAATTACCCGGACTATCCCTACTACTTTTTTTGAACAAGAGAACAACACTCGCCTCCCTCCAATCCTCCGGTACCATTCCCGTGGACAACGAGGACATAAAGATCCTAGCCAGAGGCTCAGCAATCTCTTCTCTGGGTACAATTTTCCTTTTTCCCAATGTTGCACATAATTTACTGAGAAATTAAATATAATTATGGACCACCTACGTTATTAGGATCCTATCTCACTCATGAGTACTTCATTCAATGTCAACTGTCATCAAATCTACAACAACTATGAAACAATTCAATGTTTTTATTTAATGAACCTGTTATAAGGTTCTGCATTTGAGCTGTACATAGTATTCAGCAGTGGAGCACAAACTTTGCTGAAATTTTCTAGCACTCTGCACTGGGGAATCTGTCACATATCCTGTGCTTGGTATATCTGGTACTGAATTTCTGAGTTCCTTTGTTTTGATGGATACCTTAAAGCTGTGAGGTTGAATGGTTGGATTAAAGCAAGTTATTTGAAAACCTTTAAATTAAATGAGATCATTTTAAATGACAATGTGTGTGTAATTTATCTACATTAGATCTGATTGTTGATTTTTGTTTCAAAGATATCATTCTTTTAATTGGTTTTATTTGATATTAATAATTTTAAATACTTCTGTATGCCAGGGACATACAGAACATTGGAGGTTTGTTGTGGGGTTCTTATTATGGTCTCTCACCTGAGTAGTTAACTTCCCTGATCCTTGTGTGGCCTTACTGACTGGATCTATGATGTTCTGGGCCTGCATTTTGGACATTATAGTCTAAAGCAGCGCACAATAATAGGGAATCAGTGTGTCAAGTACAGATATAATCCCTTTTAGCAAAACCTGGGCCAACATCTTCTGGTCTTTGAAGCTGGCACTGCATCAACATTCCTTCTAAGGAGGGCACGTGTGTGCATGCACACATCTTTTGCTACTAGAGGACAAAGGAATTTAAACTGCGAACAAAAGGTAGTCACCCTCTACCTCATTGGCATGTTAAGTATATTTTACGATGGTACACCGTCACGTTTCCTTTTCTGGTTTCTGATGCAGATGGTGCTGACAATGTGGAGTTTGTGAAGATTTGAAAGCAGATTTTAGACCTGGCTTATTTATACTGTTTTTATCGATGAAATTATTGCTTCACTATGTCGAATTCCAAAAAAGCAAAGGGCGTGAAGCGCAAAAGAACTGCTAATTCATTTATAGATGATTGCCTTAATAAAGCAGTAGAAACTGCTACACCGAAAGCTCATGAGGTCAGGAACGTGCAGTTATGAGAAATATTTATGTACAATACAGAAACTGGTGTTACCTGCATGTATTATTGCAATGCAGAAGTTGCTGGAGAATTTGCAAGTGGGAAGATGTGGAGTGATATTTGGAAACTTGACTTTTTAAAACATCATTTAGGAGGCAAATCATATATGGACAGTACGCAAAAGCTCCGGCAAGAAAATCCTTTATAGGCCACCTATGTCTGTTTTGTGAGAGTGCAGATGAACAAAAGTTAAAACAATCAAACCCACAGGAGATCGAAGTTTTTACTGAAAGTGTTTTGATAGCTGTTAAGATGAATGCCTCTCTATATAACATTCAGTGCGCATGTTGTTGTCACTAGGCAAAAGATTGCACAGCACAAGATTTTTCTGCACAGTGGTCATTAGGAATTTGAGGGAATATTGGACTGCATGACATTTGGCCGATATGAACAGATTTGTACAGATACAGGGAGTGGCACAGTGACAAAGCTAGTAGAGCTGCCTCAAAGCTCCAGCAACTTCGTTCAATCCTGATCTCCAGTGCTGTACTTTCTCCGACTTCATAGGTTACTCTCCTGTCTATTCTCATTACCTCCCAGGGTCCAAAAATGTGCATGTTGTATGGTTAATTGGCCAATGTAAATTGCTCTCTGTGTAGATACATGGTAGAATATTGTAGGGGCCTGAAAGATCGATAGGAGTGTAGGAGAATGAAATAGAAAATGATTGCTTGATGATTGATGTAACATGATGGGACGAAGACCCTTTTTCCGTGTTGTATTTCTCTATGACTCTGAGAAAATAGGATGATGGAACAATGTTAACTTGTAGTTATCGGTGCAGTATTCATATTATTCTGATTGTAAATATGCAAAAAAAATTGGATACTGAACTTTTGGCACAGCATTGCTGTTCACTGTGCAGCTCATAGCACGAGCTTCACTCGATGAGAGCATCTTAATTAATCAACATCATCAGCTGCAGGCTCACATTAGAAAGGAGAAAACATAAAAATCTCAGAGTGCTATATATGCAAAACACACAACAGTTGATTTTATAGTATAAGCCAATCATCCTGCATATTTTGGCTTCTCTCAAGCATCAAATATCAAAGAACTTACAAAGATATCCAAAGTTTAATGCCTTTTGCACCATTATTCAGAGCATTGGTAATACTGTAAGAACTATTAGTACACTGATCTGAGATGCCAACTTCTACAGTTTTCAGTCTTTTCGTTAAGATATTGGAAAGTGAATTTCATTTCAAAGAATATTTGTGGTTTACTTTTAATAGGTACAATTCAGGATATTTTTGTAACCATGTCATCACTTGAGACAAGAAAAGGATGTTTCTTTGTTGAAAACTGTCATCCTCCTCCTGACACTTCTACATAAGTTTGCATAATAACTATAATAAAAGAAAATATTTCATTTCTGAATAACAATGCAAATGTAAGTATTTTTATTTGTTCTATTAATTATTATCAACTTTACTATTTCTTGTCTGCTTTACAGGAAATTGAATATGCAAACACAGAAAAGGATTATGCTCAAATAATTTTGGATATAAATGATAGAAAAGTGGAACTGAGAATACTGCAGAAAACTCTGAAGGATCAGTTAAATGAATTGAATGATAAAAACAAAGTTGTTTCTTTGAGTGAAAAGGAGATTGCAAAAAGGATACTCGTCATTCAAAACAAACAGTCAGTTTTAAACATACAAAACAAGAAGATTGCACAGCTGATAACAGAAATGGGAGTAAGTTCAGAAATTAATTGTTAATTTATGTAAATTGTAAGGTATAGAATTGTAATTAATTAATATACCAGTAACTATATCTATATAATTTTAGTATAAATATAAAAAATGCTGGAAATACTTGAGAGGTGAGGCAACATCAATGGAGAGAGCAACAGAATTTGTTTCAGTTTAATTACTTTTTAATCAGATCTATAGGAAGTCAGAGCTAAAACAAATTTTATGATACAAGGGATGGGAGGAAAAGAGCATAAGAGATGGTTTGTAGTGGATGAAAAATAGTGACTAATTGACAAATGAGGTGACAATGCAAGGCACAAGGAGCAGCAAAGAGATAGCTGAGCAATAAAACTAGGGGAAAAGAATTTATACAAAGCCGAAAGTTTCGCTCTAAGTAAGAACTGGAATTTGATTGTAAACAGGGTGGGAGAATGGATACCTGATTGGATGAGAACTAACTAATCAGGAGAGACAGACTACGGGGTTATAAATACCACCAGACTGGCACGCCTAGGCATCACCCCTGGTGAAGATGGCAGAGTTTGTCATCGAACCGCTGGTTATAAACAATACCTGTCTCTGTCTGGAAGCATGAGAAGAGTTTATTCATTTAAAGGAGGCTTGAGAGGCTAATTTCTCAAGTATGAATATTGAACAAGTTGTCAGAGCAAATGATAGAGGCAGGTATAATTAGAAGACATTCAGACAGGTAAATGATTAGGAAAGGTCTATAGGGAAATGGGCCAAATGCCAGCAACTGGAACTAACCCAGGTATGCAACTTGGTCATAATGGATAATTTGGACCAAAAGGCCTGTTTTGGTGCTGTATTACTCTGTGACGCTTGATTCTAAACTGGGAGTGATAAGTTTAAATTGCTGAACTCAGTGCTGAGTCCAGTAGGTTGTACTATGCCCAATCAAATTGTGTTCTGGTTTTTCCTTGAGTTTATGTTGAACTTTGAGGGAACAGTGATGAGGACTGAAATGCTAAAGTGGATATGGAATGGATAATTTAAATTGCAGCTCAAATTTTGAATGATGGTGCTTGACAAAGCTCCCTCGTTAGTCTTGATTGTGCCATGCAGATGCTGTCTTGCCTTCTGAGTATTTTATATTTCTTTCATGTTTCCAGCATCTGCAATATTTTGCTTTCAGCTTTTATAAATAATTTTTAGTCTTTGAAAATAAATCATTGTAATATCTAAAATACACTTGTTTTGCCATATAATTGTTCGTGAAAAGGAAAAAATATTGAAAATGAAGGATGCTGATGAGTTCATACCCAAATCTGTGCAGTAACTAGTGGGGGCAAAGATAATCTTCAACCCTTCCAGTCTTTGTAACCTGGCTATTATTAACCTTATCTTAGTCATATTTCTATTTATCTTAAAATAATTCAGGAAAATCTTTGAACTGAAGCTATATGTATTTCATAAAATTTGAACTTTGACAAAGCTAATTCAACTAAATTGCTGATCCTTGGGTATCATACCTAGAAGTGCCATTAGTCCAATATCTTCAAACAGAAAATAATTAGAGAATGTTATTGAGGATTTTGAATTTTTTAAAGGTTAATTTGATGTAAGTTTAATTCTGATTTTCTGCTTTAAAAAAAAAACAAGGTGAAGCCTGTCTTGGTTGTTAGAAAATAGTTTGGAAATAGTGTGGCCATGTTGCATAAGCATGATTATGTTTTGCATTCAAGGTCAATTTTTTCTGTCAAGTTGGCCCATATATAATTTCAAATTAGCACAAGGAGGAGAGAACTGAACACTTCAATTCACTGTATGTTTACCTTTACACTTCAGGGACATGAACTGAGCCCTCAGGAGCTTAAAATCAGAACCTTGACGAAAAATATTGAGGAACATAACAAAGAAATATCATCACTGCAACAATTTTGGCTCCGACAACAGCATGAACTGGTCATGCTGACCCAAGAAAGGGAGCAGCAAACAGCCAATGTGGAACTGCAGAAGAAACAAGTCACAGTACTTGAACAAAAGAAGATCCGCACTGAAAGTAAGCTGAGGACAATCTGAGTAATCAGTCTATACATGAACTTGGATGTTCTGCATTCAAATTTTCTTTGTATATTCCTTCTTTAGAGTGGATGTAATTTACTATGTAAATGTACAGTTTGGAAAAATTAATTTTATTCATCATATCTTTTGCTTTCCCCGTGCTTACCAGAGAATTCAGCAGACTGCCCTCCTGTAAAAGTGATGAAAACAAATACTTTAATATTTATTGTCAATTACTTGCAGTCCACTTCAGCAGCTTGGCTATTAATCATGACCTGGCAGCAGATAACACCTGTAATGGCATGATGCGGCCTACAGTTTACCCCCCATTCATATTCAAAAGTGTAAGGTGTAATTCCAAGCTGTAAAGGAAAGACACTGTTAGTTACCAGCTCAGGTTTTAATCTGTTGCTGTATTCTTACTTATGCACATCTCTCTAAAATGGCACACAGCGGTCTTCTCCTTGTCAACTAATGCATGAATAATTGCTTTCAGAAGATGAAAGACAAATTGGAGAGGAATATTATGTTGTGCATATGAGTAATTCTACAAGCTAAGTCTGTATGCTGTAACGGAAGCTTCCCAAAAAATGCTTATTAATATTCCAGATTTATTGGGAAACTGTTGGTAATTGTTAGTTGTGAATAAAATTTGTCACACTCCATCTGATATATATAGATCAAGTGCACCGTCTTTATTGATCCTTTTCAACCACACTTAACAACACACTGTCCTGTTTCACAACAAATTTGTATCTAAACACAAAATACTGTGCAGATGCTGGGGTCAAAGCAACACTCACAACACGCTGGAGGAACTTAGCAGGTTGGGCAGCATCCGTGGAAACGATCAGTCAACGTTTCAGGCCGGAACCCTTCGTCACAGATGCTGCCCAACCTGCTGAGTTCCTCCAGCGTGTTGTGAGTGTAAATTTGTATCTACTTTGTCAATATTACCTGACCTAATAAAATCTTGCATCCATCTTTTTGCCACCTAGATATGATACAACAGGGACTAAATGTAAAGAAGGACATTGAACGTCACATGAAGATCCTGTCTAATGACATGCTGAAGCTTAACACACTTTTAATAAAGAACAACTCTGCTAAGGATTCACTTGAGCACAATAATGTACTCATGGAAAATGAATTTATAAAATCACTCAAGGTTAGTCAAAGGAAAATACGTAACTGAAGATTTAAAAAAAAAGTTAACAGATCCAGATCTGTCTATCATTATAGAAGACCTCAGCAGGTGGTAAAGAAGGACTTAAAGAGTGATTTACTGTTTTCAGAAAGTCTGTGAAAGCTAATCCATTTATTTTAAATCAGAGTAAAGTTGAAATGATAGAAATCCATAAAATAATCAATGAGCTGAACTGCATGCACATTGATAAATTAGTACAGTTTTACAGACTGAGGTAAAAGTTAAGCAGTCCAAAAGCAGGAATAGACTAGATGATACATAGTTGTTTTTATTTTGAGAGCAGTAAATGTGAGATAGTGCATTATGTGTAGTCTCTCTCTGCCACTTTAAAGAAGCCTTAGATTGATATTGGTTGCAAGAAAAGATTGCAGAATCTATTTCAACTTGTTTCCTAGTATTAGGCAATTTTTTTCTGTTTTTTATTGTCTCACATTACATAATGAATGTGTGAAGTGCCTAGTTACAATGCATGATGATTTGAGGAATCATTTGGTATTTGCTTTGCTCATTTCCAAAAATTTTTATGATAATGCCAAATGTTCCTTTGAATCATTTCATCTGTCACCTTTATTCTGATGAAGCTTCTGTAAAATTTCAGTTTGTTAACTTCGTGAAAGAGGTTCAACTTGTTAACACTGTTGTAAGTTAACAAGATGACCCCAATAACCGGCTGTAATCGATCTTTCTAAAATATTGAACACGTATATTTCGTCTGACAGATTTCATTTGTCAAATGGACTTAATGATTGTTAATTTGATTATTCTTTTTATAATGAGGCTTTTAAATGTTCTCCACTTGATTAAAGTAGTTTTGATTTCCCATTAGTGATGTATTAAGAAAGCATAAGAAGCAAGTTTAGAGTTATTTTTATACACACTTGCGAAGCAAACAGTAATTATTATTTTCTATTTAAGTTGATTAAGATTATTTACTCTGAAGTTGCCTTTATCATTATGCTTTCATAGAAGGTTCATCAACATGCTATTTGTTTAAAAATTATGTGTGTCTATTTTGTTGTAGTACTAATTAAATACTGTATGTGATGGTTGAAACCGAATAGTTTCATTCAAACGTGTATTCTGCCTTTTTCGAAACATAGAAAACCTACAGCACAGTACAGGCCCTTAAGTGGTTAGCTTTTTAAATCTCAATGCACACAATGGTACACAATATAGGATAAACGTTAACTTTAAACCTCAAGCTAAATATAATTTATTATATCTTAGGATGCAGAGCGACAATCTATTGCAAAACAACAGTATCTGGACCAACTGAAAGAGGAGAAAGAGAGACATCTTAACAGTCTTGTGGAAGCAGAGTGAGTAATTATAAGTGTGTGTGACTGAGATTCTGGATTTGCAATAGGTGCTTCAATAATACTAATCTTAAGTGGCTTAAATGTGACTTCCCATGATGCTTTATGAGAACGTAGATGAAAATTGACAGCAAGGTAAAGGAAAAAGATTGGGATTTTCTAATCAGTTAAGGAGAATCTTAAAGGAGTTAGAAAGATTGAATATTTCTGGGAGAGAGTTCCAATTCTTGAACCATCTAGTTGGCTATTAGTAGGTAGGTATATGCGAAGAGAGTGGTTCAAAGTCTGTAGTTGCAGGCAAGCAAGTTTTTATTTTTTGATAGGCTGCAGAAAGTTACAGAGGCAAACTCTGGAGATGTAAGAATATAAAATTGAAATGCTGGTAGCTCTTGAGTAAATATAGGTTAGCAACACCAGTATTGCCAGTCAAAGCAAGAGTTAAGTTATAAGCAATGGAGTTTCTTTAACAAAACATATTTGTGGATGCTGCACAGTTGAAGCAACAACTAGAATAGTTAAGTCTGTTCAAAAAAAAAATTTCAGCAACAGTTGGGCAAAGGCATGATGGAGATGGCTGAGATAACACAGATAGAAGTAGGTAGCCTTTGTGTGGAGTTAGAAGATTAGCTCAGAGTTCACGTATGATTCCAGCTTTCTGAATAATTTGGAATAGCCCAAGGAGGTAACCAAGCAAGGTATCAGTAGCATGGGAAGGGAATTTGTGATGGAGTCTGAAGAGAATGCCTTCAATTTTTCTAATGCAGAATTGTGTGGTTCACTTAGGAGTGGATATTAAAGAAGTAGTCTAAGGGGAAAAGAAAGATGGTTTTGAGACAGCAAAGTCAGCAAGGAAAATCATAACAAAAAAGCAGTCACAGGAAATCTGAAACTAAGAAAACAGCTTGAAACTGCAGATCATGCTGAGTCACTTGTACATCTTCCAGTCTAGTGTACTGCATTGTGCTTCACAATATGATTTCTACATTGGGGAAACAAAATGCAGGTTAGTCAATACTTTGCAGAGGACCTGCATTCAGTTCACAAGGGTGACTCTGAACTTCTTGTTGCTTGCTACCTAAGTCTCCATCACACTCCTATTCTGACTTTTCTTTCATGAGGTCTTCTGCATTGTTAAGACCCAATAAGTCTGAGTAACAGTATGCAATCTCCTGTCTTGTCACATTGAACCTTCTGAACTCAATACATAATTCAATAACCTAAAGAAACTCACTTTCTCTGTAGGTGTAAGTATGTGCCAGATCATTCATCTGTGATATTCTCTCAGTTATTCTCTCTCCTTTGGCATGGCCTGACCTGCTGCACATTCCTTTGTCTACGTTCTCACTCTCTACAGCTTTCGTTTCATAACTTTTATGAACAAAGGATCATGTTCTTTCTCCCCTAACTGACCTATTAAACCATTGGACAGATTACTTTATTTACAGCTCATCACAACTGTGTCTTCACCCTCTTTGTCCTAACTTTTCCTCCTCCCCAATTCTCCCTGGTGCTAAGTACTAAGTTATTTTCCTTCTTTCCAATTCTGACAAAGGGTCTTCAACATACAATGTTAACTGCTGCTCTTTCTTCAGGTGCTTGCTGTATGTTTCCAGCCTTATATAAGAACTGATACCATTATTGCAGATGATGTTGCTGACAGTCAACAGCTGGATGAGAAATAGGAACAGATTTAGACTGGAGATTTAAGAGAAAAACAGAATGGGAATGAGAGGAAAAGTCCCTGGACGTGATCCTGTCTGCACAAATGTAATGGTCATTGTCAAGAGCAGTTCCATTGTGCTGAAGATTAGTATTGAAGTAAATGGTGTGGTAAACCAAACAAAAAGCTACTGAGGACTCAGGGAGGAAACATTACAATGTAGTGTGCTTTATTTGTTAGATATCTATAAATTCAATTGTGCTATGTCAATGTTGCAGGAATTGAAAAAGCATATTACTCATGCATGCCAATTAAAGTCATTGGGATGGAGATCCATTTCCCCTACCCCAAACCCTGTGCATGTGAAAATCAAAAAAAAAAATGTAGATGCTGTAATTTGAAATGATAAAAAAAAGCTGCTGCAAACACCAGGAAGTCAGACAGCATCTGTGGAAAGAGAAACAGCGTTGATGTTTCAGGCTGAAGACCCTTCATCACAACTGGGACATTGAGAAAAGCTAGTTTGAAATTATAAAGGGAAGGTATGGAGGGATCAAACAAAATATTACTGAAAAAGTGAAGCAAGAATTATCAAAGTGATCCCATTAGAGACAGGAAAAACATAGGGACATTTTAAATCTATGAAATGTGGGTCAGAAATTGAACCAAAAGGAGAATTCTCTGCAGATCAGGCAGTACTTGTGAAGAGTAAGGAACTGAGCTAATATTACAGTTGGATAACTGAATTAAGAATGGCTGTGGCTGATGCAAATCAGAAAAATGAATTGTTTGAAATTGTTGGATTCAACTTGAGTTCTCAAGGTGCAGTATATCAAAGATGAAGTACTGCACTTCAAACCTACAATGGGCTTTATTGCAGGAGACCACTGACAGAAAGTCAGAGTAGAAGTTGAGAGGAAAATTAAAGTGACAGGAAATTGCAAGCTCAAGGTCCATCGGTATTTCTAGTTTCTTGTTGATCCTACCAATGGGAAAAGAAAAACTTTTGCAGTGTAAACACAAGGGTTGGTATAGCAGTAGTGGAATTGAGGTAAAATATCAGTGTGATCTTATTAAACAATAGAGTAGCCACAAAGAATTAAATGTTCTATTTCTTGTTTGTATTTCTTCTGTACTTATTTTCGACTGTGTACCCTCTGAGTATTTCATCCATGGTGTCCTTTGATTTTTGCTGCTAATTGCATTTTTTTTTATTTGAGAAGTCAGATTAATATTGCAACAGTTAAGTCTGAAAGCCCTAAATTAAAAGTTTACTTAGAATTGATATTAATACAGTTGTATTATTTTGTTAGAATTAACTTTGAATTAATTGTACTGCAAATCCCGTCAGAATTATATATATCAACTGAAGTAAATGAAGATGAAAGGACAGCATAAACTAAAATTATTCTTGCAAATTCCATATACATTGTTGAATCAAGTGTCCAATTAATACCTTGTTTTCAAAAATATGTTGAAGGTGGCAATGAATAAATAATTAACCACTTCAGGATTTGTTTGATCTTACTGAATCTGATCTGAAGTATATAAAGATCTGGTTCTGATCTTTCAGTTTTCTGAAGCAGACTTTAAGGGAATAACAGCGTACTATTTATGAAACTAGGCTAATATACCAGAGACTCATACTCATGATCTGGAGACATGAGCTTAGGTGCCTCTGGGAGAATGTAATCAAATAATCTGGATTTCTCTTTTTTAGAAAAAAAGTGCTGACTTTGAACAGTGAGGTTGTCAAACCTACTTAACTCTTAACTCTGAGCTTTCTCCATGACCAGTTGGAACCAACCTAAGATGAGAAATCTGACCCTTAGATTAGTTGAGCAACATCTGACATTGTCATACTTTACAGGTGGTTTCCCTAATTTCCGCGGTGCAAACTCAGCTGATCCTGAATGCTATCAGCATTGATTCTGAATTTCATGTACAGTTGTCCCCTGCTTTTCGAACGTTCGCTTTATGAGACCTCGCTGTTATGAAAGACCTACATTAGTTACCTGTTTTCGCTAACAGAAGGTGTTTTCACTGTTACGAAAAAAGGCAGCTCACGCCCCAAGCAGCTAAGCTCCTCCCACGAAACTGTATTCTAGCCGGCATTGTTTAAACACGTGCCTGTGAGCAGCCGTTAGCAAGATGAGTTCTAAGGTATCGGAAAGCCTAAAAGAGCCTGTAAAGGTGTTACACTTAGCGTAAAACTAGACATAATTAATCGTTTCGATCGTGGTGAACGAAGTAAGGACAAAGTGAGTTTGGCTTGTGGAAGTTGACGAAGATGATGTTGAAGAAGTTTTGGCATCCCTTGACCAAGAACTGATAGATGAAGAGCTGATGCAATTGGAAGAGGAAAGGATAACAATCGAAACCGAATACAGTAGCGAACGGACTGAAAATTAAGTCATCCAGGAACTGAACGTGAAGCAACTGCATGAGATTTTCGCTGCAATGATTGCAGAAAAGTATGACTTTAATTTTGAAAGGGTACGTAGGTTTAGGGCATATTTGCAAGATGGCTTGAGTGCTTACAAAGAACTGTATGATAGAAAAATGGGCAAGGCTGAGCAGTCAAGCATACTGTCGTTTTTCAAGCCTTCCACATCAGCCATAGCAGACGACGAACCTTGACCTTCAATATCGAGGCAGGCAGACATTAGAAGAAGGTGACCTGCCTGCCCTGATGGAAACAGACGATGATGAGATGACACCCCAGTGTCTCACCACCCCAACCCCAGGGCTGTGGACCGATACATTGCCGTGAAGAATGCAGCAGTAGCCAGGACGCACCCAGCACATCCTTAAGAAAAAAAAGCCGAAATAAACAAGCTAATTAATTAGGTGCCGCCTGGCACGTAAATATCAGCCCAGATCAGAGGCGATTGCCGATTGGGTCGCCTCTGATCTGGGCCGGGCAGGGAACACCTAATTAATTAGCTTGTTTACTTTGGCTTTTTTCTTAAAGATGTGCTGGGTGCGTCCCAGCTACCGCTTCACCCCTGCATTCCTTGCTGATTGGTATCGGTTGGTGGCCTGGAGGTTGGGGTCCACTGCACCACCCCAACCTCCGATGACTCAGCCTAACACACCATCATCAGTGTGCTCAGCGCTGTCTTCCCAATTCCGGTAAGTGATACTACACTGTACATACATTATTTCTACTTTATACAGGCTGTGTATTTTTATGTGTTATTTGGTATGACTTGGCGGCTTCATAGCTTAAAGATTACCGGAGAGTGTTTCTGCCGAGAGCCTTTGCGTGAGATTTTCGCTACGGAGAACCGTGCGGCAATGATTGTAGAAAAGTATTTCTACTTTATATAGGCTGTGTATTTATCATATCATTCCTGTTTTTACTATATGTTACTGTTATTTTAGGTTTTATGTGTTATTTAGCATGATTTGGTAGGTTTTTTTTGGGTCTGCGAACGCTCACAAATTTTTCCCATATAAGTAAATGGTAATTGCTTCTTCACTTTATGACATTCCGGCTTACGAGCCGTTTCATAGGAATGCTCTACCTTCGGATGGCGGGGGAAACCTGTAATTACATGGCTTCCAGTCAAACACGGTTAAGCAAATCCTCTGCTGAATTCCACCTACCACCTTTCATCTCCATTGAATACCATTTGTAACAACAACTGGTGGTAGTGACGGCATAGACTGTACTCTGGGTAGGGGCTTCTGTGAGAGTGGCTTATACCACTCCCAAAGTGGCCAGACAAGTCATGAGGGATATAGCTGAAAGTCCGGAAAGATGAGGGGAAGAAAAAAGGGAAAATTGACTGAGCCTTAATCTCACCATCTACCTATAACCAATAGGTCTGTCCATGTAGAGTTTTAGTAAGAGTAACTTTTGCATAGTAGTTCTGGAAGTGAAAAACCATCTTCAAACTGATATGTTGAACAGGATAAATAAACAAGACAAAATTCGTACTTTTATTTTTAAACGAAGATCCTGATAATGAACCTTTTTGCATAATGCATAGCAATCATTCTGGTTTCTATATTTTTGTAACCATTTATTTCCTCAATTGATATGAAACTCTTTATATTTTCTAAAATATTTTCATACATTTGCTTTCACAGACGTCAGATTATGCTGTGGGAGAAGAAAATACAACTGGTAAAAGAAGCAAAATCAGCTGTTGACTCAGAGGTTGGACAGGGTGAGATACGAGCCATGAAAACAGAAATACATAGAATGGAAGTGAGTTCCTCTGCAAGTATGACACACAACACTGACTTAACAATTAACTTTTGGCAATCCAAAAGCAAAGTGCAAAAGCAAATTTGCTCTTTATTGCGATAACATGTCGGATAACGTAGTAATGTCTGGTAATATACCTGTATCGAGGATTAATACAACTGGTCCCTGTAGAAATCTAAAAGTCAGAAAAGAAAGTTTTTCAGCCCCTGTTACTTCATTCACTTTTGCAGCGTAAAACAATTATAAAAAGCAACAAACACTTGTAGAGTTGTACCAACAGACAAACTATAAAAACAGCAGGAATCAGTTATTCAAATTGTAGATAATACCTTTAAATTTGCTAGTGAAAGATCCCTACTCTGTGTTCAGCTTCATGAGGTTCAAAAACGTAAAAGATTGCGCTTTGGGCTTCAATGTAACAATGATCAGTCTTCTTTACATGCATTTCTGCTTTCAAGCATACATTTTCATATGACACCCGACAGTACTCACACCACAAGTGGGTGTATATGCTGGGGATATTATTTTGGACCTTTGAAAATATATGTGCCAAAATATGGGCACTAATGACCCCAATTTCTTACCACTTGTATCCATGAATTAGCAATGCCAAGGAAGATCATACACATATCATAACTAAAATATTCCATTATCTATGTGATATTCACAGTATCCTTTCTTACAAGTTGCATTGTTATGTCCATTGATTACATACATAAATACTGAAACTTTTATTTCAGAAAGTATAGAAGTAATTGTGAAATAATCCCTGATGGCAATTATTTTTAAAATAGTACTGTTACAATTTTATTTCTTAATTTATTGAATAGTAAATTCATGTATAACTTACTTATATACCCCAAACAAGAGAAAATCTGCAGATGCTGGAAATCCAAGCAACACACACAAAATGCTGGAGGAAATCAGCAGGCTAGGCAGCATCTATGGAAAAGAGTAAACAGTTGACATTTCGAGCTGTCCTGATGTCTTGACCCGAAACATCAACTATTTACTCTTTTCCATAGATACTGTCTGGCCTGCTGAGTTCCTCCAGCATTTGGTGTGTGTTAGTAACTTATATACCCCATTCTTTGATCATGGAAATTAGCAGACTTTTCATTTACTACTCATTAGCCGTCTTGAAATTGATATTCTTTTGGTGAACAGTTCTGGTATTGAAGTATGGCTCAAAATAATTGTATTCTTGATTCAAAGATACGTTACAGTCAGCTTATGAAACAGCAAGAGCAAATGATTCGTGACATGGAGGCTGCTGTTTTACGCAGGGATACCATTTTGACACGTGGTGAAGCACAGGCAAAATTGGACAAGAAGTACACAACTAGGAATGATTATCGTAACAAAATACAGGATCTATGCAAGAACATTGCAGATGTGCAAAAGGTAACATAAACAAGATTGAATACTTCTATGAATCCATGTAGTTAAATATTAAGTATTACTTATTTTCTTCCAGCTCAGCTCAAATTATTTCATCCATTGTAATCCTGATGCTTTGGATGTTTCTAAGTCTCACTGATGCCTTCATCAGTGAAATATTGAAAATACAGAATTTTGTTAGAGTTTTTTGTTAGAAATAAAGGCAAGACTAACAAGTTTAGAGAACCTTGTTTTATGAAGAAGGAGTAGGCAAATATCGGGCAGTTAGGATCAAATGAGGCGCTTGCGGAGGATAAAGTGTACACTAACGGCAGAAATTAGGAGGGTGGAAAGAGGGCATGAGGTTGTTGTGGCAGCTAAGATCAAAAGAATCAAAAGGGCTTCTATATTATATTAAGAGCAAAAGGATAGTAAGGGACAAAATTGGTTCTCTTGTAGGTCAGCATGGTCATCCGTTCATGGAACCGAAAGAGAGAAGAGAGATCATAATTTTTTTTTTGCATCTGTATTTACTTGGGAGACAGACATAGAGTCTGTAGAACTGAGGCAAAGGAGTAGTGAGATCATGGACTGGATCTGGGATCATGGACTGGATCTGGATTACAGAAAAGGAGGTGCTTGCTATCTTGAGGCAAATCCCCAGGAAATGACAAGGTGTCCCCTTGGACCTTGCAGAAGGCTAGTGTAAATATTGCAGGTGTCTTGGCAGAGGTATTTAAACATTCTTAGCCATGGTTGGAGTGTTAGAAGACTTGAGGAGAGCAAATGTTGTTCGATTGTGAAAGGCTCTAAGAGTAAGTCAAGAAATTACAGGCTGGTGAATCTGATCTTAGTCATGGTTAAGTTATCAGAAGATATTCTTCGAGACAGGATATATATGTATTTTGAAGGGCAGGGCCTAATAAGGATGGTTAATATGGTTTTGTGCATGGTGGAGAGTTTGAGGAGGCAATGAGGAAGGTTATTGAAGGAAAGGCAGTGGACATTGTCTCCATGGACTTTAGCAAGGCCTTTGATGAAGTCCCATGTGGTTGGCTGGTGCAAAAGGTTAAATCACTTGGCATTCAAGATAATGTAGCCAATTTGATTCAGCATTGGCTTAGTAGTGGATGGTTGTATCTCTGAGTGGAGGCTTGTGACTAGTGTGGTGCGGTAAGGGTTCAGTGCTGGGTGGTTTGTTGTTTGTCATCTATATTAACGGATCAGCAAACTTGCAGCCTACACCAAGATTGGGGGTGAAGTAGACAGTGAGGAAGGCAGTCAAAGCTTGCAGCGTAATCTGGACCAGCTGGAAAAATGGGCAAAAATGGCAGATGGAATTTAATGTAGACAGATGTGAGGTGTGTACTTTTGGAGGACAAACCAGGGTAGGACTTGTACAGTGAATGGTAAGACACGGAGGCGTGTGGTAGAATAAAGGGATCTGGGAATACAAACTCATAGTTCCTTGGAAGTGGCATTACAGGTATATAGAGTCATAAATAGAGCTTTTGACAAATTGGTCTTCATAAATCAGAGCACTGAGTAAAGGAATTGAGATATTATGTTGAAGTTGTGTAAAACATTGGTGAGGCCAAATTTGGAACGTTACATACAGTTCTGGTCACCAACCTACAGGAAAAGATATCAGTAAGCTTGAAAAAGTGCAGAGAAAATTTACAAGGATGTTGCTGGGACTTGAGGCCCTGAGTTTCTGGGAAAGTTTAAAACTTTATGCCTAGCAACGTAGGAGAATGAGGGGAGATCTTATAGAGGCGTGCAAAATTGAGGGGTGTATTTATAGAATAAATGCATGCAGGAATTTTCCTGAGTTTGGGTGAGAGTAGAACTAGACGTCATAGGTGTAGGTGAAATATTTAATGGAAACCTGAGGGAAACTTCACTTTGAAGGTGGTGAGAATGCAGAATAAGCTGTCAGAGGAAGTGGTGGATCTAGATCTAATTGCAACATTTAAGAGAATTTGGGTACATAAGGTACATGGATAGAGGGTATGGAAGGCTGTGATCTGGGTGCAGGCAGATGGGACTAGGCAGAAAAACAGGTTGGCATAGACCAGGTGGGCCAAAGGCCTGTTTTTTTGTGAAGTGTTCTATGACTCTAAATGACCTCACCAGTTCACACACACGTTTCTTGCTAATGTAGCCTGGCATTTGGATTCATAGTGATTAGCTCGCAGTAATTTCTTCCCTTCCTTTCAAGATCTGGTCAAAACTATCAAATTTTCTTTTACAAACTTTTGTGAAAGCTTGAAACACTGCATTTTAAATACAGACTTTTAGCAGAAGGGTCTAAAAGGTAATAGTTAGGGCTGTCAGATAATTTATAGAGAAAAGATTAACAGATCACACAGCCAGCCCCTGCCCCAAAGACTGGTGCCAAACTCGACAGCTGGATTGTCCACTCCTGTTGAGTGGTAGAGGAACAGGGAATGGGCAAGAGACAGGCAGGCAGATAAGAGGGAAGGAAAAAGCGAGTAACTGTAAGGGGATGTGTGTATGAGTGGGGAGGGGTGTTAGGGATGAGGGAAAACAGAGAGAACAACGGAGGGTGATAAGTTATGGAGGAAGGTAGAAAGATTTGTGCTGGGGAAGAGAGCGATAAAGTGAAGTGTGAAGCTCACAGAAGCACAAAAACTGAATTTAGCAACTTGACTGAGAGCCAGAGGCTCAGTTCTTTCACTGTCTGCTCAACATTGATTAGCAGGAGTACTACCCGTTCTACCTTTTCTGTTCCTCACTCTTCTACCTTAATTTTCTTCTTTCCCACCGCTAACCTAGTCCAAAATGCTTTTCCAGACAAATTAAAAGTACTATCATTCTGTTGCTATTGTGTTTAACATTGTGATTTTTTAAAATTATTGCTCAATGCCCCGTATTCATTATGGATTGTAATATTATAAATTTGAAAGGATCATCATGACATCTAAAAATATGCAATTACAAAATCATAATTCTTTGAAATTATAACATTAGAGCAATTCACTCGGACTGTGCCTACTCTGGTACCTATTCTTAAGGTGAAACAATCAAATCTGGTCCTAGTTTTTTTTTCTGCTTACATACTTCCGTATTAAAGTACAGTAGATTCCAATTAATTGGGCACATCAGCACCAATACATTTTGGTCCAATTAAGCATCTGCCCTAATTAGCCGAAGTTTCATGGAGATAGTTTTTAAAAAGTATTGAAAAAATACAAACTACTTTTTAGCTGATGTTTAATATTTCTACTTAATTCCTCTTTAAGTTATGTTACAGTGTTATCCACAGAAGGTACCTGCAATTAATATTCGTCTGCAAGTAAGCAATCGTTCTGGAACATGTTTGGGATTAAGTGCTAACGTTTTAGATTGATTGCTGAAACTGGAAGATTTTACAAAATTGGATAATTATTTTTTTAAAACCCTTACACCACAATCTACCACACCTGTGAAGGTAATAATAGAAACAGGATCTCATTGCCTTAGTTGAGAGTTACATATCAATTTGGCTGAATCCTTAAATCTCATTATACCAATCCCACATTGTGTAAATTAATTTCTGAAGAGGTGTCATCAGCCAGAACTACAGCAAATATTTCTGATCTTTAATAAATCAATTCATATTTCTCTGTAGTGCATTTATAGTTGATGGTTAAAATAAAATATATTATAGCATATGGCTGGCATTTCCTACCAGATACACATTAATACTGTCTATCATTTCTCTTGATGAAATAATATGTTAGTTTGCATATAAAATAATATGAGTTCTTTTGTTTGCACCCCATAGCAGCTGAGTTGCAGTACACAGTGAAGGCTTTTTTGCTTATTCGACTGGTTGAGTCCATAGCCCATAAAGAATATTTAAACTGAGGGGCCCATTTTAATTAATTTAATAATTCATTCAATTGCACACTGTGGGTTAAATCTATGATACTGACATTGTCATGAGACTGCCTAAGATGATGAGGAGAAACAATTCGGTGGAGTAAACATTTTAGCATATCCTCATTGAACTGATCTGCGCTTCTGTAATGGCTAGAACTGATAGGCTGTGGATCTTTAGCGCGGAAATTCATGGTTTTTGGTTGGAAAGCAAATTGCTCGTTCTATCTTGATATTTTAAATATATTAAATAAGCAATGCATAAGTTAGACTTTCCTTAATTTAACAGTAGATCTGCAGATTATTAATTAATGTTATTGATATCTTTCTGACCACATACTTTCATAGCATATAGAAGAACTTGATAGAACTATTGAAGAGTTGAAGAAATCACAGCGAACTGTTTATGAGAAGTTGGGAGAAAAACAGTGTCAGATTCAAGAAGTGAGATCTAGAGTAGATCAACTTGATGCAAGTATAGAATCTCTACAGGAAGAGAAAGGAATGGTAAGAAATAAGACTAAGCATATTTGATTTGAAGAAAATGGGCACGTTCAAATGAAATATAATTAATTTGGAAATTTCTAAGATTTTATGTGATAATTATATGCAATTAAATTAAGCTAATCATACAGCATTAGTTTAATGCCATTTCATGGCAGAGAATAATTGCTATTCAATTGAAACTTTAATTGCATTTCTCTATCCTATTTCCCTTAACGTAAGATATCCATTTACTGCAATAAAATCTCGGTGATTTACATTGAAAACAAACTGGAGCAATGACAGTAAGATTAAAAGTCTATAAGGAACAAAGCAGAGGAATACCCATTTGCAATAAAAGAAAGATCATCAGACAAAATCAATAAAGAAAGGGATTCTTTTCTATTTTGTATTATTGCTATTTACCCAATAAGGTGTAAAGTTTTGTCTTTGTGTAACTCATAACTCATCTTTGAAAAAAAGATGCTCAATTTTTCTATCCTCCTTACATTTGAAGTCCCTGATTTAAATCACAGATCATCTCTGTAGAATTCTTTGGGATATTGTCTATTGTCAAAACATCTCCAGTTGTTCATTGATGATATCACTTGCATCATAATGTCAGAAATGGGGTTGCTGCTGATAACTCAATAATATTCAGAAAGTATGGCAGTGAATGCTTCTGTGCAGCAAGACCTAAACATCATGTAGAATGAGCTAAGATAGTATGTAACAGCAAAGGCCAACTCCAGCAGGCCAAAATCAAAACAATGGAGTTTGACGGGATCATGCACTTGGAATAGTGTCACTCCAACAACATTCAAGAAGCTCAACACCATGGGACTAAAATGTCCATTCACCATTCTAATATTCATTTGCAGTACTCTAAATACACTGGCTGCAGTGCTTATCATCTAAAAACTACCTTCAGTTGTTTGCCAAGGCTACTCCAGCAGTACCTGCAAAACCACTTAGAATCTATTGCTAAGAATCAGATATAATTTCTGCTCCAAGTCGTGTGCTAACTTAACTTGGAAATATATCACTGGTCCTTCATTATCATGGATGTTAAATCCAGGAGTTTACCACTTAACTGGATCCATAATATTATGAATATTAAGGATATGATAGGTACCTTCATGGGAGGAACTGCAGCAGTTTAAGAGAACACAGCTCGGCAACACTCTGAGCAACTAAGGATAAAGAACTGCTAGTCATCCAGCAATTCACATACCACATGAAAGTTAACAAAATTATGTATGATCCATGGATGCTGGTAGTTCAAAGTTCAAAATAAACTTTTTATTAAAGTATGTAAACCATGTACAACCCCGAGATTCATCTTCTTGCAGGCACCCACAAAACAAAGAAACGCAATAGTATTCATAAAAAGCCACACGCAGCAAAGACCGACAAACATCCAATGTGTGAAAAAGGAACAAATCGTGCAAATAATAAAAAAGTAAACGAATAGTACATAGAACATCAACTGCAGAGTCCCCAAAAGTGACTGTGGGCTGCAGAGTCAACTCAGGGCTGGGGCGAGTGAAGCTGGTCCAGGAGCCCAGTGGTTGCCCCTGAATCTGGCAACACAGGACCAAAACTCCTGTACCTTCCACCCGTTGGGAGTAGCAACAAGGCAGGAAGATGGGTCAAACGCAGGTAGATGGGATGGGCATAGTTGGGGGATCTTAGCTGCCACCAAGAACACCAGTTCATTTCCACTCTAGGTCCTCGACATTATAATCTGGCTGAATACTTTAATCGGTGTAGAGTAATGAAGGTGAACATCAGTTCATTTTCTACTCTCAGGCCTCATTGCTTTAATCTAGCTTGGCTCTTTAATTGGTGCTAAGAAGTGGAGCTAAATACCCATTCATTTTCAACTCTCGGGCCTTGACACTTTAACCTGGCCTGAAGTTTGATGTGCCCCAGACAGTAACCCCAGCGATGACCATATCTGCATTCTCGAGAGTCAAGTTCGCTGAATTCTTCAGGAAATAGTAAAATTGCTAGTATGTATGGTAACTTGGACAGCTGACAATGTCCATATTTAACTTTGGCAATCTCATTTATTGTTGGAGATATCACAGGTTATACTGTTGTCCATCTATATATCCAGAGCGCACTAGATTGTGAATTAACAATTAGAACTAATAACAGTATTCTTTGGAGCAACATTATTGTTACTGTTTTTGGTTCCAGTTATTGGTCTAATTTACTGAGAAATTTGAGTGGTTCGTTTTCATTGATCAGTTTTGCACATCTTAATGTGTTCATTTCCAGTTGAAGACTATTATACTGGGAAGTTGAACTAGGTACAAACATATTCTTCCAACCAACTATATTGGTTGGTCCTATATTCTCTATTAATGCAACTTACAAGTGGAGGTTGCTTTCCCCCTTTTTCTGGCACCATTCTACAAATACTAGCACTATTCAATTAATATGATAATATTTAACAAGCTTCTATTTTGATAAATCAAGAGACTGTAATTGTAGGTGAGTCTTATCTAGTCCTGACCCAACTTTTACTGCTATGCAGTTCTACATGGATCATTTAAATAACAGCTATTTTTGCTTTCATGCTAAGATTCCTTTTGCATAAGAAATTGACTCAGCACATTCAAAAAGTAAAACTTGAGTCTGCATGACTCAGCACTGCACTGTTTCATGAAATTAGACAATGAATTATGTGTGTATTATGCTTTTGTAATTTATGGAAAATAAATGACCTCACTTAATTTTTATTGTTTGCTTTCCTCGTGGGCATGTGCTATAATGAGAGGTTGGACAAACTTGGGTTATTTTCTTTGGAGCGGCAGAGGGTCAGGGGCGATCTGATAAGTTTAGGGAGGCATAAATAGAGTAGGCAGACAGTATCTTTTTACCAAATTTGAAATGTCTAGTGCCAGAGAGCGTGCATTTAAGGTGGAGGGAGGTCTAGTTTTGAAGGAGATGTGAGAAGCTTGCTTTTTTTGCACAGGGAGTGGTTCCTGGAATTTGCTGCCTGGAGTGGTGGTAGAGGCAGATACATTAAGGACTTTTAAGAAAAGTTCAGATGGGAAATCAAATGTGAGAAAAATGGAGGGATATGGATATTTTGTAGGCATGAGGGTTAGTTTAGTTGGCCATTTGATTACTAATTTATTTGGTTCTGCACAACATTGTGCGTTGAAGGGCTTGTTCCTGCAGTGTACTCTCTATGTTTATCTTACATTTTGGTTACTTACCTGATGCTGCAAAAGGTACAGTTGATGGCATTACTGTGCACTTGGCAGAAAATGGTACAAACTGCATAAAGAGAGGTGATAGTGAATGAGAGTTCAAACAAGTAACTTCACTGCAAAAGCTTTGTCGGGAGGGAGCAGGATCTAAGATCCTGTTGCCACTGGACACTGAGGATGGAAGCCCTGTGTAATAGTTTCTCAAAACACTTGTGTTGTTTAAGGAGGAAATAAGAATGTAATTGATACATTCTGAGACAATGTATTGAACATGATCATACAATGAATGTAGAAAAGGACATATCAAATTATAGTTATGATATATAAATATTTGAATGAAATGTGTTTTCAATTATATTAAAAATCAACTTGGGTGTACATGAGAATGGAAATATTTTAACATGTTTTGACTTCTTATTTTCTCCTCTGTGAGAGAAACACCCTTTTGTATCTGCTTTCAAAAGTCTTCTGAAGTTGAAATCTGGAACTCACTATGTGGGGGAGGTTCACAAAGAAATGGCACTCTGTCACTTTAAGATCTAGGTAGTTCTTTAGCATTTTGTTAAAAATAATTAATGAGTAGAAATAATAAAAAAATTAAATAAAATCATGTACATAAACTCTCTCTCTCTCTTGTGATATAGAATCTCAACAAGATAGTGACTTTACAGACCCGTCTCAAGCACCTTCAGGCAGTGAAAGAGGGAAAGTATATAAAACAGTGCAGATCTGAAGAAGCACTGAAAAATGAACTACAGAAGCAAGAGAGTCGAATCCATACCATCAATACCATCATTGACTGTGTCAAGGAGGAGTGGCCTCAGTACCAGGGAGTGCTTCATAAAGTGACTCTTGCACTAGCTACACGAGGAACAGCACAGGAAGGCCATTCATAAAAAAGATAGTTAATTGCACCAAACTAGATGGTGTAAAGAACTAATGTTCTAAGGAAACAGAAAAAAAGGGTAGTTGTGACTGTAACTTTAATTCAATGTAACATATCATTAGTTAGATCAGAAGGGTGTTTGTTTATATACTAATTCCAAAGAAATATTTGAAATAGTTTTCTTGTAGAAGTATAAGTCAATGCTGATTTCACATGATCAAATAGGATTTAATGTTGATTAAATCACTTCACATGATTCATTTTAAATAACTTAATCATTCATATTAAGAAGCAACTAACGTGAGAGCAAAATGATGAAGTAGTAGACGCACAGGAGAGAATGTAATCTGGGATTTATAGGCATCCGTTGGTCTCGTGAGACCAGGGATTTGTGCCTTGGAAGGTTTCCAGGGCGCAGGCCTGGGCAAGGTTGTATGAAACACCGGCAGTTGCCCATGCTGCAAGTCTCCCCTCTCCACGCCACCGACGTTGTCCAAGGGGAGGGCACTTGGGCTGATACAGCTTGGCACAGGTGTCGTCACAGGTTAAGTGCCTTGCTCAAGGACACAACACTTTGCCTCAGCTGAGGCTCGAACTAACGACTTTCAGATCACTAGACCGACACCTTAAACACTTGGCCACGCGCCAATACATCTGGGAGTTAATCAGTTGTAAAAGGCTTACAAGATGCACACAAACAAAGGAGGCTAAATGGGGAAATAGCATAATATGTAATTCAAAAATTGTCAGAAGGATAATTGAGGGAAATCCACAAATCCTGCTGAAGTTTAGAACTGTGACAGGATTGATTCTTGGCTCTTTTAAGGGTTCAAAGAATTGCCTTCATTGACTGAAATTTGTACTATTAAATAAAATTCAAAGTTCAAAGTAAATTTATTACCGAAGTACATATATGTCACCATATACAACCCAACGGTTCATTTTCTTGCAAGCAATGACAGTAACTATAGGAAACACAATAAACTCAATGCACCCAACAGGATGGACAACAATCAATATAAAAAAATAACAAACTGTGCAAATGCAAAAAAAAAAGATATAATAATAATAAGAAGAAATAAATAAGCAATAACTATTGAGAACATGAGATGAAGAGTCCTTGAAAGTGAGTCCATAGGTTATGGGAACAGTTCAGTGATGGGGCGAGTGACGTTATCCTCTCTAGTTCAAGAGCCTGATGGTTGAAGTGTAATAACTGTTCCAAAAAGGAGGTAGTGTAGATCCTGAAGCTGCTGTACCACCTTCCTGATGGCAGCAGCACGGTCTGTATGGTGGGTGTCCTAGATGAATACTGCTCTCCTGCGACAGCGCTACGTGTAGATGTACTCAATGGTGAGGAGGGCTTTACTCATGATGGACTGAGCCATATCAACTACTTTTCATAGGCTTTTATGTACAAGGGCACTGGTATTTCTATACCAGACTGTGATGCAACCAGTCAATATACCCTCCATTTCACATCTATAGAAGTTTGGCAAAGTTTTAGATGTCATGCCGAATCTTTGCAAAGTTCTAAGAACTCAGAGGTGCTGCCATGCTTTCTTCAATCTTCTGAAATGATAACTTGGAGGAATTTAAAATTAATGATCCTTTCCACCTATGATCCCTGGATGAGCACTGGCTCATGGACCTCCGGTTTCCTCCTGCTGAAGTCAATAACCATCTCCTTGGTTTAGCTGACACTGAGTAAGGTTGTTGTGTGGCACCACTCACTCAGATTTTCAATCTCCCTCCTGTATGCTGATTCATCACTATCTTTGATTCAGCCAACAACAGTGGTGTCATCAGCAAACTTAATTATGGCATTGGAGCTATGCTTAGCCTCACAGTCATAAGTATAAAGCAAGTAGAGGAGGGGGCAAAGCACACAGCCTTGTGGTGCACCTGTGCTGAGGGAGATTGTGGGAGAGATGTTACTGCTATTCTAAACACTCAGGGGTCTACAAATGAGGAAATTGAGATCCAGTTGTACAAGGAAATATAGAGGCCCAGGACTTGAAGCATTGATTAGTTTTGATGGGATGATGGTACTGAATGCCAAGCTATAGTCAATAAAAAGAATCCTGACGTATGTATCTTCACTGTCCAGATGTTCCAGGAATGAGCCAATGAAATGGCATCTGCTGTTGACCTGTTGTAAGTAAACTGGAGTGGATCCAAATTGCTTCTCAGGCAGGGATTAATATAATTCATCACCAACCTCTCAAAGCACTTCATCACAGCATTTGAAGTGTTACTGGATGATAGGCATTGAGGCAGTTTACCATGTTCTTTGGCACCAGAATGATTGAAGCAGGTGGGTACCTCAGACTGCTGAAGTGAGAGGTTAAAGATTTTGGTGAACACTCCAGCCAGTTGAATAGCACAGGTCTTTAGTACTCAGCCAGGTACCTGGTCTGAGCTGGATGCTTTCCATGGATTCACCCTCCTGAGGGACGCTCTCGCGTTGGTCTCAGACCCTGAAATTGCAGGGTTATTGGAGGTTGTGGGAGTACATGAAGGTGCCTCCATATTTTGATGGTCAAAGTGAGCATAAAAGGCATTGAGCTCATCTGGTAGCGAAGCCTTGTTGTCATCTATGTTGCCTGGTTTCAATTTGTACGAGGTGATACCATTCAAGTCCTGCCATAGTTGTTGAGCACCCTTCGGTGATTCAAGTTTGGTCTGGAATTGCCACTTTTCTCATTGGTTGCTTTCCAAAGATTGTACCTAGATCTCTTGAATTTAACTTGGTTGCCAGACCTGAATGCCACCTAATCTGTCCCTCAGCAGACTGCAGATCTCTGAGTTCATCTAGGGCTTCTGGTTAGGGAAGACTGAATGATTTTGTGGGAACACATTTGTGACAATTGTGATATATTTGTCCTTTGAGTCTAAATTAACTCTTAATTTAATTTCTTACAAAGGGCAAATGGAATGAAATATTTGCCTTCAAGAGAATTTATCTTTAATTTTCTTGTCAATAGGTTCCTTTAAAACAAAATGACATTTGCAGGTAAGCAGGATTACTTAACAACAAATCAGCTGTTCTTTACCTCAAGCCTGATAAGAAATCCTATGACCAACTGTTTTTTTAATTTCAGAAAGAACAACATTCTTTGTGTCAAAGATTAAGCAAATTAAATATTAAGGATATATTAATGATTACCCAGAAAATTTAGATTACAATCTTTTTTTCTTGAATCTGCAAGAATCAGTGAGAACAATAGCTTTTCAAATGGAAAACATATTTAACTTGTTAGTTCAAGATAAAATGTTATCTTTTGCACTCTGTCCAGTTATGTCCACGTAAGTGATTGTTTTAGTTTTATTCTTTACAGGAAAAGTGAAAAAAAATCAGATTAATTTATCTGCTTAATTTCTTGCTAGTTGTGCATAACTAGAAAGGCAGAATTTGTTTTTGATGTGACTTCAACAACAAAATATTTCTTAGTTTGCATTTCATGTCTGCAAGGTATAACTGCTCTTGTCAGTTTTGATTTTTCCTGTGAATTCTGTCTTCTGTTACTAATTATTTTCTAATAGATGCCATGTGGTTCTGAATCTGAGCATGAAACTGCTGGATGGTCTGAATTGTTCTGATTAAAATGTTTCAGGCTCCATTGGGTTTTGAACTTTTTAGACAAGCAAGATAGTTTTCTGCCTAAAGAAATGCTTCTGAAGAAGAGTGGAATATTTTTCCATTTAATATTTACACTCAGTTGTGTCAAATTGTATATTACTACATTATTTTGAACACTTTTCAAATAATGAGAATGGAAATTATTTAACCATTTCCAATCCTCCAATATGAGATGAGATTGTCAACATGAAGGTTGGAATTCCAATTTAATAAGATTGTCACTGGGTGCAATCTGCTCTGGAGATGATGGTAGATGGTGGGGTGGGGTGGGGGGGGGAGTTTGACTGAGGAGGTACACTTGCCACATTCTAACACAGGTGTCCTAAGGAGAGTTTCAAAGACACAAACATCCCTTGGAGCAGAAGAGCGAAAGATGTTGATTTTCAGATCATTGTACAGAATATAAACAGAAAGTTTGACAAATGACCTCCATCTCTGTGGTTCTTATCTAGTTGTACACCAGATATTCATCTGTAGCCTTCCAGCTGCTGTCCCTATGAATTGTTGATCTCCACCAAGATTTTAATTTGTACAAGATTGCTTAAGTTCTGTGTTTTCCAGATTCTGGGTTTCTTTCCCTGAACCTAAGGTAATTTCTTGTTCATTATGACACTTCTTAGAGCCCACTGCTTTGTTCAACCTAGTTGTCATTTATTCTGATAAAATTGTGGCAGAGTCTCAGGTTTTTTTTCCAAATAATTTCTCCCAAGAAGTGCGAAGTGCCATAATGGGCAAAAAATGTTAGATTTAGTTCAAGCTGAAATGGAAGTAATATACAAACTTTGTAAATCTGCATTTTCTGTTTTGCAAATGTCTACTTTTTTTGATAATAGCGTGAACATGAACATATGCAAGGAGATAAGGAGTGAGCAAGCCACACAAAATGCTGGAGAAACTCAGCAAAGCAGGCAGGATCTATGAAGGAAAGATTTTAGCCTTGAGTGCCAACTTTCTGCACTATTCCCATAGCTATTGTCCATTAATAGCCAAAATCTATATATTTGTTTCTTCCGTATACTCAGCAACTGAGGCTCCTTGGTAGAGATTTCTACAGATACATTCTCTGATTGAAGAAGTGCCTTTGCATATTTGGAAAAGCAAACTAGACTGCATCACTAATCATATTCAACTTAGAAGAGTAAACATATATTACAAATGATAAAAATATCTCCAATGAGCTGACATAAAATTGATGCTTTTACATTTCCCAGTGCCAGTACTGAGTGTATGCCAAAATGTGACTGATTTCAACTTTCAAATGAGACGTTAATCTATGTTTACTGTTTTGAAGAAAAGCAGTTGTGTTATTCAAAATATTTTTACCAATATTTATTTGCTCAATTACCATCACAAGAAGCTGATATTTCGGTCAATATCAGCAGCAGCTTGTGGGACCTCGTATGGACGAATTCACTACTATATTTTCTACTGTATGACACGTTAAAAAATTACTTCGTTAACTGTGAAGCACTTTTGGACGTCCTGATGTCGAAAAGCGCTTGGTTTATTATGCCTGATCCGAAACGAGTGCTTTGGACGTAGTGCAGACCACGCCGACATGTTCCCCGTTGCTAGGAGACGCAGGCAAGCGTCTTCGGCCGACCTGATCACGTGGTGTCTGGACTGTGCCACGATTTGGATATCGGGGTGGTGGTATTCGGTACACAGGCGGTGGAAGGCAGCGAGCGGCGTCTGGACGCCAGGCTAAGGGGTCGACGGATGTATAAGCTGTCCTGCTTCGGAGGCTGATGGCACAGAGAGGAATGATACTCTGCACCTGCAGTACCGGCGATATGTGAGCGTTCGGTTTCCCCTCCTGTCATCGTGTCCGGGCCCGTCGCTGCAGGCTGGAGGGTTTTCCTGGCGTTGGCCCGTCGCCGTGGCTTTGCGCCCTCCCTGTCGGAAAGTGAGTTATGTTTCAGGCATGGCTGCACGGAGGCTGCTCTAATGCAGTCAAACAGCTGTGAAGTGGCGGTCGTTGCGGCTTCCGGCTAAGACACGGACTTTACGCTGAGCAGTCATAGGCCCTGAGTGGGGCCTGTGTTATTCCAAGTCTCAGTGGTGGGTTCGGTTCTCCTGCCTTTCGACCAAACAACGGCCTCTGGCGTACACTGAACCGGAACTTGTTCCTGCTCTGTCAGTGTTTCTTCAGGGATCAACGTGTCGTAGTATAGTAGGAACAGGTTGGAAAGCAGCAGAGTGTTGAGTGCGCAGTTTAGTCTTACAAGGTATGCCGAATCAGTGGGGCAAAGATCTCACTGGGCTTTAAGAGGGTAAGAACTTTTATTTCTTGTATTAATTTGTTTGCTTCATTTTAGTATTTAAGGTCCTTCCCGGCTGAGTACATTGGGCGGTGGACATTTAGGACACTGCTGTCACCTCAAGTAATGATATTGGCCAGTAGGCTGGCAGACTGTAAATCTGGTTTTTCTAAGTCAGTGGGGAATAAAATTATGCATTTGAAAGAAAAAGGAGAACTGCTACTTTTGGAAGTCTACTGGGTATACTTTCTCATGGTTTCAATTTCCACCAAAATGCCATTCTGCCGTTGTTAGTTGACCGTAGTCTGAAGAATGGTGTCCTTGGGTTATGTGAATTATATATTGAGCGGCGGGGCAGTAAACTTTAGCAAGTGTGTATGTGATACGTGAATTGGAATTAGTCAGATTCAAGATGGTCACATTTTGTGGAGTTGTGTGAGACATAACTTGAGTAAGTGGGAAGAAGACCATTGAGTTCTGTTCTGGTGGTGAATACGCTAAATGTTTGAGGATTTGGTATCTGAATATCACCTCAGGATAAATATGAAACACTGAGCATTTATAGAAAGTTACTTAATGAATAAAATCAAGATTCTTAAGGAAATAAGATCAGAAGTGCAGGTAAAGCTGGATATTGTCATCATAAAAATATGCCAGATTCGTGTATAAGGTAGTCATTAAGAGAAGAGATGAAGTTGAATGTGTCGTCTTTCTCTTGAAGAAAAATCAGTTAGCATAATTGATGGTCCTTTGTGAGGACTTCAGAACTAAGGGACGAAGTGTCTGAATTAGAGGTTCTGAATACAAGAATAAAATGAGAAAGTTCTTCTCTGAAGTCTGTAAATCACTGTTCCAGAGAAATGTGAATGCTTGGTCAAGGTCTCAAAATGAGATACGATTTGGAATGAAATTACAGATTTGTTCGCCTTGCAGGAAGTTGATTGACGGTGGAGGCTGTGGAGTTGATTGCATTCAAAACAGAAGTTTGTAGATTTCTGGGGACATGAAGAACCGAGGCAAGGGAGAAATAGGCAGGAAAATGCTAGAGAGAAGTTCTGACATAACCTTGTTTAACAGCAGAGTGGACTCAAAGGGCTTCATGGCTTTTTATGTAGAATAGGTATATTGAATATGATGGTAAATATTTAGGACTATACAAGGGTCAAGCATTCTGGGCATCAGGGAGGAAAATTGAATTGAGGTCAAAGATCAGATTAGTCACAATAGTATGAAATGGTGGGGTTCAGGGCTTATATCAGCTCCCCTTGTGTTCTAGCAACAGGTTAAAGTCAATTTCATTGAAGTAAGTATGTATATGTTACTATATACTTGAGATTCATTTTCTTGCAGGTTTTTACAGAAAAGTAAAGAAATAAAATAGAATTTATGGAAACTATACAAAAGTAAAGACTGACAAACAAGCAATGTGCAAAAGAAGACAACTTGTGCAAATAAAAAAATAAAAATAATACTGAGAAGATGAGTTGTAGAGTCCTTGAAAATGAGTCTATAGGTTGCAGAATCAGTTGGGAGTTTTGGTGAGTGAAGTTGTCCATGCTGGCTCGGGAGCCTGATGGTTGAAGGTTAAAACTGTAGCTGAACCTGATTGTGTGGGAACCTCCTGACCAATGGTAGTAGCGAAGAGTGCATGGCCTGAGTGGTGGGGTCCTTGATGATGGATGCTGCTTTCTTGTATCAGCACTCCTAGTAAGTGTGCTATATGGTGGGGAGGGCTTTGCCTGTGATGGATTGTGCTGTGTTCATCAATCTCAGTAGACATTTAAATTCCTGGAAATTGCTGTTTCCATACCAGGCCATAATGCAACCATTTAAGATGCCCTCCACGGTGCATCTATAGAAGTTTGTCAAAGCTTTCTGTGACATGCCGAATCTATGCAAACTTCTAAGGAAATAAAGATGCTGTCATGTCCTCTTTTTGTTTGTCCCAGGACAGCTCCTCTGATATGATAACGCCAAGGTTTTTAAAGCTACTGACCCTCCCCACCTCTGATCCCCCGATGAGAACTGGCTTGTGGGCCTTCGGTTTCTTCCTCCCATAGTTAATCCTTACCCATTTTGTTTTTCTGTCACTGAGTGAGAGATTGTTGCTGTAGCACCATTCAACCAGATTTTCAATCTCCCTCCTAAATGCTGGTTTGTTAGCACCTTTGATTCAGCCAACAGCAATGGTGTCATCAGCAAACTTAAATATAACATAAGGTATAAACGGAGGGTATTTATTATGGGATGAAATGTGAAGCCATTGTCAAAACTGTAGTTGATGCTGGGCAGGACGATGTAAAATCAAAGGTTTGTAAACTCCACATGAAGAAACAATAGGTGAGATATCACAATGAAAGACTTCTTGCAGCCAATGAAGTAATAATACCTAATAACAATGATTACTTTATTTATAGATCTCTTTTCATACAAATGATGTAGTTTAAAGTGCTTTACAATGGTTTAAAAATACTAACATGAAAATAAAAGAGAAAGATTTTAGTTAAATGCAAGGTTAAAAAAACAGGTTTTAAGCTGGTATTTGAAAGTGTCTGTATAGCTTTAGGTATTGAATTCCACAGTATAGGAGCATAGTTCAAAAAAGCTGACTTGTCAATTATCTTTTGAAGGAGATCGTTTAAATTTAAGAGACCGGCTGAAGAATCATTGAGAACTCAAACAGGATTATAAAACAAAAACGAGTATGTGATGTATTCTGGTCTCAGACTGTTCAGAGCTTTAAAATCAAGCAAGGGAACTTTAAAATCTACAGGAAGCCAATGCTGTATAGCAGCATTGGGAGTGATATGTTCCTTCATCCTGGTTTTGGTTGAAAGTCAAGCAGTGGCATTCTGAGTGAATTGAAGTTTGTCAATAGATTGCTTTGGAAGGCCATTTAAAAAGTGCATTTCAGTAATCTAGTTGATTCAAGTTAAAGGTCTGAATTTATTTTTCAGCATCATTGCATGACAGAAACAGACATACTTTTGCAGTATTTCATAAGTGTAGAAATGCTTTCAGTATGTGGAATTTAACATTCAAATCTGAATCAAAGATAATACCCAGGCATGTTACTTCTGATTTTACAAAGGGAGCCAAATTCCCAAGTTTATCAAAAAGTTTATCTCTTTTGGCTTTGGGACCAGCCAGAAGTATTTCAGTTTTATCTTTGTTTAGTTTTAGGAAATTTTTGCTCATCTATTTGTTTATTGCAGCCTATCAGAAGTCAGAGAAGATGGGGTGTTATCATCATTAGATTCAGCGGAGATGGACAATTGTGTGTCATCTGCATAACTGTGGGAATCAAGTTTATGCTCTTCAATGACGTCTGCTAAGGGGATATATATATAAAGAAGAAGAGTAGGTGACTTAGACAGTTTCCCTGAGCAACACCAAAAGGTACATCATATCTCTGAGAAAATTGATCTCCAAGACAGATAAAAAGATCTCCAAGATATATAAACAAAACAAATTGAGAGCACTACCAGAGAGACCAACTCAGTTCTCAAGGCGATCTAGGAGAATATTATGGTCTATTCTGTTGAGGGAAGCATTTAGATTTAGAAGAATTACAACTGAGACGATGGTCACTGATAATTTTGGTAAGGGCCATCTCCATGTTGTGGTCTGCTCTAAAACCTGAGTGAAACTTTTCTAGTCACGAGGAATTCTGCAGATGCTGGAAATTCAAGCAACACACATCAAATTTGCTGGTGAACGCAGCAGGCCAGGCAGCATCTCTAGGAAGAGGTGCAGTCAACGTTTCGGGCTGAGACCCTTCGTCAGGACTAACTGAAGGAAGAGCTAGTAAGAGATTTGAAAGTGGGAAGGGGAGGCGGAGATCCAAAACGATAGGAGAAGAAAGGAGGGGGTGGGATGGAGCCAAGAGCTGGACAGGTGATTGGCAAAAGGGATATGAGAGGATCATGGGACAGGAGGCCCAGGGAGAAAGAAAAGGGGGAGGGGGGAAAAAACCCAGAGGATGGGCAAGGGGTATAGTGAGATGGTCAGAGGGAGAAAAAGGAGAGAGAGAGAGAAAGAATGTGTGTATATAAATAATGGATGGGGTACGAGGGGGAGGTGGGGCATTAGCGGAAGTTAGAGAAGTCAATGTTCATGCCATCAGGTTGGAGGCTACCCAGACGGAATATAAGTTATTGTTCCTCCAACCCGAGTGTAGCTTCATCTTTATAGTAGAGGAGGCAGTGGATAGACATATCAGAATGGGAATGGGATGTGGAATTAAAATGTGTGGCCATTGGGAGATCCTGCTTTCTCTGGCGGACAGAGCGCAGGTGTTCAGGTGTTCGGCTGGGGTAATATACTGCGTCTGGTGCTCCCGATGTGGCCTTCTATATATTGGCGAGACCCGATGCAGACTGGGAGATCATTTTGCTGAACACCTACGCTCTGTCCGCCAGAGAAAGCAGGATCTCCCAGTGGCCACACATTTTAATTCCACATCCCATTCCCATTCTGATATGTCTATCCACGGCCTCCTCTAATGTAAAGATGAAGCCACACTCAGGTTGGAGGAACAACACCTTATATTCCGTCTGGGTAGCCTCCAACCTGATGGCATGAACATTGACTTCTCTAACTTCTGCTAATGCCCCACCTCCCCCTCGTACCCCATCCGTTATTTATTTATATACACATATTCTTTCTCTCTCTCTCCTTTTCCTCCCTCTGTCTCTCTGACTATACTCCTTGCCCATCCTCTAGGTTTCCCCCCCCTCCCCCTTTTCCTTCTCCCTGGGCCTCCTGTCCCATGATCCTCTCATATCCCTTTTGCCAATCACCTGTCCAGATCTTGGCTCCATCCCTTCCCCTCCTGCCTTCTCCTATCATTTTGGATCTCCCCCTCCCCCTTCCACTTTCAAATCTCTTACTAGCTCTTCCTTCAGTTAGTCCTGACGAAGGGTCTAGGCCCGAAACATCGACTGTACCTCTTCCTAGAGATGCTGCCTGGCCTGCTGCATTCACCAGCAAATTTGATGTGTGTTGCCTGAAACATTTCTAGAATGTTGTTCTCATTCAGTAAGTTTTGAGTTGGTTGAAAGTTACTTTCTCCAGAATCTTGTCCAGGAAGGGAAGATGTGATATAGGCCTATAGTTAGTTCGTACCTCACTGTCAAGATTTAGCTTTTCAAGTAGGGGTTTTGACAGCCACAGTTTTGAAGGCATCTGGGGGAAAAGCTGAAGTACTTTTGAAAAATGGGTTAATTTGTAATGTAGAAACATGAACAAAGTGCAATATTCCATGTTTTAAATGATTGGCTAAGGGATAAACTTTATTCCATTATCCTGGATAGTGCAAATTACCCTTCGTTGAATCATGCCAACGAACCATTTAAGCCTCTGAAACAGGAACTACAGTTGTAACATACTTAAAAGGGACAGCTGGAAGCAGTTAGCAGGTCAGGCAGCATTTATGGAAAGAGAAGCAGGTCACATTTCAGGTCCAGGTTCGTTCAGAACCTCCAGCGTTTTCTATTTTTATTTTAGGTTTCCAGCAACTGTCATTTTATATTCTCAGTCTTATCATGTTATCTGAAAGGCAGACAGACTGTTGAAAGTTACAACTCCAAATCATAATTGTCACATATCACACATCTACAAGTGCAAGGATTTCAGCTAGGCCTTGCAATATTTTGTCCAGGCTGAAGAATGGAAGGATGTGGGTGAGGAGGACCTTTATTCACAAGCTAGTGAATACTCTCAAATCATCGTGGAGACTATGAATTCTGTATGTGTGTGTGTTTTTTTTTGAATGAGAATATATTGCTTTAAGTTTTTCGTGGAGAGGGAAGAATTGAGATTGCTTTTCTAAAGAATGGTGCATGGGTTGGTAGAACAGTAAGTCCAGGGAGGGAAAAGCTGTAGCTGCATCCATGATTGGTAGCGGAAGAGGCTTGATTTCAGTTAGTACAGTGTCATACCATGTATTCAAATACATTTTTTTAAATCTTCGGCACTTCAACACAGCTTTTTCTCCCCAGAGATTGTACCTTTATGGCTATTGCAAAAATTTTCAATTTTATTAACAATATCTTGTTTTGAGTCCTCCCCCCCCCCCACCCCGGGGTGTGAGATTTTTTTTTACTCCTTCAACCTGGCATTGATCTTGTGTGTGTAAGACAGGGTTTGGGAGTGTTTCAGGATGCAGAAGTTTTGCAGGATACTGAAAGTAAATAAACTTTATGAAATGACTTTGGAAAAAAGGTGTGGTTTGGTTGAATCATATAAACCAGAGCATGAGCATCCACCTGTTCAGGTTGCCAAATCTAAAACATGGACATTGTCTTGGGATAAGAGGTCAACCATTTATAATGGACATAAAGGGAAAGTCCTTCACTCAGATAAATACTCAATTTCTCAGAGTATTGGATACTTGTTGACCATCTTCAAGGCTATGATTTAGTAAATTTTTAAACATCAAGGGCATCGTGAGTTTTGATTATTAGGCAGGGAGGCGAAATGGATACCAAGAATACTAAATAATAAACCAGTATAGTGATATTCAGTTTTATTTGCTTAAGAAGATAAATAACTAATTCATTAATTCCTCATTTGAAAATACAATTTTGCTTAAAACCAAAAATAATTTGGTGCTTTGTTTAATGTCGACAAATTTACTTCTGTTCTGAACAAGAAGGAAATACATCAATGACATTTCATACGCATGTCTATTGATCATATTGCAAATCCTGTAAATTGCAGAACAAAGTTAAGGAACTTCTTACATGGTATATACAGAATGGTGGCATTTGGCTAGCCATAATTAAAGTTCAAAATTGCTTTTTTATTGTTTGCCTATGAATATGTAAGCTGCCTAATAAATTTTTGTTGATTTATGTGTTCTTTTCTTGTTCTGTATACATTTGTGCTTTATGATTTTAGTAGTGTTAAAGAACTTATCATTCGTTCCAATGTATAAGCATGTGTAGTGGATACCTGATGGTTTTACATTTTTGAGATCGGGGAGAAGAAGAATTTCAGAGTTGTGTATTTTGATAATAAATGAACCATTCAATAGATGAGGACTCCTTCAGTTATTTGCAGAAAATGTACGTTACCTTCTAAAAAAACTAAACTTTGGGAATATTATATGCTCTTACCTTTGGAGTGTTTGGTTTAGGATTTGAGAACCTGTGATGCACATGATGATTTATTCTATTCTAAAAGATCTTTGTTGCACTGTTTTTAATTTTTTTGTGGCATGTCCTGCAGTTTGAGATGCCACTTTAAACTTAAACGTAATTGAATGTATGTAGCAGACAATAACTGCAATTCTTACCTCAAATTTTAACAGTAATTTTTTTACAATAAATGTTGATTATAATGCAGTTTGTAATGTCAGGTGTAGATTCTGCTTGCATTGCTGACCTATCATTTTTATCATTGTTGCTATAGCAGCAGCTGTCTGCTTAATCCTGTGAGGGCTGTATTGCTGGTTTTGCAAAATGGCAAATAGAACAAGGCTTGAAGTTATCTTGTATGTTTTTTTTTGTAATTATTTGGTGCATGGTAACTTACTAAATGGGTTTTCGATTCAGTTTAAATGAAGCCCTATTCAACCCCTTGTGAACTCACTAAATGTGGGGACCGTGAGGTAGGCTTGTTAAGTGAGGGGTATGTGACAAAGGAATATGTGAACCTCTACAGAGGGATAAACAAGCTATGATTAAATATAGTCATGACTCATTGTTACATATTTTAAGGGCGATATCATGAGGTTTATGAACATTAGTTGACAGCAACAGCAGAACGCCAGAGAACACAAATTAATATGCCCTCTCAATGGGAAGCTTTCTGTGTTGCTAGATTTTTCACTGCACTTAACAGACACCCCCTCCCCTTCACAATTGAATTTTGAGCCTCTGAAATGAAAACTTGTATGTTTTAGGATGGGTACAATGGTCCAGTGTTGGTGAGTAGTTGGATGAGAGCTTTTGTTTGCATAAGTCTCAGTCCTATGGTTCTTGGCAATAGAATTTTTCTCTTGGCAGCATCAAAGTTTTGGTGTCTAAAATCAGCATTATTTCTGCCAATGGCTGCTTTAACATGAGTTTACATTTACCCTGGGGCCACAAACGCAAGCTGTAAATCCATCTGTAATCCAATCTGTATCTTTTTAGCTTATTTTGGGGAGAACACAGTAATAGCCTTTTCATTAAATAGCAAAATAACCCTATTTCCTCCATACAGTCCATAGACCTGCAGAACCAAGCTCATACTTATTTAGATTGTAAGCAGATAACACTTAGCTCTTTGCCATTAATTAATTATTAGTCATAAGAGTAACTTGGTACAACTATGGCATGTGTTGTTACTATTGATGCACAGTTCTAAAATTTGAGTGCAATTAAGTGCAACACATTTACAAATAATATAGTTTCCTCTTTAGTCCCCCTTACTAAAATCGAGGCAAGAAGATTGCAACTAGCGGGGCACTGTCTATGCCACCCCGAGCTACCTGCCAGCCTAGTCATCGTATGGGAGGATGAACCCTGGGCGCCCTCCCAAGACTATGGTCAACACGCTCCTAGAAGACAGCGGCACGGCTGATGTAGATGAACTGAACACACTGATGAGGGAGAGGGAGAAGTGGAGAGTCCGTCTTCATGCCCGACGCCGGCCTCCTAGGCCTGAGTCGACGTTGTAGTAGTAGTACTATGCTATTACATGTGTATATTTTAAGGAACCTTGTGCTGTCATGGAAATGTTACAGGAATGGCTTTGGTGGAAGTGGCTTAATGACAGTGTGGTTGCTTGGCACTAGTTTTTTTGATACTTTGTCGGAATGCAGGCTAACTAGCCAGACCGGTATATATTGCCCAGCCCTAACTGCTCTTGGGAGTGATTGTGAACCACTATATTGAACTGCTGCTGACCTCTGCTGAAAGCATATGTACATGGCTATTCTGTAGTGAAGTGTAGGATTTAAATCCAGCGACTGGGGAATGTCAGGTGCAGGTTTTGGCACAGAGAGTTCTCGGTGCGTGGAACATGCTGCCAGGGGTGGTGGTAGAGGAGATACGTTAGGGACACTTAAAGAGACTCTAAGCAGGGAACATGAATGAAACAAAATTTGATGGCTTTGTGGGAGGCAAGTGACCTTGGAGTAGGTTAACAGGTTGGCATAACATTGTGGGCTGAAGGGCCTGTACTGTACTGTGCTGTGCTGTACAGTATGTTCTGTTCAACAGATTTTCTAGTGAAGAGGGAATATTGAGATGTTTGAATTCTCATGCCTCCATTACTCTTGCCTTACATTGTCTTCATTTGGCTTGAGAGGTACTGTCGAATAACTGCAATTTGTAGATAATACAAACTGCAGCCAGAAATATGTTAATAGTGGAGTAAGTTAAGTGGGCTTTCTCCTGGGTGATGTTGAGCTCTGTGAGTGTTGTTAGAGATGCATTTATGTAGGTTAGTGAAGAGCATTTAATCATGCTCCTGACTTCCACCTTGTGCGGAGTGAAAATCCCTGATGTGTGCTGGTGATTAACTTGCTAGAGGAAACCCAGCCTCTGACCTGCTTTTGAACTGGCAATATTTATGTGGCTCATCTAGGTAATGGTGATGCATGGAATGATCACAGGTCGAGAGTTGATGGTAGAATGCCAATGAAAGTCAAGTATAGATGGTTACCCTCTGTCTTGTTAGAAATGGTCACTGTGAAACTCCTTTGTGAGACAAATGTTATTTCCGTAAATATTTCCCAGTTGTTGGTGCACGTAGATATTTTCTGAAGAGTTGTGAATGAATTGAATATTATGCAGCGATCGGCAAGCATTCCCACTTTGATGAATGGTTATTGAGATGGGAAATTGGTTCCCTTTCCCTGCCCATGGATGTTGTGTGATTGTTAAATATTCCCAGCATTTTCCACAGGGATCATTCTCTACATGACTCCCTTGTCCACATGGTCCTTCCCACTTACTCCCTCCTGGCACTTATCCCTGCAAATAGGAAAAGTGCTCCACTTGCCCCTACACCTCCACCATCACCACCATTCAGGACCCCAAACAGTCCTTCCAGGTGAGGCGACACTTCATCTGTGAATCTTTTGGGGTCATCCACTATATCCAGACCTCCCGGTGCAGCCTCCTCTACATCGATGAGACACAGAGTAAATTGGGGGACAACTTCGTCTGCCACAAAAAGCATAATTTCCCAGTGGCCCACACAAAATGCTGGAGGAGCTCAGCAGGCCAGGCAGCATCTATGGAAAAATTACAGCTGACATTTTGGGCTGAAGCTCTTCAGCAGGACTGGAGGGAAAAAAAAAGCTGAGGAGAGAGAAACGCCAGGTGATAGTTGAAACCTGGAGGGGGACAGATGAAGTAAAGAGCTGGGAAGTTGATTGAAAGAAAGAAAAAGTGGGGAGGAGCACCAGAGGGAAGTGATGGGCAGGCAAGGAGATGAGGTGAGAGAGGGAAATGGGGATTGGAAATGGTGGAGGAGTGGTTGGGGGGGGGTGGTGACATTACTGGAAGTTTGAGAAATTGATGTTCATGCTATCAGGTTGGAGGCTACCCAAAGGGAAATTAAGGTGTTGTTCCTCCAACCTCAGTGTGGCCTCATGGTCTCATCACGACAGTGGAGGAGGCCATGGATCGACATATTGGAATGAAACGGGAAGTGGAATTAAAATGTGTGGCTTATGGGAGATCCCGCTTTTTCTGGCAGATGGAGCGTAGGTGCTCGGCAAAGCAGTCTCGCAGTCTACATTGGGTCTCACTGGTGTACAAGAGGCCACACCGGGAGTGCTAAACACAGTATATGGCCCCAACAGACTTGCCGGTGAAGTGTCACCTCACCTGGAAGGACTGTTTGGGGCCCTGAATGGTAATGAGGGAGGTGGTGTAGGGGCAGGTATAGCACTTGTTCCGCTTGCAAGAATAAGTGCCAGGAGGGACGAATGGACAAGGGCGTCGCGTAGAGAGCAATCCCTGCGGAAAGCAGAAAGTGGGCGGGAGGGAAAGATGTACTTGGTGGGGGGATCCTGTTGGAGGTGGACTCCCTTGTCCATTCATCCCTCCCCACTGCTGTCTCTCCTGGCACTTATCCTTGCAAGTGGAACAAGTACTATACCTGCCCCTACACCAGCTCCCTCACCACCATTCAGGGCCCCAAATAGTCCTTCGCCTGTGAGTCTGTTGGGGTTATTTACTGTGTCTTGTGCTCCTGGTTTGGCCTCCTGTTTATTGGTGAGACCGAGTGTAAATTAAGAGACTGCTTCATGGAGCATCTACACTCTGTCTGCCAGTACAAGTGGATTTCCCAGTGGCCACACATTTTAATTCTATTTCCCGTTCCCATTCCGATATGTCTATCCATGGCCTCTTCCACTGTCGGGATGAGGCCACACTTGGGTTGTAGGAACAACACCTTATATTCCATTTGGGTAGCCCCCAACCTGATGGCATGAACATTGATTTCTCAAACTTCCGGTAATGTTCTCCCCCCCCCTCACCATTTCCCATTGTCTCTTCTCCCTCTCACCTTATCTCCTTGCCTGCCCATCGCCTCCCTCTGGTACTCCCCCCCCCCCACCCTTTTCTTTCTTCCACGACCTTCTGTCTCTTTCACCAGTCGACTTCCCAGTGCTTTACTCCTTACTCCTCCCCTATCAGAATCCTCCTCCTTCATCCCTCTTTACCATTTCTGCCTAAGACCTTCCAGCTTCTCACTTCATCTCCTTTTCTCCACCCATCCCATTTCATCTGCCACCTTGTGCTCCTTACCTAGTCCCCACCTTATTCTGGCCTTTGTCCCCTTCCTTTCCAGTCCTATTTAGGGTCTTGGCCCAAAACTTCAGTTGTTTCTCTCCGTAGATGCTGATTGCCCTGCTGAGTTACTCCAGCATTTGTGTGGTGCCAAGCATTCTCTGTTTGTTTTTCCCCATTTCTAATCCAATGATGGAAGGAGGTTCATTGAAGTAGCTGAAAATTGTTGGGTAGAGAACACTTCTTTGGAAGAGGCATGTTGAAATCTTGGGATGATTAGTTGTCAACAATAACCGTTTATTCTTTGCAGGATGTGATTTCACAAAAATTGACATATCTGCCCTTTGCTCATTGACTCACTTTAACTAAGGTTGTTTAGTAGAGGACTGGGTCAAAAATGCACTGATGTCAATAAATGATTTTTCACTTCTTCAGCATTTTGTAATGTGGTTTGGAGTCAGGCTGTTCTGATGAGACCGAAACTGAGCGGGGAGAACATGTTATTAACCAAAGTGTCACTTAATGATACTACATCTTCTCTCTGTTTGCTCAGGATTATGAGTAGACTGTGCAATAATTAACTTAATTTGATTTTTATGAACAAGACATACGATTTTTCATATTGCTCATTGACGCTAGTATTCAAATTGTTTTGGAGCAGCTTGGTTTGAGGTGTAGCTAATTCTGAAGTGGAAATCCTTAGTTCAGTTACTAAGGTATTGTCAGGTACCATAGCCTTTTCTGTTTTCAGTACTCATAGCTGTTTCTTGATATCACATTATAGTGAATCAGATTGGCTGAAGGCTGACCTTTGTGGAAATTTCAGGAAGAAGTCAAGATGGATCAGCCAGTCATCATTTCTGGCAAAACACGGTTGCAAATGCTTCAGTTTTGTCTTTGATGTTCATTTGTTGAGATGTGCAATTGTTGAGAATGGAAAATATACTTCTGTTATCTGTCCAACCAGATTTGATATCTGTGCAGAGTTTGACTTGATCCATTGGATGAGAGATCAGTAGGGTCAATTTATTGCATGTTGTTTTTGCTGTTTAGCATATGTACCCACACTAACACCCTACTTTTAGATTTGCTGACTGCTGTTCCCGGCATACTCTGATGGAGCTAGGTTTGATTTCCTGACTTGATTGTGCTGAAAGATTAACCCCATGTTCCGCTTGATAAACCACTCTGATGTCATTCTGATGAATAAGCCCTTGATCTTGGAACTAACCTGCATTTTTTTCCCGGAAAGTACTTTGCAGTCCTTTGTAGGTCTACATATTGATATTTGCACTTGAGGATTCTACTCTGGACTGGAGGATATTGAATGAATTCTACAGGAATTATCCCACCTGTGATGCAATAAGAATTTGGAGTAAGATAGCATTGTGATTAAGTTATTGAACTATTGTCCAGATCTCTCTAGGTTTGTTATCAATCCAGATACATGAACTCAAATCCTATCTTGGAAACTCGGAACTCAGATTCATTAGTCAACAAATTTTAGAAAGAAAAGTATTCTGCCTCAGTGATGTTATGAAAGTAATCATGTAGCTATCTGATTGTTGTACAAAATGGTCTTCATTAATGGCCTTTAGGGAAAGAAGTGTGCTGTAGTTAACTGATCTGGAATATTTATGCACCAGTATTTGCACCAGCGTGGCTGTGTTTCGGCACTTTTAAGGATGGTCTATAAATGGCAGCAATACCAACGATGTATATTTCAAGAATAACTAAATAAGAAAGAATCTATTGCTGTGAAAATACTTCTTTTAAGCCCTCTTCCCCCTCCCCTTTATGCATGCGTACTGCTTCTTTGTTGTCATCATTAGTTAGTACATTTTTCTTCCGACATCTATTTGAATTAATTTGGAAAGAAGGCATTGTATTAAACTTTGAATGAATTTATTTTTTTATTTTCAGAGATTATTTATTCAACGTTGGCATAGTAATGCTGTGCCTTCCGCTTTGCTGGTGCATATTTAAATATCTAGCTGAGAAGAAGGTGAGAGAATGGCCATTGTTCTGAAGTGCTTTATAAGGCTAAATTTCGTAATCTGTGATTAATAATTTTACAGACTGAATTTTGACTTTTTTAAGATTTCTGTGCCACTAAACATGTTTTACGAATATGTAAATAATGCTATTACAAATAACATAATCACATAACTACATGGTTATCAGGTGTCATTGTGTATCCTTTGTGTTCTTTACCTCTTCTGAATGGACTGGAGCATATTCCTCTTTGCTCAGCTGAAACAAGTTTCATGGGCAGGTCACCAATAACAGAAGGTATAGTGCAGGTTGTTCTGTATTGTTGGACACAAAGGAAAGTTGTAAACAATTATTCACATGGTAATTGATGGAGTTACTCCGCAGGTCTGACGGTATTGTGTGCGAGAGGGAGAGACCTTTTATCAAACTTTAATTCTCTTTTATTTTCTCTCCACAGATGCTGCTTGACCTGCTGACTATCCCCAGAATTTTCTTTCTTTACTTCTGACTTCCAGCATTAAAATTCTTTGCTTGACAATTCTTCATATCCAGACCCACTAATTAATCTTTACAGGGAAGATGGGAGCATTGGAATATTTAGTTGCAGTGGTCCTGTGTCATTCAACAAAGTGTTGTAAATAGACTATATAAACTGGCTGAAAAGTAATGTCCAGTGAGCAGATTGGTATTGACTTAAATTCCACATTGCTATCTGTCTAGTTTGGACAATAGAGATTCAAGAGATTGCAGATGCCGTAATCTGGAGCAAAAAAAAAACAAAATGTTAGAACAACTCATTGGGTTGGGCAGCTTCTATGCAGGTAAAGAAATAGTTTAAAAGTTCAAAAGTCAAAGTAAGTTTATTATCAAAGTACATCTATGTCACCATATACAACCCTGAGATTCATTTGTCTTGTCATTTACAGTAAATACAAGAAACTCTAAAATCAATAAAAGACTGCACCCAATGTGATGGACAAACAATCAATCTGCAAATGATGACAAACCATGCAAATACAAAACGAAAGAAAAAAATGAACTACTGTAGGTGTTTCTCAGAGGAGCAGGCTATTTACAACTGAGACCATTCAAGCAGTTAAGAGGAGAAAGACATGCATGAAATGGTCATTAGAAGTAAACACATTCATAATGTGTGTACGCTATCGAATAATAGAACTTGAGACTGCCATGACAGCATACGGGGACAAATTTCATCAACAGTTTATAGTGCAACGTTCTTTCATGCAAGTAAATGCATAATGAATAGCAGATCAATGTAGTGATAATAAAAAAAACTTAATCCCTCCAGAGATGTAAAACCAAATAAAACAAAGTAGCACAAGAGCTAGAAAGAGGCCAATGTAAAGACCACAATAATGCTATACAAGAAAATAATGAAAATGTCATCCCCTGAAATACTGATGAAAATAAATTACTTCAAAAACTGCTTCACAACCTGACCCTAATAGCAACAACACAGGTGTTGAGTCTCGGCAGAATGAGCTTACAGACAAAATTATCCTAACATTTAACACCACACTCTAAGAATACATCGGCTCTGACCCAACAAAAAGACCCTACATATCAAAACAAAGCACATCATTAAAATTTGTAAAAATTGTTAATACTTAGGAATATGTAGGAAAGCTTGAAACATTTGAAGAATGGCACGCAATAACATACTACATGGCATTAACGGCAGTGCAGTGCAATGGCTCCAAAATAGAGGCGCTCATTAATAGAAACCCCAAACTGAGTAATGAACTGAGAGCACACTGAAATGGCAGAAAAGATTAAGAAACAAAATTGAAACCTTTAGAACAGAAATAATGGAGTATAAAATCGATAACCCGAGCAAGAAAGTTAAAAGAAAATCTAATGAAATATAAGGTCCACACAAGATATGATCAACCTAACAAAAGCATTGTAGAATTTATGGATACACTAAAACAAAATGTCAGCAACCCGAACACAGAATTACCAACAGACATAATGAACTTTTCGTGTAATATCTGGTCAAACAGGGAGCAAGTTGGATTAGAGAGGAAAAAAGTGCACTCACAAATTGAAGTCATACAAGCACCTGAAGTAAAGCTAAAACAATTAATTCAAATAGTAGAACTATTTTCTGAAAATGTAAACATGAACTTTGGACTAGATAAGTGCAGAAGATTAAGCATAAAGAAAGGTGCAGTAGAGCTAGTAGAATATGAAACAGAGCAGCAGCATCCAATACAATCGGTGGATAAATAAGAAAGGTAAGTACTTGGGATATCAGTGAGCAAAGAAAATAGATCATTGTGTGATAAAGGGAAAATGTTTGACAGAATTTACTTCAAGGCTTAAGAAAATCTGCCAAACAGCACGAGAGTAAAAATATAACAATGGCAATAACACTTTTGCTGTACCCATACTAATGTACTCTTCTGGCATAATATCTTGGTCTGAAACTCACCTGGAAAATTTACTAAGAAAAATAACTGAAATGACAAATTTTAGAAAGCACTATGTACACTCAGACGGATTTAGATTAGCACTATCTAGGACAGAAGAAAGAAGAGGAATAACAGACATAAAAAAAATTACACAGCAGTCAGATAAAACTTCCAAGGATATATTTTCATCAATGAAGACAGGATTCAGCACTCTTTGTGAGTACATGCAATTCTGTTGAGTGCCATCAAGTTGCTGTCGACTCATGTAGTTATCCATACGGTTTCCATGAGAAGATTATGAAGTAGATTGCCAGGCCTTTCTTCCGTGCAGATATTGCCACTACACCATTAGCCGGCCCTGTTAAGGAAGTGCACACCACTAAACTTAAATGAAAGCACGACCCAGAAAAATGAAGAAATTAGCTCTACAAAAAGAAAGCTAACCAATGGACGACATCCCCATGATCTGAAAAGACTAGATGTTGACAAGGAAGTGTTGAATTCTTGGCTCAGAGTTGGAGCCTCTTACCAGAAACAGGTTGCTTGTGGCAATACAGGACCAGGTGATTAGTACAAAAAATACCAAAAATGCACAATAAAAGACAGACAAATTCAAAATGATAAATGCAGAATGCAGAAAATGCCAAGAGAACCCAGAAACAATCCAGCATGTTACAGAATCCTGTAACAGTTTAACTCAATCTGATTACTTATAGAGGCACAATTAAGTTGCAAACATCATTCGCCAAAATCTTGCTATAAAATGCAAACTAATAAAAGACACCATACCTTACTATAAATACAAGCCTGATCCAGTTTTAGTCCTACACATTATATTACAACTGATCCATTATTATATACAGGACAATCAGTAACAACTGTCAGGATATAAGATAATATTACAAGATAAATAATCAAGAACAATATACATATAGTCATTCCAAATACATCTAACATACAGAAATCAATATTAGATTATGAGAACACTCAGTCCTCTTTTTATTGTCATTTAGAAATGTATACATGCATTAAGAAATGATACAATGTTTCTCCGGAGTGATATCACAGAAAACAGGACAAACCAAAGACTAACACTGACAGAACCACACAATTATATAGTTACAGCAGTGCAAGGCAATACGATAATTTGATGAAGAACAAACCGTGGCCGACCACAGCCGACACTGAGTCCATCAGTCTGAAAGCTTTGAGCTTCCGACCAACCTCTCCGATACGGCCTCCCGAGTAAAGTAAAAACACCAGAAATGTGCTAAGTTAAAAGAGGAAATTAAAAGACTATGAAACATGTCCCAATAGTAATATCTACAACTGGTATCATCGCAAGCTGACTATACAATAGCATTAAACAATTAGGCCTACAAAGCAATATTTATGCAAGTTTCCAGAAAGCCACAACAGTAAATGCCGCTAGAATAGTTCTAAAGCTCCTGGTAATTGAGAAGTGTGTGTGGTTGGGTCTGCCTGTACCTCAGGTTTTACCAGATAGGGCTGAGGAAAAATATAATTTTAAAAAAGTAATTAATAAATATTCAGAACATGAGGTGAAAAATCCTTGAAGATGAGTCTATAGGTTGTGGGAACAGTTCAGTGATGGAGTGAATGAAGTTATCCCCTCTGGATCAAGAGCTTGATGTTGAGGGGTAACAACTTCCTGAACCTGGTTTTGTGGTCCTGAGACTCCAGAATCTCCTTCCTGACGGAAGCAGCAAGAAGGGAGCATAGCCTGTATGGTGGGGGTCATTGATAATGGATGCTGCTTTCCTCCGGCAGCGTTCCGTGTAGGTGTGCTTGGTGGTGTGGAGGCCTCATCATTGATGGACTGGGCCATAGCCACAACTTTTTATAGACTTTTCTGTCTAAGGGCATTGAAGTTTCCATACCAGGCCATGATGTAGTTAGTCAATGTACTCTCCACCACACATCTATAGATGTTTGTAAAAGTATTAGATGAAACACTGAATCTTCACAAACTTCTAAGAAAGTAGAGGTGCTGCCATGCTTTCTTTGTAATGGCACTTGTGTGCTGGACCCAGGAAATTATAACACAGAGGAATTTAAAGTTGTTGACCATCCCCACCTCTGATTCCCCCAATAAGGACTGTGGTTTTCTCCTCCTGAAGTCAATAATCAGCTCCTTGGTCTTGCTGACATTGAGTAAGAGGTTGTTGTGGCATCACTCAATCATATTTACAATCTCCCTCCTATGTGCTGATTTGTCACCACCCTTGATTTGGCTGGCCAACAGCAATGGTGTCTTCAGCAAACTTAAATATGGCATTGGAGCTGCGCTTAGCCTCACATTCATAAGCATAAAGCAAGTAGAGCAGGGGGCTCAACACATAGCCTTATGTTGCAACTGTGCTGTTGGAGTTTGTAGAAGAAATGTGCCAGTCTGAACTGACTGGGATCTGCAAGTGAGAAAATTGAGGATCCATTTGCACTAAGAGGTATTGAGGCTTATGTCTTGAAGCTTATTGATTAGTTTTGAAGGGATGATAGTATTGAATGATGAGCTGCAGTCAGCGAAAAGCTTCCTGATATATGCACCTTCACAGTCCAGATGTTCCAAGGTTGAGTGAAGAGCCAATGAAATGGCATCTGCTGTTGACCTGTTGCAACGGTAGGCAGATTGGAGTAATCAAAGTCACTTTTCAGGCAAGAGTTGATATGTTTCATCTCCAACCTCTCAAAGCACTGCAGATGTATTACTGGATGATAGTCATTGAGACAGGTTGCCATGTTCTACTTACGCAGCAGAATAATTGAAGTCTAAGTGAAGCAGGTGGGTACCTCAGATTGCCAAAGTGCAAAGTTAAAGATATTGGTGAACACTTAGCTAGTTGATCAGCACAGGGCAGGTCTTTACTACTTGACCAGATATCCTGTCTGGGCTGAATGCTTTCCCTGGATTCATCAGAGGCTGTGGGAATTCATGAAAGGGTTTCCATGTTTTGATGGTCAAAGTGAGCATAAAAGGCATTGAGTTAATCTGGGTGCGAAGCCTTGTCACCTATGTTGCTTGCTTTAACTTTGTAGTAGGTGATAATATACAAGCCCTGTCACTGCTGTTGAGCATCATTCAGTAATTCAAGTTTGATCCAGAATTTTACACATGAGATGGCTTTCCGGAGATTGTATCTCTTGAATTTAACTTGGTTACCAGACCTGTATGCCACTAATCTGGCCCTCAGCAGATTGCTGATTTCTTGGTTCATCCAGGGCTTCTGGTTAGGGATGACTCTGAATGATTTTGTGAAGACCCACTCGTCTACAACTGTTTTTATAAAGACCATGACAGCTGTGCTGTATTTGTTCAGATCCTCTAAATCCTTGAATATGGTCCAGTCCACTGACTTGAAGCTATCCCATATCTGTTCCTCTGACTCCTGCAATCACCTCTTTGTTGTCCTTATCTCTGGAGCCTTACTCTTTGACCTCTGTATTCAGGTAGGAGGAGGATAGCTAAGTGATCAGATTTCCCAAAATGTGGTCTATGCATGCAATGGTAGGTATTCTTAACTGTAGTATAGCAGTGTCGAATGTGTTTGGACCCCTGGTGCTGCAGGTGATATGTTGAGATAGTTAAGCAGGGATTTCTTCAAACAAGCCTGATTTAAGTCCTGACATTGGTTTGAATAGTGCTGGGGGTAGGCAGTTTCTTTTTTTGCTGATGGTGGCAATCAGTACCTTGAGTACCTGCTTAATGTTGGCCTTTGGAAGTCTCTAAACTGCAGTCAGGATCACAGAGGAGGACTCTCTTGGTAAATGGAATGGTTGGCACTTAATCATTAGATGTTCCAGGTTGGGGGAACAAGAGTACAACAAGACTGCTGCATCTGAGCACCACAAAGAGTTTATCATGAAACACAGTCCTCCACCTTTTCCTTATCCAAATCAGCAGTCTGGTCCATCCTGTGTATCAAGAAGTCCTTGGGGCTGATTGTTGAATCTGGCGTGTCCAGAATGAGTCATGTCTCTGTGAAACACAGGAAGCAGCAAATCCTCACTTCCCTCCAAGACAGCTCTAGATCTTGCCCTTAGGTCCTCAATCTAGTTCTTCGGTGACTGTACGTTTGCTTACAAGATGCGAGGTAGAGGAAGTTTCATACCCTGGCATTTTAGACTGGCTTGAAGTGCTCCTCTCTTCCCTCTCTTTTGGCCATGGCGATATCCCTTTGTTTGCTTAAAGGTGAGATAATTATATGCTTGAGAATTAAATTTGCAGAGTCTTCCAGAAGATTCTGAAATTGCTGGTTTGTTAATTCAAAAATACATTACTTAAAGGGAAATTACAGACTGTAGATTGCAGTAAGAATAGTTCAGAACAAGAATATTTTGAAGTATAGTAAATTGCTTGCAACATGTCGCTGTATTTCACCACATCCGTCTTTCAGGTTAAGACCTACATTAGGACTGTTCTGGTAAATTCTTGGCCCAAAATGTTAACTAGCCTTTTGCCTCCACATATACTGCCTGACCTGCTATGTCCCTCTAGCAGTTTGGTTTTTGTTTTATGTTCCAGAATTGCAGTGACTGCTCAAGTACCTCAATGCATGTCTGTGCTTGCATTGAGAGTACTGAAAATCAACAACAAAAGGTTTGTCACTTAGTCAATGGGACTCCAGTTTGTGCTTGAACAACTGGTTCTGTTCTGGACATCGGAGCTACCCAAAGGTTTCATGTTAACGAAGATTCTGTATCTGATTGATGCCGAGATGTGAACTAAACTTTGCTTCCACAATCAAGCAGTCAAAAGGTGATTGATAAGGTACATTTTTGAAGAATGTGGAGCCTGACATGGTAGTGGGGTAATCCTATGAAAGTATGCTGGAGTTCATCATTTCTCATAAAACAGGTGAAAATGAGAAAGTGTTTGGGCTAGGGTCCAGTTTGGTTTTTACATTTGTTTTTTTTTTCATGGTAGTTTGGTTTTCGTTATGCTTGCTTATACTGTATGTTTGTCTGTAAAATGTTAGTAACTTGTGGTTTATTTGGTTCTTCCCCTCTGCCATCTGATTTCTAAATAGATATTGAACCCGTGAACACTACCTCCCTTTTTTTTTATTATTTCTGTTTTGGCACCGCTATTTTTAATTTAAGTATTTAATGTGCATATATACTTACTGTAATTCATTTATTTTTTTCTCTATATTTATCATGTATTGCATTGTACTGCTGCTGCTAAGTTAACAAATTTCACGACATATGCCGGTGATATTAAACCTGATTCTGATTCCAGTTCTATACTTTAGTAGTTTGTTTGTCTGTATTGTTGAAGTGTGACTCAGTCAGTATCTGCTAACAGGTTTCTTATCTAGACTAGCTCGGACTGGTTTGTAGTATGAAAGAAAAGCATGTCCTCCAGTTCCTTTGTTACTTCTTGTCTTGCTTGCTGGTACAGGCTGACCCTATCTGACCAGTACTCTGATGAGGGTCATGGCCTGACACACAACTGTTTATTCCCCTTCATAGATGCTGCCTGGACTTCTGAGTTCCTCCAGCATTTTGTGGGTCTTGCTCTTAAAAAAAGTGGCTGTAACCATAAGATCTGCACATCATTCTTGACTTCTGAAGAACCATCTGAATAACATCATCTCCAGATCGAACAAAAGGATAGATGGAAATTGAACAAATGGGATAAGGATCTTTACGACTGTGTCATATTGAGGTGAATTTGAGGGTCTGAAAATTGAGCTTAAACTCAATAGCTAGTATGATTTCAATGAAGTAATGTAATATGTTGAAGAGATTCACTTGCTACATACAGAATTTATATCTGAAAACATGCTTTATTTAAAGTACAATTTGAATTCAGTCTTTGAAGTATTTCCTTGGTAGTTCTTTGCTTACCTTAATGTAATAATAAATAGCATTACATTTAAATCAAGCTAATTATTTTCTTAATAGCCACTTAATATAACAGGCACTAGCCACACTGGTCACGCATCTCAAAAACAGTAGTGCAGTTTTAAAAATTATTAGTTAGGTTGTTGTTTCGGAGGAATGAGTTGCCTAAAATGCAATAAAGCCTTCTTTCTAATTGATGTAAGTTGGTATATCTAGTTACTTTTGATGAGAACTACAGTAAAGCAGCTGAGCTTATCATAATACTTGGGTTAACATTGTGTACAATCCCTCCTCCTCCTGTCTTCTATCATTTCGGATCTCCCCCTCCCCCTCCCACTTTCAAATCTCTCACTAGCTCTTCTTTCAGTTAGTCCTGATGAAGGGTCTCGGCCCGAAACGTCAACTGTGCCTCTTCCTAGAGATGCTGCCTGGCCTGCTGCGTTCACCAGCAACTTTTATGGGTGTTGCCAAAAACAGCTTATTGGTATCATGAGGACATTTGATTGTCTTCAGTTAATATAGAATCTATTTCCTTATGCATGAGCTCCCCATCAATGATCATTTCACTGATAAGGTTGCGTGCTTTGTCCCATTCTCATTTTACTGCACACACATTGCTGTGTGGCTAAGCACAGTTCCAGTACTATGTACAAGTTTGACGACAGCAGTGTTGTTGAATGTATTGCAATTGATAGAAACGTGGAAATCTACAGCATATTACAGCCCTTTGGCCCACAGTGTTGTGCCGACCATGTAACCTACTCTAGAAACTGCCTAGAATTTCCCTACTGCATAGCCCTCTATTTTTCTAAGCTCCATGTACCTATCTAAGGGTCTCTTAAAAGACCCTATTGTATCTACAAAGACCCTATCGGACTCTATTGATGATAGGATACTTGGTCGAGTGGTGCAACAACAACTTCTTGCTCAACATTAGTAAAACTAAAGAGCTGATTGTTGACTTCAGGAAAGAGAAGGAGGGTGAAAGTATTATGCAAAATTACTAATTGATTGAGTGGAGGATCAGTGAGCAATTCTTTTAAAAAGTCTAAAAACTTCTGGCATTTTGAGTTTGGTAATTGACTATACAGTGCCTTAAAAAAGTATTCAGCCCCCAATTCTTTGTTCACATAAATGAGTATTACAACCAGGGTTTTTGATCAATTTAACTGAAGTTTTATTTGTAAACCACATGCTCATTTTTTCATGGTTGAGCCCAAAAAATGGGAAATTGTAAAGCATGAAAAACTAAAAATTCAAAACCTGAAATGTCAGCAGTTCAAAAGTATTCATCCCTTTGCTCAGTACTTAGTTGAACCGTCTCTCACAGCTATTACAGCCAGTAGTCTTTTTAGATAAATCTCTATTAGCTCTGCATAATGTGATGGAGCAAGATTTTCCCATTTCTTCTTTCAAAATTGCTTGAACTGTGCCAGGTTAGTTGGGGAGCATTCACCTTCCCATCAATCCTGACCTGATTTCCAGTCCTGCTGCTGAAAAGCATCTGCATAACATGATGCTACTTCCACCACACTTTAGAAGAGGTAATGTGTTACCTGGCTGATGTGCAGTATTAGATTTACTCCACACCTACTGCTTAGTGTTGAGGCCAAAAAGTTCCACTTTAGTTTCATCGGATCGCAAGACCTTCTTCCACAACTTTACATTATCTTCAGAGTGACGCTTTGCAAAGTTTGTACAGGAAAGGATATGATTTTTTTTAGTGGTATATGTGACATAAATCTAATCTGCACATCAGCCAGATAACACCATCCCTACTGTAAAGCATTATGGGGTTGCTTTTACTGGCCATGGCCAAGGCCAAGGTAGCAGAAGATGTCAGAATGTCTTTTCCCACTGATTCGTTCAAAACGTTTGTACATGAATCCTGGGAATAATATTCAAAAGTTTGAGCACCAGTAGGTAATTCAACTCATCTGCAAAGATGTATGGAATTGTGAGTAATATTGCAATGCAGGTGAATCAGAATCAGGGTCATTTTCACTGACGTATGTCATAAAGTTTGTTGTTTGTCTTGCAGGACAGTGCAAAACATAAAAATTATTACAAGTTACAATAAGAAATAACTAAATGAAGAGTGCAAAAGAGGAATAGTGAATTAATGTTCATGGTTCGTGGATCATTCAGAATTTGATGGCAGATGGGAAGAAGCTGTTCCTAAAGCATTGAGTGTGCTGAGGCTTTCAATGGTAGCAATGAGAAGAGGGCATGTCCTGGGTGATGAAGGTCCTTAATGATGGATGCTGCTTTTCTGAGGTGCCGCCTTTTGAAGATGTCCTCATTGGTGGGGAGACCCGCGCTGATTGAACTTCCCTCTGCAGCCTCTTTCAGTGCTGTGCCTTGGAACATGCATACCAGTCTATAATGTAACTAGTCAAAATGGAAAAAAAAACATGCATTTGAGAACTAGGCAGTATTGATTTCCAGGGAATGCAAACAGGCAATTGTTTAAGTGGTTATTCAAGTTTCCTTTAGACATACAAGTTAGCAAGACAAGGGGTCAGTTAATAAACTTCATTTCATTAAAATTGTGGTTTTCCAAGATTTTCAGTCTAAAACAGTTTTCAAAGTTTCTTTAAATTATTTTTTTGTCTGATTTAAAAAAATCTGAATCTTTAGTAACGCATTGGAGATCTGTCACGATGTGTTAATCTGCTGACTAATGCAGCATGTCTTGCAGCATCAGTTCATTCTTCTTTGTTTCAAATGAAAGAACTCTTTATTGAGACAAAGATGTCAGATTGTTAGTATTTCTTCTACCCTGTCTCCATGGTATTATTTATTTCCTGTGGGGTTCTTATACAAAGATGGAAAGCTATTTAACCTGTTTATAATATCCTAGTCAAGTTGGCTATTATCCTCTGAACATACTGTATGCTTGCCACATGTTACTCCCCTTTTAAGATTCATTTAATTTCTTTATGTCAAGCTGTAATCTCCTTGTTTCTGTTCTGCAGGCTTTTACTTTGTTATTGTCTTCTTTCCTACTGTAAACTATTGCTGCAAATATTCATGCCTCGCCTATACTGTATAATCTTTATTGCTGGATCAGCCTGTTAGACAATGCTACTGGCCTCAAGCAAATATGTTGGGACTTGTACAATAGGGAAGTTATAGTATAATGTTGGGATTTTTTTGTGGTTGGTTTACAACTCCTAAAGAATCTTCTGTTTTAACCAGCATTGGCTCCTTTGCTGTTGAAGCTATGTTCTCAGTTCTGTATGAGTTTGCACTGAACGCATGGAAAAAAAAGAAACATTATTTCTAAGCTAACTGAATAGTGTTATTGCTGCAGGTTGCCCTTTTTGTCTGAGAAATTATGATAGTTGATCAAACTGGTCATAAGTAAGGGTGACTCGAACGGGAAACTAGAGATTGTGGAAATCTAAAACAAAATGTTCAGCAGGCTAAGCAGCATGACTAGGGAAGGAAGCTGAGATGTTTTCCACGTCATTAAGCATTAATTGGTACCAAACAATGTCAGAAAGTCTCCAGGTTGTGATAGGGTTCACTTTCTGAGAACTGCTCATGAACTGTTCAGAAGTCAGAAATGTTCAAAAACGGTTGTGATGGGAGAATAAACAAGCTCAGGTGAGTGGCTGAGCTGAGCTGACTTCACAGACACAGTGACTGAGTCTGCATTGCATTCCCAATTTACGACTCCCTCCGGCACAAGATCAGAGTTGGGAGGAGGGTGGTGTCGGGAGATATGGTGTGTGGAAGTGCCCTGTTCCCACTCAGTAGAAGATACCTCAAACAGCCAGCAAATCTATCCTCGTCTGCCCCACTGGTCTCCCAAATGCTTGTTTGTGTGTATGGAATGTCCATTAGTCAGGTGTTTGTAACCTGGGGAGGAGCTGTTAAGTGCTTTAAATTGCAGGGAGAGGCAGGGGTGGAGAGAATTCAGGGATTGTCTTTGACAGACAATCCCTCAGTTCTCTGCAGACAGAGGTTGCCAAGGTAACATTTTCTTTTTTTTTAAAAAGAACTAGCATTTGGAGACAAAGTAATGAAACAAAATGAAAAAATAGCGTTAGCACATTTTGTGGAGAGAAAAGAGTGGATTTCTGAAATTGTCATATTTAGTATTAAGTGCTGAGGCTTTCAACATACCTAGACCAATGACGGGGTACTGTTCCTCAAACCTGTGATAGGCATTGTTGGAGTAATGTAGGCTGTAGGTCAGAGTCAGTTGGCAATTTAAAGTGGCAAGTGAATGCAAATAATGTCTGTGGCAAGTTTACAAACAGCTTTTGTCAGCAGATTTGAGGACTCAGGATCCATAGGCTCTACCTTCCAGGTGAGGCTGTGCTCTCATGGTCATAGATAGTCGTACTGTATAGAAGAAACAGGATCTCAGCCACCATGTTCATGCTAATCTTTTTGCCCGTCCACACTAATCCCATTTGCCTGTATTTGGATCCTCTCTGCTATGCTTTATCTTTTAAGTATCTGTTTAAAGACTTTTTAATTGTAGTAATTGTATCTGATTCTTCCACCATCTCTGGCAATGTATTGTCTGTAGCCAATTGAACCAATGACCATGGACAAAGCTGTCCAATCCAAGCAGTATTCTTGTGAATCTCCTCTGCACTCTCTGGCATAATTGTATCCTTTCTATAAAGTGCCAACTAGAACTACACACAATGTTCACAATGTGGTCTCTAACCAGTTATTTCGTAAGGTTGCAGTGTTATGTTCCAACTTTTATGTTTCTATGCCCTGTACCATGAAAGCAAGCATGTCAAACACCACCCTTCACCAGCTTTAGATCTGTATTGCCACTTTCACAGAACTGTAGACTTTGATCCCAAGGTCTGTCTTTTCATCCCTATTCCTTAGTGCCCTACCATTTATGATTTCTGTCCCACCCCGACCTAGAATCATCTCATACTACTTGGGATTAAATTACTTTTCGTCCGATTTAAATCAAGCTTCAGCAATTTGTTTCTTTTTTTTTACTTTTTTATTCAGCAGCTAGTTTGTTACCTCAGTAGCTCTGATCTCTGTATTACAATTGTTCCTTCTGTTCTCATCACGCTTCCCTCTCTGCAATTTAACATGCTTGCTTTTTTAAGTTATCAGTTCTACTGAAGAGTTTGTGACCCAAAATGTCAACTGTTGCTCTTTGTTGTTTCACTGGTTGAGTGCTTTCATAATTTTCCTTTTTTATTATTATAAGTGAGAAATGTACTCTCTGTGGAGGATGTTTCATTTGGTGCAAAAGGAAGGACAGGCTAAATCAGAAAGAACATGAGAAACTTAAATGATGTCGAAGTGCATGGATTGCTATTCTTAAATATGGGTTAAAATTGTACTTGTGTTTATTGCACTCTATAATTTGAAAGATACTATCATCCTATTGAGAAATTTCTCTTCGGTGATGTCCATTTCCCTAAATTTTGCCATGTCCTGTATAGAATATTAAAGGACATATTGCTCTTTGCCTTATTACAAAAAAAAATCTTATCTTTAGCATCTTAACTATCTCTCATTTGTTCCTATGTTTACTTCACAAAATATTTAGCTTCTAACTTTTCTCTGTCAACCAATTGGGAAAATATATGAATTTGTACTTTGTGATGGGCAACCATGGTATAATTTTGTCTCCCAATTGTAAGTTTTTTTTCTAAATCTCATTTGCCTTTCCTGCTGACCATTGTGATATTTTCAGATTGCATTTCTTGTACTTAAATTTTATTCTTTTCTTCAGGATCTGCACTTTTCAGTGTACCTACATAGCCATTCCAATTTACGGAGTAGTGGTACTCCAGCCTGCTGAATGATAAATGCCAAGATATGGTTATATGCTGTATACTTTGTGGATATTATCTCTTAAAACACACATTCCATTGTCTAAGTCAGTTGATTACTGTAACTTGATTCATTTTTATAGAATCTTTTGATACTTCTATGAAAGGAACACACACTTGTGCATTTGCTGTTATGATCCTGAAATCTCAAGGTATTTATTAAGCAATTATTTTTGTTGGTGTTATTTTTATACAGGCCAAAAGAGCATCATAGAATACAACAAAATCCAGAAATTTGATTTGGTGATCATAGCTGATTTAAAATGTTGTCTAAAACATCCAGAAACATTTCCTGCATTTTGAAGTTTAATGGTACCTTTGCACTTATCAGAAAAAAAACACTTGCAATATTTCAAGTGTTAGTACTTAAAATTGCATCTACTAATTTAGCCACCGGAAAAATTTCTATTGTCTTGTTCAAAGCAAATTTATTATCAAACTATATATATGTCATCATATACAACCATGAGATGCATTTTCTTGCTGGCATACTCAGTAAATCTGAGAAATATAATAGAATCAATGAAAGACTGCACCAACAGGACGGACAAACACCCAATGTGCACGAGACAACAAACTGCAAAAACAAATAGAAACAAAAAATGCAATAATAATATTAATCAAAACTAAGTAATAAGTGCTGAGGGCATGAGTGAAAGAATCCTTGAAAGTGAGTCCATAGGTTGTGGGAACAGTTCAGTGATGGGATGAATGAAATTGAGTAAAGTTTTTGTCTCGCCTAGTTAATAGGCCACATTATTGACCAGCGATTAATGTTAGCTAATTACTGTACCAGTTTATTAGCAAGATGAGTTGGTTGATCTCACTTCAAATATGAGGTTAATATTATGCAGCCACCTTAAATTGTAATTTTAAATGGAAAAATTCAATATGCTTAAACTGTTATTCAGACTTTGTCATTTTTTAAATTGAGGCTCTTAAGACAATACGATCATACATTTCACAAGCTCCTGCTTTGTTGTTCTCAACAAATAACACTATTTTACTTTCAAAGAATTAAACATTCATACATTAAGAGATTAGTTTTATTTATCACATGAACTTTGAAATGTGTTGATCACATTAATGGCCAACACTGTCTGAGGATGTCCTGGGGGCAGCCCGGAAGTGTCACCATGCTTCCAGCATCAGCGTAGCATGTCACCAACTTACTAACCTGTATGCCTTTGAAATGTGGGAGGAAACCAGTGTTTCCAGAAGAAACTCACGGTCATGGGGAGAATGTACAAACTCCTTACAGACACACTGGGAATTGAACCTAATTACTGGTGCTATATTTTAGTTGAAGCAGGCTTGTCATGTAAACTATATTCTCCTGCCATAATAGATGATCAACCCTTCAGGGCTCCAGGAATTCAGGGCATCCTGTTACTGGTACACGCCTAAACTTTATTACCATCAAGGGTGAGGAAATTTTCATTGGTGCATGTTATTACACAGAGTAGTTTTATTTTGTTATTGGGTTTTTTTTGAATTACAGAACAGATGCTGTATTTTAATGTGTATCTTATATTTAAACCTTGAAATTTTATCTTTTGTGCAAAGAAGCTTTACCCCTGCAAATAGATTCTCATGTGAAGAGTAGATTCCAGAGGTTCTTCAATTGGCAATATTTAGGATTTGTATGCAAGGTCTTTGACCTCCCAATTTTCTCTATTAGAACAACTCCAGCTTCTCTATGCTATCTACATAGTTAAGATAACTGTTGAAAAATTCTGCAATGCTGGAAGTCTCAAACTAAAACAAAATGGTCAAAGTATTAGGACGGCAAACAGCAGCTGTTGAAAGAGAAACTGTCAACATTTCAGGTGGAAGACCCTTTGGTAGGACTAGGAAAGAAAGAAAACAAACTAGTTTTAAATTGCAGAGTGCACAGAGGACGAAGGAAATATCTTTCTTGGGTTATAGCCAAGGTTGTTTAAGAGATAAGATGTTGTTGAATTTATTAGTCTGATAGCTTTCCAAGGAGACAGAGCAAGAGAGATTGAATGCTGACAAAAGGAAAGCTATGTGAAAGACTCAACCCCAGGATCATACTGCTAAATCTTCCCTGCACTCTCCATGCCTTCACATTCTTCCCAAAATTCATTGCCGAGAACTATAATCCTCTTACAAGCTTATTCCCTGAGCCCATGTGCAGTTTGATATAGAGTCAATAATGAACAGTTGTGGGGGAAATTAGTTCTGAATTATGTAACATTCGTACCAGCACTGGGGAAAGGGGGAACTATTTCACTGAGACTGGCACATCATACTGAGATCAGTGTGCCAAAAAAAACAATAACTTGGGCTGTAAATAACACTTTCAACAAAACAGATTTATAAATTTAGTAGTTGAAAATAAAGGACAAAGCAGTCTTTCTTGCAAGTAGTAACTTGGGTCATGATGTTCAGAGTCTGTCAAGGAGGAACAGTCCATACAAACTAAACCTAGACATTGATTCAGAGAAAAATAAGCTTCAAAACTCAGAATCAGAATCAGGTTTATTATCACTGGCATGTAATGTGAAATTTGTTAACTTAGCAGCAGCAGCAGCAGTTCAATGCAATACATAATATAGAAGAGAAAAAAAACACCAATAATAATAAATATATTGCAGTATACATATATTGAATAAGTTTTTAAAATGTTCAAAAAACTGAAATACTGCATATTAAAAAAAGTGAGGTGGTGTCCAAGGGTTCAATGTCCATTTAGGAATCAGATGCCGGAGGGGAAGAAGCTGTTCCTGAATTGTTGAGTGGTGCCTTCAGGCGTCTGTACCTCCTACAGTGGTAACAGTGAGAAAAGGGCATGTCCTGGGTCCTGGAGATCCTTAATAATGGACGCTGCCTTTCTGAGACACTTCTCCCTAAAGATGTCCTGGGTACTTTGTAGGCTAGTATCCAAGATGGAGCTGACTAGATTTACAACTCTCTGCAGCTTCTTTCAGTCCTATACAATAGGCCCCCACCTCCATACCAGACAGTGATGCAGCCTGTCAGAATGCTCTCCACGGTACATCTATAGAAGTTTTTGAGTGTATTTGTTGACATGCCAAATCTCTTCAAACTCCTAATAAAGTATAGCTGCTGACTTGCCTTCTTTATAACTATATTGATAAGTTGGGACCAGGTTAGATCCTCAGAGATCTTGACACCCAGGAACTTGAAACTGCTCACCCTCTCCACTTCTGATTCCTCTATGAGGATTGGTATGTGTTCCTTCGTCATACCCTGTGGATTGTGAAGTCCACAATCAGCTCTTTCATCTTACTGACGTTGAGTGCCAGGTTGCTGCTGAGGCACACTCCACTAGATTATGATCTTCTAGTTAGGAAGTCGAGAATCCAGTTGCAGATAGAGGTACAGAGACCTGAAGCTTCTTTTGCTGAATGCAGGTGGAAGTAGTGAACAGGTTTAATGTAGTAATGGCCCTGATAAATAGGTATCATCTCATCATTACAAAGTCATATTTGCAAATATTTCGGGATATTTTAAGAAAAGATAGGCAAAATTGCGGATGGAATAACTGATTTAAGATATGGGGTGAAAGTGGTGATGAAAGATCTTGGCTCAGAAAGTCAAAAAGAAGAATCAATTTAGATGGAGCTTCGGAAAATGGTGGTTGGATTTTCTTTAGGGAGTCTTCTCAGGACAGCAGGCTGACTTTGTGGAATACTGCTGGGACCCCGGTTATTTATAATCCAGGTTCACAGTTTTGGCCAGGGAACTAAATATCATCAACAAACTTTAGAAGTATGATACTGAACAGCAAAGAATGTGAAGGGGCTTTAGGGGGCCATCGCCATTCTGAATGGCTGAAGGGTGGAGGGGTCAGGTGGAATCCTGGAAGATGGAATATTACATAGAAAATTGTGAGATCATTCACTTTTCTGCACAAAATAGAACAGCAAAATGTTTTTTAAATGATGAGGAATTGCATAATCACAAACGAGAAAATCTGCAGATGCTGGAAATCCGAGCAAAACACAGAAAATGCTAGAGGATCTCAGCAGGCCAGGCAGCATCTGTGGAAAGAAGTACAGTTGTTGCTTCGGGCCGAAACCCTTCAACAGAACTGGAGAAAAACAAATAGATGCTGCCTGGCCTGCTGAGTTCCACCAGCATTTTGTAGGAATTATCTAATGTTGATGTTCAGGAGTCCAGCATGCATATATGCAAGCCGTTCAAAGTCAGCATTTAGTTGAAAAATGTAAATTAGAAAGATGCTGCCTTTTATCAGTGGATTTGTATACAGGAGTAAGGAAGTCATTCACATTTATGTCAAGTCTTGATGAAACCACAGCTGGAGTACTGCACACAGTTTTAGCTTCTTTGCCTACGAAAAGTTGTACCTACCATAGAGGAAGTTCAGAAAAGACTCACTGGAGTAGTTCCAGGAGTGATCCATTTACTCAGTGAGGAGAGATTGAATAGATTAGGTCTGTATTCATTTGAGTTTAGAAACCAAGAGATTTAATTAACTTAATTAACTTAAGTTTTGTGGTGGTTGACAGATTGGAGGAGCTTAGAATATTTTTAGAATAAAGAGTAGTATATTAGTTGAAAATTTTCTTTTAACAGGAAGTGGTGTAACTTTGGAAATCTCATCCCAGAAGGACTGTGGGAGTTCAGTCATTGAGTTCATTCTGAACAGAAATTGATAAATTTCTGAATGCATTTGGTACTGGAATGTGTGGCAACACTTGCAGGCTGCCTCCAGCACATCATTGGGTGTACTGGTTGTTATCACAAATGATACGTTTCACTGTATATTTCTATGCAATAAATAAATCGGAATCTGAATGTAAGTTACACGGAGGTAAAAGATCAGCCAAGATCTTAGTGCATGGCTGAGCAGCTACAAGTGGTTGGATACTGTTTAGAGTAAGTGAGAAATAAGGAGAAAATAGATTAAAAAATTAGTGGGTCACAAATCCACGACCTATTGCACCGCACACAAAATACTGGAGGAGCTCAGCAGGCCAGGCAGCATCTATGGTAAAGAGTAAACAGTCGACGTTTGGGGCCGAGAGCCTTCTCCAGTTCTGAAGAAGGGTGTCAGCACAAAATGTTGACTGTTACTCTTTTCCTTAGATGTTGTCTGACTTGCTGAGTTCCTCTAGCATTTTGTGTGTGTTGCTTTGGATTTCCAGCATCTGCAGACTTTCTCATGTCCATGTTCTATTGATCTGTTTCTGAGCATTTAGATGGAGATGGTTATAGACAGTGGATGTGCTGATTATCATTGTTTAAAATTCTGCAGATTCTGGGAAAATTATCACATACTTCAGAACTTCAGAAAAGTGAGAAAGAGAAAACTAGCCCTTAACCTGTCATCGGCTTTAGGGCTGGAGTTTGTTAAACTATAAGACAAGGGAGCAGAATTAGGTCATTTGGCCCTTTGAGTCTGCTCTGCCATTCCATCATGGCTGACTTATTATCCTTCTCAACCCAGTTTTCCTGCCTTCTCCTCATAAACTTTGACAGGCTTACTAATCAAGAACCTATGAACCTCCACTTTAAATACACCCGGTGTTATTAAGGAAATGATGAAATGGCAGTCAGAAAGTAATAATAGGATTGGGCAGAATTAACATGAATTTCTGGAAAGGAAATTATATTTGACAGATCTTTTGAAATTTTTTTTTGAGATTTTGGTTAGCAGAATATATAGGATGAACTGGTTGATGTGATATATTTGGATTTTCTGAAGGCCTTTAAGGTGCCATGTGAGATTACTAAATAAAATTAGATCATGTGCCAACCATTGTAAAACAGTGGTATCTTCGGTTAACAGGCAGCAAACAACGTAGGGATAATTGCTCATTTTGAGGTTGAGATGTTTGGTGACCAGTGGTCTGCTGCAGGGATCTATGTAGAAGGCAAAACTGTTCACATGTACTATCAATGCTTTGGATAATAGGAACAAGTGCAATATATCCAAGTCTCTAACAAGAACTAAACCCGTGTAGGCTATGAAGACAAACATTGAGGTACTAACAACTTAGATGAATAGGCAAAGGCATGCCAAATGGAATATCATGTGGAAATCATAGTTCAAAGTAAATGTATTATCAAAGTACAATATATAGCAGCATATAATACAATGAGATTTGTTTTCTTACGGGCATTCACAGTAAATACAAAGGAACATTGGAAGAGCAAAGGAGAATTGGAGGAGCAGATTTGTAAGGAGATAGCAGATGTTTGTAGTATGCACAAGGTTGTGATTGTGGGAGATTTTAATTTTCCACACATAGACTGGGAAGCCCGTTCTGTGAAAGGGCTGGATGGTTTGGAGTTTGTAAAATGTGTGCAGGATAGTTTTTTGCAGCAATACATACAGGTACGAACTAGAGAAGGGGCAAGGTAGGTCAGGTGATGGAGGTATGTGTTGGGGAGCACTTCGGGTCCAGTGATCACAATGTCATTAGTTTCAATATAATTATGGAGAAGGATAGGACTGGACCCAGGGTTGAGATTTTTGATTGGAGAAAGGCTAACTTTGAGGAGATGTGAAAGGATTTAGAAGGAGTGGATTGGGACAATTTGTTTTATGGGAAGGATGTAATACAGAAATAGAGGTCATTCAAAGTTGAAATTTTGAGGGTACAGAATCTTTATTGTCCTGTTAGGTTGAAAGGAAAGGTTAAAAGTTTGAGAGAACCATGGTTTTCAAGGGATATTGGAAACTTGGTTCGGAAAAAGAGAGATATCTACAATAAATATAGAAAGCATGGAGTAAATGAGGTGCTCAAGGAATATAAAGAATGTAAAAAGAATCTTAAAGAGATTAGAAAAGCTAAAAGAAGATATGAGGTTGCTTTGGCAAGTAAGGTGAAAATAAATCCAAAGGGTTTCTACAGTTATATTAATAGCAAAAGGATAGTGAGGGGTAAAATTGGTCCCTTAGAGAATCAGAGTGGACGGCTATGTGCGGAGCCAAAAGAGATGGGGGAGATTTTGAACAATTTCTTTTCTTCGGTATTCACTAAGGAGAAGGGTATTGAATTGTGTAAGGTAAGGGAAACAAGTAGGGTAGTTATGGAAACTATGATGGTTAAAGAAGAGAAAGTACTGGCACTTTTAAGGAATATAAAAGTGGATAAGTCTCCGGGTCCTGACAGGAAATTCCCTAGGACCTTGAGGGAAGTTAGTGTAGAAATAGCAGGGCCTCTGACAGAAATATTTCAAATGTCATTAGAAACGGGGATGGTGCTAGAGGATTGGCGTATTGCTCATGTGGTTCCATTGTTTAAAAAGGGTTCTGAGAGTAAACCAAGCAGTTATCGGCTTGTGAGTTTGACGTCAGTGGTGGGTAAATTGATGGAAAGTATTCTTAGAGATGGTATGAATAATTATCTGGATAGACAGGGTCTGATTAGGAACGGTCAACATGGATTTGTGCGTGGAAGGTCATGTTTGACAAATCTTATTGAATTTTTTGAAGAGGTTACTAGGAAAAATGATGAGGGTAAAGCGGTGGATGTTGTCTATATGGACTTCAGTAAGGCCTTTGACAAGGTTCCACACAGAAGGTTAGTTAGGAAGGTTCAATCATTAGGTATTAATATTGAAGTAGTAAAATGCATTCAACAGTGGCTGATGGGAGATGCCAGAGAGTAGTGGTGGATAACTGTTCGTCACGTTGGAGGCCGGTGACTAGTTGTGAGCCTCAGGGATCTGTACTAGGTCCAATGTTGTTTGTCATATACATTAATGATCTGGATGATGGGGTGGTAAATTGGATTAGTAAGTATGCAGATGATACTAAGATAGGTAAACACAAACGGGTGTTCCCAGTGCGGCCTCTTCTACATCGGTGAAACCCGACGCAGATTGGGGGACCGCTTCGTCGAGCGCCTCCGCTCCGTCCGCCAAAACAGACAGGATCTCCCAGTAGCCACCCACTTCAACTCTGCCTCCCACTCCGATTCAGATATGTCCATACATGGCCTCCTCTACTGCCATGATGAGACTAAACTCAGGTTGGAGGAGCAACACCTCATATACCATCTAGGTAGTCTCCAGCCCCTTTGGTATGAACATAGAATTCTCCAACTTCTGGTAATTCCCTCCCCCTCCCTTCCCCTATCCCTATGTCACTCTGCCCCCTCCCCCAGCTGCCTATCGCCTCCCTCATGGTTCCGCCTCCTACTACCCATTGTGTTTCCCCTATTCTTTCTTCACCTTTCCTGCCTATCACCTCCTTGCCTCCCCTCACCCACCCCTTTATCTTTCCCCTTACTGGTTTTTCACCTGGAACCTACCAGCCTTCTCCTTACCACCCTCCTCCACCTTCTTTATAGGGCCTCTGCCCCTTCCCTCTTCAGTCCTGTTGAAGGATTCCGGCCCGAAACATCGACCGATCTTTTCCACGGATGCTGCCCGACCTGCTGAGTTCCTCCAGTGTGTTGTGAGTGATACTAACAACACGCAGTGGCGTTGTGGATAATGAAGTAGGTTTTCAAAGCTTGCAGAGAGATTTGGGCCAGTTAGAAGAGTGGGCTGAAAGATGGCAGATGGAGTTTAATGCTGATGAGTGTGAGGTGCTACATTTTGGTAGGACTAATCAAAATAGGACATACATGGTAAGTGGTAAGGCATTAAGGAATGCAGTAGAACAGAGGGATCTAGGAATAATGGTGCATAGTTCCCTGAAGGTGGAATCTCATGTGGATAGGGTGGTGAAGAAAGCTTTTGGTATGCTGGCCTTTATAAATCAGAGCATTGAGTATAGGAGTTGGGATGTAATGTTAAAATTGTACAAGGCATTGGTGAGGCCAAATTTGGAATATTGTGTACAGTTCTGGTCACCGAATTATAGAAAAGATGTCAATAAAATAGAGAGAGTACAGAGGAGATTTACTAGAGTGTTATCTGGGTTTCAGCACCTAAGTTACAGAGAAAGGTTGAACAAGTTAGGTCTTTATTCTTTGGAGCATAGAAGGTTGAGGGGGGACTTGATAGAGGTATTTAAAATTATGAGGGGGATAGATAGAGTTGACATGGATAGGCTTTTTTCCATTGAGAGTAGGGGAGATTCAAACAAGAGGATATGAGTTGAGAGTTAAGGGGAAAAAGTTTAGGGGTAACACGAGGGGGAACTTCTTTACTCAGAGAGTGGTAGCAGTGTGGAATGAGCTTCCAGTAAAAGTGGTAGAGGCAGCTTCGATTTTGTCATTTAAAAAAAAATTGGATAGGTATATGGACAGGAAAGGTTTGGAGGGTTATGGGCTGAGTACAGGTAGATGGGACTAGGTTGAGAGTAAGCGTTCGGCATGGACTAGGAGGGCTGAGATGGCCTGTTTCCGTGCTGTAATTCTTATATGGTTATATAACATGATAGAATCAATGAAAAAGCACACACAGCAAAGATGGACAAACAACCAAAGTGCAAAAGAACAACCAATATATTTCAATTAAATACCAATAGCAGAAGGGTTTTCAAAGGGACCTGGATGTCTGCAGAAGAGTCAGTGAAAATTAATACTCAGTTCTACAAGCATTTAGGAAGGAAAATTTATATTTTTGCCTTGACAGTAAGATGAACTGAGTTGAAGAGTAGAGATATCTTAGTCCAATTATATATGGCCTTGGTCAGAATGCTTATGGAAGATCATATACAGGTCTTATCTCCCTACCAGTAATAAAGCTGTGTAGTGAAGGTCCTCCAAATCTAATCTTGGAATTGCAGGTTTGTCGTATGATGAAAGATTAAACAAATTCTTAAGCTTAGAAGGAAGGGCAATGTATAAACTTCTTAACTGGCTGGTGTTGATGTTGTCCTGGATGAAATATGTAAAATTAGAGATCACCGGCTGAAAATAAGGAGATATTCCTTTAGGACACAAGTGAGTAGTAATTACTTCTTCCAGATGCTAGAGAATCCTTGGGTGAAATGGGATGAGTACAAGAATGTGGTGCTGAGGTAAAAGTTCAGTTACACTTTTATTAAATTCCAAAGCATATATGAGTGTCCAGATGATGACCATCTGTTGTTTCTGAAGTTCATATGTTCTAAGTTGCAGTAATTCCATTGTTCTTAATGGCTTGGTACAACTTCTTTATTTGTTTATTTAAAAAAACAGGAGGCTATTCCCCTTTATAACTTTTTTTCAACCTCCCATCACCTTCAGAAACTTCAGCATAGTTCCTCCAGATAAATGTTTTTATACCACTTTTGAAGTTTTGCCCAGCACAGCCATGTCAATGGTTATGTTAAAGAAGTGGTCATAAGCCTGGAAAACACTGCTGTCTACATTCCACTTCCCTGAAAAAAAAACCTTATTGCATCAATTCTGTTTTATCTCTAAGAGTCAACTCCATTTCTATTCTGCTACTACAGTGCAGACTTTAGCTCTGATAATGCCTTTATGTTACATTTTTTTACGCATCAGCCATTTGTTATCACAGAATTGACAGTTAAGCATGAGTTGCCATTAACAAGTCTTTTCTGACTTTGACTTTTCACAATAAAGGGATATTTAATTTTGCATTTTTTTTTACCAGTCTTCTCGCTACCCGGGTTAAACTGTATGGTGAATTTATCCATAATACTTTGGGGAAAAGAATGAATGTAACATTGCAGTTCTGTGGGGCTATGCCACCAACACCTGTACCTTAACAAGAACATTATGGTCTTCCCTCAGCAATCAGCTAGGTTGCTTTTCATGTGGACTTGAAGACTTATCCACTTGCAGATGATTTTTGTGATAGTTCCCCCTTAATCAAGTTTTAGCTCATAAAAAATCTCAACTGCTTTTTCTTTTCTGACTTTACTCCTCCTTCCTTGGTAGAGTGTAGTTCAAAATATTCATTCAGAATGCCCGGCATTGAATATGTGTCCTTTTGGTCTCAACTGGGCGCTCTGTTACCACCCATTTCCCTTTGGTATGCATGTAGAAGTCTTTTGGATTCTCTTTAATGCTAGATCTGAAACTCTTTTGGCACGTCCTTTTTTTTGGTTCCTCTCTGATCTCTTTGCTCGGCATGATTTTAACTTTATTATCATCTGGCAAACATAACATTCCCACTTCCTCTGTTATACCTTACTGTTTCTTGTTCGAGGGGGCTTTGGCCTTGGCTGACCTTTCATTCTTCCTCTTGGGCTCTGCCTTAGGAATGTGCCTGCACTGTACCTGAACCATCTTCACTTGGAATGATCTTGATGAGAGACGAGGGTTGAGAATGTACGGGAGAAGTAGTGGGACAAGGGGCGATCTGATTGCAAGGGCTGTGCAGGTACTTACAGAATGCAAAAGGTGGAAGAATCGACTTAATAGTGGATTCATTGGGAGACAAGTTTTCATCAGCATATTTTTAAAGTTGGATTTGTTTTATTCTAGAGTGAAGAAATCAGATGATGGAAAGATATTCCTGGAGATGTCTCTGGGTCAGCTACTACGACGGGCTTCCTCCAAAGCCTCTGATCTCCTGACCTTTAATCAGACAAGTGGATCTTCCAGAATTCTTGATGGTGAAATTATTTACTCCAAGAACAATGTCTGTGTTCATCCTTCAGACGTGCTGCGAGTTCTTGGAGAACATCACCCAGGTATGGAGCTCAACTTTCTGTGCTTCTGTTTTGAGATGTATTTGATGTTTCTAAGTTTCAATCAAATTGGAATGTAGAACTATAAATGATAACATTTGCTATTAATCCAGTCGATCTACAAGTTATACTTGTGTTGGATAGTACAGTTTGTTTTTGTTTGATTTTAGAGGCTAATTGGCAACCATATATTGTAATTCTTCAAAACCTGAATAAACCCAGGCAAGATGTAGAAAGATGCATAATTATTGATTTTAAAAACCGGAGGCTATCATTATGCCCCTCCTATGTATCTTTTCTGCTGTCATCTCAAAATCCGCACTAATAGAGCATTCTGTTCTGATAACCCTGAAGAGGTCCATGATTCTGACCTAGAGGGGGATTCAAAGAAGAATAGATAATCTTGGATATCGATTTCTTTGTAAATGAAAATTGCTTAAATCAAACTTCATTCCAATATAAACATTTGTTCAATATTACCAGTTGCACAAACTTTCATGTTAAATTCTGTGCATTTTTGCAAATAATGTTGTTAATAACCATTAATCTCACTTCCAGATCATTGGTTTACAAAAAAGTGTAATTTTTTTCACTGATCAGTTAAGAGCAAGAAGAAATAAAGTTTAATTCAAGCATTATAAAATATTGATTTTTCAGCTTCCACTATTTTAAGCTGAATTATATTGAGCATTTTCTGTCAGTTTACTTTGCTAACTTTAAACCAATTTAAAGAAGTTCAAATGGTGATACTAGACTGCAGGTACTGAAATCTGGAGCAAAACCAAGCAAAGGAATGGTGGAGGCAAAGGGATAGTTGAAGATTTGTGTCAGGATCTAGTATCAGGACTAAAAGTATAGAGGAAGATGAACAGTTTATAGAAATGAGAAGGAAGGTTGAACGAGTTGAGGGCGTATGACGGATGCTGGAACCAGAGTAGGGGTGGGGAAAGGAGCTGGGAAAGCTGAACAAGGGACAAAAAAGACAAAAAACAGGTAGATAGATATGTGGATAACAGGCAGATGGAACCATCGGGGGGGGGAAGAGTCAAGAATCTTGGTAACTAGGTGGCTGCGGGTAATACAAAAGGTAAACAGTAAGAGAGAGAAACTGGGTGGATTAGTGGGAGCAGGAAAAGTACAGGTGAGGTATGAAAAATTTATACCTTTTGGGTTGTAGGCTACCCAAGCGAAATAAGAGGTGTTGTTCTTGAAGTTTGCATTAGGCTTCACTTTGGCAGCTTGTATCATCTCATATTCCTTGTAGATAATCTAACTGCTCTGTCTGCAATGACCAGTTTGAGATTCTCGTTCCACATCATTTGACTCCCATTCCCATTCCCATAGTGACTTATCTATCCTCAGCCTTCTCCATAGGTGTGGTGAGGCCAAATGCAAACTAGAAGAACAGTACCACATTTTTTTCCTTTATTATTTCCACCTATCACTTTCAAGCTTGAACAATATCCCATTCCCCTCATTTCACAACCATCCTTCCTTCTCTTGCATCCCACCCATCACCCACCAGCTTCTGTCTCACACTTCCTCTCAATTCTGTATATTGGCTATTTTCTCTTTACACTCCTCAGTGCTGATGCAGGGTCTCAATCTGCTGAGTTCTCCCAGAATTTTTCATTTGTTTTAAACTACATCAGAAGATTGTCCACTAAGAGATGTTTCTCCTTGTGCTACAATTTTTTTTAGTTTTGTTTCTGAGAACTTACAGCAGACCTTGTCTATTTATAGTCATGGTATGTATTAAATCTATACTGTATGTTTTTAATAATGGATGCTTCCATATCATTTTTGACTTCTGCGTTTTCTTGCTGCAGATGTAAAATCTCAGATAAGCTGTGTAATGAAATTGTATTTCATACAATTTAATATTTAGTATCATTTCATTGGACTATTTTAAAGCATTTGGCACTTTTGGCCAGTTCTTTAAAAGCAGACTGTTGTGTGGTTATAAGGGAGGTGACTATTAGGGAATAAAACATTTCATAATTCCTGAAAATTCCATAGATATGCTAATTTATTGGATTTTGAATTATCTCTACATCAACATCTATTTAAGATCCCTCACTTGCACTCTTTTCTATTGGTTAATGTGCCACTTTTTTCAGAAAACTGCATAATGGCTTATGTGTGTTTGTAACTTTATAATTTTGGAAAGATAAAGTTGCTTGTAAAGAAAGCAGGGAAATGTTTGTAGTGACCATTAGAATCTATTATATATTTGAATTATTGCAGTAAGTCTATTTGAGCATATTATATAAAGTTTAAATATATTGATGAAAATAGCCTTTGCATATTGATAATGTCCCTTTGCTTCTGAACTTGTTGGTTTACTTTTGATGGAAATTGCAGTGCCCTCTAGTGTTAAAGCCATTAAATGTGGTTTGCTGAAATAAAAGGATGAGCAAGATAATGAGTTAAAACTGCACATGATATCTATCCATCAGAACTAGGAAGATAGACAAATAAATTGATCACTGGCATAAAATATTTAATAAGTATCTTATTTTTGAAAATAATTTTGAAGATGTCAGAATTGCTTTTGATTCAATCTTTGTAATTTTTTGGTATCCCCTAACAATAAATATGTTAGCAACTGTTACATGGATTTTTATTGAAATGTTACATTAGTATTTACTGCAACTGCGTATTTTATAAGGTTGCAGATTTCTTTGAAAGAAGTTCTACAATGGACATTATCACATCCCTTTTCCAGTTCTAACAAGAAAAGGGATATAGTAATCCCTTTGACCTGAAATTCTGTCTCTCTGCAGATTTTGGCTGAGCTGCTGATTGTTTAAAGCAATTTCTGCTTTTATTTCAGATTACTATTTTCTGCAGTGGGTTATGCAAATTAATGATGTAAGGAAGTGATTGGAAATGGCCAAGATCTCAGAAATAGAATGTATGAGCTAGAAAAGCTGAAGAGTAGTATGAATGTATATTAAAGTTTATATGAATAACTTTATACATTAAGGACGAACGTGCTACAAAATTTAGGATATATTCTATGCTTGGTGTGTCAAAAGCTTGTTCTTAATTTTACACTATTTCTGACTATGAAGTTCCAATTGTTTAAAATTTTGCTTGTGTATGTAAATCAGTAATATAAAATTATTAAATTCCTAATCATATTAGGAATCAAAGATTTTGACTAGACTCCTATTCCATTGGATAAAGTTCTGTTGACCCTTGCAATCAAGAAAACAGTACACAGGAGAGCCTTAAGTACAAGACTGTTGACTGAAACAAATTTAATAAATGAATTTAACAGTTTAATTGCTGAATTAAAGATTTCTCATTTTGAAGAAGGCTATCCCATGAATAAAGCTAAGGACAAATAAATACAGAATGCAAGATTCTCCCACAAGATCCCCATAGATGACTTTAATGTTTGTGGTCACAAGGCTCACAATGAACTTGGAGTTTTGTTACCAAGGCCATTTCATGAAGTGGAACAGTCTTCAGATTGTGGCTGTGCCAGGGGCAACATAAGTAGGATGATTTAGCAGATGAATACATGGATGAGGAATTGGTACAGGAGGCAGGGTTTCAGATTTCTAGATCATTGGGATTTCTTCTGGAGCACGTATGACTTGTACGAAAAGGGTTACACCAGAACCTGAGAAGGACAAGTATCCTTGTGGGAAGCTTTACTAGAGCTGTTAGGGAGAGGTTAAACTAAATTGCAAGAGATAGGAACCAGAGTAAGAGGGCTGAGGATGAGGCAGTTGGTATACAAATATATGCAGTGTGTCGTGAGACTGAGGAGAGCCAGACAGATGATAGGGCAAAATTGCAATCAGTGGGATGAATTGAAGTGGGAGTAACATGGGAGCAGAATTGAAAAGGGTGATGAATACAAGACTGACGGTGTTATATGTGAATGTACACAATATATGGAATAAGGTAGCTGATATTTTTGTGCAGTTAGAAATTGGCAGGTATGACGTTGTGGACATCACTGAGTAGTGGCTAAAAGAACATCATAGTTGGGAGCTTAACATCCAAAGGCAAATATTGTATCAATAAGATAGGTAGAAGGGGTGGTGTGGTTCTGTTGGTACAAAGTTAAATCAAATCCTTAGAAAGAAGTGATGGAGAATCAGAAGATGTAGAATCCTTGTGGGTAGAGTTAAGAAACTTCAAGGGTAAAAGGATCCTGATGGAAGTTGATGTGGGGTACAAATTACAACAGAAGATAGAAAAGGCATATAAAAAGGGCAATGTTACAATAGTCATGGGGGATTCCAATATGCAGGTAGATTGCGAAAATCAGGTTGGTGCTGGATCCCAAGAGAGGGAATTTGTAGAATGCCTATGAGATGGCTTTTTAGAGCAACTTGTGATTGAGCCCAAGGAGAAAATAACTTCTGGCTTGGGTGTTGAGTAATGAACCAGATTTAAACATCTGTCTTTACTCTGGAGTACATCTTCAGTATGCCAGAAATTTGTGAGTGCCAGGGCAGAAGTGAATGTAGTTGATTTTACTAAGGAGAAGGTGCTTGAGAAGCTGAAAGTTCTGAAGGTAGATAAGTCATCTGGACCAGATGTATTGCACCCCAGGTTTCTGAAAGAGGTAGCTGAAGAGATTGTGGAAGTATTAGTAATGACCTTTCAAAAGTAAGTAGATACTGGAATGGTTCTGGAGGACTGGAAAATTGCAAATGGCACTCCAGTTTTTAAGAAGGGAGGGAGGTGGAAGGAAGGAAGTTATAGGCTGTTTGCCTGACCTCCGTGTTTGTGAAAATGTTAGAGTCCATTATTAACAATGAGGTTTCAGGGTACTTGAAGGCCAAAGTCAGCATGCTTTCCTTAAGGGAAAATTTTGCCTGACAAATATATTGGAATTCTTTGAGGAAATAAAAAGCAGGATAGACAAAGTAGAGTCAGTGGATGTTGTTTACTTGGATTTTCAGAAGATACCGCACATGAGGCTGCTGAACAAGATGAGAGCCTATGGTATTACTGGAAAGATACTGGCATGGATAGAAGATTAGCTGACTGGCAGGAGGCAAAGAATGAGAATAAAGGGGTCCTTTTCTGGTTGATGTTCTACAAAGGTTGGTGTTGGGACATTTTCTTTTCATGTCATAGGAAATTATTTTGGATGATGGAATTGATGGCTTTGTGGCCAAGTTTAAGAGTGATGCTGAGATCAGTGGAGGGGCAGGTAGTTTTGAGGAAGCAGGTATTTGGCAGAAGAACATAGACTTGGAGAATGGACAAAGAAGTGGCAGATGGAATATAGTGTAAGGAATTGTATGGTCATGCACTTTGGTGGAAGGAATAAAGGCATAGAGTATTTTCAAAATGGGGAGCAAATTCAGAAATCAGTGGTGCAAAGGGACTTGGGAATCCTCAAGCAGGATTCCCTAAAAGTTAACTTGCAGGTTGAATCAGTGATAAGGAAGGCAAATGCAATGTTAGCATTCATTTTGAAAGAGCTAGAATATAAAAGCAAGGATATAGTGCTGAGGCTTTAAAGTATTTGTTGGCCCACACTTGGAATATTGTGAGCAGTTTTGGGCCTCTTATCTAAGAAAAGATATGTTGGCATTGGAAAGAGTCCAGTGGAGGTTCACAAGAATGATTCCAGGAATGAAAGGGTTTATATGTGAGAATCGTTTGATGGCTCTGGGCCAGTACTTGCTGGAGTTTAGAAAAATGAGGAGGGATTTTACTGAAACCTGTCAAATATTGAAAGACCTTGATAGAGTGGATGCTTCCTATACTGGGGAGCTCTTGCTATCAAAAAGATGTTTGGAAAAAGTAGTCAATAATATGCTATACAAGAGACTGTAGATGCTGCAATCTAAAGTGTCAAACAATTTGCTGGAGGAGCTCAGCAGGTTAATCAGTGTGTATTTGGGGGGGTGGGGGGAGCAAAGAATTGATCGTGATGCTGGGTCTTGACCCAAATGTTTATAATTCCTTTCCCACACAGATGCTGCTTGACCTACTGAGGTCCTTCAGTAGATTAATAATAATATCAATAATATCACTAGTGTAGAGCCAAAAGGACCTGATTTTAAGTGTATTTACAACCTCAGTTCAGTATCTTGGAGAACTTAGTGTTAAGTCAGGGCACAGCCAGAGAACAGTTTGAAATATCATCAGTGAAATCCAGCCAGTTTTTATAAACAGTCTTTGGCATACTCTCTAAGATCCTGTTATGCATTGGCCTTGAAATTTTGCTTGTTGATATTGTATGAAATTCCTTCATTTTTTAAAGAAATTCACTTATTTGAATAGTTTAAATTTTTAAAATGCACATAAAATTGAAGTGTGAAAATATTCAAGGTGGATAATTTCAGTGTTTTTTGGTAACCGCGTTTTTTTCCTAAATTGCATGGTGAATTGTGCAAATGTATTGGATGAGCTGCCTTTTATGATGGGTATATTCAAAATGCTTAAAATTTATTAACCAAAATAGATTACCAATGTTGAAAAATTTCATTTGAGTACACACAAATCAACAACCACTGCATTTGACCAGAGGTGCTTTCTGTTGTATTAAAAAAAAGCGTTTTCATATTTCTGTCCCTTTTCATGTGTTAACCTTGGACACAACCCATTCTAAATAAAATAAAGTTTTTTCACGTTATGTTTTGGTTTATTGGAAATTCATCAAAGATAGCTGAATTGGCAAAAACTAACACACCAAACAGTGGAAATTTGAATATTTCAAACAGTTTAACATTGAAAAAACATTAAAGATTTGAAGTTTGTGGTTGGAATAGTCACATTGAGGGTGAAGTGAATGAGTTATTTGAATTCACTTCTATTTCATGTTCTTACCAGGATTTTGCTATTTTAAGTTTCATGATATATTTTTTAAAATATTCAAGTTTAAAAAATTGAAACTACAGTTTTCACAGTTCATTCTTTATAGTTGCATTTTGTCAATTATCATTTGTTATGAATGGTTCATGCAGGTTTTAACACAAATTTAAATTAAAATGTTTACAATAGCAGACAGGCCCTCTACTGTGATTCTTCTCAGTAGGGCCCTTATAATGTCTCCAGAACAACCCAATAATCTTCGCTAGGAGATAGACAGGGGTGGAATTTCATCTGTCAAAGGTGGAAGGCTTTTTACAGACCGTTTTTAAATATCTCTGATATTTGGAAATGTTTTCAAACTATCTTAGTTTTTTTAAAATACAAATTTAAAAAGTGAAGCTGAGTTAACTTTTCACTTCTAACCTTCTAGGGCCACAGTGATGCTCACTCAAAGGAATGGGTTACTGTTTCCATGCCATATTGATTGGCATAAGATAGAGAAGCAGATTTCCCAACATCATTGACTCCACTAACGAAGCAAAATGACAAATTATAGAATCAAAGAGCATTTCATGATGCAAATGGAGGCCATTTGCTTCATTGTGTTAATGCTGATTGAAAAAAAGCCTTCCTACCTAATTCGGCAGCTGGTTATTAACCAAACTGGTTATGGCTCTTCCAAGTAAATCCAAATACATAATTCTGAGAAGGGTTTCTTCCTCTGCCATTGTTTCAGGCAATATGTTGCAGACCTCTCCCCTACTGCCACCTGAGTCAATACAATTTTCCTCATCTCCCATCCAGTTCTTAAACTGAATACTTGAAATCTCGGCATGCTGGTTTTGAACCTTTTGCTGAAGGAACTATGTCCATTCTGCTTTTATCTAAACCCCTCACACTTGTGTATATTTCAATTAAGTCTCCCTCAATCCTTCCTATTTTAAATTAAACAGCCCTATTTTTTGTATTTCATATTCAGTGTTACCTGATTGTAATATTTCAGCTGTCCCAGATTTTGTAAATTTGTGCACCTGCTTTAGACCAGTTATGTTCATCCTCTTATGTGATGTCAGAACTGTATTCAGTACTCAAGTTGTGGTCTAACAAATTTTATGTACACTTCTAGCATAACGTCCTTGCACTTAGCTTCAGTTAGCGAAGGAAATGCCTTCAACCATCCATTTTACTTACTATTAAGGATCTTTGCATATACACTTCCAGATCCTTCTTCCTTGGCACCACACAATATTCTCCTGTTTATATATTTATGTTCCTATGTCTTGTAGCACCTCTCAAAATGTATTACCTGCAAGATTATATTTCATTAGACAAATTTCTGCCCAATTGACCAGGCCATCTATATCTTCTTGCAGTCTAAAGTTTTTCTCCTATGCTGCTCATATTTCAGCACCTGTCATTATTCACTATGCACATCCTGGAAAGATATGGGATAGTGTTGGTTGGATGCCCATGAGCGATGACCATACATGAGGGTTTGTCAATAGCAAATGCAAGTGCAAGATTGACAAACACATTAAGCACAAATTGTAAGGGAGCTAGTTGTGATCTTCATTGAGGACAAGTTTACCATTGTATTTTGGAGAACTGTAACTCATAGTATCATTCATGATAAAGCTATCCTTTCAAAAGCACAAAAAGTACTCCAGAGAATGCTTGTGAAGATTAAATAGACAACATAATGCTTCAGTGCTATCCAGGAGTTGATAGTCATAATCATAGTCATAGACATAGTCATACTTTATTGATCCCGGGGGAAATTGGTTTTCGTTACAGTTGCACCATAAATAATTAAATAGTAATAAAACTATAAATAGTTAAATAGTAATATGTAAATTATGCCAGGAAATAAGTCCAGGACCAGCCTATTGGCTGAGGGTGCCTGACCCTCCAAGGCAGGAGTTGTAAAGTTTGATGGCCACAGGCAGGAATGACTTCCTATAACGCTCTGTGTTACATTTCGGTGGAATGAGTCTCTGGCTGAATGTACTGCTGTGCCCAACCAGTACATTATGTAGTGGATGGGAGGCATTGCCCAAGATGGCATGCAACTTGGACAGCATCCTCTTTTCAGACACCACCGTCAGAGAGTCCAGTTCCATCCCCACAACATCACTGACCTTACGAATGAGTTTGTTGATTCTGTTGGTGTCTGCTACCCTCAGCCTGCTGCCCCAGCACACAACAACAAACATGATCGCACTGGCCACCACAGACTCGTAGAACATCCTCAGCATCGTCTGGCAGATGTTAAAGGACCTCAGTCTCCTCAGGAAATAGAGACGGCCTCAGTGTTCTTTGACCAGTCCAGTTTATTGTCAATTCGTATCCCCAGGTATTTGTAATCCTCCACCATGTCCACATTGACCCCCTGGATGGGAACAGGGGTCGCCGGTACCTTAGCTCTCCTCAGGCCTACCACTAGCTCCTTAGTCTTTTTCACATTAAGCTGCAGATAATTCTGCTCACACTACGTGACAAAGTTTCCTACCGTAGCCCTGTACTCAGCCTCATCTCCCTTGCTGATGCATCCAACTATGACAGAGTCATCAGAAAACTTCTGAAGATGACAAGACTCTGTGCAGTAGTTGAAGTCCGAGGTGTAAATGGTGAAGAGAAAGGGAGACAAGACAGTTCCCTGTGGAGCCCCAGTGCTGCTGATCACTCTGTCGGACACACAGTGTTGCAAGCACATGTACTGTGGTCTGCCAGTCAGGTAATCAAGAATCCATGAAACCAGGAAAGCATCCACCTGCATTGCTGTCAGCTTCTCCCCCAGCAGAGCAGGGCGGATGGTGTTGAACGCACTGGAGAAGTCAAAAAACATGACCCTCACAGTGTTCGCTGGCCTGGATAGGAGGAATTGATGTAAATAAGTCTGGCTCGAGATGAGATGCTGAAGATTCTAAGTTGGAGGTGATCATTGTGGTGAGATTCATTCCATTCTCTTAGTTATTCATACAGGCAATTGAGGATGCTACTAGAGAGGAAAACTCTGTGAATAAAGCAAGTGAGTCAGAAAGGATGGGAGGAGCCATAGTGTGAGGTTAAACTTGTATTCAGACCATATTTCCATATGAAATATGGATTGTGATTCGATTCTTCCAAACTTGTGAATGAATTGTGTGATTTTTAAAAAAAGCGTCAATATGTTACATCTGTGTGTCCATGGTGTGAAATATTGATCAGCAACAATGGGGAGATTGGGGACAATTAGGGACAGCAGGGAAACAGGCCCTTTGTCCTATTTTCTCCATTACTTATTACCCATTACGCCACTGGCGTTGAGTGTAGCAATGAGGTCCTCCATCTCTGGTGGTGTTCACGGCTTCCTTCATCATGTCAGTCTTGGTTTACACTGTTGTTAGTCATGCAGGGCCCAGGTGGAGACTCTGGAATACCATCGCACTCAGATGTAGAAGGAATCTTCATTGCTGTTTTCTGTAACAATTTTGTTTTACCAGTCAGGGTTGTTAACCCTGAGCTGAACCCCCGAACCTGGAGGACCGGTGGATCACTATTAGTCTGGGCTCTACCTTTTGACCTGTTTGGCGTGGGTGACCCTTTCAAGAGCCAAAGAATAAAGCTCTGACTCCGGCTAACATAGCTCTCCAATTCATTGAGGCACACGAGCCTCCAAATCCCACAAGAATGTTGTGCCCTCTTGGAGGATCTAGTCCATTCTGAACTATTAACCTGCCAAGTCCCATTGACCTGCACCTGGACCATAGCCCTCAATGCCCATCTCATCCATGTACCTTTCCAAATTTCTCTTACACATTGAAACTGAGCCCAAATCCATCACTTCTGCTGGCAGTGTGTTCCACACTCTCACTACCCTGAGTGAATAAGTTCCCCCTCGTGTACCCCTTAAACAGTTTACCTTTCACCCTTAACCCATGACCTCTAGTTCTAGTCTCGCCCAACCTCGGAGAAAAAAGCCCACTTGCATTTACCTAATCTATACTCCTCGTATATGTAGTATACCTCTATCAAATCCCCCCTTCATTCTCCTACACTCCAGGCAAAAAAAAGTCCTAACCTATTCAACCTTTTTATATAACTCAGGTTCTCAAGTCCTGGCAATGTTGTTGTAAATGTTCTCTGCAATCTTTCAATCTTGTTGATATCTTTCCTGTAGGTAGGTGACGAGAACTGTAAACAATACTCCAAATTAAGCCTCAGCAACGTTTTATATAATTTCAACATAATTTCATGACTCCTATACTCAGTACTTTGATTTATGAAGGCCAGTGTGCCAAAAGCTCTCTTTATGTTCCTATCTACCTGTGACACCAGCTTCAAGGAATTATGAATCTATATTCCCAGTCACTTGATTCTACTGCACTCCTCAGTGCCCCACTGCTCACTGTGTAAGTCCTACCCTCTTTTGTCCTTCCAAAATGTAACACCTCATTCTTGTCTGCATTAAATTCTATTTGCCATTTCATCCTGGCAGTCTACTACACCCCTAATCTTGGTGTCATCCGGAAGTTTGCTGGTCCAGTTTACCGCATTATCATCCAGATCATTGATACAGATGTCAAACAGTGCTGATCCCTGCGGCATACCACTAGTCACAGGCCTCCAGTTAGAGAGGCAACCGTGTACTACCGCTCTCTGGCTTCTCCAGCAGAGCCAATGTCTAATTTAATTTACTACCCGATCCTGAATGCCAAGCAACTGAACCTTCTTGACCAACGTCCCATGAGGAACCTTGTCAAAGGCCTTGCTAAAGACCATGTAGACAACAATCACTGCCCTGCCTTCATCAACTTTCATGATAACATCAGCACAAAGCCATATTAACAATCCCTAAGCAGCCTCTTTCTATACAAATATTTATATAACTGATCCCTTAGAATACCTACAAAAGACTTACTCACTACTGGTGTCAGGCTTACTGCCCTATAATTTCCTGACTTATTTTTAGAGCCTTTCTTAAACAACAGAACAACATTACCTCTACTCCAATTCTCTGACACCTCACCCATTGCTAAAGATGTTTTAAAAGTCTTTTCTCGGGCTCCTGCAGTCAGGCCTTGAGGATTTATTCACCCTAATTTGCCTCAAGACAGCAAACACCTTCTCGTCTATAATCTCTATATGGTTAATGATCTCAGTGCTGTTTTGCCTAACTTCTATAGATTCTGTCTGTCTCCTGAGTAAATACAGATGCAAAAAATCCATTTGTGTTCTCCCACATTTCTTTTGGCTCCATGCATAGATCACCGCTCTGATCTTCAAAAGGACCAAATTTTCCCCTTGCAGTCATTTTGCTCTTAATATATCTGTAGAAGCTCTTGAGATTCTCCTTCACCTTGTCTGCTAGAGCAATCTCATTACTTCCTTCAGCCCTCATTTCCTTCTTAAGTGTTCTCTTGCATTTCTTCGGAGAGCATAAGGCATAGAAGCAGAAATAGGCCATTCAGTGCATTGAATCTGCTCTGCCGTGCCATCATGGTTGATTTATTATCCCAATGAATCCCATTCCCCTGCCTCCTTCCTGTAACCTTTGACACCCTGACTAACCAAGAACCTATAAGCCTCTGCTTTAAATACACTCAATAACTTGGCCTTCACAGTCATTTGTGGCAGTGAATTCCACAGATTCACTACACCATACCTTAAGGAATTCCTCCTCATCTGTGTTCTAAATGGATGTCCCTCTATTCTGAAGCTGTCCCCTCTGGTCCTAGACTCTCCCACTATCCTCTCCACGTCCAGTCTATCTGAACCTTTTAATATTCGCTGGCTTTCAATGAGGTTCTCCCTCATTCTTCTAAACTCTAGCGATCAAATGCTGCCCATATGTTAACCCTTTCATTCCCGAGTTCATTCTTGTGAACCTCCTCTGGACCCTCTCCAGTGCCAGCCCACTTTTTTTTAAATTGTTCGTTTGTCATGTGCCATGTCATATGATGACCATGATTGTTCACGGCAAATTTTTCTACAGAAGTGATTTGGCATTGCTGCCTTCTGGGCAGTGTCTTCACAAGGTAGTTGATCCCAGCCATTATCAATACTCTTCAGAGATTGTCTGCCTGGTGTCAGTGGGTCGCATAACCAGGACTTGTAATGTGCACCAGTTGCTCATACGACCATCCATCACTTGCTCCCATGGCTTTGTATTACCCTGATTGGGAGGGCTAAGCAGGTGCTACACCTTGCCCATGGGTGACCTGCAGGCTAGTGGAGGGAAGGAGCTTCCTACACCTCCTTCGGTAGAGACGTGTCTCTACCTCTCCGCCCCTTTTATTAAATAATGGGTCTAAAACTGCTTAAGATGCTCCGTGCAGTCTGACTAATGACTTATAAAGCCTCAGCAGTACATCCTTGCTCTTATATTCTAGTCCTCTCAAAATGAATGCTAACATTGCATTTGCCTTGGTTACCACAGATTCGAACTATAAGTTAAACTTTAGGGAATCTTACACAAGGACTCCTCGTTCAGAAAATAGTCTGACTTTTTTTCCTTCTACCAAAATGCATGATCATACACTTCCCTGCACTATATTCCATCTACATTTCTTTGCCCATTCTCCCAATCTGTCTCGGTCCTTCTGCAGACTCCCTGCTTTCCCAACATTACCTGCCCCTCCATCTGTCTTCATATTGTCCGCAAACTTGACCACAAAGCCATTGTCCAAATTGTAGATATATAACATGAAAAGAAGTTCTCCCAACACCAACCCCTATGGAACATCATTAGTCACCAGCTGCCAACCAGAAAAGGCCCCCTTTATTCCCATTTTTTGCCTCCTGCCAGTCAATTAATCTTCCATCCATGCTAGTACTTTTCCTGTAATGCCATAGGCTGTTATCTTGTTAAGCAGCCTCATGTGCTTGTCAAGGGATTTCTGAAAATCGAAGTAAACAACATCCACTGACTCTTTGTCTATCCTGCTTGATAATTCCTCAAATAATTCTAACAGATTTGTCAGGGAAGATTTCCCTTTAAGGAACCCATGCTGACTGTGGCCTGTTTTATCATGTGCCTCCAAATACCCTGAAACCTCATCCTTAATAATGGACTCCAACATCTTCCCAACCACTGGCCTATAATTTCCTTTCTTCTGCCTCCCTCTTTTCTTAGAGAGTGGATTGCAATTTTCTAGTCCTCTGGAACCATTCCAGAATCTAGTTATTCTTGAAAGATCATAACTAATGTCTCCACAATCTTGTCAGCTACCTCTTTCAGAACACTGGGGTGTAGTACATTTGGTCCAGGTGACTTATCTGCCTTCAGACCTTTCAGATTCCCAAATACTTTCTTCTTAGTAACAGCAACAACACTCACTTCTGCCCCCTGACATTATCTAATTTTGTTCGTACTGCTAGTGTCTTCCACAGAGAAGACTGACACAAAATATTTATTAAGTTAGTCTGTCATTTCTTTGTCCCCCTTACTACTTCTCCAGTGTCATTTTCCAACCGTCCAATATCCACTCTGACCTCTCTTTTATTTTTTATATTTTTGAAAAAATCTTTTGACATCATATTTTATATTATTAGCTGGTATAACTTCATATTTCATGGTTTTTCTCATGGCCTTTTTAGTTGCCTCAGGTTGGTTTGTAAGAGAGGGCATATAATACAGTAAAAATGAGTAGAAATCCTCGAACCTTCCACTCTTTTTTACTATATTACATGCCCTCTCTTTTATGCTGTTTTTGACTTCCCTTGTCAACCACGGTTACCTCATCTTCCCTTTAGAATACTACTTCATCTTTAGGATATATCTATTCTGTGCCTTCCATATTTCTCCCAGAAACTCTCGCTGTTGCTGTTCTGCTGTTACACCTGCTAGTGACCCCTTCTAATCAACTCTAGCCAGTTCCTCTCTGGTGTCTCTGTAATTCCCTTTACTCCACTGTAATACTGATACATCTGATCTTAGCATCTCCCTCACAAACTGCTGGATGAATTCTATCATACGATGATCAGTGTCTCCTAAGGGTTCCTTTACCTTAAGCTCCCTAATCAAATCTGATTTATTTCACAGCACTCAATCCAGAATTGCCATTCAGCTCAACCATAAACTGTTCTAAAGAGCCATCTCGTATGCATTTTACCAATTCTCTCCCCTGAGATCCAGCACTAACCTGATTTTACCGTTCTACCTGCATGTTGAAATCTTCATCACTATCATAGCAATGCCATTTATCTCTTGTTGTAATTTGTATCCCACATCCCGGATACTATTTGGAGGCCTGTATAAAACTCCTATCAACATCTATTTACTCTTACAATTTCTTGACTCTACTACAAGGATTCTACATCTTGAGATCTTATGTCACCTCTTTCTAAGGATTTGAGTTCATTTTTTTTACCAGCAGAGCTACCCCACTCCCTCGCATACCTGCTTGTCCTTTCCATATCCTTGGATGTTAAGCTCCCAACTATGATCTTCTTTCAGCCACAACTCCGTGATGCTCACTCCATACCTGACTGACAATCTCTAGTTGCACTACAAGGTCATCTAACTTATTCCATATAATTTATGCATTGAAATATAACACCTACAGTCCTGTATTCATTAGCTTTTCGCTTTTGCTCCAATATTACACTTCAACTCATCCCACTGAGCAATTTTGCCCTATATTCTGCCTGTCTTTCCTCACTGCACACTGCATCTTCTTATACACCAACTGCCCATCCTTAGCCCTATCCTAGTTTCCATTCCCCTGCCAAATTAGTTTAAACCCTCCCCCACAACCGTAGCGAGCCTACCCGTAAGGATAGTGGTTCCCCCTTGGGTTCAGGTGTAACTTGTCCTTTTTGTATACAGCATACCTTCTGAAGAAGAAACCCCAATAATCCATACATCTGAAACTCTGCCTCTACACAATTCCTCAGCCATGTATTGTACAGTGCCAATGTTCACCCCTGCAGTTTTTTTCATTGCCGCAGATCAGTGGTCAGATGCATGATCATTTCCTGGCTAGCTGACCAGGCTGTGCTTGCTCCCCTTGGAGATTGATTATTAAAAGTACTATCTGTACTATATTTTTCATTGTTAGGCTGTTAGTTTCTATGAAAAGTTTTGACTTTGATATATTCATGAAGCCAGATTTATCAGTATCTGTTTCCTTGTGTAAACTGTCCTTGAGCAGATTCCACAATGTTTATGAGCAGTAAGCTTTACCTCAATCATTTTTCTTCTCTTTAACCATTTGGAGTCTGGGAGTGTAACACCAGAAGTGCAGAAGAGTGTTGAAGAACAGTTGCCAAATGTATAAATAGACATTTATGATACCAAATACCTACGACTACAGTGAATTAAAAAAACAGTGAAGGTGATACCAGTATTAAACGTCATAGAAGGATGAAGTGATTCATCTGCATCATACCCCAGATCAAAGGAATGATTAAGGAGGGAGGGAATCCTATTATGAGAAGAATCTGAGAGGGGAAACCTACCAGGTGTTTCATTGCAGTAGATTTGGAGGAGTATGTATCCAGATTTGCAAGGTGACGATGCTATGGTATTACAGTAAGAATTGAGGGGATTTAGTTAGTTCAAACAAATTTGGAAAGAACATTGCCAAAAGAATCTCAAGGACCTTTTGCTCAATTACATCATTTAGAGAAAGTTTTGTTTCTTTTTTTCTGCCTTTCAATTTTTAAGGATGGATATACTGTAACTTGTGTGCAGTGTTTCGTGAGCAATGATTGTGCCTTTAATCCTACCATCACTGAAAGGATTGTTTCAATTAGCCAACAGGATTTAGGGTTTGTAAAGTTGCAGATCAAGACTGTTTGAAAGAAAGCAACTGTAAGGGCTCTGACTGGCCTAACCAGCTGTTTCATGAATAAAAATCAATTTAAAATGCTGATTATTTCTAATATCTTGGGGAATGTATTAGAGCAATACTAAGACCAGTAGATCTCCACAGCAGATGTGATAAGGCAATTGAGGGACAGCGCATACCTTATTTAAGTGCAGGTACAACACTGCACTCAATAAGTTGCAGTCCAACAATACGAGTACTTTTAAAATTTAACATTCTTTGTTTCTGAATGACTTACTTGCTACTAATTTTAGGTTCTTTGCCACATTCAATGGTGAATGTAGATATGTTTAAGAATTACTAATGAGATAGGATTTTAATTTTTCTTTCTTGAAAATCCTTGATAAATTCAAATTCTGGAATAAGATATAAAAGTTTTGACAGATTGAGAAACAAAAACCAAGATGAATTTTAAGAGGATAAGTATCAATTTCAAATTGGCACTGCTATCTTTGAATAGGCTGACCAGAACAGTGGGCTAGTTTCTGTATATTTCATCAGACTGTTGATGTTCTTTTTAAATAAGGTCATCAAAATTTTCTTGCTGACAAGTTAGTGATAAAAGATGATGAATTTACAAAACACTCTAACATGCCTTTCTTTTAGCCCAAAAGGGATTTACTGCAGTGTCATATAACTAATAACTGTCAGCTGCAATTCTTTTGGCAGCCATCTCACTTTTAGATCAAAAGTTAATCTGGAGGTTTTATGTACAAAACTATGAGCTGAATATTTCTGTGTAATACTGAAGAAGTGTTGCTATCAATGCAACACTTCTTTCAAAGATGGGACAAGCCTTTTCGGCTCTTGATTAAAGGACATAATTGAGTATGTGACACTCCGCAGATTACAGATGGTATACTTGTAGGCTCCCTGTGCTTATTGGCTGTTGCATGGTCATAAGGATCTTCTGTCTGGTGGGAACACGATATGTCTGTATACCTTTAACTACCTCCACAGTCTTCCCCCACCACCCTGTCGAGCTACAGCCAGGTTGGGTTGAGCTGAGCAGACTTACTCACTCACTGAGTCAGTAAGGCTGGTTGTTGGCTGTTCTTCCCGTGCCTGTCTTCTGTCCCATCTCAGCCGTTTCTGTAATCCTCTACCACACATTGGCTTTTATTCATTTCTGACATGTGAGCAGTTTGGGTGATGGTCAGTTCTCAGGAACTGAGCCCTAGTCGCAACCGAGTGATTGCATTTTGAATAGCAGTGGAAATATCTTTGGTGTATTGGCTAAAATCTTTCCATCAATGAACTTAACCAAAACTAATTATCAGTATTTATCATTGGAGGAAGCTCACTTTGTGCATACTAGCTCCTGTATTTCCAACATTAAAACAGTGACAATACATTAGAAATGTTTACTTTCACTTGCTAATCTAGTAAAAGTAATGAAAATCCTTTTGAAACATTTCATTCAAAAATAATTAAATTTGGATTTATTGTACTTGTTCTCTGGTCAGTGTGGACACCTTATGAGCTATTTAAGAGAGAGAAGTAATAGAAGCCTCTATAAAGGCATGTTTTTTTCCCTTATAATGGAACTCGGCATGGTAGCATTGGCAAAAGCTCAGTGGTTGCATGGGTCATTAAACTATATGGAGCAATCTTCTAGAATGCTGTTGTACACCAATGCATTGTTTGTGTTATGAATAACTCCCTTCTTGGATATTGTTTTCATCTGTACTATTTCCCATACCTCCCCCACCTTTCCCATTTCTGAAGTGACTCCACTGGCACAAATTGATTTACATTTAGAAAACTTCTAGACAGCACTACAGAACTGTCTATACTGTTGCACTAACTGCCAGTACTGTATAAACTGTTATTTTTAGATTTTTTTATTTTTTAGTTTGCATTCAGCCTGGATTTTTTCCTGCTTTTATTAGTGTTCATCAAGATTGGTTGACTTGTCATTAAACTTCTCATCTTGTATAGTGTGTAGTCAAAGTAAATTTATTATCAAAGTATGTATATGTCACCTTTTACAACCCTGAGATTCATTTTCTTGTAGGCATTTACAGGAAAATAAAGATATAAAATTTATGGAACTCTTTGTAAACAAAGACTGACAAAAAAATGCACAAAAGAAGACAATTTGTGCAAATAAAGAACAAATAAATAATACAGAGAACATGAGTTGTAGAGTCCTTGACAGTAAGCCTGAAGGTTGTGGAACCCTGGAACCCATTGGGGATGCACTACATCAATTAAACAACTAATTCATCCACTGATGTGATATATCCATCCACTGATTCATACAGCTCTACAGCTTTTCTGTTATTTGCAATCAACAAATTGCTTATTTTAGAGGAATGTTGCAGAGCTAATGCCACTTGTTAGCCAAATCTTAAAAGTGTATCTTTTAAAGAGGTAGATGATTTTGTTATTCCCTCTCAAACTTTAATCAACCATGGACTGTAGCTGTAATGAGTCTGCTTTGCTATCTGCCAGAAAATGGGTTTAACACTGAAATTGATCCCATCAGTTAAGGTTGTTAGCTGCTTGGCTAACTTCTGGAAACTCCACAAAATGCTTGCTGGATGCCACAAACCGTGGAGCAGAGACTGGACAGTTGAAGCAAAGTATTGATTTTTCTGAAGTTCAGGTTGAAATTTATTGTCATCTGACTGGACATATATACAACCAAATGAAACAACATTCCTCCAGACCACGGTGTACCCACAAAACATATATCAAACACAGCACATAAACCAAAATATTATCACAAATAAGTTAACAAACTACAATTCAGGCTGTTGTTCTTGCACCATTTGACAAGCCTCTCTACTACTACTCTGGATGCCAAATCATCATTGTTGCTGATGAGCAAATGGTTGGTTTGCAGGTGCAGCAGGCTATCAAGAAGGCAAATGGAATGTTGATCTTCATTGCTAGAGTCATTGATTTTAAGAGCAGGGTGGTAATGCAACTGTACAGGGTACTGGTGTGGCCGCACCTCAATAGGTTTCAATATGTACATTTAATGTCAGAGAAATGTATACAATATACATCCTGAAATTCTTTTTCTTTGCAAATATCCATGAAAACAGGAGTGCCCCAAAGAATGAATGACAGTTAAATGTTAGAACTCCAAAGTCCCCCGGCTCCCCCTCCCACGCATAAGCAATGACCTCCCCCCCAACACCCAACCAGCAAAAAAGCATCAGCACCCTCCACCAAGCACTCAAGCATGCAGCAAAACATCAATAAAGACACATACTTGCAGTACCCCAAAGACGACTCATTCACCCAGTATTCGACATCACAGGCTCTCTCTCACCCTAATAAGAGAAAAAGAGATATCTCCATTTCACAGCAAGAGGAGAGAAAAAAAAAACAACTCGCTGATTTATGGTGTTAAAAGTCTGTTGCGTCACTTTTTCTGAGCTCTGTGCCCCAAAGAACTCGGGTCTCTGGGCACACAGCCAGCAGCCAGCTGGCTGCTTACGATCTTCCGTCTCCCACAATGCATCAGATGGCAGCACTGGCCTCGAGTCTGCCGGCCTCCAGAGTCATGAAGATCCAGCACCCCAAAGGCACGCTCGTCTTCCAGGCCGCATCCTTAGCATATCGAAAAGCAGCCAGTCGTAAGACCCAGAGAGTGGATCCCATTTCCGCAAAGAAGCAAAGTCAGTGTGTAACTCCAGGTCAGGGTCTTCAAAAGAACCTTGAAAAGGAAAAAAAAAAGAGAAATCAAAGCTAGAAATAGAGCTGTTTCTGAAGATGCAAGCGAAGGAGCCGCTTTTAGCTGCCACGTCCTCTGAAGCTCAGCTGGAGTACTGTGTGCAGTTCTGGTCTCCTTTCTTTGCTTTGGAGACGGTGACGAGGAGGTTCACCAGGTGATGAGGGGGTTAGACTATGAGGAGAGATTGAGTTGCCTGGGACTGTACTCGCTGGAATTCAGAAGAATGAGAGGCGATCTTATAGAAACATATAAAATTATGAAAGGGATAGATAAGATAGAGGCAAGAAAGTTGTTTCCACTGGTAGGTGAGACTAGAACTAGATGACATAGCCTGAAGGTTCAGGGGAGTAGATTTAGGACAGAGATGAGGAGGGACTGCTTTTCCCAGAGCGTGCTGAACCTGTGGAATTCTCTGCCCAATGAAGCAGTGGAGGTTACCTCAGCAAATGCATTTAAGACCAAGTTTGGATAGATTTTTGCATGGTAGGGGAATTGAGGGTTATGGGGAAAAGGCAGGTAGGTGGAGATGAGTCTATGGCCAGATCAGCCATGATCTTACTGAATGGTGGAACGGGCTCAGCAGGCCAGATGGCGGACTCCTGCTCCTATTTTTTTATGTTCTTATGAGGCCAACCACTGGAATATCATCAATGAACTTGCTGATGTGGTTTGAGGTGAATCTGGCAATGGAGTCATGAGTCAGTAGTGTGAACTGAGCACGTAGCCCTGGGAGGCACCGATGCTCATTGTGATGAAGCTTGAGATATTCCGGCCAGGTTTTATTGATTGGGGTCTTTCTGTTTAGAAAGTCCAAGATCCAGTTACAGAGAGGGGTGTTGAGTCCCATTGAGGACAGTTTAACACCATTACGCACCGAGCTGAATTTGATGAACAACATCCTTGTGTATGAGGCTTTATTTTCTAGGTGGGACAGGACAGAGTGGGGGCCAAGCCTATAGCATCATCCGTGGACCAGGACAGGAGAACAGTGTAAGACATCAATAAATTACTATACGTTAAATAAGAAATACGATCAAAAGTGCAAAAGAGGAATAATGAGGTTGTGTTCATGGACCATTCAGAAATCATCAGATTTCTGAACAGTAACTCAAAGTTCAAAATAAAATTTATCATCAGAGTACATACATGTCACCACATGCAATCCTGAAATGCTTTTTCCTGCAGGCATAATTAGCAAATCTATAAAACAGTAACTGTAAACAGGATCAACAACAAACTGTGCAAATACAAATATAAATAAATAGCAATAAATAATAAGAGCATGAAATAACAAGATAAAGAGTCCTTAAAGTGAGACCATTGGTCATGGGAACACCAGAAACAGAGTAAGTGTAGTTCAGAATCAGGGTTATTATCACCGGCAAGTGTTGTGAAATTTGTTAACTTAGCAGCAACAGTTCAATGCAATACATAATATAGAATGAATGAATAATTAAATAAATAACAGTATATGTGTATTGAATAGATTAAAAATCGTGCAAAAACAAATAATATATATTTTAAAAGTGAGCTTGTGCTCATAGGCTCAATGTCGATTTAGTAATCGGATGGCAGAGGGGAAGAAGCTGTTCCTGAATCACTGAGTGTGTGGCTCCAGGCTTCTGTACCTTCCTACCTGATGGTAATAGTGAGAAAAGGGCACGTGCTGGAGGTCCTTAGTAATGGACGCTGCCTTTCTGAGATACCGCTCCCTGAAGATGTCCTGGGTACTTAGTCGGCTCCATCTTGGGTACCAGCTTACAAAATTTATGACCCTCTGCAGCTTCTTTTGGTCCTGTACAGTAGTTCCCCCATACCAGACAGTGATGCAGCCTGTCAGAATGGTACATCGATAGAAGTTTTTGAGTGTTTTTGTTGACATACCAAAACTCTTCAGACTCCTAATGACATATAGTCACCGTCTTGACTTCTTTAGAGCTGCATCAATATGTTGGGACCAGGTTAGATCCTCAGAGATCTTGACACCCAGAAATTTGAAACTGTTCACTCCCTCCACTTCTGATCCCTCTATGAGGATTGGTATGTGTTCCTTTGTCTTACCCTTCCTGAAGTCCACAATCAGCTCTTTCGTTTTACTGATGTTGAGTGCCAGGTTGTTGCTGCGGCACCACTCCACTAGTTGGCATATTTCATTCCTGTACGCCCTCTCATCACCACCTGAAATTCTACCAACAATGGTTGTATCATCAGCAAATTTATAGATGGTATTTGAGCTGTGCCTAGCCACACAGTCATGGGTATAGAGAGAGTAGAACAGTGGGCTAAGCACATACCCCTGAGGTGCACCAGTGTTGATTGTCAGCGAGGAGGAGTTATTATCACCAATCCACACAGATTGTGGTCGTCTGGTTAGGAAGTCGAGGATCCAATTGCAGAGGGAGCGGGAGGTACAGAGGCCCAGGTTCTGTAACTTCTCAATCAGGATTGTGGGAACAATGGTGTTAAATGCTGAACAGCATAGTCGATGAACAGCATCCTGTGTTTGTTTTATCCATTTGGTCTAAGGCCGTGTGGAGAGCCATTGAGATTGTGTCTGCCGTTGACCTACTGTGGTGATAGGCAAATTGCAGTGGGTCCAGGTCCTTGCTGAGGCAGGAGTTCAGTCTAGTCATGACCAAGCTCTCAAAGCTTTTCATCACTGTAGATGTGAGTGCTACTGGGTGATAGTCATCCAGGCAGCTCACATTATTCGCCTTTTAACCCCTTTTGTTCAAGAGTCTGATAGATGAGGGGTAGTAACTGTTCTTGAACCTGGTGGTGTGAGTCCTGAGGCACTTGTACCTTCTACCTGATGGCAGCAGTGAGAAAAGAGCATGGCCTGGGTGGTGACAATTTTTGATGATGGATGCTGCTTTTCTACAGCAATGTTTCATATAGATATGCTCAATGGAAGAGAGGGCTTTACCTGTGATGTATTGGGCCGAATCCACTACCTTTTGTAAAAGTTATCAGTTAAAACCAAATAAAATCAATCATTGATTTAATAATGTTTTTTCAGGTTGGTATAGATTTTAGAATACTTCCATATTATTAAGGAGTTGCTAGAGAGAGTATAGTCAGGGTATACAGTGATGATTCCATCAGTTGGGATATTATGGTCATGAAAATGGTGGGCAAATTAACATGGTAGATCTGTGACAGGGATCAGGATCAGAATCGGGGACTATAAATATAAGATGGTCATTAATAAATCCAAATAGGATTTTGGGAATAGCTTCTCTACCTGGAAAATGATCATATAGGTAAGTGTACTGCAAGAAGGAACAGATGAGTTTAATAACTTAAATACATTTATGGAAAGCTAATTAAGTATGTGACAATTATAAGAACAAATGATTATGTGATTAGCTAAGATGAAAATTTGTTGTAAGAGGTTTTTTATGGAAAATAAACAGTGATGTGGCCCAATTCTGTGTTACAGAGTATGTATTTTTTAATATATCATGGGGAGAGAATTGGGAAGATTGTATCTTGTACAGAACAGAGTATTAAATGTTATATAAAAACATCTGTTTTTCTTTACTTCTGAGATATGGATATTAATTTTAAAGTTTGCATATGATTCATCTTCCTTTACTTAACAAGACAAATGTTGTAGCTAAGTTAGGTTTGTTAATGCAGTACATATGGAAAGAATTTATTATAGATCAATAGTTTATGTCTTTGCATTTATAATTTCATTTAAAATATTTTATATAGCTTCTCTTCTTCTTGTCCCCATCTTCATATCCAGGATACTTATGCATACACTTGGAAAAAGATGAATTACTGGGAACTACTCTTATTGTCACCTGGATCCCAAACACTCGTATCCAACGACAAGATGAGGAGGCTTTAAGGTATATCACTCCTGAGAGTTCTCCAGTACGAAAAGTACATCGTAGGAGATGCCGGCATGCACGTTCCACTGTTGTGCACCAACCTCAAAACAATATAACACAAAAACAAGCTTCGACTTCGCCAGAGGATGATGAGATTATAACTGTGTCACAGAACATAACTAACTCCATGTACATTGGTTCACCAGAGACACAGCAGAATGAATCACAGCATTCCCTCAGTTTGCACAGCACTCATGGACCATTGCTGCAAGTTCACAATGATTCGGAAAATACTTCAGAAATTGCTTCATCATTAACTTGCCGTGATGACCGAAAAGATCTGGAGGTTCCAGCACAATATCAGGATGAGGCTAATAATAAGTGGGAACAAGAACAGCATGAGGCAACGTATGATCTTACTGCCGATGATGTCAGCAGGGACAGCGTGATTGGGTCGGACTCTGACTCTTTCTCCTCTCCATTATGCCTCTCTCCAATTGCTGACCCATTGGCAGAGAGTAACAGATCTGTGTTTCTTGATGCAGAAAGCAGGTACTGTCACCAGGAATATCAAGTAACATTATTATAACAGCTTTAAATATCTTACTGAAGATTTTGTCTCAAGAAATAATGTCAAAGACATATTTCTTGATTCCAAAACAACTGAACTTACTTTTGGTCTATCTACTAGATGACACATGATTGAAGCAGGGCACAACATCATATATAATAAGTAAAAAGGATTGTATAAAGTGGAATAAAATCACAGTATTATTTCTGAAAGATATAATCAGATGAGAAGATTAAGGAATAGCAGCATATTTGGGGAAAACCAGGAAACTTAACAGTTAGGCCTTTGGATTGGTGCTTATAAGCAGAGAGAATATAAAGAAAATGGTTACACACAACTTTGCTTTGGGGTGAAAACATTTTGCTGAAAGCCAGCTATCGTTGGCTACCTTCCATTTCTTACCTACTTGCTGCCCCTCAATGTCAATTTCAATTTCACATGTTTGCTAAAACTACTCAGCTCTACCTTGACTAAACCTTTCGGTTCAGTTCAGTTGTGACACTAATTTTCCTATATCCAGTCTTGGAAGAGATATAATTTAAGGGTACATGGACTGGGAGAATCGTAAGACATTACAGGAATGGGTAGAAATGGAAAATTGGTGGCCAAGTGGACCATACAAAGGATAATCCATGATCTTAGCTGAATGCCATAGAAGGCTGTAGGGATCATAGGGTCAGCTATTCTTAGAACACAAGAGTGAAAGCAGGAGTAGACCTTCTGGCCTGTCAGGCTTACTCCACCATTTAATAAGATCATGACTGATATTTCACCTTGGCACCACCTTCTATCATCAACCCAGATCTCTTTAAATCCCTTGAATCTGAAATCTATTGACCTTTGTCTTAAGTATACTTTGCAGTTACTCTGAAGTTACACACAAGCTGAACAGTCTACTTGGTCTTGAGCTGAGATTGCAGCCCCATTTCCACTCTGTTATCAGGTCTCTTGATAGTGTCTATTTCGTAATGTTTACACCCTGTTCAATCCTCTTCAAGCAGAAGTACCATTGTTATTTGTTCTCAAACCCCCCTTACCAGTCCGCTGTGCTTCAGCCCGTATACACTGGACCTAATCATAAACTTACTGCTGTGCAGTTAAATGGCAAATGGGAATAGGAAGCTGCAAGAACTCCTGCATCCTCAGTGATGACGGGGCAAAGCATGTGAGTGCCAAAATGAAGCTGAAGCATTTTTGGCCACGTTGACCCAGAAGTGATCAGCAGACGATCCCACTGTTACAGAAGCCAGTCTTTGGCCAGGTTTGATTTATTGCATGCTGAGAGTACCTGAAACTGCAAAAGCCATAGGACCAGGTAACATTCTAGCTGCAGTACTGGAGGCCCTTGTTCCAGAACTAGGTGTGCCTCTATTGAAGCTGTTCCAGTACAGCAACAACACCTGCATTTACCCAACAATATGAAAACATTCCCCATGTACATCATGTTCACAAATAGTCATAGTCATACTTTATTGATCCCAAGGGAAATTGGTTTTCGTTACAGTTGCACCATTAATAATAAATAGTAATAGAACCATAAATAGTTAAATAATAATATGTAAGTTATGCCAGTAAATTATGAAATAAGTCCAGGACCAGCCTATCGGCTCAGGGTGTCTGACCCTCCAAGGGAGGAGTTGTAAAGTTTGATGGCCACAGGCAGGAATGACTTCCTATGACGCTCTGTGTTGCATCTCGGAGGAATGAGTCTCTGGCTGAATGTACTCCTGTGCCCACCCAGTACATTATGTAGTGGATGGGAGGCATTGACCAAGATGGCATGCAACTTAGACAGCATCCTCTTTTCAGACACCACCGTGAGAGAGTCCAGTTCCATCCCCACAACATCACTGGCCTTACGAATGAGTTTGTTGATTCTGTTGGTGTCTGCTACCCTCAGCCTGCTGCCCCAGCACACAACAGCAAACATGATAGCACTGGCCACCACAGACTCGTAAAGAGTAATTACTTCCAAAGTAATCTTCTCTCAGTCATCAGCTGATGATGGAATACCTGCTTGTTAATACCTAGCGTAGGTTTTGCCAGGACCGCTTGGCTCCAGAACTCATCTCAGCCTTGGTTCAAATGTGGATCAAAGTGTTGCATTCCTAGAATAAATGTGAGAGAGACCAGCCATCTCTCTAGGACAGAATTTGATTGTATATTACATCAAGATTCCCTGATAAAACTCAAGTGAGATTGTATCAAGGCGCAACCCTTGAATGGGAGGTCACTCTCACACAATGGAAAATGGTTGTGGTTGCTGCTAGTAATTATCCCAGAATCAATACATTAGGGATGGAATTCTTCAGGGCTACAGACTCAATGTGTTCAACTACTTCATCAACGATCTTCCTTCCATTACAAGGCCAGAGGTACAGGTGCTCACTGATGATTGTGCAATGTTCAATTCTATTCAAGCCTCCTTAACAAATGAAACAATCTACTACTATATATAGCAAAATCCACAAAGCATTCAGGGATGGGCTGCTAAATGACAGGCAAAATAGACTCCACAAAGTACAGTGCATGAACAAGCCCTTTGTTTAATACAGCTCCAAGGTTCCTGGGACACCAGGATTGATTCTAACTTTGGGTCAGTCTGTGTGAAATTTGTACTTACTCCTCAGGACGAATTTTTTTTCTGGTTGCCCTCCTACATCTCAATGTGCTGGTAGACTAATTGGTGAATGTAAATTGATCCCTGGTGCAATTAATTGGCAAAAGGAAAATCAGAAGGGGAAATTGCTGAGCATTTTGAGAGTGAATAAATTGCCAAGCTGCAGAGGGGAATTAGACTGATGCTCTGCTTGACCTGGCATGGACTTCGTAGGCTAAATGGTCCTGTAGTAAGTAAGTGATTATCAACAGATGGAGGTAAATAAAAATCCTTGACCGTGGAATGATTGCTGGTGCCAGAGGGGGTGGTTTGAGTATCTCAGAAACTGCTATCTCCTGGGATTTTCACACTTGACAGTCTCTAGAGTTTATACAAATGGTGTGAGACACAAATAAACATCCAGTGATTGGCTGTTTTGTGGATGAAAATGCCTTGTTAATGAGAGAGATCAGAGAAGAATGGCTAGACTGGTTCAAACTGACAAGACGGTGACAGTAACTCAAATAACCAAGAATTACAACAGTGGTGTGCTGAAAAGCATCTCAAAGTACAACACATCAAACCTTGAAGTGGATGGGCTACAGCAGAAGACCATGAACATCCACTCAGCGGCCATTTTATTAGGTATAGAAGGTACCTAATAAAGTGGCCACTTGGTGTTTATTCAAGTATCTTTTTTCACTGGAAGCTTACAAAGCTTCCCAAGGTATCAAGAGAGAACTACTGAGGAAACTCCTCTGCTGTATGATTCCATCTGTTTATTAACAAGCTATTATGGGTTTTCTCATCACATGTGAAGGAAACTGTTATGTTGCACAACATACCCTTACTATTATTGAATTACCCTAAGGCAAAATTCTGGTGACAAAGCTTCCAATCTCAGATTGTGACTTTACAATGATAAGCTGACAAGGCAATGTTGAAATTAGTGTACATCTGGTTTCTGCAAATTTGTTTACAATAATTTAAACAATGGATACTGCTCTGAATATAGGAGGGAAATACCTTTTATATCTATATTATGTGATTGCCTAATGGTTGACAATTACTGAATTATAGTTTGAGAACTCTTAATCTTTCAGTTTCTCCTCCTTCCTATTCCCCCTTCCAAGTTATCTAGTAACCAATATGCACAAATTTTTTCTAGAGTGACTTTGCTTGATTTTGTACTTGGCTTGTAAGAGCTATGTGTTGGGGGGGGCAGGGAGGAGAAAAAAGCCTTTTGTATAATATCCTGTAACTTCCATTCTGTATCTTTTACTTGTGATGACTCATGATCAGGAACTAGGCATGTGGCATTGTGTCGGTGAGCCAGTGTTGCAGTAAAATACAAAAAGTCGCAAGTTATCTGAAAATCAGCATATGTTTTTTACAGTAACCCATACTCTTGCTGATATTCTTTCATTTCATTGAATACTCATCCACACACTAGCCATATTTATACTAATTGAATATATACAGTATCCAGTCATGAATGAATACCATGAAATATTAAGCTGCTCATGCTCACTGCAGTCATGCATGGTAAACACTAACTTCTGTCGTACTCCATTCTCAGTTTACTGTTGTATCAGTTTAATGTCCTTGGCAAAGCTTTGCATGCATAAATGTCTAGAACAAGCCTGCCCACATGGGCAAAAGAAAAAGTGCTTAACACTGGTTCTAAACAGCACCCAATGTTCAGAAATAAACATTCAAAAGCTATTTAAAGAAAATTAATTAAACTCTTTCAATTTCTTAGGATCTACTGTTTATTAACATTTGACTCAAAGTACTTTTTAAAATTGTAAAATGCTTAATATTTTTACCTGGTTGGCAAACATTATTTCCCATTGAAATGAATGGATTCATTGTTCCTGTGTCAGTTCTAGTACTTAGTCCTAAGGAATTGTAATGGGTTTTCAGAAGATCACACTTGAGCAACTCAGTGTTTTTTTTTAGGATTTGATTTGTGCCAAATGCAATCACTGCACCTTTTTTAGGTTAGAAATCTAGCTCCTATTAATACAAGGAATGTCATGATGAGTCCATGTTACTAAAATAGGTGGTGGTGTGGATGTTGAAGTTTAATTAAAACTTACAGAGAGCTTTTGATCAGCTAGATGTAGGCCGAGGATTGGCAAGTGGATTTCAATTCAGATAAATGTGAGGTATTGCATTTTGTGAAGTTAGACCAGGGTGGGACTTACACAGTGAATGGTAGGGCCCTTGGGACAGGGGAACAGAGGGTACCTTCATCAGTCAGGACATTGAATATAGGAGTTGCGAAGTTATGCTGCAGTTAAATAAGATATTGGTGAGGAGTATTGTGTACAGTTTTGGTTACCTTGTTATAGGAAAGATTTTATTAAACTTGAAAGAATATAGAAAAGATTTCCCAGATATTCCCTGGACCTTGGAGCCTGAGTTACATTGGGAGACGACATAGACTAGCACTTTATCCCCTGGAAGATTGAGGTACATAAGTTCATGAAGGGCATAGACAAGGTGAAGGCACATAGTCTTGTTCCCACGGTGAGGGTGCTGAAAACAAGAGGGCATATGTTTAAAATCAGAGCTGAGAAATTTCAAGGGCCATCATGGGCAACTTTTTCATGTAAAGGGTGGTGTGAGTTTGTACTGAGCTACTAGAAACCGTGGTTGAGCACGTTGGCAACATTTAAAAACCATCTAGATAGTACATGGATAGGAGAGATTTAGAGGGCTATGAGCCAAACACAGGCAGATGGGACTAGCATGCTGGGCAACACAATCAGCATGGACATGCTGAGCTAAAGAATCTGTTTCAATGCTGTTTGACTCTATGACTCCTGTGTTAGAGCAGTCATGAAATGGCTGATGAAGAACAGCCAGTGAACTCCTGATGCCAGAGTTTGTAGGGGAATTACAAACTCTGGCATTTAGAGCAAGAAAATTGCCACTCTGAAATTCCAAGGTTTCTCAAAGTTCTAGTCCAATGAGAAAAGCTATGCAGATGCCCAAATATGTGAATCTTTCCTGCAGGAAGCTCAATTGCTGATCTCTTCTCTTCATTAGTGACCATATCAATGTAAGGAACTTAACGCATGATTTGCAGCAATGAGAAATTGCAGCAGCAGTCTTAAATTCTGTTTGCAAATTCTTTGACTTTATTTTCTTTACTAATTTTAAGGTAACCTATTGGAGCTTTGGGAGGGTGGTGGTGGGTGTTGGAGAGGCGGTTCACGTATTTATTATTATTCATTTTCTTTGCACCATATTTTAATAAACTTACTGATGTGTTGCACTGGAATGTTTTAGTGTGGAATATGAATGTTGGGTGTAACCTCTGATTCTACAATTCTACTTATAAACATGTCTTCAGATCAAACATAATTTTGTTTTGGTAGGGAAAAATATTTTTGAGTGCATGTTCCTATAGGTTTTGGAGGTTTCATCTGTTTTAAGCTGCAAATTATTAATAACTTGGTAAAGAGTTTTTACTAAATAGGACTGCTGCACCCATCATTGAAAGGAGTGATATTCATTTGAACCTGAGGAATGATGCTAGTCATCTAATAATACTCCATCTGTTTTGTTGAGATATAATATCTTTCAATGTACTCACTCTGGATGATTGAGATCTTCTTGGATTATTTTTTAATAAGGTTTGACCATAATAAGAATAACTGTTGAAATTATTAATTTTAATTAGTAGTATATAGATTACTGATAGCTAACTTGACTATTAGTTAAAATGCTTTGCATAAAGTAATTTTTGAATAGTAAATTTACAATAATTATTTTGCCTGTTGCTGTTTCTCAACTAAACGCTCTGCAATTTTACTGAAGAAAATATTCTTTAATAATCACTTTTTCCTCTTTTTCCTCATTATACAGAGAGATGTGCGAAGAACATATGGCTCATTTGGCGAGCTCCATCTCAGACCACTCCTCTGATGCAGGGTACACTTTGCAGTTTTCTGAGAATTGCACACAACCGCATAACACAAAATGGGAAGAGCAGCAGAAGGTGTTGGCACTTGAGCAACTCTATGGTGTTTTTAGAGTTGATTTGAGCCAAATGCGATCACTGCGCCTTTTTTTCAGGTTAGAAATCTAGCTCCCATTAATATAAGGAATTTCTCCATTTATTATTTTTTTCTCTCTTTTTCTCCCATATGAATATTTCATCTCTAAAGAGAAGCTCAAAACAGTTTAACCAAAAGATGCTCTCTATAATCCTGTTTGGATTGTTACCTGGAATAACTCCAACATGCTCTGTGGGCCTAATTGGCAGTTCTGATAAGGAAGATACTACTGCCTGTGCTGCATGAAGGTGTGGTAAAGCCTGCATTTTGAAACCTATTGTAATGTATGTGTTATCATGTCATTAATAGATGCTGCTTGCTTAATCCTTCAGCTGTTGAAGTAGTACTGGGAGAATTGTTATGTTTGTTCCTTCATGTTAAATTGATCCAGAACTCATGCTGGCAGTTGATTCTTAATTCTGCTTTTGGAATAGATTGTATTCTTGTCAGTATTTATATTTAGAGATGCTTCCTTGAGATTAACAATAATGATAAATAATGACTTGGAATTTATTTTTTTCCATTGGAATAGATGCACTATATATGATTAGCTTTGTTTTGGAAATGGACCGCATCAGGAACAAAGAGTATTGTTTACTAAATACATGAATAAAAATCATTATCTTTTACTTAATGATTTCCCCTTTGATTGAACTCATTATATATGGAACCCTGTGACAGAACTCTGAAGACTTCCTTGTACGTGGGACAGACTTACTGGGATAACAATAATATAATTATTTAATTATTGTTTCATTTATATTTGTTAATGTCTTTATTTCCTATCATAAAAGAGAATCAGAATCTGATGCAATATTTGATACAAATGAATAATAAGTAAATAATTTTCACATTCTAAATTTTTATGACTGCACTTTGGGATTCATCAATTTCTTCTCTTTTATGTTTTCTAAAAAGAAAGGATAATTGACCTTCACTGGGCCTATTTTGGCTAAACAACAATTAAAAACAGATAATAATAATCAAAAGCAGACAGAGGCTATTTTATAACAATTTGTAACAGATGAATAGAGCCTGTACTCATTAAGAAGGGCTTCACTAAAGTTAGTAAAGTAGTTAATATACTTTCAATTTCTCATCTCTTTGAAGACCCAAAACAATATTGAAATTCATACAATGATATACATTCTATTTAGCGGATAAATTCTGGGAGTTACCTGCCATTGAAAGTTAAGTTTTGCAGATACTACTTAGTAATTCATTACCACTTTAGAGTATTTTGTTGATGTATAAATTAAATCGGGCCATGTCCACATAGTTTACTACTTTTTGCCTAATGCATGAACTAAAAACAAATAATTTTGAGTTTGTGATGTCAGTGGAAATGAACCAACAGGATGCAGTTATTATCACTAAGGAGGCAGGATGAAGGGTGTCACCCAAACTTGAGTGATTCACTGGTAATCTTTAGTAGAAACAGTTTGCTCAGTTGGATACACTTATTTTCTACCATAACAAATTGAAATATCTTTGAGATGAAAATAATTAGAGTAATTGAAGTATTAATTCTTGTAATTATTTAATCATTTTAGGTGGAGTTAAATAAATCATTTAACCCAGAAATTGGGTATTGTAATACTAAAATATATATATTGATATGAATTTGACAATTGAATGATTTGGAAAAGGTTACTTTATGCAATTTTGATGTATTAAATGCCAGCTTGAGGAAATGTCAACTCTGGCTTTGAAGGAAAGCATTGATGTGTTTTTTTTAATTGCTTTCTTCCTTTATTCTTGTTTTGCTTACTTTGCATACCCCTTGTGACACTGGAATGCATTAACATCTAATTATAATGGTCTTTCTGCTGATGCACAAGATGATAAGAATATGAAAGTGGCCTTCTGATAACACCATAGTTCTATGGAATTACTGTCATGCTGTTTTATGAATTAATGCCATTCAGCACCTCGTGTTCTTTGTAGTTTTTAAAATGTACAAGTTCTGTATTTTCACAGTAAATAGTTTAGTTTATCTTTTCTGACCATGAGTGCTAAAAATAGTCTTCAGTTCCCCAAAGAACTTGCAGGAGTCCCAGTTATCTAGCAGCTTTGGCATTATGTTATTAGATGATGTATGTTTCCTGCTTCATGTTAAATTCATACTTTAGGTTCATTGTGATTGCAAGTGGTACTGCTTTCACTCTCTATTTTGGGGAATGGAAAAAGAAAGCATTTAAAATACAGCTTTTTATAGGAGAATTGAAAATCATAGTAAAATAGAGAATGAATAAGAAACAACCAAATACTTTATTCTAAAAATAAAGCATTTAATTATTCATTTAGTATAGTTACCATTTCAGTCTATGAGGGCTAAAAAAATCGCCAAAAAAAAGTGGATTCCTGAGATTTTATCTCCAACATAATACAAAAGTGACACCCATGTACGTTAATGAAACTGAAAGATCATATTTCATTTAAAGGAATATACTTAACTAAAATGCATAATGCTCCATTTCAAATATTTCAAAGTCTCTGCAAATATCATCAACACTTTGCTTTAAATGTTCAGTAATTGTAGGAAAATGCATTTAAATGCTTTTTCATTTTAAAATAGAAGTTTGGATTGCAACAGTCTCTGTAATTGCCTCTAGAGTGCAAATTTCATTTCTTCAAGTACATCATTAGTCTACTTGGTTTCATGTGACTGTGTTATAAAGAAAGTAAAGATTACATAGTATGCTTCTCAATCAATAAACACTTTCACTGCTCTGTCACTTTGTAGTTGGTACTTCAGAGTAGTTACCTATCTGAATACCGTAGAAGTAATGAAAGGAAAGGTTAGATTTCCTCTTAAGTATAGGAAGTACCTGAATAACAAGACACTTTTAATGGATTGCAAAAACATTTTCCTGTAAAAGTGTTTCTTGAATAGTACAGCATTTTGCTAAGCTACTTATAATCCATTTGACAAAAACTGCATGTCAAACATTCTTCTCGCCCCGTTCGAGCTTTTCTTTGTATTATGTGTGATTATCTGAATTCCTTATGCACGACATTGTAGCAGTGTTGCCGATTTGGTTTATATCTTTGCACATTCAAATTTATTTTGTTCTGTATGAGATAGTATATTGAATATTATGATGCATAAATAGTACATTTAAAAGCAGAAATACCTAGAAGCCTTCGGTCTTTAGGTTTTTGTAGATTGCACTTCTATAAAGTTTATAAGCCCAAATATTCATGTTCAGCTTTCACCACCAGCATTCAGTGATATGCTGCACATTTCCAAGTTATTATACCGTATTTTGTTTTTCCAATAAATACAGAATTTTGCTTTATATCATACAATGTATTCTGCCAGTAGGACATTGGTTATCCAGCATAGAATTATACTTGAAAATATTATTTTGTTCTTAATGGATCTAAAGGCAATTCCCCTCCATAAATTTCCATCTTGTAAATTGTGAAGTCCGACTAGCTTCCACATCAGGTTTTGACATCTCAGTCCATTCAAATGATCATCTCTTAACTTAAAGATGAATGCACACACGTAGCTGAAGAGAAATCTAATAGGGGGAGTTACAGAAACTACGTAATATTATGTATCTTAAATGTATTTTTCTTAGTGATGAAGCATGCACGTGCGGACAACTTGTCATCGCGAGCCGAGAAAGCCAGTACAAGATCTTCCACTTCCACCGTGGTGGACTTGATAAACTCAGTGAAGTTTTTCAACAATGGAAATATTGCACTGAGACTCATCAAAAGGACCAGGTACATTATTAAGTACAGCAGATTGAGTTTAGCACCATCCGAGACAGTCTGAGATAGTTTTGATACTTTTCCGGCTTCACAAGTTATTTACCATGTGTCACATTGTAATGTAAGAACGTGAAAATAGGTTCTAAACTAATTGTATTTAGATTACCATGATGCTTTCATAGTCAAGGATATTTTGCTATGGGAAAAAGTGCTTTTAAAGTTCCAAGAAAGGTTCTTTTATTTTCTTCTGTTTTAAATGTTTTTTTGATCTTTTAGAGATATTAGAAAGTCAGTTTTGTTAAGCTGAATTGCAGTACATTTTGGGATGCATGAGCATTTGGAAAAAATCAATTAGCAGTTTCTTTACAGCCAGTTTTTATACAAATTGGTAACAGACCATGATCAGTCAGTATATCTCTGGCAGTAATTGTTTTCAGAGCAGTTTGTCCTATACACAGTGACCCTTGTGAATGGACTGTGGGTGAAAAGGGGTCTGGTTTGTAAGGACAATGGGGATATTGTTGGCATTGAGATTCTTCCGAACTCAATTTCCCAACCCCCACTCATTGTCCATTTTGAAACTGGAATGTGAAAATATAAATTAAGTATATTTGTATTTGAGATACTTCCCAAGTCTCCTGTTCTGCAGATCATTCTTGAGACTCAGATATAGGTAATTAGATGTGAGTATTGACTTGCGATTTGCAACACAACAGAGAAAATTATAAAATTATCAATTCGTGAAAATGTTCAACTGGTCAGACGGCATCCATTGAGGGAGGTTAATAATCTTTTATCAGAACTTGGGAAAGTTAGAAATCTAGTATGTAGGAGCAGGTAGGGAATGCAGAGATATAGACTGTGTGCTAGCAAATTGGATTGGTTACTATTAGCATCATGCTTGGCACAGACACTATGGCCTATTCATTTGCTGTACAGTCTGTTTTCTAAATTTAGAGATTATTTTAATTTGTATTGTTACTAAAACCCTATGCACAATCCCATGCTTTTCACAGATTATTTTTTGATTAAATCATTTAATTTAACTTGGCTCATTTTAAAAAGGAAGATCTCCAAAGAGAAGATTCTTTTCAACATGAGCAGCAACAGCAAGGATCAATGCATAGGACAGATCATTATTTTAAATTCTGGGAATCTTTAAAATACTGACTTAATTTCCAACATATTGTGCACTTCTCCCTATTTTCATCATCCAGAGAAATGTAGTTACAGTGGGGGAGGATCATCAACCGGCAAGGGAGAAGCAAGAAGGAAATAATTTACTGGATGTTATTTTTTGCAGAAATAAGAGAGATACAATGCTCCTTCTGTTAAGAAAACCTCTGATTATTACTGAATGGAAATAAAAACTGAATAATGTGTTGGGCCCGTGTTTAAATGGTCTTTAACAGCCTGTGCTGTTAAAACTATTTGAAAACTGACTGCATCCATTCGACAAATTGATACTCATTTCTGATTTGAGAAGCTCTGTTATATTCACGTCTTTAATGCTCTCAAAATGTCCACGGGTCTGCAAGATAGTAATAGGATGCTTGAATTCTAATTAATTTCTTTTCAGCGCAGTTGGAATCCTAAACCTCTGCATCATTAGCATAAGTAACCACTAGATAGAATACAACTGCATTTAAGATCTGTCACTGGGGGCTCTGCTGCAGAGAGTCCTGAATAGGTCACAGCACAACTCAAACAGGCTCTACTTTCCTACACGGATGACATCAAACTGCATAGAATGCTTTACAGCCCAAAGACTACTTTTGGTTAACCTTTGAGTAGCATTCTTTTATACCCAGCCTCTGTGAAGTCCCTGTCAGAAAATATTGGAAATACTCAACAGGATTAAGCATATCAAGTGGTTAGAAAAAATATTCTAGATCCAGGCCAATGACATTTATTCAGAATTGGTAATAGTAACAAATATAACAATTGGAAATAATTAAGAAGATATGTAGCTCGGGTGGTTGATGGCTGGGTTGAGTTGTTCTCCAATCTTGGCAATTTACTTGCAAACATTTCATCACCATGCGAAGAGACATCGTCAGGTCGCTGTTGATTGTGATGTGTGCTGTGAATGCTTGGCCTTGATATAATTTTCCATTCAACTGATTCGATGTCATTTTGGAAACTCAATTGTGTTGTGGGGAAGAAATCTGGATCACTGATTGCCTGTGTGGTGAACTTTGTGTGTTGTGGTCAGGAATTTTGCCTGCATTAGCTCATAAATGGGATGGAGATCAGCAGTTCAAATGACATCGAATCAGCTGATTGAAGAGTATATGAGAGTATATAAAGGACACACCACAATCAACAGCGCACTGGCTGTATCTCCTTGCATGGTGACAAAATGTTTGCAATTAAATTGCCGAGAGCAGAGAACAACTCAACCCAAGTATACTGCAACAGTATTTAAGTGCTGCAGAGGAAGGGAAGGGGAGCAAAAGAGGGAAAGATCTGATGGTGGAAGACAGCGTAGATGCCTGGCAAAAGGATAACATTGGTGGGGAAAAGACAATGGCAATGAGACCAATAAAGAACATAAGTTCAGGGTGTGTAAATGGATAGAAAAGAATGATTATTAACTGTTGTCATTAAATAGTTACTACTTACAATTATTGACCGTGTTGTTTGCAAGCTGACATAATTGAAAAATCAGATCCTTTTTGCCCAGGCTCATGTTGGCACTGTTTGTAATGGTCTCGGTAACAAGACAGAAAGGTGCAGGTGAGATGGAGAGCTGAAGTGACAGATCACTCGAAAAATGGGGTTGTGTTTGTAGACTGAAGGGGATATTAAACAATGTGATCGCCCAAACTGTGCTTAGTCTCCCCATATGTTTTTGTGTACACTCCTGACTAAAGAGTATAATGACATTATTTCTGCCCACCTTCTTGTGAGGATTCTCATCCGTTTTCCTAATTTTCCTTTGTCATCTATTCTGACAAGATCATTTTTCTTACCGGTGCCTCTTAATTGAGGATTTTCTTCTACTGTGGTTTACTTTGAAGACATGCATGTAAATATTTGAGGGTATTTTAAAGTTAACTGCATCATTTTGTATGTGGACCCCAGTCAAACAGGACATTTCAGAGGAAATGGTTTTGGAATAAATGCTTGTTTAGTTTGGCTAAAATGCTTAGCCAAAAACTGGATTGTTTTCCTGATGCTGATAAATCCTAGAGTCATTTTCACATTTTTGTAAGTGTAGGAAAGAAAATTTGGCTTTTTAGTCCCAAACACTGAATGAACGTGTTAGGCTCTTCAGTCAGGTCGGTAGGATTCACATTCACTACACAAGTGACAATCAGAAAACTTAGATTTAAAATTAGAACTTGCAGATATGGTGAAACAAAATGGCTATCACTTTCAAGGGGGCAAAGAAATTGGCAGGGAAGGTAGAAAAAAAGAAGTTTAACAAATTGAGAAACTTTTTATTGTCCCTATTTGTTAGTGTTTTATAGGTTGAAATATATTTGTTGTGCTCATAGTCTGAATACAACATTCATACCAGAATAAGTTGAGGCATTTTATCAACACCAGGTCAAGGTATCTTGTTGACTTATCTATTCAAGAGTTTTCAAATTTTGCAGGAAATCCAGAATGTTTTCTTTAAAGAAAATGGAGTAAATATTGGAGCCAACAAATTCACCCATTAAATGTCAGTCCATATTGGCTTGTAGAAGGTGTACTTTTACACTGGAATTGATTAAAACAGTTTTTCTTTCCTTCCTTTCTCCACCTCTTTAAGCTGTTCTATCAAACAGCTTTAACAAACTGTGAAACCTCACCAAATGCTGATAACTAAGTTCACATTATTTAAGGCAGAGAGTTAGACTTGGGGCATCTTGGTTAGCTGTCTGATGCTATTGCTCTCTAATTTAATTTGCATTTTGCTAATTGATTTTAGGAGTGCAATCACTGAGTGTTAAAACACACCATATTAATTTAGTGTTTTGTGAAATCCCTTTGGCCTGAATTATAGCCTGGACCATCTGTGGCTTTATGGAGACCTATTTAAATACATTCTGTAAAAGTATTTCCCTATTCCATTCCAGTTAAATGTATTAATGTTTGGACATTATGCTTTTTGTTAATCATGTATTAATTTCTAATTTGCCAGATCATTTGCTATGGTAGCCATGTTTTTTTTTGTTTGGTTCGAAGTAGCTGAGTGTACTTTAGGTTGGCAAGAGTTTGCAAATGGTGAATTCTCACCATCTCAGCTGTGCAGTTTATAGCTGAGGCCAAGTAGAGCCCTGGCATTTACTAGCAGGAAGGAAATGTGGGAACACCACCATACGAGACATTTCTACGCATCTTTCTTTTTGAAAAATAGTGTGCAAATCAAGGCAACCTGCATCTTTTCAGTATCTTTTATGGTCAATTTGCTTGACCACTCCAGATTGCCAAAAAGCAGAATACAAGCAGATATCTTACACGTGGAACTCCAAGGGAGTACATGGAATTAGGGAGTCTGTGCTTTATATCAGTGACTGTCATAAAACTCAAGAAACAATGGAATGATCAGAGCATGGGTGGGTGCTAACTCTACCACTTTGCGCTGCAATCCGCAGGAATTAAAAATTAGTCTCCTAGATTATGCCGTGAACACTCCAGGAGATAAACTGTAAGATAATTAAATAAAAACTGATATATTTTCATTCTTTGAAATCTTTGATCAGCCAAAAATTTTGAGGAGTGAAAGGTCAATTGGAAGTAACGTGATGAATTCTCATGACCATCACTTACCATGACCAACCAGAGTAAACAACACAAAAGTATCTATCCCTTCATCAGTCAAAGCTCACAGTACATTGCTAAAACAAGAAAGGAAGTGTGCTTTCTTTTGATCTAAATTCTCAGCTCCTTAATGCCCTTCCTTGTCGTGATGCCATGATTTGCCTGGAGGGACCAAAAGGAGTGATTGCTAAAATACTCAGTTATTGCATATTGTAAAGGATATTTAATAGATGTTCATAACAGAGCTTATCAGTGTGAACTACATAGTTTGAATCCAGCAGACCAGGAAAGAAGTTAGTAAATTTGCTTGGCTGGTTGACTACCAAATGTACAACATGGAATTGATGATGCAAAAGTCAAACTAAGCTGATATGTTTCACAGATTTTTGATCTTTGAAGTGAAATTAACCTACTATTGAGAGCAAGGCTATCTTTGAGAATATTACATTGAAGGTTATATATAACTAAATCAGCTTGTTGATTTACCATTGACCTTATCTATTGGTGTTACCTTTAAGCCTTTAGGAGGGTAGAGAAAAAAGACACACTAATAGATAGTGAACCTTCGAAGGGTCTCGGCCTGAAACGTCGACTGCGCCTCTTCCTATAGATGCTGCTTGGCCTGCTGCATTCACCAGCAACTTTGATGTATGTTGCTTGAATTTCCAGCATCTGCAGAATTCCTGTTGTTTACACTAATAGATAGCAACTTTTGCACATAGTTGTGACAGATTTCACTGTGCACATCAATCCTTACCATGTGATTGTATGTGGGCATTAAGAATCAGCTGCTTTACTGGAATCAAATTTGTTTGAACTGGTTGAAATTAGTATTGACTTAAAATAATTACCTTCCCAAATAAGGAATAAAATTAATTCACTCACCATAGAATTTGAATTGGAGCTTCAGAATCCACTAGTCAGTAGACCAGCTAAGAGCAGCAGCTTCTAACCTGATTGAATTTGTTAATGAAAGTAATATTTCTGATTTGTGCATCTTACTCTTATAGAGTAGTTCTATTGCAGTTTTGTTTAGTGTTGCGCACTTGCGGGCTGCCCCCAGCACATCCTTGGGTTGCGTTGATTGACGCGAATGACACATTTCACTGTATGTTTCAATGCACATCTGATAAATAAATGAATCTAGATATGCTTGTTGCAGAATGAAAACATTTTTTACACCTGTATACTAAACTCATATCGCCTCCAGGTGTCTGATGTAAAGGCTTGTATGCAGTTCTCAATAAAGCGCCCAAACCTTCCGTCAACTGAAACTCATCCTGAGGAAAACATGTATAAACGGTTGGATGTCACTATTTGGCTGAACCACCTGAATGAAATTGGCCAGATGGAAGAGGAATACAAACTCCGCAAGGTTTGTGAAAAGCTTAATAATTAAGTTTACTCATTGGGAAACACCTTTGGGCTATTAACGATGTCCCTGAAGTGCCTGTGTGATTTTGTTGGGATATCAACAAAGAAGCTGGATATGACCATCTTATTTCACACAGGAAAGGAGGAGGGAAAAACCCAAGCTGCTTATTACTTTCATAGAAATCAATTCTGTGGAAACTTGGGCAGAGGCCAAGAGTTAATTTGAAAATGGATTGTAAAATGAGCTTAGACATCTCAACAAGGTGAATTCAATACTAATCACAAGAAAACAAAATACCTAGACAGTGTCAAATAGCTACTAGAAGTCCCTTAGAATGACATTTAGTGTTTTTCTGTACCTTTTGATTGATCTTTTGCCATTCCTTGTTCTATCCATGTTTGCTGGCTCTGCTCCTCCCCTCACCTTTTCCTTCCTCAATGGCACACTCCCTCCCGCTCTCCTTCTGCCTGCTCACTTCTGTCCCTGTTTCCTGCAGATTTTCTTCTGTCCTTGTTTTACCTGCCATGGGAAGAGCAAGGTATATACTGTAATCCAGGTGGCGAAGGGTAAAAATTCTGTCAAGTGAGAATGGGAAATCGAGGCTTACTGAGTTTGGACTTCCTGAGATGAGTCCCAGTGAGTTTACGGGGAGTGTGGGAAATGAAACCCCAGTGAGGTTAAAGGGGTTGCTTGTGATGGGTCCTGGTTAGTAAACGGTAAGAGAGCGGGACCCTAGCTTAACTTGTAACATTCACTGAAAACTAACTTACAGGTGTAACAGGTCCTTTCAAAGTCACATGGTATGTTAGCCATGGTTGTTGGAGTAGCTGACAATGAAGATCATATAGGGCCTATAGCGTGACTGGGAATATTCTGCATAAAAGCTTCTTCTTACCTTTTCTCATTTGTTTTCTGTACACCTGAAGTCCAGATCATTAATGTATGTTCAGAAAATGGCCCTAGCACTGACCCTACCTCCCTTGGAACTCCTCTGTGCTCTTCCCAGTAGTCTGACAAATAACTTTCCACTATTACTCTTATTTCCTATTGCAAAGTCATACTTTAATTTTGACGTCAGGCCTATTTGCTCACTTCAGATGTAACCTTACCTTTTGCAAATCCATATGAACTTCATTTTCCTCATCAACAATCTGTTTCTCTTTAGTTATTTAAAAAAATTATTTCCAGTTAGTTGGACACAATTTGCCGTTAACAAAACTGGCTGTCTCAAACTGAAGCCAGACTTGTCAAGTGACTGCTAATTCCTTCCCTGTTATGGTTCAAAAACTTTCCACGCAATTAAAGTTAAACTGACAGATCTGTAGTAGCTGAGTTTATCCCTGTATTTTTTTATATATAGGAGTGTAACATTTTCAATTTTCCAGACATGAAACATCACTACTGAATTTGGTATTCCGAAGATTACAATCAGGGCATCTGCACTTTCTTCCTTTCCTTAGAAATTTAGAGGGCATCCCATTTGGAAATATGGGATTCTTGAAATTTATTTTATTTGGCCTTTGTTAAAATACCTCATCTGGGCTGCTGATGAATGCATGAACATTGCAGCAAAATGATTATAATTTTTAATGCTAAAACTAAACAAGCAAATCACTTAGGGAATAATGGAGCAACCCATCAGTCTAACATGTTTAGCACATTGTGTCCATGATTTAGAAAAAAAAATTGAATCTGAGCCATGAGTTGTATTTCTTCAGGCAGCTAACTGCTGAACTTGGCTTCAACATTGGACACAGTACTGAATGAGGTGCCTTGTCAAAAGGAAGCATGAAAATTTGGCTGTGTCTTATATCACAATCTAGCTCTAGCATATCGTACCAGCTGGCCACAGATGAGGATTGGCAGAGAAACCATGAAAAAGTCTGCAGTTTCCTACCCATCCTCTCACCCTGGGTCTGCTGAAGAGAATATTAAGTAGTTGAGGATCTTTTTTTAGAGAAAAAATGTACATCCTTTTTTAATGTATCTGCATTTATTTTTGCTCTGTGCCATTTGGCTTTCTGTTGTCTTTTGAATGACTACCCCAGACAGGGAATGTGTTCCCTCAGATGCATTCAGCTGTAATTGCACCTTTTAATGTCAGTTTTATTGCAGTGAAGTTAGCATAAATCCACACCTGAATATTGGCAGTCAGTGATTCGTAATCTTAGCATTTATATGGAATAAGAATCAGAATACTGAAGAACATTTGTCAGTCTTATTATCATTGTTTTGCTATTGCAATTTCCAGTGTTCATATTTAACATCAGATTTGCCTATGCTATACTACCGTACTGAGCTCGCACTGCTATTATCCCAGCAGCATGTCTTCTATCCTGCTGGTCAGCAGAGCGGCTTACAGTGAGTTTGTTACACCTATCTCTGATTTCTAGCTGCAAAATGCCCCGGGATCATCCTCTAAATGAACCAGTAGTCATCCATGCAGAGAAAAAATATATTCTCTGAAAAGTCTGTGGTATTCGGAGCTCTGTTTTAAAATGTGTTTATTAATATGGGCCAGTTTATAGCAGGTATATAATACATACACACACATACTTTGTATTTATAATGGCTAGATTCTGAGATGTATGATTTTAAAATATAGTATTAATATTTGTTTATTTTCTGCTCATCCTTTATTTATTTTGGCTTTATTTAATCAATGCCTCATTTAGAGATTTCTTTGCTCAAAGCCTAGTTTTTATCCCAGTTGCTAGTCCCTGCCCAGCTTCATTCACATGTGATAGTCATGATTCTGATTGGAATTTGAGAAGCAGTAAGTTTTCACAACTAGAGTTGGGGAGATTCTACACCAGCAGGAAGCAGATTAGTGATGACCTGCAGAAAATGTGTGGCCTGTGGAGTCTTGACAACAACACAGTGATGCTCTTGGCACAGCTGATACCCCAGCCAAGATTAGCAGGAAGAAGTGTATGTCCCATTTCTGAAGAAGGCAATATTTATCTGAAGAGATTCTTAAATGTAAATACAAATATTCACTGACAGCTGCAGTGTACTAATTTAGACATTGAATACCTTAGTATCTTTCTCAACTGTAGCTCTGACCAATTATTATGTATTGTAAAGATCAAATAACCGTAAAATAGTACTCTGCTTTATATTAGGCTGATTTTTAAAAGATTCTGTTAGTTTGGAACATATTTTTCTAAGAGGTGTAACTTGTGTTTTTAAATACTACACAAATTCCCCAATTGTTTCTGGCATGGTGGTATGATTGGGGGGGGGGTGGGTTGTTGGTTAATAAACAGGAAAATGTGTCTTAGTGGGAAACTTATTTAGTAATTAGATTATTTATTTATATCAGTTTTATTTCTGGGTTACTAATAGAGTTGCAGAAGTCAGTTGCATTAAGGGTGCAATCTGTTTTACCTCCTCAAATTGACCTCAAGTCCCTGCTGTGGTTGACTATTTCATGAACCTCAATGCCCTATACGATCATCCAACTAGATGAAAATGCGTTTGCCAATTTAGTCTTTATATATTTATGTCAAGAATTGCTACAATTACTTCCCATTCCACTTCTATACTGATATTCCTCATGTCCTTTGAGAAATAATTCTTGATCTCTTTTATTTCTTATTTCTATGCTATTGCCTTCAACTTTATCCAAAAAGAAGGGTTACATTTATGATTCTGGTATCTTCACTCCGACCATTCCTACCTTACCGAATGAACTTTCCATAAGCTTTCTCTGTTTTTTGAAAATCCATGTGAATGGATGGAAAATTTGTGAGGACCAAAGCCATGGTCTTGTGCCTCGGTTACAAATTAAATTTCCTTGCCTGTGACGCAAATTCTCTTCATGGTATCTGAAACTGAATCAAACTATTCACAATCTTGAGTTCAATTTCATACTTTCTTTCAGTGCCTTCACTAAGCCCACCTCTTTTCAGAATTGACCAAATACTCTCCTGCCTCAGTTGATCTGTTGCTAACATCCATATCCTTGTTACAGCAACTCTTGTCTAATTCAATGCACTTTTATCTGACCTTCCTCGTTCTTCATTCCATGAACTTGCTATCCAAAATTCCACTACCTGTGTCTTCACCAATCACATCTGTGCTTACTGACCTGTTTTGATCCTGGTTAAATGGAACCTCTATTTTGTTTCATTAAAATTCTGACTCTCATTTTCTAATTTCCCTGGTAGTTTTGTCCTTCTGTTTTACTGGAGCCTTGTACTCTTAGATCAATATGGATTTGGTGGGCCAAAGGATCCATTTTTGTGCTCTATATTTCTCTGTCCATCTATATCAATCCCATTTAGTCCATATCTTTCTAAGCCTTATCTACTTGTATGTCTCTCTAAATGCCTTTTAAATATAGTAATTGTATCTGTTTTCACTCTCTCCTCTGGTAGTGTGTTGCAGTGTAGTTTAAAAAAAACTTGCCCCTCAGATCACCTTTAATACTCCTTCCACTCACCTTAAACATGTGTTCTTTTGTTTTTGGTACTTAGATATTAGCCCATCTTCATTTACAGTCTCTTGAAAAACCCCAAATTTAATCCCTCTTCAGCTAGTGATTGTTTCTTCAGCTGCCAGCATTACATTCTCAAATTCTGTCCCTGAACATCTTCTCGTTTCCCTGTTTATTTATTTATTTCTCTAACCACGGTTTGATTATCTGCCTTAATACTTCCTCATAGCTCAATGTCAATATGTTGTTTGGTAGCACTCCTGTGAAGTGTTTGGGATGTTTTGCTGCATTAAAAGCATTATGTAAATGGAAGCTGTTAATCTAGGCTGACACTTGAGTGTAGTATTGAGCAAGTTATGCATAGCCATTTGGATGAGATGTTATTAGTCTGTTCAGGTATATGTAAAAGATCCATTAACTGAATTCTCACACAACTTATCAAGAGAGTTCATGAAGTGTCTGGATATTTACCCCTTATCAGAGTGCATATTTAACTCATTGCTCTATTTAAATTAGCTGTATTGTTGAGATTCATAAGTGACCACACTTCAGTACTTGATTGTGACCTTTGAGATACTTCAATTATATATATTTTATTTATTCAGTTTTGTTTCCAGAATCTAGGTAGTTTGCAATATGATATCAAATGTGATGCGTAAAAACATATAGACAAGTACACCAGCTATTTTTCATACAAAATTCCTGCAACTAATGATAGGAATATAAAGTAAACAATAGAAATAAGAGTAGACCATACAACCTTTGATCCTGTTTCACCATTCGATGTAATGCTGATACTCATTCACCACCTACCTAGTGTACAATTATACCAATTCTCTACTGTCGAAAAGGATAAACTTTCTCAAATGCCCTTCAAAGGACACCATCATCTTAAAAGCCAACCTTAGAAATCTCCATTAACTCCAAAGCCTGTAAATCCTTCTAAACAAAGAGATGAAATTTGCTTGCTGTTGTTGAAAACTAAATTCTGCCTGCCAGGAAATTTTGATTCCTATCAGCATGGTTGATTGGAATGCTCTAAGTTTGGTTGGTAAAATTCATGCTTGTAAGATTCCTTCAAAAACGATATTTCAACTGTGGGACACTATCGTCACATTCTTGATTTTAAAAAAAATTGTCATGTGAACTTTAAAGATTTTCAGACTAAATGATTTTGTTAGTCATGGAAACTACTTTTAGGCTACATACAAAAATAATTAGAGTTGCATGCCTTTACTACTGCTAATAGTCTGTTGCTTGGGCAGAAGGTATTCTTGCTTATTTCTCCACAACAAATGTTAGTTCGTTATTTTAATGAAGGACTATTTGGTAAATAAAAATAGCTTATAGGTATGGAAAGGAATCATGAGGACTTCTGTGTCTTTTTTTTAAAGGCAATATTTTTTGGTGGTATTGACCCTGCAATCCGTGGGGAGGTCTGGCCATTTCTGTTACAGTTTTACAGCTGTGAGTCAACGTCAGAAGAACGAGAAGCTCTCCGTATTCAGAAGCGTTTGGAATATGAGGAACTCGAGCAAAAGAGGTAATACTTCTTCAGAGCTTAAGAATTTTTTATTCCACTGCCATTACTTAAAATTCAGCTGTAATTTCCTGATATGTGGTAAATTTAAGAGTGGAGCCAACAAGATGATGTTTAATTAGAGTAGTCAGTGCCTAAGTCGAACTTGTTTTAAGAACTTTGAAGAAAGAATAAATAGAATTTTAGAAAAGTATTTCAATGCAAAAGGGTATTTGGGAAGAAATAGTAATGGCCAAGAAGTAAGGAAACAATAAGTTTAGAGAATAGGTCAGAACAAAAAGAGAAAAAACGAACAACATAGGAAGTAATAACAAAATGCCTTTATAAAACGAAAACCAGTTTAATGAAAAGTGAGAACATACTAGATTGACAATACTGTACAGCAATCTATGGACCATTAGCAACATAATAATTTGGTAGTAACTAGTTGTGAAGAACAGCTGCAATAAAAATGATGGTAGAAAGGACAAGAATGCAAGTTCCATATAGTGGCCTTGCATACAGTTAATTAAGATTGAGGAAGCCGAGGTAAGCAAAATAGAGAAGCACAAGAGCAAGAAAGTTATTACAAAGCTTTATAAATTACTGGTTTGGAAACATCTGGATCATTATGCCTATTCCTACCCCCACATTTTATGAGAGATGTCAAAGCTTTGGAGAGGGTTTATTTGAGTGGAACTAAATTGATTCTAGGGATGGGGACGTCAGTTATATGGATAAACAGGAGAAACTGAGCAGGGGGTTGGAGTTCTTGTTGGAACACTTGATTGAATCAGAATCAGGTTTATTATCACCAGCATGTGACATGAAATTTGCTAACTTAGCAGCAGCAGTTCAGTACAATACATAATATAGAAGAGAAAATAAAATAAAAATAATAATATTAGTAATAAATAAATCAATTACAGTATGCGTATATTGAATAGATTTAAAATGTGCAAAAAACAGAAATACTGTATATTTAAAAAAGAGTGAGGTAGTGTCCAAGGGTTCAATATTCATTTAGGAATCGGATGGCAGAGGGGAAGAAGCTGTTCCTGAATCGCTGAGTTTGTGCCTTCAGGCTTCTGTACCTTCTACCTGATAGTATCTGTGAGAAAAGGGTGTGCCCTGGGTGTTGGAGGTCCTTAATAATGGATGCTGCCTCTCTGAGACACTGCTCCCTAAAGATGTCCTGGGTACTTTGTAGGCTAGTACCCAAGATGGAGCTGACTAGATTTACAACCCTCTGCAGCTTCTTTCAGTCCTTTGCAGTAGCCCCCCATACCAGACAGTGATGCAGCCTGTCAGAATGCTGTCCACGGTACATTTATAGAAGTATTTGAGTGTATTTGTTGACATGCCAAATCTCTTCAAACTCCTAATGAAGTATATTCGCTGTCTTGCCTTCTTTATAACTACATCGATATGTTGGGACAAGGTTAGATCCTCAGAGATCTTGACACCCAAGAACTTGAAGCTGCTCACTCTCTCCACTTCTGATCCCTCTATGAAGATTGGTATGTGTTCCTTTGTCTCACCCTTCCTGAAGTCCACAGTCAGCTCTTTCGTCTTACTGACGTTGAGTGCCAGGTTGTTGCTGCGGCACCATTCCACTAGTTAGCATATCTCATTCCTGTACGCCCTCTCGTCACCAGATCAGATTCTATCAACAATGGTTGTATTGTCAGCAAACTTATAGCTGGTATTTGAGCTATGTCTAGCCACACAGTCATGTGTATATAGAGAGTAGAGCAATGGGCTAAGCACACACTCCTGAGGTGTGCAAGTGTTGATCGTCAGCGAGGAGGATATGTTATCACCAATCAGCACAGATTGTGGTCTTCTACTTAGGAAGTCGAGGATCCAGTTGCAGTGGGAGGTACAGAGGCCCAGGTTCTGCAGTTTCTCAGTCAGGATTGTGGGAATGATAGTATTAAATGCTGAGCTATAGTCGATGAACAACATCCTGACATGGGTGTTTGTGTTGTCCAGGTGGTCTAAAGTCGTGTGGAGAGCCATTGAAATTGTGTCTGCCGTTGATCTATTGTGGCGATAGGCGTATTGCAGTGGGTGTTTAAAATCATGAAAGTTGTAGACAGTATTGATGGATAAAAACTGTTCTAGTGGCAAAAGCACCAAGGATTAGGGAACATAGAATAAAGGCAATTGAATGGAAGAAAATGACATGAAGCAGGCAACACACATGAAATGCTGGAGTAACTCAGCAAGCCAGGTAGCATCTGTGGAAAAGAGTACAGTCGATGTTTTGGGCCGAGACCCTTCAGCAGAACTGGAGAAAAATAGAAGGCCTGCTTAAAGGGTCTCGGCCCGAAACGTTGACTGTAATCTTTTCCATAAATGCAGCCTGGCCTGCTGAGTTCATCCAGCATTTTGTGTGTGTTGTTTGGATTTTCAGCATCTGCAGGTCTTCTCTTGTAAATGACCTGAAGCATTTTTTTTACCTCAGTAATTGGAGTCTGAATTGCATGAGAGGGCACCGTAGAAGCATATTCAATTGTGGCTAGATAGAGCTGGATAATTATATGATTGTGATCGCAAGACCCTGTCGGACATTGGTAATGTAGAATACTGCAAGTCTGGTTCACTCGTTCATTGGAGAGACCAACGGTGGGGAATTGCATTGCCGTTTTTGTGGCAAGGACTAGATCTAGGCTAAGGCCCTTGGGTCGTCTGTTGCAGCCGACCAGGGGAGGAGATGCCAAACGGTGTGGGAGAGCCTCTGTGGGGCATACTGGAATCTGTACTAGGTTAGGCCTGTTCTCTCCCATCAGTGCTGCCCTCCAGTGTTCACACTGTGGAAAGGCAACTTAATTCTACAATTTTACAGTCATGCCACTCAGGGACTTGGGCTATATATATTTTTTTTCTCTTTGGGAATGTACGCTTTTCTGAAATTGTAACTATATGTGCTATTTGTGCTCTGCACTATGTGCTGTTGGTAATGTGTTTTGCACCTTGGCCCTGTTTCATTTGGCTGTATTCATGAAAGAATGATAATTAAACTTGAACTTGAAAGAATTTACACTGTTATGAGGAGGAAGTGGACTAGCTGGATTGTCCTTCCAGTGGGCTAATGTTGGCTTGTTGGGACAAATGGCATCCTTCCATGCAATAGCCATGAAGTAATGTGAATATCAGGAAATAAAATTAACAAGAATAAAAGGACACAAACAATAAAAGAATTGAGATAATAAAGGATTGGACACTTAATAGCATATCACTAATTATCAATTAATGAAAATTAAAAGGGAAAAGCATCCTGACAAATTCCTGAAATGAGAGGTAAAGAGACATTACTGATGAGTCTTCAATCACAAACCTGGTGGAAATCATGTACAATAACTGGACAGTCTAAATCAAGAAGTTAATAGTGATCTGCAGAGCAAGTACTGTAATCATCGTGGTACTCCAATAATTAATATGTAGAACAAATCAGATTGGCAAAGGTTGCATTCGGATGAGTTCATGGACAGCAGTCAGGACAATTTCTCAAAGTAATATAATGTAGAACCAATTAAGGAACACTTTTTAAACTCTGGTCACGTGCACTGATTCACAATTAAGTTATCACGGTAAGAGGATCTTCTGGAAAGAGCAATCATAACATGACAGTTACTTAGCCCTGAGAGCTTAGCTAGTTCTTACGAAAGCAGAGTTGCCTAAAGTAGACTAGCAAATGTTGCAAGATGAGTGGCTAATGAACATTGGATTGAACGACACGTCCCTTGAGTGGCAAAGTAGCAGCATGAAGCACATTTAAGAGATGAGCAGGAATTCCTTCTTTTGGAACATCATAATTATTTCAAATTCTTCATCCCAAAGACCTGATACATTGAACAAAATTAATGCCAGAAGAGATAGACCTCTGTTCTTCATGGGGAACAGGTGGAAAAGTAAAGCTGATTGAAGATCAGATCAACCATGAACTATTTGAATGGTGGAATAAGCTGCAGTAGCAAATTGGTGAGCAGCCCAATCCTGTACCTATTTCACGTGATTTTGTAGCTTGCTCTTATGAAGGCAGAGTTGACCAAAGGAGACCAGCAAATATTGCAGGATGAGTGGCTGATGGACATTGGATCAAATAATCTAACAGAAATAACATCTCTACCTTGCTGACAATCAGCATTAATGCACCTTAGTGATATGTACTTAACCCACTGCTCTACTCTACACCCATGACTGTGCCATCTATAAATTTTGCTGACAACACAACTACTGTTGGCAAAATTTCAGATGGTGACGAGAGGGTGTACAGGAACAAGATGTATCAGCTAGTTAAGTGGTGTTGCAGCAACAATCTTGTACTCAATAAGACCAAAGAACTGAATGTGGACTTCAGAAAGGGTAAGATGAGGAAACACACACAGTCCTCATAGAGGGATCAGAAGTGGAAATAGTGAGCAATTTCAAGTTCATGCCTGTGAGGATCTAACCTGGATCCAACATATCGATGCAGCTGTAAAGAATGCATGACAGTGGCTATAATTCATTAGGAGTTTATTTGGTATGTCACCAAAGACACTCAAATTTCTACAGATGTAGCATGAAGAGCATTCTAACTGGCTGCATCACCATCTGGTATGGGGGTAGAGGGGATGCTACTGCACAGGATTGAGAGAACCTGTGGAGAGTTGTAAACTTAGTCAGCTCCACCATAGGCACTAGTCTCCATAGTATCCAGGACATCTTCAAGGAATGATGCTTCAAAAAAGTGGTGTTCATCATTAAAGACCACCTTCACCCAGGTCATGCCTTGTTCTCATTGGCACAGAAACCTGAAGCCACACGCTCAATGATTCAGGAACAGCTTTTTCCTCTCTGCCATCTGATTACTGAATGGACACTTAATCCTTGGAACAGTATCTCGCTTCTTTTTTAATTTCTATTTTTGCACTACTTAACCATAAGACATAGGAGCAGAAATTAGGCCATTTGACCTATTGAGTCTGTTCCACCATTCAAACATGGCTGATCCTTTTTTATTCTCCTCCTCAACTCTATTTCCCGATCTTCTCCCCATAATTCTGATGCCATGTCCAATCAAGAACCTATCAATCTCTGCCTTAAATACATCCAACGACCTGGCCTCCACAGCTGCATGTGGCAATAAATTCATCACCCTCTGGCTAAAGAAATTTCTCTGCATCTCTGTTTTGAATGGACACCCCTCTATCCTGAGGCTGTGCCCTCTTGTCCTAAATTCTCCCACCATGGGAATCACCCTTTCCACATCTACTGTGTCTCACCAGTGCTTTATGAAGCCTCAACATCACGTCCCTGCTCTTGTATTCTAGACCTCTTGAAATGAATGCTAACATTGCATTTGCCTTCCTCACTACTGACTCAACCTGCAAGTTAACCTTTAGGGTGTTCTGCACATGGACTCCAAAGTTCCTTTGCATCTCAGATTTTGGACTTTCTCCCTGTTTAGAAAGTAGTCCTCACATTTATTTCTACTACCAAAGTGCATGACCATGCATTTTCCAACATTATATTTCATTTGCCACTTTCTTGCCCATTCTCCTAATCTGGCGAAGTCCTTCTGCATCCTACCTGTTTCCTCAACACTATCTGCCCCTCCACCAATCTTGGTATCGTCTGCAAATTTGGCAACAAAGCCATCCATTTCATCATCTAAATCAGTTATATACAGCATGAAAAGAAGTGGTCCCAACATCAACCCCTGCAGAACACCACTCGTCTCTGGCAGCCAACCAGACAAGGATGCTTTTATTCCCATTCGCTGCCTCCTTCCAATCAGCCAATACTCTAACCATGTTGGTAACTTTCCTGTACTGTAATGCCACAGGCTCTTAACTTGGTATGCAGTCTCATATGTGGCATCTTGTCAAAGGCTTATTTTAACTATTTTTTAAAAATTATATATAATATATTTCTGTGTGTGTGTGTGTAGGCATACTGTAATTCACAGTTTTTTGTATCATTATATATTGCATCGTACTGCTGCCGCAAAGACAAATTTCATGACATATGCTGGTGATATTTAACTTGATTCTGATTTTATTGGGATAGAAGTGGGTATAAATGAACAAGAGAATGTCGGAATAAATAGTGTCAGAGGAAGAGAGGATGGTGAAGAAAACTTGGTATGCTGGCCTTCATCATTCAGAGCACTGAGTCTAGAAGTTGAGACATTGCAGCCTTGCATGGAGTATTGTGTCTGGTTTTGGTCCCCTGCTTTAGGAAAGCTGACATTAAGCTGGAAAAAGTGCAGAAAAGATTTACAAGGATGTTGCCAGAGTTTGCAGGGATGTGTTATATGGAGAGATTGGGCAGCTAGGACTTTATTTCTTAGAGTACAGGAGACTGAGGGGTGACCTTATAGAGGTGTATAAAATCATAGGGGAAAGCAATAGGGTGAATGTACACATTCTGTGTCCTTGGAATGGGAAATCAAGAGAGCATAGGTTTTAAGCTGAAAGAGCTGACAATTTAGTAGGAACACAAGAGGGACGTTTTTCACACAGAAGGTGGTGTGTGTGTGTATGTGTGTATATATATAGAGAGAGAGAGAGAGAGTGACTGCCAGAGGAAGTGGTTGCAGCAGATAAAATAACAACATTTAGAAGATATTTGGATCAGTACATGCATGGCAAAGATTTCGAGGTCAAGCATGGGCAAATAGGACTAGCTTTGATGACATCTTGGCAAAGATTTCGAGGTCAAGCATGGGCAAATAGGACTAGCTTTGATGACATCTTGGTCAGCATGAAGAAGTTGAGCTAAGGGTCCTGTGCTGTATGACAGTATGACTACAAGATTAGATTGAAAGAGAAAAAGGGGATATAAGGTCAAGGAAACAATAGTACATTAAAAAATGTTAACAATTCTGACATTTTCAACCCTTGTCCTGCATTGCAAATTTCAAAAAAATTTCCATTTTTATAACTTTTAATGCCAGTTAGAATGATTAACAGACTAACAATGATCAAACTATCAAAGGACATACATTGCTGCTTATTCATGCAAAATATCTGTATTGTGTCACTTAGATAATTATTATCAGTGGAAGAAAGAATCAGGGTCAGAGTAAATCTTAATAAATTTTACTAGTGTAAATAAGTGTAACCATGAGTGTTTTAGGAAATCAAAGTCATTAGAGAGTGAATGCTTGCTTTCATGTTGTTAGTAATCTTTAGAATAATGCAAATATACTTTGCAGCTTGCATAAAACTGATAGTTTTTGCCATTATTTTTTTCTTTCTGCTGTACTTGATTTATTCTGTTTTTTTGGGATAGCCTTGTTAGAGCTCAAGAGAAGTGTGCCACATTGTGGTAAAGCTGGTTAGTCATCTGAAATTCATCTAAATTACAATGTCGTATACATCATGAGGTTAAGAGTTTATATCCAAAGAGGAAATAAAAGGCAAATTAAAATAGATCTCCCAGTCGTCAGAGAAACCACAATGTTTATGCAAAGATATGATTCAAGATCATCTATAAGTGAGAGACCAAGAATAATTAAAAATTACAAAGAATAAATAAAAAATGTTTTTCATCTGTAGTTTTAAAATTAGCTTGAGCTTGATCTGAATCATTGTGTATACATGTTATTTTCAGTGTCTGCATTGAGTGTACTGTATGTGTGTTCTTCAGACAGTATACAGAAGGACACTTAATGACTTATAAGAAATATTTCAATTCAGGAAGTGTTATCAACTGGGAAACATTTGCTGAAGATATTTAAAATTAATATTTGACAATTATAAATGTGCAAAATATCAAGCAGTAAAATAGTGCTGGAGTAGTGTTGGGTTTCAAAGTGCAGTATTTAAGTAAGATTCACCTGCATGGCATAATTACCAATTTAAAAAAGAAAATTATTTGTTTTTACAATTAGCATGTATTAACCACATCAGTGCAAATCAAAACACAAGTAAAAACTGTTTTACTTATGTGTATTTTAAAAATTATTTTGACATATTAATTGAAGGACAGTGACAATTGTGATGCAGATATCTGCAGACCTGTTTGATGATGGTTAGAGGTGGTCTAACAAATCATTCCAAATCTTGCTGCCAGATGGCAATAGTTGGAGAACTGGATGATGAGGGAAAATGGGATGATGGCTGAATGTCATAAATTGAGATTTAAATTACTCCCCTGTTGCAGATTGTCGATGACTCCTGAAGAGCAGGAGGAATTTTGGCGAAAAGTTCAGTTTACTGTTGATAAAGATGTGGTTCGAACTGATCGATCCAAACAGTTCTTCAAAGGGGAAAACAACCCCAATGTGGAATTAATGAGGTAATTGTCTGTGTTTATGTATCTTGGCCAGACGGGAGAAAGGTGGCATTTTCATACAGGGAAACTCTAAAAAAGGAAATATTAAATATTCTCAAATTTAAAACTTGATGAACAATAGTTTTACAGGATGACAATTTTTAGCTCTGTTGCACATACTTTTAATTTAACGTACTTTAAATTAGTGCTCTCTTTGTTGGCATAATGTTAACTGTTTTCAAAAAGTGTATTCACATGAAGTGGGTTGCAATGTTTCTGAAAAAGTTAATTTTTAAAAAGACCTGCTACTGGTGAAGAGTATGCTCAACTACGAAGTCCTTAATCCTGTATATTTCCTTCCTTATGAAAACTGCTGACCAAAGAAAGCTACAACAGTTCGAGAGCAATGCCCCATCCCCTCCTCCACTGCCCTCCCCATCCCCTTGAAATTACCTTCATGCAAGGCTGAACAAGAAGAGCATTCCAATTTCATAACAGTTTCTGTGTCTGGCATAGCTGGCAGCACTTGTCTTTGTGTTTTAAAGATTAAGGATTTTCAATTTTTAAACGTACCAGAATTCTGGGATTCTTTTCCCTGAATAAACTCCTGAAATGAATCATGTCTATGCAACTGAATTTCTTCACAGGAGAATTTTGCTGAACTATGCAGTTTACAGCCCTGAGGTAGGGTACTCTCAGGGAATGTCAGATCTGGTGGCTCCAATCTTGTCAGAAGTCAGGGATGAATCCGACACATTTTGGTGTTTTGTTGGACTGATGCAAAATACAATTTTCATCAGCTCTCCGCGGGATGATGATATGGAGAAACAGTTGGTAAGTGCTGAATCAGATGGGAAAAGTGATTGGACTGGCAGTAAAGATGATTGATGAAGCTGAAGTAATTTTTGGAGGCATTTCTATTTCTTATCTAATCCATCAAATTCTGTTTAATACTTTACAGGATAATTAGCTGCAGCCTTAAAAATCATTTCCAATGCAGCACAGTTGGGAATAAGTCATATTTCAGTAAATACTGTTTTTATAAGTATTTACAGCCTACAGCCTGAGCAGGTTTTGTGATTTTCACAGCTGGGTTTGGCTGTATGCAGTAGAAAAACTTGAACAGCTAAATGGGCACAGTCATTGAAATTTAACTTTGTAATATTTACACCAGTAGTCTGGAAAGTATTTCAGTGATTCGTAAGAAACCATCCCCTTGTGTTGGTGTTCCAGTGTTGGCATGGAATCAACGAATCCTTCATGTAGCGCGCAAAATTTATCCAATTTAGAATACCAATGCACCCATTGCATTGTGTAGCGTAAATAGAGCATACTTCACAAGGCCATAAGACATAGGAGCAGAATCAGGCCATTCAGGCCATCGAGTCTCCTCCACTATTCCATCATGGCTTATATATTATTCCTCTCAACACCATTCTCCTGCCTTCTCTCTGTAATCTTTAACGCCCTGATTAATCAATAAATTATTATAAAAGTGTTCAATATGTATTTAAGATATCCTTAAGAATTTTCTTTCCTTGTCAAATATTCTTCCTTAACCTATTGATTATTTTAAACTTATCTTTAAGTTTAATATTATTAACTTTTATATGCATGCATGTAATTGATTTTTCTAAAAATATGGAGTTTTCATGGTACTTTTTGTTTTAAAGTTGTACCTAAGAGAGTTGCTGAGGTTGATGCACCCCCGTTTTTACCACCACTTGGTGTCCTTGGGTGAAGATGGGCTCCAGATGCTATTCTGTCACCGGTGGATTCTCCTCTGCTTTAAACGCGAGTTTCCTGAAACGGAGGCACTCCGCATTTGGGAGGCGTGCTGGGCTCATTATCAGGTTGGCATCCATTTTTTCTTAGGCCTATGTAAAGCCTAATAAGTCTGAAAAATACTGATTACAGGAAATTTAAAGAAATATCTATCCCAGCTGGAACGTGCTAAGTTTTCATAACTCCAAGTCACCCCCAAATCCCTCTATTCTTCATATCACATCACATCACATAATATCCCCGCTTCAATATAATAATATCGCAGTATATGTATTAGCAGTGATGGTGAAACTTGCCATTACAGCAAGAAGCTGACCATTTCTGAACTATGCAGAACATACATGGCAGCACAACAGTTGTTTTCCTCAGTTCCTTATTTGTTCACTGTTTAGATTGTCTTGCAATCATTTCCAGGGTTATCCTTCTAAAGCATTAATCTGTCAAGAGTTTAAGTTTGAGTTCTGGAGAGGGTGCAGACAGATTTACTAGGATGCTGGCTGAATTAGGGGGTATTAACTAGAATGAGAAATTGGACAAACTGAGTTTGGGTTTTGGAGAGCGTGCAGAACAGATTTACCAGGATGCTGCCTGGGTTAGGGGGCATTATCTAGAATGAGAAATTGGACAAACTAAGTTTGGGTTTTGGAGAGCATGCAGAACAGATTTACCAGGATGCTGCCTGGATTAGGGAGCATTATCTAGAAGGAGAGGTTTGACAGACTTGGATTGTTTTCTCTGGAGAGTCAGAGACTGAGGAGAAAACTGATGGTAACAAGATTATGGGAAACATGGAAAGGGTAGATAGTCTTATTTTCTGAAGATAGAAATGTCAAATACTAGAGGTCATAGGTTTAAGATAAGAGAGCAAAGGTTTAAAGAAAATTTGAGAGGCAATGTTTTTTTTATTTACTGACAGGAAGTGGCAAAAGCTGATACAATAGCAACATTTAAAATATTTGGAAAGACACATGAACAGTGAATAGAGAGATGTGTTTCATGTGTAGGCAGATGTGATGAGTTTAATTTGAAATCATGGTTGGCTCAAACTTGATGGACCAAAGGGCCTGTTCCTGTGCTGTACTTTTCTGTGTTACAGAATATTCAAGAACTGTTTTCACTGCCCTTTAAGAGAGTTTCAGATTCCTGTAACCATCTGGGAGAAAGGTTAAAAGCATCAATTACTGCTTAACGATCTCGCTAGACATAAAAAAAATCTTATTTTTGGGATTCATACTTTACTCATTTTAATGATTTATCATTTTTAAATGTGTTTATTTGTGGTTCTTTGTGGAATGTGGATATTATTGATAAGGGTGTCATTAATGTCTATTCCTAACTGCCCAAACTAAAGAGGCAATTCTAAATCACTTTTTGCTGTACAAGTGACACATCTGAAGTTACATGCAGAGCAAACTGAGTAATGATGACAGATGTCCTTCCTATAAAAACTATTGAACCAGATTGTTTTTTATGATGGTCCCTTAGTTTTGTGATTACTTGTGTTCCTGGGTCAGTACTTCAGGCCTCCAGGAAACAGAATACTATTGAACCCTCAAACAGAAACTGGTATTGGAAGAGGTGGAAGTAAATGCCAGAGATTTCTCAGAGTCACTAGATATTGTCATAAAAAGCAGCCAACCACAATGCCCAGTCCCTACTTTTTAATCAAAAGATTACTGCTCAAAATGACTTGTGTTGTGAATTCTATCCACTATTTTTCCATTCCTTTTTTTAATTAATGGGTTGACCAGAGTCCAAGGTACAGCAGCCAGAACAATTCTGACTTCAGTCCCTGCTTTATCCTGTGCTTTCTAATTTAAGTTTCCTTTTGGTGTTAAACCCGTCTTGCTAGAACACCTCCTTCACAGCCACTGTGGCTATTCACTAAAGAGACTAAGTTCATTGAAGGTGCAATAGGACCTAGTCCTACAGCAGATGTTCTTGCTGTGCTGCTGGAATGATCGAATGCTGTATCAGCATGAGGTACTGGAAAACAAGACAGTGGATAGACTTCAGTTTGATTAAAAAAAATCTTGTTCAGAAAGTGTTCCAAAAAATGTTTGTGTACCCAAAGATATTAAAAGAGATGATATAGTTTTACAAATAATATTTTTTCAGAGGTTTATATTGCTTGCCTTAGTATTCACTGATCTGCATCTGCAGTTCAATAAGTGTAACCCGGCTAGCCTGTTTTTCTTATCATTGATCAATTCTGAACTTCACAATCAAAAGTATGTCTATTTATTGAATTTAAATTAAAAATCTGAAGACTGCTAAGCATTCCCTGTAACATCTCTTGCACAGAGGTGGAGATATGAAATTTAAAAGCTATCTTGATCAGAAAAACTGACTCTGTTCCACAGCCGGTGTTTTATTGATTATTTTATTATTCATAATATTCTTAAATATTATTTGTAGCTATATGTGTTGTGAGTTGTGTGTGAATTTTGGCACTGTGTTGTGCACCTTAGCCCCAGAGGAACTCAGTTTCACTTAGGTGCATTCATGTGTATGGTTGAATGACAGTTAAACTTGAATTTGAACTTGAAGTAAGCAGATAAAAGATATGCAGCACAAAATCAAAAGAGAGAACAAGTATAAGCCTTATTATTTGTCAGTTTTATTCAAAGCCTAATGCTATCCCTAATTTCAGTCCTGAATGAATTTGGATTTTCATTTGGAGAACTGTAATGGGTGGAGGGAATGAAATGTAAGGAAGTGCTGGGAGAATTTCAGTTATTGCAGAGTCCCTGCATATTGGTCCTGTTGATTTGATGTTTGAATTTCTGAATGATAACATCCATCCACAGTTTCTGTATGCTAGTAATATCATTTATGCATATGTGTTTTGCAGACTGACTACTTCCACCTGTTTGTTTGTGTGGCTATTGTTGTGATTTACGGGGATGATGTAATTGAACAACAGTTAGCGACAGACCAGATGCTGCTCCATTTTAGCAACCTGGCCATGCATATGAGTGGGGAGATCGTCCTAAGGAAGGTAGGAACTGGGAAAAATTCTTTTGTTCATAAATGTTAATAAATATTAATGTACAAAATGATAAATGTAGCAGATCTTAGTTAACTGTGACATATTGTTTAAAAATACATAAATTATTTCCATTTAATAAAAGGTGGTCATTAAGGGACTGATCAAAAATATTCTTAATACAGTGATGCACTGCTTGTTTGGTTTACTTTACAATGTAAATTCTTACCATCATCTGGTTTTGTGCAAAGAAATAACGTGACATTGCTTTGTTGGTAGTTCCCTATTCTTGTTACCAAAATTCACAAGAATCTTTTTAATAATAGAATTCTTTATTTTAAGTCGGGCTTTCAGGCATTGCATCAATATGAACATAAGTGACATCTTGACATCTTGCCAAATTCTAGTATTCTGCTCCTTTATTGTGTGCAGAGATGTTGAATCAGAGAAGGACTCCCTGCTTTCATTTTAAAATAACTTAAAAGCTAAATGAGCTTTTATTTGTAAGGTAATTTCGGCAGTGAAGAAAGTAACAGTTATTGGATTGGAATAATCAGATTTTAGTAAATTGAAGTGTTGTGGGCCATCTGTTGAAATGGTTTGTTTATCTCTTTTTGATATAGTTACAGTATTCACAATGCATCCAAAGTGTAACTGTGTGTAACAACAGTAGTACAACAGTCATGTGTTGCATCCATTCAAAGTCCATAAAATAAGTAAAACCAAAAGCATGCAATGCCACAAATTCCATTTTAACAAAAACGTTGATTTAGAGACACATTATCGAAACATCACGGAATCAGAGTCTAAGACCTATACAGAATAAAAATGGACCCAGTGTCTCATCTTATCCATATTGATTATGATGCCTATCTATGCTAATCCCTTTTGTTTGCAATTAGCCCATATCCATCCACTCCTCTCCTATCCAAGTACTTGTTTGATTGACTTTAAAGCATTCTCACTATTTCTCCTTCTACCACCTCCTCTAGTTCATTTGTGTATAACCAAAAAAAAAAATCTTTTTTTTCTTATATATGAAATTGGGGGAAAAAGCTCCCACAGAAGAAAATGTGTGGAAAAACTTGCCCCTTAGATCTGTTTTAAATTTCCCTCAGCTGGCTTAAACCCTCTGCCCTCTAGTTTTACATTCTCCTACCGTGAGAAAAAGTCTCTGACAATCTCAGCTATCTGTGCTGCTCATAATCTTGTAAACCTCTATAAGGTTAACCCTCAGCCTCTGTTTTACTTCAATGTAGCTTCTATTAATTATTCAAATTTTAAAAAAATAAAAGCTTTTCACTATTGCCAATCATCATCTTTTACCAATGTTGGAATCACTAAAATGGTCAGCCAGTAACAGCATGGCTGTTTGTCTGTCAATGGTTAAAATGGGGTTTTCTTCTCATTGTGAAATATAAGCATTATTTTGGTCACTGAGGATTCCGGATAAGGAGAGGAGGAACTATAAAAGGGGAAAAATAATATATTTTAAATTGTGAAGATAAAGTAATTCAGATAACAGGCTATTTTGCTTCATCATTACTTGATTCCCATATTCTTTGATTCCTTAAATATCTGAAAATTAATTTATCATGGCTTTTAATATACTACCTAGTTGAACATTCATAACTGTCTGGAGTTGAGTATTCACAGCCCACAGAGTAAAATGAAAGAGTATTTTCCTTTTAGTCTTAAATGGGCAATTCATGTCTAGAGACTGGGACAAAAATATGTGGTTAGTGCTAAAGGTAGATCCATTGGCTCTTTTTGGGACCGCATTTCAGACCAAGAGTATAATGCTCAGCTTCTATAGTGTCATGCATGAACAACAAGCTGCAAGGATAAACTTCTACCCCTGTGCCCTTTTCATGTGGAATCATACCTTAGACCTAGAGTCTATGATTTTGCCAGTGACATGTTTGCTGAAAGATGTATATTGTCGGAATGGAAGTAAATTGTTTAGCCCTTAAAGCCGGCCCTGTCACCCATTCAGGCCTGGTGGATCTGGACCACAATTACATTTATTCATCTTTGTTGTATCTGTTGATGTTAGTGCCTCACCAAAAAACACTCATCGACTTCCACTTTTGAAAGATTTAGTTCACTCAAAATCTACAGGCTTTTAGAGAAAGTGTTCCAGATTTCCACTGCCTTTTCTCTGAGGAGGAGCAGTGGGAGTGGGAATATCCTGGGCTCAATTTTTAGTTTGCACTGTTTTGAATTCTGGTGCAAATTAAATTTAAATGAAATAAACTTAAAGAAAGAAGTGATTAAGATATTTCTTCCCATTTAGATGTGACATTTTTTCTACTTTGGCATTGGCAGTTTGAACGAAACAAACTTACATCAGCCCCGTATATTTCTATAAACCTTGAGGAACAAGAAAGTTGATAAATAAAGTTAAATCAAATGGGATTTCTTGTTTCTGTCAGTAAGATAAAATAAAATAATAACTGTTGTTCTGGAGACATCCTTGATTGACGGTAAGGTGATGGGGTCCTAAGATTCAATTAGAGCTTTGTATCTAGGCATTGTTTTTGTAGCAGCCTGGATTTTCCACTCTTGTGCTTGCCAACCCCTCATTTGTCTCACATTTAAAGTGTGGAAAACTGCATACTGCCAAGTGCAAACGCAGAAAACCTCCAGCCAGCAATTTTATGATTGCTTTAGCTATTCATAGTAATAGTTTTGAACTGGATGTGGTTGCTCTGAAGAAATAGCTTATTTTTAAATTACTAAAATATATACTGGCATATAAAATATAAGTAAAACTCTGCTTTATTGAAAACATGACATTTTTGGAGCAAAAGAGTGTTTTGTTTGTCAATGTTGTTTCATCATTAGAAAATCAAAATTAATCTTAGTACAGGGTTATTAATCTATTATATTGCCATATTGAAATTGTTTATCAGTTTTATCAGTAGATGACCATGAGATGCATCATTATGAAAAGGAAAAAATATATAAAATTCTGTTGACTTGCACCACTGGTCATTGCTTTCTGTTGTCATACATCATAGTGGATGGTATTTGTTTACCTATTATGTTAAATAACTTAGAATTTTTCCTAGCAATTCTTATTCTTTCACCATGACAGTGCTGTTTAATAGTTCATCCAACCTAAAACTTTAAATTTGTCACAATCTATTTTTCCTACTTTAAGCGAGATTATGAGTTGTAGCAAAAGTGAATCAATATGTAACTCATATTGTATAATTTGTTTTAATTTATTACAAATAAAAGTTCATTCATAGTGATTTGGTCAATGTGGGTAGCAAAAAAAATATAGCCAGGTGGGAGTACGGTAGTCAGGTCAATACTGTCATTCTTAAACACGAGGTTCTACAGATGCTGGAAATCTAGAGTAACACGCACAAAGTGCTGGAGGAATTCAGTAGGTCAGACAGCATCTATGGAAAGAAATGAACAATTGAAGTTTTGGACCAAGACCCTTCATCAGAACTGGAAAGGATTGGGAAGAAGCCTTAATAAAAAGATGGGGAAGGGGAAGAAGTACAAACTAGAAGGGCATCGGTAAAGCTAGATGGGTGGGGAAGGGAGGGGGATGAATGGAGAAGCTAGGAGGTGGTGGGTAGAAAAGGTAAAGGGCTGGAAAAGAAGGAATTTGATAGAAATGAGAGTGGATCATAGGAGAACAGGAAGGAGAAGGGGCACCGGGGGAGGTAATAGGTGAGGAGAAGAGGAGAGGTAAAAGGGGAACTAGAGTAGGGGAATGGAAGAAGAGAGAAGGGGAAAGAAGGAAAATTTATCAGAAGCTAGAGAAATTGATGTTAATGCCAGCAGATGGAATAAGAAATATGCTTCTCCAACTTGAGAGTGGCCTCATCATGACAGAAGAGGAGCCCATGAATTGACATGTCAGAACTTAAGAGTGTTTGTCATTCTTAAGCCCAGATACTTTACACATCTGGTTTCAGATAACAAGGGGCATTTTGCAAGAGAATACACAAACTGAAGAAGAATTTTTAGAAGAGTAAAAATTCTTTATCCACTGGCAGTCTCCAAGAAGCCACAGATGGTAACAATGAGCTGGAAGGGAAGGAAATCAGTAAGGTCAGCTTCCTGTTGAAGTATGGTATCAGACAGGGAGTTGGTGAATAAGATGGGCAGTTTTGGTTAATGATGACATTCCTCACACACCGATCATAATCTGAATGCATCCTTTGTGGCATCCCAAGGAAAAGAAAGGGATTTATCCAAGAGAGGATATAACTGGTTTAACAGGAAAAAAACAAGGCAGGAAAGAGGATTTGGGTAAATATTTGGTGAAGCTAAGAACCTGAGAAGACTTGTCCAGCTGGAGTACAAAAAGCTGAGGGTTCAGGTGATAAAGGTCCGATTGATGTTACAGTGAATGAGCTAGTAGGACAATTGCCTTGCAGCTCCAACAACCCAGTTTGATACAGATTTCCAGTGTTGTCTGTATGGAACTTGCTTAATCTCACTATGACCAAATGGAATTCCTTGCAGTGTTCCGATTTCATTCCACAGTAAAAAATTAGCATTTTCATTGCTGAGCTGATCACTATAACTTGCCTCTAGTGTGTAGATGAGTGGCAGAATCCCATCATGGGGTGATTTAAATAAAAGTAGTATCGGAGTAGTATAAATGGGTGCTTGATAACTGACAGAACTTGGTGGGCCAGAAGTCCTCTTTCTGTGCTCTATGACTATGATTAGTATGTGATCCTATGGTGAGAGGGAAAAGTACAGATTACAACAATGATTGGACATGGAGGAGATTGGTTAAAACAGGCGAGTAGACAGACACAGAATAAATCTTTCTTTCAAATAAACCTTGGAGTTGACACTCAGTTTCATTCACTCAGTTTTTCCAAAATTCAAAACTTGCAGTAGTGTGCAAAACTTTTAAAGTTCAAAGCACATTTATTATCAAAGTATGTATACATTATACAATCTTAATATTTGTCTCCTTATAGCCACAAAACAAGAAACCCCAAAAAAAAGCGAAGAATAAAGACTGACAAACACCCAATGTGCAGAGAGAGAGAAAAACAAATTGTACAACCAATAAAAGTAAGCAAATAGCATTTAGATTGAAAGTGAGTCCTCAGACACAAAGCCAGGAGCAGCCAGAGTAGACCCACAGTCTCAGTTTAGCACGTAGCGGAGTGAACGCAGACATGAAGCCTGGAGCAGACCTACGGCCTCGGCCTCAGTGCAGTGAAGAGCGGAGTAAATGTTGCTGAGCAGCGAGCAGAACTGGCCCGACCCTAGCCTCTGATCCTGACACCCTGCCTTTTCAATCCACTTGGCCTGGTGTTTAAATCACCCAAACATCAGGTTGTTCCTCACTCTTTAGATCTGGGCCCTGTTGCTCTGGACCTGGACCTCGCAGCCACGTTTCAGCCTGTCCCCAACCTTTCCAAATTGGCCCAGTGCTTAGATTGATCAAACCTCGCTCTCGGTTGAGGTGGACAGGGCCCGAATCTGCCTCTCCTCCACTCTGACCCTTTTTCGCTCCACTCGCCCCAACTTCATCTCAAATATGCCTCAACCTTGCACCGACTTCTCCTCAAGCATGCCTCGACTTCGCACCTGCACGCATTGACCCTCAGCTCAGCTCTACATCGTTTGCAGTGATAGTTGACCATAATTTTTTTAAGAAAAAGTGTTATTAATAAAGTATTTAGTTGTATTTCTTGTTTCGTTAACTTCCAGTAAGTTGTCTCTCATCCTCAGCAGTGCCATTTTAAACCAGCACACATAAAACACATCTTAAACTTAGGTACATATATATATAGCCTGGGTAACTTAAGAGTTTTGCATGGTACTGTATTTGTCAATATGGAGCAGAAAGCAAGCTTGTAAATCGGGCGGGAGCAGAGGATGTTAGGAATGGTAAGGGTTGAGCACCGTGGGAAGGGCATGGGACGGGTGGCAGGTTGCCAGGTGAGGGGGTTTAGTGCTGGTGCAGACACACCCAGCCCTCAGACACCAAGCAAGCTAATTTGATTCCAAACAATTGGTTTATTGATCATTATAGAATATCTCTCTGGTGCTTCCCTTTCCCTCCCTTCTCCCTTGCCCTTTTCCCAGCAATGATTCCCCTCTCCCTGCCTATGACTTTTGCACCATACTGTATTCATTTTAAATACTGCGCTGTACTGCTGCTGCACAGTTCTAAATTCCCCCAGGTATTTGAACCATGCCCTCTGCCAGTGTGTCATTCAATTATAATCATCAAAGTCTACAGCATAGAAACAGACCTTCCTCCTATCGAGTCTATTCCGACCGGATTTTCTGGTTAGTCCCCTCTACTTGCACCCAGATCAGATTCCTCCAACACCAGACAATACCAGCTTACCTGCCATCACGGATATATATGAGGAAAAGTGCCAGAGAAAGGCCGGCAATATAATGATGAACCCTACCCCCCTGCTCACAGACTGTTTATCCCACTCCCATCAGGGAGAAGGCTATATAGCATCTGTGCCATGGGCAACAGACTCAAAAACAGTTACTCTCCCCAAGCGGTAAGGCTAATCAACAGCTTCACACCTACAACCACCACTGCTTTATCATTCCCTGTCATTCACCTTACATACAGACACTCCTCTGCCCAGCGTCACCTTATGGACATACAATCAATCTCTACATATAGATAGATACCTTATGTATTTATATTTATTGTGGTTTTTTAATTATCATTGTGTTCTTGATCTTACTGAGTTTTTGTTTTGCTGCATCGAAGCTGGAGTAACAATTATCTAGCTCTTTACACTTGTGTACTAGAAATGATATTAACAATCTAAATCTTGAAATTTCATCTAGAATCTTGAATCGCATCTACTAATTCTGCTCATTGCACACTCAGAGCACCTACTGAGTGAAGAAGTTTCCCCTCAGATTCCTCTTAAATGTCTCACCTTTTACCCTTAACCTATGACCTCTAGTTCTAGTCTCATCAAACCTGAAGGAGGAAAAGCCTGCATACATTTTCCCTGTCTATACCCCTCATAATTTTAAATATCTCGGTATATCCCTCATTTTCCTGTGGTTCAGGGAATAAAGTCCCAACCAATTCAGCCTTTCCCTACAACTCAGGTTCTCAAGTCCTGACAACATCCTTGTAAATTTTCTCTGCACTCTTTCTAGCTTACTGGTATCTTTCTTGTAGGTAGGTGACCAGAACTGCACACAATACTATAAATTCAGCTTCACCAACATCTTGTACAATTTAAACGTAATATCCCAACTCCTGTAATCAATAAAACAAAAAATTCAGCAGATGCTAGAAATCCAGATTAACACACACAGACTTCTGGAGAAACACAGCAGGTCAGGCAGCATCTATGGAGAGAAATAAATGGTGGACATTTCGGGCTGAGACCTTTCATCTCTCTATAGATGCTGCGTGACCTGCTGAGTTTCACCAGCAGTTCGTGTGTATCCTGTAATCAATGCCCTGATTTATGAAGACCAATTGCCAAAAGCTCTTTTTATAACGCTATCTACCTGTAATGCCGCTTTCATGGAATTATGGACCTTTACTCCCAGTTCCTTTTGTTTTACAGCACACCTCAGAACCCCGCCGTTCACTGTGCAAGTCTTACCCTGGTTTGTCCTCTCAAAGTTAACAGCAACTGCTAAAATTTTAATTTAACTGTTCAACGTAATAATATTTTTAAATACCTAAATAATTAATTTACTTAAAATAATTATTAAACAAATAGCATTCTTATAGCAACAAATTGCCTTGAAATATTTTGTTTCAATTGTGCTAGAAGAGAGATATCAATCTAATGGTGAGGTGCAGCTGTCGGTAGATTGTTATTTCCTGCTGATTTCTCTACATGAGGAAGTAGCTCTTTGTGGTATTTCTGTGTTTTTTTTTGTTTACAATGTTTTGACTTACTCTTGTGTGGCAAGAATAAAAATAGTAAATGTACAAGCACCATGCTACTTCTTCTGTCATTTAATTTGTCCTGAATCATATTTAATGTAATAACAGCAGATAATGTAAGAATTATTGGTAACACTTGAACTAGTCAAACCAAATAAATGCACAATTTCTGAAGTATTATCTGACTTAGCTACTCAAGCACTTGTGAATGTTTAAACAAATCTCATTCATCTCCGTTACTTGAACATTTCATATGCATTATTACAATCTTAGATAATACAATAATATTACAGGTGCCAGAGTTTGGTTGAGGGCTGTTGAACTTGTACTTGTCTCTCATGAAACAGGTTATTGGTTATGACAAGTTTGTTCACTATATTTTTACTACTCCTTCCTTGCCAGAGAAATGCATCTCTTTTTCTCCAGCAATGAAGTTGCCCAGGAGGATCAGTTTTTCACCCACTGGATTGCAGACTATGTTGTTTTCTTCTCAAGATTAGAGCAGAAGCTCTTGACCACATCAATAGGTTGCATGGTTGAAGTGTATGCACTGACAATAGTAGACTGTGTTATATTGAGGCAGGGATTATGAGACATTCACTGATCTCAATGAGATGCCAAAATAGCTCATTCTAAGTGGTAAATTTGGTTCCATAATGATAGCAGTTCATTTCGAGTTTGTCGCTTCAGAAAAGGGTGCACCACTACCCTGTTCCTCTTTTGCTCATTGTGCTACTCCAAGATGGCAATATCATTGTCAAAGCATCCAAGTTGTCTTACTTTGATGGAACATTGTTCAGATCTGTTACTGCTAGAGCTGTTCATGAGCATCCTAATGTTCCAGACCCCTAAAATTCATAATGAGGATTGAAAAAATGTCTTTAAGTCTAAGTGGTGGGACTTCGAAGGCTTCTATGCTGCACAGTGAGTAAAACAAACAAACACACACACACACACACACACACACACTCCACACACACACACACACACACACACACACACACACACACACACACACACACACACACACACACACACACACACCACACACACCACACACACACACACACCCCACACACACCACACACACACACACACACCCCACACACACACACCACACACACACACCACACACACCACACACACACACACACACACACACACACACACACACACACACACACACACAGAGACATGCCTATAAGCAAAACCACCCAACACATGCACACAAAACACACATGCTTGCTCCATGTAATCAATCACAAATTCGAGAAAATCTGCTGGAAATCCAAAGGGGCACACACAAAACACTGGAGGAACTCAGCATATATATATATATCATGTATAGAAAAGAGTAAACAGTCGATGTTTCGGGCCAAGACCCTCCTTTGGGACTCTATGTAATTTCCCTTATCTGCTGGCATTTGACTGGTTTCTCCTCCCAACTTTGTCCAACCCAGAATCTTCTGTCCTTCAGTTTCCCTCGCTTACGTACTTTTACCCATCCTTCCACAACTCTCCTCTGCCCAACACTTACACTTCCTTCCTTTTCTCTGACACCCAGCGGTTTAAATTCCTTCCTCCTTCCTTTACTAGGCACCCATTTCCATCTTTTATTCTCTCTGTCCTACTCTCCATCCTCTAGGCATCTCCCTAGCCCATAGCCTGTGGCAGAAGTCATCTCAAGCCTGAGGAAAAAGCCCCGCACTATCACTGGTGACTTTCCCTCAGCAACTGTTGACATGACATTGCTAGCATCTCAGCAGGCTTTGGGTACAGAACACAGCCTACCTAGTAATGTCCTAAAATGCCGCTATCACCATCGATGATTGTTGGACAGATAGTTGCTAAATTTCCACCATCTCCACCAGGAATGTTGCTGCATAAAAACCAATGTTGAAGATATCAATGACACCATAACAAATGCTTTTCTCACAGTCTAGTGACCCTCACCCATCAAGATCTGCACAGTGTCCCAGTATCTTTGCAGCCCTGAAGTTCATTTTAGTTGGTACTTTTGAAGTGACTCTTGGATTTTCTAGAGGAAAAAGTCCAGAACTAGTTTGATGAAAGTGACAGGGAGATCCAAGAACTAAATAACAAGAGCTTGTAACAAGAAATTAACAACCTCCCCCCTTAACTGACCTCACCTATCAACTGATGAAACATCTCAGCCCGAAACATTAACTGTTTATTTATTTACATAAATGCTGCCTGACCTGCTGAGTTCCTCGGCATTTTGTACGTGTTGCTGTGGATTTTCAGCATCTACAGAATCTCATCTTTACCTATCACTTTCTAGCTTGTACTCCTTTCCCTCAACTTCTTATTCTGGATTCTTCCTCCTTCCTTTTCAATCCTGATGAAGAGTCCTGGCTTGAAATGTCATCTCTTTATTCCATTCCATAGATGCTGCCTGACCTGCTGAGTTCCTCCAGCATTTTGTGCGTGTTACAAATAACATGACGTTCTTGAATTAGAAGCTGCACCACACTTTGAAAAACAAAGCATTCTATAGGCAACTGAAAGCCAAAGTCTGACAAAAAGAAAATTGTTCAAAGAATTGATGGGTGGAAAGAAGGTAGGAGGTCCAGCAACTTGTTAATAACCGTATCATGCATAGAATCAAACTGCAGGCAAAATTCTGAATGCTTCCCCCCCCCCCCCCCCATACCACAAAGAGACAAGAATACCATCTTTCAAGCTAACATCAGCAATGAGGGCCTAATTACACTCAGTTCGCTCAGATGGGCAAGCTACATCATTTACATACCCACACAAGAATTCCCAAACAATCAGCATGTGGCCTTCATGACACAGTCCATTATGGTACAATATTTTGTGTGACTAATATCTGCCAATACTTCTAACCATTTATGTTCTGTGCACATTTACAAAGCAAAAGATTAACTTCAGCTACATGTTTCATTTGGATCTAATATCATTTTAAGTATTTCTTAAAACAGTTCCAGGAGTTGGCAAACAAAATTAAAAGTAATTATGAGAAAGGCCTTTGGACAGTTTTCATTGTATGGCTTTAACTATGACAATGGACAGCCTAGACACAGAACCAGATGACTTGTATTTTAATAATTTTTAATTAGGAGTGGGAAGAACATGAGTGCAAAGGAGATAAGGGGAAGTAAAGTGGGTGGCACTTAAAAGTCTAAAGTGAGTACTAGCTGTAGATTGAGGAAGATCTGGAGGCCAATTTTATATTCAAAACATTTGCAATTGACAATTGATCCTCAAGCTATTACCAGTTGCAGCCTGTTCATAAGGAATGATTTTTCAACCAATGCCTTTTTTTGTTTCTTGAATGATCCATTAATTTCAATGCACTGTATACAGGCTCTCTGTTGACTTTCATTGGAGATGGAAAATGTAACACTTTGGTGGTTTAATGAAGAAGCTTAAAAAAAAAGAGGAACACAGCAATTTATGTAAATTTCCAATGCTACCTGTGAACGGCCATTAGTTAATTAACATCAGGGTTTTTTTCTATGCCAGTTTTAGTTTAGGCTCAATTTTAAACAAAATCAGGGAGAATACTATTTTTAGCTTGGCCACCAGGTGAATGCTATTTTAATAAAGATTCTCAGTGGCAGGCCACTGTGAAATGATCATAATCAAGATACCAAGCTCTTGACATCCTTGTGTAAACAGCAAAAAGAAAAAGAACATACTTTTTATTTATCTTAATAGCAAGGAGCTAAGCAGCTTGGCATATTTTAATGTTATCATGTGTTTACATTATTTTCCTTTATCAACTGGTTTAAATCTAAAATGCCTATATATTTGTAGAAACTGATGCTGCAAATATGTGAACAGTACAATCAGAAGCCAGTTAAATGACCTCTTGTGTGCTGATGAAAGTGGGGGAATGTGGGATTCATCAAAGAGGAGTAATGAATTCTATCGGGTTTAGCTTTGAGGGCAGTCAGTTGATGAGGTGAATGAGTGGTGGTCGGGATGATTTGGGTTTAAACCATTCTCCTGTACCTCTATGGTCTAGCAAATTAGTTCCATTTTTGCAAATGTGTACAGGTTTTCTCCGGCCACTAGATGTACAAAGGGCCAAGAGCAAGTGCTTAACAACTTTTGTACCAAAGTGGAATATATTTTAAAGTTATTTAATGAAATATTTAAGTGAGTGAAGTGTCATTCAAGCTTGTTGAGTTAATTTGAGATTGTTTTTTTTCCTTCTCTACAGGCTCGGAGTCTTTTGTACCAGTTTCGCCTCTTGCCCAGAATCCCCTGCAGCCTACATGATCTTTGTAAGCTGTGTGGCACGGGAATGTGGGACAGTGGATACATCCCAGCTGTGGAGTGCACATTGAATCACTTAGATTTTGACAGTTGTCCATATGGTGGGACATCTGCTACTCCATCTCCAAGATCAGCACAAGAAGGCAAAAAAGGAGCTAAAGATGTTTTCACATTCCTGAGATAATCATATTTTGTGCTGAAAACTCTAGTACGTTTTGAAAGATTGTTCAGGAAGTGGTTTACCTGAGAGAGGCTGAACCTGTGGTCTTAGTAACTGTAGTTTTTTGATAGCTGAGGGCTAGTGTTGGTATGCACTCTGATTGCAGGTAAGACTTGGGCATGTCTAGACTGATACCATTGAAAAGAAGGAGAGGTTTGCGTTTATGCAACACCTTTCCAGGAGCCTCAAAGTGCGTTACAGCCAGTGAAGTACTTCTGAATTGTAACGACTGCAGTAATGTAGAAAATGTAACAGGCAATTTTGGCACTTGATAAAGGTAGATGAACTAGTTTGGTAAGATTTGTTGAAGGACAAAAATTGGCCAAGAAGGAGCATATGCCTGCTGGAAATTGTGCCACAGGATTTTCTGTGTCTACCTGAGAGTGTAGGTGAGGCTTTGGTTTCATCTGAAAGGTGAAACCTACAACAGTACAGTATTTCCCATATACTGCGCTGTAATGTCACCATAAATTCTAACGTTCAATTCACTGAAGTGGGATCTAATCCCACAGTTGTTCCAGAAGACAGAATACTTAAAACTGTTTTACTAACTCCAGCTGCCTTGAAGTAGAGAAGCATTTCAGGGAAAGGGAGCTTGTTATAGCCCAATCACTTAAACATGTGAAGATACAGATGTCTTTATTGGGAATTCTTCTGTAGCCCCAAAGTACTGTCCAAGTTGAATGATTGGGGAAGCATACTCTGGAACATTTATAATGTAATGCAGAATATACATCTGATTTTTGGAAGAAGATGTGAAGGTAAAAATATGAAATTTAATGGATGATTTGCATTAAGTATAAGAATTCAGTGCTGATTTTAAACATTTTTTGAATTGTTGGCACCCAATTATCTGCAGTATTGAAAATAAATCTCAGTTAATCACATCCCTATCAACTAACTGTTCTATCTTAAAATATATTCCCAATTTCAGATATATAGCTAAATGCATTGCCTTTTCACATCTGCTTTTAAGCACATGTATAGTACTTTTGTGGAAAGCTGTGGATTTGTGAGTGCTGTGGGATTTCAGATTTTTATTGGCAAGATAAAGTTTCAATTGGGTTGCCATTGGGGAAAAGTAAAATAGTTCATTCATCAGTTTCTTCCTATTATGAAAACTAAATTAATGTTTTCAAGAAAGTTAATGTATAAATTAATGTTAAATTGCTGCACTTTCTTTTAACTATCAATAATTGTAAAAGAAATGTTAAGATCCATTCTGGGCAATGGTTTACATCTTATGAAATAATCTTAAATTTGTTGGGGTTCTCTTAAATTATGGTCAGTACACTTAAGTGTCGTACTTTGATAGACATACCATATAAAACTAGTTGTCAGTGAAACAGTAAGTGTAACTTGACAACTATGGTCGTGTAACTTTCTGGTATCATTTTAGGGTTTTAAGATTACCTTCTAATTTATTTATTCATTCATTTTGATCTTTAAGCAGCATCAGCAATATATTTGCTTCATTAGAGATGAAATTGTACCCCCTTTGTCATTGTAGCAACTTCAGACAAGCTTAATCCCATCACAGTAAATGATGGGGAGTACCAAGAGCCCAATCAGGAGTTTACCATTCTAGTAAATTTTGGCGGAGTGCTACTTTTTTGTCACAAATGAAAACCCATTGAGGCAGCTGTCTTATGGCCAATTGTACAATTAGACAATGATAGAATGACAGCTATTTCCAAAAGCAATTTCTGAAGGTGGAAATTGTAGATTACTTGTCTTTGAAAGCACAATTTCTTCAATTTACTCTCTACTTTCAGTGGTATAAACTGTGAAATCCTCCTTAATCACTATTCTCTATATCTATGTTATTTTGCCCAACATTCAAATAAAATACAGATTATTTGCTAAATCCAGTAACCATAAATCATTGTTAGGTTAATTTATCTAAGCAAAAGCAATGTAGTGTATGAAAATGGGAAGGAATACAGAAAAAAATCTCCAAATAACATTCAAAGTTTTTTGTATATTCTTTAAATCTTTGGAAATTTTAGGCAAAATATTCAACTTGACTATTAACAATCAGTGGATGAAAGTGATAGAATATGGTACAGTTTAAAAGTCAGATGGCAGATAACTGGTTATCATGGAAATCTCAGAATTTTAATATATTTGTGCTCACCAATGTAGGTGAAGTTAATGTTTTAACCCTTTGGCTACATCCTAGATATCAGAAACCTTTTCTGAAGCACAGTGTATTTTCTTGTTCTCAAATAAAAAGACAGGAAATATTTAAGGGTTTCATGTATCAAGTTCAGAAAATTTGCATATTCCAAGTAACAGATATCTCAAAAATACAAATTCGTACAGATCCTCCCAGTATTATGTTTTGGTGTTTTGGAGGTACTTCAAGTTCTTCAAGTTTAAGATGTGTCTGTGATTGCTGGTAATATAGTGTGGCTCAAAATAATAATAGGACGTATAGAAAGCTGGTCATAATAAATACCGTGAAGTGAACAATTTGTTGACTTTCCACCAACTTTTTCAGTTTGGATATAGCAGTCACATGATGTGTTGCAAAGCAGACATTGCTCCTAATTTCTGAACTGGTTTCTAAACCTGAAGATATAGTCTAGTTTCTTTTCAGGAATACAATATTGTGCTCCTGATGTTTTGTTTTCAGACGTAGCCATGCACTTCTCTATTTGTTGCCAAAATACGATTTCCTCACCAACAATGCTTTGAAGTTTGTTTTTCTTCATTTTGATTCCTATTTGATTAAATTGATAGTCTAAAGCATTTCTTTTGTATTCTAATGATTGACCACAGAACTGTAAAGCTGGTGTTAATTTCTCAAAATACGCAATTGAGTCACAGAGATTTACAACATGGAAACAGGACTCCCGCCCACCACTTCTATACCAACCATCTTGCCTATCTACATTAACCCAATTTACCTGCATTAATTCTATATCCATATCTTGCTCATTCAAACACTTGTCAAAGTGCTCTCAAACATTGTTACTGTTCTTGCTTCCACCACCTCCTTTGGCAGATACCAATTTCTCTTTGTGTGGAAAAGTTTACCCCTCAAAGCCATTTAAACTTCCTGTCTCTCACATTAAGCCTGTAGATTTTTTTTGCAAAATACTCATTTTGATTATTAACAATCAGAGGATGGAAGAGATGGTGTATGGTACATTTTACAGGGCAATCCAGATAATTGGTTATCATGGAAATCTCAGAATTTTAATATATTTATGCTCACCAGTGTGGGTGAAAGTAATGTTTTAGCCCTCTGACTACATCCTAAATGTCAGAAACTTTTCATGTCCAATCATGTTATTCATTGGCCTTCTTCACTGCAGGAAAATCAGACCTACCTCAAGCCCCTCAATTCAGCCAACACTTTGTGAATTTTCTGTACACACTCTCTAGGTTAATCATGTCTTTCCTAGTTGTCACTTTCCCAGTTGTCCTGTTGTAACGTTGCACTACATTCTTCAAACCATCAATTTTGGTGTTATCTGCAAACATAGTGGTCATTAGTACACATGACAAACAACAGAGGATCCAGCATCAATACCAGCGGCACACCATTAGTCACAGGTCTCCAACCTGAAGAACATTCCTCTGCATTCTACCATTAGGACAATTTTGTAACTATTTAGCTAACTAACCTCGGATTGCATGGGTTCTAACATTCCACGCCAGCCTATCACACAGGATCTTGTCAAAAGCCTTACGGAAGTCCAATAGACAATGTCTATCACCCTGTCTGTGTAGTCTGTGATGTGAGAGACGTGTTTTTCCCTCAGGCAAACCCATGCTGACCATCTCTAATCAGTCGTTGCCTTTCGAAATACAAATGCAGCCTGTCTGTCAGAATCCCTTTCACTAACTTTCCCACTACTAATATAAGGCTTATCAGCCTGTAGACTTCTTGAGGTTCAGTGCAATGTAGAAAATAGGTGATTGTCTATTGGCCAGGAAATGGAGACCAAGAATAAATGGGTTATTTTCAAGTTAACAGGTTTTTACGAATGGAATGCAACAAGAATCAATGGTTTCCATTGTATGTGATCTATTTTAATAGTTTAGCAAAGGAATAAAATATCATGTTTATAGGTTCGCTTAAAATAAAACATTTGAAAAACAATACTGAGATATGAAAATGATGCAAAAGTTTGCAAAGGGGTATACTGTAGGTTAAGTGGGTGCACAAGAAGGAAGCAGATGAAATAAATATCAAAGGTTCTGCTTAATGTTTGTACACAAAATGTACAATGTTCAGGTGGAGCTAACAATTAGTATATTGGGACTTTATCACAGAGATGTTGCAGACCATAAATTAGGAAATCTTGGTGCAATTGTACCGGATGTTGGTGAAACCTTATCTGATGAACCATGTGCAATTTTTCTTTCTATATCAGAGGCTAGATGTATTTGTTTAGAGGCAACACAGCAGAAATTCACCAGATTGTTTCACGGAAGCAGGTTATGCCCTATTTTGAGAACTTTGTGCAGGGTAATCCTACGCTCACTCGAGATAAAGCTAAGAGGTAATTTCACCGAGGTGGATTGACAAGATGGATGATGAGAAGCTGTTTCCTCTAAGAGTGAAAAGTGTCTTTTAAACCTAATATTCGAAATTCTGTATTCCAAGGAGATATGGATGCTCAGTCAATGATTCAGGGTTCAGGTTAAAATATTTCTGTATATCAGAATAATCAGGGTATATGTAAATAAAACGGGGCAATGGACTTGAGAAGTGATCCATTTAAGTGGCAGAATAGACTCAAGAAATCATACGGCTCCACTATTTCCTATCTTCTTTGCACAGTTGTGCAGTGACCAGAACTGCACACAATACTTGAAGTGTGGCCTAACCAAAGTTTTATACAGCTGTAACAGGACCTTCCAATATTTACAGTCCTTGCTCTAAACAATGCAGGCAACCATGCCATATGCCTGCTTTACCGCCCTGTCCATTTGTGTTGCCTCTATCTGGAAGCCATGGACTTGCACACATTGACATGATGAGTTACAGACGTACTGATTCATTATGCCCTGATCTGGAATGAGGAAATTTTAAATAAATGTTCTCTAGTACTGACTTTTGAGGCCTCCAATTGACTGTTCTGATTTGTTTCCAATTTTAAAAAATGAGTGTTATGTAGCTGCAGAGATAAAAGCAATGATTAGTAATGGAAAGTAAAAGAGGAATAGAAACATTAATGTGCAGGCATTATATAAAATTATTCTGATTTCGAAAGGTCTACAGATGTACAGCTTTTAAACTGATGTATTCAAGAATCTTAATACCATTTTTATGATAATGTTTAAAAGCTGTTTTTGATCTACAAATTGTAGTCATTTTATGTTACATTACAATTCTTTTAATCACTAAGATCTTGCCTGGCAATTTAAACATTCCAAAGTGAAAATAACTTTACAAACTTCTTACATTTTGGCAAGAAGCTGATAGTAAATTATGTACAGAATTACAGCTTTACATCTTGTGGTTATTGTGTTGATAATCTTTCCCTATTACAGTGATGAACGAAGTGTCATGTCACATTCCATTCCTTAATTATTTTTGTTACCTGGCTTCATAATGAAATTTCAATAGTGTACAAAATATCCTCCAGCATCATATATTTTGAAGTCAGATAAAATGCACTTGTAAAGAGGAAGAAGTAGTAGAGAAAGTGTTTTATGGGACACTAATTAGGGAACTAAAAATAATTGTTTCTATTAATAATCATTGTGGATTTCTCAAAAGGAAAATGTATGGACCCCACCCAGTTATATTCTGTGCATTCTTTCAGTTGTCATATTCCTATCCAAATTGCTGTTCACACCCACTAATCTAAATAGCTCTCAGTGATCTCAGGAGGGAGATGGTGTTACAGAGCTGCTGTTTAATTCACCCAAGTCTCAGATTGTGTTTTTTTTTCCCCCTCCCACTGGCATGAGCACAACTCTGAGTTAATTGTTGGTAAAATTTGGGATTAAATTTGATTTGCATTTACAGGAAAAGCATTATTTATTAGGTGGATATTCAAGTTATTAATTGTTAAGCGAGAATCCCACACACACTTTTGGATCATAATGGGCCTCTTGGAGAGAGTATTGAAGTGTACAACATTACTGGATTTAAAGAGACTACCATGTCTCCATTTTCAAATATGTTTTTCAGGCAATGCAGCAGAACTAAATATTCATAGAAATTATGGTTCCTGACAGAAAAAGCAGGATTTGAATTTGAAATGTTCAACTCCTGTTTTGCCCACATCCACGATGTGTTTTACTCAATTTTATCACGTTCAAGTGGCAGCTCCAGATTTATTTCTCTAGGATGTTGGGGGGGGGGGGCATTACATCAACACGAACACTGTCAGGGACAGGAACTTTGTTATATATGGAGACCGGCAAGAAATGAAGAAGGGCGAGGGATGGAGCTTTCTGGTGATGCATTGTACTCCATGGATTTTGCCAGTGTTCTTAAAACACTAACGTATATTTTTAATTGCTTATCAGCAGGGCTTGCACACATTAGTGAAAGGATTTGTATTGCAGAAATGCATTTTGATCAAATCAAGTTGACTTTATTGCTTTGAATTGATCCAGGAACATGTTTAAGTAGTAGCTAATCATTTTGAAAGGTCACTGTTGGAATTGCAAAATAAGTAGTGATATACAATACTGTGTGAAAGTCTTAAGCACATCTGTATAGCTAGCGTGCTTAAGACTGTGGACACTATTGTATTTGCCAACGTGGTGCGGAGAGTGAGTTTGTAAATCTGGCAGGAGCAAAGGATGTTGAGAATGGCGAGGGTGTAGCACCATGGGAGGGTTTTGGACAGGTGGCAGAGAAGGAATGCCGGGGCTGGGGTGGTGTGGGTACAGACACACCCGGCCCTGAGATACCAGCCAAGGCAATTTGATTCCAAATAATTGGTTTATTGATCATTTCAGAATTACTTTTTGGTGCTTCCTGCTCTCTCCCCTCTTGCTTCTCCTTTTCCCAACCATGATTCTCCTCTCCCTGCCCCCTTCCCACCCTCATTCCACAAAGGAGACCCATATCAGAATCAATCTGACCCTCATTCACATATGTCATGATTTTTTTTGCTGCAGCAGTGCAGTGCAAAACAAAAAATTACTACAGTACTGCACAAACATCTTCGGCACTCTAGCTATATATATATACATATATATATATATATATATATATATATATATATATATATAAACTTTTGCACAGTACTGTAGATGTAGAAAATTATTTTTATTAAAGAAAAATGTTGTTCACATAAACCATAATGTGCAATCCTGCTCACTGGCTCGAAATATTTCATTTTGCTGCCCGTATTTATTTGCTTGATAGAAAAGTGTGGTCAATTATTTGTTTGCCAAATGCATTAGAGTGGACTGCAAGGAAGCTGGTGGTTTCACAAGTGGACACTGAAAATTTAGGGAAATGTGGCTGTTGATTCACAACATGTGTTGAGTTCTAACTATAAACAAAAGCAATTTTTTTATGCTCTAGATCATTTCTCTAACACCATTTTAATTACAGTAGGCGTGAGTTTCACTTCTCTAAAATTTCTTCTGATAATTTCTTTTAGGGCAAAGAATAATGTTTTTAAAATGATTTCCACACCAGCCACAGCACCTGTCCTTGTATTAAAATCTAAGAAATAAAAATTGCAAACTATTATTTTAAATTCAATGTCTGTGCCCCTATATTTATCAGTTTTTAGGTTAGTGCACTGTAGTAATCTCATGAGAGACCCTCTTAAATTTGCTTGTTCTCGTATATTTATTTTATGTCAGCTTAGCGTTAGTGGGGATAAATATTACCAACATGTTTTTGATAGTTTACCTACAATGATAAATGATTCTGCTATGATTATTTAATATGGAATTAATTAGCTCCACCAGTATGGTAAACACATTATCTCAGTACATTTTCCATTGAAGTTTAGTGCTTCAATCAACTACACACATTAAAATCATTACAATTTTTAAAGTTCTAAAAAAATTCTTATCAATCTGGCTTTAACTATTTCGCTTTTTAATGCTTATTCAGCAATAGCTTGCTTACAGCTATCGGGATCAAATTGCCTTTTGGGCTTTATGAACAATTGTAACTTTTATGTTAGAAGTTGCACTATTTTACTAATTGTAATGTTCAAGATATGTTGCCTGCTTTGACAGCACTTTACTCTCTGTGTAACTGCCTGTTGCTATTTTGATCAATATTACCAATGTTTTGAAATACTACAAAGGATAGTGATATAAATGAGTGAAGGATCTATTGGGCTTCTGTTTATTTAGTTTATCCTCCTTTTTCTAGAAATAAGCAGGGAGAACTTAGTTTTTGGATAATATTACTAAATGGTTGTGAGAATATCAGTCATCATAGTATTCACTGCAAATGGATGTCCAGTTACCATTGCACATGTCTAGTGCTGGTAGCCAAAGTTGAATTTCTCTCTTTTTAAGAAACTCTATATCTATAGTGCATGCCGTTCAGTTTTATTTCTGGTTCTGAAAACAATAAAAGGCAAAACAACAATTCCATATATCAGCTGTTATGAAGCACAATAATTGAGGCTATGAAGAGAATCCAGAGAGGCCAGTGAATAGAGTTGTGTTAGAGATGTCTTGCTTCAATTATGTTGTGATCATCATCTTCGATAGTCCCTTGGGATCAGGGATAACTTAGTTCTGCTATTTTTTTTGTATTCTGTTGTGGCTAATGAGGCCAATGTGGAAACAGCTGACTTTTCCTGAACCATGGCATCCACTCTTCCATGATGAACAGATCTCTGAACTGCATCATATCTATTACCTGCATCTCAGCTCTCAGTCCTTCTCCTGTATGGAATTCTCCTGGTCCATATCCTCCAACCCACCAACTTCTGCAATCAATCATTTCTGCCAGCTTCAACAAGGGTCCACAATTGGACACACATTTCCCTTCAATTCCATTTCATCATTTTGAAGGGATCACTCAGTTCATGCCTCCCTGTCCCTTCCCCCACTCCTTACCATATGGCAGTTACTTTCCATGCAACCATAGGAAGTGCAAAGCCTGTCCCTTCACCTCTTCTTACCATTCAATTTTCCAAACAGGCATTCTAGGTAAAGCAGTGATACACTTGCACTAACTCTGGTAGGGTAGTTGGGCATTTTAAGTTGATTAGGCTAGGGTTAAATCAGGGAAATTGCTGGGCAGTGTGGCTCAAAGAGCTGGAAGGGCCTATTCTGCACTGTATCTCAATAAATAAAATCCAATATACTGTATTTGCTGTTCACAATGTGGCCTTGTCAATATAGGGAGATCACTTTGCGGCGTCCCTGTACCTAATCCGCAGGAGTGATCCCGAGCTTCTGAGCCTCTGGCCATTTTAATAGCCCTCTCCGCTCTGAGCTTCCTCCCTCCAGCCTTCTGCACTGTCATTGCTGGGCCCGCCACAGGCTTGAAGTAACACCTCATGGAACAGAACAGTACAGCACAGTACGGCCCCTTCGGCCTATGATGCTGTGCTGACCTATATAAACTTAGCTCTCTCTTTTGTCTGGCACATTGTAGATTGTGGAATTCAATATCAAATGCCAAATGTTAGATAATTCACTTCTTCTGTTTGTATCAGAATTGGTCATTATCTGCTATCATTTTACCTCCGGTTATCTTTTTTACACCACAAGAACATAAGACATAGGAGCTGAATTAGGCCATTCAGCCCATTGAGCCTGCTGTGTCATTCCATTATAGCTGATATATTTTCCCTCCCAACCCCCTTCTTCTGCCTCTGACACCCTTACTAATCAAGAACTTATCAACCTGTGCTTTAAATATATCTAATGACTTGGCCTCGACAGCCATCTGTGGCAGTGAATTCTACAGAGTTACCATCCTCTGGTTAAAGAAATTCCTCATTTCTTTTCTAAAGAGACACCCTTCTATTCTGAGGCTATGCCCTCTAGCCCTGGACTCTCCCACTATTAGAAACATCTTCTCATCCACTCTACCCAAACCTTTCAATATTTGGTAGGCTTTAATTGGGTCACCCTCACTTTTCTTCTTTTACAATGCATGCCCTCATCTCATGATCTTACCATTGGAAACACCTCATACAGATAAAGAAGCTGAATCTTATCTTAACTCCCACATTAGATCAACAGACATACGTCAGAGATATTACCTCCTTCCACCCATCCCCCGCCCCATTTTTCCTGTTGTTTCTTCACTTTCAATGTTCTGATGAAGGGTCTGTGATCTGAAGCATTAACAGTTTTTCTTTTGTTTTGGTGTTGGTTTTGATTTATCATTGTCACATGTACCAAGATACAGTGAAAAGCTTATCTTACGTGTTGTTCATACAGATCAAATCATTACACAGTGCATTGAGCTAGATTAAGGTAAGACAATAACAATGCAGAACAAAATGTAAAAGCTATCAAAAGAGTGCAGTGCTGGTAAACAATAAAGTGCAAGATCATAACATGGTAGATTGTGAGGCAGGGTCCACCTTATCGTGCAAGAGTCTGATAACAATGGGATAGAATCTGTCATTAAGTCCGGTGGTACATGCTTTTGTAAACTGCAGGTTTTTTTAAAACGTTCTTCAACAAAGAATGGCAGGTAAGCAGGTTGTTTGTGAGACACTCCTGCCACATCTCTGAGTGTTCCTGATTAGCTTGGAAGGATATCAGTACCATTTCAGGTGCTGCTTCTCCAGTTTGACCGGTCATGGGTCAAGAGATTTACATGGCTCTGTGGGGATGTTCCATTTCTTCAAGCAAGCCATGAGCTGATCCTTCAGTCTATGTCCACTTGTTAATTTCTTTCCATGATAGCTAGGAAGAGACTATCTCTTTCTGGCGTCTGATGCTGAGCATGCAAATAATGCAGCATGTGTACTCTAGCTATTTGACTGTAACTAGGTTCTCAGTATGGAATGTTGACTTGAGGTAGGGCATTGACATTGTCCTTGCAGTTAATTTAGAGGATTGTTCAAAGGAATGCTACTGATATTTTTCCAGGGCCACTAAATGTCTGCTATTCATTGTCTGGATCTCAGAACAGGCTTAGGTCGACTGAGGAAAAAGGAATTTTGAAGATTGAGACCTCAAACCTGCCACAAAACCCATGGTCCAGTTTTAGAAGGTACTCGTGAGACCATCTCTGTAATATTGTGCACAAGTCTGGTATAAACACCCAAGGAAGGGATATATGTAAGAGAATGCAGTTAACTGGATTGATTTTGGGATGGCGGGGAGGTTGTTGCTGAGCAAAGAGCAATTAGACATACTGTACTTCATCTGTATTCTTGTTAGAAGAGTAAGAGATGTTCATTTTGAAATATCTGTTTTCTGGGACTTTGTGGCTTAGATTCAGTGTGGATGGTATCTTGGCTGAAATTTTGACCAAGCATCTACAGTTTCAAGGTTAAAAATTGGCTTGTTGGTAGAACAATGGGTATTTATTTAACCAGATGTTGGTAACTCTTTGGAATTTTCCAGTCAAGAGGACAATAAATGCTTGATCTCTCCACATATACATACTGAGAAGAGATTTGCAGATTTGAAGGGAATCAAGGGTTATGGGGCAGTCATGATACTAAATGGCTGAACAGGCACAAGGTTTCTATTAACACACATCAAAGTTGCTGGTGAACGCAGCAGGCCAGGCAGCATCTCTAGGAAGAGGTACAGGCGACGTTTCAGGCGCAGACCCTTCGTCAGGACTAACTGTTTCTACTTTTTGTTTCTATTTCTATTTCCTATATGGTCAAAATCTCAAGTGTTATTAAGATGAATTAATCTGAGTATCTTCATTTTGATTCAATCTAGGAGTATCGGTTGCTTATGCTTAAGCAAACTTGGCCTGTTTGTGGCTCAATTTATTCTATTTTGTTTGCCCTGGAGATACTTATTGCAAAAATAGAAAAATGAAACAGATTCTGCAGTGGGTGCTTCTTTCTGGCTGAATTGCAGAGTCAAAGCAAGATCTCGGGAGCAGTAAGTTTATGCTGAGAACAATTATGTTAGTTTCAACTCAAACTGGTTTGTTTGGTTCTCAAGCAACTGTATTATATAGTAAAGGAATTTCTGCTTACAACAGCAGAATATAGTGCAAAACACTGGTTAACCCAGCCTTTGTTCTGTGGTAAGCCAAGCCACATATTCTCAATTGTTTTCAGCACTGAATAGTTAGCAAAACTGTACTGAAACCTTTTTCACTGCATCTCTCCCAGCTTGCCTTTCTTGTATGATGAGGTGAATCAATGTAGCCAAATAAGGTGGTGTTTTTCTGCTCCTCCTCTGAGTCCTTTGTTGCCATACAAGGAATTGTTTCTCTCCATCTCTGCTCACATGTCGGTTCCCTTAGTTTACAACATTGTGCTTTTGTGATTATTGTGAAAACTGCCAGTTCCGCTGTGATACTGCTTCAGTTGTGACACACAGGTCATTATCATCATTAATCCTTATTCTTACGGTTTTTCTACCAACACGTGATGCACCAAATCTGGGAAAGTGGCATAGGGTGTATAATGGGGAAGTGTACTATTTTCAGAACTGTCATTCCTTAATATTGAGGAAAAACATGCATTATTCTTCATGGAATGCATTTGTAAATGCAATTGTCTGAGGGGAAATGGCAGATTAAAAGGAAAATGCAATATTTGAATATTGTGATGTGTTTAAATAGCTTAATAAAACCAATCAAAAATCTGCTGGTCTAGTTTTGCATACAATTATGCCAATCAGAGCGTTTGTGTGCTGAAATTTTGTGAACATTAGTTCTGCAGAAGTTTATATTCTGTTGAAAAAAGGAATGTTATCTGCGCAGTTTGTACATTTTTATTAATGTTCATTTGGATCTTAATGGAAAGCACAATTATAAAGCATTCTTACTAAGGTCACTAATTTTTATTTGACTCAAGTTGAAAGCTGACAGATCATGAATATTTATTTCTGTAACATAGTTCAAGGAGTTCTGTAATTGCATTTTTAAATCCGAGGGAAGATTTTGCAGCTTTTTTACTATTCATATTTTATCTTATTTTTATCTCTACCAAGGATAAAACCTAATCTAAACAATGAAGATTTTTGTCAGCTTTCAGAAGTAGTTTTGTTCTCAACTGAAAATGTATACAAGTCCTCCCTACATTTAACATATTGAAGCAAATTGTGTTATACTGATTATGTTCTTTGATTTACACACAGGTGGGTTGCTCCTCAATGGTGGAGAAAGGGGAGTTATAAATCCTGAAATCTGGCAGTTTACCATATGCTTCCAATCATTTCAACCCCTTGGTTTCACAAAGCTCTTAATTTCAAAGTGAAGGCATTTCTTTTCTACCACCCTTAATTAGATCATAACCAATTTCAATTATTTGGTAGTTTTGATCATTTTACTTTGTGTTAATTTGGAATGTGATGGCCAGCAGTAAGATTCTGGTTTGAGAAACACCTTTTAACCAAATCAGGGTTACTTTTAGGATTTTTAGAAAAATGTGTAGAAGCTTGCTCTTCAATCTCTATAAACATGAAAAATTTCTTGTCTGATCTCAGGCATTTTCATCTGAAGAACAAATGTGAATCTTAAATTGTTTGCTTTGGAAAATAAAGTTCAGGAAAATTCTGCTTTCTATTGGTGAGTTTTTTATTGTTCTGGTTAGTTCATTTATATTCCATTTAAAACATGTTTTAAAGTCTTTTATTCAAGTTATAGTCATTTGTACAGATGTGTCAGGCTGTTCAACCTGATTAGGTCAATTTTTCAGAGAAATTTATGCCACACATAACCGCTTATTGTTCAGGCCAAAAAGTTCCACTTTACTCTCATCTGACCATAAGACCTACTTCCACATCTGTACACTATCTTCTAAATGATGCTCTGTAAGGTCTTTACAGGCAAGGATTTTTTTTTTAGCAGTATGTGTGGCGTAAATCTAATACTGAACGTCAGCCAGGTAACACCATCCCTACTGTAATCTATGGTGGAGGTAGCACCATGCTGTGGAGATGCTTTTCAGCAGCAGGGACTGGAAATCTGGTCAGGATTGATGGGAAGACGAATGCTGTTAAATACAGAGAGATCCTGGATAAATATATGCTAGTCTGCCAGTAAGTTTAAAGTGGGGAAGAAGCTTGTTTTTCAGCAGGACAGTGACCCAAAGCACAATGCCAGAGCAACCATGGAGTGGCTTCAAATCAAGAAAACTGATGTCCTTGAGTGGCCCAGTCAGAGTCCTGACCTTAACCCGATCAATCAGCTCTGGAAAAACCTCAAGCTTGCTGTCCACCACTGCTCCCCAATTAACCTGGCACAACTTGAGCAATTTTGCAAGGAGGAAGGAGCAAATCTTGCTCCATCATGTTGGGCAAAGCTAATAGACACTTAACCAAAAAGACTAATGGCTACAAAAGGTTGTTCAACTAAGTACTGAGTAAAGGGGGATGAATACTTTTAAACTGCTGATATTTCAGTTTTTCATGATTTAAAATTGTCCCTGTTTTGAAGGCTCTACTTTGAAAATAGGACCATGTGATTAACAAATAAAGAAACCTCAGTTAAATTGATTGGAATCCCAGGTTGTAATACTCATTTCTGTGAACAAAGAGTTGGGGGCTGAATACTTTTTCAAGGCACTGTAATTGTGCATCTTGCAGTTCTCTTTTTCAGGTCCGTCACTTCATTCAGAGTTGAAGTTCTAAACAGTTTCCAGTCAGTCCTCTTGATTTCATTTGAGATCTGCTTTGTCAGGGTGAGGTGTGCAGCGGGTAGGTTTGTGAAGAGGTTGATCATCCTCTGCCATCTGATAACTTTGAACTGCAAAGTCCTGAAGCTGTGACCCAAGCACTGTACACTGTAAGGCCGACTGCCTTTGATTTGTTTTCCGGTAACATGATGCCACTGGTGCCCTGACTGGATTAGCGTCCTCCATAATTTAAATGTTTCCCATTCTTCCAGGGTGTACTGTTTGAACTAAATGTAACCTATTTTACTCAGGCAATATTGCCTGGCTTCTACTTTAGCTCTTTGAATTTGACCCCCATGTTGTTGTTTTGTATTTTGCTGAATCAGTTTTCATTCGGAAGCCCCAAGCAATGCTGATTGATTGGGATATTCCATTCAGTTCAATTTTTTCCCTAAATAACCATTCCCCACTAAGACTCTTTAACTAGATCCATAAGTGCATTTAGGGTGTCGATTTCTTAAACAATATGTTTGAAAACTTTTGGGATGCATAAAAAGACAATTGCCATTCTGTTAATTTGTGTGATGATAAGATAAGGGTTGGTCAGTCAGGACCTCTCCTCTAAAGTATGTTGACTGCAAATCACCAAGGTCATTTCCATTCTGTTAACACTCGAGAATAGAAAGTTTATTGCAATTCTTTTTATCAGTTTTTGAAGCAGTTCTGGCACAATGTATACATGCACAAATGTGTTTTGTGTCGATACTAAACAATCAAATATCCCTGCCATCCACATTTACAGTTATGGTTAATTGTATATACTGTATACTTAAGCTCTTAAGTAAATTTACAATTTACACACTTTAACATTGCTTTTAATTACTGTGTTCTTTCTGGCGTTATCATTTCCAGTTATCTACCTCACTGGAAGGTAACCCTCAATGACTTGTTCCTAAGTACGTGGTAAAGACCAGAAAATTGTGTCAATTTTTCGTAGGTTACAGCAGTGACCACACTTCTGCCTTAAGTGTATTTAAAGATGTCGCCTCCACAGCTGCCTGTATCACAAACCCTCTGGCTGAAGAAATTCCTCCTCATCTCCATTCTAAAATGAAACCCTTCTATTCTAAGTCTGTGTCCTCTGGTCTTAGACTCTCCCATCATAGGAAGCATCCTCTCCACATCAACTCTTATCAAAGCCTTTCACCAGTTGGTATGTTTCAATGAGGTCACCCCTCTTTCTTCTGAATTCTAGTGAATACAAGCCCAGAGCCATCAAATGCTTTTCATATGACAAGCCATTCAATCCTGGAATCGTTTTTCTAAACCTCCTTTGAACCCTCTGTAGTTTCAGCACATCCTTTCTAAGATAAGGGGCCCAAACCTTCTCACAATACTCCAAGTGAGGCCTCACCAGTGCTTTATAAAGTTTCAACCCTACATTCTTGCTTTTATATCCTAGTCCTCTTCAAATGAATGCTAACATTGCATTTGCCTTCCTCACCACAGACTCAACCGGTAAATTAACCTTCAGGGAATCCTGCACAAGGACTCCAAAATCCCTTTACGTCTCAGTTTTTTTTTGTATTTTCTCTCCATTTAGAAAATAGTTAACCCTTTCATTTCGTCTACCAAAGTGCATGACCATACACTTTCTGACACTATTCCATCTGCCATTTCTTTGCCCATTCTAATATGCCTTAGTCCTTCTGTAGCCTCTCTACTTCCTCAAAAACTACCTGCCCCTCCACCTATCTTCATATCATCGGCAAACTTTACAACAAAGCCATCAATTCCATCATCCAAATCATTGACATATAATGTAAAAAGAATCAGTCCCAACGTAGACTCCTGTGGAAAACCACTAGTAGTCATTGGCAGCCAGTCAGAGAAGGTTCCCTTTATTCTCACTCTTTGCCTCCTGCCAATCAGCTATTGCTTTATCCATGCTCGAATCTTTTCTAATACCATGGGCTCATACCTTGTTAAGCAACCTCATGTGTGGCATCTTTTCAAAGGCCTTCTGAAAATCCAAATACATGACATCAACCAATTCCCCTTTGTTTATCCTGCTTGTTACTTCAAAGAATTCCAGCAGATTAATGGTATCTTCACACATTTCATGCCCCCTGACACCTGGAACTTCCACCCTACTGCTAGTGTCTTCTACGGTGAAGACTGATGCAAAATACTTATTCATTTTGTCCATTATTTTGTTGTCCCCCATTATACCTCTCCTGCATCATTTTCCAGTGGTCCAATAAACACTCTCAACTCTCTTTTACACTTTATGTATCTGAAGAAATTTTTGGTATCCTCCTTAATATTACTGGCTAGCTTACTTTTGTATTCCATCTTTACCTTCTTAATGACTTCTTAGTCGCCTTCTGGTGGTTTTTAAAAGTTCCCAATCCTCTAACTTCCTACTGACCTTTGATCTATTATATGCCCTTTCTTTGGCTTTTATGTTGGCTTTGGCTTCTCGTTAGCCACGATTGAGTCACCTTGCCTTTAGAATTCTCTCCCTAGTTCAGCCTCTCAAATTGCTTCCAGAAAGTCTAGCCATTGCTCCTCTGCAGTCAGCCCTGCCAGTGTTCTTTTCCAATCAGTTCCAGCCATCTCCTCTCTCATGCCTCTTTAATTCCCTTTACTCCGCTGTAATACTGATACATCTGACTTTAGCTTCTCCTTCTCAAACTTCAGGGTAAATAACCTTATTCCGTATATTGTGCACATCTACATACAATACCTTCAGTCCTGTATTCACCCTTTTCAATTTTGTTGCTTCCATGCTCAACCTTTTGATTCCTAACTTGCCAATATCTGCTTCCCCAACCTCTCCACTAACTGTTCTGGCACTCTGCTTCCCATTCCCTGCAGCTCTAGTCTAAACCCCACTGTGCAACATTAACAAACCTTCCTGCTAGGATATTAGTCCCCCTCCAGTTTAGGAGCAAACCATCCCTTTTGTACAGGTCCTTCCTCCCCTGGAAGAAAGACCAATGATCCAAAAATCTTATGCCCTCCCTATTACACCAACTCCTTAACCGCGTATAAAACTGTATAATCTTCCTAGGTCTAGTCTCACTAGCATGTGGCACAGGTAGCAATCCTGAGATTACAACCCTGGAGGTGCTGGCTGATCCATTTTCCTCTCAGCCCCATTCTCCTGCCTTCACCCTGTAACCTTGCATGCCCTACCTAATCAAGAGCATATCAATCTCCACCTTAAATACACCCAATGACCTGACCTCCACAGCTGCCTGTGGCACAGATTCACCACATTCTGGCTAAGGAATTTCCTTCTCATCTCTGTTCTAAATGGACATCTCTTCTGAGGTTGTACCCTCTGGTCCTAGACTCCCTCATCATAAGAAACATCCTCTCCACATGCGCTCTATCTGGGCCTTTCAACATTCAATGGGTTTCAATGAGATTCCCCCCTCATACTTGTAAATTCCAGCAAGTACAGGCCCATAGCCATCAATTGCTCCTCATACAATAAGCCTTTCATTCCTGGAATCATTCCCGAGAATCTCCTCTGAACCCCCTCCAATGTCAGCACATCCTTTCTTAAATAAGGGGCCCAGAACTGCTCACAATACTCCAAATGAGGCCTCACCGGTGCCTTATAAAGTCTCAGCATTACATTCTTGCTTTTATATTATAGTCCTCTTGAAATGAATGCCATCATTGCATTTGCCTTCTTCACAATCTGCAAACGAGCCTTTAGGGAATCCTGCACCAGAGCTCCCAAGTCCCTCTGCTACTCGAATTTTTGAAATTTTTTGCTATTTAGAAAATAGTCTCTGCTTTTATTCCCCCACCAAAGTGCATGATAATATACATCCTGACATTATATTCCTCTTGCTACTCCTTTGCCCATTCTCTTAATCTCCAAGTCCTCCTCCAGCCTCCCTGCTTCCTCAACACTACCTACCTCATCCACCTATCTTCGTATCTTCTGCAAATTTGGCCACAAAGCCATCAATTGCATCATTCAAATCATTGACGTACAACATAAAAGGAAGCAATCCCAACATCGATCACTCCAGAACACCACTAGTCACCGGCAGCCAATGAGAAAAGGCTCTCCTTATTCCCACTCTTTGCCTCCTGCCAACCAGCCAATGCTCTATCCATGCTAGAATCTATCCTGTAATACCATGGGCTCTTGTTAAGCTGCCTTGTGCACGGCATCTTGTCAAAGGCCTTCTGAAAATCCAAGTACACAACATCCACAAATTCTTCTTTGTCGATCCTGCTTGTTATTTCTTCAGAGTTCCAACAGATTTGTCAGACAAGATTTTCCCATGCCATCTTGCTACTTTATCATGAGCCTCAAGATCTGAGAAACCACATCCTAAACAATCGACTCCAACATCTTCCCAACCACTGAGATCAGGCTAACTGACCTATAATTTCCTGTCTTCTGCCTCCTTCCCTTCTTGAAGAGTGGAGTGACATTTGCAATTTTCCAGTCCTCTGGTACTTCATCAGCATTGGAAATAATTTGGTTACATTTCCTAACAACCCAAGCTCTCTTGATCGCCAGTAAAATCTTTTCAGAACATTCTACAACTTTAACTTTCATTTATTTATTCCCTTTAATGTATTTCATGAATTTGCATCATAAGTTATTGAACTAGTAAATAAGTAGGTGTTAGTGTGCTATAATGCTATGTCATGAATATGGCACAAAGGATTTACCCTGACATTCTTGCTTCTGATTATACATAATGCTGGTTTGCCAGTTAGGGAATGTGTGCAAATTGTATGGTTTATGATGCCAACTGAACGCCTGGGTTATATTGTAATAGTGGAAAAACATCAGTTATAAACAATGATTTTTCAGTAAACCACTGTTTTCTTTCAACTGTTACTATTAATAAATAGGATTCTTCTAAACCCCTTTTTATGGTGCCCACCTTAATTTTACGTGGATGTTTCACTAATTGAGTTGCTAACCTCGCCATTAAGATTTAAGCATAAGCCCATAGAGTTCAGTACATTGTTCACACATGTTAATCTTTGTGGGCCAAAATTGTTGCAGGGAACTAATCTCCTTTCATGATTAGTAACAATATCCTTCATATGCGAAGTATTCAATTTGCATTTTAATGTGCATACTTTAAATGCAGATAGCCACAGATATTGTCAATCATGCAGTTTCCATGATGATCAACAGCATTTTGAGGACTGACCGGAACTGACCATGATCAGGCACTTAATTACTTTGGCTACAAGATCACCGGGGACAGTATTAAGCAATCCACTTCATTGCCACCCTGAACTTTCATTGTAGTCCAATGTCGCTCCATCATCTGTCGTGTGTGTGATGGTAGTAATGCTGAAGTTTTCACCCCCTTTCAAGTACAGTTTTGACTTGTAGCAGACAGAAAGACAGACTGTTTAGAGACAGGCTACTGTACTACCTGCCCACAATCTGCTCTTAGTATCACACATGACCTTTCATATTTTCCATTATCAGAAAGGTAGTTCCTTACCATCATCAATTGTAATTAGAAAAAGAAATAAGTGAAGAGCTTCCAGCAACAACTACTACCCGTGATTGAAGTATTGACTCATAAACTTAATTACTTTGGCTGCATGATTATTGGAAGTTGTGCATGCTAGCTAATGGAATTCAGTTCCCTCTTTTCACAAAGCCAGGTGCAGTTAAAAAAAATCTGCACATTTCCAAGTATATAGGAGAATCTCCATTTAGCAAAACCTATCTGCTTTATTTGCCTCTCAGAAGTTTACTGTAGTATGTTTTTGCAGCATTATCACCACCTCTCCCACATTTTCCTTTACTGTCAGATATAGGGTTAGTGTGGGCAAGTGGTACTGATGTCAGCCAGGATCTTATTGAACAGGGGCCAATTGACTTCAATCTGCTCTGATGAACAAAGAAAGAGAAACTGGGATCCTGATGGTAATACAGTTCTCATTGCCACACCTTTCGCTGATGATCCCCTTCTTTACCAATCAAAAAAGGTCAAGCAAATCAAATTGCAAAGTAAATTTTATTAACAAAGTTCACATATATCACCATTCACAAACCTGAGATTCATTTTCCTGTGGGCATACTCAGCAAATCTATAGAATTGTAGCTATTATCAGGATCAATGAAAGATCGACCAGAGTGCAGAAGACATCAAACTGTGCAAATGCAAATATAAATAAATAGTAATAAGTAACAAGAGCATGAGATAAGGAGTCTTTAAAAGTGAGATAATTTGTTGTGGGAACATTTTAATGATGGGGCAATGAGTGTGGTTATCCCCTTTTATTCAAGAGCCTGATGGTTGTATCTGTCCTTGAACCTGGTAGTACAATTGGATGTCTGCAAAGAAAAAGAATTTCAGGATGTATATTGTATACATTTCTCTGCTATTAAATGGAACTATTGAATGAGTCCTGAGGCCCCTGTATCTTCTACCTGATGGTAGCAGTGAGAAGAGAGCATGACCTGGTTGATGGGGAATCTCTGATGACCCCAGATATTAATATGCCAAGCAATATTATATATCCATTCAAGGCCAGCTACACAATCTAATAATATATACAAATCCCACAGTGGGGATCTATGCCAGCATCCTCTATTTAATGCAGCTAAGCCTGAGGGAACAGGACACCATCAACTTCGAGGTTGATTACACAATCTTCTCCTGCAAGAGAGGAAAGGGCTTTGGTGATTCTTGTGTAATATCAACGTGATCTGCCTGACATGGTTGAATAGCTAGAAGTGTGTGAAAGGGATGAAACATGTATGTGAGGGATGTAATAGTTTCTGTTACTAATGAGGTACAAGAACACCAGGTAGTCATGTCAATTACTGAGGCCTGTGGTGATGTGATCAAGTGGATACTGTGTGTGTGAGGTTCTGCCTTTGTTGTCAGAAGGCATTCTAGCTGCTAATGCTGTTATGAACCTTACATGTACTGACGTTAAATTTGCAACATGTCTTAATGGTGCAGAGCTGCACTTCCTGTCTGAATCTTCGGAAAGCTGCTTCATTTCTACTCAGGGCGACTTCTAATGAGCTTGGGGAAGAAGTGATGAGCTGCTCCTGGTCTGTGCCACAGTCCTTCCACAAATTTCTCTTAAGTAGCACTGTGACTTTTGGTGATAGCTGATCACCTTGTCAGGCGGTGCATGGAGGATATGACATAGTGATGGCTGATTTCACCTGACGTATGTGACTCCTGAAATAAAACCTGGTCAGGAATTTTAAATAGGAAAAAGATCAGGATTGATGGCTCCTAATGTTTGAATCCTTGTACAAGATGAATATAGAAACATAGAAATCTACAGTACATTAAAAGCCCTTCGGCCCACAATGTTGTGCTGGCCATGTAACCTACTCTAGAAACTGCCTAGGATTTCCCTACAGCATAGCCCTCTATTTTTCTAAGCTCCATGTACTGTACCTATCTAAGAGTCTCTTAAAAGACCCTATTGTATCCACCTCTACCACCTTCGCTGGCAGTGTATTCCACGCACCCACCACTCTCTGTGTGGAAAAACCTACCTCTGACATCCCCCTTGTACCTACTTCCAAGCACCTTAAAACTATGCCCCCTCATGTTAGCCTTTTCAGCCCTGGGGGAAAGCTTTTGACTATCCACACAATCAATGTCTCTCATCATCTTATACACCTCCATCAGCTCACCTCTCATCCTCTGTCGCTCCAAGGAGAAAAGGACAAGTTCACTCAACCTATTCTCATAAGGCATGCTCTCCAATCCAACATCCTTGTAAATCTCCTCTGCACTCTCTCTATAGTATCCACATCCTTCCTGTAGTGAGGTGACCGGAAATGAACACAGTACTCCAAGAAGGGTCTAACTAAGGTCTTATATAGATGTAACATTACCTCAATAGTGCCAAAAAATCAAGTGTACCAATCAATATTATTTGACATTGCATACCTGGAACTGATTACATTTCTGTCCCATAATGTCTAGTTATTTTGGTTATGGAATTTAAAATCTCATGTCTACAAGCCAGATCAGTTTATAATTAGTGCACCACATTGGTTATTTAAGCATCTTGCAACACACATTGGATAGGTTATTAAACACTATAAAGAGTGTTACTTTTAAAAAAGGCATATAAGCTAGCATCTGAGATTCCAAAGCCATTGGAAAATTTGAAGAAAGCTACTTCAGCTATAAAATAGCTATGTTCACTCTGTGTCCACTTTATTAGGTATTAGGTAGAACCTGGTTTGGTCTTCTGCTGCTGTTGCCCATTATCTCAAGGTTCAAGTGTTGTACGTTCAGAGATGCTCTTCTGCACACCACTTGTTGTAATGCATTGTTATTTGAGTTACTGTTGCCTTCCTGTCAGCTTGAACCAGTCTGGCTATTCTCCTCTGACCTCTCTCATTAACAAGTCGTTTTCACTAACAGAACTACTGCTCACTGAATGTTTAGTTTTTGGTTTCTCACGCTATTCTCTGTAAACTCTGGAGACAGTTGTGAGTGAAAATCCCAGGAGATCAGTAGTTTCTGAGATAGTCAAACCACCCCATCTGGCACCAACAGTCATTCAAAGGTCAAATGGGGAACTTCTTCCCTATTCTTCCCCATTCTGATGTTTGGACTGAACAACAACTGAACTTCGTAATTGTGCCTGCATGTTTTCATGCATTGAGTCGCTGCTACATGATTCACTGATTAGATATTTGCATTAATGTGCAGGTGTACAGCTATAACTAATAAAATGGCCACTGAGTGTATGTAATGAATAAATCATGTCTGATGATCGTGAATGAATATTCCTGAAGAGGTGATGAACATTGTTCAGAGCAATGTCTTGCTTTACTAATTATAGGGGCTTTCAAAAGGCATTTGATAAAATCCCTTAGATAAAACTGTTAGCTGAAATTGTTACAAAACAAATTATTGATTTGTTTGTCAAAAAAACAAAAGTAAGAACAGTAAAAGGGTATGAAATTGGCAGAATATAATTTGTAGAAGCTTCAGCTACTCACTTTATTTCCATATAATTTAGATAAGAGAACAGAAAGAAACGTATCCAAGAATTTGATGACTTAAAAGGAGTTGAAAACATTAAATTAGAAAGGGGTATCAATAAACTGAAAAGGAAAACAAAACTTTAGATTATAACTTTTAGCACAGGTAATTAATTGTGAGATCATCTGCTTTGGAACGAAAAAGGATAAGAGAAATTAATTTTGAAACTTAAGAATCCTCATATGTAGATAGTTGAAATGTTGAACGTTATTAATAGTACTCATGATAATGGATACACTCATTTATATATAAACAATTGATGTACAAGGGGTTAGAAGTTTTCCAGCTACTGTCCTGGTTAGACCACACTTATGGGCCCCATGAAGAAGGAAGGTTGCATTGGCCCTGGAGAAAGTGTAATGTAGACTTAATGTAGTGTTACATGGAAAAGTCTTGGAAACTGGGATTATTTTTACAGAAATTTAAAGGGTTGTGAATTGACTTGATTGAAAATTTCAAGATACTACCTGGAACTATCTCCCAAATCTTAGTTTCCCTAATCACTTCAACAATGATTAATGAATAAAAGACTGTGGGAGGGGTGTGGTGTAGTCTATGACAATAGTCAACACAAAGATGATTGAAGTTTGGTACTGCCTCCTGCATATTATAGTCATTGCTAGATCTCAGGTTAATTTTAAATTATGGCTAACATTTTGGTAATCAAAGGGAGTTAGGGAAAAAGTAGGTTGGTGTTTGGACGAGGTACAGATCAGACAAGATTGAATGACGGTGAAGTATAGGAGGAAAAATAGTTTATCCTTGGCCCTATGTTAATCTTGCACACATTGATATCAAAATCAGATTTATTATCACTGAATTATGTACAGTGTGAATGTTATTGTTATGTGGCAACACTATGTTGCAATACAAAAAAACTATGTTACAATAACAAATATATTTTTAACACTTAAATTACTTACAATTCTTTCACCTTACTGGAGAAAATTTATCTCTGGAAATCTGCTGAGCTAATTATTACAGCTTGCTACCTACACTTTAATTGTTTCAAAACTACAATTAGACATGATGCTATTCAGAACATTTGGTGACCTAGGAGAATAATTAGTGGCTTAAAATGTGCAGTTTCATGCAAGCTAAAAGAAAAGTATTACTAAGGGTGAGGCAATCAGCATGCTACAACTTCCCCAACAGCGACATGAGCATAGTCACTATTATTTACCCATTGCTCATTGTTATCTGAATTACATTGCCTGCAGGTAGCGATATAAATCTGCAGGCATGAGTTTGTGAAAATATTCTCTCAGTTGTACATCAAAAATGCAAATTACCCATCAGTGCTACTTTTAGTGACCTAGATATCTATTAATTTCTAGCCTTGTGTTCTTCAGGGGATTTCCAAGAGAGTGAAGTCATTGAGAAGTAATGGCATTCTGGGCGTAATGACACTTTGAGTTCTGTAAATTAAAAATTACTTTTGAAATCACTTGTACTGTGTTGAGTTTTACATTGTTAACTGCTGAATACATGTTTCTGAGTCTATTTTTGTTTATACCGCAATTACCGTGTGGATTTGCAAGTAACCTAGAGAAGCTGGCCTGAATTCCTGAAGCTGAAAGCGTTAGTACCTGCTATTCCTTCACCCAACACCTTCCACCACCGTACACCACATCTAGTAAAGCATTAGTCCTTAAAGCCTGGAAGGAGCTTAAAATGCCTCATTTTAAAGTAGCCAAGAGGGCTAACCCATAATTTTTGGCTTCAAATAGTTGCAGGCAGTACTCAAAGTGTCTGTGGCAACTACAGGGAAGAATGAGGTACCACCTTGAGGAATGACTAATTTTACAGGATACCCTCAGTTCCAAACCCCACCTGGCAACTTTCTCAAACAGCAAAGCTGTCTTTCTCTCAGGTCCAAAGGTTTAACAACCATTGCTCCTTTCTTATTGTCCTATTTGTAAAATGAAGGTATTTTCTTTTGATCGGACCACATATAATCTCATATGTACTAGTTCTGGTGTAACTCGTGTCAGATGCTATGCTACTTAAGATCTAATTTAAGGCTGTGCCACTTGAATGACTGTGCCAGGTGACTATCTGCAGTTCCAACACTGATAAATGTGAGAAGTTCCAGAATCTGTGTATCACTAAGAAGAAAGTCACTGTAAGAAGCTCAGCTTTTCTTGCTAAAGAACGTGGTAAATAGGAACAGAAGATGGCCTTTCAAACCCTTAGTCTTTCACTGCCACTTCATAAGATTATGCCCGATCTTCCATTGCAAGCTGCTTTTGCCTGCTGTATTGCTGTATCTCTTTAATCATTACAAATATATAAATTTCCATTTTCAATGACTGAGCCCTCACAGGCCTCTGGGGTGGAGAGAATTTCAAAGATTCACCACACTTTGATGTACAGATTTGACCTAATTTCAGTCCAAATTTGGCTACCTTTAATTTTAACAAACAGTTATCTGGAGAAACATCCTTGCTGTTAACTGTTGAGACCATTCAGAATAGCGACCTGGCTTGTTTAATCTCCTCTTCCACTCCTGTTCCTTTGCCAGACCAATTTAAACTCTTCATTGGTCTGAGTTCCTGGTAATCTTTTCATAATATTAGAATTACAAACTATTTTTCTAGTACCATAGAGAAAGTGGCTGAAGTACGAAGTATGGTGACAGCATTGAACATTCTTGGGGATGTGGCTTCAGCAAACCAAGAAAGACATACTGCATGGATAGAAACCAAGTCCAAAACAAAACTGTTAGCATGGAATGTCTTAGGCATTCTTAAATCCTGCATAAACCTGCAACACTGCCCATTAAACATATCAAAAATGATAACAGATAACAGTGTTTGTACTATATTGCATTGTGGAAAGAACATAATGGCATCAGAGATCATGGCAGGAGTCGGGTACCTGGACCCTACTCATTAGTATCACAGTTTTTTCCATTAAAAGTTCTAAGGTTCACTTATTTATTCTTATCTTGTTTATGGCATGTTGGCATTGCCAGCCAAGCCAGCATTTGTTGCCCATCCCCTAGTTGTTAAGGTAGAGGGATAGGTATAACTAAATATGGGTTTAGACTAATCGAAGAAGCATTTTGAGGTATAACTAAATATGGAAAGGATGGCATAGGGAACAGAATGTTCTAAAGAAAGGGGAGGGTGTCCACATAAGGAACTGATGGGCTAGCTTTGGTAGAAAATAATTATAACTAACCAATGATGATTTTGTAGCCAATAGTATCTTAGCATGTGATCGAAACTATTCTAAAACTGCCTTAACTCGTGTAATTGTAAGATTTCCTGTGTACACGATGGTCAATGTATAAATTGTGAGACTTGAGGGAGTGTAGTGTCTGGACTGGCTCTGTGGGAGATCAGTCTGGAACTTCCTCCATAGCATGCTAGGAATAAAGAATGAAGTTTAAGAAAGTATTGCTTGTGGTACTTGCGTTCTTGCATCGGGCCGATCTGCGCTGACGTAGTGGCCCTTGAGAAGGTGGTGATGAGCTGCCTTCTTGAACCGCTGCAGTCCCCGAGGTGAAGGTACGCCCACAGTATTTATTATCAAAGCATGTGTCCATATACAACTCTGAAATTTGTCTTCTCCAGATAGCCACGAAACTAAGAACATGAAAGTCATTCAGAGTGAAACATCAAATCCACACAAAAAAAGAACCACGTCCTGACCAGCAATCCCCAAACCATCCCCTGAACAAAATGGAAAAAGAACATTGACCCCCACACAAATAACTAACAGAACACAACAGAATATCAGCCCCCAGACTTCATTCCCTCGCACAACAAAAGGGAAGAGGAATGGGGGATTAGAAAAAAACACAGAATATAAATACTATAATTTTGAAAATGTCCACAGTCTATAAACGCAATAGTCCAATCTATAAGTGTAGAAACGCAGAACCACAGTAACATCCTCCAACATCACCGATATTATCGAAAGAGAAGGACACCACGTGAGTGTAGAGAGGCCTACCCGCCTGCATAGCGGGACATGCAGTAATAGGCCATTCACAGACTCCTTCTTGGCAGCGATCAAAACGAAGGCAGTTGACGCTGAACTCTACCTTCCGCGTTCGCCTGAATGTCTCAATCTTCCTTGATGCATTCATCGGCAATTAATGAATGCTTTAACTGGTGAAATGGAGTCACTATATCCCTTGGCTCCTTTAACACCCATAAATTGATCACTCTCTGTAGAACATGAAGCTTAAGCTTCCACAACCCTCTAGGGAAGATGACTTTTAAAAGTTTGAATGAAGAATTAATTCCTCAGTTGAATCTTAAATGGCCCCCGGTCCTTGACTTCTCAGATGGGAAGGATTATCTCTGCATCAAGCCTGTGAAGAATTGATGAAGTTTCCTCAGAATACTTTAAATTCTGTGGAATTTATTTCTCCTCATACAGCAAAGTTGTCATCCTGAAACTAATCTGGTAAATCTTTGCTGTACACATTGCATGGCAGGTATATCATTTTTTGGGTGGGAAGTCCAATGCTCCACGAACAGCTCAAGATGCAGTTTCACTCAGATTTATGCAAGTGCAACAGGACTTCCTTACGTCTGTAATTGAACTCTCTCATAATAAAGCTAACAGATGAATCGATTGCCTAAGTCCATGTTGGACCTGTATGTTTGTCTTCAGTTAATTAGTTTGTTACTGCCTGTTATGCCGCTGGTGTTTAGAGCAACAATAAATGTCCTCCAACTGCATCAGTCCTTGGCCATCCTCTCTATTGTGCCCCAAGTGTGACTCAGGGTCCTCATTTCTGCCTCGAGGGTACGGTGCCAAGTTGTCTTTGATCTCCTGTGTTTCCTCCACCACTCAGGGGTCCACTGAAGTGCTGCCTTGATGATGGAGTTCACATGCCCAATCCATCTCCTTTTCCTCATGATGATTGTGGCCATGTCCTCTTGGTGACACTGAAGGAGTAGGGCGTGGTTAGAGATCTTTCTTTGCCAGAGTATAGGGAGGATCTTCTGGAGGCTCACGGTGTGAAATGACAACGGCTTGGCAAAAGTTGCTCTTTGGCATACACCAGCATACTGCCCCAGTATGGAATGTGGACAGAAAACAGCTCTGATACAGCTTCACCTTGGTGTGGACACTGGACTTGGTCGATCTCCGTATGTTCCTCATTGATCTGAAGACATTTCTAGCTGTGCTGCGTCTGCAGTGGATGCTGTGCTGGTCCCACCATCCTGCCGAAAGATGCTGCCCAAGTAGATAAATGTGCTGGTGCTGGGCAAGTCGATACCATATGCCTTGTTGAGAGGAGGAGACTCTACATTGAGGGTTATGGTCTCAGTCTTCCTCTGGCTGACTCTAAGCCCAACCTGTCCAGCACAGGTACACAGGTGCTGAGTTCTCTCTTGCGTGTGCTGGTGTGTATGTGATAGTTATGCAAGGTCATCCACAAAATCAAGGTCTTCTAAACTAGACAGTAGAGTCCACCTAATGCCTCTCAACTGGTTATCTCTCATTGTTTGTCTCATAACCCAATCACCAGGTTAATTAATAATGTCGACATCACACAGCCTTGCCTGACTCCTGTCTTGACTTCAAAGCTCAAATTGCAGTCCCCGGCCGTGCAGATGAAATTAGCATAGGAACTTTGGATAAGATGGACAATTTTAGAAGGGGTCACATCTAATCTGAGAACTGGCCAAAGACTGTCCCTGGGGATGCTAACAAAAGTCTTTTCAAAGTCCAAAATCCAGAAAATTCACAAAAAGTCACCTCTCCCACTCCTGTGTACTGTTCTGTGATGTTAGGTAGTGTGAAGATCTGGTCGACACAGCCTCTGTTTTGCCCGCAGCCAGCTAGCTCTTTCCTTAAGCACACACATCGACAGCATCTGCAATCCATTGGTCAATGACTTTGGTGAGAATCTTGCTGGGCACTGACAAAAGTGCGATGCCACACCAGTTGTTGCAATCACTTAGTGCTCCTTTCTTGGGGATCCTCACAATAACTCCCTTTGTCCAGTTCTTGAGTACTTGTTCCTGTTCCCAGATTATAATAAACAGTGGTTTGCAGGATGGCTGCTGAAACTTTTAGTTTAGCATTGCCTTCAGGTATAAATCTTGCTGTTTTCCACATTATATTCCATCTGCCAAATTCCTGCCTGTTCACTCAGCTTATCCATTTTCCCTTGAAGTCCTTACAACCCCCTCCAAGGGAACAGAGCCCTTTATATTATTGAAATTTACTTCATTTATCATGCCAAGTTTTATTTATTGTGCTCCTAAAATTCCATCTGCCAGATCTGCCCATTGCACTGTTTTGTATGTAACCTCCTGACAATAATCATTAAGCTCCTCGCATGTTCCCATTCGTTCAAGTGTTCAGTTGTATGCAGCTTTTGACATTATGTTCCGAGCACCCATGCCCATTCACTGGGATGGTACAGAAGATAGAGCTGCTGCCTCAGAGCTCCAGAGACCTAGCACCAATCTTGACCTCCACTATTGTCTGTGTGAGGTTTTAACATTCTCCCCATGACTGCACAAGTTTCATATTCAGATTCATTTGTTTATCACACGTACATCGAAACATACAGTGAAATGCATCATTTGCATTAGCAACAAACACTACCTCAGGATGTGCTTGGTTGCCATTCATTCTGGCACCAACATAGCATGCCCACTGTGTTCTCAGAACAACACAAGCAACAAATACAACAAGAGCTAAACAAGCCCCTTACCTTCCTCCCAACTTCACCCACACAGATAGTCTAACCCCAGGACATGCCATCTCCAGCCTCCAGCAGACTTGGACTCCTAGACTTCCTCATCCTATTACTGAAATTTTTGGTTTACCAGTGATGGAACACAGTTCTCTATCCTCTTCAGCCCGTCGGAGGATTGCATTCATTACATTAATGGCTAGAAGATCCATTCTATTGAATTGGAAGGAGAAAAATCCCCCTACTACATTTCAATGGTTTTCCCAAACTATATCATGTTCAAATCTAGAAAAAATCAGAAGTGCTACTTTTGATCCTTCGGTTAAATTCAAGGAAACTTGGAGGCCATTTATTCAATATTTTCATATCATGTAGTCTGACCTTTTCCGAATCCTTTTTATTAACCTGGGATATATGGATGGAGGAGCGGAGTTAACGACATTAATGATGTAACATATCAGCCTAGCCTTGATTTGTTTTGTTTAGATTTTTTGGTTCAGTTTAGTTTAGTTTTTTTTTGATATTTTTTCTTTTTCTTCTCTACCATGTTCAATCATACTAAGAGTTTGGGAGGTCGAATATACTTGTATTATCTGTAGTTTTTAATTGTGTATGTCAATTATTAACAATGTAATCCCAATCTCTCTGTATTAATACTGTTGTTATGTCTGTACATCTGAAAATCAATAAAAAGATTATGAAAGAAAGACTTTGACTTTCCCAGTGGGCACACAGAAGCTCGCAGACCCAGGCGTCATCCGTCGAGCTTCAGCTTCCAGACTTCCAATCGACCTTCTGGCGTGATTTCCATCCCACATTCCGAAGAGGTGCAGGTAGATAAATGGCTAACTTAAATATCCCTTAGAGTAGCTGAGTGTCAAAGACTCAAAGAGACCTGATGGGCATGTGAGGGAGAATGGGCATGCAGAATAAGGAGAGGGAAGGGCGTGTGCAAGGGAGAGTGCAAGGGCGTGCAGAAATAAGGAGAGGGAAAATGATTCTGATGAGACTGCTTTGCAGAATGATAACAAAAGCCTGATTGTAACATAGTCCTCTACTTATCTTTATAAGTAGGAATGTCCCACAAACTGAACTGAATGAGAAGTGATAACTATAAACAGACTATCCATTGAAACTTGAACATTTTCGAAATAAGTAACATTAAAATACACAGTTCTGAAAATATACCACTACATCTACACTACATGTAATTAAAAACCATACAATATTAAATAATATTGAAGGCAATGAGAATAATTTTGTCATATGAATAATAATTAATCTATTACATTCATTAATTGCAACAATTAAACTAGTTATTCTCAAGTCAGCGCCATAAATATTTTTAACAAAAGAATGCTTTCTTTAAGAAGGTGGTGCAGAACAAAATGATTTATGTTTTTAATATAATGACTGGAATTACCATAGGTATCTTGAAATCCACAGCTATCATGACCTACCCACTAAATTCCGTCCGAAAACAAGATGCAATACTTACATCAAACTGCTGTTTATTTATTTATTACAGCTCAGTGTTCAACAACATCAGTAGTAATCAGCAAGCGCCAAAACCTGGGCCTCTGTACCTCCCTCTGCAACGTACCTTAAGACATTGGCATTCAGCCCACCACATCTGCTCCGCCATTTCATTGTGACTGATCCATTCCCCCTCATTCTTCTAAATTCCAGCGAGTACTGGCCCACAGCCATCAATAATTCCTCACACTATAAGCCTTTCATTCCCCCTCCAGTGTCAGCGCATCCTTTCTTAAATAAGGGGCCCAAAACTGCTCAGAATACTCCGTTAGATCTCTCTAATGCCTTATAAAGCCTTAGCATCACATCCTTGCTTTTATATTCTAGTCCTCTCGAAATGAATGAAAACATTGCATTTGCCTTCTTTATCACTGACTGTACTGGCAAATGAACCTTTAGGGAATCCAACATGACAGGTTCCCAAACCCTTTTGAATTTTCTCCCCAATTAAAAAATAGTCTACGCTTTTATTCCTTTTACCAAAGTGCACGATCATACGCTTCCTGACACTGTACTCCAGCTACCACTTCTTTGCCCATTCTCCTAATCTATCTGGGTTCTTCTGGAGCCTCCCTGCTTCCTCAACACTACTTGCCCCTCCATCTATGTTCATATTGTTTGCAAACTTGGCCACAAGGCCGACAATTCCGTCATCTAATTTATTGACATACAGGTTAAAAAAGATGCAGTCGTAACATTGATCCCTGCAGAACACCACTAATCACTGACAGCCATTCAGAAAAAGCTCCCTTTATTCTCACTCTTTGCCTCCTGTCAATCAGCCAATGCTCTATCCACGCTGGTATCTTTCCTTTAATATCATGGGCTCTTATTTTGCTAAGCAGCCTCATTAGTGGAATCTCGTCAAAGGCCTTCTGGAAATCCAAGTACACAACATCCACCAATTCTCCTTTGTCTCTCTTTCTTGTTATTTCCTCAAAGAATTCCAACAGGTTTGTCAGGCAAGATTTTCCCTTAAGGAAACCATGCTGACTTGGCCTATTTTATCATGTGTCTCCAAGTACCCTGAAACCTCACCCCTAACAATCAATTCCAACATCTTCTCAACCACTGAGGTCAGACTAACTGTCCTATAGTTTCCTTTCTTCTGGCTCTCTCCCTTCTTGAAGAGTGAAGTGACATTTGCAAATCTCCAGTCCTCTGACACCATTTCAGAATCTACTGATTCTTGAAAAATTATTACTAATGCCGGCACACTTTCTTTACCTACCTCATTCAGAATTCTGGAGTGCAGTCCATCTGGTCCAGGTGACTTATCTACCTTCAAACCTTCCAGTTTTCCAAGAACCTTCTCCCTAGTAATAGCAACCGCACTCCTTCCTGCCCCTGACACTCTTGAACTTCCCACATACTACGAGTGTTTTCCACAGTAAAGACTGATGCAAAATACACATTCAGTTAACCTGCTATTTCCTTGTTTTCCACTACTACCTCTAGTGTAATTTTCCAGGAGTCCAATATCTACTTTCACTTTTGCTCGTTATATATCTGAAAAAAACTTTTGGCATCCTCTTTGATATTATTAGCTAGCTTACCTTCATATTTAATCTTTTTGCCTCTTATCCCTTTTTAGCTGCCTTCTGTTGGCTTTTAAAGGCTTCCCAATTCTTTAACTTCCCACTAATTTTTGTTCTAATATATGTCATCTCTTTTGCTTTTACGCTGGCTTTGGCTTCCTTGTTGTATCATCCTGCCTGTAGAATACTTCTTATTGGGGATGTATCTATCCTGCACCTTTCAAATTGCTACCAGAAACTCCAGCTGCTCTGCCATCAGCCCTTCCAGTCAACTTTGGCCAGCTCCTCTCATGCCTCTGTAATTCCCTTTACTCTACTGTAATACTGATACATCTAACTTTATCTTCTCCCTTTCAAATTGCAGGGTGAGTTCTATCATATTATGATCACCGCCTCTGAACTGGATCCTTGATTTTCTCAGTGGATCAGAAATAACATCTCCTTCTCACTGACAATCAACACTGGTGCATTACAAGAATCTATGCTTAGCCCACTGCTCTACTCTCCCTACACCCACAACTGTATGGATAGGCACAGCTCAGATGCCATCTACACATTTCCCGATGACAGAACTATCATCGGCAGAATTTCAGATGGTGTTGAGGAGATGTACAGGAGTGAGGTAGATCAGCTGGTTGGGTGGTGTCACAACAAAACCTTGCACTCACGTCAGCAAGACCAAGAAATTGATTGTAGACTTAAGGAAGAGGAAATCGAGAGAACACACACCAATCCTCCTCAATGGATCAGCAGTGGAATGGGTGAGCAGTTTCCTCTTCCTGGAGAACTGAAGATCTATCCTGGACTGAACATATTGATGCAATTCCGAAGAAGGCGGGACAGTGGCTATATTTCATTAGGAATTCGAGAAGACTTGATTTGTCAGCAAAGACTCACAAATTTCTCCAGATGTATGGGGAGAGCATTCTAATTTGTTGCATCACCGTCTGGTCTGGAGAGGCCACTGCACAGGATCGGAAAAAGTTGCAAACTCAGCCAGCTCCATTGTGGGCACTAGCCTCTCCAGCATCAAGGACATCTTCAAAAGATGATGCCTCAGAAATGCAGCATCCATCATTAAGAATCCCAACACCCAGGACATGCCCTCTTCTCATGGCTACCATCAAGGAGCAGGTACAGGAGGCTGAAAACACACACTCAATGTTTTAGGAACAGCTTCTTCCATTCCACCATCAGATTGCTGAATGGACAATGAACCCAGGTACACTACCTCACTATTTTTCCTTTTTTTTGCTCCCTTTTTGCATTACTTGTTTAATTTAATTTATATTGTATATACAGGGGATTCTAGTTAATGGGCCATAGGTTAATCGGGGCAGCCAGTTATTTGCGACAACTCATTAAGGAATGAAAATTAATCAATAGCTGGGATTCCCTTCATTTACTTGGGACACTAAGCTGCTTAATTGGGATAGAAGACTGTTGCTGAACCGTTTGTAACTAGTGTCAATTGTGTGTACTTGTGTGGCCATTAGGCACCACACAATGCTCAGATCAAACAGTTTTTAAATAGTATCAGTTGCATGTGCTTATGTTCAAAAATCAGTGATTTTTGTTACCGATTGCTGGTGAAAAGTATGCATTAAGATAATTCAGAACTCTTTTGCTCACTGCGGTTTCACGCATTCGCGCTTGAAGATGCTAGAAACGGCCAGGAGTGAAAATGGGACGATTTCACTACTTCAACAAGTTAAGAAACATCAGGAATTTGACGATGTTGACAACCATCTTGAATGCTGCAATGAAAATGAAGAGTTGGAGGATGCAATCATTGCAAGTATGGTATGAAGGTGTTGTTGAAAGTATCGGGTGTCTGCGTGATGGAGTTCATTTACAGTCAATCAAAAAACACGGCAGCGTGTACTGGACAAAGTCCTCTGTTGGTGACTGTTAGGAAATAAAGCACAGTTTTATAGTGCAGTATTAGTATTTATAGCATTCTAATTTGTCTTTATTTCATTTAAATACATAATTTGTTAGTTCAATACATGTTCGTCTTTATTATACCTGTTCAGCTATTTCCATGTAAAAATGCAGCTATTTGGGGCAACTGCTAAATTAGGCCCAAAAGTACTAGTCCTGCTGTGTCCCAATTAACCAGAATTCACTGTGTGTATGTATATATACGACTTTTTTTCTCAACCCTTATGGGTGGTGTGTCTGTGTATTTCCCCTCAATCTTGGGTCCTCTACCAGAGGCCTGAGAGCTTGAGGGCTCAGTGCAGTGTCCTTGCTGTTCCTAGTAATGCGCTCTTCTGGACCGAGATCTCAGATGCTGTCCCCAGGATTTGGTGGAGCCACTCTCCCAGTCCAGGTGTCAGCGCTCCTATCACCACAGGGATCACTCTGGCTTAAAGTTCCACATCCTTTCTATCTGCTCTTTCAAGCCCTGGGATTTCTCCAGCTTTTCATATTCTTTCTTCCTGATGTTACTGTCATTTTACTACAATTGCTTTCTTCTGTTCCTTGTCCAGTATTACTATGTCTGGTTGGTTGGTCAGTACCTGCTTATCAGTCTGTATTCGGAAGTCCCACAGGATCTTAGCTCAGTCATTCTCCATTACCTTCGCTGGTGTTTCCCATTCTGGATTTGGGAGTGTCCAATCCACATTCAGCATAGATGTTCCTGTACACAATTCCTGCAACTTAGTTGTGCCACTTGGTGCATGCTGACCCTGCCTGCATCTTGCACCCTGCTACTATGTGCTGGGCGGATACAGCGGATTCCTTGCACAGTCTGCATCTTGGGTCTTGTCCGGTGTGATAGACCCCTGCTTCTATTGCTCTTGTGCTCAGCACCTGTCCTTGTGCAGCCATGAACAGTGCCTCTGTGCCTGCCATTTTCCACCATTGGTAGGACTTTCTTATGTCAGCCATCTCTGGTATCTGGTGATGGTACATCCTGTGCAGTGGCTTGTCCTGCCGTGGCCTCTGGTCCACTGGCTCTGCTCACCTGTTTCCATTTCCATATCTCCTGCCTGCTCTCTGAGGTATTCTCCTAGCAGATCGCCCTTAGGGACCATCTTCCTGACATACACATGGATGTTTCACATTTCTCCCAGGGCAGTGGCCTTGACACTTCTAAGTCCCTGTCGTCCTTTATTCCTGCGGGTGTACAGTCACTTGATGTTGGACTTTGGATGGAATCATCCATGTATTGTTCATAGTTCCCAGGTCTTGATGTCATTGGCTTCCAGTTCATTCCTTGGCCAGCACTCTATTGCGGCTGGGTATCTGATGACTGGAAGGACGGATGTGTCGATAACTCTGATCTTGTTCTTCCCATTCAGCCGGCTATTTAGGATCTGTTTGACCCTTTGGAGTTACTCGAATGTTGCAGCCTTCCTTGCGTCCTCATTGTGGCTTCCATGCACCTGCAGGATCCCCAGGTATGTGTAGCTGTCCTATACATCTGGTATGTGGCCTTCAGGTAACTTGACTCCTTCAGTCTTGATGAGTTTGGTTCTTTTCTCTACCATCTGGCTGCACTTTTCCAGTCCAACTGACATCTCGATGACTCTGCTGTACATCCTTGTCAGGTGGATTAGAGAGTCAATGTCTCTTTCATTTCTGGCATGCAGCTTGATGTCATCCATGTACAGGAGGTGGCTGATGGTCACTCCACTCTTGAACCTGTACCCATATCCACACTTTGAGATGATCTGGCTGAGGGGGACCAAGCCTATGCAGAGCAGCAATGGGGATAGTACATCACCTTGGTATACTCCACATCTGATGCTCACTTGTGTTACTGGCTTTGAGTTAACTTCTAACATTGTCCTCCAATGGCCCACTGAGTTGTTGACAAAGGTCCTTTGTGTCTTGTTGACATTGTATGTAGACAGGCATTCCAGGATCCTTGGGTGGGACACGGAGTCAAATGCTTTCTGGTAGTCAATCCAGGTGGTGCTTAGGTTGATCTGTCTGGTCTTGGAGTCTCGCATGACTGCTTCGTCTACCAGTAGTTGGTATTTGGAACCTCTGGTTCCATTACCAATCGCCTTCTGAGCAGCTCTCAGGAATTTACACATATGTTCTTCAGCTTGGAGGCAATGACATCTGACAGGAGATTCCATGTTGTTGAAAGGCAGGTTATAGGCTGGCAGTTTGATGGTGCTGCTCCTTCTTTATGAGTACTGTCCTTCCTTGAGTTAGCTAGTCAGGGTAGGAGTCTGGTTCATTTGAGTTCCCAGGTGTGTACGTAATGCTGTTAGTTTCTTCAACCAAAAGGTGGGGATCATGTCAGGTCCTGGTGATGTCCAGTTCTTCATACTTGCTACACATTGCTGGACATCTATTGCTGTGATGGTGACTGGTTCTTCCTCAGGGACATTGCAGAGGCTTGGTGGTAGATCTGACGGCCACTGGGCACTGGTGTTATGTGATGTTCCTTTCTCCCATATATTCTTCCACTACTCAGTTGCTGTTTTGGCTGGTGCGGGTACTGGCATGTTGTTACTCTGGAGCTGTGCGAATACCTTTCCTGATTCTTTGGAGAAGAGTGCATTTATTTGTGTGGCCTCTGCGTTCTTAGTGTACCTCTGTAGTCTGCTAGTCAGAGCTGTTAACCGTTGCTTGACAGTCTCCAGGGCTTTGGTTATGGATATACCTCTGTACTTATTTTGTAACCATAATGAGTCTTTGATCTTCATATCTTTCTGCAGTTCAGTTAGTCTACTGACCTCCGTCCTTGTGGTTTTCATCTTGGCTTTCATTTGTCTTCTCCAAGGGGTTATAAATGTACTCGCCACTGTATTTCATTTTGTAGCCCAGCATTTCTGGGACTGCTGCTGCCAATGCATACATCAGGTTATTGGTGTCAGTTATATTGGAGGTTGCAGTTGTGAGTAATGGTTCATTGGCTGCTTTAGCATGCTGATGGTACTTTTTCAATAAGTCTGGGAAGCCTACTTTGTTGATTGACAGTTGCCAGTTCAGCCATGATCTTCTTTCTGATTGCAGCCGCCAGCGTCGATGTGGCCCGAGGTGAAGTGTGAACTTGCATTTCCCGTGTATAAAGTAATGAACCAACTGTGAATTGTGGAGGTGGGGTTTGAACTCGTATTTCCTGATCAACTGATGTTGCTGTGGTGCCTCATGACTGTATGTCTCCCAGTTCAAGGTGTGATAGCAACCCTCTGTTGACCATGTTTGATCGCTGGGTAACCAGTTCTTTTTCCGTGAATGTGGATGTCGGTCTTCATTATTGCCGGAGTCCCCACATGCGCTTGATGTATCCTCTTTCATGTGGGTTGTCTTGAACTGGAAGATATATATGTGCGTGTGTGTGTGTGTGTTTTTTATTGTAATTTATCATTTTTTATTATTATTATGTATTGCAATGGATTGCTGCCACAAAACAACAAGTTTCACGCTATAGGCCAGTGATATTAAACCTGACTCTGGTTCTAGTGGGGAGTGATATTTAGGACAACAAAGTTGTGGAAGTAGTGGAGCTGCGGCCAAAGACATGCAGGCCAGTAGGTTAATTGGCCATTGTAAATCCCCCTCCTACTATGTAAGTGAATGGTAGAAATTGGGGAGAGTTAATGGGAATGTGGGATATTATTGTAGGATTGATATAAATTGGCAAATAACGGATGTTGCAAACATAGTGGGCAGAGATGCCTGTTCCTGCAGTTCTTCTCTCTATACATTGCATGTGGAGCCTGATTAAAAGAGAGGACAAAGAATAATGTGCTGTGTGAGAAATGGAATGGATGGTGAAGGGTACTATTCACCTTGGTGCTGGAAAGGTTGAGGAGAAAGATACTATAGTATATCAGAAGCACTACTCTAGATGGTGAGATCACAAAGAATTGGTGTTACAAAACTAAAGAGGTCCTCCCGCAAAGTGGGATGGGAAAAGTGAACCCTAGAAATGAAGAACAATAGAGCAGAAGTCAAGTATGACAAGTTAAATGTCACAGAAATTTTTAAAAATGAATTCAAAGCCTTTCCTGAAAAGTTGATGTGGCCATTTTAAACTTATCCTTAAATCAGTAGATTATTTATGCTTCAAATTTCAATTAATGAAACTATTCAGAAAGAACCTCCTTAAAGAATTGAAAGTTTGTACTTTTCTCAATTTAACTGTGTCTGAATTTTATACACTTCTATTTTACTGAATCTCATTTTTGTTCTCTTCCCACATTCCCATCAGATCTACCCAGATTCTACTACGCATTGAAACACTTTGCAGTGGCTAATTAACCTAGTAACCTGTGCAGTTGCGGGGCGTGGGAGAAATCCACCTGATCACGTTGAGTACATGCAAACTCCACATAGGCAGCACCCAAGATTACGATTAAGCCCAGATCCGTGGAGCTATGAGGCAGAAGCTCTACTACCTGCAACAATGTACCATTCTATTTTTTTTTGTCTGTTGATACTCTCCTACATACATGTCTATGAGTGTTTGGAGGTTTAAGCATATTCATTGTATTTTCTTGTGCTGTCTGAATTTATTGCATCATTTCCTCAGTTAGAAAGATATATTAAAATTAATTAGCATTACATGTAATACTTTTTGATTATGCTGTGAATTGGATTGATGCTCAAAGAAATTAAAGTATCAGAGAACTATATGACAAAATGCCAACATAGCTTATGGCACCTTGACGAGCAACATTTTCAGCCAAGGAAGACCAAGCCAGGATGTCATAACAGAAAGAGAAGCAACACAAACCAAGAATAGCTCTTGTAACCCTTTTCTGTCAGTACATTACTCTTCACGTTGACACCTGCCTCCCTTTCTTCCATTCCTCTGCCAATTATTCCCAAGTCTCCAAACATGAGCAGCAACACTGAAGGTCTAACCATGTGTTTTTCCTTCATCTGCCATTGATAAAGGAACGAATTTCATGCCTGTTTCTTTTTGAGATATTGTTTGGCTTTTCAACACATCAACACCTCAGTATTTATCAGCCAGATACTTGAAGTTTGTCAAGAAAATTAAACTGTCGGGATAATTTCTATATAATTTATGTATATGTTATCTTTTTATGTTGGAATTTGGCCACTTAATTCAAGTATGTTGTACTTCAATTGAATTGAATTGACTTTATTACTTACATCCTTCATGTACATGAGGAGTAAAAATCCTTATGTTACATCTCCGTCAAAATGTGCAATGTGCAATTATAGTAATTTATAATATATGTACAACAGGATAGCCAATACAACATAGAAATACAGTTGCATCAGCATGAATTAAGCAGTCTGATGGCCTGGTGGAAGAGGCTGTCCTGGAGCCTGTTGGTCCTGGCTTTTATGCTGCGGTACCGTTTCCCAGATGGTAGCAGCTGGAACAGTTTGTGGTTGGGATGACTCAGGTCCCCAATGATCCGCTGGGCCCTTTTTACACACCTGTCTTTGTAAATGTCCTGAATCATGGTTAGTTCACATCTACAGATGCATTGTCTGTCTGCACCACTCTCTGCAGAGTCCTGTGATTGAGAGAAGTACAGTTCCCATACCAGGCAGTGATGCAGCCAGTCAGAATGCTCTCAATTGTGCCCCTGCAGAAAGTTCTTAGAATTTGGGGAACCCATACCAAACTTCCTCAACCATCTGAGGTGAAAGAGGTGCTGTGGTGCCTTTTTCACCACACAGACCCTTTCTTTTCACTGTAACATTCCCTTTCTTTTAGGGTAATACTCATCTTTTCAATTTTTGTGTTATGGCTGAGGCCTCTGATATTGACTGCTTTTCAGAATCAGTAGATAATAGATCTTACAGAGGGAATACCAGGTTACAACATACTTTACACAAGGGCTCAACATGTGAAAGTGTATCAGAGCTAAGCAACCCACATACTCAATCACAACCTCCAATACAGTGACTAATCACTTTTGGCACCAGCCAAATAAATATGAAAACGATCCTAGATATTTTAAAAAGTAGACAACATCTATGAGCTATGCATATAGGCTGTCACTTACAACTCAATATATGGTAATACTTAAGCAGCTTGCGGACTAAGCCACAACATGCATCTTTAGTTTTATGTGCTCTTGTGTTATGTGGTTAGTGCCTTTGCTGTCATATGAACCTTCTGTTAGCACCTCATGCACAGGAAGAGGTGAGTTATGCACAGATATGCACAGAAGGGAGAATGTTACAAATGCAGTGTGTTTGCTACTCTGTGCAAACAACTGCTACATACATATATGAATGTGCAAATAAATTTGCCCTTCTTGTATTCATCCACCAATCATGTACCTATCCATTAATGTATGCTCCATTGGTGAGTTGGACCAAAGTATCAAACTAGAATAGGCACTAGAACTGTCCGCACTGAGAAAACCAAAAGGAGCTATGGGTTTTGCCCCTCACTGTGCTGTCTCAGATCTCAGGTATCACATTGCTCCATTTCAGTACTCAACTCGGGTAAAAACCCAATTTACAGCCTTCCAGATTGTTCATTTCTAACAAGATTTACGGACTTCAGGTATTTAAATTTATGGACCCCTGGAGAAAAGATTTCATCTGTACAATGTCTGGATAATGTTGATTCCTTTTCCTTCATTTTTATTAAGAATGCCCATGATGACAAATATAACCATATAACAATTACAGCACGGAAACAGGCCATCTCGGCCCGTCTAGTCTGTGCCGAACTCTTACTCTCACCTAGTCCCACCAACCTGCACTCAGCCCATAACCCTCCATTCCTTTCCTGTCCATATATCTATCCAAATTAACTTTAAATGACAACATCGAACCTGCCTCAACCACTTCTGCTGGAAGCTCATTCCACACAGCTACCACTCTCTGAGTAAAGAAGTTCCCCCTCATGTTACCCCTAAACTTTTGCCCTTTAACTCTCAACTCATGTCCTTTTGTTTGAATCTCCCCTACTCTCAATGTAAAAAGCCTATCCATGTCAACTCTATCTATCCCCCTCGTAATTTTAAATACCTCTATCAAGTCCCCCCTCAACCTTCTACGCTCCAAAAAAATAAAGACCTAACTTGTTCAACCTTTCTCTGTAACTTAGGAGATGAAACCCAGGCAACATTTTAGTAAATCTCTGTACTCTCTCAGTTTTATTGACATCTTTCCTATAATATAAATCCAACAGAACAAATACATTTCCTAATGTTGAAAATGATGAAAATACTCAGCACACACATAGTGGGAGAGAAAGAATCAGTATTTCATGCCCATTATCATTCAGCTTCACCTTCCAACATTTGTTTTATTTCAGATATCTAGCGTCTGCAGTACTTTGCTTTCAGTTATCTCCGATGATTTTTAAGTTGTAATGTTTTGATTCTTTATCTTATCGTGCTGCAACCTTCATAAGGACAAAAGGTTCACATTCAAGAATTCATTTTCCCCTGAAAACATTAACGTGTATGCTGTTACATTTAAAATGCGTTAACCTTAGCCCCGCCATTGCTAAAGGTCTTTAAATCCTAATAAGGGTTTGCTTCATATCATCAAGTGTGTTGGGAATTGGACCCATTCCGTCCCTGATCGCGGATCAGTGACAATTCCATAGGTGCTGTCGTGTACATGGGGAAGGTGTTTGACAAAATGGAAGGGGCTTCGGGACCACGACAGTCTATCGTTGTGCTGAAAAGGCTGCCGTTCCGAGCCCCCGGGGTAACAGCGGACAATACCTTAGTCAACTGTTGCTCCAGAAACCGTGGCAGTGCTTTTAAGGTCAGCGGCGATGGAATGATGCTGTGCCTTTGTGCGGTGGATTTGACCGCTGTTCCGGAGAGAGACGGTGCGCTCACCTCGAAAACAGCATCAGCCACAGGAACAAGATGCAGGTCCCCAGGCGGCTGCACCGGGGCCAGTGTAAGGAGCTGACGCAAACGGAAAGTGGCTCCAGAGCGTCGGCACAAATAATGTGCGTCAACAGTTGACCTCGACAAACCAAATGTGAGGCTGTAGTGTAGGTACGCGGTCTTACAGCGACCGCAAGTTCCTGGTGAATTTAAACAATGCCTGAAGTAAAATAAAATAGCTAACATGGAACGACGAGAATATATTCGACAGTTCGAATGGGCAATAGAGGGCATGTTAGAGACATCCATATCTAGGAAAACGAATAATTATAGAAAGGATAGAACGAAAGATCGAGAATAACTCCAATTATACCTAAATCAGATGTTTTCTTCGACAATGCTTCAGCTAAAGGAATTGTCGAAGTAGTTGCGTAACTAGATGAGTATTTCAGGCATCTTGTTTATGTTTTCATTGGCCTTCCTAGACGCTTTGATAATGTGTTCGCTAATCGCCCTTCCCCATAATGAAAGGTGGAGGTATTTGACCTGGTTTTGAGCTCTTTACCCTGCAGCGTGAGGTAAAGCCTAGAGCAAAACTATCACCCGCACGGATTGCCTAGCAACTAGTTTTAGGTGTGTGCACGAGCGGTATAGGTGTGCACTTGGCGCAGCACACCAGCTCCCGCCACCCTGCCAGACGAGCAGGGAGACTGTTATCTGCACGGCGCTCTTGTTACTATAAATAAACCACATTGTAGCAATTGCGTCAGTAAATACTGCGGCTAGTCGGCCAATGACAAACTTCCACGGTCTACAAATATATAACAGCCACATCTGGATAGGGGGCTGTTTAGGAGTTTTAGAGAGAACGCCGTTCTTGTACCAGCACCACCACCCCTCCTCCCCCACCCGAGGTGATATTTTAATTGTAGCGAGGTGCGCCGTTACAGGTGCGGAACAGTACTCCCGCCGGCACCTGTCCTTTGCTTTTCTGTGCCCGGGGCTCCTGCCTCTTCGGATTTCCCCGCCGCCCTGCTTCGCTTTCCCCAATAAACCGATTAGTCGCTAAAAATACAGCCTCTTCTCTCTGCAATCTCGGAGGCCGTCTCGGTGAAAAGGCTTCGCCAACCTGCTGACTTCAGTGATTTAATTTCGAAGTGTGTGTGTGGGGGGGCAGGGTGTGCGTGTACGTTGGCTGGGAGATAAAATTCTTCAACTGGGGTGAAAGAAGACCTACATGCCTTCATACTGGGATCCTTATTTCGAGTTAATATTTGACGGTGGACCTGGAACCAAACCCCAAGTCGACCGCTTTATTTAAATAATTTGAGTGTGTGCAGAGCTACCAAAGCCCCGCGGCTGCGGTGACACCGGTCAGTGGCAAATCGGGGTGTTCATCAACACTATTCTCGGTGTATTCCAGCATGTCCGGCGTCTACGGGGGTTTCCAACCAGCTTCGATAGACACTGCATGAAACGTTACAAACCGTTGAATCGGTTTGTGGAAAACCTAAAGGCTCGCGATGTCGCAATAACAGCCTTAAATTAGAAGGGAAAGACGCCGTGGCCGCGCCGACGGGTCCAGATGTGTTCAAATCATAGGGCTGTGTCCCCTGTAGTATCATGCAGGGTGCCTCCAAACACCCCTATTGATTTGGGCACGGTCTATAATCGCTCCCATTTCCCCCTGGTGACTGAATTTTATCTCAAACATATAACAGACAGGGAGTCAATTTGAAAATCCGTACAAGCTTTTAATTGTTCGGAAGGAAAACAAAGCTAAGTTACAAATCGATAATTTAAGACTACTGATAGGATTACAACATTTGAACAAATATCATTGAACTTTTATCGTGTTAAAATATCTTACAAATTAATGTCGTTGTAGAAAGGACCTATGCGATTAAGGGCTCACAATAAAACAGTGCTGTAGGCGTAATCCGAGGTACACAATTACCGTAAAGGTCAAAGCTATTTTAAACCCTAAGGGATTAGCCAACATTAGTTTTAAGGTTTTACTTTCGAAAAGTATTTCATGCATAGTAATAAAAGATACGGCCACGTCAAGAAAAGAGACTCAAATGAGTGTTTGACTTGGGGGAACCAGTTGCTGTCCAGATGGTTTTGGGGAGGTCCCGAGACCTGCCGGGTTTCCGGAGCAGGAACATCTCGACCCAAACCGCTGTCGGACTGTGACTGGGAACCGGTGGGGCACGTCAATGCTAAACCAGGGAGTGTCTGAAATGTTAAAAACGAATAATGAAATACCCGCATTTCAAACGCAAGCACAAAATATGAGGTTTCTTCAGAGCTGCAGATAAGCATTCAGCTCCCACTGGCCAGCCGCTTAGCCTGAAAAGCTTGAAAATATTTATCAGCGCAGTAAAATGTCTCAACGTGTTAGCGTGACATTAAATCAAAATGGCGGATAGTGCTAAGCAAAATACTCGGTGCTGGTAACATCAGAGATAACATCAGTGCTTTGTTCAAGATTTCACACACATTGGGGTAGAATACAAGTGCATCTGACTGTATTCTTTTCATATTCTGAAGGTGCCCTTAACGGTAAATGAACGGTAACCCTCAACACCAGAAGTTTCGTAATCAGATACCATTTGTAAATGCCAGAGAGTAGAAAATATTCTGGTGAAAGATCAACCGAATGAAACAATAACTGTGTCTCCGCAGGTGCTGTTTAACCCACGGTGTATTTCCAACATTGCCTGTTTTTATTTCAGGTCTCCAGCATGTGCCGTATTGTACTTCTGGCTTCGAGTCATTTATTGCCGTAACTATCCCGCCAGACGTTTGGAACCAATACTTCCCACTATTGGTTCACATTGGGCGTCATGAATGTACCCATATGCATTGAAATAGTGTTAAAAAAACGATAGGCAAATTAATCTGAACACTCTACAGAAATCATTTGTTGAAGAAAGTCGGAATCGCATCAATGCCCAATTTGCTCTGCGTCTCATTATCTTTACGATCTCAACTTGGACGTATATTGATTAGTAATCAATATCCTTTAAATCCTAATTATGGTATTTATTCCACATGATGTGAAATTAATTTACGTTTAAATACGGGTGACAGTACAGAGGCATCTCTTTCTCTCGGGTCAGCTTCCCGTTCTAACTGCAACCATGTGTTTTTTTATCCAGCCATTTGATGTTGACAACTGTCAAATTGTACACCTTACCAACAATCGCATTGTGCACCTATAAACAATGATTTGAAAAGCAGCGATTTGAAAGAGAGGGAGAGAAAAATGCCTGCCAGGAAATTATTGTTGATTGCAAGTGGAGGGAGTTTCGTTTTTAAGTTCAAACCGCTCAACCACAGCGAGGGACAAGCAGGTGGCTCGCAAAATGAACAGCGCTGGCAATAACAGACAACGTGTACATAAAGTGCTCGAAAATGACAAAAAAAAAGAGCTGATATATTAAACACGATGGCAGGAGCCTCTGAAAAGAAGTGTACGCTGAATTTAATGGATAAGATTCATAAGGCATTGTCAGAAGAGTTCGCTACACTATCGATTAACCGCAAAAATGGCAATGAACACAAATAACTCCGGGTAGGTTGCTATAGCACCTATCTCTCATTGATTTATTGAATACCGCCTCTCTCTTGTCGATGCTAATAAAATGACTCTACTTTCCTGAACAAAGGCGTAATTCTTCACAAAAAAAATAAAAGCCGGGAGAAATTCCCAATCATCTTGGGATTCCGTGTCGTCCGAAAATTGACGTCGGACTTCTGAACAAAAGTGATTTCTACTTGTCGCAAAGAAGTCCTCATTAACGTCATATTCATTTAGTTTTAAATACTGGGCAGTGATACGTGCCGATGTGTGGCTGCCCACGTGTTGGTTAGAGCTTACATGACCCGGGCGAGGACGCTTTTGATAAGTGAGTTACTCATGGTCTGGTTAGAACTAGATGCCCTTGAGTTTCCAAGTCACCAGAGGCATAATGCAAGCAAACGGGTTCAAGCCAAGCATCTAGTTTTCTTAAAGACAATATTACTCTACCGCCCCTCGTTTATAAGAATGTTTATCGATATTAGTTGCCGGCTTGACTCATTTGCGATACACTTCCACCTGGGTCAGAAGTTGTGAGTCATGAGGTTCCTGAGCTAGCTGGGATGACACTCGAGAGCAGGGCTGATGAAGTGTTGCGACGACAGAGGCGGACTCTTCCAAAGGGACATTAAAAGAGTCTCCCATCTGTTCAAAAACAGGGGAAAATCTGCAGATGTTGGAAATCCAAGGCAAGACACCCAAAATGCTGGAGGAACGCAGCAGATCAGGCAGCATCGGATGCTGCCTGACCTGTTGAGTTCCTCCAGCATTTTTGTGTGTGTATGTGTGTTTGCCTATTATCTGTTCTCTCACATGGGGATTCTCCTATGACCCTACGAAGTAAGATTGAAGTTCTTTTTCATAGTTGTTCTGGTCAACATTTCTCTCGCACACAAACCGGTAAACAGATTGGTGATAAGCGCCTTGCTCTCTGCGCCAGCTTGTAGTTGCTAAATTGCCCCGTTTCCGACATCAACGCAAGAACCAGATTTCAATAAAGTGCTTCATTGGCTGTAGAATATTTTGAGCTTGTCCCGACATCGCGATCAGCCAAACTGAAGGTTCAAGGACTAAAATGTGATTTGCATATACAGTAATTATAAAGACCCGTGTTGCAAAGTTCTTTCAAAACCAGATTATGCTGACGTAGCAGAACGTAGATAAGATCACCGCAAGTAATAAAGCTAATCATTAATATGAAAATTGAAGTGTTTACGAGACCGATCCTATTACAAGTGCAAGGAAGGAGTCATAAAAAGACCACGAATTCACTTCAGTTTGGTCACGGTCACTAGTTACTCACCTCTGAAAATTGCTTTCCCCAAGAGCCAAAGAAAGACTTTGGTTGATATAAGAAGGGGGAAGAAATTCTTCATCTGTTATCGAGACCATGAAAAAACGTCCTGCAGGTCGCATTAGCCCACGGCTAACGCTTGGTATAATCAAACGACTTTAAAGAACGGGAAACGCCCTTTTGCAATATATCTTTAGATTTATAGTTCATTTGCCTAATAAAGAATGGACATTTTACTCGTGTAATAGTGTGAGCAAAAGTTATTATTCGACTCGAACGTGAAAGCGTCGTAATTTTGTTGCATAATACAAAAAGGGCAGGTCAGCGGGAGAAGTGTCGTGCCTGTTCCACGTGAAACACACAGGAGGGGCGAAACAGGCGCTTTATGTCTGATCATTTGAATTTTCGGAATAAACGCCACAAATTGCTCATCCACAATTCACATGCGTTGGCTGAAAATCACCAATGTACGCACGGAGAGTGACCAAGTGCTCAGAAAATGGCGGTCTCTGTCTTGCCTGCTTTGCCGTCTATCTTGCTGATGGAGTCCGCATTCGGCTTGCACGGGGGAAGTCCAGGGACCGTATTTTGATAGGGGCATTTGGTTTTGTTGAAAATGTTCCCAACTAGATTCCTGTCTCCGTACCAATACACCAACCCCAGCAATCGTCTCCTTCTTTCGGGTTACGTGCTACATTGCTGATTTATCCCAATCCAGAAAACAAAGGCTGTTTTATAGGTTTAGAGAAGACTTGACATTAGAAACAATATTGTAAACCTGATTCCATCAGCTTTTTATATTTGTAAATAATTGAATAAGTCAAGCAATAGAACAATGCGTTCACTGCAACATGCCCTACATCCAGAAAATCCTCGTGCGTCGTCGGAATTGGTAAAGTGACCCGAATAGGATGGTACTGAATCTGCTTCCAACATGAACTGCTATACAACGTTCCTTTTATTTGTATTATTTAAAGCTGATTAATTCAACCCAAATGTCGCCTGACCCGGCGAATGGTTGACGGTCCTGCAATATTGATGCCTGAACTCCAGTAATAACATGGCTGTGAAAAAAAATGTTAATAAAGTCATACCTTTTGGCAATGAAATTTAAGGTAAGCTCTACATTCATCAAGGTATTGGTCACAAAAAAAACGCACGTCAATTAACATTAATACATATTAATAGGTGATTGCACGTTTTCCAGTCAATTCACATGCGATTTTTAGTTATAATCTACACCTCTGTTAGACCAAAGTTACATTGTATGATATAGCCCTGACCCTGAATTTGGCATCTGTAGCCTCATTTACCTTTATTGGATCGGTTTCTATGGTGGTTTCTATACGAAGAATCAAATGGTGATACTGAAGAGTTTTGAATTGTTGTAATGGCCAGACCTCTATGTGTGGCAAGGAAGAACCAGGAAAGTCCTTTTCCACACATAATCCCTCTGCTTAGTCATTGGTTAACTCATTGGTATCATGTGCAAGAAAAGACGGGAGAAAGTTGAATTGTGACCTCTAGCTGAGATGACGTTCCTGCCCCCGCCGCAATTCGAGATTTGCGGTTTGTTGATTGGTTGACCAACTGATTAACTTCATAAGAAGCAAGTCCGACATAACTCATTCTGATGGATGATGAGCAAAGCGGCTCGGGCATCTGGAATATTAGTCATATTCTGGTCTGCCTCGTTTAAACATCAACCGTGTTGTTGGCGTTTAGTTTTACGACCATGTGCATCAGCAATTGATTTTTACATTCGATTTCTGCTTTAACCGTTGAGGGAGTAACCACACGAATCCTTTACACTGGCTTTATACAGGAAGAGAATCTGAGGAGATCCCAAGAACTTCAAGAAAATGCATGATAGAAACCTTGCGCCAAGAAAAGAATTAAAGCTAACCGCTGGGCATTGCACCTGAAGGTGAAGCGAGAGAACCAGAGATCCAATCACCCCATACATCATCCATCCAGATTTAGCTTCCAGCAAAACCTACTGAATTTCACCCCGAGGAAAGATGGTGTTTTCATTGACAGAACAGAAGCCATGTACTTTTATGCAAAATTACAGTTGTAACGTTGATTGGAAAAGTTTGGAAATAATTGGAGTATCCAGCAGATTTCTGAGTTTGCTATGGATTATAAAATAGCCATTATTTTAGACAATCTGGTTACAGAGGGGTTGAATTTTGTGCAGAATGCAATGGAAATGGTATAATTAAAAAAAGAATGCCACCTAAATACTTGATTAGTTTGCAACTCAGATCAGTTTAATTCTTAAATATAGCAAAAGATCAATCCATTGTCACCAGTTGCAACTTGAAGCATGGCAGTTCTTTACTACAGGAAAGATTTCCATAATCAAATTAGAGCTTTATAATCTGCATTAGTTATAACCATATTAAGCAATGTTATGAAAATCCTGAGATACTCCTTTACTGAATGCAATATATATTTGGTTTTCCTAGAACTCTCAAATATTTTTTTATATTTCATTTACCAAAAGACTGATGGATCAGCCAGAACATATAATGTGGGATTTAATGGTATTTGGTTCCTCAAAAATTCCTGAAGAAACGTGCACACCCCATGCCAAAGCAGTTGCACCTCAGGGCATTGCTAATGCAGATGGAAAAACATACCATCTGTTTTATCATAATGACTGAAACTGGGCAACTGCTTAATTCCCATTTTACAAAGCCTTCTTTAACAGTTCTAGTTCTGCATGTATAAAAGTGATAGCTGTATCATCACATAATGATAAGAGCACTAATGATCTCTGGAAAGCATTTAATAGCTCTATCTATGTAAATGAAAATCACTGCTTAGAAAAAAATGTTTACTATGTAGATGAAATGTACAAATTAATTGGTGTTAAACATGGGTGGAGGTGTATGCTGCACTCTAACTTAAGCCAGTAGGTTTCTTTGAGTAGAGGGAAAAAATAAAAATTCCATGAAATGCTTAATGAATTTTGGGACATGAAAATGCCAGTATCCACTGGCTACATGGAGTATGCAGAATAATTGTGCTATTTTCCAATTAGTTTATCTGTGTGCATTAGTATATCTCTGTGCTTAGCAATGATCTGCCAGATGCCATTATCTTTGCTATTATCACAGTTGTACCATCTTCTTGCAGGTGTAATTTTGAGCTTGGTATACTTATGTGCTGAACAAGGAAATTATAATTTTCTTTTGTTCAGTAGGAATTTATCTGAAATTACCTTCTAAATGAAGCAAAAAAGCAAATGGCTTGAAAAGTCTCAGTGTTGGAAATCTGAGTTAATTGTACAATTCTTTCAAAATAAACGGTTATAGTTTGTGGTAATCTAAGCACTGAGATTTAAAGAAAAGTCTCTTTAGAAAGGACAAATCTAGTAAAATCATGGATTTGTTTGTGCACCAATGGTTTAATAAGGCAGGTTTCTATAAGTACTTTAGAAGGATACTCTCAAGTCCATATATCATTTGATTATCCAAACTTAGGCATTCAAGCTTGCCATGTTAAAACAAACCAGATCACCCTTTGAAGAGGAAATTCTACATAGTTCAAAGTGTTTTATAATAACATTGCAATTCAAAAGTACAAATGCAAGACACTAAGGCCAACATGATAAAGCTGGCTCAGGTCATTTTGTAATTGCAATCAGAAGCAAATATTCATAATAATAACAAATCAAGCAAGCAGATCCAATGATGATGGCAGTTTAGTATTTAAATGACCAGTATGCAATACAGTCACCAAAACTGTTGAAATTCCAATAAATTAGCAGATTGTAACTCTAAAACTTCTCATTAACTTCCAGCAGAAATGATAAATTATCATTGTGTATTATCATGTTCAATTGGTATGCGCCTGTTTGAATATTTTTCCCAATCCACTGAATATATATTAGAATGTAACCATGTCTTGTTTCATTGCCAATGAGTATGATTTATTTTAAAAATACATGCATTTCTTATCAGCAGTTTTAGGTTATGGCAGTAACAGCCCAATTATTATTTTACATGAATTTAAATAATCTGACATGATCTGGCTTCTCACTTTCTTTCATGCTAGATTCCTCATGAATTAATGGATTTTAGCATGTAAGAGAAAGTCAAGAGAAGACAGGATGGACAGTTAATTACATCAATGGACAAGATGTCAATTTGGAAGACCCACAGTATTTAACATGATATATGACATTTGTGGTTGTTTATAAGGAGATAGCCTAAAAGTAATATATGGAACATATTGCAACTTTGAAACAATATCATTTAACCCAATGAGCTATGTTTGAATTGTACACATCTAGGTTGAAATTATGCACACTTGTTTTGCCAATTATAAATATCTTGATTTCAAATACCATAAGTAATATTTCTATTTGTCTAATTACAGTGTAACAAACTAATGCAGACCAAGACCATGTTATTGTTCCTGAACTTTCTAGTTCTGTAATGTGTTCTAATGTATTGTGTTAAGGTATACAGACACTTTCTGAAAGATTGCAAGGGCTAATATGCAAAGTTGCCTCTAATCACAATGTTTTAGATGAACTCCCATATCCAATGTTCCCATTTCAAACATGTTGAATGTAAATATTCCCAATGGAATCCTTGTTTATGAACTTGAAATATCAAATTCAGTAGCATTCCAGAATGGTGCATCCAGCCAATATGTGTACATTAATTCTCAGAAGGAAAAAAACATCTTTGTTCCTTCTCTTCTATTGTTAAGATATATGCACCTAAAACAAAGTTATGCTATTGTCAGAGTTCTGTTGACAAACTGCTCCCTTGCTGTTGCTAATAACTTAAAAATGACGGAGGATGGTTTGTATTTACACCAAAACAGGTATTTACCTACATCATGTAACTGCCTTGAGAAAAACTGGACTGTTTGTTTTGAAATGAATCTACATTTATTTATGAATAGTCAGGCTATGTTTACAATACCTCTGCCAAGTTTGACATGCTGAGTATTTTATAATAGATTCAGCAAACTAAATTGCTCTGTTACTCTACTGCAATGTTCTCTTGCTCAATTCTTTATGTAAGGCAGAGAAATATAAAATGTCATGAATACCATTTAACCCATTTATATTTGAACAGGGACACCTGTAATCAATGGTAAAAGATTGATTTTGTGGTACATTTTTGGGCCCCTATACTGTTCTGATGCCAAGAGTTGCTGACCATTAATGGTAATCTACTTGTACTGGATATGTCTGGGGATTTTTGACATTGTATTCGTTTTTATAATTGTATTGAAACCCAGCGTTTTAGTTCCAACGCTCCCAGACTGATGATCCATACACCCCCTGAAGGCCAACAGTAACAGGCTACAAGAAACTGAGTATTTTTTTAGTCGAAGCTCCGCCTGGGGTTTCTGACGGTTCAAGTGGAATACCAATATTCTCAAATCGTGTGCAATGTCAGTGGAATGATTGCAGGACTTGGACACTGCGTAGCTTAGATAAGTACTATCAAAATCGCACGGTTCAACCTACTCGGAGCCAAATAACAACGTGTCAACCGTGCTGACAACTGCCATTTCCCTTCATCACGTAGCAATCTTGGCATTTTCTTCCGAATGTAATAATCCATTGCTAATAAAAGCGTCATATTCGGTTGAGATGTGGACGCCAGAAATAAAGATTTGTTACATGCATGCATTCTCTGTTTTGATACACAAATAATGTGGCTGTTTCATTCAATATTTTAAAGTATTTTAATAAGCTGTGTCGAGCATATGCAACAGTAGTTGTACATTTCGTCCGTGACCAGTTATCCTAATATGGGCATCCTGTGTCAGGAGCATTTTGAGCGTTGATAATCTCGAGTGAAGAGCGAGGGTAAGGGGCGGGGGGAGGGAGGATGGGTTGCGCTGCGCTTTTTTTGCATCGACTTGGACGTCATTTTCACACGTCCTGTTTCATCTTCTTCCATTTCTAATTGTAATCAATTGATTTTTTTTTCTCTTAGTTTTCAATTTTAAAATTAACCACCCAGATAGATGGACCTCTTGGAAGTTGCGAGATTATCAGTTGTCTTGGGTCATCTGTTCCAACTGAATTCCCACAGAAAGCTTCCATCTCTCTTTTGTGACCGATTGTAGGGCAATTGCGTAGACAATTGATGTGCCGTGATGCTATCTCTACATCTTACCTACACTAGTTGGAAATACAAGCCCGTGGACATCAAAGGAAACATATCACCGCGGTATTGTGTTCTGAGGGCTCTCCTATTTTGAGCACCGAGTGTTGGCTGAGTTACAGCTGGAAATTGGCATTGGGCAACCAGGAGCCATGGTTGCTCTTTGAGCAAGAATATTGTATACCCGTTTCGAAGCTCCCATTATGTAACTCTTCACCATAACACTACAGTGAGGCATTAGATTATTGACCAACAGGACAGCACGATGCCATAAACATTATGTTGCCATGATAGTGCATCGCCCGTGCTCAATGTGGAGAGGGGGAGGGCGGTGATCAAGCTGGTTAGCGGTAATGCGTAGTTGGCAGATTGTAAGCACAATAAAGGACATTTGAATCACTGTTATTAATCTGCTGGTAGATGGAATGAAATAAAACAGCGAGGCGCTTTGATGCATGTCATAAATGAAGCAGGTTTCTCGAAGAACGCAAGACATTACTAGCTCGATGCAGAGCCAATTAGAAGAGGACACGAAAGGCATTTGCACCTCGCAGTGGAACGAAACTGCGAACCCGGGGAATTACATTGTTTAGATGCGATGGAATAGTCACAATTGGAAGAGAAAGAGGGTGGGGGAGAAAAGCACGGTCTTCTGGCGTTCATTTTCGTGTCATTCTTTCTGAATTTGGGGGAAAATAATTTATCTTTCTGCTATTACCATACAAGGCTGCGTCTTGCCCGTATTTGGTGCTGTAGTTAGATTCTCCGACCTCAGGCGGGGCTGCATTGATTGACAGCTCCAGCTCCTGACGCCACAGCGTTGTGTTGCTGCGTTTTTTTGCGTTGCCGGCTCTGCAGCAGAGAGAGAGGGAGAGGGATAGAGCAGAGAGATCTCTGACTGCCGAGTCAGGATCCAAGAGGACGGAAAAGCCCGTTCGGAAAGCGAGGCAAAGGCACAGCAGGGAAAGTGAAGCGGGGGTTGTCGACAGGCGGAGAGCGCCCCGGAGCAGCGAAACACAGCGCACTGAAGGTCGAGCGGCGTCCGTCCAGCTCCTCGCATCGATATGGAGTTGCCAGCCGCAGGGGAGCACGTATTTGCCGTGGAGAGCATCGAGAAAAAGCGCATCAGGAAGGTAAATTTGACCAGCTCTAGTTTACCCCTCCGCTAATTCCGCCACGTTATTGATCAGTAATAGGGCTGTCTCTCCTTCCCTATGACGAACACTGTCTTTATTTCGCCACAGGGTAGAGTCGAATACCTGGTGAAATGGAGGGGATGGTCTCCCAAGTGAGTCCCATTTTGCATGTTTTTTTAACAGATAAACTACAGCGTGTGCGCGTTCGGGTGGGTGGGTGTGGATGGTGGAAGAATTTTGTAGATCACAGACATTTCCCTCCTTACTAATGCCAACTGTGAGTTGTTAGTAGATAACCAATGTAACAAAAAAAATGGCCAATGAGAGTCCTGGAATGTCTTAATGGACTGTGAAACAGATATGATAGTGTGTGAATGGAGTGAAAATGGCCTCTCTTATACACTGCTTGAATAGCAGCAATAGGTGGCTTTATTTTTTTTTCCCCGCTTGTGAAATTGTGAGAGGTTTTGACTTGACCTGCTGGTGTCTTCTCTGCAGATACAACACGTGGGAGCCAGAAGAGAATATCCTGGATCCTCGGCTGCTCCTGGCTTTTCAGCACAGGTAAATAAATGAGGAGGGAAGGACGCACAACTAGTACTCGGCCGCAAGAAATACTGTATATATATATTTTTTTTAAAAAGGCCGAAGAATAAAGGGGGTCAGAAACGAGAGCTTTCGAAATTAGAGGGCCTAGAGAAACCAGAGTGGTCAGCTTCAGTCTTGCGGTGTAGGATGTGAGCGGAACAGCTGGAAAGTCTGGGAGGTTAGCGAAACCCCGAAACTAAATATTCCAAGTTAGGATGGCCCTTCTAAAGAGGGGAGTGCGTAGAGCGGGATCCAGTGTCAGCGGGTGACATTACTATTTCTTGCCATTAATAGAGGCACGATTGTGACAAAAAAATAATAACAGTCAAACTCGGGAATACATTTAAAATTTTTTTTAAAACTCTCAGTAACTACTGCAATAGTGATGTAACTGCTGGTGCGATGTTGCAGATCGAAGCTAGATGGTGCATTTACCTCCTAAGTGAGTCTGGTGTAGGGGACTGTGCCGTCAGATCTCGAAACGTCGTTCCAACGACTATCTGCGATGTTCCTATTTCAGAGGCTCCTCTGCACGTCTCTCTCTCTCTCTCTCTCGTGCACCTGCTGGCACACAAGTGTGGTTTTAAAGGGGCAACGCTAAATTAACCATCCTTGTAACCTCAAAAAATAGCAAGGGCGCGCAGAGTTGCATATCCTTTTTAATTAGGTACATGATAATCGATCCGAGTGGTTAGTGGCTCACGGGGTTGCCATAGCTGCCTGCAATCATGTGAATAAATACAGTGGACTCATGCTGCGTGTAACTGGGTGGGAGGGACGGAAAGTTGCTTACAAACAGGCCAGGATTAATTGGGCAGTCAATAACGATTTGCTTTAAAAATAATGTATTCTTGCATTTAGTAGAAGCTGACTGCATTATTTTTCTTTTACATGCAATTAGAAAGACCACCGCAAACGGGTCAAGGATTGCAAGACAGTATCCCATTTCTACCTGCTGTCAGTTGTCAATTGATGACTATTAGTGGATCTGTGACCTTTTGCAGCTTTTGACTGCTGCAAGAGCACACCAGTAGACACATAACCCCAGATACAGTAAATCCTGTGCTTGATCTGTAAAATAAAAGTAGAATGATAAGTTTATACTTTGAAGCAATGATTACTAAAGTTCTTAAGCAGTGGTCTTTGATTAGTTGCATTATAGGAAATATGCTTTGATTAACAAAGCATTTAAATTAATTCCGAACTCCACTTTTTAAATTAATTCAAAACTATTTAAATTAAATTAATTCAGAACTCCACTTTGATCTAATACAAAGCATCCCATTCATATACAACAGGAATACAGTTATAAAAATAAATTGATGCATGTTAATTTGAGTAATTATCTACCCACTTAATAGCAACTAGAAATGCTATTTGTCTGCTGTACATGCTTCAGACAAAATGCTTGTAAACAATAAGATGAGCCAAAGGGTAAGGAGGAAACAGTTTCCTTGGGCTATGGATGACATTTTTGTATGTGTACATGTCATTAAAGTAGAAAAACAAGCATTAACAATGCATAAAATATTTTAGGGATCATTTTGCTCACCTTTTGACTGGGCATGTTTTCCACTGAGAGCTATCTAAACTCTGCTGACTAGACTCTGGCACTTTCGAGGGGAAGTTACCATTGGTATTCTATTTATATATAAAGTTTGGAAAATGGGAATATAATAAATCAGAATATAAACAGTAAATTGGTTTATCTTCCCAGTCTGGATAGGTATTGGAACATGTAAAACTGATCTGCATGTGGTATTCCATTGGGATGGTCATTTTAGGACCTAGTCTGGCCATAAAATCGTGCTTCTTCTTCGAACCTTGAGCTGGTGTTTGTTGAGAAGGGAAGCAGGTTGAAACCGTGTTGAACAAAGTTAGTGCCAGTCGTGCTCAAAGTCACATGTTAATGGAGTCTAAGTACTCTAAAATTATCCTCTGCCCTAAATCTTGATAATTGATTCCCAAGTATGTAATAGACTATTTGGAACATGTGTGCACCAGAATAACTTTTCCCTGTGAAGTTAGATTTACTGGACCTTGCTTCAAAGGCCATTGCTTCTGAAATTGGAAGCAATTTTTCTTTAGATTTTCCAAATATTTCAGATCATAACTGGAAATGGAAATGACAGTCATTGAAAAGGTTTCAACACTATGGGGTTTCAAAGTATTAAAACTGTGTTTTGTGCAGCTACTTGTTTAAGTTGAAAATGTTGTTTAATAGAGAAGATTGCATTCATCCAAGTATAAATTTAAACTACCCATTCACCAAGAAAATCCAAAACCTTATTGCTAATAACATATCCGTGATGTTTAGGCTTTCAGTAGGGAGGGAGATGTCAACACCTGTAGTGGCTATTTTTATTTTTCTTTTAGTTAAAGAGATTGTTGGTCATATCATAATGTTTCAGGTTAAACTCTGTGTATAATGCATCCAAGGGTATAAAATCTGTTCAGAAGTGTGGATAGAAATTACTTCTAAAACTGATTAGTAAATGATTTTCATGCTTACCATGTCTTTAATCATTGATTGCAGAGAAAGACAAGAGCAGACAATGGGTTATCGTAAACGAGGACCCAAGCCCAAACACCTACTGGTTCAGGTAATGTTACCTATCAAGTATAGACCTGATTAGATAAATACAGGATGAGCAGTCAAATGCCATCTGTTTCTGAGTTGTTCTGTTGGACACAGTTCGATTAATATTTAATATATGTCAAACTGCAGTATGCACACCTGCTTAGAATAGGTTTCCTCCGGTGTTCCAAAGACGTGTGGGTTAGTAGATTAATTGGTCACATGGCTGTAATTGGGCAGCACGGGTTTGCTAAGCTGGAAGGGCCTGTAAGCATTCTGTATCTCTGAATAAGATAAATAATAGTCAGATGTGTTAGTTCAGAGTAAAAGTTATTAGCAGTACATACATGTTCAGTGTCAGTGTAATGTTGTAAAATAACACTAACATGGAGCCTGGAGCTTGTTGTTGATACAAAAATAGATCCAAGAAAATAGACGGTAAATTTGAGTATAAAATCATTTAGTTTCCTATTTCTTTGATAATATGATTAACTCTAAAGGTGAAGTGAGGCAAATGTTTTTGAATACTTCTTGGATATACTTCTATATAATTTCTAAATGAATTAGCAATAGGTAATTGTGTAATATAATGTAATACACTTCAAAGTAATAAAGAATATATCCAGACTGTATAGATTGATTTAAATCAATATGCATGCCGCAAGCAAAGCTTGCAGAGTTTACCTACTCTAATTACTGGTGGTAATGAGCTTCATTCTTGAACAGCTGTACTGCTGGGTGTGGCTTTGCAGGATTAGATGTATTTATGATGATAGTTTGGTGATGTACACTGAGGCAAGATAAAGTGCAGTTTGGAGGGGGGCCTTCAGATGGTGGCGACTACATGTGTCTACCATACTTGTCCATCTGGTCATGGCAGCTGAGGGATTGTCGAGCAAAACCGAAGGAGAAGAGTTGTTGCTGTCCAAAGCAGTATTTGTAATAAATAACCAAACCTCCATTCATACTCTGGCATGAACCTCTAAGATTTGGTGATAATCTATGGTTATCAGTTCTCAGAAATTGATTAATTTGTGAGAATTGTTGGGATTTTGAGGAGACGAATGAGTGCCTAAAGCATTGACTAGAAGTGATCCAGTAATACATTATTCATGAGCCACCACTGGGTTCCTCCCACTGTATAGATTAGATTGAAAATGGATTAGAAGCATGTTCCATTGTGCTGCAGATGGAACATGAGTAGTGAGAGGCAAGTCGAATGACTAGAGAGACAAAACCATATGCCTGTAATAGGTGGACCTTGATGGAAACATACAACTTCACACTTTTCAGCATAGAAGGAGCCATTCTACAGATTTAAGTCATTACCTTGCCTTATAATTCATGGATTATAGATTTTTGAAATCTAAATAATACTGATGTATTTATTCCCTTATTTTCAGCTACCAGCCTTTGCTCGACGTTCAAATGTCCCTTCAGAGTTACAGGATACTTATGTGGAAGATGAACGATCAAAGAGTGAGATCCAGCAACAGCCTATCAAACGTCAATATCAATTGAACAGCAAAAAGCTTCATCAGTACAAGCCCTGTAACACGGAGGAGCAACGTCAACATCAAGTTACTAAACATTATTACCAACTCAACAGCAAGAAACATCATCATTATCAACCAGATATTATGTACCCCAGTCAGCAAGCTGACTGTCACAGGAGTGAAACTGAACTAAACCAGGAGCAGCACCAGCCCATTCAGGAACAAGAAACACTACATAGTTTTATTAAGAGTGGAAGTCATACTCGTGTTGGAGGCGTGGAGAAGCCAGTGATCAAGGAAATGGATTCGAAGTCGGGAAGTGGGCCAGAAATAGCCAAGGAAAGTGTAAAACACAATGGCATCAATGGGAGAATGAAGATAGTGAAAAATAAAAATAAAAATGGTAGAATTGTGATAGTTATGAGCAAGTATATGGATAGTGGGATACAGTCAGCGAAAGATAAACATGGTAAGAATGGGGATGGAGGGAATGAGTCAGTGGCAAGCAAAACTGGAGAGCGAGAACTATGGATAGTCAAAAATGGCCATGGCAAAACTGCCGTGGCAGAGGAGAAAGTAGAGAAGGTTAAGGATAATATTGCAAATGGGAGGGAAGAGGTAACAAAGACTCCCAATGTAAACAAAAAGGCAGAGAGTGAAAAAGATGGTTGTGTTTCATCGGTGGTGGTGAAAGAGACAGCAGTTTCAGCTCAAGGTAAAAGTTTGAATGGGGAGGTATGTGGCACAGAAAGAAATGAAACAGCAAGTAAGAAAGAGGGGAGAATGCAAAAGGAACAGTACCCCTTGGAGCAGGAGCAGTGTAACAAACCAAATACAATGCGATGGTCCTGTGATTCAGAAGTCCCTAATAGGGATAGGCTTTACTCCAATCTACCCCATTCTAGAAAGCGGTATCTGTCAGAACCCATCGTGGACAATGAGGCCAAAAAACCAATGACATGTAGAAGCATCAGTGTCCCAGGCAGTGCGGTCCAGCTGGAGCAAGAAGACCTAATGGAGGCAGATGCAGTCGATTGCTATCGAAATGTGGGAATCGATGGCATTTTGGACTCAAATCCTGAACAGCCCATTGATCTGAGCTGCGTCAAGTCCAGGCCAGTGCCTGAGAAGGCAACAGCACAGCAGGTGGAGGTTGGGGAGAAAGAAGAATCAGTGAAAGGTGATCAGCAATATCCCTGGACTGGACTCAAACCTTATCTTGGAAATCTGATTATCACAGATGTCACAGCAAACTGCCTCACAGTTACATTTAAGGAATATGTAACTGTGTGAAGGAGACTTAATTCAGTCCAAGAATTCATGTAGAATAAAGCATAAATCATTAGAGTCAATGCACTCTTTATCCCAAATCTTCATTCTTTAAACTGAACAGCTTATATGTATGAAAATGTATTTATAAATAGGCACATTTAATAAGTAGAAATATGTTTCTGAAGCCAGACTGGAAGACTGGCAATAAAGGGCACTCGAACCTGCTTTCTTAAATTTGGATTTTTAATTTTTTTAAGCAAAAATTTATGATCTAACACTTATTTACTAAAACCATATTAAAAATGTTTGATACTTTATTTCTTTTTTTAATTATCGATGATTAATATTTGTGATAATATGTGTGCTATTTAAATGTGCAGATGCCTTGTACTTCCTGTCTGATATTTCCAAGGCTAATGAGCTTGTGCTGCTATTATAAATTTGTATTTTTTTTGTGCTTGAATGTAAATATGTGAAAACGCTTTTAAGGAAACGTATTCACTGTTGCAATAGGGCGACAGTTAGTAATATAAAGGATGAATGTTGATGTTTTGTATCCAAGGCACGCCATTTTTGATCTGGCGTTTATTACTACCAGCTGAACAGTGAATAGAAATTCTAAGAAACGAACTTGAGTCATATTACTAATTTGTGGCGCTCATTGTAAAATTAATATGCAGTCGTTGTGAAGTTACTCTCCCCAAGTACATTGGTACTGTTTTTAAGTGAGTAAAATGATGAATCTCTGGAGCTGCCTTTGAAATCTTACTGCACATTTCAGAGTCACATTCTATTCTATGTGTAGCTGTGGTTACCAGCTGGCGTCATTTCACGGAAACCACAGTTTTATTTGTGTCACATTGACAAACGGTGCAGATTAAAATAGTCAAGGAGGCAACATCCTGTGACTTGATTGAAATAACTGTACTTCAAAGTATCGTTGGTCTTCAGATATCTGACCCAGAAATGCTTCTTCACGGAGTCAGTCATCAAAGTGATTGTAACTCTCTGAGCCGACCTCTCAAAGTATTTATCTGGAAATGCAATCACGAACGAGACTTGACTTCCATAATACGACGCGAGCTAGTCGTTTATCTCGCCGATCGTGAAACAAAATGATCCAGAATAACTACAAATCCAGGTGTAGAAGGGTTTTGGTTAGCTTCCTGGAGTAAGCATTTGGTTTTACGATTTTAATTTTAAAGTGTCATGATGCATACTGCAATTAAGATCATTGTCATAGTTGGAATCTGAAGAATGCGGCGATCTGCAGTTACTGGACGGATTTAGGAACTGAAATGCGAAACAAAATTCAGGCGCCATCTCAAAAAGACTTAAAAAAGTAATTGACTTCTCCAGCTTGGGAAGAAAGATGGTGATTTGTAACGGATGCTGTATAACCCTTACAGATAAACGTGGATAGTTGCCTTCAAATGAATAGACTTTGGCTAGATGTTCTAAAATCCGCCGAAAACAGATGCATGCTAGTTATTCGAGTAAATGGCTGATTTGTTAATTCCATAGAAAAGTTCATTGTGCAGTCGTCCAGTATATGGATGATAACTGACCCCTGAAGCAACAAGTACGATTTGTTTTTTGTCACTTGTCTCCAATTAATTGTCAGCTCGGCCTTTCTTTGATGAGTAGGGGGTAGAGGTCGGATGTTGGTGACGCGAATACCGAGCGTGTCTTCAACAATATGTAACTACACGTGCTTGGAAGTTCCCTAGTCCGGCTGTAGCCAACTTGTGTCGAGATCTTCTGCTCTTGGAAGGCGAGCGTGCTTTCCCTATTACGCAGTTGGAAGATACCTGGATTTTGGAATTTTAGTCTGGGGAGACGGTGTTGGGGTTACTATACCGAAAACTGGACCAACGTATAGAGTTTCAGCCAGCACCATTGCCTAGCAAAACACACTTCAAATAAATTTATAGCGACCATACTGTACACAGACCCAAGGAAGCAGGGCAAGAAGATTTTCAAACCCCGACAGACGCCACCATCACGTTTACGATGTAGGCCCTATTTTCAAATTGTCTTTCGTGAATCCTTGGAAGTGTGCTGAGGGGGTGTGATGGCAACCGTTATAAATCCTAACTCTACGCACCTGTTATTTGGTCGAGACAAATGAATGTAGTCCGGGAGGTTAACAATTGCGATGACACCACCAGCCTCAATTGAGATAATCATCTACTGGACTGGAGTACTGGAGATCCGACACAATCAAAACTGCTGGAGATTCCCGTCAGGCCTTATTTCTGATGAAAGGACGACCTCAACGTTTCACACATCATCGGCTATGCTCGATCCTTCTTTGGGCAGCCAGAGAAAACATTTGATGACATATCTCTGAATCCCGTCTTTCTGAGCAATACGTCCAGTACTTTCTGTAGGAGATTTGAATAGGCTTCCGATTGTAAAACAGCAGCCCCGCTAATCCATTGTACGCAGATCAAAAGACTTTGAACAATTGACTCCTGTATCTAACACGATCCGCACTACATACTAATAATGTTGCTTACAATAGACACTACACACATCTGCATCTCCAAATTACGGACGAGTTTGCAACAACTACCATTATTAGGGAATTTGCATATCAGCGCCGTAACCTTTGGTTATCTAATTATAGTAGATCTCAAATAAATCCGTCCGGGATTTTGTCTGATTTCAATAGTTTGGCCAAGAATCCCAGCAAGTGGCGTAGTACAGATCTGGCAAGAACAGTATCATCCAGTCATCTTGTTGGTTATGCACTGTGTTTCATAAGCACAAAGCCTCTCTGTTCTAACGCAGAAACCAAATCGGTGCGAAACCAGCTTCAGTTCAGCCAGTGTTCCGTAAAGATAAACACGGGGAAACAGTAAACAGGGATAAACAGTAAACATGAATCACAGTCTCCCTCACGTTCCGGGAAATACAGAATATCTTTCCAGCAATGTATGACTAACCCAGATTGAGTACAGACAATGTAACAGTAAGCCTACACATATTTCATGAGGTCATCCTTCAAGCCAGTGACTTCGAAAGAACCTCTTAGCTTATGTATCCCTCAATGGAGTTTATGTTTCGCTATACACGTTTGTACTGTACCGTGATAGTTTTTGGAAGTTCTGTCGCAAAGTAAACGAGCACAATAGGATTTTTGGTAGTGGGGATACAATTTTATAGTTTCTAACGCTCTTAGAATACTTATTGTCTACGTCTGGGTATCAATTTTATAAAAAGGCATGCTTCATAGAGTCTTTAGAATACTGCTCGCAACATTTTCAAGTCTGCTCACGAAAAATGCAATTTATTTTTGCTGAATCATCTTCGTTAAATCACTGCGGTCGCCAGCTCGTATTTTCATTAATAAGGTAAAAAGAGCGTGCATTAACAATCAAAATCTTGAATTTGGCCAACTATAGTATAAACCCCGGGATTAAATTAGAACGGTATCTCGTGCTAGTCAAGCGAGTGGTGAAACAACTCCTGGTTTTAACTTGAACGTATCAAGTGGTCAGTCTAAAAATTAAAAATGCCATATCTGCGGTATAATGTGTCCGACTCCCGAAGGCGCTTTAGACTCCCGGAGGTCAAGTGTGGCTGTGCCTTCGGACACGCTATATCACAGATGAGGGATTCAGATAATCCGAACACGTTGAGGGAAGAGTGTTTTTCAGATGTCTGGCTCGGTTCTGGGTTTTGTGATATCCTTCTGAACCCGGGAAAGGGACGTGTGCTCACACACTGGTGTCAAGAACGGCACCAGGGAACGGTTACCGTTCGGGATTCATCGCCAATAACCCAGATCTATAAAGTCTCATTCTCTCGGGATTGACTGGTGAATTCAGTGTAACTCACCGCCGAACCAATATGTTATCAGTATTGATAACCCGTACTGGGTGCGTATGTGGGGTTTTGTTTTCCCTGAAGAAAATGAAGTGGAATAAAAACTGCAAACATACGCCAAACATTACGGCAATTGCGTGACATTGTGTCAGGCGCCATTTGCAGCAAAGGAGCCAAACACAAGCGAAGATCTTATTGATGTGAAGCCATTGGGCGTTAGATGAGGAAGACGAAACGAAAATCTAAGCCCTGCGATTTCTGGGCGGCGGCGGCTCGCTGTAGGTCAGCCCTTCCCCCCAAAACGTCCGGGAAGTGTCCCCAATTCGCTAAGCACATGGAAGTGTAGGCTTCCACTCTCCATCGAGTGTAATCTTCGCGATCCCATACGACCCGCCATTTTAGAATTCACACTTCTAGATGCATTGCAGGTTCAGAAGGCATTCTTACACCCTCCCACGGACTTCCAAGGAATTCCCCGCCCGACCAGGGATGTAAACTCGCGTCTCTCTATCAGCTCTTCATTATCTTTCACCTGAGGTAACGAGCAGAGTGATCATCGGCCCCGCGGATGATTAGTGTCATCCCCTAGGTCCGAGCACCCAAACCCTAGTTTCTAGCCCAGAATTTACAGGTATCAATGTCATGTGTCTTTTACTGGACGAATTATTTCATAACCCCCCTCCCCCGTTTCCCAATATAGCACGGACGCCCCTCTTCCCCACAGCTTCATAAAAAAAACGTCGACTGTCCTCAGAATCCAACAGTCCAAATTTGAAGCCTCAGATTCTCTTCAGCCGGCGACCCGCCTAATCGATAATCGGAACCCGGATGCGCCCCAGCTGTGGCACCAGCCAGTAAATTTTGTCATTTACAGACATGGCGATCGTTTAATGCATATGCCAGCGCCTGAAGGAACTTCCATGGAGATCTCCCTGTTGCTCAGGCACGGACTGCATTGGCCGCCATATTTCGGTCTGAACGTGTCCGTCTGCAACAGTGATCTAGAATATCAAAAGGCTTTTTAAAAACGGGACAGGCTGCCTGCCGTTTCATAGGTTGCGGCACATAGACGTACTTCACCTGTTTATTAGTATTAATGGTGGAATTTTTCCAGCAAAGGTCTCCTTTGGCAGGCGTGCTGCCTTTTGCTGCCTTCAAAGGAAACCGCTTACCAGAGCGAATTCCAGCACAGCAGACAATGGCCGGCTGCTGAGCCGCAGTGTAGTTTTTTACCGATATCGTTAGCTATTCTGGGCGGGTTGTCGGTATTTTAAAAATAATCCTCCCCTATAATTATCTGTTGGTGATACAGATCCTTCTCGTCTGAACGCTACTATTGCTTTGGTAGCGTTTTGAGGTGTCTGTTGACGAGTCAGAATGAGTGACCGCGCGATTAACGTTGGATTGTTTAAAGTTAAAAAAAATGCCATCGTTTTAAAGCTTTGTTTAGCTTCTCAGCCAACTGTTCTCGATTCGTTTATGTTACATAAATGTTCTGCTCAAACACAGTGGACGGCGATTATTTGCGTTAGTAATTAAATGCGCATGTAAATAGCCCTGAAACGATCTCGGCAAACGTCTTAGAACAGAATTATTATCCTACCCCAAACTAGGATAACTCGAAACCTAGCAGTACCGACTCGAGATAACACACATGAAACGAAACGATTTTCACGCAATTACTAAGTTGAAACGTGAGATAATTGTTAGTTGACTACTCGGCTTTGTATGGAAACGACTGCATTCGCACAATATCTTAATACGAGAGACAATTTACTCGTATGTATTCGCAAATTCCGTTCCTATGGCTGGAAAAAAGACAGAAGAGCAAACGACCACACTGATATTTGTAAGGACCAGTGTTGCAACGATAGCCCAGTTAGCAGCAGATTCTCAAACATAAACTTAACCCATTTGGGGTTTTTACCCCATTGAATGTGATATATACGTCTATCTGAGAAATACTTATATGTTATATTGTATGTCTCGGGTATAAATTACATTTAGAAGAATCATATTGAGTGTCCATGGTACACTCTGCAATCTTTAGTTAGATGTCCGTGATCCCTTTGCGGCGTTGTTCTATATGATAGGTGCATATATTCAGCTTAGGCATTGTATCTAGCTCGATAAGTTCTGTCAGTGCACTACACCTACTGGCAGGCTGAAGGATATCAATCCAACGTTACCTCCAGTCATTTTCCAAGACTCGCACGAAATGGCAATTGTGGCAAATCCTCTATCATCTCTCTGGCTCCATTGTCTTCAAGACGTGATTTCAATAAGCCCCTCTACCCTCCTTACTGAACATTTAATAATTTTAATCACAATCGATAATTTTAATGCTGATAGTACTTCAATAGGTATGATGGACACCCAAATCACCCACTACCATAAATGTTCTGAGCTAAAGTAGGATCAGCAACGTGGACCTGCCAAACTCTATGCTTAATGGCTTTGTTGAAAGAATACACTTTGCCCTAGACTTCCACAAAGGCTCTGACAGGAATAGTCGCCAACCAAATTGCTGTCATATGTCTATTATTTAACTTACAACCAAAGCCATGTTTCCTCTTGGATCACACTGTCTCTGATATATTATGATGGTTTAGCTTGACTGCTTTTGATGGTGCCACCATTGCTTCCATTGTTGGCTTTTATCATCTTCTGACCTCCTTACCTGATGTGCCCTCATCCACATGATTGCCACAACTGCTCTATAAACTCAATCCTTTTAGAAACACTCCTTGCTTATTCGAGCATTAAATACTTACCATCTTGTGGAGAAGACTTATTAATACCAAGACTGGGTGCAATAAAGAGTTTAAAAAAAAACTGGAACACTATTCACTCGCTTGTCGTTTCCAAGCTCTTGGCTATTGAGCGTTTTCAATGTCATTCTGATCACCACGTCTCAAAATGTTATGCATGCTTTCTTCAAAGTACTACACATTTCTTTAAAGGGGCTGTTTTCATCCCCAAAGTCCAATGTGTTGCAATCCATAATCGTTATTTTATAAGTGCAAAATGGTTCACCTGCCCACAATATGATGAATCTAATTCATTCCATTCAGTAGGTCGATGCTGTGGCACTAATTATCTACTTGACCATCAAATGTTAAGACTTAAAATTTTGCAACGATGGCCAAATTAGGTAACATTTAAACCCTTAATTTACCCTTTTTAAAACTCCTTTCCCAACCGAGGTGACCTCTTACCCTTGACCTAACCGGGGGTTCTAATTTTGTTTAAAAATAACAGAAATGAGTCTGTATGTTGTAAATTTCAGTGTCATTGACTAAAGTAAAACGAGTTACTTCCTCTTGATGAGGAAGTTTTCAAAGAAGGTGGGTGGTATTCTTTGTACATCTACTGCGCCTGCAGTAAGCTAACCTGCCAATTAATCTCTTTTTGACGACGGTGATTAAGATAACCAACAGGTTATCCAACTATTTTTAGCGATAGTGATTCAGATAATCGATCAGTTGATTTTTTTTTGGTGATGATGATCTTCAGACTGCTTTAGGTGTCTTCAATGTGAACAAGAAACGTGGCTTCATTTGAAGTCTCAGCCAAAGGAACTTTCCATCAAGGGAATTCTTTAAAAAAAAACTGCGAAATCAACGCAGGTTGTGTGTTTTTCCCCCCTGGAGTGGGGCGTTGAACGATATCTTATGGTAAGGCACCATTTGATCAAGGTCACTTTGAGAGTCAGGTCGTACAGTATCTTTATTCCAGCTCCCACGCGCTGTGTGAATTTTCACTATTTAATATTTCTGTTGCACTGTTGCGTGTCGGGCTGGGGTCGAGGTATGCCTAATTTTGCGTTTCACAACACTCCCTACCTGTACAGTTATTCCTTAGGAATGTGTCTCTACGTTGTTCTGGCGTAGCTGTACACCGCTCTTGCAAGTAGACACACCGATAAGATCAAAAGAACAATGTGAAACATCGGAGAGCGGAAGGAGAAAGATTTGAAAACAATGCTAATACCATAATGTCAAGCATCAAATTTTAAGTTGATGCGCTTCTTCTCTGAATAAACTGGGTTGGTCCTCCGTTCACGTTGTGGTATCTTCTGGGAATAGCCAGCCGCACATTACATCTTGGCAACACCGCCTCTGACCTCAGAAATAATCTCTGTGGCTTTAATATACTGCCGAATTTAAACTCAATCTGAACGGAACATTCACCTGAAAGGTTGGCACATCCCTCACAAGGGAACGGAGTTCGACTTCTAATAATATACATGCGATCTAAGATACCTCCGTGTTAGCATAATTTACCACCTGAGGGAAAGGGATGTTGTTAATGAAAAGAAATAAGAAAATACACGTAATATACATATCACCAAACAAAAAAAGGGAATATACAATGCGGTCTCGTGAATTTTATGTAGTTGGTTTCCATTGTAATCTTACAGTTTCAGTCAATTTGATTTATTTATTTGGGCATTTCCACGTGGTACAAATAGAAAAAGGGACTGGTGAAAAACATTAAAATCCGTTTCTAAATACTGGAAATCCAGCACGATTCAGGGAGATTTGGGGCTGGTTATTTTTTCTCTCCCTCTCTCCGGTGAATCCGTTCAACGGAACAGCTTCTACCCAGCGCGCCAATCCTCCTTTCTCGTTCAGAAACCAAACAAACCGTGATGTGTTTTCATCTTTCTCATTCTGAGGATTTGATTGAAACTCGTTTTGCTGTAAATTTACTCATTTAGGAGAAAGCTGGCTGATACGGCAGTGATTAAAGATGACGTTCCCTTTATTGCTTGGAAGTCGTCTTGCGGGCCAGAGGCGCTGCGCCACCTCTGGACTGTTGAGGGATTACAGCGACGAATTCAAGCAGCTTGTCAAGCACTTTTAGAAAGACCCGCTTTAACAGAACATCAGTGTTAATCTCGATTTTTTGCCAACAGTTCGTCACCACCTTTAGTTTCCGAGCGAATTTGCATAATTTCCACCATTCCCCTTATTCCTAACTGTAGACAATCACCGTCTGCTACACATAAAGTGCATGTTGTACAGTTAGATGGAAGTCGAGTCTTTGTGTGTCTCTGACTCCATGGTCCATTAAACACTATGTCTGAAGTTGCTATGATAACTTTTAAGTCGTTGTGCATATTGGCTATGCTCTAGGAATGTAAATCGTAATGAAAAGGCATCTGTTGCCGGATTAAACAGCTGGCGTCAGGTGCTGAAAGGTTGGGAAACATTAACGATTTAGCGCTAACCTGGAAGGAGATGCTCTCTGATTAGTCATCCATTGAATGTCTAGCTCCCAACCACGGGGGGGAAAGAATCTCCCTGTGATGAAAGTGGGTTGCAAGCTGAAAACTCGTGGCTCTGGATAAAGCGTTATAAAGATTATGCGGACTACTACGGCAGCAGCAGGGCTTGGACTGTGCTTTGATGCTGCAGCAGTGCGGAGTGTACCAGTACAATGGCGCTGACCTACCCGTGGTTCCCTGGTGTAATGGGCCGTGTCTTCAGTCCATTAAACATCAAAATCAAGCATTAAATTAACAGCTTAACAACGATAACCTTTCATTTTTCTCATTTGATTCAATTATTATTAATTCCTCCTCGTTTATCATGCTCTTTATTTGTCTCTCGCTTCGTTCTCCCATTTCCCTCTCAACGCCTACTCTTTATGCTATGCTCGCTCTGTTTACTATATTTTGGTTCCCTTTTCCAGCAGAGTTGCAAAAATAGCACTGTTAACGACTCCAGAGCACAGACTGTGTATCGGCAGGGGCGGTTGGCTTCGGAATGATATGTCTTTCCGATATAATAACTCAACACAATCATTCGGAAAATGGCGTTTAGATTCTAAAGTTTAAGTTTCCTTTGTAGCTGAAGGCGGGGACGTTGGCGGGTCGGTTGCTCTATATGTTTTTTTTTGTGTGGTTTTCTGTGTTCCATTTGTAAATATGCCTTATAATGGTCAGAGTCAACGCGACGTCTCCATGTGAAACCAAAAAACGCGCAGGCTCATTCTGATCCTTTCTCCCGCCCTTGAGAATGGGAAACCTTTCTGAAGGAACAGGAGAGCACTCTCTAACCACTCGAAGTGTCTTGAAATAGGATGCATTGACAAAGCTTTTCAAAAGCCAACATTTATGCTACTGCCTCCATTTGAAAGCTGACCTCATCCGTTACCTTACACATTATAGACCAGATTCAATATTACCTTTAAAAGAATGAAAATTGGAAAATTAAACTAATTGGACCTTAAGGTGAAGGCAATTCTATGTTTTTTTCCCCCTCAAAATATTCCAAGATGTTTGACGCCGTTTTGGGTAGTTAGGTAACATTAAACCCCCTTGTCATGAATCTTATGGGCAGCATAGATCCCAAATAAGGAAAAGGTCATACCTCATTACTCTGCCAATGTGTAATGTATCTGGAAGCAAATCCAAATTGTTTGTCAGTCTCTGTTTGTGTATAGCTTTCCACTGATTCTATTGTATTTCTTTGTTCTACTGTGAATGCCTGCATGGAAATGTGGGAAGTATGTGGTGACATATATACAGAGTTTGATCTTAAAAATACTTTGAACTTTGGTGATCAGCCCAACATAATGTTTAACTGAGAATGCCCCATTATCATTCTGAAAATGCAGGGTAAGTGCATATGGAAAATTCTCAGACTGAGTTATTCTTCAAATTCTACATCCCACAGTACAGAAGCTGAAAAACAATGGTCCATCACCAGTGTTTGAAAGCTGTTAATAGAATGGTCAAGTTATCAACATAACAATCAAAAACATGCAGCAGACCATTTAATCTGACCCAGAAAGTCACAGTGACCCACTTCATGACAGGGTTAAGAGATTTACTGGATATGAGCCAATGAACTTTAAATTAATACTGCTGTAATGTTATAGTCAGACAGAATATAAAATCAAAGATCTTATCCATTACCCACTGAAAAAAAAATCAATTAAAATTGAAATTTAATTGGATTGCAAACTGACCAGGAGTGAAATGTTCACATCTGGTATTGTATTTAGAAAACTTAATAAAAACATATTCTGTCTCATTGAGATTCCTAATAGCGACACAACACACTCACTCTGCCATAGACGGGCCTAAGCCTGGCTGTGAGAAGAGGAGAGGACAGCATGGGGCAAGTAACCACATCCCAAAAAAACCCAGAGCTACAGAAGCTCCAAAGACCTCATTTCCAGGAGAGGAAGGATCTTTGATTAGAAGACACCTGGGGACAACTTGAAAGATTGGACTGGGACGGAGGACTCTGGTGGCCTATGTCACAGTAGAGGTGATGACCTTACGTTAGTAAGTTACACACACTCTTATGAATGACCACATAGTCTGTCTTTGATGTTATTACGTAAGGGGATAAACCAAAAGAGTACCACCATACACATCCAATTCTTAAAAATGGTTACATGTGACCTTGAGTATCAGGTTGATGCAGTCCATTAAGTAGAGTGGGTCACTATAATATCTCAGAAGAATTATCTCTTATGCTTGAGCAGAGCTTGACACAACAAATGTTGTTGCTCAGTGCTGATATTAAGTTAAAGGACTGAGCATGGCTGAGAAACGAGGGAGTCCAACTGATGAAATGCAAGGGTTAACATTCTTTCAGGTAAAGCCAGGTTTTAAAGTGAAGGTGCTGGTGGAAAGCCACTCAGACATGCAAAAAACTGGCTGCGGGTAATTTTACAAGGTCAAATTTTTCTGCATAAGTGAGTTGCTTGTATAGCTTTGATTGGCAAGGGAGCAAGACCAGTGGGAGCAGCAGTCAATCACACGTTAGCTGAAATGTAAAGTCAGGAGGGAGTAGTGAGGTTGCCTCCAGTCCTTTTCAGTTTTTATAGCTGCAGAGAATCGCAAAAATTACTAAAACAATGAATGGCTTAAAATATATTACAATGCTCCATAGATTTTGACAAGTCTGCAGATGGAAAAGGGGAAGGAGTGAGAAAAATTAAGTGAAAGCAAAACAGGTAAAAAGATACTTGTGCTGTGAAACTGCAAAGGCTGCCCTTGTGTTCAACAAATGTATTATTTTATAAGGCTCACAGTGAAGAAAGGAGACATATCACTGTCCTTTAGAAAAAACACCAGCACAGGAGATGCCGGTGAGGATCGACGTTGTGCATATCATGCCATCAGCTGGACCTGCAAATAGATCAAGGCGGCGGCAAAATTTTACAGAATTAAACAACGCAAAGTCTCACCAAGCTTGTCATTAACACAAGAGATTCTGCGGATGCTGGAAATCTTGAGCAGCTCACACAAATTGCTGGAGGAACTCCAAAGGTCAGGCAGCTAGTTCAAGGCCACTACTCACAGAACATTGCCTGCCAACGTGTTTCATGCCCAGGATCATACAAAAATCTACATGGCTCAGAACGTATTGGGGCAGCTGATAGAGAAGCTGTGCCCAATGCTCCAGCGATCCTGGTTCAGTCCTGACTCCATGAAGTTTGTATGAGTTTCCCTATGACCACTGGGATTTCCACTGGGTTGTCTACCTTCCTCCCATAATCTCAAAATGTATGCAGGTTGGAAGGTCAATTGGCCACTGTTAATTGCCCCCATTGTGTAGGTGAAGTGGTAGAATTTGTGGTAGATAGCTGTTTGGAATGTGGGGAGAATAAATAAAAATTAATGAAGAAGAGAACAGTGTTTGATAATCAATGCAGACTCTGTAGACTGAAGAGGTTGTTTCTAAGCTGTATCTCTCTGAGACTCCATCATAACAACTTCATAATGTCTGTCATGACGCTGAGTGTTGGTTTACTGGCTTCTTATTATCTCATGTTCCAAGATACAGTGAAAAACCTGTCCTGCATACCGTTCCTACAGATCAAATCGTTACATGATGCTTTGAGGTAGAACAAGGTAAAACAATAACAATGTAGAATGCGTAAGAGCCACAGAAAAAATTGCTGTGCAGGTAAACAATAATACGATCACAAGGAGGTAGATGGTGAGGTCAAGAGTCCATTTTATTGTACAAGAGGAATGTTTAATAACAGTGGGATCGAAGCCGCCCTTGAACCTGGTGGGTTGGCGGAGAGGAGAGAAGGGAGAATGTCCAGTGTAGACATAACCTTTGATTCTGCTGGCTGCTTCACTGAGGCAGTGAGAAGTATAGGTAGAGGTGAGAAGTTTAGACAATGAGTTACTTAATATAGCTTCCAGCTACTAAAATGTAACTTTACACTGTGTAGTCCATTTGCATGCAGTGAGGTCTCAAAAGAGCAATGTAATATCCATGTTTATTTGTTGGTTAAGAGATTAATATTTATCAGGACACTGAGAAGAGAGACACTGCGAAAAATATGCTATAAATCTGAAAGAAAAACATTAAAAATGCTGGAATTACTCAGCAGGTCAAATGCAGATTTGGATTTTGCAGATGAAAACATACGGTGAAATGCATCATTTGCATAACAACCAACACACCCAATGATGTGCTGGGGGCAGCCCGCAAGTGCTGCCACACATTCTGGTGCCAACCTAGTATGCCCACCATGCTTGGCAGAACACAACAAAGCAGAGCACACCAAGTGAGAAAGCAGGAACAGCAAAACAAGCCTTGTTCCTGCCTCCCACCCACACACATGCACTAACCTCTAAACCCAGTACAGGCCATCTTCAGCCTCCAGCGGACTTGCGGATTTGCAGACAGCGGGCTATCGGCATCCCCAGCAGATTTGCAGGGATTCGCAGATGCAGAGCTCTGGCCATCAGGCCTCGACTTCGGGCTTCGATCTGGACTTCTGCTTGAGTCTGCCAGACAACAGATTTAACATTGCAGGATGATAAACTGGGGGTACTGATGTAACTCAGGATTTCTCTCTCTCCAGATGCTGCCTGACCTACTGGGCCTTCCAATAATTCTTCTTTATTTTAAATTTCCTGTAGCTGCCGTGATCAGTCCACACAGTTACAGAATGGTTTTAGTTACTCCCTCTATTTTCACCATTTTCTCCACATAGTCCAGCTGTCATAAATAAACCATCTCAGTCAACACCATTCTGTATCGTCCATTTTGTCTTTGTCTCCACCCCTGTAGAGACATGCCTTTTTTTTGTCCTCACCCCTCCTTCATCTTTGCAACTGGAAATGCACCCCACTTCCAAATTTTCCAGTTTTGACAACAGCGCGACAACTTGAGTTCTCTCTCCACACGCACTGCCTGATCTGCTGAGCATTTACCATGCTTTCTGATTTTATTTTTTTGAGAGAATACCCCTGCTCCTCTGTGGACAGTGGGGTAGTATCTTTGTTACATTCACCTGAGAGAGCGGACAGATTTCAGGTCTCGCGCAGTAGACAATCAAACGTTTGCAAGAGATGCTGTACGGACCCATTTCTAGGGGGGATTTTCTGTGGCGCACCAACTCATTTAGCATCTGTAGCGTGATCACTCAAGTTGAGTATGATGTTTTTTTGAAGGGGTTGTCTATTGGTGTGTCATCAGGCAGCCTCCGCATGGTCCTTGGCTGATTGCGGTCAGGGTCCAGCAGCATGGAATACCTGGGGACTGGGGACCCTTCACTGCTCCAGCCTTCCTCCGCCTTCACTGCTACTGTTAACATCTTCTGCCAGCTCCACCAGAGACGCGTTGGTTGGACTGCTCTTTGTCTGGATCCTTGATGGTTGTTGACTTCAGGAGGACGTGGAACGACCACTCTCCGCTGAACTTCAGCGACTCCTCCGTAGAGATCGTTAAGAGCACCAAATTTCTTGGTGTTCACCTGGTGGAGAATCTCACCTGGTCCCTCAACACCAGCTCCATAGCAAAGAAAGCCCAGCAGCGTCGCTACTTTCTGCAAAGGCTGAGAAAAGTCCATCACCCCCATCCTCACCACATTCTACCGAGGTTGTATTGAGAGCATCCTGAGCAGCTGCATCACTGCCTGGTTCGGAAATTGCACCATTTCGGATCGCAAGACCCTGCAGCGAAGTCAGCTGAGAAGATCATCGGGGTCTCTCTTCCCAGCATTACAGACATTTACACCACACACTGCATCCGTAAAGCAAACAGCATTATGAAGGACCCCACACACCCCTCATACAAACTCTTCTCCCTCCTGTCATCTGCAAAAGGCACCGAAGTATTCAGGCTGTCACGACCAGACTATGTAACAATTTCTTCCCCCAAGTCATCAGACTCCTCAATAACCAGAGCCTGGACTGACACCAACCTACTGCCCTCTACTGTGCCTATTGTCTTGTTTATTATTTATTGTAATGCCTGCACTGTTTTGTGCACTTTATGCAATCCTGGGTAGGTCTGTGGTCTAGTGTAGTTTTGAGTTGTTTTTACATAGTTCAGTGTAGTTCTTGTATTGTTCCTGTAGCACCATGGTCCTGAAAAATGTCGTCTCGTTTTTACTGTGTACTGTACCAGCAGTTATGGTCGAAATGACAATAAAAAGTGACTTGACTTGACTCGACCCTCCTTGACCTGACCGCCGTGGGTGATGCTATCAGGAGCCAAACTCCATATGACACCATTCTCAGGATTTCCGGAACTCACAAGCCTTTCCACCATGACAAGGTGACGATCTTCGGAGAAGAGCCTCTGCTAGCCCTACAGAAAACCAGCAGATGTTCTTTGATCACACCCCCATTAACTGTAAGTGAATGTGGCTTTGTGAGCCTCGGTTTGCATCTTTGCTTTTACCACAAGTTTTTAAAAATCTATCAAACCATAAAATGTAATCCAGACCTACGAATTCATTAACATTAGTTTGGTGTGATAGGTTTCAGATTAATCGATATGTTAATGCCAGAACAGAAGCACTGTTCAAGAATGTGTTTTCAATTTGGAAAAGGAATCCCATAGGATCGAGATACAGGGCTAGAATACAAAGAGTGTATGTTTTGCCATGGTCGTAGAAAAACACAGGTTAACCACAACGGGTGCATTATGTTCAGATCCATCCATTTTGGTTTAGGAAGGATATATTTGCTTGGGAAACAATTTGTGCTGATTTTCTAGACTGGTATCTGAACTCCAGGGGGTTAAGTTACAACAAATGATTAAATAGCCTGGGTTGAATTCCCTGCAGTCGAGAGTGAGTTGATGAATGATTTCAGGTATGAAGGAGAATTGGTATGTCAGAGAATAAAAGAAAGTTTCTACAGGTGAAAGACAATAAAAAATTAGGTTCACCTTGCACAGAGGAAATCAATGCTTGGTAAAATGATTGTTTTCAATCTGAAACTGATAGATTATTTGTTAACAAAAAGGTAAAGACAGGTGTTTGGAATTGGACTGTGATATGACTGTATGGTGAATAGGTCAAAGGGGAGTAAACAGCCCATACTTCCCCAGCATTGAGGACATCTTCCAAAATGGGCATCTATCATTAAGGACCCCCATCTCCAGGCTGTTCCCTCTTCTCATTACCACGATCAGAGAGGAGATATAGGAACCTGAAAATACACACTCGACATTTTAGAAACTGTTCCTTCTCCACCATCAGGTTTCTGAATGGACACTGAAACAACCCATGAACACTACCTGACTATGTTTGCTCTTTTGCATTATTTGTTTAATTTAATTATATATATATATTTCTTTTCTTATTGTAATTTATAGTATTTTCCATGTATTGCACTGTACTGCAGCCACAAAACAACAAATTTCACAACTCAGTGATATTAAGGCTGATTCTGATACCTGTCCGTATATTCCTGTCTCTTCTAGTTAGCCTGTGTAACTCTGGTGGTCCTGCTGGCAAGTATAGAAAATAGGTGCAGCAGTAGGCCATTCAGCCCTTCGAGCCTGCACCACCATTCAGTATGATCATGGCTGATCATCCAACTCAGAACCCTGTACCAGTCTTCCCTCCATACCCCCTGATCCCTTTAGCCACAAGGGCCATATCTAACTCCCTCTTAAATATAGCCAATGAACTGGCCTCAACTGTTTCCTGTGGCAGAGAATTCCACAGATTCACCTCTCTCTGTGTGAAGAAGTTTTTCCTAATCTCGGTCCTAAAAGGCTTTCCCCTTTATCCTCAAACTGTGACCCTTTGTTCTGGACTTCCCCAACATCGGGAACAATCTTCCTGCATCTAGCCTGTCCAATCCCTTTAGGATTTTATATGTTTCAATAAGATCCCCCCTCAATCTTCTAAATTCCAACGAGTATAAGCCTAGTCGATCCAATCTTTCATCATATGAAAGTCCTGCCATCCTAGGAATCAATCTGGTGAACCTTCTTTGTACCCCCTCTATGGCAAGGTGTCTTTCCTCAGATTAGGGGACCAAAACTGCACACAATACTCCAGGTGTGGTCTCACCAAGGCCTTGAACAACTGCAGTAGTACCTCCCTGCTCCTGTACTCGAATCCTCTTGCTATGAATGCCAGCATACCATTCGCCTTTTTCACCGCCTGCTGTACCTGCATATCCACTTTCAATGACTGGTGTATAATGACACCTAGGTCTCTTTGCACCTCCCCTTTTCCTAATCAGCCACCATTCAGATAATAATCTGTTTTCCTGTTTTTGCCACCAAAGTGGATAACCTCACATTTATCCACATTAAATTGCATCTGCCATGAATTTGCCCACTCAGCTAACCAATCCAAGTCACCCTGCATCCTCTTAGCATCCTCCTCACAGCTAACACTGCCGCCCAGCTTCGTGTCATCCGCAAACTTGGAGATGCTGCATTTAATTCCCTCATCTAAGTCATTAATATATATTGTAAACAACTGGGGTCTCAGCACTGAGCCTCGCGGTACCCCACTAGTCACTGCCTGCCATCCTGAAAACGTCCCGTTTATTCCCACTCTTTGCTTCCTGTCTGCCAACCAATTCTCTATCCACATCAATACTTTACCCCCAATACCATGTGCTTTAAGTTTGCACACTAATCTCCTGTGTGGGACCTTATCAAAAGCCTTTTGAAAATCCAAATATACCACATCCACTGGATCTCCCCTATGCACTCTACTAGTTACATCCTCAAAAAATTCTATGAGTAAGCTTTGGAGAGTGTGTGCTGAATGTTTTAAATGTTGGGGGTGTCCTCTCCTGTAGCTGATTGAGCTCCTTTCACAGGAAGGGAAATTTCCAGAGAAAGTTCTATTGAAATTGCAGACTAAAATCAATATTAAACTTCCTGAAAACCCTTGTTTGAAACCACCCACCACTTCACAAAGCTAAAGACAAAGCAACAATTAAGTATAAACAAGAAAAAGACGATACAAAATGCAAATATAAAAAAAATTGTAAATAATTTACAGAAAAATCCCTGAACATACATCAGGCTACCTTAAAATCAAAATGAAAAATTAAAGGGTATTTTCTATTGAATATAAAAAAAACCATAGGCTGTCTGAAGTTAAATAATTCTGGAAATCTTAATGAAACACTTGTGTACCATCACTGAGAGTTGGCTGTGAACTTAAAGCTGTCCAACTGTGAACTACAGGGTTGCATGACCCAGGCATGGATTTGGCACAAAGTCTATTCCCAAGGTTTTCAGACCACCAACTACTCACTAATGTACAACCAGAACTTTTCATCGTTTGACTTCTGCTACAACCCCCCTGCTGTTCATATTATGTGTCTCTCTTTAGACCAACGCTTTTTGATCAAACAACAAACATTCTCCCTTTTTAAGTTCCTTTCTCTCCACTTTTGGAAAAACTGAGTGTTCTAGTTGCCACAGATGAAATCAGCCCCCCACTATGTCAATTGGAATAGCTTGAGCTGACAAGTTGCTCTTATAAAGGGCTGCTTAGCATGCTGTTGAGTTTGGGGACACTTCAGGTATTGAATGGTGCTATCATGGGTGACACTGAGACTGGTAGTGACTGAACTGCCAGAAGGATATGACACTCACTGTGTCACTCTGCCAAGAAGAGACTAGCAATGACAATGAAGAAGACAATGAGGACGATGATGAGGACTCTGAGATCTTACCTGCCTGATGAGAGCATGACCTGCTGGAGTGGAGCTGGGTCTTTATGTTCACCATGACCTACAGTACTTTCCAACAACCAAAACTTGCTCTGCTGTGTTGGTCACAGTAAGGAATCCCACAGGAGAACAAGGCGTGCGCAGAGGAAGATCTGCATGGAATGTTCAGACTCAGGGCCAAGGACACCTACTGCCTCTGGAATTTCCCGGGCAATATATGTTTTGATGTTATCTTCAAGTATGCTGCAGAATGGCAGAAAATACTGCAAGGTTTCTGGGAGAAGGGAAATGACGACATACCGACACTTACAGTGAAGCTGTTCTTCACCTTCAGTACGAAGAAAGAATATATGATCACCATACGCTCATTCAACCTGCATGTCCCGTCAGAGGTGCGCTGACTTTCTTGACCCGGCAGAAAGAAGGAGCAGGGAGTGGTGAATAATATTTTTGGGATCTAGACAAGGAAATGCCAGGTCATCATCACACTGAGAAGCAGTGAAAATGGAGCCAACATCCATCTAATACAGAGAATTGTGGGTACGTGGTGCACACAGGACGGCTGAGAGAATGCCACACCTGCAAGAAACGTACTGACCCAGTGCAATGCAGTCATCCGCAAAATCTGCAGGAAGGAAGGCCACCAGTCCAAGGACAGCAAAGAGGATGAATACCACAAATGATGTGTGGTAGCAGCCCACCCCACAGAACCTGTCCCCAGTGCACCCATACTAATGCCCAGGCAATAAGAGGGAGAGCTGGCGACAACCAGCCCCTCCTTCCCAACCACCACAAGCAACATGAATATATTTCCAGCCGGAAATGAAAGCAGAACTGGGAAGACCTGATCACCCTCCTCAGGCCCAGCCATCTACCCACAGCCTCCTACCCAGGAAATGGAGCCAGGAACAAGAAGGAGAATGGCAGGTGGAGAAGAGGATTGGATTAGCCAAGGCTGAGGACCTAATGCTGGTAAATGGGGTTAGTATAGGTAATGGGCTGAATGGTCTATTTCTGAGACTCTATGACCTAGCAGTTGAAGCAAGTGCTGGCAGTTGAAACTGCGTGGTGAGAATGGAGATTGGTGCATCATAGCAGCAACATAGTTTTAAGGGGCAACCTTGGTTGAGATGGTGGAAAGGAGGAGATTTAACAACTTTTTGACGTGAAATGCACATTACACAGATTGCTAATACTTATTGACATATTCTCCCATCTTTTGCGGGACAAAGCAGGACCTGAAGGCAAAAACATGGCACTAGGAACAAACAGTACAAAGATGATGCAGGTTATCACTAGAATGTCTGATACTGTGGCATTGGCTTGTGTTGGTGCATGGCCAAGTGGTTAAGGCATTGGTCTAGTGATCTGAAGGTCGCTAGTTCGAGCCTCAGCTGATGCAGTGTGTTGTGTCCTTGAGCAAGGCACTTAACCACACATTGCTCTGTAACGACACCGGTGCCAAGCTGTATCGGCCCTAGTGCCCTTCCCTTGGACAATATTGGTGGTGTGGAGAGGGGAGACTTGCAGCATGGGCAACTGCTGGTCTTCCATACAACCTTGCCCAGGCCTGCACCCTGGAAACCTTCCAAGGCGCAAATCCATGGTCTCGTGAGACTAACAGATGCCTATTATTGTGGTGGAGCTGAACCATTTAGAGGTGATGGTATCACTGTATCTTCTCGCTTTCCTTGTATCCCACCTCACCAGTCAGTCATTACTTTCTATTTTTAGAATGTGAGTATTCACCCCTTAATTCCCTCCACACTCACCCTCTTCATAAGTGGGGCCATATCACTTTGCCTTTGAATTTTTCACTTCAGATATCCACAAGACCATAGGATATGGGACGAGAATTAAGCTATTCAGCCCATCGAGTCTGCGCCACCATTCCATCTGGCTGATCCCAGATCCCATTCAATCCCATGCACCTGCCTTCTCGCCATATCCAAGAACCACAGTCTGGCTAGGAATTGGATGAAGATGGAAGAATCTTTAATTGGAAGAAGGAGGATCAAAGGGCAAATAGTAATGTCGTGGTTGTTGTAACACTATTACAGCCAGAGGCATCGGAGTTTGGGGTTCAGCCCCAGCATTCTCAAGAAGTTTGCCCATTCTCCCGGCGGAATGCATGGGTTTCCTCTGGGTGCTCCGCTTTCCTCCCACAGTCCAAAGACATGCCGGTTAGTAGGTTAATTGGTCATTGTAAATTCAAAGTTCAAAGATCAAAGTAAAATTTATTACCAGAGTGCATACATATCACCACATACAGCCCTGAGATTCTTTTTCTCATGATTGTCCCACGATTAGAGTGTGGTTAAATCTGGGGTTGCAGCTCGAAGAGGCAGAAGGGCCTATTCCATGCTGTATCTCTAAATAAATGGAGTAAATGTTAATTCTAGTCCAGCCTAAAAAGAGGCAAATACATAAAAATGTACTGTTGTGGTCACCTTGATGGTCAAAGGCAAAGCAACCTTTTCATGGTAAATGGATACAGTAGTTAACGTCATTGAAACCATTGTCAATGCCCTGATGTTTCCGTCTGGTCTCAGGATGGAGTATAACTCCATAAGCACCATGGGTGGGTATGTTTCTTTTCCTGTGAGCTTTCCTTCCCATTGTTCCTCCTCCCTCTTCCAGAGGTTTGCCCTCCCTTGCATGCCTTATGTTCATTCCTCTGGTCTCGCTGCATTCCAGGGGAAATGTGGCCTTGTGCAAAATCTGGAAGCAATGTTTATGCAGAAATCTGAAGTCAGCAAAAAAAATCATTGAACATCTGCCACCAGTCTCTCCAGACTTTGCAGCTGAAACCAAATCAAGAAAGCAGCTCCCTTTTGAAGACCATAAATTCAGTCTTGAAAGGTTGAGCAAGGATGTTGGATGAATTGTTTTGAGATTCAAATCAATTTATTAACACAATTTGCCTGCATCACATTTCCAGTGTTAGTCCATGTTACTGCTGGTATGAGGTCATATCTGGTTCAGCTTGCATTACAAATCAATATGCTTGCCACAAGCACGACTTTGAACTACTAATGTTCTTTCTAAAATCTCTAAATTTCTCCAAGAGACAGTCAATGCCAAATTCAATTTTCTCTCCGTTAGTGTCATTGACTCCTCTGCCACTTCTGCAGAAGGTGTTAAGACTGGCAAATTTCTACATATAGGAATTAGGGATAGTCAGCATGGCTTTGTGCATGGTAGGTCATGTCTAACTAATCTTACAGAGTTTTCCGAGGAAGTTACCAGAAAAGCTGATGTAGGCAAGGCAGTGGGTATTGTCTACATGGACCCGAGCAAGGCATTTGACAAGGTCTTGCAAGGGAGGTTGGTCAAGAAGGTTTAGTCGCTTGACATTCAACATGAGATAGTAAATTGGATTAGACATTGGCTTTGCAGGGGAAACCAGAGAGTGTAAAAGATGGACTGAGGGCCTGACTGGAGGCCTGTGACTAGTGAAGAGCAGCAGGGATTTATGAAGGATCCGATGTTGTTTGTCATCTATATCAACGATCTAGGTGATAATGTGGTTCACTGGATAAGCAAGTTTGTGGATGACACGAAGACTGAGGTGCAGTGGACAGCGAGGAAGACTTTCAAAGCTTGCAGCAGGATCTGGACCAGCAGGAAAAAAGGCAAATGGAATTCAATGCAAGCAAGTATGAGGTGTTGCACTTTGGGAGAACCAACGAGGGTAGATCTTACATGGTGAGCCATCGGGCACTGCGAAATGTGGTAGAACAAAGGAATCTGAGAATGCAGGTCCTTAATTCATTGAAAGTGGCATCACAGATAGGGTTGTAAAGAAAGCTTTTGGCACATTGGCCTTCATAAATCAATATATAGAGTTCAGGAGATGGGATGTTATGTTGAAGTTGTAAAAGACATTGGTGAGGCCTAATTTGGAGTACAGGTTTCCCCCGCCATCCGAAGGTAGAGCATTCCTATGAAACGGTTCGTAATCTGAAATGTCGTAAAGCAAAGAAGCAATTACCATTTATTTATATGGGAAAATTTTGTGAGCGTTCGCAGACCCAAAAATAACCTACCACATCATGCCAAATAACACATAAAACCTAAAATAACAGTAACATATAGTAAAGGCAGGAATGATAGGATAAATACACAGCCTATATAAAATAGAAATACTTCTCTACAATGATTGCCTGCACAGATCTCTGTAGTGAAAATCTCACGCAAGTGCTTTTGGCAGAAAATCTCACGCAAGCACTGTTGGCATAAACGCACTCTCCAGTAACCTTTAAACTATGAAGCTGCCAAATCTACCAAATAACATGTAAAAATACACGGCCTATATAAAGTAGAAATAACGTATGTACAGTGTAGTATCACGGGAATTGGGAAGACATCGAGCATACTGATGATGGTGTGTTAGACTGAGTCGTCGCAGGCTGGGTGGTGCAGTGGCCCCCACCCTTCAGGTCGCCGACCCGATACGTTGCCGCGAAGCACGCAGGGGTAGCCGGGAGGCACCCAGCACATCTTTAAGAAAAAAGCCAAAATAAACATGCTAATTAATTAGGTGCTGCCCAGCACGTAAATGTCGGCGCAGATCAGAGGCGATTGCCGATTGCATTGGCACTGATCTGGGCCAACAATTACGTGCTAGGCGGCACCTAATTAATTAGCGTGTTTATTTCGGCTTTTTTCTTAAAGATGTGCTGTGTGCCTCCCGGCTACTGCTGCATTCTCCGTGAATCGGTACAGTATCTGTCCGGGGCCCGGGGATTGGGGTGGTGGGACACGGGGGTGTCATCTCATCGTCGATCAGGGCAGGCAGCTCATCTTCTGCTATGACTGCCTGCCTCGATGTCGAAGGTCACAGGTTCGTCGTCTGCTGTGGCTGATGTGGAAGGTTTGCTTGACTGCTGAGCCTTGAGCATTTTTCTATCACACAGTTCTTTGTAAGCACTCAAACCATCCTGCAAATATCCCCTAAACCTACGTACCCTTTCAAAATTAAAGTTGTACTTTATCATTGCAGCGAAAATCTCACGCAGTTGCTTCACGTTCAGTTCCTGGACGACTTCACTTTCGCTACTGCATTCGGTTTCGATTGTTATCCTTTCCTCTTACAATTGCATCAGCTCTTCATCTATCAGTTCTTGGTCATGGGATGCCAAAACCTCTTGAATATCATCTTCGTCAGCTTCCACAAGCCAAACTCACTTTGTCCTTGCTTCGTTCACCACGATCGAAATCTTAATTATGTCTAGTTTTACGCTAAGTGTAACACCCTTACTCTTTCAGGCTTTTCCGACACCTTAGAACTCATCTTGCTAACAGCTGCTCAATGCAACGTGTTTCAGCAATGCCGTTCCGAATCCGGGGCAGAGCGGCTGCTCGGGGCACACGCTGATTTTTTATCGCGTGCTGCCTTTCTTCGTAACAGTGAAAACACTTTCTGAAAGCGAAAACAGGGTACTAATGTAGGTCTTTCGTAAATGTGAGGTTTCGTAAAGCGAACGTTCGAAAAGCGGGGGACACCTGTATTTTGTATAGTTTTGGTCCCTCCCTACAGGAAAGATGTAAATAAGATTGAAAGAGTACAGAGAAAATTTACAAGGATGTTGCTGGAACTAGAGGGCCTGATTATAAGGAAAAACTGAAGAGGTTAGAATTTTATTCTCTAGAACGAAGGAGATTGAGGGGAGATTTGATAGAGGTTTTCAAAATTCTGAGGGGTATAGATAGAGTAAATGCAAGCAGGCCTTTTCCACCGAGGTTGGGTGAGACTACAACTAGAGGTCATGGGCTAAGAGTGAAAGGTGAAACGTTTAAGAGGAACACGAGGGGAACTTCTTCACTCAGAGGGTGATGAAAGTGTGGAATGAGCTGTCAGTGCAAGTGGTGTGTGCAATTTCAGTTTCAGTACTTAAGACACGTCTGAACAGGTACGTGGATAGGAGGACTATAGAGGGTTATGATCTGGGTGCAGGTCGATGAGACTAGGCAATTTAAATGGTTCTGAATGGACTAAATGGCCTGTTTCTGTGTTGTAGTTTTCTATGACTCCATGACTCTAGCTGAACCCGTGGAGAGCATTCTGACTGGCTGCATCATCGTCTGGTATGGAAAGGCCACTGCACAGGATCAGAAAAATCTCAGACAGCTCCATCACGGCCATTAGTCTCCCCACCATCGAGGGCATCTTCAAAAGGTGACACCACAAAAAGATGACCTCCATCGTTAAGGACCTCCCACCTGTGCCCCCTTCTCATTACTACCAATGTAGAGGAGGTCCAGGAGTCTGAAGATACACTGAACACTTTAAGAACAGCTTCTTCCCCTCTGCCATCAGATTTCTGAACAGGTAAGCTCATGAACACTACCTCACTATTTTTGCTCTCTTTTGTACTACTTATTTAAGAAATATATATTTATCATTATAATTGATAGTATATTTAATGTTTTGCACTGTACTGCTGCTGCAAAACATTTAATTTTATGATCTATGTCAGTGATAATAATCCTGATTCTAAGTTTCCAATTCCTTCGCCCATTGCACAACATGAAGCAAAAGTTATTGGAGAATTACTCGGAACCACAATAATAAAAGCCACGAACTTAACGAAATGCACAGTGATTGTCTGAATGGTAATAGGTTGATGTGGGCACGTGGCCAAGTGGTTAAGGCATTGGACTAGCGACCTGAAGGTCATGAGTTTGAGCCCCAGCCGAGGGAACGTGTTGTGTCCTTGAGCAAGGCACTTAATCACACATTGCTCTGCGACGACACAGGTGCCAAGCTGTATGGGTCCTAATGCCCTTCCCTTGGACAACATTGGTGTCGTGGAGAGGGGAGACTTACAGCATGGGCAACTGCTGGTCTTCCATACAACCTTGCCCAGGCCTGCACCCTGGAGAGTGAAGACTTTCCAGGCGCAGATCCATGGTCTCGCAAGACTAACGGATGCCTTTACTTAATAGGTTGATAAAAAATATTTGCGATAAGGAAGGACTTTAGATTTAACAAAGAAAGTTCCAGAATCACGAACAATAGAAAATCTGCAGATGCTGGAAATCCAAGCAACACACACAAAATGCCGGAGCAATTCGGTAGGCCAGGCAGCATGTATGGAAATGAGTAGTTGACATCTCGGGCCGAGACTTTTCAGCAGGACAGGGGAAAAAAAGATGAGGAGTTGAGTTAAAAGGTTGGGGGGGGGGAGGAGGAGGAAACACAAGGTGAAAGGTGAAACTGGGACGGCGAAGGCTGAAGTAAAGAGCTGGGAAGTTGATTGGTGAAAGAGATACAGGGCCAGAGAAGGGGGAATTGAATGGGAGAGGACAGAAGGCTATGGAAGAAAGAAGAGGGAAGGAATACTAGAGGGAGGTGTTGGGCAGGCAAGGAAATAAGGCTAGTGAGGGAAAAGGGGATGGGGAAATGGAGGGGGGGGGGGGAAGAGCCATTACCAGAAGTTGGAGAAGTTCCAGAATCACTAATTCAGTATGTGGTATTTTTTATACATTTTATAGAGCTCCAGATGGCACTTCTAGAATGATTCAGGCAACAAACAGAGCTGCAAAATTTTGAAATAATGATTGCCTAACCTCACTACATCTTGGAGAAGTCAGGCACTTCCTGGCATTGCTCTTATATTTGTATTTGCATAGGAGATAATTAACTTTCTCTATGTACTACCTTCTCAAAGCTGTTTCTGACCTCTAAATATCAGAGATTTAACGTTAGGTAAAATGTAAATGTACAGAAATGCAGCAGGCATTTAACAGTATACAGTACTGTAAGAGAGAAAGGGGGCCTATACTTCCTTGAGATTATACAGTACACCATTATGCAAAAATAAAACCAACGAGAATATCTATTGAAGAGAAAATTCTCTTTAAAGCCTTCCCAGAAGCACACCTCACCTCCTAAGAACTCCTTTGAGTCATAGAGTAATTGAACACTACAGCACCATAGGCTAGATAGAACACTGTAGGCCTTTCAAACAAGTTTTTCCCTGCCAAACCATTAATCTGCCTAGTTCCATCAACCTGCACCCAGACATAGCTCTCCATTCCCCTCCCATCCATGTATCAATCCAAATTTCTCTCAAATGTTGAAATCTACAGGGAAAGGTTGAATCGGTTAGGCTGAAAGGTGAAATGTTTAAGGGGAACATGAGGGGCAGCCCTCACCACCCTCTGAGTGAAGAAGTTCCCCCTCATGTTCCCCTTAGACATTTCATCCTTCACTCTAACGTATTCAACCCTTCCTATAACTCAGGTCAAGTCCCGCACATTCTCACACATTCTTTCAATCTTATTTACATCTTTCCAGTAGATAGGTGACCAAAACTGCAAACAATACTCCAAATCGGGCCTCACCAGAGCCTTATAAAATTTCAAAATAACACCCTAACTCACGTACTCAATGCACGATTTAGGAAGGCCAATGTGCAAGAGCTTTATTTACGACCCTCTCTACTGGAGCAGCAGAGGTTTGGCGCCCATCCACCTAAAATGAAAGTGAGGTTTGATCGAACTTAGCCCCGCGCTGATTTGGAAAGTTTGAGTAAGTGGTGAGTGGGGTGGGGCGGGGGAGAGTTAGACCATAAGACCATAAAACAAAGGAGCAGAAGTCGGCCATTCGGCCCATCGTGTCTGCTCCGCCATTTTATCATGAGCTGATCCATTCTCCCATTTAGTCCCACTCCCCCGCCTTCTCACCATAACCTTTAATGCCTTGGCTACTCAGATACCTATCAATCTCTGCCTTAAATACACCCAATGACTTGGCCTCCACTGCCGCCCATGGCAACAAATTCCATAGATTCACCACCCTCTGGCTAAAAAAATTTCTTTGCATTTCTGTTCTGAATGGGTGCCCTTCAATCCTTAAGTCATGCCCTCTTGTACTAGACTCCTCCATCATGGGAAACAACTTTGCCACATCCACTCTGTCCATGCCTTTCAACATTTGAAATGTTTCTATGAGGTCTCCCCTCATTCTTCTAAACTCCAAGGAATACAGTCCAAGAGCGGACAAGCCTATCAGTGTGACTGGGCCCGGATCTTAGAGCAAAGAATGACCTGATGTTTTGACGGACTAAGCTCTAGGCCGACGGGTGGGTGTCAGACCCAGAGGCAAGGGTCGGTCCGATTCTGCTCTCTGCTCCGTTGTCCACTGCACTGAAGTTGAGGCTTCGGGCCTGCACTGGCTGCTCTGGGCTTCGTGTCTCTGGACTCACTTTTGTTCTGAATGCTGTTGCTTGTTTTTACTGTTTGCATGATCTTTTTTCTCTCTCTCTCTCTGCAACTTGGGTGTTGGATTTTTTTTCAATGGATCCTTTTGGGTTTCTTGTTTTGTGGCTGCCTGTAAGGAGACGAATTTCAAGGTTGTATAATGTGTACATATTTTTTAATAAACGGATCCAGCCCAATCCCTGTGGCATACCACTAGTCACAGGCCTCCAGTCAGGAAGTAACTATCTTCTATGACTTGTTGACTTTTCACCTGAAGACAATGTCCAATTCAATTTACTAGCTTATCTTGAAAGCCACTCAACTGAACCTCCTTGACCAACCTCCCATGTGGGACCTTCTCAAAGCATTTGCTAAGTTCCATGCAGAGACAACATCCACTGTCTTGACTTCATCAACTTTCCTGGTAACTTCCTCGAAAAACTCTGTAAGATTGGTTAGACATGACCTACCACATGCAAAGCCATGCTGACTGTCCTTAGTCAGTCCATGTCTATCCAAATACTCATATCTGGTCCCTTAGAATATTGTCCAATAACTTTTTCACTGCTGATTTCAGTAGTGTTTCCCAACACAAACTTCTATCATCTACCCTATCTCATTCCCTAATAGGAGATCTAGCAATGCACTCTCTCTAGCTGGGACTTTTATGTACTGATTAAGGAAACTTTTGGAACATATTTGACAAACTCTTTCCCATTTAGCCCTTTTACAGCATAAGAGTCCCGGTCAATATCTAGAAAGTTAAGATCACCTACTCTCACAACCTTACATTTCTTGCAGCAGTCTGCGATCTCTCTACAAATTTGCTCCTCTAAATCCTGCGGACTGTTAGCTGGTCTATAATATAATCCCAATAACGTTGTCATATTTTCTTACTCTGCACTTCTTCCCCTGGAGCCTCTGTAGATGAGCTCTTCAGTCTGTCCTGTCTAAGCATTGCCGTGATATTTTCCCTGCCTAGTAACGCCACCACTCCTCCTATAATCCCACCCACTCTATCATGTCTAAAACAATGGAACCCTAGAACACTGAGTTGCCAGTACTCTCTCTCCTGCATCATTTCCCTAGCCATGCGTTAAACTGTATGATCTTCCTGTTTCTGGCCTGACTAGCATGTGGCATGGGTAGCAATCCTGAGATCACAACTCTGGAGTTCCTGACCTTTAACTTAGCACATAATTCTCTGAACTCACTTTATAGAACCTCATCACCCCTTCTTCCCATGACATTAGTACCAATGTAGACCATGACTTTTGGTAGTTCACCCTCCCTCTTAAGAATGCCAGGGACTCAAGATATTCCTGACACTGGCATCTGGGAGGCAACATTCCATCCAGGAGAACCTCTTTTCTGTTCCCCGAACCAACAAGTCCCCTATCACTACAGCTCGTCTCTTCTCCCCACCCTTCCATTCTGAGTCACAGAGGCTGACTCAGTGCCAGAGACCTGACTACTGAGGCTTTTCTCTGCCAGGTAATCCCCCCCTACAGTAACCAAAAAGGAATACCTGTTGTTGAGGGGGATGGCCACAGGGATACTCTGAATTGCTGGTCTATCCCCTCCCCCCCCCTTCTGACAGTCACTCAGTTACCTGTGTCCTGCACCTTGGGTGTTAACTACCTCCCTGTAGGTGTTATCTATCAATCCCTCAGCCTCCCGAATGATCCAATGTTCATCCAGTTCCAGCTCCAGCTCCTTAACGTGGCCTGTTAGAGGCTGCAGCTGGATGCACTTCCTGTGGGTGTAGTCGTCAGGGACACTGGAGGTTTCCCTGCCTTCCCACATCCCGCAAGAAGAGCATTCCGTTACCCGGCCTGACATCCCCACTGCTCAAAATGTGCAATAAGAAAGAAAGAATAAAAATCTACCCTACAGCCTATGCCTCTCCTCTCTGAAGCTTTAATTAGCCAGAGCCTCAATTTCCCACTCTAGCACTGGCCCACTCACACAATGGCTGCTCTGCTTAGACCAAACTTCTTTTTACAGGGCCTTGCCAAGTGCCTAATTATGAGCAATCAAATATCTCTTCGGGGACTGTGACACATAGGCTACCCCTGCTTGCTTCTTTTAAATTCTGTGCAATCCAATGTCTCCTTGGGAACCGTGGTGTGCAAAATAAGTGCCTTATTTGGTACTTTTAAAAGTTATTTTTCCTCACCTCCCCCCTTCATTTTCCCTGCTCTGGCCTTTTACCTCTTCTCCTCACCTGCCTATCACCTCCCCCGGTGCCTCTCCTCCCTCCTTTCCTCCCATGGTCCGCTCTCCTCTCCTGTCAGATTCATTCTTCTCCAGCTCTTTGCCTTTTCCACTTACCACCACCCAGCTTCCAACGTCACCCACCCGGCTTCACCCATCACCTTCCAGCTTGTCCCGCGTTTCCTCTCCCCACCTTATTCTGCCATCTCCCCCCTTCCCCTCCGGTCCCGATGAAAGGTCTCGGCCCGAAGTGTTGGCTGTTTATTCGTCTCCATATTTGCTGGGACTGCCGAGTTCCTCCCACAATTTATGTGCTACTTTTTAAAGCATGTCTTTGAGAAGCCTGTATAAGCCAACGACATATACGCAGAGAGGTGCCGAAGGAAGGCTGGCAATATCATGAAAGATCCCTGCTCGTGGACTGTTGGCCCCACTCACATCAGGGCAGGAACTACATAGCATCCATGCCCGGACGACTGGACTCAAAACCAGTTACTTTCCGCAAGCCATCAGGCTCATCACCACCTCCACCCATTAACAACAGTCTATACAGCCAGAATCAAACAATTACTTGCACAATTTGTTTTATAGGATTGCTTTTATATTTATATTTAATATACTTTTAGGCATAATCGTTTTGTTCTTCACACTTATGTACTGAAGAATGGCAATAAACAGTCTTGAAGCTTGAATAATAATATCTACACTGAATACCTTGAATGTTGTTATTATGTTCATTCAAGGCTAATATTCCTCTTCTGTATGGACAGTGCACAAAATGAAAGCTTATTGTTTTCCTTCGTATTTCTTCATGGGCCAAAGTGCAGTTTTACTCTTTGCAGAAGGTCATCGTCCTTCAGCGTATTACCCGACACCACTGTGATAAAGGGGCAGGTCACAGTACTGGGCTGTGAGAGAAAGAGGCCTTGTCAGCAGTCCCGCAGAGGCAGGAAGTGGGTCACAGAGATTAGAGTGGAACATTGGAGCTTTGTGATAGGTTGCAGGGCTTCGCAGCACCTCCTCTGCAATCCACAATCATCAGATGAAGGGGGTTGTGGATTGCCTAGAGGAGGTGGTGGGAAATGGGTGAAGGAGCAAGAACAGCCAAGATGAAGAATTGCGTTACTTAATGTGGACCAGCCAAAATCAGATTCCACAGTGTACAACCTGCACAGGTAGTTGCCTTGAATCTGTGCCAAAGCAGCCTTAAATGTTTTATGAAGACTTGTTTCATGCGACTGGACTGTAATATTCATAGCCCCATATGTGCCAATGTAAATCAGAGTAATGACGTTATGATCTATATCATATGCTGCTGGGCACCAGTGAAAATGATTCCAGGAATCGTTGCATGCTAATGCATTGCTGATACTAAGGTCCCTGAGAGATCACTGGTTTTATGGACTAAAGAGTGAATCTTCAGTTGTGTTTTGTGACTAGCTTCCCAATAAGTCCAGAGTTTTGGAGTTTCAAAGCCACTGTTTCTTGACACATAACAGAGAAAGTCACTCAGTACAACTTCAGATTCAATGGTGATTGGTGTGGGATTAGGATTGACGTCTTTCTTTCAACTACTTCAATGCTTTTGTGTATTCTGTGGCTATATGGAGAAGACAAGTTTCAGAGTTGTATTCTGCATATATATTTTGATAATAAAATGAAACTTTGAATCTTTTACTGAGAGAAAAAAAAATACAGAAAGCCACCATAGTAACTTTTCATATAGATTCACTGCAAAAGACCTTCAACATGGGATGATTTACCTGGAGGACTATTTTGGAGAACTGTGGGCAAATGCGTCAAATTCAGCAAGTACGGATTCTCATGAAGGTCAGATACATGTAGGAATCAGTATGTGAATTAAGAGTCCTGTTAAATTGTAAAAGCTAGGTAGAGTATGTACTATAGATGGTTTGGCTATAGTCATCATAGGAGTTTAATGGGAGTAAATCAGACTGCCGATACAGAGACATACAAACATAATAGTTAGGTGTGGGATGATGTGAGATTGGAATGTTAATTTTTGGAATAGTGCCAGGCCATCTGGAAATCAGGTCGGGAGTCTGAAAAGAGAATAAGATATTCAGTAATAAATGCCTAAAGATGATAAGGAAGTAAAGGCTATCAAGGACAGGCACGATCACTCATGTGTGGAGAATGTCCAGAGTACAATAAATAGATAGTACGAACTCTAAACGTATGTAAATTGACAGATGATTCATGAGTCTATTGATGTGCTGATGTATTACCCACAAATACACTAACATACTGCCAGCACTTAGTAGAAACATACTTATATATTAGCCTTGCACTCATCTTACATAATTTAAAAAACGTACTGCACTCAAAACATTATGTCAGTTGGCAAGCACTCAGAAAAGACAGCCGGTCATTGCTCCTATTAATGGAGACAAAGCAGATTCTGCAAATGCTGGAAATCTGGAACAACAACACACACAAAATGCTGGAGGAACTCAGCACATCAGGCAGCATCTGTGGAGAGAAGTGAACAGCTGACAAAGTCTCCCCTTCCCCACCTACTTACTTTACCCCTTTCATCTGGATTCACCGATCACCTGCAAGCTCATGTTCCTCCCTATCTCCCTCACCCATGACCCTTTTATTCTGGGTTTCGCCTTCTTTCGTCCGAATCCTGACGAAACATCTCAGCCTGAAACATCAACTGTCCCTTTCCCTCTGTAGATGCTGCTTGACCTGTTGAGTTTTTCTGGCATTTTGTGTGTGTTGCTTCTATTAATTCTTTGTTTCTGATTTATTTTGCTAACTGTCTCAAGGACAATGTGTCGATTTTGCTTTGTTAGCGAATTTGCTAACCTGATATCCATTTGTTGCAAACATGAGGAAATCTGCAGATGCTGGAAATTCAAGCAACACACATAAAAAATGCTGGTGGATGCAGCAGGCCAGGCAGCATCTCTAGGAAGAGGTACAGTCGATGTTTCGGGCTGAGACCCTTCGTCAGGACTAACTGAAAGAAGAGATAGTAAGAGATTTGAAAGTGGGAGGGGGAGGGAGAGATCCAAAATGATAGGGGAAGACAGGAGGGGGAGGGATGGAGCCAAGAGCTGGAAAATTGATTGGCAAAAGGGATACAAGGCTGGAGAAGGGAGAGGATCATGGGATGGTAGGCCTAGGGAGAAAGAAAGGAGGGGGGAAGCCCAGAGGATGGGCAAGGAGTTATAGTGAGAGGGACAGAGGGAGAAAAAAAGAGGAAAAAAGGGAAAAGAAAATAAATAATAAATAAATAAGGGACTTTCGTCCCCCCCACCCCCCATCCCTTCCCACCGATCTCCCTCCCGGCTCTTATCCTTGTAAGCGGAACAAGTGCTACACATGCCCTTACACTTCCTTCCTCACCACCATTCAGGGCCCCAGACAGTCCTTCCAGGTGAGGCGACACTTCACCTGTGAGTCGGCTGGGGTGATATACTGCGTCCAGTGCTCCCGATGCGGCCTTCTATATATTGGCGAGACCCGACATAGGCTGGGAGACTGTTTCGCTGAACACCTGTGCTCTGTCCACCAGAGAAAGCAGGATCTCCCAGTGGCCACATATTTTAATTCCACGTTCCATTCCCATTCTGTTATGTCTATCCACGGCCTCCTCTACTGTAAAGATGAAGCCACACTCAGATTGGAGGAACAACACCTTATATTCCGTCTGGGTAGCCTCCAACCCGATGGCATGAACATTGACTTCTCTAACTTCTGTTAATGCCACACCTCCCCCTCGTACCCCATCCCTTATTTATTTATTATTTTTCTTTTCCCTTTTTTTTCTCTCTTTTTTCTCCCTCTGTCCCTCTCACTATAACTCCTTGCCCATCCTCCCCCTTTCTTTATCCCTAGGCCTCTTGTCCCATGATCCTCTCCACACTGTCGGAGCAGTGCTGCCAGGATAATCAGGGACACGACCCGTCCAGCCAACACGCTTTTCGTCCCTCTTCCCTCCAGGAGAAGGCTCAGGAGCTTGAAGACTCGTATGGCCAGATTTGGGAACAGCTTCTTTCCAACTGTGATAAGACTGCTGAACGGATCCTGACCCGGATCTGGGCCATACCCCACAGATATCCGGACCTGCCTCTCGGTTTTTTTTGCACTACCTTACTTTCCATTTTTCTATTTTCTATTTATGATTTATAATTTAAATTTTTAATATTTACTATTGATTTGTAATCCAGGTAGCGGGAAGTGCAGAATCAGATATCGCTATGATGATTGTATGTTCTAGTATCGATTGTTTGGTGACAGTAAAGTATGAAGTATAAAGTATAAAATTTGGTCACGAATAATCTTCAAAAAAAGATTTTTTAAAAATCAGAATTTCTTCAAAATGGGGAAAATGTTATTTATTATTAATGAAACACTTTCTGCATGCATTACCAACATCCCCTTTTTAAGTATATGTTACATGGAGAGGTTTAGATGACCTCTAGTTTGTAGTGGATACCGGCCATGAATGAGTTGGGATTTAGCAGCAGGTGAACTGAAGTGGGATTAGGAAATGTTGCAGATTGATAAGGCAGTTTTTCATGAAGCTGATACGTAATCCAAAGATCACCTCTGCAACAAGAAAGACAACAATTTTCAAATATTCTTGTTCCTCCTTTTCCCTGACAATTAAAACTCACTGCTTTTTCTAGACAATTATATATCTGCTATTATGAAACTATGGATGCCAATACAGACAAATTTTACATGTAAAGTGCCACTACTTTTATGCATGTAGTTGCTAACAACTGGGATGAACTTCTCGACCAATGAGTTCTAAACTCTGTTGTGATTTTCCTTCACAAAAATTGAATGCTTAACTAAATGTTACATATGTAACACTGTAAAACCATAAGACATAGGAGCAGAATTAGACCATGTGGCCTGCTCCGCCATTCAATCAAGGCTGGTTTACTATCCTTCTCAATCCCAGTCACCTGTATCCTCCCTGTAGCCTTTGAAACCTTTACTAATCAAGAACCTATCAACTTCCACTTTACATATATCTAATGACTTAGCATCCTCTGCCATCTGTGGCCATGAATTCCACAGATTCACCACCGTCTGGGTGAAGGAATTCCTCCTCATCTCTGATCTAAGGGGACATCCTTGTGTTCTGATGTTGTGCTCCCCAGTCCCAGACTCCCCTACAATAGGAACTACTGTCTTCACATCCACTCTAGGCCTTTCAATATTCAATAGATTTCAATGAGATCCCCCTTCATTCTTCTAAACTCCAGTGAGTACAGCCCCAGAGCCATCAGACACTCCTTATACATTAACCCTTTCACTCCCAGGGTCATCATCACAATATGAAGCAGAGTTGAAGCCAATGTACCTTCCATGAGGATCAAAGAAGCAGACATGGGCTAAGGCGTTTATCTTGGGTGGAAAGGAGTCTTGAGTGAAGTTTTAAGAAAAGCTAGGCATTGCTGCATAAAATTCCAACCTTGCTCTAGAATTATTTTGCCACCGGCATTTTCAGAGAACAGTTGGATGCATCACATATCTGCCTCATAGTAGAACTGAATGGAAACTGAGGTTGTCAAAGTTCCAAGCAGGTTATTGCAGTGAGGGACTCCACCTGAGCAGTAGGCTAACAAGCAGATTCCGTCTGATTGCTGGATTAATTAAAGCCTTTCACGGTCAGAAATAATTTCCATACACATTATTTATGGCCAAGTCTGAAGCAAGTCTGTCACCTGCATTAGGTTTTTCCACTATTTTATAGAATTCCCTTTCCCCATCCCTCCTCTCCTTCGGCCTGTTCTGCTGCTGACTCCGCTTTCCAATGTCTCTAAGAAAACGAAATTTGCTAGTGAACCTAAGCTGTCGGGTGGACTGAAACAACAGAATTTTTCCCAGCAGCCTCTCTTTCTGCGCCACAGTCTTTGTAGTTCCCCTCTCCTTGTTGCCAACTTCACAGGGTGTAATTTTATGATGATACAATCTGGAAAGCAGCCTATATGTCTTGCAAAATAATGAAAAGAGTGACAATAATGCCTGTCATTTGAATCTGCCGTTTGTCTGTAGCAATCCTGTTTGTCTTTAATGAAGTATGTTTAATGGGTTTATTGTTAAAAGCATTATTATCCTCCTTTAGGTATCACTACTCACAGCCTTTCACTCTTCCACAGCACATGAAAGTTATGGTATGTTATAAATCGCTACACAATATTACTTCATGGGCACGTTCTCTCTGCCACAGACAGCTTATGCCAAAGGTACCTATATCCTTGACGATGACCTCAGTCAGAGGATCGATTTCCAAAGCAAATAGGAGTGGCGACAGTCAGCAACTTGATAAGGTGCTTTTCCAATAGTAAAATAATCAATGCCTTTCTTTGGCTGCAATTATATGACATTTAAGCCTGAAGTATAATATCTCCTCTGGAACAGCAAACCTTGCTGAGCCGCAAACTATACCAACGCTGCAGATTAACTTACTTTATTTTCAAAGGCTTTCTGAAGCACTGTATCTCTTCCTCCATTCAGCATAAAAGTCGCCATCATTTCATTCAGTCAGCCAATTGGTGAAATACTTCTTTTAAAACATTTATTGTATAAAATGACTTAATTGTTTAAATATATACTGACTAGGTTATGATCCCAAATGCAACCTGCTCCATATGGTCAGCCGTTCGATCTTTTACAACAAATACAAATAAAATAATATCAAAATTGATTAGTCACGTTTCAGCTCTGAAAGTGAACTGTTAAACCCAGAATGAAGAAATGAACGTATGAAATATTAACCTGTCCATTCTCTTTACAGTTGTTAATATATTAACTGTTCTTATTCCACATTTCTATTTATAGGTATATCATTATCCATGACACTTTGTATTTGTATCTTAAATTTAACTTGGTGATAATTTAACATTTATTGTGAATCAAAGAAAGGAGAAGACAGTAGTATTTTGACAGCGATATTAAAAGTCTGAGGAACAAATTATTATTTCTGTTAATGAATGCATAACTTAGCGAGTATATCAAAACAAGTGTTCCCAAGGGTGATCTCATTATGAAGCATACACTCTCTTATGTGGTTAGTATGTATTGTAATGTTTTGGTAATGTTTCACTGAATCCCAAAGGGATAACTAATGTTTCACAGTATGAACTTTATAGGAGCTTTATAAATCCTATTTATATTTAACTTTGAAAGGTTCTTTCCTCTTGCGATCTGCTTATTGCAGCTGGGCTTAGTCGTTCTGAGCAAGAGGATAGGAAGGATATTGGTCAGACTTGCCTCAAAGTCCTGATATCATCTTTACCTATTATCAGATGTTATTCCAAATCAAGCAGAACTGATTTACAGATTTGTAAGCATGTTCAAAATTGAATTTTGGAGCCTGTTTGAGTTATTCATTTGGTATTAAAATTTTGAATTAGGTAAAGGAATGAAAGCATGATATTGATTTTTGGAGGAAAGGGGTGTAGTATTTATTTCAAGGCTTCTATATATTTAGTTTAATTTTAATCTAAAAAGGATTATGAACAATTTTCTTTCAAATTGAGAAATATGACCAGTGAATAATTCTGCTCTAATCTTTTACCACCAAGAACATCCAGCAGGACTATTAACATACAGAAAATGCTGGAGGAACTCAGCAAGTCAGGCAGCATTAATGGAGAGGAATAAACAGTTAATATTTCAGGTTGAGACCCTTCGACCCGAGATGTTGACTATTTATTCCTCTCCATAGATGCTGCCTGATCTGCTGAGTTCTTCCAGTATTTTCCGTGTGTATAACTCTGGATTTCCAGCACCTGCAGATCACTTATGTTTCCAACAAAACTACGAGGCTAGTTTGACAAAGAAAATAGGTCTAGATTTGAAATAGGCAGCCCAAGAATGGTTATACACTAAGCATATTTTTCCTAATTCTGATAAAGGGTCTCCAATCTGAAATGTTAAGTATGTTTCCTGCTCCACATTGGTGCCTGACCTTCTGTTTTACTTCAGATTTCTAGCATTTGTAGCCTTTTGCTTTTGAATCAATCTAATGTAAACAAAAACCTCGAGAAGCTTAATAAATAAAGCACAGTGCAAACAAGCACTAAAACAGTCTAGGAGAAATGGACAAATCCTAAACTGAATAGAAGTTAGTGTATTTTAAAAGGGAGACGGAGAAATGGCATTCCACTGGTTAGGACTGAGCTGAACGAAGATTCTGCGACCAACTTTTGGTTAAAAGGAAGAGAAGATTTACCTAAGATCAGAATCAATGAATCCAGCATTCAGTCAGATACAAGTGCAGAAGAATATTGAAAAGGGATTTTGTAGCTGAACTGAAAAGCTTCATGTACTTTGTGCAGATTGCAGAGAGCAGCTGGATGAACAGAGCTGTGGATGCTGGAGAGCACAAAATGAGAGGCACCAAGCAAGGAATTTGGAGTTAAACATTTGGAGATGTCAGAAGTTGATGATATCAGCAGTACGGTGCTGGAGATGGAGCGGGATCTGAGCCTTGCAACAGTGGAATTTTGAGGTAGACAGAATGGGAACTTTAAAGCTTGGCCGAAGGTAGCGAGGGGTTGAAAAGAGCTTCAACCTGATGTTGAGCTGGAATGTCCAGGAAACAGGCTCAGCAGAATATTCTAATTGAGCAGAGGTTGTCAAGAAGACATCGCATTAATGTGATTAGAAACATGATCCGATACCAGTAAATAATATCTGAGTGCCATTTTCATAAGGACTTAGATTGAACCAACATCAAGCTGTAGGGAGCCTTAGAGACAGTAGCTGGGAAAAGGAAAGTGTTACCATGTCACAACCTTCATTGCACCAAAAGCTGCCTGCACTGGATCAAAGGAAATTGGTGAATTGGTACGTCGGTCTATCATAGTCACGTGTACCGAGGTGCAGTGAAAAACTGGTGTTGTATACTGTTCACACAGATCATTTCATTACAGCAGTGCATTGAGGTTCTACAAGGTAAAACAATAACAGAAAGCAGATCAGGTGTAACAGATACAGAGAAGGTACACGGCAGCTAGATAGTAAGGTGCAAAGCTATGGTGGGGTAGGTTGTGAGGTCAAGAGTCCATCTTATGGTACTAGGGGATGGTTCAATAATCTTTCAATGGTGGAGCAGAAGCTAGTCTTAAGCCTGGTGGTATGCACTTCCAGACTTTTGTATCTTCTCCCTGATGGCAGGTGGGAGAAGTGAGAATGTCTGGGGTGAGTAGAGTCTTTAATTACGTTGGTTGCTTTACCAAAGCAGTTGTAAAAGGAGAACTTGCAAAAGACCACAGTCAATGAAAGATCATCCAATGCCTGAACACGACACTGGAAGCTCAGACTAGTTTAGACTGTAGTGTGCAAAAGATAGTGTGGGCTCTGCAACAATCCAGCCTTTTTGTTCAAGAGATCACTAGGATTAGTAGGGTAGGTGGGAGAGCAGAAAAGGTTATAGGTGTTGTATCGAACTTCGCACACAAAATACTGGAGGAACTCAGGTCAGGAAGCATCTATGGAAATCAATAAACAGTCAATGCTTCGGGCCGAGACCCTTCTTCAGGATAGGTCCTGAAGAAGGGTCTGCAGACTTTCTTGTCTGTATCTAACTTGCTCTCTTCATTCAGGAAGACAACACTTGTTTCTCTACCACTCCCAGTCCTTATCAGCCCCAAGCCTTTACCATCTAATCCAAGTTGCAAACATTCATGGTAAGAAGGAGCAGTATGCTATTAGTGCTAGGTTCACCTTCAATATTTCATTGACTGAGTCAAGAGGATTTCAGTAAATATTGCTCAGGATTATTTGGATAGATAAATAGAAGACACCCACTAAAGGGGATGTACAAGTGTTTTTAAAAATTTGTTTGCAATACATTAAGATTTTATTTCAATTTTAAGAATAATTTTAATCCCTATTGCTTCCATTTAGGGCCTGTTTGATGTTGTGACTAGGATAGAGGGAAGGTAAGGTGTGGTGCTTTGAGTAATGGGGAGAGGAGTTAATGAGACTTTTAATGCCGGTCAGATGAACGCTTCATATACAGTTGATGCAGATAGGTTTCTTCCAGTTTACTCCTCCTTCTTTCAGCCCCTTCCTTTCTTTTCACCCTTCCCTGACCTCAACTGGTCACCATTTAGTAATTGGTAAGTAGACATGTTTGCGACAGCAAGGCTGCCTAAAAACAATTCAGGCAGGGAGAGCATCGTTTCAAATAAAGTCTCAGAGCGATGATCTGCCTAATGATATTTTATTTGGCATGATGGAATAAAATGTCTTTGCAATTATGCATTTGACTCATTGGCCATATTGTCAGTACAGGACTCTTGCTGCAATACACATAATCACAGTGGCATTGGAAATGCAGCCGGAGCTGCAGACTGTTGCAGAGTGAAGAGATCATGACGCAGCCTAGAGACCAGGCATGCATCTGGATGATTTATTATCCATGGCTTCACAAGAGCTGGATGCTGCGAGAACGAAGACCCTTCCAGCTTCAGTACAGGACAACCCACAACGCAATGTGCATGAAGTCATGGGGGGGGGGGTGGTGGTGTCTGCAATCCTCAAAAAGCTGCAACCGCACTGCTTAGTGTGTTCCGACAAGAGGGAATGAGTTGAAATATAGTCAGGTTTCTGGAACAGAGAGCCTCCGTAGACTGCCTTAAGTAACAATGGGTTCCAACTAACATTATACAAACATCTTCAACCCTAATGTGGAACGGTGAGTTTAGTAGAGGTGTTTACCAGCAGAGGCATTAAAGAGACATGGAAAATAACTGATGATACTTTGCTGATGATACTAAATTGAATGGAAAAGCAAATAGTGCAGCAGATATAGAGAGCCTCCAGAGGAATATAGATCAGTTATGTGAGTGGGCAGGGGTCTGACAGATGGAATACAATGTTGGTAAATGCAAGGTCATCCACTTTGGAAGGAAAAATGAAAGACCAGATTATTATTTAAATGATAAAAATTTTGCAGAATGTTGCTGTGCAGAGGGACTGGGGAGTGCTTGTACATGAATGACAAAAGGTTGGTTTGCAGGTGCAGCAGGCTATCAAGAAAGCAAATGGGATGTTGGCCTTCATTGCTAGAGGGATTGAATTTAAGAGCAAGGAGCTTATGTTGCAACTGTACAGGGTACTGGTGAGGCTGCAGCTGGAGTACTGCGTGCAGTTCTGGTCTCCTTACTTGAGGAAGGATAGACTGGCTTTGGAGGCGGTGCAGAGGAGGTTCACCAGGTTGATTCCAGAGATGAGGGGGTTAGACTATGAGGAGAGATTGAGTCGCCTGGGACTGTGCTTGCTGGAATTCAGAAGAATGAGAGGAGATCTTATAGAAACATAAAATTATGAAAGAGATAGATAAGATAGAGACAGGAAAGTTGTTTCCACTGGTAAGTGAGACTAGAAATAGGGGACATAGCCTCAAGATTTGGGAGAGTAGAATTGGGACGGAGGTGAGGAGAAACTGCTTTTGCCAGAGAGTGGTGAATCTGTGGAATTCTCTGCCCAATGAAGCAGTGGAGGCAACCTCAGTAAATATATTTAAGATAAGGTTGGATAGATTTTTGCATAATAGGGGAATTAAGGGTTATGGGGAAAAGGCAGGTAGGTGGAGATGAGTCCATGGCCAGATCAGCCACAATCTTATCGAATGGCAGAGCAGGGTCAACAGGCCAAATGGCCGACTCCTGCTCCTATTTCTAATGCTGTAAAATGGAAATGTGGAGAAGTTAATGGTCACACTGGTAACGTGCTCCTTGCGCTCCTTTGAAGTTGCAGCTGTCACTGCACTTGGAATCAGATCTCAGTGAGGGCATCCCTTCTTGAAACGCAACTGGCTCAGTTGTTGTTGCGCACTGAGGTTCAGGCTCTCTGTACACCCTCTGTGGCTAATAGCATTTGCTCATTCACACTGCACTTCTTGGGAAATGTTTGATAATGCACATATGTCTGGGATAGTAATTTGTTTGTGCAGAAGGCTGAACTACTCCTTGCAGAGTTCTGAAGCTTGATCTATCAGCAAAACACGAAGTGAAGCACTCAGCCAGCAGCCAAGCTGTAAATAATGAATCATCCTTTTAAATAGTACTGAAGGCTTTTCCAGCCATACATGTTTTAGAGGGAGGAAGGTAACTGGAGTGCAGAGCTGTATAATCGCAGTACCATCAGATTAATGATGCACACCATCTGAAACTCTGATCTCTGAACACCTAGAATCTGATGCCTTCATCAATGTGGTGCATAGTGAGACCACTACAAAGTACGACAGTGCACAGTAACCGCTGTGCTGGCCTGTTCAGGTCTCTGAAATTACTTGGAAAAGAATACTCCCAATTCTACCCTAATTTGTTCATTTCAAGAAAAGGAGCTGACAACTGATGGATAACATGGTAACATAGTGGTTAGCACAACACTTTACCAGTGACTCACCACTGCATAGAAGGAGTTTGTGTTCTTCCTTTGAACTGAGTGCGCCATAAGGAGGGCACTGGGAGGACCCAAATGCAAGACTCAGACACTGAAGTACTAGGAACAGGACTAGGACTAGAGTTAAGGACATGACTGGATGCAGACTAGGAGCTGGGACAAGAACACAGACTTGGGCTAGGACTTTGGCTAGGAAAGCAGAACCAGGACAAGGAAATAGGAACAGGAACCTAGACAAGGACTCCGAGCCAGAGACTAGACAGGGACCCTGGGTCTTGACTCGGGCTCAGACTCCGGATCTAGGTGAGGATGAGACGTGGCAAGGCAACAGAACTGGACGTGGCAGCAGGACGCAGGACTCCTGGGCAGGACGCGGAACACAGAGCCCTGGAGGCCTGGGGAGACAGGGACGCGGAACACAGAGCCCTGGAGGCCTGGGGAGACAGGGACGCGGAACACAGAGCTGGGGTCCCTCCTTGGGAACAGGACATAGGGCCAGAACTCATACACAGAACACAGAGACAGTTCCCAACACAAGGTAGCAGCAAACAGCCAAACCTACCTAGCAAAGGCATAGACAGAGAACAATTCCCAACACTAGGTAGCAACAAACAGCTGGACCTACCTAGCAAAGGCATGGACACAGACAGTTCAAAACAACAATAGACAGTTCCTTATCTTGCTTCCACAGTTGAACTTGACTGCAGTGCAGGCAAAGGTTCAAGGCAAGGCTTCAGACACTGGTTGCAGAGCAAAGAAGGGATTCAAACAGGAACAATCCAGCAGCCAAGCCCTGGTCTCCAGAGGTATTTATGTGTCCGCCCAAACGAGAATCATGTGCCTTAACTAGAGCACCCAACAGAACAATGGAAAACTTGAATACCTGGAATATGGATCGACAGACTGGACCGTGAACCGGAATGCGGACTTCACGGACTGGACCATGACAGAGTGGGTTTCCTCCGGGTGCTCCGGTTTCCTCCCACAGGCCAAAGACACATCGGTTGTTAGGTTAATGGTTCATTGTCCCATGATTGGGCTCGGGTTAAATTGGGTGATGCGGCTTAAAGGGCTGGAAGGGCCTGTTTTGCGCTGTACCTCAATAAGTAAAATTTTTAGATATCCCATCAGTGATGATGGAAATGCTGAGGGACAGCAGCTAAAAATGAATTAAATATAAAATCAAAGAAACCACAAGTGTTGAAAATCTGAAACAAATCTGAGAGTACTGGAGACACTTGCAGGTTGGACAGCCTTCTCAGAAGGAGACACAGAGACGATCCACCAAGTCTTTGTTTGAAGGAAAAGGCTTTGACTTGTTTCTCTTTTCAATGATGTTGCCTGACCTGCTCAGTGTATCCAACAGATTAGTTGCCCATTTTTGTAAAGAAATAAACTTTCTCTTCCATTACAACTGCTAAATTAAATTCTTCCCTGCTTATATCAGCTGCTGTCAGATGTAATCTTGGCTGGGGTTTTTAAAAAAAAAACTATATGAAGCTTTTTTGCAATCTAATTCACCAGTCTAAATTTAGGCGATGTAGAACAAGTTACTTGCTGTATAGCAATTTTACAAAACTGCCAACATATTTAATGTGAGAATTGTCACACCTGGAGAAAAATAAATAAAGAAAATGGCAAGTATTAACAGGAAAGACCTCTTTGATCTGTTGAATTTATTTTTTTAGTGAAACCCTTTCTACTATAATTTATTTGAATGTACTGTATATATTTTTAAGAAACAGCACTTCAATGTGATTGACTTATGTTAACTCTGTACCAAAGCATACTGTATATTCTAATTCTTGCATTCATTTATCAAGAGGATTACATTCACTTCGTATGCTACCGTGCATTTTTTGGGATTGCCTGATGAATTCTTGGCTTACAACCCAAATAATCAATCTGAATTCAAGGCATTCAATTGCAGTAACCTGTTGTGTAGGAGTTACGAAAGGAGACTGTTCTGACTAAAGCAGGGCAGTTCTTGTCGTTTATCTTCGGGAAAGATACGAGTAAGATAGAAACAGTACTGGGAAAATTTTACCAGCAATAGTGGACAGTAAGGAAGGCTATCAAAGTTTGCAGAAGGATCTGGATCAGCTAGAAAAATAGGCTGAAAAGCAGAAGATGGAAATTAATGCAGACAAGTGTGAGGTATTGCACTTTGGGAGGACTTACACAGCAAACAATGGGCCGTTAAGGACTGCAGTGGAAATGAGGGATCTGGAAATATAGATTCATACGTAATTCCTCGAAAGTGGCATCACAGTTGGAAATGTAGATCATAAACAGATCTTTTGGCACATTGGCTTTCAGAAATCAAAATATTAAGTACAGGTGTTGGGAAGTTATGTAGAAAGCTTTATCGGATGTTGGTGAAGCCCAAGTGGATTATTGTGTGCAGTTCTGGTATTCTACCAATAGGAAATATCTCAATATGATTAGAAGAGTACAGAGAAGATCTACAAGGATGTCGCTGGGACTTGAGGAACTGAGTTACAGGTAATGATTGGATAGGTTCAGACTTTATTCTATGCAGAGCAGGGGAATGAAGGGAGATTTGGTAGAGGTATACAAAGTTACGAGAAGTAAAGAGCTCAGCTGACACTAGAACCAGAGGTCATGGTTAAGTGTGAAAGGTGAAATGCTTAAGGGGGATCATCTTCGATCAGAGTGTGGAACAAGCTGCCAATGGAAGTGGTGAAGATGGGTTTGATTTCAACATTTAAGAGAAGTTCGGACGAGTATGTGAGTGGGAGTGGTATGCAGGACTAACGTCTAGGTGCAGGTCGATGGGACTAGGCAGAACACTGGTTCAACACAGACTAGATAGGCCGAATGGCCTGTTCCTGGGCTGTGGTAGTGCTCTGTGACTCATTTTTTGGTGAAGTAGTTATGCTTAACACTGAGTTCCATCAACTGCAAATGACATTGTCTACACTCCAAGAGTAGATTCTTGGAAACCTAAGCTCAATGTGGAAAATCCCGAAATACTCAAGTAGGTTAGTCAACATCTGGAGGCAGAGAGCAAACTTCTTTTCCAAGAATGTATTTATGGGATGTGAACATTGTTGGCAAAAGCAGCATTTATTGTCTGTGGCTTGCTAAATCACTTCAGAAGGACAACACAATTTCTAAAGGATATTAGTCAATCAAATAGGTCATACCAACAATTCAGTAGTTCCATGGTCACTATTTCTGATGACATCTATATTAGATGACGTAATTAATTTAAATTCCTTAGCTTTTTTAATTGAATTCACTGAAGGCTCAGAATTATCAGAATAGGCATCTGAATGATTAGTAACTTATTTATTGTACTTGTATCTGGCAACCTAGTCACTATACTAGTAAGACCAGCATTCTAGTTCCATAGACTATCATCTAAAACCAGCATGTCTCCTTACAGAAGTAATTAATGCTTTTAGCATTTAATAGTTATCACTTTTGAAGTATATTTTTCCTATTTGGATTACAATTTACTTTAATAAAAGATTTTTGGCAAAGTTTTTTTTATTTTGAAAAAAAAACATTCTTTCTCTGCTTACCAGCGAATTTTGTTTGGTATTTTCCCGGTACGTAGGCTCCAATGCACAGGATCAGGAAAAGCTGCAGAGGCTTGTGGATTCTGCCAGCTCTGTCAATGGCACTCGCATCCCCACCTTTGAGAGCAGCTTCAAAATGTGGCACCTCAAGAAGGCACCTTCCATCATTAAGGGTCCTTACCATCTGGGACATACCTTCTTCTCTTTACTGCCATCCAGGAGGAAGTAGAGGAGCCTGAGGACGCATAATTGCTATTTTAGGAAAATAGACCATAGGGCAGTACAGACAGTTACAGGCCCCTTGGCCCACAATGTTGTGCAGACCTCTTAACTTGTAAGTCCGTCTGCCATCGGGTTTTGAACAGTTCACGAACCCATGAACAATGCCTCACTACTTTTGCTCCTGGTTATTGAAACTTACAGTAAGTTTTCTGTATTGTGCCGCACTGCTGCTGCAAAACAACAAATTTCATGATATACAGTGTGTCAGTGACAATGGACGTGTTTTTCTTCTGATCCTTCTCGATGTATCTGATTGAAGAAGAGATCAGGTTATGTGTTTTTGGTATGGGTTAGCATGTGGAACTGAGCAGAAAGGACATAAAGCTTGAAATGGCTTGCAGAACTGATACCTTCAATTTCAGCTACCCTGAGTTAGTGTTATAGACAACATGATTGCTGCCCATTGATAAATCCTGTGAAATTTATAATAATGGCTGTCAGACAAAGGGCATGAGTGAACTTTCTCAATGATGCAATTCATTTGACCAGCTGAGGAAAAGGATGCTTGGAGGTCAAAACTTCTCGTGAGCATCAGTGATCCCTGACTTTCTGTACGTTTCAGGGACTTGGAAAACCTACAGCTTCGAAACACTGAAGAGCTGCCACTAACTCTGTCCAGACCTCTAGCAGGATAAGTGAACGAACAGCAGTGTGTTTCTTCCAGAATAGCATCCCCAGTATCAAGCCTTTAATTACTTTGGCAGCTTTAATGATCAGGTACAAAATCAGACTCCTCAAACTCTACTCTAAGCTCTGTTGGTGCAAGAAATTGCCAAACAAGTCAAAGGAAATAATCTGAATATGTAATTAAAGCCTTTTTGGAAAAAAAAGTGACATCTTTTGTGTCCTCTGGGAATCCCAGCAGTGAATAATCAAATGAAGATAGTGCATCCAGTTAGGAGCGAGACCCTTCAACCTTCTTATCAGAATAATATAACCCACAGAAAATGGCAGAACAGCTCCATTATCTATATTCTCAATACCTTGCTGTGGATCCCACTTTAGCCTAATCACCTGCCTCAGAAACCACAGAACTGAAACGGCCCTAAGAGACTGCTTAACAATGGAAAGATAGAAGAAAATCATTAAATTGTTGTATTGTCCACTGAGATTTTGTCACTGCTACAGTGTGTTGGTCTGGAGAGAAAAGACAACCCGATTTCAGCTTAAAACCATCCCATCGGGATAAGATAGGTGAACTGAAATAGTTACAAAAGTTACTGAATGACTTCTCGGAAGAGTTCGCTGAGCAATGGAAAGAAAAGGGCCATCTCTGGCAAAGAGACAGCTCTTTGGACAAGAGTAAAATGTAGAAATAACCAGGAGGAGGACTATCGATGACAAAAATACATAATGCTGACCTTGGAGACACAAAATATACAAAGAGGAGTGGGAGAGAATGAAAACAACTTTTCAATGTTATAATTTCATGCAACTGGAAAAAAATGTGGTGGAATTGTTTTCACATCATAATAATTATGATTGCATTATTAATGTATGTATTAGAAGTTTGAAAAAAATGAGATTATGAGTGTCCTTCTCATAGCTAAACAGTCAAGCTGCAGTATTCAGGCAACACATGCATTTGCAAACACTCAAGAGCCAGGTTCCAAGCCATTGTCAACCTATTCACTGAAGTGTATGAGGGAATGGGTCTTATACTCAACATCCACATTTGATGGCCCTCTACCAGCTGCTACTCTCCAAACACAAGGGCTTTAGAGTGAAACGTCAGGAAATGTAAACCACTTCCTTTATCTCGACAGCCAACTCTCAACAAAGGCAGGCATCAATGACAAGCATCACCACTTCCTCCGATGCTCCAGAGCAGCCTCGGAAAGGGTATTTAAAGATCGAGATCACACATCTGGCACGAAGCTCTTCTTCCTGTAAGGTGAAACGTAACAGCATAAATGGCAGTGATGCTTCACCTCCGATGAGCTAAACACCTTTTGCATGTGCTTTGAAAGGAGAATAAGACTACACATGTGTGAATGCCTACAACATCCAGCAACCCTGTGATCTCTGTCTTAGAGGCTGATGTCAGAACATCCTTGCAAACTCTCACAAGGCGTCAGGCACTGATAGCTTACCTGGCCACGCAGTGAAAATCTGTTTTGACCAATTCTCTGGACTGTTCAAGGATATCTTCAGCTTCTCAATGCTGTGCTCTGAGGTTCCCACATGCTTCCAAAGAGCAGCAATCATACCAGTGTCCAAGAACAGCAGGGTGGTCTGCCTCAATGACTATCGGTAGCACTCATATCTACTGCGATGAGGTGCTTTGAGCGTAGGTCATGGCTAAAATTAACTTAAAATGGGTCTGTACCTACTGTAATTTGCTTACCATTACAGCGGGCATAGCCTCACAGGCTCTCTACTCTGCTTTGGAGGACCTAGACAACAGCAAAGCATAATATCGGGCTGCTACTTATTGATTACAGATTGGCGTTCAATACCAATATCCCCTTAGTATTAATCACCAATCTTCTAATCCTGGATATCTGCATCCTCGATTTACTCGTCAGAGATCACCATCAGTACAGATCAGTGTTAATATTTTCTCCTCACTGACGATCAATGCAGGTGCTCCTCAAGGATGTGAGCTTAGCAAACTCTACAGTCATCACTGTATGGCCAAGCAAAGCTCGGATGCCATCTATAAATTTGCCGACGACACCACTGTTGTTGGTAAAACCTCAGATGGTGTTAGGGAGGCATACAGAAGCCAGGTAGATCTGCAGGTTGAACGGCGTCGCAGCAACAAAATTGCACTCACCATCAGAAAGAGCAAGGAATTGATAGTGTACTTCAGGAATGGGAATTCTGGAGAACACGCACACCACTTCTCATTAAAGGGTAGCGGTGGAAAGATTGAGCAGCTTCAAGTGCCTGAGTGTCAGCTTCTTGGAGGAACTGTCCTGGGCAGTGGGGTAGCAGTAACCACTGCTCTCCTATATGCTTCTAAGGCTTACACATCCTGCAGCAACATCTCAAAGCACTGGAAAGATACTACAAAACCCTTCAAATTCAATGGAAGGGAAACATCACAAAAATATCACATTATCACTAACATAAATACTTTTTTTCCAAGCACAACTCTGTTGGCCACAGTTTGTGGACCATATGGCTTGCAAATCCAACACCAGAGCCCCAATCCAGACACTCTGGCACAGAATCTGCCTCGGATTACCAAGTGGACAGAGGAAAGATTCCAGGATGGGCTCAAAACCTCACTGAAGAAGTGCCGAAGCCTCACTGATTCCAATGAGTTTCTGGTCCACGACTGGTCAAAATGGAGAAGATCTGGGATGGCGTTGAGAAACCAGAGTCTATGCGACACAGAATGCCTGTGTACGTGGCAGAAGGAGAGGACCACTGCATAAACTAACCCGTGTCTGCCCATCGGGCACCTCCTGCCCCACCTGAGTCTACAGTAACCGTGTTGACCTCATTAGTCTCCTCAGAACTGAGAGAAATGGACTGGAAACAAAGGGAGTACAAAGAAGGTTCACCAGATTGATTCCTGGGATGGCAGGACTTTCATATGAAGAAAGACTGGATGAACTAGGCTTGTACTCGTTGGAATTTAGAAGATTGAGGGGGGATCTGATTGAAACGTATAAAATCCTAAAGGGATTGGACAGGCTAGATGCAGGAAGATTGTTCCCAATGTTGGGGAAGTCCAGAACGAGGGGTCACAGTTTGAGGATAAGGGGGAAGTCTTTTAGGACTGAGATTAGGAAAAACTTCTTCACACAGAGAGTGGTGAATCTGTGGAATTCTCTGCCACAGGAAACAGTTGAGGCCAGTTCATTGGCTATATTTAAGAGGGAGTTAGATATGGCCCTTGTGGCTACGGGGGTGAGGGGGTATGGAGGGAAGGCTGGGGCGGGGTTCTGAGTTGGATGATCAGCCATGATCATAATAAATGGCGGTGCAGGCTCGAAGGGCTGAATGGCCTACTCCTGCACCTATTTTCTATGTTTCTATGTTTCTATCATCCTTGACCCTGAGGCACTGCTGAAGAAGAAAGTTATCTCTAGGGACTTGTTTCTAGAGATAAACAATCAGAATGACAGCATCAGCTAAAGAAATTCCCATTTGAAAATTACATTGGAACTCTCAGAAACTGGGTAATTTTTAAAACTTCCAAGTTAAAACTCGAAGGAGGACTCCTATCACAAAAGGGCTTTCTCTGGAATAACTCATTCAATTGTGTGGTTAACCACTGAATATCACATCTTCTTGAAAGCTTAATGAACTAATGGGAAGAAGGGGATAATAATAATGTTGCCAGTTCCCCAATAAAAATGTATTAAAGGCAGCAAAACAGACTGTGAAAGTCAAGAGATCTGCCCTTTGATGAAGAGATGCCTGGGTTGGCACGGTAGCATAGTGGTTCGCGTAACGCTATTACAGTGCCATTAAATCTGGTTCAATTCCCACCACAGTCTCTGAGGAGTTAGTTCCCTCTCCCTGTGACCACATGGGTGTCCTCCAGATGCTTTGGTTTACTCACACATTCCAATGACATTCAAGTCAGTATGTTAATTGGTCACGTGGGTGTAATTGGGCAGTGTGGGCTCGTTGGGCCGGAAAAGTCTGTTACCATGCTGCTTCTCTAAGTACTAAAGTAATAAGTAATATTGGTTACAAAACTCAGTTTCAATATGATCATTTCTAATACATGGAATAAGCAGCTGCTGCAACATTGTCAAATACAGCTTTGAAAAGATTGGAAGAGATTAATGGCAGAATAATTATTTTGTATGCCAAATATTATGATGTGAGTACAAAGCCTTTTTTTGGTTGCATGTTGTATGGAATCATTTCACACATATGATGCTAAGAGAAAAGTAACATACACATTCATTTATTAGGCACTCCGGTACCCAATAAAGTGGTCACTGAGCGTATGTTCTTGGTCCTTTGTTGATGTAGCCCGACCACTCCAAAGTTCGACATGTTCTGCATTTAGGGATGCTCGTCTGCACACCACTCGTAAAGCGTGGTTTCTTCAGTTACCGTCATCTTCTTGTCAACTTGGGTCTGTTTGGCCCTTCTCCTCCGACCTCTCTCATTTTTGTCCACAGAACTGCGAATCACTGGATATTATTTTGTGTTTTTTTTCACACAATTCTCTGTAAACACTAGAGAATGTTGCACATGAAAATCTCAGTTTCTGAGATGTCCAAACCACCCTGGCAGGCAAACCACAGTCAAAGTCACTTAGATCTCATTTTTCCCCCCGATTCTTTTGAAAAGAAATCTGGAAAAGTATGATGTTTGATGTAAGAGTATGATGTTTGGTCTGAACAACTGAACCTCTTGACCATGTCTGCATTGAGTTGCTTCCACATGATTGGCTGATCAGACATTAGCACTAACAAACTGGGGTACCGGTGTACCTACTAAGGTGGTCATTCAGTGTTGGTACTTTATTGTATTATGACCGATGCAGAGATAATAGTGTTCAGAGGCATAGCATAAACTGATTCTTATTAAAGGTTAAATTCAAGAACAGCTATTGAGGAAAGCAAGACTCTGTGTGAGCTCTGCTTTGAGGTCACGTCAACAGCCAGGGAGATATCATGGGGACTTTTGAAAAGAAATCTGAAAATACTTGCTGGTGTTAACTGGAAATGGAGCAGGAAAATCCACTGCAACTGAATGTGCTTCACTTCTATTCGTTGGTTTCTGCTTTTGAAAAAGAATCATACACAAAGATTCCGGAATCACCATCAGAATCAGATCAGGTTTAATATCACTGACTTATGTGGTGAAATTTGTTGTTTTGCAGCAGTGGTACAAAGCAATACATAAAAAAGCTATAAATTACATTAAGAAGTCCATATAAAAGAAATTAAATAAATAGAGCATGAAAAGAGCAAAAATAGTGAGGTAGACCGTGGGTTGGTTCATTGTCCGTTTGTCTTCAGACTCCTGTACCTCCACTCTGATGGTAGTCACGAGAAGAGGGCATGTCTTGGGTGCCAGGGGTCCTTATTGACGGATGCTGCTTTTTGGAGCACTGCCTTTTGAAGATGTCCTCAATTCTGAGGGGGCTAGTGCCCACGGTGGAGCTGGCCGAGTTTGTAGACCTTTTCCGATCCTGTGCAGTGGCCCCTCCACACCAGACGATGATGCAATCAGCTCGAACGCTCTGTAGGAATCTGCTCGAATCTTTAGCATCCATTGTTAGTAAGTATTTTGCTGTTAATGTGCATAAGGCAAAGACACTGCTAAATAAAAAGAAACTCAGACAGCAATATGATCAATGTTTTTTGAATGCAGATCTGAAAAAAAAAACATAAGAATGCAGGAGACGGTCAATTGGCCCTTGAGGTTCAATAAGATTGTGGCTGATCCAACTTTGGCCTCAACACCACTCCCTATTGCCTTGGTTCCCATGGTTTCAAATGTTTCTCAGTCCCCACTTTGAGAATATTCAGTGATTGCTCCCACAGCTCTGAGGTAAAGAATTCCAAAGATTCGTGGCCCTGGGGAAAAGAACTTACCCCTCTTGAATTCTGTGATCTTAAAAACCTATGCTGAATGGCTGAAGTCTGATTGAAATTGAGTGGAATATTTCATTATTATAAAACTGTCGGTAGTAATGTGGGCGTTCTATGACCTTACATTCTGACTGGCTCTGTCTGGAACAGCAGAGTAAGGGAGAAGTGAAGTCGACGGATCAGGAAGTCTGCAGCATATCTATGGGCCCAGAAAAGTCACTCCAGCTCCTTCTGTTCCCAATGAGTTTAAACTATTGAAACCTTACAATCAACAATATAGAGAACACAGATAAATAGAACAGGTGACTTTACCTGGTTAATGAGTAATTGCTGGACCCACTGCAATTTGTCTATTGCCACAATAGGTCAACAGTGAATGCAGTCTCACTGGCTCTCTACCCGGCCTTGGATCACCTGGACAGTACCCATGTCAGGCTACACTCACAATGCACTGGAAGAACTCGGCAGGTCAGTCAGCATCAGTTGAAAAGATTAGTTGATGTTTCGGGCCGAAACCTTTCGTCAGAACTGAAGGAAGAACTTTGGGGAGGGTTTGAAGAATGCTGGTAGTTGAAAAAAACAGTAATTTTAAAGACAAAGGGGTGGGGAGGGGGAGGGAATTACCGGAAGTTGGAGAATTCTATGTTCATACCAAGGGGCTGGAGACTACCTAGACGGTATATGAGGTGTTGCTCCTCCAACCTGAGTTTAGCCTCATCATGGCAGTAGAGGAGGCCATGTATGGACATATCTGAATGGGACTGGGAAGCAGAGTTGAAGTGGGTAGCTACCGGGAGATCCTGTCTGTTCTCCATTTTGTCACCCATAGTTCAGTCCCTCCCCACCTACAACCGCGATACATCCCATGCCCTCCACCTCTTCAATAACTTCCAGTTCCCCGATCCCAACCGCTTCATTTTTACTGTGAATGTCCAATTCTTATACACCTCCATTCCCCATCAAGAAGGCCTCAAAGCCCTCCGCTACTTCCTGGATAACAGACCTCAGCAGTTCCCCACCACCACTACCCTCCTCCGGTTGGCGGAATTGGTTCTCACACTTAATAACTTTTCTTTTGGATCTTCCCACTTCCTTCAGACTATGGGTGCAGCTATGGGAACTCGCATGGGACCCAGCTACGCCTGCCTCTTCGTTGAATATGTGGAACAGTCTGTGCTCCAAACCTATTCTGGTACTGCTCCCCAACTTTTCCTTCGATACATTGACGACTACATTGGTGCTTCTTCCTGCACCCATGCTGAGCTCGTCAATTTCATCAACTTTACTTCAAACTTCCACCCAGCCCTCAAATTCACTTGGTCTATCTCTGACACTTCTCTCCCCTTTCTCGATGTCTCAGTCTCCATCTCTGGAGACAGACTGTCCACTGACATCTTCTACAAGCCCACTGACTCTCGTAACTACCTTGACTATACCTCTTCCCACCCTGCCACATGCAAAAATGCCATTCCCTATTCCCAGTTCCTCTGTCTCCGCCGCATCTGCTCCCAGGAAGAGGCTTTCCGTTCCAGGACATCTCAAATGTCCTTTTTCTTTAAGGATCGTGGTTTCCCTTCTACGGTGATCAATGATGCCCACACCCGCATCTCCTCCATTTCCTGCACTTCGGCCCTCACCCCATCCTCCTGCCACCACAACAGGGACAGAGTTCCCCTTGTCCTCACCTACCACCCCACCAGCCTCCGGATCCAGCACATTATCCTCCGCAACTTCCGTCACCTTCAACAGGACCCCACCACTAAGCACATCTTTCCCTCTCCACCCCCTCCGCTTTCCGCAGGGATTGATCCCTCTGCGACTCACTTATCTGCACGTCCATCCCCACGGATCTCCCACCCGGCACTTATCCCTGTAAGCATAAGTGCTACACCTGTCCCTACACCTCCTGTCTTGCCACCATTCAGGGCCCCAAACAGTCCTTCCAGGTGAGGCAACACTTCACTTGCGAATCTGTTGGGGTCATCTATTGCATCCGGTGCTCCCGGTGCGGCCTCCTCTACATCGGTGAAACCCGACGCAGATTGGGGGACCGCTTCGTCGAGCACCTCCGCTCCATCTGCCACAACAGACAGGATCTCCCAGTAGCCACCCACTTCAACCCTGCTTCCCATTCCCATTCAGATATGTCCATACATGGTCTCCTCTACTGCCATGATGAGGCTAAACTCAGGTTGGAGGAGCAACACCTCATATATTGTCTAGGTAGTCCCCAGTCCCTTGGAATGAACATAGAATTCTCCAACTTCCGCTAATTCCTCCCCTTCCCTTCCACTATCCCTATTTCGCATCACCTCCCTCATAGTTCCGCCTCCTTCTACTACTTCGCATTGTTCTCCTGCCAATTACCTCCCTGCTTCCCCTCCCCCTCCCTTTTGTCTTTAAAATTACTGTTTTTTTCAACTACCAGCATTCTTCAAACCCTCCCCAAAGTTCTTCCTTCAGTCCTGACGAAGGGTTTCAGCCCAAAACGTTGACTAATCTTTTCAACTGATGCTGACTGACCTGCTGAGTTCCTCCAGCGCATTGTGAGTGTTCCTTTGACAACAGCATCTGCAGATTATTTTGTGTTTACCCATGTCAGGCTGGTGTTTGTTGATTACCCATGACATAACTATTGTTGGCAGCATTTCAAATGGTGACAAGGAGGAGTACAGAAGTGAGACAGATCAGCTGATTTTGTGGAGGTGCAACAACAAATTTGCACTAAACCTCAGTAAGACCAAGGAATTGATTGTGGGCTTCAAGAAGGGAAGGTCAAGGGAAAACATACCAGTTCTCATCAAGGGATCAGTAGTGGAAAGGGTGTGAAGTTTCTAGCTCCTGGGTGTCAGCATCTCTGAAGATCTATCCTGGGCCCAACATATTGATGCAGTTACAAGGAAGGGAGGAGAGTGGCTCTATTTCATTAGGGGTTTGAGAAGACTTGGTAAGGTACCAAGAACTGTTGCAAATTTCTATAGATCTACTGTGTAGAGCATTCTAACTGGTTGCATCACTGCCTAGTATGGAGCGACCGCTGCACAGGATCGGAAAGAGCTCCAGGAAGTTGCATACTCTCCCAGCTCCATCATGGACACTGGACTTCCCAGCAGTGAGGACACCTTCAAAAGACGATGCCTCAAAAAGTCACCATCCATCATTAAGGACCCTAATCACCAGGACATGCTCTCTTCTCTTTGCTGTAAATAAGGAGGAGGTACAGGAGGTACACTTGACATTTTAGGGACAGCTTCTTCCCCTCTGCCAATAGATTTCTGAATGGATGATGAACCCATGTACACTACCCCAATTATATATGCCAGGGATATTAAATCTGATTTTGATTAGGGACACGTTAAGGCCCGAAGAACGGGAGGTCTCAAACAGACTGGGGAGTATACATGCCATGGAGTCCACACACTTGCAAAATCAATTTTGATTATGCTTTTAAAGCTGTCATTATGCCACTGATTTGATTGAGTAATCTGTCCAAAGCCTGTTTTATTTGGATAACCTATGCACCCAAAGTTCAACTGGCACCACTTTTCGGGGTGATGGTTACCAGAAATCTTGGGAAATACGAGTAAATTTTTCCTCTATTTTGGGTTTCAAAAGATCTCCAGAACGTAGCTTCAGTTGGTTGAAAGGAGATGTGAAAGCACTTCGCAACAGAATCATTAATAATTCCCTTGCTAAGTCTTTCATCCTCTTTCTTTCAGCATACTGATGGGATTGTAATAAAGATTAAGGAAAACACATGGCAAGCCATTTGTTCAAAATTAGTTTAAAAACAATATTTTACAATTCTTAGTCAGCATTATATTTTTTAGCTCTGATATTTATTTATTCTCCAAAGCAGCTTTCTTTATATGTGTTCCTCTCCCCTGATGTCTCTGTTATTTTTCAGCTGTTCATGCTGTTCATTCAGTTCTAGTCTGCAAGTTCTTTTGCTGGGTTGTTCTGCAAATGACTGAATAAATGCGGAGTCAGTGTCCTGTGTACAGAGCATTCCTGCACACTGAGCCAAGGCACATACCAATGATTCCTCTCATAGCGAGTTCCCCTTCTCAAGCTTGCCAAGTGGAGAAGTTGTAAGAGCTTGGGGAAGGGTAGAAGAGCAGAGGTTAAATTATATGAGCATCCCATGTAAATATTCTGATGCTGATCACAAAACCACGGTGAGGAGGTCTGGAGATTCCTTTGGGGGCTGTATTTTTGGTCTTAGCTGGGTAGAAACTTGTTTATATTGACTAGTTCCTGCCTAAGTTGGAGCTTTAACTGTGCTGCTTGGCAGATAGGTGAAGACTTGCACGGGCCAAAAATGAACAATTATGAACAGACTGGAGAATGGAAGAGCTGGGAATAGAATACTGTAAACTCTACTTTTAAACATATAAATTAACAACGGATTTGCTTATGCAACATCCATGATATCATCCCTTTTGTATTCCACAAAGCTGAGCCAAAGTGGCAATGAGACAGCATGCTCCTGTTAGTGCCATGACTATGCTTGCCTTGTGGGATGTTCATGAAGAAATCCTGAGACTCTGAGATGCTGATGTCACCCAATTAAAATCAACTATTTAATTTATCTCTGTTCTCCAGTCAGGATTAATTTGTTGCAACTAGTCTCCCTCTATCTCAAAGTTCAAAGTAAATTTATTATCAAAGTATGTGTATGTTAACATATATTACCTTAAGATTAATTTTTTTGCAGAAGTCCAAAATGAATGTATTATTAATATACATAGATATTAACTCGAGAGCCATTTTCTTGCATGTTTTTACAAGGGAAAAAGAAATGCAATAGAATTTATGAAAAACTAGAATGACAAACAACCAATGTGCAAATTAAAAAAACTAATACTGAGAACATGAGTGGTAAAGAGCCTCTGCCTGGTCTGGAATTTTATTGAGGTGTCAGTTGAAATTTGCTCTTCCAGTCCTGTGCCAGCCTCAGCTGGAGCTTTCCTTGATGATACATAAACTAAGAGTGAAAGTGCATGCAACGATTGATGTTCATACTTATATCCTAGTGATCTTCTTCTTAGACCATCCCTCAGGCTGTGGATCGATTTGCCTCCACTCCATGTCTGAGGAGCGAAGGATGCCTGTTTGTGGGTTCTTTTTGCCCAGGATAATTTATTTATTATTTATTTAGAGATGTGGCGTGGTAACAGGTCCTTCCTGCTCAAGGAGCCCGCACCACCCTTTTACACCCATGTGACCAATTAACCCACTTATCCGCATATCTTCGGAATGTGAAAGAAAACCGGAGCACCTGGAGGAAACCCACATGGTCACAGGGTACAACCACCTTACAGATGGTGGTAGAACTGAGCCTGGGTCACTGGTGCTGTAATGGCATTGCGCTAACGGTTAGGCCTACAGTACCGTCGTCACACACTAGCCACTGCCGAGCTCCTTGTTAGATGCCAGCGCCAGGGTTCAGCTTGACATTGCCACAGAATTTTGCCGGAGGGAGTTCTTATTCACTTCTGAAACAAAATAGAACTTCATGTTGGAGAAACCCCCTCTATTTAGCAGCAGTCCAGAGCAATACTAGTCTTGCACTGATGCCAACTTTGTGGAATGTGAAGAAGTTATAGTTTAGTTTGCTGACTAACCATTCACCTCTACATACACAGTGCTGAAGGGTAAGCAATTGGAATGTGTCAGAACTACATTTCAAAGTACAATACAATAGAATAATACACTGACTCTAACCAGCTCCCTTTAATGATTTATCTCTGTCCTTTTACAGCACAGAGGTGAACATACCCTGCGATATTTAAGTGAAATAGGACGTGATTTAATTTGTGTTTTGGCAGGCATGGAAAACATAAATCAAGACGTTGAGCTTAAAATTGGTCTTCATCAGAGTAAAGTGTGCTTCAAGATGATAAATCAGAAGTCCTTTTACAACCACGTTTTCCTTCCATTAGTTTCAGTACAGAAATAAGTAAAAGAAACTACTGATTCATCACAAAACTGTTTTACAATGCTGTAAAGATGGAGTTATTTTGGAGTACAGTTTTAACTATCATCAGTAAATTCATTAATTTTTATTACTCCAAAACCTCAGTTAAAAATATGTCCTGACGAAATTGTGAAGATATTTTGAATTTTTTTTTCTCTTGTAACCACAAATCCATTCAGCCAGTGAACGACTATAACAAGAACCTTGTGAGAAAACTGAGTTTTATTAGATATATCAATTCTCATTTTGTCAGAATGAATGTAGTGCCATTAAATTGCCGTATATACTGAGCTTATTTCCTGGATTTCTGGAAAAAGGTACAAAAGCAAAATGCAGCAGTTGCTGTAAATATGAAATAAAATAGAAAATGCTTGAAATACTCTGTAGAATTGCTGAAAGACTTTTGACTTTGAAAGACTTGGAAAATTAACTCTGTTTCTTTCTCTCCACACATAATGTTGAGTACCAATATACAAACATATTAACACATGTGTGCAAATATGGAGCAGTAGATTGCTTGGTCCCTCAAGCTCACTCTGCCATTCAATAGAATCATAGCAAACCAGACTGCAACCATAGGTCTACCCATGGTAACTTTTCATCCTCACTCTAACAGATACATGCCCAAATGATCCAACCATTCCTCATAGATCAAAATACTAATCTGGAAAACATTCTCCAAGCAGCTTCCACTGTAATAATGCAGTGAGACCATTGCTGCATTTTACAGAATGGTTTGTTTATCTAGTGCCCTAAATCATGGAAGCACACCTCCCGACTTCCATATTTACTTTCACTGAAAGAAAAAATAATATGCTGTTCACTTCCCTGAAAACTTGCAGTGCCTGCTTGGCTGCTTTTTGAAAACCATACTTCAAGACACAAAGATTTTTCTGCATTTCAGAGCTATGTAGTTCTCTCAGCTTTTAGATAGTGTGCTTTTTCCCTGCTGAAGGGGAATTTTCACAGTTACCCACATCATCCTACATTGCCAGATTTTTGCCCTTTCAGCTAATCTATTTATATCTCGTTGTCACTGCCTCATTATACTTATCTTTATGCCGTTAGGAAACAAGTCAGCTATGCTTTCAGAGGCTTCATTTGAAACATTCATATACATTTTTTACTTTGTAGAGATGTTTTAGATAGAGCCGACAAATGGATGCTTTGATCCCTTCCGCATGTCACTCACATATTACTCATCAGGTAGAGAGTCTCTGTTTCCTGTTGGCCAGGCACTCTTCTGTCTGTCATCATGAACTTTCATTTTCAACGATAACCTTTGATAAGGCACTTTCCCAAATGCCTTTTGGTGTGGTACACTTAACCACCGCAGGTTGCTTTTTGGAAGAGGTTCAGCATTTCTCTGCTTGGATTTCTGGAATATAGAGAGTGGACTATCGCCGTCTAGCTCAGAGGTTCCCTACCCGGGGACCTCTCGGTTGATGGTAGGGGTCCATGGAATGTAAAGGTTGGGAACTGCTGCTCTCACTAAATAAATTCCTCCTCACGTCTAAAGGGGTGTCCTATTCTAAGGCTGTATGAAAATATGAAAGGTGGACAATCTGCAATTATGTTTCAGCCACAGATATTATCTGACTATTAAATGAGACCTAATGCCTTCTGTTCATATAAAGGATTCTGTTTTCTGTACATGTGGAATATGTGATACCGACATTGCAGGAAAACGCTATCAGCTGAAATTATTCTCCTGTGCCAGCTGATGCTTCCTTCCTGAAGAATGTGCTGGTACCTTGCTTCTTGCAAATACTGATGGTCTCGCAAATTTCTACAGATGTACTGTGGAGAGCTCTCTGCCAGGCCTGCAAATGCAGGTTCCTCCCAATCTTTCTTTTACTTCTCGTAACTTTAAGTGACGGTTGGCAGACCAACATAGGCACCTCCCAGTCTCCACCGGCTAAGAGGATTCATCTGGTGCTCATTCCAGAATCAACACCTGCAGCATATTTAACCCCAATGGCTGTTTACTGTACACTCATTGAACCAGCTGGACCCAACCAGTTGCACTCTCCTTGCCTGTTGTGTTTAGTTTCTGTTCCCTCTTGTTCTGTGGCTTGTTATTTTGTGGTCTATTATTAAAATTAACATTCACTGATGAATCGTCTCCACTGCTCTGCACTTTTGGATCAAGCCTCCTCTGTGTTTCCTGATGGGTAGGGTTGAAACCACCCCCCCCCCAATTGACCCAAGAGCAGGTCATCCTCTGACACAAGTACGTGATCCAGAAGCACAGCCAGCTATTGGACATCCACTCACCACTCTCTTCCAACTCTCCCTTTCAGCATAGCATATCGGCGTCAGTCCGCCTCCTCCCTCTGAGCCCCAGAAGTTGCAGCATCGGATTATCCAGCCCAGCGCTGCAACTTCCTGTCCCAATGCGTCTTACACTTCGAGTTCCAGCCGCCCCTGTTTTCTACAGACTGGGCCAAGATTCCTTTCCACACCTCTCTCCTGACTGGGCGAACTCTGACCTGGGCCACCACTAACTGGGACAGTGAACCGCCATTTGCAACCAATATGAGGATTTCACTGCTGGGCTGCGCCGGGTTTTCGACCATCCGGGAAGAGGAAGGGAGGCAGCGGATCTGACCACCTGTCCGCGCCGATGCTCACGCTGTGCTGGATGGCACCGTGGAATTCCAGGCCCTCGTGCTGGAGTGCCGATGAAATGCAGAAGCACTGCTGGCTTACTACCATCACGTCCTCCCAGAGCGTTTGAAGGATGAGCTACCTACTTGGGAGATACCCATCAACTTTGAAAGCCTCATCACTCTGGCCCTCTGTATTGACAAATGTCTTATGTAACGACCCTCCAGATGTTCACCAATGCCTTCAGACCCCAGGCGTTTGGGGTGAACTTCCTTAGCTCCCCAGGACCGTGAGCATCAGTGAACAATCAATTTTGGCGGAGCATCGAATGTCCGCTGTGTAGGGGAAGATGGCACATCCAGGAGGGGATGGGAACCCTCCCATCTGGCAAGCTCTCCCCAGCCCCTCCTTCAAGCACCATAGCCTCTCACTCTCTCTGTCCTTGTCCACACTTTGTCGGCCCGACCTGCACTGTGGGCACTGGTGGATTCCAGCTCAGCAGACAGCTTTCCGGATCGGATTCTGTGTACGCAGTTTGGACTCGAGGTCATCTTCCCCTCTCCTCCTGAGACCCAAGTCATGGATGACTTTGTCACCAAAGTACTGCAGCATGACTTAATTTGACCATCCCAGTTCCCCAGCCGGATTCTTCTTTGTCAAAAAGGAAGATGCGGGGGTCTTCATCCCAGCAAACCTGGTCTGCTGCCGCGGACACGCCTTTGAGGAGCTCGAGAGATGCTACACCACTTCTCCCATTCTCTGCCATCTGACCCTTCCGGACCACTGGTGGTAGAGATGAACGCATCTGATGTGGCACCAGGCCCGTCCTCTTCTAGCCAGGAGCGGACAGGAAGAGGACTTGTGTCTTCTTCTCACGCAAGTTCAATCCTACACAGCACCATTATTGAGTAGGAGACAGGGAGCTACTCACTATTAAATGGGCCCTGTAGGAAAGGAGATGTTGGCTGACTGGAAACACCGAGACCTTCATGATCTGGACTGACCACCAGAACTTCATATCCATTCAGCAGACCAACCAGCTCAACCTACATCAGGCTCACTGGGACCACTTGAAACAATTCAACTTCACCATCTCCAGACGACCCAGTTCCACAACCCTGAGGTGGGTGACCTGCCACAACAATCTGACCCAGCTGTAACAGACACCGATCCTCAGCTCATCATTCTGATGCCTCAGGTCCTCTCCCTGATCGTCTGGGATCTTGAGAACCAGAACTACCAGGCCCTACAGCACGGGAGTGCTCCGGCTGACACACCTAACAACCGCTAGTACATGCCAGAAGCCACGTGCCCTAATGCGATCCAGTGGGCCTGTTCTTCACCCCTTTTGGCCATCCAGACACGCAATGGGCTCTGGATTTTCCGATACCACCTGGTGACCCATCGTCACCTTCAGAAGGGGCCACAGCGATCATCACAGTGGTGGACTGATCCAGCGAGGCAGCCCACTTTGTTGCCCTCCCCAAGCTTCTGAGGCGCGAACCGGGTTCTGCAACGTGCAGTTTGCCTCCGCGGCTTCCCCCGGGACATGGCGTTGGACTGAGGCCCACAATTCATCTTCCACTTCTGGTGAGCCTTCTGCTCCCTCCTCCGTGCCTCAGAGAGTTTGTCCTCTGGCTGTCATCCGCAGACCAGCGGTCAGTCAGAAAGAGCCAATTAGCAAGTGGAGAAGTTTCTATGATGCTTTGCCACCTCTAACCTTTCTACCTGGAAGAAATATCTGCTCTGGCTGAGCTGTCCCACAACCCACACACCTCCTCTGCTGCAGGTGTGTCACCCTAAGTACTTCATGGCTACCGACTCCCGTTGTTCCCCACAGAGGAGCCCACAGTGAGGCCCCATAGGTCAGGGCCCTTGTTCGCCACTGTAGGCAATGCTTGACCGAGGACAGAGAGGGTCACCCATGCCGCCAACCTTGCCTACTGCCGCCAGGCCAACTGGCATTGGGCCCAGCCAGACTACTCTGGCCTGGGGGCCTTGTCTGGCTGTTCTCCTGTTCCATTGACTCCAGCAAGCCCTCGCCCTGGTTAGATTATGAGAACACTCAGTCCTTCTTTTATTGACATTTAGAAAAGTATACATGCATTAAGAAATTATACAATGTTTCTCCAGAGTGAAATCACAGAAAACAGGACAGACTAAAGACTAATACTGACGGAACCACATAATTATAACATATAGTTACAGCAGTGCAAAACAATACCATAATTTGATGAAGAACAGACCATGGGCACAGTAAAAAAGTCTCAAAGTCCTGAGTTGATCGACTCCCGAGTCCCCGATAGCAGGCGGCAAAAGGGAGAAACTCCCTGCCATAAACCTCCAGGCACCGTCAACTTGCCGATACCTTGGAAGCAGCCGACCCCAGCCGACACTGAGTCTGTCCGTTCGAAAAACTTTGAGCTTCTGACCAGCCTCTCCAATACAGCCTCCCGAACACCATCCTCTGCCAAGCGCCTTCGACCTCTCCCCGGCTGCTGAAACACGCAAAGCCAAGGATTTCAAGGTCTTCAGCTCCGGAGACTCCGGTTACCACACAGTAGCAGCGGCAGCGAAGCGGGCATTTCAGAAATTTTCCAGATGTTCCTCCGTGCTCTCACGTCTGTCTCCATCAAATCAGAATTGTGCACGGTCCCCTACTTGACAGATAACAGATATCATCACCGAAGTGGCCGCGTGCTGCCGTCGCGCCGCCATCTTCTCCCCCCTCCCGGGGGAGGATGGTTCATCGGCCCCTTCAAGATCACCCCTCACACCAATCCAGTCACTTACCGCCACCAACTGCCACTGTTCTTCAGGATCACACCTACCTTCCACATATGGTGCCTCATGCCCATTGTCTACTGATCACTCAACTCACCTGAGCCTTCACCAACGGAACCTAGGATAGTGGAAGGTGATCCCGTGTACACGGTTTGCTAGTTGCTGGATTCGTGTCACCACGCACAGGGTGTGCAGTACCTGGATGACTGAGAAGGGCACGGCCTGGAGGAGAGGTTTTGGGGCCGTTCTGCTATATTTTGGATCCATGGCTCATCAAAAAGGTCAACCAGACCCATCTGGGTTGTCCTGGACCATCAGGGACCGGTTGTAGGTGGGTGTGGTGGAGGGGGGTCATTCCCAGTCTCCACCCAGCTAATAGAATTCACCTTCCTCTCACCTGCAGCCTATTTAACCCCAGTCCTCGTTCATGCATTGAACCAGCCAGGTTCAACTCATTGCTCTTGGCCTTCACTCTCCCTGCTTAAGTGTTACCTGGCTGCCTGTTGTTTTTAGTTTCTGTTCCCTCTTGTTTTGTGGCTTGTTATTTTGTAATGCATTATTAAAGCTATCATTCACTGCTGGATCGTCTTTGTGGCTCCGCTTTCAAGTCAAGCCAAAACACATTCTGACTGGATGCATTCCAGCTTGGTGGGGAGCGTCTGATGCACAGGATCCTATTCAGGTCTCTGAGTAGTCTGTGAACCATTACTAATTCATAGTCATTTGTATATCTTAACACTAAACTGCTTCTGCAGTGATAGTAGACTTCATCCTGATTCTGATAAAAATATGCTCTGGAAGTTAATTTACAAGGCAGCTGTTCCAGGATGGCATGGGACGAATGCAGCAACAAGAAACCTCCCTATCCTCCATATATTTGTTGGCACAGAACGAATGATCTTGGTTGTGTAATCTACAGTAGATTGCACAACCACGTGTCAAACACATGGCGGTAATGCACACTGACAACCTAAATTTTCATTACTGTAGTCTGAAATTATTTTCTCAAACTTCACCGGGATATTAATGTATGAGGAGCATTTGATCACTCTAGGCATGAACTTGCTGGAGTTTAATGAAGAAAGGGAGATGTCATTGAAACTTGCCAAATATTGAGCAGCCTAGACAGAGTGGAGGTGGAGAGGATATTTCCAGGGGTGGTAGAGCCTAGGACCAGAGGGCACAGTCTCAGAATAGAAGGAGCTCGCTTTAGGGCAGAGGAGACGAGGAGTTTCTTTTGGCAGTGGGTGGTGAATCTGTGGAATTCATCACCACAGAGAGCTGTGGAGGCCAAATCATTGGGTGTACTTAAAATGGAGGGTAACAGGATGTCAGAGGGAGAAGGCAGGAGAACGGGGTTGAGAGGTAAAATAAATCAGCCGGAATGGAATGGTGGGGCAGACTGGACGGGCCAAATGGCTCAATTAAACATAGAAACATAGAAAATAGGTGCAGGAGTAGGCCATTCAGCCCTTCAAGCCTGCACCGCCATTCAGTATGATCATGGCTGATCATCCAACTCAGAACCCCGTACCTGCCTTCTCTCCATACCCCCTGATTCCTTTAGCCACAAGGGCCATATCTAACTCCCTCTTAAATATAGCCAATGAAATGGCCTCAACTGTTTCCTGTGGCAGAGAATTCCACAGATTCACCACTCTCTGTGTGAAGAAGTTTTTCCTAATCTCGGTCCTAAAAGGCTTCCCCTTTATCCTTAAACTGTGACCCCTCGTTCTGGACTTCCAACATCAGGAACAATCTTCCTGCATCTAGCCTGTCCAATCCCTTTAGGATTCTATACGTTTCAATAAGATCCCCCCTCAATCTTCTAAATTCCAGCGAGTATAAGCCTAGTCGATCCAGTCTTTCATCATATGAAAGTCCTGCCATCCCAGGAATTAATCTGGTGAACCTTCTTTGTACTCCCTCTATGGCAAGAATGTCTTTCCTCAGATTAAGGGACCAAAATTGCACACAATACTCCAGGTGTGGTCTCACCAAGGCCTTGTACAACTGCAGTAGTACCTTCCTGCTCCTGTACTCGAATCCTCTTGCTATAAATGCCAGCATACCATTCGCCTTTTTCACCACCTGCTATACCTGTATGCCCACTTTCAATGACTGGTGTACAATGACACCCAGGTCTCGTTTCACCTCCCCTTTTCCTAATCGGCCTCCATTCAGATAATAATCTGTTTTCCTGTTCTTGCCACCAAAGTGGACAACCTCACATTTATCCACATTAAATTGCATCTGCCATGAATTTGCCCACTCACCTAACCTATCCAAGTCACCCTGCATCCACTTAGCATTCTCCTCACAGCTAACACTGCCGCCCAGCTTCGTGTCATCCGCAAACTTGGAGATGCTGCATTTAATTCCCTCATCCAAGTCATTAATATATATTGTAAACAACTGGGGTCCCAGCACTGAGCCTTGCAGTACCCCACTAGTCACTGCCTGCCATTCTGAAAAGGTCCCATTTATTTCCACTCTTTGCTTCCTGTCTGCCAACCAATTCTCTATCCACATCAATACTTTACCCCCAATACCGTGTGCTTTAAGTTTGCACACTAATCTCCTGTGTGGGACCTTGTCAAAAGCCTTTTGAAAATCCAAATATACCACATCCACTGGTTCTCCCCCATCCACTCTACTTGTTACATCCTTAAAAAATTCTATGAGATTCGTCAGACATGATTTTCCTTTCACAAATCCATGCTGACTTTGTCCCATGATTTCACCGCTTTCCAAATGTGCTGTTATCACATCTTTGATAACTGACTCTAGCATTTTCCCCACGACCGATGTTAGGCTAACCGGTCTATAATTCCCCAGTTTCTCTCTCCCTCCTTTTTTAAAAAGCGGGGTTCCATTAGCCACCCTCCAATCCTCAGAAACTTGTCCAGAATCTAAAGAGTTTTGAAATATTATCACTAATGCATCCATTATTTCTTGGGCTACTTCCTTAAGCACTCTGAGATGCAGACCATCTGGCCCTGGGGATTTATCTGCCTTTAATCCCTTCAATTTACCTAACACCACTTCCCTACTAACATGTATTTCCCTCAGTTCCTCCATCTCACTAGACCCTCGGTCCCCTACTATTTCCGGAATATTAATTACGTCCTCCTTAGTGAAGACAGAACCAAAGTAGTTATTCAATTGGTCTGCCATGTCCTTGTTCCCCATGATCAATTCACCTGTTTCTGACTGTAAGGGACCTACATTTGTCTTAACCAATCTTTTTCTTTTCACATATCTGTAAAAGCTTTTACAGTCAGTTTTTATGTTCCCTGCCAGTTTTCTCTCATAATCTTTTTTCCCTTTCCTAATTAAGCCCTTTGTCCTCCTCTGCTGGACTCTGAATTTCTCCCAGTCCTCAGGTGAGCTGCCTTTTCTGGCTAACTTGTATGTTTCTTCTTTGGAATTGATACTATCCCTAATTTCCCTTGTCAGCTACGGGTGCACTACCTTCCCTGGTTTATTCTTTTGCCAAACTGGGATGAACAATTGTTGTAGTTCATCCATGCGATCTTTAAATGCTTGCCATTGCATATCCACTGTCAACCCTTTAAGTATCATTTGCCAGTCTATCTTAGCTAATTCACGTCTCATACCTTCAAAGTTACCCCTCTTTAAGTTCAGAACCTTTGTTTCTGAATTAACTATGTCACTCTCCATATTATTGAAGAATTCCACCATATTATGGTCACTCTTACCCAAGGGGCCTCTCATGACAAGATTGCTAATTAACCCTTCCTCATTGCTCAACACCCAGTCTAGAATGGCCTGCTCTCTAGTTGGTTCCTCGACATGTTGATTCAAAAAACCATCACGCATACATTCCAAGAAATCCTCTTCTTCAGCACCCTTACCAATTTGGTTCACCCAATCTATATGTAGAATGGAGTCACCCATTATAACTGCTGTTCCTTTATTGCACGCATTTCTAATTTCCTGTTTAGTGCCATCCCCAACCTCACTACTACTGTTAGGTGGCTTGTACACAACTCCCATCAGCGTTTTCTGCCCCTTAGTGTTATGCAGCTCTACCCATATTGATTCTGCATCCTCCCGGCTAATGTCCTGCCTTTCTATTGCGTTAATCTCCTCTCTAACCAGCAATGCTACCCCACCTCCTTTTCTTTCATGTCTATCCCTCCTGAATATTGAATATTCCTGAATGTTGAGCTCCCATCCTTGGTCACCCTGGAGCTATGTCTCTGTGATCCCAACTATATCATATTCATTAATAACAATCTGCACTTTTAATTCATCCACCTTGTTACGAACGCTCCTTCCATTGACACACAAAGCCTTCAGGCTTGCTTTTACAACACTCTTAGCCCTTATACAATTATGTTGAAAAGTGGCCCTTATTGATTTTTGCCCTGGATTTGCCGGCCTGCCACTTTTACTTTTCACCTTACTACTTTTTGCTTCTACCCTTGTTTTACACCCCACTGTCTCTCTGCACTTGTTCCCATCCCCCTGCCACATTAGTTTAAATCCTCCTCAACAACAGTAGCAAACACTTCCCCTAGGACATTGGTTCCAGTCCAGCCCAGGTACAGACTGTCCTGTTTGTACCAGTCCCACCTCCTCCAGAACTGGTTCCAATGCCTCAGAAATTTGAATTCCTCCCCCTTGCACCATTTTTCAAGCCACGTATTCATCTGAAATATCCTCCTATTTCTACTCTGACTAGCACGTGGCACTGGTATTAATCCAGGGATTATTACCTTTGTGGTCCTACTTTTTAGTTTATCTTCTAACTCCCTAAATTCACCTTGTAGGACCTCATCCCATTTTTTACCTACATCGTTGGTACCTATGTGCACCACGACCACTGGCTGTTCACCCTCCCACTCCAGAATGTCCTGCAGCCGCTCAGAGACATCCTTGACCCTTGCACCAGGGAGGCAACATACCCTCCTAGAGTCTCGTTTGTGGCCGCAGAAACGCCTATCTATTCCCTTTACAATCGAATTCCCTATCACTATCGCTCTCCCACTCCTTTTCCTTCCCACTCATGGTGCCATGAACTCAGCTGCTGCTGCCTTCCCCTGATGAGACATCTCCCCCAACCGTATCCAAAACAGTATATCTGTTTAGGAGGGAGATGACCCCAGGGGACTCCTGCACTACCTGCTTACTGCTACGCTGTCTAGTGGCCACCCATTCCCTTTCTGCCTGTGTAGACTTTACCTGCGGTGTGGCCAACTCACTGAACGTGCTATTCACGTCTTTCTCAGCATCGCAGATGCTCCAGTATGAATCCAATTGCAGCTCCAGCCGCTCAATGCGGTCTGCCAGAAGCTGCAGCTGGACACATTTCCTGCACACATAGTCGTCAGGGACACAGGAAGTATCCCTGATCTCCCACATGCTGCAGGATGGACAAACCAAATCTTCTGGTCTTATCGTACAGAAGGAGACTATTCACCCTATCACGTCTACACCAGTTCTTAACAATCCCATCCTTCCAAGTGCACTACTTCTTTCCTTAAACACAGATGCCCATTAACTCCCGTCTGGCTTCCCTCTCACCCACCCACACAATTTACTAGTGCTAGTTAGCCTACTAACTAATAGGTCTTTGTGAAGTGGGAGGAAGGCAGCACATCCAGCAATCACCCAGGAAAAATGTACAAGCTCCACTCAAAAGGTAACGAAGGTCAGCGTCGAGATTAGGAAACTGAAACTGTGGGCAGCAACATTCCATCACATTCAGATGCATGAGAGACTTCCATGGTAACAGAAGGAAGACTTGGTTATCATTCGCTTTCCTTTAGTATTCCCTGGTAGGCCCCTTCCTTTGATGAGGGAACATGCTGAGAACCTAGCACTTCTTAACCAGCAATCCAAAAACCAAGTTCAGTCCCCAAAATCCCCCCAAAGTACAAAAGACAACAAGATTCCCTCGTAAATCGATTAATGGATGGGGAAATTCCTGCAACTTTGACAATACAAATCAGAACTCAGAAAACATCTTCGAAAAGGTCATTCCCATGATCAGATTGCCTATGGTAAAATAGAACTGCAAGGTGTGATTTATTTATCTAAGGTGTCATACATATCTAAATTAAATTCCCTTCTGAAAAGACAAAAATCTAAGCAACAGCTTCAGTGCAGTACTGAAGGAGTGCTACTCAGCTGGAAACATGTCATAGAGATTCTAGGTTAAACTGAGGCCCCATCTATCCTTTCCCATGTAAATGCAGAAGACCCAGAGATGCTGTGGAGTCATCCTTAGTGCCTTCCCAACATCACTTCTGCATTTAGACCACAACGCATGGGAGAAGCATCAGGCCATTCATCCCATCGAGTCTGTTCCACCATTCCATCATGGCTGATTTATTACCCTCTCAACCCCATTCTCCTGCCTTCTCCCCGTAACCTTTGATGCTCTTAGTAATCAAAACCTATTAACAAACAAGAGAAAATCTGCAGATGCTGGAAATCCAAGCAACGCACACCTGCAAAATGCTGGAGGAACTCAGCAGGCCAGGCAGCATCTATGGAAAAAAGTACAGTCGAAGTCTGGGCCCGAAATAATGACTGTACTTGTTTCCATACACGTTGCCTGGCCTGCTGAGTTCCTCCAGCATGTTGTGTGTGTTGCAAGACCTATTAACCTCTGTTTTAAATATACCCAATGATTTGGCTTCCACAGCCATCTGTGGCGATGAATTCCACAGATTCACCGCCCTCTGGCTGAAGAAATTCTTCTTCATCTCTGTTCTGATGTCCTTGCATTCTGAGGCCATGCTCTCTGGAACTAGATTGCCGCACCGTAGGGTGGGTGTGTGTGTGTGTGTGTGTGTGTGTGTGTGTGTGTGTGTGTGTGTGTGTTTGTGTGTGGGTGTGTACATATGCACTCTCTGATAAGCGTGCCTGCACATTTTTTGTATTTACTTTGTGCGTGAATGGGATTGTGTATTGACATATTTAGATAATATATTTAGTTGGTCTAAACCAATGACATTTATTTGCCTCACACAAGAACAATGATCTTTTCATGAATAATCACATCAATATAAAGTCTCAACTTTGGGTGGGCAAGCTGCACCAGAAATAAAACAGAGTGGAAAATATTGCAGATATTTTAAATTTAGCTCAATCAATTTATACTGTCTAACAACTTTAAATGAAGAAGGCAATATAAATGTTGTAAAGGAGAAATGTTTATTCAGTTGTCTGCCACAAAACCACAGTTTTGCAGAATGGACAAATGTTGCTAAATTCTGCTAGACCACTAAGTATATTTTTAAATACCAGTCAGGGCAAGAGCTGAGGGATTACTGTTGCCAACATTATATCTGTGTGACATTAGTTAGAGGCTGATATTTGTGGGGTTGTAGTAACTCTTATTCCAACAGAGAAAATATTGTGACACCTATAAGGAATGATTCATATAAACGGAGTTCATTGTATTCTTTTGAGCAGGCACAGTCCAATTATTTTAAAGAAATAGGCTATTTAAATCTAAAGCAACCCAAGCTAAAGAAAATTCAGGTGTCAGTGAAATTTGGACCTTCTCAGATTTCATTATAAATTGGCCAGGCATCTCTTTATCAGAGGTGCCACATACCAGCTGAGGCAATAGTAGATTAAAGCTCAGATTTATGTCTCACAATATTCAATAATTTTGAAGAAAAGGGCATTGTCAAAACCTAGGAATTTAAACACTTCCATGGGAGGACTTACTGTACTTTGGGGATCCATCGATCAATGAATATTTAGCTTCTGTGTGATGTTTAGTCCTGGGTTAACAATATCACTATAAAATTCTAAGAATCATGTCATATTTCACATACTTGACATTGTTATCAAATGGTTTAGTGCACAAAAATGTCTGATATTCCTTGTAATGTTTTAAAGTCTTTAATATAGCATATACACATACTACAGACTGCCCCAATTGTTAATGGAACGAAATAAAATTTTAGCAGAAGCAAGATCAAGATGTTACAGAGACAGCTACATCTGAACATATAAGCAAATAAATTAGGAACTTGTATGAGCTACTTAGTCCCTGGAGCCCACTCTGTGACATGGATGATTGACTGTAGCCACAACTTTTCATTCACATCTGCCTAAAATAATCTATCACCCCTTTCCTTATTAACTATCTATCTACCTATTGAGAGATAATTATTTACTACCTCTCAACCATCAGGCTCTTGAATGAGAGGGAATAACTTCACTCAACTTCATTCATCCCATCACTAAACTGTCCCCACACACTTTAGGCTCACTTTCAGTGACTCATTATCTAATGTTCTCAATATTTATTGCTTATTTATTATTATTATTATTATCATCACTTTCTTTTTGTATTTGCATATTTTTTTGTCTTTTGCACATTAGTTATTAGTCCGACCTGTTGGGTGCAGTATCTCTATTGTGTTTCTTGCATTTACTGAGAAAGCCCGCAAGAAAATGAATCTCAGGCTTTATATATCTACAGTGCCTATAAAAAGTATTCGCCCCCATGAAATATTTCATGTTTTATTGTTTTACAACATTGAATAACCGTGGATTTAACTTGGCTTTTTTTGACACTGATCAACATAAAGACTCTTTCGAGTCAAAGTGAAAACAGATTCTCTACAAAGTGATCTAAATTAATTAGAAATATAAAACACGAATTATTGATTGCATAAGTATTCATCCCCTTGAAATCAGTATTTAGCAATTACAGCCTTGAGTCTGTGTGGATAGGTCTCTAGCAGCTTTGCACGTCTGGACACTGTGATTTTTCCCCATTTTCTTTATGAAATTGCTCAAACTCTGTCAGATTTTATGGAGATCGTGAGTGAACAGCCCTTTTCAAGTCCGGCCATTTGGATTGAGGTCTAGACTCTGTCTTGGCCTCTCCAGCATATTAACAAAGAAATATAGAAACATAGAAAATGCTGTGGTTTTTAAACCATTCCTGTGTAGTTTTGGCTTTATGCTTGGGATCTGCTGGAAAGCAAATCTTCACCAAGTTGTAGTTCTCTTGCAGAGTGCATCAGGTTTTCCTTCAGGATTTCCCTGTAATTTGCTGCGTTCATTTTACCCTCTACCTTCACAAGTCTTCCAGGGCCTGCTGCAGTGAAGCATCCCCACAGCATGATGCAGCCACCACCATGCTTCACAGTAGGGTTGATGTGCGGTGTTTGGCTTACGCCAAACATAGTGTTTAGTCTGATGGCCAAAAAGCTCAATTTTGGTTTCATCAGACCATTGAACCTACTTCCAGCTGACTTGAGATTCTCCTACATGCCCTCTGGCAAACGCTAGCCAAGATTTCATGTGAGTTTTTTTTTCAATAATGGCTTTCTCTTTGTCACTCTCCCATAAAACTGCGGCTGGTGAAACACCTGGCAACAGTTGTAAGTACAGCCTCTCCCACCTCAACCACTGAAGCTTGTAACTCCTCCAGAGCTGCCATAGGTCTCTTGTTGGCCTCCTTCACTAGTCCCCTCATGGTCACTCAGTGTTTGTGGACAGCCTGTTCTAGGCAGATTTACGGCTGTGCCATATTCTTTCCATTTATTGATGATCGACTTAACTGTATTTCAAAGGATATTCAGTGACTTGGAAATCCTCTTGTATCCATCTCCTGACTAATACTTTTCAAAGACCCTTTCACAGTGTTGCCTGGAATGTTCTTTTGTCTTCATGGTGTAGTTTTTGCCAGGATGCTGACTCACCAGCAGATGGACCTTCCAGATACAGGTGTATTTTACTACACTCAATTGAAACACCTTGACTGCACATGGTGATCTCAATTTAACTAATTATGTGACTCCTAAAACCAACTGGCTGCACCAGTGATGATTTGGTGTGTCATATTAAAAGAAGTGAGTACTTTATGCAATCAATTATTTTGTGTTTTATATTTGAAATTAATTTAGATCATTTTGTAGAAATCTGTTTTCACTTTGACACAAAATAATCTTTTTCTGTTGATCAGTGCCAAAAAAGGCAAATTAAATCCACTGTGATTCAATGTTGTAAAACAATAAAACATGAAAGTTTCCAAGGCGGGGTGAGTACTTTTTATAGGCACTGTACTTTGATAATAAATTTATTTTGAACTTTGATCTACTGTACTTCTGCCTTAAAAGCAGTCAAATACTCTCTGAGGGAATCCATTCAGGCTTGGAATTGCAAGTTTCAGTGTAAGGTTCAAACTACACAGAACGTGAAGATAGAGAGAATATGGTCAGGAAATTAACTATACGTGTTGGATGAAAATAAGATAATGGGTTATTTGTATCTGTCGCTGTTCTCTCTACCCAGCATTGCCTCTATGTATTTGGCAAGGAATGCATTATAGTTACGTTTGGTTTAGCTAGAGGGGAAAAGCAGAATTTTCATCAGTCTGAATCAAAGTATTTATCACCAGTACTATCCTTGAATATTTCAGGAAGGTAAATGATTTATGAGTTTGAAGAGCACGACGTGGAGATATTCACTGATAAAACAGTAAATTGGTATTTTTTTAACAATTTGTATCATGCATACACACAATGGGTCAGGTCGCATTGCAACAGGGCCTTTCCCATCTTGATACCTGAATGGTTGGTTGTACATTTATTCTAACAAAGAATCTGCAGGAAGTACAAATGAGTAGTGGATACAGAATTACAGCATTTTCAAAGGCAGCTAATAAGATGCCAGGAAGGTGGCTAAAATAATAGATCATTTTGCTGGAGATAAAGTATTGAAGTAAGTAGTGCAAGCACCAAGATAATAAAAATAAGCAAGTTATTTCAGGTTGATATGTTCTACTAATATGGAACCACAGAGTTGAGTACTGAACTCTCACCTATTCATAATGACAAGTGGGGTTGTAAGCAACAGTGAGTACACATTTGCCAGGAAGCAGCAAGTTGAGTTTTAGACTTTTTTTGGCATGCATTGAGCATGTGATGCATCCCCTGTCAATGTCCAGTCCGATCCCTGCAGATAATGGTGACAATAGCTCAAAGCAGTGGATGTAGAGAGGGTCCTTCCTTGGACCAGAAAGCACAGCCTCAGAATAGAGGGGCATCCACTTAGAACACAGATGAGGAGGAATTTCTTTAGCTGGCGGGTAGTGATTCTGAGGAACATGTTGCCACAAACAGCAGTGGAGGTCAGGTCATTGGGTATATTTAAAGTGGAGCTTAATAAGTTCACTTTAGTCAGGGTGTTAAAGGTTACAGGGAGAAGGCAGGAGAATGGGGTTGAGAGGGATAAATCAGCCATGACAGAATGGTGAAGCAGACCTCATGGGCTGAATGGCCTAATTCTTCTCCCATGTCTTATGGTCGAACCAAACTTTACATTGAGAATCAGATGCTAAAACAAAGTCAATGCAGCTTTGACCTTTGCACCTAAGAAAGAAGTGCAACATGGCATTAGTGCCACTTAGCCTTTCTTTCCTAGGATGTGGGCTTGTCTTATGAGGAGAGGTCTGCACAGAAGAATGACAGATGAGCTCAGTGGAGGAAGGCAAGATTTGTGATAGATGTTGATGAAAAGCTACTTCTTCAGGTTGGAGAATCTAGAATTAATCCGTCCTCAGACACGTAGATTTTGTTTTACTTAAGAAGTGGTGCATCAGTTGTTGTGTACTTTCAAGGGAGAGACTGAAAGAATTTTCGACTGTAAGGTGTAGGGAGCAAAAGGACACTTTCAAGAGGCAGAGTATCAAGAAGACAGCCTCCATGATTAAGGAACCTCAGCGTCCTCATTTCATTACTACCAGATACAGGAGCCTGAAGACCCACAAACAACAATTCAACAGCAGCTTTGTCCCCTCTGCCGTCAGATTTCACTGTCCATGAACACTACCTACTTTGAACTATTTATTTTTTCGACAGTTTATAGCGATTGCATTATACTGCTGTTGATTCGTATCGCTGGTAATAAACGTGATCTGAGGTAAATGGGTGACAGGATAAATCATGATTTGAATAAATAACAGAGTTGGATCAAGGGGTCAAGTGGCTCCTTCTCCTATGTAGTGATATGAATTGACCGGGAGAAGTGGGGTGGAAACAGGAAACAAACATTTTGATCAGAGCCCATATAATCATGCACCCCTCTCGTAGTCCTTCACCACTTCTGGGCTAACAATAAACTCTTGCTTCATGTCAACGTTCAGGAGTTTAGTTAACCTCCTCCCTCGTTTTCATTGTGGCACCCAGGGGGTGCAGGTGCTTACTTGGGGGTTGGCATGCATCATGTGACTCTGAGCCGATGCTCCAATGCGGCAAGTGCTCTTTGCACGACCCAAGGCACCTTTGCATAGATTTGTGACGTCCTACCCTTCGAACTCAAGACAAAGCCTTCAAGTGAGCCACTGGGACGTTCTTGAAGAGCCTTGCGACCACCGTTATGGGCTTTCCCCCAGATATGGCGCCCTTCACCATCTGCCTGTGCTCATTTCAGATATGGAGTATGAGATGCCATGGGCACGACCATTTACCACAGCGAAAGGAACATACCCCTTGTTTGTGTATAATTGAGGAGGTGGTGTGTGATGATGAGCTGTTTGCAGCAACTGCTGTCATCGTTGTTTTCCAGTTGAAGATGCTATGGGACCCTAAAGATATGAATGAAGCTTTTGGGGAAAGCATGTTTAAAATTATTATTGCGTCCATGATTACTCTCACTGCTGACATCCACAAGATTATAAGACATAAGAGTAGAATTAGGCCAATCGAGTCTGCTCCATCATTCGACCATGGTTGATTTATTTTCTCTCTCAACCCCCGTTCTCCTGTCTTTCTCCATCATCTTTGACATCCTTACTAATCAAGAACCTATCGACCTCCACGTTAAACGTACACAGTGACTTAGCCTCCGCAGCTGTCTGAGGCAATGAATTCTACATATTCACCAGCCCTTTCATCCAGTCCTGATGATTGTGAGTCCTGTGTAAGATGTCTGACTAATGGAGACTTCTATGGTGCACCGGGGGAGGCCCATCTTCCTGTCTCCAATGTGCACACATTCCATACACCCTGCTTTATCTCCAGGGGATGCCTCTTCTGCAGATGTTAATGCAGATGTTCACTGAAGGTCCAAATCTAGTTTTCAGCCTTTCCCTGCTGATCTGTACCCTTTCTTCTGCTAGGACAAGGAAAAAGCTAGCAATATGAGAGCAACATCATGGGCTGTATAAATGGTTTGGGTGCATTCGTTGCTGGTGACTCTGAGGAAGAGGATGCCATTGCCTTTTCCAACGCTCCTTTCTGGAAAGTCTAATCGGGCTATTAAAACAAAAGCTTCATGCCATCTTAAAAGTTTCTTCCCCCAAGCAGTTAATCTGATCAACCATTATAGTTACCCTCCTCCAGTGTTCCCTCTAATTTGTTATGATCAATGTGCATAAAAATATTTTGCTATGCAATTTTTGCTCAGTGACAACACATGCCCACTGAATAATTTCTCCAATAAAAACAGTACAAATACATCCTAAAATCTGGAGACAAATCATTGCAAACTCCACGTGGTCAACACCATCCGCATCAGAAGCCGTAAAAGGAAATCTGATTGTGTACAACCGTGAAATATATTTAAGATGCCAACGAGGTAGAGGGTGACAACCTTTTGTGCGCAGTTTAAATTCCTTTGATTGCTAGTAGCGAAAGACGTGTGCACACACACACGAGCATACCCTAGAGGGAATATTGCCCTTCCCTATCGACTTCCTCATCACTTCACGGCACTGCAGAGAGTTTAAACCACATTTTATAAAAGTGTTTACTTTGCAAATACATGCTGGTATTTATTTATTTATGCATATTTTATTCCGTGTCCATACTTCAAACTGTAACTTCATGTTTATATCAATCTTTATTGTTTATAATTATCGAATGTTGTTTTTTTATTGCAAGTGAACTCTGACCAACACATAATAGCAACTTCCTCATTATGTAAATATATATGGAAAACGAAGCTGATACTTAATCCTCGATTAAGGTGACCATGTAGAGGAGAATGTGAGGAAGTCAGGAGATAGCAAGAGGGGAACGCACCTGCACGGTGAGTTAGAGTGAGCAGCTTCATACTGGAGGAAGGGAAGTTGAGAGGACAGGAGTAAGGTGCTATTGTGTGTCACTGGACCACAACTTTCTGCTTCCGGTGAGGTCATGAAAGTGCTGACACTACTGAGTCTAGGAGCAGCCTAGCCATTCCTAGCCACACATTCTTCGGTTCCTGATGATGTCTCTGTTTACCCTGACAGGACTCAGCATGACATCTGGTGAGGCTTGTGAGTCTAGCAACAGATTTTCCACATCTGACGTCCTCCTTTCACCGCCAGTGAAGTACAAACGAGATAAGCAGACTCTTTCTGAGGTTCATTTAAGTGCACGTGCTGACAACTTTTCGCCATGCCTTCTGCTCCTGCTTGCTTAGAAATCTGGAAACCCAACTGTTAAAAGAACTGCTGAATAAAATCTGCTCAATGGCATTATCCACAAAGTATTTATGGATCAAAAAAAAACTGCCCGTCCCCATTTCACCCCCATCTCCACTCTCAATTCCCCCTCACTTTTTCAGCACATCAGACAATTTTCCACCTACCTTCTCTTGCTCCGTCTTCATGAGGAGAAGAAACTGAGCATTGGATTAAGAAAGAAAGAACAAACAAACAGAAATATGAAATTGTATCATGTTTAATGGTTAACTGGTGTGAAATGAACAACTAGAAATAACTTCTTTTATGTGGACAGCAGGAGGTAGAGTGACGTAAGCTGATCAGAAAGTAAAAGGAATTCATAGCTCTTGGCACATCTCCCTTCATCTTGTGAATTTGCAGGAGCACTTGCGTATCAATGGTGGCATGCATTAACAGCAGACCAACAACTTTCCAGCAAGAATCAGAATCAGAATCAGGTCTATTATCACCGGCGTGTGACGTGAAATTTGTTAACTTAGCAGCAGCGGTTCAATGCAATACATAATATAGCAGAGAGAAAAACGTAATAAATAAAATAAAAATAATAATAATAATAAATAAATAAGGAAATCAATTACAATATACGTATATTGAATAGATTAAAAATGTGCAAAAATCAGAAATACTGTATATTAAAAAAAAAGTGAGGTAGTGTCCAAGGGTTCAATGTCTATTTAGAGGAAGATGCTGTTCCTGAATGGCTGAGTGTGTGCCTTCAGGCTTCTGTACCTCCTACCTGATGATAACAGTGAGAAAACGGCATGCCCTAGGTGCTGGAAGTCCTTAATAATGGACACTGCCTTTCTGAAACACCGCTCCCTAAAGATGTCCTGGGTACTTTGTAGGCTAGTACCCAAGATAGAGCTGACTAGATTTACAACCTTCTGCAGCTTCTTTCGGTCCTGTGCAGTAGCCCTTCCATACCAGACAGTGATGTAGCCTGTCAGAATGCTCTCCATTTTTGAGTGTATTTGTTGACATGTCAAATCTCTTCAAACTCCTAATGAAGTGTAGCCGCTGCCTTGCCTTCTTTATAACTGCGTCAATATGCTGGGACCAGGTTAGATCCTCAGAGATCTTGACACCCAGGAACTTGAAACTGCTCACTCTCTCCACTTCTGATCCCTCTGAGGATTGGTATGTGTTCCTTCATCTTACCCTTCCTGAAGTCCACAACTAGCTCTTTCATCTTACTGACATTGAGTGCCAGGTTGTTGCTGTGGCACCACTCCACTAGTTGGCATATCTCACTCCTGTACACCCTCTTGTCATCACCTGAGATTCTACCAACAATGGTTGTATCCTCAGCAAATTTATCAAGGGTATTTGAGCTGTGCCTGGCCACACAGTCATGTGTATATAGAGAGTAGAGCAGTGGGCTAAGCACACACCCTGAGGTGCGCCAGTGTTGATCGTCAGCGAGGAGGATATGTTATCACCGATCCGCACAGACTGTGGTCTTCTGGTTAGGAAGTCAAGGATCCATTTACAGAGGGAGGTACAGAGGCCCAGGTTCTGCAACTTCTCAATCAGGATTGTGGGATTGATGGTATTAAGTGCTGAGCTATAGTCGATGAACAGCATCCTGACATACTGTAAGTGTTTGTGTTGTCTAGGTGGTCTAAAGCCGTGTGGAGAGTCATGGAGATTGCATTTGTCATTGACCTATTGTGGCAATAGGTTGATTGCAATGGGTCCAGGCCTTACTGAGGCAGAAGTTCAGTCTAGTCATGACCAACCTCTCAAAGCACTTCATCACTGTCGATATGAGTGCTTCCGGGCTATAGTCAATTATTCTTCTTAGGCACTGGTATAATTGTTGCCCTTTTGAGGCAAGTGGGAACTTCCGCCCGTAGCAGTGAGAGGTTGAAAATGTCCTTGAATGCTCCCGCTAGTTGGTTGGCATAGGTTTTCAGAGCCTTACTAGGTACCCCATTTGGACCTTCCGACTTGCGAGGGTTCACCCTCTTTAAAAACAGCCTAACATCGGCCTCTGAGACAGAGATCACAGGGTCATAGGTGCAGCAGCTGTAGTTGTGTTCTCCCTTTCAAAGCAGGCACAGAAGGCGTTGAGTTCTGGCTCAGTATAAATTTGTCTTTATATGTCTTACACGTTTTGCCCCCAGGCACCATTTTAAGTTACATTGTACTGAGGGATTGGTCTGCATTGGCTGCTTTCCTCAATGCTCCTTTACCAAAGAGCTCCAATGATTTCTCATTTTGGCAGTTCACTTATTTTTAAAAATCAGATCTTTCTATGAACGAAGCATGCGTTTATTTGGTTTATTTGCTTGAGCATCACAGCATTTGAAAATTTACATAGACAGGATACTCTTGGGTTTTGGGGAATTCAGTAGAATTGCCAGTAATTCAGTATTTGCTGATGGGTGAATTGTTCTTCAGAAGGCTAGAATTATCTTTAGACCCCAGGGTGACTTTAATTTCCAATATCTGTGTAATGAAAAGTCAATGTGCAATATTACATAATTAATCCATACAAAATATTAATTAATCCATGAATAATAATAAATATTGCACCAACACAAAAAAAAACAGTGAATTCATTGCTTGCTACTCTCTCAGTTTGAAGTGGATAGAATATCATCCCAAGCATAGGAGAAGAATTAGGTCATTCAGCCCATCGAGTTTGCTCTGCCATTCGATTATGACTGATTCATTTTCCCCTCACAACCCTATTCACTGGACTTTACCCTGTGATCTTTAATGCCCTTACTAATCAACTTCTGCTTTAAATATATCCAATGACATGACTTCCACAGCTGTCTGTGGCAATGAATTCCACTGATTCACATAAATTCCTCCCCGTCTCTGAAGGGACACCCTTCAGCTCTGAGGCTGTGCCCTCAGTTCCTAGACTCTTCCACTATTGGAAGCATCCTCTCCAAGTCCACTCCATCTAGGCCTTTCACTATTTGGTGGGTTTCAATGAGATTCCCCCTCATTCTTCTAAACTCCATTATTGGCCCAAAGCCTTCAAACTTGATGTTTATTTCTGAGACTTTTTGTCACAAAAATCTATTTTGTATTCGAATATAATGCCATGCATAGCTACATGAACTACAGTAATTTTGTGCTTCCTGTGAATATACTCTGTTCCACCTCAAGCCAAAGGCATTCCAGATTGCCTGGCTTCGCCACACAGCTTCATATCTTCGCATGTTCAGATGGAAGGAGATGGGGATTGATCACCACACTCAGCCATAAAAGCATGTCAACAGTATATAAACAAATCGTTTTCTTCCCCCTTTAACCACAGGCCTTGAATGCTTTCATTTATACTAATGGACATCTCTAGAGAATATCAGAAAGAATATTACAAATAGCAGTGGAGACAGCATACATCCCTGTCTCGTTTCCATGTCTATCTACACACAGAGTCCTATTCTACTTAATTGAATTACGTCTGAAACTAAATTTACATCAATTCAGAACTCACACACTGCCCTTTTTTAAAGATATAGCTGGTGGGCAGTGCTAATATTACTGAGGAGCGCAGATGCAGATCAGATCAATAAATGCTGTGTTTTATCTCAATCAGCTGAATAAATACAATGTTTTTTTCGTTCACAAAACAGAGTGTTACCCCTTTATTAATCGTGGTAATGTACTTCCTAAAATTTGCTACAACATTCCATGAACTAAAACTCAGCTGCAGTTCATAATGTCTTTATTTCAACAAGAAATAAATCCTCTAACTGGAATGTCCTAAGTCATAGATGCCCTGAAATGAAAACTCCTGTTCTCTCTCTCAACAAACAGCATTCCCCAACTTATTAAACTTCAAATTGTTCTTTCCGCTTTCTCATTGAAGAGCCTTGGAATATTTCACATTTATTAAAGATGTTAACAGAAAGAAAATTGTTGTTAACTGGGCCATCCATTTATGTTAAGGGGAAAGGAAGATTTGTAATGCCTTTATTTTCTCATTAGGATGGTTCTCAGAATCATACTCCTCAACCAACTTTCTGGCCGTTTTTAGGCACCGTCTTTAGAGACGAAAACAGAGTTAACATTTCAGACTGCTGATCTTTCAACTGGTTAAATTTTGCTTAATAATGTCTCTGAAATATACCTAAGCATAAGTTACTCTGCTAGATGCACTAAGTAAAAGATGCTTGCTTTGCTTCCTTGGTAGAAACCCACACAAAAGATACCTTAGAAGTATTTGCATTTATGTAAAGCATAAATGGGAGTCCCCAACCTCAGAAGAAGTTCAAAGTAGCATTCCTGGTCAAATTCTCCTTGGCTTTAACTAAAGACAAGGATTCATTAAGACCTTGCACAGTGGTCGATTAGAATTACTTTTCTGGACATGCTGAACACAATGTTAATATATGATGGAGTAAAATTATTTCTAAAGTAAAGCAAAATTTCTTACATTCATTTTACAACTGTTTTCTTCTTGCTCTGCAAAAACTCTTTTAAAATATCTAAAATCTGATATCAGTAAGCAGTTGTAATTCATATAGTCGTAATTCATGAAACTGCTTAACCTTCAGCTGTTCTTATGAAAATTGTTTTAAAAATTTCAAAACATCAATTTAGCCAATATGATACAGAAAAATGCACAGGTCCATATCATATCACTATATGCATATAATTAGATTTAAAAACAGAGTGAAAAGCTGATTGACAGAGCCCTTCATACACAGTCTCAGTTTTTCTTTCAGGCATTGCACTTATTAAAATCATTCTCACTCAATACAGTATTTCTTTTTTATTTTATTTAGAGATACAGCACAGGAAGAGGCCTTTCCAGCCCAATGAGCCCAATTATACCCATGTGACCAATTAACCTACTAACCCATCTGTATATCTTGGGAACGTGGGAGGAAACCCATGCAGTCACAGGGAGAATGTACATGCTCCTTACAGACAGTGGCGGGAATTGAACCTGGGTCCCTGGCGCTGTAATAATGTTGTGCTAACCACTACACTACCGTGTACTAAAAATATTACTATACTAAAGATTAAGAGCCTCCAGAATTATGCTTTTCATTTTTCCTGTCAACAGAACCTTATCCAAAATCCTATGGATTTGCATAAAGAAAAATACCTGTCTGACTGGATTTGCTATTTAAAGGAACTGCAACTGCTCTTAAAACAACATTTCTGGAGTGGTGATCCAGTAAATGAGTAACATTCACTGCCATTAGCAAGAGACTTTAATCTTTAACTGATCTTTAAAATCTGTCAATTTCGATTCTTGGAGAATTTATGCTGCAGTTTATATAAAATTTCAACTAAATGAATTATGGTGACAAAAGAAAGTTTGACATTAACTTGTTCAATTATATTTGTCTGTTATGTTGCGGGAAAAGAGGAAGAAGTTTTTCAGAAGAGTAAACAGAAATAAAGAAAAGCATTATTACCGTTTTTCAAATTAACAGTTAAATATATGTAAGATAATTATTTAATTCCTTATCAGTTCAGGAAGTAAAGCCTCTCTTGTTATATTTCTCTTTTCCAGTGCCTTTACAATGTCTTCATATGAATATGGATATGGATATGAATATGAATATGTATATGGCTCCTTTAAAGATACATATGTCAGGCATTCTATTTATTTTTATTTTATTACAACACAATTCTGATACTTAGAGTGAAGTAAAGCACAGAGGAAGTAAAAGTAAATTGAAAAAGAAATAAGATAGATGAGGGTTCATTAGAAAGGTTTAGAGAACAAATATATTAACACTAGTGTCTGTTATACATGCAATGGCCACTTTAATAGATACCTTCTGTGGCCAATATGTTTGTGGTATTCTGTTGCTGTAGCCTATCCATTTCAAGGTTTGATGTGTTATGGATTCAGAGATGCTCTTCTGCACAGCACTATTGTAATGTGTGGTTATCTGAGTTGCTGTTAGCTTGAACCAGTCTGGCTATTCTCCTCAGACCTTTCTCATTAATAAGCCGATCTCACCCACAGGACTGCCTCTCGCTGGATATTTTTCACAATTTTGTACTGTAAACTCTAGAAACTATTGTGCATGAAAATCCCAGGAGATCAGCAGTTTCTGAGATACTCAAACCACCCTGTATGGCACCAACAATCATTCCACGATCAAAGTCACTTCGACCACGTTTCTTCCCCATTAGGTCATTTGGTCTAAACAACAACTGAACCTCTTGATCGTGTCTACATGCAGGTGTGCAGTTATACCTAATAAAGTGGCCACAGAGTGTAAAAACATAAAAAGTAAAAGGTTGGTCAAAAGCAGGATGGAGTTAATTAGAGATGAAAAATGAAAGACAGTTGGAAGAAAGAGTGTAGGGAATGAAGGAAGGAAGAAAAGGAGAAGGTAGCATAAAAGGAGAAAGTGTTGCATTTATATTTCAGTTTATACAACTGTGTGCACTGCAGACAATTGAAAGATGGAGTACTTCTGAACTGTATTCACTGAATATTTCATTGCTTACTGAGGGAAGTACAGGCAGACATTTCATAGGCTCTAACTGTACTGTTGATGCTTTTTGAATGTAGGAGTCAGGGAAAATGACTGAAGGCTGTTATGGATCTATTAATAATGCAGGAAAATAACCCTAACAAATTGTACATTTTTCAGCCCTCTGCTTTTGGGATCATCTGGAACAATTTTTTTGGAGGTGGGGGGGTGGGAATAATACTTTAATAAAAAAACAGCCAATTTGTCAGATGGAAATTCTGTTTAACTAACTAGACTGGCCAGTTTGATGAACTCATGGAGAGAATTATTCTTCATGTTATCACTGTAGAGTCACAAAAGACTTACTATGTAAAATTTATGCATACTTTGTAATAATATATAAACATTAAAATGGCAATTGCAGCAGGTATGACATTTTCTTGGACTTGGAAAGGCACAGAATGGTGATGGATGGAGGAACTTGAGACTGGAAATGAATAAACAGTCAACATTTTGGGATCCTTCTGCAGGACTGGAAAGGAAAGCGGAAGACACCAGCTTGGAAAGAATGGATGTCTCTCAGGACAATGATGAATGGCTTAAACATTGGTTACAAAGGCACAACAATTGGAGCAGTAGTTGGAAGTAGGGAGAAAGTGACATACTTCCCAATGTGGCCTCCTCTACATTGGTGAGACCCAATATAAATTGAGGGACTGCTTTGTTGAGCTTCTCTCCTCCATCCGCCAAAAGCAGAATTTCCCAGTGGCCAATCATTTTAATTCCTATTCCCATTCCTGTTCCCAGATGTTGGTCCATGGCCTCCTCATTTGCCAATTAATGCCACTCTCATGTTAAAGGAGCAATATCAAGTCAAGTCAAGTCACTTTTTTTGTCATTTCGACCATAACTGCTGGTACAGTACACAGTAAAAACGAGACAACGTTTTTCAGGAGCATGGTGCTACATGAACAATACAAAAACTACACTGAACTACGTAAAACAACACAAAACTACACTAGACTACAGACCTACCCAGGACTGTATAAAGCGCACAAAACAGTGCAGGCACTACAATAAATAATAAACAAGACAATAGGCACAGTAGAGGGCAGTAGGTTGATGTCAGTCCAGGCTCTGGGTATTGAGGAGTCTGATGGCTTGGGGGAAAAACTGTTACATAGTCTGGTCGTGACAGTCTGAATACTTCAGTGTCTTTTGCCAGATGGCAGGAGGGAGAAGAATTTGTATGAGAGGTGTGTGGGGTCCTTCATAATGCTGTTTGCTTTAAGGATGCAGCATGTCTCTAATGGCGGGAAGAGAGACCCCGATGATCTTCTCAGCTGACCTCACTATCCGCTGCAGGGTCTTGCGATTCGAGATGGTGCAATTTCCGAACCAGGCAGTGATGCAGCTGTTCAGGATGCTCTCAATACAACCTCTGTAGAATGTGGTGAGGATGGGGGTGGGTGATGGACTTTTCTCAGCCTTCACAGAAAGTAGAGATGCTGCTGGGCTTTCTTTGCTATGGAGTAGGTGTTGAGTGACCAGGTGAGATTCTCCGCCAGGTGAACACCAAGAAATTTGGTGCCCTTAACGATTTCTACGGAGTAGTCATCGATGTTCAGCGGAGAGTGGTCATTCTGTGTCCTCCTGAAGTCAACAACCATCTCTTTTGTTTTGTTCACATTCAGAGACAGGTTGATGGCTCTGCACCAGTCCGTTAGCCGCTGCACCTCCTCTCTGTATGTTCACATTCTTTCTAGGTAGCCTCCAACCTGATGGCATGAACATCGATTTCTCCTTCAACATCTCTTCTCCTGACCTGCCTATCACCCCCACCTGGTGCCCCTCATTCTTCCCTTTCTCCTATGGTCCACTATCCTCTCCTATTGGATTCCTTCCTCTCCAGAATCCTATACCTTTCCCACCCACCTGGCTTTACCTGTCACCTTCTGGATATTCCTCCTTCCTCTCCCCCCATCATTTTTATTCTGGTGTCTTCCGTCTTCCTTTCCAGTCCTGCAGAAAGGTCTCTGCCCAAAATGTTGACTGTTTATTCATTTCCGTAGATGCTGCCTGACGTGTTGAGTTCCTCCAGCATTTTGTGTGTGTTGCTCTGGATTTCCAGCATCTGCAGAATGTCTTGCATTGATGATATACTTCAAAACTACATCCTCCAAGAGGTCACAACCTTGATGTAGCTTGGAGGCTTTTGTGCCTCATTAACCCAGAGAGCTATGTTGGATGGAGTCAGGGTTTCATGCTTTGGCTCTTGCGAGGTAGGGTCACACATGCCAAAAAGGTCAAAGGGTAGAGGGCAGATTAAGACTGGTCCACTGGTCCTCCAGGTTTGGGGGTTCAGCTGAAGGCTAAAAACCCTGACTGTTAAAACAAACTGTAACAGAAAAAGCAATGAAAAATCCTTCTACAAAATCTGAATGGACAAGGACACACAGAGATGGAGGACCTTCGTTGCTGCCCTAAACGACAGCCGTGTAATAGGCATTGAGTATGTCAGGACCACATAGACTGATGAATTGGATAGGTACATGTCAAACCAGATGTTAATATTGAGCAATGAATTTTGGAAATCAGAATAAAAGGAGTATTACATATAAAATGATACAATGTAATTGTAATTGATACAATGTAATTGAGTGTAGAATAGCAAAAAAATTAAATACACTTATGTTTCAAGAAGTTAGAAATATAGTTGAAAAAATCATTTGAAATCTTTGACATAGAAGAATTAAAGTGCTAAGGAATCTACTCTATTCTTTCATCAATCATCATTTATGTTTTGGATAGAATTCCAAGTCCACTTTTGGATGGGTAACCCCGAGTTAGAATAGTGTAATCAGCTTGAAGAATGTGCATAGATGATTTGCCTGGAGAATCTGGAACTGTCAGTTATGTGGTGAGACTGGAGACACAGGAACATTTAGTGAGAGCAAAAAAGATTTAAGTGAAAGTTACTGAAGGTATTTGTGATTATGGACACTTATGAAAGAGGAAAGTAGAAGAAGCTGTTTGAGTGCCAGGAGTATTGATTCTGAAATGTCAACAGTCTAATAGACAGAAGAATGGGAGGGAGATGGCGATACTTTTAATATGCAATGAGTTATGATCTGTAATCCATTGCATAAATAGTAAGTAGAACAGATTCAATACTGTGTTGTGAAAAGGAGATTGAAACAAAGGGTGCGGCAAGCAAATCATCCATATTAAAGGTCGGCATGTATTATAGTGGACCAAATTGTCTCCTCTTCAACTGTAAAATTCTATGACAATGCTCAAAGCTTAAGCTGCACATATAGAGTGCAGAATTTATTTGGTGGATAATTTGGTAAACTACAAAGAAAATAATATGCAGTTTTAGTTGTATTCGTTTGCTTTTACAATGCTTTCATGCCATTCACAACTTTCCATTCAGTAAGTACCAAGTAACCTATTTTCTGGCTTTTCATAATAGCATTCTGTTACTTCAATCTCAGATGTAAATGTGGGTGTGGGTGTGTGTAACAGATATTCTGCAGATTCTGGAAATCTTCAACATTGCACACAATAAATGCCAGAGTCCCGATGAAGGGCCTTGGCCCGTAACACTGACTGTTTATTTCCCTCTGTAGATGCTGCCTGACCCGCTGAGTTACTCCAACAAATTCTGTGTGTGTTGTTAAGTCTGGGTGTGTACCTGCTTCCAAATCATCACCAATAAAATGTTGCAACTCACAGAGAGGGGAGATGTTATATCAATTTCCCAGGCTGGACTTCAATCCAAATCACGGGAAGTAGTGTATAATAATATAATCCAAATGATCAAATATAGTTTGAAGAACTGAACTTGTATTTTTAATGGTGTACATGAAATTTCATTTGCTCAATTTATAAATGTGCATTATTCTCTAGAGACTACTTAAGCATTAATTACAGTACAAATACGAATGGGAGAGTGCCAGTAGCATAAGCAGCATTAAAAGATAGATCTGCATTTTCCCTAAACACAACTGAGAACTGTGCTCTTTATTGGAACTAATGCAGGTTAGTTAGTTAATGCAAAAACTGTTGAACTTAAAATTCAGTTAGTTTTGCTTGATCTCTTGGTTATTTTGAGGCTGTTTTTACTGCAATCATCAAGAAGGTTATTTTGATTAATTACCTTCATTTTCTTTGTTTTCTAGCTGGGAGTGGAAATTGTGGGGCATGGGGGCATGTTAAGGGAGAACCATTTGAAATATTAACATATCAAAGCTTTTATTGAAACATAGTGTCATTTGTTTCAAAGATCATAAAATACATAAATTACTGACACTATGAAATCATATCTGAAGATTCCTACAACCTACTCAGATGTTCATTAACTGAAACCTGCTCAGAGTGTTGATGGTGCTAGTGCTGACACATGTTTGTGGCAGAATCATTTGTATTGACAGCTTTATCATGATTAAATGTAACAATTTTATATCTCCCTTGAGTCATTTAAACCATTGACTTGTAGATGTTTTAAAATAAATTTAACATCATAATTTTATTTTTGGTCTAATTCCCCATCTACTTTGTGTTCAATCTTATGAAAAAATATTTAGAGAATCATCTCTTAGCGGTAGGATTAGTACATTGTCTATGCTTTCTAAATCATCTTTGTAGTCTGAATCCATTATCTTGTTCCCCTGGGGAATAAGGCTCTGTATTTTGTAATCAATATTCAAACTCCAGATAAAGTCCATAAGGAATTAAATATGTTTAGTCCTCTTTCTGTTCTGCTGCAAAGGAAAGTTAAGTCATAAGTGTCTTCTACTGGAATAATGTCCAAATGGTTATGACAGATAGAAACTGGCGTTCATCTTAAATTGTCAATCTTTGCTGGATTATTTACTTTGTTGGGATATGAGTAATAATTTTAACAGAGAATTAATTATAAATTTCCACTTAACATAATTTTATTTTAAATAAGTATTTGTCCTAAAAAAGCACATATCACTGTTGACATGCTAAATTAACTCCATATGCCCTTCGCTGCCAAGTTACTGTGGCCATATTGTTGCACGTGACATCTTCACCGGACTTTGAAACAAATACTGAGGATATCGATGCTGATAGTGAATATGATATACTTTGACCAGTCTTCAAAACAAAGAAAAGGACAATATAAGATCCATTACATAACTTTTAATGAAATAACACAGAAAAAAATAACTGATAGATTGTTTAATACAAAGTCGATCTCAGATGCTTGACATGTTAATGTGCAAGGAAGACTTAAAATGAAAGTACAATCATATTTCCCAATAAACTCTAAATCACTTTTAGACCTGTGGTTCCTAAAAGGACGTGGAAAAAACACAAAAAGAACCTGGCCTTCTGACAAAAAAGAGGGAAAATAACCAATATTTAAAGTAGATTTAAATTTCCATGGAAAATACCAGCGGTATCAAGCAGTATGATGACTTCATCAACCTAACATCAAAAATGTCCAGCCACATATCTAACTTAGGTAAACTTCCATAATTTAACGCTGGTCTTGGGTATCTGCCTCGATTCATTGGTTATCTAAGACGATGATCTGACTTGAGCAGGAAGATAATCACTGGGTGAATCGAAACTTTTGAAATTAGCTTTACCTAAATAAACTGATATTTTAAAAAACCGTGACAAATTTAGCCCGTGGCCGTATGAAGAAAGTTTTGTGTATTGACGAGTGTCTAACAGTTATTTATAAAGATCATTGTAATTAAGTGATGCCTTTCAGTTCTGCTGATGTGGAGCATTTTTCTATGTCGGTGTTCTATACAAATACACATGTTAATGCACAGTCGAAAGAAAACCTCTGTTAAAAACAAGGTCATAATTGCAACTAATAAATTCAAAGCGGAATTCAAAGAAGCGTGATTTTTTTTGAGATATTATTCTATAAATGTACTAAGTTGCGTCCTGTTCCGATACATTTCTGGAAAGTGAACGCACCACAACTGATCTGAGTTGCTAAAGTTATCTGAGCTTCTGAACATTACAGGAATACTTGGCTCCGAATCACTAGTACCCTTATTTATCTGCAGAAAAGTATTTTGTATAGATATTCCTGCATGGGTTGAGGAGAGTCTTAGAGAGACATTAATGAATGAATGGTATTTATTTCAAAAATAAACTCCAAACAACGAGGCGTCTGTAGAGCACACAACGCGTTCGGCAGAACGATTTCACTATTGAACTGAATGGTGTGCTGAAGTCGGTGGGATTTTTCTAGGCTTGTTTCGCATCTGCTGTTTATTACTGAGCAGCTGCCCACGTTCTGCAGATCGAACAGACTCCTTCTCGGGGCTTTCCACGCAGCGGCCGCTCCATCCGCACGCATCTCGCGGCAACTCGCTCTCAGTTTCCTCGCGTGTCCCGTTCCCCACCAACCCCCCAACCCACGCTTCCCTGTCACATCGGGCTTTTTTTTTCCAAAATGTAACCGCGCACATCCCACGGAGGTGCAGGATTGTCACTAATTCCCCACAATGGGTGACAAACTCAACCTCAATCCGTAACATCGGTTCCTGGGCCATCTACTGTTGTGGGAAAATAATATGACAGTTTTAAGACAGTGGGGTTCTTCGCCTAATCAACGAATTGTTAATTTGCATTGAATTATCCCGCAACTCCAAATATATGACTTTTTAAAATAATTTAATATTACCTGGAAAAAATATAGGTTTAAAACCAAAACCTAATGCAGTAAAAATGAAGAACACGCATCATTGGTAGTTTTTAGTGAACAGATTTGGTCTAACGCTAAGATATAAAACAACGAACGCTTCGATGCATTAGTTCTGGGCAAAACATCAAATTCGCCAGAGAGCCGGCTGTTTGCGTGAATAAAGAGGTTCCCTCGAGGAAAGTTTACAAGGCAAATGCAGTGTAGGTGCCATGGAATTGAGTTATTGCAGGAAGAGGCTTCACTGACAAATCCTTGTGGCTGTTGTGTAACTTTCTTGGTTAAACGTTACGGAGATGTCGTTAAACCGCCGACAGAAAGCCTGATATTGGCATCGGTTAAAAATACATTTCTCAAACAAAACTTGAAAATTCGATTAAAATACAGATCTCAAACAAAACTTGAAAATTAAAGTAGTATTTAATAGACACACGTGGTGAGATTACAGTGAAGTAAACGCCAACTTGTTTTGCTTATCAAGCATCTTGGTATGCTCCCAACACAGTGCCCGCTCCAGAATTCTGTTCATCACTTTATTAATCAGTTCTGTGTTGGTTGTTGTCTACTTCATACCTGATGCGGCGATTACGTTGGAATTTAAAAGCACGGTAGGTGTGCACTTTAATTCCTGTGAGTCAGTGAGAGAGAGAGAGAAAAAAGGCAGGCCGCTAGAGCAACTCCGCAGGTCGGGCAGCATCTGTGGACGTTTCGGGTGACACAGGCTGATTGGATAGTCTCGACCCGACGCGTCGACCATTTCTTTGCCTCTTCGGTCAACTTTCTGCCCCTTTTCAGCATTTGCATCCTCTTGTCTCCACATCAGAACTAGTAAACGCAAACCCCTAATCTCCTGGGTGAGAGCTAACCACGTAGATTACTATCACTGGCCAACATTTAGAGCTAGCATAACTAATTACCGAACTTCAGAATAAGTCTTATCGTCAAATCTTTTATATTATATCTATTAATAAGTGAATAATTTCCTTTTAACGTGCGATTTTTAAAAACTTTCGAGTGTAGCTGAGAGCTGGTGGCAATTGTGGGAAAGAGGCGCTAATTGATGAATTTGATCCGTAAAACTCTGCAATCTGGAAATATTGATAAATTAAGAAACTATTTCTAATCTCTTAATAGCGGTAATTTGCTGGGGTTAATTCGGTACCCTTACACAGAAAATAACTTCTTCCAACTGTTCCCGTGACACTCTTGTTAGAAGACCATCAAATATCAGCGAACAAGAGAGGATTTTTCGTATTAGCAAGGACTCTGGAATTATTAGGGCATGCCATCAAGTGTTTGATCCAACGGCTGACCGATGTTAAAGATCAACTCCCATTGGTCGGAAGAACAGCTTCTCATTCCTGTAAGGATACAAACATATGCTTTATTTTGTGAATAAATACGGCATCCTATGAATGCCCCTCTGTGAGTATATGATGGAGGAGAGGGAGTGAAGGTTTGCTGGGGAAATGAACTGAAATGTAATCCGTGACCAATTGATTGGGATCTACGGCCTCCGACCCGGCATTAAATACCATCAGCGACTCATCCGAAGTCATCATTCTCGGATCTGCATGAAATTATGACCAAGTGGTCCCAGACGATACTTCTAGAACTTACTCCATTTACAAAGAAATCAAAGTAATGCGTTTTTCACGAACAAAAAGGAAATTCGAATCATTAATTTTCAATAATTTCCCTTGATCCAATCTGCGCAGTGCAGACTAAGCCATGACGAAGCCATTCTACTGAGGTAGACTATTATCGTTCGCGATGAGCAGCTAGATTTAAAGTTGGATGAAACTAATTAATAACGTTTCTTTCTTCCCCCCCTGTCAAACGGAAGAGTAAGTCCAAGTTGGAAAGTCTCAATCCAGCTTCTGATCGGTATGAACAGGAAAAACTGAGAGTAACTTTTCATTTATCAAGTCCTTTTGAGAGAGAAAACAAATATGGCTTGATATTCCCAGTGAAAGTAAAAACCGAACTGCATTCGCAATTCTTTATTGGTTTCACACTTAGGATGTGCATGGCCAGTTTATTCCACCCACTGAATGAGTAAGGTTGTAGCACTTGGGGGGGGGGGGGGGACGACGACGAAAAATGAATGTTAATTGTAACACAATACAACTTTGTTTATCCTTCTGTTTGATCAAGCTTGAGGTCTCTAATTACAAAAATACATACAGTATCAATGTATATGTATATATATTTATATAAATAATCATCCAATGATTTACCTGTCAGCTAATTCCCCCGCGTATGATTGATAGAGATGCGTATTGATGATAAGCAAAGTATCCCCAATTACTTTCGGTATACTTCATTAAGCAAATCATTTCAATCAACTAGAATATGCAAATACAGTTACATGAAATCGAATCATGCAAGCGGTTAAATGCAGTCTTGAATAACAAACTATTATCATGCTAGGCCTCAACTACTTTAGAATAACAGAAAGTAATGTATTAGCACAGACTTCAATTACTGGCACGCCATTGAGCCTTGAGCTGAACCAATCTCGTCATTTTCATACAATTGACCTAAAATTTAAACCAAATTATATACTTCACTGAAAATCACACCTGGTATTCGGGGAAAATAAGTTATCACTTTATCTTATGCATTGTGGAACTAGAAGAACCAGATCACCCTCAACCAAAGATTCTGCAAAGAGAGAATCAACACAATGGACTGCCAACATAATCTGGAAATAGAGGAAAGAATCTGCTCTCCGTGGAAGTTAATGACCCCCCCCCAACCACCACCAGATTCTATGTTGAAATAGACTGAACAGATATGCGAAATAGACATAGAACAGATGATCTGCTAAGGAAAGATGACTACGAAATACCCTTTTGTGAACAGTCACCAGGATTTGTTCAGAACACTAAATAACCACATCTATTCTGCAGAACAAAGACATGCATCCATTATAACCTTGCCTGTGGAAGGATGTGGAGTTCTTTTCCCCTTTCTGACGCTTTTCAACCACTAGCATTGGGTAGAAATAAGTTTCCTTAACCTACAGTGTATATGGCCAAAATAGTGCATAGTTTTGCCTGTAATTATGCGTGTTCAATGCTCAGGCAAATTGCAATACAATTCATCCAATCATTAAAAACAAGTCAAATTAGAGCTTCAGCTCAAGTTGCCAAACTAAGAAAATAAAATGCTTCAACTGTATTCATTTGGTCACTTATTCGTCTTCTTTTCTGGTATTCTTTACTTATTGAATACTCAGTGGCAAGTTAATCTGCCTCACCATCAGCGACGTTTGCTTTTATCTCGTAAAATTAGAACTTTGTGCAATAAAGATAAAATGCTGGAAATAATCTGCAGCTCCCCGCGGTGATATTCCAATATTTTCTGATTTTATTTTAAATTTCAGATATTTCCCACGTTTGCATTTTTTTTTGCTCAAACATCTATTTTCCCCACAAGCATGAAAAGCATCAACTGCTCCTTTAAACGTTCATTTTGAACTACTTTCATCATCCTTTCCATGCTTGAACAGCCCACAAGGAACTGAGCGATTTTGAAACCATCGGGGTTCTCGTGATATGCTGACTCCGAAGAGATAAAGCGCTCGGGGTTGCATTGCGAAAGTTGTATCTTTTACTACATGAAAGTTTTACACGCGTTAGCTATGCAGCAGCCAAGGTTGATATAGTATTGGGAGGCATTGTACATACAGATTGGAATATTCTTGTTTCAGTGTTATTTACTTAATGTTGATTTTTTTGAGTTAATGTGTCAAGGGCTTCATAGAGAGGAGTGTGGAAAAGGTTCTTATCTATCAGTTGAGAACACGATGAGGGAATTGGTCAGTCTCTTCGCACTTTCCAGCTGGTCCTTCTCTGGAAAATTATGCCTGGGTGGACCCTTCAGCGTCAACCTTTTCTCGATTCCATTACTAACCGAAGCTCAGGAAATCCAGGCATGTCCTCGAAATGTTTACCAGCCATCATGTTTCTGCGTAATATGTGCAATGTTTCTGAAACCTTATCTAGATACGCAAAGGAACGCATTGCTTCAAAGAGATTGACATGGAAAATGTTGGAGATGCTCAGCAGATCAAGTGTCGACTGTTGAGTTAATATTTGAGGTGGGTCTCGGCCCGAAACGTCGACAGTTTATTTATTTCCATGGATGCCGAGCTGCTGCGTTCCTCCAGCAATTTGAGTGTGTTGATTTGAAGTGAAGACCCTTTATCGAATGAAGAGCCACTGAGGGGCCCATGGTTCGAAGACATTGATTCTCGTCCACAGACGCTGTCTGGTCCGTACCTAAAACACTTCTTTCAGATTTCCAGCACCTATACTCCCATTCCTTCCGTCTCCCGCCATTGACCCGAGGAAGTTGCCGACAACCCTGATCTCAAACGTTGTAGGGCCATTTGAAGTCCATGCGTTCTTGAGTGCACAACAGAAATACCGCAAAACCATGCAAGTGAATTGAACACATATTACGCGAACTGAAGAAAATAACCTTAATATGCACGGTAGTGTGCAGTTTTATTAAGATGTAAGGCGAAAGAAGTTCTAGATTTGATCACAAATTTAATGACGACTTCGCAATTTCATATACAACAGCAACAGCACCGAGATATTAACTACAATGTGCAAAGGAGATCTCACTTTAACTGCCGGTGTCAACGCACTTCTCAAAAAAATATTCAGCGGGGGGACCACGAAAGTGCGGTTACAATTAACACGATTTTGTGTGTAGTTATTAGTATTGGATTTCATTGGCGACTTTGGTACATTTATGGTTAAATGACAACTTATTCTGTGCTTTGGCAATTAAATGATATGTTAATATTGATATATGTTCCAAAATCCGCAAGAGCAGAACAGATTTTTGTGCTGGCATGATAGAGAATGGTGTCGGGGCAGTTGTAAATAGTGAGTCAGATTGAATACCAGTCTAGAGTTTCCTCCCAGTAGATTCGTGTGCTTCTTAAGCTTACTTCATAATTCCTGTTTTACTTTTTTTGTGGGTTCGTAGGGTCCATGTCACTATTTTCCATTTCCCTTTACTACACTACCAATTTCTAGTGTGTTATTTTAGTCGCTCAAAAATGTAAACGTGACACGTCTTTTCCTCAGATAACAGCTGCACTAACTATATCTGCGGCGCCAGAGGCCTCTGCGGTTAAAAACGTTCCTTTTCCCTCACACATAGCGCCATCTATTACGACGTATGAAAGTTTATATGCGACAGCTACTTTTATTATTTCACTCGTCTCATACAGATTCCTCAAGTAAACCGGCACTTTATCCAAGGGCAGGCTGATACATCGAAACAATTTTACTTTCTTCAGTAAAACCGAATTCCGGAACTAAAACATCGCCCAATGTTGTGTGTGAATTGCTTCATTTCGGAGACGCAGGTCGAACCCTTTTGATAGTGCGTACTGTAAAGCGCAGTTTATATTTTAATACAGGCTCGGTTACAAATTAAATACTTAAACTAGCAGCGGCCAAAAAAACCGCAAGTAGTCGAATTCGAATAAACAAGTTGTATAGGAAATCTTATTGGATTCAAAATTATTTGCCATCTACAAATGAGTTACAAGTAATATACACAAATATTATGTTTCCTCATTAGATAACGTTGTGTTGCGATTGAACGATTGTGGTTCACATTATTTCCACGTGTAACGATGTAGACAGTATAAAGGCATGCTTCATTTTTTTTTTAAAAAAGTACCCATTCTCTCTTATACACACCTAATTTCCCTGTCTCTGTTTACTGTTAGATCTGTTAACACTGCAAATTTCCGTGGAATTAATCAGTTATACCGGGCTACGTTATCTTTGAAAGCGCTTGAACTTGACCGCACAATGAGCGGGACGATTGGTATCAAAATATAGAGAAATTTCATCGACCATTGGCTGCAAAGGATCGGTCATGTGGTGTTGTAATACGAATACTATTGGGTGCTGACACTTTCACAGTCTATTTTGACCAGTGTCTTGTGTGTGGATACGTAAATTGTGAACCCCCCCCAGCCTATGTCAGTTATATGGACTAAAGGTGGAGGATATTAATTATGAAGAACTATTGTGATTGCGTGCCTTCACTGCTGCACAAGACTGTGCTGTACAGTGGAATCAGCGTTATAGAGGAATTTGTGGTTAGGGGAAGGGTTATATTGCAATAACGTTATGATAGTTACATGGATGTTTTAATGGTGTCGAATGTCATGAAAATGGACCAAGGGTTGAACGATAACGTCAGTGGGAGGTACAGCTAAGGAACGTTGCACTACATTTGCATTTGCCAAACTGCAGAGTTCAATGGCAGCGACAAAATGGATACTGATGGCCAGTCACCTCGCAGCGTCACTTCCTAGCCACAGTCCCCGCCCCCTTGGAGCCCGGCACCGTCAGGCTCCGCCAATCAGCTGCCCCCGCGGCGGGCGAAACGTCAGCCACCTGTCACGGATGCCCCACCCCTCTCCTCCCGGCAACTGGCCGGTTGCTAGGAGAAGGGGAGGGTTGCTAGGAAGTAGTGGGGGGAAAATGGTCACGACGTCAGCGGGAGGGAGTATTATGGGCTGGCGGTGAGGCACCAGCTGAAGGGAGGTTGAAGCGTTCGCTTTTTTTTCACTGTTGCGCCCGAGAGTCGGCGAGCGGATATTATGGAGCTGTCTGCTGTGGGGGAGAGGGTTTTCGCTGCCGAATCCCTCCTCAAGCGTCGCATCAGGAAAGTACGTGAGTCTGAGTTTGGCAGGCGGCCTCTCTGCTCGCTGCCATTTCCAAGCCCCAGCGGCTTTTAAACGGTATTTCACAGGTTTGTGTTTCCTTTCCCTCGGCAGGGTCGAGTCGAGTACCTGGTGAAATGGAAGGGCTGGTCTCCCAAGTAAGTATCAGCATTGCAGTGAATGCAGCTCGCCGAAACCGCGCATTGCAATGAGATGCACCGTCATTTATTTTCTAAAATCGCCTTTTAAGGTACAGTACGTGGGAGCCAGAAGAAAATATCCTGGACGCCCGTCTGATATCAGCCTTTGACGAGAGGTGAAGGCCTTTGAGTGACATTAAATATAAAGCTCTCTGTAATTAACTCTGCAATCATTTTAATAGATTCGAAAGCAAATGAAAGCATAAACAGTCAAGTTTTCCTGTTACCTTACAGGGAACGAGAAAGGGAAATGTATGGGCCAAAAAAGCGTGGACCCAAACCTAAAACGTTCCTGCTAAAGGTGAATAGGCTGCTCCTTTAATGCTTTAAAATGTGATGGTTTCATTTTTGAGCTGAATTACTTTTTGCTTTAATCAAATGATTTTGTTTTCTGCAGGCGAAAGCGAAGACGTACGCCTTCCGCAGTGATGTGGCGAGGAGTCTGAGGATGACCTACCCAGGCAGATCGGGTCAAGAATCCGGCTTTTCCTCCACCAGATCCAGAGAAGGTCTCCGGAGAGATCCCGCCGCGACTTTGCAGCATAGCACGCTGCCCAGGGGCGAGACGTCTAAAGACCGGAACACCAGGGTCGAGGAGATTTCCAGAACTCACCAGAAAACGGAGTCTCACAAACACAGAGGAGAGAGTGGTGCAAGGAAGAAGCCAGCGAGGCACACCAAAGTGGACTACAAAAACAACCGGACCTTGCGCGCTTGCTCCCCCAAAATGAGTGCACCGAGTGAACTTGAAGGAGGGATGCCGACATATCCTCACTTTAAACGGAGAAAATCTGAGGATCTTGATTCCGGGAGCGACGAGCTGGAAGAGAAAGTGGAAAGCGGACTACTGCACTTCAGTGGTAGACAGGAAGCAAAGCTGGGCGGTGCGGCCAGAACACACCTAAATCGCGCTTCGCTGGGCTACAGCGACAACAAATACGGTGCAGACTCTCACACTCTTCGGACTAAACAGGCCATGGAAAGTACAATCTCTAAGAGTGAGCCGGGGGTGGATGCCTCTGCACTTAAAAGCAAGCACTTAGCCGAGGACACGGTGTCGAGGAATAGTGTGTGTGTGTCCCGATTTCTGTCAGAACCGGAGGAGTCCTGGAGCCCCTCACTGAACAATTTGGAGAAAGTGGTGGTCACGGATGTCACGTCAAACTTTCTGACCGTTACCATCAAAGAAAGCAGCACGGATGAAGGGTTCTTCAAAGAAAAAGTTTAAAAACTTATCGACTGTTTTTTTTTCAGTCAGTGTCACTGAATTGTTGGGAAAATGACATTGTTCTTTTTGGAATGGGTTGTATATAGTTTCCATTTAGCGGATAAAGCAAATTTTGGATGTTTAAAAACGAAGTGCCGTTTTCTTAGGCCTGTGTTGTAGGCTGTATTTCGGTTGCAGTAATTTAAAAAAAAACACTTTTATTAAACGCTTAAAGAGGCTAAAGTCAAACAGTCAACGTTTGACGCTTGATTTTTGCCCGAAGTGGGGTGACATTTGGGGTGGGCGGGGATAATGTTGCGATTTGATGGGTGAGGACCAATCGCTCACCTGAACAAACTGCCAATCAACATACTCTACCAATCAACACACTCCACCAACACAGATGGAGTATTTGTCTTAATTTGGGCCATTTCATTTGTGGATCGCATCCTATTTGGAGGAAGCCTTGGACCCCACATGAACTATTTTCTGGCTAAAGTTGTAAGATAGCAGCAAGTGATTTCAGAATTGACTGCAGTGAATGAGTTGACTTGTTTTGGATTCTGGGGACACCTTTTTATTACTAGGTTCAAAATACCAAGAGATGTTCTTAATCTAAATGCAGTTTTTATATATAATGCTGCTGATTGCACTTTTCATTTCTTTAAACTGTAATTAAATGTTACTGAGCGGGGTACTGTGTGTTCAGTAGAGCAGAGGGCAGTACTGTATTCCAACTTTTGACTGAAAACATTTGAGCATGATAATATTCCCTAGTGCACACAGGAATTCTTGTGATACAGTACTGTCACGCGTGTCTGGAAAGTTAATGTTTTCCAATCTCTTTGAAGTGACAAAGTTTTAACTTCTGGAGGGAATTGCTTTCACTTTCTTTTGCCCTCGGGTGCCAGTCTCTTTGGGTGGACCACGACTCAAGCATGGGTGGAGCACACGTGGTATACGCTCAGTGCCAACTTCATTATGTGCACCTACTTGTTAATGCAGAGTTCTAATCAGCCAATCATGCAGCAGCATCTCAATGCATGAAAGCACGCAGACATGGCCAAGAGGTTCGGTTGTTCAGACTGAACGTCAGAATGGGGATGAACTGTGGCTAAGTAGCTTTGACTGCGGAACGATCATTGGTGCCGTATGGGGTGGTTTGAGTATCTCTGAAGCTGATAACCTCCTGGGGTTTTTCATGCACAACAGTATCTATAGTTGAGAGTGAATGATGCAAAAGAAAATCTAGTGAGTGGCAGTTCTGTGGTCCAAATGCCTTGTTAATTAATGAGAGAGGTCAGAGGAGAAGGTTTGAACAGGAAGGTGTCACAAGCTACAATGGTGGTGTGCAGGAGAAGGTGTCTGAATGCACAACATATGGAAAGTTGAAGTGGACGGGTCGCAGCAGCCGGAGTCCCCATTGATTGGCGAGGACCAGTCACTCACCCGAGCAATAAAGTGACCACTGAGTGTATATTCAACTTTAGGCACTATACAGAGCAAATGCTTTGTATTATTGTTCTTATCATTGACACCTTGTCAGGGGGAGATGTGGGTGTCTTTTAATGAGTAATCAGAGAAACTCCTATAATTGTCATTGGGCATCCCCACCAATAAACCAGTCAGTAACCATCTCATTAGATTAATGCTCTTTGGGAGACTATTGCAGTAGATTTAACTTTACAATCAAAAGCTGGTATGGGCAAATCGACACTAGCATATATTTATTGTGTTCCATTTGGTTTATTTTACGAAAGGAAATCAGAATAAAGTCAAATTAATTCTTTAGGGGTGATATGTTTGTCATCGTTCCATAGTACTAGCATCCACAACTGATGGTTTATAGGGATTAAGCCATAGTAACAGTAGCTTGTAACATTTTTAAAAAAGAAAATCATAATATTTCCAACAATGCAAAGAAAGTGAACTTTTCTCCTCTTCTTAGAGATTTTGTACTACAGCTGTGGCTGGAGCCATTCAGTTTAGAATTCAATTCTTCTAAGTGGTCTCCTTGTAAAGGTGTGTGTACACACACTGCAATGATAGCAGTATTGTGCTCATTTGAAATTTGATTGCAACAAGCCAATCCAAATCTGCCACTGGTTCCCACTGCAACAATAATCTTATGCGTTGGACCAGAAGTGCTGTGTGTGTGTGTGTGGTGTGTGTGTGTGTGTGTGTGTGTGTGTGTGTGTGTGTGTGTGTGTGTGTGTGTTGTCTTTGGAAAATGTGACTGAACTCTTCAGAAATGGAGGGGCTTTGCCTGTCAGGATTTCAGTCAACATTTGAAAAATCTAGTCCTTTGTCAAAGTACATCTTGCTTTAAACTCCTGATGTTCACTTTTCGTTTGCACCATGTATGATATTTTTGCCAACTAGTTTTGTGTAATAATTTCTTTAAAGCTAACTTTGTCACTTTGAAGTGGGAAGGAAAAAAATGGATGAAATGACACCAGTGTTTGATCACTTTAATCACACAACTGTGGCCAATCCTTAAGTATGGCATCAATATTTAGATGATGGAAACCATTGTGAGTTCATTCGTTGGGTCAGTCTTCACAAGATTTAGGAATTTATATAAAGAATATTAACTCATGTTGAACCCATTAACTTTACTCTACATGTCCATGCCTTCAGAATACTGAGGGCCTGGTGTAGCCAATAAAGATTTATACTTCCTAAAATATAAACACTTGCCAAAATTTACCAAAGGAAAAGACCTAATTAAAGGAACGGAGTTAGACTTACAAAATCGGGCGGATGGTAATGGAAATAAATATTTACTAGTTGTACAGCTTAGGTGAATTATCAATGGACACTGCTGGATGCGTTCGAAAGTGCGGCTACCTAAAATTCCAGTGTGCGCCTGCATATGTCACGACGATACAGGATGTTTTGTATTTGACATTAGCTTAATGTGTTCTCAATTGGACATTGAATGTCTTGGACTATTAAAACTTGAAGACGCAGAGCCTGTTGCTGAATGTAATGTAAATTAGCTTGTGCAGGCTGTCCTAATGGGCTCTCGGTGTTGTCAGAACATGTGGAAATTGTATAATATCCAGAAAGACTTTTCCCCTAAATGAAACTAGCCATTAAGGTCTTGGTGAAACATTGTAGATTTGCCCTACAAAAGGGAGAAGAACATTAACGTATCGGCAGTGGCTTCAAAATTCTTTGAACCATTTGGCGTTTCTAAACGTAATCATGACTAAATTTCAACCTCGTGTAATTTTCTGTAAATATTATTCAGATGTCAAACATTTTGTTTAGAATACAAAAAAAGAATGTATGCTATTATAATTAAATATTTTATGTATTCCGTATAATGGACAGCGTTTAATACTGTACATTGCACTTAAAACTATTGTTTCGATATTTGACTATAAATGTTCTTTGCGAAAGATTAAAGTAACCGTTTTAAAGGCGTTTAGAACGTTTGCACTCCGTCTCCACATGTCACGACAGTATGTTCGTGACGATCTACACGAGGCAAACAATGAATGATCCTTCAGTATGTACGGTATTGTCATAATGTAAAGTCCTGCCGATTAACATAATATTGTCGGTTCTCCACTGAAATAGCATTTCGTCTGGCAACTACTTTTAGAGGAAGTATGCACTGTCTTCTAGCGAAGTCCGGAGCTTCGGAGCAGTGATTTGGGTCGCTCCGTTCATCCGGGCCGACCCTGCCTGTGTTCTGACAGTCTATATGATAAGCAAAGCAGGGTAGTATGATATGGAAAGCAAGCTGTTACCCATGCAGCAGTTCTCGTCTCCCCCCTCCCACCCTCCGCGTAGCTGATGAACCCAAAGGAACGGCAGACACATACAGTTTGGAATTGCCAGTCAGCGCAATATAGGACTCCAGCTCCGGAGTTTTCCTCGAGGTTTTTTACTCCCGAAGCCTTCCACGTGAGTGGGAAGAGCCGCGAGGCAGCGGAGTTTTGATATGATAGCTTTCCTTCTCCTAGCTGAGCTGCCACCCGCGGCCGTCGAGCCCCGTCTGCCCGAGGCGACTGCTCTCACGGCGCCAGTAACTCGTCTTTGCCCCTTCCCCTGTCAGTAGAAGCGGTTGGGCCGGGTTTAGTGGCTAAACCACGCGTGAAGACTGGGAGCGGGACTTGGTTGTCAAAGGCTATTTGAGACGCACACACTTAAGAGCATTTAATGTTTAGTGGGAGTTTATCCCCACTATCACTCCCTGGCTATGATACCTTAAGGAGCAGTAGTTTGTTAACAAAGAAAATTAGCTTGTGGATTATAATAGCGTCGTCTAGTTTTAACACTTTACAAAAGCTTGACGTTCACATGAAATCCCCGAATATGAGCAGTGACTTAAAATGAGTACATAGTTATGTTTTAACTGTGCTTAAAAAGGTTAATGGCACATTGGCACTGAATGCTTATCTGCAGCATTGCATCATGTCTTTGCCCCGAGGCCAGTAGCGAACTGTAAGCGACGCTGACTCCAGTGGTGATGATGGCTCGGAGTGTTGGCTCCGTATCCCATCGCTACAACTCGTCTGTACTTGAAGGCACACTTGAGATTGAGTTAGCTAGCGCCCTAACTCAATCTCAAAATAGTTTTGGAACATGCTGTTGGAATGGCTTGACAAGATTAGAAATAACAGTAATGTTGGCTTCCAAAAAAAAACTCAGAATTTCTGATCGCAGAGGAAATTTCTGGTTGAAGAAAAACAAGGTCATGGATCCGATCCTCATTACTTGGAGCTCCTGTTTAATAGCCTGTGCCCACCGTTTCCATTCTCCTGAGCTTCTCCGGGCTTGTAGTGGCCACACGCCGCTATCAGAGTTTCTTTATCTGTAACATCTTTCCATATTTTATGGTTGAGTTGTATGGTAGCATCAAAGATGGGAGGGAGACGATCCAAAAATAATCTACGCAATACAATCTCGGCGACATTATGGTTTAGGAAGATGGGGCTGTGACGGAGGTAAAAGTGACCACAACAAATAGTAAAATAGAAATCTGTTAGTTTTATTTACATTCGACTGTTGTGATGAACAATTTCAACCGATTATACTATGTAGATGATGTGGATTCCAAGCATCCCATCTCTTTAGCAATGGCATGTAACTGCGGAGACTTTTTAATTATATCATTAGCTTCGGCTGTTTTCTGATAAAGATGGCGTTTTCTCGAATGCTGCCCCCAAAAAAGCCGCAATGTGGAATATAAAAGCCGATTTACTGACATGTTTTCCCACTGTGGAACAAAACGTGACGAATAACGTAAACCATGGTAAAACGTGTGATTGCTTCCATTAATCCATTTTCCTTCACGGAGTAAATATTTCTTGTTGCTCGTAGACCCCGCCAGCTTTTGTCTTTCTCCCGCCAATCTGTCCCGGCCACCAGAATGGTTTTAGGAGCCCGCCAACTCCGACTAATACCACGAAAGCTGATCGGCTAGGATCAGGTCCTTGCTTGTTAGATTCCATGATTCATGTATATCCAGTTGTTGAGATTAAGTCATTCATTCCATGGAAGAGACATATGTGCGAAAGTAAACAGAGTGAATTCGAGCGGGAACGTCCACCTGGATCAGATTCCAGATCAGATCTTCGAAGTGTGTGTGTGTGTGTGTGTGTGTGTGTGTGTGTGTGTGTGTTGGGGGGGGGGAAATCAACGGTTACATAGTCAAATCTTAAGTCCTCCCCTAGTCGAGCAGCCCTTTTTTCCGAGGGGGCCAATAGGATACCATTGGACCCTACCACACGGGGACATACTTGATCGTAAACTATATAAATTAAGAATTGCTGCGTTCCTTCTTGCTGGGCTTCTGTGTGATAAAGGGCAATGGACGCATGGATATGTCATCCTGAAAGTTCCTTCTTCATTTTGAGAGATTGTGAGTCGGGATTCCTACCAGTCACCCGGGGGGTTACCCTTAATCAAGGAGGCCTTGCGAATATCTTTAAAGATCTGCTCAGTCCAGTTGGTAATCTCTCCCTACAAGGAGCTTGGAATGGAGTGTCTGTTTGGGGAGTCTGATATTCTTCAAGTTTCAATTATAGCTATGAAATCAGTATAGTCAAGGGAGTAACGCAAAGGGAGAGCTCCCAATTCATCAACTTAAATCCAGGTAAAGAGATACTGCAAAATTAAGTTTTGAGATCAACGGTCAGCAGTGTCATCCAGAATGGAATCCAGAAAGGCCCTCTGCCCCCTTAGCCTCATCAGAATACTCCATTAGTTTGTGTGTAAATCATTCAAAATCCTTTGACTCCAGTTCATGTCTGCTGAAAAGAAACATCAAGAGTAAAGACAGTGAGGACTTAATCAATCAAAAGTAGGGGATGGCGTCCAAAATGCATGATACACTAATGAAGATTTCAGCAGTGGTATTTCATCCTGACGAAGGGTCTCGGCCTGAAACGTCGACTGTACCTCTTCCAAGAGATGCTGCCTGGGCAACTTTGATGTGTGTTGCTTTCATCCTAATAGCTAGTTTGATTTTTTTTTCTAATGAAGATAAATATGTTCAATTAGTTCACAATAGACCACTTTTTAAAATGTTCTAGCCCTCTTTGGGTCTTTCCAGGGTTGTACATATGAATCTAAGTTTGCCAGCTTTTGGGTAAGCACATCACATTTGTTGGCCACCAAACTGCATTTAATTGCAGAATATACGCAACATTGGTCTCTTCAACAAATAACTAAAAATCCTCACAAACTTTACACATTTTGCTATAAAACATGGTTATATTTCCGCTCCCTAGTCACCTTTCTTGTTTTGGCCTCATTACATAGGCTGGATTTGGCTTTGAAGGATCGTAAGGCAAATAAAACTTATCACCTTACATGTAGGAGCAGGTCGATTAAACAAAGAAATCTGGATGCTTCTGTTAGAAGTGCATACTCTTCCAAGGATAAATAATCTTGTCAATGGCCTTCCATTCAAATAAAAGGAATGGCATGAGATTACTTTATATATGGATAAAATAATTCTAAAATATTGTTTCTACTCAATGGATATTAATCAGCTCGGTAGCAGTGAAAGCGAAGAAACTGGCGGCATTATTTTAAGGAGGAGTTTTGCCTGACGTGCCGGGTAGCTGAACAAAGTATTACATTGCTATTTGTGGGAGCGCAGGAAATGCAGATTGGACGGCGGCGTTTCCTGCATTAGAACTGCATTTTAAAAGATACTTAGAGCCATCTTAAGGTCGCAAAGGCGACATACATATATGTCAGTGTTTTTCGAACGAACCTGTATGCATCTAGAAATGCTTGCGTTCTTTGAAGTACAACTCCAATCCGCACAGCAAAGGTTCCTGAAAACTTGCTGCATGGTCAAAATATATGAAGTGGGGACTTTATGCAGCCTTTTAAATGACACCTTTGCTTCAGACAATAACAAGCAAAAAAAACTTTCGATCTTTGTATAAGTGAAACCAAAGTTTCCGACTCTGGTCGGAAGATAAATTAAAAAAACAATTGCATTCCGATGTTACAAAAATATTCAAATGATTACCGAAGCAAGTATTTTAAAACAATTATAGGGAATATCTGAAAATTCTGTCAGCGTGGGCGTTCATTGAGTGTTGTTATCTTTAACGTGTCAATGTTCTAGCTATGAATAACCCCAAGCGATTTAAAATGGAACAAAATAAACGACCTTTACTTTGAAGTGATCATCATGTTACAAAGTCCAGTCATGCTAGAAGATTCAGTACAACAGTGAGTGGAAAGTACAGAAGGAAAATGTGTCTAGAAATTCCCCACGAATGGTCTTTGGACTTGTGGCGGCTCCTTTCGCGCCTCTTCAAAAGGAAATCCCGAGAAACAATACACACAGAGCTTTCGCTCAGGCAATTTGTTCCACCCTGAACTGAGTTTGTTTAACAGTGTTTTATCTCATGGTTGAAAATTCAATTTTAAGTTTCAAAGAGAGAAGCCTGGGGCCTAAGTGTCCGATAAAGATACTGATAATTAATACAGATCGGCAAATCACTTGGCTGCCCTGCATACCAGTTTGGCAGTCTGATTTAATAATTTATCTTCGCTTCCTGATAACAAGGCATTTTATCTATGTGCATAAGCATTTTTCAAGTCGACAAATGTAAACTTGGACCCAAAGCTGCAGGTTTTCAAACGCAAAAATACAGTCTGTTTCTGTCGTCCTGAGTATGGATATTTTTCTCTCCTACCATTTAAATTCTACCACACTGAATCAAGACACGAAGGTGAGGAAAGTCCTGTAGTAAATATTGGGGTTGGCGGGAGGCTGTAGGATAGAAAGTGGTGTTTGAGAATTGGAGACTTTGAGCGATATACCCTTTTGCGAATCTAAGTTTTCCTGAGATTCCTGCGATTGTTCATTTCCAACACAGATACATTCCTCGACGTAATTATCCTGCATTCCGTTATGCATGTATGCATATCACTGGAAAAACATTCCGCTCAATATAATACTCAATTGTAAAGGTCAGGACATTCCTTGCATTACAATGAAATGCTTTCCAGTTCTCAGTTTCTGAACAATTTATTGTCAGTGATGGATTAATCAATTGTCAGGTATTTAACAAATGGGCGAAGGAATTAATTAGAAACACTCTTATATATAGTTTGTCCAGGCCACTCTTTCGCTTTCAATTTGCGTCATGCATCGTGGTGTTTAGAGATGCAAGGTTCTGCAGATGCTGGAAATCCAGAGAAACACACACAAAATGCTGGAGGAGCTCAGCAGGTCAGTTTGTTATTTTGCTTGCATCCATGGAGAGGAGCGGAGTCGACGTTTGTGGCCGAGACCCTTCATCGAAACTCACTTTGTATGGTGTTTCAGAGAGCAGATTGTACAGAATCCAGGAATACAAGAGTTTGTTTATATCAACATTCACTTCAACGGGCACTTCAACGCAATTCTCGCCTCGCTGTTATCTCGTCAGCATCATTTCCCGTAGAACTTTCATTTAAGGATAAAAGATTGATTGATATCCCTAAATAGATAGAGTACGTCGATGTCTGGCGACTGGAGTTCAGAGAAGCAAATAAAATCCTTGGGCGCAATTCGGTTCGAATTATAATCCTTAATGCATTCCTGCGGTACAAATTCTGCTTGAATGGACTTCCACAGGAAACAGATTATTGGGCGATTCTTGGCAGTGGTGACTGAAGCGAAGTCTGGACCAACTTTTTCAAGAAAAAGTAGGAAATAAATGAATTAAAACGCAATTAGAAGGATTTTTACCCAGATTAATAGAAGCATAAATGCTATTCAGGAGGTATTGGTGCATTTACCCAAATTTCATCGTACAAGGATATCTTTTAAAAAAAACATATTATGGGTTTGGGCTCTGCTTTTATTATCCGGCCTCACTTGGCCTGAGAAGGTAGTGATGGGGTTCCTTCATAAACAAGTGATAAATGTGGTCTTCTAATAGTTCTTGTTAATTAGAATAACATGACATACCTGAAGTGATAGAGGACTCAACACCATTACCAGGGACATTCACAAGAAGCTTTTTAGAGACGTGCTATAGAGATGAGTATACAGCATGCTACCTGATGGATGAAGTACACATTTAACCAAACATTACTACTAGGGAGGCAAATTGCTATACTCCTGTTTGCCCACCTGCCCCTTTGTGGAACTCCTACAAATAGGGGTGGGGTGAAAAACAAATGAACAGATGTTTATTTTTAATTTTTACTGGCTTTTTATGACCAGATTTTTAAAAATACTGCAATACTCGCAAATTGCACCATAAGGAAGCCTTATGGATACTAGTTGGCCCATTATATATCAAAGATATCATTGAAAGAACATGTAACTTGTAAAGAACATGTAAAGAACGACTAATCAACAACTTTCCATCTAAAAGACTTTAAATTCAGTGGAGCATTGGCGTTCAACTTTTTTTTATTGTTTTCATCTCCTAAGGCCTCCACTTTAGATTGGTTGTTGTCTTTCTGATTTTGGTCTCATATTTATATGTACAGGGTAATTTCAAGAATGTTCATATGCAGATGTTTATAGTTGGAAGGCAGTGTGGTGCAGTGGGGACAGGGTAGTGGAGATCTTCTGCATAAGGTCCATGCTCTCATATGCTTCAGTAAATGTGTTGACAATGGCTTGGACCTCAGCCGCTGAAAATGTGCAAAATGCAAGTACATTTGCATGCCTCACCTGCTGAGTTCCTCCAGCATTTTGTGGTGTTGCTCAACATTTTGAGCATCTGCAACATCTCTCATATCTCTGCAAAAGTAAGTATTTCCTGCAATCTGCAGCAAGACTACTGATGTTGGTTCTGGAGCATAGTTGTATTGAGCTATCATCCTGAGACATTAGGCATTCATTGCACCAGACTCACAAAATAGACGTTCTATTCCGTCATGGGAGGACATCACAATGTCAACAGAAGAATTAATTCAATGGTGTACCCAAAAACCCTCTTGAAACATTGCAACATCCCATTGAATTCTGGGAACCTCTGATCCATGTCAAGTCAAGTTGGTTATAGTGCACTTGAAATGTTATTGAGGAACTCAAGGCCAGAAACAGGAGGACACAAAATCACCCGCAAGTGTTGGGAGAGCACAAACAACACAAATAGTCCACTCACTCAACATGGCAGAAACCACCTTAATGCCATCCAGGGTGAATCCATCATTCCCACATTGGCCTCTTTAGTCACCTCAGAACCCAAAGAAATTGGGAAGTAAGTTATCATTGTTCTCGATGGACTGCCGAAGGCAAACATATCCAAGCCATTTTTGAATCTTTGCTACGTTCCTAAAACTTTTCTCTTGCTATTCCTGACACTTCCACATGTTATAAAAGTGGCAAAACACTACTAAGTAAATATTGTTCAAATAATTAGCATTGGGCTGATGGGTTGGTTGCTTCTAATCCTGTTATGGATTTCACAACTTAAGTTGTAACAGGTGCATGTTTAAGAACTATACCTGCACAGATTGATGGAGATACATTGGAATTTCAAGATACATCAATGAGTTTATTTCATAACCTTCACACAAGCCTAATTATTGGTATTTAAAGTGGCATAAGAATATCATTTGTAATTCCATGATGGGTTCAACAAGTTATGATTTGTATGAAAATGTAGGTGTACTGATTAGTAAGTTATCATAAAAACACAAAAATTGGCAGAGTTATGGGTAGTGAGGAAGGTTGTTGAAGGATTCAACAGTGTATAAACTAGTTAGAAATGTGGGCAGAGAAATCGCAGATAAAGTTATTCTGGACAAGTGTGAGGTGGTACACTTTGGGAGATCAAATGAAAGATTAAAGTATACAGAACCCCCTGCCACTGCCTAACTGGAGCAGTCATAAAAAGTACTTTGCAGAAGGTCAACTCATGCGAGGCTGCCAGGCCAGAAAACATCGCAGGCTGAGTACTCAAGGAATGTGCACACCAGCTCACGTGGCATCTTCAACACTTCACCCAACCATGCAGCTGTCGCGACCTGCTTCAATCCAGTTACCAAAGATCTCTACACCTTCAGAAATAAATGATTACTTCCCGGTGGATCTGACAGCAATCATCCTGAAGTGCTTTGAACGGCTGGAAATGGCATATATCAAACACTTCATTGCTGTCTCACTGGACACTCACCAATATGCTTACAAACAGAAACACCCTATGAAAGGTGCCATAGCACCTGTCATGCTTTTGGCCGTGACACACTTCGAAAACAAGGAGACTTATATCAGAATGCTACTTTTGGATTTCAGTTCGGCATTCAACACTATTGTCCCACAGGCCTTGGTGAACAAACTCCTACTTCTCAGTCTAAATACACCACTGTTCAACGGGGTGTTGTACTTCCTAACCAACAGACCTCAGGTAGTCAGGCTGCACAATCACTCCTCTATCCCCGTCATCTTCAATACGGTGACTGCCAGGGCTGAGTGTTGAGCCCAATGATGTACATTCTGCTCTCAGATGACTACTCAGCCAAGCACCTGAATAATCATATTGCCAAGATCGCTGAACCAACAACAGTGGTGGGTCTCATCGCCAACAACGATGAGACAGCCTACAGAGAGGGGGTGGAAGAGCTCAAGGCCTTGTGCCAGGCAACTATCATCTTCTTCCATGTCAACAATCAAATGAGATGGTTGTTGACTTCAGCAGAACTTGTACCACTCACTTCCCTCTTTTTGTCAGCAGCACAGCAGTGGAAACTGTGAGCAGTTTCAAACTCCTAGGAGTGCACATCCCACACAACCTCTCATGGTCCTAGAACACATCCTACACAGTCAGGAAAGCTCACTAAAGTCTCTGCTTTCTGAGGAGGCTGGAGAAAGCTGGACTGTGAACATCAACACTCACATCATTCTACAGATACACAGTAGAGCATCCTAACAAGCTGCGTTGCTGCATGGTATGGAAAATGCACTGTGGCAGACAGGAAGGCTCGACAACAGGGAGCCAAAACGCATCACTGACGCCAGCTTACCTGCCATCAAGGACAATATACAGAAAGGGGCCAGAAAAAGGCAAGTAACACCATGAAGGACCCCACCCACACTGGTCGCGGACTGCTTGTCCCACACCCATCAGGGAGGAGGCTCGCAGCGTCTGTGCCAGAATCACCAGACTCAAAATCAGTTACTTTCCCAAAGCAGTAAGACTGATCAACACCTGCAACCACTAACCCACCTCCACACCCAAAACCACCACTACTTTATCATTTCCCATCAGTCACCTTATGTGCAGACACTCCTGTGTCTAGTGTCACTCTATATAAATATTGAATTTGAATTGAATTGACTTCATTACTTACATCCTTCGCGTACATGAGGAGTAAAGATCTTTACATTACGTCTCTGTCTAAATGTGCAATTTATAGTAACTTTAATCTTTACATTACGTCTCTGTCTAAATGTGCAATTTATAGTAACTTATACTGAATATTATGTACAACAGGATAGTCAATATAACAGAAAAATACAGTTGTGTCAGCATGAATTAAGCAGTCTGGTGATCTGGTGGAAGAAGCTGTCCCGGAGCCTGTTGGTCCTGGCTTTTATGTTTCCCAGATGGTAGCAGCTGGAACAGTTTGTGGTTGGGGAGATTCAGGTCCCCAATGATCCTTCGGGCCCTTTTTACACACCTTTCTTTGTAAATGTCCTGAATAGTGGGAAGTTCACATCTACAGATGCGTTAGGCTGTCTGCATCACTCTCTGCAGAGTCCTGTGATAGAGGGAAGTACAGTTCCCATACCAGGCAGTGATGCAGCCAGTCAGGATGCTCTCAATTATGCCCCTATAGAAAGTTCTTAGGATCTGGGGGCCCACACCAAACTTCTTCAAGCGTCTGAGGTGAAGGAGGCACTGTTGTGCCCTTTTCACCACACAGCCGGTATGTACAGATCACGTGACGTCCTCGGTGATGCATATGCTGAGGAACTTAAAGCTGTTCACCCTCTCAACCCAGATCCATTGCTGTCAATAGGGGTTAGCCTGTCTCCATTACTCCTGTAGTCCACAGCCAATCCCTTTGTTTTTGCGACATTGAGGGAGAGGTTGTTTTCTTGACACCACTGTGTCAGGGTGATGACTTCTCTGTAGGCTGCCTCATTATTATTTGAGATTAGGCCAATCAGTGTAGTGTCGTCAGCAAGTTTAATTAGCAGATTAGAGCTGTGGGTGGTGACACAGTCATGGGTATCCAGAGAGTAAAAGCGGGGGCTTAGGACACAGCGCTGAGGGGCATCTGTGTTGAGGGTCAGAGGGGCAGAGGTGAGAGAGACCACTCTTACCACCTGCCGGCAATCTGACAGGGAGTCCAGGATCCGGCTACACGAGGCAGGATGAAGGCCGAGATCTCTGAGCTTCTTGTTGAGCCCGGAGGGAATTATGGTGTTGAATGCTGAACTGTAGTCCAAGAACAGCATTCTTACATAAGCATCCTTCTTCTCCAGGTGTGTAAGGACGATGTGTAGAGCAGTGGCTATTGCGTCATCTGTTGATCAGTTGTATTGCTAGGCGAATTATAGGGGGTCCTGTGTGGGTGGTAGCATGCTGCAGATGTAGCCTTTGACCAGCCTCTCAAAGCTTATTATTATTGGGGTTTTTAATTATTATGTCCTTCCTTTTACAGTATTATGATATATTTGTGCTTCATTGGATCCAGAGTAACAATTATTTTGTTCTCCTTTACACTGAACAATCTTGAATCTTGAATGTTGAACCTTAAGAGCATTGATGTTGTTTGGAGTTCAAGACTATACTTCCCTGAGCGCAGTAAGACAGGTCGGTGGTGTCCTCAAGTTAAGGTCTTAAATTGGAAGAAGGCTAATTTAACAGTACAAGAGAAGATCTGGTGAAAGTAGAATGGGAACAGACGTTTGCAGGTGAAACAACATCTGACAAGTGGGAGCCTAAAAAGAGTATTAGCAAGAGCCCGTAGCGAGCATTGTCTAATAAGGCCAGTAATTAGTGAATCTTGGATGAAAAAGGTTATTGAAGGTTTGGTCATGAGAAAGGAAGCATATGATAGGTATGGTGAAGTGAGAGCCTCTGTTGGTCAGAGTTGACTGTGGATGATGCGTCCTAGCTGTCTAGATATGCAAGCCTGGCCAGTACGATATGGAGAGCAAGCTGTTGGCCATGTATCAAGCTCCCCCTCTCCATGCATCTGATGGACCCAAAGGAACGGCAGAGACCGATACAGTTTGGTACAAACAGTGTCGCAGGAGTTGCCAGTCAGCGTTGAACTCAATGTAAGACTGCCTGAGGGACTTCAGCTCCAAATGTTTCCCTTGGGGTTTACTCCCAAAGCCTTCCCCATGAAGGCTTGTGTTTCGTTGCAAGGCAGCGGAGTTTTGAGATCAGAGTTTTCCTTCTAGAGAAGCTGCCAACCGTGGCTGATGAGCCCCATCTGCCCAAAACAACTGGTTTTAAGACACCAGTTATCCACCTTCGCCCCTTCTCCTGTCAGTAGAAATGGTTCAGCCGGGCTTAGTGCTAAGCCACACGTGAAAGCCGGGAGCTGGACTTGATTGTCAGAGGCTATTTGAGGTGCACGCCAGTGGGAGCATTTAGTAGGTAGTGGGAGCTTGTCCCCACTATCAACCCCGGCTCTAACTGCATCAAGGAACCATGATAGGTATAGGCAACTACATTTATGCACATCCACAGAGGAATATAGAGGGTGCATGAGGGTAAAGGAGGAAATTAGGAGGCTTATAAGAGGTGTGGCAGGTAAGATTAAGGAGTATCGTTAGTCATTCTACCAAGAGCAAGAGGGTAGCAAGGGAAAGAGTGCCCCCCCCCAGGAATCAAACAGGAAATTAATCTATGTGTAGAGCCAGGAGATGTACATGAGGTCCCTGTGAACACTTCTCATCTGCATTCACCAAGGAGAGGGATGTGGAAGATAGTGAGTTCAGAGAAGGGTACACTGATAGTTTGGAGCATGCCAGCAGTATGAAGGTGGCGCTGTCAAATGTCTTGCAATACACAACGGTGGATAAATGCCCATGGTAATGTGAGTTCTATCCAAGAATGCAATGGAAAACAGGGAAGTAGATTTTTGGGTCTCTGGCATCTTCATCGGCTAGAGGAAAGGTACCAGCAGACTGAAGGTTGTTCATTTACTTTATTTAAGAAGGGCAGCAGAGGTTTGCCAGGTAACTACAGGGTGGTGAGACTCATGTCAGTGGTAGAAAATAACTGGAGAAAATTCTGAGGGAAACAATTTATGTACATTTTTAAAGACAGGGACTAAGTAGGGATAGTTGGCATGGTTTTGTGCTGGGAGATATCCATTCTCATTAATTTGATTGAATTTTTGAGGAATTAAAGAAGATTAACGAAGGAAGCAGATGCCATCTATATTAAATTTAATTAGGTATTTGACAAGGTCCTGCACAGTAGGCTGGTTCACAAAGTTAAGGCAAAAAAGTTGGTGACGGAGACAGAAGCTAGTGATGGGAGGATATTGTTCTGACTGAAAGCCTGTGACTAGTGGTGTACTAGGGATCAGTGCTCAGACCTTGGCTGTTTATCTTAATGTGTTTGCAAGAGGTATGAGTCTCAAGTTCTTGGATGAGATGGAATTTGATAGAGTTATAGATAGCAAGGAAGGATATCTGAGGTTACACGATGTCTAAGGATATAGATCAGATGAAATGTCTGGCAGCAGATGGGCAGATGGAATTTAAACCTGACAAGTGTGTGGTGGTGATATATTTTAGGAAGCCAATCATGAGTGGGATATATACAGTATATGATCGGTGTTCAGGAACTTTGATGAACAGAAGGACCTTGGGATTCCAATCCATTGTTTCCTGAAGTTCAGAATAATTAGGGATTGAAAACAGGGAAGGGAGCCAACTCTGAAAGAAATTAAACTGATCGCAAAAGATCTAATGCTTGTTTCAGATATAACAGCCATAAGCTCTGCTTCACCAATTACCATAGTATTGTTTAGTGAAGGACTGAAAACTCGGGAGGATATCTATTCGTCAAGAAAAGGGAACTGCGTGGAAAAGTTTTGGATCAGTGAGTTTTATTTTCAATTTATTAATCTGAATGGCAGTTTTTTTTTCATCATAATTTCAATCATAATGTTCACTCTCATTTACCAGAATTGTCAAAACTGATCCCAGGACTCAAGCCAGGCACCAAAATTCTACCACAGAGATTCCCAAAGGGGCCAGATACGTGTCCTAAAGGGACATTAGGGGAAATAGAAGTTGTTCGGGGGGACGTTCAAGATTCCTGGGGGGTGGCAGAAAGTGGCACCCTAACTTAAGGCATGAGACCTGGTCGACTGTGCCAACTTGCTGCAATCATCAACATCTGATAGGTATTCCCAGTCTGTGTTAATTTTTAAATTTTAATTTAGCCCTGATAATGATGGATACATATGTATGACGCGATCTCTGAGTCTGAAGGCGGTGAAGCCTTGAATTCCAATCCTGCCAAGAAACAGCAGCTACAGAGAGTGTGTCAATACGATGTTACATACCTGAAGTATAGTTTAATTCTGTTCCCATCAGATCAGTGATGCCCCATGTGCCTTATTTGCAAGAACACTTCCGTAAAAGACTTCTGAAAAGGCTACTTATGGAATTACTCAGTTCCAGAAAGTGAAAGAAGCGTTTGAAAAGCATTGCACACTCGACACATTTGCCAAGAAAGCTAAAAATGACCTTGATAGTGGTCTCATTGTTTCTTATAACATTTCCTAAATGATAGCAAAATGTGGAAAATCTCATACAACTGGTGAACGATTAATAATGCCTGCTGTATCAGAAGTGCTCACCACTGTTCTCAAAGTAGATGCCAGTATTTTAAAACCAATTCCGCTGAGTAATAACTCTGTAGATCATCGTATTGACAAAATGAATGAAGACATTGAGTATCAGCTATTCACAGAGCTACAAAAAACAGAATTTGGGATATAACTGGATGAGTCTACTGTGCGAGACAATGAGGCATTGCTAATGGCATATGTACAGTTTATCAAAAATGGAAAAGTTTATGAAGAGATTCTTTTTTTGTAACAAGTTAAAAACAAATATCAACTGAAAAATCAATCTATAACAAGCTCAAAATATATACTGAGGATAAAAGTATTCAGATGAGGAACAAGATTTCTTGTGCAACAGATGGAGCACCATATATTACACGTAGCCATGGTGGTCTAGTAGCATTTATAAAAAAATAGAAATTCCAAGTCTGTTTGCAATCCATTGTGTAATTCAACATCTTGCAGCCAAAAACCTCAGCAAGTGACATTTTTCAAGCATAACACTTGTAGTATCTGCTATCAGCAAAATTAAAGCTTGTTCATTAAATAGCAGAATATTTCACCTGTTATGCAAAGATAATGATGAAGAGTTAAACACTTGCTTCTTCACACTGAAGTATATTTGCTGTTGAAAGGCTGCTGCTTATCATGTTCCTTTGATTTTTTAGACACTGGTTGAATTTTTGCTCAAAGTCGACAACATCTAGGGAAACAAGATTGAAATTTTACATGAAGATGTGGCATACCTAGCTGATCTGTATGATAAAATGAACATTCTAAATATGAAACTACAGGGTGAGAATTTCAATTTAATCCAGGCAAATAATGCAGTGTCCACTTGTATCAGAAAATTGGAAATATATAAGCAAAACATTGGGAGAAGAATGTTCTCACAGTTTCTCTACATGGAAAGTATGGCACTCTCTTTCACAGATGGTGATTTGCAAGAGTACTGCTTACTCCAGCAGTCACTGAAGTAGGATTTTCAGAATAGATTCAAGGATTTGAATGATCTGGAAATTCCTGACTGGGTAATTAACCTATTTCTTCGCAAGGTGGAAGAACAGGAAGAGAGCTTGCAAGAATAAATTATTGAAGTTAAGAATGATGAAGAAGCAAAAATGACTTTCATAAATGTAGGAGTTTTTAGTATGTGGCTACAGTGTCATACGAAGTTTCCTGGTTTTTGGAGACGGGCCAAACTGCTCTTCATTTCATTTCCATCCCCCTACCTTGTTGAAAGAGGCTTCAGTGCAGTGAACCACAAACACACACAAAAAAAAACGCTTGGACATTGTTGTGCATAAGGACTTAAGGTTTTTGCTGTCACAACTTGAACCAGGTATTTCAACTCTTGCTAAAAACATCAAGCTCAGGGATCACATTGATATCAAAGCTGTTGTATAGTGCACAGGTACTGTGTAAACTAAGTTTAAAGCCAAATAAGAGTTTAAAGCAGAATTATTTTTCTCAAGTTGGCATATGGTAGACATGTTTTTACACTATGGGGGCTCTGGAAAAGTATATTGGCTTACCAAAATTTTTATATGTATTTCAAAATATTCCTATTTTTCTAACTAAGAAGTTTTTTGATCAGGTTGACTATTATTTCATCTTTTGTTTGGGATAATAAAAGACCAAGAATTGGAAAATGTCATTTACAAAAATTAAAAAAGGATGGAGGTCTTACTTTGCCTAATTTAAGAATGTATTATTGGGCGGTTAATATACGTTATGCGTGTTCTTGGTTATATTGGACTGATAAAAAGGAACGACCATCTTGGGTTGTTTGGAATTGAAAATTGTGAAACAATTTCATTTAACTTCATTATTAGGAGCTCCTTTACCTGTACAATTAGCCAAAATTTCTATTCTAAATATAAATCCTATGATTAATCAATCATTACGAATCTGGTACCAGTTTCCTAAGTTTTTCAATCTTAAAAAATTTAACCTTTTTAGTTTAATTTATCGAAACTATTTATTTAAACCTTCACTTAGTGATTCTATCTTTTCTCTTTGGAAGAATAAAGGATTTTTTTCCTTTATGGACTTGTGTCAAGAAGTCCGATTGATGTCCTTTAAGAAATTAGTAACTATTCACATTTTTTGCAATATCTTTAGGTCAGACATTTCTTACAAGAATATTTATGTAATTTCCATATGTACAAGATTCTGACCTGTTAGACATTATTTTAAAAATGAACCATTTAGTGAAAGGTTTTATTGGGAAAGTTTATAATTTACTATTACAACAGGATAACTATCCTTTACTTAAGATTAAGCAAGATTGGGAAAGAGAGGTTAACATGACCTTGATAACAGAGGATTGGTTGTGAATTTTGAAGCTGGTTAACTCTTCTTCAATTTGTGCCAGTCATTCTCTAATTCAATTTAAAATTGTACGTCATTATTATTTGACAAAGGAGAGATTGTCTAAAATATTTCCTAATGTAAGTAGTCAGTGTGATAGATGCAAAACTGAGATAGCTACATTGACACATATGTTTTGGTCGTGTTCTGTATTGAAACAATTTTGGAAATCTATTTTTTCTACAATTTCTAAAGCTTTAAAAATCAATTTACAACCTAATAAATTGACAGTTTTGTTTGGTATAATTCCTCAATATATTCATGGTATTTCTATATCAGACCAATATGTAATTGCTTTCGTCACATTATTTGCTAGAAGGGCTATTTTATTAAAATGGAAAGATGCCTCTGCTCTCACTTTGATACAGTGGTTCTGTCAAGTGATGTTATGTCTTAGTTTGGAAAAAATTAGAAGTTGAACTTTTGATCCTAGATTTGACTTTGAGAAAAGGTGGGGTTCTTTTGCCCGTTATTATCATTTGATTTGAGTTAATAAAGATGGTCCTTTTCTGATGCTTCGGTATATGGATTTGGTTGGTGGATTGATGTCTTTTTTATATGGATGCTTGTATGGAGTATAACTCCGGGTTTGTGCTCCAAATGGGTTTTTCCTCCATTTTTTTTTGTTATTGGTGGGTTTTTTTCTGTTTTAGTTAGTAGGGGTTCTTTTTTCTTTCTTTTTTTCATAAATAAAAGCTTTAACATTTTGGTTTTTTTTATTATTATTGATATATTGTTGAGCTTGGTTGATAGTCTAACTCTTATTCTACATATGGATATGTTGTCTTGATTGTTTTGATGTATTTTGTTCTGTTGTTGATTTTCAATAATAATAAAAAGATTTAAAAAGAAAAGAAAAAAGTATATTGGCAAGTATGAAGGTGCTTTGGGGGGGGGTGCATTGGGCTAAAATGTTGGAAAACATTGGTGCAGTGCTACTTCAGCATCAGCAACTCAGTTTCAATTCTGCTGCTGTCTGTAAGGAGTGTGTTATGATTTCCCCATGACCCACGTGGGCTTCCTTCGGGTGTTCTGGTCTCTTCCAACATTCCAGAGACGTACGACTTAGTAGGTTAATTGGTCACACGGACATAATTGGGCGGTGGGTAAAACGTAAGTAGTAATCCATGCAGGTTTGTGCAGACGAAGTACCGTTTGCTCAGCTGGGAAGTGCACACTTGTATATGCATGAGTGTCGTCTTCTAATGGGAGGACTGTACCACGAGGTAAGTGATTTTAACTTTGATATTTTGTCTGCTCCTTTTTAGCGCTGTAGCTGAGGTGTTCTTTCCGGTAGTACTGTACAGCTCGCGGAACAACAGCAATAACAAAATGATACATAGGAAATAACAGTTGCGACTAAAGGGAGCATACATAGTCACATACGTAAGTTTGACTATATTACTGTCAGATTCTTCATGGGCTGTGGATATTGAGTCTTAAGGTTTGCTACCTTTGCTTCTGATAGCAAGTAAGACAGGGAAATATTCTAGTCCCCTAGCCATCTAAAAATTAAAAGTGGTAAATTTCAAAATGTATATCTTTCTACCTTTTTGAGAAAAAAACAAACAAAAGGAATCACATTGTATTTAACTCTCCAAACGTTACTCGAAACTGTGTTGGATATTGAGTCTTAGGGTTTGCTGCCTTTGGTTCTGATAGCAAGTAAGACAGGTAAATATTCTAGTCCCCTAGCCATCTAAAAATTAAAAGTGGTAAATTTCAAAATGTATATCTTTCTACCTTTTTGAGAAAAAAACAAACAAAAGGAATCACATTGTATTTAACTCTCCAAACGTTACTCGAAACTGTGTTCACATTTTCTACCAATTAAGGAAACAGGTGATGATCAGCTGGGACCATTAGAAATTGTTTGCATCAAAATTCACTGAAACAAGTGAAGGCTTAATGAACTCCAGATCTTACAGAACACAACAAAAGCTCCAAGCATGTGATTAATACAGACTTCACACTTTCCACAACATAAAAATGTGTGCTAGATGTCTCTGCTCAACAAAATCATAACCAGAATTAAGATTGTGTAGTTTATCTGCTAGCCTTTCTTTTTCCAATAATTTAGATTTCCTTTCATCAGAAACTGACCGAAGCAAAAGAGAAAACTTTCCATTAGTTTAGCTGATGATATTGCTGCATCTTAGTTAATGGAGTGTATTTGGCTTTTACAATTTAAATTCATTGAGTCATCCTTATGAACTGTAATGTCAAACCCAAATCTAAGACTTAGGAAAACACAGAGATTATCAAGCAGAAATGTTGAGGCATCAAACAGCACTTATCAATTTAATATGCTATTATAAAATATGCATTTTGTTGAAGTCTTTATTTTTGGACATTAAAAGTTTGGTAAATGATAGAAATGCATAAATAAATATGATTGGATTGAACAGTATTATGGGGATATATTAGTTGGATTCTGCAATCGCAATGGCCACTTTCCAAAGATTAGTAATTCACAATGTACAAAACAGAACAAAAGTCATGGCAAAAAAACTTTACAGCGATAAACTAAATTTTACAAAGAGGAGTTGCATGCAAATATAAGTTACTTACAAGGTACATATGCGTCTCCATTTTCTAGCGGGTGCTCACCGTAAAATAAAGGAACACAATAGAAGCGATGAAAGACTGCACCCAACAGGATGGGCAAACTACCACTGTGCAAAAGAGAACAAAATGTGCAAATAAAAAAATAAAGAAAATGATAATAATAAATAAACAATAAATATTGAGAACATAAGATGAAGAGTCCTTGAAAGTGAGTCCATTGGTTGTGGGAACAGTTCAGTGATGGGGCGAGTGAAGTTATCCCCTTTAGTTCAAGAGCCTGATGGTTGAGGGGCAATAACTGTTCCTGAACCTGGTGGTGTGAGTCCTGAGGCTCCTGTACCTTCTTCTTGATGGCAGCAGTGAGAAGAGAGCATAACCTGGGTGGTGAGAGTCCTTGATGATGGATGCTGCTTTCTTGGGACAGTGCTCCATCTTTTGAAGTTAGTCAAAGTTTCAGAATCTTTGCAAACTGTTGCAAAAGTAGAGACACTGCCTTACTTTCTTCATAATGGTACATACATGCCGGACCCAGGGCAGATCTGCTCAAATGATAACACTGAGGAACTTAAAGTTGCTGACCCTCTAATTCCCCCAAAGAGGACTGGCCCCTGGACCTTTGATTTCCTCCTCCCCTCAGCCATATTCCTCACTACCTTTGATTTGGCCAACAACAACGTGGCTTCACTCTCCTGAAGGATGCCATCATATTGGCCTCAGAGACTGAAATGACAGGGCCATCGGGGGCTGTGGGAGGTCATGAAAGCACCTCTATGTTTTGATGGTCAACGTAAACACAAAAGGCATTGAGGTTAGGCGCTTGAACTAAAGAGGATAACTTCACTCGCCCTATCACTTGATTTGCTGGCGTCATCAGCAAACTTAAATATGGTATTGGAGCTGTGCTTAGTCTCCCAGGCATATGGGTAAACCAAGTAGAGCGGGGGGCTAAGTCTGGAGGTGCACCCGTGCTGATGGCGATTGTGGAGGTGATGTTGTTGCCAATCTGAACTGACTGATGTCTGCAAGTGAGGAAATCAAGGATCCAGTTGCACAAGGAGGTATTGAGGCCAAGGTCTTGAAGCTTATTGATTAGTTTTGAGGGGATGATAGTATTGAATGCCGAACTGTAGTCAAGGAAAAATATCCTGATGTTTGCATCTTCATTGTCCAGATGTTCCAGGACTGAGGGAAGAGCCAATGAAATGACATACGCTGAGGACCTGGGGACCTAGGCAAACTGGAGCAGATCCAAGATGCTTCTCGGGCAGGAGTTAATGTGGTTCATCACCAACCTCTCAAATCACTTCATCACTGTGAATTTGAAGGTTATTTAAATTTATTTAAATCTTGCATCTATCCTGCAATGTGAGGGAGTTATGACTCCATCGCAGTGTACAGACACGTGAATTTATAAGTCTAATGGCTTGTAGAAAGAAGCTGTCCCGTAGTCTGTTGGTCCTGGCTTTAATGCTGCGGTACCGTTTGCCAGATGGAAGCATCTGAACCAGTTTATGATTGGGGTGACTGGTGTCCCTGATGATCTCCCAGGCCTTTTCATGCACCTATTGCTCTAAATGTCCTCAATTGAGGGAAGTCCACAGATGTCTGTACCACTCTCTGCAGTGCCCAGCGATCAAGGTTGGTGCTGTTCCTGTACCAGGCGGTGATACAGCCAGTCAGGATGCTCTCAATGGTGCCCCTGTAGAAGGTCTTGAGGATCTGGGGGCTCATGCCGAACTTCCAGTTGCCCAAGGTGGAGGAGAGTCTGTGGATACTGCGTGATAGTCATTGAGACAGGATGCCACGTTCTTCTTAGGCACTGGTGTAATTGAAGTCTGCTTGAAGCCGGTGGGTCCCTCAGACTGCCGAAGCGAGAGGTTAAAGATCTCAGTGAACACTCCAGACAGTTGATCAGCACAGATCTTTAGTACTCCGCCAGGTACCCCGTGAGGGCTGGACGCGTTCCATGGCTTCACCCTCCCGAGGGATGTTCTCACGTCGGCCTCAGAGACTGAAATGACGGTCATCAGGGGCTGTGGGAGGTCATGGAGGTGCCTCCAATTTGTGACAGTCAAAGTGGGCATAAAAGGCACTGAATTCATCTGGGACCAAATCCTTGTTGTCACCTATGTCGTTCGGTTTCACCTTGTAGGAGGTGATAACATTCAAGCCGAGCCACAGCTGTTGAGCATCCATCAGTGATGAAAGGTTGATTCACAATCGCCACTTGACGCGTGAGATGGCTTTTTGGAGATTGTGCCTGGCACTCTTGTACTGTGCTTGGTCGCTTGATCTGAGTGCCGTTGATCTATCCCTCAGCAGACTGCAGATCTCGTGGCCCATCCAGGGCTTCTGATCGGAGAAGATTCTGAATGATTCTGTGGGGACACATTCGTCTATCTACCGGCTTGTCTGTGAGTGAAACTTTGTTGTCACCTATGTTGCTCTTGTTTCACTTGGTGGGAGGGGATAGCAGTCGGGCCTTACCACAGCCGTCGAGCACCCTTCAGTGGTTCAAGTTTGGTCTTGGATTGCCACCGCATCCTGCCACTTCAGGTCAATGTACCTTCAGTGAGAGTGAGGATTTGAGATGACGGATGGAATGTCTGTGATAGGACGAAGGGCAAAGTTGTCAAAGCAATATTTACTTGACTAACTCTTAGTTAGATACAGAAAAGGAAAATGAAGCAAGGAAATAGTATTTGATTGTGTTGAAGTGGAAGAAGAACAATATGATTATGTGAAATTGTTAAATTCAACATTAAGTCCCACGGGCTATAGTGCATTGATTTATAAGGTGAGGCACTACTTGAGCTTACTTTGGGCATCATTCGAACATTGTAGAAGATTACTGAGAGGTCAGAGTGGGAACAGGATGGAAAATTAATGTGAAAGGTGAGCAAATGCTCATGGAAGGAAATTTGTTACGGAGACATCACCCAATGTGCACTTTGCTCCTGTAGTTCAGAGGAGATCACGCTGTGAGCACCAAATACAATACACTGAAGTGTTACCTCGAGCACTTCAGTTTGCCAAAATATAAAAGCATTCTGCATGAAAATAGTGGTACAAGTGGACAAGGATTATGCATATGTTTACACAATATAATGGCAGAAAATTCAGTGTTCTAAATGTGATTAAAAATGTCAACAAAAACCATAATAATTTGCCTTTAAAGCGAACGTTGCTGTCTGACACAATTCACATTTCCTTTAAAGACATGCCACATAAGTTAATGGATCCTGAGAGTGCAGCAGCAATCTTTGTCAATGATGTAATCACTTATTTATCAACAACTTTTATTCGTATCAGACCATTACTGTAACAAAAATATCCCAAGTGAATTAACCACAGAGTTATCGAATTAAAAAATACCTCATGCTAAGCCACATACGGAAATATAAGAAACAGACACAATATGCTGGAGGAACTCAGCAGGCCAGGCAGCAGCTATGGAAAAGAGTAAATAGTCGATGTTTCAGGTCAAGGCCCTTCATCAGGACTGGAAAAAAAGATGAGGAGTTAGAGGACAAAGGTGGGGGGAAGGGAGGAAGAAGTACAAGGCGGTAGGTGATAGGTGATACCAGGGGAGGGGAGGGGTGAAGTAAAGAACTGGGAAGTTGATTGGTGAAAGAGATACAGGGCTGGAGAAGGGGTAATCTGATAGGAGTGGACAGAAGACCCTGGAAGAAAGGGAAGGGAGAGGAGCACTGGAGGGTGTTGATGGGGAGGTAAGGAGATGAGGTGAGAGAGGGAAATGGGAATGGGGTATGGCAAAATGGAAGGGGCAATTACTGGAAGTTGAAGAAATCATGTTCATGCCATCAGGCTGGAGGCTACACAGATGGAATATAAGGTGTTACTCTTCCAACCTGAGTGTGACCTTATTGCGGCAGTAGAGGACGACATGGATTGAGATGTCGGAATGGGAACGGGAAGTGGAATTGAAGTGTGTGGCTACTGAGAGATCTTGCTTTTTCTGGGGCTTAAAGTGTAGGTGCTCAGCCAAGCAGGTTTCACCAATGTACAGGAGGCCACACCGGGAGCACTGAATTCTGTAGGTAAGAGCTGGATCAAACAGATCGGTTATAAGTCGCATATTAAAGAAAGAAAAAGCAAGGAAAGAATCATAAGCTTGGGTCATGGATGCCAGTGCTGTGGATGCTTACTGTTTTCCATAGATGCTGCCTGACCTGCTGAGTTCCTCCAGCGCTTGTGTGTGTTGCTCTGAATTAAAGACTTACAAGGTTGGAGGCATTGCTGAGACAGGGAGTTTATCTTTCACTGCATTATTGCAGTAAACGTTCAAATGTGTGTGCTATAGTGGTAGAGCAAGGTTCTGATAATAGTAGATTCTGATTCAGATTTATTTATCATATGAACATGGAAACATACAGTGAAATGCATCATTGATGTTAACAACCAAATCCTCGCATGTGCTTGGGGAAGCTCACGAGTTGCCACACATTCCGGTGGCAATATAACATGTCCACAGTGCTTGGTAGAACAACACAGAACACACCAGGTATCACAAGACAAGACGAAGGAGCAGAAGTAGGCCATTTGGCCCATTGAGTCTGCTCCGCAGCTCCCCCATGAGCTAAACTATTCACCCATCTAGTTCCAATTTCCGGCTTTTCCCCCATATCCCTTGATACCCTGACTAATTAGATACCTGTTAATCTCCTCCTTAAACACCCTCAGTGATCGGGTCTCCACAGCTGTATGTGGCAACGAATTCCACAACTAAAAGCAAACTACAGAATGGTAATAATTCCAATTGTAAATATTAGATTGTATCATTTACCTCATATTTTGTTAAAGTGTAGTCATAAGTAGCTGCAGAAGTAAATTCAAATTTAACTTAATGCAAAACTTTCAGTAACTTACATTGTCTTCCATATTTTATACTTATGTTATTATACATATTCAGAGATTATGTATAATCAAATTTGGTGCATGAGTTGAACACTAGATCCTATATTTTGAATTCTCTTTATTTAATACATCAGCTGTGGCTCGGTCTTGTGTCCGACCTGAAAGTTTTGGAATCATGTCCTGCAAGAGATATGAGTAAAAAAAATATTGCTGCTATTTCTACGGTGTTTCTGGATGAGTTATTAAAACACAACTCTGTCTACTCTATCACTTAATACTTTGAAAACTATTTATACAAATATCATAAAATATTAACTACTTGTTAACTTGGAGATGTTTGTAGGAGCTGGTGGGCAAATTGGCTGCTATATTTCCTACGTAACACATAACATGAGTGGCAATTTTTTTGGGCCAACCTCGAGATCCCAGTCTTCGGAATTCTCTAGTCACACTCAACCTTAATATATTTCTACATATATTAAAAATATCTCTATCCATTTTGTTTATATTGCTGATATCTTAACAAAGTGATAAAAAAAACTTACTTTGGCAGATGCTGGAAATTCAAAGCAACACACAAGAAATGTTGGACCATCTCTACGGGTCAGGCAGCATCAATGGAAATGAATAAACAATCGATGTTTCAGACTGAGACCTTATAGCTGTATTCACGTAAATTTGAGAAAGTGTGTTCACTTGTAAAATAACCAAGTTAAAAAACCCTTAGATATTGAAGTTTGTCATGCTAAATGCCTTTCTGATAATTCACTATTTATCCACCACTGAGTTAAAACAAAACCCAAAGAAATCTACATACCTCCTCACAGGTTGATATGTTTTCCTCATTTTCTTTTTTTTTAAGCAACATGCCAATTAATTTTAATTGCTCCAATCATTACATTCTCTGTTGTGTGATGTATCTGCAAACTGTGTAGTTTATTAGATATAATCAGAAATGGAGCTTTGAAAATAAATGAATTGACATTTTTTCAAGTATATTTTTAAGTTATTTATCAACTTCGTTTTCAAAGATACTTTGATTTATACTTTCCTTGGCAATGCCAAGCTGAAGTCGATAAACAGTACATTAGGAAGAAGATACAGGAGCCTCAGGACCCTTACCACCTGGTTCAGTAACAGTTATTACCCCTCAACCATCAGGTTCTTGAACCAGAGGGGATAACTTCACTCAACTTCACTCGCCCCAAAAGTGAACTGTTCCCACAACCTATGGACTCACTTTCAAGAACTTGCCATCTCATGTTTTCGATATTAATTGCTTATTTATTTACAAGAGGAGATTTACAAGGATGTTGCCTGGATTGGGGAGCATGCCTTATGAGAATAGATTGAGTGAACTCGGCCTTTTCTCCTTGGAGCGACGGAGGATGAGAGTTGACCTAATAGAGGTGTACAAGATGATAAGAGGCATTGATCGTGTGGATAGTCAGAGGCTTTTTCCCAGGGCTGAAGTGGCTGCCACAAGAGGGCACAGGTTTAAGGTGCTGGGGAGTAGGTACAGAGGAGATGTCAGGGGTAAGTTCTTTTACACAGAGAGTGGTGAGTGCGCGGAATGGGCTGCCAGCAACGGTGGTGGAGGCGGATACGATAGGGTCTTTTTAAAGACTCTTGGATAGATTCATGGAGCTTAGAAAAATAGAGAGCTGTGCTTAACCCTAGGTGATTCCTAAAATAAGTACATGGTCAGCACAGCACTGTGGGCCGAAGGGCCTGTATTGTGTTGTAGGTTTTCTATGTTTCTATTACTTGTTTTTCTCTTTTATATTTGCACAGTTTGTTGTCTTTTGCACATTGGTTGTTTGTCTGTCCTGTTGGACGCAGTCTTTCATTGATTCTATCATGTTTCTTGGATTTACTGTGTATACTCGCAAGAAAATGAATCTCAGGGTTGTATATGGTGACATGTATGTACTTTGATAACAAATTTACTTTGAACTTTGAACATTCTGAGAAGTATATTTTTGAACTGTCTCACATATAATTGTAAATATCCAATAATACTGGGAATTTGAAGTTTTTTTCTGAAAAAAAATCTTTCTGTTATATAAGGATTTGCTGCATTCAGGTATTCAACTCTGAAACCTGAGGTAAACCTGTTATCTCACGTGGTGTGTGAAATAATTCACAACAGTATGTAATGCTTCTCTTGTCAAATGCTAAGGCAGCTCATCTGCTTTTATTAACAATAAAACATTGATTAATTGCCGTGTTTGATGTGTTCCATCGTGTATTTTTCTACACAATTAACAGAACATTTGGTGGGTATGTTTATTGTGTGTGCTTCATATCAGGATATCACCAGACACAGAATTTAATAGGGAAATGCAGATAAGAAACTTGTGGCTTTTGGGAAAAAAGCAACAAATGATTAAAAGTTAGCTTGAGTAGTAGTGGTACAGTTCTGTAATACCTTGCATACATACCTAAGCCTGGTCTGGCTTAAGTATTATTCAAGTATATCATGACCTTGTAAAACTTGAGTACATCATCTTAAAATTGTAGAGTAGCTGGAACATGGTGACTCTTATCCGAATTGATGTCTTGAATGGTGTTGGATATGCAGATATTTGGCCTTCCAAGGTGCCTACGAAAGATGCACCAACCACAATACCTGGCCTCCTTTGACTTCAATAAAGCCATCAACTGGAGGGACTGTGGAACACCGTCCACATACCTGTCTCCCCGAGGAAATTCTCTATCAACACAATTGTTCCAGTCAAGAAACAAAGTGTATAACACTGGCCTAATCTGCTAAATTCTTATTCTGGCTGTGTTCTTTCACTTGCTGCGGTTATCCAACTATTTACAGGGAATAATGGATAATATTTGAGTTTTTAAGCTCTTTAGCAAAGCAGGAACTCTCCACTAATATCCACAACCTTCCCAAGTTTTACAGCCACACTTATGTGGCTCCACCTCCTGAGACGTTTCCGATTTCAGTGCTGCTTTCTCAGTGATGGTGATGGAGTTCCCTCAGGTATTCCTGGGCTTTTCTTCTTCCAGGATAGTTCCTTGGGATTGAGGATAATTTGCTTCCATTCCAGTTGTGTAGATACTGAAGTGGCCATTGAGGAATTTATATAGGAACTGCAGACTCTTTCACTTGGAGGCACCACTTATGTGAGCTGTCTTGCAAAGTAGAAGAGATACTACAGCACGCATCACTGTACAGCCCCAGTGGTCAGTGTAAGAAGTCCGTCTGTACATTCTCCCCGGGATGATGTGGGGCATCCTCTGGGTGCTCCGGTTTCCTGCCACATCCCAATGGCATGCGTGTTGAGGTTAGCGCTGTGATGGTGCTGGAAACGTGGTGACACTTGTGGGCTGCCCCCCCAGCGCAGTCCTTGCTGATTGGAGTCGACAGAAACAAAATATTTCTCTGCATGTTTCAATGTGCGTGTGACAAATGAAGCTCATCTAATCTAATCTTAAAGGTCATCATAGATAATCGGAATGATGTAAAACAGCCCTGAGCAAAGGGTTATTTTTTAAGGCAGGCATAAAGCTTTCAAATAGGCATGCAGGTTCTGTGGGTTTATATTCTAATATATAATTTATTATTTTGTCTCAGAAACGGATTCATTGACTATCTATCCTGCTCTTCAATATTCCACTTTGGAAGGAATCATTTTAAAATAATTTGTGAGCAGCAAGAGTTTCACTTCGAACTTTTTTCCAAGTTCTCTATTGTCTCTCAGCTTTGTGCCCTTGCTTTCAAGCTGTACACTTTGTTGGCAGATTGGGAAGATGGCTGATGGAAAACTGCCATTCCCATTGATGACAAAGACTGTGACCTCTTATCCTTTTTTAATGAGCCCTTCCGTTCATCTCCAGCGTAAATCAGCTGTAACTATCCCCAAGAAAAAGAGGCTGGGTCCTGGAGACTCGGGAGAACCTGCAGCCATTAGAAAAGGCAAAGGTGGATGGGAAACATAATGCAATAAAGCTATCAGCTTGTTTTCTTCAGTGTTAAACAACAGAAGCTAATTTAGCAGGACTTTTTTATTGTAGTTATTGACCTGTATCGTCACTGTTCAGATGCATTTGTGTTGAAGGACGGGTTCAGGTGCGTTATATATTTATTAAAATAGTTTCAATATAATAATAATACAATAAATAATATTACAATATTGTCATGTTATTCAAAACTTACTACATAGTCTTTTATTTTCTATTTCTTGATGTTTATTGTTTAACTTTATTAAATATTCAACAAGATCATATTTCATGGCATATTTTGATAGTTCTGATAAGAGATTAAAGTACAGGTTGAGTTTAATGGTGGCCAGAGTTTCCCATCCACACCAGACACCGACGCGAGTGGTCCCGGGTTCAAATCCAGCCAGCTCCTTGCGCACTATCCATCCGTGCTGGGTCGAGCTTTGAACGAGCAACTCAGCCTTGCAAAAACAGACAAGTGCCAAAGAAATGGCAAGATTGCCACCCAATACGCCAACAGACGTGGAAAGGAACAACAATAAGTTTAATGGCATTGGGTTTCCTTTCATTATTGTTAGATAAAATTTTGCAAATTATTTTCTTATGTTCCTAAAATTCTAAATCTGTAAAATTGTATAATCTATAAAATTGTATAATACAAGTAGGAAAAGGCCATTCACCCCTCATACCTGTTCTGCCTTTCAATAATATCATGGTGGTTTTACCTCATGCCACTTTCCTGTACTAATTGCATATCTCTTGATTCCTTTAATATCCAAAAATCTATCAACTCAGACTTGATTAGACTCGGTGAATGCCTCTTTGGTCGAGAATTCCAAAGATTCACCACCGTTTCAGGTGAAGAAATTTCTTCTTGTCTCCGTTCTGAAAGGATGATCACTTACTTAAAGTCGATGACTATTTTAGATGATCCATCCAGGGGAGGAAACATCAACACTATATCTTCTTTGTCAAATCTTATCTGAGATCATCTCTCATTCCTCTAAACTCAATTAATGATAGGCTTAACCTCTTAATCACTCTTGAGATTACATAGTACCATCCATGAAATCAATCTGGTGAATCATCTCAGCACTGCCTCCATGAGTAGTATATCTTAGCTTCAGTAAGGAGACTAAATCTATTAACAATATTCCATTTACTATTTCAACTGGACTCTTGGGCTAAAAGGCATCTATTGCTGTTCACAAATCCTTTTGCCATGAAGACCAATATACTTCATGCCTGCCTACTCATTTGCTGTGCCTGCACCTTAACTTTCAGAGACATGTGTATAAGAAGTAATTCTCTGAATAATTTCTTTCTATCTCTTTTTACTAATGATCTGTATTTGAATTTCTTCAATGAAGGTGGATGGTCTCTGCATTTCACTGAATGTCTTCATGGACATGTGCATCAAATAAAGCTATTCTTTATTTTTTCAATCTTTAATCTCACACTTTTCCAAATTCTGTCCTGTCTGCAACAGCCTTGTTTGTTCACTTTTCCCATTTAAATCTCTGTATTCTCCTCACAGTCCACACTGCCCCTAACTCTCTGTTACCATTAAACTTGAACAAATTGTACATGATCCCTTTATCCAAAAGATTAATGTAGATTGTGAATTACTGTGGCTCCAGCACTGATCCCCACAACAACTCACTTATCAGCTTCTCAAACTAGAAATGAACCATTTATTCCTGCTCTCTGTAAACCAACTCTCGGTCCGTCCCAATGTATCATTTTACAGCACTCACTCTCAATCTATCTCCTACACCATACCCTTTAATTTTGTTCAACAATTCCTTGTGTGACTGATTGTGTTGTTCAGTTTAATACAAATCAGTCCAATAGAAATATAGAAACATAGAAAACCTACAGCACAATACAGGCCCCTCGGCCCACAAAGCTGTGCCGAACACGTCCTTACCTGAGAAATTACCTAGGGTTACCCATAGCCCTCTATTTTTCTAAGCTCCATGTACCTGTCCAGGTGTCTCTTCAAAGACCCTATTGTATCCGCCTCCACACCGTCACCGGCAGTCCATTCCACGCACTCACAACTCTCTGCATAAAAAAATTACCCCTGACATCTCCTCTGTACCTACTTCCAAGCACCTTAAAACTGTGCCCTCTCATGTTAGCTATTTCAGCCCTGGGGAAAAAACCTCTGACTATCCACACGATCAATGCCTCTCATCATCTCATACACCTCTATCAGGTCACCGTCACTCCAAGGAAAAAAGGCCGAGTTCACTCAACCTATTCTCATAAGGCAAACTCCCCAATCCAGGCAACATCCTTGTAAATGTCCTCTGCACCCTTTCTATGATTTCCATGTCCTTCCTGTAGTGAGGCAACCAGCCCTGAGAACAGTACTCCAAATAGGGTCTGACCGGGTCCTATATAACTGCAACATTACCTCTCGGCTCCTAAACTCAATCCCACGATTGATGAAGGCCAATGCACTGTATGCCTTCCTAACAGAGTTAACCTGCGCAGCAGCTTTGAGTGTCCTATGGACTCAGACCCCAAGATCCCTCTGATCCTCCACACTGCCAAGAGTCTTACCATTAATACTATATTCTGCCATCATATTTGACCCACCAAAATGAACCACCTCACACTTATCTGGGTTGAACTCCATCTGCCACTTCTCAGCCCAGTTTTGCATCCTATCAATGTCCCGCTGTAACCTCTGACAGCCGTCCACACTATCCACAACACCCCCAACCTTTGTGTCATCAGTAAATTTACTAACCAATCCCTCCACTTTCTCATCCAGGTCATTTATAAAAATTACGAAGAGTAGAGTTCCCAGAACAGATCCCTGAGGCACACCACCGGTCACTGACCTCCTTGCAGAATATGACCCATCTAGAACCACTCTTTGCCTTCTGTGGACAAGCCAGTTCTAGATCCACAAAGCAATGTTCCCTTGGATCCCATGCCTCATTACTTTCTCAATAAGCCTTGCATGGGGTACCTTATCAAATGCCTTGCTGACATCCACATACACTACATCTACTGCTCTACCATCCTGAAAAAATTCAATCAGGCTCATAAGGCCTTTCACAAAGCCATGCTGACTATTATTCCTAATCATATTATGCCTCTTCAAATGTTGATAAATCCTACCTCTCAGGAACTTCTCCATCAACTTACCAACCACTGAAGTAAGACTCACTGATCTATAATTTCCTGGGCTATCTCTACTCTCTTTCTTGAATAAGGGAACAACATCCGCAACCCTCCAATCCTCCGGAACATCTCCTGTCCCCATTGATGATGGAAAGACTATCGCCAGAGGCTCAGTAATCTCCTCCCTCACCTCTCACAGTAGCCTGGGGTCATCTCATCCGATCCCGGTGACTTATCCAACTTGATGCTTTCCTAAAGCTCCAGCACATCCTCTTTCTTAATATCTACATGCTCAAGCTTTTCAGTCCGCTGTATGTCATCCCTACAGTTGCCAAGATCCTTTTCCGTAGTGAGTATTGAAGCAAAGTACTCAATAAGTACCTTTGCTATCTCTTCCGGTTCCATACACACTTTTCCACTGTCACATTTGATTGGTCCTATTCTCTCACATCTTATCCTCTTCCTCTTCACATACTTGTAGAATGCCTTGGGGTTTTCCTTAATCATGTCCGCCAAGACCTTCTCATGGTCCCTTCTGGCTCTCCTAATTTCTTTCTTGAGCTCCTTCCTGCTAGCCTTATAATCTTCTAGATCTTTATCATTACCTGGTTATTTGAACCTTTCATAAGCTCTTCTTTTCTTCTTGATTAGATTTACAACTGCCTTTGTACACCACGGTTCCTGTACCCTACCATCCTTTCCCTGTACCTATGCAGAACTCCACGCAACTATCCCCTGAACATTTGCCACATTTCTTCAGTACGTTTCCCTGAGAACATCTGTTTCCAATTTATGTTTCCAAGTTCCTGCCTGATCACCTCATATTTCCCCTTACTCCAATTAAACACTTCCCTAACTTATTTGTTCCTATCCCTCTTCAATGCTATGGTAAAGGAGATAGAATTGCGATCACTAACTCCAAAATGCTCTCCCACTGAGAGATCTGACACCTGACCAGGTTCATTTCCCAATACCAGATCAAGTACAGCCTCTCCTCTTTAGGCTCATCTCCATATTGTGTCAAGAAACCTTCCTGAACACACTTAATGAACTCCATCCCTTCTGAACCCCTCACTCGAGGGAGACGCCAATCGATACTTGGGAAATTAAGATCTCCCACCACGACAACCCTGTTATTATCACAACTTTCCAGAATCTGTCTCCCTATCTGCTCCTTGATGTCCCTGTTACTATTGGGTGGCCTATAAAAAACACCCAGTAGACTTATTGTCCCCTTCCTGTTCCTAACTTCCACCCACAGAAGCTCTGTAGACAAACTCTCCATGTCTTCATCCTTTTCTGCAGCCGTGACACTATCTCTGATCAACAGTGCCACACCCCTATCTCTTTTGCCTCCCTCCTCATCCTTTCTGAAACATCTAAAGCCTTTTATTTAAATATGCAAAAGAAACAAATGAAAACTTTCATCCATGGGAATGCAATTTCATTTCTTTTAGTGTAAATTCTTGGTGATTTATCATTTGAAATGTATGTTAGTTGAAATGACTCTTCCCTGCATGTTACAATCTGACAGATAAAATAAAATACTAAATGGACAAGGGTCTAGCATTAATCCCAACTAGCATTAATCCCAATGCAGGTTCTCAACCTGAAACATTGACATTTCATTTTCCTCCACCGATACTGCTTGACCTGCTGAGTTCCTCTAATAGTTTGTTTCACACTCCTGATTCCAACATCTGCAGTTTCATAAGTCTCTAGAATTCAGATTGTGTCAGAATCACGTGGGGGTCAGCCCCCTAATTTGGACCTCTTTTCTGTCTGAAAACAGCATGACTAGCTTCAATTTGACTTCAAGACCTTCAACAAAATTTTAAGAAAAACATGCTAATGGAATTAATGACATTTTGCAAAACCTTTTATTCAAATATGGTACATTAACAATTTACCAAAAGTTTTCATCAAGTAAATTAAAATGGCTAGATGTTTTCCAGACAGAATTATGTGTTCCTTCCTTGTGAACTGATACAAGGCCACATATTCTGACAATGCAGGGAATTATAGTCCAATGCACTTTCTTCTTAATGCTAAAAGGATCTCTGGAATTCAATAACGTACCAATTTATAATGCTATTATTGGAGAGCATATCAAATATGTATGAGTTGCTTTGAGGATATAGCATTTCTTGGGATTCAGATGTTGTTGATGCTGCTGTTCCTTTGGAGACTTGAGCTGTTCAGTGCATTGGTACCTTATCCAGAAAGGTTATGTGTAAAATGTACTTTTATGGGCAGCTTACTGCATTATTTTAGCAAATAGTACAGGATTGGAAAGTAATAATTTTCAGAGTATGCACCTATCCAGGTAATCATTTATGTTGGCACAGTGTACTTGATCAACAGAACTGGATGCTACATTTAGATTTCTTCTATAGAGCTCCTTTACACAATGGCTGTGAGTGAAAATGAAAGTGTCACCAATTCTAGAACTAATATCTTTGTTGACTTCACTAGCACCAAACTGAGAAAAAGAATATGAGATAAAAGCACATTTTGCTGGAGGAACTCAGCAGGCCAGGCAGCATCTAGGGGAAAAAATACAGTCAAAGTTTTGGGCCGAAACCCTTCAAAGGAACATCAGAATTTTTAATTTAATAATATTATAGCAGCTCATTAAAATGTAGGGTGCCCACAGATAACAGGAATTCTGCAGATGCTGGAAATTCAAGCGACACACCCTGATGAAGGGTCTCGGCCTGAAACGTCGACTGTACCTCTTCCTAGAGATGCTGCCTGGCCTGCTGCATTCACCAGCAACTTTGATGTGTGTTGCCTGGTGTCCACAGATTCTCTTTTGATGTTCCTTTGAAGACCTCTCTCCACTTTTAGTAATTGTTCTTTCTTGCCAATCCTACATGCATTTGATTTCATTCATCACAATTTTGAAGGCAGGCCAAAGGGTTTCGGCTTGAAACTTCGACTGTATTTTTTTTCCTAGATGCTGCCTGGCTTGCTGAGTTCCTCCAGCATTTTGTGTGGGTTGCTTCGATTTCCAGCATCTGCAGATTTTCCCTTGTTTAAAATCACCTTTTGTTGTGAACGTACGCCACCACCCCCCCCCCAAGAAATGTTCTTAAGATTTCTTCGTCTTGATGGATAGGTATCTTTTCTTCAGAAATGAAGGACCACAGAGGAAGAATTACCAATATCTGAAGGAGAGCATGGCAGAAGCGGAGCTTATATTCAAAAATGAGATGTGAGATTACTTGTGAGAAATACCAGAGGAATTTATAAATTATGCTGGAGGAACTCAACAGATCAGGCAGCATCTATGAAAAGCAATAAACAGTCAACGTTTCTGGCCAAGATCTTTCAGAAGAACCTAATGTGTGTAACTCTGGATTTCCAGTATCTGCATAATCTTTTGTAATTCTAAAATATGCGAGTTTTTAGCTTTGTAATTTGTTATCTAATTTACTATTTTAACCTGGACAGCATCTAAACCTGACATTTCAATTAAGCAGCAGTGAAGCAGATGCACTCTGCTGGCATCTGGCAGGGATACGAATTACCACAGAGCGTCTCTATAGCCAGACACCAGTTTCCATGTTGTTGGCGAATGCTGTACATCCTGAGTAGTGAGAGTCGCTTGACTGCTTCGCTGGGACAGTTACCTTCTGAACTCTCCAGGTAAGCTCTTCAGTGAAGAACCAGTCTAAAAGAAAGGCTGATGTTGAAGGCAATTGCCAGACGAAGTTGTTTGAAGAAACGTTCCTCTGGAAACTACCTCTTCTTTGGAAAGAAGGCTGATCATTTTCAGCTGCCTGAGTACCCAAATGTACAAATTATTTGAGGAAATTTTATTTCTGCATCAGAGGTCCAAAAGGATACGAGGGAGAAAGCAGGTGATCCAGAAGTTGGAAGTTAGATCATAGAATACGGCAGGGTTTGAGGGTCGGCACAACATTGTGGGCCAAGGGGCCTGTACTGTGCTGTACTATTCTATGTTCTATGTTCTATGTTCAATACAGGTCACCCCCTGGGTAACAATCAGGTTCTGTTTGTACTGATGTTCAGAAGCTGATTTTGTCCCTAAGTCAGAGAAAACAGAACATCATTCAAAATGGCAACAATGCCTCCAAAATTGTAATGAATGGAATCAAATGCATGTAGGACTGGCAAGAAAGAACAATTACTAAATGTGGAGAGAGGTCTTCAAAGGAACATCAGTATTTAAAATTTAATAATATTATGGCAGCTCGTTAAAATGTAGGGTGTCCTTAAGTTGGCTGTTTATAACCCAAGGATGACCCTGATGCCCTAATAAGAAGAAAATCAGAAGCTGTTTTGTTAATTATGTTCTGCTGAACACACTGAAGATGTTATATTATTATTTATGATGCTAACAGCTTTTAGAAATTTTAATGCATAGTTGTTTTATGGATTGGAAAAAAGACTCAATCTATTTCTGGTTCTGGCATAGAAACATTGAAACATAGAAAAATAGGTGCAGGAGTAGGCCATTCGGCCCTTCGAGCATGCACCGCCATTCAGTATGATCATGGCTGATCATCCAACTCAGAACCCTGTACCAGCCTTCCCTCCATACCCCCGACCCCTTTAGCCACAAGGGCCATATCTAACTCCCTCTTAAATATAGCCAATGAACTGGCCTCAACTGTTTCAATTCTAAGCATGCACGAATAGAATTGCTATCTTCTGCTTGGGAACCAACAAAGCGAAACAATTGGACGAATTTGAGTTTTTTTCATTAGAAAAACAACATGCATTATCTCTTACTTTACACAAATAGCCAAATGTCTGGAAATTAAGATCAAATCTTCAGCCCGAGTTCTTTACATTGATTTCTTTCTTGATGTGTGTGGACACTGTAAGTAGCGAAACAGCATGAAAGACCAAAGCAATTTAATATTTAAATTTTAAACACTAAGGCAATGAAGATATTAAAATTGTCTATGGCTCAAGCTATATTTTGAAAGATGTGATTCTGAAGTAATTAAAGAGTAGAAATCTAATAATACCAGTTCAGGGGCTATCAGACACAACATTGTGAGTAAGCAGTTAATGTCATTCATCTAAATCCACAATGTAATTATGGAACTAAGATCACTCTATGAAATCTATGTTTAGGACAGAGTGCAGCTTTTAATCGATTACCTTTTTCTGATTCTGTTTCATTTGTGCTCTGTGCCTGACCATGTTGATACCAGGGGATTAATAATTGATAATTAGGTAGGGAATTTAGATTAAAAAATACAGCAGTAACAAGGCTAACAAAATGATGGCTATTTCAATAACCAAATCCCTTATTTATATTCCTGGTACAGCACCAAGGGCTCAGGAACAACTTCTCCTTCTTGCATTTAAATATATATAAATTCCGTGTTCAATGCTAGCATTTAATTCCAGTGAAATATTGCGAAAAAAGTACAAATCAGGACAAGACTATCACCTTTCTTGACATATTTTTCCCTTGGGTGCAATTATCAAATCTGCAGAAAGCAATCTAGTACTAGTTTAGAAGATCAAAGGTTTTCTCAATGGGTAGGATAATGTCAACGTGCTCTGAGACTAAAGCATTAGGCTTTTTATTTCTTTTAGCCTTAGAATTACCATATGAATTATGAACATTTGAGCACTCTTCACACATGTATGAAATTACTTTGCCCACTATTGTTTATAAGGCATTAACCCACTTAAAATAGCATAACGTGACTAAACAGGCGGATAAAATAATTTAAATACATTGAATGTTTGTTCTCTGAATTACACAGCATAACTTCTGTGCTACTTGATAAGATTCATGTAAGTACTGCTTATGTGAGGTTGCAGTGTGCCACATTTAGTCGCAAAGAAAAGCATGCAAATTAATTTACACACAGTAGTGGGCTACTGGAATGCACTGACTGGGGTGGCAGCAGAAGCAGGTACTTTAAGGACTTTGAAGAGACGTTTGGATAGGCACATAAATGTGAGGAAAATGGAAGCATATGCACATTGTGCAGGCAGAAGAGATTTGTTTAGTTAGCCGTTCGATTACTAATTTAATTGGTTTGGCACAACATTGTGGGGCCAAGGGCCTGTTCCTGTACTGTTCTGTTCTACGTCCTACGTTAATATTCCACGGGTCTGCTGAGGAATCTGACTGGGGAAGATTAATTAGCATTTGAAATTTTACTTCAATAAGCCCAACAATGGACTACAGTACTTGCTCACTGGACAGCAGAATGCTCTTTTGAAATATCCTCAGATGTCTGTGGTTAACATGGCCGTGAGAGAGCCAAGTGGGAACTGTATCTTTGTGACTTATTTTTAGTTCTTTTCAGTGTCCTGATGAAATGTCTTGGCCTGAGACATCGACTGTTAATTCTTTTCCACAGATGCTGCCTGACCTGCTGAGTTTTGTGCTTGTTGCAGTAATTTTGGTATTTGAGCTGCATGTTGATTTGTAGATCTGGTTTTGTTGCCAGGTACGTCTGATTCTTTGAATTATAACATCTATATCTTCACTTGCATGTCTGAGAATGGTTTCACACACTCTCAAAATGTGCAAGATCAGCATTTCTTTAATACTTACGAAGCAGGAGGAAGAAAATTTCTTGGGAAGGAAAGGAAGGCAAGTGCTTAATAATTTCTCTTGCACCTCATCAAGTACTGGAGCCATAGCTTGCAATAACCGGTTATGCCAGTATTTTATTTGCATGTCAAAAAAATGTCTTTGATGTTTGAATAGGCTGTTATATGGTTGTGGATTGGTGTTTGACTTGCAGTTAGTTCATCTTATTATTCATTTACAAACTGCATGGATTGCCAATGGTTATTGCATTAATCTGCCTCATGTTCTGCTCTTCCTTCAAATCTGAAGGATATTACCAATATAAATGCGAACAAAATGCTCCTGCTTCAACAATTTTGCCATTTAACTGATATTCTAAATTGCTTTTTAAAGATGCGTATAGTTATTCTTAAAGAGTAACATGCAATCATTTGGCCCCTCCAACCTGCTCCGTTGTTAATCCATTGACTCTTGGCCATTTTTATACAATTAACTCATATTTCTTGATTTCCTTAATGCCTTAGCCTCTGTAGGCCCTTTGTTTAGAGAGTGATCAAATTCACTACTCCATGGGTAGAGAAATTTCCATTCATCTGCAAACCCCTCATTTTAAAACTGCTCCAAGAGGACCACAAACTTACTTTAGTGTGAAGGCTTGAGTGCAGAGAGCTATATGGGGGGGAGTCAGGGATTTATGCCTCTTCCCAGGACTTGTGTGACCGACAGTAGAGGAAGCTACTGACATGATGAAGGAAGCCCTGAACACCACCAGAGTTGCGGGGGGGGGGGGGTGCTTTATTGCTGCCCTAAATGCCTGTGGCATAACGAGTACCAAGTATTTTAAAATTGACCATGTGAGAGGAAGCATTATTGACACATCAACAGCATCAAAGCCTTTAACTGTCAACGGGCACACTTACCACTCTTCTAAACTAAGACTAAATCGGCCCAATCTGCTTGTGGAACGACTCCTGCAACTCACGAAACAACCCAGTGCACCTTTACTCCACTCCTTTTATTGCACGTGTATCCTGTAGACAATATTCCAGCTGTCTTTCACCAGGCCCCACATAATTGGAGCAAGTCCTAACTATTCCTGTAGCCCAAGGGCTTGCTCTGTTCATGATATCCTCGTTAGATATTAGTTTCGTCCATGATATTCTTTGCATCCTCCTCAAAAACCACATCTCTGCTGCTACAATTCATTTCCTCATGTTACTAGATATTGTCCAACATTCTGATCCATATAACATAACTGGATAAATGTAATATTTCAGTATTCTGAGGCGGGTTGTCATGCCTAGTTTAGTGTTGGTCAGTATACTCTTCATTCTCGTAATGGTGTCTTTTGCCATCCCTATTCTTCTTTTGATGTCTATGTCGCACCTGCCATCTGATGTCACCCAGCTTCCTAAGTAGCAAAAGTTCTGTACTTGTTTTATGTTTTAAGAGAAATAATGTATGAGATCATGAAAAGGCAACGTAACTTCATTGGACATGTGATTAGGAAAGAGGAGTTAGAATGCACGGTAATTATGGGAAAGATTGAAGGGAAGAAAGCAAAAGGAAGGCAAAGACAAATGATGATGGAGACAGCAGCCAGAGGACTGGAAATGAATACCAATGAATTGATCCACTTGACCCGAAACAGGAGTGTGTGGGCTATGGTAGTCAAAGTTCAATCTGGGCATGACACCTGATGAAGATGATGATGAGCCCAAGAGCACAGAATTCTCTCATTCAGAGATATCAGTGGTAGGTAATATATTGGTCTCTGTATTGTTCTATGATTATATGACATGAGCTTTCCCTCTGTCAGTGTCCAGTTTGTATACAGCTTCAGTACAATAGCAAAACAGTTTGGTGTTCAACACCATCTACCCCTCAGTACAGATTGACAAGCTTTGAAATCTGGGCCTCTGTACTTCCCTCTGCAGGTGGATCCTTGACTTCCCTGCTGGGGGAATCACAGTACAGATTTGTAATAACATCTCCTCCTTGCTGGCAGTCAACACAGACGCACCTCAAGGATGTGTGCTTAGCCCACTGTTCTGCTTTCTCTACACTCATGACTGTGTGGCTAGGCACAGTTCAATTGCCATCTATGGTGTTGGAGAGGTATACAGGAGTGAGACAGATTGACTAGTTGAGTGGCGTTGCACCAACAAACACACACTCAAAGTCAGCAAGCCCAAGGAATTGATTGTGGACTTCAGGAAAGGGAAGTCAGAAGAACCCACACCAGTTGGCGGAAAAGCTTAGCAGCTTCAAGCTGCTGGGTGTCAGCATCTCAGAGGATCTATCCTGGGCCTAACATATTGACGCTATCACGATGAGCGCACACCAGCAGCTATATTTCATTAGGAGCTTGAGGAGATTTGGTATGTCACCAAAGTTAAAATTCCTCCCCGCACCAATTTGGTGCGTCGGGTGGCAGTCTTGCCATTTCTTTAGCGTTCTGTCTGTCTTATGAGGCTGAATTAACTGGTAGCTTGATGCTCAACCCCGCACGAGTAGAACTCGTGCAAGGAGGCAGCTGTATTCCAACCCAGGACATCTCGCTCTGAAGTTTGGTGCAGATGTAAGGGGTTTTTTCTTTTATGTTACTGCGTAGGCTAATTAAAATGGCTTCTTTGTTATGTTAACTGCTGAGAAAGTTCTCTCGTGAGCAGCTTGTTTGGGTTATAGAGGGAGTTGTATTCAGTTGCTAACCAATTGGGATAGATGTTATTCTTTCTTGTGTGTCTGTAAGCTACTGTGATGCGCAGGTTTTGGGGCAGAAGGCGCAATGGGGGGAGAGAGAGTGGATGCGACACTGTGATCTGGCCGATGGGGCGGACCCCGTGCCAGAGTCCGAGGTCTAGGGCGAGGAGAGGAGACGAAGATAGACTCGTGTGGAGCGTCTGGTCGACCACTGTGGTTAGTCCCAGGCGGCGGGTCGACGTGGTCAGAGGGGATCGAAAGGTGAAAAGAGGATCGTTACTAGAGCTCTAACTGTTTGTGCACAAAGAGGTCGAACTTTGATAAGTTTGGTGCCTTTTACTTTCCTTTTATATTTTATCTCTATTAATTATATAGTTCCGGTAATATCTATAAAGTGTAATCATTTAATCGTATATGGTGTATTGTCTGTTATTTGGTGTGGTGGGGTACATCACACAGCATCCACACAAACTTGATTACCCAGACTGGTGGGGCCGAAGGCTGCCCCCCCTATTCCTTAAAGGAAAATCCTGCCTGACAAACCTATTACAATTTTTTGAGGAAATTACAAGTAGGCTAGACAAGGGAGATGCAGTGGATGTTGTATATTTGGACTTTCAGAAGGCCTTTGACAAGGTGCCACACATGAGGCTACTTAACAAGATAAGAGCCCATGGAATTACAGGAAAGTTACATACGTGGCTAGAGCATTGGCTGATTGGCAGGAAACAGAGACTGGGAATAAAGGGATCCTATTCTGGTTAGCTGCCGGTTACCAAAGGTGTTCCGCAGGGATAAGTGTTGGGGCCGCTTCTTTTTACATTGTACATCAACGATTTAGATTATGGAATAGATGGCTTTGTGGCTAAGTTTGCTGACGATACGAAGATAGGTGGAGGGGCCGGTAGTGCTGAGGAAACGGCGAGTCTGCAGAGAGACTTGGATAGATTGGAAGAATGGGCAGAGAAGTGGCAAATGAAGTACAATGTTGGAAAGTGTATGGTTATGCACTTTGGCAGAAAAAATAAACGGGCAGACTATTATTTAAATGGGGAAAGAATTCAAAGTTCTGAGATGCAATGGGATTTGGGAGTCCTCGTACAGGATACCCTTAAAGTTAACCTCCAGGTTGAGTCAGTAGTGAAGAAGGCGAATGCAATGTTGGCATTCATTTCTAGAGGAATAGAGTATAGGAGCAGGGATGTGATGTTGAGGCTCTATAAGGTGCTGGTGAGACCTCACTTGGAGTACTGTGGGCAGTTTTGGTCTCCTTATTTAAGAAAGGATGTGCTGACGTTGGAGAGGGTACAGAGAAGATTCACTAGAATGATTCCGGGAATGAGAGGGTTAACATATGAGGGACGTTTGTCCGCTCTTGGACTGTATTCCTTGGAGTTTAGAAGAATGAGGGGAGACCTCATAGAAACATTTCAAATGTTAAAAGGCATGGACAGAGTGGATGTGGCAAAGTTGTTTCCCATGATGGGGGAGTCTAGTACGAGAGGGTATGACTTAAGGATTGAAGGGCGCCCATTCAGAACAGAAATGCAAAGAAATTTTTTTAGTCAGAGGGTGGTGAATCTATGGAATTTGTTGCCACGGGCAGCAGTGGAGGCCAAGTCATTGGGTGTATTTAAGACAGAGATTGATAGGTATCTGAGTAGCCAGGGCATCAAAGGTTATGGTGAGAAGGCAGGGGAGTGGGACTGGCTCAGAAGACCCTAGCAAATTTCTATAGATGAACAGTGCAGTGCACTCTGATTGCGTGCATCACAGCCTGAAATAGAGGCTCAAATGCGCAGTGTCACAAGAGGCTGTGGAGTGTTGCAGAGTTAACCTGCTCTATCTTTTGAATGATTTATTTGTTTTTGTAACTTCTGCCACAAAACACCGAATTTCACAGCATACAGTATGTCAGAATACATAAACCTAATTCTGACATTCACAGTCAATTGCCTTGATGCTTACACCCAGCCTGAGTGCACCCTTACTGAAGTTCTCACAACATGGAGCAGAGTTATCTGCAGGCTGTTCAGAAAGGCGAGGGGGGGAGTTTTAAAGGGGAGGCAAGTTTAAACACACGTACAGAATTGTAGGTGCCTGGAATGTGGTGCCACAGAAGGCAGCAAAGGCAGATACCATAGCAATGGTTAAGAGACATTTAAACAGACACATAACCAGGCAAGGAATAGAGATATGTGGACACATGCAGGCAGACGGTATTAGCGTAGACTGGCATCATGGTTGATGCAGCCATCATGGGCCTTATGGTTTGTTCCTGTGCTGTAACGTTTTATGTTCTAAATATGTAAACCCATTAAGATGAACCTGATGATACTTCTCATGCTGAAAATGTGCTTTTGGTGCCTCAACAGATGTAAGGGTGCCTTTTAAAACAAAATGCTCAAAATGAACACACTGTACCATCATATCATTGCACAGCTGATACCAACTCCGTACCCCAACCCGTTATAACTTGTGTCTGCCAGGCTGTAAACATTTATCACCTAAGACACTGATGTTATGATATGCCACCACACATATAGATTCAACAGATGTGTGGTGTATAGAGTAACCACACATGCTATTCTATAGATGTGTGGTGTATAGAATGACTACACATGCCATCCTATAGATGTGTGGTGGAAAGTGTGCTGACTGGCTGCATTACAGTCTTTGAGCAGAAAATCCTACAAAAGGTGTTGGATTCGGTCCAGGACATTGTGGGTAAAATCCTCCCAACTATTGAGCACATCTGCCATAGGAAAGCAGCATCCATCATCAAAGATCCTCACCACCCAGGCTATGTTCTTTCCTCGCGGCTGCCATCAGGGAGAAAGTACAAGCACCTCAGGACTTGCACCAGGTTCAAGAACAGCTCAAGTTCTTGAACAAAAGGGGATGACTACATTTATTCTACTTCTGGTGTTCCCACAGCTGATTGTCTTCATACTCATTATTTATTGCTATTTATTTATATCTGCATTTGCACAGTTCATTGTCCATTGATCCTGTTTACAGTTACTGTTCTATAGATTTGCTGAGTATGCCACCAGAAAAAGAATCTCAGGGTTGTACGTGGTGACGTGTATGTACTCTGATAATAAATTTTGCTTTGAACTTTTAAACACATACATGAAAACTCGTATGGCCAGATTTGGGAACAGCTTCTTTCCAACTGTGATAAAACTGCTGAACGGATCCTGACCCGGATCTGGGCCGTACCCTCCAAATATCCGGACCTGCCTCTCGGTTTTTTTGTACTACCTTACTTTCCATTTTTCTATTTTCTATTTAGGATTTATAATTCAAATTTTTAATATTTACTATCAATTTGTAATCCAGGGAGCGGGAAGCGCAGAATCAAATATCGCTATGATGAGTTACGTTCTAGTATCAATTGTTTGGCGACAATAAAGTATAAGGTATAAAAGCCCACTTGGCAGCTGAACAAAGAGGTGATTAAGGGGTACAGATGATTCATGTGCGATTCAAATAGAGAAGTAATACACAACAGTGTAAAACAATCATGTACATAGCCTTGCACAAATGTAGATCTTTACACAAACAAGAGAAAATCTGCAGATGCTGGAAAACTGAGCAGCACACACAAAATGCTGGAGGCCAAAACGTCGATTGTACTCTTCTTCATGGATGCTGCCTGGCCTGCTGAGTTCCTCCAGCATTTTGTGTGTGTTGTTTGTAAGTCTTTACTCTTTGTTTTTTATTTTCAGAGGTATGGCAGGTGCAATACCTGCCAGTTTACCAGTTTGGCAAAAGAATAAATCAAGGAAGGTAGTGCACCCGTGGCTGACAAGAGAAATTAGGGATAGTATCAATTCCAAAGAAGTAGCATACAAATTAGCCAGAGAAAGTGGCTCACCTGAGGACTGGGAGAAAATCAGAGTTCAGCAGAGGAGGACAAAGGGCTTAATTAGGAAGGGGAAAAAAGATTATGAGAGAAAACTGGCAGAGAACATAAAAACGGACTGTAAAAGCTTTTATAGATATGTAAAAAGGAAAAGACTGATAAAGACAAATGTAGGTCCCCTGCAAACAGAAACAGGTGAATTGATTATGGGGAGCAAGGACATGGCAGACCAATTGAATAATTACTTTGGTTCTGTCTTCACTAAGGAGGACATAAATAATCTTCCAGAAATAGTAAGGGACAGAGGGTCCAGTGAGATGGAGGAACTGAGCGAAATACATGTTAGTAGGGAAGTGGTGTTAGGTAAATTGAAGGGATTGAAGGCAGATAAATCCCCAGGGCCAGATGGTCTGCATCCCAGAGTGCTTAAGGAAGTAGCCCAAGAAATAGTGGATGCATTAGTGATAATTTTTCAAAACTCGTTAGATTCTGGACTAGTTCCTGAGGATTGGAGGGTGGCTAATGTAACCCCACTTTTTAAAAAAGGAGGGAGAGAGAAACCGGGGAATTATAGGCCGGTTAGCCTAACGTCGGTGGTGGGGAAACTGCTGGAGTCAGTTATCAAGGATGTGATAACAGCACATTTGGAAAGCGGTGAAATGATTGGACAAAGTCAGCATGGATTTGTGAAAGGAAAATCATGTCTGACGAATCTCATAGAATTTTTTGAGGATGTAACTAGTAGAGTGGATAGGGGAGAACCAGTGGATGTGGTATATTTGGATTTTCAAAAGGCTTTTGACAAGGTCCCACACAGGAGATTAGTGTGCAAACTTAAAGCACACGGTATTGGGGGTAAGGTATTGATGTGGGTGGAGAATTGGTTAGCAGACAGGAAGCAAAGAGTGGGAATAAACGGGACCTTTTCAGAATGGCAGGCGGTGACTAGTGGGGTACCGCAAGGCTCAGTGCTGGGACCCCAGTTGTTTACAATATATATTAATGACTTGGATGAGGGAATTAAATGCAGCATCTCCAAGTTTGCGGATGACACGAAGCTGGGTGGCAGTGTTAGCAGTGAGGAGGATGCTAAGAGGATGCAGGGTGACTTGGATAGGTTGGGTGAGTGGGCAAATTCATGGCAGATGCAATTTAATGTGGATAAATGTGAAGTTATCCACTTTGGTGGCAAAAATAGGAAAACAGATTATTATCTGAATGGTGGCCGATTAGGAAAAGGTGAGGTGCAACGAGACCTGGGTGTCATTATACACCAGTCATTGAAAGTGGGCATGCAGGTACAGCAGGCGGTGAAAAAGGCGAACGGTATGCTGGCATTTATAGCGAGAGGATTCGAGTACAGGAGCAGGGAGGTACTACTGCAGTTGTACAAGGCCTTGGTGAGACCACACCTGGAGTATTGTGTGCAGTTTTGGTCCCCTAATCTGAGGAAAGACATCTTTGCCATAGAGGGAGTACAAAGAAGGTTCACCAGATTGATTCCTGGGATGGCAGGTCTTTCATATGAAGAAAGACTGGATGAACTGGGCTTGTACTCGTTGGAATTTAGAAGATTGAGGGGGGATCTGATTGAAACGTATAAGATCCTAAAGGGATTGGACAGGCTAGATGCGGGAAGATTGTTCCCGATGTTGGGGAGGTCCAGAACGAGGGGTCACAGTTTGAGGATAGAGGGGAAGCCTTTTAGGACCGAGATTAGGAAAAACTTCTTCACACAGAGAGTGGTGAATCTGTGGAATTCTCTGCCACAGCAAACTGTTGAGGCCAGTTCATTAGCTATGTTTAAAAGGAAGTTAGATATGGCCCTTGTGGCTACAGGGGTCAGGGGGTATGGAGGGAAGGCTGGGTTCTGAGTTGGATGATCAGCCATGATCATAATAAATGGCGGTGCAGGCTCGAAGGGCCGAATGGCCTACTCCTGCACCTATTTTCTATGTTTCTATGTTTCTATGTTTAATACTACTTTGTAGAAGGTTCCAGACAAGGGCTACAAAAATCTGCTGAATAAACTACACACACTTAGTTTGTGCTCCTCAGGTCTCATATGTGCAAATCTGTACAACTCCTTGGAGATGAAGAACAGAATGAACATGTGCTTTTCCCTGTAGATGGCAAAGAAATCTTAGCCTTTGAAAGTAACAAGATCATTATCTGTAGAGTGTGAAGCTCATAATTAATCACAGCAAGGATTAAGTGCAAAATAGAAAGTAAAAAAAAACAGCACAAGCAAAATTGATTATGGATTTTTTTTAAAAAGTCAAGACCAATAATTGTCAAAATAGTTGACAGTACTAAATGGCTGACAATGCAAAATTAGCAAGCCAGTTATAGAAGTAAAAACACAACCAGCGAATATAGTAATGCACCCTTTAATTTGCTTGTGAAAGGGTGAATATGACTTTCCATGTATAAAAAAAATTATTGAAACTGGAATAGTATTATGATGCTCAGAGTGAGACCATGAGTAGACACAAGCCAGTATCTCTTTAACAGAAAAAAGCCAGATATTTATGCAACATTTGCTACTTATGTCCTCAATCAATGTTCAATTTATTAAAAAAAACAAAATTGAAATGATTTCATTTTAATAGCATGAGGAATTGTGGACAGAAGTTAGTTTGCAGCTCATAACCAGAGTTTGGGGAAGGCAGCTGGGAAAGCTGTAAATTCCACAAAGAGCTGTTTGGGGACTGGAGCACCAACCTGCTTTTGGATTGCACACACAGTTGGCTGGTGCATCAATGAAAGGATAAGCGAATCCAGTTTGCTACTTAACAGTCAAAAATTTACGCTGCAATGTACTTATGGACATAACCTTTAAAATACATAAGAACTTCAGATAAATGTTAACATAAACGCAATTATATGGTCCCAGTCCAGGACCAGCAGAAGGGCTACAACATCATGGATGTTGTGAGAAGTGGGTCTGGTAGGAAGCCTTATTTTCATTATAAAGCTCAGCACAGATGTGGGAGCAAACTGCCTCCAATTGTACAAAGTGAGTGCACACATTGCACAAAAGCTAAACAGGGTACAGCAAGCCTGTACAATGTCAATCAAGCAATGTCCCAATGGAACAAAAATTATAGTCGAAGACCACAGAGGGAGATTTGTACCACAACGAGGCGAATGCAAGAGCAACTTACACAGGCCTATACGTCATCAATTGGATTAAAATGAAAAACAGGAGGAGGAATAATAGAATAAAAATAACGCTCAAGGTATCAGAATTAATACTGACACAGCTGCAGACCTCTTGTTTTATTGTGAGGATACTTATAACCCGAGATTTAAAGTGCAGTTAGCCAGAAGCACATTAAAATGAGAACATACACTGGTGTCTTGCTCCAAAGCACGAGTGACTCCTAAGTATCGTTAATAAACCTGGTCAAAAACAGCCATGACTACCAAGGATTAATAGCATATTTTCCTTCAGACGGCCCTTCAATTACTGGTTTTATTTTACCTTTTGTTAACCTGGGGAACTTGGGCAATCCAAAGTAAAGGCAGAAGTCTCATGTGACCACAGCTATAATTGATTTACAAAATTGGCAACCTTCTTCCCTGAAAGGAAGCTCCTATTCAGTCTAAAGCACAGGAAATGACACTGGCCATTGGAGTTGACTTTGTAGTCTGTTTCTACTTTTCTAAAATTTCACCACACCTGTCCCCAATGGTTGCAATATCTTTTAAAGTTTCATTGTTCAAGGGTCAAAGATGTCCTTGAGGAGGAATCCATAAGTTGTGGGAACAGTAAAGTGATGAAACAAGTGAAGTTGAGTGAAGTTATTTGCTCTGGTTCAAGAGCCTGATGGTTGAGGGGCAATAACTGTTCCTGAACCTGGTGGTGTGGGTCCTGAGGCTCCTGTACCTTCCTCCTGATTTCAGCAGCAAGAAGAGGGCATAACCTGGGTAGCGGGGATCCTTCCTGATGGATGCTGCTTTCCTGCGACAGCAATCTGTACAGCTGTGCAAAATGGCGAGAAGAGCTTTACCCATAACAGATTGAGCCTTATTTGCTACTTTTTGTGGGCTTTTCCGTACAAATGCATTGGTGTTTCCAGACCAGGCCATGATGCTACCAGTTATTATACTTTTTACCGCACATCTATAGAAGTTTGTCAAAGTTTTTGATATGCTGAATCTTTGCAAACTTCTAAAGAATTAGAGCGCTGCATGCTTTCTTCGTAATGACACTTACGTGCTGGGTCCTGGGCAAATCCTCTTCTGAAATGATAACACTGGGGAATTTAAAGTTGCTGGCCCTCCCCACCTCTGATTCCCTGATGAGGACTGGCTTATGGACCTCCAGTTTCCTCCTCCCTGAAGTCAATAATCAGCTCCTTGGTCTTAATGACATTGAGAGAGAGGTTGTTGCTGTGGCACCATTCAGCCAAATTCTCAGTCTCCCTCTTATATGCTGATTCTTTGGCACCTTTGATTAGGTCAACTACAGTGGTGTCATCGGCAAACCTAAGTATGGTGTTGGATCCCTGCCTAGCCCCACAGTCATAAGTATACAGCGAGCAGAACAGGGGGCTAAGCACACAGCCTTGTGGGGTGCTGGTGGAGATTGTGGAGGAGATGTTGTTGTTGATCCAAACTGACTGGGGTCTGTAAGTGAGGAAATTAGGGATCCAGTTGCACAGGGAGGTAATGAGGCCAAGCTCTTGAAGCTTATTGATTAGATTTGAGAGGATGATATTATATGAATGCTGTACTGTAGTCAACGAAGATTATCCTGATGTATGCACCTTTGCCGTCCAGATGTCCCAAGGCTGAATGAAAAGCCATTGAAAAAGCATCTGCTGTGGACCTGTTGGAGTGGATTCAAGTCATCTCTCAGGCAGGGAGTTGATATGTTACGTCACTAACCTCGCTACTGGACGACAGTCTTTGAGGCAGGTTATCACGTTCTTCTTAGGCACCGGTATAATTGAAGCCTGCTTGAAGCAGCTGGGTACATAAGACAGCCAAAAAAAAAAGTTTAAAGATATCGGTGAACACTCCTGCCAGTTGATCAGCACAGGTCTTTAATACTTGGTCAGATACTCCATCTGGACTAGATGCTTCCTGTGGGTTCACCCTCCTGAAGGATGGTCTCACAGTGGCTTCAGAGACTGAAATTATTGGGTCATTGGGGGTTGTGGGAGTTCGTGTTGACCATCAAAACTCCTCCATGTTTTGATGGTCAAAGCGAGCATAAAAAGGCATTCAGCCCACCTGAAGCCTTCTTGTCACCTATGTCGCTTTGTTTCACTTTGTACATGTTGAGGCCACTGATTTAGCCCTTGGCAGATTGCAGATCTCAAGGTTTAGCTAGGACTTCTAGTTAGCAAAGACTCTGAATGATTTTGCGAGGACACACTCGTCTACAACTGTTTTATAAAGTCTGTGACAACTGTGGTGTATTCGTTCAGATCCTCTGATGAGATCTTGAGCATAGCCTAGTTTACTGACTCAAAACAATCCCATAGCCTTTTCTCAGCCTCCCATGATAACCTCTTTGTTGTTTTTACCTCTGGAGCCTTACTCTTTAGCCTCTGCCTGTATGCAGGTAGGAAGTGATCAGATTTCCCAAAATGCAGTCAAGTCATGGAAAAGTAGAAATTCCTAATTGTAGTGTAAGTGGTTGAGTGTGTTTGGATCACTAGCGCTGCATGTGATATATTGCTGATGGTTGGAAAGAGAGTTCTTCAAACAAACCTGATTGAAGTCCTAGACTATGATTTGAAAGATGTCAGGGCAGGCGGTTCCTTGTTTGCTTATCATGGCATTCAATACATGGAGTGCTTGTTAACATCTGCTTTTGGTAGTATGTTAATTGTGGTCAGCATCATGAAGGCAAGCTCGCTTGGTAAGTAGAACAGTTGGCACTTAATCATCAGATGTTCCAGGGTGGGGGAGCAAGAGGTGACAAGACTGCTGCATCTGAGTACCACAAACAGTTTATCATGAAACATGACCCCCCGCCTTTTGCCTCCTCCAAATCCACAGTCAGGTCCATATGGTGTATCAAGAAGCCCTCGTACCTTTCCAACATATTTGGTATGTCCAGAGAGAGCCATGTCTTTGTGAAACACAGAACACCGCAATTCCTCATTTCCCACCGATATAGCAATTAAGTCCTTAATCTTGTTCTCAAGCGACTGTACATTTACTAATAGGATGTTGTGCAGAGGGAGTGTCACTCCCCAGTGTTCTGGTCTGACTTGGAATCCTCTGCGTCTCTCTCTCTCTCTTTGGCTGTAGTGATGTACCTTAGTCCACTTAAGGGTGCTGTACCTACATGTGTGAGAGTTAAATCTGTCGAGTTGGAACATTGTGAAATCACTAGTTCATTTAGACAGTTTAAAAGTACATTGCTTAAAGTTATGTTACTGTTATGTAGTAGGTAGAATAAAGGACAGCAATAGGCTGGTAAAGATTTAAAACAAGCTCATCTCACCTGGTAACCAAATTATTTAAACAGATCAGAAACGTGCACTTAATTGCCCAGATGTGTTTACCCAAGTTTTGTTTGGGTGAGGGCTTCAGGTTTGTTTCAGCTTTCCAGATGAAAATGTTGTTTTATTGCATCAGAAATTATGTTGGAAATACTTATTTAGTTATCAAAGCAATGAAGAGTTAAATGTTTTGATTATCTTATAACAAATTAATCTTGCTGAAATCATCCCCCACCATTCAAAATTCAGAACTTATGACAAAGCAAGACAAAAGAGGAAATTAGCAACCATGCAACCTTAACATTGCAATGATTCAGTGCTCTACCTTATGTAATGTTCAGGGTGAGGACCTTCTATATTTGCTCATCTTTTTCCGAACCACTGTTCAGACAGGCTTCCTAACCTACAATAGTACAAAACTGCTCTTACGGTCTCAAACTGAATGCCATTTAATTCCGACAATTAACTGTTCCCTCTCCTGTCTGTGGTGCTTATTTACTGACTACGCCAAATCCCTCCTACTGTGTCTCCTGTCATTCATCTCGGTGAGACCATGCTTATCTGGTTCTATTCTCATCTATCTAGTCATACATAGAGATTCACCTGCAATTACTTCTCTTCTCTCTCCCCCTCTACTACCTCTGGTGTCTCCCCCTCCCCATACTTTACCCTTGACCTTCTCCTATTGCCTAAATACATACCAGCTATTGATTTGTGGAACATTAACTCTTGCACTCTCTACAGATTATGTCTGACCTGTTGAGCCTCTCCACATCTGCAGATAGTTGCTTTACGTCAAGTAAGGAAAATAGAATATTTCACTCTTATGCTCAAGTTACCCAGCTGTGGCTCAACATCACCTTGCAATTCTTCCACTGGCTCCAACTTGTCAAGGCTGCTTGTCCAACATCCAGTAACAGATGAACACAAATTTCTTCCGGATAAATATTACAATGTCTAAAGTCACTGGTTTTAGCTTCCACCTTGCCAATGACTGTATCCCTGTTGTAAAGCACCTGTTGAAGATTAAACCAAACATTTTCATCTTGGGTATCATACTGACCTTGAACTCTAATCACATGGCCACATCACCAAGATCTCTACTTCCACTGTTCATTGTCCTACTCAAATTCAACCCTGTTTCAGCTCATCTGCTGCCAAAACACACCCCCATCTTGATTATACCAATTCATTTCTGAATGGCCTCCAATTTCCATTCCTTCATAATTTAAGCTCACCCAAGATTTTGTTTCCTTCATTTTATCTCACTCCAAGTCAGTTTTGTCTGTCATTCTGCAGTCACTTACCTACATAGAACACATACAAAATGCTGTAAGAATTCAGCAGATCAGGTAACATCCACAGAGTCCAACTATCAGGACTTCTGAGTCCTGACGAAGGGTCTTGGCCTGAAATATTGACTCAATTTCTCTCCATTGATATTGCCTGCCCTGCAGAGTTCCTCCAACATTTTGTGTGTGCAACCCTGCATTTCCAGGATCTGCAGAATCTCTTGTCAGTAAAGAAAAACATGACTTTAAAATGTTCATCTTTGCTTTCAAATCACTGGATATTTCTTCTCGAAAAAGAACTTTTCCTTCTCGAATAAGTGAACACAAAGTTGGAAGCAGAGAGTCAATTGACAACTGCATTTTTGTAACCCGAATCCTGTGGAGAAAGACAGCTTAACATGTGCCATTCTTTTCAGATATTCGAAATAATGACTTCATTGCTGCTTGAAATGACTGTTTTTATTTACCTACATTTTGCTTCTTTGAGAAATCTTGAGTACAAAAACAATTTCACAGTAGTTCTTTGATACACATTTGAATTTTATAAAAATTAAGTTAATGCTGAACCTACTGCTGAGAGTTAGCCTAAATATCAAGTCTACAGCTATCCAAGACCTTAATAGAAAGAAACATTAGTCTTCCTTCTCATTTTTGTTCTCTCCCTTTGGTCAGCTGAGATTTTATAATCATGCACAATCTAGTAGTACCTTACCCACTTAATTATTAGCGGGACAGAGAGTTATTTAATTCAAAAAATTGTACTAATAGTAATAAAAAAGTGGAATGGACTATTGGACGTAGATGTGCAGATGATTAGTCAGGTCCTATCTGGGAATATTGCATTCAGCTTTGGGCATACCATCTCAGTGGGTGGGCACGATAAGAAAGATTCACCAAAATGATGTTGGGGCATATGAAAATTTTGATCTAATATTGAAAGGTAATCTGATTTGAGGTAGTTAAAACAATAAAATATTAACAGGTTTTAATAAGTTGGAAAGGTTTGGTGGGAAGCATGTAACGGATGATCTAACCCAGACCAACACCTTCTCATTTTTCAAGAAGGCACAGCAGAGTCTACACTTTCTGAGGAGATTGAGACATGCAAGGCTTCGTCCCCATTCTAACAACTTTCTACAGGAGCACCGAGAGTGTCCTGTCTGGCTGCATCATTGTGTGGTACGAAAGCAAGGCATCAGACCGCAAGACCATAAAAAGGATAGTAAAAACTGCCAAGTGTTTAACTGGGCTCTTCCTTCCCTCTATTTGTGACATTTACTGGAGTGTTGTTATATGAAAAGTCCGAAGGATTGGTAAGGATCCCTACCACCCATCCCACAATCTCTTCGACCCACTACTGACAGGAAGGAGGTACAGGAGCGTCAAGACTAGGACTGCCAGACAAACAGCTTCTCTCCTCAGGTTGTGAGACTAATGAATACCTTGCTGCCACCAAGGTCTTGTTACTAGGACAGTGAACTATTTACTGAAATGTTTATTGTTTACCTGCTCTGTGCACTACATGCACTTTGAATTATATTTCATTAATTTATTAGTGGTAATATTTTGTTTTGTGTGCTCAGTGTGATATGTTTTGTGGGTGCACTGTGGTCCGGAGGAACATTGATTTGGTTGTACAGTCAGATGACAATAAGTGAACTTGAAAACAAGAATGGACAAGAACTAGAGTTAAACCACTCAGGAATAAAGTCAAGGAGAACTTTTTTCCCCCATACTGTGTAGTCAAAAATGTGTAGTTCTCTTCTCTGTTACTGTACCCACTCCAAAAAGAGCTGCAGAGAAGGTCAACTGAAATTTTCATTACTGAGATTGCCAAATAAAGGTAGAACTGTCAAGTGACAAGAGTTGAGATACGGATAAATCATAACCTAAATGAATAATCGACATGTTATAAGAATTGAAAGATCTCTTCCTGCCTCTATGATTTATTTCATAGCATGACAGTCATGGGTACAAACTTTGGTGGTTGACTCCATCTCTGTAGTGGCTATTTAACTAACTTCCCATTGTGCAAGTCCACAACAGATGTGTGGGATAGTGTTAGGGTTGAAAAGAATGAGGTGTATGCAGAGTGCAATATAATGTTACAATCTAGTCATTTAGCATTGTGAGAAAATTGAAAAGATTCAGAATGGTTAAATATCTGCCCAAAGATGGAAAGGCTGATATTTTATCCCACTATTTAAATTATTTGCGATACCATTCTGCCAAATAAAACCAACTTAAATGTCACTATTTCATACACTGGAGGTGGATTTTTTAAAAAAATATCTTTAAGAGTGTCTTAAACAGAGCCTTAAAATGGTTATGAATTAAAACAAAATGAAGCATATGCAAAGTGCTCATGAGCACTAGTATGTATGGAATTTTAACTAAAACCTTTGTGTATGCTCTGCTTAATTGCCTACATCAATTACTGAACAATATGTTTCTGTCCAAACTGAAGTAATTCAACAGGAGCTTCTGCTGTGCACAATCATTCTAAAAACTGACCTCCCATTCTGTGATTCTGCAGACAATTTTAATAATGCAAACTGAAACAACTATGGGTTATGCTCTGCTCTACTGATGGCAGGGTAAATAACAACCAGGGGCTTTGACTTTCTACAACCCAGGCAACAATAACCCTTTTACTGCTAGTAAGGCATATACATTTTTTTCCAGGATTTATAACTTCCTCTAATTTTCTGATAACAAACAAAACCTTGAATTGTTTCAGCAATAAGCGACACTGTTTTTCCAATTAATCTTTCCTTCTGTATTTATAAAGTTTCTCATGCTGACTTCCTTCTCAGAATGTGTCACTGCATCATGGACATTTTTCATAACTTATCTCCCCAGGTTTCATGTCCTCTGGCATCAATACAAACCATTCATTTGTTCTTTATCATTTGACCTTCATTTTACAAAAAGACTCTGAAATAAGGATGTTCTTTTGCAGGAATTCAAGTTGGACTATAAAGGAAAAATGTCTGGTGGAGATAGAAAACTGAGTAAGCTACTTACTGTATTTAAAAGAAACAGGTGTATTATCAAAGGGGTCAGTTTCTATTTAATGCACTAATTTTGTTTGATAAAGTTTTTGGGCGTCATTGTAAACTGTACTTACAGCCATCAAAAACAAATCAAGAGCTGACAGAAACTGAGATGAAAAGAATTGATTTCTAGTGGAAGACTACCATTTGATAGCTAGAGTTTATTTCTCCCCCTCCTCCCCTCCAATAACTCTAATAATGGCGGATATTGAAAAAGCCCACGCTAGTTGGACTCTCCTTCACCGTCACTGTGACCAGATTGGCAGTCACATCAGTGACAAACACATGCTCGATCAAGCTGCGAGTGGGTTTCCAGTCTTGGTTTGTCTGGACTGAAATGGATGGGTTTGCAGCCATGCTGGAAAATGAAGAGTCATGTTCCGAGTCTGAGCTCATCGTCTCCTCACCTGTGCTCAGTTCTGTTGGCACGCTGCCACTCTGTTTGGATATCTCCAAGGAAACATCCTTTTTGTCGCTGTCTCTGATTCGGTTATCAGAATGGTGGACCGCAGTGTCCGTCATCTCCTTATCTTCTTTTGTCTGATTTTCCTTCTCGACCCCATTCCCACTGCTCTCACACGCTGCCTGGCTGTTGGCACTCTGTGAGTTTAGTAGTTTATTAGAAACAGCATGAGTGTTCAATTCGGCTGAGTTCCTGGAAATCACAAATGACAAATTGTTTATGTTGTTCTTTGAAGTCAAACCTGATGAATTCACTCCTGGACTAGGCACATTCTTGGAATTCAATCCCATCTTATGGCTACTCTGCAGGTTTAAGGCATGAAGGTTTAATCCTGAATTGTTAGCGTTCTGAGAAGTTGAAGTCAGCAAATTCCGACCTAGGGTGTTCGAGCTTTGACTGTTTAGATTCAGCGAATTTGTTCCTGGATTAGCTGAACTACAAACAGTAGAATTGGTCTTCATTGTTGCAGGAATATTCAAGCTCTTTGAGTCAGATTCAGATTTGCATAATTCATTTGAGCTTTTAGTATTTCCGGGATTTTTAACTAACCCAACCTTATTTTTCTCGTTCGTTCCTTGTTGATTTAACACTGGTGTATTTACAGACTGCTGTTCACAGGCAGATTTAGTGAATGCCACTGAACTGGCAGAAAGTATGCTGGAAGAATGCTGCCCTAATCCTGCATGATTTGCAGTTTGCGAGGCTGCCCTTTGATTGCTGGGTTTTGATGAATTGAAGATGCTCGAATTTAGCATTCCACTTGTGGTACTCAGAGATTCCCCCATGTTATTCTTTTCTGATCTGGAATTATTTTCACTTACAGATCCATCTGGTTTACTTAGTTTCTCTTTTGATGATTCATCAGTTCCAGAGTCACCACTTGTATCATTCCCAGGTGTTTTTAATGCTTTTCCTGATTTAATTTTTATGTTCTTCCGAAGGTCACTGCGAATTACTTTGCTGGTGCGTTTCTTTTTACACGAGTCTTTCAGGTCTGCTTTACTATGGATGACTTCTGTCTGTGCCCGTTTTGGAGGGATGCAGTCCAAATCTTTCCTGCGATCGTTGCTCTGGGATGCAGACTGGGTCGGATCATCACTTTCCTCCTCGTCCTCATCATCATCCGTATCTTCCTCATCATCTTCCGAAGAACTACTTGATTTTGATGAAAGAGGGGTTTCTTGTTCCTGTGCAAAGTGAATGGGGGGGAAAAAAAAACACCTGTCACTGGAAAATTTTGTACATGACAGAACAAACATCACAGAATTATTAACTCCTACAAATCTGAAGCAAATGAGGAATTATTGCAAGCACATGAGAAATCAGATAGTGGCCAATAAGAGAGTCGATGCATTGAGTTCACTGTGAAAACACTCTGATAAAGAATTTGCAAACGAAATAGCCTTTCTGCAGATGGTGACCAACCTGTTAAGTATTTCTATCATTTGCCATTTTTGCTTCTTTGAAGATACTTGCATTATTGCTGCATGAACATGTACTGAATGCAATGACAAGTTACAGCAAGCGCAAAGTTTATTTCCCTGGTATAATTCCAGTTCTCCAGGGATCCATGCATAACTATATCATAATTTATGCAGATGAGCGTGGAATATTATCCAAACATTGTGGACGTCATGAAATTCAGTTCTGGAAACCAAGTGTACTTTTGTTCAGTCAAAACCACAGACTAACTTACTAGTTGCAATGTATAGAAATTAATTTTGGAAGGAAGTTTTCACTCATACATTGGGGGTAATGTAACCCTACTCACCAACAGTACACATGTGGCAATCATCTACTTCAAGGGACTAAAAATCATTCTTCCAAAATATCAAGAGAACAAGTCAGGATTCCCTGCTGTGGCATATTTCATTTAGTGTATACTTTCCCTCCCAATTTTTGACCTCTTGAAGTGTAACACCACACACTTGGCTGGATTAAATTCTGTCTACATTTCTCAGCACTTATCCAAAAATGATCTATATTCTACTATATCCTTAGAAGAGTTCAATATTCACAACTCCACCGATTTTTGCAAACCTAATTAGTCTGTGACATTTTAATGCAAATCTAACCCATGAACATTAAAAAAATCATTAACAATTACTTTTATCAAAATTTGAAAACCTAACCAAACAATTAAATACAATTACACCTATTTACAAACATATTTACATTTGCTTGTTTGGATAAAGAAATTATAAACTGAGTCGGACCATCCATCTCTCAAAACTTTCCCACTCCATTAAAATGAATGGAGATGCTGAGCCTGCATCAGATTGAATCTGTTAAAGGTTCTGTGGTTAGAATTCCCACCTTAGGACCAAGGGACCAAGCCGTACAAAAAAAAAATAGATGCCATTGTATTAGCTATGCTCAATTTCGAAAGGCCCGTGGGAAAAGAAAGCAATGCATTTTTTTAAAGGAGGAAATGTACAATAGACATTAAAGTAAGGTAAAATGAACATAAAAGTCAACTTGAGAGAAGGAGGGAGAGAGTAAAAGAAAAGTAATTTAGATTAATTTATTCCTCTCAATTCTCTAAACCTACTTTACTAGCAGCCAAATTAACCTCCTTACAACACTGGTGCTAAACTGCAGCCAAGCACTCACAGACTGTGACTACAAAGCTGAACATTAACAAGATCTGGTCCTCTACTGATAGCGTCTGGCTGGAACTCTGCTGCTAACTGACCAACTAACAAAATGTGCAATCATTTATAATGTGCAAGAAAAAAATTTGTGAACGCTTTGCAATTATCCAGTTTTCTGCATTAATTACTCATAACATGGTGGTCTGATCTTCATCTAAGGCACAATAACAGATAAGCAGAGTCTGCCTAAACTAATAACATACAAGTAATTGTACTTTTCATGTCTTTATTGAACACATTGTTTCATCATGCACTGTCCAGGTTGGAAAAGCATGTGAAGTCTTGTATTTAGTAACTGGTAGAACGTGCTTTAGCAACAATAACTTCCACCAAACATTTCCTGTAGTTGCTAATCAGACTTGCACAACAGTGAGGAGGAATTATAGACTATTCCTCCATACAAAACTGTTTCAGTTCATCAATATTTAGACATAGTCATAGTCATACTTTATTGATCCCGGGGGAAATTGGTTTTCGTTACAGTTGCACCATAAATAATTAAATAGTAATAAAACCATAATTAGTTAAATAGTAATATGTAAATTATGCCAGGAAATAAGTCCAGGACCAGCCTATTGGCTCAGGGTGTCTGACCCTCCAAGGGAGGAGTTGTAAAGTTTGATGGCCACAGGCAGGAATGACTTCCTATGACGCTCTGTGTTGCATCTCAGTGGAATGAGTCTCTAGCTGAATGTACTCCTGTGCCCACCTAGTACATTATGTAGTGGATGGGAGACATTGTCCAAGATGGCATGCAACTTGGACAGCATCCTCTTTTCAGACACCACCGTCAGAGAGTCCAGTTCCATCCCCACAACATCACTGGCCTTACGAATGAGTTTGTTGATTCTGTTGGTGACTGCTACCCTCAGCCTGCTGCCCCAGCACACAACAGCAAACATGATAGCACTGGCCACCAGAGACTCGTAGAACATCCTCAGCATCATCCGGCAGATGTTAAAGGACCTCAGTCTCCTCAGGAAATAGAGATGGCTCTGACCCTTCTTGTAGACAACCTCAGTGTTCTTTGACCAGTCCAGTTTATTGTCAATTCGTATCCCCAGGTATTTGTAATCCTCCACCATGTCCACACTGACCCCCTGGATGGAAACAGGGGTCACCGGTACCTTAGCTCTCCTCAGGTCTACCACCAGCTCCTTAGTCTTTTTCACATTAAGCTGCATTTCTGGGATACCTTGCATGAACAGCCCTCTTCAGGTCATGCCATAGCATCTCAATTGGGTTAAGGTCTGGACTCTGACTGGGCCATTCCAAAACACAAAGTTTCTTCTTTTTAACCCATTCTGTTGTTGATTTATTCTTGTGTTACAGATGATGGTCTTGTTGCATCATCTAACTTCCATTAAGCTTCAGGTGATGAACCACAACTCTGACATTCTCCTGTAAAATGTCTTGATAAAATTTTGCATTAATTGTTCCCTCAATGCTTGCAAGATGTCTAGGCCCTGAGGCAACATAGCAGTCCCAAACCATGTTTCTCCTTCCATTATGCTTCACAGCTGGGATAGGTTTTGGTGTTAAGTGTGCAGTGCTCTTTTTCCTCCAAATGTAGCGGTGTGCATTTCTGCCAAAAAGTTCAAAAGTTCGAAGTGCTCGGTGTCGAAGAGGTGGGTCGGAGGCTTTCGGACGGACTCGGACTGTGGTCGGATGCTTCCAGTATGCTGCACCGGCAAGTTGGCGACGCCAGAGGTTTACCATCTGCGTGAGATGATGGGACTTTCGAGAGACTTTGAGACTTTTACTGTGTCATGGTCTGTCCTTATCAAATTACGGTTTTGCTTTTCACTGTTGTAACTATATGTTATAATTATGTGGTTTTTGTCAGTTTTTAAGTCGGTTTGTCATGTGTTTTTGTGATATCATTCTGGAAAAACATTTTATCATTTCTTAATGCGTACATTACTAAATGACAATAAAAGGAGACTGCGTGTCCTCATAATCATAATCATGTGTGTCTCATCTGTCCACAGAACATTGTCCCAAAAGCATTGTGGAACATCCCGGTGATCTTTTGCAAATTTGAGACCTGCAGCAATGTTTTTTTTGGGAGAGCAGTGGTTTCTTTTGTTTGTGGTGTCCTTCTATGAAAACCATCCTTGTTCAGTATTTTTCTTACAGAGGACACATGAACAGAGACTTTAGAAAGTTCTCAAGATTTCTGCAGGTCTTTTGGTATTTATCATTATGCATTCGTTGATTTGAACACCTGATACCAAATAGCTTTTGTAGAAGGCATTATTACTACAGAGGTTCATATACTTTTTTGAACCTAAACTGTGATTGTTTAAATGGTATACTCTGTATTGACCTGAAGTAGTAGAATTGTTTGTGTGTTATTATTAGTTTAGGAAGATTGTGTTTGTCCTTCATTGTGCCCAGTACATGAGTAAAACCCTCCCAACCATTGAGCATATCTACATGAAATATTGCTGTAGAAAAGCAGCATCCATCATGAAAGATCCTCACCACCCAAGCCATGCTCTTTTCTCGCTGCTGTCATTGAGTAGAAGGTACAATGCCTCAGGATGCACCAGCAGGTTCAAGAACAGTTGCTATCCCTCAACCACCAGGCTCTTGACCTACACTCATTTAAGGACTCTTACCCTGTTATTTCATGCTCGTTATTTATTTATATTTGCATTTGTACAGTTTGTTGTTTATTGTTTACAGTTACTGTTCCATAGATATGCTAAGTATGCCTGCAGAATAAAAATCTCAGAGTTACATGTGGTGACATGTATGTACTCTAATAATAAAGTTTACTTTGAACTTTTTAGATGAAGATCAGACTACACTTTATGAGTAATTAATGCAGACAACCAGGTATTGCAAATGGTTCACAAACATTTTCTTGCAACTGTATCTTTGATTTGCATCATCTTGTCCAAATTATCTGGGCTAATGAAGAAATGCTAAGTCACCTAAAATTGCTGTCTTGGAGTATTTCTACTAGAAATTTGTTATGGAGCAGTTTTGGCAGATATGATGGAATAGATTTCCCATCTCAGTGCTCCACCTTCAAATAATGTACAACACTAGAGAGTAAGGCTTGAAGCTTACAGAGGAGTGCATTTTAAAGCTCTCATTCTTCCAAATTCAACAATGAAACATTATTCATTATGGCTGCAGACAACATGAGGTTTAAAAAGACTTTGGGGCCTTTCACAACTCATCGGTGGGCTCCAATCAATGATCTCTTTGGCATCTGGCAGGGGCCAATAAAAAGAAACAAGGTGTAAGCGGAGCGGCCATTGTTGGAGTAGACAGTGTTAGAGTGGCCAGGCTTTGGCTCAACAGGCTTGGGCAAGAACAGGTACTTGAGCTTGAGTAGTTAAGGCAGTGTAATGCTCCTTCTGCAAGATGTGGGATTGCAGGTACATAATGGTCTCCCTGATGACTACATCTGCTGGAAGCGCATCCAATTTCAGCTCCTGACTGTCAAGGTCAAGTAACTGGAACTGGATGTACTCAGGACCATATGGGAGGCTGAAAACCTCATGGATGAGATGCTTACTGAGAGGGACGCACCCAGAGTACAGGCTTCCTTCAGTAGATGGAAGAGCACCAGAAATAAGGGGAGTAAGCAGTCAGTGCAGAGTTCCCCTGTACCATTCCTTTCAGCAACAAGTACACCCATTTGGATACAGCTGTGTTGGTGGGTGGAGGATCACCTATCAGGACACAGTAGCAGCAACTGCCAGGTTAGTGGGCAGTTCTGAGGCTCAGCAGCAAAGTGTAAACTCAGGCAGAGTGGTAGTGATAAGAGACTCGATAGTTAGGGGGATGGAGAGGAGATTCTGTGGCTGCGAAAGAGACGGCTGGGATGGTGCTAGGGTCCAGTATGTCTCAGAATGGCTGCAGAGGATTTTCAAGAGGGAGGGTGAGCAGCTAGTGGCTATGGTGCACATTGGCACCAACGGCATAAGAAAGAAAGGGGGATGAGGTCCTGTGGAGCGAGAATTGGGAGTTAGGGAAGAGGCTGAAGAACAGGACTTCCAAGGCAGTAACCTCTGGATACTCTCAGTATCATGTGCTACTTGGGGCAGGAATAGGATGATAGTCACTCATTCATCTGCACTGAGGAAATGGTGCAGGGTTTCAGATTTCTGGATCTTTGGGATCTCTTCTGGGCAATACATGACCTGTACAAAAAAGGACCAGTTACAGCTAAACCTGAGGGGGAACAATATCCTTGTGGGCAGGTTTGATAGAGCTGGGGATGGGAACTGGAGTGACAGGGCTGAGGATGGGGCAGTTGGTATACAAGTCAACGTACTGAGTAGTGAGACCATGAGGTAGGACAGGCAGATGATAGACCAAAGTTACAGTCAGTGGGATGAGTGTGACATAGGGGCAAAAGTCAAAAGGGATGATAATAAAGAACTGAAGGTGTCATATTTGAATGTACACAATATGCAGAATAAGGTAGGTGATCTTGTAGCGCAGTTACAGATTGGCAGGTATAACATTGTGGGCATCACTGAGTTGCGGCTGAAAGAAGATCATAGTTGGGAGCTTAATATCCAAGAATAAACACTGCATCAAAATGATAGACAGGTAGGGTTGGCTGTGTTGGTAAAGAATAAAATCTAATCCTTAGAAAGAGGTGGCATAGGATCAGAAGACGTAGAATCTGTGGGTACAGTTAGGAAATTGCTAGGATAAAAAGACTCTGATGGGAGTTATATACAGGTTTCCAAACAGCAGCCAGGATGTGGGATCTAAATTACAATGGGAGATAGAAGAGAAGAGGCAAGTAAAAAGGGCAATGTTACAATAGTCGTGGGGGATTTCAATATGCAGGTAGATGGGGAATATGAGATTGGAGCTGGATCCCAAGAGAGGGTATTTGTAGAATGCCTATGAAATGGCCTTTTAGAGCAGCTTGCGGTTGAGCCCACAAGGGGGATGGAAATTCTGAATTGGGTGCTGTGTAGAGAACAAGATCTGATCAGGGAGCCTAACATAAAGGAACCCTTTGGAGGCAGCGATCATAACGTGATAGAATTCACCCTGCAGTTTAAGAGGGAGAAGTTAGTCAAATGTATTAGTATTATAGTGGAGTAAAGGGAATTACAGAGGCATTAGAGAGGAGGTGACTAAAGTTGATTGGAAGGGGACATTATTAGGGATAGCAGAAGAACAGCAATGGCTGGAATTTTTGGAGGCAACTCGGAGGTGCCGGGTAGATACATCCCAAAGATGAAATAGTATTCTAAAAGGAGGATGAAGCAACTGTGGCTGACAATTGAAGTCAAAGACAGCAGAAAAGCAAAAGATAGGGCATGTAATAGAGTAAAAATTAGTGGGATGCTAGAAGATTAGAAAGCTTTTTAAAAAAAAATCAACACAAGGCAACTAAAAAACTGAAAAGGAGAGAAAAGGTGAAATACAAAGGTAAGCTAGCCGATAATATAAAAGTGGATACCAAAAGTTTTTTCAGATACATAAAGAGTAAAAGAGAGGTGAGAGTGGATGTCAGACCATTGAAATACGATGCTGGAGAAGTAGTAATGCTAGTCAAGAAAAAATGGCAGACAAATTTAATAAGCATTTTGCATCAGTATTCACTGTGGACGACATTAGGAGTATACCAGAAATTCAAGAGTGTCAGGGTACCAGGAGTGAGTGTAGTTGCTGTTACAAAGGAGAATGGCCCTGGGAAGGTAAAAGGTCTGAAGGTAGACAACTCACCTGGACCAGATGGGCTATGCCCCAGAGACCTGAAAGAGGTGGCTGAGAGATTGTGAAGGCATTAGTAATGATCTTTCAAGAATCACTAGATTCGGGAATGGTTCCAGAGGACTGGAAAACTGCAAATGTCACTCCACTCTTTCAGAAGGGAGGGAGGGAGGCAGAAGGAAGGAAACTATAGGTGAGTTAGCCTGACGGCAGTGGTTGAGACAATGTTTGAGTCCATTATTAAGGATGAGGTTTCAGTGTACTTGGAGGCACATAGTAAAATAGGCTAAAGTCAGCATAGTTTCCTTAAGGGGAAATCTTGCCTAACAAATCTGTTGGAATTTTTTGAGGAACTAACAGGCAAGATAGACAAAGGATAGTAAGTGGATGTTGTTTACTTGGACTTTCAGAAGGCTTTTGACAATGTACTACACATGAGGCAGTTTAACAAGAGCCCATGGCATTACAGGAAAGATACTAGCGTGAATAGAAGATTGGCTGACTGGCAGGAAACAATAAGTGGGAATGGGAGGGGGGCAATATTTTTGTTGGCTGCCAGTGACTAGTGGTGTTCCACAGGGAACAGTATTGAGACCACTTCTTTTCACATTATATGTCAATGATTTGGATTTCAGAATTGATGACTTTGTGACCAGGTTTGCAGATGATACAAAGGTAGGTGGAGGGATAGGTAGTGTTGAGGAAGCTAAGAGTCTATAGAAAGACTTAGGCAGATTGGGAGAATGGGCAAAGAAGTGGCAGATCGAATATAATGTAGGAAAGTGTGTGGTCATACACTTTGGTAGAAGGATAAAGGCATAGAATATTTTCTAAACGGGAAGAAAACATAAAGGTCAGGGTTGCAAAGTGACTTGGGAGTCCTTGTGCAGGATTCTTGAAAGGTTAACTTACAGCTCAAGTCGATGGGATTTCAGGCAAAAAAAGACTGGAATATAAGAGCAAGGATGTAAAGCTAAGGCATTGGTCAGAATGCATTTGCAGTATTGTGATCAGTCTTGGGTCCCTTATCTAAGAAAAGAAGTGCTGGCGTCGGAGAGGGTCCAGAGGAAGTCCACGAGAATGATTCCAGGAATGAGAGGGTGAACTAATATATGAGGAGTGTTTGATGACTCTGGGTCTGTACTCACAGGAACTTACAACAGGGAGGGAACATCTAATTGAAACCTAGTGAATATTGAAAGGCCTAGACAGAATGGAATGTGGAGAGGACGCTTCCTATAGTGAAGAGAGTCTAGGACCAGAGGGCACAGCCTCATAATAGAGGGATGTCCATTTAGAACAAAGATGAGAACGAATCTCTTCGGCCAGAGGGAAGTGAGTCTGTGGAATTCATTGCCACAGACGGCCAAGTTACTTAGTATATTTAAAGCGGAGTTTGATATGTTCTTAATTAGTCAAGGCATCAAAGGTTACGGAGAGAATGCAGGAGAATGGGGTTGAGAGGGATAATAAATCAGCCATGATGGAATGGTGGAGCAGACTCAATGGGCCGAATTGCCTAATTCTGTTCTTATGAAATTATTTTAGACTGTTGGTATAATAATGCAGAAGCCACCAAATCAAGTAAATACATATTTTTATTTACATTAATTCATTCTTCAGTCAGTGAAGAGGTGAGTTTTAACATGTAGGTGCATTCACAGATGATTTAATTTTCTTGTAAAGTTAAACAGCTATTGAGATTGATTGTCTGGATTGTGCACGAGCTGTTACCGACTCCTGTGAGGTACCAGCTGTGTTAAATCAAGTGCTGTAATAATACAGTGGAAAGGGCTTCTGATGGAAGGGCTAGGTTTTAAATTCCTGCTGTCACATTCCTGAAGCCAAATAATTGACATTTTCTTTGTAGTCTCTGCTTTTCAAAGTTTCGAGTTTTGGGGGGTAGTCTACACCACTTAGGTATTTGCCAAACATCAACAGAGTAGTTTGTAATTTCCACATCAGGAAAAGAAAGTTCAGTTAAGCTGAGAATGGCACTCATCATCCATCTGCCAAAGCTACAATAATTAACATTAATCACTTGCCTTTTTCTCATACTTGCTTTCTGATTTTCTTTGTTACTTTATCGCAGATGGGGTTTACCTGTTAATAATTTTACCATATTAATAGCTTTAACTAGTAATAATACCTATTTTAATAATTTAACTCAAACATAGAAAATAAAGATACCTTTCCCTTGGAAAATCTATTTTAACAAATGGAGGCAACTGCGAGAAGGTCCCTGAAAGCACATACATCTTGTGCTATGAAGCAGATTTGGAAGGCAGATATACCATATAACTGGAGATCTCCATATCAGGTATATCAGCAAGGTGACATTTTAACAGAATGATTTAGAGTCACATCCGGCAATTCAAGCTCCTGAGAAACATGACCTTAGCCTTTGAATCATGTTTACCAGTCTATCACAAATGCTGTATTACCATCTGACTTCCACACTAATTTGCATCAACTGATGTAATGGCAACTTACAATGTCCAATTTTAAATCAGCTATTTCAATGAACATTCTGAACATAGAAGTTGAAGCAACTTTATGTAAGGAGGAAGAACAATGACTTACTATAAAGGGTGGAAGGTGAAATGCTCTACCTGACTTGTGTAACTAAGGAGGATTTTATGCTTCAAATTTTTATGTATTAAAATGCATTTAAGAGAATTTGTTTTTACTGGAAAAATCGCTGTGATTTCTTTCCTTTTGATATTTAAATAAACTGTTTACTGAATTGACTTTGCTTGTAAAAGAAATTATTTTCAGAGAGTAATAGGCAGCACTGACTCCAGTTCCAATTTACTGGCGGACAGTGCTAATAGTGAACACCATCTTTTAAAATTATGGAACAATACCATTAGTGATTTTTAATTTTCTGAATTACTGCTTGTGATTACCAAAAGAAAAAGTGGGTGGGTGTGCAAACAAGAGGCTTTTGTAGCACATTACCTTGGTCTGTGATGTTTCAAGTGAGCTTGATAGAGTTTATACCTTCACAACTGTTGCTACCTCTCGGATGATGCTTGATGTATACTGAATAAGCTTGGTAGTAAGTTGCCCCCATTGTTTAATTTAGCACAGTGGAAGAAAACTAATGGACTCCATTGTGGACTTGTAACTCTTCCGTTCAACAGTATTCTGAATGCTTGGTTCAGGTAATACTTTATACACCAGTAGTGAAAACAAGACGCAAAAATGTCTATTTGTTAGAATTGCACTTGACTATTTAAGTTTGTTAGTTTTTTTTCCACCCCAGGTCAATTGGGTGTAGAAATGGGACAGTGCCCTCTACAGGATAGCTTGACTTACTTTAATGATGAAGCCATCCTCACGTTAAACCCCCTAAACTGAAGAACTATTCAAGAATCGAGCAGAGTCTAAGTGAGGCACTGGAAGCTAGAATATTGAATTAGGGTCCATGACATTGCTAAGAGGAAAAAGGGAACGGGTTTAAGAGGGAACAAGAGATAGAAAAAAAGCACTATCAAAAAATTAAAAGTTGGGATAAAGATTAAAGATTGTATGTACATTGAAACATACAATGAAATGTGTCATTTTGAGTCAATGACCAACACAAAGATTGTGCTGCAGCATCCTGCAAGTGTCGCTTTGCTTCCAGCACCAACATAGCAAGCCCACAACTCACTAATCCTACAATATGACTTTGGACTGTGGGAGGAAACTGGAGCACCTGGAGGAAACCCATGCAGTCACAGGGAGAATGTACAAACTCCTTAAAGACAGCTGCAGGAATTGAACTGTGATCAGCATTTGCTGGTGCTGTAAAGTGATTGCATTAACCATTATGCTGCCAGGCCACCCTCCAAAAAAAAAACAATCGAAAGCTGAACATCTATTGAAATGTTTCAACAAAAGTTAATTTTCCAACTCTGCTTTGCCAAAAGCTGCAATTAAGTGGATGTGGCAGTAGCCAAGTTGTTACAAGGGGCCCATGAATTTAAACTGGCAATTCTATTTATTTTATTTAGAGATACAGTGTGGAACAGCCCAATGAGCCACCCCGCCCAGCATCCCACCTATTTAACACCAGCTGCACCACGGGACAATTTACTGGAGTATCTGGAGGAAACCCATGCAGTCACAAGGAGACCATGCAGACTCCTTACAGATGGCACCCGAAATGAACTCTGAACTCTGATATCCTGAGCTGTAAGTGTCACGTTGCTACTCTACCATGATGCCTTTGACGTAATTCAATGCAATGTCTTTCAACAATGCTGAGGCACAATAATATGTCCCAGGCAGGGATTTCTGGGTTTAATTAAATCAGGAAATTGTGACAGATACATACACAAATGCAAGTGCTGTTAAAAACAATCAACTGATTTAGGCAGTGTTACCGACAAAATAATGTTTTTCATTCCAATACACACTAACATGTTGTATAATGCAATTACTCATTAAAAATACCAATATAGTCCAAAATTTGTTGGGAAATGCCTACAGCTCAGTATTCCCAGTAACGATAGAAAATTCAGATTTCCTGCATTAATACCACATTTGCAAACCTACAAGCTGAACTGCATCAACAATGCTCAGTGATTGCCCAAAATGTGGTTTGTTGTTTCTACTCTGACCTTTAAGACAGTGATAAAAATGAAAACAAAAATTAAAAAAATTTTCTGACCCAATGCAGTTGGTGATAGAACACAGAAGTCCATATAAACCATTATGTTTGTGTCGTCTCTTAAAGATCTGATTTCTTTCACTGCTTCCATGCATTACTGAGCATTTTACTCAGTTTGATTCTACCACCCTTTCAGGGCAGCATATGCAATTCCAAAAACCAACTATGGCATAAAGTAAAAACTGGTTCTGAAAGATGTTTTTTTTAATTTGAGTCTGCTATACATCTTCATTTCATTAAAAAAAAATAAGCTTGTTTTAGAATGGTTATTAAAATTGTCCTGCTAGCTTTGAAGACTTTTTAAAACAGAATCCCCATCTCTCTACTCCAGAATGATTTAACTTTTTTTGCCATTGCTCATTGTTCTTCCCAGTGCAGAACTCTGCATTTTTCTATGTCCAAATCCATTTGCCATATATATACATCCTTTCAATTTGGAGGAAATGAAAACAAAATGTGTACAACACTCACAAAAGGCATTGTTATGGCTTTTCTTTGACCTTATTTTACTCAGCTGTAAAGGAATTTCTGGTCAAAAATGTTTTATTTAACTGTTAAGGAGAAAATTTGAAAGTATACGATATAGATAGCCACGGTAATAAAACCGCTTCTTGAAAATGATCAGCCTTTCAATAACGATCAGGCTGATCTACATGAGAAAATCTGTAGTTGCTGGAAATCCAAGAAACACAACAGGGCAGGCAGCGTCGATGGAAAAGAGTATAGTCAATGCTTCAGGCTGAGACCCTTCACCAAGACTAGAAAAAAAGGTGGGGAGTCTGAGTAAGAAAGTGGGAGGGAGGGGTGAAGTAAAGAGCTGGGAAGTCAATTGGTGAAAGAGATACAGGACTGGAGAGGGGGGAATCTCATAGGAGAGGACAGAAGGCCATGGAAGAAAGAAAAGGGGGCAGAGCACCAGAGGGAGAGAGGTGATAGGCTGGTAAGAAGGTGAGAGGGAAATGGGAATGGGGGTGGGGGTATTACTGGAAGTCAACAAATCAATGTTCATGCCATCAGGTTTGAGGCTACCCAGATGGAATACAAGGTGTTGCTCCTCCAACCTGACTGTGGCCTCATTACAGCAGTGGAGGAGGCCATTGACTGACATGTTGGAATGGGAATGGGAAGTGGAATTAAAATGGGTGGCCACTGGGAGATTCCACTTCTTCTGGTGGACGAAGCATAGGTGCTCGGTGAAGCGGTCTCCCAATCTGCGTTGGGTCTCACCATGGCCTCCCGTATATCAGTGAGACCGAACACAGATTGGGAGACTGCTTGGCTGAATACCTATGCTCCGTCCGTCAGAAAAAGTGAGACCTTCCAGTGGCTACCCATTTTAATTCCGCTTCCTAGTCCCATTCTGACATGTCAGGCCACAACCTCCTCTACTGCTGAGATGAAGCCACAGTCAGGTTGGAGGAGCAACACCTTACATTCCATCTAGATAGCCTCCAACCTGATGGCATGAACATTGATTTCTTGAACTTCCGGTAATGCACCCCCTCCTTTTACTGTTCCCCATTCCCATTTCCCTCTCACTTTATCTCTTTACCTGCCTATCCCCTCCCTTCCTCTGGTGCTCCTCCCCGTTTACTTTCTTCCATGGCCTTCTGTCCTCTCCTATCAGATTCCCCCTTCTCCAGCCCTGTATCTCTTTCACGAATCAACTTCCCAGCTCTTTACTTCACCCCTCCCTCCCCTCCTCCCGGTTTCACCTTTCACCTATCACCTTGTGGTTCTTCTTCCCCTCCCCCCCCCACTTTCTTACTCTGACTCCTCATTTTTTTTTCTAGTCCTGACGAACAGCCTTGGCCCCAACATGGTGACTGTAGACTTTTCCATAGATGCTGCCTGGCCTGCTGAGTTCCTTCAACATATTGCAGCTGATCTCTTGCCTCAAACCACTTTCCTTCCTATTGTCAAGGCAGAGATGATTAGGTTTTTGGGAATTAAGGCTATCAATAATGTTGGTATCCAAAAATATATTGATCTCAGCCTTGACTATATCCAATGGCTGAGAACTCATGGCACTCAGTGGTAGATTTGCAGCCCATTACATAAAGAACTTCTCTTGATCAGAGTCCTTCCCCCAATCCGAAGACTGCACCTTCTCATTCTGCATTTTCAAGCTTGGGGGAACAACATCTCAACATCTCCCAGTAAGTCCCTCTCAGAATCTTGGATGGCTTACCAAGAACACCTCTCAATTTTCTAAAAGACTTTGAATGTGGACCTTAATTTCTCTTCTGAATGCAAGCCCCTCATCTCAGGAAACAATTGAGAGATCGATCTTGCATTTGAAATAAGTGAGCATCATTATTCCTTTAAAATTATTCCATGAGCTGGGTGTGGCCTATTCCTAAATAAATTAAAATGTAACCAACAGGAGGGAGATTCAGTTATCATTTAAAAGTTTGACCATGGGAAAACTATTATTAAATATTTATTAGAAAGCTCTTTACAAACCAAGACAGATCTAAAACTGATATTGGTTGCTATTAAATATTTATCATTTACATGCCTAACAGAAAACATCCTAATACTTCAAATTAAATTTAGATAAAAAAGGTTTTTTTAAAAAAATGAAACTTTACTATACAGATTTTCTGTGATGCTCAAGAGTTTCTTTGTACTAATTTCGCAGAATTGAAATAAAAACTGCCCCAGATGGCAATGATGTTTCCATTCTATGCAGTGACCACCAGTCACAGACGAAAACGACACAACATGCACCCCTTCCTAGTGCACAGCCCGAAAAGAAAGGCAATCTATGTATCACTGCCTGTGTTGGTATTGGGTTCACGTCTGCAAAGCCCCAACTCAAAGGGAGAATTTTAGCCCTATCCAATATAGGTACCTATCCCTTACTATAAGGAGGTTATACTGTATCCACCTACTCTTCAAAGACTAGCTTACTTCCTTGTCTAGTCTCTGTGCTGAGGTCTAGCTGTCAATACCCACTATTTGAGTAGTGTGGTTCCCCCCTCCTCCTCTACCAAGGAAGAATTATTTCCCACTAACAAGGGAGTTTAAAAACTATTTTATTTTAATCATACTCATTTTAATTTATACAAATAATTCTTAACATGCATTTAAAACTCAGAGGATTTCTTATTTATAAGATATATATGAATTGCAAAAGACTTATAAGCTACAAAGGATTTCCAAATACTGGTACAATTCTTACAAACTAAAAGGTCTACCAGTGAATTGCAGATGAACAAGTTGGCCATCGCAGAAACCAAAGGTTGAGGAATGATTTCTAGTTCTTCTTTCTATCATTCTTCTTGTCATTATCACCAATGATTTCTAACATTTGTACTGCTTTGGTACTAGTTGACATTATCAGCATGTGATGTGTTTCAAGTATCTCTGCCGTGACAAATTAGTTCACATAGATGGTCTAAATGTTTCTGGCGACAATGATCCCTGATACCCAAATGCTGTGAAGTCTGACTGAGTATCCAAAGATCTTAACTACTGATTGATCAAGTACACGATCATGTTTGATCTGCTAAGTGACAAAATTAGGGTGATCTGCAAGCTTCCTTGATCTCAGTCACAATGCTGTCTGGTTTAATGCAGCCTAATTAACATAAACCCAATGTCTTATGTTGACTTCACTGTTTACTTGTTTATAACAAGGAATATCAACCTGTTAACTTTGTCACAAACAACTCCAACCCTTTGGAAAGGTCATGCTGCTGAACTACAAAGCTGAGGTTAGCAATAAGCCTCTTGGGCCCTGGAAAGTGAATATCCATCACATGCCTTGGATTATTAAGACCACTGTGTCCAAGATAAAGTTCCCAAATTTGTCTGCGTACACTCACTTATGGCAGCCCAACACAGAGTCCAAAGATCAGGAGCATAGGGTTTCAGTGTAGTCAGAAATTCCTTCAGGCAGTAGAGGTGGGGTTGCAACCATTCCTTACAACAATAACATCTTAAGCTAATTTAATCACCAGTCCTTCTGAAATCAACACAAAACTAGAACCGACCCTACCACATGTTTGCGGGGCCTGCCTCTGGGCCTCTTGCCTCGTTTACGATTTTGCAGTTCTTTTTCTTGCTGGCTGTAATAAACAAAAGTTGTTCCATTGTTTATTCCATCACTGAAGTGTGCTGCTCAGGCGTGAAATAATGTGCAAACAAGTTCCCGAACTTAGCTGTGGTATTGATCAATAAGCTAAACTGAAATATAGGTGCTTGGGTGGACAACCAAGTTCCTCTACCTCATAGCGAGCGTGAGCGGACATCAGAATTGGCAGAAGGCATCATCATCCGTAAGGTGCGGAAGTAGGTAAAGGAGAAAGAGACAATATTCAAACATCTTTACCTTCTTTGAAAAGCTAGCAGGAGTCGCGGATCAAGAATATTTTCTTCTGGCTCCCAGCTATTATGTCTATCAGAAAAGGAAAACACAGCATCTCATTAATAAGAAAAGCAAAATAGAGCTTGTATATTGTTCTGTTAAGATACTGAACTTAATACTTACATGTACATACACTGCCTTAATGACAATTTCTGCCATAATAATGACTTAATAAATCATTTTTCTTTATCTGAGGTTACTTACTATACGTCACAGTAGGCCAGTCCACTGTCCGAATTCTCCATAACAGACATAAATACAGGCACAGGACCAGTCTCACGGGTACTTACCGTGCTTGGATTGCATGAAGTGATCCTGATGGGTGCACTGGAGAGAACCTACTTGCCTGTCACCTTCCGCCATGCCCCAAAACTTGTCCCCACAACCTCCGGGTGCACTTAATAGAAGTCAAAGGCTTTAATGCTTCCGATATTAAGAAACAAAAAAAAATTGAGCAAAATGAGCCTTCATGTTTCATTAATTTAAAAACCAAACGGTAAGCAAAGGTAAATAATAATTTTTAAAAATAAGCTTACCACCTCTCTTTGCCTCCTGATCTGCAAACCTATAATCTTCAATGAGATCACCAAGATGTCAGATTCTATGCCAGGGAAGGCGCATAGTGACAGGTGCAGAGCCATATGTCACTGAGCAAGTCTTGGGCTTCAATATTCAGCAGTACATATGTGAAAGTTAAGTCTTGAAGTTTCAATAGCTGCAAGCTGGAAGCTCTAAAAGGAACTGCCAGCCCCAGCTGACAGGATTTGCCATTGACAAAACTATCAAATGCACTTTTGATCTCAGAGACTAAAGTGGACCAAAACCATAAATCGATAAAAGTGATAGGGGCTCGTACCAGCACTGTGCTACTACTTCAGATAGTTGCTAGATCCCTGTTTTTTACACTGGATTATCAGGTTAAAAACTCTCATCTATTTTGCTACTGAACTGGCAAATATTTGTAGTCCAGACCCATTACTAGAATTATATCCAGAGTTACATGGACCTCTAAATGTAGCACTTAGTCAACTGAAACTTAAACCAGTGCATCAACCTCAAACCCAACAGCTGTGAATGTGAAAGGCATTATAGAAAATCAGTAAAAGCTTACTTTTTATGCAATGTAATAGGTTGTTTACTCTCTATGCCTGTTCAACCACTCAATATGATTATGACTGATCATTGAAGTCAGCTACAATTTCTTGCACAAGCCCCAAATTTTTTCATTAAAAGTCAATCATTATTTTGAATACCCTCCACAGGCCTCTTCAGCAGAGCATTACAAGATTCCCAATCTCGCTATGTAAGAAAATTTCATCTGACAATAACAGTTCACACATTATCTTGATAATGTGACCCCTGACTCCGGACGCCCATTCAGGGAAAACATTGTGTATGATGGAGAACCATATCTGCTGCATTTATCACAGTTAATTTCACTTGTTGGATACTGCTACCAAAATATGAATGCAACGAAATCCAGGTTAAGCACCGTCTCTCTTACAATTGAATTTCCCGGGGGGGGGAGGGGGTAGGGATTCTGGCATAAGCAGAGAACAAACAGCTTGACTTGAAGCTTTCAAGGAGTGGGATTGTAAAAGAATTTTGCTGGTATACCCAAAACATTTAGGGAGAAACATCCAGGGACTGGGCATAAAGCTTCCAGGATATTATAGAAAAAGTTTCAGAACAGATGAAGGGAGCACTTTAACAGATTATAGAGAGGAGAAAGGTAAGGGCACAGAAGATAACACTGTTGAATTTGATGAGTTGGTTTACTGGGAGTCATAGTTCTGCAAAGACAGGCCATAGGCAAGTTAGGTAATATGGGGTGCAATATGTGCACCAGAGTTTTGGTATCAAAATTAAGATCAGCAAGGTATTGAAACAGTTGAGTCTGGAGGTAGCAAAAATACCAACAAACAACATTCCCTCTAATTTTTTTTAAAAAAACAACTGAAGGATCAACCATTGCTCGCAGCAGGAAATTTTTACATGGCCTGAAAACTGCAGGGCACATTATATTAACGTTATATAAATAAAAACTCCAGCTGCACAGGAGCATTTCAATTACTGCGTGGCCAGGCACCCGTGCAGCTTAGAAGAAACAGCACCAATAAGGGTTTCAGCATTAGATGCGTGTATATAGTGCTATTATAAAGGTTCCAGATGAAGCTGTAAACGTAACTTTGCTAGATCAAATAACGACAGCACAAAAAGATCGTTACTTTTCTTTTTCACCCATTTATTTCTTCGAGCTCAACTGGCGAGTGAACTTAGACCCGACATCGGGAAGAGGCCCCTGTCTCATCTCCCCAGCGGTTCTACAAGTTCACTGCCTGATGTCAGAATTGTCAGAAGTTATAAGGCCACCGATACAAAAGAACAATCAGTTTGATAACCATTCCGATCAAGTCAATGGACTACTGATACAGAGAACAATCAGTTTGATAACTATTCCGGTCAAGTCAATGGACCATTGATACAAAAGTACAATCAATTTGTTAGACACTCCAGCCACCTTAATTAAAGAAAAGAATGTCCTACCTGGTTTGCTGGAGCCACAACTTAATTACAAAGATAAGAACATCTGTTAAATTTATGCTTTAATTAAGAAAGGAATGTTCTGTCTAATTTCCATCAGGTATTGCTTTTTGTCAAAATCAAAAGGTGTGAAAAGCCCAGAGACATCTATGTAGATCTGGGCGAACTTTATCCCTCATCTTCTCCAAAGAAAGCAGCTGTGAGACATTATTCAAACACACTGCAGTCACAGACATAGTCAGTACTGAATCCATTGTTTTACAGGAATCTTGAGAATCCCCCTTTCCCTTAAACTTTATCAAGGGGTCTTGGCCCGAAATGTCGGCTGTACACTTTTCCATAGATGCTGACTGGCCTGCTGAATTTCTCCTGCTTATTTAATCTTTACAATGGATTATATCGAGAGTTGAATGATTTAATCTGATGTTGCAGGAATAATGAAAAATTTAAAAATAAAATTTTCATTCTAAGTCGAAGATATTCCAAAGAGCACTTAAAAATAAAGTAGATTTTAATTTTTTTCTAAAGTTGTTATATATTATCTTCTAGTCTGTATATTATCCCAAATTATTTTCTATTTCAAATATTGAATTGCTTTTTAAAAACAGATTTTAACAGAAACAGAAGAGTCACAGAAAACTGAAGCTCACAATAATTACAGAAAGGCAGAAGCGGGTAATGGAAAAATAAACGTGCCACAATAACAAACGAGACATCCTTACTTTATGTTGTAATAAAAACTCTTAATTTAACGATGTGCATTAGAAATACAAGCTTACCCGGAAAACAGAGCCTGGACAATGTTTTCAGAGAAAAATAATGAACGTAACATCTCTCTCATGCCAGTCATTCAATTAGTCTGCAGGCACTAGGACCCTGTGTCATTGTACTGCATCCATTAAATTGCCCAACTGAAGCCTCAGGCTCTTCCTGCAGAGCTGTACCAGCAACTATTTGAGATGCGGTAAGCCTGGCCAGCCTGATGAGGTGACTGTTTAGTGTGCAGAAAGTATTTATTTTCTTTCCTTTTTGTCTGGAATGGAATGAAGGGTGGAGGAGAAGGCTTCAGGAGAATGCAACAAAGTAACCTTCAGCATTGCACCAGTCTGGGTAAGAAAAAAAACAAACTGCTGATTCAAGTTGAAATGAAGGTTGACTATTAGGAAATTATAGCGTTCAGATGCAGAAACAGGAACGTCAGACAATAGGATGGAAAATAAGGAAGCTAGAAAAGAAATAAAAGGAGTAGTGAAAAGACATAAGAAAGCAAAATAAAATGCAGAATCAATATAAATGGAAACCAGAATAACTTTAAAATATAGGTGCATTCAGTCTGTCACTATTTTGATTCCTATATTTGCAATATTTATAAAAATATTTTGCAGAGTGTATGGTTTACTTTCCCAGATCTCCACACTCCCACTGTTCAAAGAGGATAAATCAATTTTCCTGCTAAGACACAGGCAACATCAGAACTTGAGGAAAATTTTCCAACATAAAAATGCATTTGTTGTGCTGCCAGGAAGGTTATCATTATCAATGCCGTGCTCAACTTGTACATACTCAGGATGTCCTAAAGCACTTCATAGCTAATGAATAGCTTCAACTGTGAATTAGTTCACAGCTGATAAGTGCAACTCTAGTTTGTTTACAGAAGTTCTCATCAATGGGAAAAGAGAAATGAAAATTCATTCAGTTTTGAAGATTGTTTGAGGAATAAATGTGACAGAACTGGTTAAATCCAAGGCAGGACAGTGGGAGAATTCTACTGCTCTTTATCAAGCAACATCACAAGATCCTTTATGTTCATTTCTACAGACAGAAACTAGCTTGGTTTAATCCATTATCTAGAAACAGAGTCCTCTGTGAAATCAGTACTGCACTGGAATCAAAAAAAAAAGGTTGATGCAAATTGTTGCTTTGTTTTTTTTCCATCCACATAGATTGTGGCAATTTTGAGTGACATATTTAAGTTGAACTTCCATATACACTGACATTGAGAAGCTGGGCCTCAATACCAGTCACAGCATTTATACTTGAGGCCACTCTATTAGATCTCTCCTGTGCCTAATAAAGTGTATGTTTGTGGTCTTCTGCTGCTGTATCCCATCCACTTCAAGGTTCGATATGTTGTGCATTCAGAGACGTTCTTCCACACACCACTGTTGTAATGTGTGGTTATTTGAGTTATTGTCAACTTCCTGTCAGCTCAAACCAGTCTGACCATTTCCTCTGACCTTCTTCATTAACAAGCCAACTGCTGTTCACTGGATTTAGTTCTTTTTTTGCTTTTTTGCAGCATTCACTGTAAATTCTGGAGATTGTTGTGTGAGAAGTCACAGGAGACGAGCAGTTTCTAAGATACTCAAACCATCCCATCTGGCACCAACAATCATTTCATGATCAAGGTCACTTAGATCACATTTCTTCCCCTTTCTAATGTTTGGTCTGAACAACAGCTGAACCTCATGACCATGTCTGCATGCTTTTATGCATGGATTTGCTGCCACATGATTGGCTGATGAGATATTTGTATTAACGAGCAGGTGTACAGGTGTATCTAATAAAATGGCCACTGAGTATATTCCTGCCATTGACTGGTTTAAAAAAAAGTATGTATCACAAGTTTGTTAAGAATCTGTGGAAGTAGTATTCCCAGTAATTATCATCCACTGAAGTTCATAGAATACTATGTGTATTTGATGGCAGTGGAAGAGTACGAACAAAATTAAACTGTGAAGACATAACCAAGGAAAAGACAGCAATGTAAGGGTACAGGAAATGGTTGAAGCACTGAGGCTGAGAGACGTCTTCTGCTGGATTTTACTTGCATTTCACCTGCTGTGCTGAAAACAACAATGATCTGAGCCTATGAATCAATATGACATCCTGCTCAGTGCAGAAAGGAGGTGCAAATTTCCAGACATCATAGTACGTAATGGAAAAAAGACCAGAATATTAAAAAGCCTTTACAGAGTCAACTCAAAATCAGTGAGCCAAATGATGGTTTGAGCTACTCAAACCAAGTTAGTTCCTGGAATCTCGTGCACAGACCGTAGGCCAAGAAGTCTCCAATAGGTACAAGGGGGTCAAATGTATCACTGTTCGGTCACTGGATTTCACAAAGTTTCAGTGATGGGGTCCAGTTTTGCAGGGATTCCCTAGATTTACGTTGGGCAAACTGCCACTTTGGCTCTGCTGCTCTGAAGCAACAGTGATTCCAGAAGATCAGGGCCTCCACATTGGGAAGACAAAGTCAAGTTTCTCCCCCCCCCACCCCCAATAATTGTGTGTCCTTTCAATATTTTCAAATAACTGTGCTTTTTAAGTTCTTTTTAAACTATTAAAAATTTCCAACAGTTAATTTATTTCAATGATTTTTCTAAATGCATTTGTCAGATATACCAATTGTTAAAATCATTGCTAGTATACAAAGCTGCATCTAATCTCGAGGTACTTGGGGAATAGAGCCTTTATACTATGGCATCTGTGGCTCAGTAACTATTTAGATAATGTTGCTGGACACAAGGACAAGGATATCCGGCAGATAAGTCCCCCACATCAGGCCAGGTAAGTGTGGGTGTGCTGGGCTGCAGATTGACCCAGAGCAGAAGGCCCAGCACAATTCAGCCAATATAAGAAAGTTCTGTAGAATACATAAATTCCACTTCTTCACAACAGTCACAATAATTGTAATTCCATGCAAGACACACTCACATTGCACAGCAAAGGCAAAACAAATGATGGGCAACAACCCAGTTGTCTTTTATTGCCAGTGACAAAACTTCGAAACACTTGTCTTTGCAAGGCACATCACCCCCCTCTCCACAATATGCATGTCAGTAACGCATTGAATTGGTACTTCTTACCCAGACCAATAGGTCGATTATTTCTATCCAATACATTAATACCCTATAACTTTCCTTTAAGATTCAACATTAATTTTTCTGTGAATACCTTAATGCTTCCCTAGGACAGTGTATTGTAAAGAAAAATGTTAAAAAAAATTCTTTAGGAGACAGTAAATGTGACAAGGGTGATGCTGATTTTCTTGTGAGTACAATGCCTCTTTTGATTTACTAGGAACTGATCTGGGGGGAGGGTGGGGGGGTGGAATTTTGACATTTAAGTCCCAAGGTCTTTATCTTCCCCACAACTGTCAAACAGGATTAAACACAATAGTGACTTCATGCATAAGCATAATGTGTGAAGCTCTTGCAACAATTTAACAAATCATAGGAGTTTTTAAAGTAAAAACAAAATATAATGCCTTAAAATGCAGATTGCACCTTCAACCTACTAATGTCCATTTAGGCATCCCATTTGTGTATTAAGATTTTAAGGAGTTAATTCATCCTCGGTGTATATTTAAAATGCCATGTGGATGGTGATTCTTTGTCATAGTTACAAGAAGACTGTAGATAAATATTGGACTGACTGTTTGTCCCAAGTCCTTCAATGTAATCAAAAATATGCTCTTACAAGTTTTTTTTTTAAAAATGCTGTTTTTTTTTGTTTAATGCCAAAGACATTAAGATTCTAAAGAGATCATTAGTCAACAAGCTTGTACCTCAAGATTACTCAAGAGTAAATAGAAAAGGAAGTCAATTTTAGCTCTGCAACTTTTAAATACTAAAAGTCATTTTTGATATAAAGAATTACCCTGTAGTGAGTAGCTTGGAGAGATTATGACTGTCATTTTTCACCCATAAATGATCTCTTGTTCTTTAAACAAACAAAAATCTATCTTAACGGGAACGGTGTTAATGATTTAGATTTGAAGCTGTTCATTTGAGCACACAGCAGACCACAAAGGATTATGTAGAGGAAGAGAGAAAAGAAACTCTTAAGGATTTGGAGATGGAAGATAATGTTACTTGCAGGTTGTAGCTCCAGGTTAGATAGCAAGTGGAGTGATTCTGTTAGAATTCCATGTCTGTTGCATCTTAGAACAGGATATAAAAAGGATGGTTTGCACGAGTGCTCAAACTAAGCCATTATTGTTCTTCTTCAGTTAGATGACATGCAGCTCAGATGTGGCAAATTATGAGATTCTGCATCAATTCTAACCCTTCCACCTCCACTGGTGTTTATTTTGACTTCACTTCAGATCACTGCTTCACTCCCCACATTAAGCCAAAGATTTTAGTGAACTAACTTTATTAGTTTTCAAGAACTTCTGTCAAATGCACTGTATTCTTTTTTTTTACAAATCCAGTAACTCCACAGAAACTGAGTAAAGGCAATGTTGTAACCTGTTGTTTACTAGGAACTGATCTGTTTACCAGGCACTGTGTGGTCCAGTTTGACTTATTTCTGTTGGAGTCAGATGTAAAGGAAGTCAAATATGGAACAAGGAACACACAGTTCAGTATTTTAAAGCTACCAGATAGCATTAAGAGGCTTGTTAGTATCAAACTACATCAATGTTTGTTTTTTTTAAGTCAATTCAATTACATCACCCAATGACTATTATTAGAATGTAATATGAAAGTTTAAGTAAAAGTTTGAAATAATCCCTATAAATAATGTATTAAACAATCTGAAGGTGGATATGATACAAAACAAACAACCAACGTGAATAATTTGATATGCTACGCCAGCAAAGAAAATAAAAACAACTATACCCTATTCAGAGCAGAATGTTTGTACAGGATACCCATCATGCCCAGATTTTGTACTTCAGCCTAACTACTTTCTTAATTTTACAGGCATCAGATTGTCTTTGGAAAGATGAGAAATATTGCACGAACCAAGTAAAACAAACTGTTGAAGTGGTCAACATAGCAACGAATAATATAAAAAGAATCTCTACAGTTATATTACCCGATTAACAAAAGTGAAAGTCATAATTGGAAAGTCACAGAATCATAAAGTTACAAAATAAAGTTCCAAACGTCCAAGAAAAATATAGAATGCGTGGGAAACTATTAGAGGAAGAAGTCATTTGAAAGATGCTGGTTACATTAAAAGGTAATCCAAATTAACAATTAAAGATCAAAGGCTAGAAAAGCAACCGTTACGGAGATAATGCGTAGGAGCTTGCAAAACAAAGTGCGGGCAAACTAGAATGCTACATGTTTTTTTTTCAGTCAGCAGAAGTGATGAGAAGAAATAAGATGTAGGGAAACAGAGGGAAAAAGAGGAAACAAAGGAGGAAGCCCCGAGCCCAGCCCGATGCTAGAGTTGGGAGCACGCTGCTTCTGTTGTATTGTTAAACCTGATGCCACTCACTTGGAAGACCATCCTCTCCACTTCACCAAGTACTCCAGCTTCCCCTGTGAAATAAACAACAACAAATCAATTTTCACCCGAAGCCCCGAATGAAACCCCGTGCAAAATCAGGAGCCTGTTTCCCCAACTCCTTTTCTCCCCGACCTTTCTCAGTCTTTTTCTTAGAATGCATTCCGCTGCGAAAACTTGCTCTCCCACAGCGCTCAGCTCCTCCATTCTCGCGCTGCTTCTCGCCGCTTCCCCCCCCCACCTCCCCGTCACTCCGGCCCCAGGGCGGTGACGTCACCCACAGCGCCGACTGACCAATCGGGGTTTGCCTAGACCGACCGTTGCTAGGCACAGGTCAGCGGTCGCCAAGCGAATGAAGAGCGTTCAGAAAGAAGGCACCAGATTAACCCTCTCCGTACTGCCTGCTCCGCAATCAATCAAAAGCGAGCAGACAAAGGATAAACACTTTAAACACCAGAACTTCCAAAAGAGTTACAATTGCTTTAAGGGACAGAAAAAGACCTTCTTTGGTGCCTTTCGATATAAAGTGAACCCCACACGTTTCCCGATTGTCACTTATCCAGACTTCCGCAACTTAATTAACTTAACGCAAATCGAACAAAAACATCTCAGCATCGCTGCCCCGTTAAATCCCTCTGACCAACTCATTTGTTTCAGTTAAAATCAAATGTTTTCAAAGTTTTCTAATTTTTACGCATGTATGCGACTTGTCCCAATCGCTTATAAATTTAGAGTTTTGACAATAATCTAGGGTTTCCCCTAATCATAAGCAATTTTTTAAATAATTTGCTTAACCATCGCAAGAATTTGCTTCACCCGACAATATTAAATAAAACTCACGTTGCACATGATTACTTATTAATTTGGATACGCATCAAACTAATTGCGGAAGACATTATATTGTTAAGCAGCATGGGAACAATGACATTCTGTTATCGGGTTGCCACTTTACAGCAGGTGTTTGACTTTTTTTACTGACATCATTTACACATTACTGCAAGTGTTTTCTTTTTGGTCATAAGCCCTAAAAATCCAAATATTTCAACATTTTCAAAATTCCCCTTCAATTTCTCTACAAAGGAGGTTTGCTCTACAGTGCTACCGAGTCCTCGCCGACCCGTGGTGACTATTAACCGATATTCATGATAAGGAAAAGCGAATGTTATAACCGTCTTCAAAGTGAAAGCCACAGGTATCTTCTAGGATTCTGCGGCGGCTGTATAAAGAGACAGATACATTACAAATTTGTTTGGTATTTGACAACGACTCTTTACATTCGGCACAATTCTACAATGACAGAAAGCAAACCAAATTTAAAAAGTAAACAAATATAATCCAGTCATGCATTGCTAGTTGTGTGCAGCTGTTTATTCGACTTTTCTGCATTGAGGCACACTATACGAACTGCATTACAGCTTAGGCGGAAACTTCAATGCAATATCGAGGGGTTCCTGGGTTGAGGACGCTTTTACGCCCTCAGACTTTGTGACACAGAACTTTTGACAACTCTAAGACTTGGAGCACTTCAATGCTTCCCACCCCCCATGTCCCGTTCTTCGCAAATTTCAATTCGTCCGGCGTCTGCTACGGATATTTGTTTGACGGCCATTTGTCCTTGGTACATCAGCCGTTTTTCTCTGGCTTCCTGGTCACCCAATTTCCACTCTGCTCCATGAATAAAATACTTTTCCTCCAACATGTTTAATTACTAATTAACATAAAGTTATATAAACAATTAGAATGGACGTGTCTCGTGCATAGCTCAAACGAAACAAACTATAAATCGGGAAATTAGCACGCAGGTCAAGAATGCGCACCGTACATTTTTTGTACTTCTGAAAACCCTAGGTCCTCCAAAGGTTAATCTTGCTCGTCCCTTCTTGGCTCTTTCCAGAACCAGAAGTAGACTTATTCCTCCTTTTTCAGCTTAAAGGAAGCAGTGCAATTTCATCAGCGTTGATCACAAATGAATATTTAAATAATAAATGGGGATCTTATCTGAAGATTTTTACTGATGGCTCAGTGGACCCAGAGAGCAGTAGGGCAGGATTTGGGATGTATGTGTCTCACCTTGGAGTAAAGATTGGTCACCGGGTTTCAGATGTTGTTTCTGTCTTTGCAACAGAATTATTAGCAATCCTCTGGGCCTTATTGTGGAAAGAAGACTCTCGACCACGTGGGGTTATCATCTGTTCGGGTTCTGCTGCTGCCTTAGAGTCTATAAAAGGGAGTAAATCAAAAGCTCGTCCTGACATAGTTATTGAGATTCTCTTAGTGTTGTTCAGAGTAGGGAAGATGGGTTGCGCGGTTAGATTTTCATGGATACTTGGGCATGCTGGGGTGGAGGGAAATGAAATTGTGGATGCATTGCAAGTCTTCCTTACAGAGCAGGAGAGTAGAAATTAGAGTTCTCCTAGGCAGAGCAGAATTGAGAAGTAGGATTAAAAAAGGTATAGAGAAGAAGTGGCAGGAGGATTGGAAAAATGAATTAAGGGGCAGGCATTATTTTTCTAGTCAGCCACAGGTTAAAAAGGTCTCAGACTGTTACCTTTTAAGTCGTAGAGAAATGGTGAAATTTACAAGACTTAGGTTGGAGCATTGTGAGCTAAACTATTATTTAAAGATAATAGGAAAACATCCTACTGGATTATGTGACTGTGGTAGTCCAGAGACAGTCCCGCATGTTTTGCTGAGCTGTAATCAATACAAAATTGAAAGAAGCATGCTGTTCAAGAGGCTATCTGGCTTAAATTTATTTTGGTTTTCTATTCAATCTTTGTTTGGCCATCAAGAGAATCAACATCTGATTGAAGAGTCTATCATTCAGTTTATACGTGAGACTAGGTTGTATTCGAGAATTTGAGTTCCTTGAAGTTCTATAATTAATTATACATCCTGCGGAGGGCTGTAATACACCTAGATGTGTCTAAACAGCCGGAAATAGAAGAAGAAGAAGAAGGTTAATCTTCCCCACTGAGGTTTTTGTTTTGAGGGGTTAAATATTTTGGCACATATGACCTAAGTACTTTTGGTCTACCTGAAACACAAAGAGAAACTGTGCACCAAGCAATGATTTAAACGAGATGGATGAATATATTCAAGAGAAAGAAGCAAGTTCAGTGATATAACAAAAAAAATGCCTTCCATATTATTACAGAGGCTGGTTGTATTGAGAAAAGAATCAGCTGCTTTTGGATGCTTCTGTTAAAGTGGGGAAAAGCCTCCTTATTAATCTATTTTTGGCTGGTGTTTGGAAACAAAACATGATTGCTTTGGCCTCAGCATCATGAGGCACGAGGAAATCTGCAATTAAACTCTCTTTAAATCTGACAAATATGGAGATTCCAACATAAAACATTGGTCAGTGAATTGCATTAGGTCCATTGCAAGATCTTAGGCACAATAATGAAGGAAGGGAGTTTTGTCAGTACTAGCTGGAATTTTTTATTCAGCGATTCAAAGAACTACTAAACACCATATACAAGTGTGCGGATGACACCACTGTTGTGGGCTGTATCAAAGGGGCTGATGGATCAGCATGCAGGAAGGAGACTGAAAATTTGGCTCAGTGGTGTGATAATAACGACCCCTCACTCAATGTCAGCAAGACTAAGGAACTGATTGTGAACTTCAGGAGAGGGAAACCAGAGGTCCATGAACCAGTCCTCATCAGAGAATCAGAAGTGGAGAGGGTCACTATCTCAGAGGACCTGTCCTGGACCCATCATGTAAATGTTATTGTGAAGAAAGCATGATAGCATCTCTGCTTCCTCAGGAACCTGCGGAGGTTCGGTGTGTCATCGAAAACCTTGGCAAACTTCTATAGGTGTGTGGTGGAAAGTCTGCTGACCGGCTGCATTAAGGAAGCACCTTTGTGCTGCAAATCCTACAAAAGGTAGTGGATTTGGCCCAGTACATCATGGTAAAGCCCTCCCAACCATTAAACATATCTACATGGAACACTGTCATAGGAAAGCAGCATTCATCATCAAAGATCCTCACCAGCCAGGCCTTCCTCTTTTCCTGTTGTTGCCATCAGGTAGAAGGTACTCACACTGCCAGGTTAAAAGAATGGTTACTACTCCTCAACCATCAGGCTCTTGAACAGAAGGGGATAACTACACTCATCTATTGAGATTTTCCCACAACCAATGATCTCACTTTAAGTACTCTTTATCTTGTTATTTCATACTCTTATTATTTATTACCATTTCCATATATTTGCATTTGCACATTTTGTTGCCTTCTATGCTCCTACTCTTTCTGTGATCCTGTTTACCAGTTACTATTCTCTAGATTTGCTGAGTATGCCCACAGAAAAAGAATCTCAGGGTTGTATGTGGTGACATATATGCACTCTAATAATGTATTTTACTTTGACTTTGACCTTAAAAGCAGATGGATTGAAAGCCGATATTGAAGAATTACATACTCAGGAAAATGTTAAATGATTACACCTGTACACAAATGTGCAAGCTCACTTGACAGATGATTCATGTGGTAGAGAGCCTGCTTCCAATTTACTCAAATTAGGAAACGTGAAAATTAAGCACAAAATTTCAACAGGTCTCACTTCAATGAAAAAACTGGGCTAAATTACGATATGACTTCATGATCTGATTAAGTTGTTTTCCCAAATGTCACTCAGCAATATTTAAATTACCAATGGTTGTGTGAAAGAGCAATTTTTGCACCAAAAAAAAATCACACAGTGCAGAGCAGGAATAAAAACATTCTTTTGAAGCTTCCCAGACATTCTGTACATTTTTAAAGTATTGGTATTATGACAGTCAATGACATAGCTATACATTTTCCTGCTGAGAAGTTGTAAGCTCTCTGTCACTGCCTGGGGTGCCATTTGGATCCCCCAACGCTATGCAACAGTGCAAGATTATCAGTTCAAAAATTGCTGCCACATAGAAAATAGAACATTACAGCACAACATAGTGCAGGCCCTTTGGTCCCCGATGTTATTCCAAGCCTTTAAAGTTCTCTAAGATCAATCTAAGCCTTTCCTCCCACATTACCCTCCATTTTCTTCTTCAGTTTTCCTTTCATACATGTGTCTATCTCAGAGTCTCCTTAATATCCCTAATGTATCTGCCTCTACCACCACCCATGCCAGTGCGTTCCACGTCCCTATTACTCCGTGTAAAATAACCTACTTCTAACATCTGCCCTGTACGTCCCTCCAAACACCTTAAATCCTATTGGCCATTTCTGCCCTGTGAAAAAGTTTCAGGCTGTCCACTCTACCTATGACCCTTTTCATCTTGTACACCTCTATCAAGATCACTTCTCATCCTCATTTACTCCAAAGAGAAAACCTCTAGCTTGCTCAATCTATTCTCATTATACATGCTCTCCTATCCCGTTAGCATCCTGCTATATCTCCTCTGCACACTCTCTACAACTTCCACATCCTTCTTATAATGAGGCAATCAGAACTGAACATAATATTCCAAGAGTGGTCTACTTAGAGTTGCAACATTACCTTGTGGCTTTTGGACTCAATCCCCCAACTAAATAATCTATCTATCTGTCTAATGTAATTGATGCTACAGCGGTGACTGATGATACTGCTGAGGAAAATGTCTTCATCTCTTGGATACAATTATCCCATCTGATTGACCTTTTCGATTCAAACAACCTCACTTTCCTGTTTGCTTGAATCATTAAACTTAATCTCAGCACATAATGGTTTTCCCATGATCAGCTATATGTTGGCTATATGACAAAATTAATCTGTATATTTTTATACTGTTCAAAAAAAAAATAAACATGGGGCTTTCAGAAGTGCTTCAATATCGAAATCAAGGAAACTCACATTGTACATGTGTACATATCTATCTGAAGAGAACTACATTAAAAGTAATTTTTGTGTAATGATTTATTTTCAGTGTTTATGTTTTTATTAGTACAGTAACTTTAATTAAACTACATTCTCCATGACTTGGACCAACATATTGATGTCATGTGGAGGCTTGCGTGCTCACAAAATATTCTGCAGATGCTGGGGTCAAAGCAACACTCGCAATACACTGGAGGAACTCAGCAGGTCAGGCAGCATCTGTGGAAATGACCAGTCAACGTTTCGGGCCGAGACCCTTCATCAGGACTGAAGAGGGAGGGGGCGGGGACAAGGACTACAAGGACTCCATCAGGCGATGCCAAGTCAGGGCCATCCATGTTAGAATGGCTGTGGATGAGATGCTGGACGAAGATTGATCCAGCCCTGGCTCCTGAATGGACAGACTTCATGCCCTCCCACCAAGATACGAGACTGCTTTGCCACGATCCTTTGAGACAGCCACAAGCTGGAGGAGTGGCTTGACAAAAACCAATTAGAAGTGTGAAAAGAAAAAAACACCTGCCGTACGAAACAACAGCAATTAAACTACACAATTTTATTTTCCCAATGGAATAATTATACATTTAAGTTAGAATTTATTTCATTTAGAAGGAGAGTTGTAAAACCCAAATGCATGGAAATAAATGTAAACATCACGATTGAAGCAAATAACCCAGGCAATGTCAGGCATAGCAGTTGATTAATAATATAATTAATCCTAAACACGAGGAATTCTGCAGATGCTGGAAATTCAAGCAACACACATCAAATTTGCTGGTGAACGCAGCAGGCCGGGCAGCATCTCTAGAAAGAGGTACAGTTGACGTTTCGGGCCGAGACCCTTCGTCAGGACTAACTGAAGGAAGAGCTAGTGTTAATTTTAATCCTAAGTGTTTCTTGCCTCTTTATACTTGCCTATAGTCTTTTAGTCATCTCAACCATGCACTCCTGAAACCCTTCCCTCAACATTTCCATTTCTTTACTTTGCTATTATCTTTCCAAAGCCTCCTCAAGCCCATTTCTCCAAAGAAACTAATGGTTACCTCTCATAATTGCCCATTTAATTTATCATCTCATTTTTGTTGCATTCTTTCATGAAGCATTTTGGGATCCTCTATATAGAAGTGCTTCATAAACTCAGACTGCTGTTGGTGTAACAATGCTGCAGTGGCATTGATGCTTAGGTTTGGTTCTACTCTCATAGCTGTAGAAGTAATAGCTTTTGGCATTTACTCAGACTCAGAATTACTCCTGCTGTAAATGTCATTTGAGTTCAATTGCTTTGTTCACATAGCTTTTCTTGGTGTGGATCTCCTCATGATGCGCCTTTGTCTCAATGTGTATTTGAAGCTTGCAAATCCCTCTATTTTGGTTACTGTCACTTTTCTACAAGTAAACTGAAGACAGACAACACTGTATCTTGAAGCTTAAAGGCCAGAGAATCTATAACAGCAATGAGAACAGCTACACAGATGGAAAAACTTTCATCACAGTATCTGGCCTACATAAGTGATTTTCATTTCAGCAGATATCAATAATTATTCAAAATAAACAATAACAAGTTATAGGAGAGATGACTAGTAATGCAAGTCATGACTCACTTGGGGAATTGCAGGGCGTTCCTAGTTGCTGAGCTCCTCTCACAAGTAATTGCATTTTAAAGAGTTAAAAGGTAAGTGTCGCAAGCATAATAGTGTTTTTGAACACAAACTGCCTGGCTCTACTTCTCAAAAGACTTAATGTGCTACACTGCTATGTCCTAGTGGCAACCAGTATCTCTTTTTGTTGATGAAAGGAAAATGTCATTTGCTGTATTTCCTCATTGTTAATGCAATGGAATGTTCCTACAGCATACATATTGTTGGTGCTTGCTTTAAGTGAGTGTGGCAATAGTTGTTGCTAAAGTATGTGATGTTATTTGGGTGTACCTGAAGGCCTGCTGAATTCTTACTCTGTAGACGGTAAAAAGTGTATTCATTTGAGAACTTTATTGTCATTTTACGAATTTTCACGTGTTTGCCACTAGGCATATACATGTTTATTTATCTCATGCTGATGGAAGTTGAGTGGTTATAAACTCTCCATAATTTCCAAATTTCAATTCCTTCTAAAGGTATCTTCTTGGATACATTATTAACAGGAATCTAATTACTTAATATCATGGAATCTATCCCCATCCATTGAAATTGAAGGAATTGAAACGTGGAAAGTCCAAACCTTTTATTACATAATTTCTCATGGTTTCTTAAGTTTAGGGAAGGTGGTGAGGATAAGCTCCCACTACATGTAGCCCAATGATGTGCATCTCAAATAGCCTCTGACAACCAAGTCCAGCTCATAGCCTTCATAGCTGCAGCGTGGATTAGTTACTAAGCCCGGTGGAACTGTTTCTACTGACAAGAGAAGAGGCAAAGGTGAGCGACTGGTGCTTGAAAACCAGTTGCTTCGGGCAGGTGGAGCTCGTCAGCCGTGGTCAGCAGCTCAGCTAGGGGAAGGAAAACTCCGATCTCAAACCTCCGGTACCTTGCAGCTATATCCATTCATGGGGAAGGTTTGTGGAGTAAACCCTGAGGAAACATCTGGAGCTGGAGTCCCTAAGGCAGTCCTACGTTGTTCAATGTTAAAACGCAACTCCTGCGATGTCGCTGGTGTCAAACTGTATTGGTCTCTGCCGTTCCTTTGGATTCATCAGCTGCATAGAGAGGGGGAGCCTGCTGCAAGAGCATACTCTATCATACTGTATCATGCTGCCCTGGCTTGCATATCATGTGGAGAGCTAGACGCAGTATCCATGGTTGATCCTGACTAGTGGAGGGCCTCATTCTCATGAATGTACTCTTCTTACTTTACATAATACTTTTCTTTTGTTACCTCCTTGTTAACACTTATCTGCATTAGTACAATCTATTAATAATTACCAGTTTTATTGATATACAAAATATCTCAGGTGCAATTTCTATAGGGTTCCTCTGATTTCTTTTTGGTGGAAAATTGTTCAAAATCCCATTGTGGACAGGCAGTAAGATGAGGAGGATGAGTGTGAAGATTATCCGTGCTTCTATTTCCTTTCCTTAACTGTGTGCAGTTTCCTCCTGATCTTAGGGCAGATCTTCTGCGCAGTTGTGACTAGATCCCTTGCCAGTCATAGTTGGTGTCTCATTAATACATCTGCAAAGCCTTTCTCCACCATCTAAAATGTGCTGATATTTTTCCAGTATCAAAATTTCAAAATCCGTTGTTAAATCAGCAGTTTTTAACTTGTCACTTCCATTCTAAATTATTTACTTGAGGGCTGGATTAACATAGTTATGATTTGTTAGGTGGCTATTACTGCTTGAAAATTTATTATGTGAAGCTTTCACATTTTTATAGCCATTAACAAAACGTTTTTCTCATAAGTCGCAGGAAATGTTCCCTCAAGGTCCCTCTTGTAATGCTAATTATGCTGAAATACTGTATAGTCATTTTTAATTTTTTTGATTGGTAGGGTTGATATCAAGCTTATTGTTCTTAACCACGACAGTCAACCTTAATTTATCTTAAAATATCATCTTTTAAAAATTTCTGCTGCTGACATTTGATTTAAAATCAATACATTATTGGGTATTTTGCAGATCATCAGGAATGCTTTCATGCCATATTGTGGCAATAAGGGTTTGCCTAGTGATAATGAATGTTGCAGTCTCTTTGATATGGAGGCTTGTTGGCTAATTAAAACCACAGGCAGCCAAATATTTGCTTAAATCCCAGGCAGATTGCAATTCACTAATTATTATCGCCATAGGTGGATTATGGATGCATCAGAAATGTACTGCTTGTGACAGATTAATGCCTCATTGTTACATCCAACTACATTTACTAATTGATAATATTATTAATTTATATAATTAAACAAAATTTTAATTAAATATATACATGGTCTGATTTTCTAGGTTAGCTATTTTTTATTGAATGTTGTAGTGAGTGAGAGAAATTCTTTACACAGAATATACTTTATTGTCGCCAAACAATTGGTACCAGAACGTACAATCATCACAGTGATACTTGATTCTGCGCTTCACACTCCCTGGATTACAAATATTAAATATTAAAAATACTAAAAATTAGTAAATATTAAAAATTTAAATTATAAATCATAAATAGAAAATAGAAAAATGGAAAGTAAGGTAGTGCAAAAAAACCGAGAGGCAGGTCCGGATATTTGGAGGGTACAGCTCAGGATCTGTTCAGCAGTCTTATCACAGTTGGAAAGAAGCTGTTCCCAAATCTGGCCGTATGAGTCTTCAAGCTCCTGAACCTTCTCCCGGAGGGAAGAGGGACGAAAAGTGTGTTGGCTGGATGGGTCGTGTCCTTAATTATCCTGGCAGCACTGCTCCGACAGCGTGCAGTGTAAAGTGAGTCCACGGACGCAAGATTGGTTTGTGTGATGTGCTGCGCCATGTTCACGATCTTCTGCAGCTTCTTTCGGTCTTGGACAGGTCAACTTCCATATCAGGTTGTGATGCACCCTAGAAGAATGCTTTCTATGGTGCATCTATAAAAATTAGTGAGGGTTTTAGGGGACAGGCCAAATTTCTTTAGTTTTCTCAGGAAGTAAAGGCGCTGGTGGGCCTTCTTGGTAGTGAACTCTGCTTGGTTGGACCAAGTCAGTTCATTTGTGATATTGACCCCGAGGTACTTAAAACTTTTGACCTGTTCCACTTGCGCACCACTGATGTGAATTGGGTCGTGCGGTTCACTACTCCTTCTGAAGTCAACAACCAATTCCTTCGTCTTGCTGACGTTGAGGGATAGGTTATTGTTTTCGCACCATGCCACCAGGTTCTTAATTTCCTCTCTGTACTCAAACTCACCATTACCCGAGATTGCATGATGTGACTCAAATGATTGCCGTACAATATATAGGATCAGATTACATTTTATGTTGCTGTGCACTGAGACCCTGATTTTAACTTAAGCCATGATATGCATTAAGTTATCCTGCGCTAGGTGCTTTTGAGATAATGCTGGAAAGTTTTTTTTAACTTTAAAGTTGCATTTTCAAATAAACAGCCACAGTGAACAATTTCCAAAGTCTACTTAAATCAGGCATGCTTCTCTCAAAGCAAGGCTGCATTTCATGTGTGGCTTGAGTTGCAAAAATGTTACTTTTTTTTTCTAATGTCTGCTTTGAAATCCTGATGGACAAAGCAAAGGCAACAAGGGAAAAAACTGTTCTCCATAAGCCTTATCCATCCACCACAGAAAGTATCCTGGATAAAAGTATCAGCGTTATTATCATCACACCCCTGGCCATGGCTCAATGACCCCAGAAGAGTAACAAAAGTGAATATAGTGCTTACAGAGGACTAGAAAGGATTTGCAGCATAGAAAACCAGTTTTTCGGTCTAACCCATCTACCTTGTCAATTACACTCCTTTCTTTCCTTCTGTCTATGTAACCCTTTATTCCTGTTGATATAATTTGCTTGTCTGGCCTTCCCTTAAATCCAAAAGCACTGTTCACTTCAACCACTCCCACTATGGAGGTGCTTCTGAATTCTCCATTGGATTTCTTGATAACTTGATACACTAATGGCCTCCAGATGTACTGCACTCTTCTCACAAGTAAAAACCTTGTATCTAGGCATGCTATCAAAATCCATCCTAATTTTAAAGAAAAACGCAGAGAATGCTGGAGGAACTCAGCAGGTCAGGCAGCATCTATGAAAATGAGTGGACAGTTGACGTTTTGGACCTAGACCCTTCTTCAGGACTGAGAAGGAAGGAGGAGGGGAAAGAGGTTAGCTGGAAGGTAATAAGGTGAAGCCAGGTGCGTGGGAAAGGTCAGGGGCTGGAGAAAAAAGAATCTTACGGAAAAGAATTTTAAAGACCTCTGTTAGCTTACCCCGTCACTCCCATCCCCACGACATACTGGAATTATTTTCTTAAGGGAGAAAATTGACCAGCTGCCTAAACAAATTTGGGGAACAAATATATAAAAAAACAAAATGCATCCATAAAAATATATGGAAGGAATACAAAACAGTACATGGTTTTCTCTACACATACAGATATATCTTGATATTTATATCTTTTCTCTACAGACTTCCTATGTTACATATATCTCAGTTAGTACAAACACTGGAGTAATATCTGCACAGTCCTCTCTGCGTATGAAACGCAGAAGTAGTAAGAGTCTGTAATACACTTCTGCTGTGTAATAATATTGGCCAGCTATGGCAATGTGTTGTTAGAGGGTAAGAATGTTCCTTTATGAGATTAAAATTAAAGCCATTTCTGTGATTATTTCCAGTAAAAAGGTTTTGAGATTGTCCAAAGTCTTCTGCATAAGACCTTTACAGCACCAGATGAAATTGTTTCTGTCTTGGATATTGATTAGACCATAATAAGCAGGAGAAAGAGCAGACTATTTAGCCTAAAAATCTTCTCTTCCAATCAGTAAAAACATGGCTCATCTCCTATTTTAACTCCACCACCATATCTCTTAATCCAAAAATGCATTTGACATCTCAAAAATAATGAATGAACAATTGCAGCATCTTTGGTAGAACATTCCACAGCTTCACAATCTTCTGAATAAAAATATTTCTCTTCTTGTTGGTTCTAAGATAATCCTTTATTCTGAGATTGCGACCCCTAGTTGTACTCCTTTTTCCTGGAGAAATTTTCTGCCACCTTTCATTCAGTCAAACCTCTTAAGAAGTTAAATATTTTGGATGAAAAAATGAAATCTATTCTGGTCCACATTTATAAAGGACTTGCCAATAATGTTTGAATGATTATATATTACTGAGACTGAAATTCCCATATCTTGATGGATTTTTGATTTGTCATCTTAACAGTTGTCTCAACTTTCAAAATCCCACTCCAAGGAAATACTACAAGAGCTGACATCTTCACTGCTCCACTTCTTCCTCTGCTGATGTATGAAATAATCCACCCAACAAAGAGATACTAAAGGCATGTTTGTTAATACATATGAAACGTTTACAGTCCAGAAGACTAATATTCTTCTAATTGCTAAAGAAATGCTCTCTCTTTTCAAATATGCATTTTCTGAGGATGCATTTTTAAACTCACATTAATAGGCATCCGTTAGTCTTGTGAGACCATGGGCTTGTGTCTTGGAAGGTTTCCGGGTGCAGGCCTGGGCAAGGTTGTATGGTAGACCGGCAGTTGCCCATGCTGCAAGTCTCCCCTCTCCGCGCCACTGATGTTGTCCAAGGGAAGGGCATTAGGACCCATACAGTTTGGCACCGGTGTGAACTCACATTAAACTCACATGTAAACTCACATTCAGAGAGGGGAAAAAAATCAAATGTACCTCCAGTAATGATTCTTCAATGTTTCTCATGCTAATAACTAGCTACTTAACTGATACGAAGGTTATACAGTTTAATAAGCTGATAATGGAGATTACATTGAGATAAGTTCCCACAAATGCTGGTGGATCTGGAGACACTGGGGTTACACTACATTAGTTACACTTGCCTATGATACTTAGGTTTAAAAAAATACCCACGTTGTTAAATTGGTAAATTGCCTTATTACTGTCACATGTACTGAGGAACAGGGACACACTTTATTTTTCATACCATCCATAGTTCCATGGGGAAACAAAAACAGAATGAAGAATAAACTGTCAAAATTACAGAGAAAGTGTAGTGCAGGCAGACAATAAGCTGCAAATATGGTTGCTGAAAATGAGAGTTGATAATAGATCGGTGAGGTCAACAGGATAGACAATGCACCCCCATGAGATTTAAGTGCTCTTTTAAAGTAAAGGAAGGCATGGTGAGAGGGAATTCAATTTAAATCAGTGCAGAAATAGAAATAAAGGGAGTTAAAAAAGGATAGCGAAAAAAAAGCAAGGAATGAAAACTAAGATTTTTTTTGAGTAACCTTGAACAACCTTAGGTAATGAAGTGCATTACTCTTTAATTCTTGGGCAATGTTAGAAGTGTATTTACAGTTCCTATTGCTCAACTTAAGTTGTTATATGAGTTTCAGAGTCCATAAAACATTACAGATTCATTCAGCAGCCATCTTGTGTGTATCAGTTCAGTCCAACAACAGTAAAAAAAATCCCCTAGCTTGTTTTCTTCTTCTTCTTGCGCAGGCATGGGGATAACTTGCTTCCACTTCATTTTTGAGGAGTGGAGGGCATCTATCCATGAATTCTTATTATATAGGATGCATTTTACATACTAGTTATTAGATAGTCCTGGTAGAGCAAAGTCTTGAATTGATGAGAAGGAAATACACAGTATTCATACATGTACTTTTAATGCGAATGCTACTGTTGAGGATGATTTAAGTTTAAATTAATTTAAATTTAAACATTCAACAATCTGTAGCTCAGTTGCTCAATTGACCTTATTCTGTTCTTCTTTACAAGTGGATTGACATTGCAGCCTCTCCAAGCAATGTTCCCTCTAAGGTGTGTGCACATGTCTTTTGCTACTAGTGCACAAAGGAATTTAAACTGCTCACAAAGGGTTGTCACCCTCTACCTCATTGACATGTTAAGCGTATTTCACGATTGTGCACGATCACATTTCCTTTTCTGGTTTCTGATGTGGACGGTGTTGACAATGTGGAGTTTGTGGTGATTTGTCCTCTGATTTTAGAACTGGCTTAACTATACTGTTTTTATAGAAGAAATTATTCAGTGTGCCCATGTTGTTGTCACTGGGCAAAAAATTGCACAGCACAAGATTTTTACACACACTGGTCATTACAAATTAGAGGGAACATTGTCTCCAAGTTACCTTTGTGTGTGTGTGTTTGTTTAAGTGGCATAATGCAGGATTATCAGAGCAGCTTTCCATGTTGTATGTTCATATATAAAATTTGCGTAGTGTGCTTCTTTCCAGGTGTGCGCATCTGCATCTATTTTCATACATAATACTGATAAAATGTACTTGGTATGCTTTTAATAAAGAAGTACTCAACCATACTCTGAATACCTTACAATCTCAATTACTGCCTTTGCACTTACACTCGGAGGGTACATTATTAGGTACAGGAGGTACCAAGTAAAGTGGTCGCATAGTGTATTTCAACAGGAATTCTGCAGATGCTGGAAATTCAAGCAACACACATCAAAGTTGCTGGTGAACGCAGCAGGCCAGGCAGCCTCTGTAGGAAGAGGTGCAGTTGACGTTTCAGGCCGAGACCCTTCGTCAGGACTAACTTCTTCCTTCAGTTAGTCCTGACGAAGGGTCTCAGCCTGAAACGTCGACTGCACCTCTTCCTACAGATGCTGCCTGGCCTGCTGCGTTCACCAGCAACTTTGATGTATGTTGCATAGTGTATTTCTGTATGTTCGTTGCCTTCTGCAGCTGTAGCCCATCCATTTCAGGGTTGGACATGTGTGTTCTGCACATCATGATCATTTGAGTTATTGTGGCCTTCCTGTCAGCCTGAACCAGTCTGTCCACTCTCCTTTGACCTTTCTCACTAACAAGGAGTTTACACCCACAGAACTGTCACTCACTGGATGCTTTTTTAAAAATTATTGCACTATTCTCTGTAAACTCTAGAGTTGTACATGAAAATCCCAGGAGGTCAACAGTTTCTGAGACTGCAGTAGACTACAGACCTGCACAGGACTACATAAAGTGTACAAAACAGTGCAGGGCAGTACAATAATTAATTAACAAGACAATAGGCACAGTAGAGGACAAATTACAATATAATAATAAATGATGTAGATGTCAGTCTAGACTCTGAGTATTGAGTATTGTGGATATCTGCGAAGAAAAAGAATTTCAGGATGTATATTTCTCTTATATTAAATGGAACTATTGAACTATTGTATTGCAGTGTACCGGATGTACACAATATTTTTCATATTGCTGAGGTGATATCAATGTTGCTATTGTGCTGGAACAGCTTTGCTCAAGGAATGAAGAGTCAAATTTTGATCCCTAAACCTGTGATGTTTTCTGGTCTCATTGTTTTTTTTGCAGTACTGTACCCAGTGTTCTCAGCTGTGTTTTGGTATCACATCGAGAGATCTGGCTTCATGGGGATCTCAGGAGTATGCTGAGATGGATTAATGATTCAGCACTTCTGAATGAAATAGAAGTGGAGAAATTGATGGCTTGGAAATGGGTTAATGGTAGCAGTTCCAGAAATCGGGGGTGGAACTTTCAAAATGAGGATGAAAATTTAAAATCAGAAGCCTGTCAGTAAGGACAATACTGGAAAATGTGCAAGGTTTTTTGGATGAGCTGAAACTTACATAGGGTGAGTGATGGGTATCAGGTGTTGGTGTATTTGAATTTGGTGGTCAAAAGGTTTGTTGAAGGTGACTTGAGATGCAGTAGGAAGCAAATGATGTAGAGGGACCATTGGTTACAATTTCTAATTCTGACAACATTACGCAGATTATAACGTAACAGAAAAGTGCCAGTACTTCGATCTGTCAGATGTAATGAGACCTCATGTTGGTGAAGCGATGAAACACTATATTTGTAATAACGAGATCATGGTCAAAGCACCTTGTCAGGAAAAGAACCCTGTTTGGAGTTAGGCTTCCCTATTCCTTCCTTGTTTATTATGTCTTCTGAGAGAGCTGCTTCTCTCATTCTCTTGCTGTTGAAGTTGACGAGCAGGCTCAACTGCTGGTCAGCTTAAAAATGGTGTCACAGAAGGTCATACAGACAAGCTTCTAGCACATTGGCTTTCATAAATCAGAGTACTGAGTATAGGAGTTGGGATTTTATGTTGAAGTTGTATAAAACATTGGTGAGGTCAAATTTGGAGTATTGCGTGCAGTTTTGGTCACCTACCGACAGGAAAAATATCAATATGATTGAAACAGTACAGAGAAACTTTATAAGAATGTTGCTGGGACTTAAGGACCTGAGCTATAGGGGAAGATTGAATGGGTTATTACTTTTCTGCCTGGAGTAGGCAAATGGGGAGAGATTTGATACAGGTATACAAAAATATGTGAATGTAAGTGGGCTTTTTCCACTGAGGTTCGATGACACTAGAACTAAAGGTTATGGGTTAAGGGTGAAATATTTAAGGGGACCCGAGGAGGAACTTTACTCGCAGAGTGGTGCAAGTGTAGAACAAACTGTCAATGGAAATGGTGGAAGTGCTAGATGCGGGTTTGCTTGTGACACTTAGGAGAATTGGATAAGCACGTGGATGGGAGAAGTATGGAGGGCTATAGTCCAGGTGCAGGTTGATGTGACTAGGCATTCTAACAGCTCTGTGTGGACTAGATGGGCTGAAGGGCCTGGTTCTGTGCTATAATGTTCTATGATTCTAAGGATTAACCAGATTGTCTTTCTTTGGGATGCAGGCGAAGCCTTATTTAGGATCAGTATAGAAACTCTCCTTGAAACTTCAAAGTTTGGGATTTATGACATTGATGTGTTCTTGCCATGTTAGAGTTAGAATGAACCAAATCATTAAAAGGTGTTCACTATTTCCACAAGGGAAGTTTTAGAGACACCAGACCAGCTCTGATGTTCATTCATTTACCATTTCTGTTTGAAGGTAAAATTGATTTAAAAAAATGCTAGTTTTGGAGAACTATTCACTAAACCCTACTTTCTTTGCAGTCAAGAGTCTACTTAAAATCCACACCTTTACCTTCACATCCTTGTGTCCCACCAGAGCACCAGCTATAAATATACAGAGAGATAACGTTGGAACTGTGTACAAGGCATTCTTCTTCTGGTTTGCTGCTCCAGAAGAAGGCATGCCCACTGTCTTTTCTTTAAACTATTTACTTCCTGCCCATAGTTTGCAGTAATGTCAATGTCAAGGAGCCTAAGTTCATGGGTTATGATTTCAGAGCAGCGTTCAGATCTATTGTTATTGGATTGGAATTGTCCACAGAGGTTCCATGCTTTATACTGTGAAGAGGAAGTTGCCTGTGCATGGTTTCCTTCTACATGGGGTAGCTATTCATCATCAGCTGCTACAGTGACTCGACAGGGCAACGTCCCGATACAGTGGCAAAGTGGACCAAAATAACTGGACACTATGCTCTGCTACATGAGTATTGATGCTCAAATATACCCTTTGTATAGTTCACCAAACTATATAGAGGGTACATATACACTTTGTATAGTTTTCTGAACCATACAAAGGGTACACACACCAAATGCTGGAGAAACTCAGCAGGTAAGGCAGCATCTATGGAAATGAATAAGCAGTCTAAGTTCCAGGCTGAGACCCTTCTTCAGAACTGGAAAGGAAAAGGGAAGACTCCAGAATAAAAAGTTGGGGGGAGGGGAAGAAAGGTGATAGGTAAAGCCAGGTAGGGTTAGGGTGAGGGTAAGGAAGGGGCAAGACTCCAGAATAACAAAAATTGTGGGGGGGGGGGGAGGCTAGCTTTAAGGTGATAGGTAAAGCCAGGTAGGGTTAGGATAAGAGTAAGGGAGGGGGAAGACTCCAGAATAAAAAAATTGGGGGCGGGGAAGGGAAGGAGGCTAGCTTGAAGGTGATAGGTAAAGCCAGGTCGGGTTAGGGTAAGGAAGGGGGAAGAATCCAGAATAAAAAAGTTGGGGGGGTGGAGGAGAAGGAGGCTAGTTTGAAGGTGACAGGTAAAGCCAGGTAGGTGGGAAAGTTGAAGGGTTGAAGAAGAAGGAATCTGATTGGAGAGGAGAGTGGACTATAGGAGAAAGTGAAGGAAGAGAGGACCTAGGGGAAGTGATAGGCAGGTGAAAGGAAGTACAAGGCCAAAGGTGGGAATAGAAGAGGTGGGGAGGGGATATTTTACTGCAGGGAGAAATTGATATTCACACCACCAGGTTGGACACTACCCAGACGGAATATAAGGTGTTGCTCCTCCACACTGAGTGTGGCCTCATCTTGGCATAAGAGGAGGCCACGGACTGACATGTTGAAACGGGAATGGGAGTGGGAATCAGAATTGAAATGTTTGGCCACCGTTAAGTTCCGCTTGTGGCAGATGGAGCAGAGGGGCTCAATGAAATGTTTCCCCAATTTCCGACGGGTCTCACCAAGGTAGAGGAGGCCACATCAGGAGCACTGGACACAGTGAGTAGGCAACACCAGCAGATTTGCAACCACCAGACGGGCTAGTTAGGGCCCTGAATGGAGGTGAGGGAGAAGGGTATACGTTTTGTATAGTTCACCAAACCCTAAAGGCAGAAGGAAGGGTCAATTAAACAATGAAAAACAAAAATAAGGTGTTTCCCTTTATTATCTAAGACAAATAATCTAGGATCGGGGAGGTCATGCAAAAGGATTAAAGATCAGCTTTATTTGTCACATGTACATTGAAATATTGAAACATACAGTTGCAACTGTGCAGGGTACTGCTGAGGCCGCATCTGGAGTACTGTGTGCAGTTCTGGTCTCCTTACTTGAGGAAGGTTATACTGGCTTTGGAGGCAGTGCAGAGGAGGTTCACCAGGTTGATTCCAGAGATGATGAGGGGGTTAGACTATGAGGAGAGATTGAGTCCCCTGGGACTGTACTCGATGGAATTCGGAGGAATGAGAGGAGATCTTATAGAAACATAGAAGATTAAGAAAGGGATAAATAAGATAGAGGCAGGAAAGTTGTTTCCACTGGTAGGTGAGACTAGAGCTAAGTGACATAGCCTCAAGATTTGGGGATTAAGATCTAGGACAGAGATGAGGAGGAACTGCTTTTCCCAGGGAGTGATGAATCTGTGGAATTCTCTGCCCAATGAAGCAGTGGAAGCTACCTCAGTAAATATATTTAAGACAAGGTTGGACAGATTTTTTCTGGATAGTAGGGGAATTAAAGGTTATGGGGAAAAGGCAGGTAGGTGGAGATGAGTCCATGGCCAGATGAGCCATGATCTTATCGAATGGCGGAGCAGGCTCGATGGGCCAGATGGCCTATTCCTGCTCCTGTTTCTATGTTCTTACGTACAATGTGTAGTTTGTGTCAACAACCAACACAGCATGCTTCCCGTGCCAATATAATATGCTCACAGCTTGCTAACCCATACGCCTTTGGGAGGAAACCAAAGCACTTGGAGGAAGCGCACACAGTCACACAGAAAATGTCTGAACTGCTTACAGACAGCCACAGGAATTGAACCCTGATCGCTGGTGCTTAAAGCATTATGCTAGCTGCTCTGCTACCAGGACATGTATACTGTGTACAGTTCTGTTCACTGTATTACAGGAAAGGTGCGATTGCATTGATAAGGATGTAGTGCAGATTCATGAAAATATTGTCAGGCCTAGAAACTTACAGCCAAGAAAAAAAATTGGACAGACTAGGGTTTCTTACTTTGAAACAGGGGAAGCTGAGGGAAGTCCAAATCAGTATCAAAATAAGTTTTATTATCACTTACCTGAGTGTTGTGAAATGTGTAGTTTTGTGGCAGCAACACAGCACAAAGATAGAAAATCACTGTAAATTATAAAAGTAAATTAATAGTGCAAATTAAAGAAATAACGAGGCGGTGTTCATAGGTTTTATAAGACCATAAGATATAGGAGCAGAAGTAGACCATTCGGCCCATCGAGTCTGCTCCGCCATTCACTCATGGGCTGATCCATTTCTTCCAGTCATCTCCACTCCCCTGCCTTCTCCCCATACCAATCGATGCCCTGGCTAATCAAGAACCTATCTATCTCTGCCTTAAATGCACCCAATGACTTAGCCTCCACAGCTGCTCGTGGCAACAAATTCCACAGGTTCACCACCCTCTGACTAAAGTAATTTCTCCTTACCTCTGTTCTAAATGGACATCCTTCAATCCTGAAGTCGTGCCCTCTTGTCCTAGTCTCCCCTACCATGGGAAATAACTTTGACATATCTTATCTGTTCAGGTCTTTTAACGTTCGGAACATTTCTCCGAGATCCCACCCCCCCAACCCATTCTCTTGAACTCTAAGGAATACAGCCCAAGAGCTGCCAGACGTTCCTCATGTGGTAACCCTTTCATTCCTGGAATCATTCTTGTGAATCTTCTCTGAACCCTCTCCAATGTCAGTATATCCTTTCTAAAATAAGGAGCCTAAAACTGCACGCAATACTCCAAGTGTGGTCTCACGAGTGCCTTATAGAGTCTCAACATCACATCCCTGCTCTTATCTTCTATACCTCTAGAAATCAATGCCAACATTGTATTTGCCTTCTTCACCATTGACTCAACCTGGAGGTTAACCTTTAGGGTATCCTGCACAAGGACTCCCAAGTCCCTTTGCATCTCTGCATTTTGAATTTTTTCCCTATCTAAATAATAGTCTGCCCCTTTATTTCTTCCACCAAAGTGTATGACCATACACTTCCCCGCATTATATTTAATTTGCCACTTCTTTGCCCATTCCCCGAAACTATCTAAGTCTATCTCTGGTCTCTGTTTCCTCAACACTACCCGCACTTCCACCTATCTTTGTATCATCAGGAAATTGAGCCACAAATCCATTAATCCCATAGTCCAAATCATTGACGTAAAAAGCAGCGGTCCCAACACCGACCCCTGTGGAACTCCATTGGTAACCGGCAGCCAGCCAGAATAGGATCCCTTTATTCCAACACTCTGTTTTCTGCCGATCAGCCAATGCTCCACCCATGTTAGTAACTCCCCTGTAATTCCATGGGCTCTTATCTTGCTAAGCAGCTTCCTGTGCGGCACCTTGTCAAAAGCCTTCTGAAACTCTAAGTACACCATATCTACTGCATCTCCTTTGTCTACCCTGCTTGTAATTTTCTCAAAAAATTGCAGTAGGTTAGTCGCAGGATTTTCCTTTTAGGAAACCATGCTGGTTTTGGCCTGTCTTGTCATGTACCTCCAGATACTTCATAATCTCATCCCTAACAATCGATTCCAACAACTTCCCAACCACTGATGTCAGGATAACTGGTCTATAGCTTCCTTTCTGCTGCCTCCCACCCTTCTTAAATTGCAGAGTAAAATTTGCAATTTTCCAGTCATCCAGTACAATACCAGAATCTATCAATTCTTGGAAGATCATTGTTAATGCCTCTGCAATCTCTCCAGCTACTTCCTTCAGAACCGAAGGGTGCATTCCATCAGGTCCAGGAGATTTATCCACCCTCAGACCATTAAGCTTCCTGAGCACCTTCTCAGTCGTAATTTTCACTGCACATACTTCACTTCCCTGACACTCTTGAATGTCCGGTATATTGCAGATGTCTTCCACTGTGAAGACTGATGCAAAATACACATTCAGTTCCTCTGCCATCTCTGTGACTCTCAGTACAATATCTCCAGTGTCATTTTCTATGCGTCTTATATTTACCCTCAACACTCTTTTACCCTTTATATACTTAAAAAAGCTTTTAGTATCTTCTTTGATATTAGTCACCAGCTTCCTTTCATAATTCAGCTTTTCCTTCCTAATGACTTTCTTAGTTTCCTTCTGCAAGTTTTTAAAAAGCTTCCCAATCCTTTATCTTCCCACTAGCTCTGGCTTCCTTTTATGCCCTCTCTTTTGCTTTTACTTTGGCTCTGACTTCACTTGTCAGCCATGGTAGTGTCCTTCTTCCACTCGAAAATTTCTTCTTATTTGGAATATATCTGTCTTGCACTTTCCTCATTTTTTGCAGAAACTCCAGCCATTGCTGCTCTGCTGTCCTTCCTGCTAGTGCCCCTTTCCAGTCAACCTTGGCCAGTTCCCCTCTCATGCCATCGTAATTTCCTTCATTCCACTGAAATACCGACACATTGGAATTTAGTTTCTCTTTCTCAAATTTCAAAGTGAACTCGATCATATTGTGATCATTATTCCCTAAGGGTTCCTTAGCCTTAAGCTCTCTTATCACCTCCAGATCATTACACAACACCCAATCCAGCACAGCCGATCCCCTAGTGGGCTCAACAACAAGCTGTTCTGAAAAGCCATCTCTTTCTTTTTCTTTTTTTTCAACCAGCACAGGCATAGAGTCACAGAGTCATTGGGAAGTACAGCACAGAAACAGGCACTTCGGCCCACCTAGTCCGTGCTGAACCATTTAGACTGCCTACTCGTATGATAGCTCTCCATACACCTCCCATCCATGTACCTATCCAAACTTCTCTTAAATGTTGAAATTGAGCTAGCATGACCCCCTTGTGCTGGCAGTTCATTCCACACTCTCAATATCCTCTGAGTGAAGAAGTTTCCCCTCATGTTCCCCTTAAGCATTTTACCTTTCACCCTTAATCCTTGACCTCTAGTTAGTATCCCACCCAACCTCAGTTGAAAAAGCCTGCTTGCATTTATCTTATCTATACAAACTTATAATTTTGTATACCTCTATCAAATCTCCTCACAATCTTCTACATCCTAAGGAATAAAGTCCTAACTTATTCAATCTTTCCATATAACTCAGGTCCTCCAGACCCAGCAACATCGTGTGCTCTTTCAAATCTATTTAAATGTTTCCTGTAGATAGTTGACCAAAACTGCACACAATACTCCAAATTATGTCTCACCAATGTCTCATCCAACTTCAGCATAACATCCCATCTCCTGTACTCAATACTTTGATTTCTGAAGGCCACTGTGCTAAAAGTTTTCTTTACGATCCTATCTACGTGTGTCGCCACATTCAATGAATTATGGACCTGTATTCCCAGATCCCTTTGTTCTACCACACTCCTCAGTTCCCTACCTTTCACTGTGTGAGACCTACCTTCGATGGTCCTACTGAAGTGCAACACCTTGCACTTGTCCGTATTTAATTCTATCCACCATATTTCAGCCCATTTTTCCATCTGGTCCAGATCATGCTACAAGGCACGAAAACCTTCCCTGCTGTCCACTACAACCCCAATCTTGGTGTCATCCGCAAATTTGCTGATCCAGTCAACCACATTATCATGCAGATCATTGATATAGATGACAAACAACGGACCCAGGGCCAATCCCAGCGGCACTCCAGTAGTCACAGGCCCCCAGTCAGAGAGGCAACCATCTACTACCACTCTCTGGCTTCTCTAATGTCTAATCCAGTTTACTAACTCATCTTGAATGCTGAGCGACTGAACCTTCTTGACCCACCTCCCATGTGGGACCTTGTTAATGTAGACAACATCCACTGCCTTGCCTTCATCCACTTTCCTGGTAACTTACTCAAAAAACTCCATTAGATTGGTTAGACATGATCTACCATGCTATCTTTAATCAGTCCACTTCTGCCCCTCAGAATACCTTCCCACTACTGATGTCAGGCTCGCTGATTTTCCCAGTTTATTTTTAGAGCATTTTTTGAACATTCTCCAATCCTCACCTGTCACTAAGAATGCTTTAAATATCTCTGTTAGGGCCCCAGCAATTTTTGCACTTGCCTCCAGCAGGGGCTGAGGGAATACCTTGTCAGGCTTTGGGGATTTATCCACCCTAATATGCCTCAGGACAGCAAAAACCTCCTCCTCTGCAATCTGTACAGAGTCCATGAAGTAGATGCCACTTTGCCTCACTTCTATAGACTCTGTGTCCACCTCCTGAGTAAATATAGATGCATAAATTTCATTGAAGGTCTTTTCTATCTCTTTTGGCTCCACGCATAGATAACCATTCTGATTTTTCAGAGGACCAATTTTGTCTTTTGCTCTTAACACATCTCTAGAATCCCTTAGGATTCTCCTTCACCTTGTCTGCTAGAGCAACTTCACGCCTTCTTTTAGCCCTCCTGATTTCTTTCTTAAGTGTCCTCCTGCATTTCTTGTACTCCATAAACACCCAATTTTTTCCTTATACCTGCTATGCACCTATTTTTTTCTTAGCCAGGGCCTCAATATCTCTTGAAAACCAAGTACACTTTTGCCAGAAAACAGCCAGTTTCCAATCCACACCTGGCAGATCCTTTCTGATACCATCAAAATTGGGCATTCTTCAATTTAGAATTTCAACCCGCAGACCACACCTATCTTTTTGCATATTTAATTTGAAACTAATAGCATTGTGATTATTAGATGCAAAGTGCTCCCCTACACAAACTTCTGTCATCTGCTTTGTCTCATTCCCTAACAGCAGACCATGTATTGCACACTCTCTCACTGGGATTTCTATATACTGATTAAGGAAACTTTCCTGAACACATTTGACAAATTTTATCTCAACTAGTCCATGGGTCAAGTGGACTCCTGTAATACTGACTATTTTGAGTCAGTGATTCTGTGAATGTGGAGACTATGGTCACTCCAAAGAATAACTATGAGAATAAGTCTTTATTGGGGAAAAGAAAATCAGAACGGGTGTCAAAAAACCATAAAACATGCGAACAAAATTAGACTATTTAGCCTATCGTGTCTGCTCTACCATTCCATCATGGCTGATTTATTATCCATCTCATCCCCACTCTCCTGCCTTCTCTGTAATGATCTTGCAAGAATCATTGGATTCTGGCATGGTTCTGGAGGACTGGAAAATTGTAAGTGTCACTTCACTCTTTAAGAAAGGAGGGAGCCAGCAGAAAGGAAATTGTAGACCAGTTAGTCTGACCTCAGTGGTTGGGAAGATGTTGGAATCAATTGAGATGAGGTTTTGGTGTAGTTGGTGATGCAGGTTAAGATAAGACAAAGTCAGCATGGTTTCCTTAAGGGAAAACCTTGTCTGACGAACCTGTTAGAATTCTTTCGGGAGATTACAAGTAGGATAGATAAAGGGGATGCAGTGATAAGGTATATTTGTATTTTCAGAAGGCCTTTGACAAGGTGGCACACATAAGCTACTACCAAGTTAAGAGACTATGTTAAGTTACTAGCATGGTTATAGCATTGGCTGATTGGATGGACAGTGAATGGGAATAAAAGGGTGTTTTTCTGGTTGACTGACAATGACTAGTGGTGTTCCACTGGGACCACTTATTTTTATGCTGTACATCAATGATTTAGATGATGGAATAGATGGCTTTGTTGCCAAGTTTGCAGATGATACGAAGATTAGCGGAGGGGCAGGTAGTGTTGAGGAAAAAGGAAGACTGCAGAAGGACTTAGACAGATTAAGAGAATGGGTAAAAAAGTGGCGAATGAAATGCAATGTTGGAAAATGTATGGTCATGCACTTAGGTAGAAGAAATAAATTTGCAGTCTTTTTTTTCAAAACAGGGAGAAAATCCAAAAATCTGAGATGCAAAGGTACTTGTGCAGAACACCCTAAAGGTTAACTTGCAGGTGGTGAGGAAGGCAAATGCAACGTTGGCATTCATTTCAAAAGGTTTAAAATATTAGAGCAGGGATGTGATGCTGAGGCTTTATAAGGCACTGGTGAGGCCTCACCTTGATTATTGTAAACAATTTTGGGCTCCTTATATAAGAGGTGCTGGCACTGCAGAGGGTTTAGAGGAGGCTCATAAGGATGATTTCAGGGAAAGGGTTATCATCTGAGGAACGTTTGTTGGCTCTGGGCCTGTACTTGCTGGAATTTAGAAGGATGGGGGGAGGGATCTCACTAAAATCTTACGAATGCTGAATGGCCTGGACAGAGTAGATGTGGAATCCCTTGGTAGAGAGTCTAGGGCAAGAAGGCCCAAACTCAGGATAGAGGAGCGTCCATTTAAAGCAGAGATGTGGAAAAATTACTTGGGCCAGAGGGTGGTGAATTCGTGGCATTTGTTACCACAGGCAGTTGCGGAGGCCAGTTTGTTAGGTGTATTTAAGGTGGAGATTGAGAGGTTCTTGACTGGCATGGCATCAAAGGTTATGGGGAGAAAGCCGAGGAGTGGGGCTGGGGGAGGAAGGAAGATCAGCCATGATTGAATGGTGGAGCAGACTCAATGGGCCAAATGACCTAATTCTACTCCTATGTCTTATAGCCTATCCCTTTGCCCTCCACAGCTGCTGCTTGATCTGCTGAGTTTGACAGTTTTACCTCACACTGTCTCGAACCTTTTGAGTGTTGCACGCACCCAAGGCACATTGCTATTTCTAGATGGCGGGAAGGTTTTGGGGAGCCGTTCATCTCCGATCCCTCAGCCTCTTCCTTGTACTGGCGACCGTGGTCAACCATGACGTCCAGGATGGTGGCAACAGCAAATATTTCTTCAATCCAGCCACCTCTCGATTGTGCATGTGAGGCAGGGAGGTGCGATGCAGCGGGAGTGCACTGACCGGCCGCCCGCTGTTTCCACCTCCCCGTGGCTGAGGGAGGGAGGGAGGGAGGCCGGCGGCCGCCCGCGGTTCCACCTCCTCGTGGCTGAGGAGAGAGAGAGGGAGGGAGGGAGGCCGGCGGCCGCCCGCGGGTTCCACCTCCCCGTGGCTGAGGAGGGAGGCCAGCGGCCGCCCGCGGTTCCACCTCCCCGTGGCTGAGGAGGAGAGGGAGGGAGGGACGCCGGCGGCCGCCCGCGGGTTCCACCTCCCCGTGGCTGAGGAGGGAGGGAGGCGAGGCCGGCGCCGAGAGCGAGGCGGATTGACGTCAGTCGGCGCGGCTGATTTCCGGTGAGAAGTGACGGTGACTGGGAACGCTCGCTCTGCTCCGCCGCTTGCATCAACGGGGGCCCCTTCGACTGGCGGCTCGAACGCTCGGCCGGCCTCTTCAGCCGCCGCCGGACGGAAGGCAGGATCGCTGTGCTGTCGGCCCGAGGTTTTGCTCTCCCGGGGGAGGCGGCGGGGCGGCGACTGGTCTCTCGGAGCCTGGCTGTAACCGGCTGTTGAGGGGAACGTCGGCTGGCTGGTTAAGATGGCGGCCGCGGGGAGCGGGGATGAAGAGCGCAGCCTGCGAGAGTGCGAGCAGTATGTCCACAAACACAACATCCAGCAGGTCCTCAAGGACTGCATCGTGCAACTCTGTATCGCCAGGCCCGAAAAGCCCATCACCTACCTCAGGGAATACTTCGAGAAACTCGAGAAAGTGAGTTCCGAGTGCTTTGTTTCTCCTTTCCGCACAGGGAGCAAAACTAATCTTATTTGTACTCGTAACAGGCGTTGTTAGTCTAACTTTGCGTAACTATTATGTGGTGGTTGGTTGGAGAAAGTGTTATGCAATGCAAATATTGCAGATATTAAAAGGGAATGGGGTGGGGGGAGGGTTGTGGAAAGGGACTTGTTTACGTTTTTACACAGTTTGTTGAGCCAGATTGAACAAAGATGTTGTAAAACAGGATACGAGTACGAGACATATACAAACAAGGTTAAAACTGAAAAGGCGCTTCGGCAGTAATAAAAAAAATACTTAATTGGTTAGTTGCAAAAGTACGATCTGTACTCCAGAAATTCTAATGCCATATCTGGATTAGACCCTTCAAAGATCAGGGAATTATTGCACTTAGAACTGAAGTGAAGAACTGTGCATTTATTTAGATGTAGTTGTCAAGTTATGGTGAAAAAATAAAATCATATTTCATTGAATTTTCAAGGTGATAGTATGATTTTATATACACATTACCAGACCTATCCAGTCACAGCTTACAAACCTGAGCTGTCACTTCTTGCTAGCTTTCCTTTTAATGGTTCCTTCCATTTTCTTATGTATGCTAACCCTTAGTGACCTCATCCAAATATGATGTTTTACTAGTTTATTCCAACTTGCCATGACATATCAGAAATTTACATTGCCTCCATATTTCAAAATGCGTTGTTTAGCATCTGGTCCCTGTTAAGTCAACATTTTCTTCAGTTAAATATTGTGGTGGTGGGGAGGGGGGGGAACCAAATCTTACTGTTTTTAAGACTGTAATCCTGAATATATGTTTGCTCCTCTCCTCATCTGTTATGGTTTAACCATGATATCCAGTTTGGTGTCAAATTAAGACTTTTGTTTATATTGATTAATTCCAAGTCTACTTCTGTTTTTATTCCCCCTGCTGCAGAATGGAGTCATAGATAGGCACAGGCCTTTTGGCTCAGTGATTCTGCTCCCCACCCCCCCATGCTAATCCAACCCTAATCCATTGTACTGTTCCCATATCTGCACTTCAGGAGCAATGTTCAGTAGCCATTGTACATTTTTGGGATGTGGGAGGGAACTGGAGGAAATTTACACAATCACAGTGAGAACATGTGAACTCTACCCAGATGGAGTATGAGGTCAGGATTTAACCTGAGTTGCTGGAGCTGGAAGACAGCTGCTTTACTAGTTGCTTCAGGGTGCTGGTTCGTCAGCTCCTGGCTATTTCAATGTGCTTTAGTTTGGTCTCTGATCTTATCACTGCCCTTAAACCTGTTCATCTGAAACCCTGCAGCCTGTTCCTTAACACCAAGACTTGTTCCCACCATTCCTTTGCTTTTCTATGCATTCTGGCTCATGGATCATCACTGTTGCAGTAATTATTCACTCCCTCCAACTACTTCATGTTTCTCTTCCTTTGTCCTTGCAAAGCTCTTGTATTTAAGAATTAGGACATTTGGTCTGTTGAGTCTGCTCCACCATTTCATCATGGCTGATCCAATTTTCCTCTCAGTCCCAACCTCCTGCTTTCTTCCCGTATCCCTTCATGCCCTGACCAATCAAGAATCTGTCAACCTCTTCCTTAAATATACATAAAGACTTGGCCTCCACAGCTGCATGTGGCTAAGAATTCCACAGATTTACCACTGTCTAGCTAAAGAAATTCCTTCTCATCTTCATTCTAAAAGGATGCCTCTCTATTTTGAGGCTGTGTCCTCTGGTCTTAGACTCCCTCTCCAGAGGAAACATGCTCTTCACATCCACTCTGTCAAGGCTTTTCACTATTCGATAGGTTTCAATGAGGTCAACCCTCATTCTTCTGAATTCTAGTGAATATAGACCCAGAGCCATCAAATGCTCTTCATATGACAAGCCATTCTTTTGTGAATCTCCTTTGAACCTGCTCCAGTTTTAGAATTTTCTTTCTAAGATCCAAACCTGCTCTCAGTGCTCCAAGTGAGGCCTCACCAATGCTTTGTAAAGTTTCTAATTCTAGTCTCTTGTTTCTCCTTTGCTCTTCCTGCTATCAATGCTTATCCCTTTTAAAGTTCTAAGCACTATTACCAGGCCAAAATCCTTAAATTCCTCCTTGGTGCTCTCTAACTAACCTTTTAATCGTTTGTCTTAATATCTCATAGCTGATATTTAGTTATGCTCTGGTAGAACCTTTGGTAATGTTTTGCTGTGTGAGTGTATCTGTCATCTCTTCAGTGAAGTGTAATTATACTGCCTTTTCATATTGAGATGTAGCAACTATTATTTGCTATTCTCATTTTCATATGGTAAATAGCATTATTTCTTTGGGCTTATAAAGATCAGAAAATTGAGTATTTACAAAAATGTTTATTACTTTGGAAATCAAACTGCAAGTGCAATATTTCAAACTTAGTCACAGAATGAACTTGAGGAACTCTTCAGCTTTGCTTCTCTTAAAATCTATTATCATTAGCCCTGAATATATTTGGATTTAAAGGCAAAAAACTGTAGCTGCCAACAGTTTGAAATAAAAAACATAAAGTATTGTGAATACTCAGTGTGAATACTGAAAGGTCATTGACCTGAATTGTTAACTTATTAACTAAACAAGATTGTGAACTAAATTGAGGCCCTCTTTCCTTTTCCAATTACAGCGGTTTCAGAAAAAGTCATAGACATGTGAAATGTCGCTGACAGTCTGATTAAAGTAAACTAAATCGTAGTTAGTAATTCTGTGAGGAAATGATGGAGATATGGTTATATCTGTTAAAATCTGACACAACATTTCAGTCAAGCAGTTAATTGAGTGCCTATATTTCTCTAAAGTTTCTAAACAGTGAAAGTATTTTTGCATATTGAAAGTGAGTACATCATCAGAATTTAAAGAACCTTGTTTCTGTAAGATCTAAACCTAAGAGAATAAATTGAAATGCTGAAACTTCTCAGAAATCACCTCTACGATGTCCATCAATTTGGGAAAATGGAAGTAAAATGAGGATTGCAAATTTTAAATGATCAACTTTTGGACCATGGAATGTTTAGTCTTCCTGTTATCACACACAATTGATGAGAAAGCTGATTAATTTATGATGCATAAATTATGATTCATTTTTAGGCTGGTCAGTTGGTTGATGAGATGCTCTGTGTTCTAATTATATCAGAAGTTTATGGTTAGGAGTTGATTGTATTGATTGTAGTTAGCAAGGTATTGAATTTCACTTTGCATAATCACTGGTTCTCGTCATTGTATATTTGGAGCAGAATTGCTTATTTAACGATTAACATATAACAATTACAGCAGGAAACAGGCCATCTCGGCCCTTCTAGTCCGTGCCGAAAATATACCAGAATATTGTCTCAATATTTTAAAACTTCAACTGTCTGCACAGAAAGTTTGCCAAAAGTTGGGATATTGCTAGATTAGCATTTCACATATTTTTAAAGCAATTCAGCTTTGATAAATTGGGGACAATTTTAAGAAATTCTCATGCAATAGACTCTTTAATGGATTGTTCATTTATTTAAGAACTTCTAATTTTCCAAGGATACAGCAAGCAGTACCAAAGGCACACCAGTAAAGTGGTATAATCACTGACAAATATGTTACTGTGTTATAGCTTTGTATGTAAACATCACTTAATTGAGTCATGTGTTATGTTAAGAGCATGGTGGTTGTGCGTCATATCCGACAATGACAGGAAATCTGTGTGTGAGAGTTTTTAAAGTGGAAAAGGCGTTGCACTGGGTCAATTCCACTCTCTTAACCTCGGAAGTCTTCGTCCAGTGGTACAAAGGTTATCATAACTGAGGTCTTCCTTGGTTGCAGTGGTTGACCATGACTACTTCTGTGCCTTTTCATGCCCTTCGTTCTCCAGAACGTTGCAGTATCACCTCCCTGGCCGTTATATTTCACTGTAGATCTCATCCACTCAGTTTGCCAGAGCTGATAACTTTGCATGCTAAGACAGGCATGTCTCTATCTTCCCCTGGGTATGAGGCTGCTGGCGACCCTCAACTGTTGTAGCCTACCTGTTAAAGCATGTACCGGGGTTGTAGCCACTGTGGCATGCAAACAGCTACTTGGAGCTGCAGGTGAGAGCTGAGTGGCGGGGACCAAAGGTGAGCGAACGGTTCCAGATTGGACATTTAAGCCCTTCACCAGTGGTGCTACCCTTCCCTGGACACCCCACACACCCCTGTTAAGAGAATATTGTACATTCAATGGTGTATTTTCTTCTGAATCTGACCTTGATTTTAGACTTTTATTGAATCCTGAATACAAGGTCATGGATCTGCCTGGGCTAATGACGTAGCATGTGTTGTTGACTGCCAGTCAGTGAGTGTGATTGCAACTTCGCAACGATGTCTCTATTAATTCCTTTCAACTTAAGGATTTTTGATTTTTTTTACTATTTAGAGGAAAGCAAGGCTAAATTTTGACTTGTGCCTTAGTGGTATGAGAAAGCCTACACTGCACCATTGAACTCTAAATTAAGATATTATTTTGAAAACTTTGAATTTGTTTAAAGTCCTCGAACAATTTTTGTGTATGTGAATTGGTATGAAAATGTTTGGTCAGTGGTTAGTTGGAGAAAACTTGGATGAGTATGCAGTGATTGGGCCAGGATTAGAAAGAGGTCATATTGGTTTGGAAAGGTGATCTTTGCATGCAGGTGCTCATTAGGGCTGAACTGCTATTATCGATGACAAAAGCATATGCCTATCTTGGCCATTTGACAAAGCATGTAGAATACAATTGAAGTTATTACTATAGGGTTCCCCTTGTCCTCACCTACCACCCCACTAGCCTCTGTGTCCAACACGTAATTCTTCATAACTTCTGCTATCTCCAGTGGGATCCTGGCACCAAGCACATCTTTCCCTCCCTCCCCCACTTTCCACTGCCACAGGGATTGCTCCCTATGCGACTCCCTTGTCCATTCGTTCCTCCCCACTGTTCTCCCTCCTGATATTTAACCTTGCAAGCAGAACAAGTGCCACACCTGCCCCTACACCACCTCCCGCACTACCATTCATGGGTCCCAAACAGTTCTTCCAGGTGAGGCAACACTTCACCTGTGAGTCTGTTGGGGTCATCCACTGTATCTGGTGCACCCAGTGTGGCCTTCCGTGTACTGGTGAGACCTAATGTAGATTGGGAGACCGCTTCGCTGAGCATCTTTGCTCCATCCTCCACAAAAAGTGGGGTCTCCTGGTGGGCACCCATGTCAAGTCTACTGCCCATTCCCGTTCTGACATGTCAGTCCATGGCCAAGATAAGGCTACGCTCAGGTTGGAGGAGCAACACCTCGTATTCCATCTGGTTAGCCTCCAATCTGATGGTTTTTGAACTTCTGGTAATTGACCCCCCCATTCCAATCCTTTAACCATTTCCCACTCTTGTTGCCGTCTCTTGCTTTCTCTCCTAACCTGCCCATCACTCCTCTCAGGTGCTCCTCTCCCTTCCCCTTTCTTCCATGGTCTACTGTCCTCTTCTATCAGATTCCCCCTTCTCTAGTCCCTTATCTCTTTTACCAGTTGTCTTCTCAGCTCTTTGCTTCAACCCTCCCCTCTACCAGTTTGGCCTATTACCTGCCACTACTACTTTCCCTCCCTGCCCCCCCCCCACCTTCTTACCCCTTCCTTTCCAGTCCTGATGAAGCATTCTTGGCTCAAAAGGTCGATTGTTTACTCTCTTCCATAGATGTTGCCTGGCCTGTTGAGTTCCTCCAGCATTTTGTGTGCATTGCTTTGAAAGTTTTTAAGTTTTTAGTCTTTGCTGGCAAAGCTAGTATTATTGCTCATCCTGTAATTGCTCTTGAAAATGTTGTGATCTAACTTTCAAGTTATTGTTGTCTTAATGAAGATCTTCCCAAATTGTTGGTCTTTAATAAATTTTTGGATTTGAATCAAATGACCTTGAAGGTGATAACTTGAAGGAGAACCTGTAGCTGGTGGTTTTCCTTTGCCCTTGCCCTCATTGGTAGACGTCAGTGATTTGCAGTGTTAATGGAATAGTGTAGGTAAGTAACTCTCGTGTATAAGACAATACAGATAGTGGAGGGAATAAAGATTTATGATGGATTGGGTGTAAATCAAATGGATTACTTTATCGCAATTCTTGAATAAATGTCATAATTGGGAAGTATAATCAGTCAGGCTTTGTAATAGCTGGAGGAGAGCAACTTGCTCTGAGCTGACCTGTAGTAATCATAATGTTTATATGTAATCTCAGTGGATTTTTGGCCTGTAGTGACCCTCAGGGTGTTAATGGATATATATAAATGTGTGTGTGGGGAGGGGTAAGGAGCATGGGAGAGAAGTAGAGTCTGTGATGAACTATTGTCAGGGTTAGGTATTTAGACACTTGTGACAGTTGGTAAATGCTACGTTGGTGACATGCATCAACACTGATCTTGCTGCAGGTAGGCACGGTGTATTACATTTTCTGCTTGGATCTTGCTGCATACAGGCATGGCCTATTACACTTTCTGCAGCGTTATGTGGGATTTAACAATAATTGAACATCCCCAATTCTGACCATATGATGGAATAGAAGCCAATGACATTGCATGTCTTGTGGCAAAAACAAAAACACAAACTCTTTTGTTAAGAATATGAGTATTTTCACCTTCATGCTCTTTCACCTTTTACTAGGGCTCACAGTGCTATCACTCATCACTGCTGATCAATTTTCCTCATTCTACTTAATGCTGCTTTGCCTCACTTCTACTTGTATTTGGAAAAAACTCTCCTAGAGATGTAGCTGGTTCTTGAGTGTTTGGTATAAGCCAAGAAGTTTGTTCCATAATCTTTGCTGTATGGCACTTGAGATGAATTGTATTGAAGATTTCTTATTGGAAGGGAGCAGGGATGGATTGTGCATTCATCTTGATGATATGATGTAGCTTTACAGAAGGGATGGTTTGCACGTGAAATGGAGGGGGACTAATATCCTAGCAGGAAGGTTTGTTAATGGGGTTTAAGTTAGAGTTACAGGGCAATGGGAACCAGAGTGCCAGGACAGTTAGTGGAGAGGTTTTGGAGGCAGGTGTTGGTAAGACCTTAGACAAAGGCAGGAATCAAAAGGTTGAGCACTGAGGGAAAGCAGCATCAACTTCATGGACCCTGTACAGATTACAGATGTGGAGGTGTTTGCTACCCTGAGGCAAATTTTGGATGGATAAATTCCCAGGGTCTGACAAGGTGTTCCCTCTGACCCTATGAGAGGCAAGTGCAGACATTGTGGGGGCCCTAGCAGAGATATTTAAAACCTCCTTAGCGATAGGCGAGGTACCAGAGGATCGAAGGATAGCCGATGTTGTTCTGCTGATTTAAAAAAAAAATGCTTCAAATGGAAACCATGAAATATAGGCTGGTGAGTCTGACATCAATTGTGGGAAAGGTATTGGAAGGTATTCTAAGGGACTGGATATATAAGTATTTGAACAGACGTGGAGTGATTAAGGATAGTCAGCAAGGTTTTGTGCATGGTAAGTCATGTCTAACCAATCTTACAGTTTTTTGAGAAAGTTGCCAAGAAAGTGGATGAAGGCGTGACAGTGGATGTCGTCTATGTCGTCTATGTAAGGCATTTGATAAGGTACCACATGGGAGGCTAGGCAAGAAAGTTTAGTTGCTCAGCTTTCAGGATGAGGTAGTAAATTGGATTAGACATTGGCTTTGTGGGAGAAGCCAGAGAGTGGTAGTAGAGTGTTGCTTCTTTGACTGGAGGCCTGTGAGTAGTGGCCTTCATAAATCAATGTTATATTGAAGTTCTACAAGATGGTGAGGCCTAATTTGGAGTAATGTGTGCAGTTTTGGTCCCCTACTTATAGGAAAGGTATAAACAAGGTTGAAAGAATGCAGAGAAAATTTACAAGGATATTGCTGGGTCTGGAGGACCTGAGTTATAAGGAAAGATTGAATAGGTTAGAACTGTATTCTTTAGAATGTGGAAGATTGAGAGGAGAATTGTTAGAGGTATACAAAATTGAGGGGTATAGATAGGATAAATGCAAGCAGGCTTTTTCCACTGAGGTTGGGTGGGACTACAACCAGAAGTCCTAGGTTAAAGGTGAAAGGTGAGAATTTTAAGGGGAACATGAGGGGAAACTTATTCACTCAGAGGGTCATAAAAGTGTGGAATGAGTCGCCAGCACCAGTGGTGCATACAAGTTTGATTTCAAGGTTTAAGAGAAGTTTGGGTAAGTACATAGATAGTGGGGGTATGGAGGGCTATTGTCCCGGTGCAGGTCGATGGGAGAAGGTAGTTTAAAATGTTTTGGCAGGGATTAGATGGGCTGATGGGCCTGTTTCTCTGCTGTACTCTATAACTTTTAATCCTTAGTTTTTTTTTCCTTTGGTATTCTCCCTTTCTGGTGATTGTATTCTTGAGTGCCTATAGCCAAGCGTGACATGATAGTGTCATCACTGATCAGTTCCTGAAGTTCTGCACTTAGTATATTCTATGCCTTTGCATCTTTCAGTCTTTCTTCTAATTGTAGTGTACTGTTTCTTCAACTGCTGAAGGGGATGTGTGCTAATAAGGAAAAAATTGGTTTCTGTATTTGATGTCTTGTCATGAGATTTCTCTGCCAATCATAGAACGGTAGAACATTACAGCACAGAAACAGGCCTTTTGGCCCTTCTTGGCTGTGCTGAACCATTTTTCTGCCTAGTCCCACTGACCTGCACTTGGACCATATCCCTCCATACACCTCTCATCCACGTACCTGTCCAAGTTTTTCTTAAATGTTAAAAGTGAACCCGCATTTACCACTTCATCTGGCAGCTCATTCCACACTCCCACCACTCTCTGTGTGAAGAAGCCCCCCCCCTCAATGTTCCGTTTAAACTTTTCCCCCTTCACCCTTAACCCATGTCCTCTGGTTTTTTTCTCCCCCTGCCTCAGTGGAAAAAGCCTGCTTGCATTCACTCTATACCCATCATAATTTTATATACCTCTTATCAAATCTCTCCCCACATTCTTCTACGCTCCAGGGAATAAAGTCCTAACCTATTCAACCTTTCTCTATAACTCAGTTCCTCTAGTCCCGGCACCATCCTTGTAAACCTTCTCTACACTCTTTCAACCTTATTAGTGTCCTTCCTGTAATTTGGTGACCAAAACTGCAGATTCGGCCTCACCAATGCCTTCTACAACCTCACCATAACATTCCAACTCTTATACTTAATACTTCGATTTATAAAGGCCAATGTACCAAAAGCTCTCTTTACGACCCTATCTGCCTGTGACGCCACTTTTAGTGAATTTTATATCTGTATTCCCAGATCCCCCTGTTCTACTGCACTCCTCAGTGCTCTACCATTTACCTTGTATATTCTACCTTGGTTTGTCCTTCCAAAGTGCAATACCTCACACACTTGTCTGTATTAAACTCCATCTGCCATTTTTCAGCCCATTTTTCCAGCTGGTCCAAATCCCTCTGCAAGCTTTGAAAACCTTCCTCACTGTCCACTACACCACCAGTCTTTGTATCATCAGCAAATCTGCTGATCCAGTTTACCATATTATCATCCAGATCATTGATATTGATGACAAGTAACAATGGACCCAGCACTGATCCCTGTGGCACACCACTAGTCACAGGCCTCCACTCAGAGAAGCAATCCTCCACTACCACTCTCTGGCTTCTTCCATTGAGCCAATGTCTAATCCAATTTACTACCTCTCTGTGTATACCAAGCGACTGAATCTTCCTAACTAACCTCCCATACAGGACTTTGTCAAAGGCCTTACTGAAGTCCATGTAGACAACATCCACTGCCTTCCCTTCATTCACTTTCCTGGTAACCTCCTCAAAAAACTCTTAATTGATTTGTTGAACATGACCTACCACGCACAAAGCCATGTTGACTCTCTCTAATAAGTCCCTGTCTACCCAAATATTTGTAGATCCTATCTCTTAGTACTCCTTCCAATAATTTACCTACCACCGATGTCAAATTTACCGGCCTATAATTTCCCGATTACTTTTAGAGCCTTTTTCAAACAATGGAACAACATGAACTATCCTCCAATTCTCCGGCACCTCACCCGTAGATACCAACATTTTAAATATATCTGCCAGGGCCGCTGCAATTTCGACTCTAGTCTTCTTCAAGGTCCAAGGGAATACCCTGTCAGGTCCTGGGGATTTATCTACTCTGATTTGCCTCAAAATAGCAAGCACCTCCTCCTCTTTAATCTGTATAGGTTCCATGACCTCACTACTTGTTTGCCTTATTTCCATTGACTCAATGCCAGTTTCCTTAGTAAATACTGACGCAAAAAAACCATTTAAGATCTCCCCCATTTCCTTTGGTTCCATACATAGCTCACCGCTCTGATCTTCAAGAGGACCAATTTTATCCTTTACTGTCCTTTTGTTCTTAATATACCTGTAGAAGCTCTTTGGATTATCCTTCACCTTGACTACCAAAGCAACCTCATGTCTTTTAGCCCTCCTGATTTCCTTCTTAAGTTTTTTTTTGCACTTTTTATACTCCTCAAGCACCTTATTTGCTCTCTTCTTCTTAATCAGAGTTGCAATATCCCTTGAGAACCAAGGTTCCTTATTTTTATTCACTTTGCCTTTAATCCTGACAGGAACATACAAACTCTGCACTCTCAAAATTTCTCCTCTGAAGGCCTCCCACTTACTAATCACATCCTTGCCAAAGAACAACCTGTCCCAATCCACGGTTTTTAGATCCTTTCTCATTTCTTCAAATTTGGCCTTTTTCCAGTTTAGAACCTCAACCCAAGGACCAGATCTATCTTTATCCATAATCAAGTTGAAACTAATGGTGTTATGATCACTTGAACCAAAGTGTTCCCCTACACACACTTTCATCACCTGTCCTAACTCGTTTCCTAATAGGAGATCTAATATTGCATCCTCTCCAGTTGGTACCTCTATATATTGATTTAGAAAACTTTCCTGAACACATTTTACAAACTCTAACCTGTCTAGACCTTTAAAAGTATGGGAGTCCCAATCAATATGTGGAAAATTAAAATTCCCTACTATCACAACTTTGTTTCCTGCAGTTGTCTGCTATCTCTCTGCAGATTTGCTCCACCAATTCTCGCTGACTATTGGGTGGTCTATAACGGGTCCTCAACCTTTCTTGCACCGCGGGCCGGTTTAATATTGACAATATTCTTGCGGACCGGAGGGGGGGGGGGGTGTGGTGTTCAGGTAAGGTTAAACTCACCTCAACATGTCTTTTACAGTTAGGGTTGCCAAATATCTCGCTCCCAAATAAGGGACAAAAGTAGCAGTCAAATACGGGACACTTGTGTTTACCCCGAGAAAAACTACCATGACCATGAAGCCTTGCGCGGGCCCTGTGTGTGCATGCGTGTAGGTGCTGATTTTTTTCCACAAATTGGTTTTGGCTTAATCTTCCTGACTATACTGAACAGACATTATTTCTACTTTATATAGGCTGTGTATTTATCATATCATTTCTGCTTTTACTATATGTTAGTGTTATTTTAGGTTTTATGTATTATTTGGTTTGGGAACGGTCAAAAATTTTTCCCATATAAATTAATGGTAATTGCTTCTTCGCTGTACGCTATTTTGGCACGAAAGGTTTCATAGGAACGCTGTACCTTAGCGGGGGAAATATGGGACAAGGGTGGTCCTGTATGGGACAAACCAATTTAGCCCAATATACTGGATGTCCTGGCAAATAAGGGACAGTTGGCAACCCTATGTTCAAGTTCAACAGTGCGTGACAGGACATGAGGAAGGTGCAGCTGACTTGTATCGTTTTCTTGCGGCCCGGTAGCACATGCTTTGCAGCCCAGTGGTTGGGGACCGCTGGTCTATAATACAACCCCATTAATGTAGTCATATCTTTTCTTTTTCTCAGCTCCACCCATATGGCCTCAGTAGACAAGCCCTCTAATCTGTCCTGCCTGAGCACTGCTGTAACATTTTCCCTGACTAGCAATGCCACCCCTCCACCCTTCATTCCTCTGCCTCTATCACGTCTGAAATATCAGAACCCTGGAACATTAAGCTGCCAGTCCTGCCCCTCCTGTAGCCAAGTTTCACTAATGGCTATAATGTCGTAATTCCATGAGTCAATCCACGCCCTCAGCTCATCAGCCTTCTCCACAATACTCCTTGCATTGAAATAGACACCCCTCAGAAGATTATTACCACCACACACAACCCTTCTATTTGTGACTTTGCATGAACTTTTAACATCATTTATTTTCACCCCCGCTCCACTATCTGCTCTGGCACTCTGGTTCCCATCCCCCTGCAAATCTAGTTTAAACCCTCCCCAATAGCATTAACAAACCTCCCTGCAAGGATATTGATCCTCTTGTAGTTCAGGTGTAATCCATCTCTCTTGTACAGGTCCTACCTGCCCCAGAAGAGGTCCCAATGACCCTGAAATCTGAAACCCTGCCCCCTACACCAGTTCCTCAGCCACGTGTTCATCCGCCAGAGCATCCTATTCTTACCCTCACTGGCACGTGGCACAGGTAGCAATCCTGAGATACCACCCTTGAGGTCCTGCTTTTTAACTTCCTACCAAGCTCTCTATGCTCACTCTTCAGGACCTCCTCACTCTTTCTTCCTATGTCATTGGTACCGATGTGTACCATGACATCTGGCTGATCACCTTCCCACTTCAGAATGCTGTGCACGTGATCAGAGACATCCCTGATCCTGGCACCCGGGAGGCAACAAACCATCCAGGAGTCTCTGTCACGACCACCGAACCTCCTTTCTGTACCTCTAACTATCGAGTCCCCTATCACTACTGCTCTCCTCTTCTTCCACCCTCCCTTCTGCACTGCAGAACCAGACTCAGTGCCAGAGATCCGGCTGCTGCAGCTTATCCCAGGAATATCATCCCCCCCAACAGTATCCAAACCAGTATACTTGTTGTTGAGGGGAATGGCCACAGGGGAATCCTGCTCTGCCAGCTCTTTCCCCCTCCCTCACCTGATGGTAACCCGATTACCTGCATGCTGCTCCTTTGGCATAACTACCTCCCTGAAGCTACTATCGTTAAACACCTCATTCTCCCGAATGATCCGGAGGTCATCCAGCTCCTGCTGCAGTTCCTTAATGAGGTTTGTTAGGAGCTGCAGCTGGATGCACTTCTTGCAGGTGTCGTTGTCAGGGACACCAGAGGTCTCCCTGACTTCCCACATCCTGCAAGAGGAGCATTCCAACATCCTGCCTGGCATTGTCTCTAAACTTACTAGTTAAAAAAGAAATCTAATGAGAAAAAAAAAGAACAACTTGCCAGAACCTAGCCTCGCCTCTGCCTGTTTATGCCGAAGCCTGTTGAGCCAAAGCCGTCCCACTCTTACTCAGTCCACTCCGACAATGGCCGCTTCGCTAGACGAAATTTCTTTTATAGTGCGCTAGCTGACCAGCTGTCTTCAGCTCCTCTGCTCTCAATTGGTTGGCCGTTTTAAAAAAACTGAAAAAGCCCACGAATCCGCTCCTCCTCTGCTCTGACAACAGGATTTTACAATCCTTTGTAAAAGCTGGAGACCGTCCACAACCTCAGCCTGCTTGTCATGGTGTCTGACCGGCAATTGAAAGTCAATTTTCGCAAGCAATTAAAGTTCCCTGACGTCATCACATTATCATCACTGAGGCCTGACGTGGTCATTCTGTCATAAACCTAGAAGCAGGTGGTCATGGTAGAACTCACAGTGCCTTGGGGAGACTGGATCAAGGAGATGTTCTTGCATAAGAAAGTCAAGTACCAGGAGCTGGTAGAGCAGTGAGACATGGGTGGAGGACATGAGCAATAGAGATGGAGTACAGAACTGTTGCTGGCTGCTCACTGTACAGAATCTATTCTTTCCTTGGCATAATGGGGGCTGCAAAGGGAAGAACCACCTAAACCATCAGAGGTTGCTGACTGAGCCTTCAAGTGGCTGTGGATCAGTGCTGCTGGAACATAAGCCAGGGCCCGATCAACCCTGTCTGTCTCCTGGGCGAGAGTTTCTGATATTGAAAGACCCGAAACACCTGATGACCCCAGGTTACATCACTGATGATGTGTCCCAGTGCATTCTTAGATGCATCTCAGCAGCAAGGGATCAGGAGTCAATGTTGAGAGCTCTCTGTGGGGTTACTCCAGGGTATTGGTAGGCCTATTTGCTTGGTCTATTCTTGTGGGGTAGATCATGATTCTGTGATGGAATCTTAAAACTGGCTTTGTCCTTGCAATTTAATGAGTAGGCTATTTCATAGGGCATGGAGTGAATAACTATGGTGTGATCAGTTGTCAGATATGGGCCAGACTGGGTAAGAGGCAGCTGTGCTTTTATATTGTTTTTTGTATGTTTAAATTTTCAAACTGAATTTAACTTTAACGGCGGTTGTAAATTTTAACAATTGGCTCTGGTTCTAAGATGGCACCATTCAGTGGCGACGGCGTACTGCTCTGAAAGGAATAATCAAATATTCTCGTTTAGGACTATTACGACTGAAGTCCAGTTACAGCCATGGATACTTCAGTTAGCGGGATTGTTTTAAGGCATTAAAAAAAAATCTAGTGATATGCAAAATTGACAAACCTTGGATGGCAGACTTGGGTCCTGAGTGCAGTTCTCCTTTAAGAAAGTAGAAGTGGAGCACCGTGCCGCCAGACAAGTTTAATTGAAATGCAGATGCTTCACACTTGTACTTCCAACTATCCTGCTGGTGAACGTACAGACACTGGAATATAAAATTGAAAACCTCAGAACAATATTGCTGTACCAGAGGGATATCAGGGGCTGCTTTGTACTTTGCTTCATGGAAACATGGCTCACACCCACCATTTCGGATGCAGAGCTGTAGCTCAATGGCTTCACCATTATCCACAAAGACAGGACAGCTCAGTTTTTTTTAAAGGCAGAGGAGCTGGAGTATGTTTTATGATTAATTCATCGTTGTGCACAAACATGGCAGTTCTCTCTCAGTCTTTCTCCTCCGACCTGGAATATCTATTGGTCAAATGCTGTCCGTTTCATCTGCCGCCATCCTGGTAGTGGTGTACATTCCACCTCAGAACCTGCCTGATGCTGACCTGAAGAAGCTGAGCAATGTGATCAGCGGGCATGAAAATGTGCACCCTTATTGTGGGAGATTTCAGCTAGGCCAGCTTGAAGAAGTCTCTGAACAGCTAACAGCAACATACCTCATGTGGAACCAGAGGAGCCAATACAGTTGACTAATTTTATACCACCAAGAGCACTTACTCTGCCATCCCAAGCCCACACTTTGGAAAGTCTGATCACCTGGCGGTACTTCTACTCCCTGTGTATGGGCAGAGACTTAAGACCGCAGCACCAGTGGTGAGGAGTGCTGACAGGAGTTGGTCGATTGGACAATATTCAAGGATTCATCTCAGAATGTAAATGATACATCACCATTTTCATTGATTTCATGAAAACCTGGATGGATGAGTGTGTGCCTTCAAAGAACATTTCGGACATACCCAAGTCAAAAGCCATGGGTGAACCATCAGATTTGTAGTCTGAGGGCTAGATCTGTGGCACTCAAGACTGGTGATCCAGAACCAGACAAAAGTACAGGCACATTCTACGGAAGGCTATCTAAAGAGCAAAACAGCAATTCAGATTGAGATTAGAGTCTAAATCAGATGCACGTCAGCTTTGGCAGCTTTTGCAGGCCATTGCTTCCTACAAAGCAAAACTTAACATGATGAATGTCTTGCACATGAGCTCAACACCTTTTATGCACACTTTTAAAGGAAGAATTAAATTAGATTTGTGCGAATCCCTGCAAGATTAGGTGCCCCTGTGATCCCTCTCAGAGGCCAATGTCAGGACATTTTTCAAGAGGGTGAACCTTCAATGCGTCAGGCCCTGATGGTGTACCTGGAAGGGCTGTGAAAACCTGTGCCAACCAACTGGCAGGAGTGTTCAACTATATTTTCAATCTTTCACTGCTGTAGTTGGAGGTTCCCGACTGCTTCAAAAGGGAGACCAGTGCCCAAGAGCAGGGTGAGCTGCTTCAATAAATTTCACCCAGTGGCTACTGTGATGAAGTAAGAGGGTGGTCATGGCTAGAATTAACTCCTGCACAAACAAAGACCCAGACCTGCTGTGACTTGGGAAAAGATTTGTTTTCCAGCAAGACAATGACCCCAAGCATAAAGCCAAAGCTGCACAGGAATGGCTTAAAAACAACTTAAGTTAATGTACTGGACTGGCCAAGTCAGAGTTCAGACCTCAATCCAATTGAGCATTTGTGGCTGGACTCGAAAAGGGCTGTTCACTCAAGATCCCTGTGCAATCTGACAGAGCTTGAGCAGTTTTGTTAAGAAGATTTGGGAGAAATTGCCATGTCCAGATGTACAAAGCTGATACAGACCTATCCACACAGACTCAAAGCTGTAATTGCTGCCAAAGATGCATCTACTAAATACTGACTTGAAGGGGGTGAGTAATTATGTAATCAATTATTTTGTTTAATTGTAATGTAGACAAATTTCTCTCAGGATTAATAAAGTGTATCTATCTATCTATTTGTAGAAATCTGTTTTCACTTTAACATGAAAAAGTCTTTTCTGTTGATCAGTGTCAAAAAAGCCAAATTTAATCCACTGTGATTCAATGTTGTAAAAACAATAAAATATGAAAACTTCCAAAGGGGGTGAATACCTTTTTATAGGCACTTTAGTAAAAGAGACACGAGCGGACATTAGACTGCTGAAAATGACACTGGAGAGATAGTAATGGGGAAGGAAGAAAGAAATGGCAGACAAACTAAGTATTTTGCGTGAATCTTCACTGTCGACACCAGCCACATGCCAAAAATTTGAGCGTGTCAGTAGGCAGAGTGAGTGCAATTGCTATTACTAAGGAGAAGGTGTTTGGGAAGCTGAAAATTAGGGTAGGCAAGTCAACTGGAATAGATAGAGTGTGATTTTATAAGGCATTGGTCAGACCACATTTGGAAAGAGTTTTAGGCCCCGTATCCAAGGAAGGGTGTGCTGGTGTTGGAAAGTATTCAGAGGAGGTTTACAAGAATTATCCTGGGAATGAAAAGGATAACATAAATGCTGTGCAAAAGTTGGAGCTATACCATAGCTACACATATGTGCCTGAGACTTTTGCATAGCACTGTATGAGGAGTGCTTGATGACACTGGCCCTGTGCTTGCTGGGTTTTAGAAGAACGTTGGGGGATCTCACTGAAACCTATTGAACGCTGGATGAAGTGGGTGTGGAGAGAATGTTTTCAAAAGTGGAAAGCCTGGGACCAGAGGGCACAGCCACAGAATAAAAGAACATCCCTTTAGAACAGATGAGGAATTTCTTTATCCAGAGTGGTGATCTGTGGAGTACATTGCCAAGGTGACTCTGGATGTCAAGGAACTGTGTATATTTAAAGAGGAGGTTGATAGGCTTTGATTAGTAAGGATGTCAAAGGTTATAGAGAGAAAACAGGAGAATGGGTTTGAGAAAAAAATATATCAGTCGTGATGGAATTGCAGAGCAGTCTTGCCTAATTCTGCTCTTATGTCTATAAACTAATGAATACTATGTCACTAATTTGCTCTTTTTTGCACTATTTTATGTTTCTTGTTATAACTTATATTAACTTTGTATTGTGCAACAAAACAAATTTCACAATATTATGTAAGAGATAATAAACCTGATTCTGATATTTTTGATTCTAAACTTGTATGCATGTGCATAGCAATTTCTTGATGGAACTTTCTTAAAACTTGTTCACTTTTACTTAAAAAATGGTCTTGAGCTTTACTGGTGCATTAGTTGTGGCAGCTTCCACTTTGCCATCAGGAGCACTGCTGCTAATTGGGAACAAAATTGCTTGAGAGACTCCTGAATAGGTACATGGAGCTTAGAAAAATAGAGGGCTATGGGTATCCCTAGGTAATTTCTAAGGTAAGGACATGTTCGGCACAGCTTTGTGGGCCGAAGGACCTATATTGTGCTGTCGGTTTTCTATGTTTCTATGTAACAATGTTCTTGGTGGGCAGAAGGTGATGAATGAAATTAATTCATCCACCCACTGTTTTAGTCCATTTTAAACATCTGTGCTGTTGCTAAGTTATTACTGGAAGAGATGGTTTTGGGAAAGGCCAACTCCTGCTCTTTCGAATCTTTTACTTGCTATAAACTTGCAAAACTGCACTCTCTCATCTTCAAAGGTGATGATGTTGAGCTGTTTTTGAATTCCTTTATGCAGTTAGGGAACAGGGTTCCAGCCAGAAATGCATATGTAATTTCCTAGCCAGTTTGGTGTGTGTACTGCTCCCCTGCACCTGTTGCTGTTGTCACTCCAGATTTGAGAGGTACTTTCACAGAAGCCTTCAAGTTCCTATATTGCCTATTCTAAACTGGAGAATCAGAGAGGTAATGTATTGAGTGCTGAAGAAGAAAACAATGTTACTGAGGCTCCTCGCTCATCCAGGCAAAGGTGAAGCATGCCATCATATTTCTGTATTGTGCAACAAAAGGCAAATCTGTTGCTGCAGTGTAGCTTCGGATGGATATTAACTTGCATCTCTGACTGAACATGTTGAAGTTGATGGAATTCAAAGTTCAAACTAAGTTTATTATCAAAGTACATATGTCACCATATTTGTCAGCGTGAGATATTGATTTCTTGTGGGCATACTCAGTAAATCCAAGAAACATAATAGACTCAATGAAAGACCGCATGCAACAGGACGAACAAAGAACCAAAAAGACAAAAAACTGTGCAAGTACAAGAAAAAACTAATAAGCAATAAATATTGAGAATAGGAAATGAAGAGACTTGAAAGTGAGTCCACGGGTTGTCAGAACAGTTCAGTGATGGGACGAGTGAAGCTGAGTGAAATTGCCTCCACTGGTTCAAGAGCCTGATGGTTGAGGGGCAGTAACTGTTCCTGAACCTGGTGGTGTGGATCCTGAGGCTACTGTACCATCTTCCTGATGGCAACAGCAAGAGGAGCATGGTTCATTGCCTGACGCCTGATAAAGTAACAGTCATGTCACATTAGGCGAAGCTCAAATCTAGTCTAAGTCATTCTGCAAACTCATTCACTTCAGATGGCTTTTCATTATGAAGGTTAGTTTATTTACAGTGATAATAGTGTTCTTAATTTAAAAATATTAATTTTTAAAGGCCTAACCCCAGGGTCTGGTGATAAAATGATAGCTATACCAAGCTTGTGATCTTTCAGAATCAGGTTATATCACTGGCATATGTCGTGAAACTTGTTGTTTTGCAGCAGCAATACATTGTAATAAAAACTATAACTTATGAAATGTATATAAAAATTAATTAAATAAGTAGTTTAAAAAGAGAGGGACAAAAATACTGAAGAAGTGCTTATGGGTTCATTGTCCATTCAGAAATCCAGTGGTGGAGGGGAAGAAGCTGTTCCTGAAACGTTGAGTATGTCTCTGTAGGCTCCTGTACCACCACCTTGATGGTTGCAATGAGAAGAGGGCATGTCTGGGTGATGGGAGGTCCTTAAAGATGGATACTGCCCTTTTGAGGCATTGCCTTTTGAAGATGTCCTGGTTGCTGAGGAGGCTAGTGCCCATGATGGAGCTGGCTGAGTTTGCAATTTTCTGCAGCTTTCTCCAATCCTGTGCAGTGGCCCCTCCATATCAGATGGTGATGCAACCAATCAGAATGCTGTCTGTGGTATATCTGTACTATGTGTCCTTGGTGATGTATCAGGTTTCCTCAAACCCCTAATGAAATATAGTAATTGCCAAGTGGCCTCTGTAATTGGATCAATATGTTGGCCCCAGAGTAGTACCTCAGATGTTGGCACCCAGGAACTTGAAACTGCTCACTCTTTCCACAACTGATCCCTTTATGAGGACCGGTGTGTGTTCCCTCAAATTCCCCTTCTTGAAGTGCACATCAATTCCTTGGTCTTACTGATGTTAAGTGAAAAGGTTGTTGTTGAGATACTACTCAACTAGCTGATTGATCTTACTTTTTTATGTCTTCTCATTACTGTTTGAAGTTTGAAATTCTGTCAACAGTGTTGTTATAGATAGTTTGAGCTGTGCCAAGCCACACAGTTGCAGGTGTAGTGAGAGAAGAGCAGTGGCCTAAGCATACATTCTTGAGGTGTGCCATTGTTGATTGTCAGGAAGAGATGTTATTTCGATAATAACATCGAAATCTGTGGTCTCCTGGTGAGGAAATCAAGGATCTAGTTGCAGAGGGAGGTACAGAGGCCCAGATTTAGAATTGTGTATTAGAATTGAAAGTACGATTGGGTTGAATGCAAATTGCAGCAGGTCCTTGCTTAGGCAAGAGGGGATTCTAGCCATGACCAACCTCTTGAAGCTCTTAATCACAGTAGGCGATGGTACTGGGCGATGGTAATTGAGGCAGTTCACCTTGCTGTTGGGCACTGGTATGATTGGTGCCCTTTTGAAATGGGTGGGAACCTCTGACTGCAGCAGTGACAGATTGAAGATGTCTTTGAAGTTTCCTGCAGTTGGCTGGCTCAGGTTTTTGGAGCTCTACCACCTATGCCATCAGGGCCTCATGTCTTGTGGGGTTTCACCCTCTTGAAAGATGTTCTGATATCGGCCTCTGAGAAAGATCATACGCTCACCAGATACTGCACGGATTCATGCAGGTGTAGTTTTATTCTCCCTTTCAAAGTGTTTATAAAAGGCATTGAACTTATCTGGATATGAAGCATGACAACCATTCATGGTGTTAGGTTTTGCTTTATAGGAAGTAATGGTCTGCAAACCCTGCCAGAGCTGACGTGCATCGATTCCGACTTTAACCTCAATTGGAATTTTTCTTTTCATTCTTAAAATAGCCTTTTGTAGATAATTGAGATGGATTGCTGGACGGGGTAGGTTCTCATCTGTTGCTTGACTAATCACTGAAAATTGATTTATTGTACTGTGGATGTCCTAATTTGAAGGAAACCATGAATTGTATGTCCAGTCAAAGCTGCAGCATTTTGTGTGAAATTACTGCTAAACTGTTCTTTAAAATAACAAAATGGTGAAATATTCCTTTTTCATCCAGATTCCTATGTTGATTATTTTGCATTAAGTTTCCAATTATGCTTTATTATGAAGAACATGGCAAAGATTTAGTGCAAATGATGGTACTTAGTTGTTTTGTTTTCATTGTCTTTATTCGTACACGAATCTGGCACAGATGAAGGCCACCTGGAGCTTTATGTCTAGGTCAATTAACATTTCCCCTTTTTTTTATAACAAAAGGAGGAGGCCAAACAGATGCACAATCAGCAGAAATCGGGTTCTCGATCTGACTCGCGTGAGGATGAAATCTCTCCCCCGCCACCCATGAATCCAGTAATGAAGGAGCGAGGACGCCGCGGGGCAATTAGTGCTGAAGTTTACACAGAGGAAGATGCAGCATCATACGTAAGAAAGGTAGGTCTGCATTCTGGCCAGATGCTGAGATACTTACTGAAATTCTTTTGCATATCGGTCACTGGTCCTGTTGATTTTTCTAACACATTACCACAACAAAGGTGTGTTTTGTTAGACTGGAAGCAGTAAGGTAGATTTTCAGTTAGTACTATCAATGTATTGGACAGATTTACTCACACCAGTATGCAAAATGTAGAATATTACATCCAATTGAATTGTGCTCAAATCCACAAATTTGTGAGTTTGTTAGGTATTGAAAAATGGAATTGGGTTTTACTGCCAAAATTTTTTCTAAGGTCTTATGTACATTAAAGACAATTAAATAGGTCAGTACAGTTTTTAAGTACAGTCGGCCCTCCTTATTCGCGGGTTCCGCATGCGCGGATTCAACCAACCACAGATCAGGAAAACCCGGAAGTTCTCTCTCCAGCACTCATTGTTTGAGCATTTTTCTTGTCATTAATTCCCTAAACAATACAGTATTTCAACTATTTACATAATATTTACATTGTATTAGGTATTATAAGTAATCTAGAGATGATTTAAAGTATACGGGAGGATGTGCATAGGTTATATGCAAATACTATGCCATTTTATATAATGGACTTGAGCATCTGTGTTTTTTGGTATCTGCGGGGGGGTCCTGGAACCCATCCCCCACGGATAAGGAGGGCCGATTGTAATTGCCATTCATCTTTATGGCTTCTCACAGGTGGAGGCTGGTTAAAGTCCTTACCACTTGTAAATCCAGTTAAGGAATGTATTTTAGTGGAAATATCTGAAAGGAGACGAGTACAATTTTATGCTATTTGATTAGGTTATTGAACGTTCTGTGTATGGCTATACAAGTCATTTTTTTTTTTTGGAAGCTGTAATCTACCGAACAGAATTTTCCACAGTATCCATAAGCAGGAAGGCTACCCTACAATGTAGTGTATTTTATCAGTCACCCATTATAAGCAGTACATATTTATTTTGCAACTACTTAGGTAATTACTAAGGATTACAAGACTATGGCTGCCCTGGCTAAAGCCATTGAAAAGAATGTGCTATTCTCTCATTTGGATGACAATGAAAGAAGGTGAGGAGTTTTTAATATTAGAGATTTTGGCATGAATGTAAAGATTGTTTTGGGCTATATAATTAGTCTTTCAGCTTCAATGATTTAGCAGCATTTGTTGGGCTTCAGTTTAACTTAAAGATCTGAGAAGTCACTTAAGATTTGGTATAGTGCAGAGTGATGTATTGCCTAATATGTAAAAGAGCAACCTTTTTTGCTTCGGATGTTCAGAGTTCTTTGGTGAAGTTTTCATTCAGAGTTCTTTAGTGAAGCTTTCAAAATGGAAAGTTTAGATAAATATTCAAGATTTTATGGCTATTGATCTTTAATGTTCACAGCAATTGCTTACATATTCAAAATTATTTCTTTGATTGTAAATTGAATCGAGTTTCTTAAATGTAAGTTCTCATGAATAGACGTGGAAAATTGACTTTTGATTTGATTAGAGAAAATGCTTATTCAGTCTTTAGGTCCTTGTCTGCACATTATCTTTGGGTTAAGTTGATCTCTAATCATAAACTTTTAAAGACCCTCCAATGATGGACCATTTCATGGATTAGATTATTTATACAAGGTTTGTCACTGTATGCATATTTTAATAATTATCTGCATTTTCGCTTCTCACTCTCCCACCACGTTAGTTGTCTTTGGGTTAATAGCGCTGCTTTGAAATTGTCAAAATAATGGTCCATGATATCTGTGGTGTTCTCGCCTAATATACTGCAATGTTCCTGATGGGAATGGATGACGGGTGAATGCACGGTGGCCATTGGTCTTGTTGGAATTTAATCTGCAATTTAAAAAATTTGAAATGTTGTCTATTTCTGCATTTGCTAACTTCAAGTTTTATCATTTATTTCTTGTAGTGATATTTTTGATGCAATGTTTCCTGTCACATACATTGCTGGTGAAACAGTCATACAACAAGGTAAAATCAAAACTTTGACCATTGGAGGGAAACAATATTTAAATTTAATGTTGGTAAACATCATGGTTCCTTCTTGTGCTTCTGCTTTTAATTCTCATAGTTCTCAACTGAAGGATAGATGGAGTCAAAGTGAAGATACTTGATTTTTAGCTTTCCATCCAAGCCACCAATTGTTTGAAGGGGGATTCTTGTTGATTTGTTTTCTAGGCTTTTCTCTAAATACCAAGTTTATATAGTGTAAGGTGCAATATAGTCACATTTGCTTTTAGTTCTATCCATGACATAGCATTATTGCAACTATGTTTTTGTTAGCATATGATATTAAAATTAACATTCAAATATAATGAGAAAATGTACACCACAATAATGAATAATCATGAGGAGGAAAAATTTAATTGAAGGGAAATAATATCTTGATAGTCATAAACAAAAGGGTGAAGAACTCCAGGAATCTATGTCCAACCCCACCTCATGTTACCAAGGTAGAATTTGTAGGTTTTCCTTTGACCATGTGGGTTTCCTACAATGATTTGGTTGTCACCCACATCCCAAAGATAAGCTGGTAGATTTATTAGCCTCTCTGAGGAGGGGACAGATAGGCTCATATGTGAATTGGCTACGTGGAAATCAAATGCTGCTGCTGGAATAGATGGAGAGTTGACATGGAAGCTTTTGACCTGTTTACTCCTATGTCGGAAGAAAGTATGAGAAAGGTTGAAACAAAATTGCTTTTTTGTGTCTGTCTTTGATTATCAAAATCTGAAACTGGTATCGCCTGTTAGGACAGTAAGCTCAAGTGCTGCAGAATTTGGATTTTGAATGTTGTCTATTTAGAACCATCTGTGACATGCCCTTTTTTCATTACTACCATCAGGGAGGAGATGCAAGAGCCTGAAGGCCCACACTCAATTCTTTAGGATTTCAGCTGCTTCTCCTCTGCCATAAGATTTTTGAACGATCCTTGAAAACTACTTCACTTTTCCTCTTTTGTACTTTTGTTTTTTCTTTGTAACCCATAGTAACGTAATGCCTACATTGTACTGCTGCCGCAGAACAACAAATTTCACAGCCAGTGTCAGTGACAATAAACTTGATTCTGATTTGCTGCTCTTTAAACACCATTTGGTGTAGAGATCCAGTATTTAGTCTCAATGCCTTTGAAGGAATCGTGATTATGTATCAAAGTCAGGACGGCCTGAAACTGAGAGGTGAACTGACAGGTACTAGTGTTACCCTGTGCCTGCTGTCTTTGTTCTTTGTGATTTGGTCATAAGTTTGATAGCTGAATTTGGAGAATCTTGGCAAGCAACTCAGTGTACACACTATAGGTATGATGTACAAGTGGTGGATGAGATACCAGCCAAGTGGGCTTCTTTGACTTGGATGCTATTGATCATCATGAGTATTCTGTCATACGTCTGGTTTGTACTTTAGATGCTGGATAGCTGCAGGCCTTCTACCCATAGCCTTTATGTGATTGGTCTACTTGAATGTCAGGGTAATAGTAACCCCAGAATATTGGTCAGGGACTTGGACCTGTAAATATATATAGATAGATAAATACTATATTGATTCCAAAGGAAATTGCAGTGTCACAGTACCATTGCAAGTGCACGGTTTTACAAATATTAGAAGAGAAGTAAGAAAGAGTAAAAAAGTTACCTTAAAAATAAGATTTCCAAGTTCACACTGATAAGATGGTAGTGCAAGAATTAGCACAATATTATACAGTAATGGGTGCACATTCACACGGTCCAGATAAGAAGTGATGGTAATATTGCACAGAGTGTCCCAGATAGAAGGGTGTGATAAACCCTGAGCTCTGGTAAACGTAGGTTAATAACAGTCTAACAGGAGAGGTCATCACTTCCCAACAGTAGGTTGACTCATGATAGAGCCTAATGGCTGAGTGTAGAATGACCTCTTATAGCACTCTTTGGAGCAGTGCAGTTGTCTTAATCTATTACTGAAAGTGCTCTTCTGTTCTGCCAAGTTGGCATGCAGAGGGTGAAAAAAATTCAGTAAGTGTCAAAGATAGATAGTTTGGCTTCATTGAACTCAGAATTGAGTTTGTTATCATTGACATGTTGTATATTTGTTGTTTGGTGGCAGCAGTACAATGCAAAATGTAATTATGTTACAAAGTAAATAACTCAAGATGATTATTGAGATGGTGTTCATGGATTCATGCACCTTTCAAAAAGTCTGATGGTGATACTGTTCTTAAAACATTGAGTGTGCATTTTCAACCTCCTGTACTACCTCCACGATGGTTGTAAAGTGAAGAGGACATGTCCTGGATGGTGAGAGTCTTTAATGATAGATAATGAGATTAGTTTATAGTCTGTTTTTTTTTGTTGGGGGTGGGAGGATGAAGAGACTGTTTCTTGTGCAATGGATAGAAAGGGATGAAAACCAGAAATCTGGTTGAAGATTGGATATTTGAGTCTGTGGTAAGGGAATGAGGGAAATGATCGTGATGTAAGCTTGATTAGTTGCGAAATGTTATACGTTGATGTCTTGGCCATTGTTTTGGTGTGGTAAATTTTTAAAAAATCCTTTATAATAAAGAATTAAACATACAGCAATTTTTTGATGTAAGATTTCAATGTATATTTTTCTTTTAGGCGATGAAGGAGATAATTTCTATGTTATTGATCAAGGAGAAATGGATGTAAGTTTGTAGCCTACTCAATGGAATTAGTGATTTATTTTGCACTGCTATTTCAATGTGTGAATGCTGAATTGTACTTCTGTTATGATTTGTCTTTTTTTTAATCTTGTGCATAATGTATTTATTCATAATGACTTTCATTGATGAAAAAGGCAGATTATTGCTAATTGTTATCAAATTGTACCTACCACCAATTTGGTACAGATTTAAATGTAAAAATACAAATACTGCATGCTTTTTTAATTGAAATACCACTCAATTAATGGCCTTGTGGGACTGCAGTATAATGGAACAGATGCACTGTTCCAATGGATGATTAAATTTCAAATGTTGACAAAATATCTTTCTCTTCCCTAAAATTCATTTTGGTAAATTGGTCGTGTGTCTTACTGGGAAATACAAATGATGCCTGAAGTGTTCATATTCCCACATTGCAGAAGAAGCCAGTCTAGTTTTTCTGAAGATTTTTGAGCATTGTGTGATCATGCACTTAAAGTAATTGCAAGATAGATTTTTTTTATTGCATATAATATTGCTATTTGATGAGTTACACTTCTGGAACACTGGTAATTTTTGATGTAGTATTTGAGTTGGATGCTTCCAGCCATCCCTACTTTACAGGGTACTGTATGTGGATATAGTGTAACACTTCTGAGAAATTGGCTGTATGTATTAAAAAAATTAATCAAGTTTTTCAGAAGTTCAGCTGTTGTTTGAAGTGCACTGACAATTTGGTATTGCTAACATGCTGTTTAAGATGTTGTCCTTGCATCTGATAAATGTAGCTGATTTCTCAATGCCTATATAATTGAACTCCAAATGGTGAAAGTCAGAATATTTTAATTCTGAATAAAAGTAAGAAATGCTGGAAGCACTCAGTTGGTCAGTAGTATCTGTACTGTGGGGGGGGGGGGTGGAGAAGGAGTGGCAGGTCAGTGTATTGGGGCAAGATCCTATATCAGAAATAGAGAAGCAAGAAAGCAAGCATCTTGTTTAAGTTGTGGAAGGGGAAAGGGGTTCAGACCAAAATTATGAGAAAACAGTTAATTCTAAAGTTAGTAGTAAGAGGGAGTACAAGTGAATTAAAGATGCAACCACATCTATGATGGATGGGGGGAAAATGGTTCCTTGAAATTATTTGATTTATTATGAGGTTCCAAGAACTGCAACATTCCAAGATGGAAATAGTATGGTGCTGTTCTTCAAGCTTCTATTGATTGTCATAGGATCAATGTACAGTACTGTGTAAAAGTCTTAGGCACCCTTGAATAGTACTGTTACCAGGGCAAAGACAGGTGAAAATGGGTTAGAATTGGCGTAACAGGCGATGGAAGCTCAGGGTTACCCCTATAGAGTGTATAGAGCTGTTCAGTAAAGCTGCAGCCCAACTTGTCTCTCACTAACACCCTGACTTCTGCTTCTGTTGCTCCTATTATGGCAAATTCAAGCTTCAGGATTAGTGGCTTGTCTTCCTTCTGGGAATTTTGCAACTTGGGGATTTAATGTTCAGCTTAATTTTGGATAACTGCCTTTTTGTCCCTTGCTCTTCATAGTTGTGACTGTTTCAGTTTTTTTGCTTCATCTGTCTCTAACCTTTTTCAAAGTACAGGGGATTCTGGTTAATTGGGCCATTGGTTAATTTTGGTAGCTGCTTATTTGGTACAACTCTTAAAGAACAAAAACGGATGGATAAAATAGCAAGAATTCTCTGTTTATTTGGGTCACTGCTGCTTAATTGAGTCAGGGGACAGTCATTTTATTTATTGAAATACAGAGCAGAATAGGCCTTTTGAGCCACGCTGCCCAGCAGCCCCCTGTGTAACACTAGCCTAATCATAGGACAATGTACAATAATCAACCTACCAACTGTCTTTGGATTGTGGGAGGAAACTGGAACATATGGAGGAAACCCAGGCGGTAACTGAGAGGATGTATAAACTCCTTAGAGACAGCAGCGGAAATTGAACCTGGTTAACCACTATGCTACCATGCTGATGACCAGTTTCTAACTATCGTCAGACATGTGCACTTGTGTGGCTGTTAAACACAACACCATGCTTAGAATAAACAGTTTTTAAATAGCACCAATTGTATGTGCTTGCATTCAAAAGCAGTGATTTTTGTCACCGGTAGTTGCCAAGAAATAAAGCGGTAAAACAATTTAGAACTGTTTTGTTCACTGCAGTTTCAAGCATTTAGTCTTGAAGATGCCACAAAATGGCAGAGAATGAAAGTGAAACTATTTCACTACAGCAAAGTACAAAGTGAATTTATTATCAACGTACATGTCACCATATACAACCCTGGAATTCATTTTCTTGTGGGCAGACTCAACAATTCTATAGAATAGTACTCATAACAGAATCAATGAACGACTGCCAAACTAAGGCTTTCAACCAGAGTTCAACAAACTGCAAAAGGAAGAAACAGTAATATAAATAATAAATATTGAGAACATGAGATGAAGAGTCCTTGGAAGTGATTGCATTGGTTGTGGGAACATTTCAATGATGTGTGAGTGAAGTTACCCCTTTGTTCAAGAGCCTGATGGTTGTGGGGTAGTAACTGTTCCTAAACCTGATGGTGCAAGTCCTGCAGTTTTTGTACCTTCTTCCTGATGGCAGCAGTGCAAAGAAAGCATGTCCTAGGTGCTGGGGTCTCTAATGATGGATGCTGCTTTCCTGCGAGAGCATTTCATGTAGATGTGCTCAATAGTTGGGAGGGCTTTAGCCATGATGAACTGAGCTACATCCGCTACTTTTTGTAGAATTTTCCATTCAAGAGCATTGGTGTTTCCATACCTGGCTGTGATGCAGCGAGTCAGTATACTCTCCAGTACACATTTATAGAAGTTTGTCAAAACTTTTAATGTTATACCGAATCTCCGCAAACTTGTAAGGACGTAGAGTTGCTGCCATGCTTTCTATGTAATTTGCACTTGCATGCTGGGCCAAAAACAGGTCTTCTGAAAAAATAACACCTAGGAGTTTAAAGTTCCTAACCCTCTCTACCTCTAATCCTCCAATGAGGACTGGCTCATGGACCTCTAGTTTCCTTCACCTGAAGTCTATAAACAGTTCCTTGGTTTTGTTGACATTGTGAGAGATTGTTCTGATGAAACCACTCAGCAGGATTTTCAATCTCTCTCCTATATGCTGATTCATTACCACCTTTGATTTAGCCTACAACAGTGGTGTCATCAGCAAATTTGAATATGGCATTTCAAGTTAGGAACTACAAAGGATTTTAAGGTATTGACACTCATCTTGAATGTTCCAATGAAAACAAAGATTTGGAAGATACAGTCGTCGAAAGCATTGTATGAAAACAGTCCATTATCTGCAAGGTGCGCTGATCTTGTTCATTTATAGTCAGTCTGAAGAAGACGTACACTCGATGAATTCCTCTGTTGATAACAATTAGGAAATAAATACAGCTTTATAGTACTGTAGTGGTGTTGATAGTGCTCTAATTTGTTCTGTATTTCATTTAAATACATAATTTGTTAATCAGTTAAATGGTAGTTTAGCTTTTGTACCTTTTAACTATTTCCATGCAACCTCAGTTAATTGAGGCAGCTGCTTAATTGGGCAAAAATGTTCTGGTCTCTTTGTATCCCAATTTACCGGAATCTACTGTAACTGAAATTGATTTTGGTCTGCATCCAGGTGAAACTCTGTTTTGTAACTTCTAACATGCTTCATTTTTTATTTTTTCTAGTTCTGTTGAAGGGTCCTTGACCTGAAATGTTGCATCTGTTTTCCCCATGGATGCTCTCTCACCTGCTGATTGCTACTGTCATTTTGTGTTTCCAGCATCTGTTAACTGTTCATTTTGATTCTGCTTTTGATTTTAGGTTTATGTTAACAATGAATGGGTGACTAGCATTGGAGAGGGTGGCAGTTTTGGAGAACTTGCATTGATTTATGGAACCCCAAGAGCTGCAACTGTCAGAGCAAAGACCAATGTAAAACTATGGGGTATTGATCGAGACAGCTATAGGAGAATCTTGATGGTAAGAGTAACACATTTATATTACCTTTCTGTAAATTAAGTTTATAATTTGCCTTTATTGTTCTAGTCAATGCATGCATGTCATTTGAATTTGATAGTTGCCAGGTGATGGTAAAAGATGTGCAGCAAAAAATAAATCTTAGTCTGCAGGGTATTAATTTCACCATTATGATGTTGAGTTTCATTCTTGCCCAGGGCAATCCAGATAATTAATGAAAAACACAACTGTCTTTCTGATCCTGTAACTCCTTTTGACTTCGAGCACTGACCTTCTTTCCTCTGTTAAAACTGCTTAATTGCAACAAACAGCTAAATGATCCCCTAATGAACAGATCAGGTAGTTCTACACATTTGGTCATGAATGTTAGAAGGCCATCATTAAGCTAATGGGATGATTTGGCTGCAAGAGCATCCCAGGTGGACAAGCTGAGCATCATCCTAGGCAAAGTAGTCTGCTTGATTGCCAGTGTAAGTGCCCCCATTTCCTACTCCATCAGTGTTAGTATGACTGAGTGTAAATATCTACAAAGTGTGTCAGGCTACTGTAACAGAACTTCCCAAAACAGTGTACCCAGGTGTTCTAGGCAGCACATACATGAGAATAACACCACCTATAGGTTCCACACCAAATTGCGTATCATCTTGGAATTGTCTGTACGTTATTGCATGGCTAAATTCTGGATACTTTAAGTGAGCAATATTGTGGATGTACCTTCAATAGGTGGATTGCAGTGTTTCAAGCTGCATGACCTCATCTTTGAGGACAATTAGCTACTAACTCTGATATTCCATTGTTGGACTGTATAGTGTGAATAATGAAGCAAGTAATATGAATGTTTTTGAAGTATTTGCACTCTTTACCATATTAACCTGAAGTACATTTTGAAACTCTCTGGTTAGGATTAACAATCTTAAAATTCATGGTCTCAAGATCCTTCAGAATCTTAAAATCTTTAAATCTTGTACAACGTTATTCATAATGTTCAGGATCTTGCTGTTTCTGTCAGATTTGCACCAATTTTGGAAAGCCTTTTTACCTGTACTAACCCAGTGTGGATTTAGCCCCAAACTCTAATATGTGGGATACTGCTGCTTACTTAAATCATCTAGCTGCCCTATTGAGTTATCAGTGGAATTGGAACCCCTCCTGTAACAATGTTATACAGTGATTGTACATGCCTATTAGTGATCGATTTTGCACAGCAGCTTCAGCAGTTTTCAATATTTTCAAATTGATCATCATATACATATTTTATATTAAAAGTTGCAAGGTTAAATTGATATCTTGGTTTTCCTGAAAACTGCATTTGCACTACACCAAGGGATTGCTTAACATATGTAAAAGGATATATAGCATTTATCTTAAATGTCTTTTAAACCTTGTGTATTATTCTGTTAATAAAACACATAAAATTTCAAGATCTTGGCAAAAAGCATCAAAATATAAAACTGTTAGATGTGAAATCTTGTGGTAATTTTATAATATTTCCTTTTATAGGGAAGCACACTGAGAAAAAGAAAGATGTATGAAGAGTTCCTCAGTAAGGTCTCCATATTAGGTAGGGAAAAAATGCTTTACTTTCCTCTATATGAGCAAAAATTTGTCCAGGTGTTTGAGAACTTTGGTAAGGAGAATTATGGATCTTGAATTTATGCAGAACCCTTTGAAATCAAAGTCCCAAGTGTTTTGTACTCAATAATGCATCTTCTGAAGTGAAGGTTCTCAAGAGAAGCCCCACCCCACCATCCCTTCTCCCTCTCTGGCACCATTCTTTCTTTCCTTTCTCCCTTGGTTCACCCTCTCTCCTATCAGATTTCGTCTTCAGCCCTTTACCTCTTCCACCTCTCACTTCGTAGCTTCTAACTTTATCTCCCCTCACCTGATTTCACCTGCCACCTGGGACTCTTCCCTGCCCACACCACCGTACTCTGGCTTCTTCCCCCTTCCTTTCCAGTCCTGAAGAAGGTCCCAATCTGAAGTACCGACTACTTATTCCCCTCCATAGATACCGCCTGATCCGAGTTCTTCCAGCATTTTGTATGTTGCTGACGCGTTTAGCTGCATTCTAGTTTGAGAAACCTATAGTGCAAACAGAATTATGATTAATAATGTATTGAAGAGGTGATTGTATCAATATTTTGTAATTTTGTGATGTTTATTTGATATAATTAAACATATGTTATTCAAAACATAAAATAATTTTTCTCCTTTGTTCCATTTCCTGTCCGCAAACAGAGTCACTGGATAAATGGGAACGGTTGACTGTGGCTGATGCATTGGAACCGGTGCAGTTTGAAGATGGACAGAAGATTGTGGTGCAAGGAGAACCTGGCGATGAATTTTTCATTATTTTAGAGGTAGCAATGATATAAGACAATATCCCATTAGAATATAGATTAAGTATTTAACAGACTATTTTGTTTACTAATATACCAGCAAAATTTAGATCATGCAGCCACTTGGTGGTGTTGGTTATGGCTATTTTGCAAGTCATTGGCTCTTCAGGAGTTCTTTGATTTGTACTGCCATGGGTGCCACAGTAGCGTGGCGGTTAGCACAACGTTATTATAGCTTGGGGCATTGGAGTTTAATATTGGGGCCATCTGTAAGGAGTCTCTATACAGCTTCTCTGCGGAATATGTGGGTTTTCCCCGAGTGCTATGATTTTCCTCCCACAATCCAAAGATGTACTGGGTAAGTTAATAGGTCATTGTAAATTGTCCTATGATTAGGTTGGGGTAATTGAGGCTGTCGGGGGAGTTGCTGGGGCAGTGCGGTACAAAGAGCTGGAAGGCATACTCTATTGCTAAATAAATTGGTAGCAATTGTTCAATGTTTACTGTCCCTTAAGAATGAAATTTTATATAATCTTTCTCAGCATTGTATGTTCTAATTTGCTTTTCTGAACAACAGGTTTCTTAGCTACAGTATTGTCAATTTTTTAAGGTCTTGCACTATGTCCTTTTTATAAAGATATTTTGTTCATTCAGAACATGCCTTCTGCCACAGATTGTTTAAATTCTGATAATAAATTTAGTGGTATAATCACAAAAACTCCAATTACTTGCCCTGTGGTGATGTCCCAATCAAAGAATTCCCATTTTATCAAAAGACTAAAAATCAGTTGTGCTGTGTATCATAACCATTTTGCAATTAATCTCAGTCTAGAAAATGAAGTAGGAATTTGCATGAAGTTTGAACGGGGACTTCCATTGGATATGGAATCCATTATTTTGTGAATGCTCTTTCCAGAAGCTTAACTATTTCAAGTAAAAATATCCAAAAACTCAAGTTCTTGGCTGCTGTTTCTGACAGGTGTTGCCATTGTTCACTGTTGTTGGAGATATTCTGCTGAATGCTGTGCAAAAGTTACCTTTACTTTATTGTCGCCAAACAATTGATACTAGAGTGTACAATCATCACAGCGATATTTGATTCTGCACTTTGCGCTCCCTTGAGTACAAATCAATAGTAAATACTAAAAATTTAAATTATAAATCATAAATAGAAAATAGAAAAGGGAAAGTAAGGTAGTGCAAAAAAACCGAGAGGCAGGTCCGGATATTTGGAGGGTACGACCCAGATCCGAGTCGGGATCTGTTCAGCAGTCTTACCACAGTTGGAAAGAAGAAGCTGTTCCCAAATCTGGCCGTACGAGTCTTCAAGCTCCTGAGCCTTCTCCCAGAGGGAAGAGGGACGAAAAGTGTGTTGGCGGGATGGGTCGTGTCCTTGATTATTCTGGCAGCACTGCTCCGACTGCGTGCGGTGTAAAGTGAGGTTCATTCACTTTTTCTTTAAACTCAAATTCTTAATCTCCTGGAATCGACAAAATATGTATTGTATCTGTTAAGGCTTGATTTTTGTTGTGAATCTTTGGCATCTGCTTTCAAGCTGCAACACATTTAAATTCTGGCTGTTTCCTTTTAATACTTTCTAGGATATTTTGACCTCAGAGAGGAATTAGTTCTTCTAAATCCTGCCATTTTTTTGCTGGCAGTCAGATAGTCTGTTGGGGATTGATTTTGTAAAATTCCCATTTTCATTGTACTTGAGTTTTGAGTATTAAAATACAATTTGTTTATTTTGGGACAATTTCTTTGTATGTGACCTGGTGATCAGGCTCAGGAAGTGGTTTGCATTTTTTTGATAGTTGTAAAATCTTACATGTTTGCACATTAGCGTCATATTTGTAATAAAGGCACACTACTGGTCTTGGTTTGAAGTGAGTTTGAAGTTAGTATTACTGTGCCATGTCTTGGTTCGAGCTATTTTAACCATTTGAAATGTATACCTTAAAAAAGGGCTCTCAACCTTTTTTATGCCATGGAGCTTTAGGAATGACCAAGAGTTCATGTTGGGTCTGTGGAGCCCAGTTGGGAACCCCTGCCCTGAGATATTCAGTTTTAGTGATGAATTTCTGTTAGTGTTTTCCACTGCAAATTTTACAATACTAGGCCTTTACTGCTATTGCTATAATTAATATGAAAAATACTCGTGTCTTTTATAGGCAGACATAGTGTGCATTGCTAGATGTATTTGGGACACTTTCAGTTTACAGTGTTAAATGTGGATGTGCAGCAATGGTAACATTATTGCTTCAAGTGTACTTTATTTTATAGGGTACAGCAGCTGTGTTGCAGCGCAGGTCGGAAAATGAAGAGTTCATAGAAGTTGGAAGATTGGGGCCATCAGATTATTTTGGTGAGTTCTTTGTGTTAATATTATAAAATTTGTTTTTTAAATGATTGAAATTTTGACTGCAAAACTAAATGCTGTCAGAGGTATGCCAGAGCAAAAGTCCTCAAAGCAAGAGTAGTCTTTAGCTCAGTTAGTCAATGGCAAACAATGGAAATCAAATCTGGAAAGCTAGTATTAACATGCTGATCCAAGGACAGTACAGAGGCTTGGTTCTTTTGGAAATTTCGTGGAAGTATGGATTTGATTTGTGTTTTTTTTTCTTTTTCTCTCAGGTGAAATAGCTCTTCTGATGAACCGTCCTCGTGCTGCCACAGTGGTAGCACGTGGTCCATTGAAGTGTGTGAAATTGGACAGACCGCGATTTGAACGTGTCCTGGGTCCTTGTTCAGACATACTTAAACGGAATATCCAGCAGTACAACAGCTTTGTATCGCTGTCTGTCTGAAATCCTCTTTTTCTCTGCTGCAGCATCCGCCCGAGCAAACTGCCTCATGTCTGTCTGAAGTGCCGCTTCCTGTGGCAGACCACCACCAGTCCCACAGCTTCCTGTCCATCAGAGAAAGCATTCCCTTTGTAGAATTTAATGCCACATTTGTTTTCTTTTTCACACTGCACCAGCTTCCAACAGTCAATCCAGCTTTATTGTATTTTTATTTTGCTTGGTCAAAATTTTTTTGTTTATTGAATTTAAAACTCTGCTGCTTTAACTAAATAGTATGATTAATACCCAGGTGATCAGCTTTGGTTACGAGCAGAGGATCTTTGAACCCTTTAGCTTGCTCTGTTTCAAAATGTTGTAGTGCATTTATGTCTTGAATCATGTGAATGTGTGGAAATTGAACATCTTGGGTTTAGGCTTGGGTGAGCAGCTTTAAATTTGAATTCTTTTTAAACCCTTGGTGTGCAAATTACCACAAAACATGCCTCATATGGATAGGACTGATAAAGTTTAAATATGCATTGGGAAAGCAGCATTTTCTGTTTGCACCTGGCATTTACTTGAGGGAGGAAAATGACTAAATTCAGATCTTTTGGACTTGAAGACAACAAATAGTTGAGCTGTGAGACGAGTATCCCCATTTTAATATTTTGAAAATAATTTGAAAAGCTATTTAGTTTGAATTTTTTTTATTATTTTACGCCTTGCTTAGTCTTTGCAATTTTGTGAAATTAATATATACTCCATTCACACATGAGGTTAAACTTAGACCATTTAAAAAAAATCCCTCTTAATTTTGATCTCATTTAGTAGTTCTGTGCAGTGCGTGAATCAGCCAGATAGTTGCATGAGAAAGATTAGTTATATACACTATTTATGATTTATGCATATCAAGTTACTACAAATAATTAAGCATCATTAAAATTTGCTGATGTTCTAGTCTGAAGGGTTTTGTTCACAGGTTGGCATTTTTCTGTATTGATCTAACCTTGTGGTTGCAGGATCTGCTGAATCGCAGTCATAGAGATTTGAACACCTGATATTTTATGCAATAAGCAAGTTCTAAGCTCATATCAGAATATTTTATTGTGAACTAGGAATTAGTGGAGCTCATTTTTTATTAGTCTCCCTCCTGGAATTGTGGGTGAATAATTTGTAGCCAGAAAATTCCTAGTTCGAGATGTGCTGATTGAGTTTGTTTTTTGGTACTTTGTCTATTCTGATGGAGAGATGCAGTCATTTCATCTCCAATAACAAAGAGTAAAATGGCCATTCTTCCTGTGAGCTGTGTTTTCTGGTGGCCATTGTGGAGTTATATTGGCTTAAGCCGAGGAAAATTCTACAGCCTAAATTGAGTACAGATCTATGGTATTGAAAGCTGTAGGGAGGAATAAAAAGAACCAGGTATTTTAGTTTTTTTTTCTACTCTAGACGACAAATAAAATAACTTAGTTCCAAAGATGTGTTTAAATTCAAGGACATTAGGTGAAATACTTGAATTATGCCCTTTCTGTTAATGTGGGATAGTTGATTTTGAATGTCTGTTACTATTTTCTGATAGAATTGGAAAATCATTTTCAGTTAAATTAATCAGTGATAGTAGTAGGGCTTACAAAGAATCCATATCTACAAAAAGATATTGTATTGACACAATACTATTTTTTGCCAAATACCCTTTTCTCCCTCTCCCAAATCATTTACATAAGTAACCCCAATGGTGAAGCTGAGTTATAGTTACCATGTCAAGGTAATGTATGGATTTATTCCCTAGCCATGTGTTAGAAGCTTTCAATCTGTTGCTGAGGCAGAGCTAGAGAAGGGGTTGCAAAATAAAACCTTGTCTATGAACCATATATAATTTCATTCCAAGGACAAAAAAGTAAACATTCCTTTTAGTAACAAACCAGCGCCATCACTGGTACTGATGCAGATACTCCATGCACTAGTACTTGACCAGCACATGACTGTGGGGGGGCGGGGGGAAGCTGGCATCACTAAATCTATTGCAATCCTGGCCCAGCTTGTAATATACGTTGTGTCTTGGTTCTCTAATAGTATTGGACATGAATAGGTATTAACTAACTGCCCTGCATTAGACTAGATGATGCAATATGATAACTATTTAAATAGCTGATAATTAAGTTGGTGCAGTGCTGTTGAGCCCCTATTATTTTGCAATTAATCATAGCTGCACTTTCCTACAGCTCTCAGTAGCTGGCGCTGCTGTTCCATTGTTGGCATACATCAGAGCTCAGCCAGTATTATGCAAATGTATACCCGGACACTGTAGTAAAGACAGAAACCAAAAAAAACTGGATAATCCCAACTAGCCAATATATTGGCATTCTGAAGTGTACTACAACAGCTTTGTCATAAGGCATGAAGTGCATTTTATTTTGAGGCTTCAAAGAAAAAGAAAGGCGGAAGCTTTGCTGAGTCTTAATAACCTTTCAGTATTGCACAGCTTTGTGTTAAATATGCATCCTTTACATACACACTTTACTAATTCCACATAGCAGTAATTAGATGAAATTATATTCATTATTCTATATAGAATGACTTGGGCTAGGATTGTATGGCAAGCCAAAACTAAATTGTTTGTGATGTAGGGTTGGGCATAGGATACCAGATAGATTGTCTGCTAATAAACTAGATTTATAATGTACTAAATATTGCTTTGCCTGATGAAAACTTGGAAAACCATTTCAGCTGCCTTTTTATTTAGCACACAATACAAACTTTCTTATGATACTTGCAGTTTTTTTTGTGTCAATGCACTTCCCTGTGTAGGTTGAAGAAAGTGCTGGCGTAAAAATCCATGACGAAGCTCAGCACTGAAAGTGTAACACTTTCATGTGGGAAGTGGAGATGTTAATTTAAACTTGTTTTTGATTTGGCATCAACTGTTTATTGGGTAACCATGGTAGCACTATCATGGAGCACCATGTCCAGATCTTGCATCTGCTTTCTTCATTTGCAGCCTTTGGTTTGTGGTGTTTAATGTCTGCTTACTGTTGAACTGCAGTATACTCTTCATAACTAGAGCCAATTTCCGTTTCATCAGTGTAAACATCTTGGAAATTAAGTTGCGACCAAGCTTAAGTTTTATTTCTGGGATGGACAAAATTAAGCTGGTTTGCTGCTGGAAAGTGTCCTCTCCAGATACACCAGTCTGTTGGAGAAATGAACTCTAGTATTTATTGGTAATTGGACAGATTGTTAGAAAATCATTCCAGGATATAGTTTACCAGTACCCAAAATTACTTGTACGAATGTTAATCTAGTATTCCAGTAATAAACATTGATTTTTTTTTAGACCATTCGCATATTTTGGTAAAAACCTGACAGCCCTGGCAACTAACAGATTGGCTTTGGCTTGTTGCACGTCCTTAAAGTTTTTATTTACCTAAGTGATTTTATTACAAAGCAGCTGATATAAAGTTTATTGAATAATCTGATACAGTTGAAGCTTTATCTTATGTGTGCAATCAGAACTGTATGTACAAATGATCACAGTTTGATGTAGTTTGCCTTAGCTATCTTATGGGAATTAGACATTCTCAGCATCTTACCGACAAAATAAAATTGCAAAGTGAAAATAGTGTGATAATATGTAGATTATCTAAGGACCATTTTTGTATTGTTCCCAGATTTACTGTATGTGCTAAAAAAAATAATCCTTTTGTTATAGTGTCCTAATGACAGGTCAAGCAATAAAAATTAATTCTTAAAAAGAAAACTGTTTCCCTCTCTTCCGAACTGATTATAAAGCAAAACTGTAGTGCTTGTGTTCTTCAGTGAAATTTACTGCAGTGCGTGTTTTCTATAATCTGTTGGCAAATATTGCCACTGTAAAAAAAAAAGCCCCTCCTAAGGTTAATGTTGAGATCATTTAAAAACTCAATAAAATGATTGACATTCAAACAATCACCTTTGCCAAAAATGTACTCCTGAATGGTACTAGTATTTTTCCCCCTATTGTTTACAAATGAAATCAAGAAAAGCAGTATTCTTGAACAATTAAAAGTTTAAATACACTGTCTAAAACTCATGCCACCTTCAATAAGTATGTTCAGGATCCTTGCCTTTATTCTTAATGCTCACATTTCTCATTTGCTGAGCAGAAAATCAGGAAATGTAGAGTGATCGTTCTGCATGGCAAGGTCGTTGATGTTGACTTCTATTTGATTTACTGATACCTGAACCTTAATTCCAACTCTTTCCCAGTCTTCAAATTTTCCATTAGCACTATCAAAAAATGGCCTTTAAATATCCCCTTCCTTGCTAACTACTCCTTTTCCTAATTCCTTGTGTCCACAACTTTCTCACTTATTTCAAAAATCAAAGGCGCTGATTTTTTTTTTATGTGACTGATAATTGACAGAAGCTCTGCAATTCAATAACTATATGGGACTCAACAACTATATGGGACAACATTATTTGTCTACTTAGAGAACCTGGAAAATATTGTTCAGCTCCTGATTTGCTATAAAGTGCTACTTGACATAATTCAGAAAACTTTTTATACGTACGCTGGCAACACTGAGCTTTCTCTTCCTTTGATTCACCATTTATCCATTGGTGATGCTTATTTGTTATTGAGAAGTTTCCTTCAGTTAAAATATTGATAAACTCAGGCCATTGTTCCGCACCTGCAAGGAAGCTCCGTTACCTAACTGTTACTATTGACATCTGTCAGGAATTGAATCATGTGGTTCAGGACTTCGTAATAGTTAAGCACAAGATAACAACCACATTCAAGCCTTCACTAAAGCAGACTATTTCCAGCTCTGTATCATCTTAAGTTCATTTACTTTTTTCTCTCTTCCAGCCCTTCCCCACCTTTCCTGCTTTTTGCCTCGTGACATGGCTCTTTTAACACACTCCTGGATTAGCTCTGCTTGTTCCACTTTCTGGAAGAAAAAAACAAACAAACCTATCTGCTTCAGGCTAGATGTCATTGTCACCCATTATCCTTCACCAGTTTAATTTGGTCGCTGCTTCAGTTATTTAATATTCCAACTAAATATTCAGTCTGAGACTCGCACCTTCTATATTCACAATCTTTACCAGCAGCAAAGGCATGGGAATACACCACTGGGAAATTACCCGTAAGCTACACCCCAGTATCATTTGGAAATGTACAGATGTATCTTTATTGTCACCGGGTCAGAATCCTGGCTCTCACCTTAACAACTTTGTAGGTATTAACACGTAGAAGTGCCAGAGGAATTCAACACGCGATGAAGGGAAATTGAAAGTTGACATTTGGGTTTTTTGTAAGAAGTATCCGTGTGGGCTGGTGGTTCTTTTCTGAAACCTTGGAATTTAAATTTTAATCCAATTATGTCTTGATTCTCTTTCACCCACTTTTTCTTTTGCCAATCACACAAGTTTTTGCCTGGTGTTCCCTGAATTGTCTGCCCCAGAAAATTGATGCTCTCGTGATTGTGAACACATTAACTTTCCTTGATCTCTTGAATTGCTTTTCTTCTTGCACACAAGAAAATCTAATGAGGCTGATTGGAGTCTGAGGCTTGTGTTGGGGGATCAACAGGTTTGTCTATAATAAGTTCGGTCATTATTTTATAATGTGACTCAGAGCCATAAATGTGGACATTTAGTTAGGAGTCCCACATCAAGACTCGTTGGTAAGCACCTCTGGTTAGTGTTACTGATCTGAATAAGAAACATGGTTTCATGTGGAATATTCTTATTAATATTCAAATGAGAATAACACCCATCATTCAGGACATGTCCTCTTCCTATTGCTACCAGGAGGGAGGAGGTACAGGAGTCTCAAGTATTCAGGAACAACTTCCTTCTGCTATCAGATTTCTAAATGTACATTGAATCCATGAACACTACCTCTCTACTCTTTTTTGCACTAGTTTAACAAACGCGTACATGCACACACATGATAGTAAATCCAATTCCGACATGTTTGAAGACTTCAAATAAAATATTTTGTTTCTGGGCATGAGAAATGTTTGTAGGTTTCTTTAGTTTTTTCTGTCTTTATTGCCCACACTTACTTGCCTTGATGAATCCTTGCAGATAATCCTGCTTCCACAGTAACATTTCACAATGTCTAATGGTCATGAAATAAAAGATGCTGTAATGAAGAGTGTGCGCAACTTTAATGTGAAGTTGCTTTTCTGAAGTCACACCTTCACAGTTTGATTTTTGCTTTAGCTATTTTCTTTATAACTTAATGTATTTGGTCCATTGGTTAATTTTCCATGAATTGGACCAGGCAAGTACAAGCCTTATCTTGTTATTTCTAATTAATCGACTGAATAAAGAATTCATTGTTCATGTGGCATCCTACGCTCATAAATGCCTCGTTGTGTGTAATGGTTCATAGCAAGTAGGCGAGGAACCTGTCCAATGCAAGAAAGAGCTTGGATTATAACACAGCTAGTTGGAAAATGTAATTATATCTTTGTCTGACCATACTTCAGTTTATTGCATAGGCTTGACTTGTATTTTGCCCATTAAATGTATTTGCATTCCATTGCCTTTGTAACTATAGAAGAAAGAATTTCACAAGCAGCAGCTGCCAATATGATTAATCTTCAGTTAAATTGACAAACTGAGACAGCACTATAGCAACAAGAACAAAAAAAGCCCCCAAGTTCAAATGAAGATGTGAACAAAAAAAATCAAATGTAGTTTAGAATATTATGAACCATGTTGACAGCTATTTTGTAATGTAATGCTTTCACCTTTATATTTTCTGATGGCATACACTGCAATGATATTTTTAAAGATTGAGTGACATCTAGTATTCTTGAAACTGGTGTTTGTGATGATGGCACCACTATGAACTGTTCCTTGGAATATGAGGTAGACATGGGCCCCCAGTTCCAACGACAGCCAGATAAGAAGAACCAAGGTTCCAGATATAGGAACTGGTCAAGCAATACACACCATGCAGCCATCATGTAGCTCATTGTAATCTTCTCTCTCTTCCTCATACGTCTTGGTCCAATCTCACATCAGTGTCCCGCTCTCACACCCTTGTCCCATGATGGTGAGAAATACACTAGTTTTTAAGTTGTGATTTAGGAATATTGCAATCTATGTTTCAAGATCCTGCCTTAAAATATGTAAGTGATGGCAAGTACATTTTGCATTCATACAGATCTTTAAGGAGGTAAAGCACTCCAAGTCACATTCCTCACGGGAAAGTTGTCAAATAAAATGTATCACTATAAGGGAAAAGCATGCTCAGATTTGGATTCTGAGAGAAACGAGGAGAGGTAGTGTTAAGAAGGAATCCCTGAATCTAGGACCCATGTTGCTAAAAATGCTGCTGCCCAAGATTATTTGATGATAAACATGGAAGGCAAAGAGCTCGAATAGTGATGCACCAGCTTGTAAAGCAAGCCAATGAAGTTTTTTATTTTTTAAATTCTGTTTTCAAGTGGCAGACGTAATTATACTAATGGATTTGCATCACTAAAACATGGGTCTGGTGTCACTGCATTGATAATGGAAATGTGGAGAAAGTCTGCTACAAATTGACAGTGCTTTGTGTTTTTAACCAAAGCATCAGAAATGCTCTGATTTTGTTACTTATTTAAAGTCTGGGTGAAGAATATCAAAGTAAGCAATTTTTATAAATCTATTAGTTTGCCGGTGCAAGATGAGCAAATGCATGAGTTTTATAAGGAAAGCCTCTGGAGCCTTGTGTTTTTAACCACATTCAAGAAACAGCAGTGTCCAAACAGCCGGGAACTCTTTATTCACAAACATAAAATCTGCTGAATTAGGCTTTCTATCTTCCCAGTTTATATTAAACTGAATTATAGTAAAATTACAAACCAGGTTCAGTATGTTCAAACTTGATTGAGCTATATGCCATTGAGAAGTAAAAAACAATATAAATAATTTCTGTATTAAATCCTGAAAAGTTGTATCTACCCCCGTACAAAAATCTGATCATGGTTGCTATTTAAGAGAGCTCAAAGTATAATGTCAAAATGATTTGATCTGGTAAATTAATGGATAAAAACCCATATGTGAGTTCTTGGTGGTACTTGGATGATATAGGTTAAGTATGATAGGAATGATAAAGCCTAATCATGGGAACTGTACAACTTCAGTTAACATACAGTACAGTATTATCTGGAGTAAATAGATGGTGTCAATAATTGTAAACAAAGATTGCCAGATTGTTTAAAAATCTATCCACTTCCCTAGTGTCACTGAAGGGGTGGGGGGGGGAAACCTGGTTGCTTACCTAGTCTGGTATTTGCATGTTTTCAGAGTAACAACAGCCTGGTTGACTCTATTTGCCCTCTGAATATGTCCTGGCAAGCCACTCAGTTCAAGGTCACCAGGGACAGGCATGATTGTTACCTTCAGTAACACGCCTAGAGATGGAAAATGGATTAAGATTGAAAAAAAAACCTTACAGACAATAAGGAGGTAGGGTGTAGATTAACAGGGTAAAATATAAATTTCAGAGAAATACAAGACTTGCCAGCTACTGATTAGCTGCAGCATTAAGTAGGGGATGGGTCTAAGCACTGGACTTAAACAAAACACCAGTCAATATGTGAGGGAGATGCTTGATTGGAATTCTAAATCCCTGGACGTGTGCTCAAGGAATGTGCTGTTGTATTAGCAGATGTCCTGACAGACATTTTCAACATCTTCCTTAGTCAAGCTATTGTTCCCAGATGCTTCAAAACCTCCACAATCATCCCTGCAGCAAAGAAATCAGTTGTAGCCTGTCTGAATGATTACCATCCTGTTGCCCTGACCCCCATAGTGATGAAATGTTTTGAATGGCTTGTCAAGCCTCATATCACAGCCAGCCTCCCCTCATCACTGGATCCTCCACAGTTTGCTTATCGTCCAAATCACTCTACGGAGGACACAATATCCACCACACTGCGCACAGTTCTCTCTCACTTGGACAACAAAGACACTTATGCCAGAATCCTGTACATTGATTTTAGTTCAGCGTTCAATACCATCATCCCACAGAGACTAGTGGAGAAACTGTCGCTGCTTGGCCTTAGCACTGCCATGTGTCGCTGGATTCTGGAATTCTTGACAGAGAGACCACAGTCAGTCCGTGTTGGCAGGAACATCTCTGACTCCATCACACTGAGTACTGGATCCCCACAAGGCTGTGTGCTTAGCCCATTGCTGTTTACACTGCTAACACATGACTCTGCAGACAGATTCAAGGAGAACCTGATCATTAAATTTGCAGATGATACCACAGTGGTGGGGCTCATCAGCAAAAATGATGGAACAATGTACAGGTAGGAGGTCAAACACCTAGAGAGCTGGTGCAGGGATAACAACTTGATGCTTAATGTCACCAAAACCAAGGAGATGATCGTCGATTTCAGACGGTCTCAGCCTGAGCACACACCCCTCAGCTTCAGCGGCTCCACAGTGGAGAGAGGGGAAAACATCAAGTTCCTTGGGGTGCAGATCTCGGACAATCTCACCTGTTCCAGGAACACCACAGGGATTGTGAAATGGGCCCAGCAGAGATTGCACTTTCTGAGGAAGCTTAAACAAGCATCACTCCCCACTAACATCTTAACTACATTCTACAGAGTGTGGTTGAGAGTGTGCTGACCTTTTGCATCACAACCTGGTACTCCAGCTGCAGTGCTGTTGACAAAAAAGCCTTGCAGAGGGTGGTTAGGGGAGCAGAGAAGGTTATTGGGGTCTCCCTACCTTCTGACCAAGACCTCTTTCAGAGTCGATGCCTCCAGAAGACACAGTACATCATTAAAGACCCCTCCCAAACTCTCCATGAACTGTTTGTTCTTCTGCCATCAGGCAAACGTTACAGGAGCATCAAAACTAAAACCACAAGGCTACTAAACATCTTCCTCCCACAGGCAGTCAGACTGCTAAATAGCTGCTCTACCTGACTCTGCTTTGGACACTTTTAACTTGCACTGGACACTTATAACTTGATTTTAACTGACATGTGGCTGTTGTGTTTTACTATTTATTGTTATGTTTATCATTTAGTGTCGTGTTTGTTATGTTCTGATTGCACTGCTCCTGAGAAACGCTGTCTCATTCTGCCCTGCAGAACTGATGTACGGTTAGAATGACAATAAAGTTTTTTGAATCTTGAATCTTAAATGCAAAATAAATCTGCAAATGTGAGCAATTGGGACAAAACAGAAAATACTGGAAGAAGGCTGCATCCATGGAGAAAAGAGCTGTTGAAGTTTCTGGTTGATGACTATTCATCGGAGCTAAGTCTGTGACGTGCAGTTTGGAGTTTGATCGAACGATCTGGCGCTCTGTTGTTCGCGGAGAGGAGTGTGAGCATGAGCTGCCTTGTGCCTTGTGCGGGGCCATGATCGACTCCATTTCGAAGCGCCAAGGAAGACTGAAGCGTCGAGGCGAACGCGGAGGAGCTCAGCGGTCGCTCTCCATGGAGGCCACAGGTCGACAGCCGTTGGTAGCTGGGTCACCGGGGTCTGGAAGGCCGCAAGTCGGTGGCATGGCAGTTGCTCTTCACGGAGGGACTGTGAGTGAGTCTGAGCGGCCGCTCTCCTCGATTCTGACCGGTGCGGGTTTTCAAAATTCTAAGACTTATGCGATCATTGGACGGTAGTTTATATTGCTCTCATTCAGTTTTCTGTGGGTACTAGGCAGCGATATTTTTGTGACAGGGAAGGGTTGGCGATTTGGGGTCTGATGGTCTTACTGTTTTTTTTTCTGTGTGGGTGATCTGTTAGTTTTTGTGTATGAGAGAGGGGGTGGGGGTTTGAAGCTATTGCCAAGGTAGGGGGTTGGGGTTTTTAATGTTATTGTCACTCTTGTTTTTGTGAGGGAGGGGTTGGGGGGTTGATGTTCCAGTGGCCGTTTTCCATGTGGGTAATCAGTCAGTTTTTTTTTGCAAGGGAGGGATGTGGGAGGATTTGTGAGTTTTGATTCTTTTTGAACTTTTCATGCCGTGTGTGTGCGGGGGAGGGGTGATTTCTTTCAATAACTCCCTTTTTTCTGTATGTCATGGCTATCTGGAGACGATGAATATCAGAGTTATACAGTATTGTACTTTGGCAATATTATAAAATGAACTTTTGAAATGCTGGAGGAACTCAGCGTGTCAAGCAGCATTTTGTGTTTCTAGAGTTGGAAAACAGTTGCAAAGAAGGGTGGAGAGAAGAAATGGAATGTCTGTGATAGGATTGGCATCAAGAGAAGTTGCATGATGCCAGCTGAGAGAGGGAGGTGAAGTTTTATTATAGCTATCTGTCTGGTGAAGTTATAATTAAATGGAGATGAGAAGGGAGGAAGGCAAAATAAAGGAAATTATAGGCCAATTAGCCTAACATCAGTGTTTGGGAAAGTGTTGGAGTCTGTTATTAAGGATGAGGATTCAAGGTACTTGGAGACTAATAAGTCAAGGTCAGCATAGTTTCTGTAAAGGGAAATCTTGCCTATCAAATCTGTTAGAGTTCTTCAAGGAAGTAACAAGCAGGGTGGACAAGGGAGAGGCAGTAGATGTCATTTACTCGGATTTTCAGAAGGCATTTGATAAGGTGCTACACGTGAGGCTGCTTAACAAGATAAAATCTTATGGTGTTACAGGAAGGATACTGGCGTGGATAGTGGAACGACTGACAAGCAGGAGGCAGCGAGTGGGAATAAAGGGGGCCTTTTCTGTTTGGCTGCCAATGACTGTCTTCCTCAGGGGTTAGTTTTGGGACTGTGACTTTTCACTTTGTCAGTGATTTAGATAATGGAATTGATGGCTTTGTGGCAATGTTTGCAAATGATAGATGGAGGGGCAGGTAGTGCTGAGGAAGCAATGCGATTGCAGTGGGACTTAGACCAATTGGACGAATGGGCAAAAAAGTGGCAGATGCAATACAGTGTTGGGAAATGTATGATAAAGCATTTTAGTGAGAGGGACAATAGTGAAGACTATTATCTAAATGGGGTGAAGGTTCAAACATCAGAGGTGCAGAGGGACTTAGGAGTCCTCGTGCAAGACTCCCAGAAGGATAACTTACAGGTTGAGTCTGTGGTAAAGAGGCAAATGCAATGTTGGCATTGATTTCAAGGGGAATAGAATATAAAAGCAAGGGGATAATGCTGAGCTTTTATAAAACACTAGTCAGGCCACATGGAGTATTGTCAACTGTTTTGGGCTCCATATGTCAGAAAGGATGTGGTCTCTTCCCCAGGGCACCACTGCTCAATGCAAGAGGACATGGCTTTAAGGTAAGGGGTGGGAAGTTCAAGGGGGATATTAGAGGAAGGTCTTTTACTCAGAGAGTGGTTGGTGCGTGGAATGCACTGCCTGAGTCAGTGGTGGAGGCAGATACACTAGTGAAGTTTAAGAGACTACTAGACAGGTATATGGAGGAATTTAAGGTGGGGGCTTATATGGGAGGCAGGGTTTGAGGGTCGGCACAACATTGTGGGCCGAAGGGCCTGTACTGTGCTGTACTTTTCTATGTTCCATGTTCTATGCCATTGGAGAGAGTCCGGAGGAGGTTCATGAGGATGAGTCTGGGAATGAAGGGGTTAACATATGAGTAGTGTTTGGCAGCTTTGGGCTTGTACTCAGTGGAATTTAGAAGATTGGGGGAGGAGGATCTCATTGAAACCTACGGAATGTTGAAAGGACTACATAGGGTGGATGTGGAGAGGATGTTTCCTGTGATGGGGTGATCTAGTACTAGAGGGCACAACCTCAAAATTGAGGGGTGACCCTTGAGAACAGAGGTAAGGAGGATTTTTTTTTCAGCCAGAGAGCAGTAAATCTGTGGATTGTTCTGCCACAGACTGTAGTGGAGGCCAAATCCATGGGCATATTTAAGGCAGAAGTCGATCGTTTCTTGATCGGTCGGGGCATCAAAGGGTATAGCGAGAAGGCAGGTGTATAGGGTTGAGTGGGATCCAGGATCAGCCATGATGAAATGGTGGAGCAGACTTGATGGGCTGAATGGCCTAATTCTGCTCCTATGTCTTATGGTCTTATGCTCTTATGAATGAGGTTAGAGAGGAGACAAACAGTGCTGGAACAATGAGATGCCAAAGACCTCATTTGCTGAAAATCTGAAATAAGAGCAAACACTAGAAGTAGCCGACAAGTCAGGCAATATCTGTGGGTAGAGAGAGAAACTGAAGTTAAGCTGGAAGACCTTACATCAGAGTAGCTATTTTGACACAAAATGGAAAGATTGGCATCTGAAATTATTGAAACACAAGGGATTACAGGTGGTGGAATCTGGAGCAACACACAGTGCTAGTGGAACTCAATAAGTCAGATGGCATCTATGGGGTCGATGTTTTTAGCTCTTGTTGCACTCCAACCCTCCACCTTTTTATATTGACCATCTCCAATCTGTCTTTCAGTCAAGATGAAGTTTTCTGACTCAAAAATTCACTGTACATAGGTAGTATCTGACCCATTAAGTTCCTCCAATGCTTTATATGTTGCTCCGAAATTGTTGAGTTCAATAAAGTATTGACTCCTGAATGTTGTAATTTTGCTGGTCCGAAGATTAAATGTTAATCACCAAGCTTATGCAGTGCTTCACTGGAATTTAAGAAGCCAAGGGCAGGAAAGTCAGAATGGGAACTGGATGAAGGAGTAAAATGAGAGTCAATCAGGAGTTCAAATCACCCTTGCAAAAAGGGTTCTGCAAAGCTGTCAAAGTTCAAAATACATTTAATATCGAAGTATGTATACTATATACAACCTTGAGATTCATCTCCTTAAAGCCACAAAACAAAGAAACCCAATGCAACCCATTCAAAAAAGACCTCCATAATTGCTGGATGTAACTATCTTTGATTAATAAGCCTTCAGCCAACAGTAGTATTTGCTCCTTCTCTGATGGAATAGGAGATACAATTTTCTCAGAGCCATAGAAAAAGAAAAGGCCTAACTTCAGCCTCTGACCTTAGGTTCGGTATAAATGAACGTAACACAGTAAGACCAAAACACTGTAAGTTAGAGGAGCAGAATTAGGCTATTCAGCCTATCGAGTCTGCTGAGCATTCTATCATAGCTGATTTATTATAGCACTCAAAACCATTCTCCTTCTTCCCATAACCTTTGACTCCCTTACTAATCAAGAACCTGCAACCTCTGCTTTAAATGTACCTAATTACTCGGACTTCACAGCTGTCTGTGGCAATGAACTCCACAATTTTACTATCCTCTGGCTAAGGAGATTCCTCTTCATCTCTGTCCCTCCTATATGTACAGGGAGTTCAATACTCAGCTTGTTCATCAGTCACTGAAAGTAAGCATACAGGTACAGCAGGCAGTGAAGAAAGCTAATGGCATGTTGGCCTTCATAACAAGGGGAGTTGAGCATAGGAGCAAAGAGGTCCTTCTGCAGTTGTACAAGGCCCTGACCACATTTGGAGTATTGTGTGCAGTTTTGGTCTCCAAATTTGAGGAAGGACATTCTTGCTATGAAGGGAGTGCAGCGTAGGATCACTGGGTTAATTCCAGGGATGGCGGGAATGTCATATGTTGAAAGCTTGGAGCGACTGGGCTTGTATACAGTGGAATTTAGAAGGATGAGAGGGGATCTGATTGAAACATATAAGATTATTAAGGGATTGGACGCGCTAGGGGCAGGAAACATGTTCCCGATGTTGGGGGAGTCCAGAACCAGAGGCCACAGTTTAAGAATAAGGGGTAGACCATTTAGAATGGAGTTGAGGAAAAACTTTTTCACACAGAGGGTTGTGGATCTGTGGAATGCTCTGCCTCAGAAGGCAGTGGAGGCCAATTCTCTGGATTCTTTCAAGAAAGAGTTAAATAGAGCTCTTAAAGATAGCGGAGTCAAGGGATATGGGGAGAAGGCAGGAACAGGGTACTGATTGTGGATGATCAGCCATGATCACAGTGAATGGTGGTGCTGGCTCGAAGGGCTGATTGGCCTATTACTGCACCTATTGTATATTGTTGCTAATGTTACAGAACAGTTCGAACTACTTTAAAGTTTTAGCATGAGAAAAATAAAGTTAATGGCAAAGATCAGACTTTGTAGTGGAGATCAAAGAAAGTGTTTTCTGTCTTATGTTTGCAAGTGCCTAATCTTGAAGTGGAGGAAACTGCAGCTCATCCAGGGGCGTAGCCTGACAGCAGAGACTGGAGTGATTGATGAAGGAGTAATGAAGCAGGCATCATGCAATCTCTCCTGATCAACGTCTCCAGACAATCATGCAATCATATTATTTGAATGGAGCAGATACTTATTAAATAGGGGAATTTTGTATATTTTCTCCAATTTATTTTTTAAGCCTTTCTTCCTTGTCCAATTTGGTGGATTACATTTCATCAATAAAGGCTCAATTTTATTAATTCAAATTCTAGACAGCAGCTGTGTTTCTTCATATAATGTTCTTCATTTGAAATCTGAGCTGTGGGAATTTGCAAACACTGAATGAAAGCACTAGTGGTCAAGAATATGTGACTTGACAACTTGCTCCTATTATTTATGCCCACTAAACTAATGGATAATCTCATCAAAGTAAAAACACTACTGTATTTTGTTTTGTTGCTGAACATTTAGAACACTTAAACAAAGTAAATTTCACAATTCATACTCTCCCAAATCTTCCCGCAATGAGTTCTGCACTATTTAAATAGTCATTAATTGTTATATTTAAGATAAGCATTCTGCTACAGATCTTTGTCCTGTTGCAACATCCAGTATTTCATTCATACATGTTTATAACTTAATTATTTTATCTTTTTGATTCAGGCAATAAGAAAAAAAATATGGATTTGACTCAAAAGCTTTACTTTCCTGCCAAAATATTTTTGTATCTTTTCAGTGGACAAATCCCAGATTCCTTTGTTTCCATACTTGAATAAAATTTTCCCCACTCCACACATTTCCACTTTCTGGTATCTGTTTGCCATGAATTTCCTGCTGACTCTCCCTCACCCTTCATCAAAGGAATTCAGACCTGAAAATGAAGTGTTTCTCTTTCTGCAGGAGCTGCCTGACCTTCTGGATGTTTCTAGCATTTTCTGTTTTCATTTTCAGATAATCCAGAATATGTTCTCAACTGATTTTGATGTTCCCGTTCTAAATCCAAAGGTATCCAAACATGCAGTGCAGAAGTGGTCCTACTTGAGTTTCAATGGGCCGTGCCTTTGCATCATTCTGGGCATTCTGACTGCTGTTTTCTCATTCAAGGCATTGCCTTGTTGCTCAGCTCAATGAACCTTTCTTGCTTAGTCATTCTCTCGTATCCAAAAATAACCAGTAAAATTTCCAGCAATATTTTCCAATCAGTCAGTCCATAGTTCCCTTTGGAATCTCAAGAGTCTACTTTTGGTTTCCTCGTCTTTTTCTATACGCGGCCCTTTGATAACACCATCAGAAAACATTGCATTCACTTGTAGCCTGATCTCTCTCTCTCTCTCTCTCTCTGTCTCACACACACACGCACACACACACCCCCACCACCCCCTAAATCCCTTCATTGTCAGACCACATGCATGGATGCACTTTGCTCCATTTAAAGATGAAAAGCAGACATGCATAAGAAAGAAATCATTTGTTTTTTATCCCATTACAAAGTGCGATCTTAGTTACTAATTTAATCTTACTCATGCTAAAAGTCTAAAGTTGATCAAACTATTTTGTAACCTTGTTAGATCTCAACTTAAGTATCCAGCTGGTCAAACGTAGGAGGGGTGTGCAGTGGTAGAAGATGGATCTTTCTTTAATTATTGTGTCATTTCAATTTACACTGAAACTAAGATGAGAGGCTGAAGCTGTGTCTTTCCTTTTTTATATGGGTTGAAGCCGCTGCCACTTCCAAACCATCTGAAAAAATGCAAAGGTGACTGATTTACACTTTATACTTTATTGTCGCCAAACAATTGGTACTAGAACGTACAATCATCACAGCGATATTTGATTCTACGCTTCACACTCCCTGGATTACAAATATCAAATATTAAACATATTTAAAATAGTTAAAATTAGTAAATATTAAAATTTTAAATTATAACTCATAAATAGAAAATAGAAAAATGGGAAGTAAGGTAGTGCAAAAAAACTGAGAGGCAGGTCTGGATATTTGGAGGTTACGGCCCAGATCTGGGTCAGGATCCGTTCAGCAGTCTTATCACAGTTGGAAAGAAGCTGTTCCCAAATCTTCAAGTCTTCAAGCACAAGTCTTCAAGCTCCTGAACCTTCTCCTGGAGGGAAGAGGGACGAAAAGTGTGTTGGCTGGGTGGGTCGTGTCCTTGATTATCCTGGCAGCACTACTCCGACAGCGTGCGGTGTAAAATAAGTCCATGGATGGAAGATTGGTTTGTGTGATGTGCTGCGCCGTGTTCACGATCTTCTGCGGCTTCTTTCGGTCTTGGACAGGACAACTTCCGTACCAGGTTGTGATGCACCCTAGAAGAATGCTTTCTATGGTGCATCTATAAAAATTAGTGAGGGTTTTGGGGACAGGCCAAATTTCTTTAGTTTTCTCAGGAAGTAAAGGTGCTGGTGGGCCTTGGCAGTGAACTCTGCTTGGTTGGACCAAGTCAGGTCATTTGTGATATTGACCCCGAGGAACTTAAAGCTTTTGACCTGTTCCACTTGCGCACCACCGATGTAAATTGGGTCGTGCGGTCCGCTACTCCTTCTGAAGTCAACAACCAATTCCTTTGTCTTGCTGACATTGAGGGATAGGTTATTGTCTTTGCACCATGCCACCAGGTTCTTAATTTCCTCTCTGTACTCAAACTCATCATTACCTGAGATTTGCTTTACATGGTGGCTGACTTAAGCATCTGAATAAAATGATGATTCTCTGATCGCTGTGTGATTACCGTGGAGTCAAGAGGATATCGTAACCAAACTCATGAAACTTCAAAATGTACCCAAGAGTGCTTTTTTTTCCAGTAACCATCTTTTGCCAGTAGTCGGGTAGCTTGATAGCACAGCAGTTGGAGTAATGCTGTTACAGTGCCAGCCGCCCGGGTTCAATTCTACCACTGTCTGTAAGGAGTTTGTATGTTCTCCCCTTGACCACGTGGGTTTCCTCTGGGAGCTCCAGTTTCCTCCCACGTTCCAAAGATGTATCGACTAGGGTTAGTAGGTTGTGGCCCTGCTACGTTGCTGCCAAAAGCTTGGTGACCCTCATGGGCTGCCCCCAGCACATCCACGAACTGTATTGCTCATTGATGCAAATGGCACGTTTTGTTGTATGCTTAGATGTACATGTGTCAAATAAAGTGAATCTTTAATCTTTATAAACCCAGGAGATTCTGCCGATGCTGTAAATTCAGAGCAACACACACAAAATGGCGGGAGAAGCTCAGAAGGTCAGGCAGCGTTGATAGAAATGAACAGACAGCAGATGTTTAGGGTTGAGACCCCTCATCGGTGGATAGGAAAGGGGACGAAGCCAGAATAACAAGGTCGGGGGTGGGGGGTAGTGGAGGAAGTGCAAGTTAGAAGGTGATGGGTGAAGCCATTTGGGTGGAGGAGGGGTGATGAAGAAGAATCTAGAATGTGATAGGTGGAAAAGGAAAAAGGGATGAAGAAAAATGAACCTGATAGTTGAGGAGAGTGGGTCATGGGAAAAAGGGAAGGAGAAAGGGCAGCAAGGGGAGGTGATAGAAGAGTACAGCACAGGAACAGCCCATTTGACCCACAATGTTGAGCCTAACCAGCTAAAAAGCAAATCAAGAACATCCAAACACTAATCCATCCTACCTACACAATCTGCATATCCCTCTATCTTCCTTACATTAGGGAAGATGGGCAGCAGATGGGAAAAATTACCAGGAGTTGGAGAAATCAATGTTCATGCTCCATTCTGGCCACTCAGATGGAATATGAGGTGTTGCTCCTCCAACCTGAGAGTGGCCTCATCATGGCAGTAGGGGAGGCAATGGACCGGCATGTCAGATTGGAAATGGGGATTCATATTAAAATGCTTGTCCACTGAGAAATCCTGCTTTTTTGCAGATGGAGTGAGGGTGTTTGACAAAACAGTTGCTCAATGTACATGAGGGCTCGCCAATGTAGTGGAGGCCACATTGAGAGCACCGGATATAGTGGACAACCCCAACAGATTCTCAGGTGGAGCATTGCCTCATGTGGAAGGACTGTTTGGGGCCCTGAATGGAGGTGAATGGGCAGAGGTAGCAGGGCTAAGTGCCAGGAGGGATTGAAGTGGGAAGGGACGAATGGACAAGGGACTCATGGAAGGAATAATCCCTGTGGAAAGCGGAGAGTGGGGTTGAGGTACAATTGCTTGGTGGCAGGGTCCCGTTGAAGATGGCAGGTGTTGGAGAGAACGATGTGTTAGAGGCTAATGGAGTGGTAGGTTAGGACAAGAGGAACTCCATCCCTGTTAAGGCAACGGGAAGATGGGGTGCGAATGGATGAGAGGGTGAGGGAAGATGGGATGAGGACATCCACTCTCACCCATCTTCCCACCACCCTAAAGGGGATAGAGTTTGGGTACTGTGGGTGGTGATAAAGATAAAGGAAGCGTTGGGGTGGGGCGGGGGTGGAGGGTGCACTCAGTACCGATGAGGCAGCTGAGGGATTACAGGATTAATTTATGAAATTAATTACTGATGTTAAACATTCGATCCTTAGTGCCTGAGGTGGGTGGGGAGTGGCCACTAGAAAGAGGCGAGGGGGAGAGGAGGAGCAAGGAGAAGTTTGCTCTCCTGATTCATTCCAGATCTTATGTGACTCCAGACCAAAAAAACAACGTGGTTCTCACTTCGCTACCTGGCAAGCCCCTCGATAAAGGGGCACTAAAGGCTTGTTCTCCCAGTGATGCCCAACACACTGGGCCCAATAGACTAAACGTATTGGGTTTCACAGCACACCGGTACAGAAATGATTACTGACAGTGAATTAAGGAGAGTTATCTTTTGTACAGAATCAAAATTTACTTAACTTTGGAAACTTGGTTTTATTTTCGCACATGCTCCCAATTAAGCAAGCCAATAGAATTAATATTGAAGTGATTTGTGTAACCCATTTCTATACACTGAGGAACAACTTGCAGGGAGAGTAGATATAGTATTAAGTGGCAGTGTGGCTTGAGGGAGAGGCAAAGAGGCTTCAAGAGATGTGGACAGACTAAAGGAATGAGCAAGGACAGGCAGATAGAACTGTATAATGTGAAAGAAAAAATGAAAAGGCAGTGTCATTTTCAAGTGATGACAGATTGAAAGGCGTTGATGTTCAGAAGGACTGACTATCCTTGTATATGAATCATGTAAAGTAGTGATGAACGGTGAGCAAGAAGGTTGGAAAACAAAATGATATGTTGGTACTTATTGCCAGAGGGGTTGAGTTCAGGAGTACAGACATCTGGCTCTAATTAAAGTGTCTTGGTACCTCATCTGGTTGATGTCCACAGACCCCTCAAAGCTGCAGTGCAAGTTGATAGGATGGTTAAGGTGTATGGTCTGCAGGCCTTCATTAGTTGGGGGATAGACTTCAAGAGCTGCGAGTTAATGTTGCAGCTCTATAAATCTCTGGTTAAATCACATGTTCAGCTCTGGTCACCTCATTAGAGGAAGGTTGTGGAAACTTCAGAGAGGGTGCAGAGGAGATTTGCCAAAATGCTGCCTGGATTAGAGAGCATGTTGTAATGAGGAAACGTTGAGTCCACTAATGCCCCACCTCCCCCTCGTACCCCATCTGTTATTTATTTATTTATACACACCCATTTTTTATCTCTCTCTCCTTTTTCTCCCTCTGTTCCTCTCACTATACCCCTCGCCCATCCTCTGGGCTTCCCCTCTCCCCCTTTTCTTTCTCCCTAGGTCTCCTGTCTCATGATCTCATGATCCTCTCATATCCCTTTTGCCAATCAACTGTCCAGCTCTTGGCTCCATCCCTCCCCCTCCTGTCTTCTCCTATCATTTTGGATCTCCCCCTCCCTCTCCCACTTTTAAATCTCTTACTAGCTCTTCTTTCAGTTAGTCCTAACGAAGGGTCTCGGCCTGAAACGTCGACAGTACCTCTTCCTAGAGATGCTGCCTGGCCTGCTGTGTTCACCAGCAACTTTTATGTGTGTTGCTTGAAATTCCAGCATCTGCGGATTTCCTTGTGTTGAGCGAGCTAAAGCTTTTCTCTTTGAGCGGTGACCGGTGAGACCCCTGAGACCTATGTATTCTTCAGATACATAAAGTGTAAAAGGGAGGTGAGAGTGGATATTGGACCACTGGAAAACAAAGCTGGAGGGGCAGTAATGGGGTTCAAGGAAATGGTGGATGAACTGAATAAGTATTTTGCATCAGTCTTGGCTGTGGAGGACACTAGCAATATGGTGGCAGTTCCAGGGTTCCAGGTGCCAGAGGTCATGAAGTGTGTGAAGAACACACTGCTGGGGAGGTGGTAGAGGCAGACACATTGGAGACATTTAAGAAACTCTTAATTAGGTAGACGGATGGAAGTAAAATGGAGTGCTATGTGGGAAGGAAGCATGAGATTGATCTTGGATAATGTTAAAAAGTTGATACAATGTTATGGCTGTAGGGCCTGTACTGTACTGTACTGTCTGCGTTCTATATTAAGGTGTCAGTTTATGGGCAGTGGAATAATTTTGTCTCTTGTGTTTGTTGTTCTCTTCACTGGAGATTCAGTCTCACTGGACACTGTCACTTTGATACGGCTAGTACCTTCACTCCCTGCTCCTGCCCCACTCACCTCTGCTGAGATCCACACTTTATTGTTTATTTTTACTTTTATTGAGGGGAAGGGGTCCCAAGTGTTGTGGAGCGTGGGAGGGATGGTGAAGATTGGGACCAGTGGAGTAAGTGTGTCGTTGTATTTGTGGTGATAGACTTTGGGACTCTTAGACACTTGGACATTGTGAAGGCAGAAGCAATTGTTTAGTTAGGCATTTAATGATAGGTTTGATTAATTCATCATGGGGTGATGTGCTTACCCCTGTGCTTTAATATGTTCTATGTTGTATGTTCTCTCCTTTTTTCTCTCTGACCCATAAAGATCCCCTTCCCTCTCCCCCTCACTCTCACTTTTTCTCTCCCATTTCCCCGTGCTCTCTCTCTCTCTGCCTCCCCCCTTCCTCTCATTCCCTCCCTCTCACACTCCATCTCTGGATCATCCCATCGGGTAGGAATGTCCTTGGGCCCAGTTTCTGGGTCTTCATCTCCATCCACCACCCCACCGGCGCTTTCTTCATCCGTTCGGTACACCCTGCAGTGACAACATTTCCGTACACCATGACGCCCCTCCCTCATAGTGCCAGGTTGTGACCTGATTATTTTTGTAGATATATATTTTGTTTCACCTCATTGCTGTTTATCATGGGACATGCCACCGCCTTGATTTCAGTCCACCTGTTCTCTTTGGTGCCCTTGATGGAGTGGGGGGAGAACTGTCAACTTCCTTCCCTCACCCCTTCCTGCATAATTCCAGGGTGAGAGGGAGGATCATGCAATGCTTGCTCCTGAGGGAGATGCAACCAAGAGGGAGGGAGGAAGCAGGAGGGTCAATGAGGAGGGAGGGGACATGGTAGAAATGGCAGGGAGGAGGAGGGACGGGGATGAGGGAGGGGGCACTGCGGAAGAATCAGGAAAGTTAAAATCCCACTGAACTCCGAGACATAAGGCAAGGCTGGGTGTTCCATATAATCACTTTATTATTTATTACAGAAGATCTCCCTCTCCCCTCTCTATCCCACCTTTCTGCTAACTCTCACCTTTCCCTTTCCCTCCTGTTCCCTCTCACCTCTCCATCCCCCTTCTCACCACCTCTCCCCTCTCCATCAATATTTAGTGCTCCCTCTCCCCTCGCTCTCCCCCTTCCCGCTATATCTCACCCCACTCCATCACCACTACCGCTCCTACTCCCCTCTCCATCCTCACCCACCCCCTAGATCACACTAGGTCACCAAGTGTAGAAGGGGACATTGGAGAAGCCTTGTACTAGGCCATGCCTAAAGACCTGGCTGACTCTGGTCACAGATAGGGCATAACACTGATGCTTTGTTCCCCCGTACTACATCAGTCCTACACTGAACTCCCTTCTTTTTGTGGAATAGCCCCCTCATGACTCAACCCCCGGGGCCCTCTGCTCTTGGCAGCCCTCAGCCAGTGCTCCGTCAGTGGCTTCCGTGATGCCTCCATTCCCCCAGCAAGGTTGAAGGTGGCCTAGCAATCTAGATTGGTGTGGGGCAGCTAGGTGTCTGGGCACTGGAAGGGAGGAGAGGCCTACCCTGTCTGCAGCCATCTCAGAAGCTGCTCCTGCTACTCAATTCCTTAGAGGCCCAGATCTTTTGCCCCATCCCTTTGCTGAGTTGGGTCACCTGCTCAATTGATCTGGGTTTAGGCCCTTCCCCTCGCACCTCAGTGGGTCCTCTCCTATCAGGCGGGAGATGCCAATGGTGAGTGCTGTCCCAGGTCCAGATGTGATGGGACAGGGCTCTCCGTGACTAGTTGCCAAGTCAAAGGTGGTCTGTTGTAGGCCTGCCAAGGCCTGATAAAGAACTGTGGATATCTCACATCTGCCATCAGGAAGTAGGTACAGGAGCCTCAGGACTCCACTCCACCAGGTTCAGGAACAGTTATTACCCTCCCAACCATCAGGCTCTTGAACCAGTGGGGATAACTTCACTCACCCCATCACAGCTCCATAACCTTTGGACTCACTCTGAAGGACTCTTCATCTCATGTACTTGATGCTTTTTGCTTATTTATTTATTATTATTTCTATATTTTTGTTTTGTATTTGCACAGTTTGTTATCTTTTGCACATTGATTGTTTGCCTGTCATGTTAGGTAATGCCTTTCATTGATGCTATTACGTTTCTTGGATTTATTGAATATGCCTGCAAGAAAACGATTCTCAGGGTTGTATATGGTGACATATATTTACGTTGAACTTTGTGCGGGCAAAAGGAACTAGTTTGGTGAGGCAAGTAAATAGTTCCACATGGCACTGCGGACTGAAGCGTCTGTAATTTATATTATATTTCTGTTTTGCATGTGAATGCTGCTTAAATGATGCTATGTTCTTGTGATGCTGCTGCAAGTAAGGTGATCATTGCACCTGTACATACACAGACATGGCGCAGACAATAAAATCGACTTTGACGGCCAAAGACCTATCCAGCTAGAACATCATCTCCCTACTGAAAGGTTATGCCTTGATGGCATGTGAATAGAGGTTTGTCCCTATCCTTCAGGAGCATTCTGACTGAATGGAGGCACCAATGCATCATGTCCTTAATGTCCATCATGGACACCAGCTTCCCACCATCAAAGACATCTTCAAATAAAATGTGTACTGCCAGGCTCAACGACAGCCTCTACCCTGCTGCTATAAGACCATTGAATGGTCCCCAGTATAATAAGATGGACTTAACCTCACAATCTATCTCATCATGACTCTTGCCCCTCAGTGCCTGCCTGCACTGCACTTTCTCTGTAACTAAATCTTTATTCTGTGCTCTGTTAATGTCCTGATCACCTGGAACAGGATATCCTAACTCGTGCGCTCCGTCCCCACCGTCCCTCTTACATTAGGAGACCAACATAGAGGGTTCTTCAGCAGCTGAGGTCTCTCCAGCATCCCAGATGAAGAGATCACCCCTGGAGTGAGACATCCCAGGAAATTCCTGAGTCAATATTGGCCTCAGAGTACACAGCTTCCTACTGAAACTTTCCGCCTGGATGGCACGTGAATGGAAGTGTGTCCCTGTCGCTCAGGAGCATTCTGACTGATTGCATCACTGTCCAGCATGGAGGTGCCGATGCTGCAGAGTCCTGTAAACTCAACCGCTTCCATCACAGACCCTCGCCTGCCCACCATCAAGGACACCTTCAAATGGCGGTGCCTAAAGAAGGCAGCATCCATCATTGGAGATCTTCCCCATCCGGGACGTGCCCTCTTCTCATTTCTGCCATCAGGGAGGAGCTACAGGAGCCTGAAGACCCATATTTGCCATTTTAGGAACAGCTTCTTCCCCTTTGCCAAATGATTTCTAAAGGCTTGATGAACCCATGAACACTACCTCACTATTCCATTTTTTGCACTATTTATTTATTTTTTGTAATTTATAGTTTTCTCGGTCACCACGGTGAACATTCCCTCACTACATCATGGCCACACTGGGCTGCTGTGCGCTCCATTTACAGAGAGTACTACAGCTGCTTTCTGTATCTCCTTCAACTCCAGCTCCCAGACCCGAGACCCTTGTCCACCTCGAGGTCAAGGGCACTTAGCACATGGGTCCACTGGATTCCCCACACGGCGTCCTGACTTGGAATGATGTGGTTTATCGATTAAAGATTAGCTTTATTTGTCACGTGCACATCTAAACATACAGAGGGACCTGCCATTTGCTTCAACGACCAACACAGTCCGAGGCCGTGCTGGGGACGGTCTGCAAGTATCGCCGTGCCGCTGGTGCCAACAGAGCATGCTGACCGCTTACTAATGCTAACCCGTACGTCTTTGGAATGTGGGAGGAAACCGGAGCACCAGGGGTGAAACTCACACGGTCAAGGGGAGAAGGTACAAACTCCTTACCAATAGCAGCAGAGATTGAATCCCGGTCTTCTGATCAATCACTGGCATTGTCAAGCATTGCACTGACTGCTACGCTCTCTGTATAAATGGTGATGTTAACTGGACTGTGATCTGATGCAACTTCAGAACCTGTCATGTTGGAGACATTCTATGGTATTTCATTGGAGGGTAAATTTTAATATACAACAGAACTACACCAAAATCAATGGACCTCAATTTATCTTTTCAGAGCACTCATTATGATCAGGTTTTATGCATCCCATATAATCAAAACTTCAAGTCGATAAATTGTAAGTTAAGCTTTAGTGCAAATGAATAGCAATAAGTTTTATTCATAGATCCTTGGCTGTTTTATGTCTGGCTCTGAGCTCGGGGCATCACATGGTGTCACCAGACAGTCTGGCAGCTCAAAGTCAAAGTCAAGGTAAATGTTATTATCATTGTATGTACAGTCAGTGGCCTCTTTATTAGGTACAGGAGTGCCACACAATGTGGTCTGTTGCTGTAGCCCATCCTCCTCAAGGGTTGACATGTTGTGCATTCAGAGATGCTCATCTGCACACTACTGTTGTAACACGTGGTTATTTGTGTTACTGTCGCCTTCCTGTCAGCTTGAACCCATTTGGCCATTCTCTGTCAACCTCTCTCACTAACAAGGTGTTTTTGCCCAGAGAACTGCCACTCAATAATTTTTTTTTTGCTTTTCACATCATTTTCTGTAAAATCTATAGATTGCTGTGTGTGAAAATCCCAGGAGATCAGCAATTTCTGAGATACTCAAACCATCTCATCTGGCACCAACAATAATCCACAATTAAAGTCACTAAAAATCACCTTTCTTCCTCATTTTGATGTTTGATCTGAACAAAACAACCGAACCTCTTGACCATGTCTGCATGCTTTTATGCACTGAGTTGCTGCCACATGATTGACTGATTAGATATTTGCTTAACAAGCAGGTGTAGAGGTGTATCTCATAAAGTGGTCACTGAGTGTTCATGTATTTGTGCATTTGACAATAATCTCCACATTGACTTAAATAGGTAAACTGTAGGTAAAGGATGCAGTTCTGATGTAGGTAAATAGGTTGGGTGTAGATCAGTGGTTCTCAACATGGGCAAGATCATGCCCTGGGGGGTGGTGGGTGTTTCTAAGGGGGTAGTAAAGTGAAAGGGGGTGGTGGAGGGCGGTGCTTGGTAGCAAGGGAGGCGGCTGAGGGATTACAGGTTTAATTTATCAAATGAATTACTTATTATCGGCATTTGATCTTCAGTGCCTTGTGATTCATCATGTATTCACCTCACATCTTGGGAACCAACCCTTCTCTTAGACTTTACTTGAAGCACATTATAGTTGTTGAAAAGCAATATGCCACTTCTGTATTGGTATATCATGAGAAATCTGAACTGAAGAAATGGTGTCATTTCCTGGCCCAGTAGTGGAGTGTTAGCTAGTTCGATTCCCATACTCTAATCCCGCAATGATGCAATTCCTGTGAATTAGGGTATGATGGTCAATATGGTAAAGTTCAGAATCTGCCCTGTTGAATGGTCTTCATCACATTTCTGTAGCCCATGGCCCAACTGAGATATTGCTGACCCACTTTATGCACCTTCAGACAGAGAGTCACGTTTTGCTGAGCTATGATGACATTATAACTTTCACAAAGTTTAACTAAATCAATCTTCAATTGCAAGGAAATGACGGGAATCTTTTCAAAGTCAAATCAGTCGTCTCCACATTTCTGTCCAAGTCAACCCTATTTACAGTAAGTTCAACTTTGGCCAATGTGACCTTTTCCAATTTCTGAGGTTCTCTGAGCTGGAAGAGAAAGAAAGTACCAGATGATGATCTTCAAGTATTCTGTGCCCACCCGGGAGAGCTACATAAAGACATGTCAGAATCTTCTCTCAATCCATATTCCAGACTGCGTAATAAATCCATCCCTGAACACTTGTAATGAGGAATTAACGGGAAGGATGGAGGAAGAACTGATCTCACTAGAAAACACTTTGAACTGACTCTGAGGTTCAAAAATTCATATCAAGACTGTAGGTTGCAGAAAGAAATCTCTGAACACTTTCCTGGACTGTGGAACAAGGTCAAGATGTACTTTATTACCTTTCTAACATCCCATTTAGCAGAGTGTGGTTTCAGTGCAGTCACACAACTTCTTTCAAAGAAACGAAACAGATTGCAAATTACTGAATGTGGGGACCTGAGATGCCTTCTGAGTGACAGTCAGCCTGATGTTGAGAAGCTGATATCACTGCACCAAGCCCATCCATCTCATCGACAGGTGAAAAAGCAATGAAGCAGTGAATAGCTGGATACCAATGTATGCTCTAAAATTGTTGATGGAAATTATCTTTACTATAATTTAATAAAGATGTAATTTTATTTGTAGCTTTCAATAGATTTGAATATTATTTGTCACTGGTTTTAATTTGCGGTCCCTATTTTCTTTCATTGTGCATGGTAAATCGAAATTCTTTATAGTTTTTATGTAATGGTTGGAAAGGGAAAGGGAGTGCTGGGGATGTGGTCTGGGGGTGGTAACTCAATAAGAACCACTGATTTAGATTAACTATAGTAACTACATTTTCGTTCACTGTTAACATTTCAATAAATTCAATGAATTTGAGCAATCATAAATCTCCCTTTTGAAACCTACACTGATAACTCATTTGTTTTTTTTTATCTCAAGTGTTAGCTGACAGGCCTATAATTCCCTTTATATGTTCCATATATTAAATATAGTATTTATATCTTAAATACAGTAATTATGTTAGTTGTCCACCAGCACTGTGTACTACATCTTTTTGTAATGAATTGCTAAATATATGTAGTAAGACCTCTGCTCTCTCTGCCTGGCACTCTGTTCAAGGACAATTATGAAGGGGCAATACAGTATATGCCATCCATACAAAGAGGCACAGATCTTTTTGTTCTGCATGAAGTCACTCTAGTTGCGATGGGAATCTGACTCTCATCTCCTGCCAAGTGGCCCTGAACGTGGAATGGTTTACACCTAGACACCTTTCCCTTCTTAAAATAGGGTAATAGAGAAAGAAAGAAGATCTGGCCACAGTGTTCAAAATTTCTTCTCTGCTCAGGCTCCCAGACTCTCATTAACTGATGGTATGCAGCGGTAACCTTAGAACAGGAATATTCTGAGCACAGTGAACGATAACAAATAAATATTCTTAAAGCATGGACATTAAGTTCTGTTGCATGAACAGAACATGAGTTAATTCTTTTCCTTCCAACAGATAACGCTTCCTTAATTATGATGTGGTAGCCGATTGTAACTCTTGCAAGGGTTTTTAAAACCTGATTTATTCGCAGAATGTGGACTTTGTCTACAAGCCAGAATTTTGCGGCCTTCAGTAATAACTCTTAAGAACCTGCTGGTGAAGGCCACAGGAACCTTCCTTAAGGTATTCCCACAGTGCTGTTACGTTTCCTATTGCTTTCGGCGGTCTGTCAGCCTGTGTGAAAGGCTGGTAAAAGATCATCACAATCCTTTGGCCCGGGAGTCAGACAACAAGAAGACATAAGGAAGGCAGATATCCTTCCCTGATAAAACTTTATGAAGCATATTGCATCTTGTCATTGCAGTCTGAATTACCTCATGGTCATAAACACAAGAGATTCTGCAGATGCTGGAAATCTAGGATGTTCTGGGCCAAGACCCTTCTTCAGGACTGCAAAGAAAAGGGGAAGAATCCAGAATAAAAAGAGGTGGAGGGAAGGGAAGGAGTAGAAGCTAGAAAGTGATAGGTGAAGCCATGTGTGTGGGAAGGTAAGCAGGTGGGGAGGGGTTGAAGTGAGAAGCTGAAAGGTGATAGGTGGAGAAGGTAAAGGGCTGAGGAAGAATGAATCTGATAGGAGAGGCGAGTGGACCATGGGAGAAAGGGAAGGAGGAGGGACATCAGAGTTAGGTGATAAATAAATAAAAATAAGAAGAGGGGTGAGAGCAGAGCCCCAGTGGAGATTGGAAGAAGAGGAAAGGGGAAGCAAGGAGAAATTACCAGAAGTTACAAAAATCGATGTAACTTTGAAGAATCCCTTTTGAAGATGGCAAAGGCTGTGGAGAATGATGTGCTGGATGCGGAGGTTCATGTGGGGGGGTGGGTGGTTAGGTGAGGACAAAATAAACTCTATCCCTGACCCAATTTTCTCTCACCTGGTCACCTGCACTCATCCTATTTTCCCTCACACTCTCATTCATCCTCACTCCACCTTCCCCCTGCTTTAACAGGGATAGAATTCCTCTTGTCCTCACCTACCATCTCATGAGCCTCCATATCCAACACACCATTCTCCACAATTTTCACCAGCTTCAACAGGGCCCTACCGCTAAACATGCCTTTACCTTATCCCCACTATCCATTTTCCACAGGGAGCGCACCCTCCGTGATTCCCTTGTCCATTTGTCTCACTGCACTACTCTCCCTCTTGGTACTTGTCCCTGAAGATGGTGTGAGGACGGACGAATGAGAGATGAGGGAAAATGGGGTGAGTGCAGATGAGGGAAAATCAGTGCTCACCTGGCCCTATACCTTCTCCTCCACCACCATTCAGGTCTTCCAGTTGAGGCAACACTTCACCTGCAAATCTGTTGGCTTTGTCTACCGTATCTGGTGCTCTCGATATTGTGGGACTGCTTTGTTGAGCACCTTCACTCCATCCACAAGAAGCAGGATTTCCTGGTGGCCAACCACTTTAATTCCAATCCCCATTTCCATTTCAACATATCTCCTCTACTGCCATGATGAGGCTAATCTCAGGTTTGAGGAGCAACATATCATCTTCTGTTTAAGTAGCCTCCAACCAAATGGGATGAATATCAAGTCCTCTAACTTCCTGTAATTTTCCCATTCCCTCTTCTCTCTTCTTTATTTCCCCACTCTGCCTGTTCTCCTCACCCGCCTATCACCTCCCCCTGGTGCCCTTAGCTTTCTCCCAGTGTCCACTCTTCTCTCCTATCAGATTCCTTCTTCTTCAGCCCTTTACCTTGTCCACCTATCACCTCCCAGCTTCTTACTTCAACCCTCCCCCACCCACCTGGCTTCACCAATCACCTTCTAGTTTGTACTCTTTCCCCTGCCCCATCTTGTGAATCTGGGTTTCTTTCCAGTCCTGATGAAGGGTCTCAGATCAAAATGTTGACTGTTTATTCATTTCCATACTGTAGATGCTGCCTGACCTGTTGAGTTTTTATTGGCATTATGTGTGCGTGTGTGCGTTGCTCTGGGTTTCCAGTATCTTCAGAATCTCTTGTGTTTATAAAGATTAACGATCCACTTTATTTGACACATGTACATTTAAACATACAATGAAATGTGCCATATGCATCAACGAGCAATACAGTTTGTGGATGTGCTGGGGGCAGCCCACGAGGGTCACCATGCTTCTGGCAGCAACATAGCAGGGCCACAACTTACTAACCCTAGTTGATACATCTTTGGAATGTGGGAGGAAACTGGAGCTCCCAGAGGAAACCCACGTGGTCAAGGGGAGAACATATAAACTCCTTACAGACAGTGGTAGAATTGAACCCGGGCTGCTGGCACTGTAACAGCATTACTCTAACTGCTGTGCGATCAAGCTACCTGACTGCTGGCAAAAAATGGTTACCAGGAAAAAAAAAGCACTCTTGGGTACATTTTGAAGTTTCACAAGTTTGCTTACTACATCCCCTTGACTCCCTGGCAATCACGCAGCAATCAGAGAAACATCATCTTCTTCAGACAGTTAAGTTGGCCATCATGTAAAGCAATATCAGACAACTTTCCATTTTTCTGGATGGTTTGGGAGTGGTAGCTGACTCCGTCCCATATAAAAAGAAAAGGTGCAGCTTCAGCCTCTAATCTTAGTTTCAGTATAAATGGAAATGACAAAATAATTAAAGGAACATCCATCTACTACCACTCCTACATTTTTCTCTCACAGGAACATGGTGAACAAAGTTAATTAAGTGAAATAAACTGGTTATAATACAGGAAACACAAAAGATTCTTTAGTCTGGATGAGCGTCTGGGTCTGGAACATTGACTCTTCATTCCTTTCTCTAGATGCTGCCTGATCTGCTGAATTCTCCAGCATTTTGTGTGTGTTACTAAAGAATGGACATGGATCCTTTTCAGATTGGCAAGCTGTAACCAGTGGGATACTGTAGGGAGCTCTGTTTCTTCACAATTTATATCAATGATCTGGCTGAGAGGAACAAATGCCAGCGTATTTCCAAATTTGCTGCTAATGTTGAACTCAAGTTCAAAGTTCAAAGTAAAACTTATTATCAGAGTCCATACACATCACCACATACAACCCAGAGATTCATTTTCCTGCAGGCGTGCTCAACAAGTCTATAGAACAGTAACTATAAACAGGATCAAAGAAAGAGCAAGAGCATAGAAGACAACAATAAATAGCAATACTGTAAATAACGAGTGCATGAAATAAGATTAAAGTGAGGTAATTGGTTGTGAGAACATCTCAATAGATGAATGTAATTATTCTCTTTATTTCAAGGGCCTGATGGTTGAGGGGTAATGACTATTCTTGAACCTGGAGTTGCGAGTCCTGAGGTACTTGACCCTTCTGCCTGATGGCAGCGGCGAGAAAAGAGCATGGTCTGGGTGGAGAGGATTTTGATGATAGATGCTGCTTTCCTATGACAGCATTTCATGCAGATGTGCTCAATGGTTGTGAGGGCTTTACCTGTTAGGTATTGGGCCAAATCCACTATCTTTTGTAGGATTGCCAGTTTTGAAGAGGATTGTAATTAGTCGTCACTGGAGGTGAACGAGCTGAGCAGATGACCACAAACATGGCAGATGGCATATAATGTGGGAACATGTGAGGTCTTTCTCTTGGAAGTTAACAGAAAGGTAGAGTACTTGTCAAAATGGTGAGACAAGGGTGGGCTTCTTTTCAAAGCCAAACACAGATGCAGTGGATAAAAAAATACAAATGGTGTGTTAACCTTTATAAGAAAAGGATTTAATTATAGGCGAGATTGTACTTGGAGTAGGTTAAAAGGTTGGCACGACATCGTGGGCCAAAGTGCCTGTACTGTGCAGTAATATGCTATGGAAGGATGTACAGTACTTGCCATAGGGAGGGTGAGGCTATAGTTCATTTGACTGATTCTGGGGGTGATGAGCTTGCAATAGGAGATGAAAGTGATTTGAGTTAATTAAGATGGTTTCCTTCTGATTCTTGTTTAAATGGATTTGAGTCGGCGGATTGATGGTTTTCTTTTATGGAAGCTTGTATGGCGTATAGTTCCGGGGTTGTGCTTCCTATGGGTGTTTTTTTTTCTTTTTTTTTGTTAGCAGGGTTTTTATTTTGATTTCGTTAGTAGGGGTTCTTTTTTTCCCTAAAAAATATTCTTAACACTTTATTTTTTCTTCTTATTATTGATATATTGTTTAGCTTTGTTAGTCAGTTATTTGGTAATTTGATTCTTCATTGTATGTATTGACATGTTGACTTGATTACCTTAATGTTTTTTTGGTTGATCTTTAATAATAATTAATAAAAAAGATTTTAAAAATGAAAATGAAAATGGAAGTGAGTTGAATGAACTGTATTCTCCAGTTTTAGAAAAACGTGAAATCTTATCAAAATTTTAAAATTCCTATGACTTGACGGGCAAAATGAATGTAAGTTGTTTCCAGTGATTAGGAGTCTAGACCATAAGGGACCTAACCTCCTGGTCCCACGTTACCAGGCTAATTTACTTAGATGAGAAACAAGTTCTTCACTCAGAACAGTGGAGCTGAGGAATTCTCTATGCCAGAGGGCTAGGCAGACTTGATCATTGTGTCTGTTCTGCTGCTGTTTTACCTTGTACTGCCTTGGTGCAATGTTTTAATGAATCTGTGTGAACTGTGTGACTGTGTGCAAGACATGTTTTTCACTAACCCAGTACACGAGACAATAATAAACGAATGCCAAGTTATTCAAAACTTGGATCATTAAATTCAAGGAATTGAGGGATGTGTTGGTAGTGATGGGAAATCTGGAATTTCCATAACTTTCACTGAGTATCAGTCAGAAAAGGGTGATATGGATCATACCTTTGATTGGTGCTGGATCCCAAGAGAAGAAATTTGCAAAATCCCTACAAGATGGCTTTTTAGAGCAGCTTGTGGTTTTGCCCACTAGGGGAATGACAATTCTAGATTGGGTGTTATGTAATGACCCAGATTTGATTAGAGAGCATAAAGTAGAGGAACCCTTAAGAGGCAGTGATTTGAATAATATGATTGAATTCACCCTGCAGTCTGAGAAGGAGAAGCTAAAATTGGATGTAACAATATCATAGTGGAGTAAAGGAAACTACGGAGGCATGAGAGAGTAGCTGGACAAAATTCATTGGATGGGATGCTAGCAAAATAGCAATGGCTGGAGTTTCTGGGGGGAATTCGGAAGGTACAGGAAAGATACATCACAAAGATGGCTGACGAGGGAAGTCAAAGACAGCATAAAAGCAAAAGAAAGGGCATATAATATTGGGTGTTATGTAATCAGTGGGATGGTAGTGGATTGGGAAGCTTTTAAGTAGAAGGCAACTAAAAATCATAAAGAGAGAAAAGATGAAATATTAAGGTCAGCTAGCCAATAATATAAAGGAGGCTTCTCAATAATTTTCAGATACACTGTATAAGGAGTAAAAGAGAGACGAAAGTGGATACCAGACTACTGGAATATGACGCTGAAGAGGTAGTAAAGGGGGACAAAGAAGTTGTGGATGCAATTAGTAAGTACTAGACAACGGGGTGACCCATTGTGGCACCCTTTTAGAGAAGGGTAGTGCAGTCTAATGTGACCAGAATGAACAATAAATTTTCCTGAATGCTATTGGTATTGCTTTGCTTTGAAAACTGAAGTAGAAAGCCTCAGTTTATTAAAGAAGAACAATGTGTAGCAAAGCAAATATAGCTCCTCCTCATTTAATGAAGGACACTTTTGAAGGCATAATTTCTGATTTATCTGCCACCCTCGTGCCTCTCATTGTCATTCTGGAGACGTGCAGCCCTTTCATCCCCTGTCTCTTCATCTCTTCTGCTGTTTGTTGTTTGTCTCTGATCCTGGAGACGTGCATGCCTCTCCTCCTTTGTCTCTTCTTCTCTCATCTTTTTTTGTCTTGAGTCGTGCGGCCCTGGCCTCATCCGATTCTAGTTCTCTCCCTCTCCCTGCCATTTCCGGAGACGTTTGGCATCATCTCCTGACCATAATGTCCCCCTTCCCTTTCCACGCGGCATAATTAGGCTGCCCATTTTTTTTACCCTAATGCTGGATAGAAGATATGAAGCAGTAACACCAAAGGATGCTGATTATTCTTGATGATGTAGTTGGCACTCTCCTAAATGGACATGATATAGTCACCACTGTCCTTTGACTGCAGCAGAGGGTTTTATGGGTGTCTTGAAGTACGTCATTACAATAAGATTTAATTACCTCTTATTGATGGGTGGCAGTTAGATCTGTCCCAATCCTGCACATGCTGATGGTGATTAGCAGAATGTGACCCCTCGAAATGGAGCTGCCCTGCCCTTTTGCTCCAGTAGGTGTCACTGCTGAGGCTGGCCGTGCGCATGCGTCGGGCTGTTGTCACGTCCCGATTTCCATGATGGCGGATCGGCTCTCGGGGGGGGTTAAAAGGGAGCCTGTTGATTTTGGTGAATGAGCAATTTTATACGAATATATAACCCTGAACTTTGCCTGCATTCTGTAAGTTAGCACATTTTAACTCAATTTAGCCAAAAAAAGTGCCGCTGTAATGCACCGTTTGCGCTAACTAGAGGTCACAAACAGACAGACAGACAGAGCATGAGAGTTTTAATGGTATATAGATTTCACATCAGTCTTCACTGTGGGAGACACTTGCAGTATTCTGGAAATGTGGGAGTGCCAGGGGCAGAAGTGAGTGTCATTCTGTCATGAAGGGGAAGGTGTTTGGGAAGCTGAAATATCTGAAGGTAGATAAGTCACCTGGACCAGATGGACTATAGTACAGGGTCCTGAAAGAGGTAGCTGAGGAGATTGTGAAGGCATTAGTAGTGATCTTTCAAAAGTCGCTAGATTCTGTAATCATTCCAGAGGACTAGGAAATTGCAAATGTCACTCCACAGTTTAAGAAGGGAGGGCGGCAGAAGATAGGAAATTATAGGCCAGTTAGCCCGACTTCGGTGTTTGAAAAGATGTTGGAGTCCATTATTAAGGATGAGGTTTTGGAGTACTTGGAGGCACATGATAAAACAGGCCAAAGTCAGCATGGTTTCCTCAAGGGGAATTGCTTGAGGAAATAACAGGCAGGATAGGCAAAGGAGAAGCAGTGGATATTGTTTATTTGGATATTTAAAGGTGCCACACATGAGGCTGCTTAGCAAGATAAGAGACCATATTATAGGAAAGAATACCAGCATGGATAGAAGATTGCCTAACTGGCAGATGGCAAAGAGACAGAATAAAGGGGACTTTTCTGGTTGTCAGCCGGCGACTAGTGGTGTGCTGCAGGGTTTGGTGTTGGGAATCGCTTCCTTTCACATCATATATCATTGACTTGGTTTAAGGAATTGGTGGCTTTGTGAATGGTATGAAGATAGGTGGAGGGGCAGGTAGTGCTGAGCAAGGCAGGTGTCTGGAGAAAGACTTAGATTGGGAGAATGGGCAAAGAAGTGGCTGGTGGAATATAGCGTAGGAAAGTGCACGCTCATGCACTCTGGCAGAGGAATAAAGGGATGGACTATTTTCCAAATGGGGAGAAAATTCAAAGATCAGAGGTGCAAAGCGACTTGGGAGACCTCGTGTAGGATTCCCTAAAGATTGACTTGCGGGTTGAGTTGGTGGTAAAGAAGTTGTTGTTCCTTTTCGCACCTTGTGGCACATTGGGCGGCATTGTTTTTTGCTGTTTCTGTAGCATCTTGACTGTTCTTTATGAGGCCGAGTTGCTTGCTCAATGCTCAACCCATCACAGATGGAAAGCGTGCAAGGAGTCAGCTGGGACTTCGAACTTAGGACCACTCACCTCAAAGTTCGGTGCTAATGCCACCACACCACTGGCTGGCTGGTGGTGAGGAAGGCAAATACAGTATTAGCATTCATTTCAAGAGGTTTAGAATACACAGGTAATGATGTAATGCCAAGGCTTTATAAGGCATTGGTCAGACCACACTTGGAGTATTGTGAGCAGTTTTGGGCCTCATATCTAAGAAAAGTTGTGCTGGCATTGGAGAAGGTCCAGAGGAGGTTTATGAGAATAATCCCAGGAATAAAAGGGTTAACCAATGAAGAGCACTCGGTAGCTTTGGGCCTGTGCTCGCTGCAGTTTCGAAGAACAAGGGTAGAATCTCACTGAAACCTCTCAGATGTTAAACGGCCCAGATAGAATTGATGCAGAAAGGATGTTTCCTATAGATTATGAGAACACTCAGTCCTCTTTTATTGTCATTTAGAAATGCATACATGCATTAAGAAATGATACAATGTTTCTCTGGAGTGATATCACAGAAAACAGGACAAACCAAAGTCTAACACTGACAGAACCACATAATTATAACATATAGTTACAGCATTGCAAAACAATACCATAATTTGATGAAGAACAAACCATGGGCACGGTAAATAAAGTCTCAAAAGTCCCCGAGTCGATTGACTCCCGAGTCCCCGATAGCAGGCGGCAAAAGGGAGAAACTCCCTGCCGTAAACCTCCAGGCACTGTCAATTTGCCGATGCCTTGGAAGCAGCCGACCACAGCTGACACTGAGTCCAGCCGTCCGAAAACTTCGAATCTCCGACCAGCCCCTCCGATTCAGCCTCCCGAGCGCCATCCTCTGCCAAGCGCCTTCGACCTCGTCCCGGCCACTGAAACACGCAAAGCCGAGGATTTCGGGGCCTTCTGCTCCGGAGATTCCGGTTACCACACAGTAGCAGCGGCAGCGAAGCGAGCATTTCAGAAGTTTTCCAGGTGTTCCTCCATACTCTCACATTCAAATCAGAATTGTGCATAATAGTGGATAAGTCTAGGACCAGAGGGCACAGCATAAGAATAGAGGGACATCCATTTTGAACAGAGATGAGGAATAATCTCTTTAGTCAGAGGCTGTTCTATCTATGGAATCCGTTGTATAGACAGCTCTACAGGCCTAGTCATTTGGTATATTTAAGGTTATAGAGTCATAGAGTTATAGAGTACAGGAACAGGCCTTTGACCCATCTAGTCCATGCTGAAACAACTTAAACTGTCTACTCCCATCGACCTGCACTGGGACCATAGCCCTCCATACCCCCACTATCCATACTTCCAAACTTCTCTTAAATGTTGCACAAGCTCACATGCACCACTTGTGCTGGCAGCTCATTCCACATTTCCTCAACCCTCTGTGTGAGGAAGTTTCCCCTCATGTTCCCCCTTAAACTTTTCACCTTTCACCCTTAACCCATGATCTCTGATTGCAGTCCCACCCAATTTCAGTGGAAGAAAGACTGCTTGCATTTACCCTATCAATACCCCTCATAATTTTGTATACCTCTATCAAATATCCTCTCAATCTTCTACGTTCTAAGGAATAAAGTTCTAACCAATTCAATTTTTCCATATAACTCAGGTCCTCCAGACCAGGCAACATCCCTGTACTCTTTCAAGCTTATTCACATCTTTCCTGTGGGTAGGAGACCAAAATTGCACACTATACTCCAAATTAGGCCAAGTTAGGTGGAGGTTGATAGGCATCAGAGGGTGGAAAGCAAGAGAATGAGGTTGTGAGGGATAATAAATCAGCCATGATGGAGTGGCAGAGCAGGCTCAGTAGGCCGAATTGCCCAATTCTGTTCCTATATCTTATGGTCTCAGTTTGATGAGCTGGACACTTAGATCAAGATCTAGCAAGGTGCTAGGGTTACAAAGTAGATTGTCCAATTTTAGACTCTTAACAGGAGCAGGATAAGATTAGTATCTCGGATCCCACTTTGAGATGGGATTCAAAGAAAATGACTTCTACCTTATACTTGTATACTCCTCATCTTTAACAGGAGCAAAGTACAGCTCATTTAGTATTGTGGCCTGACAACATAAACGTGAATGCCAATGCTCTCTGGTGGTGTTATCAAAGGGCAGCATGTAGAAATGGACGAGGAAACTAAATGTAGACTCTTGAGATTCCAGAGGTAGCTGTGGAGTGACTGGAAGGGAAAATATTGCTGGAAATGCACTGGTTATTTTTGGATATGAGAGAATTGACTAAGCAAGTAAAGTCCCATTGAGCTGAACAACAAGTTAATGACTTGAATGAGAAAACAGAATGCCCAGAATGATGCAAAGGCATGGTGTGCCCATTGATACTCGAGTAGGACCATTTCTGCACTCCAGTTGGGTGGAGACATGTTTGGATAGTTTCAGATTTAGAACTGGAGCACTGAAATCAAATAACAACAGAACCTGGAGTTCTGACAATTGAAACAGAAATTGCTAGAAACACTGCGAAGATCAGTCAGTGCCCGTAGAAAGAGAAACAGATTCAAGCCCAAATTCCTTTGATGAAGGGTGAGGGAAAGTCATGGAGATTTATGGCAAACAGATACCAAAAGGTAAACACAAAATAACCTGCAGATGCTGTGATCAAAGCAACACTTTCAGTACACTGGATGAACTCAGCAGGTCGGGCAGCATCAGTTAGAAACGATGAGTCGACGTTTCGGGCCGGAACTCTTCGTCAGGACTGAAGAATGAAAGATGGGGAAGGATTTGAAGAATGCTTGTAGCTTCAGTTGAAAGACCAGTAATTTAATTTAATAAGATACCAAAAGGTGGAGGTGTGTGACTTGGAGAAAGGTTTATTCAAGGCATGGAAAGGAAAGAAACTGGGATTGCCCACTGAAAAGTTACAAAAATATTTTGGCAGAAAAGTAAACCTTTTCAGTGATATCCATCTTTATTTATTTACCCTAAATAAATATGGATCTGACTTTAAAGATTTAGTTTTATCCAAGTAGATTCTGTACTTTGACTTACAGCTACCAGACTGTCTCAGACGATCCCTCCCCTAAGGTACATGTAAACACATTCTGTAAAGGAAAGATGCTTTCAAAAATAATTAAATGAAAAGTTTCTAAATATCAAAAAACATACTATAAAAAGCAGTAAACAATAATAAATGAAATCAAATCAGTATCTGGGGTGACCACAATTCTCTTAGTTACACTGTCTTGTGCTTTTATAAGAAAATCAACTGGTAGGTTGTTCCAAGCATCCTGGAGAACTTGCCTCAGTTCTTCTGCAGATTTTGGCTGTCTCACTTGCTTCTGTCTCTCCGGGTAATCCCAGCCAGACTCAATGGTGTTAAGACCAGGGCTCTGTGGAGGTCATGACATCTGTTGCAGAACTCCATGTCCTTCTTTTCACTGACGATCGCTCTTTCTGACCTCGGGGTCGTTGTCGTGCTGCTGAATGAAGTTGGTACTGATCGAACGCCACCATGATGGTATTGTGCGATGGATGAGAATCTGCTTGTACCTCTCAGCAATGAGGATGACATGAATTCTGACCAGATCACCAACTTTATTTGCAACCTCAAACCTACAAGGAACCTCCACCGTGCTTCACAGTTGGTTGCAGACGCTCGTCTATGTAGTGCTGTCATCAGTCCAGAGCCTTTGCTGCCGTCGTTCAGCACTCCAGCCCTTGTGCTTTCTGCGTAGGTGAGCCTCCTGTCTCTGTTTTCACTTTGGAGAAATGACTTTTTGGCAGTAACTCTTCCATGAAGACCACTTCAGGCAAGACCTCTCTGGACTGTACAGGGGTGTACTTGGGTTCCAGTGGTTTCTGTGAGCTCAGAGCTGATAGCAGTGTGGGACTTCTTCTGATTTAGAAGGGAAGTCAGTTTGATGTATCTCTCGTCTGCTGCACTCAGTTTCCGTGGCTGACCACTGCATTTCTGGTCCTCAACCTTGCTTGTTTCTTTGTTCTTCTTCAGAAGAACTTGGGGAAATACATCCTGAAACCCCTGTCTGCTGCAAAATTTCTGTTTGGGAGTGTTACATCATCAGCAACAATGAATAAAGAATTGAGTCAGGTATTATAAACATTTATTGAACTCTGCTCAACAATAGTGAAAAGTAAACAAATGACTAACTTAACCAGAGTTAACTGCTATATGTCAATTTAACAAACAGCCAAACTCTGGAATAGTTCTTAAAGTGGTAAATTCGAACACAGTCTTAAAATGGTAAATTTGGAAGTCCAAGTGATTTATACAGTTAGTGAGGAGAGACTTCCCTGAAAACTGACTTCTTCGAAGACATGACGTTACTGCTGATCCCAGCTGAGAGATGCCTTATCCAAAGAATTCACGATGAAAGAAGTAAAACGGCTTAAAGGAACTGACCTTTTCCTGGAGGGTGAACACTGCACAAACCTTCCTAATCTTGCAGGTGTTATCTCAGATGCAGGCCACTATTCCTGAATGAAGATTCAATAAGGTCGATCCTTTATAAAACCGCCGAACGACACCAACTTTGCTCAATCCTTCAGGTTCCCATACATTTGTAAAGTCTTCACTCTCCAATACTAGACTGTAAAGGTAAGTCAAAGGTGCAACAAACAAAAACTGGCAGCTATTGGCGAAACTGCCGGCACAACGTTTTACCTTAAAATAGAAAGTAAAACTCCACTTTAAAATGAAACTGCATCATGAGACGAATACACAACATAACGAAGTAACTAACAAATTAACCTCATGACGACAGGGGTTTCCCTTTATATATTTGCTGGAACATGGCATCACGTGACCTCACACCAGTAGGAAAATTACATCATGTGACCTCACACTGGCAGGAAAATTACATCACCCCACCATTGCAAGACAATTACATCATGATCACAAGATACTCAATTACATCATGGTCATAAAACAGTCACAAGATACCCACAAGGTATGTAACAGGGAGAGACTTTGATGACGCAGGATATCCACCTTGTGTCGTGTTGCTATGCTGTGTTCACTCTTGCCATGGTGTAAGATTTATTTGAAGATTAAACTGTCACATCTGCTACACCCTCACCTTTTAGTTTGGTTGGCCTTCACCTAATTGAGGGGTTCCCAACCTTTTTTATGCCATGGACCAATACCATTAAGCAAGAAGTCCATTGTCCCCAGACTGGGAACCCCTGGATTCCCTCTTGACCTGCTTCTGTTAATCAGTTTAGTTCATTCAACTCACTATGTCATTGATCAGTAGCACCTGTTTGTATCTCTGTTTAATTGTGCAGTGGGCTGTATACCTACAAAGTAATCAAGCTGTTATTTGAAAAGTGGTATATTACTTGACATCAAACAAGAGAAAATCTGCAGATGCTAGAAATCCAAGCAACGCACACAAAATGCTGGAGGAACTCAGCAGGCCAGGCAGCATCTATGGAAAAGAGTACAGTCGATATTTCACACCGAGACCCTTCATCAGAACTGGAGAAAAAAAGATGAGGAGTTAGAGTTGGAAGGTGGGGAGGGGAGGAAGAAACACAAGGTGAAAGGTGAAACCATGAGGAGGGGGAGTGTGAAGTAAAGAGCTGGGAAGTCGATTGGTCTAAAAGATACAGGGCTGGACAAGAGGGAATGTGATAGGAGAGGACAGAAGGCCATGGAAGAATGAAAAGGGGGAGGAGCACCAGAGGGAGGTGATGGGCAGATAAAGAGATAGGGTGAGAGAGGGAAATGGGAATGGGGAATGGTGAAGTGGGGGGGAGTGGCATTACCGGAAGTTCAAGAAATCAATGTTCATGCCATCAGGTTGGAGGTTACCCAGATGTTGTTCCTCCAACCTGAGTGTGGCCTCATTGCGACAGTAGTGGAGGCCATAGACGGACATGTTGGAATGGGAATGGGAATGGGAAGTGAGTTAAAATTGGTGGCCACTGGCGGATCCTCCTCCTCCCGGTTTCACCTATCACCTCGTGTTTCTTCCTCCCCTCCCCCCACCTTCTACCTCTGACTTCTCACCTTTTCCCCGCCAGTCCTGCTGAAAGGTGTTAGCCCGAAATGTCGACTGTTTACCCTTTCCCATAGATGCCGCCTGGCCTGCTTTGTTCCTCCAGCATTTTGTGCGCGTTGCTATTACTTAACATGTTACTTTCTTTAATGAAATACAAAAAAATCCCTGTAACATTTATTTTGTTTTGGGAAATGACTGTTTTGGAAATTCAAAATTTGCTCTTTTCTGCTGACACACTGATGCAGAGGTCAAAAAGTAAACTGAAACAAAAATTATATAAAAAATCAAGGGTGCCTAAGACATTTGCAGAGTACTGCCTATCTTCATTTATTTACTCAAAGAAAGAAAGAAAGAAAAAGAAAGAAAGGAATGACTCAAAAGGTTTAGTTTTCTCCAAGTAGATTCTACACTTTGACTTTGAGCTGCCAGGCTGTCTGGTGACACCATGTGATGCCCCGAGCTCAGAGCCAGACATAAAACAGCCAAGGATCTATGAATAAAACTTATTGCTATTCATTTGCACTAAAGCTTAACTTACAATTTATCGACTTGAAGTTTATGATCATATAGGATGCATAAAACCTGATCATAATGAGTGATCTGAAAAGATAAATTGAGGTCCATTGATTTTGGTGTAGTTCTGTTGTATATTAAAATTTACCCTCCAAAGAAATACCATAGAATGTCCCCAACATGACAGGTTCTGAAGTTGCATCAGATCACAGTCCAGTTAACATCACTATTTATACAGAGAGCGTAGCAGTCAGTGCAATGCTTGACAATGCCAGTGATTGATCAGAAGACCGGGATTCAATCTCTGCTGCTATTGGTAAGGAGTTTGTACCTTCTCCCCTTGACCGTGTGAGTTTCACCCCTGGTGCTCCGGTTTCCTCCCACATTCCAAAGACGTACGGGTTAGCATTAGTAAGCGGTCAGCATGCTCTGTTGGCACCAGCGGCACGGCGATACTTGCAGACCGTCCCCAGCACGGCCTCGGACTGTGTTGGTCGTTGAAGCAAATGGCAGGTCCCTCTGTATGTTTAGATGTGCACGTGACAAATAAAGTTAATCTTTAATCATTAAACCATATCATTCCAAGTCAGGACGCCGTGTGGGGAATCCGGTGGACCTGTGTGCTAAGTGCCCTTGACCTCAGGGTGAACAAGGGTCTCGGGTCTGGGAGATGGAGTTGAAGGAGACACAGAAAGCAGCTGTAGTACTCTCTGTAAATGGAGCGCACAGCAGCCCAGTGTGGCCATGATGTAGTGAGGGAATGTTCAGCGTGGTGACCCAGAAGACAATAAATTACAAAAAATAAATAAATAGTGCAAAAAATGAGGTAGTGTTCATGGGTTCATTAAGCATTTAGAAATCATTTGGCAAAGGGGAAGAAGCTGTTCCTAAAATGGCAAATGTGGGTCTTCAGGCTCCTGTAGCTTCTCCCTGATGGCAGAAATGAGAAGAGGGCATGTCCCGGATGGGCAAGATCTCCAGTGATGGATGCTGCCTTCTTTAGGCACCGCCATTTGAAGGTGTCCTTGATGGTGGGCAGGCGAGGGTCTGTGATGGAAGCAGTTGAGTTTACAGGACTCTGCAGCATCGGCACCTCCACGCTGGACAGTGATGCAATCAGTCAGAATGCTCCTGAGGGACAGGGACACACTTCCATTCACGTGCCATCCAGGCGGAAAGTTTCAGTAGGAAGCTGTGTACTCTGAGGCCAATATTGACTCAGGAATTTCCTGGGATGTCTCACTCCAGGGGTGATCTTTTCGTCCGGGATGCTGGAGAGACCTCAGCTGCTGAAGAACCCTCTATGTTGGTCTTCTAATGTAAGAGGGATGGTGGGGACGGAGCGCACGAGTTAGGATATCCTGTTCCAGGTGATCAGGACATTAACAGAGCACAGAATAAAGATTTAGTTACAGAGAAAGTGCAGTGCAGGCAGGCACTGAGAGGCAAGAGTCATGATGAGATAGATTGTGAGGTCAAGTCCATCTTATCATACTGGGGACCATTCAATGGCCTTATAACAGCAGGGTAGAGGCTGTCGTTGAGCCAGTACACATTTTCTGTATTTTGAACCTCTGCCCAGTGGGAGGAGGGAGAAGGGTGAATGACGTGCCCTGCCCCGGTGAACCCACAGGGGTACCTCTATCTCTCCATGACATCACATAGCAACAGGCAGTGAAGACAAGTTCAGGACAGACATTCCTGGGGTGATCCCGGAGTGAGGAGCATCTCCAAGCCTCTTTTCGTCCAGCACGCGGCTGAAGCCCAGCTTAGAAATTGCCGCAATCTCCGGCAAACAAACTTGTCTCGGATCAGACCGAATCTGCCTCCCACGTAACAGAGGTAAGGTGCGGAGGCCGGAGAGTGGGGACGGGGGTGGGGGGGTGCTGGCTGAAGAATTACTGGTGGGGAGGGGGGAGAGTGTTCGTGGACTGGGAGGGCGAGGCTGGGTGATGGTGAGAAGGGGTGCACAGTGACTTCCCCTTGGAGGAGGGAAGTGCGCTGTAGCGGACAGATGCACGTGGGCAGTCGCGGAGTAACTCTCCTGTTAGGCCAGCAGTGAGGGGCAAAGGGTCAGAGGCAAGTGGTCAACGATGGCTCCTCCCTCTCCCTTGACTAGGTGTCAGACAAACTGTGCTCTCCCCCTTTCAGGACTGGGGGTCAGAAACACCAACTTCTCTCCTTCTGGGAGAGTGCGCCAAACACACTGCCATCTCCACCTCTGGGAATGGGCACTGCAGATGCCTTCCTCTCCCCCGTCTCTGAGAACCATCTTCCGTCTCAAGGGCCGTCCAGCCCCATCTCAAGGGCGCACAGTCTTCTCCCCTAAGACTGTGGTGTTTTGTGTGTGTGAAACATAGATGCGATCAAAACCGACACACACATTCAGAGTCAGACAAAGAGTGAAGCTTTCTCTGCACCAGCTCAACACACACTCCCGGGGACAGAAAAAGTTCAAAGTTCAAAGTACACTTATTATCAAAGTATGTATACCTTATACAACCTTGAGATTTGTCTCCTTACAGGCAGCCATGAAACAAAGAAACCCAAAGGAACCCATTAAAAAATAGGAGACTGTCAAACACTCAATGTGCAGAGGAAACATACCAGATTGTGCAAATGATGAAAGCAAGCAAATAGCGTTCAGAACGGAAGTTCATGAAAGAAAGTCTGTCCACAGATGCAAAGCCACAGATTCTCAGTTCAGTGTAGAGCCGAGCCGAGTGTGAAGCTCCCGCCACAAAATCCCACCATACACTGCCAGGATCAGACACAGAGTGACACTCCTTCCACAACGTCCATCACACAGTCCCAGGGTCACTCCCAGTGAAGCTTCTATTCCTGTCCCAGTGTAGGGAACGTGACACTGCATCAATCAAATCAATCCAGAAGACGGCTGATCCCTTCACCTGTCACTTCTTTCTTCAAAGCACTGAGGTAACTTTGTTAGAGTTTGTGTTGTTTGTTGGTGAGTTCTCTTCCAAGGCTATATCCTGTGGAAATAAGAGTAGACAGAAAAACTTCATCACCCTGACTGTGCCGGTACCCTCTTCTGCATTCTCTGTGATTCCGATCTTTCAGCAACAACCACCCCCCGCCCGCCACTGTAACCACTATCCGTTCAGAAAATTAACTCCAGCCCGCATAAGAACACATCTGTACTCACTCTGGACAAGTCTACGTTTCCTGTAGGCTTATCGAGGGACAAAAAGTACCTTAGGGGACCAAGTGTATGTTGCCCTAGAGGTGGGCGCACGGGTTGAGAGTGGTAAAGGAGACACACAACATGCTTGCCGTTGTTAGTTGTGTCTTTGAGTTCAAGAGTCAAGAAGTTGCAGGGCACCTGGTTAAAATTCTGGTCAGGGGACATCAGGGCACATTCAGTGCTGGTCGCCCCAATGTAGGAAGGATGTGCAGGCTTTGCAGGGGGTGAAGAGGAGGTTCGCCAAGATGCTCTCTGGACAAGAGGATATTATCCACAGGGAGGAATTGGAAAATTTTCCATCTTCAGTTCCCAGAGGTGAGCAGCAGGGAACTGAGACAAGCCATTGCTCCGAGCCGGAAATCTCCCATGTTCCACCCACCAGAATGGATAATGGAAGCAACACACATTCCATGGAATACTCATACTGTAGGGCGTATCTCGGGTAATGATAAGTTTGAGTACAGAGAGGAAACTAAGAATCTGGTGGCATGGTGCGAAGACAATAACCTATCTCTCAACGTCAGCAAGACAAAGGAATTGGTTGTTGACTTCAGAAGGAGTAGCAGACCGCACGACCCCTTGTGGTGCTCAAGTGGAACAGGTCAAAAGCTTTAAGTTTCTTGGGGTCAATATCACAAATGACTTGACTTTGTCCAACCAAGCAGAGTTCACTGCCAAGAAGGCCCACCAGCACCTTTACTTCCTGAGAAAACTAAAGAAATTTGGCCTCGCCCCTAAAACCTCACTAATTTTTATAGATGCACTGTAGAAAGCATTCTTCTAGGGTGCATCACAACCTGGTATGGAAGTTGTCCTGTCCGAGACCGGAAGAAGCTGCAGAAGATTGTGAACACAGCCCAGCACATCACACAAACCAATCTTCTGTCCGTGGACTCACTTTACACTGCACGCTGTGGGAGCAGTGCTGCCAGGATAATCAAGGACACGACCCACCCAGCCAACACACTTTTCGTCCCTCTTCCCTCTGGGAGAAGGCTCAGGAGCTTGAAGACTCGTACGGCCAGATTTGGGAACAGCTTCTTTCCAACTGTGATAAGACTGCTGAATGGATCCTGACCTGGATCTGGGCAGTGCCCTCCAAATATCCAGACCTGCCTCTCAGTTTTTTGCACTACCTTACTTCCCATTTTTCTATTTTCTATTTATGATTTATATTTTAAATTTTTAATATTTACTATCAATTTGTACTCCAGGGAGCGCGAAGCGCAGAATCAAATATCATTATGATGATTGTATGCTCCAGTATCAATTGTTTGGCGACAATAAAGTAAAGTAAGTAAGTACTGGCACTGAAAGATGGGCAGTGGGAGCGTCGAACGTGGGTTCAATCTAGAAACTGCTGGATCAGACCAACACCAGGAGTACCATGCACAGTTCCCATCTATGTATCATTTGGTCAAACCAACACTGCGAGCAACATGCACAGTTGTACCTCCATATACAAGGTTTAGACCCACCTTAGGAGCATCATGCACAGTTCCCAACTCTGTATCCCTAGATCAGAACCACATAGGGAGCATTGTGCACAGATCCTGTCATCTTATCCCTGGGTCAAAACCACACCGGGAGGGCCATTCACTTGTGGGAATTCTGAATAATTTACTTTTGCTTGGATATTCTAACCTCTCTCCCCTCTCCCGCCCTCTTCCAGGATTTGATCTGTGGCTCACTGACAATACTCTACCCATTTCTGTCATCAATTACCTGTCCGGCTTGGGATTATTTTCCAATTCGATGGTTCCTTTTGGCTGTTGTCCAGTGGCAAATTATTGGAGGATGCATCCAGGTCCTGGTTTTGGATAGGATTGTGGTGCTGCTGGGGTCACACGTCCTGACAGTGAGAAGGATACCTGTTCTCATCATCTCCCAGGTCCTGTGGGTCAGACCACAGCAGGAGCACAGTGCCGGCCATTCTAAAGATTCAGCAACTTTCTGATCACTTCCCACAGGTTTCCTCAAGGTGCTGTGTATCAGATTGTCCATCTGCACTTCCCGGAGATGACAGCAGGGAACCGAGACAAACCATTGTTCTGTGCCACAAATCTCCCATGTTCCACCAACCAGAATGGATAATGGCAGCCAAGCATGTTCCATGGAATATCTGTTACAGATACTGAGGGTTGGGCGGTAGAATTTTTGAATATGAGTAAAATCCGTAAATGGCTGGATCAGACCAACACTGGGAGTGCCATGCACAGTTCCCATCCCTGCATCATTCTATCACACCTACACTGGGAGTGCCATGCACAGTTCCCATCCCTGCATCATCCTATCACACCTACACTGGGAGTGCCATGCACAGTTCCCATCTCTGCATCATTCTATCACACCGACACTGGGAGTGCCACGCACGGTTCACATCTCCATATGCTAGGTGCAGACCCACCATGTGAACAACATGTACAGTTCCCAGCTCTGTATCCCTGGATCAGAACCACAATGGGAGCACTGTGCACAGATCCTGTCACCTTATCCCCGGGTCAAAATCATACTGGAACACGATCCAAATGTGGAATAATTTCTTTTTGTTTGGACACTCTAACCTTTCTTTCCTCTCCCTCCTTCTCCCAGGTTATGACCTGTGACTCACTGACAATGCTCGCTTTAATGGTTTTTTCTGGTGACTTATGCAAAACCATACTCAGAACCTCCCTTACTCCACGAGGGCCGGTGACCCCCTTGGTTAGTGAATCAGTGAGTCTGGAGTTCGAGGCCTGCAGTTCAGGGGCCCATCATCAGTGACACAGAAGATCAAAGACCAAAGTCAGTGAAGCCAGAAGTCGAGGCCCAATGCCAGAACTCCTGGGCCTCTGAACACGTGGGTCTGGAGATCCCCAGACAGCCTGTCCTGAGATCGGAGGAGAGTGTGTGTGTGTGTGTGTGTGTGTGCGCGCGCGCGCGCGCATGTGTGAGCGTGTGATAGTGCGTGTGTGTGTGTGATTGTGTGCGTGTGTGTGTGATTGTGTGTGTGTGAGATTGTGTGCGTGTGTGTGTGTGTGTGTGTGTGTGCGTGCGTGTGTGTGTGATTGTGTGTGTGTGGTGTGTGGGTGTGTGTGATTTTGTGTGTGTGTGTGTGATTGTGTTTGTGTGATTGTGTGTGTGTGCGTGCGTGTGTGTGTGATTGTGTGTGTGTGTGTGTATGCATGCGTGCATGTGTGATTGTGCGTGCGTGCGTGTGTGATTGTGTGTGTATTTGTGTGTGTGTGTGCATGCGTGCGTGTGTGATTGTGTGTGTATTTGTGCGTGCGTGCATGCATGCGTGCGTGTGTGATTGTGTGTGTATTTGTGTGTGTGTGTGTGTGTGTGTGTGTGTGTGCGTGCGTGCATGCGCTTGTGTGTGTATGTGTGTGTGTGTGTTGTGTGTGTGTGTGTGTGTGTGTGTGTGTGTGTGTGTGTGCGTGCTTTGTTGGTGCTGGGTTGTGTGGTGACATTTGCGGGCTGCCCTAGCACATCCTCAGGTCATGTTGGTTGGTAACGCAAACAGCGCATTTCACTGTATGTTTCCACGTACTTGTGATAAATAATGAATCTGAATCTGAGTAATGTGAACATTGTTATTATCCATTTACATTAATGGCTCGGACGTTGGAATCCAAAGCAGAATTTCTAAATTTGTAGACCATTTCACACTGGGGGAGCTGTCAATGCTGAGTAGGACTGCAAAAAAAAATGTGGGACATTAAAAAGGTTGCAGAATGGGCTGATAATTGTTAAATACAGATTAACTTAGACCGATGCAAGATAATACATGATAGTAAGAAGAATAGAGAGGTCAGTCATGATTTGGATGGAGCAAGTATAAATGTCCTAAGAAGAAAATGGGGCTTGGTGTAAGGATACATCAATTAATATAAGTTGCACAGTTTTTTTCAGTAAGGTTATAGGTTAAAAAGATTCTAGAAGAATAGATTGAACGTGAAGGAGGTTGTGGCCCCTCAAGTGCAAATGATGAGGATTTCTGCTGCTACCAAGCTTCTCTGCTGTGTTCAAATAGAAAATACAGATCAGATAACATTGTGGAGAGAGTTAACCTTTCAGCTCGATGCGACCTGATCTGCTGAGTATCTCCAGCATTTCCTGTTTCTATTTCAAGTTTTCAATGTCTACATTTTTTTGTCCTTCAGTTTTAGTTTATCCAATCTTTTCTCACAGCAAATATTTTCCAATACTGCACATCCGGAAGAAGCTGCAGAAGATTATGAACACGGTGCAGCACATCACACAAACCAATCTTCCGTCCGTGGACTCACTTTACACCGCACGCTGTCGGAGCAGTGCTGCCAGAATAATCAAGGACACGACCCATCCAGCCAACACACTTTTCGTCCCTCTTCCCTCCAGGAGAAGGCACAGGAGCTTGAAGACTCGTACGGCCAGATTTGGGAATGGCTTCTTTCCAACTGTGATAAGACTGCTGAACGGATCCTGACCCGGATCTGGGCCGTACCCTCCAAATATCTGGACCTGCCTCTCGGTTTTTTTGCACTACCTTACTTCACATTTTTCTATTTTCTGTTTGTGATTTAGAATTTAAATTTTTAATATTTACTATCGATTTGTAATCCAGGGAGCGGGAAGCGCAGAGTCAAATATCGCTGTGATGATTTACGTTCTAGTATCAATTGTTTGGCAACAATAAAGTATAAAGTAAAGTATAAGTATAAAGTATCCTTATGAATCAAGGTTGAAAAGTTTAAAAGTTCGAAGTAAAATTTATTATCAGAGTCACCTTATACAACTCTGAGATTCTTTTTCTGCGGGCATACTTGGCAAATCTATAGAATAGTAACTGTAAACTGTAAACATCAGAAACTGTTACCTGTAAACAAACTGTGCAAATGCAGATATAAATAAATAGCAATAAATAAAGAGCATGAAATAACAATATAACAGAGTCCTTAAATGAGTGTAGCTATCCCCCTTTTGTTCAAGAGCTTGATGGTTGAGGGGTAGTAACTGTTCTTGAACCTGCTGGTGTGAGTCCTGAGGCTCTTCTACCTTCTACCTGATGGCAGCAGTGAGAAAAGAGCATGGCCTGGGTGGTAAGGATCTTTGATGATGGATGCTGCTTTTCTATGGCAATGTTTCATGTTGATGGGTTCAATGGTTGGAAGGGTTTTACCTGTGACGTACTGGGCCGAATCCATTACCTTATGCAGGATTTCCTGCTCAAAGGCATTGATGTTCCCATACCAGGACATAATGCAGCCAGTCAGCACACTGTCCACCACACATCTATAGAAGTTCGTCAAGGTTTTCAATGACACACCGAACCTCCACAGACTCCTGAGAAAGTAGAGTTGCTGTTGTGCTTTCTTCGCAATAATATCTATATGATGGGTCCAGGACAGGTCCTCTGAGATAGTGACACCCAGGAATTTAAAGCTACTGACCCTCTCCACCTCTGAGCCTCCGATGATTACTGGCTCATAGACCTCTGGTTTCCCTCTCCTGAAGTCTACAATCAGTTCCTTAGTCTGTTTTCAGCCAAGGTTTCAATCTCCCTCCTGGATGCTGATTCATCACCACCTTTGATACGGCCCACAACAGTGGTGTCATCAGCAAACTTGTATATGGCGTTGGAGCTGTGCTCAGCCTCACAGTCATAGGTATAAAGCGAGCAGAGCAGGGGGCTAAGCACACATCCCTGCAGTGCTCCTGTGCTGATGGAGATCGTGGGGGAGATGGTTTTCCCAATCTGGACTGAGTGGGGTCTACGAGGGAGGAAATCCAGGATCCAATTGCACAAAAGAGTTTTGAGGCCCAAGTCTTGGAGTTTACTGATTAGTTTTGAGGGGATGGTGGTGTTGAATGTCGAGCTGTGGTTGATAAGGTGTATCCTGATGTGTGCATCTTTGCTGTCCAGATGTTCCAGGCTTGCGTGAAGAGCCAACAAGATGGCATCTGCGGTAGACCTACTATAGCTTTGGTAGGCAAACTGGAATGGATGCAAGTCGCCACTCAGACAGAAGCTGTTATGCTTCAACACTAGCCTCTCTAAGCATGTTATCATTGCGGATGTAAGTGCCACTGGGCAATAGTCATTTGGACAGGTTACCATGCTCTTCCTGGGCACTGGTACGACTGAAGCCTGCTTGAGGTGGGTGGGTACTGGAGAGAGAGGTTGAAGATATCTGTCAATACACCAGCCAGTTGGTCAGCACAGGTCTCCAGTACTCGGCCAAGTACTCCATCTGGACTGGATGCTTTCCTTGGATTCACTCTGTTGAAGGCAGCTTGCATGTCGTCTTCCGATACTGAGACCAGAGGATCATCCGGAGACATGGGGGTACATGATGGTTCCTCCCTGTTCTGGTGGTCTAAGTGAGCATAGAAGGCATTCGGCTCATCTAGAAGTGAAGTTCTGCTGTCCCCTATGTCACAAGGTTTAGCTTTGTAGGAGGTTATGGCATTCAAACCCTGCCACAGCCGTCGAGCATTCCTCGTTGGTTCCAGTCTAGTCTGAAATCTCCACTTTGCCGAAGAGATAGCTCTCCGGGGATCATACCTGCACCTTTCACGGCTTTCTTGATCTCCAGACTCAAAAGCCTCTCATCTGGTTCTCAGCCGGTTCTGGATTTCATTGTTCATCCATGGCATTGATTGGGGAAAACCCTGAATGATCCACAACTCACCCACGGCTGTTTTAATGAAGTCTGTAATGACCCTGGTGTGGTCATTCAGGTGTTCAGATGAACACGGCCCAGTCCACTGACTCAAGGCAATCCTGTAACCGTTCCTCAGCCTTCTGTGACCACCTCTTGGTTGTCTTGACCTCTGGAGCCTTGCTCTATAGGCTCTGTTTGTATGCAGGTAGTAGGAGTACAGCCAAATGATCCAACGTGCCAATTGCGGTCTCAGGAAGGAACAATAGCCATTCCTTATTGTAGTGTAGCAGTGGTCTAGTGTGTCGGGAACCCTGGTGCAACAGGTTATGTGCTGGTGATAATTGGGCAGGGTTTTCTTCAAACAGGCCTGGTTAAAGTCACTGGCTATAATTGAAATGCACCTATTCATAATTGATTTCTGCCACAGTATTAAAGCTGATTTGAATTGTACATAGCTTTTATTATGGTGTTAGGATTTGTTGAATATGTGTATTTCGAAAACCAGCAGTGTCACTACCCTGATGTAAATGAACCTTTAAACAAAGCATAGTGTGGCGCACAAGCAGGGCAACTGAAAATATTAAATAAAATAGATACATTTAAATAAATTTGACTTTCATTGAATGAAGTATGTTTGTTACTTCAGTCAGTACTTAAGCCTTCTTGTGTAATAATAATTTGGAGCATAAACTGCAGCAATGTCCTGAAAGTATACGTGATATATTGTGGTAAAATAGCAACAATTTTATTTAAACTCAATCCCACATGTTCTGAAAAATACGTTTAGTATTTTTAGACTTCAAGTTGATTTTCTGCCAATTTACAAAAAAAGTTCTTTGTAAATGACAGAGAAATTTTGCAGTTAATTAAAAGTGTTTTAGAAACATCGAAACATAGAAAACGTACAGCACATTACAGTCCCTTCGGCCCACAAAGCTGTGCCGAACATGTCCCTACCTTAGAAATTACCCATAGCCCTCTATTTTTCTGAGCTCCATGTACCTGTCCAGGAGTCTCTTATAAGACCCTATCGTATCCGTCTCTGCCACCGTCGCCGGCAGCCCATTCCACGCAGTTACTGCTCTCTGCGTAAAAAACTTACCCCTGACATCTCCTCTGTACCTACTTCCAAGTTTTGATAAATTTTAAAATATCACTTGTTTTTATACTAATTTTGTAATTATCTATGACTTTGGAAGGGATTATTTAAAATTGCCAACATATTTTTTAAAAGTCACATGTAGGTCAGAACAATGATGCATGTGAGAGAATATTTTAGATGCTTTAGGTTTGTGTTTATACATATAATCACTAATTTATTCCCAATTTGGGAATAAGGTTTGAAAAGGTTCCTATGGAAGGCTGTACAGTTCCAATGTCATATTCAAGTTTGCTGACAAAACCACTGTTGTTTTTCTTGTTTTGTTTTTGTTTTGTATTTGCACATTTTGATTCCTGGTTGCTTGTCCGTCTTCGTGTACAGGTTTTCACTGATTCGATTGTATTTCTTTCTAACGACTGTCAATGCCAGCAAGAAAATGAATCTCAGGGTAGTACGTGATGACATAGTACGTGATGCCTTGATAATTAAATTTACTTTGTACTTTGAATTGAACAACAGTATTTTGAAATAATTTAGGAAACTTTATAGATTTGATGTGATTGTATGGAGATGTCCAGGTTTTGCACCATTGCCTTATTAAAATCAATACACCTTCAAACTCGTGATTAAAGTTTTGCTGAAGTTTTTTTTAGTTCATAACCTGCTGAGTTAAAAATAAGATAACTTGGACCTAATTTGGAAACTTCTTTTTAACTTTTTTTGTCATTAAATGGACTAATAGACATACTGGTGTAATCTGATATCTCACATTGATTGCTTTATGATAAGTAATTCTGGGAATGTGATGGAGTAATTCCAGCTGGCTCTCATGGACTTGAGTTGTCTATTATTTGTTCAAACTTGCTAAATACTCAAGAGGAAAGACAGAGTAGGATATACAAAAGGCACAAAAATCAGGGAAACACGAGGAAATCTGCAGATGCTGGAATTTCAAGCGACACACATAAAAGTTGCTGGTGAACGCAGCAGGCCAGGCAGCATCTCTAGGAGGAGGTACAGTCGACGTTTCGGGCCGAGACCCTTTGTCAGGACTAACTGAAAGAAGAGCTAGTAAGAGATTTGAAAGTGGGAGGGGGAGGGATGGAGCCAAGAGCTCTTTTTTTCTGAGTATAGATATTTGAAAAATCTCTTGACACAGTACAGAGACAGAGACCACCTCTGACCGTTTCATATACAGGTAGTCCCTCACAATAGGGATGAGGATTGAAAGCAAATGCAAAAGATTAGCTTTAGTTGTTACATGCACACCGAAAAACCATTGAAATGCATTGTTATGTGTCAACGAATAACACAGTCTTACCATGCTTATGGTGCTGACATAGCATGCCCACAGCTTACTAACGTTAACCATTTATCATTGGCAGATGAGAGGGGAATGGTGCACCTGGGGGACACATACTGTATGTGGTTATGGGGAGAACATACAAACTCCTTACACACAGTGGTGGGAATTGAACCTCAAATTTACAGCTGGGGCTGTAAATCATTCTAAGAACTGTCATACTACCGTGCTGCCCTGTCACAACAGTTTTGTGGGTTCTTCCACTGATGGGATAGATGGGGTGGGCAGGTGGGTACTTCCTGAGGTGGCCTGTACCTTCTGCCATTTTTGTGGTACTACTGTGCACTGCAGTACATGACCTCAGTGCTCCGACAGCCATGCTGGTTATTCCCTCTCTCCTATGAACAGTCACCAGCAAGAGATTCCCACAGATCAGTGGGGATATGCCTTTCCCTCAAGGAGGTGTTGAACATATTCTTAAAACATTTTCTCTGTCCACCTGGTAATCTATTCCCAGTGTGGTTAACGGTCTATTGTAAATTGCCTGGAATGTAGAATGATAGAATCTAGCAAGTGCTGATGAGGATGTGGTGACAAAGGCTTCCAGGTTCTCCTTGTCATGAACTGGGGCATTAACTATGGAGGCCACAGTACAATCTTATAAAGTTTTGTTTTGGCCACATTTGAAGCTCTGGTTGCCACACCATAGGAAGGAAATAAATCCATTGGAAAGAACATAGAGGAGATTTCATTCTGGAGGAACATTGTATCATTTCTTAATGCATGCATTTCTAAATGACAATAAACGAAGACTGAGTGTCCTCATAATCTAATCTAATCTAATTTGCCAGCGTGTTACCGTGGATAGATTGTTTCAATTATGTGGAGAGACTGGGTTTATTTTCCTTGGATTGGGGACTGCTGAAGAGAGGACCTGGTGTAAACGAATGCGGGACAACTGTAGGATATCTTTTTCCACAGTAGAGGTGTCTAAAATAAGATGGCTTAGGTTTACAGTAAGGGATAAGAAGTTTAGAAGTCTTACTGCTCATTACGCCGCTGGTGCTTAGGGCAGCAATGAAAGTCTCCATTTCTGGCAGTGTTCAGGGCTTCGTTCATCATGTCAGTTGCTTCTCCTTGGTTTTCACTACTGTCACTAATGCAGGCCCCGGGACACCTAGGAAAACCATCACACTCAGGTGTAGAAGGGTTCTTCATTGCTGTATCAGTAACAATTTGTTTTTTCACCAGTCAGGGTTGTTAGCCCTGAGCTGAACCCCCGATCCTGGAGGACCAGTGGGCTTTACCCTTTCACCTGTTCGGCGTGGGTGACCCTGCCAAGAGCCAAAGCATAAAGCCCTGACTCCAGCCCACATAGCTCTCTGGGTCACTGAGGCACCCAAGCCTCCAAACCACGACAAGATTGTCCTCTTGGAGGAGATGTAGAGGTGTTCTGAGGAAAGAGCATTGCACTCAGAGGATGTCTGGATCGTGGAACTCACTGCGTGAATGGTTGTCGTCTCATAGCACTTAAGAAGTGTCTTGACAAACATTTGAATAGCCAAAACGTAGAAGGCAAGGAGCTCATAAAAGGGATGAATATAGATTGATAGTTGATGGTTAGCATGAACTTTTTGGGCCAAGTGGCCTGCTTCTGTGCTGCATGATTCAGTGATTCATTATGTGTGCATCTGTTCATAAACTTCATTTCTGAGCTGCGTTCGAATATTGATTGACATAGGGTGGGACTGATGTTACTTGCCACTCAGTGCCAGACTTAATCACTGCCTGCATCCTTCAACACTGTCTTGAAGCTGCCTTCAAAGCAAAACAGGGATTAAGGATGGGAAATTGCGGCATCCCGTTTTCTGGAGAATATCCCTCGCAATCACGCACACACGGAGGGCTGCGATGCGGATATAGGACATCCGCGGACCAGGCCAGGAGTCTGCCCGCATGTCAGGCCCACAGACCAGCACGGACGAAGGGACAGCAAGTTGTCTGCAGGTTCTTGAGCCAGAGTCCCGTGCAGGCAGGAGGAACGAGATCCAATCACCCCCTGGGTTCACGAATCAGTGAGACTGGATTTCGAGGCCGAGTGTTGGCGGGGGTCTGCTGTAGTACTCGAAGGCCCAACACCTACATGTCCAAGTCCAAATCCGAGTCCGCTGGAGGCTGGAGGCCAAAGGATTCGACCTGCCTTGGGGATAGACGCCTGCATATGTGCATGGGTGGGATCGGAGCTTGTTTTGCTGTTGTCGTCTTGTTGCTTGTGTGCTGCTTTGCTGTGCTCTGCCTTGTTTTGCAGAGTGTTGTGGGCATGCTATGTTGACGCTGGAATGTCTGACGACACTGCGGGCTGCCCCCTGCACAGCTTCGGGTGCGCTGGTTGTAAATGCAAATGATGCATTTCACCATGTGTTTTGACGTACATGATGAATATACTTGAATCTTAAATCTTGAAACTGAGCACCAAGCAACCTTGATGTCAACGCAAACTCCGTGACCACCTGGTACATGTAGAGGAGACACCAGGATGTATATAAGGTGACTGATAAGAAATATTCAAGTAATGGTGGAGTTAATGAGTAGAGAACAAACATCCCTTTGAAGAAGATTCTTTGACTGGCTGATTGAAAATTGTTTAATGGCATTTCCTGTGTAGAAGTGTAAAGGAGAATTAAATAATTGTGAGTCTGGATTTGATGCAATATAAAAGAAAGAAAGATAAAGAACACAATAATAATAAAAACACAATAAAAATAAAAATAAGATAGATAGATTGTGTGTCCATAAAGTGCTGTTAGGCTCTACAGAAGGTGACTGACAAGAAATATTAAAATAGTGGTGGAGTTAGTGGGTAGAGGTGTTGATCAGCCTTACTGCTTGGGGAAAGTATCTGTTTTTCAGTCTATGGTCCTGTTGTGAATGCTACGTAGCCTCCACCCTGATGGGAGAGGGGAAAATAGTGGGGTGGGGGCTATTGGCTCCTTTCTGTATAAAATGCCCTTGATGAGGGGCCAGTGATGCATTGGGCAGTTTCGACGACCCGTTGTAGGGCCTTCCTGTCTGCCGCAGTGCAGTTTCTGCACCTAGCAGTGTCGCAGTTTGTCAAGGTGCTCTCTACTGCGCATCTGTAAAAGTGTCCAGTCCAGCATTCTTCAGCCTCCTCAGAAAATAGAGGCGTTGGTGAGCTTTCTTGACTGTGTAGGATGTGCTCTGGGACCATGAGAGATTGTGTGAGATGTGCGCACCTGGGAGTTTGAAGCTGCCAGGGGTGGCATGGGGGGGTGGGGTGGGGTGGGTGTGTGCATTCTCCTGAAGCCGATAACGATCTCCTTTGTCTTATTGACATTCAGGTAGAGGTTATATACTTGACAGAAGGCCTGGAGGTCTTCCACCTCATCTCTATAGGCCTTCTCATTGTTGTTGGTCATGAGACCCACCCTTCTTGTCTCATCGGTGAAGTTGGCAATGTGATTTTTCAGGTGCTAGGCAGTGCGGAGTGTTTAGTAATAAGCTCAGCATCTGGGGTGGGTGGGAGGCACCCATGTTGATGGTGACGGGGAGGGAGAAGCGATTGTGCACCCTGACTATCTGCTGAGGTTGGGCGAGGGATTCCTACTGCTTCTAAGTGCTTGATTCACCTGGGCAATGTGACATTAGCAACACCACTGAGCTCCGAAGCATTTGCACTGGTGTCAGATCAGCACACCTCCGTCATGATCTACCAGCTCTGCACATCTTCAATATATGACAGAGTCATGTGTTTGCGCCATTCTCCGTACGATTGAGTCACTCTGGAAGCTAAATTAGAAGCAAATGGCCAAATAAGAGATGCTAGACAAACAAACTTTGCAGCTCCTGATTCCTCATTAAGTTTTATCTTCTTTAAGAGCGAAAAAAAAATGCTTCCTAATTCTAAAAAGTGACTGTCCTGGGAAGACAGTTTTATATGTTGACTGGTGCTCTTTAGCAGCCTAAGAGTTAAAAGGGAAAGTTTTCACTAATGAATTCCATTGGCTTTTAGTGGGCGTAGATTTAGAGCGGAAAAAGTATGTGAGGATCTCATTTGCAAACATTGCTGGGCAGCTTCAGGGGAAAAAAAGGGACTAAATACCCTGTAATTAACTGGACTATAATTCAGTTCATCCCCACACAGTTGCAGTAAATGGATCTTTTGCAGAAAACGGCGGGAAGCAGCATGAAATCCCAGGTCCTTGTTTTCATATCTCTCTTCTGTTTCTGGACTACCATCTCTGAGGTAATAGACATTGCTTTTAGACCTAATAGCGTGTAAATTCTTGAAATCTTTGCCTGCATGTCTGAGCACCTACTTTTTCTTGGATTTCTGATCTGTACTTCTAATTACTGCACAACTTCTGAGTGTAGTTTTGTGATAAGAGTACATTTGTGATATAAGAAAATTACTTGCAATTTCCCAAACTGTGCGAATTGCAGCCCGGTGTGGTTCTGCACAAATATTGTTATATATAATTTTCTAGGGTGTGTGCACATATTGCACAGTGGCAGTGTTTCTTAGGTGTCTGTGATGAATACTGATCAATACACAGTATGGTATCGTATCGGTTAGCTCAATCGCTTTACAGCAAGCACCGACTGGGGTTCGATTCCCGCTTCTGTCTGTAGGAAGCTTTTACGTTCTACCCGTAACCATGTGGGTTTCCTCCGGGTGCTCTGGTTCCCTCTCCCATTCTAAAGATGTACGGTTAGGGTTGGTAAGTTGAGAACATGCTACAGTAATAGCTTGACATGGAGTAGATGGGCAGAAGGTCCTGTTTCTATGCTGTAGTGTTCTGTGACATCATGACAATGTAACACTCTACAAGTTGTTTATATTAGCATAATCGATTAGCAGTAACAGACCTCAGAGATTTATGTGTTACAGCGTTGTTTTATGCTCTGTATTTACAAATCATGAAATTCTGTCTACAAGATTTTTACTCCTCATGTATGTGAAGGATGTAAGAAATAAAATCAATTCAATTCAATTCCCGAAGGGAGGATATTAGTTTTGATTTGTGAAAAGGATATTTGACATTAAAGTGTAAATCACGACATGGGAGAGTACGTATTGAGCGGAGAACAGCCACGAGCGAGAACACAAAATGCTCAGAGTATCGTGCAGAGAATTTTTCTTTCTGCCGAAAGGATATACTTGTGATTGAGAGGGTGCAGCAAAGGTTCACAAGTTGATCCCTGGAATGGCGGGTCTGCCAAATAAGGAAAAATTGAGTAATCTGCACCACTATTCCCTAGAGTTTGAAAGACTGAGAGTTTACTTCATTGAGATGTGGAAGGGTGGGACTGGCATGGACGGTGGGGAGTTGCAAGAGATTTCTGATATTGGAATGTAGAGCGACAGGCAATCTGCTGGAGGAAATCAGTGGGTCAGGCAGCATCCATGGAAGGAACAGAATTGTCAACGTTTTGGTTCAAATCTCTGCTCAGAATGGAGGTCACCCAAAACACTGAAAATTCCTTTTGTCCCACAGATGCTGCTTGGCCATCTGAGTTCCTCCTACAGATTGCCTGTTGCTCTGGATAGGGAGGAGGTTTCCTAAGATGTCTCGGTCATTTAAGATTGAAATAAGGAGACGTTTCTTCATGCAGAGAGTGATGAATCTGGAATTTTCTATGCTGGAAAGCGCTGGAGGTTCAGTCATTGCATTCAGTCCAGATTAATGGACCCTTGGCTGTTAGAGAAATCAGGGATTGATACGGAACATCAGCCATGGTCTTCTCTTTGGGCAGTGTGGTAGCGTAGTGGTTAGCGTAATGCTATTACAGCACCAGTGACTCGGGTTCAAATCCCACCGCTGTCTGTAACGAGTTTGTACATTCTCCCTGTGAAGGTATGGCACGTTCCAAAGATATACCAGTTAGTAGGCTAATTAGTCACATGGGGGAGCTCATTGGGCCAGAAGGGCTCGTTACTGTGCTGTATCGCGAAATAAAATTAAATAAAAATTAAAATTAAAAAGTAAATAATTTTATTGAATGGCAGAGCAGAGTTGAGGGGCTGAATGGACTACTTTGCCCCATTTCTTCTCTTTGTACGTTTGCAGAACTGTAGACGGAATTAAAAAAATATATAAATACCCTGCAGGTAAAGCACCATTTGTGGCGAAAGAAACAGGATTAATGTTTCGGGTCTCTGTCCTTTCATCAGAAGCCAGATGTGTGAACAAATACAGCATGATACGCAAGGAAAAAAAGATTGCATTCAAGTACATTTAAGGATGACCCAAAGCATTTGAATTGCTATAATATGAATTCAAAGCGGTAAAGTTGCTATATAACTTTTTATTATTAGAGATACAGTAACGAGCCCACGCCACCCCAGTTACATCCAGGTGTCTAATTAACCCCTTTGGACTGTGGGGGGAAACCCATGCGGTCAACATGGAGAGACCATACACACTCCTCACGGACAGTAGAGGGAGTTGAACCTGGGACACTGGCATTGAAAAGCATTATGCAGACCATGCTGTTGTAAAAAATAATGTTACTATCCTAACAGGAAAAAAATAGATGTTACTGAGAGTAGACCAACAGAACATCAAAAATATAGATATGTGAAGATTATCATTGCTGCACACTTTATTTCTGATCCTAGGGTTAAGGAATGGACAATGCTCGTTTATAGGTTGGTTTCATGCTGGGGTAAATTGTCCATATTAAAATATAATAAAGTAGGCAAATGTGTATTTCCTTAAACAATGAGACTGAAAAATTGAATAATTGACCATTTTGGAGTCTGAAACGAAAGTGTTAATTAGAAGAAGTATCTAAATATCAGGTGTAAGAAAGAGAGAGAGGGAGAAAGAACAGATTTTCACTTCTTTTAAACAAGAGTCTCCAACGCTAGTTCAAATCTGAAGTAATAGGATTCCACAATTCTTAACGTTAATTTTCTTTGTCAGGGAGTTATTTTGCCATGTTTGTGACTTCACATTATTAGACCAGGATTAATAAATACTTTTTTTTTATAATAGTTTGATTAAGGCATATCAGATAAACACATTTTTCCATTATTCCACATTCTTCAAGGGCTGAATTCTCAGCAAGCTACTGTTGTCATTCATTCTACGACAGAGCAGGGCATCTTTGACAATAGGATTGCTAACTTTGATATTTATTTGTTCGCATACATTTAAATTCTAGGTCACGTTACTGCAAATTCTGGTTCAAAAAAGTTATTGCACAATTAAATTCCTGAATGAGCTTGTTTAAATAAACAATGTATTCTAGAGGGTCATGGGAAGCAAACAGAGGTTTGCCTGTGAGTATGAGCCCAAAAGATCCTTAGTATTCATTATGGACTGCATAACGCAATTTGCCACTTCATTCCAGTTAACTGATCATTCAGCGTTTTATCTCAAAATTCCCACTTGAGTATTAAAGTAACTAGCTAATTGTTATCTCTGTGTACAAATTTCATTAGTTGCGCATTTTGCATAGAGCAGCCCAGAATCTCACAGGATTTAAAACTGCTTTTTAAAAAAATACTTAAACAATGTTGCTATTTGGTCTGCAGTCTTTTCTGGCCCCTTTCCATAGCACATAATTTTGTTTTCGTTTTTCTTTAATGAAGCAAAAGAAAAGAAGACATAAGACTAAAGCTTATAAACCAAGCATATCAAGGCTTTAACTACCCTTACACAAAGGGGAGAAGGGAATCTTCCACCAGTTGGCAAGATGCCCAAGCTTGTTGGTGGCCTGCCTTTGGAGCTGGCACATTTCCGCTGGGATTCTGAGTTCCAGTCATTTGGAGAGGCCTGGAATAGTACTGGATCTCTCTTGAGTGTGTGTGCGGCAGGGTCTGCCTCCTGGGTTTCCCTGACAGGTTGACAGGCCGTGTATTTACTGCCCATTAAAACTAACCTTCAGAATCACTCAGGCGCTATCATAGATAATGATTACAAAAACCTCAAATTATTATAAACCTAAAAAAACATTAAAACACCAAAAACCATATTTGAAAACAATTGAAGTGATTGAAGTCAGTAGGAATTAAACAAACATTGACTTAAAGTGAAGCCAGAAAGTGCTGGAAAGTAATAAGAGGGGAAGCCAAGGAATTCTGTTGCTGACAGATGTTAAAACACTCTGCTGCCTGATTGAAGTTATTGTGACTTTGAATCTTTCAGCTCCAAATCAGAGGGGTAACTATGGGAACCTGCATGGCTCAGTCTTACAACTGAGGCCTTAAAAGGCATTAGTCAGACAACACTTGGATTATTATGAGTAGTTTTGGGCCACTTATCGATGAAAAGCTGTGCTGGCATTGGAAAGAGCCCCAAGGATGCTCACCTGTAAGATTCTGGGAATGAAGGGGTTAACATATGAAGAGTGTTTGAAGGCTCTGGGTGTGTACTCGCTGGAATTTGGAGGCATGAGGGGATATCTTATTGAAGCATGTGGAATATTGCATGTGAAGAGGATGGTTCCTATAGTGAGTGAGTCTAAGAGCAGAGAACATAGCCCTCAATACAGAGGGATGTCAATTTAGAACTAAGATGTCTTTAGCCAGAGGATGGTGAATCTATGGAATCCATAGCCTCAGACGGCCAAATCTTGAGTATATTTAAAGCAGAGGTTGATAGGTTCTTAATTAATCAAGGTGTCAAAGGTTATGGGGTGAAGGCAGGAGAATGGGGTTGAAAGGAATAAAAAGTCAGTCATGGTGGAATGGTGGAGCAGATATGATGGACTGAATGGCCTGATTCTGCCCCTATGTCTTTTGGTCTTATTATCCTATGAGTTACAACTATGCTAAATTGATGAAGTTATTGGTGTCTCTCTTTTGTATTTGTACAAAACAAAACCAAAACTTTTGCTGCTGCCCTCTAACTTGTTCTCACCTTCAGGTGGGAAAAGTAACGCTTCTTGTTCCATATCTGTATTTTCCCTTCTCTTTCCCAATCTCTCCTTCTCCATTTCAGGGGAGAGACTCATCATCCATATCCGTTACAAGCTCACAGACTACCACAGCTATCTCGACTACACCTTCTCACAACCTGCTCCCGGTAAGGACTTCTTTTTCATTCTCCCATTTTTTACCTCTCTCTCTGTTGTATCCATCCTGATGATGAGACTCTCCCCACCAGTGCCAACAATATGTCTTCGACTTTTCTCTAGCCTTGGCTTTCAACTATGCGTTTCCCTCACCTCTGTCATCAACTCCTCTCCTCCCAATCAGAACATGAGTAAGGTTTCTCTCATTATCATCTTCCACCCCACCAGCCTCCACATTCAATGGATCATCTTCTGTGGTTTCCACCATCCTCAGTGAAATTCTGCCACCAGTTACCTCTTCCCCTCCTTTCCTCTTTCAGCATTGTAAATCCTTTTGGTCCTTAGTGTCCATCAGCCTCTCTCCTTTTTACAGGACTTTCCTTTACAATTGCAGAAGAGGAAACACCTACCGATTTCCCTCTTCCCTCCCTACTCTATGGGGACCCACACACTACTTTCAGTTGAAGCAGCAATTTACTTTCACTTCTCCAAATCCATTGGTGCTCACAATATGGTTGAAATCAAATGCAGATCAAGCTACTATGTTACTCTCACAGTTCCAACATGTTCTTTTGTTCTTTATTCTTTAACTCCCTGTTCATCTATGAAACCAATTTGCACGGCACATTTATTCTGTCCACTTTGAGCTTCTAGTTGCTTGTCACTTCAATTCCCAATCTAATTTCATTCTGGCCTCCTATGCTCTCCCAATAAAATCTAAACAAACCTCAAAGAACAGCACATGGGCATGTTGCAGCATGGGGTTTAATAATGAAGTCAGCAATTTCAGATAAACTTGTCGTGAATCAGAACTGGCTAGTTCTGATTTAAGGTCATCCATCGTAACACAGGTCTTCGCTCACCGCAGATGTTGCCTGATCTGCTCGATGTTTTCAGTATTCTCTTTTGTCTCAGACTTCCAGCAGCTACCATGTTACTCTCACAGTTCCAACATGTTCTTGTGTTCTTTATTCTTTAACTCCCTGTTCATCTATGAACTGGATGGCACAGAACACAATCACGGAAAAACCCCTTTGTTCTCTCCAATCCCCTCCTCTCCAACCTAAAATGAATGCTATCTCTCATCTCCAGTTCTGTTGGTGTGACTGACCTAACATATTAACTCGCATCCTATAATTTCATGCCCTGTAAGTCAGTAATGAAAAATTTGATTCAATGCACTCTTCACAGATGCAGCCTGCCTCGCAGAGTATTTACTGTGCTTTCTGTCTTTATTTCAAACGTTAGCAAATTTTTGATTTTCAAATAAAATTTTAACATGCACTTTCAATTCCCTCCCCTAAACCCACAGCTGTTTCTTCCTTGTGTAACTAATAGGGCAGTTGGATCCACACCAGGTGAACTGGGACAGGTGCAGCCAGCAGATTTCCTTTTCAAAATGCTGAGAAATCTGAGGATGTCTGCAATTTTCCCACTGCACTCTGTGAGGTGACATAGACTCTACTCATAACCAAGGCAGAAATCTGTCTTGTGAGTGCTGACTTTTAGGCAGGGGATCGAGGTCAATGTCTGATTATTTTCCTCGCAATTTTTCTATTTACTCGAGTTATGTGGTGTCTGGAAAAACCAAATGCAGCGTGTAAAGCAGAATGTGAATCTTCTTTCTCTGTTGACTGTATAACAGTAATAACATGTCTGGGAATTTTTCAGTCTGTATCTAAACCATATTGAGCTGACGTACTTTAAAGATGGTGATAATTAACTAATTCAGATGACTTTTAAAAATTAATACAAGGATATTTTCATTATTGTTAAAGTATTAAAAGTTTTTTGCTGACAAAGGATATTGAAGACTTGGATTTCAACCCAAGTGAGCTATTTCAAGTTTTCTGGATAATGATATATACTGGGAAAAAAGAAAAACGAAATGTAGAGGAATAACCTAACTGTGTGTATATGTGTGTATATACATATCTATATATAGATATTTAGTGTTGGCACCTGGCCAAGTGGTTAAGGCGTTCGTCTGGTGATTTGAAGGTTGCTAGTTCGAGCCTTGGCTGAGGCTGCGTGCGTGTCCTTGAGCAAGGCACTTAACCACACATTGCTCTGCGCCAACACCGGTGCCAAGCTGTATGGGTCCTAATGCCCTTCCCTTGGACGACATCGGTGGCGTGGAGAGGGGAGACTTGCAGCATGGGCAACTGCTGGTCTTCCATACAACCTTGCCCAGGCCTGTGCCCTGGAACTTTCCAAGGCATAAATCCATGGTCTCATGAGACTAACGGATGCCTATATAAAAATATATATATTTATATACAGAGAGAGAGAGAGAGAGAGAGAGAGAGAGAAAGGTTATTTTTATGGTTCTAGCAAACATCATATTACCATAGAACAAAAATCTTCTAAAAATATAGTGGTCTCTGTCATGTAAAATGATGCTACAGAGGAATATTGTTAAACAGAGGGAATTCTTCCATTATTAATTATAAAATTGCTAATACTGATGTTGATTGCCATCTCAAAGCTTCTTCTCTGTCCTATTAACCAGAGGTCAGAGCCTCTGTTTTACCGCAAACCCGGAAAAATAAAATTCAAAAATGAAGAGTCCTATTTCAGGATCCTTCTCCATTTGGTCCACTGCCTAACCTGTGCGGGCACTAATGGTTAAACTGTGAAATGAGAAGTCTATTGACACACTGTGTACATGAAGACTGCTTTCATTTCCACGGGCTGTAGGTGTCTGGAGATACTCCTCAAGGACACGTTCATACTGTTTCCTGTAATTGTATTAATGTTCAGGTTGGGCTCGGCCATCAGTACAAGGTATCTGACAAGCTCCCATGACTTCTTCAGTCTAAGACTGTCACAGCTGCCTAACCTTTTTCACAGCTCCCTGAGACCTGGTGGGCGAATCTTGAGGATACAATCTATCCCCTGCTCACTGAATTCTCCATCCTGGGCCATCACTAGCTTTTAATAAAAAACATGTCAGCATAAGGAGTTTAGTGGAGATCTCTAAAGGTCTCTTTGTAGCACTCCAGGCCCTCCAGTACCCATGGAAAGGGTCTCCTAATGCATACTCATCAACATCTTCCCCACACAACCGAGCAAATAGACAAACAGGGTGTTTCCCTGAGGATAAAGAGGAAAACCATGAAAATACAATCAAAGAGTAAGATGAGAAGGAAGAAGGAGAGGAAGAGAAAGAGCCTGGTTACTATCAGACACCATAACACATTGGAAAAGCAGGTCATACAGGAGAGAGAAGTCATTTGATTACTTTGCCAGACAATGTCTGATAGACAAACTTTCTTTACATGCAAAGTTTCATTGGCATGTATCCTTAGATGACAGGAGGCTTGGGACATGCTGCAAGATCCTTTACCATTCGTCCATACCCCATCAATGGACCATACTGAGTGTGGCAATTAGTTTTATTTTACAGAAATGCACAAGAGCTGGGCGTGGGGTTTATTTTCTCCATGTGTTGCCTCTGCCAACAAAACTGAAGTCTGGACCATGTACTTAGAGGTAAACTCACACATGATCACAATGCGAAGTGTATCTTGAGCTTCAAACTCGTCAGCCCACACATCACCTGCTTTTAACGTTGTTACCCTGCAGTTAGAAACCATCCCTCGAGGACAACAGCTTCTTCCATTAACCAGTGTGGCAAGTGGCAACTGGGCAGAATACTTTGAGCACTGAAGTTAACTCACAGAACATATTTTGTCATGAACACTTCCACAACTTGGGGCCAAAGACATCTGGCATGATGGCAGCCCCCAATCTCTGAGTCATATCAGGCAAAAACCGTTCCCATAAATGGAAGATTATTTGAATTCAGTGGCTCATGGGCTCATTTAATGCAATAGTTTAGGAGCTACCTGTTGGATTAAACTAAATATTGACCTTCCTTTGACAGTTAGGGTTGCTTGATCCTGGGAGACAGTCAGAGAGGGAGGCACACCACACCACTCAGAACGGCTCATGAAATGTTTGAAGCTTCAGCATTATTAAGGAGCAACCAACACTAATGTCTGAAAATCTTAACTTTGTCCAGGAATGAGGCTACGCTGATGGGGCAGAATTGAGAGTGGATCCGTAACAGTATATCCTGCATAATTCATGCTTCGACCCTTCGACCCATCTCTTGTCAATGATATGGCATGCTGTCCTCTGGTGCTGACTGTGCTGAATTAGCATGTTGTTCCCATGACTACATTGGCTTCTAATGGTTTCCCATTGGTTGGTTGGCTAATTGGGCACTCTAGGGTGGCAGTATCTGTGGCAGGGATTGGCCCCTGAGCTGGCCTAGTGTGTGGCCCTATTTGGCCTCCTCCTGAGTTGTAATGAAATATAGAATAAGGAAAAGTGAAGCATGAGGGTCCAGTTTCTCTGTCTCCTCATGCAGAGTTATAACTTTAAACAACTCTTGGTTCTGTGGTAACAGCAAACGACTCAGATTTCACATGCATCCGTTGCTTTATAAATGTTTTAGCTGTGCACATCTAGACCTGATAGAAGTTTGACTAACTCACAGGGACAAGAGGTCAAGGTCATTGTTGATGCACAGGGGCTTGCATTTCCAGTGAGGGAGGTCAATCTTCAAAACCCTCATGTGATGGGAGGAATTATAATGATCCCACACCCATGGGCAGTGTGCAGATACTTGCTGCCCTCAAGGCCAAGTCACTCTCTGTTAATGTGCTGTATCTCCAAATAAATGAAATAAAAACAAGTCATAGAATAATAGAGAGGTAGAGCTGGGAAACAGGCTATTTGGCCCACCTCACCCATGCTGACAAGTATAAATCCCATCTTCCATCCCTTTCCCCATAACTTTCAATGCCAAGGCAATTCAGGTGCTCCTTTTGATAATTCTAAAATGCTGTTGGCTACTCTGCTTCCAACTGTCTCACAGGCAGTGTGGTTGTAAGAAGTTCCCCTCAGAACCACACTAACTCTCTTCCCCATTCCCTAAATCTATATCTCCCCGTTTTATTCACGTATAAAACGGGGAAAGGTTTTCTGCAGTTCACTCTATCTATACCCCTCATAATTATGTATACATCAAACATGCCCCCTTTTAACCTTGCCCACTGCTGGGAAAGAAGACCTAGTTTTTCCCAGTCTCTCCTCGTAACTGAAAACATTCCATCTCAGGCAATGTTCTGGTAAATCTCCTCTGCACCATCCCCGGCACTGTCACAGCCTTTCGATAGTGCAGTGAGCAAACTGCATGCAGCAATCCGGCAGAGATGTGGTCAACCTTTTAGCAAGTTGGAGCATAACCTCCCTACTTCTGCATTTGGCATCTGACTAATGAAGGTCAGAGCCCCAAACTCCCTCTTAATAATAATAATAATAAAAATAAATACTTCATTGATCCCGAGTGGGATATTCTTTCATTACAGCAGCAACATTTAAAAACCCATTTAGCAGTGTGCAGACTTAACTAATAATAAATTACAGAATAATAATATACAAAATAATAATTTACCGATGTGCAATAATAATGTAGGAAATAATAAAACAGAGACTATTGTACTATGATGTGTGTTCTCGTGACACACAGAGATGAACTGTTGTATATGCTTATTGCATTTGGTGGGAAAGATTTTCTATAACAATCCTTGTGACAGTGGAGCTGAATGAGCCTGTTTGAAAGGGTGCTCCCCTTGCTTATTCAGTAGGTTATGGAGAGGATGTACCAGATTGTCCATAATGGATAACAGTTTGCTTAGTGAACTCCTCTCCACGACCAACTCAACAGAGTCTGGATTGTAGCCAAGGACGGATCCAGCCTTTTTGATGAGTTTATCTACCTGTGCTGCCTCTTTCAGAGTACACCAAGGTCTCTTTGTTCCTGAAAACTCCCAGGAACCTACCATACATGGTGTATGCCCAAGCCTTCATAGTTCTCTCAAAAACATCATCTCACATTTATAGGATTAAACTCCATCTGCCATTCTCAGCCAATTTCACCAAAACATTGACATTGTGCTGTAGCCATGCCAGCCTCCAAACTGTCAATAACTCTACCAACCTTCTTGTCATCTCTGAAGTGACTGATCATGGCACCTACATCATAGCAAGATCATTCACATACAAATTTCCTGGTAAGGTGGCGGCATGCACGGTTGCAGTGGCTTCTCTGGGGCGAAACAAAGGTGTAATTATTCATCCTTTACACCTCTTTTCTGATCACAAGACAAGAACATCAATTACTGCAGGTCTATCCCACTAGTGAGTTGCTGGATCGCGATGGAACTGGACTTGTTGTGTACCGCATTGTCGCTCAGATCTTTTGTGTACCGTTGTTGTGCAGGGGTGCTGCCCAGTCCAACAAGTGGGGCAACAGATTGCTTTGGATGTTTTTCTGGTGATCGCAAGACCCTGTTGGGTATCGGTAATGTAGAATACCACAAGTCCATTTCATTGGTTCATTTCCGAGACCGGCGCTGCATCGCCTCGGTTGTTGCGTGGGCCAGGCCCTTGCCGTGGTGCCACCTGTTGCAGCCACCCAGGGGAGGAGACACCGGAGGCGGTGTGGGAGAGAGCGGAGGCTTCTGTGGGCGTGCTGGGTTGGGGCTGGCTCCTGGCTCCTTCCATTGGTGCTGCCCTCTAGTGTCCACTTGGTGGAAGATAAGTTGGATTGCAATCACCTGCAGCTACACTTGCGTGTGGCGAGGAACTACTCTACATTTGTTCTTACCGAGATGTGGCTCCAGGACAACACCCCATGCACAACCAATCTTCAGGCCATGCCAGTCAGGGACTTGGGTATATTATTTTTGTAACTGTATGTGTTTTTGCTATCATGTGCTGTGTGCCGTGTGTGACTGTTGGCAATGTGTTTTGCACCTTGGCTCCGGAGGAATAATATTTCATTCAGCTGTATTCATATGTATAGTTAAATGACAATTAAACTTGAAATTGAACTTGACATCACAATAATAATCACCATGGAACACCACTAGTCACCAGCCGCCAATCAGAAAAACAACTCTCTACTATTATCCTCTCGGAGATAATCCCAATGGGGGACCTATTGCCAAATCAATTTAGGATTCATTTTACCAACTTGCACTGCAATCCTTAGATCCGAAACTTTTGAACTAGTCTCCCATGTGGGACCTTGTCAAAGGCTTGACTCAAGTTCATGTGAAGTATATCTACTAGACTAAGCTCATCAGTATACCTTAAAACTTCATCAAACAATATTATCAGATCAACTAATGAATAGACATCTTAATCCATACAGTGACGTTTGGATCTGTTGCTTGATATGACAGCAATGCTGGCTGTACATCCCTTTTGAGACTTCTGTTCATCAAGGTAGGCATTATTTTTAGAATGAGAATCAGAGTTAATAGTATGAATCAAGAATCTTTCAACAAAGTTCCGCATTCCCCAGATACTGACCTGACACTGGTTCCTGCCTTCCGAGTCTGATTCAAGAATTCTCTTATTGAGGTTTAAGGAATTCCTTACTTCCACCCAACCCTATGATATCCTAGTTTATTCAAAGATTCAAAGTACATTTATTATCAAAGTATATATACAGTATACAACAACCCTGAGATTTGTCTTCCCACAGACAGTCACAAAACAAAGAAAGGCCATGGAACCCACTCAAAGAAAACATCAAACACCCAACGCACAAAAAAAAGAACAAATCCCGCAAATGGCAAAAATCGAGCAAGTAACACACAGAATATTAAACGTCAAACGACAGAGCCTTGAAACAATCTAAGAATGTGATGCACTATCAATTACCCCAAAAGACTGGAAGTAGAGTAAATACTGAAAGGCTTTTATTAACAGTAAATGGTCCAACGTCCATGCTGAGTATCTGTCCTGGACTGAGGGAGGAGCAGTGACACAATCGCCTTTATTCAGGGGTCTGTGGGAGGCGCCACAGGAGCAGTCAGCAGAGGGGCATGTCCAGACAGGTAACCCAGTTACAACCTATATATATATGGTTTACCACAGAATGTTCAGTTTAGTTCAGTTCAGTTCAGTTCAACTTAGTGCTCTGGCGTTCATTGACTGCTGACCGCAGAGCAAGTCCACTCTGATCAAAATCATGGAAACCAGTGATAAAAAAGGAGCAAGCAGAAACCAGAAACACATCATAACATGAGCTGTATAGTCCAATCCACAAACCGTGCCCATCAGACCTTGCCCGAGATCCAAGACTCCAGCGGCAGTGAGTGAGAGGGAGAGGGCAAACCCTCAAATGCAGGCAGACGGCACTGAACACACATCCTTCCCTTATTGATTTCAGTCTTGCTTGATGCTTTCATCAGCAAGATCGGTGAGAAATGGAGTTGATCGTGGGCTTCCACTGTCTCCCGGCCTCTTGATCTCCAGGCCGCGTACTCTGCTCCAAACCTTGCCGGACTCCCTTGGGTTCAGCAAAGAGCCAGATCGCTCAGTCAGCCCAAGAACACACCATTCAAATATTAATCACACAGCTTCGAGTCACACGCATCATATTTGAAAGAAGTAAAAGAAGTAGTTCGTGAACTCTCTGAAGGACGTCTCCTTTGTTTGCTCTGTTCGCCAGCACCATCTTGTCAGAATTATATGAGAATAACTGAAGTTACCTTATAATAACCACCCAACTGTTCTACCTTTCAGTAGTTTGTTTCCACTTGCTTCTGTTTTCTTCACTTATTTGATAGCCTTTCATAAGCAGCCGGAGGCTTAATGGCTATTCTATTGGTCCTTAATGCATGCGTATGAGTTTTATCAGTGAACTGTGTATATAACTGAGTCAAAATAGTCGCACGTGACATCCCAACATTTGTTAAGTAATTTACAGTATCATTTTAATTTCAGATCCCTCCATTATACAGGAAGAATCCAGATAAGATTAAATATGACCCTTAAAAATGGTATTAATTTTAATTTGGTGGGATTGCTTGGGTAGAGATGAGCTGCGCAAATGCTGACTGTAAATCTATTCATTTGCAATTATTTTGTTTGTTTTTGTAACTTCATATTGTTCTTGTGTTGCCCTGTGTGGTACCAGGCAGTTCTTTTGTTATGTTTCCCTCAGTTTTTGTTGCTTTGCTGCTTGTTGACCCTGAATCCAGGAACGTTCAAAGCCGAGCTGTCAGAAGTGGCAAGTATATAATCCATCCGAGCTTCCTCATAATTATGCCTCCATCGTGGAAGCTAGTTCAATTCTCTTCATATGTAATTACGAGATAGCAGAGATCACTGGACATAGGAAAGGCTATGAGACTAGGCAATACTCCAGCCGCAGTACCCATGCACAAATACAGATGAACCTCTAGCCAAGCAGATCTAGTAGAGTCACCACTGGAAAATCTGGAAAATTGCTCAGGTATGTCCTGGTCACCAAAAGCAGGACAAATCCAATCTGGCTAACTACAGCTCTGTCAGTCCAATGCAACATGCACAAAATGCTGGAGGAACTCAGCAGGTCAGGTCGCATCTATGGAAATGAATAAATAGTCGACATTTTGGGCCGAGACTCTTCTTCAGGACTGGAAAGGAAGGGGGGGGAAGATGCCAGAATAAAAAGTGGGGGGGGGGAGGGGAAGGAGGATAGCTAGAAGAATAGCTGGAAGGTGATAGGTCAAGCTAGATGGGTTGGAAAGATAGAGGGCTGGAGAAATCTAAAAAGAGAGGAGAGTGGATCATAGGAAAAAGGGCAGGAGGAGGGGACCCAACTCTATCCATCTATGCTCTGTTATTAGTAAAATCATGGAAGGTGTTTTCAAAGGTGCTATCAAGTTACACCAACTCACCAATAATCTGCTCAGGGGCTGGGTTGTGCCTGGATCAGACTGTTTCAAACTCATCACAGACTTGGAACAAAGAGCTGAATTCTAGAAGTGAGGTGAGAGTGACTACCCTTGATATTGAGGCAACATTGAACTCAGAGTCATATCAAGGAGGTCTTGTAAAACCCAAAGTTAATGGGCAACTATATTCCGATGGCTGGAATTATATCATGCACAATGGAAAATAGCTGTGATTGTTGGAGATCAGCTATTCCAGCCCCAGAACATCAATACAGGACTTCCTCAGATTAGTGCTCCTGATTTAACACTTTCAGCTCTTCCTTTGCTGGTCCTCTTTTCATAGTAAAGTCAAAAATAGGGATGTTTATTGATGATATTGTATGTCTAATTCCACATGCAACTCCTCAGTGTATAAAGCACTCCGTGCCTGCTTGCAGCAAGACCTGGACAATATTTGGGCATCGGTCAATAAGCGATAAATAAGATTTTTGCCATAAAATAGTGAGACAATGACCAACTCAAACAAGAAAAAAACTGCAGCCAGCTGATTTTGACATTCAATGGCATAAGCATCATTGAGTCTCTCAGCATCAAAATCCTGAGGGTTAGCAGCGGCCTGAGACACCAGTGGACCAGGCACTATAAATACTGGGGCTACATGAAGAGATGAGAGGCTGAGCAAGTCAAGCACTCTCTGATGACCAAGAGAGTTTTCCCTGCCATCAATAAAGCACAAATTAGGAGTGTGGTGGAATATTCTCCACTTGCCTGGATGAATGCAGCTCTAACTATTCTCAGGGTGCTCAGCTCTATCCAGGACAATGTGGCCCAGTGGGTTTTCTCTGATATACCAGAACTGCAGCAGATGGGCATGGGGGGGCGGGGGAAGAGGTTGGAATATGAATAAAATGAGACTTCCCATGGCCACTTCCCAACTTTGACCCATTTTATTCACAGTTATTTTTTAACTGAAAGTGACATCATGTGTAATGGTCAATGCAATAAGTTTTCTGCCAAAAACTGCAAGATTTTCTGTGTTATTATTATAAGCAGGGGTACTGTTAAGATCGACTAAACATAAGGCACATGTCAGTGAAAGGACCAAGTACATTGATAACTGTATCCATTCGTGACGCCAATGTCTCCTCTTGTTTTTTATGAAGGACCTGCTATTCACTTAGGGCTGGTCTTAAGTATGTGCTTGAACTGGAGATGGAGCAGAGAAAATTTATTAGGCTTGTTTCTGGGAGCAAGAGATTGAGCAGGTTGATTCTGGAGCACAGCAAAGTGAGACATGATCTTGTTAAGACAAATGTTACAATTGGAATTGGTTTATTATTGTCACGTGTACCGAGATACATTGACATGCTTGTTTTGCATACTGTTCACACAGATCAAATCATAACAAGATAAAGTCAAATTAAGGCTGCAAAATAAAGTGTAACAGCGAAAGAAAAATTATAGTGCAGGTAAACAATAAAGTACAAGATATTTTGCTCATCAGTCAGATTCAGTACTGCAAAAAACTCTACAATCTACCTCGCTATGGCTTTGCACGCTTTTTTGTCAGCCTGCAAAGCACCTTTTCTGTAACAGTAAACCTTTATTCTGCATTCTGTTATCGCTTTCCCTGGTACTATCACAGTGCACTGATGGGATGAAACGATCTCTATGGATTACGTGCAAATCGAAGTTTTTTCACTCTTCCTCAGCACCTGTGACAATAATAAATCAGTTTATCAATTTACCCTGTGGTAAGCTGCAGAAGGATGTCGACTCAGTCACCTCGATCATCGGTACGAGCCTCCGCACCATCGAGGATGTGCCTCGAGAAGGTAGCATTCATCACTAAGCCCCCTCACCATCTGGGACATCCCCTCTCCTCGTTACTACTATCCAGTCAAGAATTACAGGAGACTGAAGACGCACACTCATTGGTTAGGAAACTGGTTTTTCCCTCTACTATTAGAATGGTGCATGAATCTATGAACATTACCTTGTTATATTTGTGCACTGCTTACTTAATTTTGTAATTTATTATACTTTTATATCTTTGCTCTGTACTGCTGTCACAAAGCAACAAAATTTCACATTATATATGTTGTTTATTGTCATTTAGCTATATACATGTATATAATGTATATAACCACGTAATGTATATAGAAATGAGACAACGATTCTCCAAACACCCCCATCGTCATTAGCGATCACTCGTAGTCGAGTATGATTTTTCTCCTGGTGGTTGATCTGGTCACTTGTGGGCCTTGAGATGACTGAAGAGGCTGATCTGTGATCCACAAGTCCTATTGCCGTGTCGGCAGCTGTAGGTCATTGAGGTAGTGGCGGATGTAGCTGGTTGGGCCTTTCCCAGTCTCTCCTTACGATGAAGCCGCTTAGTCTCAGCAGCACGGTGGAGGTATTCTACTCTCCAGCTTTTCCTATCCTGTGCTAGTTTCTGTTGATGTGGCACTTCTTCAGGTGGGTCTTGATTTTGTCTTTGAACTGCTTTTTATGCCCTCCAGGAGTGCGCTTTGCATCCTTGAGTTGGCCGAACAGGAGTTGTTTAAGGAGGTGGGAGTCAGACACACGGATGATGTGGCTGACCCATTGCAGTTGGTGTTGAGTCAAGATTGTGGCTATGGAGTTAATGGTAGCTTCCTCCAGGCTGCTGGATTTACTATGCTGTTCTTCCAGCTAACTCTCAGAATCTTTTAGAGGCATCTTTGATGGCAAGTTTCTAGGGATTTCATGTGCCTGCTGTATGTTGTCCATGACTTCGCTCCGCGTAGCAAGCATGGGAGAACTATAGCTTTATAGACCAGAAGCTTAGTGTTGGTCTTGATATCCCGATCTTCAAAAACCCTCTTTCTCAGCCTGGCAAAGGCTCCGCTCTCACAGCCTGTTCTGCGATTTATTTCAAGGTCAATGTTGGCTCTTTAAGGAAGAAGGTAGCCAAAATGTGGGAAATGATTAGTGTATTCCAGAGGGATGTTGTCAACTTGGATGGTTGGAGATTTAAGAGCTTTATCTGGAGCAGGTTAATGCAGGACTTGGGTTTTCTTGATGTTTAGATCAAGTCCCAGGAGCTTGTACGCTCTGGCAAAAGCACCCATTATGCACTGCATATCCTCCACAGAGAGAGCTATGATGGTGTCGTCTGCATATTGGAGCTCCACGATGGAAGTAGTTGACACCTTGCCTTTTGCCTTGAACCTGTTAAGGTGAAGAATGGTTGCAATGAAAACAGCAAACATAGTTGGGGTAATGATGCACCCTATTTGACCCCAGTCTCAACCTTGGAAGGTACTGTTTCAGAGCCGTTGTTCCTGATGACTGTTGCATTCATAACGTTGTGTAAGAGCTACAGGATCTTGAGATATTTCTCTGGGCACTCGACTTTAGTCAGTACTTGCCAAAGGGCAGGACAATTTACAGAGTCAAATGCTTTTGTAAGTTCTATGAAGGCCATATAAAGAGGGAGATTTTGTTCCTGGACTTCCTCCTGCAATTGACGTGCTGTAAAAATCATGCCAGATGTTCTTCTGGTTGGACGGAAGCCACACTGGAACTCAGGCAGGAGATCTCATAAAATTTGGATGAGTACCTTTCCTGTTGTAGAGAGGAGGGAGAGCCTCTATAGTTTCAGCAGTCCCGAAACAGGCTTACACCTTTGTTTCTCCAAACCAGGGTGTAAAGCACAGGAGTACACATAACACACTTGGCATTCGATAACTTGAGAAGGTAAGGATAAAATCTACAGATAAATCACACATAAATAACAAACTGAAGAATGTTAATATTAAATATTGTAAAGTATGGAACAGATTAACCAGTGACACTGAATACAATGCGGCAGGGAGTTCAGAAGCCTAATGGCCTTCTGTTAAATCAGTGATAATTTGATTTGATTTTCTGTCATGCTAATTTGCCTACATTGTTGAGCAAGGCATTCATTATTTATGTAAACATTATACCTAACAATTTTGTTCACTAATAATATCTGTTTGCTGCCCACCTGAATGCCATCTCAATCATTTTGTCTTGGATCATCTGAAGTTTTAACTTTTAATCCAACGTTTGTGTGAAGCCCATCCATCAGAATTGCCCCAAATGCCCAATTTAGTGAAGCAAAATTGCACCATTCACTCTTCTGAACTTTTTCACTGTTGATTTGTTGGTCTGAAATTTGATTACATCTCTCCCAGCAATGACAAACTACCTAGTAAATTTCCGTTGGTGAGCTTAATGAAGCATTCAAACAAGGACGTCCCTTTAGGACAGAGACGAGGAGGAATTTCTTTAGCCAGAGGGCAGTGAATCTGTGAATTCATTGCCACAGACGGCTGCGGCGGCCAAGTTATTGGGGATTTTTAAAGCAGAGGTTGACAGGTTCTTGATTAGTCAGGATGTCAAAGGTTACAGGGAGAAGGCAGGAGAATTGGGTTGAGAGGGATAATTAATTGGCTATGATAGAATGGTGGAGCAGAGTCAATGGGCTAAATAGCCTAATTCTGATTCAATGTCTTATGGTACAAATGTTTTATAGTTTGCTACAGCCCCAGTGGAAGTGGTGTCTAGACCCTTGCTTCATATCACCAGAAGTGATCTTTATTAGCTCTCAGAAGTGAAACTTTCATTTCTTTTGTTAAAGCTGAAATTTTGTATGCAAGCTTTATCAGTGCCAACACAAGAGATTCTGCAGATGCTGGAAATCCAGAATAACACACACAAAAACGCAGGAGGAACTCAGTAGGTCAGGCAGCATCTATGGAAAGGATTAAAGAGTTGGCATTTCGGGCTGAGATGCTTCATCAGGACTGGGAAGAAAGGGGGAAAGTGTCCCCAGCATCTTGTGTGTCTTCAGTCTAAAACAGGATTTCCTTTCACTGAAACATTTAATCCATAAGCGCAGTTCCCATTTTGAAGATTCTGTCTATCACTACAAATTCTGTTCTTTTGGCAGTTTAATTCCATATGCACCTTGGATGTTTGTCAGTATTTGTGTAGTTTTTCATTGATTCTATTGTACCTCTACGTCCCACTGTGAATGCCGGTAAGAATAAAGTCCTGACCTATTCATCCTTTCCCTACAACTGTGACTATATAATTGAGCGCCACAGTAGCATAACGGTTAGTACGACGCTATTACAGCCCGGGGCATTTCGGAGCTTGCAGTTCAATCCTGACACCGTTCTGTTGCGAGTCTCTGTACATCTTCCCTGTGGAATGCACGGATTTTCTCCAGGTCCTCCGCTTGCCTCCCCCAGTCCAAGGACGTACCGGAAGGTTAATTTGTCATTGTAAATTGTCCCATGATTAGATTAGGGTTAATCCAGTTTGTCAGGGGTTGCTGAGATGATCTGACTCAAAGGTCCAGAAGCGCCTACTCTGCACTGTATCTCAATAAGTAAATAAAATTAATCTCAGGGCAGTATACATATATCTTGATAATAAATTTACTTTGAAATTTGAACATATGTAGCTTTAAACCATTCATAACCCATTAGGTCCAAAGCTAAGTTGTAGGGTTGTGCCAGTTAAGGTGGTTAACCACAACTCTTTTGCTTTATTATTTTTATAGAAAGGCACCGTGGCGTGAACCTAGTCTAAGGAAGTAGTAGCTCTGAGCTGAAAGCATGGTTAAATGTTCTATTTGTTATTATTCATTGCCTCTTGATAAATTTGTTCCTAAAATGGAGATGAGGTATGGTGGGATTCCCTGAGCAAAAGATCTCTTTGAAAGGGAAAGAGGTTTTTTTTCTAAACACCCCTGCAAGTGTAAATTGTTAAACAACCATTTCCATAAGTGGGTTGAAAGCAGGGCCTTTATTCTCTGCAGTACATGGGGTTAGTACTGACTGGGTCTAACATTCAAACATCATAATAAATCGATTATCAGAGAATGTGTGAGGCGACCACAATATCTCCTGTTACATAGGCCAGCAGAAAATATTGCACAGTAGCCCCATTCATATAGACTCCTGGATTTAGTTACAAGTAAAATGATATCTAGAGGCAAAAAAAATTGTTCAGCATTATCATCAATTTTTCAATATTTAATAGCGGATACATTTGTTAGATTGATTCATCCACACAAACTCGCTCCTGCCTCTGCTTTTTTGTATGTGTTTATCACATCTTTTTTCAGAAGGACACAAGCCTAAAAATACTGAGGGTAGAGTCCCATTTGTTGTATTAGTATTTCTCCAGTGACAGATCTGGGGTGAAAGTGCACCAGCACAGAGAGAGAGAGAGAGAGAGAGAGAGAGATGCCACTGTGATCGAGACTTTGCTGATGTATGGGGATATACCTATCCCTATTAAAGGTACCAAAACAACCACAAAGACTTATCAGCAGAGGAGAGTGGATGTTGGGGAGAGGGTGTGTTGGGTGGAAGTGGAACTGGCAGTTCTTTAAACCAGCACCTCTCTTTCCAAAAGCAGCAGACCGTGTTTCTAGCTATTGATAATCAAAAAAACTGCAGATGCCAGAAGCCCGAAATAAAATCAGAAGACATTGGAAGCATGCAACAGGTCAGGAAGCATCTGTGGAAAGAAAATTGGAATATATCTCAGATCCAAGACCCTTTGTCACAACTGGGAAGGAGAGAACCAAGTTTGCTTCTAAGTTGCTTCCCAGAAGTAGCTTTGAAATGTTTTTAAGAAATTCCTTCTCTTGCCTAAACCTGGTCATTGGTGATACTAACTTGAATCTGCAAAACAGGATCTCCTGATTTTATAAAGGAGTGTCTTCTAATGGAAAGCAAAGGCTCTATTCTCACTCAGTATATTGGGTCCAAGGCAGAATGAATGCATCCATACAGCAACAGGGTTGCCAGCCAGTCAATTTGCCCAAAAGAAATGTAAGAACAGATGTGAACTTTTCGAACCTTTGTTCTGCTTTTGGGATTCTGGATCATTCCTGTCCCATGTGGTGACTCATGCAAAAATACCGCAAGCACATCACTGAGGCTTTTGAAAATATTCCTATGAAGTTGAAACAAATTTCCTGAAGATTGTATGCAAAAACTAATTCAGTTTAAGTAACTCAGAGACATTGATGCATATTGTAAGTCTAAATTGATAATGAATACAGTATCTATTTACTTAGCAATAAACACGAGATTTTGTGGATGCTGGAAATCCAGAGTAACACATACAAAATGCTGGAGGAACTCAGCAGGTCAGGCAGCATCTATGGAAAAGAATAGAATCAACATTTTGGGCCGAAACCCTTCACCAAGTCCTGATGAAGGGGTTTGTATATCAAAATGTTGACTCTTTATTCCTTTCGGTGGATGCTGCCTGACCTGCTGAGTTCCTCCAACATTTTGTATGTGTTACTCTATTTACCTAGTAACTAAAGGAGCAAAAAATATATAGGGAAATAGGAGTTGGTTTTGAAACTGACCAAATGTTACGGGAAAATTAGGAAACACAATCGTTATCGTAGGTATGCAGCGAGAAAATGCTAGAAACACTCAGGAAGTCAGCCAATATCTGTGGAAAATAATATCTCAAGTCAAAGACCCATTATCAGAAAACTGAAAAGGAGAGAAACCAAACAGAGATTGGTGAGGGATGGATTGGACAAAGGCAATATCTCTGAAAGTGTGAGGTCATGGTTGAGGTGGCCATAAGCTGTTAATGAAGCTCGCTGCTTCAGAGGTTAAAGAGAAGGGGAAGGGGGTAGAATTAGTGGTACAATAACACCATTTATTCACTGATCGCTGGAACAGTAGTCAGAAGGACTTCTGCCACTGAAAGATGAACTTATCTGCTACAATTTCATCTTTGTCGTGACTCTGCCATTGGAACTCTGGATCATTTCTATTCCAAGTGGAAAACACATGGAAAATGACCACATGTATGTCATTGAGGTTTTAGAGTATTCCCATGAAACTGAAAGAAATTTCCTGAAGATGGAATGCATCTCTTAGTAACAATGTCCCCGGTGGTAACAATGGCTTTCTGAGGTTTGAAAGCATGCTATAATATTAGTTTCCCAGTGAAGTGAGTTAAAAATCATCACTGGGTGACTTTTCTTTGCACCATTCTCTGTAAACTAGAGACTGTTGTGCATGAAAAAATCTAGATCAGCAGCATCTGAAATACTCAAACCAATAATCATTTCTGGCACAAATAATCATTTCACAGTCAAAGTCACTTAGATTTGTTCCTCACTCTGACGTTCGGTCTCTTGACCACGCCTGCATGCTTTAATGCATTGGGTTGCCACCACATGATTGGCTGATTTGATATTTGCACTAACAAGCGGATGTACAGGTGTACCTAATAAAGTGGCCACTGTATATCAAAGTTCAAAGTCCAAAGTAAAATTTATTATCAGAGTACATACATATCACCACATACAACCCTGAGATTCTTTTTCTGCGGGTATACTTAGCAGGATGCAGAGGGAAACGAAGCTCACATTAGCAGAAGAGGGAGACGGAAATGTGCAGTATAACTGTCAAAAGACATGGAGATTCAGCTGGAATTTGTGCTGAGATCATAATCTGGAAACACCCTGTGATTGTTTGTGCTGGTACAGGATCGTCTGAACTCATGACAATGATTTCAGTGTCCAGGCAACATTAACTGCTCTTTTTATTTTCTTTGCACAGACCATGAGTCCAATTTTGAAAGCAGTTTGGCACCGGCAGGGTCCAGCTGGCGTGGATTAAAGCCACATATGCTGGCAAATTTTCAAGGCGAGATGTTTATTATTCAGTCTGCTGGTGGAAGTCATGCCACAGGTTTTAAGAGCTTATTTGAGGCTGTTTCAGATGAGAACGAGTACCTTTTCAGGCACAGCTCTGTAGGTTCTGGTCAGTAAGGTGGAGAAGAGAGGGAGCCTCTTTCTGCAGGACCCGGGAATCCCTTGTGTGGCAGAATGGAGGATACTGGAACTACTGCCAAAGGGTCCCAGATCAGTGTGAGTGTAGAGGACACTGAAGACAGTGATACCCTCATACCTAATTATCCTTCCACATCACATCTTCCTTCATCACTCGATCTCTTTCCGTTTGCAAGAGATGGTAAGAGTGTGTATGACTCCCTTTCGGCACATAGCTAAACCATGTGCCTTAAAAAGATTCACTTTCTTTTCCACACCAGAATATCGAAACATATAATGATAATTTTTGTGCCAACAATCAACAAAGTCTCAGGATAAGCTGGGGGCAGCCCGCAAATATTGCCATGCTTCCAGTTCCAACATGGCATGCCCACAACTTGCTAACCCTAACCCTAACCTCCATCTTTGGCACATGGAAGGAAATGGGTGCACCAGTGGAAACCTGCACGGTCACAGGGAGAGTGTACCAATTCCTTACAGATGGCAGTGGGAATCAAACCTTGATCAGTGATCACTGGCACTGTAAAACGATTTTGCTAACCCCTATGTTGACTTGCCTTTCTCCTGTAAGGTGCCCTAGAACAGCTACTGTACCTGTCTAAGCACTGGTAGATGAGCAACAAGATAGAGATAAATCTGACACACACACACACACACACACACACACACACACACACACACACACACACACACACAGAGCCACCAACTGACATATTGGCTCTGGATGTAAGTGGGGTAGTTCAGAGGTTCTTTCTGCATATGGCAAGTCATCGGACATAACCAACTTGCAATCAGGGCAGGGAGGCAAGGGTAGCCTAAAACATTATTGTACATGGATTTTGCTGCTCATAATTTTGATGAAAATGTCAATAGCTAAAACTGGATGGGTGTACAGGAAAATGTCTGGAAGGAAAAGGACATGGCTAAAAATAATATTTGAGAAATCCAAGCTTTAACCACACCATTCCCCAAGACTTAAGAAAATTATACCACATCTGACAATAATAAATACACATTTCTCTCCAAGTTGTTCTTTTTCTGATCAATCACTCACAGACCTGCAAGCAAATGAGAATTCCTCTAAATGAGGATTCTCTGATGGAGATAATTTGTACTGCTCCTTACAACCGAGGGATCATGGAGGTTCAGCTTGGTCGTGTTGGAATGCAACACGTTTTACACCACTGAGAAGGGTTTTAAACACAGTCCAGTGTAACACGTGCAAAATGCTGGAGGAACTCAACAGGTCAGGCAGCATCTATGGAAGTTAGAGAAATCACTGATGAGACCAATCTCTGGTTGGAGGAGCAACACCTCATATTCCACTTGGGTCGCCTCCAACTTGATGGAATGAACATTGATTTCTCAAACTTCCGGTGATTTTTCTCCTCTTCTCTCTTCTACCGATCCCTATTTTGGCTCCCCTCTGTCCCATTCTCTTCTCCTCCCCTCCTGGTGCCCGTCCTCCTTCCCTCCTTCCATGGTCCACTCTCCTCTGCTATCAGATTCCTTCACCTTTACCACCCGTCACCTCTCAGCTTCTCGCTTTATCACCCCCTCCTCCACCCACCTTCCTACCCCCTCACCTGACTTCACCTATCATCTTCCAGCTTGTAGTCCTTCCCCTCCACCCAGCTGGCTTTCCTGCCCATTCCGGTCCTGATGAAGACTCTTTATTGCTTTCCATAGATGTTTCCTTACCTGCCAAGTTTCTCCTGCATTTTATACGGTACTCTGAAAAGAGTTGTTCACTCTGCACACCTTCGGCATGTATGAGTTACAGACAACGTATTGTTCAATTCAATTTACCAGACATTGCAAGTCATCTGCAGATTATTCACACTGCAAACTGGAAGCAAATTCGCCACAGTAAAACCAAAAGAATAGTGGAAACAGAGGGGTTAGAGCCCAATGCCTCTGCATTAATTTATCTGCATTTGGCTACAAAATACCAAAGAGTTTATTAATTGTCAAAAAACATGCATCAGATCCTTGGTCATTTCCAATAAATGATTCTAATGCAATAAGAGGGCCAACCCAATGTTAGATCAGCAACTGCTTGCATTCTCTGAGATATTATTGATGAAAATCAAAAACTTTAGGTGATAGAAATCTGAGATAAAAATGAACAGAAAATGCCAGCAGGTTCGGCAGATCTGTGGAATGAGAAACAGAGTTAGGGTTTCATCAATACAGATAAATATTCTTTGACTTGAAATATTAACTCTGACGGTGTCAGACCTGCAGAAAGTTTCCACTATTCTCTGTATCTGTTATTCATAGTTATTGTATGTAGATGTTGTTACTTGAGGAGACCCATACAGATTGGTATTAGGGTTATTGATCTTCACAATCTATTAGATACTAGGGTAAAGGTGTTTGGGAAAGAGTCTGCCTGTTTATGGATGATAAACTAATTTGCGCTAATTATAAAATCTTGGATGAGAAAATGATAATGACAAATTATATCTATCTGTGATGAAGCAACATGCCTTATCTTCCAGACTGTATTTTATGTTACAGAAGCCCATGAGGCAAGACAAATTCCACATGCTCGTACACCTTGCAGCTCTTCAAGTAAACCCAGTTTAACAAGAAAGAGCCTTACATACATATATATAGTATAAGTATGTATAATAAATTAAATAAGCAATTCAAATACAGAGCAAGATTGTGAGGTAGTGTTCATGGGTTGGTTCATTGTCTATTCAGGAATCTACTGGTAAGAAATGTAGAGGATAAGGTACAATAACACAACGTTGTGATGCTCTTCAACAAATCCCTTTTCAGAATGCATTTCCTGTTTTGGTCTCATCACAAGTCGGATGTTATGAAGACTCTTGATAATATTGACAGGAAGATAGCTAGAATAACATTTAGTTCATGCATAATCAAAAACAAAATTAGCTTGGATAGTCTTACCTTTTAACTCTGAAAAGTGTGGATATTTAATTTATGCTTTTACATACAGATAAGCAATCAGACTGTCTTGGTAGATGGATTAATTGAGGTGCTCTGGTTGGTGAAGGTATGCAAACTGCATTAAGATAGAACCAGGCTGGGTTGAGAAGGCTTCCCTTGTCATTGCAGGCCAAAGCTTTGTGCAGAAGTTGCTAATTACCTAGAAAATAGAGATTAGCTGCACAAATTCAAAGGGGAGCTGGGAAAGTTCTTAGTTGTGGCTAATAGAATTTCCCTCAGAAGATAGATACAATACAGAGAAATGTTCCTCCTGTCGCCGTGATGTCCTCAAGCTCAATTAGATTATCAGAGAGCCAGAGAAAATTTTACAAGAATGTTGTTTCTCCCTATGACTTACTGAGCTGACATTACAATGTTGCTGAGGTTTGGAGAAGACTGTGATTCATGATGTTTAGCTTCAACATACAGAAAGTTTCAGTGGGCCAGTGAATCTTTCTCTTTTGTATCATACATTTGCAGCACAAAGCTTTTTGACTTGCATTAACTTATAGATGGGCAAAGTTCATGTTCGTTGATTCATTTGATAGGTATCATAGGTAACATGGTTTTCCTCCCTTTCCCTTTGTCTCCTTCCCTGTTGAGTTCTCAATGTTAAATCACAACACCCCCATGCTTAAGTCCAAAGTAAATTTTACTATCAAGAGTCGCTATATACAACCCTGAGGTTCATTTTCCTGTGAACATACTCAGCAAATCTATAGAGCAGTAACTATAACATGATCAGAGTGCAGAAGACAAAAAACTGTGCAAAAATGTAAATATAAATAAATAGAAATAAAGAGAAAATGAGATAATTGGATAAAGAGTCCTTAAAGTGAGATCATTGGTTGTAGGAGCATCTCACAGATGGGACAAATGAGTGTAGTTATCCCCTTTTATTCAAGAGTCTGATGGTTGAGGGGTAGTAACTGTTCTTGAACCTGGTGGTGTGAGTCCTGAGGCTCTTGTACCTTCTACCTGATGGTAGCAGTGAGAAGAGAGCATGACCTGGGTGGTGGGGATCTCTGATGATGGATGCTGCTTTCCTATGACAGCATTTCGTGTAGATATGCTCAATGGTTTGGAGGGCTTTGCCTGTGGCGTACTGGGCCAAATCTGCAACCTTTGGTAGGATTTTCCTTTCAAAGGCATTGATGTTTCCATACCCAGACTGTGATGCAGCCAGTCAATACACGCTCCAGTACACATGTATGGAAGTTTGTCAAAGTTTTAAATGTCATGCTGAATCTTCGCAACTTCTAAGGATGTATGGAAATGAATAAACAGTCGATGTATTGGGCCAAGACGCTTCTTCAGGTTATAAGACCAGAAGACATAATTAGGCCATTCAGCCCATTGAGTCTGCTTCGCCATTCTATCATAGCTGATCCTGGATCCCACTCACCCCATACACCTGCTTTCTCACTATATCCTTTGAAGCCCTGATCGATCAGGAAATGATCAACTTTTGCCTGAAATATATGCACAGACTTGGTCTCCATCTCCTGAAGTCTATAATCAGTGTCTTGGTCTTGCTGACATTGAGTGTGAAACATCGAAAAACCTACAGCATGATGCAGGGCTTTCAGCCCACAAAGCTGTGCCGAACATGTACTTACTTTAGAAATTACCTAGGGTTACCCATAGCCGTCTACTTTTCCAAGCTCCACGTACCTATCCAGGAGTCTCTTAAAAGACTCTATTGTATCCACCTCCACCACTGTGGCCGGCAGCCCATTCCACGCACTCACCACTCTCTGAGTAAAAAACTTAATTCTGACGTCTCCTCTGTACCCACCTCCAAGCACCTTAAAACTGTGCCCTCTCGTGTTAGCCAGGAGGTTGTTCTTATGACAATACTCAGCCAGATTTTCAATCTCCCTCCTATACGCTGATTCATCACTACCGTTGATTGGGCCCACAACAGTGGTGTCATCAGCAAACTTGAGTATGGCATTGGAGCTAGGCTTAGCCACACAGCCAGGAGTATAGAGCGAATAGAGCAGGGGGCTAAGCACATAGCCCTGTGGTGTACCCGTGTGTTGGAGATCGTGGAGGAGATGTTGTTGCCCAGTGCCTCTCCATGTCTAGCATTTATTTTACCTTTGGATTTTTAATGCTTTCTTTCTGTCAAACAGGATATACCAAAAGATGTGGATAAAGAGGAAGGTCTCCCAGAGGATGTCTTGAAGATGATTGCACAGGCAGACATCCAAAGTATCAGTGACTTGGAAAACCTCCTGGGCGTCAAGGCCAAAGGCAGTGGTTTGTAGAAATATTGCTAATAATATTAACATGGATGATTGCAGAACTGAGAGAATCAGGGTCACATTTAATATTACTGGCATACGTTGAGAAATTTGTTCTTTAGCAGCAGCAGTGCACATAAAAACTATAAATTACAGTAAGATACATATATATCTTATTGTAATTTATAGTTTTATATCTTCATTATATATATTTATCTTCCTGATAGGGTGGAGATACATCTCTACCAAATGAGGTGTAAGGCCCTCCTTTCCTCCGTGAACCCGCAGGTCACTCAGGGGCAGGGTGTAGCACGTGCTTGGTCCCCCTCCATCAGGGTCATGTGAAGCCGTGGGAGCAGGTAGTGGATCACCGTGTGAGCAGCTGGTGCACATCGCAAGTCCTGCTTCTGCAACCGCTGTCACCAGCCAAACAATCTCTGAAGAGTATTGATAGTGGCTGGGGTCACCCGTCTTGCAAAGACACTGCCCAGGAGAAGGCAATGGCAAACCACTTCTGTAGAAAAATTTGCCAAGAACAATCATGGCCATGAGACCATGATCACCCACGTCAGACGAAATGACACATCATGATGATGACTTTGGCCTTTGTAAATCAATATCTTGAGTACGAGTTGGGATGTTATGTTGAAATTGCCTAAGACCTGTGGAGTATTGTGTGCAGTTTTGGTTGCCTAGCTACAGGAAAGATATCAAGATTGAAAGAGTTGAAAGATAATTAACAAGGATGTTGCTGGGACTGGAGAACCTGAATTACAGGGTAGAATTGAATAGATTAGAACTTTGTTCCTAAGAGTGTCGAAGATTGAGGGGAGATTTGATAGAAGTATACAAGATTATGAGGGGAAAAGATAGGGTAAATGCAAGCAGGCTTTTTCCACTGAGCAATACACACAAGGAGAGGTGTTAGACAAGGGTGTGTTTTCTCCCCTGATTTATTTAATGTGTACAGTGAAACAATATTACAAGAGATAAGAAACATCTTGGGAGTCAAGCAACACACATAAAAGTTGCTGGTGAACGCAGCAGGCCAGGCAGCATCTCTAGGAAGAGGTGTAGTCGACGTTTCAGGCCGAGACCGTTCGTCAGGACTAACTGAAGGAAGAGTGAGTAAGGGATTTGAAAGTTGGAGGGGGAGGGGGAGATCCAAAATGATAGGAGAAGACAGGAGGGGGAGGGATGGAGCCAAGAGCTGGACAGGTGATAGGCAAAAGGGATACGAGAGGATCATGGGACAGGAGGTCCAGGAAGAAAGACGGGGGGGGGGGACCCAGAGGATGGGCAAGGGTTATATTCAGAGGGACAGAGGGAGAAAAAGGAGAATGAGAGAAAGAATGTGTGTATAAAAATAAGTAACAAATGGGGTACGAGGGGGAGGTGGGGCATTAGCGGAAGTTAGAGAAGTCTTGGGAGTCAAAGTTGGCGGTGAAAACATCAATAATTTCAGATATGCAGATGACACTGTGTTATTTGCAAGTATGGAGGAAGAACTACAAAACTTAATTGATATAATTGTTGAAGAAAGTGCAAAAATGGGTCTATCTATCAATTGCAAAAAGACAGAATGTATGGTGATATCCAAAAAGAAGGAGAATCCTATCTGCAGGCTGAGAATAAATGGGGAAGACATAAAACAAGTACAGAACTTTTGCTACTTAGGATGCTGGGTGACATCAGATGGCAGGTGCGACTTGGACATCAAAAGAAGAATAGGGATGGCAAAAGACAGCTTTATGAGAATGAAGAGTATACTGACCAATACTAAACTAGGCATGACAACCTGCCTCAGAGTACTGAAATGTTACATTTATCCAGTTATGTTATGTGGCTCAGAATGTTGGACAATATCTAGTAACATGAGGAAATGACTTGTAGTAGCAGGGATGTGGTTTTTGAGGAGGATGCAAAGAATATCATGGATGAAACGAATATCTAGTAAGGATGTCATGAACAGAGCAAACACAAAAAGAGAAATAATGTATGAGATCATGAAAAGGCAACGTAACTTCATTGGACATGTGATTAGGAAAGAGGAGTTAGAATGCACGGTAATTATGGGAAAGATTGAAGGGAAGAAAGGAAGAGGAAGACAAAGACAAATGATGATGGGGAGAGCAGCCAGAGAACTGGAAATGAATACCAATGAACTGACCCACTTGACCTGAAACAGGAGTGTGTGGGCCATGGCAGTCAAAGCTCAAACTGGGCACGGCACCTGATGATGATGATGAATACACACAAAGTGACAAAATGCTGGAGGAACTCAGCATCTATGGAGAAGAATACAGTTGACGTTTCAACATTTAAGAAAAGGTTGGATTAGCACATGAATGGTTGGGGTATGGAGGGCAATGGTCCCAGTGTAGGTTGATGGGAGAAGGCAGTTTAAATGGTTCAGCATTCCCTATGGGGAGATTTTTGTGGCAAGATACCGAAGTACATTGCTAATGCCTTTCTTCTGCACAGTTGGGACCTGGCCGGTCTGGAACTGAACGCAAGACCATCTGCCTTGAAGTCCAGTGCTGATGCCACTACACTACTGGCCAGCCCATATTAGTTACTGATAATTTCTGTAAACAATTCAGAAAATGAGAATATGGACCTTGTTGTCACAATGTAAGATTGAAGAGAAATATGTGGCTTCATTTAAGAGCGATTTAGTTGCCTACCTAGGAAGGAAAGTGATATAAAAGGATATGTTGATAGTAGATATCAAGCTAGAGGTAGTTTCTTGGATTATAATCAGAAGTGTTAGTGCAAATAGCAGATTATAGATGACAGATTACTGTATTTTAAGCAATATACTGTAATCTATTTTAATTTTTTTCTTACAAACAAAAAAACAAAAAGAAAATACAGCACATCCACAGAAACCACAACCATAACAAAATCAAATTAAATATTGAGCAGCAAAAGGGAGAAAAATATAAAGGCAAAAGTAAACATACACAGCAGAGGTGCACCACACCAAAAAACCTCAGTCCTCACCCCGTAAGAACATAAAAGCAGAATTAAGATATTTGCTCATCGAGACTGCGCTGCCATTCGATTATGGCTGATTTATTTTCTCTCTCAACCCCATTCCCCTGTCTTTTCCCTGTATTATTTGAATGGTACAATTGAAGGCAATGCCATCCTTCATTTGTGAGAGTGGAGCCATGGAGATCATTAAGGACCTGCTACCAAAATGAGATTAAACCACCTCAGTATCCCCAGTCCATTTGTGTGGAAACCAGTTGTCTGGAGATTGGGTGGTGGGGAAAGAGTTTTGCAGAACACAGACACCACCAAATGCAGATCTTATTAGCAACATGCAGGAGAACTTGAGGCTTTGAAGCATTGCTGGCTGGCAGTTTGTCTGTTGGTAGTTGAGAAATCTGGTGCTACTACTGGATTTATAGCTTTCCCAGCAGCTCAGAAGCAGGTGCTGTGGTTTCCTGTTTTGAATGCAGTTTAAGTTCTTAGGTTTGATATTTGTGAAGAGTTAAACAGCTTGGTTCTCAGAAAAGCTTATCGAGACTTTCATGCAGGAAGTAATGAGTGGCGTGAAGACCAGATACTATTTCCAACACATTGAAATAAGGTGATAACTATTGCAATCTACGAGCACCACAGTCTGTAGGAACAATATGGAAAGGTTTGACGGTGTTGTCAAGACAACCATGGTAGAATAAGCCCATTAGTAATGGGAATTGTGGATGTGATTATATTCATATAACGTTGCCTTGAAATACTTCTTATGCACAACAGGAATGCCCATTACTTAATAGAGCAAGATGGAGGGGGTCCAGAGGAGATTTACTTGAATGATCCTGGGAATGAATGGGTTAATATGGCCCTGGGCCTGTACTTGCTGGAGTTTAGAAGAATAAAGCGGGGGGTGGGGTGGGAAATCTCATTGAAACCTGACGAATATTGAAAGGCCTGGATAGAGTGGACATGGAGGATGGTTCCCATAGTTGAGGAGTCTAGGATGAGGCCACAGCCTTGGAATAGAGGAGTGTCCATTTAGAACTGATATGAGGAGGAATTTCTTCAAACAGAAGGTGGTGAATCTGTGAATTCATTGAGACAGATGCCTGTGGAGGCCAAGTCATTGGGTATATTTAGTGCGGATATTGTTACTAATTTTGATTAATAAGGGTGTCAACGGTTACAGGGAGAAGACAGGAGAAAGGGGTTGAGAGGATGGAATGGCGCAGTGGCTCAATGGGCCGAATGGCCTAATTTGTTCCTATGTCTTATGTTCTTATGCTGTTGCACAGAGGCTTCATTGTGAGGAGCAGAAATTGTACAAAACAGTAAAAGTAAATTCATTCCAATAGGAGGAGTATAGATAGGTAAATGCAAGCAGGCTTTTTCCACTGAAGTTGGCTGAGACTAGAACTAGAGGTCATAGGTTGAGGGTGAAAGGTGAAATGTTTAAGGGAAACCTGAAGGGGGCGGTGCGAGTGTTGAATGGTTTGCCAACGGAAATGTTGGATGTAGGTTCGATTGCAACGTTCTAGAGAAGTACGGATAGGTGCATGGATGGGAGAAGTATGGAGGGCTACGGTTCAGCTGTGAGCCGATGAGGCTAGGTAGACCAACAATTCAGTATGGACTAGATGGGCCAAAGGGCCTGTTTCTGTGCTGTTGTGCTCTATGACTCTTGGTTGGTTGCCATCAATTACAGATTGCCACAGTATATTCTGTTTGATAGAGGTCCAAAAAAAGTGTGAATTTACACTTCCTTTAATAAATTTCTTTGACAACAAGGGTATATATCCTTGTCCTGGATAATGAATGAAGGTTCAAACATTGTACCACATTGTGTTGCTGTTATCAGTATTTGGCGAATCACGATCAATTTTACCTGGAGTAAATCGGGATAGTGAATATTACCAAATTTCCAACATTGAGGTAATCACAGAATTGATCTGGGTAGATTCCACATTAACACACATGACATCTTAATGTTCCTTATGGTGTCTATCATAGTGCACTACAAACTTTATACAGTATTGACACGAAACTTCTGCAGAACCCTCCATAGACAACCAGGAACACATCTTGCGTGGGTCTTTTTTCAGATGTGATTAAAGATAACACTACTGATATCAGGACAGTCCCGAAAACTTATTGAGGACTGCTCATACACATTCCAAATTTCTCAATCTGTACTCAAAAGAACAAGTGCATTTGGAAAGTATAAAAATTGAGATAACTGTGATCTCCATGTAGCTCAATCCCATGGGTAGGACAAGTAGGGAAACAAGTGTGAAAATAGATAGCAGAGGCACATATAGTTATAACAATATCCCAAGCAGCCATCCTCTCCATTCCTGCAGCCTACACTAGTCTCCACTATATTAGGCACCTCCTGTACCTAATAAAGTGGCCTCTGTGTGTGTATTTGTGGCCTTCTGTTGCTGTAGCCCATCACTTCAAAGTTCCATGTGTTGTGCATTCAGAGATGCTCTTCTGCACACCACTGATGTAATGCATGGTTATCTGAGTGACTGTCGCTTGAACCAGTCTGGCCATTCTCCTTAGACCTCTCTCATTAACAAGGCGTTCTTGCTCACAGAACTGCCGCTCACTGGATGATTTTTGTTGATCGCACTATTCTCTGTAAACTCTGGAGACTTGTGCACAGAAGTCCCAGGAGATCGGCAGTTTTGGAGATACTCAAACTACCCCGTCTGGCACCAACAATCATTCCACCGTCAAAGTCACTTAGATCACATTTCTTTCCCATTCTGATGTTCGGTCTGAACAACAACTGAACCTCCTGACCATTTCGTCATGCTTTTATGCATTGAGTTGCTGACACATGATTGGCTAATTAGTTATTTGCATTAATGAGCAGGTGTACAGGTGCACCTAATAAATGGTCACTAAGTGGCCAATAAGTGGTCACCATAGTGACCATGTCTTTAAGAGCTGAAAACCTTAAGTATGTGCTGGACAACTGTGGTGGCATGTGCATTAAAATGATTGTACTACTGTCAAGACCCTCACAGAGCCCACATCAAATTTCTAATTTCTGAGGAGGAATTCTGGTTAATGCTGTTTCACATTTGTTTTCGAGCAATAAAATAATTTTCATCCGCGGGGTTGTGTGGGTAGCATGAAGGTGTGTGCATCTGAGGCTGGCATTGCACACTCTTATGCAGATATAACCCATTTTCTTGGCGCAAGTCGACTAATAGAACAGTACTGTAAGAAAATTTTTAAAAATGAGTGGTGGGACTTTCGATCTTCTATTCACTGTAGAGAGGTCACCCATGGGATTTAACAAGTTACATCCAATGCATAAGAATAACATGCCAGAAAAAAAAGTGTGATTCATCTACGCAATAGTGAATAAAAGTGAAAACAACACAAAAACCACCAAAATGAAGACGCTGGATGCCTGAAAAAGATTAGAGAACAGGCCCTTCGGCCCATCAGGTCGGTGCCCATCCATCAAGAGCTAATTTGCATAAATCTCCCCGGGGGAAATTTACAGTGATGAATTAATCAGAGGAGACTCACATGGGCCGGGGGAAGAATACGGAAAATCTGCACAGACGCTTTCAGGGGTCAGAATTAAACCTAGTCTCTAGAGCTGCAAGATAGCAACTTTATCAGCTGTGCCACTGCGCTGACCCTGTAACACTTATGTTCTTCCAGAAACCATAAATGTGTACTCTCATGCAAGCTATCTGTAAAACTTGACAAACTATTTCGACCAAGTAATGGTGATTTTTCGAAACAATATTGAGTCGAAACCTCCAGATAAAAAATCAAGCTGTTACATTTGTTGCACTCAATCTGAATTTGCCAAATCGCTGACATTGATAGGATGCAAACCCTTACTTCCCTCTTACTTAATTTTTCTGTTTCATAATTTAAGGTTACTTGGCCACAAATGCTAAGCATACGTAGGTCATTACCTCTTGCCTCAGTGGTAACCCATCACCGAAGGGAAATTCCACTCGAAAGGAACAGATTCCACTTGTTCGTGGAAGCACAACACATTGCAGTAGGAAAACTCTACAAGGGAAACCACTCTGGTGAGATTCTTGACATCAACGCATTGACATGTTTATTCTCTGTAAAAGTTTAAACACACCTTACACTCACAATTAAAATCCACACCATAAATCTCCTTTCCAAGACAGCTGAGGCACTTAATTCAGCATGATCAATCTTCAGAGGCATTCAATAGAATAGACAGCGACGAGGGAGGGGTAACCCTCTGAACAGATGTGAGATCTCTAATTATTCATCATAGTGCATTTGAAAGAATTAAATTGAGTGCTATGTGATTTTGCATCATGATCAGACAGGACTGCGGTGCCTGTTATCTCTCTGAGGTAGACAGGGAAGTTCCATATGTGATGGAAGACATGACAGAGCAAGTCAGCGTTCTGCACTGTTTTTGATGGCAGTTTTCTTCTGAAATTTGCAGATGAATAAGAATAAGCAACACATACGCAGGGTCCTTCGCATTCCCAATGATCTGTCTAATTGATCTGTCTTTGATCTCTTACCATCAGACAGGGAGTACCATAGCATTAAGATATGAACTGTTAGAATGGTATCAGCTTCTTCCCCTAGGCCGTAGGCTACCTAGATCCATACCACCACCCAGGTCTCATCATGCATGAAGCACTAGCAGCATTATACTGTTTACTTTTTAACTTAACCTTATTATTTGTTGATGTATCAGTGGTATTATTACTTGATGCGTTATATGCACTGTGCTGTGCATCCGTGGTCCAGGGGAATGTTGTTTTGTTTGGCAGTATACATGTGTACGGATGAGTGACAATAAACTTGAACTTCATAAAAATCCCAAGCTAAAAACAGTTAATTCCTTAAAAAATAAAGAATTAATTCCAATGCAAGACACAGTAGCCTAATAAGCCTTAATTATCTGCAATTCCTCCTAGTAAATGGTCATAATTTATCACTCTCACAGTATGGGAAGGGGCTTTTCTTCCCTTTGGTATATCGTGCCTCTCAGAGTGTTGTCATCAATTGAATTAACCCAGTAATTGCCTGTTCTCTCATACAAAGCCATCCGCTGCCCCCAATCCTCCTGGTGTCACCGTAAGTTACAGCTAATTTACAATAGTTAATTAATCTGCCAGCACATATTTGGGAGACCAGGGTGCCCAGGAGCAATCCATGTGGTAACTGGGAGAACTTACAAACTCTGCAGGGACAGTACCTATGATCGGATTTGAACCTGGATCCCCATTACTGGCAGCAGCTCCAGCCTCACCACTGTGCTTCCCTATGAACTACACCTCCATTCCATGCCATGTGCGTCGTGTCAAAGCTATTGTCCATGAAAAGATTCATGATGAACTCTCTGTCGTCAACCAAGTGTCATCTATCTATCTACTTAAACTTTAAACTTGAGTCCTGAGGAAGGGTCTTGGCCCAAGGCATCGACTGTTTATTCCTTTCCATAGGCGCTGCCTGACCTGCTGAGTTCCACCAACATTTTGTGTGTGTTGCTTTAAGTTTGGCTTCTTTTATATTGGCTGTTTGTTATTCTTTGTGTGCAGCTTTTCACTGATTCTGTTATATTTCTATTATATGGTCATGAGGTTCAGATCAAACATCAGAATAGGGAAGAAATGTGATCTAAGTGACTTTGACTGTGGAATGATCATTGGTGCCAGACAGGGAGGCTTGGGTATCTCAGAAACTGCTGATCCCTGGAACTTTCACGCACTACAGTCTCTAGAGTTTACAGGTACGAGAAGTGTGAAAAACAAAAAAAAAAAATCCAGTGAACTGCAGTTTTGTAGGGGGAAATGACTTGTAAATGAGAGGTGAGAGGAGAATGGCCAGACTGGTTCAAGCTGACAGGAAAGTGACAGCAACTCAACTAGCCAAATGCTACAACAGTGGTGCACAGAAGAGCATCTTTGAATGCACAAAACATTGAACCTTGATGGGCTACAGCAGCAGAAGACCACAAACAAACTCAGTGGCCACTTTATTTGTTTCAGAGGGTACCTAATAAAGTGGCCACTGAGTGTAATTCATTATCAGAAGAGACTTAATGACTGTGCACAAAGCATTACTCAATTACTCACACATTTAGTGTTTACCTTATAATGATAGAGAATTCCATTTAAAGTGTTGTACTGTTTAAGGATTTAGTGACAAATTGAATTAATACTGCTATTCTTTAGAATGATAGATAGAGTCATATAGAGTCCCACGGCACAGAAAGATTCTTGCTGGCCTGCTAAATCTGCACTAAACACCAGTGGCCAATTTACACTAATCCTGTACTAAGCCCATTCTGTTCCCTGCACATTCCCAGTAACTCCCTAGTTTTCACCATTTCCCTGCTCACTTAGAGCAAATTACACGGCCAATCAACTGAAAAATTTATATGTTTTTGGGATGTAGGAAAAAGCTGGAGCAAGCAAAGGAAAACACACAAACTCCACCCAGACAGCGCTGGAGGTGAGGGTTGAACCTGTGATGGGGGCTCGTTGGGCCAGGAGGCCCTGTTACGTTACTGTCTCTGCAAATAAGTAAAATGAATGACAACACGAGGAAATCTGCAGGTGCTGGAAATTCAAGCAGCACACACAAAAAATGCTGGTGAACGCAGCAGGCCAGGCTGCATCTACTGGAAGAGGTACAGTCGACGTTTCGGGCCGAGACCCTTCGTCAGGACTCACGGCGAAGGGTTTCGGCCCGAAACGCCAATTGTACCTCTTCCTGTAGATGCTGCCTGGCCTGCTGCGTTCACCAAAATAAATGACAAACTCTCTGCTGATACTATTACACTTGGAATGGAAGCCTGATCGAAGTCCCCGAGGAGTTGTTTTGTAATGACCTACGTGGAATCATAGCATCCCCATGCGTTGCTCCCCATCCCCAGTTAAAAATCTGCCTGGATGAGGAACTGTCTGCCTCACAAAGATCAATAGGGTTCTGCTCAATGGGAAAACTGAGCTACCTGAGTTTGTCTTCCCGACAATCCCAAGACCAAACTAAGAATCCCCTAAACGAATACGTCAAAGTCAAACTTATCTCATGTACCCAAGCACAGCAGCATTACAAGTACGTAGCATCAGGTACACAAGAAAAAAAAACCATAAAATAAATGTAAATTATGCAAAAAATTATGCAACTAAGAACATAATTAAAACAAAAAATAACAAAGTCAATGATCGTGCCATGTAGCCAAGGTGTTATGGTATACTGTAGTCACGGTGTTGTTATACTGAAGTAGTCATTAGGATTGTGCAGGTTGATTAGGGAACAGAATGATAGATGAGAAGGAGGTGTTCTTAAACCTGGTTGTGTAGGACCTCAGGTTTCTGCACCTCCTGCCCAATGGCAGCTGCGAGAAGACGGCGGGGGCTGGCTGGTGGGGTAGCGCCTCATGTCGATACTACCGAGGCTTGGCCAGGACATGCCAGTGATGCATCTGACAGAATCCACCAACCTTGACAGCTTCTCATGATTCTGCCCATTCGAATCACTGGTCGCGTGCTCCTATCTGGAGCATGTCAGGGAAAATCAGCTGTCAGCATCGAAACTTCATTGAATGGCTAGTGGTTGAATGATATACAGGCCCTGTGCCATTGTCATAAGCTGCACCTAGATCTTCTCCAGTTAGCACTGAGATTTTATCCATATTTGAGAGAAGGGGAGAAGGAAGGGGTGAGAGATTGGGAAGATGTGATGCTACCTCTCTCTTCCCATCCTTTTCTACTGTCATCCCCCTCCAACTGACTTCCATTAGGAGTCTAGGATGTTTCCATCTCTGCCTGCATGGCCAATCCATAATCCTCAGGACCCATACAAGTTTTCCCTCCTTCTGATTAAAAACATACTGATAAACACCTACAGTACGTAAAAAAAAAGAACTAATATCATGATCAATTTAACTCAGTTTTTAATTTAGAACACCACAACAGATCATTTCATTCAACACACACAAAGTGCTGGTGGACGAAGCAAGCCAGGCAGCATCTCTAGGAAGAGGTACAGTTGACGAAAATCATGTCTGACGAATCTCATAGAATTTTTTGAGGATGTAACTAGTAGAGTGGATAGGGGAGAACCAGTGGATGTGGTATATTTGGATTTTCAAAAGGCTTTTGACAAGGTCCCACATAGGAGATTAGTGTGCAAACTTAAAGCACACGGTATTGGGGGTAAGGTATTGGTGTGGGTGGAGAATTGGTTAGCAGACAGGAAGCAAAGAGTGGGAATAAACGGGACCTTTTCAGAATGGCAGGCGGTGACTAGTGGGGTACCGCAAGGCTCAGTGCTGGGACCCCAGTTGTTTACAATATATATTAATGACTTGGATGAGGGAATTAAATGCAGCATCTCCAAGTTTGCGGATGACACAAAGCTGGGTGGCAGTGTTAGCAGTGAGGAGGATGCTAAGAGGATGCAGGGTGACTTGGATAGGTTGGGTGAGTGGGCAAACTCATGGCAGATGCAATTTAATGTGGATAAATGTGAAGTTATCCACTTTGGTGGCAAAAATAGGAAAACAGATTATTATCTGAATGGTGGCCGATTAGGAAAAGGGGAGGTGCAACGAGACCTGGGTGTCATTATACACCAGTCATTGAAAGTGGGCATGCAGGTACAGCAGGCAGTGAAAAAGGCGAACGGTATGCTGGCATTTATAGCGAGAGGATTCGAGTACAGGAGCAGGGAGGTACTACTGCAGTTGTACAAGGCCTTGGTGAGACCACACCTGGAGTATTGTGTGCAGTTTTGGTCCCCTAATCTGAGGAAAGACATCTTTGCCATAGAGGGAGTACAAAGAAGGTTCACCAGATTGATTCCTGGGATGGCAGGTCTTTCATATGAAGAAAGACTGGATGAACTGGGCTTGTACTCGTTGGAATTTAGAAGATTGAGGGGGGATCTGATTGAAACGTATAAGATCCTAAAGGGATTGGACAGGCTAGATGCGGGAAGATTGTTCCCGATGTTGGGGAGGTCTAGAACGAGGGGTCACAGTTTGAGGATAGAGGGGTAGCCTTTTAGGACCGAGGTTAGGAAAAACTTCTTCACACAGAGAGTGGTGAATCTGTGGAATTCTCTGCCACAGCAAACTGTTGAGGCCAGTTCATTAGCTATGTTTAAAAGGAAGTTAGATATGGCCCTTGTGGCTACAGGGGTCAGGGGGTATGGAGGGAAGGCTGGGTTCTGAGTTGGATGATCAGCCATGATCATAATAAATGGCGGTGCAGGCTCGAAGGGCCGAATGGCCTACTCCTGCACCTATTTTCTATGTTTCTATGTTTGACGTTTCGGGCCGAGACCCTTCGTCAGGACTAACTGAAAGAAGAGCTAGTAAGAGATTTGAAAGTGGAAGGGGGAGGGGGAGATCCGAAATGATAGGAGAAGACAGGAGGGGGAGGGATGGAGCCAAGAGCTGGAAGGCTGATTGGTAAAAGGGATACGAGGCTGGAGAAGGGAGAGGATCATGGGACGGGAGGCCTAGGGTGAAAGCAAGGGGGAGGGGAGCCCAGAGGATGGGCGAGGAGTTATAGTGAGAGGGACGGAGGGAGAAAAAAGAGAGGAAAAAAGGGAAAAAATGAAAAATAAAAAAATAAGGGATGGGGTAAGAAGGGGAGGAGGGGCATTAACGAAAGTTAGAGAAGTCAATATTCATGCCATCAGGTTGGATTCCAACCTGAGTGTGGCTTCATCTTTACAGTAGAGGAGGCCGTGGACAGACATATCAGAATGGGAATGGGACGTGGAATTAAAATATGTGGCCACTGGGAGATCCTGCTTTCTCTGGCGGACAGAGCGTAGGTGTTCAGCGAAATGATCTCCCAGTCTGCGTCAGGTCTTGCCAATGTATAGAAGGCCACATCGGGAGCACCGGACACAGTATATCACCCCAGCCGACTCACAGGTGAAGTGTTGCCTCACCTGGAAGGACCGTCTGGGGCCCTGAATGGTGGTGAGGGAGGAAGTGTAAGGGCATGTGTAGCACTTGTTCCGCTTACAAGGATTAGTGCCAGGAGGGAGATTGTTGGGAAGGGATGGGGGGGTTACGAATGGACAAAGGAGTCGCGTAGGGAGCGATCCCTGCGGAAAGCAGAAGGGGGGGGAGGGAAAGATATGCTTGGTGGTGGGATCCTGTTGGAGGTGGCGGAAGTTACGGAGAATAATATGTTGGATCATTTCATTTATACTTTGTCTGAAATGGATATTAATTTGTTTTGAAAGGTGAAGTTTCTTTTATAACCACCTTAGAGTTACACTTGGCAGTTTTTATTCCATGCTCTTCTTATCATTAAACTTTTCTCAGCCTAGCTATGAATAATTGAGAGATACAGCACACCTCTGTGTTACAGACCGAGTGTGTTCCTAGAAAACTGTCCATGATGTAATTTTAACGTGAAACCTTGGAAAAAAAAGTTGACAAAATTTGTTTCTTTGTATTTTGTGTTTACTTGGTTAATTCTTTCTCACAAATTTTCTGTAAGAATATATTTTTATTCTGTACTTCAATCTTTTTTAGTGATTACCTGACTTGTTGAATTACAGGGGAATACTATATTCATTGAGGCTCACACGGACGATGGGCTTTTTTAATATGATCACACAGGAGCAATGGGATTGTTTGCTTCTAGGCCACAGAAGAGTCTTATAGATTTTACTATTTGAATTAAATCTACTTTGTTTTTACTGATTCCAGCTTAAACTGTCTAAAGAAGCTAAAGTAGGAAACTCATATTTAAAACTGATATTAATATTAACATTGTATTTTGAATGTCCTCATGAACTTGATCATTCCGATCAAATTTACTGGAGAGCTAACTATATTTTTCCTGTCTTTGACATCCACCTTGTATTCAAATGCATAAATGGATCATTCATTCTTTGTGTGCTGTGTTGTATAACGTGGGTGATTGTGGCCTTTCCATGACCATTATTGTTCTTGGCAAATTTTTCGACAGTAGTGCTTTGCCATTGCCTTCTTCTGGACAGTGTCTTTACAAGACGGGTGACCCCAGCCATGGTCAATACTCTTCAGAGATTGTCTGGCGTCAGTGGCAATGGTCGCAGAAAGAGGACTTGTGATATACACCAGCTGCTCGTACCTGCTGCTATGGTTTCACATGATTGAGGGGCTAAGCAGGTGCTCAGGGGTGACCTACAGGCTAACGGAGGGAAGGAACACCATACACCTCCTTTGGTAGAGACATAACTCCACCTGCCACCCAAATAAATGGATAAGTCAAGCTAAACAATGATCTGCTCATCGTTTTGGAATTCAGTGATGTGAATGACATTGTTTTTCACTGCTTACTCTTGTTACATTCCCCTAAAGTGAATAACTTAAACCGCCTTTACTTGTAACAAACCAAAATCACTAAAAATCATTGAAAGCATTAAAAATGCATTATATTTGGAGACATAAGAGACGACAGATTCTGTAATCTAGGCCATAAACAAAGAGCAGCTGGAGTAACCCAGTAAGCCAGGCACCATCTGTGGAGGGAAATGATCATCGATGTTTTGGGTGAAGATGTCCATTTCCCACCGCAAGCATTCTACTTGATTAAGTCACTTCATATTTACAACTCACTGCGTAGTTACAGATGACTTTGGTCCAGCCCGATTTAGAGCAATAGAATAACTTGGAGTGGCATAGTAGAGTAGTGGTTGGCATAACTCTATTACAGAGCCAGTGAACCCAGGTTCAATTCCGCACTTATCTGTAACCAGTTTGCATGTTCTCCCAGTGACTGCATGGTTTTCTCCATGTGCTCCGGTTTCCTCCCAAATTCTAAAGACATACAGGATACTAAGTTAATTAGCCACATGGGTGTAACTGTGCTGTGTGGGCCAGAAAGTTCTGTCAACGTGCTGTATCTCAAAATAAATGAACCTAGTACACACTCAGTGCTGCCTCTAAACAAGCCCGATGTTGACCACTTCCCACCTACTTTGCACATGAAATATATGCACATGAGGACAATTTTGCCTGATAAATATCTGACCCAAATATTTACTGAGCCTGGGTATGTGTCAGGTGTTTGTCCCCTTTAAGGTGTAGATGAATGGCCTGATGTCTGGGTTAGGACCTCACCATACTTACACAGAGATGAATGGGGTAAGTGTCAGGGTCCTCCACCCCAAATGTTCAGCGCTGCTGCCACCTAGCCACTGGCGACCAATATAAAATGTGACCTTACAAGAAAACCTTTATACGGATGGAAGAGGGAAAGAAATGCCCCTTCACTTAGTCACTGTGGTTTACTCCTGTGGCTTGCTCCTATACTCCAACTAGACTTGACTGCAGGCCTGTGCCAAGGATATATGACGATGAAGTGTAGTTCAGAGTCATCAAAGTATTAGCTGGACCTCAATGTTTGTGCTGTGAGCAAAGTTTACTTAAACCAGACAGGAATATAGAAAGTATGATTTGAGTTTCTGCATATTGAAGGTGTTGGCATGGACAATGCCACTTTTCTCAAGGAGGCTTTCAGAACGTCCGTGAATCATTTCCACTGTCCACCTTGGAACTTCTTGCCAGGAAAGAGTTTGGAACAGAGTGGCTGTTTTGAGAGTTTGGTGTTGGGCGTGTGTACGATATAGCCTGGCTACTGGCCACAGGATTGAGAGCAATCAGATTAAAAATCTGCAGATGCTGAAAACTGAAATAAGAACGGAAAATGTTGGAGGCAGGTCGAACAAGCATCGGTGGAAAGAGAAGCTGTTAATGTTACAGGTCAAATACCCTTCACCAGAACTGAGAGAGAAAGCAAGTTAGTCTAACCAGCACAGAAGGGGATTTGAAGGAGTTCACACAAGGGTTTAGGAATAAATGGAAACTGATTCATGATGTGTTCAGTGACCTTCTGAAGCAATGAAAGTTTAGAGGGAGGAGAGGCATGAGAAAGGATAGGTAGATAACGACCGGGGATGATTAAGATATTAGGCGGCTCAGGGCTTAGAAAACCCAGGAGATGACGAGGTGGATAGCTATTGAAGCTTATATTGCTCAAACTCTACCTAGCAGAGAGCTTGGTGTTTGTACTTCTCCTCAGGCTGAGCAGTCGTTACCTGAGAATTAGCAAAAGATTCAGAGAACTGGAAGATTAGGGAAGGGGGAAGGGGAAGAGTCGGACTTAGGGAAAGCCGAGTGCTCTCCACAATTCCTATCACCCACCTGGAGGCTGCCTTCGTCAGCTGCTCTGGACTCTTGCACTTTCTCATGACCTTCTTCCTCCTTCTCCCCTGCCTGCTCAGCGGTGATCTCTCTCACCTTCAGTCCACAACGGACAAAGTGTTCCAGTCAGCAGAGAGAATTACAGGATTGGAAGAGCAGCAAAACACCATTTTCTGTCTGTAGGGTGACTTTAATATCACAAATAGACATATAAAGGCACTTCACAGTGCTGTTACCAATCAGAAGCGTAGATATCATTAAGTGTGATATCAGGGCAAATCAGGATTAAAGAAGTAGGTATTGGGATGAGTCTTAAAAGAGAACAGAGAGCTAGAGATTCAGGTCAATTCTGGAAGGCAATATCTGAGCAAATGAGTTTGAATCCACAGAGGAAGTGGAGAATCTAGTTTGGTAAGGAACTTCAAAGATCGAAGTTCAAAGTAAACTTATTATCAAAGTACATGTATGTCACCATATACAACCCTGAGATTCATTTCCTTGTGGGCGTACTCAATAAATCTGTAATAGAATAACAAGCATTACCGAATCAATGAAAGACTGCGCCCAACTGGATGTTCAACCAGTGTGCAAAGATAAAAAGAAAGAAATAATAATAAATAAATAAACCATAAGTATTGGGAACGTGAGATGAAGAGTCCTTGAAAGAGAGTCCATTGGTTGTGGGAACATTTCAGTAATGGGGCAAGTGAAGTTGAATGAAGTTATCCTAGCTGGTTCAAGAGCCTGATGGTTGAGAGTTTCCTTCCTGAACCTGGTGGTGTGAGTTCCTGAGGCTCCTGTACCTTCTTCCTGATGGCAGCAGTGAGAAGAAGGTATAACCTGGGCTGTGGGTGTCCCTGATGATGGATGTTGCTTTCTGTGTATATGTGCTCAGTGATGGGGAGGGCGTTACCATGATGGATCTACTACTTTTTTGTAGGATTTTCTGTTCAAGGACATTGGTGTTTTCATACCAGGCTGTGATGCAGTAACACCCTATACTCTCCACCACACACCTATAGAAGTTTGTCAAAGTTTTAGATGTCATGCCAAATTCTTGCAAACTCCTAAGGGAGTAGATGTCATGCCCAATTTTCGCAAACTCCTAAGAAAGCCTTGCTTTCTTCATAATTGCATTTATATGCTGGGCCCAGGACAGTTCCCTGAAATGATAGCACTGAGGAATGTAAAGTTGCTGACTCTCTCCACCTCTGATGAGGACTGGCTCATGGCCCACTGGTTTCCACCTCTTGAAGTCAGTAAGCAGCTCCCTGGTCTTGCTGACATTGGGTAGGAGGTTGTTGTTGGTAATCAGATTTTCTGCCTCCCTCCTACATGCTGATTCATCACCGCCTTTGATTTGACCTACGACAGTGGTGTCGTCAGCAAGCCTGATTCTGGCATTGGAGCTGTGCTTAGCCACGCAGTCATAGGTGCAAAACGGGTAGAGCAAAGGGCTAGGTACACAGCCTTGGAACTTGAATATTGTTTGATATTCTCTATCCCTTTTGTTAACCTATGTGCACTTAGGATGGCAAATATACCATCGCTTCCCAGTTCTGCAATTTATTCTGCATTGTTATGGTTTACCTTTTACCAGCTCCATTTCACAGTATCTTGGTTCATGAGTCAGTAATAAACCTTGGTCTTTCTATTCCAGCCTTTGGGCTGGACACCAGTTTCTATACAGATGCTGCCTTTGTTGTGGATATATTATGAGCTTCTATGCCTATTTTATCCAAAGCAACTTCAGCCCAAAATTCTGAGACTTTCTGACGACAATCCTGAACATGGAGGACTGGAGTTGCCTCAAGGGAAAGGGCAGGATACTCGGCATTGAATTGAATATTCCATGTGTTTTGAACAGATGGATAGCAGTGTGTGAAAACTAATGCAATGCAATAATTGTTGAATGTCAACCTGTGGTATTGTTTTTGTTTTTTTTAAACATCAAGACAGTTTGTTGGTGAATCCAAACCATAAAATCTCCTTCAGTGTAGTGAAAAGAGCAAACTTGGCTGAATTCCAATCCCCACTGTGACTGAACAGTGAAGTAATCCCATTGGTCTGAATCATTAAACAACACTTTTGGCGTAGTTTCCCCATATGAGAAGACTTGTCATGAGGTTAAGCCACACGCATCCTTTTATTTTAATCAACGCTTATAGTCTTCACAAATACTTTAGAAAGTGCTCATCGTGCAAGGAGATTCTTGACAAATTTTGAATTATCATGCTTGATGTAATAGGTGTTGGTATCAACACTACATCAATGATTAATAATTAATGTCAACTGTGAAATCACCTCTCTTAGTGAGGGAGGAATGGATTAGCCAATAAATCTAAATAACACACAGCAACCCAATCGTGGCATTGCTGAGACATTAGATGCGTAATTGCTCAAGTGTTAAATTCCTCTCTTGCATCAGCCTTTCACATGTGAGGAGGTACATCAATGAGATTTATGAATTCAGTCCCTTTACACCTACTTGTTTAAACTTACACACACAATGTCATTTAACATTGCTTTTAATTTCATTTCTCTAATATTGAATCCTTTAAGGCGTGTGTTGAAGCATAGAGAATGTATTTCAAAGGTGCTGATACCTGTTCTTTTTGCTGGGCTTCATCTTCTGCAAATTTTTATCAGAATGGAAGTTCAGCAACGTGTCATTGCTCAGCTTACGTTGGGGTTTGGTGGATTCCCACTGCTGGCTGGAAGGAGTTTGAACGTTCTCTTCGTCACATGAGAGATTCCTCCGGGTGCCCTGGCTTTATCCCACATTCCAAAGACATATGGGTTAATTGGTTAATTGGCCACATGAGTGTAATTGGGCCAGAAGCACGGTATCTTTAAATAAATTTCAAAACCTGTCATATATTAATGGCTGATGATCTTAGTGACATCATTACGTGGAGAAGTGACATCTCCACAAATTAACACGTCTGTTCAACTATTTGACTGTTTCACAAATATATTCCAGTTACTAATATTACATTCTTAAATATTCTTTCGACAGACACTGCTGAAATGAGACCTAGATCCAGACCAGGTAGGCCTAATGTCTGTTCAATTGCATGTTTGAAATGCCCTTGTGTGTTTAAATGCAGTGAACTGCAAGGTGAGCAATGCGTATTCACATTTGAAACAGCATTCATGGACGATATGCAGACACTCCTCCAGAGCCTGAATTTAATGAAGCTGTCAATTCTACACACAATTGTTTGAATGCACTAATTCTTCTCTTAGAAGCATTCTGAAAGAGTAATGTGAGATATACTCGATTTACTTTTTTTGAAAATAATAGTGTTTTGATTTTTGCCTCTGAGTGTTTGCTGAACATTTCCCGCAGCTGTGCCATCATAAATCTACTTAACCTGTAGATTCACCTTCAAGGAGTCTTCATCTTATGTTCTTGATATTTTTTGCTTATTTAGTTATTATTAGTAGTAGTTTTTGCACATTGGTTGTTGTCGGTACCATTGGGTGCAGTCTCTCATTGATTCTATTGTGTTTCTTGTATTTACTGTGATTGTTCATAAGAAAATGAATCTTAGATTTGCATCTGGTGACATATATGTTCTTTGTCTTTGCATTTTGATCATTGATATGAAATTGCACCTTTTTAGCTAACAAATCAACATCAGAGCTGCTGCTGCCAACAGAGAAAATGAAAAACGCTGGGTGACAACACAATAAATTTGTTCAGCTAATATTGCACAGGCTGTGAAAAAGAGAGTGGCGTAAAATTGGAGAGAGCGATATAGAAGGAAGAATAATTTCATACTTATGCTGAAACAAAGTTATTGATAAATAATCAGCATCTAGGCAAGACAGTGTTCTGACAGAAAGAAACTGTCAAAATATTCTCTTCAGAAGTGAATGGGTTGGTATTGGGACTTGTCAGTGTCACTGAGGCTAGTTTGAAGATGGGTGAACAGCCTGTGGCATTTATATTAGGGGAAATGAAACTGAAGTCAGTCCTCCTAATTTTGTGAACTGATCCATGACATGAACAAATCTAGACAAAGATCTTTCAAATGTGAGGCAAAGCCTCTGACTCAGTGACTTTGTTTAACAGAATTATTAAAGATTTAATGCTTCATAACTAAATGACTATTATTATACAGAACACTGGAAACACTGATATAAGCTGCTCTGGTTTATTTATTCAAGAATTAATATCAGTGAAGGCAGCCACTGGTGACAAACTCTTCTTTGCCTCTGGAAACGAACACTTTTTTTTTGCAGAATTTAGATCCTCCCAGGCCAATGGCCCTAGCATTGGGGTGCTAATTCAACTCAATGAATCAGGAGCAGCTTCTTCCCCTTTGGCATCCGATTTCTGAATGGACATTGAACCCATGAACATTACCTCACTACTTTTTTATTAAATTTAACTATCTATTTATTTGTATATACACACTGTAATTCCCTTTTTAATCTATTATTATGCATTGCATCGTACTGCTGCAGCAAAGACAACAAATTTCACGACATATAAGCTGGTGATATTAAACCTAATTCTGATTCACTACAGCAGACCACCTTATTTGCATGCCTGGCATCAGATTTCAAAACAGTTCCTCTTTTCTGAGCTCTTGTCGTTGGAAGCAACTACCAGGCAGACACATGTACTTAAAGTCTCCTCAAAAAAACACACACACACAACATCTCACCAATTTCTGGGGCTCGCAACTGCTCAAAGTAGAGAAAGTCCTTCGGAATGACACCGAAAATGCTAATTTTAGGCATCAGGAACAGAGGGAAATCCAGCAAAAGTGGTGGAAGAAGAATGCCACCTCAAGTTCTCGGCCTTCGTTATTCTGATTCTGGGTAGGAGTTCAGTAGCTTTTGCTTCAGTATGTGCATGAGAACGAACCAGAATCAGGCATATATCACTGACGTATGTCAAGAAATTTGCTGTTTCGTGGCAGCAGAACTGTGTAATAATAAAAAAAAGCTATAAATAACAATAAGAAATATGTGTAGTACAAAATTAACTAAAAAGAGAACAAAATTAGTGAGGGAGTGTTCAAGGGTTGGCTCATTGCCCATTCAGAAACCTGAAGGAGGAGGGGAAGATGTGGTTCCTGAGCTGTCCAGCGTTAGTGATGAGAGATGCCTGCCATCTCGACACCTACAGTACCTGCCCAGCCACCCCGTCAGAGACCGGCTGCTCCTTTGTCGGAGTCTCTGCAGTTCCCACACTGGCCTCATCGGTGACCTTAGATCCCACAGACTTGGAGTGGAAGCAAGCCATCCCGAGGGCGTGCCAATGAGAACAGAGAAAACAAAGCCAATTGGCACTGAGTAATCCAGCCATTATCTGATGCATTGTCTTTCATGCAGAATGATCATTTCCCAACTGCTCTTTGCCAATTTAAATTAAGAGCAGTTTTTCCTCATTTGCTTTCAAAAAAATTCTAGTGCCAGTATTTATTACCCGTTTTTATTTTCCCACATGCTGTGCAACTGGCATCAGACGTAGGTGAGACTAAATAGAGTTGGCAGGCTTCCTTCTCCAAAGGACATTAACAAAACAGTTAAATTTTAGCTGGCAGCTTTTACAAACACTTTCTGTGGCTAGCCTATCATTCTCCAGGGTGATTGAAGTCAATTATAAAACTTGCATGGTGGGAAAGTGAACCCATGACTGCTGAAATATTGATCTGGATAAAGACATATTTCAAAATAACTCTTCAGCTAAAGATCTCTGCAAGAAACCATTAACATCTGCCAAGAAAGCTGAGCTTATGGTGGTCTGTAAGGAACCTAGTGAAAGACATTAGAGTCACTCACTAGTCTTCCTATTTTCACATTTTGTAAGGATTATGTTATTGGCAATAAACAGTATACATTGTATTTTTAATGTTGATATTCTGTTAAACTGTGACTAATTGTTGATCCAAGTGGCATTGGTTCTCACTGTTTTCTGGAAGTCTGCAATGGATTTGGAAATTTATCATCGAGAATAAACTATTGCATTTACTTCAGTAAAATGCTGCAACACATGCGTAATGCACCCACTGCTGAGTGAAATGTTGAAGTTCAAGTTTATTGTCATTCAGGCATACACATGTATACAGCTAAACAAAACAGTTGTATTTATATTAGGACCAAGGTGCAGAACACAATACATATATCACATAAAATATATAAAACAGACCATAAAATAATATTAACGGAATGCTATTAACAGATGGAAATTATTTCGTAGATATATAAGCGACATAAGGTGCATAGCTAACTATACAACAGTATAATGCTAAAGGTGCTGTCACAATAATATGAACTGGGTGGTAGCAGGTGTTGAGCATTCTCACAGCCTGGGGAAGAAGCTGTTACCCAGCCTAACAATCCTTGTTCATATACTGCGGTACCTTCTGCCTGACAGTAGGAGGTCAGAGAGATTATGGGACAGATAGGAGGGGTCCTAGACGATGCTGAGGGCTCTGTGAATGCAGAGAGAACAAGCTTTCAGACAACGGGCAAGGAACACTACAGGATGAGTACAGTGTATGGTAAATATGTGGCTGAGTTTTCCTGTCTTTGGTGTGGACTAACTGTCAGACCAAGATCCTTTGATATTCTGTGATGATAGTGATCAGCCAAAATAAGTCATTTTTAAAAACAAACTTAACACACTTTAACTTAGTAACAAGTACTATTTGTGTCTGTTCTCTGGTTGATCAGTTGACCTAAAAAAAAAGTAGTTTTATCTTTTCTGCTGAAATGTGTCACATATTCTCATATTTTCCGCTTACTGGCCCCATGACTTGATAGAGCTGTACAAGATGATAAGAGGCATAGATTGAGTGGACAGGCAGTGACTTTGACTTAGGGTAGACATGGCTAATACGAGGGGGTATAATTTTGAGTTGACTGGAGGGAAGTATAAAGGGATGTTAGAGGTAAGCTTTTTTTAAGAGACTGTTAGGTGTGTGGAATGCCTTGCCTGGGTTGGTGGTAGAGACAGTTACGTTAGGAACATTTAAGAAGCTCTTAGATACGCATAAGGATAATAGAAAAATGGAGGGCTATGAAAGAGAGAAAGGTTAGATTGATCTTAGAGTAGGTTGAAAGGTTGGAAAATATCATAGGCTGAAAGGCCTGTATTGTGCTGTAGTGTTCTATGTTCTATGTTTAATTTTAACTTCTGATGTTTTATACATACAGGTGATTTGATGGGTGAGTGGAAACAGAAATGGTTTCACTAGGACACTTCAACCTCTGTGATTCTGTGCATGGTCTCTTTCCTGCCTGTTACTTTCATATGGTCATGTTTATGTCTCAGCCAACAGACGTTACTGCTTGAACCTGGCTACCCAATCTGAGGCTGAAGTATTTGGTTTGCGTCAGAGAGGTTGCCCAGCTTAATACTTTACCCAGGTTGGTGTTAGGATGACTAGATTAGTACTGCAGAAAACTTAATTGTTCCTGATCAGCAGCAATGTATGCGTAGTATAGTGTCTTTTCATTCTTCCATACGAATGATGGGATGGGCATGAAATAAATGAATGATATGTATCCAAACTTGGGTTTGATTTGCATTGGTTATGGCTGAGTTTTGATTTTAAATGCCAGCAAATCTCTTTCTCACAACATGGTTGTGCAGACTAACTTTATAAATGTGGATTACCGGATATTCTTTGGGAACAGGGAGGAAGCATAACTTATTACACATGTAAAACATGTGAATGATACCCATGTGTGAGAATGGTCCAGCTATCTAACTTGCAACTTTTGCACTTCACAATCCAGAACAAAGCTAGATGTCAATTCAAATATGAAAGTTTTTCAGAAGCAATTGAGGTGATCTGGATTTACCGCTCAATGGCAGGGGTTCCCAACCTGGGGTCAAGGTACCCCTCGCTTAATGTATTGGCCCATGGCATAAAAAAAAGGCTGGGAACCCCTTCACTATGGGTTTCTGTGATTGTAAAATGTTGTGTACAAGCTCAGCACCACCTCTTCCTCGTTGTCATTTATTCTCCCACTTTATTATCCTCTCTTCCTCAGCAGCTTTCTGGCTGTGTCCAAGAGATCCTGAATGGATTGGAAGTCCATCACATTGACTTCTGTAAATGATTGAAAAGCTAACAATTCTAGAACTAAAGCTCTGCATGAAACATCTGGTGATGGTGTTTGAACTTAACTGTTGCTTTTGAGAATGACACTGATGTGTTCTTTATTTCTATGTGGTTTTTTTAACTGGGTGTTTTCTCTGCAAATATTTCAATGGATCTTTATCTATGTGGTCTGTTTCAGTTTGCTACTAATGACCACTTTGATCTTGAGCTCCCAAACAGCAATCCAAGCTTTCAGCAAGTTGCCACGGCAAGGAATTTAGTTAATAAAAGATCTCTGCACTCATTATCAGACCTACTAATTCAAAGGTGCTGCAGAGCTTTGGAAACCTGGATTGCATCTGGTTTCATACTCTTTGTTTTCTGCTATGTTTCATCTGGGGTGCACCTGGTGTCTTACTCTTCGTGTTTCTGCTCTTCAGAATCAAAACTTTTCCAAAAGTCACCCTGGCCAGGCTAAGGCATTTGGATGTTGGGTTTGTGTTATTCACCCTATATTAATAGAAAACTTTTTGGGACTTTTTCTTTGTTTAGATGGTTGCTTGTTTTTATTCCTCTCTCCGCCTGGTCTTGCCAAGTTCTTTCTCCTGCTGGGTTTATGCCTCTTGCTTAAACTTGCCTAGCCCTATTGCCTGGAGGAGGCTGCACTCTCGACCTGATCTTGCTCAATCTTCCCACCAGCAGCACTGAAGAAACAGGAGAAAATAAATTAATAACAAACCGATAGAGTGGAAAAGTGCTTCTCTCAGCAGAGAGCCTTGGCTTGGGGAAATGGAGCAAATGAGACCCAAAGAAAAGGAATGTTAGTTATCAAGTAAAGGAACAAACTGTGGAGGAAAATATATTTCTTCCCCTGTTAGCTCAAGCAGGTTCTATATAAATGTCTGATTGAGGAAAGTAAAACTAGGATAGAAACCAAACTCCAAGTGTTCAGACTAAGTTAAACAAATGAAACATTGACTATATGTACTTGACTTGCCTCTCTTTCACAGGAACAAATATTTTCAACTCTCAGTGCCAAAGAAACAGGTCTATAAATAGTTTTTGGCCTTCCTACGTTTTGGAACAGTATTAACAATTTGTCTTCCATCACTTTATATATGTCGAGTCAAAATGTTATCGAAGTTCTGGTACAACATCCATTAATTCTGCCCTCCCATTCTTTAGAAGCCCCTTTGCAGCTGTAACAGATCTTCACGATATTATGATTTCCTGCTTCTATGTTATGGTCACCTGGGCATATGAAACACTGAACAATTCATCACTATACTTAACGATCTCTAAAATAATCAAAGAAATTCACATCACCACGCAGAAAATGCTAAAGGGACACTGCAGGCCAGGCAGCATCTATGGAAAAAAGTACTGTCGACGTTTTGAGCCGAGATCCTTCGGCAGTCAACTGCACTTTTTTCCATAGATGGTGCCTGGCCTGCTGAGTTCCTCCAGCACATTGTGTGTGTTGCATGGATTTCCAGCATCTACAAATTTTCTCTTGTTTTTAAAGAAATTCACACAATCCGTGTTCCTGTTTTGCTTCTTCAGGAACGTGCACTCATTCTCCACCAGGATCCTTCTATCTAAAATAAACAATTAAGACATGTGTTAACAAAAAAGAATTCTCTAAGAGTGCATAAACCCCTGTTCTTCCCTCAATAAATATTTCAATTGATATTGTAGTACAGTAATATCATTACTGTACACATGGATTCTCATTGATTTTACAGGAACTTCTCATTACCATCTATTGTCTGATCAAATAAGAATTAAAGAAGATGTGACCCAATACATGTTTATCATCTCCTTTGATATTATTTCATATTTCAAGACCGTAAAACCCAGGAGCAGAATTAAGTAAATGGTAGGTAGCGTCCATCCATCACAGGGAAAACCTTAAAACCATAAGATCAGGAGTCAGAGGAGCAGAATTTGGCCATACAGCCCATTGAGTCTGCTCTGCCATTCCATCATGGCTGATTTATTATCCCTCTCAACCCCATTCTTCTGCCTTCTCCTTATTTTGCCTACTTTGTCAGGTGCCTCCAATTACCTCAGAACCTCATCCTTAATAATAGTCTCCACTTCTTTCCAACCACTGAAGTCGGGCTAACTGCCATATAATCTCCTTTCTTCAGCCTCCCTCCCTTCTTAAAGAGTGGAGTGACAATTGCAATTTTCCAATCCTCAGGAGCCATTCGAGAATCTAATGATTCTTGTAAGATCATTAATAATGCCTCCACAATCTCTTCAGCTACCTTTTTCGGAACCCTGGAGTGTAGTCCATTTTGTCCAGATGACTTAACTGTCTTCAGACCTTACAGCTTCTCAAGTGCCTTCTCCTTAATAGTAGAATGACATTTACTTCTGCCCCCTGACACTCTTGCATTTCTGGCTTTCTGCTAGTATCTTCCACAGTGAAGACCGAAACAAAATACTTACTAAGTTCCTCCTCTGCCATTTCTTTATCCCCCATTACTACCTCACTAGAATCATTTTCCAGCAGTTCGATATCCATTCTCGTCTTTCTTTTACAGTACTCCTCTTCTATCTGAAAAAACTTTTTGTATCCTCTTTTATATTATTGGCTAGCTTTCTCCTTTTCTCTCTTTATGGCTTTTATAGCTGCCTTCCGTTGTTTTTTAAAAACTTACCAATCCTCTACCTCCTCACTAATTTTTGCAGTATTATATGCCCTCTCCTTTGCTTTTAAGTGGTCTTTGACTTCCCTTATTGGCCACGGTTGCCTCTTCCTCCCTTTAGAAAGTTCCACTTTAACTCATCCCGCTGACTGCAATTTTGCCACTTCATCTCCTGTCCTTCCTCGCAGTCGCATTACACACTGCATCTGCAACATGTGCCATTCTCAGCAGAATCACTCTAATTCCCATTCCTTTTTATTAATTATTATTGAAAATCAACAAAAAATACATTAAAGTAGTCAAATCAACATATCAATACATAAATAAGACTTAAAGTATCAAGTAACCGATTAACCAAGCTAAACAGTATACCAATAATAATAAGAAAAAACAAAATGTTAAAACTATTATTTTTTTGGAAAAAAGAAAGAAGGTAAAAAGAACCCCTACTAACTGAAACAAAAAAAAAATCCCTAATAACCGAAAACAAAAAGAGAAAAAAACCCCATTGGGAGCACAACCCCGGAGCTATACGCCATACAAGCTTCTGACCCCCTTAGATTTAGGTGTAAATCACCCTTTCTGTACTGGTCATACTTTCCCCAGACGAGACCCCAGTGACCCAGAAATCTGAAACCCTGTCTCCTGCACCAATTCTTCCGCCACACATTTATCTGCCAAATCATCCTCACTGGCACATGGCACTGGCATCAATCCAGAGATTACTACCTTGCAGGTCCTGCTTTTCAGCTTTCCGCCCAACTCTGTATATTCTCTCTTCAGGGCCTCCTCCCTTTTCCCACCTATGTCGTTGGTACCAATATGTACCATGAATTCTGGCTGTTCACCCTGCCTGTTTGGAATGCTATGGACCGGATCCGAGACATCCTTGGCTCTGGCAGCTGGAAGGCAATGCACCTTCTTTATTTATTAATTTAGTGATACGACGCAGAGCAGGCCATTGTAGTCCCTCGAGCCATGCTGCCCCAGCAACCCCCACAAACTGGATAAACCCTAAGCTAATCACGGGTCAAGTTGCAATGACTAATTAACTTACCTAGTACATCTTTGGACTGTGGCCGGGAACTGGAGGATCCGGAGAAAAGCTATGCATTCCAGAGGGAGGACACAAAGAGACTCCCTACAGACCAGTGCCGGAATTGAACTCCAAGCTCCGGAGCACCCCGAAATGTAACAGCATCGCGCAAACCGCTACGCTATTGTGGCGCCCAGGTGCTTTCTGCTCCTCCAATTATGGAGTCCCGTATCACTACTGCACTCCTCTTCTTCCCCCCCTTTCCTTCCGAGACACAGAGCTAGAGTCGGTGCCAGAGATCTGGTCACTACAGCTTCTCCCTGTAGGTCATTTCCCCCAGCAGCATCCAAGGCAGTATACTTATTATTGAGGGGAATGGCCACAGGGGTACTCAGTACTCGCATCCCATTCCCATCCCCTCTTCTGATAGTCACGCAGGGACCTGCGTCCAGCAACTTTGGGGTGATTACCTCCATGTAGCTCCTACTTATCACCTCCGTATGAGCCAAATGTCATCGAGCTGCAGCTCCAGTTCCTTAACGTGGCCTCCAAGGAGCTTCAGTTTGATGCACTTTGCATAGATGTAGTTATCAGGGAGAGTGGCAGTCTCCCAAGTTCCCCACATCTCACACAAGGAACATACCACTCCCTTTGGATCCATTTTCAGTGCACTATGTCCTAACTGAAACAAAAACTTACCTAGAACCTCCACCTGTGCTTGCCAAGGACAGTTCCTGTCTAACCTTGTTGTGCCACAGCTGGGCCTCTCTAACAAAGCCTCACTCCAACAATGGCCACTCCACTCACACCTCTTTTCTTTTTATTAGCCCCACGCTGATTGCCACCTGCCGAGGAAAGCCGAAAAGCATGCGGGATCTTTTAAAACTTTGCACTGTGTCAACAACGAACAACCTCTCGTGCTGACTGTGGCCCGCTGAGATGGTTATATCATTAAAGGTGGCCATTTGCTCTGTGATCTCTATGCTGCCTTTCTGAGTGTTCACAACAGTCCTGATTCCTCACCTATTTCTCAGCCACCTATTCTTTCTCATGTGTCCTTCAACTTTCCACTGATTTATATATCTGCCAATATAACTTAACAACCAGCACATCCTCAGCCTGTGGGAAGAAACAAGAGAACCCAGAGGAAAACCACATGGTCGGGGGAAATCATGTAAACTCAACAGAGGCAGCACCCTGGGTCCCGGAAGCTACGGGTGTTGCTCTTATGACTTTCAAGCAAAAATCATGCCCCCTGTTAAGTGACATAGATAAGGCCTTACTTACAATGTGATCTCCATGGCAACAGAGCTCCACTGCTGCACTGGCCGTCCTCTTGGCCACTCCACCAGCTCGCTACCTGCCTGCCCAGTCCCGGAATACAGAGCCAGAGGTGTGGTGGGCTCCGTAAGCCAAACCAATCAACTCACTGGTTTGGAGCAATGAACAGCAAAGCATCGAGAGATGTGTTTTGATAAAAACAACAAATACTCAGTAGAACACTTCATGCCATGATTTAGAAACATAGAAAACCTGCAGCACAATACAGGCCCTTCGGCTTGCAAAGTTGTGCCGAACATGTCCCTACCTTAGAAATTACTAGGCTTACCCATAGCCCTCTATTTTTCAAAGCTCCATGTACCTATCCAAAACTTCCTTAAAAGGGGAGGAGGGAGGGAACGTGGACTCAGACCATGAGAGGCCTGCGTCGGGCATTTTCATGCCTTACAAGGCGCAGATTGGAAGTCTCTTAAAAAACCCTATCGTATCCGCCTCCACCACCGTTGTCGGCAGCCCATTCCACGCACTCACCACTCTCTGCATAAAAAGCTTACCCCTGACATCTCCTCTGTACCTACTCCCCAGCACCTGAAACCTGTGTCCTCTTGTGGCAACCAATTGCAGCTATGGGGAAAAGCCTCTGACTATCCACACGATCAATGCCTCTCATCATTTAATGGTGTAATTTAAGCATTTAAAAAATTATCAAAAGGAATTTCAGTTGTTTCCTGTTTAGAAGCGAACATGCCCACTGACATTTTGCAAAATTACTGTAATTCCTAGAAATAATTACTATTTTTACATAATTTTGTCTGCCATGTCTGGAACTGAGTTTCAGTGTTTGAAGGTTGTTCCACAATTTAGGTAGGGCCTAATATTACCTAGCATGATAAACTCTTTATTCCCAGATTACAGACTCTAACAATTATACTTCCTTTAATAATCAACGTTGCACTCAGTTTGTGGAGAATGATGAAAAATATGAAAGTCAAAAGCCTTTTTACAGGCACTCATACTGTTCCATGAATTTTGTATACAAAATAAGGAAGGCTGACTTTTTGATGCCAGAACTGCTAACGTTGATGCTTTTGTTCAATTATGGAATAATGGGAGATGAAAAGTGGCTCCTTGATGCTGTTAATGATTCCAGTTACATCAAACAGTGTCTGGAATCTGCTGACTTTACCACTGACTGGGATCGCAGGCCCAGGGCTATGATCTCACAAGCTGAGCAATTTTCGCAGCCACATTATGTCTCGTGGCAAATTGGGACTTGGCATTACATGCTAGTTGAACTGAGTGGGAATTCTCTTTGTGCTTTATGTTTTTTTTAAGGTAAGCCACACTGGCTGGATTCATACAAAGCTTCTTACGAGTACCTTCAACAAAAGGCCCACAATGACGAACTCTCGCCCCCGTTGCATCGCCCAGTAGTACCACAGGAGTCTTCTCTACAGAACCAGCAGTCACCATTGAAAACAGGTCTGCTAGTATTACTACCAGTTCGTGCTCAGCTTCCATTTCCTTTTTAGCAGCACGAGAATATTAAATGGAGCACCATTCTCCTTGAGTACTGTTGGATGAGAATAATCTGGGCATTATTTCCACTTTCTGGGGCCTCATTCCATTTTACTTTTGAGTTTTTATGTCTATAATTATGTCTATAATTGAAAACATGTGCCTTCGGCCATGAACTTAAGGGACAATTAACCATTTCATTCAGAAGCTGCGTTTTTTTTCCCATTTGTCAAGACCTTAACGTTGTTTGATTCCAGAAGGATCATCTTACATTTCGGATTCCAGCACTGAGACTTAATGCTACTCTCATCGGGGCTGCAACAGATTTTGAGGAATATTCATCTTTTCAGATCTTATTCATACAACGCAAACTTAGGGAACAGGTTCTGGAGATGAACAAAGAGCAGAATTTTGAGAACTTAAATAATTGGATCTCTGAGAAGCTCTATAGTCAATTGACAAACCAGTGTCTGCAAAGAGCCAACTCTGCTCTTAATACATATCATTTGTAGGAATTTGATTCAACATATCAGATAGTATTTTTATCTGTTTTCTATTAAAACAAGTCATCTGTGTATCTGACTGTAATTTCAAATCCTGCTTTATTCTTATTAAAAGCAGGAGTTGGGCCATCCACGTCAAAGCTGCGTAAAAAGAGCTACCTTTTAATCAGGAAGGAACTTCTTTAGCCAAATGGTGGTGAATCTGTGGAATTTGTTGCCACAGGCTGCTATGGAGGCCAGGTCATTGAGTGCATTTAAGGGAAAGGTTACGGGAGAAGGCAGGAGAATGGAGTTGAAAGGGAAAATGGATCAGCCATGATGAAATGGCAGAGCAGACCCAATGGGGCGAATTGGCCTGATTCTGCTCCTATCTTTTATGGGTGATTGAGACTTCAAAGGAAGAGTTTCACAGCAGTTTCTCTGAATTGAGGAGTGACCAATCAGCAAGAGGCAGTGTGTGATAAGAGCTACCTTTCAGTCAGGTCCATGTTCAAGGTTGAAAGGAGGCTTATGAAAATGATTCTAGTCTTGAACAGCTTGTCAAATGAAGAATGTTTGATGAGTCTGGACCCGTATTCACTGGAGTTCAGAAGAATGAGGGGAGACCTCATTGAAACCTATTGCATGTTGAAAGGTCTCGATAGAGTGGATGTGGAGAGGATGTTTCCTATGTTGGGGGATTCTAAGACCAGAGGACACTGCCTCAGAATAGAGGGGTGTCCTTTTAGAAAAGAGATGAGGAGGAATTTCTTTAGCCAGAGGGTGGTAAATCTGTGGAATCTGTTGCCACAGGCAGCTATGGAGGCCAAGTCTGTATGTATCTTTAAGGCAGAGATTGATAGATTCTTGATTGGTCAGGGCATGAAGAGATACGGGGAGATGGCGGGAGATTGGGGCTGAGAGGAAAATTGGATCAGCCATGATGAAATGGCGAAGCAGACTTGATGGGCCAAATGGCCTAATTCTGCTCCTATATCTTATGGTCTTGTGTATATTACCGTGATAGCTGATGCTTGGTTCCAAATTAGTTCATTGCAAAAACAAACCTTTGCATCTTTAAGATGTAACATTTGAAGTTTCTCTGAAAGGAATGTTTTTGAGTTTGACAATATGGAGAGAGGGTCAAACCTTTGAGAGAGTGCAGTGGATTAGAGAATTTGGAAAAGTTGCAAGTCAATATTGGTACTTTCACAAAACAGTTAGACTCTCAAGAACTTTAGAATGTTAGACGAGCATTTGATGGCTCTGGACCTCATTGGAATTTAGAAGAATCTGGGGAGATCTCATTAAAACCTATCAAAAATTGAAAGTGTTAGATAGAGTGGAGATGGAGAGGACATTTCCTATAATGGGAGAATCAAGCACAGCTGCAGAATAGAAGGATGTCCCTTTAGATAGAGATGAGGAAGAATTTCTTTAGCTAGAGGGTGGTGAATCCGTAGAATTCATTGCAACAGATGGCTGTGGAGGCCAAATCACTGGATAGATTTAAAGTGGAGGTTGATAGATTCTTGATAGGTAAGGTCTTGTAAAGTTACTGGGAGAAGGTAGGAGAGTGGGATCAAGAGGGGGGATAAAACAGCCATAATGGAATGGCAGAGCAGACTTGATGGGCTGAATGGCCTAATTCTGCTCCTATGTCTTCTGGTCCTTATCTGATCTAATCTAGTTTGTACCAGGATAGACACCAATACTTTACATTTGTCTCACCTCTTCACTAGAACTGACAACTGGTTATGCCAAAAGCATCATGGTTTGTAATTGAAATGGGGAAGAACATTCACTTCAAATGTGAATCGACAACAAAATGCAAGTTAAAAGCTTTGTCCTGTTTATACATGAAGTGCATTACAGACACAGTGTGGCTGTCATTTTGCAGCATAAGAGTTTCTACAGAAACTGATATGCATAGTACATTACTGTTAAGACTGCAGAAACTAGGCAAAGTTGAAATGAACTGAGCGAGATAAAGGATTCACTTGATTAGAATCGCAGTAGTAACTTGCAGGTGACTCTGATTCTGTGAGGTGAACCTTGGGTTTGTTACATTTCTTTTATTTAAATTTCTTTCAGAGGTACATCATAGTTACAGGCCCACACAATGTGACCAATTAACTTACTAATCTGCCAGTCTTTGGAACATGGGAGGAAACCAGAGTATCGGAGGAAACCCAGACGGCCATTGGGAGATCTTATCAACTCCCAATGGAGTTGATAAGATCAGATAGCAACAGGAATTGTACCTGGGTTGTTGGTGCTATAATAGCTAACTATATGCTATTTTGGTCTTGTGCAGATTCAATATCCCTCGCAAGTGCAAATTACAGTTGTTGCAGTTAGGTGTGCAGAAAACAGTTTCCCTTGAGCCTGAGACCTTCTTAGGTTTTTAGCATCTGCTTCCATTAAATACCACCTGCCAATAGAAATTTCATTTAGGAGAATCAGTCAGGTTCTGTTCCTCCCCATATCTTTGATTGTTCGTCTTGGCTTTGTTTCGACGTCCCTTTCCTCTCCCTTATGTTGGGCTGACATTCGAGCAGGCAAAATGGCTAAGCTGCAGCGAGAGACCTGACAGGCGTAATCAGCATGCTTTTGTTAAGCAAAGGCAGTCCGATTTCTGGTGGTCCCTGGACTGTGTTACACGCTGATTCTGTGTTTAAAAGTAAGCTATAACCTGGCTTCACAAATATCAAAGTTAGATTTATAGTGATGTGTCCTTGAAGAATTATGGTTTACCAGATTGAAAATCAATCGATCAAACCACAAAACAAAGAAATATAGTTGAACTCAACTTGGTGATTGACCATAAGAAGTTGTAGTATGGTACCAGTGAGAACGTCACATCGCCAAAAAGACTAACTAGATTAAAAACAGTGTACTAACTACAGACAGAGTAATGAGAAGGGCATCTGCTTCTGAAGGGCAGTAATTCAGTTTGGTGGGTGAGCCACGTAAGTACAGTGTAGTTTAAAGAAAATGAGCAAAATTAGATGTTATCTCCTCAACATCTGGTTTGCTGAAAGGATTTTTCAAACTGAAGTAAGTGTTGTTCAGTAACATGTTCAAAGGTTAATTTATTATCAAAGTATACAACTCTGAAATTCCTCCATTCTCCGGTAGACATGAAACCAAGAAAGAAGAGGAAGGCAGCATGAGCATCAACCCCCAAATCCCACCTCTCCACAAACAAAAATGATCAAAAATCGAACAGGCACATCAACCCCCAAATCCCCTCCTCCCGCACAAAAAACGAATAATAATGGAACAGGCACAAACAAACCCCAAATCCCCTCCTCCCACACAAAAAACGAATAATAATGGAACAGGCACAAACAAACCCCAAATCCCCTCCTCCCGCACAAAAAATGAGTAATAATGGAACAGGCACATCAAACCCCAAATCCCCTCCTCCCGCACAAAAAATGAGTAATAATGGAACAGGCACAAACAAACCCCAAATCCCCTCCTCCTGCACAAAAAATGAATAATAATGGAACAGGCACAAACAAACCCCAAATCCCCTCCTCCCGCACAAAAAATGAATAATAATGGAACAGGCACAAACAAACCCCAAATTCCCTCCTTCAGCACAAAATGCGAACAAAATGGATCGGGCCTGTTAACCTCTAAATCTCCCATCCCGCACAAAAACTGAGCAAAGCGGATCAGGCACGCCGAGCCCCAAGTCCCCATTGCCGCACAAAAAAATGAACAAAATGGATCAGGCACATTGACCCCCCCCCCAAATCCCTCCTCCTGCACAAAAAAAATTAATTGAATTAGGCATATTGACCCCCAAATCCCCCTCCCCCACAAAATAAACCAAGAAGATCAGGCCAAAAACACAGAATATAGAAACTATAAGGCTGAAAATAGAGTCCATAGTCCAAAGTCCACATCCAAAACGCAGAAAATACCTGGACGATATTCTTTGGGCCCGGATGCAGCAGCAGGTTCTTACCTCTCTGGTACAGAGCAACTGATCAAGAGACGCCCTTTGCATTCGCTTTGATGTTTCAATATTCCTTGTTGCTTTAATCGGCGAACAATGGGAGCTTTAAACAGTGAAATGGAGCCAAACATCGGGTTGTGCCCCATTCTGCAGCCTGCCCTTCATGAGGTTCACGCACGCTGCCTCCCAGAATCCTCTTGGAGACTGCAAAATGCTGGAACACCCAGGCGATCTCTTGACTTCTGAACTTGCCTTGATGTTCCAATCACCCTCGTTGCTTTAATTGGCGAACAATGGATGCGATAATTGGCAAAATGGGGTCAAACATCGGTTTGTGTGCAATCCCGCTGCCTTCTCACCATGAGATTTACTCCCGCTGGCTCTGCCTCCTGGAATCTCAGAGACTGCAGAGCGCAGAAACACCCAAACGATCTCCAAACAGCAAAACACGGGCTCCAACAGTTCCAGAATCTTTCAAGATGAGAAACAAACATAAAAGACATAAAAGAAGTGAAAAATATGGGTTCATGATCTATCCACAAGATGTTGGCCAAAGGAGCATTGTACGCAGGCGCCATCTTGACCGGATGTTGCTCCATGGAGAATATTTCGCACAGATTGCTGATAGTAGTTAAAAATGGCACGATGTGATTTACATAAAAAGAATGAGGAATATTTAATTAAAATCCATAAGAGACCCAAATATAGTTGTACTGTCCATATTCCTGAATGTTCAAATTAGCCAATTTCAGTTTTAGGTTAAATAATCCAGGAAAAACAGTGCGTGTCATCACTAGACACAGTTGCGATGCTCTCATCCGAGAGTTGAAAGTAGGTAAGACTAGAATTCGCAATGCAATGTTCAAAATACTCGTGGCAACTACAGAGGCTGATGCAGGCTGGCTGCGAAATACTGACAAATGTTAAAACCCTGTTCACAATCATTGAAAACATTCATAAACAATTACTATTTATGAGGCAAAACTAAGGTTTTATTAGTAGTCATTAGTCACTGAAATAGTCATTGGTTCAGAACTAATTAATAAAGGAAAGCCATCATAAATTAGTTAATGCTAACTCATGGGAAAACTACCAGGACTGCATTTACTTTGTTTTTGCTGATAGAGCGAAGGACTGATGAGGGCAATGTGTTTATGCTTTAATGTGGATTTTCAGGAGATGATGGATAACTCAATAGATAAGTAAAATTGAACTCCCTGGAATATTTATTTATTAAGCGTATAGCATGGTACCAGGCCCTTTCAGCCTAACAAGGTCATGCCACCCAATTACATCAGGTGACCAATTATCCTACGAACCTTTGTGAGTGAGACCTCCCATTGGCCAGGGTCGACCATGGATGGTACATTCTAACTCTCTAGATACGCAAGCCTGGGCAGTACGATATGGAAAGCAAGCTGTTGCCCATGTAGCAAGCTTCCCCTCTCCACAGATCCGATGAACCCAGAGAAACGGCAGACCCCGATACAGTTTGGTACGAACAGCAATGCAAGAGCCAGTCAGCGTTGAATTAAATGTAGGACTGCCTTAGGGACTCCAGCTCCGGATTTTTCCCTCGGGGTTTACTCCCGAAGCCTTCCCCATAAGTGGGTATAGCCGCAAAGGAGTGGAGTTTTGAGATCGGAATTTTCCTTCTCCAAGCATGGCTGATGGGCCCATCTGCCTAAAGCAACTGGTTTTAAGACACCAGTAACCCCCCTTTGCCTCTTCTCCTGTCAGTAGAAATGGTTCCACTGGGCTTAGTAGCTAAGCCACATGTGGAGGCCAGGAGCTGGACTTGGTTGTCAGAGGCTATTTGAAGCGCACGTCATGGGAGCATTTAATAGGTAGTGGGAGCTTATCCCTACTACCATCCCCGGCTATAATAACCTTAAGGAACCTCCTAAGCTTTACGCCTTCAGAATGTGGGAGGAAAACTGGAGCACCTAGCGATAACCCACGAGGTTACATGGAAAACGTACAAACTCCTTACAGACAGAAGTGGAATTGAACCTGGATCACTAGAGCTGTGTTCACGTTGTGCTAATTGCTACATTACTGAGCTGCCCTAAGTAAAAAAAAATAAATTAAAGAAAATGATAAAGTGCAGTGGCAGTAAAAGTAGGGTTTTATTATTTCAGAGGACCTGATTTGGGCCCAGCATGTAGGTGCAATTACAAAGAGAGCACAGCAGCACCTCTACTTTCTTAGGAGTTTGCGAAGATTCAGAATGACATCTGAAACTTTGACAAACTTCTACAGATGTGTGGTGGAGAGTATATTGACCGGCTGCATCACAGCCTGGTATGGAAACACCAAAGCCCTAGAATGGAAAATCCTACAAAAGTAGTGGATACAGCCTAGTCCATCCCTGCCATTGAGAACGTCTACACGGAGCATTGTTGCAGGAAAGCAACATCCATCATCAGGGACCTGCACAACCCAGGTCATGCTCTCTTCTCACTGTTGCCATCAGGAATAAGGTACAGGAGCCACAGGCCTCACACCACCAGGTTCATGAATAGTTATTTCTGTACACCTCAGCCATCAGATTCTTCAACCAGCAGGGATAACTTCACTCACCTTCACTTGCCCCATCACTGAACTGTTCCCACAACCTATGGACTCACCTTAAAGGGTTCTTCATCTCATGTTCTCGATATTTAATTGTTTATTTATTTATTATTATTATTTCTTTCTTTTTTGTATTTGCATAGTTTATTGTCTATTGCACCCCAGTTGAACATCCAGGTTGGTGTGGTCTAAAATGGTTATTATTCTGTTATGGATTTATTGAGTATACCCACAAGAAAATGAATCTCAGAGTTGTATATGGTGACATAATTTACTTTGGACTTTGAACTATGAACAACGAGTTGTCAATAGTTTTTCTTTTGTCTGGCAGATAAATGCAGTTGGGGTTTCCCCGACCACCTCTTAATATATATTAAATATTGATTAGAAACTAGAAGTCAGGATATATGGGTTAATTTCAGGTTGGAAAGATGCAGCAGTGGGGTGTCATGGGATAATTTCTGGGACCTGAACTACTTACAATTTGTATTAGACTGTGATGTTTAACAAGTTAAATGAAGATACTGAGAGTATTGTCAAATTTGCTGACATTTCAAGATACTGTAGATGGAAAAACAAATTGTGAAGAAGGAAAGAACTTGAAGAGGTACCGTACAGATACGTTACACAAGTGGAAAAATATGCCAGTTGGACTACACTGCGGGGAAATGTGAAGTTTAAGGAAAGAATGGGAAACAGAATAATTTTCAAATGGAGAGAAGCTGCTGAGTACCATTGAACAGAGGGGTCTGAATGTTCTGCTATGTAACAAAGAATTGCTTTATAGATGCAGCAAGTAATTAGGATGACTATACAGATTTGAAAGAGAATTATTGAAAAGGACCTGAGGGCAAAGAAAGGGACATTTTGCTTTTTTGGAAAGGAGTACTGGTGAAGCTGTCCCTAAAGTTGTTCTTTAAAGCAGGGGTTCATGGGAGAGGTTAATGGCAGAGGTCCAAGGCATAAAAAAGGTTGGGAACTCCTGCTTCAAAGGAAGCAGTTCAGAGAAAATTCACCGAGTCAGTTTCTGAAACTGTGGTAAACTGCAAAGTGATATATGAATATTTGATGCTGAAAGTAATTTTAACTGGAGGTGTAAAGGCAAATGCTGAATCCCCTATAAAACAATGAGATATTACATCCAGATCTGATCCCTGTTTGGTGTCAAAGTCTACGACAGAAGGTCAGGAGAATGAGATTGAGAAGGATAATAAGTTAGCTATCTAAGTTAGTTAGCTAATGGTGGAGCAGATTCAACGGGCCAAATGCCCTAATTCTGCTCCTATGTCTTATGGACTTATATGAAGGACATGAAGATGTCCCTAGGGCATTGTCATAGGGTAGAGACAGAGATTGGAGAAACTGCAATTGTCGTCCTTGGAGCAAAAGGGGTGTGGGGTGATGTGAGTGACAGTGTTCAGAATCACCAAGGACTGTAACAGAGTGAATTAGATCAAAGAATTCCCTTTGGCAGTAGGGCCAATTATTAGAGGACATCAATTTAAGGCAAAGGCAAGAGTGCAAAAACTGATAGGAGGAAATTACTTTTCTATAATCAAGCGGTATAATCTGGAACTTAATGGCTGAAATAAAGATGGAAGAAGTTTCAATCAGTACTTGACTGAAGAAAAATTGCAGGGCTACAGGGAAAAAGAGAACAGAGCTGATGTGAATGCTTTTGCAGAGAACAGACAATAGCGTGACGGTTAAGCTAGAAAGCAAGAGTTATGATTTTCTTCCATTCTTTTTGTTTCTATATCAGCAGATACACATTTCTGTTATCTTCAGGGGGATTTATGTTCTCCATCCTGAAAGGTGTCAACTCAAATTTTGTTACGTACTGACCTCAACGGAAATGAAAAAACATTGAAATGTAACTATGTTTCTTGGTTCAGTCCTGACCTCCAGCCTTGCGGACTTAGCTTGTTCTCTCTATGACCACATGAATTTCCTCCAGTTCTCTGGTTTCCTCTCACATCCCAACGAAATGCAGGTTGGTAGATGAGTTGGTCACTGTAAACTTTCCCTAGTGTGTAAGTGAGAGGTAGAACTTAGGAGAGCTTCTGAATATGTGGGAGAATAAAAATAAAATTATGAAAGTAGAATTCTTGGAAATAGATGGTTGGCATGGACTTGATGGGCTAAAGAGCCTGGTTCCATGCTGTATGTCTTTGACTTTTGAACATGTATATGCATCAATGGGAATTCAAAGTTAGCAAATTACTTTCTCAAGTAAGACCATAAGACTGTAAGTTTTAGGTGTGGAATCAGGCTATTTGGCCCATTGAGTCTGCTGCACTATTTCTTCAGGGCTGATCCAATTTTCCTCTCAGCACCAATCTCCTGCCTCACCGCTTGTTAAGCAGCCACATGTGTGGCACCTTGTCAAAGGCCTTCTGAAAATCCAAGTACACAACGTAACTGATTCTCCTTTGTCTATGACCTGTCCTGATGCAGGGTCTTGGCCTGAAACGTCGACTGCACCTCTTCCTACGGATGCTGCCTGGCCTGCTGCGTTCACCAGCAACTTTTATGTGTGTTGCTTGAATTTCCAGCATCTGCAGAATTCCTGTTGTTCTCCTTTGTCTATCCTGCTTTTTACTTCTTCAAAGAATTCCAACAGATTTGTCAGGCCAGATTTTCCCTTGAGGGAACCATGCTGACAATGGCCTATTTTATCCTGTGCCTCCAAGCACTCTGAGACCTCATCCTTAATAATCGACTCCAACATCTTCCCAACCACTGAGGTCAGACTAACTGGCTTATAGTTTTTTTTCTTCTTCTGTCTTTCTTCCTTCTTGAAGAGTGGAGAGACATTTGTAATTTTCCAGTCTTCCTGGACCATTCCAGAATCTAGTGGTTCTTGAAAGATCATTACTAATGCCTCCATGATCTCTTCAGCCACCTCTTTCAGAACTATGGGGTGTACACCATCTGGTCCAGGTAACTTATCTACTTTCAGACCTTTCAGTTTCCCAAGACCTTCTCTCTAGTTAAGGTAACTTCACACACTTTATGTCCCCTGCACCTGGAACTTTCACCATACTGCTGGTGTCTTCCACAATGAAGAATGATGCAACATACTTATTCAGTTAATCCACTACTTTGTTGACCCCATTATTACCTCTCGAACATAATTTTCCAGCTGCCCAATATCCACTCTTGTCTCTCATTTACACTTGATGTATCTGAAGAAAATTTTGGTATCCTCTTAAGTATTATTGGCTAGCTTACTTTCGTATTCTATCTTTACCTTTCTTAATGACTTTTTTAGTTGCCTCTGATTTACCACAAATCTTTGCTCTATTATATGCTCTCTGTTTGGCTTTTATGTTGGCTTTGACTTCTCTTGTTAGTTATGGTTGTATCATCTTTTCTTTAGAATACCTCCTCCTCTTTGGGAAGTACTGTATATATATCTGTAATACCATGGGCTTGTAGTTTGTTAAGCAGCTTCATGTGTGTCATCTTGCCAGAAATTCCAGCCGTCACCCCTGCCAGTGTTCTTTTCCAATCAATTCTGGCCAACTCCTCTCTCATGCCCCTGAAATTCCCTTTACTCCACTGTGATACTGATACATCTGACATCAGCTTCTCCTTCTCAAAAATTCAGGGTGAATTCGATCATATTATGATCACTGCCCCAAGGGTTCTTTTATCTTAAGCCCTCAAATCAATTCTGGTTCTTGTACAACACCCAGTCCAGAATAAATAATCCTTCAGAGGGCTCAACCATGAGCTGCTCTAAAAACCATGTCATAGCCACTCTAGAAATTCCTCCTTCTGTAATCCAGCACCAACCTGATTTTCCCAATCTACCTGCATATTGAAGTCCCCCATGACTATTGTAATATTGCCTGTTTGGCATACATTGTCTATCTCCCATTGTAATTTGTAGGCCACATCCTTACTACTGTTTGAGGCTCTGTATACAACTCCCATCAGTTCCTTGCCCTTGCAGTTACCCTTGCAGTTTCACAATGATTCACACCTTCCGACCCCATGTCACCTCTTTCTGATGATTTGATTTAATTTTTTACCAACAAAGCAATGCCTCTCCCTCCATCTTCCTGCATATCCTTTTGGTACAATGTGTATCGTTGGACATTAAGCCATGAGTCCGTGAAGCCTACAACATCATACCTGCCAATCTGCAACTGTGCTGCAAGTTCATCTACTTTATTCCGAATACTGCGCTCATTCAGACACAACACCTTCAGTCCTGTATTCACCCTCTTTTGTCGAACCATGTTCAACCTTTTGATCCCTAACTTTGTCTGAAGTCTTACCATCATCTGCCTCCACAACCTCTCCACTAACTGTTCTGGCAATCTGGTTCCCATCCCCTTACCACTCTAGTTTAAATCCTACCCTGCAGCATTAACAAACTTTCCCGCTAGGATCTTAATCCTCTTCCAGTCAGGCGTGAATCATCCCTTTTGTACAGGTCCCACCTTGCCTGGAAGAGAGACCAATGATCCAAAAATCTTATGCCCTCCCTCCTACACCAACTCCTTAGCTCCGCTTTAAACTGTATAATCTTCCTAGTCTTAGCCTGACAAGCACATGGCATGGGTAGCAGTCCTGAGAAGTAGTAGATAAACTTCAACTCTTTTCCCGAAGAGTAAATTCAGGTGATTTTATTGAATAGAAAAGGGCAGCACTTTAAAGCAGACCTCTGGTTTTGATTGAGGGCAATAGAAAGACATAATTTCATAAGGACATGGTTATCAATTGGTTACAGGTACGTGACCTCGGTGGAGTTTAAAAAAGAGGGGGTGTGGGAATGTCATTGAAACATACTGAAAAGCCTGGATAGAGTAGATGCAGAGAGGGAGTGGGAGTGTCTAGGACCAGGAGGCACAGCCTCAGAGAATGAGGACATCCCTTTAGAACAGAGATTAGCCTGAGTGTGGTGAGTTCATTACCACAGACGTCTGTGGATGCCAAGTCATTGCGTATACTTAAAGCAGGGGTATACAGGCTCCTGATTAGCCAGTGTGTCAAAGGTTACACGGAGAAGGCAGGGGAATGGAGTTGAAAGGGATAATAACTCAACCATGGTGGAACGGTGGAACAGACTCAATGGGCCGAATGGCCAAATTTGTTCCTATGTTTTATGTTCTTATGGTCTTACGCTGTTGCACGTAGACATCATCATGGCCATACAGAACAGTCATATGATTTCATGTTTGCTGGAACAGGCAGGGAGATTAAACAGCATCACCTCCGGATGAGGCGAAACAACTGTCACACTTGTGTATTTTTCTCTCTGGGAACACCAGGGCGTGTTGGAGGCTGATGTGTGCAAATGGTACCTCAATCCCCTTCAGAAAAACATCTACTGCCATAACTATTCCAACATTACTTTACGACGTCAGCATAGGTAGGCTGCGGGGTTGGGAATTCAAACTGAGATTGTACTGTGAAAGCGGTAATCTTTCCATTTTCTCTCCTCATAATCAAAGTGCACTTTATGACCAGAGCCGCTGGATGCAAAACAAGAGCAGTCACCGTTGATGTTCCTCGGTACAAAGTGGACCCCACTTCAGTGGGCTTCTTTCTGTGGCCGTCGTGTGTTGAAATACAACGCTGCTCTGGTTGCTGTAACACCAAAGCCTATAGGTGCATTCCGTCTCATGCAACGTACAGGCCCTTTCAGGTAGGTACTGAAATGCTGCTTTCATATTCTCTAACTGGAGCTTTTTATGAAGTCTCAGAAGCTGCTCAGTAACCTGAAAATTACGTCTTCAGATAGTTCAAACCTTAAAAGTCTATGGCTAGAGGTCATAGGTTAAGGTGAAAGGTGAAATATTTAAGGGGAACTACTTCACTCAGAGAGTTGTGAGATTGTGGAATGAGCTGCCAGCGGAAGCAGTGGGCGTGGGTTTGATTTTAACAGAAATTTGGAGAAGTGCGTGGATGAGAAGGTCAATTTGGCAGAACAATAGTTCGGTATGGACTAGATGGGACGAAGGGCCTGTTTCTGTGCTGTAGTTTTTATGCTTTGTAACTCCAGAAATTAACTGATTTAAAAAAACACAATGGAGCTGGTGTTGCATGTCTACTTTTTGTTTTACTTTAGTGAGATGATGTGAGATTTAGTAGCGGGATAATGACATAACGGCATTCTCGTACTGTGTAGATGTAATCTGTAATAAATTATGTAAACAAAGCATGCCTAATTAAACAATATATTTACAGTACTACTGAGATATTACTGAAACATTAAAGAGACTATATTCCTCCCTGCTTGGCGATAAACTCAATATAGAATGCATCTCAACTCAAAAATGTAATGTACTCTCTAGTCATTATATATATATATCCATACACATATACACATACACTATATATATTTATATAGTGACTAGAGAGCATGTCTATAACATCTATATGTATGTGTATTGAGGCTGTGAAACAATCTCAGGTCTGGGGCCTCCTCCATGGTGGTTGGAGGAGTTGACTCTGAGATTGCAGGAAGTGATTCTCAGAGCTCTGGCCATTTCTCTTCTCTAACAATTGGCTCTGCTCTCAGCTGATTGATGTGGCATCTCCAGGTGATATCAGATGCAATCTCCACTGTGTCCAGAGAGGTCCAGTTCTGTCCTTAATCTTTCCAAGTACCCACTTTTGATCACCTCTGTAGTCCCTCACCAGGACTGCTTGTCCAGGAGTGAAACATCGAACCTCCTGGTTTGAGGAGCCCTCAGTTTGTCTCAGCTGTTTGTCCTGCCTACTCCTTCTGCGATTGGAATTGAGGAGATCGAAGCGTGAATGCGAGGGACAGCCTAGGAACAGCATGGCTGGTGAGTTGTTGGCTGTGGAGTGAGCTGATCTTGGCATCTTCTGGATGTGTTGGCATCCTGAACAGTGCATGGCAAACTGTTCGTTCTGCTGATCTATCCCATCAGACAAATCTTTGAGCCAGTGCTTTCATTTTGTCCACACCTAGATGACCAGCATGTAGCTCCTCCAACACTTCAGTTCTCAGCTTGGGTGGTACAACAACTCTGAATCCCCACATAAGGCAACCTCCATCAAGGGAAAGTTCATCCTGGCACTGGTAAAAATGGAAGAACTGGAATTTCTGATGCAAATTCCAGCCATTTTGGGTTGGCATGTAGACCTGAGACAGTTTGTGGTCCTTTCTGGTTTCTCTTTGGATCATCTCTGCCATAATAAGGAGACTTTTGATTTGCATTAGGGAGAATACATTAAGAGGAGTGTCCTCTTTTGTAAATTTTTCAGAATTTCCTTTTCCAAGGTTAAACTGGACAATCCATCAGCAGTTCCATGATTAACTGTCCTCTTGACTTCAGTCTTGTAATTGTGTCCTCCAAGAAAGAGAGCCCATCTCTGCATTTGTGCCTCTGCTGTTAGTGGAGCTCCCCTCTGTGGGTTGAAATGGACACCGGAGGTTGGATCAGTAATGAGGGTAAACTCTCTGCCACACAGGTACTAGTTGAAACGGTGTACACCCCAAACCAGACTCAAGGCGTCTCTGGTAATTTATGTGTAATTAACTCAGCAGTGGTAAGAGAATATGATGCAAAAGGGCATTCTCTTCCATCACTCCTAACATGTGACCTGACTGCACCAATGCCATGAGGCAAGGCATCACAGGCAAGCTTCATTGCATGATATGGATCATAATGTGTGAGTACAGAGTCTGATGTCACCATTTCCTTTGTCTTTTGGAAGACCACCTCACACTGTTTTATTCATTGCCATTTTCCCCCAATCTGTCATAATGAGTTCAAGGTGGGAGCACAGTAGCCAGGTTCGGCAGGAACTTGTTACAGTAATTGACAAATCTTAAAAAGAACCACATGTATGACATGACCATTTGCCTGGGGGCATCCACCACTGCTTGAATTTTATCAGCACTGCTGTGTAAAGCTTGTGCATCAATGGGGTGACCACAGTCAGTGACGCTTGGTTTAAAGAATTCATGCTTGTTGCATCATGCTCCGAGCCCATACTTTAATCTTTTTTACACTGTCTTGAGGTTTTGGAGAAGTTCCTTGTCTCTGGTCTCTGGCAACAGTGATGTCATCCAGGTAACGCTAAGTGCTTGAACAACCTTGCAGCACCTGGTCCATAGCTTCCGGTCCGAGCGCAGGTGCAGGTGTTACTGTAGGATTTTATGCCTAAAGGATCTGAGAGCCATTTTATGTGCTTAATGTAAGTTGCAGCCCTTTACTTCCATTATGAACAAAACAAAAACAGTCACCTTAAACTGACATTATAATGTCAGATACTATCTCTCAAAGTGAATGCGACAACTCAGTGATGGTGTTTGTGAATTACGTATAACAGTTTCTATTAGTACCAGTGTGTGTCATCTGTCACCCATTACTTTATCGTACACTACTCCAGAAATAAACTTTTTATAGCAATAAAGACCTTTGTGAGTGTTTATGATGAGAAACCATTTGGACATTTCGTTCACTTCCATCTGAAGGTAGGCCTCAGCTAAGTCTGCTTTGCTGAAGTGTTTCCCTCCAGAAAGGATGCAAAGATATCCTCTATCCTGGACAGAGAACTTTAAGTATTGCATTTAAGATCACCACAGATCCTGAAAAGACTGATTTTTCTTGGCTACTGGGACCACTGACATTGCTCATAGGTTCCACTCAATCTCGGAAAGAATTCCTTCAACCTCCCTGCGATCTAGCTCACTGGCCAGTTCATAAGAAACCATATGGGTTTTGCAAAACTTGGGTGTGACATTTTCAATTAACACTAATTTTCTCTTGATAGGTTTGAGTTTTCCGATGCCTTCCTTGAACACTGCTATGGCATCATTCTTCATTTGCTTTCAGTTGACTCTATGACAGGATATTACGTTCTAAGAATTGACATATTTAACATCGAAATGTTGCAATTCAAGTCAATGGGGCATGCTGTTTGATGTGACAATTGGCTAATTCTGTTCCATCTCATTCTGCCATATTTATTTATTGAGATACATCGCGGGCTTCCGGCCCTTGAAGCCACACCTCCTAGCAAGCTCCAATTTAACCCTAGCCTAATCACGGGACAATTTACAATGACCAATTAACCTGCTAACCAGTGGGGGAAAACTGGAGCATCCAGATAAAACCCACACATTCCATGGGGAGGATGCACAGAGTCCTTACAGATGATGTCGGAATTGAACTCCGACACCCCAAGCTGTAACTTGTGCCACACTAACCACTACCCTATCATGGCACCAAAATCAGATTGTACAAAACGCCAAGCAAAGTGGACTAGAAGCTGAATGGGAATCAGACAACTGTAGATGCTAGAAATCTGAAATTTAAAAAAAAAGATGTGTTCCTGGAAAGAGAAACAGAGTTAGCATTTCAGGTCATCTGAGTTTTCACTGCACTGGATGGGCAACAGCAGTTTTAATTTAGTCATAGAGCACTACACTACTGTAGTGTATTTAATATTACAGTCATATCTGAGTAATATTTTAAATATACTGTTTGATTAAGCATTTTTATTTGTTTACATAATTCATTATGATTTCTAAGTACAAAGTACACGAATGGCATTTGTCATTACACATCCTAATTGAGTGCCTCACAAGAGCAAAATTAAGTAGAGATGTATCCCTGGCTCCCATGTTCTTCTTTCGAATAGTTCTTCTTTCTGGAGTTAGAAAACATAATGATGGTGAGTAAGTTTTAAAAAGTAGCCAAGGTGATTACCTATCTGTTGAAGCACAGCACGTATTTTCTTCACAAGGAGAGAGAGAGAGAGAGATGGTTGAGCTAAAAATAGGCAGAAAGTGGACAAAATTCACGGGTTTATAAACAGTGAGAACTGGGTGATATTGATAATAAATAAATAAAGCAGAAATGGCTGGCTCCAGCAGAAAGATAGACACATTCGATTGAACAGCGGATAACTGGGTGTTGTATACTGAACAAATTGAGCAGCATTTTGAAGCAAATGAAATAGCCAATGAAAAGTGAGTGCCAATTTTGTTGAGTGTAATAGCTGGAAAAGCAAACAAGTTTAACTGCTCCAACCAAGCCAGCCAGAATGAGCTTTGCTGATATTGTGAAACATTTAGAACTAAAACCATTGTTGATTGCAGAATGCTTTTGTTTTCATAAGTGAAATAAAAAGGAAGGAGAGTCCATTGCAGCTTGTGTAGCTGCGCAAGCATTGTCAGTTCTTAATGATGCACTGAGAGATCATTTAGTTTGTTGAATCTTACAAAAAAGCATTAAAAAATGGCTCCTAACTGAACCACAACTCACATTTAAAAGAGCAGTTGAAATCACTGTACCAATGGAAACAGCAGCCAGAAGCACAACTGAGTTGCAGTCAGGAACGAAGGTGAGCGTGAAAAAAGTTGCAACGTCAAAACAAAAACCTTTCTTGCCAGACAAATTGTGTTACTGTTGTGGCAGGGGTTCACATATAACAGACCAATGCAGGTTTAAAAGTGAAACGTGCAGAAAATGCAACAAAGTAGGACACATACAAAGAGCATGTCAGGCAGACATAAATAAAGGGACTGCACAAGGAAGATAAAAAGTCAAATTGCAGTTTTGAAAAGAGCACCAATCTGATGCTGTTGATGAAAAATCTGATAATGATGAGAGTGACGCAGATTGGGTAGCCTTGAGATTTATAGTGTGAAAACTAACAGCAAACAAGCAATAAGGCTTCAACACTGGAAGTGAATAGCTAGTTAATTAAAATGGAATTGGACATTGGGTTGGCTATTTCAGCCATTCCACAAAATGGGGTTGAACGGCATTTCAAAGATTCTGACCTGAAGCATGCAGATATCCAACCAAGAACTTACACTGGAGATAAGATAACTACTGTGGGAATGATGATTGTAACAGTGAAATACAACTACCAAGTTACATTGGGCTTGTATGTGGTAAAAACAGGAAGGCCAGTCTTGTGGGGGCACGATTGGCTGAGGCAATTGTGACCGATTGGAGATCCATCCACTATTTGCATACCACATCCCCTGATCCTGTTTCTGGATTGGCAACAAATGGAGAGAGGGCACCTACATTTATTTACAATATTAGCTTCTCCTCCTGATTTCATATTTCGCCGTCAGCAGCCCGCCGAGGAGAAGGGAAACTCTGATTTTAAACCTCTGCTGCCCTGCAGCCACACCCACCCATGGGAAAGGCTTCAGGAGTAAACCCTGAGGAAGAAATCCGGAGCCGGGGTCCCTAAGGCAGTTCGATGTCGTTTACAACTTCACTCTGGCAACCTCTGCGACGACACTGGTGCCAAGCTGTATCGGCGCTTTCTCTTCCCCTGGACAACATCAGTGACGTGGAGAGGGGGAACCCACTGCATGGGCAACAGCCAGTTCTTCAGATCTTCCCACCCGTTCTTCAGATCTTCCCGCCCTGGAGAGGACACGGTCCACCAGAGGCACAAACCCATGATCCCCTTGGATCGACGGCTGCCTACTAAATATATTTGAAGAAGGGCAAACACTTGAGCTAATTTGTCACAGATAGTCTCCACAGACATTAAGTTAGATCAGTGTCAGTTTAAAGTACCGGTGTTTGCTGAAGGAGATCAAGTCTAATTTCTTTATTCAAACTTTTTGATGGGACATTTTACAACTCTTTGAATTTTTTGTTTGAAAGATTGGGGCCAGGGAATGGGGTATTATGTCCTGGGTTTGAGGAGGCAGAGAGAGGGTTGCTCTAACTGGCACCGTCATCTAACTACAGATTCAGAAAGGTGCAAGGAATTGGTATTTGAACACATGAAGACGCATAGTGGCTAATGTGAAATTTCAGGCCTGAGACTGGGAGTGGGAGGAGGCCAGGCTGTGTGCATCTAATTCTGGTTGACTGACCCAGTAAGTATTCAACTTGTTAGTGGCTTGGATCTCTAAGATGGAGAATCTAAAGGAAAAGAGACAAGAGGAGAATTTATAATTAACTCAGAATTTATAAGCTGAAGTGTAAAGAAACAAATTGAATAACTAATTTCCACCAGAAGGTAGGTTGGTATTAGTGTAATAAAAATTTAAAGAGATTGAAGTTATCTGTAGGTTGGGCAACATCGTTAATATTTAATGCTGAATTTTCCTCCCATATCAGAGTCAGAATCCGAATCAGGATCAGAATCAAAATCAGGTTTATTTTGTGTGAAATTTGTCATTCTGTGGCAGCAGTACAGTGCAATACATATAGAATAAAATCACTGCAAACCACAATAAGAAATATAAAAAATAAGTAGTGCAAAAAAAGAGCAAAATTGTGAGGTAGTGTTCATAATCTGCTTGGAAATCTGAATGCGGAGGGCAAGATGCTGTTCCTAAAATGATGAGTGTGTGCCTTTGGGCTTCTGTACCTCCTCCCTAATGGTAGTAGTGAGAAGACAGCATGTCGGTGTGGTGAGAGTCCTTAATGACAGATGCCAGATGCCAGCTTCTTGAAGCGTTGCCTTTTGAAGATGTCCTCACTGCTGGGGAGGCTAGTGCCCGTGATGGAGCTAGCTGAGTCAACCAAATGAGTATCAACATGAACTGTTAATTCTGTTTTCTCTCCGTAGTGGCTGCCTGACCTACAGAGTATTTCCAACATCCTGTTTTTATTTTGTATTTTCAGCATTTGCAATATTTTGATTTCGTGCTCAGTTTATGACCTCTACAGAATCTGGGACAGAAAAACAAGAAAGGAACTTGTCCCAACCACATTTGTGCATAACATCTACTCATTATTGACCAAGCTTAAGCAACCTGGCACGTATTGAAACACATCCTTGTAAAATTAATGTGCTTACATTGGACATGTTTGAAGTTAGACTTAACTTCCTAATTTAGATCCAGTAACTAGATTGGAACAAAAGTTCCCTTTTGCTGGAATTACACTCTTTTAGAGCATAGCACTGGTAAATACTAATCAGCAGTACTATTTAAATAGCGGGCAGACCGGGGTTAATAAATATGTTCTTCAACTGTTGCCCAAAATAATCAGGAGAAGGCTCAGGTTAGATATTATTCTATTTTAACCCACCCATCTTGTAACAACCTCAATATCAGGAAACTGAATAGTTCCTTCTTGCATCACTTCCCTCCTTCGGTTAATCTGTCTTAACTTATCGAATTCATGCACAACACAACTGGACTGTACAATCTTTGCAGTCCTATTCTTTCACTCCCAATGCTGCTTGTCGCACTTCAACCTTGCTCTTAATAGTGTGCTCTAGCCCTTCAGGGTGCTTTCCCCAATACATTAGTCTGCTCTATTCGGTGATGTCCTAGTCTCAGATACTGGGAGTGCCAGACAGCATCCCCTGCAGTCTCCAGCCAGACTCATTACTCAAGTTCAAAAAAATGTGTCTGAATTGAAGTAGATGAATATATTTCCTGCAAATGGAATGGCTTGAAGTTCCCACTTGGCACAAAAATTTCCAGTGTGCATTTCCCATTAAACCACTTGTTTCACAAGCATAATATATATTGTATGACTCATTTGAGTATTCTATATACTTTAATATGTGAATTATTTACACTTGTTTAATTCCTATTCAATATTAATGTACAAAAGACTTTTGTTTACAGTATTATTATTCAAATCCCTTTAAGGTGGGTATCCTTTAATTTGTTAATTTTATTCCCTTGAATGTAATTAATCATCCTCATCATTTATTTAGTCTATATGCTGAATTACATTAAGTCGTAGAACACCACAGCATAGAAACAAGCCCTTCTGCTTACCTAGTGTATGCCAGCCTGGTTTTCTGCCTGATCCTATCTATCTGCACACGAACCATAGCCCTCTATACCTCTCTCATCCACCGATCTATGCACACTTCTCCGAAACGTTACAATTGAACCTACAATTGGCACTTCAGTGACAACCCATTCCACACTCACAGCACATTCTAAGTGAAGTAGCCCCCCCCTCAGATTCCCCGTAAATATTTCACCTTTCACCCTTTAACCTATGACCTCTAGTTCAGTCTCACCCAGCCTGAGGGGGAAAAGTTTGCATGCATTCTAACCGATGGTTATTCCTTGTCCGTGTAATTCCCACCTGCCTCCCAGGTATCTTTCTTGGCACCCCTCACCAAATTCCTGTCTGTACTCCATTTCGCATTTGCTTTGGGATTCATTTGTCCCCACGTTGCTGCGGAAGGAGTTGCTTCTGTTCAAACTGTCTCACATGCAATGTGCATTGATGTTCGTATAATTATCAAAATTATATTTTTTTATTCAATGGGTTGTGAGATCTGACATGTACTTCCTTTGGAGGTACAAAACAAATATATATCTAACACAAGTCAGAAGCTGGAACACGTATGTTGATTAATGCAATTGAATTACACTCATGTTCTTCAAAGGTTTTATCAGAGGAATAGGTATTGCACTATTAACGTCATTACCTGTGTGTTTTTTTTACTTTCTATGCTCTCTAAAGAAATATAAGCTCAGTGCACTGTTCTTCATTTGCACAGATAGCAAAGATAACCTATCGATATGGTCAGAAAGAGCTCACCATTCACACTGTAAGCATCAGAGAGCATCTAAGCTGCAACTGTACAGACCTAGCAAAGTTAAATCACTCAAGGTGAGAGACTACGCAGAAATGTCTAATGGAATCAATGTTATGTGGTCTTTTCTCTAGGGTGCTCTGTGTAACAGTGTTTCGGAGTTAATCAGCACAGAACATACCTTCAGATGTATAATTTTCTGATCCACGTCCAATATTCATTGTATAGGATGATACTAGAATTGCTATGATAAATCAGTTAAGCCAAATATGTCAGGGAAACAAAAGAATTGAGAAATGATTAAAGTAGTACTTAGTGCTTTTCAGTGGATTCTCCAAGTGCATTAACAATAAGAAAATAGTTTTTGTACCGTTATTCATAACCCCAGAGCATCCAAAGCTGGTTTGCCATTAAGGACAACGGTTGTAATGCAGAGAATGTGTAAATTAGACTGTATGAAAGAGGTGCCATTAAATCAGTGAACAAAATAACTAGATTATCTATCTTTAATGATGTAGGACCATGTTACCCTACAACTTCTGTTCAGTGCTGATAGAATGAAGCCCTAGAAATTGGACCAAGTGACAATGGTGATATTTCCAAGAGACCGCTGTGTATGTGAATTAGAGGGGTACTTGCTGGTGGTGGTGTTCCCATGTTCCTGCTGTTCTCACACTTCCGGGTGTTAGGATCACAGGCTTGGGAGGTGCTAGTCAGGAAACCTAGGCAAATCTAGAGGCAGAGGAGGATATCTGATATACTGGCCTTTGACCTCCAGTTCCTCTCCGAATTCTGCACTTGCCCGAGCCCATGTGGAAATCTGAATGTCAACAGCTGCCAACTGCTGATTCCCTGCAGAAATGTCAGTTGCCAGGCAAAATGATTCCACCCTCCCATGTTTCAGATCAAGTGTCGCTTAACAGAGAAATTCACACTGCACAGTCGTTGCGGATTATCATTGACTTTTCCTACACATGTTTGGAGATGAAAAAGTACTCGCTGGGCCCACCATCTGGGTTTTGCTTCCTTCCCCTCCCAGGCTGTTCTGAAGCTGGATCAGTGGCTCCCTGGTTAGTCCGATGGAGTCCAAGCTCTCCCAGTAGCTATATCAGAAGCAACAAAAATGTTGTTTGCTCTGGAACTCTTCAGTTATTTCTCTGGCAGTAATTCTGTCTTGTTTACCAATGGTGCAACTGCATTCTTCGGTAAATTCAGTGGAAGTTCCACAAGCAAGAGTTAAAGAATGCAGTAGGCAAAAAAAAAAACAACCGCACACAAGAAACCAATTATTTCCACTGCTAAATCAATCGTTTTGCTCCTGGTCATGGTTAGTTCAGAGTCCATTCTTTGAACTTAGGTTTGCAGACTAACTAATTTCAAAAAACATGAGAAAACTGCAGATGCTGGAGATCCAAATCAAAACACACACAAAATGGTGGAGGAACTCAGCTGGCCAGGCAGCATCTATGGAAAAGAGTAAACAGTTGATGTTTCAGGCCAAGACTCTTCATCAGGACTGGAAACAAAAAGGAGACTTTATTACTAATTTATTTTTATGATCTCCCTAAATTTTATCCTGAGGAATTTTTGACTGAATTTAAACTCTATTAGCACTTGAATACCCTCCAAGTGGATTCACTAAGAATTCTGGGGGGCGGGGGGATGATTTTTGTAACGATGTAAGCATTTTTTTTATTGTATATAGTTTGAGCACTTGGCCAAGTGGTTAAGGCATTGGACTAGTGACCTGAAGGTCGTGAGTTCGAGTCCCAGCCGAGGCAACATGTGTTGTGTCCTTGAGCAAGGTACTTAATCACACATTGCTCTGTGATGACACCGGTGCCAAGCTGTATGGGTCCTAATGCCCTTCCCTTGGGCAACATTGGTGTCATGGAGAGGGGAGACTTGCAGCATGGGCAACTGCCGGTCTTCCATACAACCTTGCCCAGGCCTGTGTCCTGGAGAGTGAAGATCCATGGTCTCACAAGACTAACGGATGTCTTTACTATAGTTTTTTTTCTCTTCTTATGATCTTAATGAATCTTAGAGACTCAAACCCAGAAGCGACGACAGTCGTCACATTTCACCCTAGAGATCACCTATAGGAGGACGGCCTTGGGTAGTTCGTATCAATCTGTTATTTGGTCACAGAAGATATACCTCACAATGCACTTGTTCAACAGGAGCTATTGGGGTTCAATAGGAAGCAGGTCTCTCGGCTGAGATCACCCCAGGAATACCAAGATAAATCATAATGTGTTTTTTCTTTGGCTTGTTTGCAGTAGAAATGTGCAAAGAAACCTGTAATTTCACCTTGCGAATCTATTGTGTTCTACTGGCCCAAACCTTGCTTTACCCAGATAAACTGGTATTCTGCAGTGTATGTGAACATGGAATTCATTCTCGGTTGCTCCTGTGAATAGGTGGCAATTAAGATGAATGTTGTAGATTGAACAATGAAATTATCATTAAAGGTTTATTTTAACACCATTCATGGAGCATACATCACCTATTCCTGTTTCTGTCAATTTGCAGGAACCCTTGCGCAGCCCACTCACATAAATTACATAAAACTGACTCCTTTTGTATAACCCGAGCTCCCTCCTCAGGGCTAAGTTGGCTCCTAATTTGGCACCACGCATAAATTTTCCAATTGCCTTGACCTGCTGAATCTTCACCTCTTCTCTGGCCTACCCCTCTTTGTTAAAGTATTGAAAAAAATTCTACAACAATATTTGTGTCAGTTATTTTGCTTTATTCCAGTCTCCATTTGACCTTTTGACCACCTGTCTATAAGCTTTCCTACATTCATCTGAGTTACCCCATTCACCTTTTCCCCTGAATAATCTATGAAGAATATTCCTATCTTCCATTCATTCACCCAGGGGCCTATATTGCTGTTTTGAGTTGAGGGTTTATCATGGCCCTGCAAGACTGACATACAGTTTAACCTTCCTACTAATTTTATTCTTTCCCCTTAGTAATAAATTATAAAATTCTATTGGTTTTCCTCATTACTAGAGTGCCTGTCTGGTGGCTTTATTCAAATCACATAGTAGGACACCCAGATCATTCAACGTCTCAGTACTCTCATCATTTAGATAATATGTATTTTTATTATTCCCGGCATAATGGAAATATTCCTTTTCCCCATATTATACTACATTCGTCAGATCTTTGCCCACTCACTCGTCCTATCCATGACCGGTGTTATAATCCAGTGTAAGAGCAGTAAATTTAGTGACTGTGGATTGAAACATTCACCGCTGCTTTAGGTAACAATCGGCACTCAGTCCCCGGACAGGAGTAGTGCCCCACCTAGTGGCGACAAGAGAAGTAGCTTCTTTTTCCCCCAATGAGCCCCAAGCAAATAACGTGGATTAGGCAACATTTAACGCCGTCCTAAAATTTCAACATGCCATCATTGTAAAACTTTATATGTATTTTCATTGGCTTCTAAATCACATCATTTATCATGTGATTAAAATAAAGTCCTCCCTGTTCACCAGAACTCGTGAAAAATGGGTTCCTTCATCAGCAACTATCACTCTCTGCTCAGGTTCCCCTACCATTGATCAACATGGGTCGCAGTTTCAACCTCCGGTAAGAGCTACCCATTCCTTCAGACTGAATTGTGTCAGATTTCACACTGGTCAGATCTTTAACTTCCAGAAGTGGGAACGAGGACAAAAAATGTTTTATGCTGAACATGTACAAGTCCCAGGAATGGTTGAGACTAGGCTTCCCCTTTAGGACTCTCTTAGTCAACGGAGAGACCTTGTTAATCTTAGCTGCAGTCAACCCATTTCCATTGGTGAAATTGTTTATATTGAGAAACTCAGGTCCTTGAATAAGTGGTACAATCAAGCAATCAAGCAGAATATCATAATCAGATCTTTTCTTTTCCAGGTTTCCCTCAAGGTATTACAAACAGTCAACTGACAACTGAGAGGCAACCTCACAGCCAATACAGGAGCCTACAAAGCACGTTAATGAGAAACAACTAATATATTGCATGCATTAAAGAGGCAGTATTCTCTCTCACTCTTTCTGGACTATGCAAGCATCCTTTCTTCAAAGCGGCTCAATGAAGAACAGATGGAGCTGGGACTAGTGGGATGTTGTGTGGATTCTCAATCACTGGGCACCCTGCCAGGTCTACTTGTGATGTGCAATGACAGAGAGAAGCTTCCTAGTCTTTCCTACACTTCTCCATGGTCAATTTGGTGACTTGCAACAATTCTACAGTACAGAGAGGAGTGATCCTCAGACTAGGGACTGTGAATAAGAGAGACATTTTGTTTACTTTCTAAACTTTCATTCTGCTGGTAAGGGGCTTTTGGTTGACACTGAAGATTTATAACAAAATACTTTAAACAGATGTATAATAAAACGTTCATAGCTTATTTTCAGTCTGGTCTGCTTTCCTACAAAGCAAGCGTAAATACAGTTAAGTTACTACACAAAGCAAGTGATGATGAAATATCTTGAGATAACTGGACAATGTATTCTATCAGCTCACCTAGATATTAATGTTGAACTGGGAACATCCAATGTATCTGGGCTTCTCCAAATCTGATATCTTGATCATTTCCCATTTTATTTACACTGCCATTAGTGGCTATGTCTTCAGGTACCAGAGTCCCAAACTTTGGGAATCACTCCTTACACCTCTCTGCCTCTCCATCTTTCTTGTAAATGTTTCTCCAGACTTACCACTTTAAATGTGTGTTTAGCCTTTTGCATCACCTCCTCTTCTGGTCCAGCCTAAGTTTGTCTTAGACTGCTATCCTGGGAAGTGACTGAAGACGCTTTGCTCCGCATCAATGGAAATTGTTGTTGGTATTAAGTTCTGAATTATTCAGGTAACCCAAGCACATCTTTTGACACCAAGAAAAGTGGGATTATTATAAATGATTAATTCCCCAAATCATTTTGAAATATGAACTGGGTATCAACTTATTTACGTGTGTGTGTGTAAAATATTCTATATACATATACACACACACATACACATATTATTTATTCATTTAGTGATACAGCCCTTCTGGCCCTTCAAGACATGCCACTGCAGCAACCCTAACCTAATTACAATGACCAGTTAACCTGCCCGTATGTCTTTGGACTGTGGGAGGAAAGTGGAGGACCTGGGGAAACGCCGTGCATTCCACAGGGAGGACACAGAAAGATCCCTCACAGAGCGGTGCTCAAATTGAACTCTGAATTCTGGAGCACTCTGAACTGTAACTGCGTCCAGCTAACTGCTACGCTACCGTGGCACCCTAATGCAAGTGCGATGGTGAATGTCGATGGCTTCACTGTGATTCAAAGTTTTAAAACCATCTTCAGTTGGGTTGCTCGGACGATGAATCTTCTCTGTAAACTTCATGTAAGTGCCTATGTCTGATTGTATTCTTCCAAAATTCAGCAAAAGAATGCGAGCTGCAGGTTTGCTCAAATTAGTGTTTTGATTATTGAACCGATTATATTTTCAAACAAAATTCCCAACATTGTGGAAATTCCTGACCAATATGTTTGGACCATCTTCATTCGCTTTACACAGATGACAAGTCTCCTCTGCAAAGTTGTGCGATTGTCTGTATCTACATTTATTGATTGGGGTTGTGACAGAGACTTCCACCAGCTTTCTACCCCATGCAGGAAACCTAAATGTTTTCACCATCGGTGCCTTCACTCGGCACAGAGCAAAAACGTGGAAACGCGTACATCAAACTGGATAAAAACTACATGACAGAAAATCTTCATTTATGAGACAGCTTTCAAACATTACTGATTGAAAGAAGTTAATAACAGAGTGACTCCCAGAGGCAGCAGAAACCAGTGAATAAAAGATCATTTTTATTTCCCTCGTGAGAGATTGTTATCTTCCTATAATCAAAAGAACATTTAGTTCATTCTAAAAATAAATAGCACATTTTCAATGTAGAAAATGCTTAATTATTATTATATATTACAATTTCAAATTATATAATGCAAGCTTCCCTGTTACAGGGTGAATCCAAGGATATTTGTATGTTTCACTTACTGGAGACAAAGACTGCTGACAAGGAGAACATTTAATAGAACATAGCAACACTCACAACACACTGGAGGAACTCAGCAGGTCGGGCAGCATCCGTGGAAACGATCAGTCAATGTTTCGGGCCGGAACCCTTCGTCAGGACTGTAAAGGGAAGGGGCAGAGGCCCTATAAAGAAGGTCGGGGAGGGTGGGAAGGAGAAGGCTGGTAGGTCCAGGTGAAGGGGAAAGATAAAGGGGTGGGGGAGGGGAGGCAGGGAGGTGATAGGCAGGAAAGGTGAAGAAGGAATAGGGGAAAACACAATGGGTAGTAGAAAGAGGCCGAACCATGAGGGAGGTGATAGGCAGCTGGGGGAGGGAGCAGGGTGACATAGGGATAGGGGAAGGGAGGGGGAGGAAATTACCGGAAGTTATCGTCGACTCATCGTTTCCACAGATGCTGCCCGACCTGCTGAGTTCCTCCAGCGTGTTGTATGTTGCTTTGACCCCAGCATCTGCAGAGTATTTTGTGTTAATAGAACATAGAACATTACACCCACAGTACAGGGCATTACACCACACCACAGCCCACAATTTTGTGCTGACTTTTTAACCTACTCTAAGATCAGCCCTACCCTTTCCAACGATATAGCCCTGTACTCTGCCAATCATCCATGCGCAGATCTAAGAGTTTCTTAGATATGCCTAATGGAAAGGGAGTTTACTTAATGTCTCCTGTTCAGAGTAACCTAATGTTTCTAATGTCTCAGAGTTAACTTAATGTCTATAAGTTAACACTGTTTTTCCATGAGTGGGTCATCACAGTGTGCAAGTTGGCTGATGGGTATGAACTCTGAACTTGACGGGTGTAGTTGTGCTGTGACTAGGAGTTGCAGAACAGTGCATTTTTCTGTCAGGGATTTGCCCCCACTCCTGTCTCCTTATAATGGATACCCAATTCTTCAGGTTTCAGCTGGAGTTCCTGGAATTCACTGCTGCAGCTCCCGAAATTCTGGTAGAGATGCTGTGGACCAGAGGAGCACATTTTGCTGAGGGCTGCCTCTCACAGCCTAACTCATCTGGGATTGGTGGTCAGGAAATGGGCAGAGGCCGAAGGCTTCAGAAGAACCAGCGGCCTGCAGGGCAGGGAGAGAGAGGACTATGGAGAAGTTGGTTTATGCCATCTTGCTTGAGGTCTAAAGTTCAGATTGACTGCTTCAGGTTCATTGTCAACCTGCTTCATTCAGATCAGAGTCTCAAAGTAACAGTAAGCCGTTTGGGACAGTGATAAGGAACAGTTTCTTCAGTCATGAACCCTTGGAACTCTTTCCCTATGGGAGCAGGGCTTACCAAGCACATTGAATTCAGAGATCAATCGATAGTTAACTATGAAGTGAATGAAGGATATGGGCTTAGTGCAGGAGAGTGAGTGGCACTGAGGTATAAAATCAGTCATGATCATATTGAATGGCAGAGCAGGCATGGGGTGGGGGGCAGGGGTTAAATGGCCAACTTCTCTGATTTTGTATGCTTTTAAGTTTAGTGGAAGAGGAATGGCCTGACCCCAGCTTAATGCAATGTGATGGCGAGGCAAATCTCATTGTGACAAGTAGTACATCAAAAAGCTACAACTACTTTCCCCACTCTTCAGCTATTACACCGTCCCTGAAATCTCTCTTGTTCCTCAGCCCCATCCACAGTCTGGGTGTAGGATTGTTATTAGGACGTCTGGCACATGATACGATAGAAACCCAACAACAGGCCCAAGACCCAACTGCCCTAAGGTTAATGCAGCAATGGTGGCTGTTGTTATGTCGTCAGAAGTGTGATCAAATATCATGTGGTCAGATGTCATACCTGTCTGAGCATCATGTGATCAAGTTACCGATATTTTCTCCAATCAGGACGGGAAAATGCTTGGGTGCTTGCGACATAATGGGAGGCGAATGGCTTGGAGGACATAAGGACCCTCACAAAAGATTGGAACTGAAGGTTATTTTAGAAATATTGGGGGGGGGGGAAGATAATAAAAGGTTTTGAAAGAGTGGACAGTCAGAGCCTTTTTTCCAGAGTGGAAATAGATAATACGAAAGGTTATAATTTATGGTAATTTGAGGAATGATAGCAGGGATGTTAGAGGAATGTTTTTTTTACACAGAGAATATAAAAGGTTTTTTGCACAGAGAGACCACACTGCTAGGGGTGGTGGTAGAGGCAGATACATTAAGGAGATTTAAGAGACCTAAATGATCGAGAAATGGGGAGCTATGGGGGAGGGAAGGGTTAGATTGATTTTGGTGTAGGTTAAGAGGTCCGGCACAATATACTGAACTACAGGGCCTGTACTGTGCTGTACTGTTCTATGTTCTTTGTTCCGAAAGGGGAAACATCTTTAACACCTCCGACAGAGTAAAAGACTGTGTGGACAAACCGTGCATCACACACTACATGTTGAAAGGCCGGACGGCTGGGTCCTGCTAAATCCTATGCTTTTGAATTTTTGGGAGATCTGCTATGCTGCAAGTTGTACCTAACTGAGGTCCTGTGGCTGTGTGAGTCTGAAACACTGCAAGGGTTATAAACCTATTCGAGTAAAAAAATGCTCAGACCTTCTAAAGGAAGTATCAGGATTTATGGCTGAAACAGAAAAGAATGACAGGTTTATATTATGTCAAGGATATGTATAAGTTGTGATGTGAAAATTGCAGAAGACTTTCAACATATTAAACCTCTACTTCCATCACCAATGGCAAGTATGCACAAGGGTATGGTTGTGGTATTGAGCCGCTCAGATGGAACTGCAATTAAACCTGGTGATTCAATAGCCATAAACAGTTGCCTTTATGAAATCCCTTTGTGAGATCAGATACATTTTGAAGCCGGCTACAATACTTCTGTTGAATCCATTTTCTCTTGATTGATCCTACCTTCGAAATTCTAGGTCTTTGAGCACAGGACTGTTATTTTAAATAATTATAATTCAGGGTTGTAATTCAGTGGTTAAGGCGTTCGCCTAGCCTTAACCAGTGAATTACAACCCTGAATTATAATTATCTGAAGGTCGCTAGTTCGAGCCTTGGCTGAGGCAGCGTGTTGTGATCTTGAGCAAGGCACTTAACCACACATTGCTCTGCGACGACACCGGTGCCAAGCTGTATGGGTCCTAATGCCCTTCCCTTGGACAACATCGGTGGCATGGAGAGGGGAGACTTGCAGCATGGGCAACTGCCAGTCTTTCATACAACCTTGCCCAGGCCTGCGCCCTGGAAACCTTCCAAGGCATAAATCCATGGTCTCATGAGACTAACAGATGCCTATTAATTCAGGGTTGAAAATAATTTCTAATCCATGCAGTTCTACTGCTAACCTTATCAATTTGGCTCATTTGTATTTTGCATCAGACACTTTCTTTCTCAAATATAATACCCGCATACCTTCATATCTGCTAAACAATGTTAAAGAGAACACTATTTAACAATATTTTAGCTAAGAGTTTCCTTTGAAGTGGTCCAGTTCCTTTACCTCACTTCTGGCTCAGTTATCGGGGTGGCATATATAGTTATCTCAAAGTATCACAACTCTTAAATTATTTCTAAGGAATTGGTAGGAGGTCAAGGAAAAGAAGTATTTCATTCAGGGGGCAGTAGGTGTCTGGAACTCACAGGCTGGAGAGATGATACGGACAAAAGTCTCATTACATTTCAAAGGCATTTCCATGTAAACTTGAAGAGCTGCAACCTGCAGGGCTGCAGATCTAACGCTGGGAGATGAAATTAGGACCATTTTGACGAGCATAGACAAGGTAGGCCCAAAGGCCTTTATTGTGTTATAAATTCTATGCTGCAATGACCCTGATGCTTTTGACTGTTATAATGGATATTCTGTTTTCCAAATAAAAAATGGAAGATAGTGGGAATATTTTTTTATTGGGATACAGTGGGGAATAGGCCCTTCGAGCCACACTGCCCAGCAGCCCCTGATTTAACCAGAGCCTGATCATGGGGCAATTTACAATGACCAATTAACCGACCAACCGGTACGTCTTTGTACTGTGGGAGGAAACCCACGGGGTCACGGGGAGATTGGACAAACTCCTCGCAGGCAGAGGTAGGAATTGAACCTGGGTCGCTGTATTCAGTAAGTCAGCTGACCTCTGTGGCTCCTGAACGTACCATACGATAGCACCCTCCCCCCCCCAGTCCACGATCACCCATTTTCTTCCCCCCCCCATCTACTTCATCTGCTCATCACCCTCCCACAGGGTCATCAGCTCCTAGTCTTTCCAGCTGCTTACCACACCTCCTTTATTTGATCCCATGCTTTACCTTCCTTTCCTGTCGGATTCCGTTACCTGTGGCCATTCTTTGCTTCCACCTGTCACCTCCCAGTCTCGGTCACTATTTCCACTCTTCTCTCCTCCATCTGCCTATCATCCCTTCTCACCTGCATCCAGCAATCACTTGCCAGCCCTCACCCCACCACTGCTTCCCCCTCACCCCCTTGTGTTGGCCATTTCCCCTCTCTACCCTTCCAGTCCCGATGAAGGATCTCAATCTGAAATGCAGACTGCCCGTTTCCCTCCACAGATGCTGCCTGACCCGTTGAGTTCCTAAAGCAGGTCACAAATAGGAGAAAATCTGCAACACACACAAAATGCTGGAGGAACTCAGCAGGCCTGCCGAAGGGTTTTGGCCCGAAACGTTGACTGTACTCTTTTCCACAGATGCTGTCTGGCCTGCTGAGTTCCTCCGGCATTTTGGGTGTGTTGCTCCTAAAGCAGGTTGTTTTTTTTTTGATCTCTAGATTTCAGCATCTGAAGCCTCTTGTGTCTCCGATTCAGGTCAATGACTTTTCATTACTTCTGATAAAAAGATCATCCATCAGCAACATTAAATCTCTCTCTCCATAGACGTCATGTGAACTGTTTTCTCCCCCCTAGCATTCTCTACTATCATTTCTGATTTCCAGCATTTGCAATGGGTGGATCAAACCTCACCCTAAGTCAGTTCTTAAGCTCAGACCAACCCTTCCGATCACAAAGACGGGAGTTTCCAATGAGTTTTCACCTGGGCAAAGCAAAATGACATTTGAGAACTTATCGTGCCCAGCTCCACTTTAAGGATTTGTTCCTGTTGAGGTCACAGCCCCATGGATGTAATTATACCAGATGCTGTGGGTGGGGTTGCAGCCTTTACTTACCAATTTCAAGGACTAAGGACATCTCTGCCCCTCCGGCAAAACAGGCAGTGTGGTTTATTCACCCAGCTGAGTGAAATACTCAAACCCGTGATCAGGTGCTCCACCTATAGGCCTTGGTAAGCAATGAACCGGTTGAACAAAACCCTGGGAGTGCCAGATGAACTCAGCAGCTTATGCTGCAAGCTCTGAAATTGGCGGGGGCAACCTATTGAGATGAGTCAGTCGCCATTGGCACAGCTTCAGAACAAGCTGAAAATGGCACAAGAATTTAATACAAGAATTAACACATTATCGAGGAGCAGCAAACAAGGTACTGGAGGAACTCAGCCGGTTGGGAAGGAAGGGGACAGTTGACTTTTCGGGTCAAGACATTTTCATCCAGTGCACACTGGATGAAGAGGTTCAATCTAAAATATTGTCTGCCCATTTCCTCCCACCGATGCTGCCTGATTCGTTGACTCTTTCCTGGATCTTGTTTGATCCTTCAAATTCCAGCATCTACAGTGTCTTGCGTCTACATCAATAGAGAGTGTGTCTTTTAAACATGAGGAGTATTCTACCTCACTCGAGCTGCAGTCCTTGCCTCGACACTCCCTTTGCTCGACACCAGTGGCCTGTTAGCTGGTCAGCACGCTGCTGTTGAAGTCCATGCCATCAAACTCATCTCCCACATCGTCCATGACTACGTCGGCACCCCCATGCTGGCGCACGCATTCACGAACTGCCTTCAGTATTATCTGCAGGCGCCTGTCCAGTGCAAGGAGGTGAGGTTCTGTTAAAACTGGACTGAGGGAATCGAAAAGTAGGGATTCCCGCATGACGTCACTCAGTTGATAGCCCGGCTGTGACAGAAGCTCCAGACGCAGGAGGGTTGATTTTTTTATTCTATAAAACAGAAAATGCAATGATTAGCATCACCAGTTGGAATACAAGGGCCCAGAGATTGCAGCAAGAGCAGTAGTGAGTTTCTTTGCAAACATCTCCATTATCAAGTGAGAGAATAACACTTTCACCTGCTTCTGTGCACTTAAATTATAAATTAATGCAATAATGAAGATAACTGTATTTCATTAGGAGTTTCAGGAGATCGAGCAAAGATTCCGGTAAATTTCTGTACAGGTTTGGGAAAAGATGCAGAAGGTTGTAAACTCAGCCAGTTCCATCATGGGTACTAACCTCCCGGCCATCAAGGGCATCTTCAAAAGGTTATGTCTCAAAAAGATGGCATCCGTCACCAAGGACTCCCACCACCCAGGAAATGCTCTCTTCTCAATACATCAAAGGGAAGGCTCAGGAGCCTGAAGACACACACTCAACATTTTAGGAACAGCTTCTTCCCTTCTGTCATCAGATTTCTGAACCCAAGAACACTACCTCACTCTTTTTTCCCCTCTCTTTTTGCACTAATTTTATATTTACATTTCTTATTGTAATTACGGTATAATTGATGTATTGTACTGCTGTCAAAAAACAACAAATTTCATGGCATAAGTCAATAATAATCAATCCGACTGTGATTCCGATTCGGAGAAGTCAGAAAATTCCTGTCTAGATTTCATATCTTGAACCCAAAAGTATGGCATCACAGTGAAAGGTTTCGAACACACCAGAAGTTCAGACTTGCTGTTCTCAGCCATTAAATGGAAGCAGGATAAGTCGGAGTTTGTCCAGTTCATTGAGTTCATAAGGTCCAAGAAATATGTCTAACACTGGAAATACACATCCCACTACATCACTGTCCTTGAGGATAAAATGAAAAATGCAGTGGTTTACACCCATGTAATGCAGACTGACCCTCTGCTAAATCAGAGCCATACGACGCTTACAATATAGACACAGCATTTCTACCTCATTTTAGATCACACTGACAGCGTGACTTTACCTGCAACACTGGGTCAGGGGTGCAAGGATGGAGAGTTCATCATGCGAGTGTTTCCCAAACCTAAGAGAAAGAAAGAAATGTGTTATGATCTGGTTTGTCAGAGTTGATTGGAGAGTACCGCCACTCAGGTGCATAGTCAGAAATAGCTCAGTGTTAACAGGTGTCTTTAATGCAAGTTCTCAGTGATTCATTAGACTGGCCGCTACCTTGCTAAAGTAAGCACACAATTTAATGAATGCAATATAAAAGTATGTCTAATCAATTATTCTGTCCTGTCTCAGCTCACCTGCTGTGGCAAACCTCTTCCATGTCTTTGTCCCTCTAGACCTAACTAGCTGGCCTTCCATACTTCACCCTGGACATTTATAATGATTCCAAATTCCCTTGCCCATATCTTAACTTCCAGCATCCTGTTCATCCATCACTCCTGTCCTTGGTGGCTCATATAGGCTCCTGGTCCAGCAATACCATAGTGCTAAAATTAACACCAGGCTTTCAAATCCCTTTGCTGTCTCACTTCTCTATCTGTGAAAATCTTTTAAGTTACCTTTACTCCTTCATTCCTGCCTCTGAGTCAGCCCCACTTTTACTTCAGTCACATTGACATGTCTTAAGTTTCAAGCCCTGAGCTCTAGTATTTCCCCTAAACCTCACTCATCAAGGTTACTCCTTCAAACTGACCTCAGCTTAAGCTTACCTGCCATAATGTTTTCTGATGTGAGTTGGTGTCAAATCTTGTTCAAATATACACCTGCGAAGTGTTGTAAAGCACTTCACCATGGTGAAGCTGTTATATAAATATAGCGTTGTAGTGTTATATAACAGGTCACTTTGTAACAGATTAAATGCAAAAATAGTACATGCAGTGCAAATTTGCAAGAAATCTTTGTAAATTCTACTATGGCGGGAGGAGAAGATGGCGGCGCGACGCAGCGTGCGCAGTTCTCCGGTGAAATGATATCGTATCTGTTAAATAGGGGCCGTGGACAGTTCTGATTTGATGGAGACAGACGTGAGAAGCACAGAGGAACATCTGGAGAAATTTCTGAAATGCCCGGTTCGCTGCCGCTGCTACTGTGCAATCGAGAATCTCCGGAGGGAAGGCCCCAAAATCCCCGGCTTTGCCTGCTGCTGGCCACCGAGGCTGGGGTCGAAGCGTTCGGCAGAGATGGTGCTCGGTACTCGGTGTCGGAGGGCTGATCGGAGCTCGAAGTTTTCGGACGACTCAGAGTCGGACTGTGGTTGGGCATGGCAGGGAGAGTTTTCTTCCTTCTCCCGTCTGCGTGAGATGTGGGACTTTCGAGAGACTTTGAACTTTTTACTGTGCCATGGCCTGTTCTTCATCAAGTTATGGGATTGCTTGCACTGTTGTAACTATATATATAATTATGTGGTTTTTGTCAGTTTTTCTGTCTTGGTCTGTCCTGTGTTTCTGTGATATCACACCGGAGGAATATTGTATCATTTCTTAATGCATGCATTACTAAATGACAATAAAAGAGGACTGCGTGTCCTCATAATCTAAACTAATCTAAATTGTTGTGTATTTAATATTTCAGTAATATTTGAGTAATATTGTAAATATATTGTTTGATTAAGCACTCTTTGTTTGCTTACATAATTCATTATGGGTTCTTTGTAAAAGTACATGAATGGCATACATTATTACGCGACCGCACCATAAGTGCACACCTCACTAAAGCAAAAACAAAGAGTACATGTTTATCCCAGTCTCCCGTGCTTTCCTTTCCATTCATTTTTGAAGTTACAAAACATAAGGTAAATGACTGAGGTAACTTTTGTTAGTGATTAGAGTGACTTAGCAAATGCTGATGTAACAAGGGATAAAGCAGGGAAATAAAACAGTGAGTGAAAAACGGTTCACGGATGCTGCATATTCCAGCTTTGCAGAGAATATGATCAGCAAAGCTTTTAGATCACCTTTAGATTATAAAAACACCTGCTACATTTTAAATTGATCACTTAAAACTCAGTATTTTTAATTGGTAAATACAAGATGGTCTGCAAATGGTGGATATCCAGAGTAGACACAAAATGTTGGAGGAACTCAGCAGGTCAGGCAGCATCTACGGAAAGGGATAAAGAGTCAAAGTTTTGGACTGAAACCCTTCATCAGGACTGGATAGGAAGGGGAAAGAAACCAGAATAAGAAGGTGGGAGGGGAAGGGGGGGATGAAGCTAGAAGCTGAGAAGTGTTAGGTGCAAAAGGTAAAGGGCTGAAGAAGAAGGTCATAGATGTTGCCTGACCTGCTGAATTCCTCCAGCATTTTGCACGTGTGTTGTTGTTTGTAAATGGGCTGTTCCAAGATCACAGTATCGCGAAATAATGTTGAGTCAGTCTAGTAATCAACTACCAATATTCAGTGAAGTGATATGATTTATTTTTGATAGTATTATTATTTGGTACTTAGTCACAAATAGGCACAACGAATGCTTTACCAGGTGGAAATGATGCATGGCTCTCCTCCTCCTTTTTCTTTCTTCCATGGCCTTCTGTCCTCTCCTATTAGATTTCCCCTTCTCCAGCCCTGTGTCTCTTTCCCCAATCAACTTCCCAGCTCTTTGTTTCGCCTCTCCCCCTCCCGGTTTAACCTATCACCTTGTGTTTCTCCCTCCCCCCCCCCGCCGCACCTTTTAAATCAATGACTCATCCTTTTTTCTCCAGTCCCGCTAAAGGGCCTGGGCCCAAAATGTCGACTGTACTCTTTTCCATAGATACCTCCTGGCCTGCTGAGTTCATTGCAAATGATATTGATCGAGGGATTACCACTGCCTGGCTCCTCCGAGGATTGTCACCTTGTTGTGGTGGAGAGGCTTGTGGGTTTTTGAGATCCCGAGGGCCATGCTGCCTGGAGTTCAGCCATCTGGCACTTCGCTCCTGGTAGGTTAAAGGGGGGTTTCCAGGCAAAGAGTAATCCAATCAGAACCTCTACAATGCAGCTGGCGGAAGATGATGACTCCTCACAATGGTAGTGAAGGTGGAGGAAGGCTGCGGCAGTGAAAGGTCCCCAGTCGTCTTGCATTCCATGCCTCTGAACTATGACCCCGCTCTGTCAAGAAGCGTGTGGTGGTTGTCCGTGCATCGTTAAACCGAGCATGCCCAGGTGTTCTCCATGAAGGATATATGGATCCCAGATCAGCCTCTCCAGCCACCTGAGGTCCCACATTAGACAACACCTTCGGAGAACATCATACTTGACTTGAGTGATTGCTCTCCTACCCGATGCAGGGGCAACTGAGACACAGACGACTGTAATCACCAAATGCTAGCAAGCTCTTGCCAATTCTGTCAGTTTCCAATGATCTCAACACCAGGTGGAATCGTTGAGACATGATCCAATATGTGAGTTTATATTATTCCAACCAGGCAATAAGCTCTTTCAGTGAATTTTGGGCTGTATCACAAGACTTGGACAGGGTCGACAATTACTGGTAGCAAAGATATAAATCAATGGGGATGATGGGCTGAACAAATTTGTTTTTCCCAAGTGCCTGTTCCTATCCCAATCAGAAATAGTACTTTTGATCTAGTTTTCCAGTAAAGCAGCAAAGGCATGATTAAAACCATTGAGAAAGGGGGCTTCTTCTAATAGAGAAGAGCCAGTAGTGTTTCTAGACTATTTTCTTTCGTATAACTGGAATTGCATCTCAGTGCACAAGTCTCTAGTTCTGTGCTTGGTCTAAAGCACGGTAACACTGAGTTTCTGCGGAATTCAAGAGTAAAATAATATAGAAACATAGAAACACAGAAAAATAGGAGCAGAAGTAGGCCTTTTGTTTATTCTACTCTAGTCTGTCATTCAACACAATCATAACACATACTTCTGCTCTTTCCTATATATGAAAAGGACTCAAACAGTGAGATTTAACCAAAAACGTAGCAAGAAACAGGAGAATTTCTGCACCAATCTCACAACCTTCTGATCTAACATTGACAAAATCTCTGCTGAAACTATTTGAGTGTTTATTCATTTTGATGCCAATTTTTTATTTCATAGTAGCTAAATTTGCCTGTGTACTGGCTCCAAAAATAAGAATATGATCAAGTGTCATTTGTGTACGTATAGAAAAATCTGAGCCTGTCATGCTAAGAGAAATTATACAAAATGTTTAATACTAATAATAAATGCCTCAATATTGATCCTTTATAAAATATGATCCACTTTATTTCGTGCTATGTTTGTCAATATCAGAACACAGTGCAGAGGATAGGATGTTAATTGTGAAGCTAGCACCTCTGATCAAAATTACAGGAGGTCTATTGAATTCATGGAACTTCTAATACATATTCCTGTAGCTGAAGGTAAACAAAGAGGTCAAAAGGAACAAATCACAGAACCTGGAGAAGGATTGGTGATATAGCAAGCCTTGGTTGCAGGCTTCCACTGTTATACTTAGTCAGGATACACTTCTGTTATCTGAGATTTCTGATTTTAAATTGGGATCCTTTGCTGAAAAGGTCTATAAAGTCATAGAGTATAATGGCCCTTCGGCCCAACTTATCTCTGCTCTGTGAGCTCGTGCCATTTGCCAGCACTTGGCTCATATCCCTCTCAACATTTCCAATCTGTCTGAATATCCTTTAACTGTTGTTTGTGTACCCACCTCTACCAATTAACCTGGCAGCTCATTCCATACACCCATCATGCTCGGTATGGAAAAAAATTATCTCTCAGGCCTCTTTTAAGTCTTTCCCCTCATCTTAAACACCTATGTCAGAATGCTGCTTGTTGACGCTAGCTCAGCATTTTACACCATCATTCTCACCATCCTGATCGATAAGTTACAGAACCTGGGCCTCTGTACCTCCCTCTGCAATTCGATCCCTGACTTCCTAACTGGAAGACCACAATCTGTCCGATTGGTAATTATATCTCCATCTCGTTGAGGATCAACACTGGCACACCTCAGCGGTGTGTGCTTAGCCCACTGCTCTACTCCCTCTATACCCACGACTGTGTGGCTAGGCATAGCTCAAATACCGTCTGTGAATTTGCTGATGAAACAGCTGTTGTTAGTAGGATCTCAGACAGAGATGAGAGGGCGTACAGGAGCGAGATACACCAGCTAGTTGAGTGGAGTCGCAGCAACAGCCTTGCACTCAGTGTCAGTAAGATGAGAGAGCTGATTGTGGACTTCAGGAAGGGTAAGATGAAGGAACATGAACCAATTCTCATAGAGGATTCAAAAATGGAAAGAATGAGCAATTTCAAGTTCCTGGGTGTCAAGATCTCTGAGGATCTAATCTGGTCCCAACATTTCAATGTAGCTATAAAGAAGGCAAGACTGTGGCTATGTTTCATTAGGAGTTTGAAGAGAATTGATTTGTCAACTAAAACACTCAAAAACTTTGATAGATATACCGTGGAGAATATTCTGACAGGCTGCATCACTGATTGGTACAAGGGGTGGGGGTGCCTACAGAAAGAAACTACAGAAGTTTGTAAAATTAGTCAGCTCCATCTTGGGCACTGGCCTCCGTAGTATCCAAGACATCTTCAAGCATCTTCAGGAAGGTGACATCCATCATTAAGGACATCCCCTCTTCTCACTGTTACCATCAGGAAGGAGGTACAGAAGCCTGAAAGCACACACTCAGCGATTCAGGAATAGCTTCTTCATCCCTGCCATCCGATTCCTAAATGGGCATGTTAACCATGAACAGTACCTCACTTTTTAAAAATATATATTATTTCTGTTTATGCACTATTTTAATCTATTCAATATACACATATATATACTTACTGTAATTGATTGAGTTATTTATTTATTTCCTTTCTATAATTACCATGTATTGCATTGTACTGCCGCCACAAAGTTAACAAATTTCATGACACATGCCGGTGATACTAAATCTGATTCTGATTCTGATTCTGTGCTCCCTCGTTTTAGGCTCTCCTATCCTGGGAAAAAGACTCTGAACTTTCACCTTATCTATTCCCCTCATCAATTAAAATAAGGTCACACCTCACCCTCCTGCAATGCAGGGGAAATAGCTAGAGCCTATCCAATCTCGCCTTATAAATTAAACCCTCCAGTTCCGGTAATATCCTTATGAATCTTTTCTGCACCCTTTCCGGCTTAATGACATCCTTCCTATAGCTAGGTGACCAAGACTGCATATAATACTCCATGTATGGACTTTTGACCTCTATCATAATGCTTTGCATAATCCCTACTCTTGTACTCAATGCCCTGACCGATCAAGGCAAACATGCCAAATGTGCTCTTCTCGTCCTGTGTACCTTTCTGGGAACTATGTAATTGTACCCTTAGGTTTCTCTGTTTTACAACACTTTCAGGGGCCCCACTACTCACTGTGTTAGGTCCAGCTCTGCTTTAAATTCCCAAAGCATATCGTTTCACACTTGTCCAAGATAAAGTCTATCTGCCAAGCATCGGTAAACTTTCCTAGATGATTCCACTTCTTCACTCTTGGATAAACTTCTTTGCTGTTTTAATCTTATTTTACTTGCTCTCTTTAGATTCTGCACTGTGTATATTAATAGCATTTTATAGTCAAATATAAACTATTAAAGCAATTACCCTCTGGCATTGTCGAAGTGAATGATATAGCCATCCTTTCCAAACTTTGTGAAGACCTCAAAGTGATGTCGATCCATATTCCCTGGAAGCAAATTTAGAAGAATTGACCACAGGAAAAGGTGTTCACCAAAAATGTTCATGATCCTTTCTTGAAATATTTGACCTGATAAAAGCAGGTTATCATGAATTCCAAATATTCCTCACTGAAGCTAAGTTGAATCCTCTGAATTGACCCAAGGTCTTTCCTCTTTGATGCAGAAATGTCTTTCAATCCTTTGGCAGATTTTCCTTACACTTAAGCAATTGAAAAAGAATATCCTAGAAATTCAATTACATTTGTTCAAGGCTATGTGCTTGAAAAAGGACTTGCACAGTAATAAAATGTGTTAACAACCATTCCCATGTTATTACACTGGAACAAAAAAATCTGCAGATGTTGGAAACCCAAAGCAACACACACAAAATGCTGAAGGAACTCAGCAACTATGGAAACGAGTAAACATTCAAAGTTCCGAGACCCTTCATCAGGACAGGAAGAAAAGAAGAGAAGTTTGATCAACAAGCTGGGGGTACGGGAAGAAGAAGTACAAGGTGGTAGGTGATAGGTGAAACTGGGAGAGGGGGAGGGGTGAAGTAAAGGGCTGGGAAACTGATTGGTGAAAAAAATAAAGGGCTGGAGAAGGGGAAATCTGATAGGAGAGGGTTGAAGACCATGGAACAAAAGGAAGGGGCAGGAGCACCAGAGGGAGGTGATGGTCAGGTAAGGAGATAAAGTGAGGGAGGGAAACGGGAATGGGGAACAGTGAAGGAGAGTTGTGGGGGACAATTTCTGGAAGTTTGAGAAATCGACATTCATGCCATCAGGTTGGAGGCTACCCAGACAGAATATAAGGTGTTGTTCCTCCAACCTGTGTGTGGCCTCATCGCAGCAGTAGAGGAGGCCATTGACCTGAACTAATGAGATTTCCTCCTTCAAAGAAAGGGGCTTTCCTTCCTCTACCATCAACACTGCCCTCACCTGTATTGCTTCCATTTTGCACACGTCTGCCCTCACCCCATTCCCCTGCCACCCCACCAGGGATAGGGCAGCACGTCCTCACCTACCACCCCAGCAGTCTCAGCATCATAACTTCCGCTATCTCCAATGTGATTTCATCACCAAGCCCATTTTTCCCTCCCCCCAGTTTCTGCAGGGATTGCTCCCTACGTGACTTCATTGTCCAATCATCCCTCTCCACTGATCTCCCTCCTAGTACTCATCCTTGCATACTGAACAAGTGCCATGCCTGCCCCCACACCACCTCCCACACCACCATACAGGGCCCCAAACAGCCCTTCCAGGTGAGGTGACACCTCACCTGTGAGTCTGTTGGGATTATCTACTGTGTTCGGTGCCCCCGATGTGGCCTTCTGTATATTGGTGAGACCTGATGTAGATCGGGAGACTGTTTTGCCAAGCCACCAAAAAAAAGCTAGATCTCCCGTTGGCCATCCACTTCAATTCTGACTCCCATTCCCATTCTGACATGTTATTACAGTACATAGCCTCCTTTTCTGTTGCGATGAGGCTACAATCAGGTTGGAGGACACCTTATATTCTATTTGGGTAGCCTCCAAACTGATGGCGTGAATATTGATTTCAAATGCTTACCGTATTTGCCCCCCCTTCACCATTCCCATTTCCCTCACTCACTTCATCACCTTACCTGCCCAACATCCCCCCCCAGTGCTCTTCCCCTTCCCTTTCTTCAATAGTCTTCTACCCTCTCGTATCAGATTCCCCTTTCTCCTGCTCTGTATCTCTTTCACCAATTGACTTCCCAGCTCTTTACTTCACACCTCCCCCTTTCCCAGTTTCACCTATCACCTACCACCTTGTACTTCTTCCTCGTCTCCCCCACCCCCTTCTTACTCTGACTTCTCCTTTTTTTTCTCCAGTCCTGCTGCAAGGTCTTGGCCTGAAACGTCGATGGTTTACTCTTTTCCCTAGATGCTGTCTGGTCTGTTGAATTCCTCAAGGCTATTACACTGGAATTCTTCTCCTGGTTTTTTTCCAGTGCAGGCTGCACTTGTGTGAATAACGCAAAGTTTCCAACCATTAACCACTGCACCACCAATTCGTGCCCACACTGCACCAGAATATGTGGATTCTGAATCGGTCCCTACAGTCACCTGAGGACCCACCATTAGACAACCCCTTAGAAGAACATCTTACTTGACTTGAGAGATCACACTACTCTACTCTAACACAATGAAAGAAACAGGAGCAGGAGGAGACCAATTGATCCATTATGTCTCTTCCACCATGCCACAAGAAGATATCTGACATTTAACCTCAGTGCCATTTCCCTGAACTAACCCCATATCCCACATTCCCTTCGAAAAATCTATTGGCCTCTATCCTGAATATGCTTAGCAACTAAACTTCTACAGCCCTCTTGAATTCCAACATTCAGGATCGAATGGGTGAAGATATTTTCTCAACGTTTTCCCACCCACCCTCCTTCCTCTTCACCTGGCTTCACCTATCACCTGCCAGCTTGTACTCCTTCCCCTCCTCCCACCTTTTTATTCTGGCTTCTTTCTCCTTCCTTTCCAGTCCTGACGAAGCATCTCGGCCCAAAATGTTGACACTTTTTCCCCTTTCAATAGCTGCTGCCTGACCTGCTGAGTTCCTCTAGCATTTTGCACATGTTGCTCAAGAAATTTCTTCTACTCTCTTGTCCGAATGGGCAATGACTTAAACAATACTGTCAGGTTTTCCCTCTGTCCCACCTCGGCCTCAGGCCTGGATTTCACATTTTCTTTCTCATTCCCTACCGAGTGTAAAGGAAAAGAAGAGTGATGTTGGTTAAGCCCTTTCGTTGTTTGCGACTGAAGTCTGTAGCAATGGGCTCACAAACAAAATGAGAAATGGCCAAACCACAGTGAGAGTGTCTAAAACGAAGAGAAAAAATCATTGTTGAGAAGATAATGTGTTGGGGAGAGGTAGATCCAGGCAAAGAATGGGGCTTGGAATATGGATGAAATATGCAGACTCAAAGAGGACTTGTGCACAATGGCAGCAAGTATTTATTTGCCTTTTACAACTTAAACGGCGGGAGAAGTCATGAAATGAAGCAGCGGACTAGTCTTCTGAACATTGTGTTTCTTCATCAGTTCTATTTTATTGCAAGCTGAAACAACATACCTTGATTCTTTGTTTTTTTAATTTATATTCATTTCCCTTCAATGTTTCTGTAATTGTACATATGCTTTTATTCAGATTTGGGCTGGAAGCAGTCACTTTAATGTGCAGAAGTAAACTTGGCATCAGGAGACATTTATCTTGGCTTATAAAAGATGCTAAATTGGATCCATCAGGGAAATGCTATCACTGGGAGATGGAGGTACTCAGCAGCCTTTTCTGGTCTTTCGGAAACCCTTCCTAATTCCTGACAAAGTCAGCAAAGTTGCTTTGGACTTGGGGAAAGTGAAATCGGTGAACGGTAAGGCATCTTTCCATTTATTCCCTTGTCAATAAGAGCGTAGGTGACCAAAAGGAAATTGATTAAATCTTAGGAAGGAACAAGATTCCACTTCAGAGTTATTGACTGCACCTGGTTAGGTTGCTACAACTTAGCATCTTTCAATGACATTGGACACTGACAAAGGATGCTGTGGCCAATTGAACCAATTCCTGAGGGCACCTTATTCCTGGAAGGGAAATACCCAAAAGGCATTCTTAGCTCAGCTCCATGTCGTAATTCATAGGAGAGTGACAAAGGAAAATCTAGACACAGACTACATCTGGCATCAACTTTATCCTCGAGTTAATCTGTCCAGTTCATGGAACTCATTACGCATCATGAAAATCTCTTTCCGTTCAAATATTTACCTGTTAAAAAATCAAAAATAGCCATATCGATGACGTTCAGCAACCTACTTCCAGTATTGTATGGAGGAGTTTTTTTGATCTGTACACAATAGTTTGGATTGGTTTCCCACCTGAAGGGCGAAAAAAACAGTAACAAGCTTTTAGAATGATGTTTGTACTCATGGTCAAAGAAAACACTAAGAACACATCATCGTGTTAACAGAGTTGGTAGTCACAGCACATTGGACCCACTCTGCCGCTCTTTACACGTAAAAGTTCTATCTGATGCTATGTGCTTCTGTTGCTGCTGCAAGTAAGGTTTTTGTCGCAGTTGTGCAGACATATACCCAGGCATGCGACAATAAACTCAGCGTGGCTTTGAAACAGAAGCAAGCGTTTACCCGAGCAAAGACAGCCCAACCTGGGTGCAATTCTGCGCAAGTAATGACATCACTGCCCACTGTGATTCTCTCTACCAGCATCTACACTATTACTCGGAGTTTCTGGGAGCAAATCTCCAATTTTAAGATTTGCAGTTCAGTTAGGAGTATATTGTACCATTTTGTGGCTTTGTTTGTGATTTAAAGGCATTGGCACTTTTACAAATCACCTTAGCCTGTTCAAGTTCACCCTCCAAATATCTGGACCTGCCTCTCGGTTTTTTTTGCACTACCTTACTTTCCATTTTTCTATTTTCTATTTATGATTTATAATTTAAAATTTTAATATTTACTAATTTTTACTATTTTTAATATTTAATATTTGTAATCCAGGGAGTGGGAAGCGCAGAATCAAATATCACTGTGATGATTGTACGTTCTAGTATCAATTGTTTGGTGACAATAAAGTATAAAGTAAAGTAAAGTAAAGTTGCACCCAAAGCCCACGGGCTTTGATGAAAGCCACTGTGGGGACTTGTTCATGCATCTGAAAGCTCAAATACTCAGGCACAAGGGAGCAGAATCCATCTTCTAGAGGGAATCAATAAGATGACTAGCAATATAGGGTGGGGTGACACCTCACCACTGGGAGGCAGAAACATATCCAACAAAGAAAGTTCTATTCTCACAGAGTCCTGCACAATATCTTCGCAGGCTTGGGTTTTCAAGGGCAGTCATGATGGGGATATGGGGAAGACCTTATGTTCAGTTCTCACGCCAGGACTGCTGTCTCCTTTGAAGTCAAGGGCACCTTCATTGCATAGGTTCACACCAAGCAGTGACAGGGGATTTCTGCTTTGTCTCCCAATCTGCCCCTCGCTGGTGCTTTATTTACAGAGGACGGCTTCCATACTTTGAGAACACAGAGGCACAGTAGTGTAGCAGTTAGTACAATCGCTTCCAGTGCCAGCGATCACTGATCAATTTCCACTGCCGCCAGTGATCAGTTTACATCTTCTCCTCGTGACCTCGAGGGCTTCCTCTCAGTACTCCCAGCTCCTCCCACATTCCTAACCTGTACAGTTTGGGTTAGTGAGTAGAACGCATGCTATCTTGGCGTCGGAAGTGTGGTGACACCCCCAGCACACCCCTGCTGATTTGGTTTGATGCAAACGTTGCATTTCACTGTACGTTTGGATGTTTCAATGTACATGTAATAAATAAAGCTCATCTTTATCTATCGATCAGTGAGGAAGAGGTCGTGTTTTAGGTAGTGAAAAACAAATTGCTTGTGAGGACAGGCTTTCCATTGACAGAAAAGGTTGCCACTCACTGAATGCACAGGTTGTACTGGATTATCAGAAGTTGTTCATCGTGGTAAATACACATGACCATAAAACCATAATATATAGGAGCAGAGTCAGGCCATTCAGCCCATCGAGTCTGCTCCACCATTCCATCATGGCTGAATTATTTTCCATCTCAACCCCTTTCAAATATCCTTGCAATCTTTGGCATCCTTACTAATCAAAAACCTATCAACTCCCACTTTAAATATACACAATGATTTGGCCTTCACCGCTGTCTGTGGCAGAGAATTCCACAAATTCGCCACCCTCTGCCAAAAGAAAGTCCTCCTCAACTTTAAGCTGGAGTGATGTCCTTATATTCTGAGGCTGCGTCCATTGGTCCTCGACTCTCCCTCTATTGGAAATATACTTTCCACATCCATTCTATCTAGGCCTTTCAATATTCAGTAGGTTTCAAAAAGATTCCCCCCTCATTCTTCTAAACTCTAGTGAGTGCAAATTTGGGTCTGCATCCTTAGGAGTTCAGAAGATTGAAGAGTGACCTTATTCAAATATAGAAGACTCTACGACATTTGCATCTGTGAAATTTTCATTCTTAAGCACAATGAACTGCTTGACACCTTCAAGGGCTGCCCACGTGCAGAAGGATGGACCCTGGGACACAAGGATGATCTTCTCTTTCCCCACCTCCTTGTTCACACATGGCTCCTCCACTCTGCTGCCGATCACTGCTATAATGAGTGGCCTGCAGGTGCTAGGATCATTGTGAAGAATGGCATTGTTCTTACAAAATGTTGCCATCAGTCAAAGTAAATATATTATCAAAGTACATATACATAAGTCACTATATATACTACCTTGAGATTCCGTTTACTGCAGCTATTTAATGGAAAAGAAAGAAATACAATAGAATTCATAATAAACTGTGCTTAAATAAGGACTGACAAACAACCAATGTATAAAAGAAAACAAATTCTCCAAATAAAAAAAGTAACACTGAAAACGTGCATTGTAGAGTCCTTGAAAATGAGTCTGTGGGTTGCGGAATCAGTTCGGAGTTGAGGTACGTGGTTATCCACATCAGTTCAGGAGCCTGATGGTTGTAGGGTAACAACTGTTCCTGTACCTCATGGTGTGGGACCCAAGGCCGACGGTGGTAGTGAGGAGACAGCATGGTCTGAATGGCGGGAGTCCTTGATGATGGATGTCGCTTTCTTGTGGCAGCGTTTCTTGTAGATGTGCACAGTAAGGGGTTGGGCTTTGCCCGTGATGGTCTGGGCTGTCTCCACCACTTTCCGTAGACTTTTCCATTCCCAGGCATTGGTGTTTCCACACCAGGCTGTGATGCAATCACTTTAGCTATTCTTCACTGTGCATCTATAGAAGTTTGTCAAAATTTTAGGTGTCAGGATTTTAGATGTCCAAATATCCCAGTGGTTCCCAACCAACGGGCCGCGAGGAAACGATATGGTTTGGCGATATGAAACCATATGAGTTAGCTGCACCTTTCCTCATTCCCTGTCACGCCCACTGTTGAACTTGAACGCATGCGAGGTCATTACGCACACAAGGTCATCAGTGACCCAAGACGCAAATGACCCAAGACATGCAAATGAATGGGTCTATGACCCATTTGTGAATGTCCCCGGCGAATCTTCCATGTCAGCGCGGGAAAAAGATCAACTCCTCGAGCTTGCAAATAACGGTGGGCTGAAAAGTATGTTTGACATAACATCTCTGCCGGCATTCTGGATCAAAGTCAAGGCTCAATATCCTGAGATAGCCACGAAAGCACTGAAAACGTTGCTTCCATTTCCAACATCATATCATTGCGAAGCAGAGTTTTCTGCAATGAATGCAATGAAAACTAAGTTGTGGAATAGACTGGACATAAGTAACCCCCTTCGAGTATCGCTGTCTCCCATCACCCCTCGATGCAATCAGCAATCACCTCTGATCTGGCACCTAATTAATTAGCTTGTTTATTTCAGCTTTTTTCTTTAAGGTGTGCTGGGTGCGTTCCGACTACCGCTGCATCACTGCATTCTTCGCGATAATGTATCGGTCCATGGCCCAGAGGTTGAGGACCACTGTCATAATTGACTTATCACTATATTCATGCAAGGAAAATATGCGCTGTGTGTTTAATATTAAATTCATTAGATAAACCCCTTTAGAAATGAAATTGAGTGTATTAGCCACCTATAAGTGACTTCTTGTTGACTTACCACCTATATTCCGGTCGTGATTAACACCACCCACCCCACCCCCACCCCCAGTCGGTCAGACGGCAAGAATATTGTCAATATTAAAGTGGTCTGCGGTGCAAAAAAGGTTGGGGACCCCTGCAATATCCTCCAAGTTATTGTACAGGTTCTTTCATTGTGCGTTGGAGATTGCCCAAGCCATATAGAGGCAGCAACATGCTCTGGAGGCTGGAGCCCCAGGGATTATAGATCAGCATGGAGAGGAGGAGAAGTCACAGCAAGAAGCACAGGAGTAGAAACCCCCAGATGAAGTCCCACAACGTAATCTACCAGCAGTGGGTAAGAGGGAGGCTGACATCGCAAGGGGTGAGAAACGACTCCTTGCAGAAAGCATAATAAATCACTATGCATAGTTTCAAACTTAAACAAAATGAATATAGACAGATTTCTCTAGCGTCTTGCATCATGTAAATGCTCCCTGTAGACCTTTCACTTCCTCCTTTACAGGTGCATTGGCACTGCTCAGTACATACCAAAGACAGGCTCCATTAGTCACCTATTCCAATGACTTGCTGCAGAACCTGGATCACCTGTCAGCTAGAACGTACAACACAGAAGAGTACAGGAACAGGCCCTTCGGCCCACAGGATTGTGCTGGACTAATTAAATGCCTAAATAAATTAATCCCTGCTGCCTACATTCTCTACATACTCAAAGAGCCTTTGAAGTGCCTCTATCATATTTGCTCTTGTCACCACTCCTGGTCGTGCATTTCAGACATTCACCACTCTCTATGTAAAAACTTGCCCTGCACCTCTGCCTTGAACTCCCCCACCCCAACCACCATAAATATATGCCCTTAAATACTCGACACATTGACCATGGGAAGAAGATAACAACTCTCTATCTATGCCTCTCATAACCTTATAAACTGCTCCTCTCAGGTGTCAGCTTAGTCTCTGCTGCTGTGGAAAAGACAGTCGAAGATTGTCCCACCTCTCCTCGTAGCACATGGTCTCTGATCCATGGCAGCATTCTTGATAGACCTGTCCTGCACCTTTCCAAACCCTCCGCATCCTTTCTATAATGGGATGACAGAACTGAATGCAATATTCCAGATACGGACTAAAGAGAGTTGTATAAAGCTCTAACGTAACTTTCCAACCCCTGTGCTTAGTGCCTTGACTACTAAAGGCAAGCGTGCCATATTTCGTTGCCACCGTATCCACCTGAAAGCTATTAAGTAGGTAATAACACCATTAGACATGGAGCAGAATTAGGTCATTCGGCCCATCGATTGTCCCTGCCACTTGGTCATGGCTGACTTATTTACCCTCTCAACCTCACATTTTGGGCATTCTTCCTATAACCCTTGACACCCTTACTAATCAAGAAACTTCTCCATTAAATATACTCTATGACTTGACCTCCACTATTGCCTATGACAACGAATTCCATAGATTCACCACCCTCTGGGTAAAGAAATTCCTTCTCACCTCTGCTCTGACCATAATTTTCTGTACATAGTTGCCCTCCACTTTCTCCTCGTCTCTGTCTCTCTCTGCTGGTGGAATCGTTGCTTCAACTTGCTAGCCCTTTGTGCTGCTGGTTAACATGGAAGGGCAGTGGGAAGCAGAGCAGTTGCCGCCGCTGGGAGAAATAAACAGACTGGCATTCAACGGGTAGGCTGGGGTTAGCATTTCCACTCACTCATGCCCGACACCCCTCATCAATCCGAACAAACCCATGAGATTCCAGCTGAGAGCAATATAAATTCACTGCAGAAATGTCCATTGGCAACGATTGCTGATCTCACTGGAAGATAGTCTGTATTCAACATAGCTCCGTGTTTAGCAAAGAGATCCAATCAATGCACTGCACCCCTTCCCTGTGCTATCTGTCATTTCACACTGCTGCTCTCTCACGTGAGACTCCACAGCCGATGGACTCACTTTCAAGGACCCTACAACTCATGTTCTCGCTATTATTTAATTATTTGTACAATCGCTCTTCCTTTGCACATTGGTTGTTTGTCAGTCTGTGTTATTTTATTCAGCGCTACAGCGCCGAGTAGACTGTTCTAGCCCTTTGAGCTGCACCACTTCAGCAACCCCTGACAAACCTGATTAAGCCTAACCTAATCACAGGACAACTTGCAGTGACTAGTTAAGCTAGCCGATACGTCGTTGGACGGCGGGGTGGGGAGGTATCTGGAAGACCCAGGAAAAACCCACTCGTTCCACAAGGAGGACGTACAGATACTCCTTACAGAACGACACCGGAATTGAACTCCAAACTCTGGAATGCCCTGAGGTGTGATAGTGCCACACTAACAGCTATGCTATGGTGGCACCCACAATGTATAGCCTTTCATAATTTCTATTGTAGTTCCTTATTTTCCTGTAAATGCCCGCAAGAAAATGAATCTCAAGGTTATACATGGTGACATATATGTACTTTGATAATAAATTTACTTTGACTTTGATGTTTAATTCGCCTCATGACAGTGGCTGACAATAGAAGGGACACTTTACTGAAGATTTTCTAGGAGCAAACTCTCTCATACTTTCCTGTCGTTCATGTAATGTATTGTGTGAGTATTTGTAGCGTCCGAGTGCGTACGACGTCAGGACGTGGAGAAGTTAAAAATGGAAGTCTGGTGAATAAACGTGGTTGTTCAATCTACAGCAGTGTCCGAGTCACATCAATATTATGTGGTGTCAGAAGAAATCGCGGAAAAAAAAAGAAGACACGTAAAAGATGTCACAGTTACAGCCGCCGTCAATTTTAAGCCTACAAGGTAATCTTGCTGAAAACTGCAAAATATGGATCCAGAAGTTTGAGCTGTTTTGCACCGCTAACGGTGTAGCTGAAAAGATGGAGAAAGTGCAATGTGCTACGTTTCTGCATGTAGTGGGAGAAGAGGCAATAAAGGTTTGCAACACGTTTGTCTTCCAAGATGATGAGCAAGATAAAATTGAAGTGTTGAAGAAGAAGTTTCAAGATTACTTCGAACCGAGAAAAAACCTACCGTACATCCGACATATGTTTTTCACGTGGGCTCAAGGACCAATAGAGACCATAGATACCGATGTTACAGATTTGAAGAGCAAGGTAAAAAACTGTGAGTTCGGACAACTGCATGACTCTGTAATACGTGACAGGATTGTCTGTGGCATACGAGATGAGAGGCAGGCTATTGAGAGAGGCAGATCTTACATTAGAAAAGGCGATTGATGTTGGCCGTGCCAGTGAGATCACGTCAAGTCAGGTTAAAGTGCTCAATGAAGAGATTGAAGTGCACAAAATAAAAATTGTGAAACCCGCTGGGGGGGGGGGAGAGAAACTGTGAAAACTGACAAGAGTAGGACAAAGCCAGCTCCACAGGATGATCAAAAGGACGTTAACTGCAACAGATGTAGTTATAAACATGGGTACAGAAAATGTCCAGCCTTTGGTCAGACATGCAAGTTATGCTAGAAAAGAAATCGCTTTGCAAAGATGTGCAAATCGAAGGAGAACGCAAGGAAAATGCATGCCGTGGAAAAGAGTGAGGGCAACATTGGCACAGTTGAAGTGGAACAGGAGGTACGCATCAAGAATATTGACGATGCAGAGATGGAGGATGAAGATGATTGGACACAAGGTCTGATAATAAACAGGAGGAATGTGACATTTAAGCTTGACACTGGGGCAAAGTGCAATGTAATGCAGCAGAAACATTCAACTCACTGGACACCAGAGGAAGACTGAAAAAATCCACCTGCAAGCTTGTTGCATATTTTGGCCACAAGACGGCGCCACTGGACAATAAAGCACTCACCTGTGTACAAAGGTCAACAATACAAGATCGAGTTTGAAATAGTACAGAAACATATTCCAGTAATACTGGGCAAAGCAACATGCACAAAGCAAGGCCTGGTGAAGCGAATCTATGGTGTTAAAAAAGAAAATGACATTCTCAAAGACTTTGATGACTTGTTTTCTGGATTAGGATGTTTCCCAGGGAAACACCGTATCCAGATTGATCCAACTATTGCACCAGTCGTGCATGCCCCGAGAAAGATTCCAGTAGCTCTCAGGGATCAAGTAGTGGAGGAGCTACACAGAATGGAACAGATGGGAGTCATAACAAGACAAATAGAACCGACCGACTGGGTGAATAGTGTGGTGACAGTGGTCACAGAAAAAAAGACGAGGATTTGCATGGATCCACAAGATCTCAACCAAGCCATCAAAAGAGGGCACTATCTGCTGCTCACGGTTGAAGAGGTTGTCTCCTGCATGCCTAATGCAAAATACTTTTCAGTATTAGACGCAAATCAAGGTTTCTGGCAGATCAAGCTGGATGAAGAGAGTTCCAAGTTATGCACTTTCAACACACCCATTGAGAGATATCATTTCCTGTGTCTACCCGTTGGGACTTCTTCTGCATCAGAGGTACTCCAGAGATCCGTGGCACAAGTGATTGAAGACCTGGACGATGTGGTCAACATCATTGATGATTTGCTGATATGGGGTGACACAATTGAGGAACATGATCAGAGAGTGAGGAAGCTCCTGGAGAGAGCACGTGAGTACAACCGAAAACTGAACAAAAGTAAATGTAAGATCAGAACTACAGAGATCAAATACATAGGTCACGTACTCAGCGCTGATGGGCTAAAACCAGATGATGAAAAGGTCAGAGCTGTGGTACAGCTACCACTATCAGGAAGACCATGGGAGAAGATTGGCACAGATCTCCTTTACTACAATGGTGCAGAGTATCTGCTTTGTGTGGACTACTATTCAAAATATCCGGAGATCATCAGGTTAGGTGACACGTTCAGTCGAGGTGTCATTACTGCAATGAAGTCGACATTCACAAGACATGGGTATTCCAGATATTGCCGTTAGTGACAATGGTCCACAATATGCCAGTGGTGAGTTCAGAGGGTTCTCGGAAAGCTGGGAATTTCAACATGTTACTTCCATTCCGGGGCATGCTCAGTCTAATGGACAAGCAGAGAGAGCTGTACAAACTGTCAAGAACATGCTCAAGAAGGCACATAGCAGCAATGGTGACCCTTACATTGCTCTGCTTGAATACCGCAACACACCGATTGAGGGTGTGGGGTTCTCTCCTGCGCAGCTGTTGATGGGACGTCGTCTGAAGTCTAAACTGCCAACATCCACAACTCTACTGACTCCTGAAGGTAATGCTCAAGTACATGACAAGCAAAAGTACAAGCAAATAAAACAAAAGAGCTACTATGACAGACATACAAGACAATTGCCAGATCTGCATACAGGTGAAAATGTCAGAATAGAGAGAGGAGACACTTGGCAACCAGCTGTGGTTGTGAACAGACATCAACAACCAAGATCCTTCATAGCTCGCACGCCGGATGGAAGAATCTACAAGAGGAACAGGAAGCGTCTGCTGAAGACAGGCCAGAGTGAGTTTCCACGTACAGATGCACAGGACATTTCCACATGTACAGACATGGAAACAAATGACACCAAGAGCGATGCAGACCGCAAAGACACAGAGGCCACTCGAGAGACTAACGAGGATGAAGGTCAAGCACAGTCACAGTTGTATCACACACGGTCTGGGAGACAAGTCAAACCTCCAGCAAGATACAGAGACTAGACATACATACAGTCTCACACCGTCTGAGGCAAAGTCACACATGTTACAAGTTCCAAGGTGTGAAATAAAAGGTTTATTAGTCTATGTTAGTAAAAGAAAATACACTGCTGTTAGTGCTGTTAGTATTGCAAGATACATGCAGAATACAGTACAAGAAGGTAAGATTTTTTTTAGTTTATGTCATAGTTGTTGCACTGTAAGAAGGGCGTACTTAGAGACATTGTTTTGGTAATTCACAGTGTTGTAAAAAAAGAAAAAAACTCTTGAGAAGGGGGATGTAATGTATTGTGTGAGTATTCGTAGCGTCCAAGTGCGTATGACGTCAGGACGTGGAGAAGTAAAAATAGAAGTCTGGTAAATAAACGTGGTTGTTCAATCTACAGCGGTGTTTGAGTCACATCAATATTACAGATCACACAATTCAAGTTACCAGAATGTGTGCAGAGCAAGCAGAGAGACATGCAAATGTCAGTAGCTTGGCATTGCCCTCAGGAGACAGGCAGACCGGCAGGCTTGAGTATACAATCTCCCAATGAAATGGGCAGTCCACTCAGTCTAACCCATAGCAGGAAGGCCTCATTGTAATGAGCAAGGCCTGAAGTACTGTCACAAGCACTCATTTATCAGGCTTCTGAAGTGGGACACAGCAGCAGCCCCTGCTACAATGCCCGTAGATACCAGAGCATTCTCACTTACACCCGTCATAATGGATGCAATTGGAAAACGAAGATGCTTTTTATCAATGGTTTGATGGGAGTGAGGGGGCCTGTATATTGTTCTTAAGATGCGTCTGCTGTCATTGAAGCGGATGCTTGCTTATTTACCACATAAAATATGTGATATCTATTTTATCACTTATAAACGTGATGTATTTATATGTGATATACCAAATGCATCAATGGAAATTAATAAACAGTCGCCGTTTTGGGCCACGGCCCATCTTCAGGACTGAAAATAAGGGGGGAAGATACCAGAATAAAAAGGTGGGGGGAGGCGAAGGAGGGTAGCTAGAATGTGATAAGTGAAGCAAAAACAAGAGATAATCTGCAGACGCTGGACATCCAAAGCAACACACACAAAGTGCTAGAGGAACTCAGCAGGCCAGGCAGCATCTATAGAAAGAGTACTGTTGACATCTCGGGCCGAGACCCTTCGGAAGCCCTGTGTTGATAAGTGAAGGAAAGATGGAGGGCTGGAGAGGAAGAGATCTGATAAGAGAGGAGAGTGGCGCATAGGAGAAAGAGAAGGAGGAGGGAGCCCGGGGGGAGGTGACAGGCAAGTGAGAAGAGGTAAGAGGACAGAATGGGGAATAGAAGAAGGGAGGGAGGAGGGAGTTTTTTTTTACACCGGAAAGAGAAATCGATGTCCATGCCATCAGATTGGAGGCTACCCAGATGGAATATAAGGTGTTGCCTCTCCACCTTGAGGGTGGCATCATCTTGGCACAAGAGGAGGCCATGGAGCGACATATTGCAAATATTTCATGTCCACATCAAGGATCAAGGATCATCTTTATTTGCCATGTACATTTTACATGTACTAGCTATGTGCTGTGGTGTGTTGGTCAGGGCACGGCATGCAACGAGAAGCAACATTTCGCAATTAGTACTAAACCAGTTACATTTCAGCTGCCAACAGTGACATAGAAAGATTGCTATATTTCCCTGAAGACAAATCAAGTGTACCAACAAACCTAAAGCCTTACTCTGCTTTATCTGCAAATGTGTAGGACCTGCTCCAAGGGTTTTTGATGAGCTCTCGCTGGGCAATGTGCAGGTCAGGCAGGAAGGCAGATACAGACCCTTCCAGCTGGTGTGGTCTCCCGCAAACTGCATACTCCGTCTTACAGGAGTAGAGGCATTTTGAATAGAAACATACGTTGTTCTCTGTAGAAGAACAGAAAGATCACAGTTATTCATTTTTTCATGGCCCTGTCTAAGATCTAAATCTTAAAGCTGACAGATAACTAGGATCATTAGTTCTGGTGCATTGAAATCTGGGAGTTTCTACCACTTCAGAAATGTTTGACACGGATCAAAAAAGCAATCTATTAGAAAGAAAGGAAAAGGAACAGGAGAAATAAACACTTATTGCCTGACTTGCCAAGGTACTGTAAAGAACTCTTAAAGACGTCTCTGAACAACCTTTCCCTCTTTCGATGGGTGTGTTGTTCATTGGCATCAGCAGGCTTTGGATGGTGCAGACATGAAAATATAGTTTGTACTCAAAAAAAGAAACCTGATGGAAATTCTGAAATAGAAACAGAAACTCAGCTGGTCAGGAAGTATCTGTGGAAAAAGCAGAGTTCACGTTTCAGATCGAGGTCTCTTCATCAGAACTCAGAAAGAGAGAAAACCAATTTGTTTAAAGTTGCTGAGGGATGGATAGAATAGAGGGAATGTCTCTGATAAGGTAAGGTCTAGGGCACCCAGCTAACTCTGATATCTACAGAGTTATAGAATATTGAACAATATTGCAGTGGACAGGCCAGTCAGCTCACATTTTTGTGACCGTCTTGATACCAATTTATATTAAATGTCTTCCTGCACATCCTCTATATCCTTCCATGTCCGTCATATTCCATGTCTATCTAAAAGCTTTTTAAATGCCATTAAACAGCCTGCTTCCACTACTACCCTGGTAGTCTTTTCCAGACACTCTCCATTCTTTGCATTAAAAAAAAACACGCATCTCTTAGGGTTTGGACCTGGAACTGGAATTCAGAAGAATGAAGGGTGACCTTGTTGAAACCTATTACTATCAGTCAGTTTGATAAAGTGGATGTGGAGAGGATGGTTCCTGTGGTGGGACAGTTGAAGACCAGAGGACACAACCTCAGAACAGAGGGGGCGTCCTTTTAGAATGGAGATGAGGAGGAATTTCTTTAGCCAGAGAGTGGTGAATCTATGGAATTCTTTATCACAGGTAGCTGTGGAGGCCAAGCCTACGTGTATATTTAAGGCAGAGGTTGACACATTCTTGATTGGTCAGGGCAGGAAGGGATACAGGGAGAAGGCAGGAGATTGGGGCTAAGAGGAAAAATGGATCAGTCATGATGAAATAGGCCAAATGGCCTAATTTTGCTCCTATGTCTTATGGTCTTATGTTGCCTTTAAGCTACCCCCCCCCACCAACCTGAAAAACAGGTACTCTGGTGAATGACATTTTTACCCTAGGGCAAAGGTTCTGACTGTCTACCCTACCTAAAGTATGATTCTCATAATACTGGAAAAAGCCTCTGTCAGATCTGGTTCAAGGATTCATTTGGTTAGAGAGTTAGTTTGGAGTTGCTGTTATTGGGTTCTCTCTAGGAGATTAAATAATAGGAAAAGAGAGTTTTAGCTTGTGAAATATAACTATTGACAGACAAATATCACGCTTCAGTCAGTTAGATAATTTATACATTGAGTTGCCAGATTTAAAATGCTACAAGCTTGACTCATACTCCATTCTTGCTATGCAGAAGTCCTCTCTCATGGTGAAATAGTTTTGCATTTTTGAAAGATAATGAAATGCATCAAAGTTTATCATGAGGACAGAAAATTAAAGAATACCAGAACAGAAGCACTTGCACAGAACTACATGAGTTGACGTAATTTTACACTGAAAGAATTGCTGCTGAATTTGGACATTGAGAGTAGAGGGTCTGAAGACTTTTCAATTTCACTATCTGAGTGAAGACCTCAGGAAAAGGCATTGTCTCTGCATCTCTCTTTAGTGCTGGAAAGATGACCATTCATTTAACCTAACAACCAGGGTATTTTATTTACAAAACTTATGATGGAGGTAAATTATGGTTTTCATCCACTGACGTTGATGGTTCTGGCCAAAAGAATGAGTCCCCCAGAGGAGGTCCTTTGTTAATATCCCTGGAAAATTCAATATGTTTTGGGGAGGTATAAGTGCCAGGATTTACTGGTGATAGAAAACACAAAAGTCATAGAACAAGGAACATAGAGGATAGAACAGGAACAGATCCTTCAGCCTGAACATAGAGGATAGAACAGGAACAGGCCTTACAGCCTGAACATAGAGGATAGAACAGGAACAGGCCTTACAGCCTGAACATAGAGGATAGAACAGGAACAGGCCTTTCAGCCTAAACATAGAGGACAGAACAGGAACAGGCCTTACAGCCTGAACATAGAGGATAGAACAGGAACAGGCCATTCAAACTGAACATAGAGGATACAACACAAAAAGGCCCTTCGGCCTAAACATAGAGCAGAGAACAGGAACAGGCCATTTGGTCCACAATGCTTGCCCTAAACATGATGCCAATAAAACTAAATCTCTACTGTTTGTACACGGTTCGTTTCCCTCCATTCCCTGCATGTGGTAAACCATGTATATATGTTGTAACTCGGTTGCCTGTCTGGACACACCCCTCTGCTGACTGCCCCTGTGGCTCCTCCCACAGAGTCCTGTATAAAGGTGTTCACCTTGCCCCTCCCCCTCAGTCTGGGGGCAGACACTGTGGAGGTCGTATTGTACAGCGAATAAAAGCCTTTCAGTATTTTACCAAACCTCAGTCTTTTGGAGTAATTGAAGGTGCTTCACTGCATATACACATGTCTATCTAAAAGCCTCTTAAACACCAGTATCGTATCTGATTACACCGCTATCCCTGGCAATCTGTTCCAGGCAGCTCCCACACTATATATTTAAAAAAAATGCCCTGCACATTTTCTTTAAACTCTCCCCCAGCCTATCCAACCCTTGCCTTCTGTCGATGTGTGGGACACACAAGTAGCTTCATATCGTCAACAAGTTGAAGAAAGAGTCAAATTATTATTGCTGTTTAATTAATTACAATTATTTTAAATTATAATAATATCTATTGCATTTGCACAGATTGCCTTCTTTTGCATGATGGCTGTGTGTAGTTTTTCTTTGATTCTGTTGTATTTCTTTGTTTTACTATAAATGTCTGCAAGGCATATTTGTACTTTGATAATAAGATTGCTTTTGAACTTTGACATTTAATCAGAACAGGGAGAAGTTAGAGATAACAGTTTTGTAATCAGTATGCCTTCCTGTCAGATAAACTGAGCAAGGAGATAAAACCAGAAGGAATGAACGTGATGGGATCAGAGGTCGAGTGTGGGAAGAGAGTGCAAGCAGCTGACCAGTGCCAAGGAGGGAAGAGGACTGGGCAGAAATCAGAAATGGGAAGAGGACATGTTTGAGCAAGTGGAGGGAGAGAGGAGGTATCAGAGTGTGGGGGGGGGGGGGAAGGATGGATTATGAGATTTAAGTGAGGGAAAGGATATCAGAATGTGGCAAGGGGGATTTAGGACAAAACTGAAGTATCAACTAATCTGACTAGACTCCTAAGTCAGTACCCAGCATTCTCTGCAGGTGAGCGCCCACATCACTTGTCAATCTGCATCTCCTGTGACAGGGATACCAGAATAATATCCTTGTTTGTTTAAAAATGTGCTTCAAAAGTGTGAGGTCACATCCATATTTGTAGTATAAATATTTAACAGTAAAACATTATCATTAAAAGTTGTTGCCTGACCACAATGTGTAACTTAGTTCTAGGCTATCCTCCCTTCCTTTATGTCCCCAGGTTAGACATTATGGCCAAAATATGGCATGATGACTAAATTATTTTTAACCTTTCAGTCAGAAACAAATAAACATTTTATTGAGTTCCTGCCTTGCACTTAAATACTCTGCCTTGAACCACAAAATGCAGAGTTTGGCCTCTTGCCTCATTACCTGGCGAGGTGAAAAAACTCCCTTTCAAATCTTCATTTTGTGTCGGGTCTTGAATTTCTTTACTTAGATGAACCCTTCTACCAGCCACCGGGGGAACTCGGCGGAAATCGAGAATCCTTTAAAATAAAATGCAATGGGCAATAAGCAATTAAGTTGAACACTAAGCGATTGAACCTTCTTGACCAGCCTCAATGTGGGACCTTGACAAAGGCTTTGCTAAAGTCCATGCAGACACATCCACTGCCTTGCCTTCGTCACCTTTCCTGGGAACTTCGTTGAAAAACTTCATGAGATTGGTTAGACACAATTTACCATGCACAATGTCATGTTGACTATCCTCAGTTCATCGCTGTTTATCCAAATACTTATATATCCACTCCCTTGGAATACCTTCCAAAAACTTTTCCACTACTGATGTCAGGCTCACTGGTCTATAATTTCCAAAATTATTTTCAGAGACTTTCTTAAGCAGCAGAACAACATCAGTTATGCTCCAGTTCTTCGGCATCTCACCTGTGGCTAAGATGATTTAAATATCTCTGCTCGGGCCCCTCTGCAATGTCAGCACTTGCCTCTCCCAGGATTCGAGGAAACAAGTCAGGTCAGGGGATTTATCTACCCCAATTTGCCTCAAGACAGCAAACACCTACTCCTCTGCAATCTGTGTAGGGTCTATTATCTCGCTGCTGCATTGCCTCAGATTTACCCGTCTTACGAGTAAATAAAGATGCAAAAAATCCATTCTGGATCTCTCCACTCTCTTTTGGCTTCACACATGGATTATCACTCTGATCTTCCAGAGGACCAATTTTGTCCCTTGCAAACCTTTTATGCTTAATATACCTGTAGAAGCCTTTAGGATTCTCCTTCACCTTGTCTGCAACAGCAACTTCATATCTTTTAGCCTCCTGACTTCCTTCTGAAGTGTTACCTTGAATTTCTAATATTCCTCAAGTATCTCATTTGTTCCTGCTTGCCTGTACCTACTATACAGCTCCTTCTTTTTCTTCACTAGGGCTTCACTATCTCTTGAAAACTAAGGGTCCTTAAACCTGCTTTCCTTGCCTTTTATTCTGGGAGGAACATATAAACACTGTACTCACAAAATTTCATTTTTAAAAGCCTCCCGCTTATTAGAAACATAGAAAATAGGTGCAGGAGTAGGCCATTCGGCCCTTCGAGCCTGCACCGCCATTTATTATGATCATGGCTGATCATCCAACTCAGAACCCCGCCCCAGCCTTCCCTCCATACCCCCTGAGCCCCGTAGCCACAAGGGCCATATCTAACTCTCTCTTAAACATAGCCAATGAACTGGTCTCAACTGTTTCCTGTGGCAGAGAATTCCACAGATTCACCACTCTCTGTGTGAAGAAGTTTTTCCTAATCTCGGTCCTAAAAGGCTTCCCCTTTATCCTCAAACTGTGACCCTTCGTTCTGGACTTCCCCAACATTGGGAACAATCTTCCTGCATCTAGCCTGTCCAATCCCTTTAGGATCTTATACGTTTCAATCAGATCCCCCCTCAATCTTCTAAATTCCAACGAGTACAAGCCCAGTTCATCCAGTCTTTCTTCATATGAAAGTCCTGCCATCCCAGGAATCAATCTGGTGAACCTTCTTTGTACTCCCTCTATGGCAAAGATGTCTTTCCTCAGATTAGGGGACCAAAACTGCACACAATACTCCAGGTGTGGTCTCACCAAGGCCTTGTACAACTGCAGTAGTACCTCCCTGCTCCTGTACTCGAATCCTCTCGCTATAAATGCCAGAGTACACTATTGCCAGAAAACTGTCATGTTTGCATTAATATGATGGCCCCAGCATAAATCTAACAACCTAGAACCTAGTACTGCTCATTCTTTCTATCCATGACACCTTGCTGAGGACTGGTTTGTGGTCTCCCAGCTTCCCTTTCTCGAAGACCACTACCAATTCCTGGACGTTGTTGACATTGAGTGCAAGGTTGCTGTGATACCACATGATCAGCTGATCTAACTCAGTCCTGTCTGCCTCCACATCACCACCTGAGATTCTTCCACCAACAGTGGTGTTATAGACAAATTTATGGAAGGCATTTAAGGCTTGCCTAGCTACACAGTCAGCCAAGAGAGTAGCGGGAGTGGAACAGTGGGCTAAGCACACGCCCTTGAGCTGTGCCTGTGTTGATAGTTAGCAACCAGGGGATGATATTACCGATTCGTACTGAATGTGATCTCCCAATGAAGAAGTCAAGAATCCAATTGCAGAGTGAGGTACAAAGATCCAGGATTTGAAACTCGTTGATTTGTACTGAGAAGATGATAGTGTTGAACGCTGAGTTTAATTGATATAGTTACCTTATATAGGTATCGCTGATTTCCAGTGTTCCAGCTCTGTTCCAGAGTTGAACCAGTGACTCTACTGAAGTTAAATTTTACCCACTTGATCTCTGGCCTGTACACAAGACCCGTAATGGATGAAGAGCATTGCAAGGTTGTAAACTGACGTTGGACAGAGACAGTAAAAGACCAGCTGTAGTCGTCCAAGCACATTTTGTATGAGGAAAGCTTCCTGCTTCAATTCCACTCCTCTCAGAGCAGAAGGAGATGTAGATGGATGGCAGTAAGTTACTACAGTGAATGGATAATACGGAAAAGATTACTGCATCTTCTTTGTGAAACTTTCATTCCGCAGTTATGATTTTGGAAATGACATGCAAATTTAAACTAAAATCAGCTTTCTATTCAGTTTTTTTTTCATGTTTTGTAGATCACTTATTTTTTTAAAGTACAACATAGCCCTAGCAAGTTGGCCAAAAATTCAGCCCATTGCCAAGTTAGGAGATTAGATTTCTTACAGGGGAGCAACCAAGCCCTTACCTGTCCAGATGAAATGCGGCTATTTCAGCATTATGCCTTTCGATGTCCACAAAATAAAAAACATCTCCGGGAGTCTCCTCTTCTCGCTTCTGTCTGAGAAAATAAACGGAACCCTTCTTAGTTGCATGGGTCTTTCATCATACAGTAAATGAAAGGGTGGCACATTGTGGTCCTAACTTCACGGTCCGGTCCTCAGTTCTTTAATAGCTTTCTATCAGTTTCATCAACTGCTCCTGACTTCCTGCGGACTGCTGTGAGGGCAGCTACTGAAGATGCTCACTGCAGATGGGCTTGAGTTCGCCATGTGCTGGAACATGCTGACGCTGTTATTTGTTCTGAGCTACTCTGAGATCTGAGCCAATGTAGCAGCGTGCAATCACAAGGAAAGCAAGCCAGAGTCTTTACTTTCTTAGAAGGTTAAGGATGCTTGGCATGTCACTAAACATTTCTGCAGACGTAGTGTTAAAGTTTCCTGACTGGAATGGAAGAAGATGCTGAGAGTAGTGGACTCAGCCCATACATTATGGACACATCCCTCACCAATACTGCCTCAAGAAAGCGACATCTATTATCTATGATCCCCATCGTCCGGGTCATGACATCTTTTCATCAGGCAGGAGGTAGAGAAGCCTGAAACGCCACACCATCAAATTCAAACAACTTCCCTGCAACCATTTGTTTCTTGAACAAACCTGCACACAACCCTAATAACTACCTCAGTATAGCAACACTATGACAACTTTGATCACCTTGCACTGCAATTAACTTTTTTTCCGGTTCTTATTGTGTTCGTTGTGGTAAATGTAGTGTAGAATTTATTTTAATTTAAGTTTTTTTTTGTGATTGCTGCTTATCTGATATTGTGTGCATATGATGCTGCTGCAAATAAGTTTTTCATTATGCCTTGCATATACTGTATATATTTGTGTGGACTCCACTTTGATGTAACTGGGTCCACCACGATTGTTCATCTTTACATTATAATGAGACTGTGGAATCTTTTTATTAAACTTAGGAGTAGTTGCAAAGCTTGCTGCCGTTATGGACACTAATGAAAAACTGGTCGAAGATCTCAGTTCTTATAAAATATCGAAGGCTTACAGTATCATGTGACAATGAATGTAAATTTTACTGGAGGTGTGTGTGAGAAAGTTTCCAAGGTAGAACTTCTACAGAATGTTTTACTGATATCCCAAAAACTGGAAGCAAAACATCTCAGCAAATGAAGTAAGCTACACCTTTGGTAATCTCTACTCTACTTTGGCTATTTCTGTTCCACCCTCCAAAGGGAAAGTTATATTGTATCAGGCAATTTCACCTTCTGTTACCTAGTAAGTTAAAGGTTCAATCCCTGTGATGGAGACTTGAGTGCAAAATTATTAGCTAACAGTGTGAATTAGAACACAAGGATTCTCCACATATGGAGGTGCTGTTTCTCAGCTGAGCCATTGAAGTGAATATATTCTCCATTCATTGGTTTAGCTGACTTAACTTACCTCATAGGTTTGAAGATTGCCTTCCCAAAGTTCTGAAATTTTAAGAGTACTTTCAGATGGACTCCACTTGGCTTCACGACTTGTGGAGAAAAACATAATATAGGTTATTACAGAAGAAATTGTGTCCTTGAGCCTCTCCAGAAAACACCTTCAGACGCAGCATACTAACCAAGTCAAAGCACAACTCAGAATGAAAGTTCTGGCATGTGCGTGGCTTTCTAACAGAGCTACCGCTTTGGGTTTTATAATGAGAGGAGGCGCGCTATTTTAGTGAGACAGCTACATTTTCTGCCCACATCTCTCATCCTGTGATTATAACCATAATGCTTACATTGAGGGAAAAGTGTAGCCTTTTGCAGAATGAACCCCAAACAATAAAGCTAAGTAGAGTCTGCTTACGCATTTCAGAATGGAAAACATTGCCAACTGGTTCTATTCAAAACAAGTTGCAGATAGCTATATGGTTATATTGCAACGTTTTATTTCAGAGTGGAAGAATATCAATATTGGATATTCTCAACCTATATATTGCTTTATGTGGATCTTTAGATCTTGATTCATAGATACCTATTGTCCTAAATCCTCTGTCTTTGTGCCTACCGATACCATTTGATTCATCACGAATGCCAAAGCAAGGATTTTACTTGTAAAATTGCTTTTCCATCAGATCAAACCTAGAATACCTGATAGAACTGAGGTCAAAATGTTCAAAAGGTTCAAAGGTTCATTATTATTTAAGTATGTATGCCATATACAACTCTGAGATTCTTCTTCTCCAGATAGCCACGAAACAAAGAAAAACCATGGAGGTCAGTTCAGAGAGAAACAGGAAACCCACCAACATGATCATCAACACCCAAAACCCCCTTCCCCCTACCCCCGAACAAAACAAGTACACAGTGGGGAGAAATAATGTGATAAGATGCATGCTGAGTATTATACACAAATGCACACCGGGAGCTAAAATCAACACAGTTGAGTTGGTTTTACAGCACCACGGGTGATTTGTTCACTTGTCGGCGGCTGAGAGAAGCAACATAGACAAGAACAGTCTGAATCACATCACCAGTTACCTAGACCATAGAACAGTATCACACAGGAACAGGTCCTTAAATTCATGATGTTGTTACAAACTAAAATAACTAGTAATTAAGTGTTAACCAGGCTAATCCCTTCTGTCTATATCTTTCCATTCTCGAACTTGCCCCACATATCATCTTCGGACCTACCCTCTGTGACTTTAAGTGCATGTATTAGACATTTCAACCGTGGGGAAAAGATACCAGCTGTCTCCGCTATCTACGCCCCCTTAGAATCTTACACATTTTCAGCCTCTGTTGCTCCAGAGAAAACAACCCAAGTTTGTCCAAACTCTCCTAATTACACATGCTTTCTAATCCAGGCAGCATCCTGGCGAACCTCTTCTGCCCCCTCTCTAAAACCTCCACATCCTTCTGTTTTATATGAGGAAATCATGTTTGAAAAATTAAGCAGATTTTGTTGAGGAAGTGGAGCCATATAGGGCAGAGTGGACAACCAGCAGGCGATATGTACTTGGATTTCCAAGAGACATTTAGTAAAACTCCACATGGAAAGATATGGGTTTACCAATGCTCAAAATTATAAGTAAATTTATTATCAAAGTCACCATATGTCACTATGTTCCCCTGAGGTTCATTTTCTAGTGAGCATTTGCAGTAAATACAAAGAAACACAATAAAATCAATGAAAAACTACACACAACAAAGGCAGATAAAATCAGCAAATACAAAGGAGAATAAAGAAAATAATAATAAGAATAAATAAATAAGCTATAAATATCAAGTCCTTGAAAGGGAGTCCATAGGTTGTGGAGGCAGTCCAGTGTTGGGATGAGTGAGGTTGAGTGAAGTTATCCCCTTTGGTTCAAGAGCCTGATTGTCGAGGGGTAATAATTGTTCTTGAACCTGGTAGTGTGAGGACTGAGAGTCCTGCACCTCCTTCCCGATGCCAGCAGCGAGAAGAGAGCATAGTCTCTTCTCACTGCTTATGATATGTTGAGTAACATTTTGCTATGAATAGAGAATTAGTTAACTAAAGAATTAAGGATAAATTGCCCTTTTTATGTGCCATAGGGAGTAGAGCTGGGTTTCAAGCATTTACAATATAAGGATTTGCAGCAAGAAATAGGTCTTTGTAAATACTAAAACCATTAGGAAAGTAATTGTTGACGAGAACACAAAAATTTACCAAGGGCGTTTATTAGATTAATTGAGTGGAAAACTCATGACATGTGAGGTACAAACTTTGGCAGGAATAAACCAAAGATAGAATATTTTTCAAATAGCTTACAGCTTTGAAATGTTTGTATTCAGAAGAAATGCAGGAAGTTAACATGCAAGTGTGCAAACTGGGGCGCCACGGTAGCGTAGCAGCTAGTTCAATGCTCTTACAACTCGGCACATTCCGGAGTTCGGGAGTTCAATTCTGGCACCGTTCTGTAAGGAGTCTTTCTACGTCCTTCTCATGGAATGCTGGGTTTTCACCGGGTCCTCCGGTTTCCTCCCAAAGTTCAAAGACGTACCTGTGCTAGGCTAATTGGTCATTGTAAAATTGTCCCGTGATTAGGTTTGAATGAATTGGGTGTGTCAGGGGTTGCTGGCGTGGTGTAGCTCGAACTGCCAGTAGGGCCTACTCTGTGCTGTATCACTAAATTAATTAATTATTTTATTATAAAGGATCATGGGCCGTCAGTCATTATTGAGAGGCATGGAACATAAAATTAAGAATTTCCCGTGGCAGAATCACGCAGTTTTGGTCTTTATTGAAGAAAGGAAATAGCAGTCTTGGAGGCATCATAGGGGTGGAGCTTCATTAGTTTGATTCCACGTACAAAAAGATTGTTTAGATTAAAGATAAAACAGATTGAACCAATTTAAGCCTTGAATTTAGAAATACGAGATGACTTAGTTGAAACACATAAGATTAGTAGGATTGAATATCTAAATGGCTGTTCTGTAGAATTGTTCCAATCATTTTTCCCAATTTTATTCTGAATTTAAAATGTTTCCTATGATAAAACAATGTCAAACAGCTTTGGGAAAAATAAGACCTTCAGTTGTGACAATATAGAACAGAGTGCACGAAATCTCCGCAGAACAGTTGCAGGCTGTACTCCAAGCTATTGCTCCATAAGATTCAGCTGTGGTGATAGCATACTACTGGTTAAATATCAGATAAGGAAGGAAACAGCCCATTTAGTTCATACATTTCACCTTATTTTGGGTAAAACACAGACCCACACAGGCAGTTTTGGCTCTAGCCTTTGTGCTTCTGCTTTATGTCAAATTAAACATCTGATATGAGCACGTTTGGACACAAGACCCACTTCTCCACTTCCCTTAGAGACAAACACCACTTTATCAGCTGCAAAAGTGTTTCTGTCCTTTTGCCAAGGAGAAAACCGTACTTGTGTAGGTGGAAAGAAATGTCATGTATTTATAGTAAATGTGCATATATAGAGTACAGTTAAACTGATTTTCAAGCAATCTGCAATGCTAGCAGTGATCAAATGACTCAGAGCCAAATGCTTGAAACAAAAGCCCATTCATAAAAAGGAGTTGGTTGAACAAATTGTCAACAGACTTTCTTACCATAGCTGAATGTGAAAAGGTTAAAGCAGTATCAATCGTACCAGAGAACTCCAACCACAAGTCAAGTTGCTCTTCTATTGATTCATGTCTCCCTTAGCCTGAGCAGCTTCAAAGTTTACTTTAATGCAGCACAAACACTCCAGTTATGGCACAAGGAAAAGGGTGAGAGAGAGTATCCAAATTCCAAAACTCTTTCAGTTGCCTCATCCAGTTCTGATGTTTATATGAAATGCAAAGTCACTTTGTATAACTCATGATGGTAAAAGAATGTACTTATTAATGAAAATTAAAACTGAATTATGTTTGATCTTTTGCTAAACCTGAAATCTAATCAGAATGTGGAGAGGAATTCCTTTAGTCTGATGGTGGTGAGTCAGTAGAATCCTTTGCCTGGGAGGGCTGTGGAGGCTAAGTTACTGGGAATTTTTAAGGGGGAGGTTGATAGATTCTTGATTAGTACGGGCATCATGGAGAGGACAGACTAATAGGATTGAGAGGGTTTAATAAATCAGCCATAATGGAATGGCGGAGCAGACTCAATGGTTTGGGTGGCTTAATTTTGCTCCAATGTCTTATGGTTGTATAGTCTAAAAGATCTCATGGAATGTGAGGTTGCAGTGAAGTCAGCATTCCTTCTAGAAACTAAGGAAAAGTGTTCAAGATGGAGAAATTTAAATGTCCTCTCACCTTCTTTACAGTTGCATCTTCCCTTCAGAGCCTTTCTATCATATGTAAAATCTGCAAAATATGTTAAAAATGACAGTATTAAATGAAAGCTCTAATCCCAAGGGCAAAGAGACTATCATTGTGCAAAAGAGTGAAGCAGTTTACATTTTGGAGTAGTCATAGAAACCACTCTAGTAAACATCTTCTCCACATCCACTTTATCTAGGCCTTTCAATACTCAATAGGTTTCAATGAGATTCCCCTTATTCTACTAAATTCCAATGAGTACATGCCCAGAGCCATCAAATACTCCTCATACTGTAAGTTAACCATTTCATTTCTGGAAGCATTCTAGTGAACCTTCTCTGGACCCTCTCCAATGCCAGCACATCTGCTCTGAGATTTGAGGCCCAAAACTGCTCACAATACTCTAAGTGCAGTTTGACCAATGCCTTATAGAGCCTCATTATTACATCCTTTAGATACAACACTGATTTGTTTCATCTGCAAAAATTCTCTGATGACTCAGCAATAGTTGGGTGTATAACGGGAGGATGGGAGGATGAATACAAGGCCCTGGTGGAAGACTTTGTTAAGTGGTGCAAGATGAACCATCAGCAGCTCAACAATAGTAAGACGAAGGAGATGGTGATGAACTTTAGGAAGACTAATCCTGCATTGCTCCCTGTTACTGTTGATGGTGAGGACATGGATGTGCTGAGGGCCAGTAACAAAGCAGTTTCATAGTCTGCTTCCATACCATAGCAAAGTGAGGCACTTTGGGTACAAATGATATTTCATACCACTCAAGCCGACCAGCACACAGCTTGTAATTCCAGCTGTAAATTGCTTATTCCGTCATTGTGATGCGCTGGATTCCTTAATTTAAATGGGGCATGTTTAAGTTCTTGAAGAAAGCAGCCAATCCCATCCATATATTGAGCAGAACACTCCCTCTTTCGATGGATAAACTTTGTCACCTAGCAGTACGAAAGTGTGCTACCATCTATATGTCTGTATTGTAGCTGATTGCTTGGACTGGTTGCTGAAGTACCGTGGAATTAAAGGATTTTCAGAAACTGGATTTTTTAAACAGATTATATGGAAATAAAGATAAATATTCCCCTTAATTTGAGAGGAAAGCGTTTCTCTGACCAGACAGAAATATAAGAATTTAGAATTTTAAAATATCTAGTCAGTGCAAGCTTGTTGAAAGCAGCTTCTGGTCCAATTCAGTAAATAGACTGAAAAGGAAAATCCACACCCATCGCCATCACTGGACTCCACAGCTAATCACTGACCTCTGAGTTACCAGAAATAACTCAGTAACCAGCTTACTGGTCCCATTCATTAATATACATCAAAGTTGCTGGTGAACGCAGCAGGCCAAGCAGTATCTATAGGAAGAGGCGCAGTCGACGTTTCAGGCCGAGACCCTTCGTCAGGAGAAGGGTCTCGGCCTGAAACGTCGACTGCGCCTCTTCCTATAGATGCTGCTTGGCCTGCTGCGTTCACCAGCAACTTTGATGTATGTTGCTTGAATTTCCAGCATCTGCAGAATTCCTGTTGTTTCCATTCATTAATATTATAGCTTCTCCATACTTTGCGCAGAACCCCTGCAGAAGAAAAGATTCAGCCCGTTGGCCAAAATCTGATTCATGTCCCAAAAGTGACAACAGAGGTCGGGCTTTAAATGAATGCTTCTCATCAGTATTCACTAAAGAGAAGGATATTGTAGCTGGAGAATTTGTTGGTAAAATGTAGGAACTTGTTATCAATAAGAAGGAGGAGGTGTTGCTTCTCTCTGGCAACTTCAAAGTGGATAAATTCCGGGGACTTGTGAGATACACCTCAGGCTGCTATGGGAGACAAGAAAGGAAATTGTTGGAGGTCTGACAGTGATTGTAAAATCTTCACTGGCCATGGGTGAAGTACAAAATGATTGGAGGATAGCAAGTTGTAAAACCTATATTCAAAGGGGGCAGCAGGGAAAAGATAGCTACTTACACTGGCTCTGATATTAATGGCAGGGAAACTATTAGAAAAGTTTGGCACCTTGTCACTAACCTACATTTGGAAATGCAGGGATTAATCAAGGATTGTCAGCATGGTTTTCTTAAAGGGAGTTTCTCTCTGATGAATTTAGTATTGAGGACAGATAACGATATACATTGAAGGAGCAGTCCAGTTGATGAGGCCTACATGACTTTACTGAGGCATTTGAAAAGTCCCACATGGAGGCTGGTTGGAAAGGCTAGAGCCCTTCAGATCCAGGGCAATTTAGTAACTTGGATCCAACATTGATTTAATAATAGGAGGGAGTGGTGATGAAAAAGAAGTGTTTTTGTGGATTGAAAGCCTGTGATCAGTGGTGTACCAATAGGAATTGATGCTGGAACCTTATTGTGAATTAAATATATTATCATTTTCGATACAGACGCCAGAGGTTTGATCAGTAAGTCTGCAGATGATGTGAAAATTGATGGTGTTGCTGATAGTGAGGAGAATATTTGCAGATCACAGATGATATTGATCAGTTGGTAAGATAGGTGGAGCAAGGGAAGATGGAATTTAATCCTAATAACTATGACGTCTATCAGGGCAGACCCTAGGGGATATTGAGCAACAGAGGGACCTCACTACAAGGTGGCAGTGCAGAGAGATAAAGGACTATCAAATACCTCCTTTCATTTTTATTGGCACAAAGAATATGAGTAGGGAGGGTTACGGTATAAATTTATTAAACACTGATTAGGCTGGAGTACTGTGATTGATCAGGTGCAGGTTGAAAGGACAGTATAACATCATGGATCGGAGGGCCTGTTCTTCGCTGCAGTGTTTTATGTTTTACAGTATGTTCTGCGTACTGTGAGAAGTTATGTCCACCTGGAAGGACAGATTGTACTGGAGAGGGTCCAAGTATTCACTGGAATGTTGCCTAGGATGAGTTTTTCAGTTATGAGCAGAGACTGGATATCTTAGTTTATTTTCCTCAGAGCAGAGGCCAGGGAGAGCTGATAATGGACAACTTTTTCCTCAGAGGAGAAGTATCTGAAACTAGAGGGGACTGGTTTAGGCTGAGAGGCTTAGAAGAGTTTTGACGTAGAACCTTTTCAGCTGGAGAGTGGTTGGAATGTGGGTCAAATTGCCTAAGTGGAAGTTGAAGGTAACTACTCCCAGAACATCACGAGAAGTGGGTCTTATTTGAGTTAGTAAAAAGAAAGGAGGTGTAAGCGGAACGACCATTGTGGGAGAGGGTCAGTGTTAGAATGGTGGGGCTTTACCTCTACAGGCGTTGGTGAGAACAGGCGTAGGCTAAAGGTGCTAAGTCTTTTGGAGTCCTTTAGCAGATTGTAGAACTTAAGCTTACAAAATTAGAGCCAACGATATAACAAGTGTAGGCAGGATGATAGCTAAGGCGGTAGACTGCTCCTCCTGTAAGATGTGGTATACAAGTAGATGCAGTGTGTAGTGAGACTGTGTGGAAGGACAGGCAGATGATGGGACAAAATGCAGTCAGTGAGATGAGTTGAAGTGCAACATGGGGGAAAATGGAAAAAGGAGATGAATACAGGACTGAAGGTGTTACAAATGCACGCAGAATACAGTACAGTGAAAGGTAGATGATCTTGTGGCACAGTTAGAGATCAGCAGGTATGATGTTGTGGGCATCACTGCGTCATGGCTGAAGGAAGATTGAAGTTGGGAACCTAGCTTTCAAGGGTACACATCACATCAAAAGGACAAGCAGGTAGGCAGAGGTGGTCGGGTGACACTGTTGGTAAAAAATGAAATCAAACGCTTAGAAAGAGTGACATAGGACTGAAAAATGTAGAATCCTTGTGAGTAGAGTTAAGAAACTGCAAAGGTAAAAAGACCCTGATGAGATTTATATACAGGCTTCTGAACAGTAGCCAGAATGTTGATACAAATTGTGCCGAGAGATAGAAAAGCAAGTGAAAAGGGCAATGTTATGATAGTCATTGCGAATTTCAATATGCAAGTAAATTGGGAAAATTAAGTTCGTGCTGGATCCAAAGAAGTTTGTAGAACGCCTACAAGATGCCTTTTCAGAGCAGCTTGTGGCTGAGCCCACAAGGGGAAAGGCATTTCTGAATTGGGTGTTTTATAGTGAGCCAGATTTGATTATGGAGCTTAAGATAAAAGAACGTTTAGGAAGCAGAGATCATAATATCAGAGTGAGAATCAGAATCAGGTTTAATATCACCAGCATATGTCATGAAATTTGTTAAGTTTACAGCAGCAGTACAATGACATACTTGATAAATAAATGTAGAGGAAAAAAACTGAGTTACATTAATATAGCTTTCACCCTGCTGTTTGAGAGGGAGAAAACAAAGTCAGATGTGGAGTAAAGGGAATTACAGAGGCATGAGAGAGGAGCTGGCCAAAGTTGATAGGAAGGGGACACTATTAGAGATGGCAGCAGAACAGCACTGGCTGGAGTTGCTGGGAGCAATTCTGGGGCAAATATGAGTGCAGATGCTCTTACTAAGGAGAAGGTGCTTGAGAAACTTAAGGTAGTTAAGTCATCTGGATCAGATGGACGGCACCACAGGATTCTGAAAGACATAGCTGAAAAGATTGTGGAGGCGTTATTAATATTCCTTCTAGTATCACTATATTCTGGAATGTTTCCAGAGGACTGGAAAATTGCAAATGTCACTGCACTATTAAGAAGGGAAACAAGCAGAAGAATGGAAAATATAGGGCAGTTAACCTGACTTCAGTGTTGGAGTTCATTATTAAGGATGAGGTTTCCAGGTATGTGGAAGCACATGATAAGATAGGCCAAAGTCAGCATGGTTGACAAATCTTTTGGAATCCTTTGAGGAAGTAACAATCAGGATAGACAACTGCGCTACAAGATCATCTATTTTATGCTGTATTCAGCAGGTATTCCAATATAACACCTTCATTCTTGTATTCATCGCCTTGTTCGATTTTCCCCCATGTTACACTTCAACTCATCCCATTGACTGCAACTTTGGCCTATCACCTGTCTGTCCTTCCTCACAGTTGCTTACTTGGATTTTCAGAAGGCTTTTGACAAGGTGCCACACGTGAGACTGCTTAGTGAGTTAAGAGCCCATGGTATTACGAGAAAGATATTAGCTTGGATAGAACATTGGCTGACTGGCAAAATGAAGAGAGCCTTTTCTGGTTGGCTGCCTGTTACTAGTGGTGCTCCACAGGGGTCAGCATTGGAATTGCTTATTTTCATGTTATATGTCAATGATTTGGATGACGGAATTGATGACTTTGTGACCAAGTTTGTGCACTATACAAAGATAGGTTGAGGGGTAGGTAGTGTTGAGGAAGCAGAGAGTCTGCAGAAGATTGGGAAAATGAGCAAATAAGTGGCAAATATATTATAGTGTAGGGAAGTGTATGGTCATGTACTTTGGTAGAAGGAATAAAGGCACAGACAATTTTCTAAATGGGGAGAAAATTCAAAAATCAGAGTTGCTAAGGTACTTGGGAGTCCTTATGCAGGATTCTCTAAAGGTTAACTTACAGGCTGAGTGGAATGAGGGGGTGGGGGAGCTCATTGAAACCTATTGAATATTGAAAGGCCTAGATAGACTGGATGTGGAGAGGATGTTTCCTATAGTGGGGGAGTCTAGGACCAGAGGGCACAGTCTCAGAATAGAGGGACATCTATTTAGTCAGTCATACTTTATTGAGCCCGGGGGAAATTGGTTTTCATTACAGTTGCACCATAAATAATTAAATAGTAATAGTAATAAAACCATAAATAATTAAATAGTAATATGTAATTTATGCCAGGAAATGTCAAGGACCAGCCTATTGGCTCAGGGTGTCTGACCCTCCAAGGGAGGAGTTGTAAAGTTTGATGGCCACAGGCAGGAATGACTTCCTATGAAGCTCTGTGTTGCATCTCAGTGGAATGAGTCTCTGGCTTAATGTACTCCTGTGCCCAACCAGTACATTATGTAGTGGATGGGAGACATTGTCCAAGATGGCATGCAACTTGGACAGCATCCTCTTTTCAGACACCGCCGTCAGAGAGTCCAGTTCCATCCCCACAACATCACTGGCCTTACGAATGAGCTTGTTGATTCTGTTGGTGTCTGCTACCCTCAGCCTGCTGCCCCAGCACACAACAGCAAACATGATCGCACTGGCCACCACAGACTCATAGAACATCCATTCCTCCTCATCACATTTGAAATGTGATGAGGAGGAATTTCTTTAGCCTGAGGGTGGTGAATGTGTGGAATGCATTGCCACAGATGGCTGTGTAGATCAAGTCATTGAGTATATTTAAAGTGGAGGATGAAAGGTTCCTGATTAGTCAGAACAAGGTTATGGTGAGAATGTAGGAGAATGGGGTTGAGAGGGATAATAAATCAGCCATGATGGAATGGTGGAGTGAACTCAATGGGCTGAATGGCCAAATTCTGCATCTATGTCTTATGGTTGTAGGTCTAAAAATCCCAATCAGGACATAAATCATTATGGCATGGGGGCACAGATCAATAATGGTTTAATAGGTAGGTGTAGATGCGTACTTCATAGTTGATATGAACTTGGTGGGGCAAAGGACCCATTTCTGTGTACTTTTTATCTGTATGACTTGAAGACAGAAACAACTGGTTCCTTTAATTCATGCCAATATCAGTGTTACTTATTCTGTGCATATATTTGCTATTTTAATAATCCATTTCACAATGCATTGCAAGCATGTGTGAATGGAATTTATGGTGAAACTTGAAACTTAAGTTGCTGTAAAAACTCAGGAGGTCAGGCAGCATCTGTGGTGCGAGGAACCAAGTTAGCATTTCAGATCAGCAACCTTTTATCCGAGCATCTTGACTTCTGATAAAAACTGTTACCAATCAAGAATGCAAACCCTGTTTCTCTTTTTACTGATATGCTTGACATGCTAATATTTCCAGCATTTTCTGTTTTATTTCAGATTCCAAGAATCTGCAGATTTTGGCATAAGAATTTAAAATAATAAATCAAATAAAATACAACCCAGTGAGCACGCATTGAATTATTAATGCACTGAAAAGGCTAGTCAGAACATTTTTATGTATTAAACAGTCCACAAATTCATGGGTTCTTTAGCTTATTAGTAATTGCTTTATTTGTTTTGTTTGAACTTATCTCAGACCAAATTGTTTAGGTCTGCATTCATCAAGCAATCAATAATTTTATTCAGTCAACAGTAATTACTCTTGTGCTGAGGTGAAGGCATTCCAAAGATCATATTTGATGCTTATATAGTCATTGAGACCTGATTCATTTCCAAAGACTCTCGCAATGTTAGGGATTAGATTTGAGAGTTTCTGAATGAGCTGCTTATTAGTTCACAGAATAGCCATGCCAGTGATGTTTGTTGCTATTTATAACGTGATTTAATATTGCCTTTAAAATGGCTTCTTTCAGTCGTGAAGACAAAATCTGTTAAAAATCATTTAAAGATTAGCTTTATGTACCACATGTACGTCAAAATGTCATGTAACAGTTGTAACACAGTCTGATTATTGCTTAATTTCTGACAGTCTAGTCACCAAAGATGTACGGTAAAATTTGCTCAAACCTCACAGCAAGTCTTTGTGATGAGCCACTCTGAAAATGTAGTTATGTATCCTCTCTCAGTCTATTGAACTCACAGCCGTCATTGAAGTGTGACTCATGGAAGCAGTGCAATTTTCCACTTGCAGCACAGACATACACACACCCAGTGAAGAAGCAATTTAGCACAGTGATTCTTGGTTGGAAAATGGCTTAGAATTCAGAGTCTACTGAGGAAATAGTCTGTATTTCTAAATAAAGAGAGCTGATTGAGCAAGGACACATTTTCATGTTTTGACTGACTAGATGGTTCACAATGGTTGTGCTGACGTGGGACGCTCACTCTGAGAGAGCAATGAAGCTTGAGCCGTATCCTGCAATTTGATTGGGTGGGTTGGTGTTAGGATGGGGCAATATGTTACCCAGATTGCCCAAAGGAAGGCCAGAGTGGTGCCCAGTCTCTCCCAAGGGAATGTGGATAGGTGGGGATAGATGAGTGCGTGATATCATGTGTACTGAGCTGGAGAATCTCTCGAAAGTAGGTGACTAACATACTAATCGTCTGAACTTCAACAAGCAAAATGATTTATCCAGAGCTAAATGAGTATCCAGGGATTTTACCAAAGCCTTGAAATTTATACACTTGTCACATAACATTGGAATCAACTGCATGCTAAGAATTAGCCTGTGTGGAGAATAATTCAGGTGGAGCTCATGATTTTGGGTTCTGCCATTCAACCTTGTATTGGTCCTCTGAGGTGTGAGTCATTGTCTGTACCAACGCAAATCAAGTTGAATTGCATTTGATGGCTTCTCTAGGCCTGTACTTGCTCCAGTTTAGAAGATGAGGGGTAAATCTCATTAAAATCAATTGCATGTTGAAAAACCAAGATAGAGTGGATGTGGAGAGGATGTTTCCTGTAGTTGGGCGACCAGGGCCAGAGGACACAGCCTCTGAGTACAAGGACATCCCTTTAGAACAGAGATGAGAAGGGATTTCTTTAGCCAGAGGGTAGTGAATCTGTGAATTCATTGCACATTAGCTGTTGAGGCCAAGTCATTGTGTATATTTAAAGTGGGGGGTTGATCAGTAAGGGTGTCAAAGGTTACAGGAAGAAGGCAGGAGAATGGGGTTGAGAAGAACAATAAATCAGCCATGATGGAATGGTGGAGCAGACTTGATAGGCCAAAAGGTTTAATTCTGCTCCAATGCCTTATGGTCTTAAATCAGTCATAGTCAGAAAATAGATTTCTACTGAATATCAGCAGGAGCACTTGGATTCCTTACCAACTTCACTAATACCAAGAATGGCCAAGTCTTCAAGCAGAAGATCCAGAAAGGGCTCGCCTCGGGGGTACAGTGCATACCGATCGATTGCCAAGTGGAACTTTAGCCAGTTGGAAGTGAGGTAAACCTGAGGGCTGTACCATGCACCAGTGATGTTCCCAGTTCGCACTCTCTTCCTTTGGGCGCAGCATGCAAAAGAAGACACATTAAGCTAATGAACCACTTCTTGACAGTGCCCATACAACATGAAACCACAAACTGGCTACCTCGTGTTTGACTGTGCATGGGCTTTTTATTTTAAGCACTAGTTACACATTACCGTGGAAACAAACCCACATCAGCAATCGGCAATTAGGATTTGGTAGATTAAAATGTAATGACAAATAAATGAGTAACCCAGAGGTACGTGCAGAATTCTTGCTGAATAGTATTATTAATACTGGCAGTAAAAGATTTTCTTTCAGGTGAAACAAAAGCTGACAAGCAGCAAGGAAATGTTTTACAGGTAATTCTTATGGTAAACGGCAAAGCTGAATGTTATAACAAGAAATTCTTTGTCCTAAAATTTCTTTAGACATAAACCAGTAAGTGGATAGGTTGGTAAAGCAGATGTGTAGAATCATTCGGGGCACACAGTACGAAGGTTGGGAAATCATATAGCTACTGTATAAAACTTTGTTTAGACCACACAAGTGTGGACTTCTGATTGCCACTCTGGGAAGGATGTGGAGGCTTTGGAGAGAGTGCGGATTAGATTCCGAACCATTTTGCCTGGATTGGTGTGCATTAACCATAAGGAGCCATTGGACAAAGTTATGTTGCGTTCCCTGGAGTATCATCAGCTGAGGGGGCGACCTGATAGAAATATTTCTATTAGATAGTCAGAATATTTTTTTCCCAGAGTAGAAATGTTAAATACTAGAGGGCGAGGGTGTAGGGTGAGAGGGGAAATATCGAAAGGTGATTTGCCAGGTAAGTTATTTTTTTACACTGAGACCCTGGAATCCACTGCCAGGAAAGGTGGTGATAGAAGCAGGTAAAAAAGTAATGTGCAAGAAGTATTTAGACAGGCGTGTGAACAGGCAGAGGGCAGAGAATGGGCGGTGGGGGGGGGGAGATATGGACCATGTGCAGATGGGTGGGAGTTAGTTTAATTTGACATCATGACCAACATAGACATCATAGGCCACAGAACCTGCTCCTGTGTTGTGTTTTATGTTCTAAGGGCACCAGCATCGAAAGCATTTTCCCCTGAAGTTTGGGCAGCCTCATCATTTCACTTCTCCTATGACTCTGCTACTTGCAGATCTTCCCATTATTTAAAACGATTGAAAGCAAGCCAGAGTGAAAGGACCACAAGCACTTGAAGAAATTGCTTAGAAATGACTTAGTGACTTAGTATTGCTTAGAAATTGCTAAGTTAAAAATCTGATAGAAATTTATGTAAAATCCACTTTTAGAGAAATATAATTCTTAGGTTAAAACTATGCCAGAGGAAAAATGTCTTTCTACTTTCTGTAGATTAGATTTTGAATGATTTTTTTTCAAATAGAAGAAAATATGGAACTCAGTTTTACAGTCTCAGATACTGTTGCTTGCACTAGGCTGAAACTTGCAGCATAGACATCAAAAATGTAATTATTGTCCTATTTACCTCTAAACCATGAATTGGGCCAAGCTCATGAGATACTGTATCTTGATGATATGGTATGAAGATGTAGTGATTAACTTAGAGTTCTGGATTATTGACCAGAGTGATGAGTGGCAGCTGGTGAATTTAAATTGTAATCATTAAGTAGGTACAAGCCTCCTCTCTATGGACTCTGTCTATACTTCTTGTTGCCTCGGTTAAACCAGCCAGCATAATCAAAGACTCCACCTACCACTGACATTCTCATTTCCCCCTTCTCCTTTCAGGCCAATGTACAAATGTCCGAAAGCATGTATCACGAGACTCAAGGATAAGTTCTATCCCATTCTAGGATCAGACTCTTGAACGGACCTCTTGTACGATAAATGGACCTTCTTGGCCTCATAATCCATCATGTTAGGATCTTGCACGTTTGGTAGCTTTTACATATTATTCTGCATTGTTTTTTGTTTACCCTTATTCCAGCTCAATACTCCTTGTTTTGATCTGGTCTGTATAAACAGTATGCAAGACAAGTGTTTCACTGTACCATGGTATATGTGGCAATAATAAGCCAATATCAACACCGACAAAAAAAAAGCTAATCTCAATAGTAGAAATTAGAAAACTATTGGATTGCTGTAAAAACCCATCTGGTTCACTATTGTCTGCTTTAGGAAAGGACATGTTCCTTTCTCACTATCTGAACCATGCACAACTCTAATGTGGTTGACTCTTATCAGAGGCAACTCAGGATGGGCAATTAATGCTACCATTGCCCATGATGTACACATCTTGTGAACAAATAATTAGAAAAAAGGACTGCTTTATTGCTGATGTGCCGCATAATTCTGCTCTGAATCACATGGGTCAGCAGTTCATTTTGACATGTCACTGCTAATGCTCCTTTTCCAGCTGGGTTCCGATTCCAACAGGTTCTGATTGCTTTGCTGTCATCGGAAGGGTTGCCTGGCAGCCTGTGGGCTCTGACTGCAACCATGAGGAATTCATGACTGGCAACTGTGCCTCATAACTAGCAACTAGCAACATCACCTCCCAAGACTCTGACAGTCTGAGTTGGCGCTAACACCCCATCAGAGCTAGCAGGGTCTGAGAAACTACACAATCATGAGCGCCTTCTGCAAACACTCAGGTTGCTGTTCAATATGTCTCTCTCTGGATTCAAATCCACTTTGAAGGCATTGCAGGCTGTGCCTCTTGGACATCTGCTCGCTCACACATTGTACTCAGAAGCAGCAGCCTAGCTAGACTGCTATAAGTTTATCCGTGTATTAGAATCTCATTTCTTGTCAAATACCTAAACCTAAGCTGGAGAGGGGGTAAGATTCAGATGTGTCAGATCTTGCTAAGGAAAATGATAGCACCCCATTCCAACAGCTGTGTCACTGCCAATGGGTAAAGGGAAAGTAGAGTTACTGTCTATGTGCAAAAAACATACTCTACTCCAAGCTCATGGTGCTGAAGATGGTGGTGTTATAGTTTATTATTGTCACATGAACCGAGATAAAGAGAAAAGCTTGTATTGCATACTGTTGATACATATGAAATCATTGAGCCTTCCCACCATTAAGGACATCTTCAAAAGGTGATGCCTCAAAAAGGCAGCATCCATCATCCCTCGCTCTCTGGGACATATCTTCTTCTCATTGCTATCATCAGGGGGTGATGCAGGAACCTAAAGCCACACGATCAACATTTTAGGAACAGATTCTTTCCCTCCAACATCACATCCCTGAACGGACAATGAACCCGTAACTCCTACATCACTTTTTTCACTTCTTATTTATATTTTGTATTTCTTATTGTTATTTATAGCAATATTTTGAATAAAACAACAAATTTCATGACATATGTCAACAATAATGAACCTAATTCTGATTCTGAGATAGAATAACATAAAACAATAGCAATATACAATAAAGTGTAATAGCCACCGAAAAACTGCACACGGGTAAACGATAAAGTACAAGATCATAACAAGGTAGATTGTGAGGCTAAGAATCCATCTTATCGTACAAGAGTCTGATCACAGTGAGCGAGATAAAAGTCGTCCTTGAGCCTGATGGTGCATGCTTTCAGGCGTTTGTATCTTTTGCCTGATGGGAGATGGGAGGAGAGAGAATAGGGTTGGTAAAATCTTTGATTATGCTGGATATTTTACTGAGGCAGTGAGAAACATATGCAGAGCCATGGAGGGGAGACTTATTCCTCTGGTGTCCTGAGACGCACCCACAACTCGGTAGTTTCCTGCAGTCACGTGTAGAGCAGCTACCATACCAAGCCGTCATATATCAAGAAAGAATGTTTCAATGGTGCATCAATCAAAATTATTAAGAGTCGGGTAGGGGGACAAGCCAAATTTTGTTTGCCTCCTGAGGAAGCAGAGGCATTGGAGAGCTTTCTTGGCCGTAACATCAAAGTGGTTGGACTACAGCAGGCTTTTCATGGTTTACACATGGAAACTTGAAACTCTTCAACCCTCTCAACCTTAACACAGTTGATATGCACTGCACCCCACCCCCAGCTTTCTGAAGGCAATGACTAGAACTTCCACTTTGATTATACAGTATAGAGAGAGAGGTTGTTGTCATGACACCATGTCTTTTATCCCCTTCATCGTTATTTGAGGTGCAGCCCACTAAGGTAGTATCATCAGCAACCTTCTAGATCAGGGGTTCCAAACTTTCTATGGGGCCATGGACTCTTATCTCTAGCCAATGGTCCATTGACCCCAGGTTGGGAGCCCCTGTTCTAGATGAAGTTGGAATAGAGTCTGGTCACTCAGTTCTGAGAAAGGGGCTGAGGTCACATCCTTGTGGAACAATAGTCTTTAGAGTAATTGTGGTGGAGGTGTTTGCACATTCTTTGCTCCCAGTCTTCTCCTCCTTTGGTTGGAGCAACCAGAGCCCTCCTAGGATGCAGGGATAATGACCGATTTCACTGACCATCTGCATACTACTAGGCTTAACCCTTTACTTCAAGTTCAAGATTAACTGTCATTCAACCATATATATTTATACAGCTAAACAGAACAACCTTTCTCCGGGGGCCAAGGTGCAAAACATACAGTACATACAGTCACACCCAGCACACATAGCAATGATCCAGCAAATACAGTCACAAAATAACAGACATTGATGGTCTGACTTCAAAAAACGGGCCTGAAAGTGTAACGGGCAGGCCTTATGCAGATACAGTCTCCCTTGGACGCACTGGTAAGCCACATCCAGTTCATCGTTCTCAGGTGTACCTGGCACTATGTTGGCACTGAATGGGGACCAATGTGCCAAATGGCCAGAGCAACATTGCTGCAGAGTTTTCATGGGAAGAGCTCTTTGTCTTGTTGGAAATGGAAGATCTCTGGGCGACACAGGAAACAAACCATGTACGAGTGCTTGCTCAGAGGAAGGACATTCTGCAAATCATTGCCAACTTCTTTTGTCATACTGACTAACATTCTACTCACTTTAATGTGGTGCCACACCAATTGTCTCTGGGCAACTTCCCTATGCGAAATGCTGAGCCTTCTTTAGGGACATGCAGAGAATGTGTGCAGTTGTGTGGGGAGTGAAGGAGGATAAAAAAAATGGTAGAAATGTTTCTAAAGAAAGAAACAACTGTGTTAACAGCAAAGATTGATCAAAATCCGGAGGCTTCTCCAAGTTCTCAAGGTTTGAATCAGAGGCCTTCCTGGTTCATGTGGGCATAACTTCCTCCAGATGCAACTGCGGTGTACGAGCAGAAAATTCCCAGGCATCGAGTCAGTGGATGTTTATGTTCCCGCATAGTTCGGCCTGTGAGGGTTGGGTGGGACATCATGGTTCCTGGAGATTGTGGCAATGTATAATTAGTGTGCAACAAACTTCCATCAGTTCCTCAAGACAAATCTCAATTGTCTTGACATAACAAATTATGCAATAATGATAGTGAAGAAATCCAGGGCCTTTGGTTTGTCTCTATTCGTCTCCTTAAAATCCTTTCCTAGAATGGAAATAATTGGCTCCAATTTCCCATTTAAAACACCTGAGGTAATGTTGTCTTTGGGAGCTCGGTACAATATACTGCATATTGTCTGCAGTCATTTTAAACAGACGGCTGATCCCTTTTAGAATAGTGCAGGGTCAAAATTTACCTACGGTACACTGTCACTAACTGTTCTCCGAGAACAATTGTCTTTATTTTTATCTCTCTCTGTCTCATTTCCCACGCTGTCTCCTGTTCAGTACTTTCAGCTTTTGAGATGTTCTGGAACAGATTGTGCCATCATGTCCTACTATATCCTTCGGGACCTGATTTCCATAACTGATCTCTGTGGAGATCAGTTGGCTTGTATATTATAAAGTGTTATTTTAGTTTTTAAGTGTTGTCTTGGATATGAAATGAAACTGCTACAATCTTTTTCTTCATATATTGTACATTACTGGATTAACATACATAGATGTCCTCGTGTTGTATCTCAGAACTAACTAATGAAGGCTGATAGTTTGATTTCATAACAAATTTGTGTTTATGTAAAATACATATCTTTTTTGCAAGCAGCTAACTACTACTACTAAGTCAACTCAGGCCTAGGGGGCCGGCGTTGGGCACGATGACGGACTCTCCACTTCTCCCTCTCCCTCATCAGTGTGTTCAGTTCATCTACATTAGCCGCGCCGCTGTCTTCTAGGAGCGTGTTGACCATAGTCTTGGGAGGGTGCATAATTATAATAGTTATTATTATGTTCTATTATTTTTATTCTATTATAGAGATAGAAAATTATAACTAACAATGTTGTTTCAGATTTAATTTTAATATTAAAGTTGGCATTGCTAAAATGTAACAATTTAAATCCATTTCATTCGAATGAAGTCCACTCAAATTATCTTAAGACTGATATTTTAATCACCAGAAAATTCTTCTTAAAAATTATTCAATGTTCTTGTGAAAATCAGGAAAAATGATCATTATTGTAGGGGTGGAACTACTCAGGAGGGCAGACAGAATCTGTGCAAAAGGAAATTAGATTATGAGGACACTCAGTCCTCATTTAGAAATGCATGCATTAAAAAATGATTCAATGTTCCTTCAGAAAGATATCACAGAAACATAGGACAAACCAAGACTAAAACTGACAAAACCACATAATTATAACATATACTTACAACAGTGCAAAGCAATACCGTAATTTGATAAAGAGCAGACCATGGGCACGGTAAAAAAAAGTCTCAAGTCCCGATAGCCCCATCATCTCACGCAGACGGTAGAAGGGAGAAACCCTCCCCGCAATGAATCTCCAAGCGCCGCAAACTTGCCGATGCATTGGAAGCACCTGACCTCAGCCGACTCTGAGCCCGCCCGAAAACTTCAAGCCTCCGACCAGCCCTCTGACACCGAGCACCGAGCACCATCCCTGCCAAGCGCTTTGACCCCGCCCCAGCCGCCGAGCAACAAGCAAAGTCGAGGACTTGGGGCCTTCCCCTCTGGAGATTCTGGATCACACAGTAGCAGGAAACAGGCATTTCAGAAGTTTCACCAGATGTTCCTCTGTGCTCTCACGTCTGCCTCCATCAAATCAGAATTGTGCACAGCATCAAATCAGAATTGTGACAGATAACAGATATCATTCACCGGAGTGGCCGCTGCAAGCTGTGTCGCGCCGCCATTTTCTCCTCCTGATTCTGATGATAGGTCTTCACTTGAAATATCAGTTCCATTTCTCTTTCCATAGATTGGGTTTTCTTTATTGCTAAGAGTTCGAGCTATTGCCAATGAAATATGAGAGGAAATGTGTGATACAACACAGCATGAGCCAAGCTACTAGTAATTCAATAATGTCGTCTATATTTATTTATAATGATTGGTCATAGTTAGATCAAGGAAAGATTCATAGGAATTTCAAGAATTATAATTGGTTCCTAATCAGAAATTTATCAACAAGACAACTCCCATTTAGCCACAAAGATGAGAAGATCTACAGATGCTGGAAATCCAAGGGAAAACACACAAAATGCTGGAAGAACTCAGCAGGTCAGGCAGCATCTATGGAAATGAATAAACATAGAAACCATAGAAACCATAGAAACTACAGCACAGAAACAGGCCTTTTGGCCCTTCTTGGCTGTGCCGAACCATTTTCTGCCTAGTCCCACTGACCTGCACACAGACCATATCCCTCCATACACCTCCCATCCATGTATCTGTCCAATTTATTCTTAAATGTTAAAAAAGAACCCACATTTACCACCTCATCTGGCAGCTCATTCCATACTTCCACCACTCTCTGTGTGAAGAAGCCCCCCCAATGTTCCCTTTAAACTTTTCCCCCCTCACCCTTAACCCATGTCCTCTGGTATTTTTCTCCCCTTGCCTCAGTGGAAAAAGCCTGCCTGCATTCACTCTATCTATACCCATCATAATTTTATATATCTCTATCAAATCTCCCCTCATTCTTCTATGCTCCAGGGAATAAAGTCCTAACCTCTTCAACCTTTCTCTGTAACTGAGTTTCTCAAGTCCCGACAACATCCTTGTAAACCTTCTCTGCACTCTTTCAACCTTATTTATATCCTTCCTGTAATTTGGTGACCAAAACTGAACACAATACTCCAGATTCGGCCTCACCAATGCCTTATACAACCTCATCATAACATTCCAGGTCTTATACTCAATACTTTGATTAATAAAGGCCAATGTACCAAAAGCTCTCTTTACGACCCTATCTACTTGTGACGCCACTTTTAGGGAATTTTGTATCTGTATTCCAGATCCCTCTGTTCCACTGCACTCCTCAGTGCCATACCATTAACCCTGTATGTTCTACCTTGGTTTGTCCTTCCAACATGCAATACCTCACACTTGTCTGTATTAAACTCCATCTGCCATTTTTCAGCCCATTTTTCCAGCTGGTCCAAGTCCCTCTGCAGGCTCTGAAAACCTTCCTCACTGTCTACTACACCTCCAATCTTTGTATCATCAGCAAATTTGCTGATCCAATTTACCACATTATCATCCAGATGATTGATATAGATGACAAATAACAATGGACCCAGCACTGATCCCTGTGGCACACTACTAGTCACAGGCCTCCACTCGGAGAAGCAATTCTCTACTACCACTCTTTGGCTTCTTCCATTGAGCCAATGTCTAATCCAATTTACCACCTCTCCATGTATACCTAGCGACTGAATTTTCCTAACTAACCTCCCATGCAGGACCTTGTCAAAGATCTTACTGAAGTCCATGTAGACAATATCCACTGCCTTCCCTTCATCCACTTTCCTGGTAACCTCCTCGAAAAACTGCAATAGATTGGTCAAACATGACCTACCACGCACAAAGCCGTGTATTCCCTGTCTATCCAAATGCTTGTAGATTCTGTCTCTTAGTACTCCCTCCAATAACTTACCTACTACCGACGTTAAACTTACTGGCCTATAATTTCCGGATTACTTTTCCATCCTTTTTTAAACAACGGAACAACATGAGCCACTCTCCAATCCTCCGGCACCTCACCTGTAGACAGCGACATTTTAAATATTTCTGCCAGGGCCCCTGCAATTTCAACACTAGTCTCTCTCAAGGTCCGAGGGAACACTCTGTCAGGTCCCGGGGATTTATCCACTTTAATTTTCCTCAAGACAGCAAGCACCTCCTCCTTTTCAATCTGTACAGTTGCCATGATCTCACTATTTGTTTCCCTTAATTCCATAGACTTCATGACAGTTTCCTTAGTAAATACAGACCCAAAAAACCTATTTAAGATCTCCCCCATTTCCTTTGGTTCCGCACATAGCCGACCACTCTGATCTTCAAGAGGACCAATTTTATCCCTTACAATCCTTTTGCTCTTAATATACCTGTAAAAGCTCCTTGGATTATCCTTCACTTTGACTGCCAAGGCAACCTCATGACCTCATGTCTTCTTCTGAGGCAGGGTGGGAGAAGGTGATGGAAATTTGAGGAGATTAAAGTAAGATGACTGGAAGTGGCTGGTTGATGCAAAGTCAGTTTTGCTGAAAGCTTTATTTCCATCACATATGTCTTCAAAAATATTCAACCCACAAACTCTTTCAGCAAATGGGCTGCAATCTGTCCCTGTGAAACTCTGGGACAGCCTCGTCTCCTTTGAAAGAGCGACCAGGCATTTCTGGAGATTCCAGAGATTAGTATATTATCAATACGGAACAAACGTGGATATGGTTAAGAAAACACTTTGGGCACCGCTGCGGAGCAATGAAGCTAATTGGTAGGAAGATGATATTGGGAGGTAACCGTGAACCAGGAGATATGACAGTGTGCTGCTGGGTAATATTGCCACAAGGAATAGGTGGAGACGGGGAAAAGCCTGGGGAGGCAGTGGTATTGTGCGCCCTGGGTAACATATGGGGAATGAGAAAGAAAACATTGAAGGGCGTTCTTAGTTCACAGTTATTATTAATTAAAGCATGGCTCACCTTCACAAAGTCCTTGAGAGCCAACCTGCCAATTTCAGTTCCTTTGTGAGACATTTCCAGCATCAAGTAAACTTCAAAAACCCTTCACAGGCCACGAGGCACACTAAAAGACATTTATTTCTTTAATGCAAGCTGGGCAGTGCCACTTTAGCGATATCCACATGCAACAACAGCAGCAGGAAAGCCTCCCAGCTGTCAGATCTGCAGCCAAAGTGGACTCAGCCACCCATGGAATAGATGCAGATGAATATTCATTTGCAAAGGTTAATCCAGAGAAATGGGAAGGGGTGAAGAAAGAAATTACACGTTAAAAAGTAATCAATTTGAAGAACAAGAGCTAAACAGTAACTGCAAAGGGTCCTGGGAAAGTTGTGTTTAAAAATAGGCATTAAATCAGATTAATTATAAAGGAAGCAAAAACTTTTCCAGGGGCTAGTATCATTAAATTCAGGAGATCCAATATCAAAATGGTCCCCTGCCTTCCTAGCAGACCTGGACAGTACACCTTCGAAATGATGAATTATTCCCCTTGGTGGGGCTGCAGTCAGATTCACTTGCTCAGTAGCTGGAATCCTGAGGGTTAAATTACAATGCAAGTTGATACAAACCAGAGTGCTTCATTGGAATCTAGTACAAGATACCAGGAAGAAACAGTCTCAAATTTGCCAGGTGTGAGTCAGGAAATGCTTCATACAAATGATTCAGGAAACCTGATACCCACTTCTGCCAATGAAATTAATGCTAAGTGGATTGTTAATTTTAAACATCAGACCGACTATTTTAAGCCATTGTATTAAGGGATATGGGACAAAGGCAACTTTATGGGTACTAAGGGACAGATCCCACAAGGGAAAAAGTGAGGGGCTAAGTGACTATCTCTTGTTTCATACTTTTATTGCATCTGTCCTTAGCAAAAGTGCCTCCAGTTGCATTAGTGGAATTCAGTAGGTGCGGCTCAAAAACCATAGAACACAGTGAGAAAGAACTGTGCTAAGCATAATGAGGTACCTCAAAAATCCTGCCTCAGTGATCATTCAATAAAGCAACCAGGTAGTTGAGTGTTGGCCACAGTCAGGACTTAGAAGCAAAGAGCAGAGCACTATCGAGAGATTCTTCCTATACCACAGCTTTCAGGAGGACCGGTGGCATTTCCCTGGCCAACGTTTCACACATCCTCACGTTGTTAATTTGTGCACCGCAAGCTCCCATCATGATAGCTGTATTTTATGAAGTCACAGATACAGAAAGCAGGAAACAGGCCCTTCGGCCCACCAAGTTGATGCTGGTCATCAATCACCCATGTCGGACACTCAGTGGTAATATACAAATATGCCCGTGCCAGAGTGTGTGGTGACACTTGTGGCCTACCCCCAGCACATCCTTGGGTGTGTTGGTTGTTAACGCAAACAACACATTTCAGTGCATGTTTCCATGTACACGTGATAAGTAAATCTGAATGCAGTCACAAGAGACTGCAGATACTCGAATCTGAAGCAACAAGCAAAGTGCTGGAGGAAGTCAGTGGATCAGGCTGCACCTATGCAGAGAAATAGACAGTTCGTTTCCCTCAACAATGATAAATAAAGACCTCATTTGAAGCCCTTTCAGCCCAAATCAGCTGGTGCCAGCTCTTTGGAAGCTGCTTAATCAGCCTTGTTTCCCCCTACAAATACAGTGCCCTACAAATATTTCCGATTCATATATGCACCCAGTCCTCTTTTGAAACCTGCTTTCAACATGTGAGGAGGTGGGATGAGCAAAAGTCTAAAAACAGAGGAGCACGGAGTTTTTGAAGGAAATTCCAGGGCTCCGGACCAAGGTTCGACAATCTTGGACAGAGATGTGGGAAAGCACAGAGCCCAGACTTGGAGAGGGACAGAGCTGGACAACATGACAAGAGTCCTCTTGCCCCAGGAAATTATTTTAAGTTGCTGACTTAGTGCCGCAACAGACCAGGGCAGCTCAATTAATAGAGTGCTGCCTTACAACTCTGGCAAACTGTGTGTTCAATCCTGAGCTCCGGCACCGTCTATGTGGTCTATGTTCTCCCCATGACTGTGTAGGTTTAGCCCAGAAAGCTGTGCCAAACATGTCCTGACCTTAGGAATTACCTAGAGTTACCCATAGCCCTCGATTTTTCTGAGCTCCATGTACCTGTCCAGAAGTCTCTTAAAAGACCCTATCGTATCCACCTCCACCACTGTCGCATCTCCTCTGTACCTATTTCCAAGCACCAGAAAACTGTGCCCTCTCGTGTTAGCCATTTCAGCCGTGGGATAAAGCCTCTGACTACCCACACGATCAATGCCTCTCATCATCTTATACACCTCTATCAGATCACCCCTCATCCTCTGTCGCTCTAAGGAGAAAAGGCAGAAAGTCGACGTTTCAGGCCGGGACCCTTCATAGGGACTGGAAAACAAAGATGAGACGTCAGAGTAAGAAGGTTGGGGAAGTAAGGAAGAACCACGAGATGGCAAGTGATAGGTGAGAAGGGGAGGGGGGAGGGCATGAAGTAAAGAGTTGGGTGAAAAGGGTTAAGGGCTGGAGGAGGTGGATTCTGATAGGAGAGGGTAGAATATCATGGAAGAAGGGGAAGGAGGAGGAGTGCCAAAGGGACGTTATGGTCAGGTAAGGAGATAGGAGAGACAGGGAAACAGGAATGGGGAATAGTCAAGGGGGAGGGGCAATTACCAAAAGTTTGAGAAATCGATGTTCATGCCATCAGGTAGGAGGCTACTCAGGCGGAATATAAAGTGTTGCTCCTCCAACCTGAGTGTGGCCGGCTCGTTGCAGCAGTGGAGGAGGCCGTGGACTGGCACGTCAGAATGGGAATGGGAAGAAGAATTGAAATGGTGGCTACCAGGAGATCCTGCTTTTCTGGCAGATGGAGCGTGGGAACTTGACGAAGCAATCTCCCAATCTACATTGGGTCTCATCAATATACAGGAGGCCATACTGGGAGCATCGGATACAGTAGATGATCCCAATAGACTCACAGGTGAAGTGTTGCCTCACCTGGAAGGACTGTTTGGGGCTCTGAATGGGAGTGAGGAAGGAGGAGTAGGGGCAGGTGTGGCATTTGTTTCGTTTGCAAGGATAAGTGCCAGGAGGGAGATTAGTGGGGAGGGAAAAATGTGCTTGGTGGTGGGATCCCATCGAAGATGGTGGAAGTTATGGAGAATTATGTGCTGGACATGGAGGCTAGAGTGGTGGTAGGTGAGTATAAGAGGTACCTTATCTCTGGTGTGGTGGTGGGAGGATGGGGTGAAGGCAGATGTGTGCGAAATGGAAGAGATGCAGGTGAGAGTTATGTTGATTCAAAGATTCAAGGATTCAAAGTACATTTATTATCAAAGAATGCATAAATTATACAACCTTGAGATTTGTTTCCTTACAGCCAGCCACAAAGCAAGAAACGCAAAAGTACCCAATTAAAAAAATAAAGCCCAAACCCCAATGTGCACAGCAAAAGAGAAAAAAAACCACAAATCATGCAAACAATAGAAGCAAGCGACAACAGTATTCCGAACCAAATTGAGTCCTTAGATCCAAATTCCTGGAGTAAGCTTAAAGCCTCGGTATTCAGTTCATCGTGCTAGCGGGCAAGTCACTGCAAAGTCTGCAGACAAGAAGCACAGCAGCTGGGGGCAGTCTCACAGCCTTAGCGTCCTGGAGCGAGGCGCCCCCAGACTATCTGGGCTGGTGGAACAGCGGATCATTCCTCGCATTAGGGCCCTGGCTACTCAGTGGCGATTCACTCTGGGCCTAGATTTTGCTGCTGAAGAAGCTGTTGTCAACCTCTCCAAACCGGCTCGGGGCCCAGAGTGATCCAATCTTGCCTGACTCTCGACACCCTGCCTTTCCGGTCTACCTGGGCCGGCGATTAAATTGTCCAAACAGCGGAATGTGCTGCACATTAGTTGGTGTTGGAAGAAGGAAAGCCCCTTCTTCTTAGCTCCTGTTAAGACTAACATTCATTTGCTTCTTTCATCTAGCTATATTGTCTTGGGTTTCTTAAATAAACAACTGGCTAGAGTCTTCTGTTATTAATCTAAAAGAAGGCATTCCTCAAGAACTAGTATTTATAATCTCTTGTGATCTCAGGATATTCTACAGTGAGACCAACAAAATATGTATTGGAGAATGTGTCATAGAGTCATAGAGTATTTCAGCACAGAAAAAGGCTTTTTGGCCTATACAGTCCATGCCAATCTGGACCATATTCGCTGCTCCCAACCCTCCTCATCCATGTACCTATCCAAACTTCTCTTAAACGTTACAATTGAACTTGCAGGCAGCTCATTCCGCACCCACACCAGCCGCTGAGTGAAGGAGATTCCTCTTGAATAATTCACCTTTCACCCTAACCCTATGACCTCTAGTTCTCACCTCGAGTTTCCAACCTGACGGGAATGTGGTCAGCTGTGTGTACACCTCAAGATCTCGGAAAGATCAACCAAATAATCTGTTTTGGAGGTTGCTATGGACTACTGTAAATGTAGAACACCAGAGAGAACTTCTCAGCCCCTTTTCAACTAATGATGTGGAACTTCTGCACTCATGTGAAAGGACAATTGTTGGTTCAATGCTTGCCGGTGCTTTGGACATTTTGTTCTCGGAACTATAAACAATGAACTGCAGTTTGACTCAGAACTTGTATCACTAGTTAAATTGCTGACTCAAATGAAAGTGTCACCACTGAGTAACTGCAGAAGCTTCAATCTCAGGTAAGGACACTACACTGATGCAATCCATGTCTTCTGTTGGTTAGTGGAGACAAAAGTAAGGATCTCAGGCAGGTAAATGAAACTGAGGCTAAATAAACATCTGCGACCCAGCTGGATGATGGAGCAAGCTCAGAAGAGGCTGAGTGCCCTCTCCATTTCCTGTGATCTATTTTCCAGTTTAAAGCACATCTGCCTCAAAAGAACAATTGCTAAAATTGTAGATCCGTTTATTCTGTGACCCATGGGGCTGGGCTGAGTTTACATAAGTCCACTTCACTCAGACATCAAGCGGGACATTGATTCTCACTCATTATCCAATGGTTCAGGAACAACATCCCACTCCAGCTTGACTGTTCATAGGCAATTTTTTAGAAACAATTATCCTGCATTTCAGAACAACTTGCATCCAGATCCAATCTGAATGTGAAATGGTTTAAACATCCAACAAAACGTATCTTTTACGCACTGCGTATAAAAAGCCCTGGTGGTTAATGAGCAAAGAATTCACATGAACACACCCATCAAAGTTTATCGGAACTAGTCTTCTCATACTTCAGTCCCTTTCTACCTCTGCAATCACCGATCATAACTTTATAAAGTCACTGTACTGTTTCTTGATTGTATGCACTTCCTAAATGTAATCCCTCCCTCTACATCTTCAACTACATGAACCCCAAACTCTGGAATTTCTTCCTCTGATCTCATTTCCACTCTCCTTTAAGAGGCTCTTTGAAAATCGCTTCTTTGCCCAGACTTTTTGACCTTGTACTAATATGGCCTGGAGTTAAATATTGCCCTGACAATAGCCTTGTGAGGGCTATGGAATGTTTACTTACACTAAGGATGTTATAACAATACAGGTTAATGAAAGCACTACATAGATGTTTGTGAAATACATTATTTTGATATTGTTTGTCGATTTCTCACAGACTTCTGCTTCTTTTCTCTTGGCTTCTTTCAATTGGCCACAGTTCCTGAATCTTGCTTCTTCTGCAGTTAGGTGAAGGGAGAGATCTGGTTACCTACTCAAGCTTAATGGATCCACTGTGTTCACACCTGATAGGTTAGGAATAATGAAATTTGTGATTCCTACATAACGTCTATTGCTTCGCCACATTTGTAGATACAATCTCCAGAACTCCGTGGAGTATCAACACAAAGAATTCATTATTATAGCAAACATCCTAATAACACTTCAGACCTGTGCAATGAGAGCCGTTCTCTTCTGAAAATAATTCCAAAATTTCTGTCTGCTCTCAGTTGATATAAAATCTCTAATGTTGACTGTGCAATAAAACTATGACAGATGCCACCAGTTTGCCTCCTTAAGAAAATACTCATGCAAAGTCATTCCATTAAAATAAGTTCTAAAAGATTTGGTAGCCAATTTCCAATTAATGTCATAAAATGTCACTCCATCTGCTATCCATTTAATGCCTTGAAGCAACTTCTGCATACCTTTATAAGCTCTATGTATTCACAATGTGAAATAACAGTTTAGAAAATAATTTTCCCCGTGGTGAATTGTTGGAAGAGTAAAACCAAGCAACCTCAGATGGGAAAATTGAGCTACTAGGAATCAAATTATGTTTTAACAATAGACTACTTCTGTCTATGCAAGTGTTTTTATACAATTGAACTATTAAGAACAGAACAAAAGCAGAGAAGAATAAATATAGCTTCTTATACTGTATATTGATTTTAACTTAAAACGTCTCATGGCACATCATTGAAATGTCATCAAACAGTATTTGATATCGAGGTACCGAAAGACCTCCAAAAGCAAATGACTATGTTTGCTCAAAAAGGTAGATTTTAAAGGCTGCTTTAAAGGAGGAAAAAGGTTCTGGCAGTTGAAAAGTTTTGGAAGGAGTTTCCAGGTCTTTGGGCCTCAGGTACTGAGGGAACAGCCACCTGGATTATCTCAAAGCTATAGCTGAAAAAGGTCAGATACGTCTTGAATTGGAAGAGAATGCAAATGGGGAAAGATGGTGCTACTGACTTGAAAACAAGGGTGATTCTTTTAAAACAAAGGCAGCGTTCAACTCTGAATCCAAAGTAGATGTAATGGATCAAGGGGATTTGATGGGAGTGGGACTTTGGATAATTTTCCTTATAGAGGGTAGAAGGAGAGAGACAATCCAGGACTGTACCAGCAAAACAGAGGCCAAGGACAACAGAAAGAATGAAAAGATGTTTCTACACCTGATAAAATCAAAACAGGAATGGAGTCAAGTGAACCTCTGAAGATGTAAATGAAGCACGTGGACAAGTAATCCTGAGGTCATCTCAGGCTCATATAGAATATCAATGGTAAGAATAACCAGTTCAGCTTTAGGCAGGCGGTGGAGAGAGAGGAGGAGCTGGTGACAATGCTACAGTGTGTAAGTCAGAAATCATATGACTTTAGTCTTCCCAATTTTTAGTTTGAAATAAATACTTTTCATGTCGTTCTATGTATCAGATAAGCCAGTGTCAGGGCAGAGTACAAGAGAACTGGCAATGACATTGAGCTGAGATGATTACTGATCATATGGAAACCTCAGATGATATTGTGTATCTGCATGAAGGAAGGTTTGAGATGTTTTTGGGTTTTAATTGATGAAAACTGAAGAACCGACCATCTCTGAAGGCTGACTTGCAAAAGTTGTTTATCATTTTGCCTGATTTTAGCTTGTGCTCTGGCAGTGAATAGCAACCATGCAGGATTTAAATTTGGCTTTCAACGCATGCAGAAAAACTACCGATCAGTACTCTCCAGAGATTCCTCTACTCATTTTTGATAAGCAAAGCACGAAAAAAAGGAGAGAACTGCATGCTCATCATCCATTATGAAAGGTGTCAGCAGCAGTGGTTGGTGTAAAAGTCATAGCACATGGCGCACGTAGATCCTAAAAGTATATACACACCCAATATAGTGCATTACCAATTTCATTTGTTTGTCAAATGCAGTGGTCTGCAATGTGATATTGTAAAAGTATGCAGTACGTGAGGTACTGGGTGGGTTGGTTGTTAATGCAAATGGTGCATTTTATTGTATGTTACAATGTGCAGGGGATAAATAAATTTGAACATTGAATCTTGAATATGCATGATCATGCGAAAGAAAACAAAGGTTTCGCAAGGGCGGGAGAAAAAGCATTGTTGCTGCTGTGATGCCCTGCAGAAAGGTAGTGATCATGTTCAGTATTCAGCCAAACTGCTTCATTGAGAGATCCTACAAGACCTTTTCACTGACTGGATCACATTTGGTTGATTACAAAGTGCTTAGAACCTATTTCACCAACATGAATGATAAAGTCCACTACCTCTTAACAAGAAGAGCCAGCCTTTGTCACAGTATCTAACAGGTGGCAGCGATCCTGTGGGTACCTTCCTATAAAATCAGGGCGTAGATTTCAAATCACAGAATGGTTTCATCATGTCACTGACATAATCAATGTACAGACATCATTTCAACCTAGGAGCTTGCTTTTATTTAACTTAGTTGCATTTATAGTTACTGAAAAAACTGAATACTGATGCATTTTGTTGATGGAAAATTTATGCCCAAAATTAACTAATATTGTCAATAATTAACAAAAACTGAAAACTCATCTTTGAAAAGTAAAAATAGAGAAACTCAAGTCTAAAATGTGCAGAAAGAGCCAAAGGTAGACCTGAAAGATACCATTGCAAGCTCAGGGAGGGAAACCATTTGGTAATTCTCTCACTTGGCTGCAGAGACAAGGGTAGAGCTGGACAATGTTAGAAAGCAGATGAGGATAGTCTTAGCGACTGTGGACAAGCCAAGAGGGACAAAGAAAGATAGATTATCAATGAATCCATCCACCAAAAGCAGAACTTTCTGGTGGCCAAACATTTTAATTCTGATTCCTAATCCCGTCACTCCATGGTCTCCTCTTTTGCCAAGATGAGGCCACCCTCAGGGTGGAGGAGCAACACTTTTTGGGTAGCCTCAAACCTGATGGCATGAATATCAATTTCTCCTTCCAGTAAAAAAATATTTCCTCCCCCTCCCCTCCTCTTCTATTCCTCACTCTAGCCTCTTACCTCCTCTCACCTGCCTTTCACCTCCCTGGGTCCCCTCCTCCATCCCTTTCTCCTACGATCCACTTTCCTCTCCTATCCTCCCTCCCCTCCCCCACCCCTGACCTTTTTATTCTGGCGTCTTCCCCCTTCCTTTTCAGTCCTAAAGAAGGGTCTTGGCCCAAAAGAGCAACTGCTTATTTAGATGCTGCCTGACCTGCTGAGTTCCTCCAGCATTTTCTGTCTGTTGCTCATAAACAGAATTGATGTTTGTGACAATGGAAAACTGTACTATGAGAAGACAGACTAGGAAGCCTTTAAAATGATAAATTTGTTTTGAAAGGTGGAAATGAATTTGTAATTAGGACAGAAAGGGGAAGTTGGTGCTCTTAATTACACTTTAGGATCCAAATCTTAAAGTGAGTCTTCAATTATAATTAAGAAACATAGCTCTGGGAAAAAACAAGACACAATGCTATGTCTTCTTGCTTCTTGCTGTACCCAGAACATTGTTTCTTAATTAAACCGAAGGATCAGATCCATGTATTACGCCGTCTTATTAACGAAATGCAGGCCCCATGCTGTTAAGAAATGCAACGTGCTTTCTGCAGGAGGTGAAGAGTACTGTTGCACACAATCTACGATGTAAAGTGCTAATTAGAGTGCAGCAACTGACCTTTCCATCTAATGAGTCAGTGCTGCCCAATCACAGCCATGTGACTAACTAACCTACTAACCCATTTATGTTTGGAACGCGGGATGGAAGTTTAAGACCTGGAGGAGACCCACACGGATACGAGGAGAACGTACAAACTCTTTACAAGCAGTGATCGAATTAAACCCGGGTCTCTGGCTCTGTAGTTGGGCTTACGGTTCTCTTTAACTTTGATGAAACTTAACTTCCATCCTGTTATAATTGTTATGTTTCTTAAATCAAACAATACAAAATAGAACAATATTATTCAGATGAATGGATGCATCTCATCCTGTGGGCTTAGATTCATCCCTCTCTGTGATGAGTTGGTCCCTGGCGTGGACCAGTTGCTTGTTACCACCCCACACCCCCACCCTTGTTGTCAAGTAGTGATTGATGCCCTTGACTGCTAGTCATGTCCTCTACAGAATTATATCCTTTGGAATAGTGTGGGGATGGGGCAGAACGGTGAACCAAATCACTTTGCAAAAGTTTTAAACTCTCTAGGAAGGAACTTGGATTCAATTGTCACAAAACAGGTTTTCAAGAAGCCAGTGTCAGGGCAGAGTACAGGAAAACTCCACCAAAATCTAGACAACATCAGGCAAAATACAGGGAAAAACAAGACTATTAGGATTGCTCTTGGGATTTTAGAGGTTATGATTAGTGTTGATAATTGCTGTAGTTCTAAAGTCGTTCACCCTTTTAATGAATGTGAACATGAAGTAACTTTCTGTAGCTACGAGGTACCATTCTCCATTAGTGTTCCTCTACATCTGGCATGCATGACGTGTCCACACCATCCTCTCTCTGTAGCAGTAGATGTTAATCCAGTGTACGTCTGATCTAGCTCTCAGCTTGCATTTCCCTAGGCCCGTGTGGCCTTTCTGTACCTGTTAGAGTATTTCTTGTTGCGTCTTTTGGTTGAATTTATTCTGATTGCAGCCAACGGAGCAACATCCTTCAGTGAGATGTCATCACTGAATGGCCGATGATGTCTTATTGCTGGTAGTGTTTTTTAATCTGGCCACACCCAAATTGCTTGCTGAGAAGACAACTAGAATCCCTCAGTGTTTTCTGTCCCTCTTCTCATCTTAGCTTTATTGACTATGTACCTGAGCGCCTCGATTTCTGATCTCATATCTTTCCCATAGTGCAAATGAGATCCTGGATCAGCTGATACCATATCCTTTGCTGGTTTGTATTTCAAAGAGGAATCATGACCTCTGAAGCCCCAAGAGCAATCCTGATAGTCTTGTTTTTCCCTGTATTTTGCCTGATGTTGCCTAGATTTTGGTGGAGTTTTGCTTTAAGAGCCACTAATTACTCTGTACCACTAACTTCCTTCCAAACAGATAGATGAAGTGCTTCTTGTATCCATATAACAGCTGACAACAGCTTGTACTCTGTGTTGGTGAATGTTATTCCTACCTCTGATGATTTATGTGTGAGTACTTTTATTTGCTGTTTGTTTGCAAGCGTTTGAGATACTCTCTGTAAAATACTTTCCTGCAGCACAACAGGGCCTATGTTGGTGCACACACCTTCTTAACTTGGTATGTGGGATTGGGACCACCGCAATTTGGCATTGTCACCCTGTGCTGAGATGTGAGGTACAATAGGCCTTGCATATTGATCAGCCTTAGAATGCTTATCAGTTCCTTCTTGCCCTTTTGTGCTCTCATCTCAATAATACCTGTGACAATTTTGAGTTGTCACATGTATACTTGCAGCTTCTTGTGCTATGGCCAGATCCACAGTATTGGTATTGGTTTGTTATTTATTGAGATATGGTGAAAAGTTTGTCTTACATACTGTTTATGCAAATCAGATCATTACACAGTGCATTCAGGTAGAACAAGGTAAAGCAATAACAGAATGCAAAATAAAGTGTAAAATCTGAAGAAAACATTCAGTGTAGGTAGACAATAAAGTGCAAAATCATAACAAGGAAGATTGTGAGGTCAGGTGTCCATCTTACCATACAAGAGGTCTGTTCAATAGAGCAGGATAGAAGCTATCCTGGAGCTAGGTGGTATTTGCTTTCAGACTTCTTGTATCTTTTGCCGGATGGGAATGGGAAAAGAGCAAGTGTCTGGGGTGGGAGGTGTCTTTGATAATGCAGGCTGTTTTAATAAGGCATCGAGTAGTTTAGACAGAGGGGAGTCTGGTTTCTAGGATGTGTTGAAGTGTATCCACTATTTTCCACAGTTTTTTGCATTCACGTGTAGAGCAGTTGCCATACCAAGCTATTATGCATCCAGACAGGATTCTTACCCTATGTTGCATCAATAAAAATTAGTCCAGAGGTTGTTATCTCCTTGGACGCGGAGAAGGCATTTGATAGAGTGGAGTGGGTATACTTGTTTAGTGTTTTGGAGAAATTTGGATTTGGCAGAATATTTATAGCTTGGGTTAAGCTATTATACCACTCGCCTTTAGCATGTATACAGACAAATTATTTTCGATCTGACTATTTCCCATTAACACGTGGCACTCGCCAAGGCTGCCGATTGTCTCCTCTTCTTTTTGCAATTGCAATTGAGCCTCTTTCTATTGCACTTAAGTCAACTACATTATTTCAAGGTGTTAGAAGAGGGGACATGGAACACCGTGTTTCCCTATATGCTGATGACCTCTTACTTTATGTTAGCGACCCTGTAGGTAGTAGTCCTGCTATCATGTCATTATTAGGTCAATTTGGAGCCTTCTCTGTCTATAAACTGAACTTTCAAAAAAGCAAATGCTTTTCCATTAATAACTTGGCCCTACAGATCCAACAGGAATCTTTGCCTTTCCCTTTATCTCAAAATGGTTTTGTATACCCAGGAATACATATTACTCGCTCTTTTACATCTCTGTTTGAAGCTAACTACAGGCCTCAGGTTAGCCAAATGAAGGCTGATTTCAAGAGATGGCACAGTTTACCCCTTACTATAGCTGGGAGAATTCAGTCAGTGAAAATGACTATACTTCCTAGATTTCTTTATTTGTTTCAGTGTTTGCCAGTTTTCTTATCTAAGTTATTTTTAAAATCAGTTGACCAAGCTATAACCTCCTTTATTTGGGAAAATAAGGTCCCAAGGGTTAATAAGCACACTCTCCAAAGAGGTCATGACGTAGGTGGAATGGGTCTTCCCAGCTTTATTCATTATTACCGGGCAACGAACATTCAAAAAGTATTATTTTGGCTCCACCGGCCAGATATAATCTGGTGCCTGCTTAAGTCACGGTCTTGCCACTCCTCATCTCTCCCAGCTTTGCTGTATTCTTTCTTACCATTGAAATCCTCTCAATTCACATCTAACCCGGTCGTGCTCAAAATTTTTAATCAATTTCGCTGCCACTATAAGTTCATATCAGCTTCAGTTTTGGGCCCCGTTCATAAAAACCATTTATTTCCTCCCTCCACATTCGATTCAGCTTTCAGACAATGGGGTTTGAACGGTCTTATGCGCATTAAGGATTTGTATACTGATAACATATTTGATAGTTTTGATAACCTGCGTGGTAAGTATGGCCTTCCGCATAATCATTTTTTAAAATACCTGCAGATTCGCCACTTTGTCAAGGAAAAATTTCCCTCTTTTCCTGTTCTACCACCTGCTATGTTATGGGAAAAACTCACTCTTAGCTTTAACAATAAAGGGCTGATCTCTGAACTATACTCTCAGCTGATGTCTTTGGGAGTTCAAGATCTAAACAAAACTAAGAGTAGGTGGGAGGATGACCTTGGTATGGATCTGGCGGAGGAATATTGGGCAAAAGTATTGAATAGTGTTCATTTCTCATCATCACGTGCTAGACTGGGGCTCATACAATTTAAAGTTTTACACAGAGTACATTTAAGTAAAGCCAGAGTTGCAGACATATACCCTGGGACAGACGCTGGCTGTGACAGGTGTTCCTTCTCTCCGGCTGGTTTAGTACATGCATTTTGATCATGCCCTCGGCTTGATGACTATTGGGCACTGGTTTTTAAAATTATCAGTGAGGATTTGGGGGTGACACTGAGACCTTGCCCGCTTATAGCTGTATTTGGTGTGGCAGATGATGATTTGGGTTTAAATGCAAGCCAGTCAGATACCATTGCATTTACATCGCTATTGGCCTGCAGGAGAATTTTGCTGGTTTGGAAATCTGCCACTCCCCCAACTGCTGCTGCTTGGTTAGAAGATGTAATGTTTTTTCTGAAATTAGAAAAGATTAAATTCACTTTGAGGAAGTCTGTGAAAAAGTTCTATTCGAAATGGGGACCTTTCTTATCATATTTTGGGAGTCTTAAGGAATTACCTACTAATTGAGGGCATTTGACTGTATTTGGGAAGTTGCCTCTCATTTAACACGCTTATAATTTACCTCACAGGGTGGTTGATGAATTGTAAATATGAGTGTATTTTGGATCATCTGACATGTTGCAGATGTGTGTGAGCCGTCGTCTTGAAGTAGTGTGGGGGTATGGTTGTGAAATGTCCGTACTTGTATTTGTGAATTGTTGTGTTGTAAATATATTAGCTGCCATGATATGTTCAGGGAGGGCGGGTGGGGGGAAGTTTGTTTTGGGGGTACGATATTAAAGCAAAATGGAGGAAAATATAATCCATTATATATTCTGTATTGTGTCATTCCTTCAATAAAAATAAAAATTTAAAACTTGCAAAAAAAAATTAGTTCAGTTCAATGGAGACATGATGAATTTCTTGAGCTTTTGTGAGCTTTCTTGGCCATGACTTAATCTGTCCCCATCAAAGCCTTCTGCATGCCTGGATGTGCTGAGCCCCAAATGACTTGATCCACTAACTTCCACCCATTTTCTTGAACTTATATGCTTTGGCTGATTTCTGAGCATTGCCAAGAAATTAACAACACCTTGCCTTCTTCCCACCTTTGCTTGGAACTCATAACTTTGCATTTGATGACATGCTCTTGGCTTGAGTTATGTCTGAAACATTTGAAAATCTTGTCAAGAATGTTAGTCTATGACTCAGATACTTCCCCCATTGTTGAAATGATCCAGCCTCCTCTTCCTATCCACAACAAGATGTACTGACCTTCCCTTCGTGATGCATGGCTGTCAGAAATCCTTTGAATCTCAGCTTAGCCTCAGGCCTAACTTTTCATGAGGCCTAACCTTTCGTGAGGCCTAAGTCACCTTGCTGACCCCCCAGCCTCAGTTCATCACGTTGCAACCATCCTTCACATACTTGTCACACCCAGTTGCTAGAGGCATGTGTTCATTTGTTTAAGAGTTAAAATCAACATTTGCATTGCTCATGTGAGGTGGAATTTTACTCAGTTGACTATCGCCACCAAGCTTCGTCTTTGTTTCATACTTGCACTGAAAACTCCAACCAATGGTTTATTATACGCTCAGACTGCATGCTCCTGGGAGATGCATTGTATGTTTTCTACTCAGAATCATCGTGCACCCATGATTAATGCAGTACAATGAGTTAAGCCTTTAATGATATAGACCCCTAACTATTTTTGCTACAAGATAACATGTAGTTTGCAATGTAGAATGGCTCAAGGATGGAAAAAGGTTTGGTGGGCTAAACCTTTGAAGAGAAATTTGAAGACAGCATGATTTAAAGGAGACAGTCAGAGGAGAGGTGCGAGTAACAACATCAGCAAACATGGGGACCAGGATGGAATACTCGGTGGTCATCAGGTTATGGTGATAAAGCTTAAGGGTGTGTCTGTCAAGGATGTAATGAACTTTAGGAGGGCATAAGGAAGACAGATAGAGTCAAGGTGGAGGGTGGACATTTGATATGGTGGGCAGTGGAAGGGGGTGCCCTGGAGTTGGTGCCAGAGAAACCGAATGAGATCTCTTCAAACTTAGCAACAAAGAAACCCATGAGATTCAGGCACTTGTTGGTAGTAAGGGTGGAGGAGATGGGGGGGGGGGGTTGCATCGAAGAAAACAATTGTACTGACTGGAGACACAAGAGACTGCAGATGCTGGAAATCTGAGGAATCCATCTACTTTTGGGACTTTCCAGTGGGCTGCAATCTTCACAAGCAGTCAGTTGTTTGGCTGAAATGCTGCTAGTTTTAAAAAGAGCTTGGGCCTTTATGGAATTTTACCTTATACTTTATTGTCACCAAACAATTGATACTAGAACGTGCAATCATCACAGCAATATTTGTTTCTGCGCTTCGCGTTCCCTGGAGTACAAATTGATAGTAAATATTAAAAATTTTAAATTATAAATCATAAGTAGAAAATAGAAAAGGGAAAGTAAGGTAGTGCGAAAAAAACCAAGAGGCAGGTCTGGATATTTGGAGGGTACGGCCCAGATCCAGGTCAGGATCCGTTCAGCAGTCTTATCACAGTTGGAAAGAAGCCGTTCCTAAATCTGGCCGTACGAGTCTTCAAGCTCCTGAGCCTTCTCCCGGAGGGAAGAGGGACGAAAAGTATGTTGGCTGGGTGGGTCGTATCCTTGATTATCCTGGCAGCACTGCTCTGACAGCGTGCGGTGTAAAGTGAGTCCAGGGACAGAAGATTGATTTGTGTGATGTGCTGCGCTGTGTTCACGATCTTCTGCAGCTTCTTCCGGTCTTGGACAGGACAACTTCCATACCAGGTTGTGATGCACCCTAGAAGAATGCTTTCTACAGTGCATCTATAAAAATTAGTGAGGGTTTTAGGGGGCAGGCCAAATTTCTTTAGCTTTCTCAGGAAGTAAAAGCACTGGTGGGCCTTCTTGGCAGTGGATTCTGCTTGGCTGGACCAAGTCAGGTCATTTGTGATATTGACCCCGAGGAACTTAAAGCTTTTGACCTGTTCCACTTGTGCACCACCGATGTAAATGGGGTCATGTGGTCCGCTACTCCTTCTGAAGTCAACAACCAATTCCTTCGTCTTGCTGACGTTGAGGGATAGGTCTTTGCACCATGCCACCAGGTTCTTAATTTCCTCTCTGTACTCAAACTCATCATTACCCGAGATACGGCCTACAATTGTGGTGTCATCAGCAAACTTATATATTGAGTTCGATGGAAACTTGGCTACACAATCATGGGTGTACAGTGAGTACAGCAGGGGGCTGAGTACACAGCCTTATTCTGAGTACACAGAATTTTCAGTGGGTGGCAATCATTGTGAGCAGTTACTTTTTTACCTGAGGTGGTATTAGGTTTAAAAAGAGTTTGGGGCCTTTCAGGACTTTTTGGCAGGCTGCAATCACAATGATCTCTTAGGCATTTGGCAAAGGCCAATAAAAAGAAACAGAGTGTAAACGGAAAGGCCATTGTTGGAGGGGACAGTGTTAGAGTGGCCAGGCTTTGCCTCAACAATCATTGGCGAGAACAGATGGAGACTCAAAGTAAAGCCTGGTTTATACTTCTGTGTAAACTGGACGCCGTAATCTACGCAAGTGGCCTACACGCGTTGTGAGCATTTATACTTGTGCGTTGGTGTGTCTGCGTCGCTCAGCAATTCGCGCACGCCACGCATGCGCACTCACCTGCCCACGCAAGGCTTCACGGTCATGGTAGTCTCCGGGTATACAAGACGCGAGCGTCTTTTTTCGTGCGAAATGTGTCCTCCATAATTTCGGAGGTCTGTAAAGCTTTATGGAAAGCATTGCAGCCAGAGTTCCTTCCCTGCCCTTCAGTCGCCCAGTGGGAAGCTATTGCAGCGTAGGATGACTTGCGATGCTACCAAGCAGACCAATCACAGCTGTTGCATTCTGCGTTGCCGCGAGGCGTGGTTACATTTTGGGAGAGGAGCGCGTCGCAGCAACGCAAGCTCTTGCGTAGGGATCTCCCAAGTTGCAGTTCTCTTGCAGACTGCATCAGGTTTTCCTCCAGTGTTTCCCTGTATTTTGCTGCATTTGTTTTACCCTCTACCTTCACAAGCCTTCCAGGGCCTGCTGCAGCCACCACCATGCTTCACAGTAGGGATGGTGTGTTTTTGATGATCTGCGGTGTTTGGCTTGCACCAAACATAGCATTTCAACTCTTAGTTGTTTTGTAACTCACAGTTATTTTGTAAATAACACTATTCTTTGCATTTCTGGTTAGATGCTAACTGCATTTCATTGGCTTTGTATCTGTATTCGGCACAATGACAATAAAGTTGAATCTAGTCTAATCTAATCTAATCTAATTTAGTCTGTTGGCCAAAATGCTCAATGGAACCTTCTTCCAGCTGACTTCAGAGTTTCCCACATGCCTCCTAGCAAACTCTTGCCAATATTTCATGTGAGTTTTTCTCAACAGTGGCTTCCTCTTTGCCACACTCCTGTAAAGCTGCGACTGGTGAAGCACCTGGGCAACAGTTGTCGTATGCACAGCCACTGAAGCTTGTAACTCCTCCAGAGATGTCACAGGTCTCTTGGTGGTCTCCCTCACTAGTCCCCTTCTTGCACGATCACTTAGTTTTTGAAGACAGCCTGCTCTAGGCAGATTTACAGCTGTGCCATATTCTTTCCATTTCCTGATGATTGACTTAACTGTACTCCAAAGGAATTTCAGAGACTTCGAAATCTTCTTGTTTCCATCTTCTGACTTGTGCTTTTCAACAATCTTTTCTCTGAGTTGCTTGGAGTGTTCTTTTGTCATCATTGAGTACTTTTTCCCAGGATACTAACTCAGCAGCAGTTGGATATTCCAGATACAGCTGTATTTTTACTACAATCAATTGAAGCACCTTGATTTCACACAGGTCTCCAAAAACAGATCTCCATTTAACTTATTATGTGACTTCTAAAAACCAATTGGCTGCACTAGTGATGACTTGATGTGTCATATTAAAGGGGGGGGGGGAATGTTGAATACTTATGCGATCAATTATTTTGTGTTTTATATTTGTAATTAATTTAGATCACTTTGTAGAGATCTATTTTCACTTTGACACGAAAGAATCTTTTTCTGTTGATTGGAGTCAAAAAAATCCAAATTAAATCCATTGTGATTCAATTTTGTGGGACAATAAAACATGAAAACTTCCAAGGGGGCTGAAAACTTTTTATAGGCACTGTATGCACTACTAGACAAAGAAAGGGGAAAAAAACGTCTTAGAGTCTCTGTCTGTTCTCGCCAATGCTTGTTGATGCAAAGTCTGACCACTCTAACACTATCCACTCCAACAATGGCCTCTCCGCTTGCACCTCAGTTTATATAGGCACTGTAGCTAGTGTGGTGAGAATGGGTCCAGGATTATTGATATTTTCTTAGTCTGAGATGAGAAATACATCTTCATGAAGTCTATTGACCTTCAGCTCCTTAAAGAATTCGTTAAGGAATTAGAGCAGCAGCTCAGTGACCTTAGGTTCAGATGGGAGAATGAGGCGGTGATAGATAGGAACTACAGGGATGTAGTCACCTCTAACTTGCAGGAGGGAGACACCTGGGTGACTGTCAGGAGAGGTAAAGGGAATAGGCAGCAAGTTCAGAGTATGTATGTGGCCATTCCCCTCAATCATAAGTATCCTGCTTTGGATACTGTTGGCGGGGGGGGGGTGGGGGGGTGGCACTAACCTACCAGGCGGAAGCTGCAGCAAGTGAGTCTAGTTTTATGGCTCAGAAGGGAAGGGGATGGTGGTGAAGAAGACTGCAGTAGCTATAGGGGATTTCATAGTTAGAGGAGCAGACAGGAAATTCTGTGGATGTGATAGAGACACCCCAATGGCATGTTGCCTACCAGGTGCCAGGGTCAGGGATGTCTCAGATCGGGTCCACAGCATCCTTAAGGGGGAAGGGGAAGGGGAGCAGCCGGAGGTTGTGGTAAGTAGAGGTACTAACGATATGGGTAGAAGAGGGGAGGAGGCCTTGAAGAGAAAATATAGGGAGTCAGGTAGAAAGCTGAAAAGCAGGACCTCCAAGGTAGTAATTTCTGGATTGCTTTCAGTGCCAAATGCCAGTGAGGGTAACAATAGGATGATTTGGCAGACGAATGCGTGGCTGAGGAATTGGATGAGGGGGCAGGATTTCAGATTTCTGGATCGTGGGATCTCTTCTGAGGAATGTAGGACCTGGATACAAAGGGCAGGTTACACCTGAACCCGAGGGGGAACCAATACATTTGTGGGCAGGTTTGCTAGATCTGTTGGGGAGGGATCAAATTAATTTGGCAGGGGGATGGGAATCAGAGCGATAGAGCTGAGGAATGGGGCAGTTGTTATACAAATTGATGTAGTGTGTAATGAGACTGCGAAGAAGGACAAGTAGATGATAGGGCAAAATTGCAGCTGTGTGCTGAATTGAAGTGTGCCAAGGTTGAAAAGGGTGATGAATATAAGACTGAAGGTCTTATACAGCATAAAGAAGATGATCCTGTAGTGCAATGAGAGATTGGTAGGTATCACTAAGTCATGGTGGCAAAAAGATCGTAATTAGGAACTTAACACCCAAGGTGTATTGAAATGACAGGCAGGTAGGTAGGTGGCTCTATAAGTAAAATCAAATCCTTAGAAAGGCGTAATACAGCGTCAAAGATGTAGAATCCTTGTGGGCAGAGTTAAGGAGCTGCAAGGGTAAAACAACCCTGATCGGCATTATAGGCCCAGGATGTGGGTGGGATACAAATTACAACAACAGATAGAAAAGATGTAAAAAGGGCAATATTGCAATAGTCATGGGAGATTTCAATGTTCCGGGAAATTGGGAAAATTGGTGTTGGATCCTAAAAGAGGGTATTTGTAGAATGCCTCCGAGACGTTTTATTTAGAGCAGCTTGTAGTTGAGCCCACAATGGGAAAGCAATTCTGGATTGAATGCTGTGTAACAAACCAGATTTGATTAGGGAGCTTAAGGTAAAGGAAGCCTTAGGAGGCAGTGATCATAATATGATTAAAAGCAACACACACAAAATGCAGGAGGAACTCAGCAAGTCAGGCAGCGTCCATGGAAACAAACAAACCATCGACTTTTCAGACTGAGACCCTTCTTCAGGACCGGAAATGAAGGGGGGAGATGCCAGAATTCTGCTCCTATGTCTTACGGTCTAACCCAGCAGGTCATACAGCATCTGTGGAGGGAAAAGGACAGTCGATGTTTTGGATTGAAAACCTTAACCAGGAATGGAAATGAATATGGGAGAGCGAGTGAATATGAAGAGGAGGGCGTGGGGAGGGTTGGAGCTGGAGCTGGCTGGTGTTAGGTGGATCCAGGTGACTGTTGTTATAGCAGGTGATGGGGGGGGGAGAATGGGAATGATGCAAGAGGCTGGGAGGTGTGGGGTGGAAGTGACAAAGGTCTGTGAATCCACTGAGCACAGAGATGAAGATTCAGAGAGCTGCAGAGATCACAAAGGATGAGCACACTGTTCCTATTTTGTTTTGGAAACAATACAAATTGACCATGACAATAAATAGCATTTCATGGTCAAAGGAAACCAAGAACTTCTTATTCCACTGATTGCTATACAACCAGACAATCTGTCTCAGCTGTCAGTTGTGGGTTAAGTATTGGCCCAGAGAGTTAGAAAATTAACTGCAAATCTGCTTAAGTTACAACAGTGACTGTTGTCTAAAAACTTACTGTAAATTGCTTGGGGACCACCTGAGGTTAGGAAAGGTGCTAAATAATTATCATCTAACTCTAAAACTTCAGTCCAACAATTTATATTGTCATTTGAACCTCTTACAATTCCTTCAGATGAAAGGATATTGTTGATGGAAGAAACACCACTTGTGAAAAATCCTCACTAAAAAAAATGGTTCGAAAGGCATGAGTGGCCAATTGTTCCTATGAGATGAATTGGACATCAGAACAAAGCCTGCATTTGTCATTACAAAAATACAGGCTTGAGTGGAGAAGGTAAAAATGCTTCCTGGTTTAAAAATACTTCAGCTCAAGGGTATAATAAAACAAATTTTGGCTACAGTTTGTTTTAACCTGTAATTGCTCACAAAACACATATGCAATAATGTCTTCAGCTTTGAGATGCTCTGTAGATGATCTCAGTTAACTTCTAGTCAGTATTTACTGCTGTCAATCATAAACAATGACTTCTGATTGGAGATACCGATGGGGAAACAGTCAGGCTCTTGAGTTGAACAAAGCAAAAGGGACCAAATCATGGTTAATTTTGTGTTTAAAAACTGGGAAGATTAATGAATTTTGCTTGCTGAGTTGTTAGTCGGATTGGCAATTGAGGAATAAGTGACAATTTTATGAGTGAAAGGTTTTTTTTTGTCTATTGTTCCTGAATATAGTTGAAGAATTACACACAAAGTTTTGATTGTAACAAAGTAACATTTCTATTAATTTCACTGTTGTTAAAATATTCACTCTAATTAAGAAAGTAGAGAATGCATTTTTACGTGAGTGATTCAGTTCCATTTATCAATATGCAATATTTCAAATGAGATGAGTATTGTCCTCAACAGGAGCTTGTGAGGGAAAAGAAAGATATTTTCCAGCATGTGAAATAGCTTGCAATCTTAAAATAACCCGCTCAACAATCTTCTTTAATATACAACAAATTACACGTTTCTCTTTCCAAGGATGGTATTAGCATGCTGCTTTCTTATTCCTCCAACATCACAAGGAGAGGATAAGAGCATTGAAATGGATTTGATTCACGTATGCTATAACCTGCAGCAGGGAGATTACATCCATCCACTCAAACACACAGGGAGTTAATTGTTGAGTCTCTGAAGATCACCTACACTGATGATTGTACCTTAATGTTCAAAACAATATGATATCCTAACTCCTGCACCGTGCTAGTGGTTTATCTGATGGAAAGTCCACTTTATCTAAAGATTGAAAAAGAATCAGAGATGTGGCAGACAAATCTCCAGATTAGGAATTCAATGTGGTCTTTACCTTGGTGACTATCTTTCTGTGTGATTGACTCAAGATAGGCATAGGCCCTCTGTCTGAAAACACCAGGCGTCACTATGTATTGAGATTTTATCTCTCCCTGGTGTTGATAAGGATGGGGCTGGTCTTATGCCAGTATTATGTATTTCTTCTTTCTGTATTATTTCTTCTTGGGCAGGCCATTGATGTGACTAATTTGGGAACTCAGACTCCTCTACAAATGAGGCCAAAGGTGCCTGGTGGGGCAGGTGAGTGGGTTGCAGAGGAGTGAATCCACTACTTCTGCTCCTTATGCAGGACTTCAGTGTACAGCGATTGCATGGGCATTTGGTCCTCAACCCTGTCCTGAATGCTCCTTCTGCACTTTGAATGGTTATTCCCAAGAGTCAGTGGGGGGCTTTTGCTATTTTTTAGGAAAACTGCACGCATCCTTGTATCCTTCTCTCTGCTTGTCTGGTCATCCCTGAGCTTAGAGGAGGGTAACTTTTGGCACCCCGATTAATCAAGAATCTATCAACCTCTGCCTTAAGTATGCCCAATGATTTGGCCTGCACAGCTGTCTGTGGCAATGAATTCCACAGGTTCTTCACCATCCGGCTGAAGAAACTTTTCTCAACTCTGTTCTAAATGGACGTCTCTCAATTCTAAGGCTGTGTCCTTTGGTCTCAGACTCCCGTACGATAGGAAACCACTCTAACTAGATCTTTCAATCAGTATTTGACAGGTTTCAGTGAGATCCTCGATCATTCTGCTAAACACCATCAGGTAGAGGCCCAGAGCTACCCAACGCTCCTCATCTGTTAACACTTTAATACTTGGGAGCATTCTTGAGAACCTCCTTTGGACCCTCTCCAATGCCACTACAACTTTTCTTAGGTAAGGGGCCGAAAACTGCTCACAATACTCCAAGAAAATGAATCTCAGGGTTGTATCTGGTGACATATGTGTACTTTGACAATAAATTTAGTTTGAACTTTGAACCTTGAAGTGCACTCTGACCAATGCCTTATAAAGCCTCCGCATTACATCTTCGCCTTTTTTTATTCTAATCCTCTTGAAATGAAAGTCAACATTGCATTTGCCTTTCTTATCACCGATTCAACCTGCAAGTTAACCTTTAGGGAATCCTGCAACAGGACTCCCTTTACACCTCTGAGTTTTGAATTTTCGTGCTATTTAGATAATAGTTCATGCCTTTATTCCTTCTGCCAAAGTGCATGACCATGCACTATATTCCATCTGCTGCTTCTTTTTCATCACCTCAATCTTTCAAAGTCCTTCTGCAGCTTCCCTGTTTCCTCAACACTACTTGCCCCTACACCTATCTTCATATAGTCTGAAAATTTGGCCACAAAGTCATCAATTCCTTCACTCAAATCATTGACATATAACGTGAAAAGAAGCAGTCTGAACACTGACCCCTGCAGAACACCACTAGTCACTGGCAGCCAGTCAGAAAAAGCTCCTTTTAGAAAACCATGCTGACTTTGGCCCACGTGCTTCCAAGTATCTTGAAACTTCATCCTTAATAACAGACTCCAACATCTTTCTCGCCGCTGAAATCAGCCTATAATTTTCTTTCCTCTGTCTCCCTCCTTTCTTAAAGAGTGGAGCAACATATGCAATTTTCAATCCCTCTGGAACCATTCCAGAATCTAGTGATTCCTAAAAATCATTACTAATGCCTCCACAATCTCTTCAGCTACCTCTTTCAGAACCCTGGATCCATCTGGTCCATGCAACTTCCCTACCTTCAGATTTCTCAGCTTGCCAAGCACCTTGTCCTTAGTAATAGCAGCGACACTCATTTCTGCCTCCAACACTCTCGAATTTCTGACACTCGCTTTGTGTCTTTCACAATGAAGACTGTTGCAAAATACTTATTAAGTTCGCCATTTCTTTGTCCCCCATGACTACTTCACCAATATCGTTCTCCAGTGGTCCAATATCCACTCTCATTTCTCTTTTACTTTTTATATATCTGAAAAAACTTTTCGTATCCTGCTTTATATTTTTGGCAGGCTTACGTTCATATTTCATCTTATTTCTCTTTATGGCTTTTTTAGTTGCCTTCTGTTGAAGTCTAAAAGCTTTTAAATCCTCGAACTTCCCACTAATTTTTTACAATATTATGTGGCTTCTTTTCTGGTTTTATGCTGTCCTTGAATTTTGTTGCGTGCCATGGTTGCCTCGTCCCCCTTTTAGAAGATTTATTCATCTTTGTGATGTCATTTCCCTGCGTCTTCCAGAGCTCCCCCAGAAACACCAGCCATTGCTGTTCTGCTGTCATCCTTGATTGTGTCCGCTTCCAATCACGTTTGGCCAGCTCCTCTCTCACGCCTCTGAAATTCCCTTTACTCCACTGTAATATTAATACATCTGGTTTTAACATCTCCCTCTCAAGCTGCAGGGTGAATTCTATTCTGTTATACTGGACCAGATTTGCAGTCACAGCATTTGGTGGAATCTCCTGCTGGTAAATGCATTTGCAAAGGAGGGACGTCAAGAGACTGGGTGGCGTTTGTGCAGGTCTACCCTGAATAATTGTACAGTACTGGACTGCAAGCAATAAGGTTCAGAATGAAACAAATACCAGCTGTTGGAGGGGCCCCTTCAGCTCGGTGAAAAGCACCCTTATATCTACTCAAATGTTCCAGTCTCCCAGTGCTAGAAACTGTCCATGAACTCACACTGCAGGCTGGCACTGTAGGGGGTCAAAGGATACACCGAGTCTCAGTTTAGTAGGTCCAATGGGGGGAGGCCGTAGATACACCTTCTCTCCCAATTGCAGATCAAGGTGGTGAAAACCAGACAAAATATCCATGCATCATCACTACTGAATATAATTCATATCATGCTGTCTCTTTTAGATAAGAGACAATGGCAGCATTTAAGAGACATTTAGATTGGCACAAGAGTAGACAGGGAACGGGCAGATATGGACTATGTGTGGGCGGATGGGATGGCTTTAAATTACTGTGGGTGGCATGAGTAGCAGGGTTCGATTCCTACCGCTGCCGTAAGGAGTTTGTACATTCTCCCTTTGGCCATGTGGGTTTTCTCCGGGTGCTCTGGTTTCCTCCAACGTTCGAAAGATGTCTGATTAGGATTAGGATTAGTGAGTTGTGGGCATGGTATGTTGGCATCGGAAGTGTGGCAACAATTGCAGTCTGCCCCAGAACCATCCTTGCTGATTTGATTGATGCAGAAGTCACATTTCACTGTATATTTCGATGTTTCAACGTACACGTGGCACATAGAGCTAATCTCTAAAATCTTCAAATCTTTAAAAATTGGAATCATGATCAGCACAGATACTGTGGGCTGAAAGGGTTCGTCCTGCCTTGCGCAGAGTTCTGTGGAGGTACCATGAGACACTCTGGAGTGCATGTAATAAGCATATTCTGTCGTCTACTATGAACAGTGACTTTTCTACTTAGTGTTTCATAAATTTGTAAATTTGTAGACAATTAGGGATTCAACTCTGTTAAATCCTGATGAAGGCTCTCAGCCTGAAATGTCGCCTGTTTATTCCACTCCACAGATGCTGCCTGACCAGCCGAGTTCCTCTAGCATTTTGTGTGTGTTACTCTATTAAATTAAACTGTATTTTTTTTCAGTGGAATAAGCCAAAGGTGAAATAGTTGAATTAACCGATGCCTTCCTTTCAAAGAATGACACGGTAATGTCATGGTTAGCACAGCGCCTTACAGTATAGATGACCTGGGTTCAATTCCCGCCACTGCCTGTAAGGACTTTGTACGTTCTCCCCGTGACCATGTGGGTTTCCTCCGGGTGCTCCGGTTTCCTCCCACAGTCCAAAGACATACCGGTTAGTTGGTTAGTTGGTCATTGTAAATTGTCCTGTGTTTATGCTAGCATTAAATTGGGAAAATTGCTGGGTAGCATGGAAGGCCTACTCCACACTGTATCTCAATTAATAAACTCCAGCTTGCAGTGCTATTGTGCTTTAAACCGCTCTAGTGACTTCCAAAAGTGCATTGTGTACAAAGTATTTGAACTTATGACTAACCGGGTGGGTTTGCTCAGTTTATCATCCAATCTATCATGCTTGGGAAAAGAAACTAGGTGTCATTAATCATTTCCACCCACACACACTTTAGGGAGATCTACGGATCCTGTTTTAGTTGTAAATTCAGCCAAATGCGTTGTAAAAATGATCATGATGGTTTCCTTGAAAAGTAGGGGCTCTTCAGCACCAGCCTTTCTGCATTGGCCAGTTTTTAATTGTCACTGACATGGTATATAGATTGAGGTGTCAAAGAAGTCAGTTGAACACTGGAAGAAAGGAAGCCTTCTCTGCGTTATGGGCCAATGAAGCAGTTATGACGATCTCAGCCTGGAGCTCCTATAGGCAGGTTTCAAAAGCCACCCCCATCTAAACTATTGAGGTTTTGTATCCCAGCATATGTCATACCTCAGCTTATGGGCAAACATCTTTTCATGACAACATACAAGGCCATTCAGCCCCTCAAGTCTATGACAGATCATAGAGCAGTACAACACAGGAATAAGCCCTTCAGTTCCAGGTGTCTGTGCAAAATAGAGTGCCAAATTTAACTAAATCTCTTCTGCCTGCATGTGCTCCATATGCCTGCATCCCCTGTGTCTAGTGCGTCCATCTAACGGCTCCTTAGACGCCACAATCCTATCTGCTTCCACCACAAGCCCCTTTCAGACACTTGGGCACTCTCTATGGGAACTTAAACATTTCTCCTCCTACTTTCAATTATTTTACATCACTTTTGCACTACTTTTTATTTATTTTATTGTAGCTTACAGTAATTTGTTATACCCGCACTGTACTGCTCCCTCAAAGCAACAATTTTCACCACTTATATCAATGACAATAAACCTGACGATTTTTGATTCCGAATTTCTTCTAATATTTGACATTTCTACATGGAGGAAACAAGATTCTGACAGATTATCTTCACTATGCCTCTCACATTTAAAAACAAATCGACCACTTCTCAAATCAACTACACGGATGGCCTTACACCAATTATTTCGCTGGAACCGGTTCTCTCCGGGACACCCGTAACCTACCTGCTGTGACCCCGTGGGACAGCGGCTTTACTTTCGCGCGAGCCTCGTCGTCTATCATCGGCTCGGCATCCATGAGGAGAAATCAGAATCCCGCCGGTTCAACAGGATGGACGCACAAGAGGCTGCAGATGCCGGAATCTGAGAACAACCATCCGCCGGAGATGCTCAGTGGGTTCTGTGGAAAGAAATGGACAGTCGACACTTCGGGTCGAGATCCTTCATCCGGAGTCATCTGGTCAACCGAGATGAAGGGTCTCGTCCTGATAGTTCGACAGCCTACTTCCCTTCACAGATGCGGTCTGACTTGCCGAGTCAACAGAGTAGCCCATACAAGCTGGCCACCGGGGCTATTGATATAAAGCGGGATCGCGAGCTGTATTAATATCAGTGTTGTCCGTACTCGCTGGGTCACCCTTGAAGTTGCGTTATGTTCACCCCCGAGGACAGTTTAAGTTCTCAGAGGGTTTGTCTCACTCTCGTTGAATGAGAGCGGGGATTGCTTTTTTTCTGAATGGCATTCTCTAAGCTTTAAACTAATACAAAAAACATATCTTGGCACACTTGCATTATTCATACAGTTCAGCGTAGCTCAGCACCTATACTCAACTAGTCGTCAGCAGAAGCAGCTGGCGGATTCAGAAGTCGCCGACTTTCTTTATCTTTAGTTTCTCGCCGTCTCCGGCCACCGCGTTTCCCACAGCTTACCTGTTCGCCCGTTTAGCTTTGCGCTCGTAGAACTTGACGGCGGCGAATCTTTCCAAGAGTGAGTCGCTTAGCCCCCGGCTCAGGGACTGCACACGGTATAAGGGGTGCGAGAAGAGTTGGCGGAGTTTGGAGTGAGTTGGGCTGAGCTGCCAACGTGCCCGGGCTCCGCTGCTGCTGTTGGCCGGGCTTAGGCTTGTGCCCCGCAGCCCGGCGCACGGACACTGGCTGCGGCTGAGCCGCCGCCGCTGCTGCAACTTGGGTAGGATATTGAAGAGCAGATCGACCGTGAAGGCCGTCGAAAGAAGCAGGAGGATCAGTAATCGGTTCTTTCTACTCCACATGCTTTGTCTCAGCCGGTGAGTGTTTTGCCTGCCAAAGTGTCTGTCACAACACGACCCACGCTTCATCAGCTGAGACGCAGAACCTTCTTAAAGAGACACTACATCAGCTCTGCCCTTGGAAAAACACACGCCCACATTCCCTTCAACACATAAGTACATGCAGACGCTCTTTATCCTGAGGGTTTCGACACATCTGTTGCCCCCAAACAATCTTTGAACTCCAACTTGAGTCAAATTATACACTGCAATATTGACAGGAAGGTGCATATTTTGGGACCGATTAATAAGAGCGGAAACAAATATATTCTTTGCTGTCTAAGAGCACGTGAGGGAATGGGTCAAAATTGATTACAGGACCGTGCACATTAACATTTGCATTACAGGTTGGATTTTAGTGGACTTACTAACAACTCTACTTTTTAACCTTCCAGATAACTTAGTGTTTCAAAGTTCAAAGTTCAAAATTCATAGTTAATTTATTATCAAAGGACATATATGTTAACCTGAGATTCTTTTAATTGCGGACAAACCCAATAACTCCAGGAAAGACCACACCCAACAGGACGGACAAGCAACCATTCAGCAGAAGACAACAATCTCTGCAAATACAAAAGACTGAAAAAAAAATAATGTGACCATATCCTAAGTTATTCATTACGGACTGTGCTTTTAAAAAGAGAGAGAGTGTGCAGCTGTACAGCACAAACAACTTGTTACTGAGAGAGAGGGGGTGAAGACTGCTCACAGTTTGTTTGGGATTTCTGCAAGGACACTGCCAGCTTCTGAGTTCCTACAGAGAGAGAAGGGGGGAGCTACTTGATGGACAGCTGATGTTCAGCGCAACAGTATTTAAGCTAGCATAATTGCTTGTTTCACAGGACATGCAGGCGCACTAAGGCGTGGTGAAGTTACCACTATCCTGTTCAGGTGCCCACGAGTGTGGGATTGAGGATCGATCCGTGATTATTAGTGTGTGAAAGAGCGACCCTGTGGAGTCTACCTGCGTGTCTAACCTTTGCCTGGGTTGGTGGACTATCACTGGGAGATGATGCTCTTAAGTTGGTCAAGTTTGGCTAACTTGGAAATCTCGGAGGACAACGGGAAGATAGACTGCATCAGCTCACCTGAAGAACTAGACACCTCTCTCTCTCTCCGTCACTACTCAACTCAATACCACGAACTGAACTGATTTCATTTACCCATCACCGTAAAACTGTACCCATTTACCTCCTAAGCTTGAAGAAGCTTGGCTTTTATATATTTCCATACTTATATAATCATTGCTAACCTGTTTGATATATCTGAATTTATATTACTGTATTGTGTAGTTATTAATAAATGAGCGTTAGTTAACAGCAATACCAGACTCCAGTGTGTTTTCCATTTCTGCTGGTTCTTTAACCCGTTGCGGGGTACGTAACAATAACAATAATAATGATAATAAAATAACCAATACATATCGCGAAAATGAGATGAAGAATCCTTAAAGTGAGTCTATAGGTTATGGGAGTAGTTCAGTAATAGGGCGAGTGAAGTTGAATGAAGTGTCCCCTCTGGTTCAAGGCTCTGTTTCTGTTCCTGAACCTGACAGTGTGACTCCTGAGGCTCTTGTATCCTCTTCCTGATGGCAGCAGTGAGAAGAGAGCATGTCCCATGTGGTGGGGGTCCCTGATGCTGAACGCTGCTTTCCTGTGACAGCACTCCATGTAGACGTGTTCAATGGTGGAGGGGGCTTTACCCGTGATGGACTGGACCATATCAGCTACATTTTGTAGGATTTTCCATTCACGGGCATTGGTGTTTCTATACCAGGCAATAATTCTCACCAATAATACTCAATATACTCACCACCACACATCTATAGAAGTCTTTCAAAGTTTTAGGTATTATGCTGAATCTTTGCAAACTTCTAAGGAAGTACAGGCACTGCTGTGCTTTGGTGGTAATTGCTCGTGGGTATTGTGTCATTAGCATGTTTGAGATTGTTTTCTTTATTACAACACTCACATCGGGTGATTATGGTATAAGTTAGGTGTAACCAGGTTCTGCTGGGACCCAGGTTTCACCATGGTCAAATCAGGTTTGGAGACAGACATCTGCTCTCCTCTGTAAGCTCTTGGCCAACACCATTCTTTAAAAATCTAAGTAATATTACAGGAACATTTTAAAGGAGTTGTCCAGGAATTTCTAATAGACCATAAGACCATCAGACATAGGAGCAGAATTAGGCCATTCAGTCCATCAAGTCTGCTCACCATTCCATCATGGCTGATTTATTATCGCTCTCAACCTCTTTCTCATGCCTTCTCCCCATAACCCTTGACACACCAACTAATCAAGAACCTTTAAAAATACCTAATGACTTGGCCTCCACAGATATCTCTGGCAGTGAATTCCACAGATTCACTACCCTTTGGCTAAAGAAATTCCTCTTCATCACTGTTCTGAATGGACTGCCCTCTATTCTGAGGCTGTGCCCTCTGGTCCTATACTCCCCCACTACAGGAAACGTCCTCTCCACAGCCACCCTATCTGGTCCTTTCAATATTTGATAGGTTTCAATGCAGTACTCCTCATTCTTTTAAGCTCCAGTGAGTACAGGCCCAAAGCTATCAAACGCTGCTCATACATTAACCCTTTCATTCCTAGAATCATTCTCGTGAAGCTCCACTGGACCCTCTCCAAGGCCAGTACACCTTTTCTTAGATAAGGGGCACACAACTGCTCAAAATTCTCCAAACCTCAACATTACATCCCAACTTTTATATTCTAGTCCTCCTGAAATAAATGCTAACATTGCTTTTGCCTTCCTTACTACTGACTCAACCTGTGAGCTAATCTTTAGGGAATCCTGCACGATGACTCCCACATCCATCTGCACCTTTAACTTTTCAAATTTTCTCCCCATTTAGAAAATAGTCTATATACACCTTTATTCCTTGCACAATAGTGAATGACCATACACTTCCCTAGGCTATATTTCAACTGGCAATCCTTTGCCCATTACCCAAATCTGTCTACGTCCTTCTACAGACTCCCTGCGTCCTCAACATTACCTGCCTTTCCACCTATATTTGTATCATCCGAAAACCTGGTCACAAAACCATTAATTCTGTCATTGAAATCATTGTGTTAACGTGAAAAGAAGTGATCACAACAGTGACACCTGCCAAACACTACTAGTCACCAGCAGCCGAACAGAAAAGGCTCACTTTATTCCTACACTTTCCCTCTTGCCAGTCAGCCGATCTTCAGTCTATACTAGTGTCTTTCTTGCAATACCATGGGCTCTTGTCTTGTTAAGCAGCCTTATGTGTGGCACATTGTCAAAGGCCTTCAGAATATCCAAGTAAACAACATCCACTTCCTTGTGTATACTGCCTGTTACTTCCTCAAAGAATTCAAACAGACTTTTCAGGCAAGATTTCCTCTCAAGGAAACAATGCTGACTTTGGCATATTTTGTAATATGTCTCCAAGTATGCCGATCTACGCCCTTAATAATAGACTCCAACATCTTCCCAACCACTGTAATCAGGTTAACTGGCCCACATTTTCCTTTCTTCTGTTTCCCTCCCTTCTTAGAGAGTGCAGTGACATATGCAATTTTCCATTCCTCTGGAACCATTCCAAAATCTAGTGATTCTTGAAAGATTATTGCTAATATCTCTACAATCTCTTTAGCTACCTCTTTCAGAACACCGGAATGCAGTCCATCTGGTCCAGGTGACTTATCTACCTCCAGACCTTTCAGCTTCCCAAGCACCTTCTCCTTAGTAACAGCAACAACACTTATTTCCGTCCCCTGACACTGTTGAATTTCTGGCATATTGATAGTGCCTTCCACAGTGAAAACTGACACAGAATACTTACTGTTCATCCACCATTTCATTGTTCCCCATTACTAACTCTCCAGTGTAATTTTCCAGCGGTCCGATATCCATTCACGCCTCTCTTTTAATCTTTAGATAGCTGAAAAACTTCTGATATTCTCTTTTATATTATTGGGTTAGCTAATCTTGATATTTTATCTTTTCTCTCCTTATGGCTTTTTCAGTTGCCTTCTGTTGATTTTTAAAGGCTTCCCAATCCACTAACTTCCCACTAATTTTTGCTATGTTATGTGCCCACTCTTTGGCTATTTGCTATCTTTGACTTCTCTCGTTAGCGACAATTGCCTCCTCTTCTTTTTAGAATACTTCTTCATCTTTGGCATATATCTATCCTACACTTTCTGATTCAACCCCAGAAACTCCAGCCATTGCTGATCTAATGTCATCCCTACTAGTGTCTCCTTCCAATCAACTTTGGCCAGCTCTTCTCTCATGCCTCTGTAATTCCCTTTACTCCACTATAACACGAATACTTTAGCTTCTCCTTCTCAAACTGCAGAGTGAATTCTATCATATCATGGTCATGGACACCAGAGGGTTCCTTTATCTTAAGCTCACTAACCAAATCTGGTTCATTACACGAATTGCCCTTTCCCCTATTGGGCTCAACCACAAGCTGCTCTAAAAATCCATTTAGTAGGCATTCTACTAATTCCATCTCTTTGGATTCAACTCCAACCTGATTTTGCCAAGTACCCGGTTGGTGGTGCAGTGGCATCAGTGCCAGACTTCAGGATGAAAGGTCCCGAGTTCGAATCCAGCCGGCTCCCCTGTACACTTTCCATCCGTGCTGGGTTACAAGCTGGTGATCTCTTTGGAAACTCACCTGGCAGAAGGCAATGGCAAACCACTGCCGTGACTTGCCTGGTACGCGGTTTCCCACTACGTCAGAGAGGCGTGGAGGGAGATCATCCGCTAACCAGAGAAGCTCTAGATGCGATGTACCTTTCCTTTTACCTGCGTATTGAATTCCCCCATGACTATTGTAACATCTCCCTTTTCACATGCTTTTATATCTTGCATTGTCATTTCTCCCCCGCATCCTAGCTAATGTTTCGATGCATGTATAGAACCCCTCCAAGAGGGCCACAACCTTGTTGTGGTTTGGAGGATTGCGTACCTCAATGACCTGGAGAGCTATGTTGGCTGGAGTCAGGGCTTTATGCTTTGGCTCTTGGTAGGTCACCCATGCCAAACAGGTCAAAGGGTAGAGGACGGGTTAGGATGGTCCACCAGTCCTCCAGGTTTGAGGGTTCAGCTCAAGGCTAACAACTGTGACTGATGAAACAAAATTGTTATGGAAACAGCAGTGAAGAATCTTTCTACATCTGAGTGTGCTGGTATTCTGGGACGGGCATGATTGACAGTAGTGAAATCTGAGAGGAAGCTACTGAGATGATGAAGGAAGCCATGAGCACTGCCAGAGATGCAGGACCTTCGTGGCTGCACTGAACACCAGCAGCGTAATGGGCAGTAAAAAAATGCGTATAACTTCCATCAGGGTCTTCCTACTCATGCAGTTTCTTCACTACACCCACAAAGATTCTACATCTTCTCATCCTGTTACCTCTTTCCAAGGATTTGATTTCATTTTATGCCAATAGAGTCACCCCATCCCCTCTGCCGACCTGCCTGTCCTTTCAATACAATTTACTGTATATTATTGGATGTTGAGCTCCCAACTATGAATTTTTTTTCAGCCATGACTCAGTGATGCCCACAACATCATACCTGCCATTCTCCAACTGTGCCACAAGATCATCTACCTTATTCTGCATAATGCATTCATTCAAATATATAGCACCTTCAGTCCTGTATTTATCACCCTTTTCGATTTTGCTCCCATGTCACACTTCAACTCATCCCACTGACTGCAATTTTATCCTAACACATGCTTGTCCTTCCTTACAGCCTCACTATACACTGCATCTACTTGTGCCAACTGTCTCATTCTCAGGCCTATTACCCCGGTCAGCCCCCTCCTCCCCCCGCCAAATTATTTAAACCCTGCCCAACAGCTTGAGCTAACCTGCCTGCTAGGATCTTGGTCTCCCTTGGGTTGAGAGTTTATTTGGTTCTATTGTGAAAACCACCACAACTCCTACAGGGACACTGTAGTAAAAGAGTTTATAATGCAATTAACAATCAAAGAAGATTTAAAATGTGAATAATATGGCTTGGAAAGAGAAAAAAAATAATAAATGACCCTTCTGTCTTGGATTTGTTTTGACAGCAGTCAAGTAAATATTATGAATATTATACCTAAGAGAACGACATTCTTCAGAAATACTAATTGCCAATTATTTAAATGATTCAGTTATGCACCAGTGAATCTCCTTGGAAATCAATTTTAGGCTGGTGTTGCAGGTTTTGTCAGTTTCTGACGAATTCTGCTGAGGGATGAAGAGTTGATCAAATATATTCTGTCATTCTGAGTGTTCCAATAGAAATTCGGGTATTTTTAATGCAACTGTTGGTGCAGTCTGTTCCTCTTTAATGAAAAGCACACTGCAACTTTTACCATTATTTACACAGGACATAATCAATCAATGTTGAACCAGCTCCAGGTTTCCTTCCAATTAATAATCAACTTACCTCCTTTGAAAATTATCAGGAAATTTTCCCATTTCCCCTAAAGTGATTAAAATAACCCAGCAGACTGAAATTTGAGGCATGGGACCAGAAGTATCAAGTAATGCATGCATGGTGTATGAATACAATTATGTACACTCAGTGGCCAATTTATTAGGCATAAGAGTGGAACCTAGTGTGATCTTCTGCTGCTGTAGCCCATTCACTTCAAGGCTCGACTTTTGTGCATTCATGTGGTTATATGAGTTACTGTCACCTTCCCGTCATCTTGAACCAGTCTAGCCATTCTCCTCTGACCACTCTCATTAGCGAGGCGTTTTCATCCACAGAACTGGATGTTTTTGTTTTTTGCACTGTTGTCTGTAAACTCTAGAGGCTGTTGTGTATGAGAAAATCCCAGGAGTTAAGCAGTTTCTGAGATACTCAAACCACTCCGCCTGGCATCAACAATCATTCCATGGTCAGAGTTACGTAGATCACATTTCTTCCCCATTCTGACATTTGGGCTGGACAAGAACTGATCCTCCTGACCGTGTCAGCATGTTTTTATGCATTGAGTTGCTGCCACATGATTGGTTGATTCAATATTTGCATTCATGCACAGGTGTATCTAATAAAACAGCCACTGATTAAATCAATAGGACAGTGAAAGGTATTTATCAGAATCACTCTGAGATCAATGTTGCACCTACATTTTTAACCTAAATAATAAAGATGATTAAACAGAAAAGAAGCATTTCCAATCAGAATTTAATAATAGCAGCAAGAAGTTCAGGGCATGGATATCAACTTGGGCCTTTTGGCCCGGAACTCTGTAATCGAATTAATGAGTCTCTTCAGAGAACTTAAGAAGACATGAACGCACCAATTAGAGAAACTGGCAAATCAACTATTCACTTATAAACTTAGCTTTCGTCAGAGATCAGAACGAATGTGGACAAAACTGAATTTAAAGACCAGAAGACCATAAGGTATAGGAGTAGAATTAGGCCATTCAGCCCATCGAGTCGGCTGATTTATTATCCCTCTCAACCCCATTCTCCTTCCTTCTCTCCGCAACCTTTGAAGCCCTTACTATCACGCTCTGTATTAAATATAAGTAACCGTCAGGTTCTGACGGCTCTGCGTAAGTCTATGGAAGACGAGCTCTGGCCCTGCCAGATGGGTGAGATTGAGATGCGAGTCCACCCTGAAGCCCCCTTGTTTGTGTGGATGCTGCGTGGTTTGTTACCATTACAAATCAGTAGCATGGAATAACAGACAGTACACCACATACAATTAAATGATTGGCTTTATATTGACCACGGGGTTAGTGAAAAAAAGCAAAACAATGCCTTTTACAAACCCTGGTTAACTGATGTTTAATGCGTTTCCATTGCTTCTACCAAAGATGAGATAACTGATCACCTGATCAAAAGATCAGTGTTCAGCAAATTTGGTCCATTGAAAATGTGCAAAACATCATAGCTAGGCATTGATTTTAAAACCATTATCCTTGCTTTGGAGTTCTTTCATTTTCTAACCCTTCCTTATTTCTGGAAGTATCTTCAGCGCCACAGATTCTCCAGGTATCTGTATCTCTTCTAAGTTTGCTCCTTTCTACAAACCAGATCTCCACCATTGGCATCCATACCTTTGGCAGCAAAGCTAACACTGAGGATTTCACTACTTTAAATCTTTAGCTCTCTCTTCTCATTACAATGCTCCATTCAACCTACCTTGACTAAACTCCAGTCCTAACATTTCGTGATTTTTTTCCCCAGAATATTATTTGACGACTCTATTATGAAACACTCTGGAATGTTGTTCTATGTTAAGTGTCCTTACACTCAGAGGCCACTTTATTAGGTACACCTGTACACTTGCTCATTAGAATCAGAATGAGATTTATTATTATTGGCATGTGATGTGAAAATTGTTAACTTAGCAGCAGCAGTTCAATGCAATACATAATGTAGCAGAGAGGTAAAAAATACCAATAAATAAAATAAAAACAATAATAATAAATAAACAAGTAAAACAATTATGTATATTGAATAGATTTTTTAAAATGTGCAAAAACAGAAATACTGTATATTAAAAAAGTGAGGTAGTGTCCAAAGATTCAATGTCCATTTAGAAATCGGATGGCAGAGGGGAAGAAGCTGTTCCTGAATTGCTGAGTGTGTGCCTTCAGGCTTCTGTACCTCCTGTCTGATGGTGACAGTGAGAAAAGGGCATGCCCTGGGTGCTAGAGGTCCTTAATAATGGATGCTGACTCTGAGACACTGCTCCCTAAAGATGTCCTAGGTACTTTGTAGGCTAGTGCCCAAGATGGAGCTGACTAGATTTACAACCTTCTGCGTCTTCTTTCGGTCCTGTACAGTAGCCCCTCCATTCCAGACAGTGATGCAGCCTGTCAGAATGCTCTCCACAGTACATCTATAGAAGTTTTTGAATGTATTTGTTGACAGGCCAAATCTCTTCAAACTCCTAATAAAGTATAACTGATATCTTGCCTTCTTTATAACTGCATTGATATGTTGGGACCAGGTTAGATCCTCAGAGATCTTGACACCCAGGAACTTGAAGCTGCTCACTCTCTCCACTTCTGATCCCTCTATGAGGATTGGTATGTGTTCTTTCACCTTACCTTTCCTGAAGTCCACAATCAGCTCTTTCGTTTTACTGACACTGAGTGCCAGGTTGTTGCTGCGGCACCACTCCACTAGTTGGCATATCTCATTCCTGTACGTCCTCTTATCACCACCTGAGGTTCTACCAACAATGGTTGTATCATCAGCAAAGTTATAGATGGTATTTGAGCTGTGCCTAGCCACACAGTCATGTGTATTTAGAGTGTAGAGCAGTGGGCTAAGCACACACCCCTGAGGTGCACCAGTGTTGATCGTCAGCGAGGAGGATATGTTATCACCAATCCACACAGATTGTGGTCTTCTGGTTAGGAAGTCAAGGATCCAATTGCAGAGAGAGGTACAGAGGCCCAGGTTCTGCAACTTCTCAATCAGGATTGTGGGAATGATGGTGTTAAATGCTGAGCTATAGTCAATGAACAGCATCCTGACGTAAGATGCAACTATTGAATCAGCCAATCATGTGGCAGCAACTCAATTCATAAAAGCATGCAGATATAGTCAAGAGGTTCAGTTGTTGTTCAGACCAAATATCAGCATGGGGAGAAATGTGATCTAAGTGATTTTGACCATGGAATGTGGCAGAGAGGGAGGTTTGAGTACGGCAGAAACTGCTGTTCTCCTGGGATTTTCACAGACAAACATACTTTACAGGGAATGGTGCGAAAAACAAAAAGCAACATCCAGTGAGTGGCAATTCTGTGGATGAATCTGCCTTTTTAATGAGAGAGGTCAGAGGAGAATGGCCAAACTGGTTCAGCCTGACAGAAGGTGACAGAAACTCAAATAACCACGCGTTACAACAGTGGTGTTTGGAAAAGCTCCTCTGAACACACAACACATCGAAACTTGAAGTGGATGGGCTACAGCAGCAGAAGAGCATGAACTAATTAAGTGAACAATGAGTGTAGACACAGCTCATTTGGAAAGGAATGACAAATGGGATGAAGTAGATAAATCGGCAAACAGCTCGGTATCAGAATCAGGTTTCATATCACTGGCTTTGGACTTTAAATTCCTTGGTGTTATCATTTTGGAGCAGCTGTCTGGACTCAGCACGTAAGTACAATTACGAAGAAGGCACAGCAGCACTTCTACTTCCTGAGGACTTTATGAAGATTTGGCATGACGTTGACAAACCTCTGTAGACGTGCGGTGGAGAGTATATTGACTGGCTGCATCACAGCTTCGTATGGAAACACCAATACCCTTGAATAGAAAATCCTACCAAATGGAGTGAATCCAGCCAGTCCATCACAGGTAAAGCACCCCCCCCCCCCCCCAACCATTGAGCATATCTGCAGGAAATGCTGATGTGCGAAAGCAGCATCCATTATTAGGGACCCTCACCACCCAGGACACGCGCTCTTCTCACTGCTGCCAACAAGAAGAAGGTACAAGAGCCTCAGGGCTCACACCACCAGGTTCAGGAGTAGTTGTACCCCTCAACCATCAGGCTCTTGAAGCGAAGGAGATAATTTTATTCACTCACCTCATCACAGAAATGTTCCCACAACCTATGAACTCACTTTTAAGTACTCTTCATCTCACGTTCTTGATATTTATTGCTTATTTGTTTGTTTATTTATTGTTATTATTTCTTTCTGTTTACATTTGGACAGTTTGTTGTCTTTTGCGCACTAGTGAAGTGGTCGGGGCACAAAGGGATATGGGGAGAAGGCAGGAGATTGGGGCTGGGAGGAAAATCGGATCAGTCATGATGAAATGATGGAGCAGATACAATGGCCCAAATGGGCTAATTCTGCTCCTATATCTTATGGTCTTATGTAAATAAAAGATAATTAAATTAAATAAGTGGTTAAAAAGGAGAGGAAGAAAATACTGATATAGTGTTCATGGATTCATTGTCCATTGCGAAGTCTGATGGCAGAGGGAAGACACGCTGAGTGTGTGCTTTCAGGTTCCTGTACCTCCTCCTTGTTGTAGCAATGAGAAGAGGGAGCGTGCTGGGCGATGAGGTCCTTAATGATGGATTCCATTCTTTTTGCGCATCATCTTTTGAAGGTGTCCTGGATGCTGGGGAGGCTAGAGCCCATGATGGAGGAGGCAGAGTTTACAACAGTCCTGACGAAGGGTCTCAGCCTGAAACGTCGACTGTGCTTCTTCCTATGGATGCTGTCTGGCCTGCTGCGTTCCACCAGCGTTTTGTGTGTGTTGCTTGAATTTCCAGCATCCGCAGATTTCCTCGTGCTTGCGTTTACAACTTTCTGCAGCTTTTTCCAATTCTGTGCAGTGGCCCCTCCACACCAGACAGTGATATAACATGTCAGAGTGCTCTCCACGGTACATCTGTAGAAATTTGTGAGTGTCTTTGGTGACATACCAATTCTCCTCAAACTCTGAATGAGATATAGCTACTGCTGTGCCTTCTATGTAACTGCATTGATATGTTGGACCCAGGATAGATCATCAGAGATGTTGACACCCGGGAACTTGAAGCTGCTCACTCATTCCATTTCCAATCGCACAATCGCAGCTCCACTGAACCAGCTGATCTAGCTCACTCCTGTAAGCCTCTTCATCACCATCTGAAGTCCTGCCGACAATAGTTGTGTCATCAGCAAATTTATAGATGGCGTTTGAGCCACATAATTGTTGATGCAGAGAAAGTAGGCAGTGGGCTAAGCACGCACCCTTGAAATTTGCCCATGTCGATTGCCAACGAGGAGATGCTATTTCCAATCCACACAGACTGTGGCGTTTCAGCGAGGAAGTCGAGGAAATCAGTTACAGAGGGAGGTACAGCCACCCAGGTTTTGGAGCTTGCTGTTTACAATTGAGGATCTGATTGTGCCTGAGCTGTAGTCAGTAAACAGTAGCCTGACATGGGTATTGTTATTGTCGAGGAGATCCAAGACTAAGCAGCGAGCCAGTGAGATTGCATCCACAGTAGACCTGTTGTGGCAATAGGCAAACTGCAATGGGTCCAGATCCTTGTTCAGGCAGAAATTGATTCTGGCAATGACCGACCTCTCAAAGCACTTCATCACGGTAGATATGGGTGTCACTGGGTGATAGTCATTGAGGAAGTTCACCCTGCTCTTAACCTTATAACCATATAACAATTCCAGCATGGAAACAGGCCATCTCGGCCCTTCTAGTCCGTGCCGAACTCCTACTCTCACCTAGTCCCACTGACCTGCACTCAGCCCATAACCCTCCATTCCTTTCCTGTCCATATATCTATCCAATTTAACTTTAAACGACAACATCGAACCTGCCTCAACCACTTCTGCTGGAAGCTCGTTCCACACAGCTACCACTCTCTGAGTAAAGAAGTTCCCTCTCATGTTACCCCTAAACTTTTGCCCTTTAACTCTCAACTCATGTCCTCTTGTCTGAATCTCCCCCACGCTCAATAGAAAAAGCCTATCCACGTCAACTCTATCTATCCCCCTCATAATTTTAAATACCTCTATCAAGTCCCCCTTCAACCTTCTACGCTCCAAAATATAAAGACCTAACTTGTTCAACCTTTCTCTGTAACTTAGGACATGAAACCCAGGCAACATTTTAGTAAATCTCCACTGTACTCTCTCAATTTTATTGACATCTTTCCTGTAATTCGGTGACCAGAACTGTACACAATACTCCAAATTTGGCCTCACCAATGCCTTATACAATTTCAACATTACATCCCAACTCCTATACTCAATGCTCTGATTTATAAAGGCCAGCATACCAAAAGCTTTCTTCACCACCCTATCCACATGAGATTCCACCTTCAGGGAACTATGCACCATTATTCCTAGATCCTTCTGTTCCACTGCATTCTTCAATGCCCTACCATTTACCACGTATGTCCTATTTTGATTAGTCCTACTAAAATGTAGCACCTCACATTTTTCAGCATTAAACTCCATCTGCCATCTTTCAGCCCACTCTTCTAACTGGCCTAAGTCTCTCTGCAAGTTTTGAAAACCCACTTCATTATCCACAACGCCACCTATCTTAGTATCATCTGCATACTTACTAATCCAATTTACCACCCCATCATCCAGATCATTAATATATATGACAAACAACATTGGATCCAGTACAGATCCCTGAGGCACACCACTAGTCACCAGCCTCCAATCTGACAAAGTTATCCACCACTACTCTCTGGCGTCTCCCATCCAGCCACTGCTGAATCCATTTTACTAATTTGATATTAATACTTAATGATTTAACCTTCCTAACTAGCCTTCTGTGTGGAAACTTGTCAAAGGCCTTACTGAAGTCCATAGAGACAACATCCACCGCTTTACCCTCGTCAACTTTCCTAGTAACCTCATCAAAAAATTCAATAAGATTTGTCAAACATGACCTTCCACGCACAAATCCACATTGACTGTTCCTTATCAGACCCTGCCTATCCAAATAATTACATATACGATCTCTAAGAATACTTTCCATCAATTTACCCACCACTGACGTCAAACTCACAGGCCGATAATTGCTAGGTTTACTCTTAGAACCCTTTTTAAACAATGGAACAACATGAGCAATATGCCAATCCTCTGGCACCATCCCCGTTTCTAATGACATTTACAATATTTCTGTCAGAGCCCCTGCTATTTCCACACTAACTTCCCTCAAGGTCCTAGGGAATATCTTGTCCGGACCTGGAGACTTATCCACTTTTATATTCCTTAAAAGTGCCAGTACTTCCTCTTCTTTAATTGTCATACTTTCCATAACTACCTTTCTTGTTTCCCTTACCTTACACAATTCAATATCCTTCTCCTTAGTGAATACCGAAGAAAAGAAATTGTTCAAAATCTCCCCCATTTCTTTTGGCTCCGCACATATCCATCCACTCTGATTCTCTAAGGGACCAATTTTATCCCTCACTATCCTTTTGCTATTAATATAACTGTAGAAACCCCTTGGATTTATTTTCACCTTACTTGCTAAAGCAGCCTCACATCTTCTTTTAGCTTTTCTAATTTTTTTCTTAAGATTCTTTTCACATTCTTTATATTCCTCGAACACCTCATTTACTCCAAGCTGCCTATACTTATTGTAGGTCCCTCTCTTCTTCTGAATCAAGTTTCCAATATCCCTTGAAAACCATGGCTCTCTCAAACTTTTAACCTTTCCTTTCAACCTAACAGGAACATAAAGATCCTGTACCCTCAAAATTCCACCTTTAAATGACCTCCATTTCTCTGTTACATCCTTCCCATAAAACAAATTGTCCCAATCCATTCCTTCTAAATCCTTTCACATCTCCTCAAAGTTAGCCTTTCTCCAATCAAAAATCTCAACCCTGGGTCCAGTCCTATCCTTATCCATAATTATATAGAAACTAATGGTATTGTGATCACTGGACCCGAAGTGCTCTCCAACACATACCTCCGTCATCTGACCTATCTCATTCCCTAACAGGAGATCCAACACTGCTCCTTCTGTAGTTCGTACCTCTATGTATTGCTGCAAAAAACTATCTTGCACACATTTGACAAACTCCAAACCATCCAGCCCTTTTACAGAATGGGCTTCCCAATCAATGTGTGGAAAATTAAAATCTCCCACAATCACAATGCTCTTCTTGGACACAGGTATGATTGTTGCCCTTTTGAAGCAGGTGTGAACCTCCAACTGCAACAGTGAGAGATCGAAGATGTCCTTGAACACTCCCACCAGTTGGTTGGCACAGGTTTTCAGAAACCCATCAGGTACACTATCAGGGCCTGATGTCCTGTGAGGATTCACCCTCTTGAAAGATGTTCTGACTTTGTGATTAACAGCTGATTAAAAAATCACTATCATAACATGGCTATAGACTTGTCACTGATCATAAGACATGCATGGAAAGAATAGAAGGGATTTATTAACACAAGAGATTCTGTAGATACTGGGAATCCAGAGTAACTCACACAACATGCTGCAGGAACTCAGCAGGTCAGGCAGCATCTATGGAGAGGAATAAAGAGCTGATGTTTCAGGCCGAGACCCTTCACCAGGACAGAAAGGATTGACTTGCCAGATTTTTTTTTACAAATTTACATTTGAAATGTAATTATTGGGACATTGTTAAATGATTTTAAAAACTTGCTAAGATTGAGAAGCAGTAACTGGATGTACCCATAGAATATCAGCGAATCAAAAGAATTTGCAGAATTGAAAAATTTGGGCAGGAACGTAACTTGAATATCCATTGTCCCTTTGTGCCATGAATTTAATGAGTGGGGCCACATATGAAACAAGGATTTGACTATATGAGGTCTTATGAGACTGGTACATTATATGCTGAGCTTTGAGACACTCCGTCTAAAGATTGTTTGTCCACATGTCACAATAAATATTTAATTAAGTTGGAAGCAATCCATAACATGGAAAGAAAAGATGAGAGGAAAGTAAACAATAGATCAATTATGTGAGCAAGAAAATACAATTTGACTGCCTGTAATTAAATTGTTAGCTTTTAAAAGCTGTGTCAGATCTCAGGTTACTTCAGTCTAATGGACCATTTTTTAATATAACATCATAGAGTCAGAATTGTTTTTGTAAGTCCTATCGCTACAGGTGAAAGTAATATAACCAAAATATCTATTTGTAGATAAAGTTTAAACAAATTCTATAAGCAAATTTGTGTAGTTCATGTTATAGTTTGATATAACCAAGTTTAGGGAAGTAATGTTATGGTCAATAATAATGTTAAAATGAGATCCATTATAAAATCGCAGTTAATTTTTAATAGCTACATATTTACTTAAGATAGAACATTAATTCAATTGTTGAAAATAAATGAATTAAATCCTGTACTTCTATCAACAGTAACCTTTGCTTAATATCAACACTGCCATCTAACTTTAAAAAGCCGTATATTAATCGTTGCTCAATGCAATAAATGAGCTGCAAGCTGTTGAATAAAATATGAAGTGTTCTGTCTGAACTGTGTCATCTTGTCAGTGAAAATGTCATTGTGTTCTGGTGATGTAGTTAAAATTCTTGGAAGCATTTGACCTCAATCCAGGTTAACTCTGCTGAAAGCCAATAAAACAGTTTAGAATCAGAATCAAGTTTATTATCACTGTCTTATATGATATGAACTGTGTTGTTTTGTGGCAGCAGTACAATGCAAAGACATAATCTTACTATAACTTAGAAAATAAAGTCCTCTGCAGCCACTTGTGATCCTGGGTATTGGAAATTTTATACCAGGCTGTGATGCAACCAGTCAGAAGATTCTCCAATGTGCAACTACAGAAATTAACAAGTCTTTGGTGACATACTAAATTTCTCAAACTCCTAACAGAGTAGAAACAATCATATGCTTTCTTGGTGATTGCATCAGTGTGTTGGACCCTGGACAGATCCTCTGAGATGTTGACACCCAGGAGTTTAAAGCTACTCAACCTTTCCACCACTAACCGCGCCCCCTCCCCGCCAATAAGTGCTGGTGTGTGTGTTCTCCCAATTTCTCTTTAAAGTCTATAATCATTTCCTTGGTTTTGCTGATGCTGAATGTAAGGTTTTTGTTGTGACACTCAACCAGACAATTTATCTCACTCCTGTATAGTCCCTGTGATTTTACCAACAATAGCACTGTCATCTCTGAAAGCCATTCTAAATGCTTTCATATTTGTATTACCTCTGATGGAGGTAGCAAGTTTCTCAACACAAGTGTAAAACGTTGTGAATCAATACATTTCAAAACACAAAGAAAAATATTCTGGATTTTTTTCGGTAAGGGATAAAATGTTAGACATACTGGGAATATGTTGGTTGATTGACAGACGATGCCAAAGGCTGATCGTGCACACCATCGAATTCCTTTCACATCTGAAAATAGCATCAGGTTTATTTTTTTTTAACTGTCTGATCATGGTAGGAGGTGTAGTGTAGAATGCCAGCACTGGCTTACTTTCTGCCTAATCCCTAAAAAGACCTGTAATTATATAGAGCCCTTCATGATCACAGGTTGTCACTGAGCACCGTATCCCTAATGAAATACTTCTGAAGGTGCAGTCATTGACGCAGCAGGAAATGCAGCAGCCAATTTGGGACACAGCAAACTCTTACAAAAAACAAGGTGATAATAACAAGTTCATCTGTTTTTCTGTTGTGATGTTGACTGAGAGATAAACATTAGTGAGGGCATAGTTAAACTGGATGCTAGATTTAAGGACCGGACAGCTAAAGGAATAAGAGCTATTTGCAATATAACGAAAGAAGGAACACTGTTCAGTTTTGAAATGCTCAAAGAGAAACACTTATTAGAAAAACAAGACTTTTACTGGTATTTACAGATGCGACAGTATGTTAATAGGACAGTTAAAAATGTAACCAAGGCAAGTACGTGTCTGACAGAGCTATTTAGAAAAGCATATAATTCAGACAATGGTAGTAGAATCATTTCAGGTGTGTATAAGGGTTTGTCAAATCTTAAAGCACATTCGACTTCATACATTAAAACAAAATGGGAGAAGGAAGGAGGGATAATAATATCTGAGGAAGACTGGACAATAATATGGAGGTATCAATGCAAGTGTACCAGTTCACAGAAATGGAGGGAGTTCGGGTGGAAAAACTTGATAAGATATCTTATTACGCCCTCTCAGAAATCCCATTATGATGGTAACCTCCCTGTTTGCTGGAGAAATTGTGGAAATCAAAATGCAAACCATTATCGTATTTTCTGGGAATGCCCCATTATCAAAGACTATTGGAGTGGGATACATAATGCCCTACAAGACATCTTTAAATGTGAAATACCCTTAGAGAGTAACACCATATATTTTGGGTATATACCTCAAAAATGGTTGAAAAGAGATAAATATTTAATGAATATACTGCTGGTGGCTGGTAAAAAAACCCTTACCAGGAAATGGTTCTCACAGGAGAGCCCAACTTTAGATGTATGGATGGAAATTACAATGGACATTTACAAAATGGAGAAGATAACAGCATCTGTTAAACATTAGTTGGAACAATTTGATGCATACCGGGAAAAATGGTTTAACTACATAACACCTCATAGGCCTGATTTTATTCTCACAAGTCAATGAATATGTTGTAAAAAAAATCACTCCTTACTCTGTACATACCTTTCTTCTTTCGATTGTTCTTTCTTTCCTCTCCTTTCTATAAGTGTATACCTCAGATAAATATTATGTGGAGATTTGTAACAAATATGTTTATATGATATATATGTACAGTATCTGAAATACATCTTATGGAAATGTTTGTTTGATGATGAACTTCAATAAAAAAAATAGATTACAAAAAAAAGGAATAACGTCCGACTCTTCTGTGAAATTGGTCCCCATCTCATCCATCGGACAGGATCTTGGACACTTCTCATTACTACACCTTGAATTTTCTAGTTTCAAGTAAACATGTCCCTGATGTCTTCCCACACGCACTTACCTGTCAACCTCATTTTCTTCCTTTGTTCAACCAGAGTCACGGTGTTACACAGCGTGGAAATAGGAACCAATTCATCAATGCTAACTAATGTACCTTCATTAGTGAATACTGCTTGGCCAATATTCGTCTGAACCTTTCCTACTCGTAAACCTGCCCAAATGTCCATAAGCATTGAAATCACGCCACATGCACCACCACCTCCAGCAGCTCATTCCATATAACCTCCAGTGTTTGTATGAAAAAAAACTCCTCTTCAGTTACCTTTTAAATCTTTTCTGACTCACTTTAAACCACTAATCTCTAGACTTGGACAACCCTAGCCTGGGAGAAAGATGGTGATAATTAATGTTATCTATATCCTGTATGATTTTATAAAGCTCTATCAGGTCACTCCTCAATCTCCTACTCTCCAGGGAAAATAATCCCATCTGATCCAGTCTTTCCTTATAACCCAATCACCCCAGTCCTGGTGTCACCTCATGATGCTATTTGCATCCTTCTATAACATGGTGGTCCTTAAGGGGTCCTATGCTCTCCCTTGTTATCCTCTTGCTCTTAACATACTTACAGAATCACTTAGGATAAAATAATATCTCAAGATGACTCATGCCCCCTTTATGTCTTCCAACTTTCCTTCTCAAGTGTATTCCTACATCCGTAATACTGATCAATGGATTTGCTTGGTCTCGGCTGCCTTTGCTTTCCAAAGTTTCAAAGGCTTATTTATTATCAAAGTATGTATCCATATACAACTCTGAGAACCATCTTCTCTAGGTAGCCGCCAAACAAAGAAACAACCCGAAAGTCATTCAGAGAGAAACATCAAACCCACCCCCTGCAGAAAAAAAGAATGGCATCCCAATCATCAACCACCAACACCCCCACCACACACACACAAAGCACAACAAAAGCATCGAACCCCACCCAAACCCCCCTCCCCCACACAAGACGGAACAAGAGCATCGACCCCAAACCCCGCTCCCCCTACACAAAATGGAACAAGAGCATCAGCCCACAAACAGCCCCCCCTTCAAAAAAAGCTAACAGAATGTAACAAGAAAATCAACCCCCAAGCCCCCACCCCTTGCATAACAAAATGGAAAAGGAATGGATGAAAAAGACACAATATAAAAGCCATAAGTCTGAAAAAGTCCACAGTACGTAAACACAATAGTCCAATCCATAAACGTAGAACCATGGTAGCATCCTCTGACATCACCGATATCATCGAAGGGGAGAGACACCACACGAGCGCGGAGGCCTACCCGCCTGCCACAGCGAGCCACACAATGATAGGCTGCTCACGGACTTCTTCTCTGGCAGCGATCAAAAAGCAGGCCGTCAGCCCCGAACTCTCACTCACCTTCCCCATTTGCCTCAATAGCTCAATCTTCCTCAACTCTTTAATCACCAATTCATGGATCCTGACCAGAGCCTCAATATGCACACCAACTGATAATCCATAACTACCAGGCTTGCCCCTTGCTCTGACAGTAGCATGCTGGCTCTGAACTCTCCCCATCTCATTTTTAAAAGCCTCCCACTTGCCAGACATCCCTTTGTCGCAACAGACTCTGTCAATTGACCTTTACAATTTCCTGACTATTGCAGTAAAGATTAGTTTTGCTCTAAGTTAGATCTGTGATTGGTGAACTAGTCCTGACATTTTTGAGAGACATTTTAAATGAATAAAATTATAGTCACTGGCCCCCAAAGTGCTTCCTCAATGATACTCTAACCACTTGCCCAGCCTCATTTCCCAAGAAGAGGTTGACAATTGCCCCCTCTCTAGTAGGGCTATCTACATATTGCTTTTAAAAAAAGCTTTCCTAGTTATACTTAAGTTCTACTTCATCTATTCCCTTAAAACCATGGTTCTCCCAGTCAGTATCAAGTAAGTTAAAATCGTCTGCTATTACCAGCTTATTATTCCTACAGCAATGTACCTACATATTTGCTACTCTAATTCCCACTGATCGTGGGGGGGTGGGGGGTGGGGGGGGTTCTGCAAATGTATGTTCCATTGAGGCAGGGAAAGGATGGTAGGGTAGAAAAACCATGGTGTACAAAGGATGTGGAAAATCTAATTAGGAAGGAAAGAAAAGTTTATGAAAGGTTCAAGAAATTAGGTACTGATAGAGTTCTAGAAAATAACAAAGTTGCCAGGAAGGAGCTTAAGAATGAAATTAGGAGAGTTAGGGGCCATGAGAAGGCCTTGATGAACAGGATGAAGGAAAGCCCCAAGGCATTCTATGAGCAGGTGAAGAGCAAGAGGATGAGCCGTGTGAGAATAGGACCAATCAGGTGTGATAGTGGAAATGTGTGCATGGAGTCGGAGGAGGTAGCAGAGGTACTTAATGAATACCTTGCTTCAGTACTCACCAGGGAAAAGGATCTTGGCAATTATGGGGATAACTTACAGTGGACTGAAACACTTGAGCATATAGATATCAAGAAAGAGGATGTGCTGGAGCTTTTGAAAAGCATTAAGTTAGATAAGTCGCAGGGACCAGACGAGATGTACCTCAGGCTACTGTGGGAAGTGAGGGAGGAGATTGTTGAGCCTCTGGCAATGATTTTTGCATCATCAATAGGGATGAGGGAAGTACTGGAGGATTAGAGGGTTGCAAATGTTGTTCCCTTGTTCAAGAAAGGGTGTAGAGTTAACCCAGGAAGTTATAGACCAGTGCCTCTTACTTCAGTGGTGGGCAAGTTGTTGGAGAAGATCCTGAGAGGCAGGGTTTATGAGCATTTGGAGAGACATAATCTGATTAGGGATAGTCAGCATGGCTTTGTTAAGGACAGATCATGCCTTATGAGCCTGACTGAATTCTTTGAGGACGTAACAAAACACATTGATGAAGGTAGAGCAGTGGATGTAGTGTATATGGATTTCAGTGAGGCATTTGATAAGGTTCCCCATGCGAGGCTGATTTGGAAAGTAAGGAGGCATGGGATCCAAGGAGACCTTGCTTTGTGGATCCAAAATAGGCTTGCCCACAGAAGGCAAACAGTGGTTGTAGATGGCTCATATTTTGCATTGAGGTCAGTGACTAGTAGTGTTCTGCAGGGATCTGTTCTGGGACCCCTCTTCTGTGTGATTTTTATAAATGACCTGGATGAGGAAGTAGAAGGGTGGGTTAGTAAGTTTGCTGATGACACAAAAGTTGTGTATGTTGTGGATAGTGTGGAGGTTTGTCAGAGGTTACAGCGGGATATTGATAGGATGTAGAACTGGACTGAGAAGTGGCAGATGGAGTTCAATCCAGATAAATATGAGGTGGTTCATTTTGGTAGGTCAAATTTGAAGACAGAATATAGTATTAATGGGAAGTCTCTTGGCAGTGTGGAGGATCAGAGGGATCTTGGGGTCTGTGTCCATAGGACACTCAAAGCTGCTGCACAGATGGACAGTGTGGTTAAGAAGGTATATGGTGTATTGGCCTTATCAACCATGGGATTGAGTTCAAGAGCCGTGAGGTAATGTTACAGCTATTTAAGACCTTGGTCAGACCTCACTTGGAGTATTGTGTTCAGTTTTGGTCACCTCACTACAGGAAGGATGTGGATATTATAGAAAGAATGCAGAGGAGATTTACAGTGATGTTGGATTAGAAAGCATGCCTTATGAGAACAGGTTGAGTGAACTTGGCGTTTTCTCCTTGGAGCGATGGAGGATGAGAGGTGACCTGATAGAGGTGTACAAGATGATGGGAGGCAATGATCATGTGGATAGTCAGAGGCTTTTTCCCAGGGCTGAAATGGGTAACTCGAGAAGGCATAGTTTTAAGGTGCTTGGTAGTAGGTACAAAGGGGACGTCAGAGGTATGTTTTTCACACAGAGAGTGGTGGGTGCGTTGAATGCCAGCGATGGTGGTGGAGGTGGATACAATTGGGTCTTTTAAGAGCTTAGAAAAATAGAGGGCTATGTGGTAGAGAAATTCTAGGCAGTTTCTGGAGTAGGTTACATGGTTGGCACAACATTGTGGCCCGAAAGGCCTGTAATGTGCTGTAGATTTCTATGTTATGTTCTATCCCACTGAAGAGATCACTGCTTTCTTATTTCTAATTTCCATCCATATAGCCTCAATGGACGTTCCCACTGGAATATCTTTTCCAAGTACGTACTGCATGATGTCCTCACTAATCAAAAATGAAATTCCTCCTTCTCTCTTACCGCCACCTCTACCACACCTGTAGCATCTGTACCCAGAATACTCAGATACTAGTCCTCTCTGCCCCTCAACTATATTTCTATAATAGCTATAATATCACAATCCCATGGGTCCCTGCTCACCTGCCTTACTTGATGTGTTTCTTGTCTTAAAAAATGCAGGTTAGCCTATCAGATTTCCCCATTCCATGCCCTGCCTATTGGACTTTCTCTCTTTCATTTCTATACTTGTCCCAACTTTCTCATCCCATTCTCTGGTACTCTGTTTCAATGCTATATAGGAGTTTGGCAAACAATGGCTGTTTTCTGTGCTTAATGCTACTGTGATCAAGCTACGAAATAAATAAAATATACGTCTGACTACTAAGAAGCCAGCTAAGGTTGAAACATTTTATTTTTACTTCAGTTAGCAATATTACAGAGGAAAATAAACTGGAGTTACACCCAAATCAAACTAAATTTAGTTCTGAGGAATGGATGTTAACAGTTAAAATTGAATATATTTATAGCAGATTCCTCTGTCCACTACATTGGGAAAGCATTTAAAATTAATGGTTTATTTTTATATTAAAACATTGATTAATATCAATACCTCAGCAATGTTGACTGTTAGATGTCTGTTAAGTGGATCCATCATCAAATGAACAAAGATGAAGTAAGATGTTAGTGGCATTTTTTGACTTCATGGCAGTACTTGTAATTTGGATACAACCCATGTGTTTGCTGGTCTGGCAGTTTCTTAATGCTTCTTTGCAGTGAATAATTGGCTATTTCTGCACAAGAAAATGACTTTTCTCAAGCACCAACTGTGAATCATATAACTTCATAATAAATAAATAGAACCATGAAAGTAGAATACTGTCAGACCTGGCTAAACTTCCAAAATTTATTAAAAGCCTTTTAGCTGGCACAAATTGGATCCAATGTCTGATTTTCCCATTCTTGATTGGTATGAACCCAAAGCCTAATAGGAAATATTACCAGCAAGAGAAAATCTGCAAATGCTAGAAATCAAAGTGACACACACAAAATGCTGGAGGAGCTCAGCAGGCCAGGCAGCATCCATAGAAAAGAGTAAACAGTTGATATTTCGGGCCAAGACCCTTCATCAGTAGAGTCTGATAAAGGACCTCAGCCCAAAATATTGACTGTTTACTCCTTTCCATAGATGCTGCCAGGGCTGCTGAACTCCTCCAGCATTATGTGGTGTGTTACTAGAAAATGTGACTGCTCAGTAGAAGAACTGTTGGCTCCTAGTTTTAGGAACTCTGTGTGAGTCAGTCCAATAAATCGGATACTAAATGTTCCAACAGTATATGGATTCCTTATAGTGTCTGTTTCTTACTAGCTATGGAAAAAACATTTACTGTGAACTACATTTCTCTTGTAAATGTTTCCTGGAGTTGTTAATTCTTAAAATTTATTCAATACAATTTTCAAGTTACTGCTATTATTGTTTGGCTCATTCCATTATAACTTGTTTTCGCTGTTGGATCGTATTCAGGCTGTTGTAGAGCTTTGATAACATTGCTGAAAAGCTTTGCTGTACGTTCTTATTCTGTGTATGAGTGGGGATATGGTTCAATTCAGCAATAAGAAAGATGCACTAGGCTTTCCACTCATTGACAGCGAATGTGCAGAAGTTTAAACCGGCAATGAAGGCTAAGTTTGGCTCACTAAAATATTTACTTTGGTTTTTAGATGAAGTGGACTGCTGGAACAGAGTCAAATTTTCACTTAGCAATCGAGCCCCAAGAAGCAGCGGTTTAGAATCAGCTTTAAAGACAACGGAAATGGACACTCACAATGGCAATGATGGAACTCCTTTCCAGACAGAAGCTATTGACGAAATAGACAGTGTGCTCACAATGCCTGTTCTTCTGCAGTAATCACTCATCACTGCAATGAGCAACCTCAATATCCTTCCTTATTTTCACCGAAAAAATCTTGGTGATACATTTTAATAATCCTCTGCATCCACAGAGCAGGGGTATAAGAGGCTCTTCAGTGTTATTGTTAGCCGTGTGGAATGCTTTACCACCGGCAGCCATTGAGTAAAGAATGAATAAATATTTGAAAAAGAGAGTGCAGGGCAAGAAGTTGCAAAGAATTGTCACAGATACCATGGACCATGAGCACTCCTGTGATGTTGACGTTTGTAATGTGAGAACCTAAGGTACAGGTCAATGGAGCAATTTATTTCTTATTAAAAAGCAAAATGAGAATAATCCTCTCATGGCCACTGACTGAGTTGTGGGGAGGAAGGCATCATTAGCTGGCCCAGACGTATCCTGGTGTATCATAATCTAAACATGTTAGTCATCATCGCATGTCCATGAGAGGATATTTCACCATAATCTCATAAAACACCATGATCACAATCTCCATTTGTCGGTGTTATATTTAATTCCTATGCGTGAATGATAACTTGTTTTTACCAACCTCTGTGGGTGGCACGGTGGTGTAGCGGTTAATGCCACACTTTACAATGCCAGTGGTAAGCAATCAGGGGTTCAATTTCTGCCACTGTCTGCAAGGAGTTTGTACGCTCTCTCCACGACCACTTAGCAGAGCCTATAAAGATTCTAACATACGGATTAGGATTAGTTAGTTGTGGGCGTGCTATATTGGCAGTGGAAGTGTGGCTGCCCCCAGCTGATCTTCAGACCGTCTTGGTTGTTATTGCAAAGAGCTCATTTCAATGTATGTTTCCATGCTTCAATGCACATGTGACAAATGAAGCAAATCTTTAAAACCCCAGCTCATCTTGCTAGGCTCCGTTCACTTTACAGTTCCTTCCCCCATTAGACGCAATAACTCAAGCTACAAGAAAGTTCAAAACAGTTTGCCCTCACATCCAAAGTGAAGGCAAAATATTCATCTGCCTCCAGTGCCATGAGATGATGAGATTGCCAAGCCTCAAAGGGCATCCTGAAAAGCAATTAATGTAATTCAGTGTATCCTTTTAAAGGTTCGATTTATCTAGTAAATGCAAACAGTGAAAAATGCAAAAAGCCATGAATTCTAGATAGGGTGCATGTTAAGATTAGCTAATGGCAATTCACACTGCTCTAAATGTCGATGTTGGATGATCAGATTAAATTTAAAATGTTATTTTTCAATGTATAAATTATTTGTAATGTTATTTGGGAAAATAGATCTATTTTATGTTAGGCAAATGGGACAAGAGAGGGTCATCATCTGAAGATATGAAGCAGTTAAAAGAAAGTTACTTCTGCAAAGGAATTCTACTCAGTCCATAAGGGCAATTGTACAAAACAGTGGCCTTTTCATAGGTTAGAAGTCCTGCTACAGTAGGATTAAAGATTGGGTGCTTCATTGCCACATGAGACTTATTCTGAAGCACATGGAAGCAAAAACTTGTATATCTGTTACGTGGTGTGTGTAAATTGTTATATCAACATTTAGCTTTTGATAAGTCAATCTTGGCCCATGTACAATGGACCTAGAGTTTGATATTGTGAAATAAATGGAGCTGAGTCTGCGAATGTCTGTGAGTCCACCGGGGAGGTTAAAGCTCGGTGTCTGCCTGCCCGAGTCTCTGTCCATTGGAGAACTGGAGAACCTCCCTGGGGTTAAAGGACTGTGTTTGTGTCTGGATGGGAGGGAGGAACAGGGCTTGTTTCTCTGTCACAAACAAGAGAAAATCTGCAGGTTCTGGAAATCCAAGCAGCACACACAAGATGCTGGAGGAACTAAGCAGGCCAGGCAGCATCGATGGACGAAAGCTGTTGCTGTTGTTTTTTGTTGCTTGTTGTTCGAAGTTCAAACTAAATTTGTTATCAAAGCACATATACGAGGGGTGATTGATAAGTTCGTGGACTAAGGTAGAAGGAGTCAATTTTAGAAAACCTAGCACATTTACTTTTCAACATAGTCCCCTCCTACATTTACACACACGGTCCAGCGGTCGTAGAGCATACGGATTTTGGACCTCCAGAAAGTGCCCACAGCAGGGGTGATTAATAAGCTCGTAGCCCAAGGTAGAAGGAGATGAGTTATTAACTTCAAACTTTCTGCATAATCACACAAAGAGTTGAACTGCAAGTGCATGTAACAAGAGCTGTATAACTCATCTCCTTCTACCTCAGGCCACGAACTTATCAATCATCCCTGCTGCGGACACTTCCTGGAGGTCCAAGATCTGTATGGTCCACATCCACTGGACTAAGTGTGTAAATGCAGGAGGGGACTGTGTTGAAAAATAAATGTGCTAGGTTTTCTAAAATTGACTCCCTCTACCTTAGGCATCAAATTTATCAATCACCCCTCGTATGACTCCTTATACAACCCTGAGGATCATTTTCTTATGGGCATTCACAGTTAAGTACAAGAAGCACAATAGAATAAACGGCAGACAGCACCCAACAGAACAGACAAATAACCAATGTGGAAAAGGCAACAAGCTACAAATACAAAAAGAAAGAAAAAATATGAAATAGTAATAATAATAATAATAATAATAATAAGTAACCAATAAATATTGAGAACATAAGATGAAGAGTCCTTGAAAGTGAATTTATCTGTGGTGGGAATAGTTCAGTGATGGAGGAAGTGAAGTTATCCCCTCTGGTTCAAGAGCCTGATAGCTGAGGGGTAATAACTGTTCCTGAACCTGGTGCTGAGGCTCCTTCTTGATGGCAGCAGTGAGAAGAGAACATGTCCTAGATGGTGGGGTCCTGTTTGCTGCTTTCATGCGACAGCGCTATTGTGTAAATGTGCTCAATGAAGGGGAGGGCTTTATCCATGATGGCCTGGGTTGCATCCACTACTTTTGAAGGCTTTACAGTTCAAGGGCATTGGTGTTTCCATACCAGGCCATGCTGCAACTGGTCAATATACCCTCCATCACACATCTATAGAAGTTTGTCAAAGTTTTAGATGACATTCCAAACATTCGCAAACTTCTAAGAAACTAAGAGCGCTGCCGTGCTGAGTCATCACCACCTTTGGTTTAGCCAGCAACAGTGAAGTCGTCAGCAAACTTAAATATAGCTTTGGAGCTATGCTTATCACCACAGTCATGAGTATAAAGGGAGTAGAGGAGGGGATAAGCACACAGCCTCGCGGTGCAGCTGTGCTGTTGCAGAAGATATTGTTGCCAATCTGAACTGACTGATGTCTGCAAGTGAGGAAATTGAGGATCCAATTGCAAGAGGAGGTATTGAGGCCAAGGTCTTGAAGCTTATTGATTGCTCTTGAGGGGGTGATAGTACTGAATGCTGAGCTGTCGTCAATGAAGAGCATCCTGATGTATGCATCTTTGCTGTCCAGATGTTCCAGGATTGAGTGAAGGACCAATGAGATAGCATCTGCTGTTGACCTGTTGTGACTATAGACAAATTGGAATGGATCCAGGCAGGAGTTGATATGTATCATTAGCATCCTCTCAAAGCATTTCATCACAGTGGATGTCAATGCTACTGGATGGTAGTCATTGTGGCAGGTTACCACATTCTTCTTGGGTACCGGTTGTGTCCTGTGTTGTTCTGTCAAGTGCTGTGGGCATGCTATGTTGGTGCTACAAGTATGGCAACACTTGCTGGCTGCCCCCGACTCACCCTCAGGTGTGTTGGTTGTTAAAGAAAATGGTGCATTTCACTGGCGTATTTCACTGTATTTCACTGTATGTTTTGATGTACATGTGATAAACAAATCTGAATGTTGAATCTACTTCCCATTCAGATTGACTGGAAGCCAGTGAGGTATTTTGATGTTGAACAGATTAACAGTTAAGCATTGGATACACATATTCAGTGCAGGGAATATTATGTGGATTTCAGTTCGAAGTGCTAATAAAAATATTTATAAAATACTTATAAAAAATATCAGGCCTTTGGTTCCGGGAAGAGTGTGTGTTAGCAAAGTCATGACATGTTACAACTGCGAGGAAATGCCAACATCGCTTTCAGGCTATCTTGTAGGATATACTGCTCAGCACTCCAAATCAGATACCTCTTTGTTTACAGAGCAGACTCGATGGACCAAATGGCTTAAATCTGCTCCTACATTTTATGGTCGTATGGTTCCAACATACACAAATACTGGAGCAACTCAGCAAGTCAGGCTGGAGCTAAAGGGCAATTTGACAGTTGACCTTTCGGGCTGAAACTAGCCCAACACTTTGACTGTTTATTTTTCTCCATAGATGCTGTCTGACTTGCCTAGTTTCTCCAGCAGTTTGTGTGTGTTGCTCAAGCTTTCCAGCAAATGCATAATCCATTATGTTTATGACCCCTTTGTTCCCAGGCATGTGCACACTAATAGCACGTGGGAAGCATTATCAATAATTAAACATAGTTAGTGTATGCTCAACCCATACTTGTATTTGGTGACCTCACTACAGAGGAATCAGGTAGACCATGCTGAGAGATAAGACTTCTAAAAAGCATGACCTGTGGTGCTGGCTAAGATCACAAGCAAGTTCAGGTTCAAGTTGATTGTTATTCAACCACATAGCTAATGAAACATCGTTCCTCTGGGGCCAAGGTACGAAAAACAGTCACACACCGCTCATATAGTTATGACCCAGAAGTTCAACCTTGAATCAATTTTGAAACCTCCTGGTTTGTACGGTTCTGAGGCACATCATCTGGTGTATTTAGCTGTGCAGTTTTAATTTTCACAGCTGACAAATAACCTTATTTCCTCACTGTTGACGCCACAACCAGAAAAAAACCCTTTGCACAAGATGAAACAAAGATAAATTCAGCAACGAAGATTAATTTTGCTGTTATACAGTGATAAGTTTGGGCATACACAGAGTGAAGTGGATAATGTTCAATGTTTAAATTCCCACTGGCACCCATGGCACCTCTTAACCCTAGCTCCATATTTTAAAGCGTTCACTTTGAAACTGATTAACAAAAAAATCACATTAAAATAATACCAGCACCACTATATTCAGATCTGGATTTACTTACATATCTCTTTCACATGGAAACATACAGTTCAATGCGTCATAATCAACACAACCTAAGGATGTGCTGGGGGCAGTTGGCAAGTGTTGCGACATGTTGGCGTGTTAACATAACAAGCCCACAATCCTCGGCAGAACAATACAGAACACAACAAGCAACAAGACAACACCAGCAAACAGGACCCTTTCCTCCCTTCCACTCGCCCACTCACAAGGACAGTCCTCCAACGCCAGGACCGGCCTCCAGGTCTCCAGTCTCCAGTTTCCAGGCTTTGACTTCCAGACTTCCCATCAATCTTTGGTATCGATGTCCATACCAGCCCAATCCAGCAAGTCGTCAGATTCTCTTTGAAGTTTATCTTGGTCCCAGGTTCTTTTTAAATGCTAATCTTTTAACTCCATTCTTTTTTTCATCTTCTACAGAGAATAGTGGAAACTCCGTTATATCCCACCACTACATCCACGTCAGCCTCTCCTCTCCACAGCCTCCCAGTACCCTTCACCCCCCATGCACTGCCACATTATGCCTCCACTCCACACCTCATACTTATACCTTCACAGTCACTGAACTACTGTGTTTCCAGATGCCCGCTAATATTCAGATATTCCTGCACATAGTGTCACTTAACAAACATGCAATTAGCCTATGCATGTCAGCTAATCTTATGTATATCGGCCACACTCACCTGTACATTGTGCTATATAGGATTGCTTTTATATTTATGTTTATTGTGTTTTTTATGCTGCATTGGGTCCAGAGTAACAATCGTTTCATGCTCCTTTACACTCGTGTACTGAACAATGACAATAAACAATCCTGAATTATGAATATTTTAAATAGATAATTGTGCAAGTTGGCACTAAAAAGTGTTTTGTGTCTATTTTGTGTTGAAGTCGTACCAATCGGAAACTTGGTTCACGATCTGCATGGTGCAGTTGTCAATTCCCTGTCATATTATTATGTGTAATTCTGTTTGCCCCATTAGCGGAAGGATGTAGAGGCTCTGGAAAGAAGTGATGCCGCCTGGATTAGAGGTTATGAGATATAAGGAGAGAATGGGGCAACGCAGGCTCTTTTCTCTGGGACGTCAGAGGCTGAGAAGTTCATATAATATGGGAGGCACGGATAGAGTAGACAGAGTCAAATACAGGAGGGCATGCAAGTCGAGGGGGAGTAAGTTTAAAGTAGATGTGTAGAATACTTATTTTCACACAGACAATGACGGGGTGCCTGGAATTAGTAATGGAAAACAGACGCAATAGTGACATTTAAGAGGCTGTTAGGTTGGCACATGAATGTGCAGGGAACGGAGGGATATGGATCATGTGCAAACAGAAGAGATTTAGTTAAGTTCGGCCCTGTGTTTGACGTGGACATCATGGGCTAAGAGGCTTGTTCCTGATCTGTCCTGTTCTCTGTTCTATGTTCTCAACATGTGATGATATCATCAACATGTGCCTAATGTTTTAATTATCAAACAGCAGAAATTAGACCAAAAGGTCATGACTTAGAAACTGAGAAACAGTGTTCAAAATCCAACATTGCTAATGCATTTTTCAGATTGTTAATAGTGAAAAGTTTAAAATCAATACACTTAACATCTTTGTATCTTTATATGTGTTCAAATAGCCCACTCAAGACATTAAGAGTTCAAAGTTCAAAGGTTTATTTTATTATCTAAGTATGTATGCAAAATACAAATCTGAGATTCTTCTTCTCCAGATAGCCATGAAACAAAGAAAACCATAGAAGTTCAAAAAGAAACAGCAAATCCACCCCACCCCCGGCACAACAAAAACAGGAACTTGATCATCCCCCTCCCCTCAGAAAAAAACTAACAAAAATTAAACAAGAACATTGAGTCCCAAGCCGCCTCCCCTGCACAAAAACACAATAAGAATATCGATTCCCCCCACAAACCCCTCCCATGCAGAAAAAAATGAACGAGAATGGGCAACAACATGGAATATAAAACCATAAGACTGAAAAACTTCATAGTCCATAGTCCAAATCCATAAACACAGAGCCTCGGTAACATCGTCCAACATCATGAACACAGGGCTCACGCACAGAGGCCTACCCTCCAGGTACAGTGATAGGCCACACAGGCTCCTTACCAACAACGGAGGGATCACAAAACAGGTACTTGGCGCTGAAGCCTTGTTCACGTCCCGCATTTGCCGCCATGTTTCAATCTTCTTCACTTTTTTAAATTGGCGAATAATGGAAGCTTTAACTGGCGACATGGAGTCGATAATCGGCCCACGTGCTGTCTTAATGTTCCTTTGCCTCGAGGCCTCGAGGGTTGGAGCTTACTTCCTGAAATCTTCTTGGAGGCAGCAAAGTACTGGATCAGTTCCTCGATCTCCAAGCTGTAAATTGCAGGCTCTAACAGTTTCAGAAGCATATTTAAGATGAAAAACAGACGTAAAAGAAGTAAAATAAATAGATTCGTGGTCTATCCAGAAGATGTCAGCCAGGGGAGTGCTGTACGCAGGCACCACCTTGACGACAAGAAAGCATCCTAATTAATTTTACAGCTAAAAATTAATTTCCTGTAATTTTTATTTAATTAGATTTGTAATCCTCTTGCTGTGAGGGATTGGGATTACTTGCAACCATGGAGTGCCAGAACACTTTTCCCCTGGATGCTCTCCCTCTTCAGGTTTCCTACGTTCCCTCCTGTTTTCCACAACTGTCCCTCTGCCTTCATCTACCATATGTATGTTGTCTCCCATCTTTCTGGCAGTCTGTGGCTAACACAGAGAGATCTCAATACGAGTGCTGACCCACTGTTAGCAACCATTTCTCTAAACTACGAGCTAGGCTTCAATGCCGCCTAAAGGGGAACGAAGTGCAATAACGGTTTCTTAAAGTAAGGATGTCCGTATTTTGCTGTGACTTCTGACTTGGCACTAACACTGCGTCAAAGATGGCTAAAGTAACATTTCTGGGCAACTTTGCTTTAATGCCTTTGTGAAAACATTACAGAAATAAATTGAAAACATCCAGAAAAGCTGTTGCATTTGTAGTGTTCAAAATCCAACACTGCAAATGCATTCACACGAGGAATTCTGCAGATGCTGGAAATTCAAGCAACACACATCAAAGTTGCCGGTGAACGCAGCAGGCCAGGCAGCATCTCTAGGAAGAGGTACAGTCGACGTCTCGGGCCGAGATCCTTCATCAGGACTAACTGAAGGAAGAGCTAGTAAGAGATTTGAAAGTGGAAGGGGGAGGGGGAGATCCAAAGTGATAGGAGAAGACATGAGGGGGAGGGATGGAGCCAAGAGCTGGACAGTTGATTGGCAAAAGGGATATGAGAAGATCATGAGACAGGAGGCCCAGGGAGAAGGAAAGCGGGGAGGGGGGGAAAAACTGCAAATGCATTTTTCATATTGTTAATAGTGAAAAGTTTAAAATCAATACAGCTCTTAAATATTTTGGAGACACAGACAGTTCCCATCAAAGTTACTAAGTTTCAGTAGATGTGCTTCGTGGAGCAGAATAGATCTCCAGGACATTTATAAAGTGCTCTGTCTGAGAGCAAAGAATTAATCAGGCTAACCAGTGGAGATGCTTGTACCTCACGTTCAGTGAAGGATTTAGAACTGACATGTGCTCCAATATTTGATGTAGCCTTGCATATCTTAGAATTCTGGGTTGAGTAAAATAAAATACATACAGAGGAAATTACTGGGATTCCTAAGCCTATTCTTTCGCCCCACGTTGTGGTTGGAGTGAGAGGGGAGAGGGAAAGTGGCACACAATTTGCAAATCAAATCATTCTACATATGCAGTACCCTCAGTGGCCACTTTATTAGGTACATGCGAACACTTGCTCATTAATGCAAATATTTAATTAGCTAATCATGTGACAACAGCTCAATGCATAAAAGCAAGGGTCTCTGGCTATTTGGACCAAACATCAGAATGGGGAAGAAATGTGATCTAACTGGCTTTGACTGTGGAATGGTTGTTGGTGCAAGACGGGGTGCTATGCGTATCTCAGAGACTGCTGACGTCCTGGGATTTTCACACACAGTAGTCTCTAGATTTTACAGAGAAAGCACAAACGAACAAAAAGAATCCAGCGAGTGGTAGATCTGTGGGCAAAAATGTCTGGTTCGTGAGGGTGGTCAGAGGAGAATGGCCAGACTGGATCGGGATGGCGGGAAGGCGACAGTAACTCAAATCACCACGCGTTACAACAGTGGTGTGCAGAAGATGGGCTACTGCAGCAGGAGAGCATGAACATACAGAAGTACAGTGAGTGGCCACTTTACTCAAAATCTCCTGTACCTAATAAAGTGGCCACAGAGTGCATATTTCTGGCCTTTTGCAAAAAAGAAAACATCCGAAGGCAGGAAAAGTATGTTTATTAATTTTGCAAACACGAGGAATTCTGCAGATGCTGGAAATTCAGGCAACACACATCAAAGTTGCTGGTGAACGCAGCAGGCCAGGCAGCATCTCTAGGAAGAGGTACAGTCAAAGTTTCGGGCCAAAATCCTTCGTCAGGACTAACTGAAGGAAGAGTTAGTAAGAGATTTGAAAGTGGGAGGGGGAGGGGGAGATCTGAAATGATAGGAGAAGACAGGAGGGGGAGGGATGGAGCCAAGAGCTGTCGAAAAGTTGAAGAGCCAAAGAAATTACAGGTGGGGAGCAGTGGGCCTCCTGTCCCATGATCCTCTCATATCCCTTTTGCCAATCAACTGTCCAGCTCTTGGCTCCATCCCTCCCCCTCCTGTCTTCTCCTATCATTTCAGATCTCCCCCTCCCCCTCCCACTTTCAAATCTCTTACTAACTCTTCTTTCAGTTAGTCCTGACGAAGGGTCTCGGCCCGAAACGTCGACTGTACCTCTTCCTAGAGATGCTGCCTGGCCTGCTGAGTTCACCAGCAACTTTGATGTGTGTTGTTTATTAATTTGTTGGCATAGTTTAAAGATACTAATATTGTACAATGTAATATTTTCAAATTAACACCTACTTATACTTTCTACATCATTTCGGCTATGAAGAGTATTAACATAATTATCATAGCCCATTTCAGCCATACTTTACTTCTTTTATTAAAATCTTGTCTCAATAAGCATCCACAATTGTGGCTTGAAACAAAAGTCAGAAAACAACATGACATTAATCAAGCGTCAGTCCCACTTTGCTCCCACATTATGCTCACAAGTTATGGCGTGTGAGGTTGTCTTAAAGCTCTAAAACTGTTGTTTGAACTATTGGAATCAGATTCTTCAGGCCAGAAAAAGCTGTTCAAAGTGATGGAAACTCAGCACCGACCTTGACAGAAGACTGAGGGATTAAAATTGGTTGCCTCTTGCCAAAAATAGGCTATGTTACAATGCAAAATAAATATTGTATGTCAAAACCTGGGAGTTACATCTAAAGAGCTAACACTGAGACTGAGGGATTATTAAGATCACTGTCAAGCTCAGGAGAATTCTCAAATATTTGACAAGTTATCTGTGAAGATGACATACAAATTTCCCCACTGACTGTGGGCAGTCGCATCCACTAAGAAAGCTTTCTTTGTCTGTGCAGGGAACCCACAGTACTTGCTCTGTTCTGCCTAGGTTAAATATTGTTGTTTTCATATGCTTGACGACAGCTTTAAATCTTTCAGCTTGTAAGTGTGAAACTTTGGCTGAAATGATGGATATTCCTTTTATTTTGTGACATAGATGGCTAAAATGGAATACTAATGATTAGGGTTTATGCTCAATTATTAACTCTCAGCAGAACTTAAATGAATACAAATTCATGAACTTGCATGGAAGGAAATATAATGTGTATAAACACATATGGCTGAGTCAAGAAATCGGTGTTGAATAGGAAAAAGAAACATAAGAAATTGAAGCAGGAGTAGACCATTTAAACACTAATGCCTTTCAGTACTTAAAAAAGTACTCTGCAAATCTGTTTTCCCTCTGCAAAAATATGTGGCCGCAAATATTTCCACAATATATTCCACCTTCCTTGTTCTTAGCTATTCCCTAATACTGTCTACGTATTCCCTGAAGACTCTGTATTCTCCTCAAGGGCTTTGTATCATCAGAAAATTTTGACATATTACACCTGATCACCTCATTCCAATCATTGATGTAAGCAGTGAACATATGGGGTGTCCACAACACACAAATGGTCACAGACTGCTAATCTAAGATGACATATTGATTACAGTTTTCTGTCATTAACTAATCTTCAACCCCCATTGGTGTTTCAAGTTCAAATGTTAATTTTGTTTAATAATCCCTTGAGTAGTACATTATTAGATTATGAGGACACACAGTCCTGTTTTATTGTCATTTAGTAATGCATGCATTGAGAAATGATACAATTTGTTCCTCCAGAATGATATCACAGAAACACTAGACAAACCAAGACTAAAAAAAACTGACAAAAACCACATTAGTATAACATAGTTACAACAGTGCAAGCAATACTGTAATTTGATCAAAGAACAGACCATGGGCACGGTAAAAAAAGTCTCAAAGTCTCTTGAAAGTCCCATCATCTCACGCAGACGGTTGAAAGGAGGAACTCTCCCTGCCGTGACCTTCCAGTGCCGCAAACTTGCCAATGCAGTATCCTGGAAGCACCCCGACCACAGTCCGACTCCGAGTCCATCTGAGAACTTCGAGCCTCCGACCAGCCCTCCAACACCGAGCACCGAGCACCATCTCTGTCAAGCGCTTCGACCCCGCCTCGGCAACAGGCAATAGGCAAAGCTGAGGATTTGGGGCCTTCCCCTCCAGAGATTCTTGATCGCACAGTAGCAGCGGCAGCGAAGCGGGCATTTCAGAAGTTTCTCCAGATGTTCCTCCGTGCTTCTTACGGCTGTCTCCATCAAATCAGGATTGTGCACGGCATCCTAGTTCACAAATACGATATCATTCGGAGCAGCCGCGCACGCTGCGTCACGCCGCCATCTTCTCCTCCTGGATATTCAAATACACCATATTGACTGGTTCACCCTTATTTATACTGCAAATTACAACTTCAAAAGAATGTGTCAAACAGTTAAACATGATCTCCCTTTCATGAATCTATGTTGAGCCTGTCCAATCCTATTAAATTAGCATAATGCTATTTCAGCGCCGGAAAGCTGGGTTCAATTAGTTATACTCTCTGTAAAGAGGCCATCCGTTGCACCTGTGACCGCGTATGTTTCCTCCAGATGTTTTGATTTCCTCCCATATTCCAAGGATGTATGGGTTAAAGCGAATCAGTCATGGGCACACTATGTTGGCACTGGAAACATGGTGCCTGCCCCCAGCATTCCTTGAAGTGTGTTGGTTGATGATGCAAAATGATGCATTTCATTGTACATTTTCATGTTTCGATGTATGTGTGACAAATAAAGCTAATGTTTATTTTATTAAATTAGAAATTAATTAGACCCAAACATATTTAGTTCCTCCAAAACCCCAAGGAGTAGTCTTCCGAATTTACCATGTTTTGGTCTAATTAATTTCTCCAATACTAATATTTTATTTATGTTAATTTCTTGTTTCCTGTGTACTCTAGGCCTGCAGCTCTTCATTATTTCTTAGGGGGTTTCTGTATCTTCTTCCATGAGACAAACACAAAATATTTGTTCATTTTTACTTCTATCACCCAAAATAATTTCTCTTGGCTCAGTCTGTGAAGGGGGAGGGGGTGGTTAATTTTAGTTAGTCCTTTCCATTTTACATATCTATAGAAACTTTGGTCTTTATGAACAAGAGAAAATCTACAGATGGTGGAAATCCAAGCAGCACACAACAAAATGCTGGAGGAACCCAGCAGGCCAGGCGGCATCTGTGGAAAAGAGTATGACGTTTCAGCCCGAAGTGTTGACTGTACTCTTTTCTACAGATGCTGCCTGACCTGCTGAGTTCCTGAGTATTGTGTGTGGTGCTTTGTCTTTATGATCCCTGCTAGGCTCTGGCATTCTATTTATTTTCTTATTAGTATCTTGCTCTTCCTTTGCTGAATCGTAAAATTCCCCAGTTCTCAAGCCTTTAGCTTTGTTTATTGCTGCATTGAATCTTTGCTTTTGATCTAATGTTGCCATCAACTTTTGTTAAACATGGCTGGACCACTTACCATTGATTTTTTTTTGGCCTTAAGAACATACATTTTTTTTATAAATTATGTATTACTTCTCTAATAGTTAGCCATTGCTTGTTCGCTATCATTGTTTCTATTCCCTTTAATGTCACTTCGCAATCTAAAATAGGCAACTCACGCCTCACCCAAAAAGAGTAAAAGCTGGAAAAGTCAGACAACATCTGAGGAATCAGAAACAAAATTTTGTGCCTGCAACCCTGCATCAGAATTCGGATCTGAGGATAGGTCACAGGCAGAATATGAGAATAATACAGCATGGAAAAAGGCCCTTCAGCCCAACTAGTCCATGCTTCCCGCAGCATCCTCCCTGCTAGTTCCAGTTGCCTGCATTCGGCCATAATCTTCCAAGCTTTTCCCCTTCATTTACATATCGAAACACCTCTTAAATATTTCAATTGTGCCTGCTCCTTTGAAACATTGACTGTTTCGCTTTCCACAAATGCAGTGTGACCTGCTGAGTTTTCCAGCATTTTCCTTTTTTTGTTTCAGATTTCCATAATCTACTGTACAGTTCACACCTCACATCTTCGTAGTCTGCTTTTTCAGATTTGAAAAATTGTTCTTGTATTTAATGAAGTCACTTTCTATTTATACAAAAAATCCCATCATATTATGATTCCCTTTCTCTAAAAGCTCATTCACTGCTGGATCACCAATTTACATTTTCTCATTTTACAAACCTGTATCTAGACTACCTGTTCTCTTGCTGGCTCTTCAAGATGAGGTTCTATAAATCTATTTCTTGTATCCTTTGATGTATTATATGTCCACTTTATTCCTGGCAATTTGATTTGTCCAATCTATCCGAAGATTGAAGTTCCCCATAAAGATTGTGCATAATATTGGAGCTAGCACAGGATTAACTCAACTATGTAACAATCTGCCACTCCATCAACTGCCTCTTATAATGTTTTCCCTCCATTAACATACTTTTTATATAAAGATTTTGTTAAATCTTTATAAAGAATCTCTGCATGAACGCAGAAAAGTGAGAGAACGTTATGAGATACAAGTGCATGCCTTTTTCTCACTGTTACCATCAGGTAGGAGGTACAGAAGTCTGAAGGCACACATTCAGCGATTCAGGAACAGCTTTTTCCCCTCTGCCGTCTGGTGCCTAAATGGACTTTGACCCCCGTGGACACCACCTCACTTTTTAATACATATGTCTTGCCTTCTTTATAGCTGTATCAATTGTTAGGTCCTGAGAGATATTGACACCCAAGAACTTGACAATGCTCACTCTCTTCACTTCAGATCCTTCCATGAGGATTGGTTTATGCTCCTTGTCTTACCCTTCCTGGTCCACAATCAGCTTTTTGGTCTCGCTGACGATTAGCACAAGGTTGTTGCTGTGACACCACTCAACTAACTGGCATATCTCACTCCTGTATGCCCTTCTGTTACCATCTGAAATTCTGCCAACAATGGTATACCTATATTGAATAGATTAGAAATCATGTGAAAAACAGAAATAATAGATATACTATTTATTTTTTTCTTTCTTCTTCTATATTATGTATTGCATTGAACTGCTGCTGCTAAGTTAACAAATTTCACGACACATGCCGGTGATAATAAACCTGATTCTGATTCTGAGAAATCAGGGTCCTCATTTTCCAGATTGAATCAGCCCCCAAATAACTCAGCAATAGCTTCCTTCATAGACATTAGGTATTAAATTATATTATGAATGAGTTTTCAGAGTTGAAAAGACTCTGGAAGTTTAAGTCTGAATAATTATGGCCAGCACTGCATATTACCAAATTCAAAAGTAGAGCAATTACAGTTATCACCATTGAGATATCCCACATATTTATTCAGATTCTTTGTGAATGCACATATCACATAAGTATTGTTGAACAATTGTATCCATATTCGAACAAGGTTTACGTGAAAGCAGGGCCAATGATGTGGAAACCATGGTCAGACTTGTTTAAATTGGTTTGCTAAAGCCAGCATTTGATGATTTCAGAATTGAGCTGCAGATCCCTTTTGTAAGCAAGTTCAGCAGAAGTTCACAGCTTGAAGGATGAAGCTTAGAAAGAAAACAGAATGTTATAAATCACGTCGCAGCAAACTTTAGCACTTCGACGAGGAGGGTTGATGCTTTTTAAATTGCACTGTTTTTCTTGCATTCATTGTGATGATCTCACACCAAAAAATCTAGCAAGCTCTGATGGAATGTTGTCCATTTGTGTGAGGCCTCTAATCACAAAACTGGGTTCTGGAATGGAATTCAAATAGGACATAAAGGGTTTTTTTTTACAAATTTGGCAACTTTTAAATTAGTTGCACCCAAATGTTTGAAACTAAAGTTATCCAATTGATGTGACTGACAATATCACTCATTACTCTATGAGTGGAATTGATTCAGAGATTGGGGTAACCCATATTTCTATGGTTCCACTCAGCACAATGCACTAAGTTCAGAATCAGAATCAGATTTAACATCACTGGCATATGTTGGGAAATTTGTTAACTTTTACTTTAGCAGTATAATGAAATACATGATAAATAAATATAGAGGAAAAAACTGAGTTATATTAATTATATATATGCCTATTAAATAGTTAAGTTAAAATAAATCGTGCGAAAAATAGAAATAAAAAAGTAGTGAGGAAGTGTTCATGGGCTCTATAAGGCACTGGTGAGACCTCACTTGGAGTATGTGGGCAGTTTTGGTCTCCTTATTTAAGAAAGGATGTGCTGACATTGGAGAGGGTACAGAGAAGATTCACTAGAATGATTCCGGGAATGAGAGGGTTAACATATGAGGAACGTTTGTCCGCTCTTGGATTGTATTCCTTGGAGTTTAGAAGAATGAGGGGGGACCTCATAGGAACATTTCGAATGTTGAAAGGCATGGACAGAGTGGATGTGGCAAAGTTGTTTCCCATGGTGAGGGAGTCTAGTACGAAAGGGCACGACTTAAGGATTGAAGGGCGACCATTCAGAACAGAGATGAGAGGAAATTTTTTTGGCCAGAGGGTGGTGAATCTAATGAATTTGTTGCCACGGGCGGCAGTGGAGGCCAAGTCATTGGGTGTATTTAAGGCAGAGATTGATAGGTATCTGAGTAGCCAGGACATCAAAGGTTATGGTGAGAAGATGGGGGAGTGGAACTAAATGGGAGAATGGATCAGCTCATGATAAAATGGTGGAGCAGACTCGATGGGCTGAATGGCCGATCTGCTCCTTTGTCTTATGGTATTATGGTTCAATGTCCATTTAGAAATTGGATGCCTAAGGAGAAGAAGCTGTTCCTGAATCACTGAGTGTCTGCCCTCAGACTCCTGTACCTCCTTCCTGATGGTAACGGTGTGGAGAGGACATGCACTGGATGGTGAGGATCCATAATGATGGACGTCACCTTCCTTTTTTTTGGCGTGTGCCTGTGTGCATGTGAGTCTATGCGTCTGCATTTGTGTGTGCGTGCACATCTGTGTGTTCATGAGTGCGTCCGTGATGATGGATTTTTCATGGCTTTTTCCAAGGTGCAGAGTGAGAGAGAGAGAGAGAGAGAGACTGTGTGGAGCGCCACTCCCCACCACAGATATTTTCGCAGCATTTTCCCTTTGTTTCACAAGGTCGAGTTGTGGTCTCGACACTCAACCTGGCACGGATGGAAAGCGTACTTGGGAGCGGACCTGACTAGTTTCGAACCGGGGAATCTTTGCTCCCGGGTCCGGCGCCAATGTTGTTGCGCCACCAGCCAGCCAGGACATCACCTTCCTAAGGCACCAATCCTTGAAGATGTTCTGGATACTACAGAAGCTAGTACCCATGGCAGAGCTGACTAATTTTATAAGTTTCTGCAACTTATTTCGATCTTGTGCAAAAACCCTCCCACCCCACCATACCAGATGGTGATGCAGCCAGTCAGAATGCTCCCTAAAGTACACTTGTAGAAGTTTTGGAGTGTTTTAGTTGACAAACCAAATCTCCTCAAACTCCAAATGAAATATACCCCTTGTCTTGCCTTCTTTATAGCTGTATCAATTGTTAGGTCCTGAGAGATATTGACACCCAAGAACTTGACAATGCTCACTCTCTTCACTTCTGGTCCTTCCATGAGGATTGGTTTATGTTCCTTGTCTTACCCTTCCTGGTCCACAATCAGCTTTTTGGTCTCGCTGACGATTAGCAAAAGGTTGTTGCTGTGACACCACTCAACTAACTGGCATATTTCACTCCTGTACGCCCTTCTGTTACCATCTGAAATTCTGCCAACAATGGTTTATCCTCAGCAAATTTATAGATGGTAGTTGAGGCGTGCCTAGCCACAATGTCATGGGTGTAGATAGAGTAGAGTAGTGGGCTAAACACACATCCTTGTGGTGTCCAAGTGTTGATTGTTATTTCCAAATCCAGACAGATTGTGATCTTCCAATTAGGAAGTCCAGGATCCAGTTGCAGAAGGAGGTACAGAGGCCCAGGTTCTTTAGCTTTTCAATCAGTTTTTGCTAAAGCATTACCTGTTATGAATGCGTTCTATTGCCTCTGCAATAGCAGTACAAGGATTCCTACTAAGTGACTCAGTCTGAGATCTTCCTTCCAATATATGCAGCCCATTCTGAATGAGATCCATTAAAAATTTTTATATTGAGTTATATCATCCATAACTGAATTCTGTTGCCAAAGGCATTCATCTGCTTTCACTTTTGTTCGTTCAGGGACATACCAGAGCCAGGCAATTGGCTTAAGTTTGGCTGGGTCTCATCCAGCTTTCTTGATGTGAGGCAAAATTAAATCATCTTTATCAAGCAGACAGAATTAGGGAACCTCTTCCTGGACAGATAAACAAAGTCCGCAGCTGCAACTGATTAAGTTTGTGAAATTAATAAAGACCAGTCTTTAAATATAATTTTTAATAACAGTTTCACACCTTCAGAACAAACCAAAAGATCTTACTGCTAAATATGTTATTTTGACATACATAGTTAATATTGTGACGTCAGGATCACAGCGGCATTTCATACATAATAATAGCCCTCAGTCTTTTTTTTTGAGACAATGACTGAGCATTTTCTTTTCATGGTTATCAGTTAGGGGATGCTGAGGATCAAAGCAGATGCTGTAGAAAAACTAGACATGTTGTAAATCTGAAACATAAAACTGAAAACAACAGGAACATGGAGCAAGTTGGTCAGCGTCTGTAGAGAGAGAAAGAAAGCAAATGTTTCAGTTCACAAACCCTTCGTCAATGCTGGGAAACTCGTGGGTAATCAAATTTTGCAGAGGGGGAAGAGTGGACAGAACAAAAAGAATGTCTGTGAAAGGTTGGAGACCATGTCTGAAAGGGTAACAGGATTCTTTTCGGTGTTTTAAAGTTAATAAATAAAAGAAGGCAATCAGAGAAAGAAAAACAAAAATAAAATGTTGAAACAGTGAGATGAAGAACACTTACGGTTACACGAAACCTAAAGAAATTCTGGAAATACTCAGCAGATCAGGAAAGGCATAAGATCCGCACTATGCCCAAGTGACAGATAAGATGCTGCATCTCAAACTCACTTGGGCATTATTGGCGTCCAGGAGGTCAAATGCAGAGATAGTGCGATTACTGATATCCTCTTTGAAATAATTTTTATTTATTTTCTTATTTAGAAATACAGTGCTGAACAGGCCCTTCCAGCCCAATGAGCTGTACCACCTGGCTACCAGCCTATTTAACCCTAACCTAATCACAGGACAATTTACAATGACCAATTAACCAACTAACCAGTACTTTTTTGGAATGAGGGAGGAAAGTGGAGTGCCTGAAGGAAATCCAGGGGAGGAATGTACAAACTCCTTACAAGTGGCATCTGAATTGAACTGCAAACTATTGATCCCTTTGGAATTAGATTAGATTAGATTCAACTTTATTGTCATTGTACCGAGTGCAGATACAAAGCCAATGAAATACAGTTAGCATCTGACCAGAAATGCAAAGAATAGTGTTATTTACAAAATAACTGTGAATAAAAAGTAAGTGCTACAGCACACAAATATAAAAGTACTGAGACAGTACAATATGGGTGCAATACTGCTTAGCGCTGTGATGTGAGGTTCAGCAGGGTCACAGCCTCAGGGAAGAAGCTCTTCCTGTGCCTTCTGGTGTGGGAGCGGAGGCTCCTGTAGCACCTACCAGATGGAGGGAGAGTAAAAAGTCCATGGTTAGGGTGAGATGCATCCTTGTTAATGCTTTTTGCTCTGCCCAGGCAGTGTTTATGGTAGATGTTCTCAATTGCAGATAGGGCCTTAGTTTATAATTTCATTGTACCACGGTAAACCATTGTGATAGTGCATCAGCTCTTCAGAACTACATTAGAGTAATAGTGCAAGATTCGATGTTAAGATTGTTTTAAAGCATCATGTTCTAATGCTTGTTAGTCTGTATCACCATCAGTTTTATGGCATGTAGACTGAAGATATTCGCTTCAGCTTTCATACAATTCAAATGCTTCTAAAGTTAAAGCAAGAGTAGTTTGTTCAGTCAGAATTAGATTAGATTAGATTATGAGAACACTCAGTCCTCTTTTATTGTCATTTAGAAATGCATACATGCATTAACAAATGATACAATGTTTCTCCGGAGTGATATCACAGAAAACAGGACAAACCAAAGAATAACACTGACAGAACCACATAATTATATCATATAGTTACAACAGTGCAAAGCAATACCATAATTTGATAAAGAACAGACTATGGGCACAGTAAAAAAAGTCTCAAAGTCCTGAGTTGATCGACTCCCGAGTCCCCGATAGCAGGCGGCAAAAGGGAGAAACTCCCTGCCATAAACCTCCAGGCACCGTCAACTTGCCAATGCCTTGGAAGCAGCCGACCACAGTCGACATTGAATCCATCCGTCCGAAAACTTCGAGCTTCCAACCAGCCTCTCCGGTACAGCCTCCTGAGTGCCATGCTCTGCTGAGCGCCTTCGACCTCTCCCCGGCCACTGAAACACGCAACGCGGCCTTCAGCTCCGGAGATTCCGGTTACCACACAGTAGCAGCGGCAGCGAAGCAGGCATTTCAGAAGTTTTCCAGATGTTCCTCCGTGCTCTCACGTCTGTCTCCATCAAATCAGAATTGTGCACGGTCCACTACTTGACAGATAACAGATATCATCACTGAAGTGGCCGCGCACACTGCCGTCGCGCCGCCATCTGCTCCCCCCTCCCAGGAGGTTTTTATATGATCTTTTTTGAAACAAATACTAAAATAGCTGAATCTTGGTATTGCTCTTCCTGCAAATGCAGAGGTGAGCTCCTTGTAGTGATTCATATCATATCAGCTGCCATGCCTTCAGACATGCTAAGCTCCATGTCTCTCCCACTTCTTTTCCTATACCTGTACAATGACAGCTCTACTTTCCCCTCAACACTCAAACTCACCTCTTTGAACAAGCTGATGGTCACCGCGTCTCATATCAAGAGCTCATTGTTTGACGTTATTTGCACCATGAGATATTTTTCCTACTTTAAAGGCTTTGTATAAATCTAAACTATTGTAAATATGATATTAAAGGCTGGTTATCTCCAGATATCACTCTGCAAGCATTTTCTGCTTCTTATTTTCATCAGGCATTTAATTTTGAATTTCTATTGATACAAAGAAGAAAGAAATCTTGCATGCCTTTCATGATCTCAGGCATTCTTTCTTCAAATAGTAAAAATGTATTTTTGAAGTCTGATAAAGAAGAAACAAGGCCTTTTTTTAAAGCAGGGATCCTAAACTTTAGGCCAAATGTGTCTCCTTCCAACTCTTGGTTGTCCTGTTGCACAGGATGTTCTGATATTCTACAGTTTATGAGCTAGAGGGAGGAATGGGCTTACCATGGTGACCTCCCACCATAGGAAAGAGTAGAAATTGCTGATTAAGTAGTCATCGTAAGGTCATTCGAGTCGAGTATGTTGACTATTGGTGGGTCCTCAAGTGTCTGTAGAAGTCAGTCTGGTATCCACATAACTTGGATATGTTAGGGTGGATTCCTTTGTTGGAGAAAGCCTGTGCGTGACTTTGTTTAACGTGGGGAGGCTGACGCACAGGCAGCCATCACACAGTCCTTGACAGGTCGGGCCCAGGGTCCAGTGACATGGCATGCAAAGTGACTGGGGACCCTTCACTGTTGCAGCCTTCCTCTGTCGTCACTGCCATCGAGACGTGTCATCATCTTTTCCCGGATCCACCACTGGGATCTTGGTTGGATCTCTCTTTGTCTGGAACCTTTCCGTTAACCCTTATCACCATGATTGATTCTACTAGTGGCTAAACTCCAGCTGGCATCAGTTTCTGGATCTCAGGAACTCACAAGCCTCTCTCCTTTGACAAGGTGGTGATTCTCAAAGAGATTAAGTGAGCTGGGGAGCAGATCTCACAGGTAGGGGAATGGGGGTCTGGGGGCTGAAGAAAGATATCATCTGGGGTCTAACAACGATCGGCAGGGTGGATTCCAAGGCAAGGACCGCAGAGGCAGGGTGATCTGGTAGGTAAGATCTGGTGTTTGGGTAGATGGTGTAGGTGGAACAGATATATGTTGTAGGGTTGGCACGAAGTAGGGCGTGAGAATGGTCATGCAGATGATGGCGTTGGGTTACTACCAACCTAGAAGGCTCAGGTGTGGAGGCCATCGAAAAAAATAAAACATTAAAGAGGATAACTCTGGACCTTAGACTCTTGTGTAGTGGCTGAGATGGAGCAGGGCTCTCAAAATAATGCTGAAGAAATTTGTGAGCTTCATGGGCTCAGCTGTATAGTAGAAATTTGTAAATGGTTCATTTAAGGCCTGTGAAACATTTGACACCCCTGCACATACCTGGTGGTATCTATGTATTATTGTATTGTGAAACTGGAAGTAGCAGCAAGTTTTGCTTTCAATATTTTCTTCTGATCCCAAAAATTTAGAAACAATGTGGTAAACCATATATATATTGTAACTGGGTTAACTGTCTGGACACGCCCCTCTGCTGACTGCCCCGTGGCTCCTTCCACAGATTCCTCTAAAAAGGTGTTTCGCCTTGCCCTCCCCCTCAGTCCGGGAGCAGACACTCACCGTGGAGGTCGTATTGTACAACAAATAAAATTGAAGCACCTTCAATAACTCCAAAAGACTGAGGTTAGGTAAAATACTGAAAGGCTTTTATTTGCTGTACAATAGGACCTCCATGGTGAGTGTCTGCCCCCGGACTGAGGGGGAGGGGCAAGGCGAACACCTTTATACAGGACTCTGTGGGAGAAGCCACAGGGGCAGTCAGCAGAGGGGTGTGTCCAGACAGTTAACCCAGTTACAACATATATATGGTTTACCACAAACATCTATTTTGAAACTCATCCTGAAAATAGTATTGTCAGTAATTCTTTAATAGTAAAAGTGCTGGAAGAACTCAGAAAGTCAGGCAGCATTTGTGGTGTGGAATAAGCTATTCACCTTTTGGGCCAAGACCCTCCATCAGATCTAAGCTTTAAATGTTGACAGTTTGTTCCCCCCCCATAGATGCTGCCTGACTTGCTGAACTCCTCCAGCACTTTGTGTATGTTGCATAAGAATTCGAACATCTGCTGAATCTCTTGTATTTTCATTGTGGTTGTCTATCCTAGCCTAAACCAAATTCTTCAGTTCTAGAGTGGTGTTTGAATGCACAGCCTTCTAACTGAAAGGTAAGAGCATCGTCCCTGAAACGAAGGTGATATTCCATTAACCTCAGAATGATGTCTAAATAAAATAGAATGTGACTATACTGACTGTAAAATGTTAGAAGCATAGAAACATAGAAAACCTACAGCATAATACAGGCACTTCAGCCCACGATGCTGTGCCGAACAGGTACTTACTTTCGAAATTACCTAGGGTTACCCATAGCCCTCTATTTTTCTAAGCTCCATGTTACCTGTGTTTGTATAATTTTTTTTTGTAGAAATATTTTCTGGAATGTAAACTATTTTTATTTTCAGAAGTTCTGATGAACATTACTTTGTTCTGATTTATGACTTCAACCATGTTTCTGGAAAGAAAGTTTCATCATTGGCTATTAGGCTTAAAGAAATGTTTCAAGTGAACTTAGATCGTTTTTTTAAGAAGTTTAAGCATGCTGTGCTCACTCTTGTGAGAGACTGTAAGGAAATATGCTGAAATTGGAAGTAAATACAGAGGAACTAATAAACGTGGCAGCCGCCGGGTCTGTAATTATATCTCAAAATATATGTCTCATACTTTACTGTGTGTGCTCATTGGCACCAGTTTTAATTAGTGGATCATTGCCCACACTCATAACCTAACATTTCCAGATCGAAAAGACATCCCATCCAAGACAAGATGATTACAGTACAAAGTCTTTGATAGATCAAAAATTATTAAAATCCCCACAGAGGGTTTCACTGGTAATTCAGGGCAGCCTGCATTCTTAAACTGCAGGCACATGTTTTAAACAAATACACCAAATTTCTCATGTCTCCATAGCTCAGTACTTGCATCACGCAGCAGGGTGCTCTCTTTAGCGACCTGATGGTCAGGAGTAGGCGTCGTCAGGTGGTGCCCGACTTTCACAGAGTGTTTCAGCCCTTAACCACTACACTCTCCAGTTGGCGGGCCAGCAGTAGTGACCAAGTCACTGCCCATCCGCTCCTGACTTCCAGCTCAAGTCCTCTCGCCTGCTCCATATCAAGTAAGAGGCTCTTTCTGCTTCCTCCCTCACTCTGCAAGCTGCTTGGCTCTTGCTCTTTTCATCAAGGCCCAGTGCAGGCGGCAACCTCCATGCCAACCTTGCTGGGCACCCGCTACAGCCGATCTCCGTGGGGAATAGCTACGCCTGCCATCCTGGATAAAGGACTGGCACTTCGGGGCCTTCCTCTTGTGAACCTTCTCGCATCCTTCCTCCCACAGTACTGCGACCTCCATCAGAATGATTTTCTTGTCTTTGGTGGACAATGTCTTTAGCCAGAGGGTGGTGGATTTGTGGAATTTATCACCACTGGCAGCTGAGGAGGCCAGGTCATTGGGTGTATTTAAGGCAGAGCTTGATAGGTTCTTGATTGGATAAGGAATCAAAGGTTCCAGGTAGAAGGCCAGGGAATGGAGGAATAAAAAAGGATCAGCCATGATTGAATGGCGGAGCAGACTCGATAGGCCAAATGGCCTAATTCTGCCCCTATGTATTATGGTCTTATGGTCACATCGACCCTCATCTCCCATGATTTGGCTGTTTGCAGCAGATTGGATTTAGAGCTCTTTGATATGACAGGCATGGCCTCTCCTTGATGAAAATGGCTGCCTCATTTGCTACTCTGTCAACTGGTCTCTTTTCACACTTCTCCCACTCCAGTGTGTCAGCAAGGGACAGCGGGACCTTGTCGTGCAGCCATCTATACCATTCTTGTGTTAAAGCTGCTGTGCATCCTGATAGTACATGTGCCAGTCAACCCCGCTGACCACAAAGCTTGTAGTTAGGGTCCTCTCTCAGCGTCCACGTGTGCAGCTGTGATGGTGCAGGGAGAGTGTCATACACGGACCACAGGAGGAAAGAAATGTGGAAGGGCTCCAGTCTCCAAAGCTCTACCCAAGTGATCGTCCACTTGAGAAGATCTCATTTCATCCAGGCACCCTGTGACCCCAGCTTCACTGCCTTCGATACCTGCCTTTTATCCTCATAGTTCCATACCTCTGCCTGGACCACGTCCCTTGCACTTGCACTCTCTCATTGTTGGAAGTGTGCAGAGTCGAGGCCTTGATTGCCAATGATGTCTCTCAATTGCAGGGAGTTCACTGCCTGGTGTGTGGCCAAGTTGGCGGCCCACTTTCCGCCCAATCTTGTTGTGTTTCTTGTTGGCAAATGTCACTCTACTCTTTAAGAAAGGAGGAAGGCAGCAGAAAGAAAATTATAGACCAGTTAACCTGATCTTAGTGGTTGGGAAGATGTTGGAGTCAACTGTTAAGGATGAGGATATGGAGTACTTGATGACACAGGACAAGATAGGACAAAACCAGCATGGTTTCCTTCAGGAAAAGTCTTGCCTAACAAACCTGTTGGAATTCCTTGAGGAGATTCCAAGTAGGATAGATAAAGGGGATGCAGTAGATGTTGTATATTTGGACTTTCAGAAGGACTTTGACAAGGTGCCACACATGAGGCTGCATACCGAGTTAGAATCTCATGGTGTTACAGGAAAGTTACTGGCATGGTTAGATCATTGGCTGATTGGTAGGAGACAGTGAGTAGGAATTAAAGGAAACTTTTCTGGCTGGCTGCCAGTGACTAGTGGTGATCCACAGGGGTCGGTGTTGGGACTGCTTCTTTTTGTACATCAGTGACTTAGATGATGGAATAGTTGGCTTTGTTGCCAAGTTTGCAGATGATCACAAAGATTGTTGGATGGGCAGGGAGTGTTGAAGAACAGGTAGGTTGCAGAAGGACTTAGACAGATTAGGAGAATGGGCAAGAAAGTGGCAAATAAAGAACAATGTTGGAAAATATATGATCATGCACTTTGGTAGAAGAAATAAATGTGTAGGCTATTTTCTAAATGGGGAGAAAATCCAAAAATCTGAGATGCAAAGGGACTTGGGGGTCCTTGTGCAGAACACCCTAAAGATTAACTTGATGGTAGAGTCAGTGGTCAGGAAGGCAGATGCAAAGTTAGCATTCATTTCAAGAGATCTAGAATACAAGGGCAGGAATGTGATGCTGAGGCTTTATAAGGCACTGGTGAGGCCTCAACTTGTGTATTGTAAACAGTTTTGGGCTCCTCATCTAAGAAAAGATGTGCTGGCATTGGAGAGATTTCAGAGAAGGTTCACAAGGGAGATTCCAGGAATGAAAGGGTTATCATACAAGGAATATTTGATAGTTCTGGGTCTGTACTCACTGGAATTTAGACAGATGAGGGGGGATCCCATTGAAACCTTTCAAATGTTGAAAGTCCTACACAGTGTAGATGTGGAAAGGATGTTTCCCATATTGGGGGAGTCTAGGACAAGAGGGCACAGCCTCAGGATAGAGGGGCGCCCTTTCAGAACAGAGATGCAGAGAAATTTCTTTAGCCAGAGGGTGGTGAACTTGTGGAATTTATTACCATAGGCAGCTGTGGAGGCCAGATCATTGGCAGAGCTTGATAGGTTCTTGATTGGACACGGCATCAGAGGTTACAGGAAGAAGGCTGGGGAGTGGAGCTGAGGAGGGGGAAAAAAGGGATTAGCCATGATTAAATAGCAGAGCAGACTTGATGGGCCAAATGGCCTAATTCTACTGTTTTATGGTCTTACGATCAAATGAATCTGGATCCAGGAATTCTAGATCATGACTGCCCACTACATAAAAATCTTTTCTGTCAAACTTTAAGACTATTAAATCATAAGATATAGGAGTGGAACTAGGCCATTCAGCCCATCAAGTCTACCCCACATTCTATCATGGCTGTCTTATATACAGTACTGCAAGAAAGGCGTAATCCCTATACACACACACACACACACACACACATATATATATATATATAGATAGCTAGGGTACCTAAAATTTTTGCACAGTACTGTATTTGTCAACGTGGAGTGGGGAGCGAGTTTGTAAACCTGATGGGAGCAAAGGGTGTTGGAAATGGTAAGATTGGAGCGCCGCAAGAGGGGTGTGGCACTGGTGGCAGAGAAAGAGTGCCAGGGGTGTGGGGGGGGGGGTAGTGTGAGTGGAGACACACCAGGCAAGGTCATTTGATTCCAATCAATTAGTTTCTTGATCATTAGAGAATATCTCTCTGGTGCTTCCTGTTCTGTCCCCTCACTCTTCCTCTTTTTACTCTCTGCCAGCCCCCTATCCACTCTCAGTCCATATCAGAATCAGGTTTATCGTCACCCACATACCTCGTGATTTTTTTTTCTGCAGCAGTACAGTGTAATACATAAAATTACTACCATACTGTGCAAAGGTCTTGGGCATGCCACCTATATAAATAAGTGCCTCATTCTTTTGCTCAGTACTGCAGTCCCTCTCAGCCCCACTCTATGCCTTCTCCCTGTAACTGACTAACCAAGAACCTATCAAACTCCACTATATATATATATATACCCAAATATACCGCACAACTATCTCTGGCAATGAATTCCACAGATTCACCACCCGCTGGCTGAAGAAATTCCTGCTCATTTTTGTTCAGAAGGGACATCCTTGTATTCCGAGGCCCTCTGGTCCAAGACTTACCCACTTTCGGGAGCATACTCTTCACGTCCACTCTGTCTGGGCCTTTCTATATTCATTAGGTTTCAATGAGATCCCCGCTCATTCTTCAAGACCAGTGAGTACAGACACAGTGGCATCAAGTGCTCCTCATACACTAACCCTTTCAGGCCTGGTATCTTTCTCTTGAACTTCCTCTGGACCCTCTCTAATACCAACACATTCTTTCTTCAGTATGGGGCCCAGAACTGCTCACAATACTGCAAGTGTAGTCTGACCAATGCCTTATAAAGCCTCAGGAATGCCTTACAAAACATTGTTGCTTTTAAACAGTAGCACTAATGATGCAGGTTTTCTTTTTCCATCCATACCCTGGTTGCCTAATCTCATAGGAAGTTTTTAGAGTGGCTTTCTTTTCATTGGGATGAGGACAGATGATCCATTGAGAAAAGTTGACCCATAATGGGGCATTCTCAGTAAAAGGAAGGGAGGGATCAATACCTCTTGATCCCTAACTAATCTCACTAATTTCATTCCTCTAATCCCTTCCTGCTCCATACCCACAGTGCTAGAGTTAAGTTCACCCATTATATATTTATCCAAATCCCTGCGGAGGGCACGATTGAATCTGGATTCAGGAATTCTAGACCTTGACTGCCCACTACCCTGTGTGAGGGTCTTACCTGATAGATACTGTATTCTCTCAAACTTTAAAACCATAAGACATAAGAGGGGAATTAAGCTAATCAGCCCATCGAGTCTGCTCCACATTCCATCACAAAGCACTGTGCAAAAATCTTGGGGTGCCCAAGACTTTTGCATAGTACTGCATTTGTCAATGTGAAATGGACAGAGAGTTTGTAAATTTGGTGGGAGCAATGGATGTTAGGAATGGTGAGGATGGAGTGCCATGGGAGGGCTGTGGCAAAGGTGGCAGAGAAGGTGTGCCAGGGTCGGGTAGGGGGGTACAAGTGCAGCATCACCCAGCCCTGAGACACCAGGCAAGGTAACTTAACTCCAAACAATTGGTTTATTGATCATTACAGAATGTCTCTCTGGTGCTTCCTGCTCCCTCCCCTCTCCCTTTTCCCAACCATGATTCCTTTCCACTCTCCCTGCCCCCTTCCCACTCTCAGTCCACAACAGAGACCCGTATCAGTATCAGGTTTATCATGTGTTATGGAATTTGTTGTTGTTTATATATATATATATATAGATATATATAGAGAGAGAGAGAGAGAGAGAGAGAGCACGCGCTAGAGTGCCCACGGGGTTTGCACAGTACTGTAATACCTCTCTACCCCACTCTCCTGCCTTCTCCCTGTAACTTTTTGATGCACTGATTGATGAAGAGCCACCACTTTAAATACACCCAATGACTTGGCCTCCACAGCCATCTGTGGCAAAACTCCACAGAGTCACCACTCTCTGGATTAATAAACACCTCCTAATTTCTATTCTGAAAAAACATCCTTGTATACTGAGGCCCTCTGGCCCTGGACTCCTACTGTAAGAAGCATATCTCTGCGTCTGCTTTAGCTGGACTTTTTAATATTCATTAGGTTTCAGTGAGATCCCTCCTCATTCTTTTAAACTCCAGCCCAGAGTACAGGCCCAGAGCCATCAAATGCTCCTCATATGTTAGTCCTTTCATTCCTGGGACAATTCTCATGAACTTCCACTGGATCCTCTCTAACACCGGCACTTTCTTAGATATGGGGCCCAAAACTGCTCACAATGCTGTAAGCGAGGTCTGGCTTATGCCTTATAAAGCCTCAGCAATGCCTTATAAGACATCCTTGCTTTTAAATAGTAGTTCTGGTGATGTTGCTTTTCTTCATCCACCCATACTTCTGGTTGCCTAATCTCATAGGAGGCTTTCTTTTCATTGGGATGAGGACAGAAGATCTATTGTGAAAAGATGATACTTAATGGGGCACTCCCAGCAGAAGGAAGGGAGGAATTTAACACGTAGGAATGTCTGGCCACAATTGACTTGCATTCATTGTTACCAGTCTTGACCCCATTATTATCAGTCACGTTGAAGCCAGCCTAGTAAATTCAGAGTTTATAGAAAAGAAGCCTGATATACATTGATGCAGTGGTCAAGAGAAGGTAAGTACTTCTCCTTATTTGTTGTTGCTTTCTAGTCAGGTTTCTGAAGAATCCTTGCCAAAATTTGGGGAATTTAAATCACAAGAAGACTGTACTACAAGCTATGCGTGCAATCTAATTTTTGATACTCTAATTGGTTTGAATCAGCCCTACCCATGTACTTAACGACTCTACTAATAGGGCAGGCTCTTAATCAAGTTAATTTTCTCAGGTGCACAGAAACAATAGACAGTAGACAATAGACAATAGGTGCAGGAGTAGGCCATTCAGCCCTTCAAGCCTGCATCACCATTCACTGTGATCATGACTGATCATCCACAATCAGTACCCTTTTCCTGCCTTCTCCCCATATCCCTTGACTCTGCTAGCTTTAAGAACTCTATGTAACTCTTTCTTAAAAGAATCCAGAGAATTGGCCTCCACTGCCTTCTGAGGCAGAGCATTCCACAGAACCACAACTCTCTGGGAGAAAACAGTTTTTCCTCAACTCCTTTCTAAATGGTCTACCCCTTATTCTTAAACTGTGGTGTATGGTTCTGGACTCCCCCAACATCGGAAACATGTTTCCTGCCTGTAGCGTGTCCAATCCCTTAATAATCTTATATGTTTCAATCAGATCCCCTCTCATCCTTCTAAATTCCAGTGTATACAAGCCCAGTCACTCCAATCTTTCAATATATGACAGTCCCTCCATCCCGGGAATTAACCTCGTGAACCTACGTTGCACTCCCTCAATAGCTAGAATGTCCTTCCTCAAATTTGGAGACCAAAACTGTACACAATATTCCAGGTGTGGTCTCACCAGGGCCCTATACAACTGCAGAAGGACCTCTTTGCTCTTGTACTCAACTCCCCTTGTTATGAAGGCCAACATGCCATTAGCTTTCTTCACTGCCTGCTGTACCAGCATGCTTACTTTCAGTGACTGATGAACAAGGACACCTAGATATCGTTGTACTTCCCCTTTTCCTAACTTGACACCATTCAGATAGTAATTTGGCTTCCTGTTCTTGCCACCAAAGTGGATAACCTCACATTTATCCACATTAAACTGCATCTGCCAGGCATCTGCCCACTCACCCAACCTGTCCAAGTCACCCTGCATTCTCATAACATCCTCCTCACATTTCACACTGCCACCCAGCTTTGTGTCATCTGCAAATTTGCTAATGTTACTTTTAATCCCTTCATCTAAATCATTAACGTACATTGTAAATAGCTGCGGTCCCAGCACCAAGCCTTGTGGTACCCCACTAGTCACTGCCTGCCATTCTGAAAAAACAAGGAGACATATTAAAAAAGTACTATTTCATTTCTGCTGGTGCTTATAAATGGTTGTGTGTGTGATTCTAATATCATTTTGAGGGTTTTTAAACTTTGGGTTATTCAACAATGGAGTAATGGAAATTTTTTTACAGCTTGTTTTTTTTTGCCGTTATTAGCTGCACTATTAATCTAAACAAGGTGATCTCACCAAGATCTAAATTCACAGTAAATTTAGTATTAAAGTACATATATGTCACCATATACTACCTTGAAATTCATTTTCTTTTAGGCACATATGGGAAAATAAAAAATACAATGGAAGTTATGAAATAATACACATAAACAAAGGGAGCCAATGTGCAAGAGAAGACAAATCGTGCAAATAAATGAAGAATAAATAAATACTACAGAGAATATGAGTTTAGAGTTCGTGAAAGTGAGTCCATAGGTTGTGGAATCTAATCAAAGCTGAGGGGAGGGAATTTATCCATGGTAGTTCAGGAGCCTGATGGATGTGGGTAATAACAGTTCCAGACCTTGGCTGGTGTTGGACCTTTGGCTCCTGTACCTCCTGCCTGATGGTAGTAGCGAGTAGAGAACATGGCCTGGTTGGTAGCATTCCTTAATGATGGATGCTGCCTTCTTGTGTTCTATAATCAAGAACTGAGTCCCAGTAAGTTTACACCTTCATTTAAATAGAGATGTATTTTCTGGGCTGCTCCCCCAAACCAAAAGGCAAGTTTGATTTTTCTCCAGGAAATACAGTCTTTCGCTTTATACTATTTTTATAAATAGTAATTAAGAGAGAACAAAATAGAAAGATTGTTTTATTTATTGTGTCAGCCCTAGGTAGTTACTATCTCTAGAAAGGAACTTTAAGTTGTGCCACTATATTGCTGTAACCTAGTAACCTCATACAAGTTTCCATGGATCAGGAATATGCTGGATTAGTCCTGCCAGCCAGGCTTTTTCCTAGGCATTGTCTGTTGGACCTATCTTGGTGACAACCAGAGACATTTAATAGTCATTGAAACTGAAACAAAACCCCCAAATTATCAAACATATACTTATAACATTAATGGAATCACATTAAAGTTCTTAGAAACAAGTAAAATTGCTTAAAAACATTAAAATGAAGCAAAGTTTCTGAAGAATGACATCTCTTTAGAACAGAGATAAGAAGGAATTTTTTTAGCTAGGGGGTGTGGAAGCCAAGTCATTGGTTAGATTTAAAGTGGAGCTTGACAGGTTCTTGATTAGTTAGGTTGTCAATGGTTACGGGGAGAAGGCAGGAGAACGGGGTTGAGAAGGATAATAAATCCGCCAGAACGGAATGGTGGAGTAGAGTCTATGGCCCAACGCTGCTCCTATGTCTAATGGTATTATGGTCTAAAGTAACTCCAATTTTCATCCAAGGCTACACGCCTGGAATTCTCCGAAGTCAATGAGTTCTGTAAACGGCAGAGGTCCACTCCTTATACCTTCCTGAATCTGTAAGTCCCAAACTTTCAGCATGTGCACATCAGTTCAGGTCTTGCTTCAGTTCAAGTAGCTGAATACCAGCAGCTCCCTTTCGAAACATAAGCCACGAGCAACACAGTTTGGTCCAATATAGAGCAGCCAGTGCACACCCAGAGATTGGAGGCTGTTCTAACCTTCATTAGTGTTGGATGTTAAAATGAGCTACCTGCAAACCTCAGGAGGAGATTATTGACCACAACTTTATTGAGCCTCCGGACAACTACATGTGATTGGCAGGAATGTACCTCAACATATAACAAATCTTCAGAGGCGACGGAGAGGAGGGTGTCAAGTATTTATACTGTCTTCTCCTTCTCGATAGAGATGACCACCTTCCCCACTTTTTAAAAGTACAGAATGGCCTATTTTATGTGTATAATGTTCACTCGACATCCCTGCCAGACTGGCTGACACACAAACCCAGAACCAAGCAATACCTTTGGTACAGAGGAACGCACACAAAATGCTGAAACAACTCAGCAGGTCAGGCAGCATATATGGAAATGAATAAACGGTTAAAGTTTCGGGCTGAGACCCTTCATCAGATCTCTGGTACTACGTCATGGTGTCTATTGAACAATTCATCAGATCATCTTATTTATCTGGCTTTGATCATGGTTATTACCAATAACTGTCTACGATTCCTCTAATCTATTATTCCTTGTTACTCTGGGGATCGTTTCTGACTATATCATTGCAGTTAGAACCCTAATCTTACCTTGTTTTCACAAAGCTTGCATATCTTGTCAAAAGCTGTTGCTTCTTCATTAGCCATGCCTGGTTTAACAGTAGCCTGTTTCTGTACTAGAGTCCAGGATAATCCTGTTGATTTAGGGGTTTACCTTATCTCGACGATGAGATAAAAGGAGAAAATGTAATGTTCACAACTAAAAATTGTGTCCAGCTTCTGAGCACTGACTGCTCTGTATTCTCCTTTACACTTAACAAGTCTCTGTGATCAAGCCGTACTTGAGAAAATATTTTCTGATTTTAAGTTTGTTAATTAGCTTGACAGCTAGATGTGTAGTACGAGGGGTGATTGGTAAGTTCGTGGCCTAAGGTAGAGGGAGCAGTGCTGCCAGGATAATTGACACGACCCACCCAGCGAACACACTTTTCGTCCCTCTTCCCTCCGGGAGAAGGCTCAGGTGCTTGAAGACTCGTACGGCCAGGTTTGGGAACAGCTTCTTTCCAGCTGTGGTAAGACTGCTGAACGGATTCTGACCCAGATCTGTCTGGGCTGTACCCTCCAAATATCCAACCTGCCTCTCAGTTTTTTTGCACTACCTTACTTTCCCTTTTCTATTTTCTACTTATGATTTATAATTTCAATTTCTAATATTTACTATCGATTTGTACTCCAGGGAGCGTGAAGCACAGAATCAAATATCGCTGTGATGATTGTACGCTCTAGTATCAATTGTTTGGTGACAATAAAGTAAGGTAAAGGAGTCAACTTTAGAAAACCTAGCACATTTATTTTTCAACATAGTCCCCTCCTACATTTACACACTTAGTCCAGCGGTCGTGGAGCATACGGATCCCTTCTTGGTAGAAGTCGGCGTCTTGGACCTCCAGAAAGTGGTCCACAACAGGGATGATTGATAAATTCGTGGCCTAAGGTTGAAGGGGCTGAGTTATTAACTTCAAACTTTCTGCATAATCACTCAAAGAGCTGACTTGCACGTGCAAATAATGAAAGCTGTATAACTCATCTCCTTCTACCTTAGGCCACGAACCTATCAATCACCCCGGCTGTGGACCACTTTCTGGAGGTCCAAGATGCCGACTTCTACAAAGAAGGGATCCGTATGCTCCACGACCACTGGACTAAGTGTGCAAATGTAGGAGGGAACTATGTTGAAAAATAAGTGTGCTAGGTTTTCTAAAATTAACTCCTTCTACCTTAGGCCACGAACTTATCAATCACCCCTCGTATGTTAAAATGTAATTTAGCAGTCTGGCCACAGCTAAACATCCAGCAGGTTATGTGGTAGTTGCTTCACAAAGTTAAGTAATCGTTATTTTACAATCTTTTTATAGTGTTCTCGAATGCTGTCACCTTTCTGGTTTCTGTAAAGTTTGAAATATAAAGAGAGTGTTTAATAAAATGAATCCCCATTTTATCAAGAGCTGGAAATTTGCCACCAAACACATTGGGCTCTACATTTGTCTAAAAGAACTAATTGTAATTTTGTTTCAAATTGATCTGAATAATGGTGCATTTTCTTGATGGGAATGAGATTTAGTAACTGAAACGAAGTATGTTGATGTGACATATTGCAAACTGCTTCATATGTTAGACGACCTCATTGGAAATGACTGCTTAAAAAAGGGTAAAAATTGCAAATTGTAGAGTGTAAAATTCTACATGATAATCCTCAAGTGACAGAGTATCAACTTAATTTACTTTGGACATGGATAATTTATAGTTTAGTCTCCATGCTGTCAGTTTTTATTACACTGTTGTGTTTAATATTTAGGATCTTGACCCTGTTTCAGATTCTCCAGTGAATAATGGTCCATGAAACCTAAATCCCTCATACAAGACTGGAGGCATTTGTCTACTTGTAGATCAAGGTACAGGAAAGTCTGCAAAGTGGAGCATCACTTCCCTGGCTTCCTTCAATAAAAAGTTTTCAAGAGTTTCCATAGAGAAACCTACTGTCTCAACGTAAAATGCAGCAACTGAAAATAATTCTGTCAGTACAAGACTGAAAGTTACTGCTTCAGAAGAAAACATAGCTAAAGTATTTCTTTTACAAAGGCTCAATAACAGCTTAGTAATCAGAGGACCATGTCAGAAGTGACTGCCAAAAAAATAAGAGCTGCAAATCAGGAAGAGAAAATATTTACAAAATAATCCTGAAGTGATGGAGTATCACCTCAATTTACTTTTGGTATGGGACTTTATAGGTTAGCCAGCCAGTGGTGTAGTAGCATCGAGACGAGTGATCCTGGGATCAAGTCTGGCTGAGTCCTTGCACACTTCCCATTCGTGCTGGGTTGAGTGTCAGGCTAGCAATTTGACCTCATAAAAAACAGACAAATGTTAAAGAAATGGCAAAGTTGTTACCCAAAGCGCAACACAAATTTGTTTATTAGTGGGTCGCTTGTATTGATGAAGCCAGATATGGAGCAGAATTAAGGGAGGATGTTAAGGATTGGGGAGCAGTCTGAAGATAACTACTTACGGGATTTCTAACTGGAATGGTGGGGGAAGGGGAAGGCCTTGAGAGATATGGATTGGACAGGCTAGCCGTGTATTCACTGGAGTTTAGTAGAGTGACAGAAGACTTGACCGCAACATATAAGATCCTGAGAAGTAGACAGGGAGAGAATTAATTTTCTGCTGTATGGGAATCTAGAATTTTAAAATGCAGGTCACCTTTTTAAGACTGAAATGTGGTAAAGTGTTTCCCTCAGAAGGTCATTAGTCTTTGGAATTCTCTTTCTCAAAGGGCGATGCAAAAGTATATTTTTTAGGCAAAGGTAAATAGATAAGCAACAGAATGAAATACGTAGTTGGGAAAGGAGAGCTGAGGTAACAAGGCAGAGAAGGTCAGAGGGACTGAGTGGCCAGCTCCTGCTTCTAGTTCATACTTTCTTGTGTATTCTTACAGGTTACGTGCTGGTTTCCTGGCATCAGTATCTGAGACCCATGGTGCACTCATTTGCATTTACTAATTCAGCTCTCCAGCCAAAAGAATTAATATTCAAAGGGGAGCAATTACCTACCGAGGACAGACCCATACATGTACCTTTGCTCATCAGTATGCGACAGCTGCAAGAGGAGTTTATCAGTTCTTCATCAGACTGATATGTAGATTAATGGCTAGGTTATAAGTCATATCAATATTAGTATCAACTTCATGAGCAAGAATCACTGAATCATTCACCGAGCAATAAAAATCTTCCCCAGATGAAACAAGGATTCTTGTGTGTTGAACTGAATGTGAAATTTAAAATTGGAAGATGTTGGAAACAATCACCAAAGTCAAAGTCAAAGTCGAAGTCAAAGTAAAATTTATTATCAGCGTACGTACATGTCACCACATACAACTCTGCAGGCATACTTAGCAGAGAGGGACTGAGAGAGGAGGTTAATATTCTGCTTTGTTTTTTTACCTCTCCATTGATGCTGCCTGACCTGGTGAGTATTTCCAGTATTTCTTAGTTTTGTAGTTGACTGCAATATTTGTCATTATTCCTCTCCGTGCCTTGTGGCGCATCAGGTGGCAAACTTGCCGGTTTCTTGAGCTCTCAGAAGCACACACACGGAAAAAGAATTGATGTACGTAAGTCTTTATCCTTCTCTTGAAACCGGAGGATGATGCTTTGACTCTCCTTTGAATTTTAAAATACTCTCCTCCCATATTCCAAAGCTGTACTGTTAGGGTTCGTGCGCTCTGGGGAAGCTATGCTGGTACCAGAAGGGCGGCAACACTTGTGGGCTGCCTAGCACAAACCTTGCTGATTTGATTTGACGCAAGCACTGCATCTCACTGTATGTTTTGATGCACATGTGATAAATAAAGCTCATCTTAAAAAAAATCTTTTAAAATTTTCTTTTGATTGATAGACTATTAAAAGAAGTAATGAAAAGTTGAAGTGAAGCTACTGAAAATGTCTTGGGAAGGATGTCAACGGCCTTCATGTTGGATACACTATTTGGTTGAATGTGACTTTAAGAGCTTAATACATCACTAAGCAGTATCATCAAGTTTAGTTCGAAATGGTGTTTAGGTTAAACCATGTTAAGGAAGCATAAGCTTCCTAATAACTCAGCCATTCAATGATAAATTGAAGAAATCTTGCTGCTCTTCAAATTTTCTCATCATCCGTAGTGCTTCATTTCTCTTTCTGTCTGTCATAGGTCTCATGGAATCTTTTCTGATGTTGTCTGTGCCTTGAATCAGTATCACTCCCTTAATGGAGGTCATTATTTCATTCCATCTACTCTATCGTTGACATCATCTCCAAATGTGTGTATGTGCGTGTTTCACACATGATTGTTCTGCATCTATCTGTCCTTGAACATTTCTGCACAGAAATTGGTTTTCATTTCTAATTTTGCAGCATTAAAATATCCTTGTGTTTAAATCTAGGACCAGATCAACCCCCTTAAAAATTTGTGAAACTAGTCAAAAGCAAATATACAAAGGTGATTGTTTTACACACAAATGGATTAACATGACATCTACCTGTGTACACCAGTTTAGAACAACTGCCAACACGTTATGAAACAAAGAAGAACAATAGTCCTTAAAGACATATTTCCCTAGGTAGCTAGATAGCAGCAGAACACTTCATAGTTACTGGAGAGGAGAGGGAAGCTGCTGTGGAGAGAGAGAAGGCTCTAAGATTCACAGAAAGACCCTGAGGGCGAATTGAAGAGATTTACCTGCTCTACTAATTTCCTCATCACCCATTGTACACAAATGGTGAATCAATGCCCTCATCTCCCCCACTTGGTTTAAAAGGTAGGAATAGGAGGAAGGTTGCTTAACTGGAGGATGCGTCATTCTGCACCTCATGATCAGAAGGGCCTCTGAGTGCAAGACATTTCAGGAGATCTCTGGGTAATTTTCCTCACAATATATCATTGTGACAACTACGTTCTCCTTGAACAGCTCTGCAGAACATGTCTTCTTGTCTGCTGTCGCTTTATCCCTGTAACGGTGCTTTTGGTGCATCTTCTAAGTATATTCCTCCCTGTTTAGTTCTGTGGGAGTACAGAAAGAAGTCCCTGTTTAAAATCAAGCAGGTGGAGCAGGGCTTGAAAGAGCTGAGTGGAGGGAGAAGATGCGGACGATGACCAAAGTACATGCATCACTGTACCTCAGCATGCATTATCTGAGCAACGTAGCTTGGAAGGAAGTGAGCCATGATGGGAACCTTCAAGCACCAGTGACTTCCAAGGGAAATGGCGGCATGGTTAGTGCAAACACTTTACAGTATCAGCACTCACTGATCGGAGTTCAGTTCCTAGGCATGCTATGCTGGAGCCTGTTAGGGTGCATTCTGGAGTTAGGTTATATAGCAGATATTCATTTCACCAGCAACCAAGCTTCAGACACGAACGTGAATTGTAGATTGGATTTAAAATGCAGCCCTGAACAATAGATTTCCTCAAGCTGTGCACTGAAGTTGTTTGCTGACAAGACAACGTTGATTAACATTCATTTTGGGAGTCTGGAGTGTGGGTGCGAAGAAGGAGGTGTGTGAAAATTGTATGTACTTCAAAGAAAGCACTGTAGATACGTTGTACCTGTGGAATTGTCCTGCGGTTACGTTTGATCGTTAGCATATAAAAATGACATGTAATATTGGGTCAAGATGCCTCATCCTCCAAGAGTGTTTCAATATGATTCCTGCTGCTTGTTTTTGTTGAATAAAACACTTCTATATCCACTAGCTTCAGTGTCTCTCCAGTGAGTTTTTTCACATTACAACAGTGTCCAAAATGTGACCACACTTGCAAGCTGCCCTTAAATCATTGCAAGCAATGACACAAACGAGATGTTTCACTATATATTTCAATGTTTCGACAAATGAAGCTAATTTTTATGTAATGTTATCCTGACAGGACAATTTCCGTAAGGGTTGACTGAGCCGGGGGCCATGGTCGAGTGGTTGGTGACGTGGTCCGGCTCCCCCACCGGACTTAGTCTGGTGAGGAGGGTGTGAGGACACCCAGCAGGACTAAAAATAAACAAGACCTGACAAAGGGCGGATGAGCTCCTTGTGAGCCAATGGCCATCTTCCGTGGAAGAGATTAAAGCCTCACCACGTATGCTATGCACTTAGTTAGAAGAGGTATGATGAACTTGGGCGCTGCACCGTGTGCCTGGACCTGCCCAAGGCCTCCGCCTAAGGAAGGGCTGAGCTTGAAGAAACGGCCGCAGCTGGAGGCCGACACGGCCTCGGGCTCGAGTTCGGCGGGGGCAGCGGCGGGCGGTGCCAAGACAGCCAGCGAGAACAAACTGGAGGAGAGACTGTACTCGGTGCTGTCGCAAGATCGAAGAAGATGGAGGTGCATAGCCGCCAGCCCCAGATTTGGGACGGCTCCCACTGACTGACTGGAGAAATGGTCCCAGTATCTATAGTGTCCCAACGGACTGAGATGAATTATCACAGTTTGAATACTTTCATGGTTAGGGTGACGGTAACGCACAGCAAGATAGACAAAGAGTTTACTAAGGAAACTGGCATGAAGTCTATGGAATTAAGGGAAACAAGTAGTGAGATCATAGAAACTGTACAGATCGAAAAGGAGGAAGTCCTTGCTGTCTTGAGGAAAATTAAAGTGGATAAATCCCCGGGACCTGACAGGGTGTTCCCTTGGACCTTGAGAGAGACTAGTGCTGAAATTGCAGGGGCCCTGGCAGAAATATTTAAAATGTCGCTGTCTACAGGTGAGGTGCCGGAGGATTGGAGAGTGGCTCATGTTATTCCGTTGTTTAAAAAAGGATCGAAAAGTAATCCGGGAAATTATAGGCCAGTAAATTTAACATCGGTAGTGGGTAAGTTATTGGAGGGAGTACTAAGAGACAGAATCTACAAGCATTTGGATAGACAGGGACTTATTAGGGAGAGTCAACATGGCTTTGTGCGTAGTAGGTCATGTTTGACCAATCTATTGGAGTTTTTCGAGGAGGTTACCAGGAAAGTGGATGAAGGGAAGGCAGTGGATATTGTCTACATGGACTTCAGTAAGGCCTTTGACAAGGTCCCGCATGGGAGGTTCATTAGGAAAATTCAGTCGCTAGGTATACATGGAGAGGTGGTAAATTGGATTAGACATTGGCTCAATGGAAGAAGCCAAAGAGTGGCAGTAGAGAATTGCTTCTCCGAGTGGAGGCCTGTGACTAGTGGTGTGCCACAGGGATCAGTGCTGGGTCCATTGTTATTTGTCATCTATATCAATGATCTGGATGATAATGTGGTAAATTGGATCAGCAAATTTGCTGATGATACAAAGATTGGAGGTGTAGTAGACACCTCTGAAGGTTTTCAGAGCCTGCAGAGGGATTTGGACCAGCTGGAAAAATGGGCTGAAAAATGGCAGATGGAGTTTAATACAGACAAGTGTGAGGTATTGCACGTTGGAAGGACAAACCAAGGTAGAACACACAGGGTTAATGGTAAGGCACTGAGGAGTGCAGTGGAACAGAGAGATCTGGGAATACAGATACAAAATTCCCTAAAAGTGGCGTCACAGGTAGATAGGGTGGTAAAGCGAGCTTTTGGTACATTGGCCTTTATTAATCAAAGTATTGAGTATAAGAGCTAGAATGTTATGATGAGGTTGTATAAGGCACTGGTGAGGCCGAATCTGGAGTATTGTGTTCAACTTTGGTCACCAAATTACAGGAAGGATATAAATAAGGTTGAAAGAGTGCAGAGAAGGTTTACAAGGATGTTGCCGGGACTTGAGAAACTCAGTTACAGAGAAAGGTTGAAGAGGTTAGAACTTCATTCCCTGGAGCGTAGAAGAATGAGGGGAGATTTGATAGAGGTATATAAAATTATGATGGGTATAGATAGAGTGAATGCAAGCAGGCTTTTTCCACTGAGGCAAGGGGAGAAAAAAACCAGAGGACATGGGTTAAGGGTGAGGGGGGAAAAGTTTAAAGGGAACGTTAGGGGGGGCTTCTTCACACAGAGAGTGGTGGGAGTATGGAATGAGCTGCCAGACAAGGTGGTGAAGGCGGGTTCTTTTTTAACATTTAAAAATAAATTGGACAGATACATGGATGGGAGGTGTATGGAGGGATATGGTCCGTGTGCAGGTCAGTGGGACTAGGCAGAAAATGGTTCGGCACAGCCAAGAAGGGCCAAAAGGCCTGTTTCTGTGCTGTAGTTTCTATGGTTTCTATGGCTTCTCTGAATATAGGAGGTGACAATGGGCATGGAGGTGTCCAACTCCAGGCCCTCACAAAAGATTGTGTAAAGCACAAGGGTCCTCCCTGGATGTCTGTCTGGATTCTTTGCATGACCTTGCTAACCATCCCATTCTGCAGCCCCTATAGTTCAGGTGACAGCTGTCCTAGAAACACAGACGGAGGCCAGCATCTATGGAGTCTTGCTGGAGGTATAGCACAGGCCCTTCCGTCCAACAAGCCCATTTTTACCCTTGTGATCAATTAACCTACTACCCTGTACATCCTTGGAATGGAGGAGGAAACTGGAGCAGCCGGGAAACCTATGCTGGGAGAACATATGAACTTCTTGCAGACAGCAGCGGAACTGAACGATATTGAACACCTGTAATAGCATTGCGCTAACCTCTACACTACTGTGTTGCTCCTTGCCTTGAACCAACTTATCTTGTCTCCAAATCACGGGAATAGCTACAAACAAGAGAAAATCTGCAGATGCTGGAATTCCAAGCAAAATGCTGGAGGAACTCAGTGGGCCGGGCACCATCTATGGGAATAGCTTGCAGCTTTAAGACCAAGGCCTGCGCACGTGCAGTCACTTTGTCTTTGTGATGTGATAACTCCTCCTTTGTCTGTAGAGAGTCTTGGTAATCTCCCAGATGATACAACTAGCAGCAGACTGCAGCAGCATGGAAAAGTGGAAGTTTCTGGAAATTCAGGCTTGTTGCGTCTTCATCTTCTTGGACAGAGCACTCCACGAATGAGAGCGTGGTTTCCAAATGCCCCACAGAGTTTCACGTTCTGTATTTTTAATTGTTATTGCAAATCTGTAATTGAAGATTTATAAGTATGTGTACAAATACATTGTTCGAGGGTCTCTTTCAGCTACAGCATGGTGAGTCTGAAGACCATCTAGTTTCACCTAGATGGACAAACCTGGGCCCTCTACACAAATTTCTAAATCTTCCTGTGTGTCCTGCTGCAACTTACACAAGGACTCTGGTAACGATGTGCTGGCAGTGGTTTTACTGCTGAGGATCATTAAATAGAAACATAGAAATATAGAAAACCTACAGCACAATACAGGCCCTGTGGTCCACAGGCCGAACATGTCCCTACCTTACAACTACCTAGGCTTTACCCATAGCCATCTATTTTTCTAATCTCCATGTATCTATCCATGAGTCTCTTAAAAGACCCTATCGTTTCCGCCTCCACCACCGCTGCCGGCAGCCCATTCCACGCACTCACCACTCTCTGTGTAAAAAAACTTAAACCCTGACATCTCCTCTGTACCTACTTCCAAGCACCTTAAAACTATGACCAATCGTGCTAGCCATTTCAGCCCTGGGGAAAAGCCTCTGACTATCCACAGGATCAATGCCTCTCGTTAGCTTGTACACCTCTATCAGGTCACCTCTCATCCTCCGTCACTCAAGAGACTGAAAAGCTAAATAATGAAAAGTACGCACTCTGTGGATTTTGGAAGATGTCTGTGCACCCTACAGTCCATTCTGAATCTGCCTTTTAGGTCTGCAGATATCAGCAGAACGTCTCCTGAATTTGCAAGTTTAGCAAGAATATAAACTACTGTGATATTACTTTGTTGAGATTGTTCCCCAAATGTCCTTTTCTATAGCCTTGAGCTCAAACTTGTGCTGGTACAAGTTACAACATGCAAACGTGCATTGCATCAAAACCAAAGTCACTACAGCACCTAATTTCAGGAAAATGTCTGGTATGCTCAAATAGATCCCAAATGGAATTACAGTACCTTGTTTATTTTCGCAATCAGAACAAATCCACCCAAAACTGATTGCAAATGTGATTTTTGGCAGGTTACACTGATTTCAAAAAACTCTTTCTGAATCTAAGCACTTTTTCTATAATTAAAGACTTCTGTAATTTCCAGCTGCATTTGCTTTAATGCTTTTTCTGTTTTAACTTTTATATTTTGAATTTTTATTCAGTTTTTTTTTTGTTTCTGGTCATACATTGACTCCCTCAGTTTCCCAGTAACTGCTTCTAGTTTCCTTTTGACTTTACCTCACCTTTGTTGTTCTAATTATCCAAAGCCAACTTACAGTTGGTATAAGGGGAGATATGCGTCATATTGCAGAAGGAGAGAATGATCGGGAGGAGGTACCTTAGCACTCAATAGTGTACAAAGTCAACGAGGGAAGGGTTTATGGGCAGAACGGGCTTAAATTTTGACATTTCAAAGAACAAAGAAGGGATTGATGGAATGGGGAGAGCTTAATGCCATAGATCTTGATATCCGGAATAGAGAAGGGATTCATAGCAGTGATAACAGTGTTGCTTGAGACACAATGGACTCCAGATGCAGAACTTGGAGCAAAAAAAAGTAAAACAAGAAAGCTGAAGAGTGATGGATATTCACTTCCTGGGCCAGTGGGTCTCTTGTTTTGTTTTTGCAAAACTCACTTTCTAACCACAGTAGATGCCACCTTTCAAGATCAAACAATTATACGTAAACTTCCAACAATATGCTTTGTTTAGCTTCTGGTCATAAAAGGGAGCTGATCTTAGTTCTTAAGATTCAAATGGAAGCAGTAATCTGCTTGATGTTAAAAGCTTTGCTTTTCAAACAAGCTTTGTTTAGAGCTTCAGAATTACTGGCTCATACCGCGAGCCTAACTGCTCAAAGGGGTGCAGTATAGGATAATGGGTTATTTGGCTTGTTTCAAAACAGACAACGCTAGGCTGCTTAGTTCAAAGAAGCTTGCAGAGTGGATGGATAAAAGTGAAACCAGATGGCATAGATGACACCAAGGCTTTGCTCCCAGTTGACCTCAATGCCTGACCTGCTGAGTCCCTCCAGCATTTTGTGCATAAAGCCTTCGATGCTTACCTTGACTGTCAAATCATGGAGGGACCTTCACAAACTGATGAAACTGTGATTTCAGATTCTAAGGCGAGGGTGAGAGCATTTATCAGGAGGGTGAACCCATGGAAAGCATCTGGCCCAGATGGGGTACCTAGCCGAGTATTAAAGACCTGTGCTGATCAACTGTCTGGAGTGTTCACCAATATCTTTTACCTCTTGCTTCAGCAGTCTGAGGTACCAACGTGCTTCAGGCAGGCTCTAATTATACCAGTGCCTGTGAAGAGCATAGTGATCTGCCTCAATGACTATTGTCCATTAGCACTAATAACCATTGTGAGGAAGGGCTTTGAGAGGTTGGTGATGAACCATATTAACTCCTGCCTGAGAAACAACTTGGATCTGCTCCAATTTGCCTAGTGTCACAACAGGTCCACAGCAGATGCCCTTTCATTGGCTCTTCACTCAACCCAAGAACCTCTGGACAGCGAAGATGCAAATATCAGGATGCTCTTCATTGACTACAGCTGGTGTTCAATACTATCATCCTCCCAAAACTAATCAATAAGCTTTCAGACCTTAGCCTCAATACTTTCTTGTGTAAATGGATCCTCAATTACCTCACTTGCAGACGCCAGTCAGTTCAGATTGGCAACAAAATCTCCTCCACAATCTCCATCAGCACACAAGTGCAATTACAAGGAAAACACAGCAGCATTTCTACTTACTTAGAAGTTTGCAAAGGTCCAGCATTTCATCTAAAACTTTTACAAACTTCTATAGATGTGTGGTGGAGAGTATAATGACTGGTTACACCATGGCCTGCTATTGAAATACCAATGCCCTCGAATGGAAAATCCTATAAAAAGTAGTGGATGCAGCCCAGACCACTACAGGTAAAGCCCTATCCACCATTGAGCACATCGACAGAGACTGCTGTTGCAGGAAAGCAGCATCCATCATCAAGGACTTCCTGCAACCAGGTTATACTCTCCTCTTGCTGTTGCCATTTGGAAGAAAGTACGGGAGCCTCAGAACTCACACCACCAGGTTCAGGAACAGTTATTAGTGCCTCAACCATCAGGCACTTGAACAAGAGCGTACAGTATAACTTCACTCGACTTCACTTGCTCCAACACTGAACTGGTCTCGCAACCTTTGGATTCAAATTTCAATGATTCTTCATTTCATGTGCTCAATATTTATCACTTCTTTTATTTGTTTAACAAATTATTTATGAGTTTGTATTTAAAAGCAGGATTTTGGTGAATAATGTTTGCCGTTTGATTGTGCCTATGTAAGTAATCAGATTGTGTTAAACTGCTACAGGATCCTGTAATGTGTTGGATGGTTTCTGGTTCTCCTTGTCATTTTCTACATTTATCATCTTGAATTTGTTGTTATTTTATTATGCATTTTTGATATTTTTGTTTGGTTGATTGTCTGTCTGTCTTTCATTGGTTCTATTGTGTTTCTTGGACTTACTGTGTATGCCTGCAAGAAAATAAATCTCAGGTTTGTATATGGTAACCTATATATATTATTTGAGAATGAATTTACTTTGAACTTTGAAATAACTGATATTTTAATGCTGGAAGTTCTAAGTACTCAAGAATGTTAACTTCACAGCATTAATTATGGAAAGCAGGGAACTGTACCTCCAAATAGCTTTTACACCTTTTGTGTAAAAAAGGCTATCTGAGGAAGTATCATATGTGTGTGAAGTTAACCAACTGGCAGAAAAAGGGTATAAATGTAGCGAGCTTATTAGGAATGGGGCATGGAACATCAAGAAGAATGAAAAAAACACAGGTGAACTGGAATTCATTCCTCTGCTTCAGTTTCTGTGATGGACAATTCATTTCTCTGCATTATTGGAATGTCTTTTTAGTTTATAGATATTGTACTGTATTTTGGAAATCCTTGGATGTTTTTTGAAATGGTTTGTAATTTGGAAATGTTAAAGACAGAAGTCCTCAGTGAGTTTTAAATGTGTTTTAATAATACTTTTTGGATTTAAATGAGTATTACTGAAAATAAATGTACTGTGTTTAAGCTACTTTGTTAGCTTGAATTATCTTCTCCTTGGTAGAAAGAGGAGACCCACTGCTTAAATAGTGGAGAATAAAAAGGCAAGTGAACGAGTCTTTGAAGTTTTGGTATTCACAGTAAAATCTCCCTATAGTGAGAGTACTTGTGGCTATTTATATCCAATGGGGCTCAAGGTCTTCATCTGAGTTTACAATTTGGTGGTCAGCATGTCCAGTACCATCATAACTTAATGGGACAAGTAGCATCTGTGGAAGGAAATGGACAGTTTGTTAATTAATTTTGGGTGAGGGTGGAAATAAAAATGTTAAAATTACTTGAAAACATGAACATTGTAATAATGAATATAAAAAACATGGCAAAAAATTAGCATGATAAATATGGTGAATTCCTGTTAATTGGGACTCATCGGGACCAGCAGTTTTTGGCCCAATTAAGCAGCTGCTCCAATTACTCAAAGCTTCAAGGAAATAGTTAAAAATGTATAAAGAAGAGAAACTACCATTTAACTAAGAATCTAGTTATGTATTTAAATGATAGAACAAATAAGAACACTATCAATACTACTACCATACTATAAAAATGTGTATTAAGTCCCTAGTTATCGATGGATGTATTTACGCTACCGTATTCTTTTGATTGGCTGTTAATGGATAAAATCAACGTGTTCACCTAGTGTAGATAAAGAACTGCCATCATACAATTTTCAACAACTGCATCCTCCAGATCTTCATTTTCATTGTAACATTCAAGATGTTTGTTGATATCTTCAAATTCTTCATAGTGCCTAACTTGTTGAAGTAGTGAAATCATTTCATTTTTGACTCTTGACTGTTTCTGGCATCTCCAAGCCCATATGCTTGAAACTGCAGTGAGTAAAACAGTTCCAACTGTCTTACTGCTTATTTCTCACCAACGTTCTGAACACAAACACACACAACTGATGGTATTTAAAAATTGTTTGCTCTAAGCATGGTGTAGTGTATAATGGCCGTCCAGGTGCATGAGATCTGATAACAGTTGGAGACTGTGCAGCAATAGTTTCTCACACCATTTAAGCGGCATAGTGCTCCAAATAAACAAAGAGAACCCTGACTGTTCTCTTGATTTGTTTTTGTTCTTTAAGAGTTGCCCCAAATAAGCCACTTCCCCAATTAACAGATGGTCCAATTAACCGGAATCCACTGAATCTGCAGAACAGCTGCTTTTGTTTCTCTGCAATGCATTGAAAGCATTGCAGTTTGGGATAAGGAACAAAAGTATGGTTCTCAACCAGCTAAATCCTGGGCACAAACCTCCCACCACTGAGGACATCTTCAAAGGGCAGTACCTGAAGAAGGCAGCATCCATCATGAAGGGCTGTCACCATCTGGGACATACCCTCTTCTCATTGCTACTATCAGGGAGGGTGTAATGGATCCTGAAGATTCACACTCAGTGATTTAGGAACAATTTCTTCCCCTCTGCCTTCAGACTTCTGAATGTTACATGAACACTACCTCTTTTGCACTATTCATTTATTTATTTTTTCCATTGTATTTTTTAGTAATTTTTTATGCCTGCCTCAAATCAAAAATGTCATAACTTATGTCAGTGACAATAAACCTGATTCTGATTCTGAATAACTTTTTTTTAATATCAACAGGCTTGAATATCTGTACCAAACGAAGGGTTCTGGTAGTATGGAGAGTGAAACAAAAGCTAATCTGACCTCAAAGCAACAAATACAATTTCTTCGAGCCAAGTTCAATTTACGCAGCATAAACATTGAAGATTGCATAATTAGTAGAATTACAAAATGCGCCCTTTGCTAAAATACATGGTTAGAATGTTAAGAACTAAAGTTCATTCAATCTGTGAGAGAGAAAAAGTCATTGTAGCCACGGTTTAAAGGAAAATAATTATCACACAACTGCATGCAGCAACATCTGTCACTCTGAACAAAAATAAAATCCTTTTGTAAAAGATTTTCGTTAATCTTTGATCCTTTACCCAGCAAAACAATACTTCGCTTCAGAATATGTGGGTGAATGTTCTTTGTTCCTGAAAACTAATTTTCAACTGGTTGCTTAGAGTCACAGAAGATCAGCCTGCATCACAGAAACTGTGATTTCTTTTCTGTATCTTCAGCTGTAGAAAGTCATCATTTTTCTACATTGTTTATTTTCAACATTTTCAGCTTTCATCCTTTTACTTCTTTCTTCACAGGAGATGAAGGAAAATGAAACACGGGAAGAGCTGAGATGGATTATAAATAAAGCCAGGCTTCATGCATACTCCATCCAGGTTTAGCAAACAAATGGGGACAATTGGAGAGGCTGAGTTCACTAAGAGGTGAAGAGAGGTGTATTAATGTTTGCCAGAAGGCCATAAGATATTGGAGCAGCATTAGGCAATTTGGTCCATCGAGTCTACTCCACTATTTCTTCATGGCTGATTTATTATCCCCCTCAACCCTATTCTTCTGCCTTCTCCCCATAACTCTATTGCCGCTCAAGAGCTGATAGACTTCCACTTTAAATATACCCAATGACTTGGCCGCTACAGACGTCTCTAGTAATGAATTCCCAGATTCACCACCCTCTGACTAAAGTTCGAGTTCAAGTTTAATTTTCATCCAACCATACACTAGAATACCACCAAGCAAAACAGTAATCCTCTGGGGCCAGGGTGCAAATCTGAGTGCCAACAGGCACATCTAGCACATATAATTATGATAGGAGAAAAAAGTAGTTACAAAAAAATTTTTTAAATAATAATAAAAACATAGCCCAAGTCCAAGAGTGCCATAGCCCGTAGATTGATGGTCCATGGACATTGCCCTGGAATCAAGTTTCTGCAGGAGCACACCACATCGGTTCCTCATGTCACGCAAGCACAGCCACAGACAGATACAATCCAGCTAGTCCCCCCCCCACAATAAAGAAGTTCCTCCTCATCTCCATCCTAATGGGATGCCCTTCTATTGGAAGGATGTGCATTTAATCTGCAAACTCAGCCCTATCAATTCTCAGCAAAGTTGACTGGGAACATATTTTGAGTAATGTTTGCGGGAGGTGTCAAAAATACTGCAGCCTATTGACATTTGCCTGCCCTGCCAGCTCCTTTAATTTACCGTCAGCTTGCCTTGCTCATGGGTTTTCTCAATCTATTCTTTGGCAGCGTGGTCTCCTACTAGAGGGTTGAGTCGGCCACAATGGAGGCACTGCCAACTTCATGCCCATTCGAATTCTCCCTCTTGCCTGGAAATCAGCCAACCTACACCATTGACCTCTTCATCCAGATCTACTTCTGTGTATATAGTAATCTAAAATTTCTTCACCACTCACTGGCTGATAGATGCATTTTGGCCTGATGCTTGAAAAGGATTTCATTTTCTGCTCACTTCAAGGAAACACTGACTAATTTTCTTGAGTAAGAACCTCTGATCGAAAAAGGAGAGCAGAATGTAGCTAGATTGTTTAAAATAAATGGTACAGTTAATATGTAGCCCACAGGAGTCTCAATCTTTGCATGCAGGTAATAAATTTATTGCAGCATTCATTTCCTTGAAACTGTTAAGCTTGTTATTATACCAGACTTGCTCGGAGTATATGAGGAAATATAATTCATATTTGCTCCACTCTTTGTTCTTTGATTCAAGCTGTCAAATATTTCAGATGTAATAAAGGAACATATCTGAGGTGAAGCTAAAGAAAATGAAGCTCAGTAAAGTATTTGGGGCTTCAGTGAAAGTATTGGAGGTGAGTTTGAAAGGAATGGACATCTCTTCAAAATTTGGCTAAATGTTTGCATTGGTTTAAAGTAGAAAGTAATGTCCTATTGGCCGGTTTCTCTATAAGACCATAAGCCATAAGAGCAGAATTAAGCCATTGGCCTATTGTGTCTGTTCCACCATTCCATCATGGGTGATTTATTATCCCTCTCAACCGCATTCTCCTGCCTTCTGGCTGTAACCTTTGATGTCCCTACTAATCAAGAGCCTATCAATCTCTGCTTTAAAGATATCCTATTGCTCGGCCTGCACAGCCATATATGGCAATGAATTCCACAGATTCATCACCCTCTGGCTAAAGAAATTCCTCCCATCTCTGTTCTAAAGGGACATTCTTGTATTCTGAGCCTGTGTCCTTCGGGTCTGAACGCCCCCACGATAGGAAACATCCTCACCATGTCCACCCTATATAGGCCTTTCAGTATTCAATAGGTGTCAATGAAATTATCCCCTCATTCTTCTAAACTCCAGCTCCTCGTACATTAACCCTTTCATTCCTGGGATCATTCTCGTGAACCGCCTCTAAACCCTCCCTAATGCCAGCACAACCTTTCTTAAATGAGGGGCCCAAAAGTGCTCACAATACACCAAGTGCAGTCTGACCAATGCCTTACAAAGCCTCAGCGTTGCATCCTTGCATTTATATCCTACAAATTCTATACTCCATTTCCAGCAAAGTCTCTAGTGTGTACATAGTATGGCATTTTGGTTATCTCTGAGATAAAGTATCATCTGTTCAGCTTTGCGTTGGCTGGAAGATGCCAGAAGTTGCTTGATGGGCTGAATAGCCTCCTTTCATGCTGTAACTTTTCAGTGATTCCTTGACTAATGGGCCTGAGTCAACTCACTATTAATTTGATATCTGGACTTCAAGGCAGAATTCAGGGTTAATGGCAGGATTGTTAGCAGTGTGGAGGATCAGAGGGATCTTGGGTTTGTGACCAACGATTTCTCAAAGTTGCCCCACAATGTAATAGGATGGTTAAGAAGGCTTATGGTATGTTGCCCTTCATTAGACTGGGGATTGAATTCAAGAGACACAAGGTAATGTTGCAGCCTGGTTAGACTACACTTGGAATATTGTGTTCAGTTTTGTTTGCCTCGTTGTAGGAAGGACGTGGAAGCTTTAGAGAGGTTCCAGAGGAGATTTACTAAGATGCTGCCTGAATTGGAGAGTATGTCTTATGAGACTAGGCTGAGTGAGTTACGGCTTTTCTCTTTGGAGCAACAGGGGATCAGAGGTGATTTGATAGAAGTGTACATGATGATAGGATGTATAGATCACATGGACAGCTAGAAACTTTTTCCTAGTACAGAACTGTCTAATAAAGGGGACATAGCAGGGCAGGCTTGATGGGCCAGATGGCCTACTCCTGCTTCTATTTCTTATAATTTCAAAGTGATTGGAGAATATGGGGAAAAGTTGTCAGAGGTCAGCTTTTTACACGGAGAGTAGTAAGTGTGAGGAACACCCTGCCAGGGTCAGTGGTAAAGGCAGATACATTAGAGACATTTAAGAGACTCTTCGATGGACACATGGATGAATGAAAAATGGAGGGCTATGAGGGGGGGAAAGATTAGATTGATCTTAGAGTAGATTACAATGTTGGCATAACATTGTAGACTGAAGCACCTGTAGTACGCTGTACTATGTTCTACGACTACGGCATTAGGAGCATCGTTAATGTTGACACATCTATCTACTATCTGATGGAACCTACAGAGCTGGACACGTCACTGCTGCTTATATTCAACCTGATTTACATCCGGCTAGCTTTGTGAGTCCAAGCTGATGGGCTTTTTTCTGGGTGAAGATCTCGCTGGCTAATAAGCCAGTTTTAACAAGTTTGAAGTATCCAGTTAGCTGAGACTCACTAAATCAATGTCAAGATTTCTAGGTTCAGTAATTGGAGAGGATGTTCTTTGGGGGAGAGAAATGTACTTGTCGTCCGAATGGAAAGTATGGTTGAGAACTTTTCTGTTCCATTTGTAAATTTTTGAACATGATTACATGTTCTGTAGATGTTGTTCACTGCTGAAAAATATAAACATTGATTTCCACTGGATGAAGCTGATTGAAGTAAGTTATGAGTGTGGCTGAGCACACCTTGGGTAACCTCCGTGAACATTTTGCTATTGGATAAGCCAACTATAAACCATAAACCAAGTTCTCTGGTCCCAGATTCCCCCTCTACTGGAATGATCTCTCTATCTCCATTCCATCCAGACTGTTCAATATTAAGTAGATTTCAATAGGATCCCCTCAACCCCACCCCCCTCAACCTCATCCTTCTAAACTCCAGTGAGCACAGGTCCAGAGACAGCAAGGATCCCTCATATGTTAACCCTTTCATCTCTGAGATCATTCTCATAAACCTCTCTATTATTCCTTAGATATGGGGCCCAAAACAGTTCTCAATACTCCAAATGTGGTCTGACCAAAGGCTTACAAAGCCTCAGCATTACATTTTTGCTTTTATACTTTAGTCCTTTTGAACTGAATGCTAACACTGCAGTTGCATTTCAGTATTTTTCCCCATGGCAGAGAACTAAATTGCTTCTAACTTACTACTCAGAAGCAATTCATTTCTGTCATTGGAAAAACTCCTGATGCATTAATGCAGGCTTACATTCAGACCTGAGTGCTCTGAATGGGTCTTGTGTGCTGCTACCAGACTAAGTGAAACATAATGATTCACTGGCTCCTGATAGAAACCATAGTGTACTGAATAACTCCGAGTAGCAGTTGTCTGGAGCCCATCCGGTCCCCTTTCAGTATCAAAGAATATAAAGCTGAGGGGTGGTGCTCATCTTAAAAATGTCAACGTCTCGGATTAGCTTTAGTCTTGCCACTAAGATGTTCCTACCCCTATCTCTTGAATTTATTCAGCCATTCTTGACTGGAACACCCAACCCAAGGGTCTATCCTGGCACTAAGATATATTTCAAAACTGCCAGGGTCTATGTGAATAACCCAGATCCAACCCAATCCATTACAGGCAAGGCCCTTCCCACCATTGTGCACATCTACAAGCGTGCTGCCACAAGAAAGTATCAAGGACCCCCTTCATCCAGGCCATGCTCTCTTCTCGCTGCTGCCATTGGGTAGGAGGTTCAGGAGCCATAGGTCCCACACCACCAATTTCAGGAACAGTTATTATCCTTCAACCATCAGGCTCCTGAAGCAGCGTGGATAACTTCACTCACCTCGACTCTGAACTGATTCCACAAGCTACGGACTCACATTCAGGGACTCTACAACTCGCATTCTCAATACTATTTATTTATTATTGATTTGTTTGTTTGTTTCTTTGCACACTTTGCCCTATTTTGCACATAGGTTCATCATCAGTCTTTGCATATAGTTTTTCATTGATTCTGTTGTATTTCTTTGTCTTTCTGTGAATGCCTGCAAAAAATTGCATCACAAGGTGGCATATGGTGACATATATGTACTTTGATAATAAACTTTAATCTTTGATTAATCTTTTATCAGTTAACTTGCAGAAGGTCTCGCGGTGTTCAATTGCCTTTCGTGTTTACTGCATTCTCTGGATTCTTTCAAAAAAGAGTTAAATAGAGCTCTTAAAGATAGCGGAGTGAAGGGATATGGGGAGAAGGCAGGAAAAGGGTACTGATTGTGGATGATCAGCCATGATCACAGTGAATGGTGGTGCTGGCTCGAAGGGCTGAGTGGCCTACTCCTGCACCTATTGTCTATTGTAACATTGATTACATTGAGTCACATTAGGTCTCCCGTGGGATGAGCTCTGCTCTATTTGCAAGCAATGTTCTCCACTCCCAAGGTGGCTGGGATTTGCCGGCACCAGACAGCACTGGCTGGGCTGCTGAATCTCATGTGGTTTTCTGGAGGCTATTGATGAGTTCGGGCACAGTCAGGTATTGCGCAGCAGCGCTGTTGGCTGGGACGGAAGGCAGTCAGGGAGCAGTTGTGGGGAAGGTGAGCCCTGGTGGCTGAGGGTCCTTTCACCCTGGGGGAAAGGGGGCAGCTCCAGAGCGAAGGTGGATGGAGAGGAGAGAAGGTGACATTATGAGGGAAGAAGAAGGAGGATGAGGGGATGCGTGAAAGGATAATGTGTCGAGCAGGAAGATTGTGAAGGGGATGGCAGTGAGAGGGAGTAGGTCATTTGAAGTGGAGAAATCTAACAATGAACGTGCTGATCCAAGGAAGCAAGGGATGGTGCTGATGGGGGTGGTTGAAGGGTGGGAGGGTGTGATGAAGGAGAGGGTGCTGAGTGGGAGGGGTGTAAAGGAGCTTAAAGTGAGGGAAAGGGAGAACATCAAGGGTGAATGAAGGGCTTCGGGTGGGTGAGTGGGCGCTGGTGACGAGAGGACTGATCAGTGAAGGGAGAGAGGGGTGATTGGAGTAGGAGTAGGCCACAAGGAGAGCTGAGTGAAAGGGGATTGCCCTGGAGGAGAGAGGAATGAAGAGGGAGAGTGAATAAAGGGAGTTTGAATGTGTGGCTGGGTGCTGAGTAGGGAATTCGATCATGAGACATAGGAGAAGAATTAGGCCATTCAGCCCATTGAGTCTGCTCAATGAATCATGGCCGATTCATTTTTCCCTCTTAAACCCATTCTGCTGCCTTCTCCCTATAACCTTCACTAATTAAGAACCCATCAACCTCTGCCTCAAATTTACATAATGACTTGAATGTCAGAGCCATCTGTGGCAATGAAATCCACACGTTGAATGCCCTCTTACTGAAAGAAAGTCCTGCTCTTCAGTGTTCTAAAGAGGTGTTCTTCTATTCTTGGGCTGTTCTATTCTGTCCTAGACTCGCCCACTATTTGGAAACGTCCTCTCCGTAGGCACCTTATCTAGGTCTTTCAATATTCAATAGGTTTCAATGACATCCTCTCTCATTCTTCTAAGTTCCAGCGAGTCCTGGCCCACAGCCATCAAACGCTTCTCATATATTAACCCTCTCCATCCCGGGATTTTGATGGGGCAGGTGAAGTGGAGGATACTGGGAGATTGAGTGAAGGCATAGGTCATGAAAGAGGATGGGGAGGAGGGTGGGAGGTTGCTGAGCAAGGGTGGGGCTACAAGGTGTGAAGAGAGGAGCGGAGCAAACGGTAAGTGAAGTATACTCTTCGCTCATGCTCCTCGGGAACCACCCCTTTCTCACACTTCCCGCTCCTCCACATCCCTCCTCCTGTGCATTCTCTCTTCCACTCATCTCTCACACATGACTCCAAGCCCTTCAACCATCCCCATTGCTCCTCAGCACTGCCAACCCCCTCAGTCCTGACGAAGGGTTCCGGCCTGAAACGTCGACCGATCTTTTCCACGGATGCTGCCCGACCTGCTGAGTTCCTCCAGCACGTTGTGAGTGTTGCTTTGACCCCAGCATCTGCAGATTATTTTGTGTGTGCCAACCACCCCCCCCCCACCTCTTTGGCTCAGCACCTTCTGTCTCAGGCTTCTAATTCTTCAGGCAATTCCCTCCCTCTCCCTGCCATGCTTTGTTCAGTTACTAATAAAAACTGCTGCACCAAGGATTCGACTCAGCTTTGTCATTAAAGTGTAAAGGCTCAGTGTCTACTTAGTGATGTTCAGATTCTAACGTGATAATGGCACTGTGATTCACTGAAGGCCGAATCATTATTCATGAGACGTAAATACATTTGTCGGAGGGTTTCTTGTTCCAGTGAAGTACTGGTTCGTTTCCTGTGGTATAAACTGTAACAGGTGAGAGTGATTCACTGTTTTTTTCATTTGGCTGGCTCACCATACTCCTGTGTTGATTCAATTACAGCTTCATTTGTGAGGCAGTGCATCACGTTGTTAAGTTACCCAACAACATTGCTTTGGACATGGGAAGGCATAGGGATTGCAGGGCAGATTATAATTTATAAACTTTGCACTTTTAGGACCGCCTCAATTTTGTCACCAGTTTAACTGGTCAAAGGGTGGGTAGTGCAGGTTCTATCTAAAAATGACAATCAGAATCTCAAACAAATGTCAGGATAAAAAGGTACCTAGAGATCCTTGTGCCTGAAATGCTTAAAGTTAGCCTTATATGGAAGGCAAATTTTTATTTTTATTTTTTATTTTTTATTTTATTGAGAAATAGCCTTCCGGCCCTTCAAGCCATGCTGCCCAGCGACCCCTGACCTAACGTAGCCTAATCACAGCACAATTTACAGCGATCAATTAACCTAGCAACCAGTACGTCTTTGGACTGTGGGAGGGAACCGCAGCATCAGGGGGAAACCCACGCAGTCACGGAGAGAACGAGCAAACTCCTAACAGGCAGTGGCGGGACATGAACTGGGGTGGCTGGTACTGTAAAGCATTGTGCCAACCACTACACTACCGTGCCACCCTGGAATGGTGGTTTCTGTGGCAAAGGATGTGGAGTATAAAATTATAGGTTTTGATGTGGTTTTACAGATTACCGGCGAAGTTTGTGTTTGGTGAGTAGGGTTGAGTCCAAGGAAGAAAGGAATGATGAATGAAAGAATGCTGAATGGGGTTGGGCCTACTGCAAGGGCTTCCCAGGTTAACATTGACCTGACTTATTGAAACCCAACAGTATGCAAACTCCCTCATATACAGTGTATATCTAAAGCATTTTTCAAGCTAGTAGTAATAAGACTGAAATATTTCATGGTAGCTATTAATGAATGGAAACAGGATATATTCCATTAGTTTAATTTTGGGTAGCTTTATGGTAATCACTCAATGCAATGAAAGAATTATGGCAAGAGAACACAGAGTGAAGCAATGTCAGTAGCTACAGAAAATCCACATTTCTGACTTACAGAGGAGAAATGGCTTGTGAACAGATCTCAGGAACCACTAAGTAGCTCAGGAATGTCTATAATTGAAGTAATGAAGTATGATCGACGATTTCATTGAAAATATTGAGGAGACCTGATGTTGTGGATGTTTTCTCCTTTTCAGAGTATCTAGAAGCTCAAAGTAAATTTATTACCAAGTTAAGTATACACTATCTTGAGTTTCATTTTCCTGTGGGCATTCACAGTAGATACAAAGAAACACAATAGAATCAATGAAAAACGAGATAGACAAACAAGAAGGATATGTTTCAGAGAGAAAGGGTGCCCATTTCAAAGGGAGGCGAGGAGAAAATTTTTCTTGTAAACCTTTGGATATTTTTTTTCTTGCAGAGCTAAGAAGGTCAAAGTTGTACATAATAATTCCAGGTGTGATCTCACCGAGCACTATATAATTGTGCCAAGCCATATTTTCTTTTGTACTCAAATTCTCTTGCAAAAGAGGCAAGTATGGAATCTGCCTTCCTCATGCCTGCTTTACCTGCATGCTGGTTTTCAACGTTTCATGAACAAGGACGCCAGGTCCCTCTGACAATTAACATTATTCAATTAAAACATACCCATTTGCTACTTTTTTTCTTTCTAAATGGAAAACCTTGCATATTTCTGTATTAGTTTAACACTCAGTGGCCACTGCATTAGGGGCACCTGTACTCCAGATCAATAATGCAAATATCTAATCAGCCAATCATGTCGAAGCAACTCAATGCATAAAAGCATGTAGACATGGTCAAGGGGTTCTGTTGTTCAAGTCTACAGTTTATCTGAAATGCATTGTATGAAATAAATGTCTCATGGTCCAGTCTGTAAAGTCCGCATTCTGGTTTATGGTCCGGTCCATCAATCCGTATTCCAGGTTTTCCTGTTTTCCCCATTTCTGTTGGGTGCTCTAATTGAGGCACATGATTCTTGTTTAGGCAGACACATAAATACCTCCGGAGACCAGGGCTTGGTGGCTGGATTGTTCCTGTCCAAACCCCCTGTCTGAATCCCTTCTCTGCTCCTCCCTCCTTCCTAAAGATTTACCCTGCAACTAGTGTCTGAAGCCTTGAGCCTTGAGCCTTGAGCCTTGCCTGCAACCTTTGCCTGTACTGCTGTCAAGTTCAACTGCTGGAGCAAGATAAGGAACTGTCTATTGTTTTGAACTGTCTATGTGTCCATGCCTTTGCTAGGTAGGTCTGGCTGTTTGCCGCTACCTTGTGTTGGGAACTGTCTCTCTGTGTTCTGTGTATGAGTCTTGGCCCTACATCCTGCTCCCTAGGAGGGGTCCTGACTCTGTGTAGAGCCCCAGTCCCAAGTCCTGTTCTCAAGGAAGGGTCCTGGCTCTGTGTTCCTGTCTCTCCCAAGACCAAGTATCTGTGTTCCTGGTTCCTGTTCGCCAAGAACAAGTCTCTGTGTTCCTGTTCTGCCAAGACCAAGTCAAGGCTTCGGGGTCTCATCCTGTCCTTGTGCCCCGCCCAGCTCAGGAGTACCTCGTCCTGCGCAGGAAAGCCTCAAAGAATCCAAGCCTTGTCCAGTCCTGTAGCCATGTGATATCTTTGTCTAGTTCTGCAGTCCAAGCCTGAGTCAAGACCCAGGTTCTTGGTCCTTGCCCAATCTCTGGCTCGGAACCATGCCCTCGCCTCGAGGGAACCCAAGCCCCGTCATGCCCTCGCCTCGAGGGAACCCAAGCCCTGTCATGTACTGTAGCCACGTCATGCCCTCGCCTAGTTCCGGGGTCCGAGCCTGAGTCAAGACCCAGGTTCTGGGTCCTTGTCCAGTCTCTGGCTTGGAGTCCAATCCCAGGCTCCTTGTTCCCAGTTCACTGTCCTAGTCCTGCTTGCCTAGCCAATGTCCTAGCCCAAGTCTGTGTTCTTGTCCCAGATCTCTAGTCAAGTCCTGTTCCTAGTTCCTCAGTGTCTGTGTCTTGCATTTGGGTCCGCTCCCAGCTGCCCTCCTTATGACAAAATGAACCAGTAAATTTTACCAATTAGGGAAAATGTACATGGTGTCCATAAAAATGAGAAATGCCACGATTCCTGTCGCAGATGTAAAGCAGGAGTAAAGCAAGTACTGGGTCATGGTGAGAGAAACAGGAAACATCTGGTACAAAGTCTGATTTTAAGAATATTTAATAGCCCCTTTGGGAGGACAAGGGTAGTAGCTGCCTGATAACACCAACATTAATTTTTTATAAGATACAGAAAAATGGAGGGGATGCAGCAGGGGAGGATGAGATTAATCTTAGAGTAAGTTAAAAGGTCGGCACAATATCGTGGGCCAAAGGGCCTGTGTTGTGCTGTAATGTTCTGTGTTCTAAAATTGTTTCGTTGAATGGGCCCTGCCTCTGTCTGTAAGGAGCTTGTGCATTCTTGTAGCCACGTGGGTTTCCTCCTGATGTTCTGGTTCCGACTCACAGTCCAAAGATGTACTAGTTGGTAGGTTAATTGGTGATGGTAAATTGTCCCGTGATTAGGCTATGGTTGCTGGGTGGCAGAAGAGCCTATTCTGTGCTGTATCTGAACAAATAAAAAAAAAATGAATGTAGGATTTTGATCTAAAATATCAATCATTCCTTAGCAACACACATACAATGCTGAAGGAGCTCTTCAGGTCAGGGAGCACCTATGGAAAGGAATAAACATTGACGTTTTGGGCCAAGACCCTTCTTCAGCAATTCATCCCCCCCCCCCCACCTCCTTTGATGCTGCTTGACCCTCTAAGTCTCTCCAGCATAGGATTTATTTGCATTTTTTATAGTGATATCCAGGTCCTTAAGATATTTCAATACACTCCATAATTAATTAAAGTTACTTAGGGTATCGTCAAGAGAAGTGACTCAAATTTATACATGGCAGAATCCTAGAAACAACAAAGAGAATCTGTGTTTCTCAGTAATGCTGTTTGATGTTTAAATAATGGCATAAACACGGGGAAAAATCTGAAGGTTGTTTATGTGCAGCAGGAATTTCTTCTTGTGCCTGCCCATTTACTCACAAGCAATTTTTTTTTATCAGATACTTTAATTCATTACTTGGACAAATCAAGCTAAAGGCAGCCTGTTCCAGTAGTTGGATACCATTCCTGCTTCTTAATTCACTGCTTCCCTGGAAAGGCAATATCAGTGCTGCTCCAGATGGGCTTCCATACATCTCATACAGTGTGTGGTCATAAACAATCTCGTACTTAATGCAGAATTTTCTGCTGACTTTTGCTATACATCTGTAAGCTTGATATTGTCCAAAGATAACATTGCTTAAACTAAACAATGATAATGCCATAGATTAGCAGGCCTCAAATGTTTTCCAGAATTTGGTTGAATTCCAGCCAAAGTCTGATGAAACATTTATGGGGGGAAAAACACAGTGTTCTTCTTCAGCCACGTTTTATGCTGATCCCAGTAATCTTGCGAGAAGGAGAATCACTCTCTACACCGTGGCACTGTTCAAAGAGGAGGCCTACCTCACAGCAGACAGGATAATCTTTAACTTCCACTTTTCTGCATTTTGATCTTCTTGCAGTTTGCGCAATCTTACCAGGGTAATTTCTGGGCTAATTTCCAACAACTTCGACACTGACTGTTGGAATTATTAAACAGGTCTTTGGGATGCCTTAAGGAGAGCTCTATTGATGTGTTTGTTTCTGTACTTTGACAATGGGCCACATATTACAGAATGTATCCTTTTAACTGGGCTTCGTGTTTTCCAGTGTTTCAGGGAGACGTGTTGCAATAATGCCTGCTAAAACACTCAAGAAGAAAGTGAGTTCCATGGTTGGGGTTTGACCTTGGGGGGATTCCAAAGAACAGGATAATTGGTGTTTTTTTTATAGATACAAATTAGGATTAATCTCTTAAATGGGTAGAAGGGCACATTATGGGGTACAGAGACAGGAAAACTCCCGTTGGTTGAAGGGATATGTCTTGATTTTTCAATTCAGGAGGTGTACCTTGGGGATGAAACTAGAGCAGAGTGGGTGCCTGCCAGCCCAATAGAAATGAAATGCCCTCCTACTCACACTACAAATAGCTCCAGTGAGGAACTGCATAGCAAAATCCTGCGGCAACCAAGATTCTCAAAGGGCCTTATCAACAAGAAAGTCATTCAGTGACTCTCAACAGAAGACTTGGATTAATTGGAAAATGTTTTTTCTTTTATTTAAAAACTATTCTGCAATTAGTTACCCTAAGATCATTTGTGTGGACACCTATAAATGTAATAGTTTTTGTTAAGGAAAATGACACTAGGTAAACTATAAAGGAATCCGTTAGTCTTGCAAGACCATGGATCTGCACCTGGAAAGTCTTCACTCTCCAGGGCGCAGGCCTGGGCAAGGTTGTATGGAAGACCAGTAGCTGCCCATGCTGCAAGTGTCCCCTCTCCACGACACTGATGTTGTCCAAGGGAAGGGCAAGGGCCGATACAGCTTTGTAGCGGTGTTGTCACAGAGCACTGTGTGGTTAAGTGCCTTGCTCAAGGACACAACACACTGCCTCGGCTGGGGCTCGAACTCACGACCTTCAGATCGCTAGTTGAATGCCTTAACCACTTGGCCATGTGCCCACTTAGCTATAGGTAGCTATGGATAATAAATTTATTATCTCAATTCATCAAGTAGAAAGTTAGTTGAAATCCTGTACTGATATAAGGAGACCAACCATGGCAACGGGTCCTTTGGCCTACTAGTCAGCACAGGCTATCAACCCACGTTTGCATTAACCCTATATTCTTCTCAACTCCCACCACATTCTACACACTGGGTAGAGACAATTTACAGCGGTCTATTAAACTACCAACCTACATGTCTTGGAGCAGTGAAACCCATACAGTCACAGGGAGAAAATCAAACTCCACGCAAACAGCTCTGAAGGTCAGGATCGAACTTGTACCACCGGAGCTGTGACGGTCAAACTGACTGCACCACTATGCTATTGTAAATGTCATCACTTACCGTTACAGTGATGTATCTCCACATTATTCAGCAATTTTGGATTTCCGTACAAAAGTACAGGTCCCAAGGACACAATTCATGGCAGCTTTTTTAGGAATGCATTCTGGCTCAAGACTCCAATGAGGCAACTTAACAGTGCAGCTTCACAATGATAGTTGAAGCCAATAAATGCATCTTCAAATACCATATTCTAGCTTTAGTCACAATTTAGCCACCCATCTTCCAAGCAATGATGTAAACTAGTGCTTTTGCATCACATTCATGTACTCTGTTCAAGGAGAGGGTACAAAAGAGGTTAACCAGCGTATTGGCTGGGTTGGAGTGTATAATCTGAATTTGTTTTCCTTGGATTGGAAAAAGCTGGGAATATTTACTTGAGATAAATAAAATGAAGGGCATAGTTGGGGTGTATACTGAGAATTTTTCCATAGTAGAAATGTCTGTAACCAGAGGGCATAGGTTTAGCGTAAAGGATAGGAAATGTTGGAATCCATTAAGGATGAAATTTTGGGCTACTTGGAGGCACATGATAAAATGGGCCCAAGTTAGCATGGTTTCTTTAAGGGGAAATCTTGCATGATAACTCTGTGGGAATACTTTGAGGAAATAACATGCACGATAGACACAGGAGAGTCAGTGGATGTTGTTTATTTGGATTTTCAGAAGGCCTTTGAAAAGGTACCACACATGAGGCTGCTTATCAAGTTAAGAGCCCATGCTATTATAGGAAAGATACTAGTATGGATAGAAGATTGGCTGACAGGTAGGAGAAAAGGAATGGGAATAAAGGGGGCATTTTCTGATTCAGTGACTAGTGGAGTTCAACAGGGGTCGGTGTTGTGACCACTTCTTTTCATGTTATTTGTCAATGATTTGGATGATGGAATTGGTGGCTTTCTGGCCAGGTTTGCAGACAGAACGAAGATAGGTGGAGAGGTACGTAGTGTTGAAAAAGCAAGGAGTCTACAGAAGGACAGTTTGGGAGAATGGGCAAAGAAATGGCAGATGGAATATAGAGCAGGGAAGCCTATGGTCATGCACTTTGGTAGAAAGAATGAAGGCATGGACGACTTTCTAAACAGGGAGAAAATTCAAAAATCAGAGGTGCCCACAAAGGGACTTGGGAGTCCTCATGCAGGATTCCCTAAAGGTTTACTTACACGTTAAGTAGATGGTAAGGAAGGCAAATGCAATGTGAACATTTATTTTGAGAGGACTAGAATATAAAAGCAAGGATGTAATGCTGACGCTTTATAAGGCATTGGTTAGACCTCAGTTGGAGTACTGTGAGCAGTTTTGGGCCCCTTATCTGGAAAAAAAAAGGATGTGTGGCATTGGAGAGGGTCCAGAGGAGATTTATGAGGATGATTCCAGGACTGAAAGTGTTAATATTTGTTGACCCTGGGCCTGTTCTTGCTGGGTTTAGAATAATAAGGGGAAGGGATCACATTGAAACTTATTGAATATTGAAAGGCCTAGATAGAATGGATGTGGAAAGGGTGCTTCTTATAGTGGGGGAGTTCAGACCCAAGGAGTACAGCGTCAGAATAAAGGGGCATCCAATTAGGACAGAAATGAGGAGGAATTTCTTTAGCCAATTGGTGGTGAATCTGTGGAATTCATTGCCACAGATGACTATGGAGGCCAAGTCATTGGATATAGTTAAAGTGGATGTTGATACATTTTTGATTAGTCAGGGCATGACAGGTTATGGAGAGAAGGCAGGAGAATGGAGTTGAGAGGGATAACAAATCATCCCTGATGGAAAGCTGGGGCAGACTCGATGGGCCAGATGCCCTAATTATGCACCTGGGCTTATGGTCTTATGGAAATTTAGTGAAGATCTGAGGTTGAACATTTTCATCCCAAGGGTGATTGAAATCTGCAATGCACTCCCTGATGTGGAGGTAGAGACAGGTTCTCCCACAGCATTTAAGCTTTACTGAGGTGAAACCTGAAATGATTGTTGGAGGCCAAGTGCTGAAAAATGGTTTTAGAACAGATTGGTACTTAACAGCTAGCATAGGCACAGTAGGCCAAAGAGTTTGTTTTGTGCTGTACAACTCTGAGTCACTGACTTACTACTGCAAGAAGTTTAATATTCATCGCTCAAACCTTATTCACTCTGACATTTATACCAACATGCCTTTAAGTGGAGATGGTCATGCTGGCTGCCAGCTGATATTGTCCAGCTAATTAACAACATGTTTCACTCTGATCAGCAGCTGACATCATTGTAATGACCTTTCAGGAAGAATGCCCATCCAAAGGATGGAGAATAATCTGTCTGTTTTGGGGACAAATAATTTTAGCCGTGATGCGGTTTGACATAGGTCACGACCTAATTAACAAATCTCACCAGATATTCTTTCATCTTAATCTGATTAGTGGAACTTTATCTAGTCTGAGAACTCAAATGACGTACTGAGATTATTAGCAAGTTCATTTCACCCTTTCATTACATGTATATAAGTAACTGTTAAAGCACACTCCTGAGCCAACAGCCTTCAAATATAACTCAATCTTATTATCAGCTACATGTTGAATTTTGAAGGTGGTTAGAAGTTTTAAAATAGGCAATATTATTTGACACAGACAGCACAGTATTTCTCTAAAACAATATGCTGTCCAGTTCAAATCCTTGTATGCTTGTGTAGGTTATTGTGGTAAACATACACCTTTTTCAGAAAGGTGGGCAAAGACATGCTTTATATACAAACCTGCAGCATACCTGATGTTTGAGAAGATGTTCAATGTGTATGATTTCTCTTAATTCTCCTCTGCACATTTAATTCCATTTATAACAATCGCTAATTACCTAAGTAATGCTTCAATAAAACTTAGAATGGATTTTGGAGATTGTCTCAACCAAGGGCAATAATGTCCACACTTTTTGTAAGTTCCATGTACAGTGCACATAAAAGGTCAGTCATGTTTTCAACACGTTTCTCACTCTACTGTTGATATATTTTGCATCTCTCTGCTACCAATGAGCTTTGATTAATTCAATGTCACTCAGTATCTTTGTTGCAAAAATGAGCCCAAGTACTTGAACGATCATAAGAACGACGCCAAAAACACCAATTGAGCCTGCATTACCAGTAAGCCAGCTGGTGAGACACGGCATGCACCCTTGGAGATAGATGTAATTCTGGGCTGTCACTTCCTCCATATGTAAAGTGCCAAAGCCACACTGGGAGTTGATGACCGTGCCATTCTCTTGAGGGTTGATGCAACATGAAGGGGGAGGTCCACATGCATGGATGCCCGGGGAGCTGCAGTTAAAATACCTGCAGAGGAAAACACACATCAGCTGGGTAGCAACCTTTCAGAAGGCCCTTTTAAAACAGAAAAAAAAGAATTACTTGATTTCCGTTCCAATTTCAACAAAAGGTCATTTATCTCCATCTGTCTCTTTCAATGGAGCACTGCATGAAGATTTATGTGTCAGAGTGTTCAACAGCCACTGTCAATGATGACGGATTTTCATGAGGAAAGCGTGCTTTGAGGTGACCAACGCCAAGGGAACAATCTGTTCCCATCAAAAAAAATACCATTGACTTGCTGATAACAGAAGTGACGGGAACTATTATGGTGAACATTGTGATGCAAGTAACAGCTAATCAAAGTGAACTTCTGGCTGAGTTAGGCAAAGTTCCCATTTGTGGTTTTGTTTCAACTAATAAAACTTAAGCTCCTTTCAAAAGGAGACACATCTATTTCAATGGTTTCATTGCCAGCTTTAATCTGCCAATTTCAAGTCAACCTGTTTATTTTAAAATAGCTTAATACATGATCACAATGAATACAAGTATCTAATTTTGTTTGTAGAACATTGCTTTCTGTCAATTTGCAAACAGGTATTTAAATATATAATCATGCATTTAATTCTGTGACAATTGTGTATTAAAGACAACCCCAAAGCTACAGGTCCCCAGATAACCTCTGCCTGAACCACTCACTGAAATACCAACTTCCTTCACCTGTTGGTTTCAGACTGTTCCACCCAACCCAGGTCAAAGAATATCACTCACAGTGCGGGCTAGGCTGCGTGTATGAGCATAAGGGACATGCAGGGGGGGGGGTGGAGAGTAGTGGAGGTGCGCTTCAAAGCAACTCACACAAAATGCAGGAGGAACTCAACACATCAGGCAGCATCCATGGAAATGAATAAAGAGTCGATGTTTCGGGCCAAGGCCCCTCATCGTGATTGGAAAGGAAAGGGGAAGATGCCAGAAAAAAGGTTGCAGGAGCGGAAGGAGGACAAGCTAAAAGGTGATAGGGTGACAGGCCGGTGGGGAAGGGGTATGAAATAAGGAGCTGGGAGGGGATAGTTGGAAAAGGCAAATGGCTGGAGAAAAAGGAATCTGATAGGGGAGGTGAGTGGATAATGGGAGAAGAGGAAAGAGGAGGGGCAACAGGGCACCAGGGCGCAGTGAGAAGAAGTAAGTGAGGGAGAAGGAAGGTGATTGGAAAAAGAGAAAATAATTATTGGAAGGGGAAATTGATGTTCATGCCAACAAAGTGGAGGCTGCCCAGGCAGAATATGAGGTGTTGCTCCTCCACCCTGAGAGTGGTTTCATCATGGCAGAAGAGGAGTCGATGAGCCAACATGTTGGAATGAGAATGGAGGATAGGAATTAAAATGGTTGTCACGGGGAAATTCTGCTTTTTTAGCAGATGGAACAGAGGTGCTTGACAAAGTGGACCCTAGTGTAAGTTAGGTCTCACCAATGTAGAGATGGCCACATTGGGAGAACTGGGTACAATAGATGACCCCAGAAGATTTGCTGGTGAAGCAATGCCTCGCCTGGCAGGTATGTTTGGGGCCCTGAATGGAGGTGAGGGAGGAGTTGAATAGACAGGTTGGCATTTATGACACTTGCAGGGATATGTACTAGGAAGGAGATTAGTGGGGAGGGACCAGTGGAAAGTGAACGGTGAAGGGAGCAATCCCTGCAGAAAGCTGAGACTGGGGGGAAGAGGAAGACATGTTTAGTGGTAGGATCCCACTGAAGATCGTGGAAATTGCGGAAAGTGTTGTGTTGGATTTGGAGGCCCATGGAGTGGTAGATGAGGACAAGAGGAACTCTATTCCTGTTAAGGCAGTGTGAAGATGCGGTGAACGCGGACGTCCGGGAAATGAAAGAGATACGGGTGAAGACGGCATTAATGGTAGAGGAAGGGAAACCTGTTCTTTGAAGAAGTAGGACATCTTTGATGTCCTGCACAGTAAAGCCTCATCCTGGGAACAGATGTGGCAGTGAGAAAAGAGAATAACATTTTTACAGGCGACTGTTTGGGAAGCGGTGTAAAGGAAATACAGTAGCCGTGTGAGTTGGTAGGCTTATCAAAGGTATCGGCAGACAGTTTGTCTCCAGAAATGGAGGCAGACCGATGGAGACAAATAGATCGAGAAAGGGGAGAGAGGTGTCAGAAAAGGACCAAGTCAATTTAAAGCCAGGGTGGACGTTTGGGGCAAAGTTGGTGAAACTGACGAGCTCGGCATGGGTGCATGAAGCAGCACCAATGCAGACGTTAATGTAGCGCAGAATATCAATGCTTCAGACAAAGCACGAGGAGTTGTTTGAATTCAGTTCCAGATCCCAAACTTCTAACTCCTAACATCTACGAAGTAAAATTACTAATGAAACGTTCTAATAGGGCAAAAATGTCAAATTGTTAATGGGTTGTTTAAAAAAGCAAATATAAATTACGTCTATAACCAAGCGAGAAAGATATTCTAAATAGAAATGGAGTTGTCTGTTTTGGCCTGTTCAAGTCCGAGAGATTATTTTTTATTTTGTTACCAATCGATCTTAAGAGCGTTGTTGGACATTTAGTGGGATTTTGATATAAATGGCGCTGCACGGACCAGATATCTATTGTCGGATTAAATTCGCTGTCGATGCTTAATAAAACTCATAAAGCGGGTTGGTTTCCTTATAAATTGTAATGCAGATTTAAGAGCCAATTACCTCGAAGCCCAGACTAGTTGCAGTTTCATGATATAAATCAAAAGATTTATTAAGTACTTACAGGTTGAGCTCCCAGTCGTGGTATGAGTGGACCCCGCAACACTTTAACCCTCTTTGAATTTCGTTTATAATAAAACGAAGATCGAGATCATCCTGGTATCTCTTAACGCCCAGAATCATTCCATTCTCCAGGTACTGTTCGATCCTATCTCTCAGTGCGTAAACCGCCATCCCGCCGATTATCTGCAAACTCACTATTATCAGGATCCCCGCAGTGAAGAACTTCAACAAGCATTGGTTCTCTCTCAGTGCCCCGACACATCCTGAGAAGGACATTGTGCCAACCATCAGTCCCACAATCACGAAAGCCAGCATGGGGTCTGTACTGAGATGGTTGATGTTGTCCAAGTCTAGAGATTCCTTGTCAATGAGCCCCCAGATCCCGATCCCCAGTATCAGAGAGCCCATCACCGCGAAGATGAAGTTGAACACTATCATTGTGTACTTGATGCAGATATTGACTTTGTTGACCACATGGTGACGATGATAGAGGTAGGCCAATTCTTGGTGGCGATCGGGCCCCAGGCCGTTCTCTGTTTCAGCACCGTCCGCCAGGGGACAGCGACTAGAACTCGCCGGCGCCATCCTGCCATCTTCAAGCCTACCCTCCTGTTAGAATGGAAATGTGGAGGAAATATCAGGATTGCGACACTGAAAGATCAAACGCGACGCAATTCGAATATTTAGATTGCTTAGACCGGAAACCGTCAGAAAGCCGTGACCCAAGGAGCCCAGACCAGGCGACATTTGTAATTAACCACTCTGCAGTCTCACCGATCGCATCCAACAAGCTAAGTTGCCAAAAAAGCATTTGCTCAATGTGATAATCTGGAAGCAATCCGTTACTCTTCTGGCTTCTATCAAGCAAAAGATTGTAGTAAGCAAAGTGGAATTTTAATTATCTGATTAAGAATGTTGTGCATATAATGTTCAGGTTATACTGAGCGACTCCAGTTGTTGATTGCGAATATCTGTAAAAAGGAAGCAACACATTAAAAACATATTTGGAATATACGTTTGTATGGCGTTATGTTTCAAGTAAATTAGAAAATGTAGCTCAAAATTGACAGGGAGCCAATGGAAACGCATACTGTACAACATCAAATGGACCACATTGTCATGCCCACAGAATCCAAGGAAGCGAACTCCGGCACTCGCGCACTCAATCCAATTTGGCAAAAAATGCTTTCACGCGCCTATATAGTTACCCAACAATTCAATAGGCTCCATCACACACACACACACACACACACACAGGACCTCCACAGTTTCGTGAATCACATACTTGCCGCCAGAATGAGACTTGTTTTCATTCTAGCAATGACACAATGTGAGTTAAACGCATTCAAGTACGCTTTGTCTTTTCATTCTAACGCGCTATTAAAACTCGAGTGCTGTTGAAGATAGGCGGGTTTGCAGATAAACTAATTAGACTAATTGAATTTGAAAACCGTAATAAGGATTGGACTGTTCTTGTAGACTTTCATTCTCCAAAAAAAAGCAAGTCGGTCTGTTTTTCGAGTGTTCCCGTTTGTCAGCCAGCGGGTGTTTTATCTCCTTCCTTCATTTATCAAAAATAATGGGACAATTAGAACGTCAGGAACACTGTGGCTAGGAAAACGTAATTTCCTTCGTCTCCTCTAACATTTTGAAGCGTTCTGATTAGGATATGATGTAAGTGTCATCTTAAGATTAGGATGAGTAGATTCAAATATAAATTGGTTTATTTTGCATCAATCAACTACAGCAGATCGCTGCTATTTTCCTAAAAATAGATTTGCATACTTCTTGTGAATATAAAACATAAATATCCCCTTCCTTTAAAATTAAGAGAACAGCCCACTTGACTAAACTATCCAATTAATCAAAAGCAGGTTAAGTCAGTTCCAGGCGTCAGTGTAGGAATTAATGTCAATTCTATAAAGCATAAAAATAGCTCCTTTCTTTGCGAATGCAATCAGCAATAAGCTGCTCAAAAATCAGATTCCATCCGCTGCCAATCTCCTTTTTTTATTCAATACAGAATGCACTGAAATTATGTACTGCCCTTTTCCCAAGAGGTGGAGATACAAATAGTTGTACAAACATTGAAAACTCCCTCCTTATGAAAGATCATTTCTAAAGAGTCAATCCCACACAGAGCCATTGAATGAAGTGTTCGGGCTTTGAAAATACCAAATAATAAATAATAAAGGACCACAAGTATTTAGAATGTTCTTTCTAAGAGATTTAAGAATTGGTCTGATTCCATGGAATTCATTCTATCACTAAATACTGGAAAATGCAACCCTGACTGAGCAGATGTGGGGGAGCCATTTTGCGTGCCTTCTGGGTTACTTCGAGCCAAAGCATAAAGCTCTGACTCCAGCCAGCATAGTTCTCTGGGTCATTAAGGCACGCAAGCCTCCAAACCATGACGAAGTTGTATTCCTCTTGGAGGACTCACCTGTACACTAAAGGTAACTTACCGTGCAAAATTAACATACCAACCTGAAAGTCTTTGGGATACAGGAGGGAACCCATGCAGTCCCAGGGATGATGTAGATGTGCTACACAGATGATGCCTGAGGTCAGGATTGAACTCGGCTCCTCTCATGGTAACTTTTCACTGAAGCTCTCAGTCTTGAAGGAGCAAACACTAAAGAACACAGTCAACCTGCTCTCTATCCATGGCTTGTCTCTAGGCCTGAAGGCCAATCAAATGCAATCCCAAAGTCATCATATTTTGCATAACTTCACTGCACAGGTCCCATAAAAGGATTATCAGCAATCATGATGAAAAGCAATTGAAGTGAAGCTTTTAACTAAATTCCAAAATAAGTAGGCAGAATAAAAGCAAAAACACAAGAAAGTTCGCAGATTCTGAAAATTCAGAGCAACACACATGAAATACTAGAGGAACTCAGTAGGTCAGGCAGCATCTATGGAAATGAACAAACAGTCAATGTTTCAGGTAAATGTTCACGTGGATGCAAGATCTCTTAATGCATTTGTAAGCAAGTTTTGAGAAAAATACAAGATAGAACATGATCTAAACCTAAGTTTAAAAAGTTACATTTTAAGGCACCTCTTTAGGACTCTCACTTCAGGAGCCTCAGAGAGAAAGTGAAAGGATGGAGAGATAAACAGAAAAAAATATCAGGTTTCCACATCCCAGGAGATCTGCTTAAGTGAGAATATTTGGAGGGACAATCATGTCTAATCCTTAACCTGTTTTGATTGATTGTTGATATTAGTCATCTTGCGCAAATCACCTCTCCAGGCTTTGCCAATTATACTTAAATAAATTTGACTAAAGGTCTGATGTTGTGATAAATTATTACTAAATTACTTTCTTCGATTTCTACTGGGTCTTTCTCAAACCTTTTACCAGGCAATTATGAAGGTAGGAACAAGAAGGGTTCAATTCACCTTTGGATTTGCTAAGCAATTCATCATGTTCATAGCAGAAGTACTGCTTCATATTGTCTATACCCTAGAAGGAATTTTAGAACTAAGAAATATGGTTGCAGAATGAATGGCTGCCCTTTTTCGGGTGGAGATGGGGTGATTTTATTTTCTCTCAGAGGGCTGTGTATCTTTGGAATTCTCTGCTGAATTGATGACATTGAAGATAATCAAGGTGGACATTTAAAGTAGAAGGGAGAAGGGGTGTGGGGACAGGTGGTGTAGATACAGTACCAGGATTGGATCACCGAGGTTCTTATCAAATGGCAGATCAGATTCAAGGGACTGACTGGCTTAGTCTTTTTCTTTTATTTCACGCTGCCACCATCCTATCCTTAATCAAAAACAGCCATTTTAAAATACGCTCACTGACCACTTCTTAGATGTTCTAATCCTGAAGAGGATGCTGACTACATTACAGAATTGTTTGATTATCCCAATTTGAATGTGCTTAATTTCTCCAATGACTCCACTCCACCATTACCTCTACATTTCATCATCTTGCCACTCATATCATGAGACCAGGAGACAACTCCCACGACTATTTTAAATCCTTTCTTATTCTCTTTAACCACTTCCTGCTTACCATTCATTATCTCTCTCTCATTGTGAAAGCAATTTTATTTTTAATCACTGAGGTTACCTCTCCTACTTTGGCAGATTCTGTGGATGTTGCAATCTACCACCACTGTTGTAAAATCCTTGTACCATATATTGCACGTTAATCTGAACTTCGATTTCCTCACTGTGCATTGGGAAAGCTGCCAAGAATGTTAATTATCGCATCAGGTAATTTTTTTTCCCCCAACTGATTTTAAGAGCATAATTTCAGCACTTCTTCAATAATGAATTCCAAGGATCTTTTTTCATTCATTGTGAAACATACTCACAGTTGTCTTGATCATTGCTAAGTCATGGTCAAATGTAGAATGAAAATACTGCCAATTCACCCCACAGCAAAACCCTTCACCATGGACAGCATGGAAAGCTCCAGATGTATGACAACTCTCTCAATGTTTGATTACCAGTAATTGTCTTCAAAAACAAATACTATGGTGCAATAAACCTAAAATCATGCTTATGAATGGAATAATGTTGCATTATGCAGTGGAGAACGTCCTGACAAGCTGCATCTCTACTTGTAGGGAAACGTCACTACGGTGGACAGGAAGGCCCTGTAAAGATAGTCAAAACTGCCCAACACATCCCCGGCATAAGCCTTACCACCAACAAGGACAGAAATACAGAAATGTGCCGGTAAGGGGCCAGTAACGTCATGAAGGATCCCACCCAGCCAGCTCATGGACTGCTTGTCCCACTTCCGTCAGGGAGGGGTCTATGTAGCATCCATGTCAGGACCACCAGACTCAAAAACAGTTACTTTCCCCAAGCAGTAAGGCTGATCAACACCTCTATCCATTAACTCCACCACTTCTTCATTATTTCCTGTGAGTCACCGTATGTGCAACCTAGTGACACTTTATGGACAGACAATCAATCTATGTACAGTACTGTATATAATCTATCATAGGTATTGTGTTTTATTATTATTGTGTTCTTTATCTTTTGTGATTTTTGTGCTGCATCAGATCCAGAGTAACCACTATTTTGTCCTCCTTCACACTTGCGTGCAGGAACTTAGATTAAACAATCTTGAATCTATGCAATTGCTATGTCTATAATGGACAAAGGCAACACACCATTCCCTGCATTAAACACTTACATTTAATACTTTACAGGCAGATCGCAGGCTTCATGGCTCCTTCTATTACAATAATGTTAAATGTCATTTACACAATGGTAAACTGAAAATCTACTGAAGAATAGAACATTCAGAACAATACTTTAAATCACAAAGTTGCAAACACAATCAGGAAAACTTGTCTATTGCCAGCTTTAAATATGCACGCAAGTGTCAGCTGCAGATTGTACACATATCTGATGCATTAGCCTCAGTGTAACTGAATGTTTGGAGTGGGTACTGTTAGCAACTGTGTCTTGGATGCACTGTCCACATTTCATCTCTGGTGGGCCCTGTCATTCTACCCCTCAGGCTTAATGCTCACTTGGAACTATGTTCTGGATCTGAAGGGAAAAACAACCCATGTAATGCTTTACATGGCCTGCTGATAAGGTGCTTTCTGGGAATTCCTGATGGTGTAAAGGCTGCAGTCATGAAAGGCCTATTGGGTATCCATTCAATCAAATAAAGTTAATTAAATAAAAAACTAAATAATAAGATCATTAAAAAGGTAATCAGCACAATTTAAAATAGTAACAACTAAGTAAAATATGCAACCATACAGACTTAAAATAGGTCAGTTTTCACTTCTTATTCTAAATCAGTGGGGTTATCACGTGAACACCATCTCTCCTAGTGTGAAGCTGAGAGACCAGATCGAACGTGCATGCAACTCCGCTCTTCCTCTTTCCTAATGGGAGGTCCAGCAGTGGAGCAATATCTCAGGTATACTGGCATCTGATCTTCAGGATGCTTTTGACTTAAATGTTTCATTGTGAATGCGTGCACATCAATGTGCAGATAGCTGTAAGATCGTAAAACATATGAGAAAAATCAGGCCGATCGGTCCATCGAATCTACGGAATGTCAGCTGTAGATAAACATAATTCATCCCAAATACATCACCATAATTTCTTTGAATTATTTGTTTTGAAATTTCATCTCTTTCTTGTCTCTCTCCATCTTCCAAAAGCTCTCTCCCATTCTTTCTTATGAATGAGGCCTACCTTCTGCTCTAGTACCTGAAATTTATTTATTTAGAGACGCAGCACGATTACAGGCCCACCACTCACTTGTGACCCATCTTTGGAGTGTAGGAGAAAACCAGAGCACCCAGGGGAAATCCGTCACAGGGAGAATACACGGTTCCTTAGGCAGAAGCAGGAATTGTGTTATGCTCACCGCGATGCTACCGTGCTGCTCCTGCACTACGGCAGTAAGCTATTGTGCCATGTTAAGGGTAATTTGAATTGTCCTTGTGGTTCTCCTTTAGACACTTTCACTCCTCCTTTCAAAATAATGGTCATCAAGCGTCCATAAAAACTCATGTTTGAGCCTTTTAACCTTGATAACTCCCTCAAACTCCTTGAATATGTAACACACACAAATTGCTGGAGGAACTCAAGAAGTCAGGCAGCATCTATGGAAATGAATAATATGTTGTCATCATCCAGAACTTGTTTATCATTGCTTGGTTTTCTTATCCTGTCATGCAGTAAATTACCTGTAACCACAGTCACAAAATGTACTTTTTATAACAACATTGGAATATGCCAATAATCCTATCTACAACTTTGACACAATCAGTCTTCATCTTCTTGTGTTATCTACAGTTGCATTTATTGCTACTGAAGCTCTAGAAACAACTTTTTTTTCAAGTGGCACTCAAGATTTTTTCTTGATTTTTATCTTTTTCATGTGCACATTACTCCTTTCCCACTTCCGTTCACTTGTTTGTCAAATGTTCATTTGAATACAACAGGCTGAGCTAAACCTTCGCCCTTCTTGAAAATATTTCAATAATAAAAAGAACATTTTCAAGTTTTGAAATTACCACTTCACAGCTAATCTTCAAAGGCTTGTTTCCTGCTCCATGCAGATACAGAATTTCTTAGCATAGTGTCGTAATCAAATTGCAACTCTCTAGACAAATGTACTACGTTGGATTGCAATATTTTTGCTTTTGAGACAGGTTTTGTACTTAGGATATGTCAGACTAAGAGATTTAACATAACATTCAGAACAATGTCACCAGTTATGAATGCACATATTCTGCACACCATTCAAAGGTAAAGGAGATTTAGTACATCAACAAAGATTTTTGCAATTTTCTATAGATGTACATTGAAGTGCAACCTGTACATCACAACCTGGTATGAAGGCTCCAACGCAGAGGATCACAAGAGGCTGCAGAGGGTTATACACTCAGCCAGCTCCATCACGGGCACAACCCTCCCCACCTTCGAAGGCATCTTCAAATGGCGGTGCTTCAAGAAGTCAGCATCCATTACTAATGACTCTCATCGTCCGGGACATGCTCTCTTCTCGTTACTACCATCAGTAAGGAGGTACACGGCTGGATGACCTCCTCTCTGTGATTCAGAATCAACTCCTTTCCCTCTCCCTTCAGATTTCAGAACAGTCATTAACTCAATCTCATTATTCCTTTCTCTTTGTTCTATTTTGTAACTTATAGTAATTTGGTCTTTGCACTGTACTGCTGCTGCAAAACAACAAATTTCGTGTCACATAGGAAAGCGATACTAAAACTGATTCTGATTCTGATAAATAACTGTAGGTTTTCTAGTTGATAATATTAATGTTGTATTTTAATTATTTATTTCAATTATTACCAGCAGTTCAGATGTTAATGCAAAGTCTGAATCTCAGTGTTATAAATATTTTTTGTAAAAGTAGTTGCTTTATTTATTTGCTGCTTAATAATTTGCTCGCACATAACCCATGGATACTTCATTCATAAGTCACTAAGACATGACATTAATTTTAGTTCTTGCTACGAACAACTCAGCATGGAAGATTCAGTGGATGAACAGAGCACATTATTCTGAATCTGTTTCCCTTCAGAGATTACTAATTTATCAAATGTTACGTAAACATATTGGTCACACATTTACTAGCGAACTAATGGACATATTTTAAACCAAAGAAAATATACTTATATCTCTGTAAGCTTTGTGTTCATGCATTTTATATAATTGCTTTTAAATGAAAATTTGTTGCTAACTTTGCATAAAATAATATTCTGGAATCACACAGCAATGGGACAAAATTGTTTTGAATTAATGTAGTAATTCTAATTTAAATTAATACCTTGAATATCAAAGGACTGAGCTCATCTGCTTCACTCCTCTCCTTGTAGAAGGTGAAATATTGGGACAGCTTCATTATCTGTTTCCTCCAAGTTTAATTCAAATTGTGAATTTAATCAGTTTTAGCAGAAAGTACTCACAACAAGGTGTATTCAGTGTTTCTTTTCCTCAAAAAGTGAGAGAAAGAGAAAATGTGTAAACTTACATTTTTTGACCATGTGCTCCTGAGTCATATGAGAGTCATCTCTAAAGGATTATAATGGAATCTTTTTTTTCCCTGAGAGCTATGCCTACTTTTCTATGGCTTGCATTGTCCTAGCCTGCTACACAGTTCAGCTCCATGGAATGCGATTTCACATGTGGGATTCTTCTAAAGAAAAACTTGCTTCATTTCCAGGCATATTTTGTAAATTTGATCAAAATGTGCCAAGAGTGTGGAAAGAAAGCAGATGGGAAATTACATAGTGCTTTGCATGTTTGCACTGAAATGCAATTAAAACAATCTAAGATGTCCAAATATTTGTCCGGAAAATATGATCTATTATAATGATCAGTAATAGGATCATTACTGAAGGCATAGGAGGCCAATATAACTGGAGTATCTACTGCACTGAAAGGACTGAAACAAGAATCATTCTTGCTTGGACATTTGCTGATTTGACTGTTGATAAAAATACACAGTGAGAGAGAAAAGCTGAGGAACGACTTTCATGGACCAGAACATCCAAATGGTATTTTGTTACTGAGGCTTGCTGCTGAAGGATTAACTTTGAAGCTAACTCACTTATAGTATTGGTTAAGAAAAGCACATCAAGAATAGATTCAGCGATGAATAGTTTCATATAAAGATATAAGGCTAAGCCCATATCATAATATAATGTGATGTTAATTTCTGAAATAATCTTAACTGAATTCAAAGCCTGAAAAAGCCTGACGAAGGGTCTTGGCCCAAAACGTCGACTGTATTTCTTCCTAGAGATGCTGCCTGGCCTGCTGCGTTCACCAGCAACTTTTATGTGTGTTGCTTGAAATTCCAGTATCTGCAGAATTCCTTGTGTTTGCGCCTGAGAAAGTGGGTTACTCAGGCAGTAGTGCAGGAAAAGGAGACATTCTACTTCATTAAATATTTCTGTAAGATCTAATATAAAAACAAAAACAAATGATGAATTTAACATATTCAAAGAATTGCGCAGTGTTTACTCTTAGATTCTTTCATGACAAACTGAACTTAGCAGCCAATTGCCTCATATGATTTTCAGATGTCAGTTATTAACTAGACAGCAAACAGCATCCAATTAAACTATTAGTTTCTTGTTATAATTTTTTTTAATATGTGGCTTTGAGCTTGGTTTCAAAATAGTATATAGAAACCTAGAAAATAGGTGCAGGAGTAGGCCATTCGGCCCTTCGAGCCTGCACCGCCATTTATTATGATCATGGCTGATCCTCCAACTCAGAACCCCGCCCCAGCCTTCCCTCCATACCCCCTGACCCCCGTAGCCACAAGGGCCATATCTAACTCCCTCTTAAATATAGCCAATGAACTGGCCTCAACTGTTTCCTGTGGCAGAGAATTCCACAGATTCACCACTCTCTGTGTGAAGAAGTTTTTCCTAATCTCGGTCCTAAAAGGCTTCCCCTCTATCCTCAAACTGTGGCCCCTCGTTCTGGACTTCCCCAACATCGGGAACAATCTTCCTGCATCTAGCCTGTCCAATCCCTTTAGGATCTTATACGTTTCAATCAGATCCCCCCTCAATCTTCTAAATTCCAACGAGTACAAGCCCAGTTCATCCAGTCTTTCTTCATATGAAAGTCCTGCCATCCCAGGAATCAATCTGGTGAACCTTCTTTGTACTCCCTCTATGGCAAGGATGTTTTTCCTCAGATTAGGGGACCAAAACTGCACACAATACTCCAGGTGTGGTCTCACCAAGGCCTTGTACAACTGCAGTAGTACCTCCCTGCTCCTGTACTCGAATCCTCTCGCTATAAATGCCAGCATACCATTCGCCTTTTTCACCGCCTGCTGTACCTGCATGCCCACTTTCAATGACTGGTGTATAATGACACCCAGGTCTCGTGCACCTCCCCTTTTCCTAATCGGCCACCATTCAGATAATAATCTGTTTTCCTATTTTTGCCACCAAAGTGGATAACTTCACATTTATCCACATTAAATTGCATCTGCCATGAATTTGCCCACTCACCCAACCTATCCAAGTCACCCTGCATCCTCTTAGCATCCTCCTCACAGCTAACACTGCCACCCAGCTTCGTGTCATCCGCAAACTTGGAGATGCTGCATTTAATTCCCTCATCCAAGTCATTAATATATATTGTAAACAACTGGGGTCCCAGCACTGAGCCTTGCGGTACCCCACTAGTCACCGCCTGCCATTCTGAAAAGGTCCCGTTTATTCCCACTCTTTGCTTCCTGTCTGCTAACCAATTCTCCACCCACACCAATACCTTACCCTCAATACCGTGTGCTTTAAGTTTGCACACTAATCTCCTGTGTGGGACCTTGTCAAAAACCTTTTGAAAATCCAAATATACCACATCCACTGGTTCTCCCCTATCCACTCTACTAGTTACATCCTCAAAAAATTCTATGAGATTCGTCAGACATGGTTTTCCCTTCACAAATCCATGCTGACTTTGTCCGATCATTTCACCGCTTTCCAAATGTGCTGTTATCACATCCTTGATAACTGACTCCAGCAGTTTCCCCACCACCGACGTTAGGCTAACCGGTCTATAATTCCCCGGTTTCTCTCTCCCTCCTTTTTTAAAAAGTGGAGTTACATTAGCTACCCTCCAATCCTCAGGAACTAGTCCAGAATCTAACGAGTTTTGAAAAATTATCACTAATGCATCCACTATTTCTTGGGCTACTTCCTTAAGCACTCTAGGATGCAGACCATCTGGCCCTGGGGATTTATCTGCCTTCAATCCCTTCAATTTACCTAACACCAATTCCCTACTAACAAGTATTTCGCTCAGTTCCTCCATCCCACTGGACCCTCTGTCCCCTACTATTTCTGGAAGATTATTTATGTCCTCCTTAGTGAAGACAGAACCAAAGTAATTATTCAATTGGTCTGCCATGTCCTTGCTCCCCATAATCAATTCACCTGTTTCTGTCTGTAGGGGACCTACATTTGTCTTTACCAGTCTTTTCCTTTTTACATATCTATAAAAGCTTTTATAGTCAGTTTTTATGTTCCATGCCAGTTTTCTCTCATAATCTTTTTTCCCCTTCCTAATTAAACCCTTTGTCCTCCTCTGCTGAACTCTGAATTTCTCCCAGTCCTCAGGTGAGCCACTTTCTCTGGCTAATTTGTATGCTTCTTCTTTGGAATTGATACTATCCCTAATTTCTCTTGTCAGCCACGGGTGCACTACCTTCCTTGATTTATTCTTTTGCCAAACTGGGATGAACAATTGTTGTAGTTCATCCATGCAACCTTTAAATGCTTGCCATTGCATATCCACCGTCAATCCTTTAAGTGTCATATGGTGGCAATGTTTTTATAAACTCACACGAAAAATGGGTTAAACCTGGCATTAAACAATGCAGAACGGAAAATCAATGTTTCTTTTTTTGGTATGGTTTATAGAATCTACACATTAAGAGTATTGTTGACACAAATTTTTAATTTCATATTACATTCCTTAGCATGCTTAAAATGTATAAATTATCACAACATACTGCTGATTGGCTGGATGATGTTGAAATGAAGGTCCCTATTACATTTATATTGGAATGGAAATAGAAAATACTCAGCAGGTCAGACAGCACTTGTGGAGAGAAGGATTAATAATCCTGCATGAACATAAACGTATGACCTAAATTGTTAACTTTTCTTTCCCTTCACAGTGACTTGCTGCGTGTTGCCCGTATATTCTGCTTTTATTACCTGAAGAGACTGGCTGGGGATAATCATTTCTCTTAGTTCACCAGCACACCTGACAAACAATACCTGTTCCATGCCGCATTTTAAATCATAAAAACTTTCCACTGAGCCAGTATTCATTTATTTCAGAAGATGACCCAATTTTTCCCTGCAAATTTAGGACATAGCTATTCGTCTTCTTCCCCCAGGCCATGACTCTACTGAACTCCCTACCACCACCCAGGGTCTCATCACCTATGAGTGCCAATGATGTTATACTGTTTCACTTTTTAACTTTGTGTCATAAGTGCACCTTATGCTCGATCTCAATCGTCTAGAATATATTTTATGATTTGTTAATGTATTTGTGGTAGTATTACTTTATGTGTTGTGTGTGAGTTATATGTACTTGTTGTGCACCTTGGCCCAGAGAAATGTTGTTTTGTTTGGCGGTATACATGTATACACTTGAATGACATTCAACTTGAACTTGAAGTGTTTTGGCCTTTATTGGTAGCAGAAAGCAGTGGTCTGGGACCACTTAAATCCCTAATCCTTCTTCTAGTCATTCACATTTCCACCAAGAAGACAAAGAGTTTAGGAGGGGGGAGTGGCGACAGTCCCAATAGCAGTGTATTCTAGGTTTTCAACATGATAGCGTGCATGCTATTTACATTCAGTGGTCACTTTATTAGGTACACCTGTACACTTGCTCATTAATGCAAATATCTAATCAGCCAATCACACGGCAACAACTCAATGTATAAAAGCATGTAGACACAGTCAAGAGGTTCATTTGTTGTTCAGGCCAAACATCAGAATTGGGAGCAAATGTGATCTAAGTGACCTTGACTGTGGAATGATTGTTGGTGCCAGAAGGGGTGGTTTAAGTATCTCAGGAACTGCTGATCTCCTGGAATTTTTAGGCATAACAGTTTCTAAAGCTTACAGAGAATGCTGCAAAAAAACCCAAAAGCATCAAATAAGCAGTAGTTCTATGAGTGTAGACGCCTTGTTAATGAGAGAGGTCAGAGGAAAAAGGCCAGACTGGTTCAAGTTGACAGGAAGACAACAGTAACTCAGGAAGTACATAATAAAGTGGACACTGAATGTATAGACCATCCAAGAGGCTTATACTTCAAAATCCAATTAGTACCACAATTGTGTTGAAGCTGGCAAAACAGAAAACTACCAATAATTCTGAATTTTCTTTACATGGTGTCCAGGATCATTGACCTAGTTTATTTGCATAGTTCTGTAACAAAATAATTTGAAGTTTGGGGTAGAAACAGACATGAGTTCATTGATTTATTGGAAAGTCCCAGGTGAAGCAAGGATTCTGAAAATTGAACTTCAGGAAACTTCTGCTTTTTGCAGAATGACAATTCCCAAAAGCATCAAATAGGAAAATCCACTCTGCGATCTGAAGACAGCAGCTGGTGTCAGCATCTGGCTAGTACTTCCATTACCGCTTATCTTTCCTTTCTCATTGATTGATTTATTCACCTTAATGGATACAAAAGAGTTCCACAAACATGTTCCACTGATGGTTAATCTGCCTGGATTTGATTAAAGTTACTGCAATTCAGTTTCAGCAAAGAGTGCAGCCACAGTTCATGTAGTAACATGGAATGGCTTGATGCAAGACAGCTAAAGTAATGCAAACACGAGGAAATCTGCAGATGCTGGAATTTCAAGCAACACACATAAAAGTTGCTGATGAACGCAGCAGGCCAGGCAGCATCTCTAGGAGCAGGTACAGTTGGCGTTTTGAGCCGAGACCCTTCGTCAGGACTAACTGAAAGAAGAGCTAGTAAGAGATTTGAAAGTGGGAGGGGGAGGGGGAGATCCGAAATGATAGGAGAAGACAGGAGGGGGAGGGATGGAGCCAAGAGCTGGACAGGTGATTGGCAAAAGGGATATGAGAGGATCATGGGACAGGAGGCCCAGGGAGAAAGAAAAGGGGGAGGGGGGAAAGCCCAGAGGATGGGCAAGGGGTATAGTGAGAGGGACAGGGGGAGAAAAAGCAGAGAGAGAAAAAGAATGTGTGTATATAAATGAATAAATAACGGATGGGGTACGAGGCGGGGTGGGGCATAAAGTAATGGCTCTTTCCTGTATTGAGGCCAAACCTCATTACCTATTCTATTAGCTCAAACCCAGGGTTTCCATTGAAATCAGGGTAAATCCATGGGTCAAGGATGTTGGCCCTAGTCCAGATTCCTCTCCTCTGTGAGTTCAGGAAGGAAATCCCTATCCTACTCTTATTTTCCTATGTTAATAAGCTGTCAGAACATTCCTGATAGGAAGCAACACACACACACACACACAATGCTAGACAGGCAGCATCTATGGAGGGAAATGAACAGTCGACGTTTCAGGCTGAGACCCTTCATCGGAGATTCCAAACAGCTCATTTCCCTCCGTAGATGCTGCTTGGCCTGCTGAATTCCTGAAGTATTCTGTGTATCTTGCTCAAGATTTCCAGCAACTGCTTAGATCTCTTGTGGTTCCTGATGGGAAAATGTAACAAAATATAACTCTGACTTTGAGGATTAATTCCATTTCTGGAAAAAGAAAGTAATGATAACACAAGTGGGGGAAAAAATCTCTACCTGTACAGCTTGTTGCAGTGTTGAGATGTAAAAGCTTTTTTAAATACAGGGAGATAGTAGCAATGTCAACTGCTATGCCCTGCTATGACAAAAGAGAAGATGGCACAAGGGGAAGAACTAAAAATGAAAAGACACCATCCCAAATTTTCATTCTGTTAATTGCTCTGCAGTAAATTTCTTTGGAAAAGTAACATTTTAGATAATGTTGGATTCTACTACAACTTGAACCTAGTCCGGATGTACTTTCATTACTGCCTTCACCAGGGGCAATGGAACCGCAGCTGATAGGGTGCTATTTTTTAATATCAAAATAAACCAGATGGGGCACATGGTGGAACTGCGCATCAAGGAGCGCAGAAGGTGTATCCGTTTGGGTTACTCAGAGAAATTGGTGGTAACGGAACATTACGTACACAACGGCCTCAGGATTGACTTCCACAACACAGAACTACTGTGCTACACCAATGGCTTTTGAGACCGTCTGGTGAAGGAAGCCATTAAAATAAGACTAGGGAATAAGAATTTTAACAAAGACGAAGGTCTTGCTTCAACTGAGAACTGGAATAGGATTGTAAACAAGGTGGGACCAGTGGAAACTTGATTGGTTGAGGACTAACCAATCAGGAAGGACAGACGACCGGGGTATATATAGCACTGGATTAGGCATGCCAAGGCATCATCCCTGATGAAGATGGCCCCTGATGAAGGCAGCAATATCACCCGGTTCGGGTATGGCCTAAGTGCGGAGTGAGAGACACTGAAGTAGGTTGATAGTTCACAGACTTTAATGTCAACAGTGCTAAAGGGAAAAGGAAACAATAAACGCTAGGCCAAACAGGGCCGTTAACTAAGACTCTCAAATGGAAAACGAAGCCTACACTGCAGCTGAAAAGAGTAACTAAGAATAAACGAATACTGCTAGTCTTCAGAGTCAGTTGACTGGACAGTCCAATTTCTCAGGCAAGGCAGAATGCAGGCAGCAAAGTGTTGCTGTGTCCCAGTCTCGACAAATACTACAACGGAATGAATGGAGTTAAATACTATCACAAAGAAATGATGATTGGTTGACATGTACATATTCAGGAGCGCAATCGCCGGATCTGCAGCGCTGCCAAATCCGTGGTTGTGACAAGCAGTGCAAGTTTGTCATTGAAACATTGGTTAAAATCAACACCTGTAGCCGGCTGGATGCCCGAGATGAGCTTATGCATCATATACGCTGGGAAAGCCCTAGATCCTGTTTCAAAATAAACTTTATTCATATTTTTTTAAATATCTACAAGAATAAATCGTGCAATGCCTTTACATTCTTACTCTCAGTAGTATTTGATTACATTCCTTAAAACCAAGAGGACTGTTGCTACTCATGTGGCCCCCTGGGGTAGTACATGACTACAATAATTGAAGGGCTTCTTTACCTAACTTGGACCCTCCCTCTCCAGTGGCAGAAGAACCGTATTGTGTGATCCCGCTACACTGAGCCCTTGTGATGGTTGCATGTCACTTCAGTCCCCCCCTCTGCACGTACTCCTGCAGCCTGGATTGGACCAGTCAACAGCGTTCGTCCACGGGCGTCTCGATGTGCTGGCAGTCCAGACAGACCAAAGGGCATCTTTCGCTGAGCTGCTGACCCGCCAGCAGCACCAAATGTCAGTCTGTGTGTCTGAATGAGTCCTCTGTTACACAGCTGCTCGAGATGTACCATGCATCTTCCTCCAACTCCTCGTTGCAAACTCACAGCCCACAAAGAGGGGTACAGGTGCAGCTTGAAAAACTGAGACTCGAGCACGAGTTCCGGGTACGACAGTTGGAGCGAGAAGAGAAGGAGAGAGAGGTAGAAAGACAAGAGAGAGAGAGACAGTTGGAGAGAGAAGAGAAAGAGAGAGAAAGACAGTTGGAGAGAGAAGAGAAAGAGAGAGACAGACAGTTGGAGAGAGAGGGGTGCTGTATGATCCATGGCATAACGTTAAAAAGTCAGAGGAAGGGTTTATTTTTATATGGAGCCTTTCATCATTAGGGTTCCCCAGAAAGCACTTCACAGCCAGCGATCAATGTTGTAATGTATGAAATACAATAGCCCACTTTACACCACCCATAGTATGCAACACATTAATGCCAGCTAATCTAATTTTGTGATTTTGACTGCAGGATAAATACTGGGCAGGATGTCGAGAAGATCTCTTCGGCTCTTCTTCGAGAAAGCACAATGGAATCACCGTTATCCATCAGGGAGGACGGAGGGGTGTGCTTTAGCATCTCACACAGAAGACACACTCCAGCCATGCAGTACCGAAGTGTCAGTCTGGAGCTTTAAATGGTCTCTGGAGTGTGACTTGAACCCATTAACATCTGATTCAGAAGAGAGAGTGCTACTAGTTGATTCACTGCAGACACAGTATCTAGATTGCTGTCCATATGGAGACTCTGTGGGAGTGGAAGTGAGTTAGACAAAAGTCAGGTCCCAAATTTTGGACGAGTTTTAAAATGGTAAAGAGAATGCTGGAGGTCCGGTTTATATACATTCTGATTTCTGCACATCTGGACTTTATCAACCTTAATAAGATGTAACAGTGTAAGGTTAGTAAAGTTCAAAATGGTTTTGGAATTTCCCAGAGGGCCTCTTGGCTTTCACGGATAATATTCAATTCAGCTAGAGTTAACTATTACCTTCAGACAGTAAAGGCACTGTAACCTGCTCCCTCTAAATACTGAACATCAGCTTGTTGAGTGGTCCCTGCATATCTATTAACTCTAACAAACAGAAAGCTGCTGTGGCACAAGAGTCTGATTGGGAATATGATGCCTGTTTGCAGCCAGTTCCTGAGCTGATAATGAACCTGCCATTTTAGAATCAGAATCAGGTATATTATCACTGACATACTGTATGTAGTGAAATTCGTTTTTTTTTGTGGTGGCAGTAAAATGCAATACATAAAATATATATAAATATACAATAATTTACAATTATACACACACACACATATGCATATATAAATCTGTTCTATATATATTTCTTGTTTATTCTAGAAATAAAACTAAGATTTAATTTTAAACATACTGTAGGTGACTGCCCTGTTAATGCCAATCGACCTGAGAGAAATTTGAGGATTGACGGTTGATTATAAACTCTGTACCCTGATTTAAGGTGAAGCCTAAGTCCTGAAAAAGGGTCTCAGCCCAAAACATCAAAACATGACCTGCTGGGACCCTTTAGCATTTTGTGTGCGTTGCTTTGTATTTCCAGCATCTGCAGAATCTCCCATGTTTAAGAAGCCTGCCTGAGTTGCTTTTCATCTTTAACAATTTGAATTCATCAATTTTTCTTGTGAGATGTCCGAGGGTTTTTGACTAGTGACTCTCCCTTGGTGTTGATCAGAGTGAGCTGAACTGCAGTAAACCCAGAAGTCCCTAACAATAGAAGACAGAAATTTCTAACTCATACTAAACCGTATACATGATATAGTTAGACCCAGATAACATTTCCTGTGCAAAGGTGAAGGGCCATGGCTATCATCAACAATAGTGTTTAAGAACCTACTCTTACATTCAATAGATCATCTAAAAGCAAGTTCAGGTTCACTATTGACCAGAATATTAACCAGACTAGCCACATAAGGACTTTGGTTTCGAGAGCAAATCAGAGGATGTATTGCGTGACTCCCCAAAGCCTTTCCATCTGTAATTTGTTTCATTTATTTGTTTTATTTTCATTTTATTGAGAAACAGTGCGGAATTTGCCCTATCGGCCTTTTGATCCGCAATGCCCAGTAATCCCCCAATTTAACCCTAGCCTAGTCACGGGACAATTTACAATAACCAACTAACCCACCAATTTTTTACTGTGGGAGGAACCCAGAGTGCCTGGAGGAAATCCACATGGTCACAGGGAGAAAGTACAAGTTCCTTACAGATAGTGGCGGGAATTGAACCTGGGTCGCGTATCGTGTGCTAATCACTATGCTACAGTGCCGCTCCATATATTGATGATATATAACGAAGAGTACATCTGCAGCAATACTAAACAACTTCAAAAAAGTTAGCACTTCCACCTGCACCTCATCCACAAACCTAATCATTCACTCCATCATAACCTGTATTGTGCTCTGTCTGCAAGATGTATTGAAGTTACTTTCTAACACTCAGTACTCCACCACCAAAATCAATGAAGCAGTAGATCCGTGGGAAGCTTATTCCCTGAAGATTCCGCTCCAGGTCACACAGCAGCCTGAATGTGAAATGGATCACCATTCCCTCATTACTGGCTGGTCAAAATCTTGGAATATTCAGTTCAATAACATTTGCCCAAAGGACTGCAATGGCTCAGGAAGATGAATTACACTACCTTTTCGTGGATAAATTCGATGGGCCATAAATTCTGGCTTTTGTAGCAATGCCCTTGTCTTATAAATGACTTACCAAAAAGCCTCGCTTGTGTGCCTTTTTTATATTAATCTTTGTGGCTTTAAGGTAATTAAATACAGTTCTGATTTTCCTACTTAGTGGGTAATACATAGAAGACACGATGCATTAAACAGATATTTTGAAAATTGTCATTTTCCGAATCATCATGAGATGCCATTAGACATAATTAAGGAATATTGTCTGTGTTATAAAATTGGTACGCAAACCCAGACACAGGAGATTCTGCAGATGCTGGAAATCCTGAGCAACACACAAAAAATGCGGGAGGAACTTAGTAAGTCAGGAAGCATCTGTGGAGGGAAATAAACCGTCGACATTTCCGGCTGAGAACGTTCATCAGGACTCATGCTGCCTGACTTGTTGAGTCCTTCCAGCATTTTGTGTGTGATGCAAATAGAATAATATTGCATCATGAGCAAGCAGTGGAATACTATAAAATATGCAGAAGTGATGAAGGGCCATAACATGCTTTAACATGGAGAATATATAAACTTGTATTCACTTGAACAGAAACAACCAAGTGTATCTGGCATCTGGCATGATGCATTCAATGAAGGCTTTTAATCAGAGCTGGCACATGGACCAAATGTCTTATTGTCTTATTAAGATAGAAATTACTTCGCCAACAAAATATACGAAGCATTATACTGACACAGAGTGGTAAGAAAGGGAACTGCAAGTTTTTTTTCCTGTCAGGCACAAAATCACAATCTAGTTAGATGACCATTTTCTTTCTAATTTAAGAAATGCAGAAAATATTACAACATTCCCACATAGTTTTGTGAAAATTAATCTTATTATTGAAAATTGAATTGAGAGATATATTGCAATAAATTAACGACATGTTAATTAAAAAGGACGATGCACAGCACAAGGGGTAAGAATTGAGAAACGATCACGATTATACCCATGTAACTATATAACAATTACAGCACAAAAACAGGCCATCTCGGCCCTTCTAGTCAGTGCTGAACTCTTACTCTCACCTAGTCCCACCGACCTGCACTCAGCCCATAACCCTCCATTCCTTTCCTGTCCATATATGTATGCAATTAAGGACAACATTGAACCTGCCTCCACCACTTCTGCTGGAAGCTCGTTCCACACAGCTACCACTCTCTGAGTAAAGAAGTTCCCCCTCATGTTACCCCTGAACTTTTGCCCTTTAACTCTCAACTCATGTTTGAATCTCCCCCATTCTCAATGGAAAAAGCCTATCCACGTCAACTCTATCAATCCCCCTCATAATTTTAAACACCTCTATCAAGTCCCCCCCTCAACCTTCTACGCTCCAAAGAATAAAGACCTAACTTGTTCAACCTTTTCCTGTAACTTAGGAGATGAAACCCAGGAAATATTTTAGTAAATCTCCTCTGTACTCTCTCAATTTTATTGACATCTTTCCTATAATTCGGTGACCAGAACTGTACACAATATTCCAAATTTGGCCTTACCAATGCCTTATACAATTTCAACATTACATCCCAACTCTTATACTCAATGCTCTGATTTATAAAGGCCAGCATACCAAAAGCTTTCTTCACCACCCTATCCACATGAGATTCTACCTTCAGGGAACTATGCACCATTATTCCTAGATCCCTCTGTTCTACAGAATTCTTCAATGCCCTACCATTTACCATGTATGTCCGACTTTGATTAGTCCTACCAAAATATAGCACCTCACCCAGGAGCTCAAAAAACATTGACAGTTTTTGGTGGCTTATGAGGTCTTAAGTGATTTTGTAACTTGATGATAAATCAGCAGAGTGGCCTGCATGTCTCACATAAAACCCAAACAAAAACTTTTTAAAAATCTGACCATAAACACAGTGATTCCGCAGATGCTGGAAATCCAGAGGAACACACACAAAATGCTGGAGGAACTCAGCAGGTCAGGTAACATCTGTGGAATAGAATAAAGCATCAATATTTTGGGCTGAGACCCTTCATTAGGCCTGAAATGTCAACTCTTTATTCCTTTCCATAGATGCTGCCTGGCCTGCTGAGTTCCTCCAGCATTTAATGTATTCCACTTTTTTAAAAAACTGACTTTCTGGGCATGACTTCTTGCTCTGTATTTCACGCCTCTCATATTTTTGACTAACTTCTTCTGTCTATGTTCTCACTTTCAGCTGCTCCCGTTCACTCACTTAAAAGATAAATGTGTTTGGGGTTTATCGTCATGGTCTCCCCTGCTTCAGGGTTAGTGGATCCACATTCAGTGCCCTGGATTATTATTCTAGGGAACTCAGATTCGTGGTAGTAGGGAAATTAATATTCAGGCAACAATAAGATTTTGGAATAGGTATTCAGCCTTAACCAAGACAACCATTATTAGAACCTGTGAATAAATAAAAAATAACTATTTATAGAGGCAAAAAAAATGAAGGCCATTCTGCCCCTTTATATCCATGCCAGCTCTCCGTAATTAGACTAACCCCATAGTTTTATTGGATCATTAGTGCCATAGTTTTATGAGATTATTAACCTCACAGTTTTATAAATCTGTTCAGCAGCCCCCTAGTACGATAATCTACCCTGTGATGGCATTATTGTCTGCCTGCACTGCACTTTCTCTGTAATGGTAACACTTTATTCTGCATTCATTTATTAATTTACCTTGTCCACCTCCCCAAAGCTCCCTTCATTTCCTCCAACGTAAACAAATCCAGCTCCATCAGTTAACTGCACTGTTGTAATGAAATGATCCATTTGGATGACATTCAAAAGAATGATTTTCACTGTAACTCACTACACATGACAATAGTAAGCCAATTTTCCAATTTACTAATTTACCATTGTCCCACTGCACTGTAAGTTTTTCTCTCAAGTGTCTATCCAATTTCCTTTTGAAATCATTTATCGTCTCCACCCGTCCAATACCCTCCAAGGCAGCAAGTTCTTAGTTCTTGTCATTCATTGTGTAAAGAAGTCCTTTCTCCCATCCCTATACATCTCTTGTTTAAGTCATTTAAATCTATGCCTCCGCATTGCTTGTACCTTCTATCTAAACTTGTGAAAATATTCTCCACCTCCCCAAAGCTCCCTTTATTTCCCCCAAAGTAAACGAACCCAGCTCCATTAGTTAACTGGAATAATTGAAAATAATTGAAAACCAAATAAACCAAATATTGGAAATCTGACATGTTTGTTTACTCAGTCTCTAACTTGTTTCATTATCACCCACAAGCTCTAGGAAGATCAATATCAGAATCAGTAACCCTTGCCTTACCCCATCAACGCAATTTCGCCTTTTCGTCTTTCCATCAAACATGGTTTGGCAATAACGTCTCCTCCACACTCACCATCTGCTCAGATACAGTTTTGGACTGTATGGTTAGACCCCTGCTTTACTCACCTTGTACCTGTGATTGTGTGTCTAAGCACAGCTCCAATGCCATATTTCAGTTAGCTGACTACACCACTGTCGCTGGCTGGATCAAAGGTGGTGATGAATCGGGAGATTGAAAATCTGGTAGAATTGTGCCACAACAACAATCACTCATTGAATGTCGGCAAGACCACCAAACTGATTATTGACTTCAAGAGGAAGAAATCAGAAGTCCTCATTAGGGGATAGGAGGTGGAGAGGGTCAGTAGCTTTAGCTGCCTTGGCGTTAACATATCAGAGCACCTGTCTTGGGACCAGCACATAAGTGCCATTGCGAAGAAGGCACAATATCGCTTCTACTTTCTTAGAAGTTTGATTAGATTCAGCATGTCACCAAAAACTTTGACAAACTTCTCTCGGTGCACAGTGGAGAGTATCCCAATTGGTTGCATCATGGGGACGCCAATGCCCTTCTCCGGGGGCTATCCCCGGCAAAAAGAAACTATGACACCAGAAATCTGGAGATTCTTGTGCTTAAGTTAGCCTTGGAGGAATGGCGTCACTGACTAGAGAGGACCAAGAACCCTTTTATCATTTGGACTAACCACAAGAACCTGGTTTATATTCAAGAGGCTGAAATCCAGGCAGGCCAGGTGGGCTTTGTTCTTTAACTGCTTTGAATTCATCCTGACCAACCAACCGGGGTCGAAAAACCAGGAGCCAGATGTCCTGTCCGGTAATATGATGAACCGGAACGAGAAGAACAGCCCACCGCCATTTTGCCCCAGGAGTGGTAGCACTGATTTGTTGGGGTGTTCATGCTCTTGTTCCCAAGGCCCAAGCACAAGGGGAGATTCCGAGGAATGGTCCTCTGGGTCGGCTGTTCATCGCAAGTTCCATCCGGTCCCAGGTACTCCAGTGGGGACATTCATCGAGAATGACTGCACGCCCAGGGATTTCCAAGACCCTCGAGTTTATCAAGAGGAGGTGTGGGCGGAATGACGAAATTTGTTCAGCAGTACATGCAGGCGTGCGAGGTGTGCACCCAGAACAAGGAACCTTGTACCTGACCTCGGGGGCTCCTCCACCCCCTACCTGTTCCAAAAAGACCTTGGGCACACTTCTCCACGGACTTTGTCACTGGTCTCCTGCCATCCAAGGGGAAGTCGCTCATCATGGTAGCTGTTGATCAGGTTTTGAAAGCCGGCAAGTTCATCGCCTTGGAGAAGCTACTGTCTGCAACAGAGATGGCTGAGATTGTCCTGGACCAGGTCTTCAGGCTCCTCAGATTCCCAGCGGACATTGTGTCAGATCGCAGTCCACAATTCACATCGTATATCCGGAGGGTGTTCTGCCAACTGATAGGGCCAACAACAGGCTTTTCCTCTGGGTTTCACCTGCAGTCCAACAGCCGGACAGAGCAGACCAACCTGGATTTAGAACGTAACCTAAGATGCCTGACCTCGGAAAGACCAGAGGAGTGGTGTGACCATGTGATGTCGGCAGAGGTCGCCCACAACACCTTACAGCATTCTGCGCACAGGATGTCACCGGTCGAATGCCAGTTTCATTATCCTCTGCCTCACTTTCTGGAACAAAAGGCTGAGGTTGGGGTCTCCAAGACAGAAGACCTCATCCAACACTGCATGCAAAGATGGATTAGGTCAAGAGAGATTTTGCCGGACTCTACCCGGAAAGCAGAGACCAGGGCAAACCAAAAGAGAAATTAGGGACCTGTTTACAGCCTGGGCAACAGGTCTGGCTATCCACTCATGACTTGCCTCTCCAAGTGGAATCTAGAAATTTGCCGCCTTTGGACCCTTTGAAATCCTGAGGAAAGTAAACCCAGTGGCTTACACCTTGAAGCTCTCCAGGACCTGAAGATCAATCCCACCTTCCACATTTCTAAATTAAAACCTGTCTGCACAATCTCCTTCGCCCCAGCCCCGTCAGCCCTGCCACCAACCAGGTTTATCGAGGGGATCAGGTCTTCATGGTGAATAAACTTTTGGACTCCTGTAGTGATCGAGGGGTTCACCAATACTTCATGGACTGGGAAGAATTCGGACCCGAAGAGAGGTGCTGGGTATTCGCAAGAGACATTTTGGATCCAGTTCTCGTCCATGATTACCATCATCGCCTCTCCCAGCAGCCAGGGCCGTCAGGAGTCGGCCGTAGGGTAGGGGTCCTGTTACGAGATGCCCCATATATACCGGCTTCTAGGATTAAGACGCTCAAACTCCCCAGAGTACGGACAGCTGACGCGGCCCCTTTAAGGTTCAGGACGATCCCGCTAATTGATAATCATGTTTTGAGCGCCGAGTATTGAGTAGTTAAGGAACACCTGAACTGTGGTTCAGTGCTCAATCACAAGCCTACTAGTGATATCGCCTAGCGTTTGTTTAGTGCTAAGAGCCAGTTGGATGACATCCCAAGCATTTGGGTCCAAACCATCCTCGTCAAGGGCTCTCGTCACATGAGGTCCCACACCACCAGATTTAGAAACTATTACCCTACAACTGACATGGATAACTACACTCACCAGAGTTCTGAGCTGATTTAACAACCTACAGACAGACCCACTTTCTTTGACTTTGACTACCATTTCTGCAATTTAAAATAACCTCAACTTTCTCAGTTCTGATGAATAGTTTTCAGCTTGAAACATTAACTCTGTTTCTCTTTCCACCGTTGCAGCCTAACCTACTAAATTTTATTCCCCATTCTAACATCATAACTGAAGTTGCTCATCACCGGATCTGTTCCTATAAACCTCATCCAAGCATTTTAAGGATCTTCATGTTCTTCCAAAGTGTGATGACCTTTGGCCCAGGCACTTAATCAGAATCAGAATCAGGTTTATTATCACCAGCACGTGACATGAAATTTGTTAACTTAGCAGCAGCAGTTCAATGCAATACATAATCTAGCAGAGAGAGAAAAAAAACAATAATAAATATAATAAAACATAATAAATAAACAAGTAAATCAATTATGCATGTTGAATAGACTATTAAAAAATGTGCAAAAACAGAAATACTGTATATTAAAAAAGTGAGGTAGTATCCAAAGCTTCAAAGTCCATTTAGGAATCGGATGGCAGAGGGGAAGAAGCTGTTCACTGAGTGTGTGGCTTCAGGCTTCTGTATCTCCTACTTGATGGTAACAGAGAGAAAAGTGCATGCCCTGGGTGCTGGGGGTCTTTAATAATGGAGGCTTTAAGAACACTTAGGAACAGATAAAAACAGGACTATCTTATTTAGTCCTTAATCTAAATTCAAAAGTGTTCAAACTTCACCATAATTTAACCTTAAGGGTCAATCTGGTATATTTTTGCTGCATTCCTCCCTGAAGCTCAGGGCTGCTCACAATACCGCAAGGGTGGTCAAACTTTATATGGGTGTAATAAAATTTCCTTTCGCTTGTACTCCAATCTTCTAAACAGAAAGTTGCATTCCATCAACACACACACAAAAAGTGCTGGTGAACGCAGCGGGCCAGGCAGCATCTATAGGGAGAGGTACAGTTGACGTTTCAAGCCGGGACCCTTCGTCAGGTCTAACTGAAAGAAGAGATATTAAGAGATTTGAAAGTGGGAGGGGGAGGGGAGATCCGAAATGATAGGAGAAGACAGGAGGGGAGGGGTGGATCTAAGAGCTGGAAAGTTGATTGGCAAAAAGGGATACCAGGCTGGAGAAGGGAGAGGATCATGGGACGGGAAGCCTGGGGAGAAAAAGAAGGCGGGAGGGGAGCCTGGAGGGTGGAGAGCAGGCAAGGAGTTATAGTGAGAGGGACAGAGGGAGAAAAAAGAGAGAGAGAAAAAAAGGGGGGAAAAAATAAAAAAAGTATATTAAATAAGGGATGGGGTGTGAAGGAAAGAGGTGGGGCATTAACGGAAGTTTGAGAAGTCAATATTCACACCATCAGGTTGGAGGCTACCCAGACGGAACGTAAGGTGTTGTTCCTCCAACCTGAGTGTGGCTTCATCTTGACGGTAGAGGGATAGACATATCAGAATGGGAATGGGACGTGGAATTAAAATGTGTGGCCACTGGGAGATCATATCAGAATGGGAATGGGACGTGGAATTAAAATGTGTGGCCACTGGGAGATCCTGCTTTCTCTGGTGGACAGAGTGTAGGTTTACTTATCAAAACATACAGTGAAAAGCACGTTTGTGTTAACAAACGTTATCCAAAGACGTGCTGGGGATAGTCTGCATATGTCACCACATATTCTGGAGCCAACATAGCATCCTTACGATGTTCAGCAGAACAACGCAGTAAACAACAAAACAGGCCCCTTTCTTCCCTGCCACCCATGCTCATGGACAGCCCTCCAACACCAGGCCCCCGGGCCTTCAGTCTCCAGGCTTCAGCCATTGAGTTTCGAACTCAGGACTTCCAATGGGCATTTGGGTGCCAGTCTTCGGGATCGACCCCTGGACTAGCCGATGACGGAAGCCTGCACTCCAGGCCTTTCTTGCATTCTGATTCCATTCAGCCGCTGTCCGAGGCACTTTAAACAGCTGACCCTTAGGTTTTTTTGAGTTCCACGGTTTCTGAATTGTCACCATCCAGAATGCGTTCCCTTCCATTCTTGAGTCCAAAGCGGATGACCTCATAATAGCCAACACCGAACCCCCCTTACAGCTGCTTTGCTGAAACTGTTAATCTGTTCGAATATCTTTGTAATTTAAGGCTCCTGTTTTCACTGTCCATGGAGCTAATATTGTTACTCCACAGGTAAGTTTGGGATATGTAGTGACTATCCGCAGCGCTAACACAGAACTTACAGGACACCACAGCAATAACAACTGAAGTGATAGCTTTTATCTCTCTGTCACATTGCTGCTTGTGAGAGTCGGTCAGACAATTGTTCCTATTTATACCATGGCAACATCTTGCAAGTACCTCATTATCTGTAACGTGAGTCTTTAAAGATGCGGAAGATAAAATATTAATAGAAGTCTTTCGCTCTTTGCCTTAAATTCCTGGCCAGTTTACGCTGTTTGCGTTCTAACATTGTGTGCCACCTGTCTCATACCAACCTCCATTCTATTTTCAATAAATTGGTGGACTTGTTCACAATTTGACCGTTGACGTCAAACGTGAAGTGAGTACATTCGGCTGCTGTGAATCTTTCAAATTGACCAACATCAAACTAATGGACCAACTATGGAAAATTAGCAAACAGTGGATAACGGATCCCGTGCACCAACCCCAAGTAGAAAACCACAGTACAACCCCTTTGGCCACAATGTTGTGCTGATCTTTTAAAATACTAACAATTATTGTAAGTTCAAAGTTCAAAGTAAATTTATTATCAACGTGTGTGTACATATCACTATATACTATCCTGAGATTCATTTTCTTGCAGGCATTTACAGTAGGATGAAGAAATAGAACAGAATTATACAACTGTACAGTACAGGAACAGGTCCTTTGGCCCATAATGTTGTGCCAAACTAGTTAAATTAGCAATCAAACAGCTAACTAAGCTAATCCCCTTCGACTACATAATTTACATATCCTTCCATATTCCTCACATTCGTGTGCCTATCAAAACGTCTGTTGGGCATCTCACCCTAACCATGGACTTTTTACTCTCCTCCCATCCGGTAGGCGCTACAGGAGCCTCCGCTCCCGCACCAGCAGGCACAGGAAGAGCTTCTTCCCCGAGGCTGTGACGCTGCTGAACCTCACATCACAGCGCTAAGCAGTATTGCATCCGTATTGTACTGTCTCAGTACTTTTATATTTGTGTGCTATAGCACTTACTTTTTATTCGCAGTTATTTTGTAAATACGTGGGCACGTGGCCAAGTGGTTAAGGCATTGGACTAGCGATCTGAAGGTCGTGAATTCGAGCCCCAGCCAAGACAGCGTGTTGTGTCCTTGGGCAAGGCACTTAACCACACAGTGCTCTGCGATGACACTGGTGCCAAGCTGTATCGGCCCTTGCCCTTCCCTTGGACAACATCGGTGTCGTGGAAAGGGGAGACTTGCAGCATGGGCAACTACCAGTGTTCCATACAACCTTGCCCAGGCCTGCGCCCTGGAGAGTGAAGGCTTTCCAGGCGCAGATCCATGGTCTCGCAAGACTAATGGATGCCTTAAATATTCTGTAAATAACACTATTCTTTGCATTTCTGGTCAGATGCTAACTGCATTTCATTGGCTTTGTATCTGTACTTGGCACAATGACAATAAAGTTGAATCTAATCTAATCTAATAGTTTGTAATGTTTCTGCCTGTACTACCACCTCAGGCACCCACCACTCTGTGTAAAACAAGGCGACCAGAACTGTAATCAATACTCCAGATGCAGCATAACTAGGGTTTTATAAAACTGCAGGACAGCTTCCTACTTCTGAACTCAATGCCTTGACTAATGCCATATGCTTTCTTAACCACCATATCAACCATAGCCCCCTGAAAGCATAGTCACTTTCAGGAAGCTATGAACTTAGACCCAAGACCCTCTGCTCATCAACACAGTTAAGGATCTTGTCCTTAACAGTGTACTGTCTCTTTACACCTGACCTACCAAAGTGCAAAACTTCACATTTGGCCGGGTTCAACTCCACCTGCCATTTCTTCACCCGTATCTGCAACTGATCTATGTCCTGCTGCATTCTTTGCCAGTCTTCTACGCTCTCCACAACACACCAGTCTTACGAATCTTATAATCTTACATCTACAAACTTACTCACTCAGCTATTTATATTTCCATCCAGATCATTTACATACATCACAAGCGGCAGAGATCCCAGTACAGTTTTACAGATCACCACTAATCACAGATCTCCACTAATCACAGATCTCCAGGTGGAATAGGTCCCTTTGACAACTACCTTCTGTCTTCTATGGGCAAACCAATTCTGAATCCAAATGGCCTATTCGCTATGGACCCCATGCATCTTAATCTTCAGGATAAGCCTCCCACCCGGGACCTTGTCAAACACCTTTCTAAAATCTGCGTAAACAACATCCACTGCCCCACCCTCATCAATGTCTCTCATCAACTCATCAAGCAACTCAGTCAAGTTGGTAAGACTTGTACAAAACAATGCTGGCTCTCACTAATTGGGCCATAAATACTCATCAATTCCCTTCTCTAGAATTCTCTCCAGTAACTTCCCTACCACTGCCGTGAAACTCACTTGTCTCTGGTTTCCAGGATTATCTCTTTTCCCCTTCTTGAATAATGGAACAACATTAGTTACTCGCTAGTCCTCCAGGACATTACTTGTGGCTCGAGAGGACACTAAGATATTGGTCAAGGCTCCAGTAATCTCTCCTCTTGTCTCTCTCAGTAACCTGGGATATGTCCCATCAGGCCCTGTGGACTTATCCATTTTAATGCTCTTTAAGAAGCCCAACACTACCTCCTCCTTTATTTTAAAATGCCCTAGCATGTCAGTACACTGGGCACTGATCTCCCTATCATCCATGTCCTTTTCCTTGGCAAATACTGATGCAAAGAATCGCTGAAACACTACACAGAAAGGCTGTCAAACAATCAATGTAATGCGCACAAGATGCTGGAGGAACTCAGCAGATCAGATCAAGACTAAGAAGGAAAGGGGGATGGCACCAGAATAAAAATGGTGGAGGGAGGGAAAGGAAGATAGCTGGAACGTGAAAGGTGAAGCCATATGTGTTAGAGTGAGTTTTTTTGGGTAGATGATTTGTTTACACTTAAATGACTTTGGCCACCAGACTTCTATTTGATAATGCACTTCCTAAAAAGGTGTGAATATCAGAAGCTTCTGGCGCCATAGTTTGACCAGATGCTGTAGTTTCAAAGACAGTATTATCTATATATTATAAATTATAAATATTATATTAATACAATCATATTTATTAATATTATATAATTAAATATTATATAATTGTATTAATTTTAAATATTTATTATATATTATAAATATTAATTGTCTTCTATGTTAGCAGGTAAAATGCCAAATAAATGTATTGTGGATTGAACTAAAAGCTGTGGAAACCAACCCGAACATGTTGGCGTCGGAGGGAAAGGATAAAATCCGAAGGTGTGATGTTTGTATGTAGCTTCAAAAGGAAGCATTGTCTGTAACTTTTTAAGTAGCAATTGCCTTTGGGTTTAGCATATAAATATCGAGCCCACATTGAGCTAGGAGTCCTTTCTGCGGAAAGCGTCTCCATCCGTAGGATGCCTGCTGTACCTTGTTGTGTCGAATAGAGAAGCTGCTTTGTATCTACCAGTGACTCTGTCTCTCCAGTAATTTCATCCATGCTACAACAATGTGGGTAGGAAAAGATAAAGCGAGCTGGAATGGAAAGAAGGAATCTGATAGGAGAGGAAAGTGGACCATAAGAGATTGGGAAGGAGGATGGGACGCAGGGGAAGGTGATGGGCAGGTGAGAAGAGGTAAGGGGCCAGAATGGGGAACAGAAGAAGAGGGAGGGGGTGGAATTTTTTTTTAACCAGAAGGAGAAATTGATATTCATGACATCAGATTTAAGGCTGCCCAAGTGGAATATAAAGTGTTGCTCCTCCACCCTGAGGGTGGTCCCGTCATGGAACAAGCAGAGGCCATGGATCGACATGTCAGAATGGGAATGGGAATGGAATTCAAATGTTTGGCCAGCAGGAAGTTCCATTTTGGGCAGCTGGGGCAGAGGTGCTCGCCGAAACGGTCGCCCAATTTACGACCGGTCTCACCAACATAGAGTAAGCCGCGTCGGAAGCTCCAGACCCAGCAGATTCACAGGTGAAGTGTTGCCTCACCTGGAAGGACGGCTTGGGGCCACGAATGAGTGTGGGGGGGAGGTGAACAAGCCGTTTTCAGGGATAAGTGCCTGTGGAAGGCAGAGAAAGGGGAGAGAGCTAAACATGCGTTTGGTGGTAGGATCCCTTTGGAGGTAACAGAAATTGTGGAGAGTGATGTGTTGACAATCAAAGTGCGAGGTGACTCACCGCTGTCTTTTCAACGACGGGCAACCAATGCTGTCCTTTGCCAGTGATTCGCAGGATCTGAAAAGTAATGTTTATGTTCCACGTGGAGTATAAGCGATAGAGAATTATGGTTTTGATTAGGTTGTATATTTATGTGACTTGAAATCTCACACCTTGGCATGCTGTGAACATCATTGCGTGATCTATGAATAAACTTGAACGGTGTAAACCCAAAACAATGCTGAGAGGCAAATGACAGTTCATTGGGAGTAATTTAGCCACAGGAAGTTAATTAAGCAGCCTGCAGCATTTTAATTGTTAATTCTTAATGTAAGGCCCATTCGACCGCACTGGCTCAGAATCAGGAAGGTGATGAGCCATTTAATCTAATATCTTCATAGAGTAAATTGGTGTTAGTGGTTACAGAAATAGATTTAATCTTTTTAACTTATTTTTCTTTCTGTCCCTTTTCTTTCCCTCTCACTATTATGACAATATTTCTTCCCATCTCTTGACTTCTTTCTGATTTGTCCTTAATTTTCCCTCCTTGGACATTTCTCTACGCTTCTTGATCGTTAAAGTGGATGGATTAGGAAGGAAAGCAGTTGATTCTGTCTTCCACCAAGGTTCTGGGTTTACTGGAACTCGTGATATTTCCAGTAAGTTACACTGAGTTTGCAGTAAATACAGCAATTGCTCTCCATTTAGGATTGGGTTGTGTGACTACTCCTCAGTTTGTTACAACATTTTGTAAAAGTTTCCAGAGAAATAGTCTGTGAAATGAGCCCTGGAAGATACACACAAACTTTATTCGAACACCTCATCCAGTATGTATTCTCTTTTGACCACTCCCATCACCCCTCCCTCCATACGTCACCATTCCCACCAAGATTTTCCGAGGATGATTTACTTCTCCTTCATTTCTGATTTGTTTCATTGTTTCGTTTAGTTGTATATACGTACAGTCAGGTGACAACAAACTTAAACTTGAACATAATCTATTTCTGCTTTGCTCTCATTGTTTTAGCTGGTCTTTACGTTTTTCCCCTAAAGTATTATATTTCATTTTATATGGCAAAGTTTTTCATAATGTTTTCCCAAATTCTACAGTACATCTAGAAGTTTATCAAACACTCCACGTTCATCAGGACCAACTATAGAAATGTTAAATATATAAGAAATTTGAAAAGGCCGGTTAGTCTATCAACCATGACCCATAGTTCAAACTGCATCCAAACTTTTCAAACATCAATGTAGTATCTCTTATGATAGTGAAAAAATTTACACGTTCTATTAGGTTATAAAGAATTTCCTCAGCATTTTCAGATTCTTTAGAGACTATAACATCTATTGTTCTTAACAGATTTTTTTAGAATCTTGTACAATATACACACACTAGGAGTTATTCCCATTCATTCATACAGAACTACTTTCAATCATAACAAATGTTATCTACTAGAATTGGGCCCAGTGAACTTGCAGTGCCGCTGGGCGCTGATAACTTACAGCTTCAGTGTGATGTGCGTTTTTTTGGAGAACATGTTTAGTTTGCTTAGTAGGTGAGACAGCATCTGTGAAGGGAAAGGCAGAGTTAATTTTTCAAGTCAATGACTGCTCATTGGAGTAGTAAAAATGAGAAAACAGGTGGATTTCAAGTTGCAAGGGAAGGGAAGGGTAGAGAGAACAAAGGAAATGCCTGCGCATGGCGTGGAGACTTCGGGCCTTTGGGGCCAGCTAAGAGAAGGAAATGCAATAAGTACTTGTTTAACAGCAGCTATGGTTACAAGGAAGTAAAAAATTAAGAGCCTTCAACCTGAAACAGTAATTCCATTTCTCTTTCCACAGATTCTGCCTGGCTTGCTGCAGATTACCAGCATTTCTGTTGTTATTATCATTCATTTCCTTTCCGATCCCCAGAATTTTCTGTTTTATTTCAGATTTTCAGCATCTGCTGTGTATTTTGCCTTTCAAATATTTCCAATTGAAGTAACTTTTTGATTACTTTCCATTCCGTTTGCGGGATGCTATATCATTGATGGAATATTTCCTGGTTTTCTCTGACTACATATTGTAGGGGCAAAAAAAGAGAGAAAAAACTTTAACCATTACATTACTTTGGTGTTATTTATAGCTGGCAATGATTCGTGGATAAAATCATATCAAGTTACTTATTTGCGATATAAACCTATAATATGAAATGTTATGAATAATTTGTACTAATGTAATTATATTATGTAGATGCAACGTGTAATAGTTTGTGACTGAGCTTCGAATAACAGCGAGACTGCACTGTGCATTGCGATTAGTTGCAGAGTTCTAGTGCGGAGGGGACTATATGTGCGGCGGATCTGTTTACACCGCACCAGTGCGCGGCGGCGGTTGCTTTTTCGGGTGACGCTCGGAGTGACGGAGAAATTTGAAGCTAATCTTTCGGTAAAAAGAACCGGTGGAGGAGCGGCATGGCGGAGAATATCGTGAGTAACCAGCTGAGGTTCGGCGTTTCGCTGCCTGGGCTTGACTCGCTCCAACCCTTGGTTATCAGCTTGCCCAGGGCCGGCTGAAGAGGAAGGCCCGACACGGCCACCGCGTTCAGCGCTATGAGGCAGCAGTTTGAGGGAATAAACCGCGGGCCTGGGGCAGAGCTGGCAAGCGGTGGGCCGGAATTTGGTGAAAATTGTCTCTACCATGTACAGCCTTGCTCTGAACATCGCTTCCCCATAACCTTAGAATGGTCAGAGTCCGTCAATACACGGGCTCCTGCATACCGGGTTTTCTGCCGGTCATTGTGTCTATTCTCTTCTGCGGATGAGTGGAGAATGAAACCACGACATTTCTACTTATTTCCTAATTCTGTGTGTATACTGTCAGTGTTCATTGTTTGAATAATGTACTTGCCCAGAATAGTATACTAAACTAGTATAAGTAAAACTAGATACTGTTTCCAAGTGAAACACGCAACAGTGGAAAGATCAGTCAGATTTAACTAATTCCATATTATTCTTCTATCTCTTGTCAACAGGCTTGACAATTTTAACTGCTTTCATTGATCCCTTTGTTAAGCCAGGATCCTAGGGTTGTGTTAAGTTTGAATAGAGGTGCATTTGTGAAGTTGCTGGTGTTCTCAAGAGTTAAATTCAGCATGAGTTTGCATTTTTGGGCGGGGAGGAAGGCTTAATGTGTCATTGTAATTTGAGCAAGTAAACCGAAGGATGGAAAATTTGCAGTAGGGTTTTGGTTGGAAACAACTATGTAGTGGTTGCTCATACATTTGGGATGGTCAAACCAACAGAAAAGTTAATGTGTAGAATGAACTTTGCTGTGGAATTTAATCCAATCACTATTTAAAACTGCGCTTTTCAGTTTAAACAGTGAAATTTAAGAAGCAGGGAAAGAATACAGTGTTCATTGGACTATAGTATTGTATCTGAAGGGAAGATGGTAGATGTAAAACTTGGACATTCTAACTCCAAGACTCTCACAAAATGCTGGAGGAACTCAGCAGGCCAGGCAGCATCTATAGAAAAGAGTAAGCAGACGGTGTTTCGGGCTGAGACCCTTCACCAGGACTGATGAAGGTTTGCTGCCCCAAACGTCAACTGTTTTACTCTTTGGATGGTGCTCCCACAATGGCTACAGGTCACTTATTGCTTCCTGACTCATGTGGGTGTCAGTCTGGATGTATTTGTGACTGCAGTGGCACATTGTGTGTGCGCATGGTTCACCCAGTTATCAATGAAAGTTTAGAATTGCTTGACTTGAAGCATTTTGCCGTTACTTTCTGACAAAATCATTCAGAATCAGGTTTATTATCATTAAGTTTGTTGTATTGCAATGCAAATACATAAAATTACCATAAATTACAAAATAATACAAAGAAAAGGAACTATGAAATGAGTGACATACATCAAAGTTGCTGGTGAACGCAGCAGGCCAAGCAGCATCTATAGGAAGAGGCGCAGTCGACGTTTCAGGCCGAGACCCTTCGTCAGGACTAACTGGAGGAATTCTGCAGATGCTGGAAATTCAAGCAACATACATCAAAGTTGCTGGTGAACGCAGCAGGCCAAGCAGCATCTATAGGAAGAGGCGCAGTCGACGTTTCAGGCCGAGACCTTTCGTCAGGACTAACTTAGAGGAATTCTGCAGATGCTGGAAATTCAAGCAACATACATCAAAGTTGCTGGTGAACGCAGCAGGCCAAGCAGCATCTATAGGAAGAGGCGCAGTCGACGTTTCAGGCCGAGACCCTTCGTCAGGACTAACTGAAATGAAATGAGTGAAGCTCTTTCAACATTGAGTGTGGCAGTTTTTGAATCTGCATTTTCAGAGAGCAGTTTTGAATTATAATTCTCTAGAAGAAATGGCTTTCATTGTGATTTAATAAAAGTATGTTCAATCTGTTTATTCTGAGTCAAGTACTCCTTGTTCTAGACTCTCCAGTGTAGAGAAACAGCCTTTCATCTGTAATGCAGTGTATGGAGACCGACTGAATTGTTTTGGTCATGCAATGTATTATTCAAGGGAATTTGTTCTGCTCTGCGAGTCAACCTCTTTGGATACAGGGACCAAGATTGTATACTGTTCTCCTCTTGTGACTGTAACTGAGTCACTGGAAGCTGGAAGCTCACAGATGCAAAAACCCTATCATGAGAAGCAGGCGTTCTCTCTGAGATCCTCTCAGTAGAATCTCCCTGAACCCAAAGTATATCGGGTTTTTATACTCTTACACCATAACTGACAAAACATCTCTGAATGTCAAACACCTTTGCTGGGATAAAGTAATTCACATGGATAGTGAATCCTGACACCCAAAATTAGGCCAGGTCGCATTTTTAGGAAGAGGTACAGTCGACGTCTCAGCCAGAAACGTCAATTGTACCTCTTCCTACAGATGCTGCCTGGCCTGCTGCGTTCACCAGCAGTTTTGATGTGTGTTGCTTGAATTTCCAGCATCTGCAGAATTCCTGTTGTTTGCAACCCAAAATTAGGGTTGTGAGGGCTGACTTGAGCTGACCAATGTACAATTATTAATATGCCTATGACCATGTTTGAGCTTAGTATGAATAAACAAAATAAGTTTGGCCTGGACCCTTCCATGACCTCAGTCACAATGATGCAAAATAACTGAAAGTGTCCGACACCTGGTAGGCAAGTTAATTTAGCCCCATTGTCATGCATTTGACTTGGCGAACAAGAATGTCTCATGGTTGTGTTAGTTTACAAACCGTGAGCAGCTCCTGCTGCAGACAGTAGCTTGCGTTCTGTGCATGGCTCTGTAAATAGTACTGTTTGTGTCTATAGCTCTTCTTTTAAAAAAACACTGATTACTGCATGCAGTTTCATTTGAACAGTTTTTGAAGACTCGATCTCTTTAATATTAATGCCTGCTGATCACATAACAGTAATTCCTGAAGGATGTCCTATGTCTAACAATCCCTAATGTGCTGTCCTTTGCCAAATCAGTATATATACTGACGATAAAGCTCAACATATTATTAGTTTCTCCATAACCATCTTGTTTTTGCATCAGATTCTGTTTCCCACTACTTGTGTCATTTATGTTTTCTATAGTGAAATCTCAGCAAATTATTAGACAGCCATTGTATCCTTTTCCTCACTTTCCATGATAGTTTAAGAGGCCTATGTAAATGTTTGTTTCTATCTTTTATACACACTTTTTGAAAACTCAAACACTTTGCTAATTTATTTTCTTACATTTTTCTCTAGTCTTTCCTATTAGCCACTGGTTAAGTGGTTAAAGCGTTCATCTAGTGATCTGAAGGTCGCCAGTTCGAGCCTTAGCTGAGACAGTATGTTGTGTCCTTGAACAAGGCACTTAACCACACATTGCTCTATGTCCGTGTGAGGAGTGGTGCACCACACAGTCTTTCGCTCCGTGCCTTGTAAGGCATGAAAATGCCCGACGCTGGCCTCTTAGGCCTGAGTCGACGATCCCTCCTCCCTCCCTCCCTCCCCTTCCTATTTTAAAAGTTGACCCAGTCCTTGTGATTACTACACGCGCTTTTGTTTTAAAATCAATTTTCTCTAATCATGGTGGGTAGCTCTGAATGGCATGTGCTTGTCCTGCTCTTCTCCCTGGATAGATACTGAAGAGAATTTGAAACTTTTTTCATGTGGACAGTGTTTAGGATCTAGAATTTGTCATCAGTGGAAGAGTTGTGTTAGGTTGTTCTACAATCAACTAACATGGCTGTGAATTGGATGGTCTTTGCCATTATGATCCTATGATATATACTGTAAATTTGATCCATTTGCTCTGTGGCCTTCAATAGAATGATATAGAGCAATTAGTGTTTTGAATCACAGATACATTAACAACATCTTAAAAGATAAGTGGCAAGCAAAAAGAGGTTTAGAGGAGAGGTTCCCAACCTGGCATCCATAGACCCCTCAGTTAATAGTAGGCTCCATGGCACAAAAAAGGTTGGGAACCTCTGGTTTAGAGAGAGGTGGGTCAAGCACAGGGAAATGGGAGTAGCTTGGATTGAAGTTTTGTTAAGCATGGACCAGTCGGCTAAGGGGCCCATTTCTGTGCTGTATAATTATGATGTTGTTAACTGTGTGTCACTCAATACTTGCAATAAATCTACATTTTAAAATTTCTGTCATTAGAAAAATTGGCCCTTTAAATGTCATTGTTGACCAAATGACCCAATAAAAATCTGGGTATTATTTTGTTTATTTTGTTTGTGTTTTTGTATCTCCTTCACTCCTGACTGGTTATCCAGTGAGCCACATTTTGAAAATACAACAAACAATCCTCTGAAATTACTTGGTAGTTTATGCTCTAATTTTCCACTGACTGTTTCTGTACACTCACACATACCTCCACCAGATGTAGAATGCGCATCTTAATTACAGATAGGCTGTAGAAGTCCTGCCTCCACAGCAAATAACTGGGTCGGGAGCTTTATCTTTAGAGTTATCCACCGGTGGGGGATAAAATAGGAGATTGGATCTAGGATGAAGGACCTGTAGTTAGAAGGATGACTTTAGACTGTCTGGATCAGCTTGCTTTAAGAAGACTGAGGGAAACGTGTAAAATGATGTTGGATCGGCACAGAATGGACAGTGGGATGTTTTATTTGTTTTGAAGCTACAAGTACAGAATTGAGTGATATGAGGAAAACTTGTTTAATGCTACATGGGTTGGAATCTGCATTGAACTAACTGAAAGAACATTGGTAAATGGCTGATGGGTAGAGTTAGGAAGTTTCTGTAGTATAGAACCAGTGGCTATGATGGACCAAAAGGCCTCCCTTCCATTCGGAAATCTTTCTGTAATATTATCTTGAAACTTCACACAGAAGCAAAGTACCATGCATTCTAGTTAATTGGGTCATCAGTTAATCAGGGCAGCTGCTTACCTGGGATAACACTTAACGAAAACAAATCGAGAAAATATCCAGAATTCCTTCATTTATTTCTGACAATATGCCACTTAATTGGAGCAAGAGACTGGCTGAACATTTTCTAACTTGTGTCCGTTGCGTGTGCTTGTGTTCAGAAAGCAGAGATTTTTGTTGCTGATAGTTGGAGAGAAATAAGCAGTAAGACAATTCAGATCTGTTGCGCACTGTGGTTTCATGCATTCAGACTCTGAAATCCCAGCAACATACAGGAATGAAAATAACAGTGAAACTATTTCACTACTTCAACAAGTTAGAAACTATGAAGAATTTGAAGGTAAATTCTGACAATCATCTTGACGTCATTGATATATGCAGCTGATATTAAATCTGATTGTGAATATTACCTTTGGTCCTCACCGAACACTCAGATCTCACCTGTAGCTCTCAGGTGTTTGTGTACGACAGTGATCATACCCTGGTACACCACTTCGACAGGCAGGCTAAACCAGATGAGGGTAGCCAGCGGATCCCACACGGCTGAGACAAGGAACTTGTTTCGACAGACTGGGTGGATGAGATCTTTCATGAAATTCAATGGCCAGGAAGGCAGTTCTGCCATGCTCTGTGGAGAGCGAATCACATGACGAGGCACGAAAGAGGTTATGATCGTCCACTGTGACTAGGGAAGACCCCGGTTGTGATGTCCACTCATCCCACTGGACCCGGATTTCCAGGGTCATGTGAGTGGAACTGCCCCAGTGTAACTGCTTTTCCACTTTAAAAACTCCTGCACTGGATTTTTGTCATCAGCAGATACGGCTACCAATATCAGTAATATTGGTAGTTCTAATTTATTCTGTATTTCATTTAAATACATAATTTGTCACTCAGTTAAACAGTAGTTTGTCTTTTTTTAATACCTTTTTAACTATTTCCATGAAACTTCATTAATTGGGGCAGCCGCTTAATTGGGCCAAAATGTACTGTTCCCGATGTGTCCTTATTGACTGGAATCCACTGTATTTCACTTTTCCCTTTGACTCCAAATCAGTAGGCCTAGATTACCCATTATAATTAGTTGAACTTCGGATGATGTGACAGCTGAGAGACTATTTCCCGGTGTAATGCCAGGGAATTCAACAAGGCTAGACCTGGTAATGAAGCCTAGTAACAGCTGTAGTGCCATCTGTCCTTTCATCCCAGGCTTCTGTGCTTGAAAGTGAATGTGCAAAGCCGGCCAGGAAAAGTCTGAGAGATCCAGTCCATTAAGCAGTGAAAGAAAACACAAACTGTAATGTGGCAGTATAACATTACTTATGAGGTAGGTTAACTGAACAGCAACAGTAGAGAGGAAAATACAAGCTGTATTTGAGATAAGTTACTTGCATATTTATATGAGAATTGTTAAATGGAATGATCTGACCGGTCAGTCTTTCATAAAATTGAATTAGAAAGCAAGTGGGGCCAAATAAATTTCTAAAGAACTACAGAAATGCTGCCAATTCAAAATTGAACTAGTCATTGCACCACACACCCACACCCTGTCGCTCTTTCGAACTCAGCAGGCCAGGCAGCATGTATAGAAGAGAGTACAGTTGACGTTTTGGTCTGAGAAGTCCTGCTGAAGGGTCTCAGCCCGAAATGTCAGCTCTGCTCTTCCATAGATGCTGCCTGGCCCGCAGAGTTCCTCCAGCATTTTGTGCATGTTACTTGGATTTCCAGCATCTGTAGGCTTTCTCTTGTTTGTGATTGAACTCGTCATCATGCTGTGGCCTGCTACTGAATAACCCAATGAACCAGAATGATATTTGTGACTATTGTAATAAGTTACATTAGAAGCCCTGAGAGTGAAGCTGTTTTTACAAAAGAGGAATAGAGAAACCAATACCTAAACGTTAGGCATAACATCTGCTCCAAATCTTCCTTTCCACAGATGCTCCTTCATTTGAGTTCCTCTAGCATTTTGTGTGTGTTATAATGCATATGGCTGTTGATTGGTATTATATTGAGATGGCAAGTCAGGGAATGTGGATATTTTTATATAAATTGTAATATTTCAAAATCCAGCTGTTTACAAATCGTGGGTGAATTAGTGGCTAGCAAAATGATCAGTATTGTATAACGGGTTATAAAATTGAACTAATATATCGGTACTGAGCTCTGTAGTTTGACTTGGGTATGCATTGACCAGTTTCACTATGCTTTTTTAAGATAAAAAAGAATTCCAAAGACTCTGCTAACTGCCCGTTGTCTTTGGTATTAATTGTTTACATGCAGTTTTGGTTGTAGTTACATTGCTTAACTTGTAACACTGCAATATATAGTCTTTGCAGCAGCAAATCAATATAGGCCCACTAGGTAGGCTAAACACCAGAGTAGTGGGACTTGCTTCTGATTAAGAAGAAAGCTTTATAACAGGGTTAAAAACTCCAGCAATCTCCCTATTTAAAAAACTGTTCCCTTTTCTATGCCTGCTGCTGTCATGTGAGAGTAACACCTGACAGTCATGGTTTTATCAATTCACCAGTGTAGAGACTTGCACTTCAGTTTTCAGGGCTTTATTAAGGTGTCTTAGTTTCATTGGCAATTATTTTTAAAAACAATCTAATGTTGTGCTGAAAGGCTCAATTGCAGTTTAATCTAGGATATTATAAAGGATCTAATCTCACTCTTGCAAAAGCTTTAATAAGTTTTGGCATTTTTGTATGTACTTGTATTTTTTTTGTAGATTGTTCGCATCCAGTCACCACATGGTATGAAACGGATTAATGCGGGGAAGCGAGAAACTGGAGCCCAATTTTTGAAAAAGGTAATGGGCTATTTTCAAGGACATTTCTTTCAGAGTAAATTTGTGTATTCTTTAGGTTTACCCATCTGACCTAATTACTTAAAGCTATTGTAAAGAGAAACCGCTAGAGGCCTTTTTAATTGGTTTGCTCAAACATTTATTAATGTTGCCAATGGGATGATGGATAGGTCAGAATTCTCTTGTCTGTTCTGTTTGTGCTCGGAGTGGTGTTAAGACCAGGCTTAAAATCGCAGACAATGTTGGGGAGCGGGTGTTGGGGTGGGAACATTAGGAGACAAAAATAGGTAAATTTTTTTCCTACCCCTCTAATTTGTTGAAACTAGTACACTGACATAAGAATTTGATCAAATCAGATTCCACTACAGGACAGCAATCTGTCCTAAAGGTCCACAGATATGTGGGAAACAAACCACCAATAATCTAGATCTAGTCTTGCACAGCCTAAAATGGGAACAGTAGTCTTCCCTGATCTATTCAGGGTAAAATCTAAACTGGCACACTGTCTGTGTGCATCATTTTGTAAACAACACCCAAAAGTCAATGCTAGTTTTTGAGGTTATCTTGGTCACTATGATACTCCATCTTGTACGTTACATTAGTAGCCCTCCTTCATCCTTTCTTCAAAGCGTTAATTATGCTTGTCTTGTAATTTGTGACCTGACAGGTCTAGCTGACACTCCCTTACCAGCTGTAGTTGCAGCTCAAAGGTATGTGCATTTGCCTCGTTTGGATGGGGTCAGTGTACCTTAATGCCATGAAGTACTGTAGGCCCCAGTGGTTTTGTGTGAGCAGTGCCAGGTGTTCCTATGATCTTCTATACCTTCTGCTAAATCTCTGTATTTCATAATGTGGAGTACAGAGAATTTCTTCCAAGAATGATACGGCAGTGGTTCTCTCCACTGGATGGGAGGGATCAGGAATTTGGCCATGTGTACTGTTTCATCAGGAGTTTGGGAATGTGGGTTGGGTAATTTGCTGAAGACTTATTTTAGGAACATTGGCTGGGTATACAGTGGAGCTGGAGACAGAAATGTGTATTGGTTGTGGGGTTGGAGCCAAAACTGATATTTATTCGATTGCGGCCATGATGGGTGGCAGTAATTCCCCACAGAACATCACTGTTGTTCACTGGTGCCATCTTGCAGAACTCCGCTGGGCTGACTGGTGCCTTATTCTTTCTGTTACCTCTGTCAACCTGGTCTCAGAACGTAGCGTCAAAAGGAGCTTTTGCACAAGTGAATCAATATTAAAACACTCTGCTCCCCATAAAGTCAGCCCTTCTCAGACAACACGGGCATCCTGTCAACTCCTAGCCTACAGGATACAGAATGTCTGTGGTTAATGACTGCTTCGAAGTCTGCTCTAATGGGCACCCATGAAAATGCTCTTGTGGTTCTTCCTGTTACATGGTCTGGGTTCGTGAAATTAAGCAGGAAGTCCAGGAGTTAGTTTTTTGCAAAGATTGAGTGTTCCAGATTTCTAAACACCTTCATTCCTCAAAGGAGAAGAAACATCATTTCTGGGAGTTAAAGGCAGAGGTCAAGCAGAAAACCCAGGATCTAAAGAAAAGATGGTTCATATAGCAAATACTGGAGGCTCAGTATTTGCTGACAGTAATGATGTTCATGGGTTCTTTGATGCTGTCAAGGCTTTGGTCTGGGAGTCGGGAATGAAGGTAAACTTACTAGGGAGACAGCCAGTCATTGGAAGGAACATTTTGAAGACCAACCTTAACTATGACTTTGTCCTTAATGTAAGCACATTTGTTAGAAACCTTCTTTAGTCAGCATTGCCACTGTTCCTGATGTGCATAAAGTTAAAATAGCTATATCCCATCTAAAAAAGTATTAGGGGCTTGAGAGCAAGCAGCATTTTTATTGTGCTTCAGTAACAAATTCACAATCTCGTCGTTCATTTCTTAGAAAAGTTGCATAAGCCAGAGGTAGTCATAATTATGACATCTTCAGGAAAAGGGGTAAATCGAACAATTGTAACTACAGAGGCATCTCACTGTTTTCTTTGTGACAGAAACTTGACGCTTGAATTGTCCTTATCTAGCTCATCCTGGTGATTGAGGAATTGCTTCTCAACTCATTGGAATCCATCCATCCAGAGCTACAGATGGCATGATCTGTCTGAAAGCAATATTTGCAGCGGCCTTTGATCTCACTTAAATCTTAGTCTCTCCCAAACATCAGAGTTAGGAACACTCCAAAATTCAGCTACCCACAGAAATCCATTGTAATTTTATGTTTGTTTCACAATTGCTTGCAAGCCATGATTTTAATTCAAGGTTATGCAAGAGAGTCAATTTTGGAGATGACCAATATCAAAGAAGACTGTTCTTTCCTTGACTCTTCCTTTTTTATCACCATTATTGCATTTTACCTTTATCAGACATCCTCCAGTAATGAAGCTACAGAAGCGCATGAGAGAATGGACGTCTCAAACAACATTGACAAGGAAAAGATCCTCTAGCAATCTTTCCCAAATGCATAACACTGTCCGTCAATGATAAAAATCACGCCAAGATCTTGGAAAATGTGGTCCATTTTATTATTCACATGATTTGGGCTGTTAAACATTAGAAAATCAAAAATATAAGAGCGTTTCCCATTTTAAAACATAGGAAATTGGTATGTTTTGAATACTGAACTCAGGGTATTAGGAGTTCTAATGCAGGAGTCAGTCAGCAGAGTTGAAAGCAATTTTAGCCCAATGTCCACTTACTTAGTATGAAGATTGTGTTGAGTAAATTGGGGAGAAAAAAGGTTGATAGCCCACAGAAAATATGTGCTTAATATTGCATTTGTAGATGGATATATAAATGTGGCTCAGTGGCTTATAAGTATAAGCATGCAAAATGTTAGAAACGTTTTTTCTTTCTGCATCCGAATTGTAATTTAGTTTTTTTACTTTCTTTTTAGGTTGCAAAGGAATTTGGCTGTTCCAACAATGGCTTTTCTGTATATCTTAACAGAAATAAAACAGGAGAGATCTCCCCTACAACGAGTAAATCACTCTCTTTGCTTAAAATAAAGTGCGTATTGGTATTTGTTCATGTTTTCTTGAGCGTTTTTTAAACAACCAAAAGTGTGGAATGAAATGTATGACCAAGTGAAGTTTTAAAATATGTTAACAACAAAGTTATTGATGATGAAATGTTTTAGTATTAAAGTGGACATGTTGCTCCCCTGTCATCAATTTAGGTATTAAATTTTTTTTTATAATTTACTGAGACTTCACAAGTACGATTGAGAAAGTGGTTCTTTCAAAAGGGATGCTTATTCAAACCTTCATCAGTTGGGGGATTGAGTTCAAGAGCTGTGATGTAATGTTGCTGTTCTATAAAACTTCGAATACACCATGCTTGGAATATTATGTTCAGTTTTAGTTGCCTCATTATAGAAAGGATTTGGAAGCTTCAGAGAGGGTGCAGCAGATGCTGCCAGGATTGGAGAGTGTATGTTATGAGGATAGGTTGAGTGAGCTAGTGCTATTTTCTTTGGAGTGAAGGAGGTTGAGAGGTGACTTGACAGAGGTGTACAAGATGATAAATGGCATAGATTGATTGGACAGCCAAAGTCTTGGATTGAAATGGCTAATATGAGGGGCTATAATTTTAAGGTGATTGGAGGAAAATAGGGAGATTTCAGAGGCAAACTTTTTTTTTAACAGAGAAAATGGTAAATGTAGTAGGTGTGTGGAATGTGCTGCCAGGGGTAATGGTAGAGGCAGATACATTAGGGATATTTAAGAGACTCGTAGTAGGCACATTGATGAAAGAAAAATGGAGGCCTATGTAAGAGGGAAGGGCTAGATTGATCGTAGAGTAGGATTGATCTTAGTGCAACATTGTGGCTGAAATTCCTGTATTTATGCTGTACTGTCCTACTGTATGTAAACAAAGGTTGTGTAGGATATCAGTTGTTGCGAATTATATAGAGTACATAACAATGGAATATATTGTCTCTGCTAATGCAGTAAAATCAAGATTTTGTTTTAGAAATGTGCCTACTTAATTAATAGAAGTTAAATTAGTATGTCGTTGAGGAAGAGACACCTGCATATATTTTCCTTGACTGAGTTGCCCTAGTGGAATAGAGTTAAGGAGGTTTTACTTGTTTTATTCTTAGCATGAAAAAATGCCATTTATGTGTCAAAAAATAGGTTGTAGACAGCTTATTTATAAGAGGGATGAATGCGGTTGACATTTAACTATTACAACTTATATTGCCGTTTTCAGTTGGAAAGCAATGAAATCAACATACTGATTTCATTTACAGAGAAAAATGAACAAGATCTCAGTACTCCTGTAAATAATGATTATGTTGCAACAATTTTCAATTACTTTAAGCATGTTTCTTAATCTATTTACCAGCTGGGAATCCATCATATCTAGGCTTGAAGTTTAACCTCAATACAAAAATTACATTGAAGGTCACTGGATAACAATTAGATCAAGGGGCACTGTTCTGATAATTTTTCTCATTATGTAGGAGATAATGTAGCCAAAAATAAAGTGAATGCTGCAGATAATTAATATGAAGAAATAATGGGAGGTTCTTTTACCATTTGCACCCTAAACATTGAGCTATAGATTTAGTAACATGTATAAAGAATCATGAGATTGTTATTTTGTCAGAAAATATTCAGCAAAAATCATCTTAAATTAACTATGAATACTAATTATAAACAAAGCACTATTTGCAATGAAATTTGGTATGTTTTTTAAAATTGCTTACCTCTTTTAATAAAAAATCTGTATATGCTCTGAGCAGAGATATTTGAAGGGAAATTGTGTTTTTAGAAGTATCAGAGATTTTGTTTGTCTACAGAAGGCTTTAAAATGGATTGTTCCAATGTGATTATCTGTGTTTGATTTCATTATTTATTAATATTTTTTCTTAGACATGGAGACTTGCTGTACCTCTTTCCATCCAGTGATGCTGGGACTTCTACTCAGGTCATGGAAACTTCAACCCAGGCTCAAGGAGGGTCACGAGTTTTAACCCCATCTTCTGTGAATATTGTGGAGGATGAAATTGATCAGTATTTAAGCAAGCAAGATGGAAAGATTTATAGAAACAGGGACCACCAACAGTAAGACTTCCTGAACAGAAATCTATAGAATTGCACTAATTACTTTGTAAATAATATCAGCTTACATTTTATGGTTTGTAACTATTAATTTCATAAACCAAGAAGCGCTGTAGATCGAAGAAAAAATTCTGTATCTAAGATTTAACCCTTCATTCATTATGTACTGAGTTGTATGCCATAGACGATCATGGTCTTTCCATGACTGTGATTGTCTTGGTAAACTTCGCTAGAATAGTTCTTTGCCATTGCCACCTTCTGGGCAGTATCCTTACCCCAGCCATTATCAATACTCTTCAGAGATTGTGTGCCTGGCATCGGTGGTCACAGAGCAAGGACCTGTGATATGGACTAGCTGCTCATACGACCATCCACCACCTGCTCCTGTAGGTTCACGAGACCCTGATCAGGGAGTTAAGCAGGTGCTACACTTTGCCCAAGGGTGACCTGCAGGCTAGCGGAGGGAAAGAGCGCCTTACACCTCCTTTGGTAGAGATGTATCTCCACCCAACCACCTAGAAGATTTAATTTTTAAGGCTTGTTTTCCCTTTTCCTCTTCACTTTTATCCACAGTCTGAAGAATTTGGTAGCTTCTGCTGAAATTTTGCCATGCTTTTTTTAAACCAATTGTGAAAATGTGGCTTTTGCACAAGAAAAAGAGACAAAGACTCGGGTGCTAATTTGTTCCATTTTGGAGTCTAACGTGTTTAAATCTTATGAATTAGGATGAATTGAACATCACTCTTATTTATGTTTTGTTCATGGATTGTTTATGTTGTGGCAATGTCAGCGCTTAATAGTCCATAATTGCTGCTGACTTGAGGAACCAGTTAAATGTGAATTTTGAGTCACATATGGTCTAAACTAGACAAGGCCAGCGTGTTTGCCTCCTTCAAGGATGTTAATGGATCAGGTGGCTATTAATGATGATCTGGTGATTTTGTGGTGGTGTTATTGTGATGTATTTTTATTCCTTGAACTTAACTTTCACATACCATTTGGGTCCATTCAAGGTTGCATTGATGACTCAATGGCCCAGGATTCTGACTGAGTTTGCTATTGTATCCCTTACAACTATTGTAACTACAACCTCTCGCCATCCCCAATACAAATCCTCATACAATAAGGCAGTTGGATAATGATCAGATCAGCTGATAAATGACACCATTGGCTAATGTAATCTGCCCTATTCATAACTCCAATGGGCTATTTAATCTGTGCAAAGGAATTCAGCCAATATTTGTATCCCGGAACTAAACTGTGAAGATAGTACGTTCGTTCTCTGTGGAAATTTTAATGGAGTTTTACACAAATCAAACTCTACCCGAGGGGCTCTGTTAGCATTTTTATTTATGTTTTTCATAGGTGTCGACATGGTCCACTTGGTAAATGTGTTCACTGTGTACCGTTAGAGGTAAGGAAGTCTTTTCAGTCATTCTGTTTAGAAACCTATATTGAATATATGAATTGAAACAGTGTGAGATGCCTTTGGCATTGCTATATTGCAAGGACATTTCAGACTGCGTGGTACCTTAACTCCTCCTGGTGTGTTAATATTAAATGTGTATTTGTGAAATATTTTTGAGCAAACAATTGAGGGGAATTTATGCCTGTAAACTGTTGCTGTAATTCCACTGAAAGTGTTAGATGTTGATTGTCCTAATATTTTTGATCTTAAAGAGCATTAATTTATGTAGTACAGATATGAGCATTTTAAATTAATTTTAACCTTGTTCTGCTTAAATAATAAGGTCTCTGCATTTTCCAATAAATACCATTAGGAGACCTTTCTCTCTTACCCCCCACCCCAAACTAACTAGTTCTCGTTCAACTATACAATAAGTCTATTGAGTTCTCAATCCATATTGAAATGCATAGAAGCTTAAAAAAACTTAAATGTGGCATCTTACAGAAGGTGTTTTCTTTTAATGTAATTTTGAATTTATCTATTTTCACTGGTAGGGAAAATATTACTTGGTGTCATGACAATATCTTAACTTGGAATTGAGATATATAATGTCCCTTCAGAAAGGAGATTGGATATTCTATATTTGGTTATTAAGTCTATAGACTTATTCGCACTGTACCAATTTTTTTCCCTGTGATTTTTGTGCTAGCAAAACAGTTGTAAAACTCTTTAGAGGACTGTGTACTTTCTGCTTTTGTTTTTTTTTAGTTAGCATGCACTTAACTGTCTACTTCTCAAATCGATTTATTTCTGGGAGAGTACTGTACACACTAATGCTGTCAGTTTGAACAAAAATCAATCCCCCTCTTGGGGTTATTGATGTCATCATATTAGTCGTGTAGTTTGTGATAATGGAATTTAGTGAACAATTAATTTTGATATATAATTCAGTAAGCTGTTAATGCAGTCTAGGCTACTGTACCTGCCAAGAGACTGATAAGATTTAATTTGCAATTCACATTTTTTTTCGTTCAGGTACTTTAAGCAAAATACCCTTATTGTTGCTTGTATTGTTAACAACCCTTGTTATTTTAGTTTTCAGTTTCTTTTCATTCCACATAAAAGTAAGGTATAATGATTTATTAATCTGTATTTATCAACCTTTGTTATTAATCTGTATAAAATGTTCATTAGCCTTTGTCTACAAAAAAGATTGCATTAGCTTTTAAATCCCTTTGCTGTGAACACTGTCAAAAGTTTTTGAAAATGAAAGCAAAAATGGGGCCAAGAAATGGGTGAATTAGAGGTGGGTGTGAATTGCCAAGGAGGTTAGTGTAAAGGGAGATATAAAATAAAGTATAGGAAATGATACAATTGGTCAGAAACCCAAGACAAAAATAGCTTTCATGCTTTGAGTGCAACATTTAACAAAAAAAACTCTATGGGAAGACACTGGAAGGAAATATGAGGAAGTATGGAATCAAAATACGGCATGATAAACTAATTTTTTTTCTATTTAGTACTTACACAAAATGAAAACTTGTAGATAGTTTAAATGCAAGGGAAGGACAGAAGAATGCATATCAGCAAATGAAAATAAGGCCAGTTTTATAGTGGTGGGCAAGGTAGTTGCTGGGTGTCTGATATTATAACCTGAAGTACTGATAACACACAGTAGGCTCAGAAAAGAGGAAAAATATTGTGATGCTGCAAGTCTCTTCCCTCTATCACCACTATCCATCCACAGATGTTCTAACAATCTAATCTCAAAGGCTTAACAGCTTTTCTTTGCCTTCAAATTCCATCAAGTCCAAGCTGCCTTCTTTGCAAGTTTTATTTATGCTAGGAAGTGATCAGAATAAAGCTGATTGGGTAGCCTTGATTCTAACTTCAGTTGTCCGCAAACATCTGGTGGTCTGTGATATGGCTTCCCTTTTTCTAATGTTGTTTTGTGCCAGGTGTCCTTTCAAGGCTATTCTTTTTTTTTCTTTTTAAATTTTTATTTTTATTTGGATAAGGAATTCACAATTATCATGTACTTTTTTCACACATATAACCTTTTCCATTTTTTTATATGTATAAAACTACAATTATTTATACATTCTTAAGTACACATTGAGATGATATAAAAGGAAAATAAACATTTAAATAGATAATTATGTACTGTGGTAAATCTAACCTATTAGGCTAAGTAATGAAATTAGTTGTTAAGAAAAATGGTAATAATAGTTTCCATACAACCCTTCCGGACCATTTCCACTGGTCCAAAATGTTGCATACAAGCCTATATACCAACCATTGTAGGTGTTTATATCCCAATTTGTTCGTGCTTGTTCCTGCCCGCAGACATAATTATCCAATCCCTATGTACTTATTTACTTAATTTTTTCATTTTTTTTATCCCTTTCCCAAATCTTTCCCTTTACTTGTGTTAATTCTCTATTTTCCAAAAAAAAACAAACATTTAGACTAGGGGTGCTTACGTTAGCAATATTACTGTGTTGATGAGAAGAGCAATATAAATCATTAGGAGAGTCATCTAAAGTCTGCTCGCATTGGGGTTATATATTCAATCCATTTATTCCAGATTTGATAAAATGTTTCTTTTTGAGTTCTCAGGGAGTAAGTCAACTTTTCCATTTTAAATATTTCCAAGATAATTTCGTACCAATCTTCTAATGTAGGTGGTATTGGATTTAGCTATTTTCTAGTGATTGATTTCTTACTTGCCGCTAAGAGGGCCTGCAGCAACTTTATATCTTCCTTCTGTTCAAGGAACAATACATGCCCCAAATAGAGCGTCTCAAAGTTCAGAGGTATCTGGGACCTAAGTACCTTAACTAATGTTCTATGAATACCTTCCCAAAATAGACTTAATTTAGGGCAATCCCAGAAAATATGAAAATGATTTGCCTCCTTGGAGCCGCACCTTCTCCAACACATCACATTTGTATCTTTATATTTTTCCTGATATGGGGTCTTGAAGTATCTTATAATGTTTTTCCAACAATGTTCTCTCCAAGTCAAAGAATTAGTCGAGGACCGTTGAAAGCTGCAGATTTTCCCCCAAGCCTCCTCTGAAAGTACCAACCCCGCTTCTTTCTCCCACTTCTCTTTAATATACAGTGTATTTACATTTTTAGCATGGGAGAGTGCATTATATAGGTGAGAAACTGATTTACTAGGTATTGAACTGCAAGCCGAATTCAGAATCTTGAAAAATTCTAATTCTACTGTTGATAGGTCTGTATATCTACAACTCTGGTTAACATAGTTTCGTATTTGAAGGTACCTAAAAAAGTCATTATGTTCTAGGCCATGTTTGTCTGCAGGATTTGGAAACTTTGTAATACTCTTCTATCTATAAATGAGAGGTAGGTTGTAAGACCTTTCTTTATCCATAGCTCAAATCTTTTATCTCCTCTGTTGGGAAGGAATTCGGTATCATATGCACACCATCTAAAGAGTTTTAACATGTTATTAATTCCACATGAATTAACCACCTTCTGCCATACTTTTAATGTAAGATTTATCCAAGCATTATTAAATTTTTCCAACTGGGCCATCAATCCTTTGTCAGCTATTGAGGCCTGTAGAGGAAAACTGTCAACTAATCCAAATTCTATTTCCTTCCATCTAGCCTTATATTCCCTATTACACCAATATAACAGAGGGGTTATCTGTGAGGCATAAAAATAATTTCTCAGGCAAGGAAGAACCATACCTCCTCCTTCCTTCCCTAACTGTAAGGTGTTATATCGAATTCTAGGTTTCCTTCCTTGCCAAATGAAGCGGGAAATCCATTTGTCCCATTCCCTGAATTGATTATCATCCACCTCCACTGGTAAAGTACGGAAAAGATATAATAACCGAGGAAGAATATTCATTTTTATAGTATTTATCCTTGAATTTAAACTTAAAAAGGGGATAAGATTCCATCTATGCATATCTGCTTTTATCTCTGAGATTAATGGCCCATAATTTACCTGTGACAGTGTTGAAAGATCCTTCGGCAGGGTTATTCCTAAATATTTTAATGATTTAGCTTCCCACTTAAGATCGTATGTATCCTGCAATTTTTTGGATGGTGTGTAATTTAGGGACATAACCTGCGTTTTCTTTACATTTATTTTATAACCTGATATTTTCCCAAAGTCATCCAACAGTGTAAACAATCCTATAAATGATTTTTCTGGTTCACTCAGATAGACCAAAACATCATCTGCGAATAACGCCACTTTCTGTTCAATCCCTGCCACCTTGATACCTTTTACGATTTCGCTCTGTCTTATTAGTTGGGCAAGTGGTTCAATATATAGCGCAAAAAGGAGAGGAGAAATTGGGCATCCCTGTCTAGTGCCTCTCTCTAAAATGAAGGAGTCACAGAGGTCCCTATTTATCTTAATTCGGGCTGTAGGGCTATCATATAGAGTCTGAATTACTTTAATAAACCTTTCTTGAAAGCCGAATCTTCCTAACACTCTGTATAGGAATGCCCAACTAACCGAATCAAAAGCTTTCTCAGCGTCCAATCCTACTACCATTGTCTCTGTCTCGTTCTTATTAACCTGTTCTAATATGTGCAGAGTTCTCCTTATGTTGTCCTGTGTTTGTCTTTGTTGAATAAATCCAGTCTGGTCTAAATGGATTAGGCCAGGTAAAAGCTTTTCTAATCTGCGCGCTAATATAGATGTAAATAGTTTGTAATCTAAATTAAGAACACTAATTGGCCGATAATTGCCACATTCTAGTTTATCTTTACCCTCTTTAGGAATAACTGAAATAATCGCTTCTCTCCAGGAAGGTGGAGTTTCTCCTCTCTGCAAGATCCAATTAAAGGTGTTAAGTAGTAATGGGGCTAACTGTGTCTTCAGGGACTTGTACCACTCTGAGGTAAACCCATCAGAACCCGGGGACTTTCCAGCCTTTAACCTAGAGATGGCCACATTCAGTTCTTTGACAGTTACTGGTTCTAATAAACTTTCATTTTGTAAATCTGTAAGTTTAGGTAGATCTAAAAAATTCAATACACTGTCTATATAGGGCTCATTGGGGGCCCGGGGTTGGGAGTACAGCTCTCGATAATATGTTTCAAAACTCTCTTGAATTTTCCCTATTGTACTCTCCACAAGCTTTGTCTTTGGATTCTTTATTTTATGAATTGTATTGTCTGCTTGTTGTTTTCGTAATTTATATGCTAATAATCTAGCTGATTTACCTCCTACTTCATAATTCTTTTGTCTCAGGTAAAGAAAATTTCTTTTGAGTTTCCAACGTATAAATATCATCAATTTCGCTTTGCAATTTCCTAATTTCCTGTTTTCGATTTGAATTACTTTTGTTGCTATATACAACTTGAAGTTGTTTTAATTTTCCTTGAAGGTCTGCTAATTTTTGTGCATTGATTTTTTTCATGTGAGTAGTAATGGAAATAATTTTCCCTCTCAGTACAGCTTTCAATGTATCCCATAAAATTACTGGTGATGTTTCTCCCGTGTCATTAAGGTCTTGATATTCTTTGATTTCTCCCCTTAATCTCTCCATTACTTTCGGGTTATTGAGTATATGTGAGTTTAGCCTCCATAGTGTTTTCCTCATTTTCCTTTCCAGGATTAGAGACATAGAGACTGGGCTATGATCCGACAGATCAATTGTTGCAATATTACAGTTTTTTATCCTGAGTCTATCTGTATTAAAGATAAAGAAATAGTCTATCCTTGAATAGGCTGAATGAGGGAAAGAGTAATATGTATAATCTTTACTAGTAGGGTGTAATTCCCTCCAGACATCTATAATTCCCAACTCCTCCATCAATGAATTCACTTTCCGAGTCAGAGGTTTATTCTGACTAACTATTCTTGAAGAATCTAATATAGGATTTAACCTAATATTAAAATCCCCTCCACAAATTACTACCCCTCGAGAACTGACCATTAGGTCAAAAATGTGTCTATAAAATGACCATTCACTACCTGGAGGAGCATAAACATTCAGCAATGTTATTTCTGTACCTTCTATTCTTCCTGTGATTTTTACAAACCGTCCTTCTTTGTCTCTAGTCTCTGAAATATGTTCATAATTAAGAGTACTTGATATTAAAGTAGCTACCCCTCTTTTGTGACTCAATTTATATGATGAATAAAATGCATGCTTAAAGCCCATTCTTTTTAATTTTCCATGTTCAGATTGGCTCATATGTGTTTCTTGGAGGAAAGCTATTTGTGCCCTCTCTTTTTTCAATTTAGACATAATCTTATTTCTTTTAATTGGATTCAAAACCCCATTAACATTATAGGAAATTATTTTTACCAATTCAGTTTGCATTTTTCTCTAGTAGAAAAAAAGCACTCTCCTTTTCTAACCAAACAGTAAGCAATCCCTTCTCAACAGTAAACCAAGACATATAACCACACCCTAGACATTTCTGAACGTATAACATTTGAAAAATTTTCCCGACTTCCCACAGTGAGGCCTGAGCACCGACTCGCCTCAGTTCAGAGGGATAACCTCTATCTTCACCCTGTGTTAGAGGGCCCTCAGCAGTTTGAATAATCATAGAGAATTTTCTCCTATTTATGTCTCGACCATATTGCTATCATTCAAGTTATTCCGCCTAGTTTATTTTCAGTTACCAGTTTTCATTTTACTTTTAAGTCCGATTTACTCTTTTCAGTCATTTCTCTTAATTAATCTGTATTCTCTGTACATTCGCGTCTGAATATTTGCAGCTTTTCCTTGTAGTTTGACACTCTGGTTCGAGTGGAGCGTCCTCGCCCCACTAACTGCCACGACTTCTGCCGAATCCTCTCCAGTAGCAACTCCGGTTGGGTGATAACTTTAATAGGTAGTCCCCGGTCTGCCAGGTCCAACGTTGCCTCCTCCACCGTAGCGTAAGTTTTTGTCCCTTCGTCGTAAAAGACTCTCAGCCGAGCTGGATACAGGGTCTGGAATCTGATGTTGTTTTCCTTCAGGACTCTCCGTGTTTCCATATATTCCTTCCGTCTGGCAAGAATCCCCGGTACGTAGTCGTGGTCTAAACTGATTTTGCAGTTGTTCCACATGAAACCTTTCTTTTGCCATGCTCTTTTAAGCACCTCTTCCTTTGTTCTGTAACTGAGAAATCTGATCAGAATCGATCTGGGCTGGGCGCCTGCCGGAGGCTGTGGTGCCAACGCGCGGTGAGCCCTTTCTATCTGTAGGTCTTTTGCGGCCGGTATATCAAGGTTCTCTCTAAGCAGCTTCTCCACGAAGGGAATCATCAATCCGGGTTTACCTTCGGTTCCTTCGGGAACTCCGCAGATCCTCACATTTTCCCTTCTCGAGCGGCCTTCTTGATCTATTAGTTTCCACTGGAGTTGGTCTTGTAGCTTCAGCATTTCTGCTATCACTTCCTCGGCGTTTTGTAGCTTCTCTTCAATTCCAACAATCCTCGCTTCGGCTTCATCTATCCGCGAGTTAGTTCTTACTATTTCTCCTTTAATATCTTCCAACTGTTTGCTGTTATCTTGTCGGAACTCGCGAATCTCTCCGAGAATCAAAGATGGAGTCACCGATTCCCCCTCATTATCTCCGTCCTGGCTTGCCGTGAGGGAGCTAGGCCCGTTGCCTTGCTGCGTCTCTTTATGTTTATCAGCCTTCGAAGCGGACTTTTTATTCTTGTTCTTAGACATCATCCTTGCCCCTTTTATTAATATAGTTATGCAATATTAAGTATTTGTCTAAATTCGATTTTGGGGCAGTTTACCTTCTTTTTTGTCGAGAGACCTTTTCCTTACGCCGCCATTCCCTTGATGACCCGGAAGTCCCCCCTCAAGGCTATTCTCAGGCACCCAGTGATATCAAGCTTGCTGAACAGCCAGTCACATTGAAGTATTGTCAGATGGCAAACGTGGGGGGGGGGTGTGCGGGGAACAAGTACAATTATAATTTTTGTGTGTAAATGTTTCAGTGACTGCAACAAATAAGTTAAGATGTGTACTTAAGATTAAAATGCAAACAAAACAATCAGACCTTTATTTTAACAAAACTACATTTTGAAATAAACCCTCCTCTTCTTCATTGACAGCTCGCTCTGGTCTTCTGCCTGCTCTGGATCTCTTTATTGCTAACTGCCTTTTTTTTCTTCAAATCCCTCACTCACTCTTCCTTCAGTTAGTCCTGACGAAGGGTCTCGGTCTGAAACGTCGACTGCATCTCTTCCTAGAGATGCTGCCTGGCCTGCTGCGTTCACCAGCAACTTTTATGTGTGTTTTGAAATAAATGGTAGAATTAAAATCCACAAGTACTAAAACTAATTTTAGAGTGAAGTAATTAAGACTGTAAGACATAGGAGCAGAATTAGGTCGTTTGGCTCAATGAGACTGCTCCACCATTCCAACATGGCTGACTTATTATTCCTCTCAACCTGTTTCTCATGCCATCTCCCCATCGCCTTTGATGCCATTATTAATCAAGAACCTATCAACCTCCACTTTAAAATATATCCAATAACTTGGCCTCCACAGCCGTCTGTGGCAATAAATTCCACAGACTGACCACCCTCTGGCTACAGAAATTTTTCCTCATCTCTGTTCTAAAGGGTCATCCCTCTTTTCTGAGGCTGTGGCCTCTGGTCCATGACTCCCCCATTATAGGAGACACCCTCTCTATATTCACTCTAACTAGGCCTTTCAATATTGGATAGATTTCAGTGAGGTACCCCTCATTTTTCCAAATTCCAGTGAGTACAGGCCCAGAGCTATCAAAAATTCATCGTACATCAACCCTTTCATTGTTATTCTCGTTAACCTCCTCTGGATTCTCTCCAATGCCAGCACATCCTCCTTAGATAATGGCCCAAAACTGCTCTCAATACTCCCAACTACAGTGTTCAGTGTATCTTTCAAATGTTGTACAAGCATGAAGAAGCACTGATTCATCAGCTGTGGCAAAATGGTAGATGATAACAGGAGGATGCATCCTTACTCATATTTGACTTGATGTCATTCGATTTCAAGTGGTCTGTTATTAGTATTGAAGACTCTCAAGGCTACTCCTTCCTGCCTCAGTACCATTTGAGGCATTACCTGTGGTAGGCCTGTCCCGTCTTTCAAAAAGGTCATTTCTTGGAATTGTGATACTGGAGTAAAGTATTAGGTTGGCAAGAATTGATTCTGTGTAAATGACCATGGCAAGCTGTTGTATTAGTCTTAAGGATGCCTCTCTCAATTTAGGTGCCACCCCCAGATGTTTGTTATGTAGTTCCAATGGAGAGCAAGTTGCTGGGGCTGATTTCAGTGCCTAGAGCAATACTAGGTCGTTTGCTTGAAGTATGATTCCAGGAATATGTTGCAATTTCCTATTTCTATAATAATTCTGAATAGAGAACAAAGGTAATTAGAAAAGCTAGAATCAAAGATAGGATTATTTCCTTAAATCCAGGAGATGTATTTTATAGTATGAGTAGTAAATAGATGGAGTTTTATTTTTGTTATGTGAATATCAGATAGAAATTCATGCATCTGCAGTTAACTCATATTAATAGCAAAACTAGATGTGTGTTCATTTGAAATCATCCCCACTTGGATTAATCACATTTGATTTAATATTTATTTGTGTCCATGGACTGATTATGTGTATAAACAAAATTAATGCAAACAATGTAGTTGTATTGGTCTACTTTATATTTTTCAGCCTTTTGATGAAGACTATCTCAATCATCTAGACCCACCTGTTAAGCACATGTCTTTTCATGCATACATCCGGAAGCTTACTGGTGGTGCTGATAAGTAAGTATTCTTGTGGTGTGCTTTTTGGAAATGCGTAATTATTTTCCAAAACCAGTTCTGCAGCTTGCAGTTCATGTCACATGCTTGTTTGTTAGAATTGCTATAGGGTTGTGATAAAGTATACAGCAAAATAGATGATATCTTCTGAGGGAATTGTGATGGCTATAATAATGTTTGGATATGAAATGGATATATGTCTAGCATCTTGAAAATCAATAGATCACTTGCATTTAATTATTCTAGTGAAATTTTCTGCAAATGCTTTAACAAATGCTGGATACTTTGATCCAAACCTGAAGATTAAGTTGCGATGCATTATAATTTATATGCCTTGCATTGTTTTTTTTCTCTCCTGTAGTCCCAAAGGCAACCTTACATAGTAATAGTCATGAAAGAAATATTGGTAAAATTCACCTCCAAACTCAATGCCTCTAGAGGATGCTTTGAACTTTCCATGTAATTTGAGAGCTGAGACTGCTATGTATGTGTTTTCTCAGTTACTGCATGTATGTGGCAGCACAGAACTAGTTTATTCTGTCTACTACATATGGTTTAACTTGAAGCCTTTATTCCACGATACTTAAAATGAAGGCTGTAGTAGTACTCTAGATTTGCTGTAGACTGCTGATTTATTGCTAAATTCCATTAGAACATAGAAATTTATTTCCCTTGTGTTTTGAGTTATACTTCCGAGAAGTGGGAAATACAGAGAAATTTAAACCAATCAACTCTGAAAAAGAATTTAATGCTTTCCCAGTGTATATGATGAATAAACTCTTCTCCCTGATGAAGATGTTGGAATTTGTCATCAAAATGTCAGTTATAATCGATACCTGTACCCAACTGGAAGCCCAACTGGAGAAGAGTTTATTTGATGTACTCTGAATCTCAAAGCATCAATTCTTTAACATGCTATTGTCCTTTCACAAAGATGTGTGTTAAGGTTTTGACTTCTACTTATGTATTGCATATTATTTAACTGTAAGCCGCAAAAGCAGATTAGGCCATTCAGTCCATCTGCCGTTCGATCATAGCTGACGTAATTTCCCCTTAATCCTATTCTCTTGCTGACTCCCCATAACCTTTGATGCCCTTACCCTTTGAGACTAATCATCCTCTACTTTAAATATACACAGTGACTTGGCCTCCAAGGTTGTCTGTGGCAACAAATTGCACAGGTTTGCCCACTGGCTAAAGAAATTCCTTTTCATATCTGTGCTAAAGGGACGACCTTCTATTCTGAAGCTGTGCCCTCTTGTCCTAGACTCTGTCACTGTTAGAAACTTTCTCTGTGTCCACTCTTATCTAGGCCTTGCAATATTTTATAGGTTCCACTCTTCTCCCCCCCCACCCCAGCCACCCCATTTTTCTGAACTCCGGTGAGAATAGGCACAGAGCCATTAAATACTAACTTTTTCATTCCAGGGATCAATATTATAAACTTCCTCTGGACCCTCTCCATCGCCGGTGCTTTTTTTTTGGATATAGGGTCTAAAATCATCACAAACCTCCAGACATAAAAATGTACTCTCCACATTCCATTTATGTTGAAAATAGAATTGTAAAATTTGCAATGTTGTACACTTCCAGGTTTGATCAGGTACTTTTAAGTTTTAGTTTATCACTAGCCAAATTGTGTTAGTTTATCTATCTCTGAAAGTGTAGTTTCATTGAGACAATATATTTTGCCTCTATCACACCACTTGATCAACAAATCCACCATAGGCTACTTGGTGAGAATCAGTTGCTGTATTTTCAAATCCACTTAATATTTATACTTAGACTTGATGTTAAATTTTAGTGGATTTTTTTGTACCTTTAAATTCTAATGTAGACTTTCCCAGTGTTACCACTGAACAAAATAGATGTCTGGCTTACCAGTTCCTTAAGCACCATAGCAACAAGCTTAATTTGTATGCATTATTAAAGTAACCAGGTATTAGTTCTTTGCCTAAAACAATTTGGGATTCTCAGATCGTTTGACAAGATGTGTCTTTGCAAAATAAAAAGATGTAATCTTTAAAAATTTTTTATTGTAGTATCATAACATAGAGCATAGAACATAGAAACTTACAGCACATTACAGGCCCTTTGGCCCACAATGTTTTGCCGACCATGTAACCATAAGGTTAACACAAGAAAATAGTAAGCCTGCTCTACTGGTTGATATAATCAGGCTAATCTCTGCTATCCTCAATTCTTAACTATTAACTTTGGATCTGTCAAATATTTATCTTTCTTTACCTTAAATATATCTATGGATCTGGCATCCAGCACCTTTGGGAAGCACAGAATTCCAAAGATTGCTTACCCACTGAGGAAAGACATTTCTGTGCACTTCAGCTTTAATTACTCAGCACCTTGTAATTCTGTCCCCTTGTTCTTGACTCCCTAGTGGAAACTTGTCAACATCTACCCTGTCAAGCTTCTTTTGGAGTGTATTATGTTTGAATACGGTCTTCCCTCATTCTTATGAACAATACGAACACAATCTGTCGAGTCTCTCTTGATAGGTAACCTTCTCATCCCAGCATTTGGTCGGTTGATTTTATTGTGAAATGCCTTCAATGCTATTAAATTGGTTGTATAGATAATAGGACCAAAACTGTGAGCAGTATTCAAGGTGTGACCTTGCCTATAATAAAACCACCCTATTCTTAAACTCCAATACCTTTATAATACAGGTCAACATGATGTTTGCCACCATAACTATTTGTTAGACCTGCTAACTTATGATTAATGCACTAGTACACATAGATTTCTGTGTATGGTTTGTCTTGATCCAGAAAATCTGCTTTTTAATTTCCCATGCTGAAATTCATGACTTGGTACATCTCCACAAGATCCTCCCTATTACTTGGAATTAATTCATATATTATTTCAGGGGTTATTTTGGTGAAAATTAATTTAATGATTTGCATTGCTAATTATACTGTTTCAATTAGTATTTAGTGTTCCGCCAGGGTTTGTGTTTCTGGATTTACCCAGCCTTGCAGAAAAGTTGGAAGGTTTAATTTAGATTCTCATTCTTCTCAGAGGCAAGTTTGTTGCTTTGGAGAATATAAGCTGCAAAATCAAATCTGGTTGTGAAGGGCATCCCCCGTGGCCTGATGGAATTTGTACAAAGTGCCAACCCAGTGCCATAACACTCAACAGACAGGCAAGTATGGATTCATAAATCTCATTATGTTGAGTGTTAGATATTTTGGAGATGGTTGAAAGCACATTTGAAACAATGTTGATCAGGTGTATTAAAGTAACAAGAATAGAATTAATATTCTAGTGCAAATTCAAATGGCATGACACTGAACAATTAGCCTTTTAGAATACTTTTTGCCTGATTGGTGTCTAAGTATGACAATTTTTTTGTCAATTTGCTTTTCTCTTATGTGGCTTCTTTATAAAGAAAGTGTTTAAAAAGTTTCAAACCAGATTGTCTGTTTTTAATGGAAGTGGAATGTTGGCTAAATGATTAGGTAATTCATACTTTCAAAGTATGATTACTTGAAATTAATTAACAATAGCATAATTTATTTAATTATAATTCATTATAAATTAAGTAACAATAGCATGATTAAGAAGGTTGGGGAAGGGAAGGAGTACAAGTTGACATGTGATAGGTTGGACCAGGTGAGAAGGGAGCGGGAATGAAGTAGGAAGCTGGGAAAGAGGTGGAAGACGTAAAGGACTGAAGAAGAAGGAATCTAATAGAGGACAGATGAGGAGAAGAGAAGGTAATCAGAATGAGAAGTGAAGAGAGAGATAAGGAGATGGGGGTAGAAATTCCATGTGCACCCAGATGGAATGGGCTATTGCTTCTCTGACCTGAGTTTAGCCTTGTGGCAGTAGAAGAAGCCATGGATGGTCATGTCAGAACGGGAATTCAAATTGAAATGGGTAGCTGTCCAGAGAGCCTGCCTTTTTGCGATGGGCAGAGCAAAGGTTCTCAACAAAATGGTCCCCCAATCTGCATCAGGTGTCATTGATAATGGAGGCTGTTGCACTTGGAATTCTGGATATAATAATAGAAGGACTGTTTGGGACTTGAATGGTAGTCTAATGGTCTGAATCTGTTCTAATGTTCTTAATTCTCCACTTCATATTCATAAGGAAGAAATATTGAATCCTCATCGTTATGCTGCTTTATCTTGGGCCTCTTTGTTTTTTGATGATTATGACTTTAGTTACCTATATACTAAGATATTGAATTCCTTCCCACATCTGTTTGTTAATCTTTTGTTCACCTTCATTGCACTCACTGAAGCCTGGTTACTGACTACTTGTCTAGTTGCATTGTGGCGTGTGAAATTTTGTTTGATATCTGGGCGACATGGTCGCATAGCAGTTAGCACAGCGCTTTACAGAGTCAACAATCGGTTCAATTCCCGCCACTGTCTATACGAAGTTCATCGGTTCTCCCATTGAATGTGCGAGTTTTGTCCACGTGCTCTGGTTTCCTCCCACGTTCGAAAGCCATACTGGTTGCGGTTACTGAGTTGTGGGCTTGCTGTATTGGTGCAGGTAGTTGGTGATACGTGAGGATTCTCCCCAGCACATCCTTGGACTCTGTTGGTTGTTGACACAAAAAAACACACTTCATTGTATGGTTTGATTTTTGATGTACATGTGACAAATAAAGCTAATCTTTAAACTTTGCTTTACAAAATAACACCTGCGAGTTATATTATAAATTTAACATGAAAACATCCCAAATCACTCAATGTTTGGGTGATATGAGGACAAATAATCTGTTTGGTTGAAATGCTCCACTATTAAGTTCGTGCCCTGCATGAGAAGAGTGAGATAAAAGCAGAGTTATCAGAAAGGGTATTCCTGAGCTTGGGGCAGAGGAAGAGAAGTGCATGATTGCAGAGATGGAATAGGGTTCAAACTCAGGTGCAGAAAATTGTATTTGGAGGAGTGCCGGAAACTTGATTTCAACTAGTCAAGTCTGCAAACCTAGTGAAAGGAAAGGTGGAATCAGAGAAGTTAAAAATAGGAAGCGCTGGCCGCAGAAGTTGGGTCAAGTTTATTGTCAAGTAGTTGTTGCACCAGAGGAGATTACCAGGAGCCAAAACAGTCATGCGAGTTTGAATATGCTTTTTGTCAATAGGGAGGGGAATGAAACTATTGCTGAAGGATCCTAGCTAAAGCTCAATTCTATCTTTACTTGTTTCTTACTGTATTGTTACCTTCAGCCCCATCCCATAGACCACTACTGGGTTACTGCAACTCTAATGACAATCATCTCTAAAACCTGATATAATTTGAATAAACATAGCTAATGAAATATGCCATTCAACTCTTCTACCCTGCTCAATCATTCTATTTTATCTTGGTGTTTGTTGTATCGCATTTTTATTTGCGTTATTTTCTTTAATCATCTTGCCTTACAAAGGAGAAGCTATCAATTTTTGCCTTAAATTTTAGCTGACCTCTGATCAGGTTTTCTGGTCTCAGCCCAAAATGTTGACTATTTAATCCCCCCATAGATGCTGTCTGACTTGCTGAGGTCCTATAGCATTTTGGTGTGTTGCTTCAAGGTGTCCAGCACCTGCAGCTTCTCTTGTGTTTAGGCTTTCCCCTGTTTGCATGTTTTCCTTCTATTAATTCCTATTTGACCTAAATCTACTTTTAAGATCTTTGTCCTTTTTCAGTAAGGCTTTATTTTGAATCTTTTAATACTATATTCAGAAGACTAATGCATTTGTACACAAGGCAGTCCATACAGGATGAGTCTATGTTGTACAAATAGATTCTGAATCCAAATTATTCACTAATCCTAAATATTTTTCATGAGAAGTTACTTTTGCACCTCCTTTCCTTTAAAGAAAATTGCAACTAAAGTGATTTGAAGATAATGGAAGCACATTATGATTTTTCTATAGAATGTTTGTACTGTTTGAAATAAGCATGAATGTGGATTGCTAATAGTCTTAATAACTAAATGTAAAATGTATTTACATTTTGAACAGAAATACAGGCATGTGGATAACATCATGTTTGAGAACCACACAATTGCAGACCGATTCCTCAACTTTTGGCGTCAAACGGGGAACCAGAGGCTAGGATTCCTTTATGGTCGTTATACTGAACACACAGACATTCCTCTAGGTATTCGAGCTGAGGTTGCTGCCATTTATGAGCCCCCACAGGTCAGAGATCTCTATTTTTCAACTTGAAAAGATAGATAACTTATTTAACATGTAGGAGTTTTTAATGCACTTCATTTTTGTGTCAACAATATTCCTCGTCGTGCACAATATTTCAAATAGAGTAGATTGAAATACAGGGGGAAAAAGAAAGGAAAAATACGCGCTTTCCTAATAATCTGCTCTTCCCTAATGGAAAATGAAAGGATGCAGGAAAAATAGCACAAGTTCCTGTAATTTGGAAAATGAGAATGAGTGGATTGTCCACTTTGTGCAGGCTATATTTTACAATCTGGCACAAGTTTATCTGATGTGCCTGATTCTTATTTAATTTGGGTTTGGTTCTCTGGAGTTCCTAAGATAGGAAGCTTGAGAAGAAAATAATTTTTTAAAATGCTTTCTGATTGAAATGTTAATTTATGCTGAATGCAAAACTGTCTGTTATGAATTCTTAAGTACCAGAGGTAACTGCTCATTGTAGAAGGGAACTATAATCAGGATTTTTCTGTAGCCATTACTACCAACAAAATACTCATCGTTCTATTTGTTCAATAAATCCACTAGATGGCCCTATGTCATTTCTAGTACAAGGAAATGCTGTTTCTTATGACTTTTAAACTAGTTGCTCTGAAATTGTAGAGAATGGGGTGTAATCTGTGGTATTCCACGTAGAAAGTGAAATTTACACCTTGGCATTAAAGTTAAGTGGTGAATTATTCTTAGCCCATTAGTTGACAAGAAAAAAAACAGTGGATTCGACTAAACTTTTAGTTGAGCTATTGATATGAGTGAAATGATCCATTTCGTGGTGGTCTTGTAAATGTTCATAAACTAGAACTATACAGAAACTGACCTTCTGTCAATGTACTGATTACTAACTCCTGTTCCAAAGCCAGGGCCTAGCAGGGAAATGGATTTCTCTGCACATTTCCTTTCATCTGTAAGATCCTTCATGTAATCTGTACTGAAGGAATGCCATTGATTATGATAATCAATTTTTGGCCTTGGAATCCAAGATACCCTGATAATCTGAGGGTTGCATTCTCACTTGATTATCAGGTCAGATGCATGTCTTAGATTGGTTTGTTTTCCAATTGAAAGGAGATCATTTCTAGAACATCACTATCATAATTTTGGTGCTGCCCAATCCTTTTTAAAAACCTTTTCTCTGTTTTTATAGGTAGTTTTTAATGAAAGGATTTGGGTATCTCTCTGTTAGGTAACCTTGATTTTACTCCTTTCTAAATTGTTAAGTAACCTTTGGGAAAATAAATTTGAAGTGGATTCAGTATTCTATGATTCTCCAACCTTTAGATTAATTTGGCCTCATTGTTGAAAACCATGTGATTGAATTTTAAATTGTGCTGTTAATTACTCTATGAATTAAATTATAGTAAATTTAACTAAAATACTGGGTAAGATAATAGATAAGTGGCTAGTTTGTCCTTTATGTTGATAGCATTTGTGTCGAACTAAGTTCAATTTAGAAAAGAATTAATTTTTCCATCTTACACATCTGGCGAGCTTGCCTCTGAGTCTAGTTTGTTTTTGTATTTTTGTGTAGGTTGGTACAGCAAATAGCCTAGAACTTTTGGAGGATCCTAAAGCTGAAGTTGTAGATGAAATTGCTGCTAAACTTGGATTGAGGAAGGTGAGTCATAACTGGTCTTTTCTAACAATACGGCTGTCAGCTCTTACAGCTTTGAGGAGCAAATAGGATGGTAGCATCTGGTCTCCACATGCGAGCAGTTGAATGCAGGAATTGGGTGAAGGGAGTGGAGGGAAGGTAATGCTGGGTGTTGCTATCACAGTTAAGCTGGTGCTGCACAGGCACTGTCTCTCACACACACCATGAGGGATTTTTTGGTGAAGTACGAGTGAAGTTTGAGCACCTGATCACTAAATGGGGAAGAGAAAATTTGAATTTGTCAATTTAAACTTATCTATTTAAGTCTAAGTGAACTTTAATTCATGCCATACCTTAATTCTACCAAAAATTATCTCTTGCTCCCTTCAATAAGTCAAATGGCATTGCAATTTTTATCAATTTTTTTTAAAATTGCACTTTTAAAAAAAAAGTAACCTGAACATTGAAGTACTTTAGCATGGAGCTTTTTTCCAATATTTGAAGCCTGTATTGTTTTTCTTTTATTAACAATAAGCAGATGTGGAGCATTGCTTTACAGTAAATGTAAGTAATTGTTTCCAGCTGTTTTGGACAGCACAATGTAAGACTTTTGGATGAGTGGAAAATAGTTTATTTAACTTCCAGACCTGTGTGAATAGAACAAATATTCTTAAGTTCAGCCACTGCTGTATTCCTGAATTTAAGAAGCATTTTCTGAATAAGAACCACTTAGTGACATGTGCCAAACATCAACCTGTATATGGGATTGTATGATAAGATAAGAGTGTCACTGAGATGCTGTGGTGTGTGACAAATTATTTGGTTGGCAAAAGTAGAATATTGGGTGAGGGAAGGAGCAATTTGTATAAACATGCTTAAGTTGAAACTCTAAACTAAGAAAACGAATGTGTACATATGGTGGATCCATTCTTGGCTTTGTAGTTTGCTTTGGCTAAGCTTTAGCTGCTCTGGTCTAATTTTATGAAACTGAATGAGAGATGAATGCTCTAATGAAGTACCTTCAAAAATTTTACTGCATTAAAATTGTTGCTACCATTTTCTCCTCTTCCTGCTACAGTTTTTCCTCTTGCTTGATAACTGATCTAGTGCATCAATGGAACAGTAGTTGCAATTCCGTACTTTAGGTTCTATTATTAAATCTTATCACATTAATTGTTACGTCCTGTTAATCAAATTCAACAATAAATATTGAAAATATTCAAGCATCATTTAAAAAAGAATATCTAAACTTTATGGAAGTTCTGACCAAAAAACTGTTTACACCAATTTGCAAGCGTTAGTAACAAATTTTGTTGTAAGGTTGATTTGTGAAGCTTTTATCCCATGTTATGGAAATTGAAGCTGAATAAGTAAACTTGGCACTGCTAACTTTAGGGTGTTTGCAAGAACATTTTGACTGGAAACAAAATGGCACTAGAGAACTTCATAATTCAATTAAGTTTTCCTGAGCATCATCTGAAGGTAGTGCCAAGGAAACATAAAAACGTTTGAAGCTCACTAATTATTTAGGTGCATTTGGCTTACTGCATCATCTTGTTTCAGGTTGGTTGGATATTCACAGACCTTCTATCAGAGGACACAAGGAAAGGCACAGTCAAATTCATCAGGAATAAAGTAAGGAATCTTGTGTAAGATTGTGAAAATACTCATACTTAATCATAATGTCTTGCAGGGTGTTCACATGCTTCAAAATTGAAAGTTTTCTCATCTTCAGGAAGAACTGAATTTCCTTCTGGGATTCAGTATTTTATATTTGGGGAATCTGGCTCATGTTATTGTCGTTACATGTCCATCTCAAATTATTTAGCAGTATTTTTGTGTTCTTTGGGCTTTGTGTTCCAAAATTTAAAATGCTGCCACTTAAAGTATAATTGCAGACACCATCTGTGTTTAACAGGTTCCTCTTCTTCAGACAGGCTTCTCATTCCTTCCTAGTTTTGAAGTATGAAAGCAAAATAATTTCGTAGTGGCATTAGAGTTGGAATTAAAGCAAGTGTGAAGGTTCAGAATGATTAATAAAACAAAGTAGATTGGAACTTTACACTCAAGGAATTTTGCTCTCCCCCGCCCCCAGTACATATATTTCTAATATTTTAGGTTCCATTATTAAATCTTATCACATTGATTGTTACGTCTTGTCAATCTAATTCAACAATAAATATTGAAAATATTCAAACTTTAAAAAAAAATTAAGTATTTTGTTGCGTCCTTTTACAACAGATCTGTAAATGTTGACAGTATAAATTTATATCCATTCAAAAATGTCCTCTTTGTTTATCGTTAATACCAATGACCCATATAAAGTAACTTTTCCTTTAATTTTTCAAAATCTTTACCTGATACAAGTATGGCAATTACTTCATTGGGTTATTAACAAATGAAAATCTTAACTGTTGTTAGATTAAGTCCTTATTTTGGTTATTTAACCTTTCCACAGTCTGAGTTACGTAATTTTTGATTATTGAGAACCATCTGTTTAAATAATGAATGATGATGATGATGTGCAGTTCATTGACCAAGAAACAAAAACAGGAAACAGTGTTTTAAATGTGCACTTGATGTTTATAATCTTTGGGCATATTCAACACAGCCTATGAGATTGACATTTGTTGCAATCCAGGAACCTGCATTTCATGTTCATAGTGGTAACCGTGCAATCATAAAGGAACTGTGCATCTTCGTCATGCCCAGTAGCACCCTGTCCTCGGCCCAGTTGTACTTCTGTTTCCTTCTCACAACCCATACTGCTGTCGAGCTTTATCATCTGCAGACTTGAATATTTTACACTTGCCGCATCAAATTCTTTCAGATAGGTTGTGACCTAGCACCAGTGTCTGATATTTCATGGTCACAGGCTCAACTGAAAATGGCTCATTTATCTGATGATTTTGTCCATTAATTGGTCCTGAATCCATAACAGTGTATTAAACTCAAAACTGTAAAAATCTCCTTGTGTGACACTTCCTGGAAGTCCATCAACACCATATCATCTTGTTTTCCCTTGTCCTATTTTCTCCAGTACTAGTGTTCCTTTTCTATTTGGAGAATCACATTTACTCTAGACTTATAGGACCACTATTTTCAAGAGGTTCTTGTGTTAACTTTCTTGAAGAAACAAATATATTTGTTAAATTTCTCTGCCATTTCCTTAATGCAATTTCTCCTGCATCAATTTGAGGAACCTGCATTAACTTCAGCTTTTCTCCTTTTTTTTTACATAACTTTTGTAATTGCTTTTGAAGTTTCTCACTTGTATTACTGTAACAATGTACTGGTCCTCCTTTGAGGCAGTTTCAGAATTCAGCAATCCTTCGGCATATTGCTTTTTTGGCCATGTATAACCCCATTCCTTTGATCTAATGTTGTATTTAACTTAACAGTCATAGTAAAATACTTTTCATGTTGGGTCTTTGACTCAAAAAGATGTATATTACTTGTAGACCTAGCAAGCACAGCTGCTTATGGAGAAAGAGTAAAGAAATCTATTCAAAGGTGTCTAGGAGTTCAAGTGTAATCAAGTTTATGATAAATTTGTTGTTGTGGCAGTGGCTAGGATACAATTAATATTATTTGGAGCATCCTATTAGGAAACGGCACTGTTTCAGAGTGTACTCCTTGTATTCTGCAACATGAGAAATTTCAGGTGAGGAAGAAAGATATAGCGTGGCTTCCATGGGTGTTATAAGTTAATCGCATTATGTAAGGGTTTTTACAATTTATTGCTGATTTTGATTCGATAAAGGAAGAAATACTGTTTCCTTGGATTAGTATTGATTTTACTTAGACGAACTTGGAGTTAATGAGGTACTCAAGGAATATAAAGAATGTAAAAAGAATCTTAAGAAAGAAATTAGAAAAGCTAAAAGAAGATACGAGTCTGCTTTGGCAAGTAAGGTAAAAATAAATCCAAAGGGTTTCTACAGTTATGTTAGTGGCAAAAGGATAGTGAGGGATAAAATTGGTGCCTTGGAGAATCAGAGTGGACGGTTATGTGAGGAGCCAAAAGAGATGGGGGAGATTTTGAACAATTTCTTTTCTTCGGTATTCACTAAGGAGAAGGATATTGAATTGTGTAAGGTAAAGGAAACAAGTAGGGTAGTTATGGAAAGTATGACAATTAAAGAAGAGGAAGTACTGACACTTTTAAGGAATATAAAAGTGGATAAGTCTCTGGGTCCTGACAGGATATTCCCTAGGACTTTGAGGGAAGTTAGTGTAGAAATAGCAGGGGCTCTGACAGAAATATTTCAAATGTCATTAGAAACAGGAATGGTGCTGGAGGATTGGCGTATTGCTCATGTGGTTCCATTGTTTAAAAAGGGTTCTAAGAGTAAACCTGGCAATTATCGGCCTGTGAGTTTGACATCAGTGGTGGGTAAATTGATGGAAAGTATTCTTAGAGATGGTATATATAATTTTCTGGATAGACAGGGTCTGATTAGGAACAGTCAACATGGATTTGTGCATGGAAGGTCATGTTTGACAAATCTTACTGAATTTTTTGATGAGGTTACTAAAAAAGTTGAGGGTAAAGCGGTGGATGTTGTCTATATGGACTCCAGTAAGGCCTTTGACAAGGTTCCACACGGAAGGTTAGTTAGGAAGGTTCAATCGTTAGGCATTAATATGGAAGTAGTAAAATGGATTCAGCAGTGGCTAGATGGGAGACGCCAGAGAGTAGTGGTGGATAACTGTGTGTCAGATTGGAGGACGGTGTGTAGCGGTGTGCCTCAAGGATCTGTACTGGGTCCAATGTTGTTTGTAATATATATTGATGATCTCGATGATGGGGTGGTAAATTGGATTAGTAAGTATGCAGATGATACTAAGGTGGTGTTGTGGATGATGAGGTAGGTTTTCAAAACTTGCAGAGAGATTTAGGACAGTTAGAAGAGCAGGCTGAAAGATGGCAGATGGAGTTTAATGCTGAAAAAGAATGCTTTAGAATAGAGGGATCTAGGAATAATGGTGCATAGTTCCCTGAGGATGGAATCTCATGTGGATAGGGTGGTGAAGAAAGCTTTTGGTTTGCTGGCCTTTATTAATCAGAGCATTGAGTATTGGAGTTGGGATGTAATGTTGAATTTGTATAAGGCATTGGTAAGGCCAAATTTGGAGTATTGTGTACAGTTCTGGTCACCGAATTATAGGAAGGATGTCAATAAAATTGAGAGCGTACAGAGGAGGTTTACTAAAATGTTGCCTGGGTTTCATCTCCTAAGTTACAGAGAAAGTTTGAACAAGTTAGGTCTTTATTCTTTGGAGCATAGAAGGTTGAGGGGAGACTTGATAGAGGTGTTTAAAATTATGAGGGGGATTGATAGTGTTGACGTGGTTAGACTTTTTCCATTGAGAGTGGGGAAGATTCAAACAAGAGGGCATGGGTTGAGAATTAGAGGAAGAAAGTTTAGGGGTAATATGAGGGGGAACTTCTTTACTCAGAGAGTGATAGCTGTGTGGAATGAGCTTCTAGCAGAAGTGGTTGAGGCAGGTTCTATGTTGTCGTTTAAAGTTAAATTGAATAGATATATGGACAGGAAAGGAATGGAGGGTTATGGGCTGAGTGCAGGTTGGTGGGAATAGGATAGGGTAAGAGTTTGGCACGGACTAGAAGGGCCGAGATGGCCTGTTTCCGTGCTATAATTGTATATGGTTATATGAACGAAGGAAATGGAGATAACACTACAGTAAAATGAAGTGTTTTACTGTAGTATGGTATGCTCTCCCATAAGCCTTAGTGGAGGCATGGACAATTGAATTTTCAAAAAAAATCATAAATATTTGAGGAAGACAAAACTAAAAGGCTAGAAAGAGCTTTTGAATTTCCTTATCATGGTGCCGTCTTGGGCATAAAGACCCCATAGAATATTTGCTGATAATAGCCTGGTCATTATTGCCAGTAATTGCTTTTTAATTTTTCACTCAGAGAATCAGAATCGGGTTTATTATCTCTGGCATATGTCATGAAATTTGTTTTGCAGTGGTAGTGTAGTGCAATACATAAAATATACAATAAGAAATATTATAAAATTAAGTAGAGCAAAATAGTGAGGTAGTGTTCGTGTACTGTTCAACAATCTGAAGGTGAGGAGAAACAGCTGTCCTAAAATGTTGAGTGTTGGTCTTCAGGTTCCTGTACTTCTTCCCTGATGGTAGTAATGAGAAAAGGGCATGTCCTGGGTGATGGTGATCCTCAGTGAAGGATACCACCTTTTTGAGGCATCACCTGTTGAAGATGTCCTCAATGGTGGGGAGGCCAGTGCCCATGATGGTGCTGATTGAGTTTCCAACCCTCTGCACCATTTTACAATCCTGTACATTGGCCCCTCCATTCCAGACAGTGATGCATCCAGTTAGAGTGCTCGCCACAGAACATCTGTAGAAATTCACTAGTGAAGGCTGACTTACTTCTGGTCTAGTTCTGAAGCTGATAAGAGTTGGGCAGACTCTCATAAATAGAACAAGAGGTTTTGAGGGGATGGTTAGTTGTATGGGAGGTTAGGCACTCTTACCATTTTTACTTTGGCATGCTGTTGATGAAAGAATCTTTGATTCCATCTTGACTGCTGCTCATCTATTTTGAGTGGTTGTGGACCAGGGATACTCTAACCATGAATTGGTTAGAATATTGCATTTTATGAAGCATTGAGAACCTCATTGATTTGCTGTCTCTGTCCTCTTGATAATCTTTCCCTGGAGAATCTTTTTAAGAGTTCTTGTTTCATATGAGCAAAAGACATATGCCCATCAGAGCTTGTAATAGGAAATTAAAGCTTTGCTGTTGGTGTTGCTGGGAGAGGTAGTTGATATTGCCATGCCAGTGGAATTAGAGGCTTGGAGGGTTTGGAGAACTAATGTTGGTGGTGTTTTTATCTTTACCTTGATAGAGGTAGTCCAGGTCTCATTGTGTAGAGGAGAGCATGAATCACTCCTGTGTGGTGGATGGTCAGCTTTGTGGCACGTTTGAGGTTGTGATCTTCATATACTTTCCCTCAGAAGCCAGAGGCTGTGCTGACACACTGAAGGTGATGGTGAATTACATCTTTGTGGTTCATATTTGCTGAGAAGTGGTTAAAATATGTTGTAGAGACATGTGGGAGACTGGTTTCAGCTGTCTTTCCTGTCTGCATAAATAAATGGATAAATTTCACCAGCTTATACTGTAGCATGAGACTATCCACTATTTTAACAGTGGCTTGTAAATGGGTTATATTTATGTTTAGTAATTTTAAATGCTAATGTTTTATTTTTCTGTTAGGATGCACATTTTCTAAGTGCAGAAGAGTGCATCACAGCAGGAGATTTCCAGAACAAACATCCCAATGCTTGCCGACTTTCTCCTGATGGTCATTTCGGATCTAAGTTTGTTACCGTCTTGGCAACAGGTAAATGCTGATTCTGTCTATGATCAAATCTCAGTTTGTGAAAAAATATTATAAAATAGAAATGGAACCTGCATACTTAGTGGTCTGTTTATGTAAATTTTACTTGCCACAACACACAATACCCATAATTACATAACAAAAAAGTTGTTCTGTCCCTATAATGAACTGCCTGCAATTCTCACGCTGTTTAATGGAATAGGATCAGATGTTATTTAAAATATAGTGTTTAGCATATCTGGATATGTCCAATCAAAAAAATTGTAGAAGCTACAATCTGACATGATCAAAAGTTTATTTGCAAAGTTGATAATTTTACAGTTGGGTTGTCTATGTAATAAGGGTGCAGTGGAAACTTTCAAAGAAATTGATACTGTAAATATTTAATTTTCCACAGCACAGTTTCTTCACTCCCTTGCTCATTGAGCATATTTCACATTTCAAATTTTATGTCATTTATTTCTTTAGGGGGCCCCGATAATCAGGTTCATTTTGAAGGGTACCAGGTTTCCAATCAGTGCATGGCATTAGTGGGTGATGACTGTTTTCTGCCATGTCGAGACGCACCTGAACTGGGATATGTAAAGGAGTCTTCCAGTGAACAGTATGTTCCTGATGTTTTCTATAAGGTAACTACCAAACTCTTTGCATTGTAGTGCCTTATAACCTGAAGAACAAATACAACTGCTTTAATTGTGACTTATTTGTCAGCATAAGCATTCCTTAAAAGTGGAGAGAGAGGAGTGGGAAGCAATGAAAAGCAAGTTCCAAAATAGAAAACCAATGATAATGTGTTGTAATGATTTAACTTTGTAATAATGTGTAAAGAAAAATTCTTATTTGGTGGAGTAAATGGCCATTGCTCTCAAAATATTCTTTTTTTTATTTGAAGTTTCATTTGACTGTAAGCTAAACTGCCATTGATATCCTCTCCTTTAAGCCTGCTAGCTCCTATCTCTTTAGCAAAGTTCAAAGTAAATTGCCTTTTTTTCCACCTGAGTTCATCCAGCTCTTGCTGGAAACCTCATTCTGGGCTTTACTATCTCTAGATTCAACTATACCAATACTTGCCAGTCTAACGTACAGAAAACCATGTTTGTAAACTACTGCACAGGAGACCATTCTGACTATCAAGTGTTTTAAAGAAAAAGTTACCTATTTCCTCTTTAAAAATTACTATTACATGCTGAACCCCACTGGTCATTGCAACTCTATATTTGGAACATGATTGCTATTTCCTTTGATAGCTACTCTAAATCGTTTGCCCAGAAACAGAAATTGTTTTGGTTTTGTATTAAAACCGGTCATAGCTTTGCTAAACTCCCCCTTTATCATCGTTTTGCCAAGAATAGCATTGCCAATTTCTCTATGATCTCAGCTTAACTGGACTTCCTTTTCTCTATATAATCATGATAAATCTTTCACTATCTACAATTCCTCAAGACACCTGGAGTATTGTGTGTAGTTTTGGTATCCAAGTTTGAGGAAGGACATTCTTGCTATTGAGGGAGTGCAGCGTAGGTTCGCAAGGTTAATTCCCCGGATGGCAGGACTGTCATATGTTGAAGGATTAGAGCAACTGGGCTTGTATACACTGTAATTTAGAAGGATGAGAGGGGATCTGATTGAAACATATAAGATTATTAAGGGATTGGACACGCTGGAGGCATGAAGCACGTTCCCGCTGATGGGTGAGTCCAGAACCAGAGGCCACAGTTTAAGAATAAGGAGTGGGCCATTTAGAACAGAGTTGAGGAAAAATTTTTCACCCAGAGAGTGGTGGATATATGGAATGCTCTGGCCCAGAAGGCAGTGGAGGCCAAGTCTCTGGATGCTTTCAAGAAAGAGATAGTGGAATCAAAGGTTATGGGGATAAGGCAGGAACTGGATACTGATTGTGGATGATCAGCCATGATCGCAATGAATGGTGGTGCTGGCTCAAAGGGCCGAATGGCCTACTCCTGTACCGATTGTCTGTTGTCAATAGCCTGCTATAATATGGCATCCACATTCAGCTGATTCCATTTCTATGTAAGCAGTGATAGTCAGTGAAGTATCTGCAAAGGTTTTCCTTTTAATTCTGGCAGCATTATCTGAATAGTGCAAGTGATATATTTTGGACTACTCTGCATTCTTCCATTTCTGGCCGCTTGAGCTTCCCCAAATTTAATCTTTACCATTGGTGTCCATGCTTTCAGCTGCTAAGTCTGTAACATGCAGAATTTCTTTCCTAAGTAATTATATACTTTTTGCTTTTGAAGGTTTAAGGTGCTCCTTAAAACATTTCTTCTTGATGAAGCAGTTAATTATCTGTCCTACTATCTCCTTGGGTGGTTGTAATTCTAAATCCTGTAAAGTCCCCAATAACTTCACTACATGACCAACTTGTACAATAATTGTATGCAAGACTCAATCTGTGGCCTAATTAGTGATTTATGTTTTGAAAAGTCGACTATTTATACTCTTTGCTTCTATTTGTAAAGCCAAATATTGCATTCATTTTCCTGAATTAAAGCTTTTATTTAATTTATCAAATCCCTGTCATTGGTTTGTAAATGTGAAGCTACTTTTCTGACCTCCCCAACCTTTAAAGCTATTATTTTTATTCTTCCTTCCAAATGTCCCTCTACAAACTTTGCATTCAATTTCATCCCCAATGTGCTTCTTTTTGCCATTTGCCTCTTTTGCTACTTGTCAGTTGCTATGTTTATCAGCTTAATATGTTATATTAATATATATATAAATGCATACATAAATTGTGAATTTGTTAAATGTTCCAATAAATGAGCTGGCATGGTGAATTATTTTTTTCTCTCATAGGATATAGACAAGTTTGGTAACGAAATTACACAGTTGGCACGGCCATTGCCAGTTGAGTACCTGATCATAGATGTAAGTGCGAGCTAAGGTACATTTCTAACCCTGAATTTGCTTGTTCTGTAGTTCATCTTGCCTGGGGTATTGCACAAAATATAGAGATGGCTTTCATTGACTAATGCTCAGTTTACTTCTATAGTTCTACAGTACTGGTTAAAAGCTGCTGTGCCTCAATATATGATTCATGTTCCAAAAACAGATTTAAATAGATTTATACCACTGTATTCATAACTGAGGTTAAATTGGCAGAGATGTGTAGATGTTGTACTTCATCCCTCTCCTCCTCCTCCTCCAATTTATTTCAGCAACTGTGACACAAAATGGATTTAGACAAGATATGTGGATGTACTTGACTGAAATTCTGTTATGTACTTAAAATATGCAAAATGCACTAAGTTAATATTAATCTAAATAAGTATTTCTCTTGGGTAACTCTTCTGGCAAACTTCAAAAAATGTGTGTTTTTAAATATAACGGGCATGATAAGTTTCAGAGTGGACATGAACTTTGACTCTTCCAGTGACAAGACTGGTTAAGCTCATGACTAGCTGAGTTATAAAGACTAGGAAGGCACTGCTATCGGTTTCATATCTTGCTCAGTTAGTTACTGTCCTCAAGGTGGACAGTTCACTTGTACCTTGTTGAAGGGATTACTACAATGGAGAAGGAAATGAATTTGCTCAAGTTATCCACACCTGGTGCCTTTTGCTGTGTGAGTGCAAGTTGTGATTATCATTTCTTAACATTTAAGGTTCACAATAGAAGGTGAAGATAGGGTTGCAGAGCAGCTGTCATTTGTACGTTTGTGCATTTGTGTACCAAAAGTGAATTAATGCTTTTGATCAAGAAAAGGGGAGAAAAAATTGTCTAGTCCTATTGAATTGCTGATTAGTGGTGAAGGTAGTGATAACAGTGTAATTGAATATCAAAGGGAGGTGATTGGGTGTTTTTGGTTTTCATTGTATTATTCAGGTTATGTAGGCATTATCTAATGTAAAAGAGTTTGTTTTTAATTTTAGTATGTATTCTAAAACATTTGGTTGCTGTCTTAAAAAGCAGTAACTTTGCCATTACTCTCTTTGCCGTTACTCTGTTTAAAGGTTTCTGTTCCCTGTGTGGCTCATTAATAAAACCTATTGTCATAAATATGAATTACTATCTGTCAATGAGATTTCTCTCGGTGAAGTGAAGATGTAAAGGATTATGGCATGTCAGCAGTATTATTAACACAGTAGCTATTGCAAGAAACTTCAGAAAAGGTCTGAATGAAACTTGAAACAGCTTAGTGTTTGCCAGTACATTGAAATGTTTAGATAGTGAAAATGAGTACCGTGCAGGTGTTGAAAGTGCTGATCTGAACCATTAGTAGTTTTCCCAGTAGATGCTTGTTACAGTTCTGTTTTCTGCATTATGTTATAAAACTTTGGCACCCTGTGTACATTCAATTTTAAAATTTGTGTTTGATTCTCTTTAATTACATCAGTTAAATTATATTTATTATAGAAAGCACAATATAGGCCCTTCGGCCCACAAAGCTGTGCCAAACATGTCCTTAGAAATTATCTAGGGTTACCCATAGCCCTCTCTTTTTCTGAGCTCCATGTACCTGTCCAGGAGTCTCTTAAAAGACCCTATCGTATCTGCCTCCACCTCTGTTGCTGGCAGCCCATTCCACACACTCAGCATTCTCTGCGTTTAAAAACAACAACAACTTACCCCTGACATCTCCTCTGTACCTACTTTCAAGCACCCTAAAACTGTGCCCTCTTGTGATAGCCATTTCAGCCCTGGGAAAAAGCCTCTGACTATCCACACGATCAATGCCTCTCATCATCTTGTACACCTCTATCAGGTCACCTCTCACCCTCCATTGCTCAAAGGAGAAAAGGCCAAGTTCACTCAACCTATTCTCATAAGGCATGCTCCTCAATCTGGGCAGCATCCTTGTAAATCTTCTTTCCACTTTTTCTGTAGTTTTCATATCTTTCCTGTAGCGAGGTGACCAGAACTGAGCACGGTACTCCAAGTGGGGCCTGACCAAGGTCCTATATAGCTGTAACATTACCTCTCGGCTCTTAAACTCAATCCCACGATTGATGAAGGCGAATGCACCATATGCCGCCTTAACCACAGTCAACCTGCGTAGCAGCTTTTAGTGTCCTACTAGACAATGGGGTGACCCGTTGGGGCACCCTTTGAGAGAAGGGTAGTGCAGTCTGATATGACCAGAATGAACATTAAATTTTCCTGAATGCTATTGGTATCACTTTGCTTTGGGAGCTGAAGTAGAAAACCTCAGTATTAAAGAAGGACGACGTGTAGCAAAGCAAATATAGCTCCTCATTTACGAAGGACACTTTTGATGGCATCATTTCTGGTTTATCTGCCACCCTCGTGCTTCTCGTTGTCATTCTGGAGGTGTGCAGTCCTTTCATCCCCCATCTCTTCAGCTCTTCTGTTCGCTGTTTGTCTCTGATCCTGGAGATGTGCATGCCTCCCCTCCACTGTCTTCTTCTCTCATCTTTTTTTTTGTCCTGACTCTGATCCTGAAGTAGTGTGGCCCTGGCCTCATTCGATTCTTGTTCTCTCTCTGTCCTTGCCGCTTCCCGACGATGTTTGGCATCATCCCTTGACCATAATGACCCCCTTCCCTTTCCACACGGCATAATTAGGCTGACCATTTTTTTTTACCCTAATGCTGGACAGAAGATACGAAGCACTAACACCAAAGGATGCTGATTATTCTTGATGATGTGGTTGGCGCTCTCCTAAATGGACGTGATATAGTCACCACTGTCCTTTGACTGTAGCAGTGGGTTCTATGGGTGTCTCAAAGTACGTCATTAAAATAAGATTTAATTATCTCTTATTGATGGGTGGCAGTTAGATCTGTCCCAATCCTGCACATGCTGGTGATTAGCAGAATGTGACCCCTCAAAATCCCTCCCTCTCCCTTCCCCCATCCCAGTTTCACTCTGCCCCCTTCCCCAGCTGCCTATCACCTCCCTCATGGTTCCGCCTCCTCCTACTACCCATTGTGCTTTCCCCATTCCTTCTTCACTTTTACTGCCTATCCCTTCCCTGCTTCCCCTTCCCCCCCCTTTAACTTTCCTCTTACTGGTTTTTCACCTGGAGCCTACCAGCCTTCTCCTTCCCAACCTCCCCCCACCTTCTTTATAGGGCCTCTGCCCCTTCCCTCTTCAGTCCTGATGAAGGGTTCCAGCCCGAAATGTTGACTGTTCTTTTCCACGGATGCTGCCCGACCTGCTGAGTTCCTCCAGCGTGTTGTGCATGTTGCTTTGACCCCAGCATTTGCAGATTATTTTGTGCCCTCGAAATAGAGCTGCCCTGCCCTTTTGCTCCGGTAGGTGTCGCTGCTGAGGCTGGCCATGCACATGCGTCGGGCTGTGGTGTCCCGATTTCCATGATGGCTGATCGGGTCTCGGGTGAAAGCCAGCCTGTTGATTTTTGGCGAATGAGCAATTTTATATGAATATATAACCCTGAACTTTGCCTGCATTCTGTAAGTTAGCGCATTTTAATTCGATGTAGCCAAAAAACGTGCCGCTGTAATGCAGCATTTGCGCTGATTGGAGAGGTCACAAACAGAGCATGAGAGTTTTAGTGGTATATAGATGGACTCAGACCCCAAGATCCCTCTGATCCTCTACACTGCCAAGAGTCTTATCATTAATACTATATTCTGCCTTCAGACTTGACCTACCAAAATGAACCACTTCACACTTTTCTGGGTTGAACTCCATCCACTATTTCTCAGCTCAGTTTTGCATCCTATCGATGTCCTGCTGTAACCGCTAACAGCCCTGCACACTATCTACAACACCCCCAACCTTTGTCTCATCAGCAAATTTACCAACCCATCCCTCCACTTCCTCACCCAGGTCATTTATAAAAGTCACGAAGAGAAGGTGTCCCAGAACAGATCCCTGAGGCGCGTCACTGGTCACTGACTTCCATGCAGAATATGACCCATCTACAACCGCTCCTTGCCTTCTGTGGGCAAGCCAATTCTGGATCCACAAAGCAAGGTCCCCTTGGATTCATAAATCCAGCCTCTCAGGATCTTTTCCATCAACTTACCAACCACTAAAGTAAGACTCACTGGTCTATAATTTCCTGGGCTACCTCTACTCCCTTTCTTGAATAAGGGAACAGCATCTGCAACCCTCCAATCCTCTGGAACCTCTCCTGTCCCCATTGATGATGCAAAGATCATCACCTAGAGGCTCAGCAATCTCCTCCCTCGCCTCCCACAGTAGCCTAGGGTACATCTCATCGGGTCCCGGAGACTTATCCAACTTGATGCTTTCCAAAGGCTCAAGCACGTCCTCTTTCTTAATGTCTATATGCTCAAGCTTTTCAGTCCGTTGTAAGTCATCCCTACAATTGTCAAGATCATTTTCTGTAGTGAATACTGAAGCAAAGTATTCATTAAGTACCTCTGCTATCTCCTCCAGTTCCTTACACACTTTTCCATTTTCACACTTGATTGGACCTATTCTCTCACGATTTATCCTTTTGCTTTTCACATACTTGTAGAATGCCTTGCGGTTTTCTTTAATCCTGCTCTCCAAGGCCTTCTTGTGGCCCCTTCTGGCTCTCCAAATTTCATTCTTAAGCTCCTTCCTGCTAGCCTTATAACCTTTTGATCTCCATCATTACCTAGTTTCTTGAACCTTTTGTAAGTTTTTCTTCTTGACTGGATTTTCAACAGCCTTTGTACACCACAGTTCCTGTACCCTACCATCCATTCGCTGTCTCATTGGAACGTACCTATGCAGAACACCACACAAATATCCCCTGAACATTTGCCATATTCCTGCCGTACATTTCCCTGAGAACATCTGTTCCAATTTATGCTTCCAAGTTCCTGCCTGATAGCTTCATATTTCCCCTTACTCCAATTAAACGCTTTCCTAACTTGTCTGTTCCTACCCCTCTCCAGTGCTATGGTAAAGGAGATAGAGTTGTGATCACTATCTCCAAAATGCTCTCCCACTGAGAGAGCTGACACCTGACCAGGTTCCCTTCCCTATACCAGATCAAGTACAGCCTCTCCTCTTGTAGGCTTATCTACATATTGTGTCAGGAAACCTTACTGAACACATCTAACAAACTCCACCCCATCTAAACCCCTTGCCCTAGGGAAATGCCAGTAAATATTTGGAAAATTAAGATCTCCCACCATGACAACCCTGTTATTATTACTCCTTTCCAGAATCTGTCTCCCTATCTGCTCTTTGATCTCCCTGTTACTATTGGGTGGTTTATATATAAAAAAAACACCCAGTAGAGTTATTGACCCCTTCCTGTTTTTAACTTCCACCCGCAGAAACTCAGTAGACAATCCCTCCATGACTTACTCCTTTTCTGCAGCCGTGACACCGTCTCTGATCAGCAGTGCCACGCCCCCACCTCTTTTGCCTCCCTCCCTGTCCTTGCTGAAACATCTAAGGCCTGGCACTCTGTGTAACCATTCCTGCCCCTGAGCTATCCAAGTCTGTAATGGCCACAACATCATAGCTCCAAGTACTGATCCACGCTCTAAGCTCATCCATTTTGTTCATGATGCTTCTTGCCTTAAAATAGACAGCTCTCAAACCATCGGTCTGAGCGCATCCTTTCTCTATCAACTGCCTATCCTCCCTCTCGCACTGTCTCCAAGCTTTCTCTATTTGTGTGTCAACCGCCCCTTCTTCCGTCTCTTCAGTTCGGTTCCCACCCCCAGCAATTCTAGTTTAAACTCTTCCCAATAGCCTTAGCAAACCTCCCGGCCAGGATATTGGTCCCCCTCGGATCCTTTTTGTTTGCTGCCTTGGTTTCAGGTGAACAGCTCCACATTCTAGAATTACTCTGTAAACCACTTCCATCAACATAATATCCTTTTTGAATGATAGTTAATCTTTGGTCAGACTTTATGTCACTTTTAATAGTTTTCTCTGACTTGTTCTGTGAAATACCATATCAAGAACATTATATTCGTGTGTTGGAGAAAGTTTGGTTTATCTCAAACTATTTGAAGGCCTACTTCACACAAGATTTAAAAAATGGAAATGGATTAACTCCAAGGAAAATGTAACTGAATGCTGCTCTCAGAAATTTAAAAATGTATAACTAATCCATCCAGTTCAGTAGGAGAAAGGGATAGAGTGAATTTAAGGGATAGAGTAGATTTTAACAAAGAAATATTCCAACAAATAGTCTTGCCTTTAAATATTAATGCCTTTTCTCTTAGCAGATAGTTTGAGTATGTTGTCTGTTTTCTAGAAATTTTTGCTTTTACATTCATAAACCTTTTAACTGATTGTGTAATCTTCTTTTGAACACAGATTCCCACAACTTTTCCAAAGGATCCCGTTTACACCTTTGCTTCATCTCCACAACCTTTCCCTGTTGTGAACAGAGATGTTGTAGGAGAAACGCAGGTAAGCTTTCACGAGTTTCAATAAGAAATGTATTTCTCTGATCCTTTTTATAGAATTGTAATAAATATTCTTTTGTTTTCTGTAGGATTTTCACACTCTGGCCTCCTACTTAGCACAGAATCAGTCCGCTGTTTTTCTTGATGTCATCTCAGATTTCCACCTGCTCCTGTTCCTGGTTACCAATGATGTTATGTCACTCAGGGTGCGTATGTCATTTAAAAGTGCCTATGTAAGGAACACCATCAAAATTGTACTGTTTAAAAACTCCATTTGACAATTCCAGATATTTGTTTAAGCTCCATTTTATTAAATGGCATTGACCACACAAAAATGAAATTTTTAAAAATATTTGCAATATGAACAGAAAATGCTGGAAACATTAGTGGGTCAGGGAGTGTAAATATATATGTGTGTGTGTGTGTGTGTTTATATATGTATATATATATAATCCTAGTTATTGCTTTGGTGTAAAGTCCTTCTGTCAGAACTATCTTGTGTTTCTAGTCTTATCTGTTTTTTCAGATTTCCTGTATTGACGGTTGTTTGATTTTCAATCAAATATTTCATGAGAACAAAAATGAGTGAATATATATCCAAATATATAGGATTGGATAAGAGCATGAAGTTATTTGGTCTTATCCTGGTGTGCTGGGTACACTTGGATAAAATATCTTCCATTATTTTGTAGTAGCATCCATGCTCAGCTGTTTTTTTTTAACTCCAGCTCATAATAAAAATAAATACCCTAAACGTACAACAGCATTGTTAGCAATATAGGGTAGATTGACTAATGACGTCAAACCGCATTTAAACGTGTGTATACCTGGTATCAATAGCCGTCATAGACTCCACTGGAAGGAGTCATACTTTGCACAAAGAAAGATGGTTGTGAATGCCCGTAAGAAATCACCCCAGGCATTCCTTGGGACCGTTGTCTGTGCACTTAATTGCATGACCAATGGTTACTGCAGACAGTTTGCCATGGACAGTCTGTTCCATTCTATTTGTTTTTTTTTGATAAATAAAAGTAATTTTACATCTTGGGTTTGTCTTAAGGGTTAAATGCCACTGAAGCAGAAAATGATCTTTAATATAAATGATTAACTTGACCATTTATAAACTTCTTCGTAATGTGAACCAGTCTCAGAGCTGATATGGAGTCTGAAGCAGCATTCTGTCTTGGCTTATTCCCAGAGTAGTGTCCTCCAGATCATATCCAGAACATGCATTTCAGTTTAAAACAACAAGTGTGTGTTTCTGTGTGTCTCTCTCTCTGTGTCTCTCGAACAACAGCTCAGGATTATTTGCTGAACGTTCTGCTGGTAGTCTGCTAATTTGCAGGACAGCTCCCTGACTGTGTGGATGTTCCCAAGCCTGCTGGCAGAGGTCCAGCATTTTCCCAGTAGCATCCAACTGGTGGAATTGTGCACTGACACTAATAATGAAGTAGGACCTTGCTGAGATCCCTGACAGTCAAGCTAGGGGTTCTGCTCTCTGATCCTAAATAGATTTTTGAATGCTTTGAATTTCAGCTATCTGGGAACATTTGAAAAATCTTTGACAGACAGAGCTGGTGATCTGGCTTTGCCATCTGTTGAAGACTCCCATAGATGTTTAATGTCAGGGTTTAGAACATAGAACATAGAATAGTACAGCACATTACAGGCCCTTCAGCCCACAATGTTGTGCCGACCTTCAAACCCTGCCTCCCATATAAGCTCCCACCTTAGATTCCTCCATATACCTGTCTAGTAGTTTCTTAATCTTCACTAGTGTATCTGCCTCCACCACTGACTCAGGCAGTGCATTCCATGCACCAACCACTCTGAGTTAAAAAACCTTCCTCTAATATCCCCCTTGAACTTCCCACCCCTTACCTTAAAGCCATGTCCTCTTGTATTGAGCTGTGGTGCCCTGGGGAAGAGGCGCTGGCTATCCACTCTATCTATTCCTCTTATTATCTTGTACACCTCTATCATGTCTCCTCTCATCCTCCTTCTCTCCAAAGAGTAAAGCCCTAGCTCCCTTAATCTCTGATCATAATGCATACTTTCTAAACCAGACAGCATCCTGGTAAATCTCCTCTGTACCCTTTCCAATGCTTCCACATCTTTCCTATAGTGAGGTGACTAGAACTGGACACAGTACTCCAAGTGTGGCCTAACCAGAGTTTTATCGAGCTGCATCATTACATTGCGACTCTTAAACTCTAACCCTCAACTTATGAAAGCTAACACCCCATAAGCTTTCTTAACTGCCCTATCCACCTGTGAGGCAACTGTCAGGGATCTGTGGACATGTACCCCGAGATCCCTCTGCTCCTCCACACTACCAAGTATCCTGCCATTTACTTTGTACTCTGCCTTGGAGTTTGTCCTTCCAAAGTGTACCACCTCACACTTCTGCGGGTTGAATTCCATCTGCCACTCTCAGCCCACTTCTACATCCTATCAATGTCTCTCTGTAATCTTTGACAATCCTCTACACTATCTACAACACCACCAACCTTTGTGTCGTCTGCAAACTTGCCAACCCACCCTTCTACCCCCACATCCAGGTCGTTAATAAAAATCACGAAAAGTAGAGGTCCCAGAACAGATCCTTGTGGGACACCACTAGTCACAATCCTCCAATCTGAATGTACTCCCTCCACCACCACCCTCTGCCTTCTGCAGGCAAGCCAATTCTGAATCCACCTGGCCAAACTTCCCTGGATCCCATGCCTTCTAACTTTCTGAATAAGCCTACAGTGTGGAACCTTGTCAAATGCCTTACTAAAATCCTTATAGATCACATCCACTGCACTACCCTCATCTATATGCCTGGTCACCTCCTCAAAGAACTCTATCAGGCTTGTTAGACATGATCTGCCCTTCACAAAGTTTGTTTTCCTATGCCTGCATTACCCTGTTATATTCTTGAAGACTCTGCTACCACCCACAACTTCTCTGCTTGGCTGTAGAATATTTTGGCCAGCAAAGTAAGCGTTGTACCAGTTGCGTTTGGGACTGCAGAGGTTCTATGGCAGTGAAATCTATATTGTGCATTTGGGTGGTGAATAGGCATTGTTTTCCCTTTAACTAAAAATGTTAAAATTAACATTTTATCTGTACGTTATCCAAATTTAATGTTGTATTGTCTGTACAGGTGTATTAAGGGGTGTAGTTGTATATTAATGAATGTCACAATACAAATGATTATAAAATCAAAAAATATTATTCATAATCATTTGAATTGCATCGTATTTAAGTCTTGTGTTTTGATGTATCTAACGTATTTGGTTTTGGATAGATGCCCATGATTTGGAATATATCTAGCAGATTTACTTTTTGATTGGCATTCACCATTCAAATCCAGTGAAATGGTGCAAATCTTAATCTGGATTACTAAAATAAAGCAAAACCCATGTAAAGTCATTGAGGCATCAGGACCTGATGGTGTACCCTCAATACTAAACAAGCTCCAAAACCTGGGCCACTCTACCTCCCTCTGTAGCTGGATCCTTAACTTCCTGAATGCGAGACCACAGTCAGTGAGGATCGAAAGTAATATCTCCTTGCTGACAATCAACACTAGTGCACCTCAAAGATGTGTGCTTAGCTCACTGCTCTACTCTGTCTGCATCCTCGATTGTGGTCAAATGCTATTTATAAATTTACCGATGACACAACTATTGTTGGAAGGATTTCAGATTGTGACAAGGAGGTATACAAGAGGGAGATAGATCAGCTGGTTGAGTGGTGTCACAACAATTTTGCCTCCATGTCAGTAAGAAATTGATTGTGTACATCAGGAAGGGGAAGTCAAGGAACACATGCCAGTCCTCATCAAAGGATCAGCAGTGGAAAGAGTGAGCAATTTCAAGTTCCTGGGTATCAACTTCTTTGAAGGTTTGTCCTTGGCCCAGCATATTAATGCGATTACAAAGAAGGCACAACAGCTACTATATTTCATTAAGCGTTTAAGATTCTTGATATGTTACCAAAGACTTGCAAATTTCTACAGATGTGCTGTGGAGGGCATTCTAACTGGTTGCATCACAGTCTGGTATGGTGGGGCCATTGCCCAGAATTTGACAAAGCTGCAGAAAGTTGTAATCCCTATCATGGGTACTAGCCGCCTCAGCGTCAAAAATATCTTCAAAAGGTGATGCCTGACAAAGGCAGCATTCATCATTGAGGACCCCATCACCCAGGGCATGCACTCATCTCATTACTACCATTGAGGAAGAGGTATAGGAGGCTGAAGACACATTCAACATTTTAGGAAGATCTTCTCTCTTCCTGCCGCCCACCACTGCCATCAGATTTCTGAATGGACAATGTACCCTTGTACACTATCTTGCTTTTTTTCTTTTTGAACTAATTTAATTTGATATTTATTTATATTTCTAATTATAATTTGTAGTTTTTTATTATTATTATGTACTGCTGTCGTGAAATCCATTGCTTTGCAACATGCCAGTGATGTTAAACCTCATTCTAATTCTGATGCAAGACTGAATATTTGTGCCAAAGTATGTGTTCCTGTATTTATTTTTTATTCATACTGTTCAACAGTAGGATAACTTTTGAATAGCCTCCTTTAAAGATTTAATTTAAAAGTATGTTCAAGTGGGAGTGTTCAAGTGTGAGTGTGCAGGCCAGACAGTGTATTGAATGGTTTGTTGAAAATGAAATGATTTTCTGTTTGAGAGATGGTCAATGAGTGGAAGAATATAGTATGATTAAGTATATTTTGTAATCGTTAGTGTTAAACACTCAAAATGTATTACTTCCAGATATTTTATTAACTCAGATAACATAGTGCAATAACATACATTATTTAAGTAAAAAGTAAATCTTGATTTACCTGCTGATACAATCAAAGGCTTCAGTCAGAATGTATTTTCTTAAGAAAATGGGGTATTTTGTTTTGATGGAGGATGCGGGGGAATATTGCTCAAAGGCAAAAAGTCATACTTCAGGCAAGGATTCCCCTGAACTATTAACTGTTGTAGATTTGGATATGGCTCCTTTTGAACTAATGGATTAACTCTGTCCGGAGCAAGGAATGACCCATTGTTGTCATTCCATGAAACTCCAGTTGAACCAAAATGTTCTAAAAAGTTCATGAAATCCTTTGCAGCTGAATTTACTGGGGCATGCTGAGAAAGATATGGATACCGAAAGCTAAGAGGTGCAGAGCATAATTTAAAGCATTTGTGCAATAGGATGAGTATTGAGAAGGTTAACAATTATTGCGCATTCCCCACTTGCCCTTGCTGTAAAGGGTCAGTCCCTGTAAGGAACTATCAAAGCTCATGCGATTAAAGTCCTCTTGGATGTAAGTTCCAAGATTTTGATCCATTAACAATGAAGAATCACGATCAATTTGACCTGGGAGTAATCTTGAGATGGAAATCTATCCTTTACGCTCATTTTCTTTGCTTTCCAATTGCAGTTATTGTGGATTTAAAGGTGCTGCTACAAGCCCTTCATGAATTGTTGCAGTGTGTCTTGTTGACGGTGTAGTCGGCAGATGCAGTAGGTAGAATTGAAGCGTGTTCTGCCAGTTATACAAGCTGCTTTCTCCTAGGTAATGTCGAGATCCTTGATTGGCACTGTTCTTGTTCAGGCAAGTGATGTGTTTTAGAAGAGAGTCAAAGTCTAGACCAGGAGTTCCCAACCAAAGACCAATACCATTATGCAAGGGGTCCAGGTTGGGAGCCTCTGGTTTAGACTGTAATCTGTACTTGTATTTATACATCAATGTTAGGTTTCTGATTAGTGTCAACACCCAGAATATTAATAATGGGAAATTCTACTGTGTTACCAGGTCAAGGGAATCTTGTTAGTATTCCTCCTGTTGGAACTGCTCATTATATAAAAACTGTACTTAATAGTCCAGGCCTGAATGTGGTACAGTGTTTTGTTAATGTCTCAGGAGATAAGAATTAAGCTAAACTGCGGGATTATTATTGAGTGTCCTCACTATGAAGTAGCTTAAAATTGGTTGGGCCAGAACCCTGTCCTTTGGAACTAATGCAGCTGCTTTCAATGGAGACAACATTTTCCTTTGTACATGATACCAGCCATCAAAGGCATCTTATTTTCCCCGGCTGTTCAATATTGATCTTGGTCAAATGCTGCTTCAGTATTTGATGCATCTGTTCTTGTCTCACTCTGAAAGTCCCTTTTTGGAGCACAGCTGTGATGTCTGAAGCTGAATGATGTTGCTTATTTGTGAACAGACACTGTTTTGCAGTTCGATTAATAGCATGTGCCATGTCTGGAGCAGTAATTGGTGAAATCTGATTTGTACTTGGAACAACCCATCGGGGCACTGCTTTACTTTATCAGGGATATGCCAGTGTTGTGGCTGCAGTAACGCCATTCTCTGTTTGTTATGCTGTCCTAACCTGTCACATTAATAAGTAAAGGGTATGTAATAAAGTCAGCAATGAATATATAAATTTAGTTCTACAACTGTCTGCTTTGGTACTTAATGTGTCTTTAAAGAAGAAATGCAAATTTTCAAGTGTAGGTAAACTGTATCCAGTGATTTCAGCATCTGCCTTTGTTGGGTTCATTGCAATTTTTTCATTTGCCCTTTACAAGATGGGGACAGTAACGTTTCTGATTTAATTAATTACTCTGACTCAGTTCAGTTTTGGATGGGTCTTGTTCACAAATGTGTTATTATACTTTCTGCAAGAAGAAAACTGACTATGTAAGAATAATATATAGTTTGATTCCATTGCTGGAGGTCTAAAGTATAATTACTTAGAGACAAAGGTTGTGCTCCAGAGCCTCCTGAGTAATTTATAGATGTATCAGTTTGGACAGAATGTCAAACAATGATGACTGACCTGCTGTATATATGATTCATCTTCCTTCTGTGCCTTTTAAGTTTATTATTTTAACTAACCCCACCCACACAAGTGACTGCATTCAGATGATGATATTAGAAATGGCCTATTTTTAAGTCCTCTTTCACTTGTGTCCAACAGCTTTGACTAAAGTATGCATCAAATATTTTTAGGCCTGAATGATCTCTGTTTTGTATCCTTAACAGGATAGTATCAACTTGCTGTTGGAAGCAGTGAAAACACGGAACGAGGAGCTTGCCCAGACCTGGAAGAGATCAGAACAGTGGGCTACTATTGAACAGCTCTGCAGTAAGATAAATGAGGGTGATGGGTAGTGATGGTAGTTTACGTGTCGTAGAAATGTCAGTTGTTGAATAATTGTACCACTGTTTTGCACATGAGCCCATTAATGCATATACTCAGAGGTTACAACCAGTTAAACCATTATATCTGAAATCATAATCTAGGGCAGGGGTTTCCAACCTTTTTTATTCCATGGACCAATACCATTAACTAGGATGTCTGTGGACCTGAGGTTGGGAACCCCTTGATTTTAGAATATGAATTTCGTGTACACTTTCTCAGTGACATAGTGGATGTTGGCCAATGAATTAAAAGTAAAAGATCATTAAGTAGTAAGTGAAACACTGACCACAACTAAATGAATCCCTTTTTAACTTTTTTATTTAAAAGGTCTTTCACAAATGAATTTAGAGAGTGTGTAGATAAGAACAGTTGTGTTCTGGCTTTGATCTTCGATGTCTGTTTAAAAGTCTGATCAAAGTTGGAACTCCTGATGTAGGAACCAGGAAATTGTTCAATTACCACTGCAGACTCTGCATTTATGGAGATGTGTGCAGGATCAGACCGAGCCAAACTGGAACTACCTCTCTCAATCCATGTATGAAGTTTGGGTTGGAGGTACCCAGACAACACCCAGGGCAGGATTGAACCTTTTAGAGGTGTGTGGCAGCAGTGTTAACTGCTGTGCCACCTGTCAGTATCATAATGCTGAAACTCTTGCGTACATTTTGTGCCTCTTGTCTTAGAGTAAGTCTTGGGCTCCACTTCACCTAAATTGATTTAATGTTGAATGCAACAGCTCACATGCTTAAATGTGCATGTGTGTTTGTTAATGCTTTGTCGCCCAGTTGCTAATTGCTACTCTGTTTGCAGGTACAGTAGGTATTCAAGCACCCAGTACTTCAGAATTCGATGCCATGGGAGGATCCCAACAGTCTACTCCCACAGCAATGTGGTCCTGTAGACACTGCACCTTCATGAACCAACCAGGCACTGACCAATGTGAAATGTGCAACCTACCCAGAACCTAACCAGCAGCAAATGAAAGCCTAATCTAGCCCTGCCTTTTGACCCTTTTCCAATATGGTAAGACAATATGGTGACAACCAGGACTCTTTGGATCCAGCAAGGAAATTCTACAAGTGAAAATTGTACTCTTGAGATCTGCCTGGACTTTATTAAAAGATATTAAAAGGAAGCAATGACTAAATACAACTTTCACTTATTTTCTTCCACGCTTTAATTAAAAATATTAATTATTTGTATATATAAAAAATTTAAATGGGTAAATTAAAAACACTTGTGTTCATTACAGGATATTTGGGGCTGAAGCCTCAGATGCAGCTTGGCAGGTATCGGCTCGTGAAAATTAGATTCAGTAAGGATTTCCACTGTAGTGAGTATCACTGCAAACATAACTATTCCAAAACGAAACAAATCTGATTTAGCCTTTTACAATGTTGAGCAGTTTGAAGATGCAGAGCCATGAATATCTGCTACTGCAGTAATTATTTGCAAGGAACCAGATTTTAAAACTTGAAGTTGATGCTTATTTAGTTAATCCATGACAATTTCTATAGCCTTGAAAACAGCACCTTCTCATGGACAGTCTTAAAACTGTCTTATAATAATATTAACATTTTAGCACAGGTAATCGGTGCTTAGAGCTGACATGGAACTTCACAAAAATTTGAAATACATTATTAGTATTTTAGCTATTCCTTTTCCCACTCTCTCAAATATCTGTAAACAAAGTTTTAAATGTATTTCAGTGGGTTATAGAACTTAGGGCGTAGTCATTTATATATGACTAGTATATAATGTACAAAACATTAGCTTTAAACTAGTGTCACGTTGCCTACTGCACTACCAGTATTATTCTGTGTTGGTGAACTATCCCAAGGAATTTTTGGGATCTAATTAAAGGTTTAAACAAAATCTTCAAATACTACTTGTTACAACTAGTATTTCGATTAGCAATGGTACAGACGTATCAGGCGTGAAAATAATTTGTATGACTTGTACTTTCATTTTCATTCACCAAGGCCAGCTTTATGACAACTGACATCTTCTGGAGGAACTCAGCAGATCAGGCAGCATCTGAGCTGATTCAGGGTTTTGATGTGCAAAATCAACAATTTCTTTCCTCCCATGGCTGCTGAGTTCCTCTAGCAGATTTTGTTACTCCAGATTCCAGCGTCCTTGGTCTCTTTTGTTTCCAACTTGATAAATTGGTTGTCTGAGGAGACTGCAGTTCTTTTCAGACTGCTCAATGAAGCAGCACTTAAGTTTATTTATTCTTTAAACTGTGGTTTTAAACCGAATTAAGGATTTGAGAAAGGTGAAGCTACTTTAACAATTGATCTCACAGCTGCTTTAATAACAACCTGACCTAGAAATATGGTGAATAAGATGCCTTCCTGTTCAAGCCTGATGCTATGAATTCATGACGGTGCCTAACACCCAGCCTTTAACCACGCTCAGTGGATTTTGAGAGGAGATTACAGCCAACGTTTTGATATGTACAACAGGTATCTCCTGAGGAACAAAACTGATGCCCTACCTCCCACTGACAATGCATGGGTGTGTACCTCTCACAGATGAGAGAAAAAGAATGGAGGTTTTGTGCCAGAAAGTTAGAGTAGCCTTGTATTATGTTGTCAGATGCCTCCTTTGCATAGGATTGTATTTCGGGTACAGAATATTTTACCTGACACTTGTAAAATCATTTCTTGCCACTTCTTGATCAAGGTGCCTAGCTAATATTCATAATATGATGTTTTCAGATTTACTTGCCTCCTGCATAAAGGCTAACTGGAAGTGAAATGTGATCAAAATGGATAGAAGCACAAATATAAAAACAAATCCCAAAGTTTGCTGTTTGTTCTGTTAGCTTCATTGTTCATGCAGTGTAATCTGCAAGTTTGTTTGATTTCCAAGCTGAGGCTTTATAAATCTTCCAGATAGTTGGGAAATTTGATGAGATGATGAATAGGACTACTGATTTCTGGACAAATAAAATGTTTGCCTAGAATTATTAAGAAGTTAGTATGTTTCTGCCAGGCATGGTGTGATGCAGCTTAAAATACATTAGCATCAAGATTTATTGGCTACCTCAAGTTCCACTCTAGTGTTGATTAGAATTTCATTTGTACATCTCATTCTTTTGATTTAGAACAGTGACAAGGGATGTAATATTTGGTGTATATTGGCAACAAAAAGCAAATTAAAGAATTAAGATGAGTATTTGGTTAAAGTTTCTTAATTTGGAAACATTTGGACGTAGTGATATTTGGGCCAGTGGTTTACATATCCTGATATCAGTAATTTCAAACAAGTGAATTTACATTTGCTTATAGGAATAAAAAAAACTGCAATAGGAAACTACTAAAAAGCAAGAAAGCTTAAAAACCAAACAGTTGGCAGTAGGTTTTTTTAACCTCAATTTGTATGTTTGCCATGTTCAGATGTCTTGGGGTAAAATGTAAGTTTCAGCATTTCAGTTTCCATTGAGATGAGAAGATATATTTAGCAATGTTATAAGTAAATTCTCACTCCTTTAAGTGAAGCTGACATACTTTGCCTTCTATGGAAAAGGGAAGTAGAACATAAATAGTAACACATCAGTGCAACCAAATTTATCATATACATACAGTAGTGTCGTCATGATGATGTGTGGTTCTTGCTCAGAAATGGAGATTCTCACCTGAAAGATACTTGGGTAAAGGTACCTTTCATTGAGTTATAATTTCAACCAAAACTCTGTCATAACATCATCCTCTTCTAAAGCAACTGTTTGCTGTTAATTTTATGCATTTTTTTTATTTTTTCAAGTTGTGGCACAGTTGATAGGATTTTGTATTATGCACAATTGGAAAATAAGATTCCATTGTATATTCAGACATTTACAAAAATGGCATTACACCTTAAATATCTGTTTAGTCCAGAAATACATTGTACATCTTGCTCTTTCATAGGAACTGATTTACTTGCGCATAAATATCTAGGGAAAGTTTCAGAGACCATGTTACTTGTCCATGTTTGTGTAGTGTATTTCTATTCAGTGATATTTTATGAATTATCCATTTGGAGAATTTGAATAATTTTAATTAATTGAGTAGAACCTTGATGCAGTGGGGGAAATCGGTCCATATTAATGGACCCAAACCGATCTGAATCATAAGGAATAGATAACACATCTCAATATATAACAATTGTGGTAAATCATACAAAACTTAATTATGCAAAACCATCATTTGCAGAATTGCATGCTTAACTATTGCATTGGAACCTACAATTAATTCACTTCCCAGCTAGTTTTACCATAGCTTTTGTTCCAGTCCTAGTGCTCTTTATTTCTCATTTTCACCATAGTTTCTTGTGGCATTTTCCTTGCCCCATCTCTGAAAAATACTTCAGCTGCTCGGCATAGTATTGGCATTGCCACCATCTCTGTCATTGTGATTAATGGTGTCCATTAATAAATTAAACATGACTTGCATAATTGCATAGGTGCTTGCACAGCTCCCAGTGGAGGTTTAACTACTTATTTCCATGATGTCCTTGATCCAAACATATCCAAAGAAAACTCTTGTCAGGAATACGGGTCTTGAAAGTGTATGTATGGATAGATTGGATTTGAATGTCCAGTTAAATATGTTGTAATTTGCTCTCATCTCCTGAAGGATAATCCATCACCCGAAGGCAAGAACTTTCACTACGCAGAGTCAAGGGCCCAAGGTGGCTATCTGGCATGAATCCTGTAAAAACAACACTTCAGACTGCAACAGGCTGCTTCAGAGTAACTTCAACAGAGTTGTGTAAGACAATTAAAATTTTTGAGATGCACAATAAAGATTAACAGATTGTCTCCTAATTTAGTCTGAAGCATAAAAACCTGTGAAGTTGGACACTGAAATTCACAATTTTACATCATTGTCTGACTTTATTCCAGGTATATTTAAGCTGTCATCTAAAATTGTGACTTCTGCAGTGGTTGAATAGAAATAATAATAAACCATAAATTCTACATAATGTTGCTGTGTGATTATTAAGCCTTAGATTTACCAATAGGTGAACAAGAACTTGGCAGTGTATTTCATGATCTGAGGACATCCAAAGCAGTTTACTGCCCTTGATGCAAATTGGAAGTGTAGACTCCAGTTGACAATCACAGAAACAATGACTAAATAATCTGTTTTGGTATATTTATCACTAAGAATTGTTAAGTAGAAAATGCTCAAAATAGCTATTGAAATACTGCTGACAATCTTCTGGTATTCCATACTACTAAATGGAAGTAAGAAAACTAACCCAACCAGTTGAAACTTGATGGAACTGATGATTGACAGCATGCAGTGGTATTTTCTTTGGAAATTAGAAATGTGCTTGAAAGCAGAAACAAAAGAGGATAATGTGGCATTGTAGTGCCATCTGTGCTTTTAGTCTCAGCTTGTTCAGTTGTGACGCTGAGTTGGTTGTGAGTTTATTACTTGTTCAGAATAAATACTTGAACAATCCTGACACATTAATATAGGTGCCATTGTTAGAAGTGTTCCCCTTCACATTCCATTGATTACTCTCTCTAGAAATATCATTAGGTACTACTGAAAGGATGAAATTCTTTCATTGTGATAAAAATTCAAAATGGTTGCATCATGAGCTCAAAAACAGATGCAGTGCCACTTCAAATAATAACTAGTTAATTTGATGTGAAGGGATTTACGATATCCTGGGTGAACTGATGAGGTGTGTAAAGTACAAACAGGTTTTTACAGCTCTTGAAAGAATCATCCTCTCAATTTTCACCATGCTCTTGTAACAGCTGTTGCGGTGGTTTTAGTTACTGATACAACAAAAATGAATTTATTGAGTAATAGAATACTTTAAAATACATGTGCATATGTATAGTGATCTAATCTTATTGAATCTTGCATTAGAATAAATCGTTGAGTTAGAAAAGTATCTGTTGTAAAGTGCATTGAAGTATTTCTGATTAATGAGCATCCTCTTCTGCACATTACAGTACTTACTATCACAATCTAATGTTTTTTTTTCCCTGTTATTTCCTTGCAACAGTCGTGTTAAAGATTTTGCTTATTTCTATAACTTTTTTTAAAATCCTACATTTAAATAATCTCCACATCACAAAAGGTTTCTTTGTCTCTCTCAAAAGCCACAGCTGGTGCACAGGCATGTGAGCCAATGAAAATAGTGGGCTTTTCTCGTCCAAGGTACTTTGCAAGATACTTTACACAACAAGTGTATTGAAGTATGTAGATGAATGAGAATTTTGTGCACAGCAGGATTTTGTAAATGTTAGTAAGATGAATTGCTATCAAATCCATTTGGATTGGTGCCTCGTTGTTACCAAGAATGTAAAATGAATTTGCCTTGGTCTTCTCTGAGACATATCATCCATGACAATTAGCCTTAGTATTGTTTCAAAAGTAGAGGTAGATTATTACTCTCTAGGATGGGGTTTAAACACAATGATTGCAAATGAATGTTTTTGGAGTCAATACAATTTTCTGAAGTCCAGGGATGTGGAGCTCATATAGGAACCAGATGGACAGAAGTTCATGATGATTGAACTCAGTAAACTGTTTTCCACCATATGAAGCAGATGCATTACATTACGATAGGGTATACAATGTCTATTTTTAAGCCTACGTTTTGTGGAGTTTTTCTCAAAGCGAGCATCTTGATTTAATTATGAAATAACTGGCACATCACAGCTTTACTAATCTCTGCAACAGGAGTCAATGAAGTGAAGTGCCGATCATTGTCTGAATTAGTAGAACAACTCAGCCATTATCAGTTTTTTTTGTTCTTGAATATTTATGAGAATGTCACTGTTAAATTTTGTAAAACATTGTGGATTATGCAACTTGCATTATTGGAACTCCACAAATAAAATATTCGTAGAGTATCTCTCACATGAGATTGAACACTTTTTTCCACTGCCAGCAGCAATCTAAACAGATTATATGATAATCACAATGGACTTGCTATCATCCCTCTGCTTAATTGGTAGACTACAAGAGCAATTGTGGGTAATCTAGATCCATGAAGAATGAAAAGTTGAACTTCAGAATAAGATTTTATTTCTTGTATTCAGTTGTTTTGTAAAGTTGAATGTGTCCTCCCTATCCAGTGCTTGCTGTTCATCAAGAGCATGGAAATTTCAGTATCTTCTGGCAATGCCAAGTGCACCTGGTATGCCATCATCAGCCTTAGTACCGGTCAGGGCAGGATAAACATACAGCACAGAAACAGGGCCTTTGGCCCAACTAGTCTGTGCTGAACAATTCTGCCTAGTCCCATTGACTTGCACCTGGACTATAGCCATCCATACCTCTCCCGTCCATGTACCTAACCAAACTTCTCTTAAATGTTAAAATGCAAACTACTTCCACTGGCAGCTCATTCTGCTTTCTTACTACCCCCCCCCCCCCCATGTTCCCTATAAACATTTTACCTTTCAGGTGGAGTTTCAGTTCTCTCTTGCAAATTAGCAACCTCTACCCCTGTTGGTGCTTTAGAAACTTTGGTTATCCTTTCCAGTTGCTGGAAAGCACGTGGAGGCAAACATAGAACCTTACACCAGGGCTCAGAACTTGCAGACAAGGGGTGGGTTAAGCATTGAGGCTGATAATTCTGCCAATGATATCAAATATTTGTCACTTCTTGGCAGCATCAAATACTTCCAAGGTCCTCTACAGTTTTAAATGGTCCTGCATGCAGCAGTTGAGGACTAACACACTACATGCCGATTTTTTTTCAAAATTTTCACCAACCAGCCATGATTTTTTTTCTGATCTGGATACTGAATGTGGGCTCAGCATTAGACTATTTCCTATAGCTCATTTCATCGGAGCGTCTTGTGGGCTACTGTGAGAGTAGATTTGCATCTTGTTTGGCTCCTGTCCTCTTGCACGTTGTTTCTGTTCAGTAGATTAACCTCATTCCTTTTCCCTTCTGCCTGGTGATTTAAAATTTGAAATGCTTCCCCGAGCTTCACATCGGGTTTTTGTATCACCTTTATTCCTCTTTTACGGACAGCATCTTTAAATTATATCCCATTTTATTGATTTGTCGTTCCTCCTATTTCCTACAATGTCTGTAATTTATTGGGTTCAATCAGGAAAAAAATAAATCTCTTTTGCATGAGGCATACAAGCTAAATCTGTATGTACAGTAGTAAAAGATGAAAATTAACAGACTTTCATCGCAGTAGTCTGGAACATAAATGGCCTGGGCTCAGTGCCTGGTATCAGTCAGCTACCTCAGATGAAGAAATATGAGTTGGCTGAAAGTGGTCCTCACCATATTTAGGGTATCATCCCTCCCTGATCACTGACCACTGACCACTGAGCATATTGCCAGATCCACAAGGTGAGGTTAGCTGTGATATCTTCCTGAGAGCAGTACTTGACATCTAAGCTGTTGTGAAGGTTGACTAAATGAAGTGCCAAAAAGCCGTCTGTTCCTTTGGAAATGCACCTTGGCCCCAAGAGAGACAATTTTTTTCCTAATTAGCAGCAGCATGTGGATGGCTGTTGAAGGAAGCTTGCTCCAAAAAATATTTGCAAAATACATCATTTTTATGAAACTTAACTTTTTTTAAAAAAATCACTTCTGATAGGGTTACTATTTTCATTTTATTGTGTGATTAAGTTTCCCAGTCTTTCAAACTGACATCTGCTGTAATTATCGTCGTCGTGGCTATCCCTTGAGGTCGAGGATGATGGTCTTCATTCTGTTGATCTACTTATGGGCTCTCAAGTGGCTTATGAGTCCAATCTTGGCTTTGAAAATTCTTCCACATTCAGGATAGGTAGTTCCAGATGGCAGATCGGGCTTTGGTTGTGCTGCCTCTCTTTCCATTTTCTTCTCTTTTCTTCTAATTCTGCACATCTGTTGGCTTCGAAAGTTGCTGTTCCTTCTCGGATGATGGCTTGCCAGAGTTTCCTGTCCTTGGCATTGGTTTCCCAATTGTTGATGTCGATGTTACATTTCTTCATGTTGGATTTTAAGATGTCTTTGAATCTCTTCTGTTGTCCGCCTCTTTTACGTTTGCCTTCTTTAAGCTGGGAGTTTTTCATCCGAACAACATGACCGCTCCATCAATTTGATGAACAGAAACAAGTTCTGATGTGAATCTAATATTCCAGATTGAAATGCCAATACATATTTCCATCCTTCTGGAATACTGAATAACCACATTTGGCTGACAGTGCCCACTCAGTGATTTGGCAGAGATCCACTCCGCCTCTTGGATTGACTTCTAAAGCAACTCTGAATCTGTGAACTTTGAAATATCTTTGCTGTTGAGGCCCGTATGCATCTGATAGGGTGACGGGGTGCAGAATCTACCAAAAGAGGTGAAAGGCACTCCTTCCCTCTGTTGGCCTGCAGGTCACCCTTGGATAAGGTGTAGGACCAGCACCCCCCAATCAAGGTGACATGAAGCCTTGGGAGCAGCTGGTGCATATCGCAAGTCCTGGCTATGTGATCACTGACACCAGGCAATCTCTGAAGGGTGTTGATAATGGCTGGGGTCACCCGTCTTGTAAAGACACTGCCCAGAAGAAAGCAATGGCAAACCATTTCTGTAGAAAAAAATTGCCAAGAAAAATCATGGAAATGGAAAGCCCATGATTGTCTACGTCTTATGACGGGGTACATAACGAAGCAATGATGCATCTATTAAAATCTGTTGTTCACCTGCCGCTCATAAAGCCTTCTCAGCTGTTTATACCTTTGTTTTATTGGTCTAGGTTGGGAAGTAAAGTATATTTTTAAGACAGTCTTTAAACATTGCGCACAGATAAAAGTAAATTGAAGAGTTTCTTCAGCTGCTTAGGATACAGTGTTTGAGAGAGAACAAGGATGAGGAGTTTCTTTAGCCAAGCAGTGGTGAATCTGGGGAATCATTGTCCAGATGGCTGTGGAGACCAAGTCATTTTGGCATATTTAAAGTGGTGGTTGATAGGTTTTTGATTATTAAGGTTGATAATAGTTACGGGGAGAAGGCAGGAGAATGGGTTGAGAGGGATAATAGCTTAGTCATCATGGAATGGTGGAGCAGATTCGATGAGCCAAATGACCTAATTCTGCTACTTTGTCTTATGGTCTAAAAATAACTGCTAAGAGAATTAAAATAAAAGCAAATGTGCTGAAGGCAGAGTTTTTCTTTTCAGATGTTATATCAAAAGGAAAGGCTGGGAAATGACCTGAAGCTCGTTAAGGTAATGCAGGGTTTTCATTGGATAGACAGAGAACTGCTTCCAGAGAACCCAGAAGAAAGGCCACAAATAAGGGTGAACACTGAAGTTTCTGCCAGAAATGCTTTGACCTGAAGAGTGGATCAAATATTGAATTTGTATTCAAAGAGAGCCATTGAGATGAATGGCTTAGATCCATTTAAGTGGATGCTAATTATGCACATAAGCGAATAAAGAATAAGATGACAATTAGTTTCGCACTGAGTCCATTCACCATTTGTCCTTTTGGGCCATTACTTGGTTGGTGAATTGCTCTGTTGATAAATGGGCTGTAGATTTGTGCTGTCCATGATTTATGAGTGTATTGAGTAGATAAATCTTGTTGATGCAAAAATGTGTCATAGTCTGGTCCGTGAAGTCCATGTTCCGGTTCACGGTCCGGTCCGTGGTTCCTTGTTCTGGGGTTTCTGGTTTTCCCCAGTTTCTGTTGTGGGCACATGTCTCTCGTTTTGGGGCTGAGAGATAAATACCTCTGCAAACCAGGGATTCCCTGCTGGACTGTCCTGTTCCCCTCCCTGTCTCCCCCACCCCCCCCCGTCTGACTCTCTGCCTGGATACCTCACCTAACTCTCTGCCTGCTCACCTAGCCTGGATACCCCGCCTGCATTGCTGAAGTCCTACTGCTGGAGCGAGACTGGAGCCTTGTTAGGTCAAGATAAGAAACTATCTTTCGTTGTGTGGAATTGCCTCTCTGTGTCCACACCTTCGCTAGGTAGGTCCGGCTGTTTGCCACTTCCTAGTGTTGGGATCCGTCTCTGTGTCTACGCCTTCACTAGGTGGGTCCGGCAGTTTGCTGCCACCTTGCATTGGGATCTGTCTCTTCATGTTCAGTGTTCTGTGTGTGAGTCCCGGCCCTACATCCTGTTCCCAAGGAGGGGTCTGAGCTCTGTGTTCCATGCTCCTGTCTCTTCTAGTCCAAGGCTCCATGCTCCTGAAGGCCCTCGTCCAGTCCGTACCTAGTCCAGTCATATCCGAGTCCTGTCCACGTGCCTTTACCTGTCCTTGTGTCTCGCCCTACCCAGGAGTTCTACACCCAAGCCATGTCCAGTCCTGTAGCCTCGTCTAGTCCTCGCCTAGTTCTGGAGACTGAGTCAAGTCCCAGGCTCTGGGTCCTTGACCAGTCTCTGGCTTGGAGTCCATACCCAAACCTCCAAACCTCGAAGTACCCAAGACCCAAGACCCCAGACCCCAGCCTGTCTCTAAGCTCAAGCCTCAAGACCAAGACCCCAGCCTGTCTCCAAGCCTCAAGCCTCAAGACCCCAGCCTCCAGTCCTGTAGTCGTGTCATGTCCATGCCTGGTTCTGGGGCCCGAGCCCAAGGCAAGACCAAGGTTCCGGGTCCTTGTCCAGTCTCTGGCTCGGGGTCCAAGCCCTAGTCCGCATTCTTGTCTGTATCCTGTCACATCCCTACTCTAGTCAAGTCCTGTTCCTTGTACTTCAATGTCTGTGTCTTGCATTTGGGTCCGTTCCCAGCACCCCATTGTGACAAAATGTCTTTGAATCCTCAGGATGTGCTAGTATCTTGATGTGAGCTTACTTATGCTGCAGGGTTTTGAGTGGAGCACTAATTAGTCTAAATGAATCATACCAATTTATTGCAATGGGCCTCTTGGCCCTCCAAATCTACTCTGGCTATCAATCAGTCAAATCATATGTTAATTCCGCATTCCCAGCAAATTCCCCCAGATTCTATTACTCGCCTGTACATTGGGGACAATTCACAGTGGCCAATTAACGCACCAAACTGCATGACTCTGGGCTGAGGGAGGAAACTGGAGCACCCCAGAGGAAACCCAGGTGGTCACTTGGAGAACATGCAAACCCCACATGGACATTTGCTACGGTTGGGATTGAACCTGTGTCTGTGAGTATCCTGACTGCTCTACTTGTGCCATTGTACTGCAATGAGACTTTCAGGCAACTACATTTGTCCCCGGGGAGTTATGATCAAGTATAGTCTTGACTTTAGGTGAAGCCAGTTTCAGAAACAGGATAATTAGAAGAGATTAATGCACTGACATTATTCCATTGCTATTTTATTATAGACAAACGTTAGGTTATCAACTCAGTGAAAAAGATGTTTGATATTTTGGTAAACGAATGAAATGTATTACTCCGTAATTACTCTCTTCCAATGTTGACAGAACGTGTTTCAAGCATAGGGTCCGTAATGAATAGATTATTGCATTTTAATCGCGGATGGTATAGAATAAGTGAAAGGAGGGAGAGTTTGTGTGTTAAAAAATTATGCATACAGTGGGATGGGTGTTAATTTAATTACCCGAATACAATGCGAATAACATAAGCAGTTATTTATAAATATAGCTTCAGAAATCTAGCCCAGTGTAAAAGTTGCCATTATGTGGAACTCGGCACTGCCAGACAAGTCCTTTGCTTGTGAATTTCCAGCCTAACCTAACATGAGCCTGTATCATCAGAATATAAAATCTAGTGATTATCACGTAGTGTGCACGAACTTGCTGTGCCGATATATTGGCTGCTATGAAAGTACTCCATTAGTGGCCAAACACTTTAGTATGTCTGAGACAAGTTAAAAAAAATGACGCTTTATCTGTGTTTTAATATGAAATATTCAATATGTATTAAAAGTAACATCAACTTGTTTGCTGCGTGTCGTTTGTACGAATGCAAGTCATTGCCTAAATTTGAGTACAGATGGTTATCAGTTTCAAGACCGATGTTTCGTGAGGGGATCTCTTCACGTGTGTTCGTACGTTAATTGCGCCAGAATTTTTAACGGCGTAAAGAAACCACAGAGGTCCGTTAGACGTCCCAGAGTTGTTGATGGAACAGAATTATTTGATGTTCAGATTAGCCGCTGAAAGATGTTTTGAAATCTGCTGAATAATAAAATCTATTAATACATTGATGCTAATTAAAATCAAACATGGGGATAATCTTTTCACTGAGCGGGTTTGCTTTGAATAGAACTTTCAGGAATAGCTCGGATGCGAATTATTTTCCGCGTTGTCTCGCTGTAGAAAAATGGCGAGATTCATTCACCCGTTAACATTGCATTCGTCGAATGACTGAAAAACCAATAAACTTTTTTTTGGCTTTAATTGTGTTTTTCTAAAATATATACTCGCAAGTATTAGTCGTTTTTTTTTCTTTCTGTGTTTGTGTTTCCTGGACTCCGGTTTGATTCCCCTTGCAGGGAAGACAGGAGCGGAGAGAGGACTAAATGTAAACCTAAACTCAATACGAATAAAATAAGGGGCATCGCCAGGTTGTCCCATGTGCCGCGTGGATAAGAATCCGAAGCTGAGGCCACGGAGCTGGATCTGATCATGAAGCAAAGTCAGGGCAAAGCAAACAATTTAAAATAAACTTATGCAATGTATTTATCCCTGTGTGAACAAGCAATGTTTCTAAGGTGTACGGCTTTTTGCAGTACAGTACGTATCTCTCAACATCTTAAACAATCGAAAACACTTCGAAACGTACTCCTTGCGCTATAGATCACTGTAGTCCCTATATGCAGGCTAAAGTTCCAAGAGGTTTTTAACTGGGGCCACATTAAGGTCAGGTCTTTAAACAGCAGGGAAACCTCTAATAATGCCTCTGCCCCCAACCTGTTTTATGAGGAGTGTTTATTAATGTTGCATTTCATCTCCAAGGATCTGAACGCAACGTTGCCCGGGAATTGACTGCATGGTCCTCTGTAGACACGTGTTTCAACTTAAAAGAGCCCAGCACATTTCCAGGGTTGTAGTCAGATTGTCAATCCTCTGTCCTGAAGAAGGAGACGGGAGGCTCGGGGCCACTGGACCAGGGATAAGTAAGGGAGGGCAATAAGATCACCAGAAAAAAAAACACTAGTTGGGACCTGGGCTGTTGTTATTTAGAGATTTTTTTAAAATAGCTTTGAAGAAGCAAAGTGAAAATTACAGAGCGGCGGTGCCAGCTAGCTGTGTTTGAACTCTTCTTCAAAGAAGGCTGATATAATTAGAAGGTAGAGTTTCAGGGGAGAAATGGCTTAAAGTGAAGGTGGGTGCGGATCATTTCAGCTCCTGCTCAATGGGAGGGAGACGGTGCTCTGACCAGTGAGCGGTGTATGCCGTGAGCTCAGATCTAACGGCGAAACATTCCCCTTGCAGCTCCAGATGGAGAAGCTGGTCTTTCTGCTGCTCTTGGCTGCCGTCGTTTCGGCTCAGAGGAACCGGGCTTGGGACCACAGATCAGACGGTAAGGATGTCTAAAGCTGACGATCAACTTTCACGAATCAGTCGACTGTTGGTGTGCAAAGTTTTGCTTTTGGCGAGGTGCATTGAAAAAGTGGTCCCCCGCCTTAATCCCAGAGCAAATGTGATTATTTGAACCGCACTGCCCCTCCGTAGACTGACTCCTTGGAATGTATTTGTCATTGAAAACTGATCTCTCCAGTTCTCAGTTCAATCCGGGTCTGTGCGCCAGAATAGGATTTAAGAAAAGGAGAAGGCGTTCATGGAAAATTCATTTGCGAATTTCTTCAGGCACGAAAAAAAAATCCCCAAATGATATTTTTTTTCACGTAATACACTGAAAGTGCTGGAGGAGTCAAGCAGCATCTATGGAAAGGACAGATGAAAGGTCTCGATCCGAGATGCTGCCAGACCTGTTGATTTCCTCCAGCATTTTGTGTGTGTGTGTGTGTGTGTTAGTTACTCTGGATTTCCAACATTTGCAGAATCTCTTGTGTTATGTGTTTTTTTTTCGCGTCCGGCTGCATATCCAGCAGAGAAGAGGGAAGGAATGCTGGACCCGGTAATACTGATATATTTAGCAGTAAGATGCAGGTTATCTCAGCTGTCTGTTGGTCGACACTTCTCTGTCACGCTGTGCAGATTTGACGGTTCTATTATATAAGCGATTATGAAAAATAAGTTCCATAACATTTTCCATCTTGGCATCCAGCTCAGCATTCCCGAGCCTTCAATTTTACAATAGAATGGAATTCACATTTTGGAAATACAAGCTTGAATAATCGCTAGTCTGTTTCTCGGCGGGTTAATGCTAATCCTTTGCCAACTGTTCCTGCTCCACTCATTCTCTAATTCTGTTAAAGGTAAACTTTTCAAGTTGATTTTAAATTCCGTAAGTATTCAAAGCATTGTCTTTGCTGCAGCCTCGCAGGGAGCATTATCTCCATGCTGTCTCCATCTAGTGAGTGAACAATGGCGTAACTCTTTTTTTCTGAAATATATTCTGAAGTGTTTGGTCAAAGAAAGTAAAGGCTAAGAGCAACTCGCCGGAGATTACACACATTGCAAAATATTTTCAGTTTTTAAATGCGCCCAGTGGCCACTTTATTAGATACCTCCAGTAACTAATACAGTGGCCACTGTTCGTGGTCTTCTGCTGCTGTCGCCCATTCACGTCAAGGTTGGACGTGCTGCGCGTTTAGAGTTGTTGTTCTGCACGCTGCTGCCACGGGGAGAACGTACAAACTCCTTACAGACGGCGCCTGAACTGAATTCCAAATCGAACACTTCTATGACGTTCTCTTACGATTTTTTCCCCTCAGGTTCCCATTATGATATAACTGCGTGTTATAACTGTGAGACTGAACTTCCCGTGAGTCAACTCAACAGTACAAAACGATGTACCAGCTGTCAAGGAGCATTTCACACACTTCTCAGATAATGTGACTTGGCCTTTGCGGAAAGCTTGCTAAGCATCCAGTAAAATAAATTGCATTCTTTTCATACATAAATGATCAGTTTTAAGAATATTTTGTGCACAATTTAATTGTTTATATATTCTTTAGCTTGCTTTTGCTTCATGGACTGGTGCACTTCATTGCAAAAAACAGAGAAGTGGTGTTACAGCGTGAAGATGAGCCTTGTGCTGGTTTAGTGCTTTGTCGAGAGGCCAGAAGAGAATACAAGGACAGCCTTGTTATTCATAATAGTGTGGGTTTTCAACAATCCGTTGGATTACCATTGATTTTGAGGATGACAATAGAAGCTTTTGAAGTGGGGCAGTTCCACTGTCTCGACCTCACAAGCCCAATCAGAATCAAGTTTAATGTCACCGGGCTATGTCATGAAATTCGTTGTGCAACAGCAATACATGTTAATACATAAAACCTGTAAATTAGAGTAAGAAGTGTGCATGCATATATTTATTTATATATTTAAAGACGTTAACTTAAGTAGTGCAAAAAGAGGGGGAAAAAGAAAGTAGTGGTCATGGGTTCAGTGTCCATTCAGAAATATGATGGCAGAGGGGAAGAAGCTGTTCCTGAATCACGGAGTGTGTGCCTTCAGGCTCCCGTACCTCCTTCCTGATGGTAGCAATGGCCAGGGTGATGGCGGGGGGGGGGGGGTCCTTAGTGATGGATGCTGCCTTTGTGAAGCATTACTCCTTGAAGACGTGCTGAATGCTAGGGAGGCTAGTTCCCATGATGGAGCTACTTTCGGCACGGACTAGAAGGGGCGAGATGGCCTGTTTCCGTGCTGTAATTGTTATATGGTTATAAAATGCAGCACTACTCCTGGTTCCTTTATTACCTACTACATTAGGAGTAATTTACAGTGGGCCAATAAGTTATGGGACATAAGAAGATACTGGAGCATTCAGGCGAAGCCCAGCCTCAGGAAGATTGCTGAAACTCTATATAAACTGCAGCTGGGGTCAGGAATGAGTCCCATTTGGTGGCACAGGGCTAGCTCCTGCCCACTCCTGGACAAGTTTCAATCCCTCAGTACAACGTTTTAAAAAAGAAGAAAGACAGCTGCAATTTGCAACACCTACAAAGTTCACTCAGAGTAGAAAAACAAAAATGCAAATCTGTTGTACCATCGTCTTTTTGGTAGGCAATATTCCCTCCACCCCCCAAAAATAAATTTTACTAATTATTGCAGGAATATTATCATATCCAGAGCCACAAGATTACAGGAAGGCGTGAGCAATGATAAGGCGGCTGGTGGCGCAGTGGCATCAGCACCGGACTCCGGAGCGAAGGCTCCTGAGTTCGAATCCAAGTCGGGCCACCCCCCGAGCACGCTTTCCATCCGTGCCGGGTTGAGCGTCGAGCTAGCCACTCGGCCTCGTAAGAAAAAAAAAGGTCAAGTCAGGAACGTTCATATCGTGACCCGGTTAATCCGAAAGGAGACCAATCCTGACACCACACGCCAGACAAGAATGGCTGACTGTCTGGTGCGACACACTAAAAAAAGATCAGCAATGATCTATGAAATTATTTATAGATAACTTGAGCAAAAAGAGAAAACAGGACAATACAAAAACTGCCTTGGTAATCTCCCAATAAATTAGTAATGTGCTACACCAATAAGCATGAAAAAAAATCTCCCTGTGGTATTCTGGAAGACGTCCAACTTTTTTCTGTTTGTAATGCATGCAACATAAATTGTGGGCCAGCGACACAATTCCTATCAAACCACGATTACTACAAATTCAGGACAACTGCCAAAGTAGTCGGGGTTTATTTTTACTACCTAGGAAATGGGAATAATCGCTTGTTTAATAAGGAAAAGGTGTGCATGATAGATTGCAGTGTTAGACTTGTCTGTGTAGTGGAGTCAGTTTAGCAATTCCTATTTAAAATATGTCGTTCAAGGTGTTTCTTGCACTTTAGGTCTACAGACAGTATTGATCTCTCCCTCAAACTCAAATCATAATGACTTGCTCCATCTCCATTGCAATCAATTGCACTATTTTAGTATAAGAATGAATCTCACCATCTTAATGATAGCAGAGCTATTGTTACTTTATTGTATATTATAGAAATTAATTTTAGAGCTATTAAAAGTCTAACTGCACCCATAAGCAACAGAATTATAATGACCAAATAATTGGTTTTCAGTAAAGCTGAGAAAGGGATTGGTATTGGTCGATCATGGTGGATAACTCTTTGGCCTTTCTTCAGAATAGTGGCAAATAAGTTATTCTTCCTCCACTTGTAATTGCCGACAGGGCCTTGGTTCAAGCAAGAGATGTCTCCAATGTGTTCAGCACTCTGTCACTAGTCCACCAAAGCAGTTGGTTCAATAGTGTTTTCAAGTCTCAGAAGTGGAACTTGAGCTCTTTTGGCTTAGAGGTAAGGTTTACCAACTGAGCTGAGCTGACACTGAAGTATTATTGACTGCCAAGAAAAATACTTATAATGAACATAGTGCATCACGTTTTCTTGCGATGGGACAGCTGATTGCTTGAACTTACCACATTGCACTGGAAGATTTTTATTGCATGCAAACCGTTGAAAGCATGAATTGCTTCCTGGGGTGGGGGGCAGATATAGCAGAGCCTATGCCAAACAACAGGGCTTTCCTATATCCAATCAGATTGAAAGATTAGGAAATAAACAGCAGGAAGTCGGAGGGTAAAGTGTAAATTACAATCGGTATACTCAGTGTGAAATCTGAAATGGCAAAGGTGGAAAGGAGATTTGGATTTAAAGAGGCAAATAGAAAATGAATATTATGTTAGCAAGCAATGAGACAGTGATGTAGAAAACAGAGAGGAATATGAGCAAATTGCAATAGTAAATTACAATAGCATAAACATAAGAGATTATACAGATGCTGGAAATCCACAGCAACACAAACAAAATGCTGAAAGAACTCAGCAGGTAAACAATATCTATGAAGGGGAATAAACTCACTTTACACCGCCCACTGTCGGAGCAGTGCTGCCAGGATAATCAAGGACATGACCCACCCAGCCAACACACTTTTCGTTCCTCTTCCCTCTGGGAGGAGGCTCAGGAGCTGGAAGACTCGTACGGCCAGATTTGGGAATAGCTTCTTTCCAACTGTGATAAGACTGCTGAACGGATCCTGACCTAGATCTGGGCCGTACCCTCCAAATATCCGGACCTGCCTCTCGGTTGTTTTGCACTACCTTACTTTCCATTTTTCTATTTTCTATTTATGATTTATAATTTAAATTTTTAATATGTACTAATTTTTACTATTTTTAATATTTAATATTTGTAATCCAGGGAGCGGGAAGTGCAGAATCAAGTATCACTGTGATGGTTGTACGTTCTAGTACCAGTTGTTTGGCGACAATAAAGTATAAAGTATAAACAGCTGATGTTTTGTGCTGAGACCCTTCAAATTACAATTGGAAGTAGGAAGCATAGCAAGGAAGGCCAGGTACTGAGAAAAACAGGTACAATAGAAACAAGAAGAAACGTATAAGATCCTAAATTGAAACGTATAAGATCCTAAAGGGATTGGACAGGCTAGATGCAGGAAGATTGTTCCCGATGTTGGGGAGGTCTAGAACGAGGGGTCACAGTTTGAGGATAGAGGGGAAGCCTTTTAGGACCGAGGTTAGGAAAAACTTCTTCACACAGAGAGTGGTGAATCTGTGGAATTCTCTGCCACAGCAAACTGTTGAGGCCAGTTCATTAGCTATGTTTAAAAGGAAGTTAGATATGGCCCTTGTGGCTACAGGGGTCAGGGGGTATGGAGGGAAGGCTGGGTTCTGAGTTGGATGATCAGCCATGATCATAATAAATGGCGGTGCAGGCTCGAAGGGCCGAATGGCCTACTCCTGCACCTATTTTCTATGTTTCTATGTAAAAACAGGGAAAGAAGGAACATTAACTGGACTTTGGACGCATATTTTTCATCTCTTTGTAATGGAAGAAAGAACTTGCATTAGCGTAACATCTTTGCACCACAGTGCTTCACAATTAAAGAACTATTGAAGTGTTGGAATACAGGAAATGTGACAAGTAGTTAGTTCATAGGATCTCCAAAAACATGGTCAGGTATTTTACTTTAGATGTTCTTTGAGGAATGAATGGGGGGAAGGCTGGTACAGGGTTCTGAGTTGGATGATCAGCCATGATCATACTGAATGGCAGTGCAGGCTCGAAGGGCCGAATGGCCTACTCCTGCATCTATTTTCTATGTTTCTATGAATGTTGGACATGAAACTGTGATGAATTCTCATAGTATTTTTCAATTGAATGCTTTACATCTGCTTGAGAGAGAAATTCAGTTTAACATCTGACCTGACCAGTGACACTTCATAGTACACTCACTGGACACTAAGGTGCCAATGACTGAGTATTTGTAAGCTTGAGACTGTACAGAAAGCCATACAGATCTGGGTTTTTTTTTTTACTAACATCTCTTATTCTGGTATACAAGAAAACTATACAGAAAATACACAAACAAATTGTAATCAGAGTGATATTTAACATTTGATAACATAAAATTGGAATGACTGCTTCTTTGATTTTGTGATTGGTGAATTGATATTGGTTATACAAACAAGAAAATATTTGGTCTATCCATGAAATGAATGCTTTGGGATTCTGACTCAGTCAATCCTTTCCAAGATGATTAAAAATAATACAGCACAAGAAGATAGTTACAGATCACCTTGCAATGAAGTCAAAAATGCCTCAGAGTTTTTGTAGGCCACTTCCTGTGATTATGTTAGTGAGTGATTTATTCCCTTTCCTATCCAATGCCAGGTGTGAGAGTTGCCCAGCATGCAATCAAGTGCTGGCCAATACTGCTTAGTTGCATTAAGATTAAATGTCATTTGTATCAATATTCCATATCTTAAATATCCAGTGTAGTAACTAAAGGCCAACACACCATATACCTTCTTAACTATGCTATCAACTTGTGATACAACTTTGAGGGATCTATGGATGTGGACCCCAATGTCTCTCTGTTCCTCCATACTTCTAAGAATCCTGCCTTCAAGTTCAACCTTCCAATGTGTATCACTTCACACTTCTCTTGATTGAACTGCATCTGTCACTTCTGTGAGTGTCTTCTCCATATGCTCAAAAAAATCTCTCTCCAAGGATCCTCTCCAACAGATTGCTCAGCACTGATGTAACTGGTCTATAATTCCCAGGATTATCCCTATTAAACAAAGAAGTAACACTTGCTACTCCTGTAGCCAGTAAGGACACAAAGATTGTCACCAAAACTGCACCAATCTCTTCCTTCTCGTCCCATTGTAACCTGGGGAAAATCCCGTACGGACCCAGGAACTTACAGTGTCTTCAATGTTTTTTTTCAGAAGTTCCAGTATATTTTCTTTCTTAATGTCAACATGTTCCAGCATATCAGTCTGTTCTACGCTGTTCTCTCATTCATCAAGGTCCCTCTCACTAGTAAGTATAAAAGCACAGTATTTATTAAGGAAATCACCTGGCTTCTCCGCTCCGTTCCAAGTATATTTCCTCTTTTATCTCGGATCAGACCCTCCCTCAAACTGGTCACCCTCCTGTACATGCTGTCAGTTCATCAACCTTGTACCTGATACATGCATTAACATAGACACAGCTCAATCCATCCAACTAGTTTCTATATGCCCTATCCATTTCCTAAACCCGCACATTCTCTCTACATGTTGCATCTATCATTAAACCAACTGCCCATCCTTTGACCTATCACTCTAGTTCCTATCTCCCTGCCAAACTAGTTAAGCACAGAGATGAGAAGGAACTTTTGTAGCCAACAGCTCCAGCAAACCTGCCCATTAGAATGTTGGTACCCCTCATGTTCAGGTCTAACCTGTCCCTTTTGTACAGGTCATACCATTCCCAGAAGAGATCCCAATGTTTTACAAATGTAAAACCCTGATCCCTGCACCAATATTCAGCCAGTCGTTCAACTGCCATATCATCTTATCATTACCATCACTGGCGCTTGACTGAGACAGCAATCCAGAAATTGCTTCCCTTCATCTTCCTTACTAGAGCTCTATACTATCTCTTCAGGACCTCATCCCTTTTCCTACCTCTGTCATTGTTACCAATGTATATTACAGTGTCTGGCTGCTCACCTTCACCCTTGGGAATGCTATGGATCTGATCTGAGACACCCTGACTCTTGTTACTGGGAGGCAACATACCATTTGGGAGTTTCTTTCACATCTACAGAACCTCCTACCTGCTTCCCTAACTATTGAATCACCTGTCATCACCGCTCTCAACTTCTCCTCCCCGATTCCCTTCTGAGCCACAGAGACAGACTCAGTGCCAGAGACCTGGTCACTGTGGTTTCCCCCTGGTAGCTCATACAACTATACAGCACCTGAAGTGGTAAACCTGTTATTAAAGGGAACAGCCACGTAGCTAGTCTGCACTGTCAGTCAACCAAACATGAATACAGCTGAATGAAACAGCATTCCTCTGGGACCAAGGTGCGAAACATACACAGCATATTCAAAATAGTAAGCAAAAAAAACATAGTCATGCAAAAAAAAACACATGTATATGACCCAAGACCCTCAGCGACATGTCCTGCAAATTGACGATACAGTTCCCAGCAGTGTGCAGTTACTGCAATCCAGCCTGTCACTCCCCTGATTGAACACTAGAGGGCAGCAGTGATGGGAGTGGCCAGCTCCTGGATGAGCACAGATGCCATGCTACACCACCTCCGGCATCTCCTCTCCTGGACTGCAGCAGCAGGCAAGCCCACAGCTTGAGGCCGAGTCCTTGTTACCACCATGGTTACGCAGCTCTCCCGGCGCCTGTCACACCACCAAACAAGGGAGACAGGCCTGCTGCATCTTACATTATCAATGTACAAAAGGATCTTGAGGTTGCAAGAGAAACGTCGAAGACAATCACCCGCGGTTACACTGCATGCTGCCTTCTCACACTAAATCCGATGCCTTCATGTTGCAGGCAGAACATGGTCTGCACCCAGTCTGGATCCTCCGACATCCCGGCCGGCTCTGATGAGCAGGCAGCTCACTAATGGGTAGTCCTGCAGTACCCGAAGTTCTTGGACTCCAGCTTGGTCTTGTGATCATAAAAAATGCATTTAACAAAGGAAAAAAATCACCCTGAGAGGCCGCTGCATCCAAACATGTCACCATCTTACCGAAGCCACCGCCAACGTTAAGCTGAGAACTGTATCTCCAAGGTGCTTTCAGACCATTTCTGTTAAAAGAGTATCTGAGGAAATATCATGTGCCTGTGATGTCACCCAAGTGGTAGAAAAATGTAAAGAGCAGTTCAGGGGTAAGGAACATCGAGAAACCTGGAAGAAACACAGGGCGAACTAAAATCCATTCCTTTGGCTTTGATTTCTGTGATGAATGATTCGTTCATCTGAAGCTTGTTGGTATGTCTTTTTAGTTGATAGGAATTATTCCTGTGTTTTGGAAATCCTCTGTCCTTTGTCCTTTGTCTTTTAGAAATGTATTGTGGCTTGGAAATGCTTTGTGTTTTAGAAATGCATTGTGATTTGGAAATGGTCTGTCATTTTGAAGTGCTTAGGATAGAAATCCTCTGTGTGTTTTAGATGTGTTTTAAGAATGTTGTTTGGATTTAAATGTGTATCACTAAAAATAAATTAACTGTGTTTTGAACTATTTTGTTAGCTGGAAGAATCTTCTCCTTGGTAGGGAGGAGGAATCAACCACTCGAATATTGGGTATTGGCAGTTAAATTTGCTGTGGAGAATAACAGTGAAGTGAACTAATCTTTGAAGATTGGGTAGTTACAGTATAATCTCCCTTTAATGAGAGTACTTGTGACGATTTATATCCGATAGGGCTTAACGTCTTTGTTTGAGTTTGCGGTCAGCAAACCCAGTACCATCACCATGATTCTTGAAAGATCAGTACTAATACCTCTACAATCCCTTCAGCTACCTCTTTCAGAACTCTGGGGTGTAGTCTATCTGGACCATGTGACTTCTACCTTCAGACTTTTTAGCTTCCCAAACACCATTTACACTTACTTCTGACACTCTCAAATTTCTGGCATACTGCAAGTGTCTTCCACAGTACGTAAATACTGAAGCGAAACACATATCATCTGCCATTTCTTTGTCCCCTCTACTGTCATTTTCCAGTGGCCTGATAGCCACTCGCATCTCCTTTTAACTCTATATATCTGAAAAATTTCTGGTAGCCTCTTTTATATTATTGGTTAGCTTACCTTCATATTTCACCTTTTCTCTCCTTATTGCAGTTTAGTAGCCTTCTGTTGGTTTTTAAAAGCTTCCAATTCCTCTAACTTGGCTATATTTTATATCCTTTATTTTGTCTTTATGCTGTTTTTGACTTTGCTTGACAGACACCATTGCATCATCCTCCCTTTAGAATACTTCTTCATCTTTGGGATGTATCTATCCTGCACCTTCGGAATTGCCTCCAGAATCTCCAGCCATTGCTGTTCTGCAATCATACTTGCTAGTGTCCCCTTCCAATCAACTTTGGACAGCTCCTCTTTCATGCATCTGTAATTCCCTTTACTGCACTGTAATACTGATACATATGACTTTAGCTTCTGCCTTTCAAACTGCAGATTAAACGATATTGTATTATGATCACTGTCTCCTAAGGGTTCCTTTACATTAAGCTCCCTAATCAAATCTAGTTCATTACACAATAACCAATCTAGAATTGCCTTTCCCCTAATAGGCTCAACCATAAGCTGCTTGAAAAGCCACCTTGTAGGCTTTCTATATATTCTATTTCTTGGGATACAGCACCAAGCTGAAATTCCCAGTCTACCTGCATATTGTAATCCCCCATGACTATCACATGCCCTTTATGATCCCAGCATTGCCTTTTCTATGTCCCATTGTAATTTTACCCATCCAGGCTACTGTGCAGAGGCCAAAATATAACTCCCATCAGGGTCTTTGAACCCTGACAGTTTCTTACCTCTACCCACAAGGATTCTATATCTTCCAATTCTATGTCATCTCTTTCTAAAGATTTAATTTCATTTTTTACCAACAGAGGCACCCATCCTCTCTGCACACCTGCCTGTACTTTCAATACAATGTCTATTCTTGGAATCTGAGCTCCCAACTATGATGTTCTTTCAACTATAACTCAGTGATGCCAGCGCCTGTCAGTTTTTAGCTGTGCTACCAGATCATCTACCTTATTGCATATACTACATTGATTCAAATATAAACCTTCAGTCCTGTATTCATCACCCTTTTCAATTTTGCTCCTATGTCACACTGCAACTCATCCCACTGACTGCAATTCTGCCCTATCATCTGCCTGTCCTTCCTCACAGTCTCACTACTTGTATACCAACTGCACCATCCTTAGCTCTATTATTCTGGTTCCTATCCCCCTGCAAAACCCTCCCCAACAGCTCCAGAAAACCTTTCACATTCATATTGGTCCCCTTCACATTCAGATGTAAACTGCCCCTTTTATACAGGTCATACCTTTCCCAAAAGAGATCGCTGTAATCTTCAAATCCAAAACCCTGCTCCTTGCGCCAATTCCTCAGCCATGCATTCATCTAACAAATCGTCTTATTCTTATCATCAATGGCACATGGCACGGACGATGATCCAGTGATTACCGCTGTGGATGTCCTGATTTTCAGCTTTCTACCTCACTCCTTTTTTCTACCTACTGTATGTCTTTGGTACCAATACATACCATGACTTTTGGCTGCACACTCTCCTTCTTTAGAAGGCTGTGGAACCGTTCTGAAACATCCCCAACCCTGGCACCTGGAAGGCAACTTACCATCTGGGTGTCTCTATTACACACCCACAGAATCTCCTATCTACTCGTCTAACTCCAAAATCTCCTATCGCCACTGCACTCATCTTCTACCACTTCCTCTTCTGAGGCACAGATCCAGGAACAATGCCAGAGACCTGACTACTGTGCCTTGGCTCTGCTAGGTCTTTCCCCCTGCAACAGTATCCAGCGGCCACAGGGTACTCTACGTTGGCTGCTCTTTGCCCCTCCTGATGGGCACCATTTACCTTCTGTCCTGCACCCTAGGCATAACTACCTCCCTGTATGACCTGTCAATCAACCCCTTGGCCTCCCAATGATCTGGAGTTCATCAAGTTTCCACTCCAGTTCCTTAACACAGTCTGTTCGAAGCTGCAGCTGGATGTACTTCTCGCTGGTGTAGTCATCAGGGACACTGGAGGTCTCCCTGATTTCCCACATCCCACAAGAGGAGCATTACGCTATCCTGTTTGGTATCCCCACTGCTCTAACTGTGCAATATGAAAGAAAGGAGGAAAAACAAATTTAAACATATCTACCTACAGCCTTCACCTCTTTGAGCCAAAGCCTGAGTTCCCCACTCCAACACTGGCCCACTCACACAATGGCCGCTCTCTCAATTGCCACTCCACTTAAACCTAATTTCTTTTTATTGACCCTTGTCAGGTGCCTAATTATGCACAATCCAACATTTCCTCAGGAAATGTGGCACACACGATTTCCTGATTAACCCAACTCATTTCTTCTGAACTCTCCCGCTACTCAGTCCAACGTCTCCTGGGGAACTGTGGTGCAACAGAATGTCCCGACTGCACCTGCTCGCTTCTTTTGAACTCTCCTGCTATGCAATACAATGTCTCCTCAGGAACTGTCGTGCACGGAATTTATGAACTCCTCATTCTCCCCAGTGATCCAAAGGTCATCCAGTTCCAGCACCACATCCCTAACACAGTCTGTAAGGGATGTAGCAATCAAGAAGACTGGAGATCTCTCAGATCTCCCACATCTTGCAAGAGGAGCACAAGCCTTCCATGGGATCCATGATTGCTGCTCTAACTACACACTAATAAAGAAAAAAGCAGAAACTGACAGAAAGCTCATCCTACACTCTACCTCTCCTTGCTGAAATCTCTTGAGCCAAAGCCTTAGTTTCCCACTCCTAACTCTGTCCACTTACACTATGACCACTCTGCTAAAACCTGACTTCTTTTTGTTGGCCATGATTGTAGATAAATGCTTGTGAATCAAAGGACTGAAATCGTGATCTTGTCTAGCTGAAGATGCTGGTAACATCTGAAAGGCATTTTGCCTAGAGTGCTGAAATCTCTTCTATGTGTTGCTCTAAGCTGGATTTTTTCTAGTCCCTAACAGGAAGGTTCGTGCCTCCAATGAATGATAAAAGGTGGGTATTTTGTAAGCTTGAACATATCCGTCAAATACCAGAAATAAACCGTATTTGAATAGACTGGGAGATTATGTCTGCTGTTTCGTTCTGTTAGTGACAGATAGTGCAAGTTCCAGATGGCACAAGCAAATCAAAAGGTTAAAGTACACACTAGGAATGCTTTTAGTTCTACCTGTACCCAATTAATTTTTAAAGTATGAAGATGGACAATTGTCTAAACACAATGTCACAGCAGTAAGTTAAATGTAGGTTCCTGAAAAACTGTTCTTCGGCATTCTAATGTTTGAAGTTGCATTTACTAATCTACTTCTGCTTCTACTGAGACAGGATGATGCATTCAGAGCCAAGCAGGATCATACACCCTCTGTTTTTAATGTTCCACAGCTGGGAGATTGTGGTCAGCCGCTGGGATAAACCATCCTCAGCATCTGTAGAAGAAAAAGTTTAATCCTTGAAGCTGGTTTATCCCGTTCTCTGCACCTGCGGACAAATAGCACTTCCTAATTGTCTCCAACTGTCATCCCAGCACCGTATGGAAATCCAGCAGGCTAAATATCTTGTTTGATTTTAGTTCTTTCCCGGTTAAAAAAAACGAGTTCTTTTTCATCTTAAAAGCCTGTTTGGCCTCATTCATGTTTGACCAGGTGGACAGCAGATGAGATATTTTATTTGTGTGCAACTTAATGGAAGTGGGTGGGTGGTGAAAGGTTTAATGCAGGAGGGAGGAACCAGACAAAATCCCATCTCGTCTGCTTTAAAGTGGCCATGCATTTATCACATGCTCCCTGATGCTGTGGTTTTCAATCTTTTCCATCTGTGATCCTGAGCAAACCTTAACATACTTCCAAAGACTTGTGAAAGCATTGACCTGCGGCAGTATTTACAGACTCTCATGTCACCACTTAATTGTACGCTCTGCTAATAACTTGACAAATAGAGAAAAGTTACCTCGGCCCCCCTACAATGTGAAAGTTGTTGTTTGAAAGTCCATGTGTTCAGTAAAACTTGCCGCCTTCCTGGGATCTGTTTGCCTCGATCACCTTATCACAAGCTCTTTGTCTACATAACTACTGACTCCAGGTACAGTCTATGAGCACCTTGGATGTTCAAAGCAAATTTATTATCTAAGTGCATATATGTTACTATATATTATATTGAGTTGCAGGTATTTACAGGAAAAAATTATACAGACGTATGAACAAACACGAATGTGCAGAAGAAGATGAACGGTGCAAAATTGAATTGAATTGAATTCACTTTATTTCTTACATCCTTCGCATACATGAGGAATAAAAATCTTTACGTTACGTCTCCATCTAAATGTGCAATGTGCAATCCTAGTAATTTATAATAAATAGAACAGTCAATGTAACATAGAAATACACTCAAATCAGCGTGAGTTAATCAGTCTAATGGCCTGGTGGAAGAAGCTGTCCCGGAGCCTGTTGGTCCTGGCTTTTATGCTGCGGTACCGTTTCCTGGATGATAGCAGCTGGAACAGTTTGTGGTTGGGGTGACTCGGGTCCCCAGTGATCCTTCGGGCCCTTTTTGCACACCTGTCTTTGTAAATACCCTGAATCATGGGAAGTTCACAACTACAGATGCGCTGGGCTGTCTGCACCACTCTCTGCAGAGTCCTGCGATTGAGAGAGGTACAGTTCCCATACCAGGCAGTGATGCACCCAGTTAGGGTGCTCTCAATTGTGCCCCTGTAGAAAGTTCTTTGGATTTGAGGGCCCATACCAAATTTCTTCAACCGTCTGAGGTGAAGGAGGTGCTGTTGTGCCTTTTTCACCACCCAGCTGGTGTGTACAGACCACGTGAGGTCCTCAGTGATGTGGGTGCTGAGGAACTTAAGGCTGTTTACCCTCTCAACCCCAGATCCATTGATGTCAATAGGGGTTAGCCTGTCTACATTCCTCCTGTAATCCACAACCAGCTCCTCTGTTTTTGCGACATTGAGGGAGAGGTTGTTTTCTTGACACCACTGTGTCAGAGAGATGACTTCTTCCCTGTAGGCCATCTTCTTATTGTTTGACATAAGGCCAATCAATGTAGTGTCGTCGGCAAATTTAATTAGCAGATTAGAGCTGCGAATGGCGACACAGTAATGGGTGTACAGGGAGTAAAGGAGGAGACTTAGTACACAGCCCTGTACTAAAAAATAATACTGAGAATGTGCGTCCTTGAAAGTGAGTCTGTAGATCATAGAATCAGTTCAGAATAGTGGCGATGATGTTAGCCACATGAATTTTGGAGCCTGGCGGGTTAAGGCAATAACTGAACCTGGTGGTATGGGACCTAAAGTTTCTGTACCTCCTACCCAATGGTAGTAATTGAAAGTGGGCACGGCCTGGATGGTGCGGGCCTTTGATGACTAACGCTGCTTTCTTGTGCTGGTGCTCCATGTAAGTGTACTCAATGGTGGGGAGGGCTTCACCTGTGATGTCCCGGGCCGTGTTCTCTACTTTCTGTCGGCATTTCTGTTCCACAAAACTGCCTCAGCAAACAGCGTGCTGCATTCTTACTTCATGCCGATTTCCAGTTATAGGCTAAGGATGACTACTATGACTTTAGGCAGTCATGAAAATAAATATTCTGGGTATCTTGCCTTGAAGTGTGACCATATTGTAGCTGGAGGAAGGTCAAAGCCTGTGATTCTTTATAAAATCAGGTATCAGAGGCAGTTTAGAAAACACTAGGGCCTTCAAAGTACTTGGGGAAAACATAGGTTTTATTTAAATCCTTTGTGTCAACATTTTAAGATTATTGATAGTACTAAAATGTTGACACTAGGTCAATCATTGCCTGATTATCCATGTAAATGTTGTGGCTCAACTGCATAATGATGTCCTTGGTGAGTGATTCTCCTCCTGATCTCCTGTAACAAGTCAAGGATGCAATTGATTCTATTGTGGTTCTTGGATTTACTGAGTATGCCCGCAAGAAAACGGATCTCAGGGGTTGAATATCGTGACATATATGTACTCTGATAACAAACTTACTTCGAACTTTGAGGACCCAATTCATTTGCACGAAGAGCATTTAAACTTGACACCATCCCACACAAAGCACCCCACTTGATTGGCACTCCTTCCACCAGTTGTAGACTGTAGCCACAGTGTTGTACCGCTCCTGTATGACCACTGTATGGCGCTGTCCAACTATTCTTCACTCCAAGTTGATTTTGACAAGCCTGCTCGCAAACCTGTGACCTCTGCCACCAAAAGCAACAAAGACAACAGGTACACAGGAATCTCCCCAGCTACAGTTTCCCTCCGAATCAGGTACCACCCCGTCTTGGGAGTACATTGCATTTACTGCAGTCAAAATTGTGGACGGCCCGCCAGTGGAAAGAGTATAGTGGTTCGAGAAGGTGGCTCATTACCGCTTTTAAGGGTGGTCAGGGATTCCCACCACCTGAGAGGGCCACAGAGGTGGCAACATTGGTATTAAGGAATGTAACAGGACAGTATTGAAAGTATTGACTATGAATGTAAGACCAAAAAGGCATTGCATGGTTTGAAATGTACGGAAAAAATTGTTCCAACAGAATCAGTGTACCTATTTGTAAGCCTGTTATATTTATACTGAAATAAAATGGTGCTGGAAATTCTCAGCAGGTCAAGTGGAACCACATCTGCCCTTGACCTTCCAGCAGGCAGACAGAGCCTTCACTGAGATTAGATCATGACTGTCTTACTTCAGGTTGTAATGGTGTCATGTCTTTGCTCTTTTAGCCAAGAGGGTGAATATGCGAGGATGTGCAAACCTGACCCACGTTCTGGACAACTGGAAATTTGCCATTGTGACTCAGATTAAGGAGCTGCTCCTCAAAAACCACCACACAGTCCTTCCAGACTATGGGCGGTATGTGTACGGCAAAAGAAGGAGTGCAGAAAACACTTACAAGGACGTTAGCAGACCGGAGGACGGGGCTGTAAGGAGGGGTTGGCCAGGCTAGATCTTTACTCTTTGGATGAGGGGACCTTAGGAAATGTTTAAATTCATGAGAGGTGTAGGTAAGGTGGATGGTAACAATCTTTTCCCAGGGTATGCTAGACCAAAACTAGAGGGCGTAGATTTGGGGCAGAGGGGAAAGAATTAAACAGGGGCAACTTTTTTCATACAGAGGGTGATGAGTATATGGAACGAGATGCCAGAAGAAGTGATCAAGATGGTAACATTTACGAAGCAATATGTACATAGAGGGCGGGTCTTAGAGGGATATGGGCCAAAAGCAGGAAATTGGGACTAGTTGGGTGGGCGCTGTGGTTAGTATGGGCTCGTTGGGCCGAGCGGCCTGTATGTACGCTATAATTCTCTGTGAGTCAATTGCTCTAGATTGCAGTTTTGGTGGCATCTTCCACCAGAATTTTTCACATTTACTGAAATCTCGTTACTGTTTCAATCCAAGCGGGCACAGTAGCCGCGATGTTTGGAATGCAGACGTCAGTGTGACCGGAAGCCGGGGGCACACTCTCTGCACAGAAACATAAGAGAATTGAAGAAGAAGTAGTCCCTTTGTTCCTGCTCCACCATTCTATAGGACCAAGGTTTATCCAGGATCGCTAATAGGTTCAGCCTGTGTCCCTTGTAGTCATAGAACATAACACAGTACAGCACAGTACAGGCCATCAGTCCATGACGTCCAAGGTGCTATGTAATATGGATGCCAGAAAGGCAGTACAGGCAGTAACATCTAGATTTGGTATCACCTATAATAACCGACTCAGACTTTGGATCCACCTGTGCCCAAGGTTCTCATTTGCAGGAGCTGTTTCTGACTGTATGTTGTAGATGTGTGGCGTTGCTGGTTTGCCCTGAATCTAGAGAAGGAAACAGACTGTGGAGCCTCTTGACCCCACTCTGTCAATCAGGGGGAAAATGGCTGATCTGTCATTGGTAGGAGGACTAGAGAGAGGGTGAAGAAATTCTTTTTTCCTAGATGATGGTAAGGGTGTGGTACTCTGCCTGCAAGTTAGTGAAGGCAAAAACTCTGACCATGTTTAGAAAGTTCCTGAAAAATAATGTGGGGTTACAGTTCAGGTGCTGGAAAGTACAATTACTTTTTTTTCAATTAAGATGAATTATTGGTCATACAGCCCCAATCTGTGTCATAAATTTCCTATGATTTTATACCACTGCACCACTTAACTCCGCTGATTGTTACTCTACAGCCTAAAGTTTTGACCCAACATTTTTGCACACAGTGATAGCACATGATGGTGGGCTGATATAATTTAACTTTGCTAGTCTTTACCAGGCAGACCTTCTAGAACTGACCACTGGACTGTCCTGAATAATACAGGAAAAGCTGAACTAAACATCTCCGAATTACACAACAAAGATGAGGAGGAATTTCTTTAGCCTGAGGGTGGTGAATCTGTGGAATTCTTTGCCACAGAAGGGCTGTGGTGGCCAAGTCATTAAGAATATTCAAAGCAGAGGTTGATAGGTTTTGATTAGTAAGGGCATCAAAGATTATGGAGAGAAGGCAGAAGAATGAGGTTGTGAGGGAACATAAATCAGCCATGATGGAATGGTGGATCAGATTCGATGGACTGAATGGCCTAATTCTGCTCCCATGTCTGTGGATCTAAGTAGCAGTGGGAAATTAATTTGGTCAATTTACATGTAAAAATCTTTTGAAAATAATTCAAATAATCTCCTTAAATAGTCAAGAATAAATTTCAATTTCAAATTTGAGTCACGTTTCTCCTTTGCCTCTCCTCCCCTAATGGCACTGTTTCCACGGTTCCCATGCATCTTACCAGTGCAGCTTTTGTGTGTGTGTGGTTGTACATCTTGCACTGCATTGAAAGTGGGATTTATGAGGGCTGTTTAGCTTGGTGCTACTAAAGTTACCCAGTCTTCTGATGAACACAGTGAAAGACATCTCAGTCCAAATTTGGAGATCACTCAAGCAGTAATGTGGAATTTGCAGCAAGGCAAAGGTTAAGATAATGTCCAGGCAAGAAAGGTCTTTGAAGAGCATAGTGCCTCTTTGCACAGTCAGGGACTGGAGCCATTTGGTACAGTTATATGGAGAGAAGATAAGGATGTAATCTAACAATGTCAGCCACACACACTAACCAAGGAACAATTACTTTACTAACTTTGAACTATCATTGGTTGCTACCTGTTGACTTTGAACACCTGTGTTGTGAATGGTGGTTGATCTTGCAAGTAAGGAATTTGAACATTAACAAGGTTACAATTGGATAATATCTCTCTGTAACTGCGAGTCAATTCTGTATTAAAATGGCATTTCTCTGTTCAGAATACGGAACAGTTTGGTAAGAGGGATGATGGTGTTCTTCTTGTGCTCAAGAAATTAAGGTGGATTGAGGAACAAGTCATGAGTTTTCACAGTCCAGTTAATTGGCGATGATGGTAGTCAATGCACCAGTTTGTACCCTGTCCATTCTACTTTATGTGGCTATTTTGCTAACGGATAGGATAAATACTGATAAAGCAAAAAGAGTCCTTAGTTTGATTGAATAAAGCTTACTAAATTATTTGAAACTAATCTTGTGTTTGGTGCTTCCCTGAATACCAGCAATACTCTCCTTTGTTCCTCATGCAGGATTCATACACTCTCCGAAGCTCTTGACGACCTCTACAAAGAGTTCAACACTTTGAAAGAGAGAATGATTGAGCTGACCAACAGGTTTGAGGGAGTGGAGTCGTTTGTGGATGAGCTAAGAACTACCCGTCACGGCACTCGACCTGGAGAGAGACGGGTTCAGTCCACTCATGAGAAGCTGGGGACTGAAGCTCCCCGCAGAACACGGGTTCTGGTGCGCAAAGTGAAGAAGCAGGCCATTCAACCAAGCACCTAAACTCGGCCGAAAGGGGAAACCAGAGGCTGCTGTTTCCATTGTAGATGTCTCATGGGATTTTTGAACTTCCTTAGTGAGTTCTAGAATGTTTCAACATGGTCAATGTATTTTAAAGGTTAAGGGAAACGTTTCTCCAAATGAGGCACCTACTCATCTACCATTTAATTAATACATATATATCTTCATAAATCAATATTATTTAAGGAAGGCTTTGCTTATATTTATCCCAAATATGAAAAGCTTCAGCTGTGTTCACTTAAACAGAATATGCCTGCTAAACTCCAAGAAATATTGTGTTTTTCTGCCAATGTCAATCCTACCAGCATTTTTTCATTGTTTTGTATACAGTCAATAAATCTGCTGTCAATACTGTTTAATGGACATCAGCTGTGGTTTCACCCACTCCTCATTTCCCAGCTTCTCTACCGTGACTGCGGACATGGCCCATTTGAACAGAGTAGGTGGAATGCTGCATTTTCCATGGAAGTGTAGCCGCAGTTTTCCAACATCAGACTTCCACTTCTGAAAGCATGTAAATCACTTCACTGGGCTGGCTGGTAATCCCTGGCATCCAAATTGTTCGCAGGAAATATTGGGCCCTGCTCACAACTGACAGCAGGTGAGGTTTGATGTCAGTTACAACCTCTCCCACTGAAAGGAAGGTGAGGGTCACATATTAGATCTTTTTAATTTCAAAAATTTAAATTTAATTTTTAAAAATATTTTTTTATTTAAAAATTTAATTAAATATAACATCACAAGTCTTTGCTTAAGTGTAGTTGGCGGACTTTTCAGGTGATTCAAGGTGATAGATGGTACAAATGCTTGTAGGTCACCTGCCCAGTGTGGAAGGGATAGTGAGCTTGGGTTAGGGAAGGCCTAATGTTTGCACGTGGGGCCTGGAATAGTGGGCTGGCTTCTTCTTTCCACACAAAATAAATTAAAAGTAAACCAAGGGATCACTTTTCTGAGGGTTTCTGTGCCTTGACCTAATTCTCAGTGTAGGAAGTAAACCTGTTTCCATTTTTTGCTGAAGCCAAGAGTAAACATTGCAAAGAAATCCCCATAGTGCCGTCAGTGCCTGAAGTGTACACATTAATTACGCTCTCCGTGGCTGTTCTTGCTGTGTGTGTTGAAAGCCTGCCAGAACTGCTGCTGGGGTTTCCAGGCTGGGTGACTGGCCTGGGGCATCGGAAACACTTGCCCCCATTAAACTCAGTCCTGTTGTTTGAGCACTCAAATCCTTCTAACAGATAATTTCTTCAGACGTGTGTTTTTCACAACTCAAAGAGAACTACATGGTAGACAGAAGAAGGCTCTTTTTGCTGTGGTACGGGTTGCACCCATTCACTGGGAGATCAGGAGAAGTCCTTAAGAAACATTCTGTGGTGGGACCAAACCAGAGGGCTTTGGTTATCTGTGATAAGCAACACTAAATTCAATCTTCCCTGAAACATACTGGTACAATTCTACACCGCCATCATAGAGAGCATCTTCACATCAGCCATTACCGTCTGGTTTAGAGCAGCATCCTGTCACGATGTACGTAAACCACGACAGACCGTCAGGTCGGCAGAACAGGTCATTGTCTACAATCTACCATCTTTGCAGTATCTGTGTTTGTCCAGGACAAAGAAACGGTCAGTGAAAACCCTTGCTGACATTACCCACCCTGCAAACTGTCTTTTCCAAAAAATCCCTCCTAGTAAGTACGATCGGGTTATTAAAACAAAAACTTCTTGGCCTGTTCACAAACAAGAGAAAACCCAAGGTACACACACAAAATGCTGAAGGAATTCAGCAGGCCAGGCAGCATCTATGGAAAAGAGTAAACAGTGGACATGTCAGGCCCAGATGTCAATCCTGGAGGAAGAAGATGAGAAGTCAGGTTAAGAAGGTTGGTGGGGTGGGAAGGGATGAAGAAGAACAAGGTGGTAGGTGGTAGGTGAAACCAGGAGAGGCGGAGCAGGTGAAGTAAAGAGCTGGGAAGTTGATTGGTGAAAGAGATAAAGGGCTGGAGAAGGGGGAATCTGATCAGAGAGGACGGAAGGCCATGGAAGAAAGGGAAGGAGGAGGAGCACTAGAGGGAGGTGATGGGCTGGTAAGGAGATAGGGTGAGAGAAGGAAATGGGAATGGCGAATGGTGAAGGGAGTGGGCATTACCAGAAGTTTGAGAAGTCAATGTTCATGCCATCAGGTTGGAGGCTACCCAGACAGAATATAAGGTGTTGCTACTCCAAACTGAGTGTGGCCTCATCGCAGCAGTAGAGGAGGCCATGGACTGACACGTCGGAATGGGAATGGGAAGTAGAATTAAAATGGGTTGCCACTGGGAAATCTGGCTTTTTCTTGTGGACGGAGCGTACGTGCTCAGTGAAGCAGTCTCCCAATCTATGTCGGGTGATTGCCGGAGCTGTTTGCCAGCAGTTCTGCTAGCTATGTCCCCGTGACTCTCTGCATGAAATGTGAATGCTTGATGCACAGGTGAAAAACTAGAGACTCTCCAATTGTCTCCCAGAACAAACCTAGGATTAAAGGTGAAAGATTAGCTTTATTTCTCTCACGTACATGGAAACAATCAGTGAAATACGTCGTGCGCTTCAAATCCAATCAGTGAAGATTGTGCTGGGCAGCCGACAAGTGCACTACACTCCTAGCACTAACATGCCCACAACTCATTAACCCTAACCCATAACAGAACGTACAATAAGTCAGAGCATCAAACACTCTGGAGTATGTTCCAATATAATTGTCACAATGGATATCGAACTACCACTGCTGCGCTAAACGTTCATCAGCTGGATGAAAGAAAACATGACAAATTACCTCTCATTTTCTTAATTGGAACTTGCAACGCATTTGGAGTGAATATCCTGATGGTGAGATATACTGAGAGGCTAGAGGTATCCAATCAGCATCAGTAAGAGAGATGAGACTGAGTACAGGGCTACGGTAGGAAACTTTGTCACATGCTGTGAGCAGAATTATCTGCAGCTTAATGTGAAAAAGACTAAGGAGCTGGTGGTAGACCTGAGGACAGCTAAGGTACCGGCGACCCCTGTTTCCATCCAGGGGTCAGTGTGGACGTGGTGGAGGATTACAGATATCTGGGGATACGAATTGACAATAAACTGGACTGGTCAAAGAACACTGAGGCTGTCTACGAGAAGGGTCAGAGCCGTCTCTATCTTCTGAGGAGACTGAGGTCCTTTAACATCTGCCAGACGATGCTGAGGATGTTCTACGAGTCTGTGGTGGCCAGTGCTATCATGTTTGCTGTTGTGTGCTGGGGCAGCAGGCTGAGGGTAACAGACACCAACAGAATCAACAAACTCATTCGTAAGGCCAGTGATGTTGTGGGGATGGAACTGGACTCTCTGACCGTGGTGTCTGAAAAGAGGATGCTGTCCAAGTTGCATGCCATCTTGGACAATGTCTCCCATCCATTACATAATGTACTGGTTGGGCACAGGAGTACATTCAGCCAGAGACTCATTCCACCGAGATGCAACACAGAGCATCATCGGAAGTTATTCCTGCCTGTGACCATCAAACTTTACAACTCCTCCCTGGGAGGGTCAGACACCCTGAGCCAATAGGCTGGTCCTGGACTTATTTGCTGGCATAATTTACATATTACTATTTAATTATTTATGGTTTTATTACTAATTAATTATTTGTGGTGCAACTGTAATGAAAACCAATTTCCCCTGGGATCAATAAAGTATGACTATGACTATGACTATAATTACAATGGTGAGATTACAAAGACTGTTTACTTAGTCAGTTCTAAATACTAATTTAAATTTTTAAATTCCAACCCTCATCAAAGGCAAATAGAACACATTTTGAGAGAGTAAGTAACCCTCCACTGCTTCAATAATTTTGCTCAGGGATCAAAGAGCACCAAATGAATCATAAAGGAACATGCAATGTGAGTTTGGTTTTTGGGCATGCAACAGCACAATTGGCAAGGACAGAGAACTGGTTGGACTCACAGATTAGATGAGATCCAGTTATTCACTGTTATTGTTGCAAAGCTTGTTGTTTTTGTCATAAGCACAAGAGTTTCCGCAGATGTTGGAAATTCAGAGTAACAAGTAAAATTCGCTGGAGGAACTCAGCAGATCAGGCTGAGTTATAGATATAGAGGAACAAAGAGTCGCTATTTTGGCCGAGAAGGTGGGGGAAGGGAAGGGGTGAAAGCTGGCCAGCTGAGGGGGAAGGTAGGTGGTTAGAGTAGGGGAACAGGGATAAAGTGAGAATCTGGGAAGAGATAGGTGGAAAAGGCAAAGGACTGAAGAAGAAGGAGTTTGATAGGAGTGTGGACCATGGGAGAAAGGGGAAAAGCATGGGACACCAGAGGGAGGTGATGGGCAGGAGAAGAGAAGAGAAGGGGTAAGAGGGGAGCCAGAATGTGGAATGGAAAAGAAGAGAAGGGAAGGGGGATAATTAAATGAAGTTAGAAGTCTTCTGTTGATTTCTCTCCTCTCCCTTCTCTCCTTTTCAGCCTACCTTGGTTGTCACAGTGTTAGTTTATAAACCAGCAGGGGGAGCTGAAGAGGTAAACAGTGGATGCTGGAATTCTGGAGCAGCATACAAAGCACTGGAGAAACTCAGCGGGTCAGACAGCAAAAATGGACAGTCAACATTCCAGGTCAAGACCCCTTATCTGGACTGGAAAGGAAGAGGAGAGACAGCCAATATAAAAAGGAGGAAAGCGATGGTTAAAGAGCTGGTGGATTCAGGTAAGGGCATGATGTCAGAAGTTGATAGGTGAGACAGTAGGTGGAAGTGACAAAGGGCTGAAAATGGGGTGACCTGTTTGGGGAGAATGGTGAAGCAGGGAATTAAGGAGAAGTGGGGAGGGGAGTTAGTGTTTGGATTTTCTTGGTGGGTTGCAATTAATGGGAGAAGTTGTTCATTGGTGACACAGTGCGCAGTTGAAAAAGAGCTCTGGTGCTTTTGGGTCTTTTTGTTTGGCTGCAATCATAATGATCTATCACTCGGCTGGGACCAATATAAAGAAGCAAGTTGTAAGCAGAGTAGCCATTATGACTGGACAGTGTTAGAGTGGTCAGCCTTTGGCTCAACAGATAAGTCTTTTTCATGTTGCTACACAGCCAATGCACTGAGAATGGATGAGAGTTAGCGGTATTGTCCTTGGGAGACCTTCAGTCTCTCTGAAAACTACGTCTGCACAAAGTGTACTGAGCTGTATCTCCTCAGAGACCACGTTAAGGAAATAGAGCTGCAGCTGGATGACCTTTGGATAATGCGGGAAAATGAGCGCGGGGAGGCAGTCACCCCTAATTTGCAGGAGACAGGTAACTGGGAGACTGTCGGGGGGGGGCGGGGAGGGTGGGCGGTGGGGGAAACGACCAACTAGGGGAAAGCTGTAGTGACCTGATCTCTGGCACTGAGTCTGTCTCTGTGGCTCGGAAGGGAAGGGGGAGAAGATGAGTGCAGTAGTAATAGGGGATTTCATAATTAGAGGAGCAGGCAGTAGATTCTGTGGATGTGAAAGAGACCCTCGGATAGTATGTTGCCTCCCAGATGCCAGGGTCGAAATGTCTCTGATTGGGTCAACAGCATTCTAAAGGGGGAGGGTGAACAGATAGAAGTCATAGTACATATTGGTACCAATGACCGAGGTAGGAAAAGGGAGGAGGTCCTGAAAAGAGGATATAGGGAGTTGGGTAGAAAGCTGAAAAGCAGGACCTCCAGGATAGTAACCTCTGGATTGCTGCCTGTGCCACGTGCTAGTGAGGGTAAGAATAGGGTGATTTGGCAGGTGAATGCATGGCTGAAGAACTGGTAGGTATGATGTTGTGGGTATCACTGAGTCGTGGCTGAAAGAAGAACGTTGTTGAGAATTTAACATCAAAGGATACACATTGTACTGAAAGGATAGGCAGGAAGGCAGAGAGGGTGGGGTAGCTCTGTTGGTAGAAAGTGAAATCAAATCCTTAGAAAGTGGTGACAGAAGATTGGAAGATATAAAATCCTTCTGGGTAGAGTTAAGAAACTGAAAGGGTAAGAAGACCCTTATGGTAGTTATATGTAGGCCTCCGAACAGCAGCCTGGATCACAATGGGAGTTCAAATGGCATGTAAAAATGGCAATGTTGCAATAGTCATAGAGGATTTCAATATGCAAGTAGATTGGAAAAATTAAGTTAGTGCTGGATCCCAAGAGAGGGAATTCATACAATACCTACAAGATGTTTTTTCAGAGCTGCTTGTAGTTGAGCCCAATAGGGGGTTGGCAATTCTGGATTGTGTATTCTGGATGACCTAGATTTGAAGAGGGAGGTGAGGGTAAAGGAAACCTAAGAAGGCAGTGATTATAATATGATAGAATTCACCCTGCAGTTTGAGGAGAGTATCAGTATTACAGTGGAGTAAAGGGAATTATAGAGGCACGAGAGAGGGGCTGGCCAAAGTTGATTGGAAGGGACAGTATAGGGATGACAGCAGAGCAGTGATGGCTTGAGTTTTTGTGGGCAATTTAGAAGGCAAAGGAGAACTACATCATGACGATGAAGTATTCTGAAGGGAGCTTGAGATAACTGTGGCTGACAAGGGAAGTGAAAGACAATATAAAAGCAAAAGAAAGGGCATACAATTTAGCAAAAATAAGTGTGAAATTAGAGGATTGAGAAGCTTTTGTAAACCAACAGAAGGCATCTAATAAGCCACAAAGAAAGTAAAGATGAAATATAAAGGTAAGCTAGCCATAGTATAAAAGAGGATACAAAACTTTTTTTTCAGATATATTTCAGCAAATGAGAGATGAGAATGGATATTGGAGTACTGAAAATGATGCTGGAGAGATAGTAATGGGGGACAAAAGAAATGGTTGTTGAACTTAATAAGTATTTTGCGTCACTGTGGCAGAATGCCAGAATGTGAGAGTGTCGGGGGGAGAAGTGAGTGTCATTGCTATTGCCAAGGAGAAGATGCTTGGGAAGCTGAATGGGGAGAAAATTCAAAAATCAGAGTTGCAAATGGACCTGGGAGTCCTTGTGCAGGATTCTCTGAAAGTTAATGTGCAGGTTGAGTTGGTGGTAAGGAAAACGAATAGAATGTTCGCATTTATTTTGAGATAACTAGAATGCAAGAGCAGGGATGTAATACTGAGGCTTTATAAGGCATTGGTCAGACTGCACTTGGAGTATTGCGAGCAGTTTTGGGCCCCTTAGCTAAGAAAAGATGTGCTGACTTTGAAGAGGGTCCGAGAAGGTTCACAAGAATGATCCCAGGAATGAAAGGGTTAGCGTACAGTATGAAGAGTGTTTGGTGGCTCTGGGCCTGTGCTCACTGGGGTTTAAAAGAAGGTGCTATCTCATTGAAGCCAATGGAATATTGAAAGGCCTAGATAGCGCTGGAGAATGGGGTTGAGATGGTTAATAAATCAGCCATTATGGAATGGTGGAGCAAAGTGGGTAAAAAGGCCTAACTCTTCCCCATGTCTTATCATTTTATGGTCTTACAGGAGGAGAGTGTAGCGAAGGGAAAGAGATTGGGTGATTGGGGGCCTGTTGGATCAGGAGGAGAGCAAAATTATAAAAGCAAGAAAGGAAAAAAGAGACAGAGGGATCTGAAGATTGAGAATTCATTGTTCATAAAACCATAAGACAAAGGAGCAGAAGTCAGCCATTCGGCTCATTGAGTCTGCTCCGCCATTTTATCATGAGCTGATCCATTCTCCCATTTAGTCCCACTCCCCCACCTTTGATGCCCTGGCTACTCAGATACCTATCAATCTCTGCCTTAAATACACCAATGACTTGGCCTCCGCTGCCACCCGTGGCAACAAATTCCATAGATTCACTACCCTCTGGCTAAAAAAATCTCTTCGCATCTCTGTTCTGAATGGGCGCCCTTCAATCCTTATGTCATGCCCTCTCGTACTAGACTCCCCCACCGTGGGAAACAACTTTGCCACATCCACTCTGTCCATGCCTTTCAACATTCGTAATGTTTCTATGAGGTCCCCCCTCATTCTTCTAAACTCCAAGGAATACAGTCCAAGAGTGGACAAACGTTCCTCATATGTTAACCCTCTCATTCCCGGAATCATTCTAGTGAATCGTCTCTGAACCCTCTCCAACGTCAGCACATCCTTTCTTAAATAAGGACCCCAAAACTGCCCACAGTACTCCAAGTGAGGTCTCACCAGTGCCTTATAGAGCCTCAACATCACATCCCTGCTCCTGTAATGCTGCCAGGCTGGAGCCTGTGCCGTGGAATATGAGGCGTTGTTCCTCGATAAATAAAAGATGGGTGAGAACAGATGAACAGCACATGTTTGTGTCTTCCTTACTAGCAATAATCTTTCAAATCTACCTTCTGGTGAAAGTGTGACTGCACATGAAAAGGGGTCTTACTTCAGTGAACAGAAGAGCTGAAAGAAAGAGCAATGCATTTGTTAAATAACAATGAAAATTGATATAACATTCTGTATCCCACCATTAATGTATCAATAATATATCTAAGTTACAACATAATATACTAATGTGTGTTTAAGTAAGATACATTTTTATTATCATATTTTAAAGAATGTATATTCTAAAAGCGTTCTGAAGTTTATGTAATTTATTTTAGTGAAATTTGGGTCACATTTTACACTGTGTGATCTGTCAAGTGTTTGTCAATTTAACGACAAGTAGTATAGTATTATTTTTAAAAATTTCTGATGAAAGGTCATAGAGTAATCCAGCACAGAAATCTGCTCTTCGCCCAACTTGTCCATGCCAACCAAAGTGCCAACCTAAGATAGCGTTATCTATCTAGCTATCCAAATGTTATACCTGCATTGGGCTCATATTGGTCTAAGCCCTTCCTACAGGAAATGCTTAAAGGGATATTGGCCCAATATCTTTTAAATGTTGCTATTGTAACTGCCTCAACAACTTTCTTGGACATCACATTCCATTGTCAAGATGTTGCCCTCAGAAACATTTTAAATCTTTTCCCTTTCACTGTAAATCTAAATCCCCTAGTTTTAAATTCCTTTTCCCCGGAGAAAGATTGTGCATTAACCCTAAAGCTGCAGATGCTGGAAAACCAAGCTACACGCAAAAAAAATGCTGGAGGAAATCCAGCATTTTGTGTGTGCTGTGTGTATTAACCCAACGTATGGCTCTTATTATCTTATACACCTCTATAAGATCATCTCTCAGTTTCCTGTGCTCCAAGAAATAAAGTCCTAGCCTGTCTAAGCAGTCCCTAGAACTCGGGTACTTAATTCCATAAGACCATAAGACATAGGAACAGAGTTAGGTCATTTGACCCATTGAGTCTGGTCTGCCATTCGATCTTGAGTAATTCATTTTCCTTTTCACCCTCATTTTCCTGCCTTTCATGCCCTTACTAATTAAGTACTATCAACCTCTTCTTCTAATACATACAATGATTTAGCCTTCACAGCCAACTTTGAGATTTTTTTTACCGTGCCCATGGTCTGTTCTTCATGAAATCACGGTATTGCTTTGCATTGTTGTAACTATATGTTATAATTATGTGGTTTTTGTCAGTTTTTCAGTTGGTTTGTCTTGTGTTTCTGTGATATCATTCTGGAGGAACGTTGTATCATTTCTTAATGCATGCATTACTAAATGACAATAAAAGAGGACTGTGTGTCCTCATAATCTAAAAAAAAACGATGGCAATGAATACCATAGATTCATCACCCTCTTGCTAAAGAAATTCCTCCTCATATCTGTTTTAAAGGGACGTCCTTCTGTGCCCTCTGATCCTAGACCCTTCCATTATTGAAACATTTTCTTCATATCCACTCTGCCTAGGCCTTTCAATATTTGGTAGGTTTTAATGAGATCTCCCTCCCCACCACAGCAGTCTTCTAAACTCCAGTGAGGACGAGCCCAGAGCTATCAAATGTTTCTTATACATTCATTCCCAGGATCAGTCTCATAAGCTTCCTCAGAACCCTTTCCAATGCCCACAATAAAATCCAGACACTGGAAATCAGAAATGAAAGCAGAAAATTCTGGAGATACTCAGCAAAGTCAGATGGCGTTTTAGATCAGGGGTCCAAAGCAGCTCGTAATGCTCCGAATGTGCTCAGACAAATGCTTTATAAAACCTCAGCAATACATCCTTCATAGCTCATCATTTCTCTCCCTACTGCTTTTTTCATTTGCCTTCTGATGGGTTTTAAAAGCTTCCAATTAGTTTTTGCTATACTTAAGTGCAAAGATACTCTTTTGCATTTTAGCCCTCTTTGACTTCTGTTGTCAGCCACAGTTACCTATTTCTCCCTTTAAAATGCTTCTTCTTCCAGTTCTTCCAAATTAGTCCCAGAAATTACAGCCATTTCTGCTCTATCCCTGCTAGTGCCCCTTTCCAACCCACTTTGGACAGATGCTCTCTCATGCCTCTATTGTTATCTTTCCTCAACTTTAAAACCTATACATCCAGTTTTTAACTTCTCCCTCTCTGTCATGAATTCTGTCACATTATGGTCACTGTCTTCTAATAGTTCTTTCACCTTAAGCTCCCCAATCAAATCTGTTTTATTACACGACACCCAATCCAAAATTGTCTTTTTCCTAGTGGGCTGAACCACAATTGCTCTAACAAGTCCTCGTAATCTTCTTGCAAATCTTCTTTGCACTCTTTACTACCCAATTATTCTTATCAATCTGAATGGTTAGCCTGGCTTCTCTCTCCACAGATGTCACCTGACCTGTTGAGTGTCTCTAGCACTTTCTGCTTTTATTTCTGACTTGTAGCATCTGTACTTTATTACCTTCCCATATTTTTACAAGTATGTTGTGTAGCCAGGAGGCACAGCTCTTTTCAGCTCCACACATCGCTAGACTACAAGCCCAAGAATTCAGTATAAAACAGATGAATTATAGTCTCTAGAGCTATGAGAGGTCAAGTAAGTTTAATGAAGACTGAGGCTCTGTTCCGGGTGGATCGACTGCAACAGTGCGTGCTCTGCCCACGGACTTTCAGGCTTAACAACAGGCCCACGTGAATTCCTGTCATACAGTCTCAGTTTCTTGACGTCTGCCTTATCTGGCCTCCTTGATCCACATCAGGCAACTTGCTTACATAAAGCACTTTGCCCCAACACAAACCTATTGCTGATGAAACCTTCATTTATATTCTTGTCATTACAACTTCTGTCACAGAAAAAGCAGTATCCGTCATCAAGGACCCCCACAGGCCATGCTCTCTTGTCGCTGGCCCCTCACCACCAGGTTCAGAAACACGGTTATTACCCTGCAGCCATCAATCAGGCTCCTGAACCAGCATGGATACGTCACTCAACTCAACTGAACTGATTCCACAAACTATGGACTTACTTTCAAAGACTCTATACTGATGTTCTTGGCATTTATCTAGTTATTTATTTGGTACCTGCAGAGTTTGTCTTCTTTTTCACATTGGTTGTTTGTCGGTCTTTGAGGGTAGTTTTCCATTAATTATATTGTGAATGCCTGTAAGAAAATAAATCTCAAGGAGGAAGGCACGAGAGCCTCAGGACCTACACTACCAGATTCAGGAATAGTTACTACTCCTCAACCATCAGGCTCTTGAACAAAAGGGGATAACTTCATCATTGAAATGTTCCCACAACCAATAGACTCACTCTCAAGAACTCTTCATCTCATATTCTCGATATTTATTGCTATTTATTTATATTTTCATTTCCACTGTTACGAACCCACAGGTTTTGTTTACTGTTGACTGTCACTTTAAGAACGCTTAGATGAGGTGGGACTATGATGTTCACTGACTTACTTGCAGCTTGTTTAATTTTAAAACAAGGACACAGACAGAGACGGTCAGAAGTCAGTCGAGAGACAGAGAGAGAGAGAGAGAGAGAGAGAGAGAAAGGAGACTAGCTGCTGAAACTTTAGCTGGTCACCGTGATAGTTTGAAACTCTTTTAAGCCCAAAAGATTGGGTTAAATATCAGCACAACGAATGTGGGACTGTCACTTCGTATAATCCAAAGAAGTGGATTTTTCGGGATATCCTGTGGAGACCACTTATGTGTTAACCCTTGCCCGGGTATGTTGTGTGGTAATCACTTGAAGATGATATCCCTGTGACAGGTTACTTTCAGTGATAACTTGTATGTAGACTTTGAACAATACGACGGGCAAGATCTTCGACGACGATACTTTCGTTTACCTGTGGAATTCAATGTAACCACCTTTTCTCTACGTTTCACTCTGGATTACAAATATCTCTCTCCTATCATTCATTCGTGGATGAACTGAACTTTCCTACTTTATCATCTCAAGACTCTAAGCTTTGTTTCTCCAAGCTCAACATAGTTTGGGAGCTATATTTACACATATATACACATAACACTGTTAACATTTGTTTATCTTGGTTAAGTTACAATATTATAAGTAGATACTAATAAAGATAGTGGGTTCATCATTAAAACCCGACTCAGTGTGAAATCTCTTGCTGCTGGTTTATTTCTAAAACGTTACAGTTCATAACACTGCAGTTTGTTGTCTTCTGCACTCTGATTGAGCGTCCTAGTTGGGTGGTCTTTCATTGATTCTGTCATCGTTGCTTTTCTATAGATTTGTTGAATATGCCCACAGGAAAATGAATCTCGGGGTTGTACATGGTGACATATTTGTACTTTCATAATAAATCTACTTTGAACTTTTATATGATGATGTACAGTATATGTACTTTGGTGATAAGTTTACTTGGAAGTTTGAACTATATTCCAGCTAATAGTCTTGAAGATTCCAGCTATTTTGCATTCGTTGTTACCCTTCCTTCTGCACATAACCTTGATTCTCTTCCTGCTCTCTTCTCTTAAAAGGATAAAGCCAGTCCTTCATTCAACTCTTCCATTATTCTACGGAGATACCTCCTTCAATTGCTTCATTCTTTGCCTGTAAAAGGTTCCAACAAGCCAACTTCCCTTCTGTCCCTATTCCTCTGGACACTTCAACTGCATGGTGCACACTTTAAAAATTTTCCAAGGCAGAGTCTTTTTCACATGGGATATGCAAATGCAAATAAGTTGTAAAAAAAATTAGAAGTTTTAATAGGCACCGTGACATTCAGCAGCCTTTCCGCACCTTGTGAAAGGAATCACGTTAATGGATTTGACCATAAAACCATAAGACACAGGGGCAGAATCAGGCTATTCGATCCATCAAGTCTGCTCCGCCATTTCATCAGAATCAGAATCAGATTTAATATCACCGGCATATGTTGTGAAATATGTTAACTTTATGGCAGCAGTGCAATGAAATTGGTGGTAAATAAATATAGCGAAAAAGCTGAGTAACATTCAGTACATGTCTATTAAATAGTTAAAATAAGCAGTGCAAAATAACAGAAATAAAAAAGTAATGAGGTAGTGCTCATGGGTCCAATGTCCATTTAGAAATCGGATGACAGAGGGGAAGAAACTGTTCCTGAATTGCTGAGTGTGTGCTTTCAGGCTCCTGTACCTCCTTCCTGATGGTAATAGTGTGGAGAGGGCATGTCCTGGGTGGTGGGGAATTCTTAATGATAGACGTTGCCTTCCTAAGGCACCACTCCTTGAAGATGTCTTGGATACTATGGTGCAGGTACCCATGACTAATGATACAAGTTTTTGCAACTTACTTTGATCTTGTGCAGTAGCCTCTCTCCCATACCAGACAGTAATGCAGCCAGTCAGAATGCTCTCCACGGTACATTAGCAGAAGTTTTTGAGTGTTTTAGTTGACAAAGCTAATCTCCTCAGACTCCTAATGAAATATAGTTGCTGTCTTGCCTTCCTTATAGCTGCATCAATATGTTGCGTCCAGGTTAGTCTGATCTATTTTCCCCTCAACCCCAGTCTCCTGCCTTCTTCCCATATCCCTTCATGCCCTGTCTAATCAAAATCTATCAACCTCTGCCTTAACTATATTCAATGACTTGCCCTCCACGGCTGCCTGTGGCACTACCATCTGGCTAAAGAAATTCCTCCTCATCTCTGCTCAAAATAGACGTCTCTCTATTCTGAGGCTGTGTCCTCTGGTCTTAGACTCTCCCACCATAAGAAACATACTTTCCACATCCACTCTATCAAGGCTCTTCAAAATGTAATAGATTTCAATGAAATTCCCCCCCCCCCACCCTATACTTCTAAATTCCGGTGAGTACAAGTCTAGAGCCATCAAATGCTCCTCATACGATAAGCCTTTCAATTCTGGAATAACTTTTGTGAACCTCCTTTGAATCCTCTCCAACGCCAGCGCATCCTTTCTTAGTTAAGGGAACCAGAGCTGCTCATGATATTCCAAGTGTGGTCTGACTAATGCCTTATAAAGCCTCTGCATTACATCCTTGCTTTTATATTCTAGTCCTCTTGAAATGAATGCTAACATTGCACTTGCCTTCTTCACCACTGACTCTACCTGCAAGTTAACCTTTAGGGAATCCTTTACAAAGACTCCCAAGTCCCATTGCACCTTGGATTTTTGAATTTTCTACTCATTTAGTAAATAGCTTACGTTTTTATTTCTTTTACCAAACTACATGATATACACTTCCTGAAACTGTATTCCCTCTGGCACTTCTTTGTTCATTTTCCTAATCTGTCTAACTCCTTCTGCAGCTTCCCTTCTTCCTCAACACTACCTGCCCCTCCATCTATCTTCATATCGTCCGCAAACTTGGAGACAAAGCCATCAATTTCATGATCCAAATCATTGATGTAGAACATAAAAAGAAGCAGTCCTGAAACAGACCCCTGTAGAACACCACTTGTCACCAACAGCCAATCAGAACAGGGTCCCTATATTCCCATTCTTTGCCTCCAGTCAATCAGCCAATGCTCTATCTATGCCGGTATCTTCCCTGTAACACCATGGGCTCTTATCTAGCTAAGCAGCCTCATGTGCAACAGCTTGTCAAATGCCTTCTGAAAATCTAAGTACACAAACATCCACCAATTTCCCTTTGTCTGTCCTGCTTGTTATTTCCTCAAGTAATGCCAACCGATTAGTCAGGCATTATTTTCCCTTCAGGAAGCCAGAATGGCTTTGGCCTATTTTATCATGTGCCTCCAAGTTCCCTGTAACTTCATCCTTGCAATAAACTCCAACATCTTCCCAACCACTGAGGTCAAGCTAACTGGTCTAAAATTTCCTTTCTTCTGCCTGCCTTCATTCTACAAGAGTGGAGTCACATTTGCAATTTTCCAGTCCTCCAAAACCATGCCAGAATCAACTGGTTCTTGAAAGATCATTACTAATGCCTCCACAAGCTCTTCAGCTACCACTCGCAGAATCCTGGAGTTATATTCCATCTGGCCCATGTGACTTATCTACTTACAACTTCCCAAGCACCTTCTCCCTAGTAATAGCAACTGCACTCGCTCTGTCCCCTGACACTCTGGAACTTCCGGAATACTGCTGGTGTCTTCCACGGTGAAGACTGATGCAAAATACTCATTCAGTTTGTCCGTCATTTCCTTATCTCCCGTTATTACCTCTCCAGCATCATTTTCCAGCAGTCTGATAACTACTTTTGCCTCACTTTTACTCTTAATATAGCAGAAAAAAACTTTTGGTATCCTCTTTGGTATTATTGGCTAGCTTACCTTCATATTTCAACTTTTCCCTCCTTCTGACTTCTTTAGTTGCCTTCTGTTGGTTTTTAAAAGCTTCCCAATCCTTTAACTTCCCACTAATTTTTCTTCTATTATCTGCCCCCGCTTTTGCTTTTCATGTTGGCTTTGACTTCACTTGTCAGCCATGGTTGCGTCATCTTGCCTTTAGAATTAGGGCTGTTTCTTAAAGTACATATTCATCGTGATTAAGTTTTACAGCCTTTCTTTTGTTTTAGTGTAATATTAGTTGGATGAAGAAAAGGAATAGGAGGCCAATAGGACTGGAGTTAATTGGGGAATGTACAATTATTCCTACTGCAAAATTGACCTATTAATCATTGTGTGATAGGGTTGTTTTGGCACGGCACTGTTCCCACATTGCCATGCTGCTGTTTTCCTCCCACTCAATCCCTACTATTTGTTTGCTAAGCTCATCAAAACTTTATTATGAACTTTTGTTAAACATGTTGTTCTTTACCTTATTTTCCTTCTCACCCCTCCTCCACTTCCCCGTATCCCCATTACTGAAACCAGATCCCCTGTTTGCTTTGGACCGTCTTGATGATTCCATCATTGAGCAAAGTCCAAGGTACAAAGTTCAAAGTTAACTTATTATCAAGGTACACAGAGTATACGTCACCCTGAGATTCACTTTCTTGTGGACATACACAGTAAATCCAATAAACGTACTAGAATCAATGAAAGACCACACCCAACAGAGTGGACACACTACCAATGTGCAAAGGACAACAGGCTATGCAAATACAAAATAGAGAGAGAAAAAAATAAGCAATAAATATCGAGAATATGAGTTGAAGAGTCCTTGAAATTGTCCATCGGTTATGGGAACAGTTCAGAGTTGGGGTGAGAGAAGTTGAGTGCAGTTATCCCCTCTGTTTCAAGCGCCTGATGGTTGAGGGGTAATAACTGTTCCTGAACCTAGTGGGGTGGGTCCTGAGGCTCTGATACCTTCGTCCTGAAGGGAGCATGGCCTAGCTGGTGGTGGTCCTTGACGATGACTGCTTCTTTCCTCCGATAGTGCTCCATGTAGATGTGCTCAGTCTTGGGGAGGGCTTTACCCGTGATGGACTTGGCCTATCCATTTCTTTTTGGAGGATTTTCTGTTCACGGGCATCAGTATTCCCATACCAGTCCGTGATGCAGCCAGTCAATAAACGCTCAACCACACATCTATTGAAATTAGTCAAAGTTTTAGATGTCATGCCAAATCTTTGCAAACTTCTAAGGAAGCAGATGAAGTAGAGATGTTGTTGTGCTTTCTTTTGTAATTGCACTTGCAGTATAGGATAGATTGTTTGAAGAGATAACGCCAAGAAATTTAAAGTTGCTGATCTTCTCCACCTCTGATTCCCCAATGAGGACTGGCTCATTGACCTTCGGTTTCCTCCTCCTGAAGTCAATAATCAGCTCCTCGGTTCTGCTGACATTGACTGAGAGGTTGTTGTGGCACCACGCAGCTAGATTTCTATTTCCCTCCTATATACTGATTCATCACCACCTTTGAATCGGCCCGCGACAGCGGTGTCTTCAGCAAACTTGGATATGGACCGAACAGAACCTGTGTGATGTCCCCAGTCTAGTTGATCTAATCTCCACCCTTGGCATGAGCAGTAAAAACTAGTCCCGGATCAATTTGCTTTATTACGTCTGACCACGTTTTGCTTGTCCTTGATGATCCAGCCACTGAGCTCACTAATTCAATCAGTAAGTGGGCCCGTAAAGACTAATTTAGTAATATTGGGTGTGGACTTTAAAGATTTTTATGAACAGCAATGTCCAAAAGGAATTTCTTTAGCCAGAGAGTGGTGAATCTGTGGAATTCATTGCGACAGATAGTTGTGGAGGCCAAGTCACTGGGTGTATTTAAATCAGAGGTTGATAGGTTCTTGATTAGTCAGGGAATTAAAAGTTATGAGACGAAGTCAAGGGAATTGGGGGTGAGTGGGATAATAAATCAGCCATGCTAGAATGGAGGAGAAGACTCCAAATGGCCTGATTCTGTTCTTGTGGTCTTAAATGTACTCATCAAAGAAGTGTGGGGTGGATACCAATATTACAAATGCCTCTACTTGGCATTGTATACAATTGCTTCATCTGTATCAAACACATATTCCTATTACAGGGTTGTATTTTTTTACTTTATGAGCAGAAGAAGGTCACTTTTTCCATGTTCTGTTGATAAAGAATGCAACGTCTGAGAATCGTGACCTGTCCTTCTCTATAATAAATGGAACTATAATTTAGCACATACGATTTCTCAGATGTGTGGCAGCTTAGCGGTAAAGTGTTATGCACTCAATTAAAACAGTCATTTTTTATCTCGGGCTTTGTTGTCACTCAGATTGATAAATAAAAATGCAAGTGTTGAAAAGCTGAACTAAAGGAAAAGAATGCTGGAATGGTGCAGTGGGCCAGATTTATTCTTGACAGGCAAAATTACCTAATCTAAAACATTAAATTCTTTTCCCAGATGGTCCAGTTGTATTGTTATTGTTACCAGTTACTTATATTCAAACCTGCCAGCTCTGCTTTCAAATCTATACTGCATTTTCCTTCTGCAGAGGGGAAATATGGGATCATGGTAGAACCCCCTAATGAAAACCATTTATTTTACTCCCCCATTTTTAACTGACTCAAAGAAAATGTTGAGATTCTGCAGATCCTGATATGCCTCGTCCTCCTAATTTGCCATTATCTGAAAAATTCTAATTTACTTCGAGTTTTGGGAACATAATCATTGGTATAGATTAGAACCAGCACTAACCCAAACCTCGAGGTCTTTTTCATGATAAAACATTATTGTTTTTTAAATTTTTAATTAATTTCCTATCGACATTCAAGTTTATCCTGAATTCATTTTCTGGCATGGTTATATGATCTGTTATAGCATTAAGTTAACCCTTGGGGCCGGTTGCTATTGAAAAGCCTACCCAACAACTTGACTCCAGATGGCTCTGTACTTAAACTTTGTTCACCAGGAATCAAGTCAGGGATAACAAATATTTGTCCAGTCTGTATAAAGCAAAATGAACTCAATGTGTGTACAACAGACTAATTAGAAAGAAGCCTAAAATACACTCAGAGACCATTTTATTAAGTTCCTTCTCTCCCTAATAAAGTATTATGCTTGTGGTCTTTTGCTGTTGTAGCCACTTCAAGGCTCGGTATGTTGTGTGTTCATAGATGCCTTTCTGCCCACGACTATTGAAAAGTGTGGTTATCTGAGTTACTGTCACCTTCCTGTTAGCTTGAACCAGTCTGGCCACTCTCCTCTGACCTTTCTCATTAACAAGGTGCTCTCGTCCACAGAACCACTGCTCCCTGGATGTTTTTTTGTTTCCCCTGTAAACTTTAAAGACTGTGTGAAAAATCTCAGGTATCAGTAGTTTTCGATATACTCAAACCACCCCATCTGGCACCAACAATCGTTCCACGGTTACAGTCACTTAGATCACATTCGTCCTCATTCTGATGTTTGGTCTGAACAACAACTGAACCTCTTGACCATGTCTGCATGCTTTTATACATTGAGCTGCTGCCATTTGATTGGCTGATTAGATATTTGCATTAACGAGCAGATGTACAGGTGTACCTAATAAAGTGGCCACTGAGTGTATGTCTCAACAGCACAAACATCCTTCAACGTCATCACCCTGGCCAAAGCAGTTTGCTTTTAATCTGCATTGACCACTTAACTGTGTCATGAATACTGCTGCTATAGGAGCAAGACTCTATACAGATAGCCTCATTTGTATATCAAGGCTCAGCTTCTGCCCTTTTCTCTCCCCTCCTTGTCTCCTTGGGGCGACATGGTAGCATAGTGCAGCACTTTACTGTGCCAGCTGTAAGATCAGGGTTCAATTAGTGCAAGGGGTTTTGATGTTCTCCCTGTGACCACGTGGATTTCCTCCGGGTGCTCCCGTTTCCTCCGGCGTTCCAAAGGTCTATGGTTAGGATTAGGAAGTTGTGGGCACGCTGTGTTGGCGTTGGAAGCATGGCGACACTTTCAGGCCGCCCTGCACAAACCTCGCTGATTTGATTTGATGCCAGTGGCATAATTCACAGCATGTTTTGATGTACGTGTGACAAATATAACTAATCTCCTTAAATTCTTCAATCTGTTACTCAGTTACTTGACATCCACACCACTCCTTCAAATCCCTATCACTTAGTTTTTTCCTCGCCTTGACTTACTCTATCTGCCTATCAATCACCTGGGTTCCCTTGCCCCGTAATTCCCATCTACCCACCTCCCTTACTTGGTTCCATGCACCACCTTCCTTTCGTATCAAATTCCATCATCTGCAGCCCTTTGTGCCCCCACCTATCACCTCCCAGCATCCGTCACTATTTCCACTTCTCTGTCCTAATCTGCCAATCACCCTCTTCACCTGGATCTCTCTACCACTTGTCACTTCTTGCTCAGCTTTTTAGACTGGCTATCTTCTCCATTCTTTCTGTCCAGGTGTAGGGACTCAATCCAAAATGTTATTTGTCCACTTCCCTCCACAGTTGCTGCCTGACCCAGTGAGTTCCTCCAGCAGTTTATTTTTCGCTCTAGATCCAGCATCTGCAATCTTTTGTATCATCGACATTCTTGGCTTTTTGAGCTTTTTTCTTTGTTTTTATGATGGAATAGCTTATTTTCATAATGGGAACAGGAATCTGCTTTAAGTTTGCAGTGAAGATTTTGAGTCCAGTCAAAAACTTTAATCGGAATGTGAATATTAAATACTGCGATTAGCTTTCTGTGACACTGCTGGATTGAAATGATTTTCCTGTACTTTGCTCCAAACCAGACTGTAGCCACACAGATCTGCACATTTCTGGCATTTGTGTTCTGTTCAGACAAGATTTACGGAGAAACATAATTCATGCTAATGAGTTGTTTCCCATATCATTTCACCATGGCAGAACGTTAATGTTTCATAGGAATATGATTTGGCAAATCATCCCCATTAACTGACATCCAGAAATCAAGACAATTATACAGTTCAGAAAACCCTGCTTGTCTTTCAATAGTTTCATTGCCTTTCCTGACAGCAGCAAACATCCTTCATCTCTGGAAACTTTACATTAGAGTTAACAATTTCATTACTTCCAATCATTTTCCCATTGAACTATAGAGATCCTGCAATTAATTTTGCACAATTAATTGAAGTTATTTTACAATTTCCAAAATGTGGTAAAGTGTCAGAAACAGACAAGTAAAACCCTAATATTCAACCATAAGTGCCTCTTTTAATACAAGGTTTGAGATAGATACAAGGCTGTGATACTCAAGATCCTGGATAAACTTCTGAGAACTTCGACAAATTTGCTTTTTGTTTCTCCTTTAATGAAGAACATTCACTAACTATTAGGTGTTGAATTTTAGTCATTGAAAATCAACCTATTTCTGCAATGATATTTACCATTGATGCATGGGTTTGAGTCACATTAAGATCTGTAAATAAAACTACGATGGAAGATGTTTGTGGGTGACTGTGAGAAGTTTTAAATTCCAAATAGGCAACAGCTATACAATCTAACAGTGATGGTGTCATTAAATTACTGAATTAACATCCAGAAGCTGAGATTATTGATCTGGAAAGAAGAACTTAAATCCCATAACTGTGCCTTTTAAATAAACTGGGGTCAAAAGCTTGTCTCTCTAAAGGTGGCCAAGGAATTCCCAGGTTTTTAAAAATCCCCAGCAATTCTCTATTGTCCTATATGGAAGGAGAATCCTAATTCTTGTCCTTTCTGGTTAAACTTTAACTCCGTTCTTTCTCCACAGCTGCTGAATATTTTAGCATATTCTACTTTTATTTCAGATTTTCAGCATCTGCATCAGTGAAGTGGATTGAACTTGAGTTATTAAATATTTTTAGCTCTGACTGATTTATATATAACCATAAAGATCTCCATCGGGAACTGCTGGAGAAACACCTTTACCCCACTCCCCCCACAATACAATTCTGCCCCCAGCTGATAGGTGTACATGGATAGTTTTGATAACTTCCATAGAAAGGACAATTTAATGGCCCACATGAAATCACAATCTATCAGACTGTGGGAAAGGTCCCAGAATTTACTCCTCTAGGAGGCAGTTACCTGTACTACTATTTGACTCCCTAGCAGTGAGATGAACATATTTTAGATCTGACTCTTTTTAGAATACTTTAAACAAACACACATTATGGTGATGAAATGCTTCGAGAGGTTGGTCATGGCTAGAATCAATGCCTGTCACAGGAAGGACCAGGACCCACTGCCATTTGCCTATCGCCACAATAGATCTACAGCAGATGTGATCTCAATGCATCTCCATGCAGCCTTGGATCACCTGGACAATGCAAATACCTGTCAGGATGTTATTTCTTGAGTATGGCTCAGTAGTTAACACCATCATTCTTACAATCCTGATCGAAAAGCTACAGAATCTAGGCCTCTGTACCTCCCTCCGCAACCGGATCCTAGACTTTCCAACCAAAAGACCACAATCTGTGCGGATTGGAAATAACATCTCCACCTCACTGACAATTAACACTGGCACTCCACAAGGATGCTTAGCCTACTGTTCTACTTTCTCTACACCCATGACTGTGTGGCTAGGCATAGTTCAAACAGCATCCATAAATTTGCTGATGAGATAACTATTGTTGGCAGGATTTCAGATGGTAACAAAAGGGTGTACAGGAGTGAGATATTCCAACTAGTGGAGTGGTGTCACAGCAACAACCTTGCGCTCAATGTCAGCAAGACCAAAGAGCTGATTGTGGACTTCAGAAAGGGTAAGACGAGGGAGCACAAACCAGTCCTCATAGAGGGATCACAAGTGGAGAGAGTGAGCAATTTCAAATTCCTGGGTGAAAGTATCCCTGACAACCTAACCTAGATGCAATCTATTGATGCCGCTGTAAAGAAGGCAAGACAATGGCTATATTTCATTAAGAGTTTGAGGAGTTTTGCTTTGTCAACTAAAATACTCGAAAACGTCTACAATTGTACCGTGGAGAGCATTCCGACTGGCTGCATCACCATCTAGGAAGTGGGGGGGGGGCGGTTGCTGCTACTGTACAGGATCGAAGTAAGTTACAGAAACTTGTAAAATTAGTCAGCTCTAACATGGCTACTAGCTTCCATAGTATCCAAAACATCTTTGAAGGAGCAGTGCCTTAGGAAGGTGGCATCCATCCAGGACATGCCCTCTTCTCACTGGAAGGAGGTACAGAAGCCTGAAGGCACACACTCGGTGATTCAGGAATGGCTTCTTCCCCTTTGCTAAATGGACATTGAACCCATGAACACTACCTCACTATTTATTTTTATTGCTGTTACCTTTCACTACTAATTTTAACTGAACTATTTAATAGACATATATATACTTAATATAACTCAGTTTTTTCTCTATATTTATTTATCATTGTACTGCTGCCATAAAGTTAATAATTTTCATGACATATGCCAGTGATATTAACGATTCTGATACTAAATGGAATTGTGCACAGTTGAAGATTAATGGGTAGGTGGGGTACTTAATTCTCTGCCTTACCCTGTCCTGTTCTGTTGAATTTGATTTATAGAACTAGACTGTAGAATTTAAACCAGCATCTCCCGCACTCAAGACTTTAACCAAGTGGGCATGCTTAAAAGCTATTAATTTTAGCAGAGAAAGTTACATAAACATATATCTTTGACTCAATTTAATTATAATCTTTTGAGTTTTGCCTGTGAGCATCAAATTAGACGATAGTCATCTGGTGGATGTTCGTCATGTTCAACTCATATAAATATAACAATATTTTAAAAAAATGAACTGTGAAACATCTTTTTCTGAACCCATTACAAATAATATTTCTAGATGTTTAAATTTCTCCCTCTTTGACCACATCATAGAGACTCTGAATATTATTTAGATGTTTAAATTTCCCTCTTTGAGCACGTCATAGAGACTCTGCGAGATGAACAGCAGCCTCGGAAACACAATATTTCTATTTTTATGTATGTATGTGGTATGATGGGAACTTGACAGCTGTTTGGGAGTTGAAATAATTTATTCTGTTTGTAAATTCATCTAGGTGTCATTTGTTTTTTTTAATAGCGAGAAAAGCCTGAAAATATTTAAAATATACAATTGCAGTCTGCAATAGGTAAAATAAAGGGCACTTTCATTTTATAATGCTGAATAGTCTTTATTCCATAGTGTCTGTATTTCCAATATGTTTTATACCATAAATTCACAGTTGTTGTATTTGCTACGCTAGGCAGAACAAGACGTTCCTACAACACAGCGCGTATTTCGGATTATTTTCATTTCGAGTAAGCGTGACCTTTGCGACGACTCGTAGAGCTGCTGATTGGTGGAGGCGAGTGTGCGCCCCTGATTGGAAGAGGTCTCCGGGCGGCGGGAGATGGCGGGGTTGCGGGCCAAAACCGTTCGTTATTGGGACCAAATTAAAGCGGCGCAGCTCTGCCGAGGGAGAAGGGGCGCCCGTGGGTCCGTGCGGCTGCTGGCCTCCCAAACCCGCGTCTGCGTGTCTAACTGCTCTGAGTTTGTCTACATTTATCGCGTCAGCGGATCCTTGGAGGTGAGTGACAGCTGTCAATCTCTGGCACCTGGTTGATGTTGCATTTATGTAAAAATTGCAGGTAGCAAAGTATTTGTTGTGATTAGCCCGTAACTGTGGGTTCTGCTGGATACCAGCAGCTGGTTTATCATTTGCCACAAAGAAACCTAACTTTTAAATGTTTTATTCTTTTTCTGCATTTTCCAGAAAACTACTAACTTTTGCTAATTTGATGACAACTTTTTTTTACATAAAACATCCATTTTTTTTAGCTAAAAGAGTAAAGGGGACATTGAGATACTGAACAATGGTGACCAATTAAACCAGTTCCCCCCCCCTCCCCCGCACCATCCAATCCACAAATGAATTTGATCCTGTGGTAAATCTGTTGGGACTTGTATTTAGATGTTCCAGGTGTCTCTTAAAATCGTCATTGGCCACTTACAAATATACCTGAAGTGCTTAATGTCAACATTCAGTGTCCTTGCGGAACTTGTTTGATGTAGCTGAAATCAAGTTTTCACCCTTGTGATTTCACTGTGAGTCACAGACTCTACCATCACCACCAACTTGGGGCTGTGGCTTAGTGGATAGAAGTTTTTCCTCAACTATTTCATTGGCTGGGCTTAAGGCGTTTTGTCACACAAAGCCTTTGCCATTTTTGATCAGGACAGTTTTGACCTAAAGTCTGGAGAAATAAGTTTGAGCGTAGAATGGGTTCAGTAGTGGAATATGGGTTGCAGGACCCTCTCCCAGCAAGTTCTGGATCATTGCTAGCTGAGGGGAAAATGCCAGCAGTCTTCCAGTTACAACCCTGCTTCAGGTATTATATTGGTTGGAACGAACCTTGAGATGTCCCGAGATTGTGAAGTTCTGTGTTCTTCATTGCGTAGGTGATGGGTGGGTGAGCTCTTGTCCACTGGGAACAGCAGTTGGAGGATATTTCGGGAGAAGATTAAAAACCTTTCCTTTATGTTCTGTTGGTAGGTTGTATATAGGTTACCCAGTACGGTGTGGCAAGTGGAGTTGGACAGGAGAGGAGAGCGGCTGTTCGTGCTGTGTGATGGTGGCGGAATATATAGCATACTTTTAAACCAGAACAGGTAAAGAAAACCCTTCTACATAATACTATATTAGTAAAGTTGTATTAGATACTAATATACTCTCAGTGGCCACTTTATGAGATACACCTGTACACCTGCTCCTCATTGTTGCAAATATCAGCCAATCATGTGGCAGCAACTCAATGCATAAAAGCATGCAGACATGGTCAAGAGGTTCAGTTGTTGTTCAGACCAAATATCAGAATGGGGAAGAAATGCAGTCTAAGTGACTTTAACCTTGGAATGATGGTTGCTGCCAGATGGGGTGGTCTGAGTATCTCAGAAGCTGCTGATCTCCTGGGGTTTTCACACACAGCAGTCTCTAGAGTTTACCGAGAATGGTGCAAGAAACGAAAAAGTGATCTGCAAATGAAAATGCCTTAATGAGAGAGGTCAGAGGAGAATGGACAGACTGGTTCAAGCTGCGGGAAGATGACAGTAACTCAAATAACCATGCTTTACAACAGTGCTGTGCAGAAGAACACCTCTGAAAGCACAACATATTGAACCTTGAAGTGGATGGGCTACAGCAGCTGACTGGGTTCCGTTTGTATACCTAATAAAGTGGCTACTGAGTGTATATTGGCATCATGACCAGAATGAGTGTACACCCTATCCTCGTTATATGCGTCTTCACAGTTATGTGAGGAACCTATTTCTACCAAGTTCTCATATGTGTCCAAAACACACAGTTATGCGAGGAGCACTGCATTCCCGCCAATACAAGTCACATGTGCACGCCTCACCGTCTCACTGTTGGGACGAGAAGCACCACTTTCCCGCCAATATAAGTCAGGTGCGCGTGCCTCACAATTTCACTCTCGCATTGGTTTTGGCAAGGTGTGGAAGCGCGATTTTGCACTCTTAAACCTTTGTTGGTTTTATCTACGGTGCAGTGATTTTGTGCTTGAAATATTTAACTATGCCTCTGAAGCGTCCGATGTCATGTCCTGGGCTGTCAGCCGAGCGGCAGAGAACGGCTTTAACACTTGAAAAAAAAGTTGGAAATTATAAACAGTGCGGCATCAGCTGAAGGTAACACAACTCTGGGATGCTACTTCCAGGAACAGAATCTTGCCTTTAAAGTTCTTTTGTTGCTTGACAATGCGCCAGCCCATCCTAAACATTTGGACAGCATTCATCCTAACATAACAGTGCGTTTCCTGCTGCCTAACACAACATCGCTGATTCAACCACTCGACCAAGGTGTGATCCACATTCATGGCGTGCATATTTTTTTTTTACGGCGAACTATCTGTCAGATGCTGCAAGCAACTGACGATTTTGAAAATCCCGGGAGTTTATCAATAGTGAGGGAATGGTGGAAGTTGGAACACTTGGCACAAATGCTGATGGACGTGAACCCAAGTTTAGAATGGAGTCAGCATTTCAGTCATTCCCTGCCGTCACCCCTTCTTCCTTACAAGCACATTTATGCTGAAAGACAAAATCCTGCCAAGCAAACAACCCTCACTACTTTATTCAAACCAGTGTAATCTTCTGCTGCCAGCAGTTCTAAGAGTTCTGTGGGTCTTCCTTCACCCCTTGCTGTGCTTGATATGGTCCTGACGACCACAACCATCCACCTTATCTGTGTAAAGCTGCCCGACACCACAACAACCACTCATCCCCCGGAGCGAACATACCTGCCACTGTTGGTGAGTATTGTACACCCTCAGATGTTAACTTTCTATGATTTATTACATTGAATATTACCTTAAATTGATTAAATATAATACAAATGTTGTCTTGCAGTACTGCTTTCATGTCGTATTGGTATGAAAATGAATAAATTACAGATAAAACATATTTAGGAAGCCCTCTGGAATGCATCCCTATTTTCTCCATTTAAATAATTATTCGTATTATACGATTTCACATTATGCGTCAACTTCGAGGAATGTATCCCCCGCATATAACGAGGATAGGGTGTATTTGATATATTTATAGTTTTATATATCTCAGATAAAGTGTTCGCTGTAGTTTCAGACAATGAATTGGTAAGCAGCAGTTTCTAGTTAAAGATTCGGATATTGGAAGATGTCTTCCCTGCAGTTATTCAGCATGACACATCGACCAGTGAAACAAGTCAAAGGCCCGCGATCTGTAGAATACTGCAAACCTGCACCAAACATATGTATGTTTGTGTGCTACTGTTCAATGTGCAGTTACTCATATGCACCTTCTGTTCTCTGAATCATTTCCTATCACCCTGTGTTTAAAAAAAAAAATAGAGGGCAGTGTTGCATAGGTATCAGTATCAGATTACAAACCTGTTGTTGTGTAATGGTGGTACCAGACATTTAGTACTTCAAGACTAATACGAGGAGGAAATCTAAACTGTGCTGAATATATCGTGGGAAATCATATCTTAATTGTATGACTATTGAAATTGCTGAGCTTTGATTGGAAACGTATTACTTATCGTGAGTGTTTTCTAAGTTTAACTCTGGCTACTGTTGCCGTCAATGCACATTTGTTGGGGAATATTCATCCTGAGGGATAATTTAAAAAACCCTGAATGTTAGCTCTCTTACTGTTGAAATCTTCATGGATACTGCCCATTGACTTCAGGCCACCAACAATTGAGACCTTCCCAAACACGAGAAGATCTGCAGTTGCTGGAAATCCAAAGCAACACAACACAGACATACAGAAAATGCTGGAGGAACTCAGCAGGCCGGGCAGCATCTGTGGAAAAGAATAAACAGTCAACATTTGAGGCTGAGGCCCTCCTTTAGTCCTAATGAAGGGTCTCGGCCTGAAACATCGACTGTTTACTCTTTTCCATAGATACTGTCTGGCCTGCTGATTTGCTCCAGCAGTTTGTGTGTGTTAACTTGAGACCTTCTCTGTGACTGCTGGCAACCTTCCACAGGTTCACTGTTGTACCTGTCACCAGGGGCTATGTGGATTCAAGTACAATAATTTACCTGAGTGAATGAAGATGTTCTATCCCTCTCCTGCGTGACTTTTATCACGGTGACGTGACTGTCTGTGATAGGCAGTGAATTATTGGGATTTGGAATCCATCGGTAACATTTTCAGCAGCACTTTTTAAATGTGATTTGTGCAAGTCTTTGAAAATGACAATATAAGGGCGATTATAGGGAGAGTTATACAATATCTTTGACAGGTTTTAAGCATGGAGCTTGGCTTAGCCAAAGTGATCTACTATTTGTTGTAGTACTGATAGAATGCTGTAATTTTCAGATGTAATACAAGAAGTACTTATCAGATGAATCTTCTATAAAGTGCTTGGTAAAGACCAGGTACTGACATAATGTAGGCAGATGTGGCTGGAGACTTGTGCATAGGGGGCATAATTTTAAGGTGATTAGAAGACAATCAAGAGGAGATGTCAGAGAAGTTTTGTTTTTACACAGGGTGGTAAGTGTGTGGAACTTGCTGTTGCGGTGGTGGAGGCAGATACATTAGGCACATTTAATTGAATTGACTATTACTCGCATCCTTCATATACCTGAGGAGTAAAAATCTTCACGTTATGTCTCTGTCTAAATGTGCAATTTATAGTAATTTATAATAGTATGTACAACAGGATAGTCAATACAACATAGAAATACAGTTGTATCAGCATGAATTAATCAGTCTGATGGCCTGGTGGAAGAAGCTGTCCCAGAGCCTGCTGGTCCTGGCTTTTATGCTGCGGTAGTGTTTCCCGGATGGTAGCAGCTGGAACAGTTTGTGGTTGGGGTGACTCGGGCCCCCAGTGATCCTTCAGTCCTTTTTACACACCTGCCTTTGGAAATGGCCGGAATAGTGGGATGTTCACATCTACAGATGCGCTGGGCTGTCCGCACCACTCTCTGCAGAGTCCTGCGATTGAGGGAAGTACAGTTCCCATACCAGGCAGTGATGCAGCCAGTCAGGATGCTCTCAATTGTGCCCCAATAGAAAGTTCTTAGGATTTGAGGGCCCATACCAAATTTCTTCAACCGTCTGAGGTGAAAGAGGTGCTGTTGTGCCTTTTTCACCACACAGCCGGTATGTACAGATCACGAGATCCTCCATGATGTGTATGCCGAGGAACTTAAAGCTGTTCACCCTCTCAACCCCAGTTCTGTTGATGTCAATAGCCTGTCTCCATACCTCCTGTAGTCCACAACCAGCTCCTTTATTTTTGTGACATTGAGGGAAGAGACTCGTGGAAAGGCACAAGGATGATAGAAAAATGGAAGGCTATGTAGGAGGGAAGGGCTAGATTGATCTTGGTAGTGGGTTGAAAGGTCAGCACTGTATTGCTGCACGAAGAACCTGTACTGTTCTACGCTCTCTGTTCATGGGCAGGGCTTGTTCTGGCCCAGATTGTTATGGAATGCAAGGATGCAGTACCTTGAAATCGCTGGACTGCTTTAAAGAAGCCTGAACCCATGACCCCAAGACACAAATTCAAATCTCTAAACAGCAGCTAGGGAGCTTGATTTCAGGTGGTTTAGTAAATCTAGATAAGCTGCTTTTCGCAAGGGGACCATGAAACTACTGAACTATCGTAAAAGCCCATCTGGTATGCTCGTGTTCTTAGAGAACGAAATCTGCTGACTTCCAAGTCTGGCCTGGTGAATTGACTCTGGCTTCAAAGGAATGCAGTCATGGCTGAACAATAAACGCCGGCCTCTTTAGTGATGTTTACTCACCATGGACAGATTTTAATAAAATAAAATAAAATGTTGTCAAACAGTGCCTTCCTGCCACTTTTGAAAGAAGTTAGGCTTGGCTGCCAAATCAACACCTTTTTGTTTGTACATTTTGTACAGGCAGCAGGCAATGGCCCAGGTTGTAGCGTTGACTGGACGGGTAATGTGGCCAAGTGGTTAAGGCATTCGACTAGCGATCTGAAGGTCGTAGGTTCGAGTCCCAGCTGAAGCAGCGTGTGTGTCCTTGAGCAAGGCACTTAACCACATAGTGCTCTGCGATGACACTGGTGCCAAGCTCTATGGGTCCTAATGCCCTTCCCTTGGACAACATCGGTGTCGTGGAGAGGGGAGACTTGCAGCACGGGCAACTGCCGGTCTTCCATACAACCTTGCCCAGGCCTGCGCCCTGGAGAGTGAAGACTTTCCAGGCACAGATCCATGGTCTCGCAAGACTAACGGACGGGTAATGGAGACTTGATTGTGTCACATTCTTCCATCATTGCCGAGCTTTTCTGTGGCTCTAAGTTCTATTGGAAATATTTCTAACTGACCTGTGTAAACTAAGCTACCTACATCTGTCAACCAGTCCTAATTCCACAATAATTGATCTTGTAAATACTTAGTCCTGTGGACCTAAAGTGTGGTCATCCCAACATTCTGACTGTAGCTCTGTTGCTCAGTAATGTAATCACATTGAGACATTTTGAGGAGATAGTTTTCCACCCAGGTCAACGACAACCAAACCAGTACATCCAGAGACAATTATTAATCTGCTGAAGGCATGCCTTATTACAGTGGGTTAAATGTTTCACAAGGTGGTATTATGTTTAATTATATACAAGGTGAATCCTGTGAAGTGCATGACGGGGCTTTCATCTACCCAAATATAAGGTGTCCAAAGTTGTGCTTTAGTTGGGGATGACAACTGCAACAGCGATAATTCCAATTACAGGGCACCTTCATTCCAATTACATAGTACCTTCATTGTGACACTATGCCTCAGGCACTTTAGGAGCATTAGTAAAATCATGCTGGCATTAAGCCATTTCAAGATAGATGATGAATGCTTGATTGGAAAAAAGAGGCTTTAAAGAGATTCATAAAAAGAAAGTGATTTACATTACAAGATTTCCTTTTAAGTTTCTTTCCAGGACATCCCAAATTACTTCCTGCCATTGAAGTATTTCTGAGGTGTAAATTTGTGCCAAAAGTTTCCACCACAGTAATGTAATCATTACCAATTGGTCTGTTGAGAGATGAGAGGAAGGCAAATTAAACGGAAGGGGAGAATTAAGGAAGAATTCCAAAGTCTTGGCTGCTGGATGCACAGCTGTACGCAGTGGAGTCATTATATTTGGAGATGACTGGGAGGCTGAAATGGATTAATACGGAATGTAGTGCTTGAGGAGATTAAGGAGATGCAGGGAAGGGAGTCCATATATTATGTTTTGTATGGAGGTAAAATGAGTCGGAATATGAAATGAATCAGTTTCAAATGGAAAATCCTTGAGGCAAGTTTGCTGGTTATTCCACAAGCGGATGCTGGAAATGGATTGACGGATATGGTCTTGCTTTTACATTCGAGTTCTGTTTATCATTTTCAGCATATGTGGCCCTGAAAATTGTGTGAGAAGTGAAACAGCAATTAGTAAGACTTAAAAATTCTGTGAACACAGATGAAAATATGTGAAAGAAAAGTTAAATCCGAATTTTTCTTTAAAATATTAAAATCCACTGACCATTTTTTTAGAACAAAAGACTTGAGTAAAATCAGTGTTAATTTTCTGATGCGGATTGTAAATGAATTGGAGGGAAAATTAAAATGTCTTTTAGTGTCAAACCCTATTCTATTGATAAAACATTTTGGTACATTTTGGAGGAAAGTTTTCTGCCCTCAATAAACTCTGTGCCATAAAATATTTAATAGTTGTAACTGCAGTTGTCTGCAGATAGGAATCTTGCCTGGATTGACCTCTATGTCCAGACTGTCATGATGTCTGTCTCTCAGTATCAGCATGGATAAAATTGGGTAGGGGGTTGAGAGTTAATTCATCACAATTGACAAAGTCTTCCAACTGGTGAGAAGGGAATGGTGTCTGCTTTCAACCTGTTTAATAATATATGGAAGAAAATAAAAATAATTCCAAATATTTGGTAGCTGCTGAAATTCCAGTGCCTCTTATTTTCTCGTTGTCAGCAGCTATGCAGTCAGATTAGTTTTAAGATGGAACTGAACAGTAGTTGGGGCTATAAGTTCAGTGAGAGTGTTTTGCCAATCGTAAGCATATGCCACAGCTACGCAAGAAATTTGTCATTGCTTGGATGCCTGCAGTGGCTTTGCCCATGATAACTAAATTGGTGTCTGCTTTGTTTGCTTCTCTGGAGCCTGGTCCAGCACCTTTATAATTCAGCTTTCCTCCCGGTTTCTTCCCCAGTGTTACTGACCACTGTCACGTTTCATTTCTCATGTGGGGCACTATGTTGACTCTGATCCCTCTCCAGGCACATCCCTACTCCTCTGCTTTTCTGCTGCCTTGCTGCTGATGTGGACTATCTGAGCCTCCCTAGGCATTCTGTGAAGTGTCCATTGAGGAACGAGCCAGTGCTTCCTTATGAATATCAGAGCCACTTACCCCATTCCCCACTCTTGCTCACCTTGCTGTCCAGTGCGCCCATAGGGACTCAGCTTCCCAACCACTGCATCCTGCTCAGTGTTCTTACCACCATCCCTCGACGACGCTGATGGATCATTCACTCCCTCTCTGCATTCCCCTCAGTAAAACTCCAATAATCTGGCATCGGGTTGTTCTGGAATTCTGATCGTTCAGCAGTGAGCTTGCTTATGAGGCCCATGTGGGAGTGAGGAGTGTGCAGAGAGCGTTGCCTTTACACCCACCAGGTTCACTGGAACAGTTCTGTATTATTGTCTACCTTACAAACATCAAAGAGAGGAATAATGTCCAATCATCTAGGAAACCTGCTTGCAGAAAATTACTGAAGTTTGAAGGATGTGGAAATACTGGCATTTTACTGTACCATTTTGCTTCTTACTTGGGTCATTACTCTCTTCAGTAATGTAATTGATGCCCACATTTTTCTTTTGTCTAAGTGCCTATCTCAGAGTCTCTTAAATGTCCCTAATGTAAATTTCTGTCCGTGTAATCCTTTCTGTGATGTTCCTGTGTGTGTGTGTGTGTGTATGTGTGTGTGTGTGCGTGGTTGGAACTAGCACTGACAATCCCCTCCCCATACTTTTCACCAATCGTATTAAATTATTCCCCCCTCCACCTCAGATCAGGTGTTTCCACCTTGGGGAAAGGTCTCTGGCCTTTTTATGCCTCTTGTCATTTTGTACACCTCTATCCAGTCTCCTCTCATCCTCCTCTTCAAAGAGAATATTTGACCACTTCCTTCTCCTTTTTGCTATCTACATCTGTCTGCAACTGGGCCTGGAAAATTGTTCTGAGTTAATCACTGCTCCATGGTCATTATCAGGTTAATCTGGCACATAATTCATTTAACTAACTGTTGCCCAGTCTATTTCCGTTCCAGTAAGTGCTGGTGGGTTTGCACCACCGAATCCATCTGTTAATCTTCGCACTCCAACCGTCAGCAGCAGGTACAGGAGCCTGAGGTTCAGACCACACGGCCAGGTTCAGGAACACTTACTGCTCTGCAATCATCAGGCTCCTGAACCGACGTGGATAACTTCAGTCACCACAACACTGAACTGATTCCACATCCTACAGACTTACTTTCAAGGACTCTACAAATCATGTTCTCAGTATTACTTATTAACATTTTTTATTTGTACTATTTGTCTTTTGTTCACTGGTTGTTAGTCAGTCTTTGTTTATGTATAGTTTTCATAAATTCTATTGTACTTTATTTTCCTGCATGAAAATGAATCTCAAGGTAGGGTATTGTGGTTGTCCATCGTGTCTGATGACGTGCAACAGAGCTTTTCAAAGTGGAAAAGCTGTTGCAACTGGGGTAGTTCCACTCTCTCAGTCTCAGAAGTACTGGTCCAGTGGTCACAGACTGGGGTCTTCCTCGGTTGCCTCGGATGGCAATGATGTCTTCTGTACCTTGTCATGCCCTTTACTCTCCATGGAGTGTTGCAGAGCCGCCTTCCTGGCCGATGCATCTCACTGCAGATCTCATCCGCCCAGTCTGTCAGAGCTGGCTTTGCATGCTAGGACAGGCATGTCCCCATGCCCCTACCTCACTGGGGATATGAGACCTGCTGGCTACCCTTTCCTGGTTTAGCCCTCTTGTTGAAGTGGTGTACTGGGTTGCATGCAAACAGCTACTTGAAGACACCGGTGAGAGCTGAGTGTCGGGTGACTAAAGATGAGTGAGCTGCCTGAGAATGGACACGACGAGCCCCTTCACTGGAGGTGCTGCCCCTCTCTAGACACCCCATACACCACAAAGTACATATACGTACTTTGATAATAAATTTACTTTGACTTTGATCTTGACTTTAATCTAGCATCATTCTGGAGAACAAATGTAATCCCTGAATTCTCAACTTCCTCCTCTTCTGTTCATCTCAAAGGTCAAAGTAATATATCATCATAAACTATCTTGAGATTCATTTTCTGTTTCTTGTGGGCATTAACACCAAAACAAACATACTCAGTAGCCATTTTATTAGCTTGTGCTCTCTTGCTGTTGCAGCCCCCCCACTTCGATGTTTGATGTGTTGTGCATTCAGAGATGCTCTTCTGCACATCACTGTTGTAACACGTGGTCATTAGAGTTACTGTCACCTTCCTTGTCAGCTTGAACCATTTTAGCCATTCTCTGTCCTCTCTCACTAGCAAGGTGGGTTTTCCTGCACAGAACTGCTCCTCACTGGATTTTTTTTTTTTTTTTGCACCATTCTATGTAAACTCTAGAGACAGTTGTGTATGAAAATCCCAGGAGATCAGCAGTTTCTGGGATACTCATACCACGCAGTCTGACACCAAATAACATTCCATGGTCAAAGTCAGTTGGATCACATTCCTTCCCCATTCTGAGGTTTGGTTTGAACAACAACTGAACCTCTTGACCGTGTCTGCATGCTTTTGGGCATTGAATTGCTACCACATGATTGGCTGATTAGATATTTGCATTAACGAGCTGGTGTACAGGTGTACCTAATAAAATGGCAATGGCGTATAAATGTACTTTGGTAATAAATTTACTTTGACATTACTCTAGGGTCATCCTGGAGAACAAATTTAATCCCTGAATTCTCATTTCTAGCCTCAGCTTCCTTCTCTTCTCTTGATTTCCATTGTTCACGAATTTCCTAGTTACTGTGATTGACATTTCGCTGTTTCTTGTGCCCTTTTGAACCATCGGCATTTGGATTGACTGCCGTCGCTAACAATTATTGCAGCTGACTTTCTTGTATTGCTTGTTTTGGAGGTATTTTCTCCCATTACGGTTTCAGTGACGTCCAAAGGGCAGTGTGTCCAATTAACCTGGAAATCAGGGAGCAGGGCAATCGGGCATCTATCCAAAAATTGCTTTGTATGGCTCATGTCCCGTGTTAGCATAAAAACACAGGAAATATACAGCAGGTCAGGCAAGCATCTGTTTTAGGGGAAAAATAACAAACTACAGATTTTGAATAATATCACCTGGATCCTATTTTAGTGAAAGGCACAAAAAATGCCCATTCCTCTCGGGAGTGATGCACTTCCAGGCACACTCAGTGTTATTATAGACTCTCGTCTACATTCCACTGCTATCTGCACAGAACACATTCCTCAGTATCAGTGAATCTCTGAATTTTCCTGCAATTGCACTATTATCTTTATAACCTTTAAGTGGAGAGTGCATTTGCACCAGTAATTTAGACATATTTTATGGATTTGGCCTCTCCACATGATTTTTATTGGTTGAGAGCACATTGTAAATTTTGCTGCTAATGTTATCAGTATGCCTCTCATTTAAAAAATTCTGCACTTTATTTTTCCCCAGCCGCGTGCCGGAGACAGTCGAACAAAAATTGCCCCCGGATCCTTCCCCATCAGGGGGTGACTCTGACTGTAGCCCGCCTTCTGTCTGTACCGTGGGTGCTGAATATTGCCTTGTCAGAGACTGTGCAGTCTGCTCCTTCATTGGTTTGGACAAGGACATTGTGGTGGTGGCTGAGGAGGAGCAGAAATGGAAGATAAGGACCTTCAGACTGCCAACAGCTGGCTGCGAAGACCAGATGTGTCAAAAGATTGAGGAGATAGAGTTCACTTCTCACCTTAATTCACCACATTGTGAAAAATCTGAACCGAATTACCCGCCTGTGTTGCTTTGCATTCATCCTCACATTGAAAAGGAACAGAAGGATGGAGAAGATTACACTTGCCTTGACTCATCTGTCTTCGCCCTCCTCTTCAATGTGGACGCCAGCTTGCTGCTCTCGCCCATCGTACTTTGCGGATTGCCAGATGGCCAGGTTTATGTTTTGCCAATGAGGTACACCAGATCTGAGGCCAGAGGTCACCCACCTCGAATGACAGTGCTGCTACACCTCCAACAGCCAGTGGTCTTCATTGGACTTCTGACGTTAAAATGGGAAGTGAGTGACGATCACGATCCCCAGCCATCAAGGTCCAAGCCCCAGATTCCCAACAGCATTGTTGTAATCGGAAAAGAGGGCAAAGTGGTGATAATCAAGTCCAGCCTTCGGATGGAGACGTGGTCTCCCTGTTTCACCGAGTACCACCTCCAGGGCCCCATCGTCAGTGCTTGCTCTCACGCTAGTACACTTTACTACAGCACCCGCTCAGACTTTTATGGTGTTGAGATCCTACGTAGTGAGGATTTTTCTGGGAGGCTGCCAGATGAGGAGAGTGGCCAGTCTGGTGGAGCTTTGCCCTCCATTCTTCTCCCAGTCAGTCTGAACATCTGTGGGGTTGTAGCTGTTTCCAGGCCTTCACCAACTGCTGAAGGTATTCCTGTCACTTCTCACTTTAATTCTTTGTCCCATTTGCAGTCTGACCTCTGTCCTTGGGCTCTTGCACTACTCTAGGCAGGCCCACCCATTGCACAAGAAGCACCTTGCAGCCTTCAAGGCTCCAACTGAATTACACAATTACACATAGCCAGCTTTTCCCGTTTGTGTAAGATCTAGCCAATTCCATCCTAAGGCCATCCACCTTCACTTAGTTTTTCCTCTCTCAATGGATGCTGTTTGACCCGCTGGTTACTCGCTGAATTTACTCTGCTGTGTTCCGTCTTTCACAGTTCCAGCGTTTTGTTTTAGTTCTCTCTAGTTGTCTTCTGGTCCCCTTCATCCGCTCTGAAAGCATTATATCAGCTGGACAATCGAAGCCTCCCCCTATCGTAGACCATCGTCACCTCAACCTGCACACTTTTTCCCCCAGTTATGATTAAGGAGCATTTCTCCCTTCACAGAACGCTGCCACTTTCCTGTGTTCATTTCCCATGTCATGTTAAGGGCAGAGAAGTCTGACTGATAGCCAGTTTTGAAATAAAGGTGAAAGCCCTTCCTGCCAAAGCTGCACCTGATTCTGGGGAGGATTACGACCGCAGTGGGCTATTGAGGGTTGTTCAAATTTAATTATACATCTTGCCTCTGCAGAGTGAAGACGTCTTTTGTAAATGTGAGATTCTGTAGGTGCTGGACATCTAGTGCAGGGGTTCCAACTGGTGATCTATGGACCCCTCAGTTAATGGTAGGGGTCCATGGCATTTAAAACAAAAGGTAGGGAACCCCCAAATGTAGAGCAACACACACAAATTAATCAGCAAGTCAGGCAGCATCAATGGTGGGGAATAAACAGTCAGTGTTTCAGGAGAAGACCCCTCATCAGGTCATCTCTTGTGTTATTGGATTTGTACTTAGCTTCAGAGTGTGAGAGTGTGTGCGTGTGTGTGAGAGTGCACGCACGCGTCCGTGTCCTACACAAGGGAATCATCCTTGCCTTTCCCCTATTTGAGTGTTCTGGACACAGATTTAAGGTGATTGGCAAGAGACAAAAAGAGTCAATAGGGAAAACTGTGCTGAATAGTAACGATAATTAATTCATAGCCCGAGAGTTTGGAAGTAGATTCAATTGTATAGTTTTTTTTAAAAAAAAGAATTGAAGGTAAGAAATTAGATGGCTATGGGGAAAAGTTGGAAGGATGGGAATATATGGTTTGTTATAAAAACAACAAACATGGGCAGAATGGCCTTTTCCTTTGGTACAATGACAGTGCTCGTTATTTTGCTGACTCGGGTTGCCGGTTAACCTTTGCCTCAGATGTACGTACATTCAGTGACACAGTTGTAGATGTATCCTGAAACGAGGTGCCTGTTTGTCTCCACTTGTGTATTTTGACCAGGTGACATTGACTTGGTGGCCCTGACTGAGAAAGGGAAAGTGATGGCGTGCACCTTGCCCCACCCTCTGAGCGCTGCCCCCACCCTGAAGCTCCAGCCAGCCTGCGCAGGACAGCGTATAAAGGACCTTCTCTCTGGGATCAGCAGTGTCTCTGACAGGTAGGAGGTTGATCCTCAAGTCTGCGTTCCGGCTCCCTCAAGCACTGACCCTGAGGGGAGACCTGATGGAAGTTTATAGAGTTATGAGTGGCACAGATAGGGTAGACCATCAGAATCTTTCTCCCAGGGTGAAAATGTCAAATGCTAGAGGACTTGCAGTTTGAAGGAGTTGTATGGAGCAGGTTGTTTTATACAGAGTGGAGTGCGTGATTGCAGTTGATAATGGTGTTTCATAGACACTTGAGTGTGCTGGAAATGAAGGGATTTGGATGATACATAGTCGTAAGTGATTTAGTTTAATCCGGCATCGTGCTCAGTGCAGACATCATGAGCCAAAGGGCTTGTTCCTGTGCTGTACTGTTCTATATTCTACATGCACCATTATTTGTGAAGAGCCAGACAGTCCAGAAGCCCCAGTGTTTGGGTCCGTGCTCATGGAGTTTATTAGAATAAGGGGTGTTCTCACTGAATATTGAAAGACCTGGATAGAGGGGATATGGAGATGTTTTCAATTGTGGGAGGGTCTTAAGACCAGAGGACTATGCCTCAGAATAGAAGGATGTCCTTTTAGAACAGAGATGAGGAGGAATTTTTGTAGTCAGGGTGGTGAATCTGTGGAATTTATTGCTGTGAAGGCGACGTCATCGGATATATTTAAAGCAATGGTTGATGGGTTTCTGCTTAGTAAGGCTGTCAGTGGTTACAGGGAGAAGGCAGGGGAACGGGGTTCAGAGGGAAAATAAATCAGGCATGAATGAACGGTGTAGCAGACTGGATGGGCTGAATGGCCTAAAATGGCCTCCATTCTACTCCTGTGTCTTAAGGCTTAATTTTCACTCACCTTGTGAACTAAGCTAGTTCGTAGGTGAAGGTGATAGTGCTTCCAGCTTAAGAAGCTATTTCTGTGCAGACTGCCTGACCCATTGAGGTGTCCTGTGACAGTTCTCACAGTTGGGTAGCCTGCCACCGTTCACTACCAAGACTTGCAGGAGAGGAATCTCCATGGATTACACAGCATAAACCTCTGTGTAACCTCCTCCCAGCAGAAGTAGCACCTCTAGGAGGGGAGAGTGGGAAATTGAGATACAGTATAACAGCATAAATCAGGGCATAAATTCACTATATTCTGTTTTCTTTTCTTCTCTAGAATCTCTTCCTTGAAAGGTATAATGCAGCAGAAAGACAAAGCCTTAAAAGGACTGAATCAGGACTTCAACATATGCTGCGCACTGCTATCCGATCAGGATAAAGTAAAGGAGTCTTCTAAACAATCATTCAGCTGCTCCATCACTACAAAGTGGAATCGTGTTCTACTTCAGGATTCATTGGTCATTTCAGTTGTATTGAAGAACCTCAGTGATTGGTCTTTGCAGCACAGGTGGTCTCTCTGTGTCCAGCTTGTTGCCCAGAACTTGGTTTCGGCCAAGGTCTTGGACAGCACAGCGTTCTCTTATGCCTTTCCCATTAGCGAGCTTCCACCTCAAGATAAGATGGAGGTTGCTATCCCCTTGAACTCTGAGAACGATGGTTTTCTGCCACTTCCTGTGTCTGTTCACTGCTTTCTCTATTATAACTTGAACACGCTTAACATGACGGCTGCCAGCAGACTGCCCGTCTCTCCTAGGCCCTCACTGCCTCTTGCACCTTCAGAAAGTGATGGAGTCTGTCTGCCCCTAAATACTCATGTTATTGACTTGTTAGATTGCTTGCACATTCATGGTGGAGGAGCAACTGGAACAACGCCACACCTGAATCATAGGTGTACCACTTTGGATACATTGGAGATGTTCTTGCGTTCTGCTATGTGCTCTGAAGGCAAAGATATTAGGGACGATGGAACTGTGAATAACCCTTTCGGTGGCCTTTGCAACGATAGGGTGGGTGCTGGTCCATTTACAGCTTCTATCAAGGTGTCCTCTGATCTGATGGAGATTGCACTAAAAGATATTAGCACAGGTGAGGATCTTTTCTCAGAGTGATGGGCTGAGTTTTTATCCTCTAAGATTACAACAGGTCTGTGAGCTTCTGTACATCCCTCAGAAGATCAGGTGGCATCTATGGAGAGGAATAAAGAGTTGATGTTTCAGGCCCAGACTGTTCATCAGATTTGATGAAGTCTTGGCCCAAAACATCGATTCTTTATTCCTCTCCGTTGATGCCACCTGACCTGTTGATTTCTTCCAACATTTTGTGAGCATTACACTGGATTTCCAGCATCTGCAGAAACTCTTGTGTTTCTGTATTTCCCTTCAGCTTAAAACCCATCTACTGTAATCAGATTCCAATCTAAGAATTGACAGGATAGCATTTCATATTTACAAGCAAATTTCAAATGTTTTGCCCTCTATATGTGGTCTTCCTAACTTTACTACTGACATTTAAAGTTTGCTCTTCATCCTAGATTCCCCAAAGCACAGGAATAGCTTCCCTTTATTTGCCCTAACATTTCCCCTTATTATCTTCAAAGACTTCTCAACCACAGCACGATTCTGCTTTCTGTAACTTAACCCAAAGTCGAAGCCGCATTCTGCATCCCACTCACCCCTCAGGTCAATGTATCCTCCCTAAGGTGTCATACCAAAGAACTGCTCTAGACTGCTCTTCAGATGTAATCTCATGACAGCGTTGACTGACTGACTGCTCCCCCTCCAACCAGCACTCCAGTCACCTAGATATAAAGATTTTGATTTATTTATCTAATTTAATAATTTTTCTACCTGTTAGTTAGATTTTTTTTATCTTTGCAGTGGGCTCAAATTCTCTTTGGGCCAACACACACAGAAATTGTAACATAGCCCATCCATTTTAGATCTAAAGTGAATTATTATATAACATGGGTATGAATGTGTAACATATTGTTAAATTGTAAAGCTTGTGCTTTGGATTTTGCATTTCTGCTGTCTGTGAAATCTTTAGTAGTCAACTAATGGTCTATTTTACATTCCTGCATATGCTATACACCATGTATGGGGTGTCCAGGGAGGGTTAGCATCTCTGATGAAGGGGCTGGTCATGCCCTTTCTGGGGCAGCTCACTCACACTTGGTCCCCATCTCAGTTCTCAACTGTGGCTCCAAGTAGTTTTTTGCATGCGATAATGGCCGCACCCTGGTACACAACTTCAATAGGTGGGCTGACAGGTGAGGGTACTGGTGGTCTTATAACTCCAGTGATGTAGGAGCATGCCTTTTCTAGCATGCAAAGTCAATTCCGATGGACTGGGCGGATGAGATTAACAGTGAGATCCAACGCCCCAGAAGGCGATCCTGGAACTCTTCATGGAGAATGAAGGGCATGACAAGGGACTGAAGAAGTCGTGTTCATCCACTACAACCAAGGAAGACCCCAGCTGAGATGACTACTTGTACCACTGGACCCAGACTTATGAGGTCGTGCGAGTGGAACTGCCCATTGCAATGGCTTTTGCACTTTTAAAAACTCTACCACACAGGTTTCACTCTCATCATCAGATACAATGGATAACCACTCAATCACTTTATCTGTCCTGACTAGCACGGATAAAAAATTGGGAGAGTTGTAAAACTGACTGTTGAGTTGTTGATTCCTCTATGATAAAAATTTACATGGTCAGAATCTCCCTTTCATTCCTCACTTGGCTTTTCTCTCCATTAATTTTGGAAACATCTGAAAGTGTTGCGGCTGTTTCAAAGCTTGTTCACCAAGCTTTGCATAGGTATTCACGTGCTGATGTATGTGCTTCAGACACATGCATGCCTTGATGCATTTCACTGTATGTTTCAATGTACGTGTGATCAGTAAATGAATTTGAATTTGATGTAACAGACTGGTCATAGTTCCTCCAATGGAAGCAGATCAGAGGCTGGTGAAGTGTTCAGTGCATTGCTGCTGTGGAAGGAACCAGCATAGGCTCAATGGGCTGAATAGCTGTCTTCTGTGCAGTAACTTTGATTCTTCCAGTGGCAAATTCAGGTATCCAGTTATGCTCTTGCCCTGAAACCTAAAAAAAAAATACAAAATAGTTCTGCTGACCTCTTGGGACTGCTGGTTTTGGAAGAGCTTTCCTATGGAGCATTCGAGAACGTTCAGAACAGAGACACGAAGCCTGCAAGAGCCCATGAGCATTGTGACTGATGGTAGTCACTCACAATTGTTTCAGCTGCTATAGTCATTATGGGCTTTATTTTGTCATCAGGGCTTCAGTACAGTACAATGGTTGTTGTGTACGATTGGAAAACAGGCAGCAGCGCAATCATACGGCCTTTCCAAATGTTGTTTGTCCGGAGAGTTTAAAGCGTTTGCCAACTGTTTTCTAGAGGCTCAGTCAACAACACTACCCTGTCAGGCTGTCTGTTTTCTCCATCTCCCAGTACTTATGTAGCTTGTAAACAAGAGTTTAAAGATAATCTGGAAAAACAGCCTATTCTCTCCCAGTGGCCACACATTTTAATTCCACATCCCATTCCCATTCTGATATGTCTTTCCACGGCCTCCTCTACTGTAAAGATGAAGCCACACTCAGGTTGGAGGAACAACACCTTATATTCTGTCTGGGTAGCCTCCAACCTGATGGCATGAACATTGACTTCTCAAACTTCCGCTAATGCCCCACCTCCCCCTCGTACCCCATCTGTTATTTATTTATTTATATACACACATTCTTTTTCTCTCTCTCCTTTTTCTCCCTCTGTCCTTCTGACTATACCTCTTGCCCATCCTCTGGGTTCCCCCCCTCCCCCTTTTCCTTCTCCCTAGGCCTCCTCCTGTCCCATGATCCTCTCATATCCCTTTTGCCAATCACCTGTCCAGCTCTTGGCTCCATCCTTCCCCCTCCTGACTTCTCCTATCATTTTGGATCTTCCCCTCCCCCTCCCACTTTCAAATCTCTTATTAGCTTTTCCTTCAGTTAGTCCTGACGAAAGGTCTCGGCCCGAAACGTTGACTGTACCTCTTCCTAGAGATGCTGCCTGGCCTGCTGCGTTCACCAGCAACCTTCACGTGTGTTGCTTGAATTTCCAGCATCAGCAGAATTCCTCGTGTTTGCCTATTCTATAGTGCTGAGTTTGTATGCATTACAAAAGAAGTTTAGCTAAAATCCTGTTGCTAAACTATGTTTCATACTGTACATGTGTGTATCTGTCAGATCTCTAGCTTTTCAGTCCTGGCATGTGATGAACAGGCCATGTATGCCTCTGGACATGTGCAGTGATATCAATGGGTACACAATGGATGTTTAATATCATGTAGAAAATTTTCCTGTATATTCAAATCCTCCTTTGGCCCTCCCTTCAGAAGTCCAGCTCTGGGGCCACAGGAAGAGCTGCCAAAGTGTTTATCCCTTGTACTGGAGTTGGGGCTGACTTTATATTGATGCCTTTGACCCATATCTCTTGCAACTTGCAACCTTAACCAGTGGGTTATGGACATATTGGGGCACAGTTATACACTCACCCTACCTGGCTTCCTACATAAGTGTCCATCTTTTCAGGATAGATTTAATTTTACTTCCCATTGAAGGTCATTCCTGCTTCCCACCACATCCTTTTGACCCTTGGATCTCTGCCCACCAACACCCATCAAGGTGTAGAATGTCAGTCTCATGGTCATGCATCCCACTGACTTCTACCTTCCTCCCAGTTAAAGAAGCCTGCAGCTCATAAGTATCATTCCACCAACATCAGAGAGGCTAATCTGTTGCTTTGGAGACTCCAGGAAGATCAGTGTTAGTAAAAGTGGCATAAAGTGGACATGGAGAGGACGTTTTCTATAGTGGGGGAGTCTAGGACCAGAGGACACAGTCTCAGAATACAAGGACATCCCTTTAAAACAGATGAGGAGGAATTTCTTGAGCCAGAAGATGGTGAATCTGTGGAATTCATTGCCGTGGGTGGTTGTGAAGGCCAAGACATTGGGAAAATTAAAGAGGTTGATAGGTTCTTGATTAGTAAGGGTGTCAATGGTTACAGGAGAGTGGGGGTGAGAGCGATATGACGACAGAGTGGGGGTGAGAGCGATGTGATGACGGCATTGGGGGTGAGGGTGATGTGATGACGGAACGGGGGTCAGAGCGATGTGATGATGGAGTGGCAGAGCAGACTCGTTGGGCTGAATGGCCAAATTCTGCTCCCATGTCTTATCCTATGTAATCCACGAACTCCTTAACTCCTAGTCCGAATTTGGAAAGTGGATCTACCCAGACATGAAGCTACTTCATATGCAGGGGACTCACACCACTCTGTTCAAGGGCCAGGACTTGTGTGTGTACTTGTCTGGGATCTCAAGTTTTATATTTCTACTGGGGACAGGTTGTATACTGGCCTTGCAGTCTCTTGGTAAAGTGCCAAATCCAGTGAAAACTGAAACCGTCATCACAGTAAATTAATACCGGTGCTACTCCATGAGACTACGGCTAATGAAAGGAGAGTGGCTGAAGTATACCATCTCTGCAGGACTTGTCTGTGTCCAGGACAACGAAGTGGACAGGAAACATCATTGCCAACAGTGCTAAGGGCTGTTAAAACAAAAACTTCAAGCCATCTTGAAAACACAAGAGATTCTGCAAATGCTGGAAATCCAGAGCAACACACACAAAATCCTGACACAGCAGGTCAGCCAACATTTATGGACAGAACCAATGCTCTGAGAATGCTATAATTCCTTATTAACCAAATGAAGCCACTGGAGCTAAAGGGGTTAGATTGTACAGCTCCTCAAAGGGTGGTTTCCGGGAGTTACCACGAACTGTTCCACGTGGATCAGCTTGTTCTGACTTCCATCTTAAAAGTTTCTTCCCCAGGCAGTTAATCTGACCAACCATTCTAGTTAGCCCCCCTCACCCTGTCTGTCTATTGCTTCAGTCTCAGCATTGTACTGTAAATGCTGTTTACACTGTAAATACATGTAGGTATTTGTGCTTATGCACATTTTTCCATATCCATACTTTAACCTCTAACTTTATATCATTCCTTAATCTTTATAATTGTTGAATGTTTTTGTTGCATGTCATGCCAACACACCACAGCAAATTCCTAATATATGTAAATATATATGGCAAATAAAGTTGATCCTCTATGTTCTGTTCTCCATACACTTCTGGTTCCCCAATAAGGGTGTTTACAGATAGGTTTCGATTCAGAAACTCCTGATATTATTTCATGACCTCTGCCCCACCTTTTTTTGAATTTGATAGTTTTAATGTGATCTTTCCTTGACTTCTCCGGCATCTTGCACTGAGTTCTTTTTTTAATCCCTCTTGTCCCAGGAAACATGCCAGAGAATGGATCAAATGTCCTTCTGTGGTTGCTGTCCACAAACCCTGAGCTGGAGGCATTACAAAGGCAGCCTGCCCCGGCTGTACAGTGTACAGCGCCAGATGGGAGCCGCGTTTGGATACTCACGAAACAGGTAGGTGGTTGGTCTTTATGCAGTCACGGAGTGTTGGGGGGTGCACAACATGTTCACTGTTAAGTGTTTAACTGTGCAGGACAGGGAACCTCAGATTACTCAGGGATCATTGGATTGACTTTGCATGGTTTAATGGGGTTATTGCTCCTAAATGGAATAGGATAAAGGAAGTGGAGAGTACAGCTCAGTCCAACATGGGCAAAGCCCTCCCCACTTACTTGCTGCACTGCCACAAGGAAGCAGCATCCATTATCAAAGACCCCCACCATCCGGGCCATGCCCACTTCTCACTAGCACCACCGGGCAAGAGGTACAGAGGCCTTGGGTCCCACAGCATCAGGATCAGGAATAGTTATTACCCTGCAACTATCAGGCTCCTGAACCAGCATGATAACTTCATTCACCAATACCCTGAACTGATTCTATGACCTACAGATTCACTTTTAAGGACTCCTGTCAATGCATGTTCCAGTATTATTAGTTTTTATTTGCATGACTTGTCTTTTCGTGTGCATTGGTTGTTTGTCACTCTTTGTTTATGTATAGTTTTGTGTAAATTCTACTGCATTTCTTTTTTCCCTGTAAATGTTTGCAAGAAAATGAATCTCAAGGTAGGAAATGGATATGTTCTCAGGGTAGGAAATGGTAGGATATGTACTTTGATAATAAATTTACTTGAACTTCAATGTACAGAATGTGTAGCCTTTGATAGTTGTCTTACTGGGCTGGATGGCTGCCCGTGTGAGCTTCCTCACCCCACGCTGATCCACTAGACTGTTGTACTCCTTGGACCCCTGTGTTGGATTGTGCTGGAGACCTGGCTTCAGCAGGATCCAGGAGGTGGAATAGTCCTCCAGCAGTGACCTGCTTTCAGCCTGTGAATCTTGAGACCTCACCCCCAAACTACTCGGATCCTTCAGGCAAATCTGTTGGTACTGATGTTTTAGATGAGTCACAGGCATTTAAGAATTGCCAAAATGGATGATTTTACTTTTAAAAACCCTTTTCAGTGATAGAAATTATTTAAAAACTAATGCACACAATTATGTAAAACAATAATAAAAATACCTGCACTTACCTTTTTAATGAAGGTGAGCAGCCTCATTCAAATGAAGGTGCTTACTGCCGTGTGTACTTGCCTTTGCATTGCAGTGCACCTGGGCACAACTAAGACCCAACTGGTGAAGTGCGTCCGCAACAGGCCTGCAGCAAGTCTCGGATGTTAGTGCTGTTGTGGGCAGGGCTGGATGTCAGAACAAGCACACGTGGCTGGTTTGTAACTCTCCTGGGAACCTCCTCCTGAGGAGCTGCATGATCTGGCCCCTTTAGTTCCAGTGACTCCATTCAGTTATAAAGAAGTAAAGCACTCTCAGAGCATCGAGGCTGACCTGCTGAGTTTCTCCAGCATTTTGTGTGTTGCATTGAGCACAGAGGTTGGTATCTTAATGTTGAAATTGTATAATACCTTGGTGAGGCCGAATTTGGAGTACTGTGTGCAGTTCACATCAACTACCTACAGGAAAGATATCAATAAGCTTGAAAGGATGCAGAGAAAATTCCCAATGGTGTTGCTGGGAACTGAAGACCTGAGTTATAGAGAAAGGTTGAATACATTTGGACTTTATTCCCTAGAGCATAGGAGAATGAGAGGAGATCTTATAGAGGTATTGAAAATTATGAGGAGTATAGATAGGGTAAATATATGCAGGCTTTTTCCCCCTGAGGTTGAAGTAGAGATCACAAGTTTGGGATGAAAGTTGAAATGTTTAAGAGGAACATGAGGGGGAACCTTCTTCACTCAAAGGGTTGTGCAAGTGTCGGCAGAAGTGATGGATGCAATTTCAATTGCAACATTTAAGAGAAGTTTGGATAAGAATATGGATGAGAGAGATGTGGATTACTATGGTCCTGGTGAGGGTAGATGGGACGAGGCAAAAGAACAAGCTGGCACTGACTAGAGGGGCCAAAGGGCCTGTTTCTGTGCTGCAGTGCTCAATGACTATGACTCTCAGCATCAGTACTGAATACTACTCTACCCCTGTTCTTAAGAGTATCAGTGGGAGTTGAACATTACCTCCACCGGCCAGCTCCACCATACAATAAAATAATGACTAACTTGATCTTAGCTTCACCTCCATTTTCCCATCTGAGCCCCACAGCTCTTGATTGTCCTGTAGTCCAAAATTATTTTCCAATTTTGAATATATTTATTGACTCCACATTCTCAGGGATAGAGGATTAACTGGTTCTTAATTGTGTGATCATTTATCTTGGGAGACCGTGTCCCCTCATTCTACCAAGGGAAAGATCTTCACCCATCTGCTTACTCAAGCCTTCTCAAAGGTTTTCTTGTTCTACCATTCCTTTTCTTGCAGGTTGAAGTCTCCGGTTTTTCTGTTGATGGTCCAATCACTGTTGTGGAAATTGTGCTGGAGTGTTCCTCACTGACGGTGTTCTGTTTCTTGCATCAGGCTCTCGCTCGGCGTGTCCAGGTAAGAAGTCAACAGTCTGTCCTTGAGCAGAATTGTCCCCCGCTAGGGTGTGTCTCTTAACCAAGCTTCCACTGTGCCCTTATCTGAACCTTGCAATATTGTTGGTTGTCTCCTGCTGTACAGTAGAATACTGCACAATGTCAAAATCAATTGTTGTTTCATGAAATCATACAGAATAGGAGGCCATTTGTCCCATTGCATCTCTGCCAGTTTGTGAACAGGCATTATTTCTTTAATGGGTGAAGCTGTTGTAAATCGAATTTGGTTGTTTCTCATGGTCTCTGCAACCATATTAAATGGAGCTTCAGAATTGTTTTAGTTGATCATAGTGTTTGGTATAGAAATTGGTTGTCTGCGTGCACTATTAATCAATCATCTAAAACCAGGCAATTAAACTGAAAGGAAAATCTGTCAAAAATTCTTTACTATTCAGAGGATATCTCCCATTTTCTGCAGTCAGTTGTAGGTTTGATAGAATTTTGTTTGACATTTTAGAATAATGTCAGTTTCCTTGTGTGGAGAGCTTTGAATTAAGCTGTTGCTCTGTCCTCGCCAATGACCTCCAGGGAATAATAACGGAATTAAAACTGTAAAACAATATTTTTGGAGACATGTAACCTCTGAAGAAGTCACTTAATTTATTGAGGGACAAACGGCCTACTTCTTTTTCTATATCTTGTACAGAAACACTTACAGAATTTTGGAATTCTTTTGTTGGCATTATTTTTTTTTCCAATTCTGATTCTTGCATGGAACAGTATAGCACAGTACACAATGCGGTGTTGACCTTTTTAGCTACTTTAAAATCAACCTAAACCTAACCCTAACCCTCCCCTGCCCTCCCAATCTAACCCTTCCCTTTCACAAAGCCTTCCATTCCTCTTTCATTCATGTGCCTAAGTGTCTCTTCAATATCCCTAACTGGATTTGAAAACTGTTAAGAGCGAGCGTTGGGTGAACGATATTTGTACAAGTCATAAAAGGGGGACGTTTACCTCTCCACTAAATATTATTTTAATCTCTTAAAAGGCAGATAAAAATTGAATGGAAAGAACTCTTCCTAGATGTTTCCTTCCCTTTAACAAAGCAGGTGGTAAATTCTTTGAGTCAGCTTTGTCTGTGAAACTTCAAATTGGACCTTTAGTTGGTTTGCTCACAAAGAGTTACTTATTTTCTTTGCAAGAGAAGCAGTGGTGGTAGAAAAGGGGGAGAAAGTGGGACTAGGCAGATCGGCATGGAGTAGAGGGACGGTAGGACTTGTTTCTATGCTGTAGTGCTTTATGATTCTTATGACCAAGAATAAGCTTCACCCATTGTTCCCTAACTCTTTCATTGTAGCATCCTACTCGGTCAGCTTCAGAGCCAATTGTCACATACAGAGCAAGAAGTCTGAGTGAACATTGAACATTGAGAGTGGAAGGTGGACTGGCCTGGTTCAGCTGTTCAGACTGCACATCACTTACTGCCTTCTGCTGCTGACGGATGGGGTGTGGGAGGGTAAATGCAATATTCACACGGCATTGATGGAACAATAGGGGTAAACAGTGTGCAAGAAAGAGTTTGAACATTTCGGGTCAATTACATTTTATCTGTTCTAATAAAACAATAGTTTGGTGTCTCCATCTTTCTACTACTTAATCATCTGTGGTATTTTGCTTTTGCAATATGAGAATGTTGGCTGCAGTTTCCGTTTCTCCTTATATCAACCTGAATACCGGCCACTAACAACCGGTTGGTTGGGGACCTCCTTAGTTTAATAAAAATGTAGTTTATTGTTGAGAATCTGGAGAGGACAAAGAGAAAACAGAAGGAATAAATGAAAATTTAAAAAAAGGATCAGATGCTGGAAGTCTGATATCAAAACAGAAAATGTTGGAAGTACTCTGCAGGTCACATGAATGGTCTTTGACCTGAAACTCTAAATTTCTCTCCACAGCTACTGACTGACCTGCTGAGTATTTCTAACATTTTCTGTTTTTATTTCAGAATAAGTAACAGCGTGATATTCCTCTGACATCGAAAGAGACTTTTCAAAGTACTAATATGATAAAGCAGTAATACAAATAAAAGCAGTTTTTGTGAAGTAAGTTTTGAAATTTCTCATTCAAACAGTTATTGTATTTTAAAAAAAACTTGATCAGGTCATAGAATATTGGCACAGCTCATTAAAATACCTTTATGGCAAGCATTTCATTTTAGCATTCCCTCAAGTTGATTGATTATATGTGTGTTTTTTCTCTCCATTGAACAGATGCTTTTGGAACAGAGTTCTCCCTGTAGTGGCTCGCTGCCTGGCCTTCATATGCAGTCTCTCAGACAGCTGGCACACAGAACAGAGGTAAGGGAACCGAGAAGTAAACTGGGAATCCTTGCAGAGACTTGGGTGAGGTGCTGGGCAAGACAGTATCTACTTGAGTCCACATGGCATCATTTTACTGAAAACCCCTCCTTCCAAGATTGATAGTGTGGAGAGAGTGTGTGGGGTTTGGTCCCTTCCCCCATTCTGAAGATTCTTTAAACACAGAGATTGTGATGACACAAAGAGTTAACCAGCTAAGAAAAGCTGCCTTTGCAGGGATTGTTCCTGAACTTGATCAGTGGCCTGTCTGAAGTTGTTGAAAAGAACTTACGTATACAGCGGTGTTGCTGGCAGACAGTTAAAACCAAATTAATTTGTATCTGATTGATGCACCTCCTAACACAGGTGGGAATTATAGAGCAAACAATACTGGGACCAGCTCACATAAAGGGACTTGTTCCAAATAATTTCATAACTAACTACAGGAATAGGAAACACTCCTCAAGCAGCTGCTGTTGAGCCCAGTGTTTTCTGTTTCTCCTTACTGCTGAATAATAAGGCCTGTGTTTCAGGACATCAGTGAATACTCTGATGCTAATCACTGGTACTGTTCCTTGGCTGTGTTTCCTGAGCAGGTGCATAGTTTTTCCAGAGTTTGTATTCCCTATTGGCAGCTGGTCTGTGCTGTAACATTAACCTCCATTAACCTGTTTTAACCCATGTCAAGGTTCATGTAACTGAATGAACCATTCATCTTTCTGTTTTCCTTTGGTTGTGAGCAGTTGTACCTTGGCCTTTGGTAATGTTTGTTAAAGTTGACAGGAGGTACTCCACATAATGAGCAATGTCTAGGGATCAATTCACCATACCTACTATGTTACTTGATGTCTGCTAGATGACCAGTGAAGCCTTTACAATAAACAAAGTACTCCTCAGGCTGTTTGAAGAAACTGCTATCAGGTTTGTTGTCCATATGGTGACCTTCTTCAAAAATGGTGGTCTTCAGATGTGACTAGTTGAATTATGATGCCTCGTGTAGCCCTTCCACATGCAATATCTGGGCTCTCTTCTAAAGAATGACTACTTTCCAGTGAGGTTCTGAAGGGCTGTCAGCACCCATCAATTAACACTAGTGCCAAACTTACCCTGTCAGCACTTGGTGCCTATTGCAAAAGCTTTTCACTTAACACACTGTCACTAAAGCAGCAAAGGCAAGTTCAAAAAGTACTGTGAATCCTAAAGTGTTTTTAATTTGTAACGTTTACACTTCAACATATTGGATATGTGCATCCACACAGACAAATACAATTAATATTAAAAAAATACATTCATTCCATTTATATTCAAGTTTTAATATTTTCTCTCGGGGCTGAACAAACTTGGATAAGTAGGTTCAAAGGCTACATGAGTCAATTTTGAAAAGTTGACTTTTCCCTCATTCACCTGGCATGTTTGTGTTTCTTGACTAATGGTAAAAACATAATCGAGAAAGCATCCTGTTTTCTCTACTAAAACTCATATTGTCTTCTTTGAAAGATTGTGTCGCACTAAGAGAAATGGTTGATTTGGTAGTTATGGTAACAGTCCAGCTGTGGTTTTGTGCCCTTGGGATGGTGGGATATTGAACTGACCAGATATGGCCTATGTATGACTCCTTCCCGTTGTATGTTCATGATCATGGGTATCTTTGTGGTTAGCTACTAATGAGGAAGAAATAGTAGGGCCGCATTTCTGAAATAGATTCACTGTAGTTGCCTTTGTCAGTGGCTGAGAATCAGATTCATCTATAAACAAGATCCTCATCCCAACAAGAGTGTTGCAATTTTCAATAGAAATGGTAATAGAATTTTGTATTCTTGCTTGAAGTGGATTTAACTGCCAGATTGTGAATTATTTTTATGATGCAGAAGGACTTACAGCTGCTCAATCGTAACTTTGCCCTTCTGGGCTCTGCTTTACCTATAGACTCTTCTTAAAGGGGCGCAGTCGCTGCGGGACCAGTTGTGCCTTGGAGAGGAAATGAATCCCAGCGATGCTGCGGGCAAACTGCTGCAACTCTACAAGCAGCTGAGGAGCATTGATTTAGTTATTGTGTAACAGGTGGAATGGTTCAAACTGCTGCGGTCTCCAGGTTGTAACTGTCAGCCTGTCCTCCCCTTCATTCTTGAAGGCTGTTAAATAACAGGGGCCTGTGGTCGATGTTAAGCTGTGCAGTGTTCTGGTAGCAGTTGTTACTTCATCATTTGACAAACGGCATGAAGGAGAGACTTTCATTTATGTAGCTTTCCCTTCACTGCATAGGAAATCCCAAAGTGATTCCAAGCCATTACAACTAAAGTGTAAGTTATTGACTTGTTTTGTGGAAAAACATTACAAAATGTCACATACAGCAATGAGAAGTTGACCTGTTCAGTCGGCATTGCATTGGGAACATGTCTTCGCCAGAACAGCAGGAGAGTCCCGTGTTATTTGAATAGTACTATGCCATATTTTTATGGTAACTGAAATAGCAAAAGAGATTCTGGTCCATTAGAAGAACAATAACCTCGAAGATATGGCACTGTACTTAAGTCTTGTTATGTATCCTGGCTTGCACCCTGATCCCACCATCTTTTGCCTCAGGGGCCAGGATGCAGCTGTCTAACCAAGCGGATACTCCACATGTGAATACAGCAACCATGGAGGACCAGTGTGCATAACCAGCATAGACTCAGAAATTGATTCCTTACAGAAAGCACACCAAGTCATTTCAGTGATGAGATCTATTTAAACCTGAGGGATGCCAGTGAGGGACTGTGATCCAAAGAGTATCCTTGACTTTTTACCAGCCCGTTACTAAAGAAACAAGAACTGACGTTGGCCGGAATCTACAGTTGCCAGATGTTTGCCCCAGTGAAGTGTCAGAGGCTTCCGACTGTGGCAAGCTCTTGACAGTAATACTAAGTTTTCTTAAATGTAGAATTTAAAAATAGCTAATAAATTTCTGATGGGCATTTAAAGCAGTGTGTGATTATTTTTTTCATGGATAGAAACCTCTGTACTTCCTTCTGCAACTGGATCCGTGACTTCCCAACTGGAAGACCACAATCTGTGCAGATTCGTAATAACATCTCCACCTTACGATTTTTACTCCTCATGTATGTGAAGGATGTAAGTAATAAAGTCAATTCAATTAATTGACAGTCAATACTGGTGCACCTCAGGGATGCGTGCTTAGCCCACTGCTCTACTCTCTCTACACCCATGACTGCATGGCTAGGCACAGCTCAAATGCCATTCATAAATTTGCTGATGATACAACCATTGTTTGTAGGTTCTCAGATGGTGATGCAAGGCTGTACAGTAATGAGATTTACCAGCTGGTTGTGTGGTGTTGCAGCAAGAATCTTGCACTCAATGTCAGTAAGATCAAAGATTGTGGACTTCAGAAAGGGTAAGATGAGGAAATACAAACCAATCCTCACAGAGGGATCAGAAGTGGAGAGAGTGAGCAATTTCAAGTTCCTGGGAGTCAATATCTCTGAGGACCTAACCTAGTTCCAACATAATCGATGCAGCTATAAAGAAGGCAAAGCAGTGGCTATATTTCATTAGGAGTTTGAGGAATTTTCAGATGTCACCTAAAAAAAAATCAGATTTCTACAGATGTACTGTGGAGAGCATTTTGACTGGCTGCATCACCTTCTGGTATTGGGGGCGGGGGGGGGGGGTTACTGCACGGGATGGAAGTAAGCTGCAGAGTGTTGTAAGTTTTGTCAGCTCCATCATGGGTACTAGCCTCTGTAGTATTCAAGACATCTTCAAGGAGCGGTGCCTCAAAAAGGAGGTGTCCATCATTAAGGACTCCCACCCAGGACATGCCCTCTTATCATTGCTACCATCAGGAAGGAGATACAGAAGCCTGTAGGCACACACTCAACAATTCAGGAACAGATTCTTCCCTTCTGCTATCCAATTCCTGAATGGACGGATACTGAAACCGTAAACACTACTTCACTACTTTTGTTCTGCTTTTGCACTATTATTTAATTTAACTATTTAATATATGCATATACTTACTGTAATTAATTTTCCTATTATTTTATTATGTATTGCATTGTACTGCTGCCACTAAGTTAACAAATTTCACGACCTGTGCCAGTGATATTAAACCTGATGCTGAAAAACAATTAGTCTCCAACTACAGAAAGCCTTGTCACCTTGGCTTTATATTTAATGGGGGGAAAGAAATCCATTAGTATCAATATCTTGGGGCCCAGCATTGTTTAATGTCTGAAATTCTGTATGCAGAAAGGGGCCTGTATTTTGTAGGTCTAAACAGAGGTTAAGAGACAAGTTTATGAAAGGACACATTAAAATATGATGTAAAAATAGCCTTGTGTATAAGCACTTGGTCACTTATTAGGGAGAGAGAGAACCTGTGGTTTGTCGAATGCCGGATGAAATGCGATAGTCTTTGGGGTGACTGCAAGGTCTGTGTCTTTGCTATCGCCTAGCTCATGCTTGCGCTCGGTAGCGGGTGCACTTTTTTTTGCTGGGGGGAGGGGGAATCGTTGCTTGCTACCGCTAGCGTGGGAGGGGAGAGCTGGGGGGTACTTTGGGGTTCTCACGTTTAACTGTCGTTAATTCTGTGGGGCACTTCTCTGTTTTCGTGGATGTTTGCGAAGAAAAAGCATTTCAGGATGTATATTGTATATGTTTCTCTGACATTAAATTGGACCTTTGAACAAAAAATATTTGTCCTAATTATACATGCAGGAGATTTTTCAGATACTGGAAATCCAGCGTAATACACACACACAATGCTGGAGGAACTCTGCAGATCAGGCAGCATCTTTGGAGAGGAATAAACAGTCGTTGCAGGCTGAGACCCTTTATCAGGACTCGTTACTGTGTTCTAATTATACTGAATACAAGCTGACTGTTATTTTCTAGCATTCCCTTGACAGAATTAAAAACGTGGGGGATTCCTCCAGACTGGAAGAGATCCTGTCGTGGAACTGAGTCTCACTGATGCTTCCTGGGTTTCTGTGACTTGCCTGATAGAGAGACAGCTACTGCTCAGCAGCGCCCTCTCCAGGCAGTGGGTTGAATGCCGAGGAAAAAAGTACATCTGGTGTGTAGTGCGTTTCCCTCTATACAAGAACAATCACTTCAAATAATACATTTCTCATTTGGTTCTTTCTGAAAAAGATGTTGCATTAGCCTGGTTGCATCAAGAGCTCTTGACTTCGATTTATCAAATAGTAATCGCTAGACTTATTTTTGAAAAAGCATTGAAGTATTATCCGACTGTCAGAACCTATTTTAAAAGGTAGTACTTTTAATCTTGGAATAAGGTTATGGGGAATTCAGGTCTGCACAGTAAATGCAGGACTGAGGAAAACAGAAAAGGAATATATTTTACAACAAATATTACAATTGAAAGGTTGTGAAGCATTTTATATAATTGGAATTGAGATAGCCTGGAATAGGATATCCGATGCACATGGATGGAAATCTAATCAGAGAAAGCTTTCAGGTGCCAAGATCCTTCCCTATAGACTTTTGTCTGAACATTGCTCTGCTTTGCAAATTCTTTAGCTTTTAATCTTTTCCTAAATGTAGGCTATATGACAGCTATTTTGTGCACAGCAAGCACTCACAAAAAGCAACCTTGTGTTCTGCTGAGGGAGAAGTAAATACTGATCGCAGCGTGGGGACAAACTCTGTTTCTCTTCAACAAGGTGCCATGAGATTGACGATCCAGCTGAGTATGTAGACGCAGTTAGTTGTTTAACAAGGAAATCTTTGTCAATTGGGAAAGGCAGTATCTAGCTCCCAAACACGGGCAACAGGTCTCAGACCTCATTTCCAAGCTTATTGCTCTCTGTCACATTGACAACAAGGACACGAGATTGGGCACATTAATGGTGCTGAGATAAGGAAAGAGAAAATCAGTAGAAACTCCTGCTCCAGGTGGCAAGCCATTAATTGATTGTCAAAAGATTGGTCTGTTTGTGTGGACGTCTAATGAAACCAGGACTAGCCTCGGCTACAGCAGCAGTAACTTGCTCATGTATAGGGATCTTGGACAAGTCACTCCTTAAAACACACTGTCTACTTTTGGACAGGAAAAAGGACATATCAAGCAATGGCATTCACAGCGAAAGTTAACTTTAGAATGGTGGCAATGAAAGAGCATGAGCCACATCAAATCTGATAGGGCGGTCCCAGAGAAATTGAAATGTCATGATTCTAGTTAGGATATTTGATGATATTAATTAGAATAGTGTTAGTGATTTAGCCAGGCAGGAGGCTGTCAACATGTTGTGGAAGATGAGAGCAATGGACAGTGACAATGTGAGGTTAGAAAGTGGGTATCTTTACTGTACCATGGACAGCGGGGCTGCCAGCACTGGCTGTCAATACTCAAACTTCACTGATATTTTGTTCAGCATTCCCAGGGAATGAGAGCACTGATGGAATCAAAGTTAATGGGTCTCTCTTGCTTTGTATATAGGGAAGTACATTAGTGATGATGCTCCTGTTCTGGGTGAAAATTTCCTTCTCTTTCCCCAGCTGCATGTTGTTGTACTGGGAGCCAGGCGCATGGCTTGTCCTATGCTCAGTGCAGAGAGTACGCTGGGCTGGGAAGAGTGGAGCAGCCAGTCAGCACTCAGTTGTAAGTGTTAGGGCTTCACTTGATCTGGCACGGTGAGTGTGGGCCCTCACTGCGAGCTGGTGGTACCGGCTCCATATGCAGACAGGACCGCCAGATCTTACCATCTCTCATCACCTCCCTTTTGACGGGCTGTCTCCTCCTCTCTTTGTTCAGTGCACAGCTCTCTATACTGACTAGTTCAGTTCTGGTCCCTGACCTTTGAGTGTGTCCCCACTGGGAAGTTTTCACTGTTGTGGGAATGCCAGCAGAGTTTAAGGATTCACAATGTGCAGTCCAAAGCCAGAGGATAGTTTTTAATGTACAGCGGAGTACATGTTCTTACTGGAGAGCTTTATTTTTTATTTGGAGATATAGTACCGTAACAGGGTTTTCTGGCCCAATGTGCCCACACCACCTAATTACACCCGTATGACCAATTAACCTACTAATCTTTGGAATATGGAGGAAAACCAGAGCATCCGGAGGATATGCATAAGGCCATGAGGAGAATGTACAAACACCTTACAGACAGCAGCAGAATTAAGCTAAGGTCACTGGCGCTATAATAGTGTTATGCTGATGCTACACTCCTTAATATGCCAGCCATCTGAGAGATACCACTGAACAGGTCATTTAAGTGAGGCAGCAGAAGGCATCCAAAGTTTTTTTAAAAAATAAACTGGTTTGCTGGGAATGTTCCTCAGGTCAGGCAGCATCTGTGGAGAGAGAAACAGTTTGCTTCGAGTTGATGACTTTGCCAGGATCTGCAGAAGGCTTCGCCATGTTAAAAGTGTGCTCTCACCAGCTTTGCGAGAGGAAAGAACAAAAAAAAGTTGGGAGTCTGCCCCAGTGAACCGGATGTGCTACTGAAAGACTTGTGTGAACCCCAGCCTGTACTTGCTTAAATTTGCAGGAAGTTTAGAAAAAGTTTCTGATAATATAAAAATAATTCTAACTTCATACAAATAATATGATTTTATTTAAATATATTTAAACACATTATTTGAACGTGCAATAGGAAGGGATTAACATTCAGGCTATTGCACCACTTACATGTTTTGTGGCCTTGTACTGAACAGGTTCATCCAGATAACACTGATTATACCATATTAACGTGTTATTACAGGATATCACACTGAGCAAATGAAGATGATGGCTGGCCCTCTCCAGAAACCTTGTGGATCCATTGTCCTTTCTTGCTGCTGTAGCATCAAGCATGTCAGCAGATGGTGCTGTGACTTTGCAGAACGAGACTTCAACTTTCTCTAGATTAACCTGCTCGTTAATCAAAGAAATGGCCCATTGCAAAAAAGCCATCTGCTTACAATTTTCACAGAGAATACTTGGAACTGCGGGATGAGATCCTAATGGAACAGCATGTATCCCAGGTTTCCTTGTGGAAGTCAAAATGTAGAGCAATGGTTGTCCCTATCAGGTTAGAACAGGACATGTAGTGAAGGACAGCATCTTATTTCTCCCATTTGCCTCTGATTCTAGTTAATCATACTTCTCTTTTCTCATAAGCAATACATGCAGGAGTCTACTATCTAGTCTGTCGAGACTGCTTCGCCATTCAATAAGATCATGGCTGATATTGTTGTGGATTCAGTTCTATCTATCTGCCTTTTCCCCATAATCCCCACTTCCCCAGCCATGCAAAAATCTAGCTAACTGTTTCTTAAGTATATTTAATGAGATATCCTCTATTGTTTCCCTGGGCAGAGAATTCCAAAGATTCAGTACTTTCTGGGAAAAGCATTTTCTCCTCATGTCCGTCCTGATTCTATTTCCCTAAATGTCGAGGTTATGTCCCCTAGTTCTAGACTCACTTGCCAGTGGAAAAATACTGCCTCTATCTTTTCTATCCCTTTCAATATTTTATATGTTTCTGTAAGATTCCCCCTCGTTCTGAATTCCAGTGAGTATAGTTCCAGATGCCTCGATCTCTCCTCATGTGTTAACCCCCTCATCACGTCATGCTCTTTGGAGCTCTTTCAGATTTAATTCATTTTCCATATACTAATTACTTTTAAAATATATTTTCTCCTGTTTCACTCCTACCCCTAACTTCCTGATTCATTGGTTCTGACACGATTTTCCATCTAGTTTGTCCCATGTCCTCTTTCCTTTTGCTATCAGTATGTATTGCCCAATTAACTATTCTGAAAGCAAATGATCCAGTCATTATCCCATGACTGTTTCTTAGAGCATGCTGTGTATAAATTGGCAGCAGTGTTTCCTTCTTTACAGCAGTGTTTGCAATCCCTTGGCAGTGAAGTGCTTTAGAATGGGCACCACAGAGGTATGTCTGTCTGTTGCACTAAGGACATTGACTTCTGCTTGGATGGGTACAGTTTTGACAGGTGAGCAGATCCTTCAGTACTTTGCTCTGTCCTTCAGGTGGGGTGTTCAACTATTTGAAATGCATGGGATAAAGCTCACAATCTCCAAAATAGGCCTGAGGTTAGAAAATCTGCAGCAAATGCCTGTATCCCTCCCAGCCTGATCAGGGACACTGATCTGGCTATTGTCATCATAGACCCACTGAGAAGTTCTGACCTGCATCAAAGTTCAAAGTTAAAAGTAAAGTTATTATCAAGATACCTTGAGATTCATTTTCTTGCACGCATTTACAAGAAAACAAAGAATACAATAGATTTTATTTAAAAAACTATACATAACTAAGACTGACAAATATCCAATGTGCAAAAGAGGATAAATCCTGAAAATAAATAAGTAAATAAGTAATACTGAGAACATGAGTTGTAGAGTCCTTGAAAGTGAGTCTGTAGATAAATTTGAATCTAACTGTGGCATTAAATGGGCAGGATCAACTTGGAGCAAGGTTCCAGGAGTAAGGAGTTAAGGAATATTCATGATGACAATTGGTCAACAGGTGGACCAAATAAAACAGAGCAATTAAGTATTCTGGGTTCGGAAGGTGCCTTTTATCCTTCCTTTATCATGGGGAGCCTGGCCTACGAACTCATAATGGCAGATTGACCAGCAGACCTGAGACTCCGGTATGAGAGGCAAGTGGTACCAGTTTACTCAGGGCAGGTGTGATTCTCTTGTATAACTCTCTTCAGGGCATTATAGTGCTGGTTAACCTCATTCACTGCCCTGGTCTCTCTCTCTCCTTGCTTGCGACCAGTGTGGAGAAGGTTCCTATAGAGCAGAGGTGCCCAACCTTCTTTATGCCAGGCAGCCTTACCATTAATTGAGGGGCCCGTGGACCACAGATTGGGAACCCCTGCTACAGAGGTTGGAAATATAAAGCCCAGTACCGATCAAGTCTAAGTAATTAACTGCTGTGATAATTTGTGTCTCTTTAAATGTTAATGTAGAAAATAGGACTACAGGGTCTTTAGCCCAAGATGTTACGGTAACCTTCTAAATCTTCCCTCCCACTTACCCTTCCAATAGTTTTTCATCCATGTGCTTATCAAAGAGTCTCTTAAATATCTCTAACATCTCTGCCTCTGACCACCCCTGGCAGGGCACTCTATGCACTTACCACTTCTGCTGTTTAAAAAAAAAGTCTACCTCCCCCTGTGCTTTCCTCCCAACATCTTAAAATTAGGTGCCTTTGCCAACCTGGGCAAAAAGGTGCTGTCTGTCCACTCTATCTATGCCTCTTATCATCCTGCACAACTCTTTCAAGTCATCCGTCATCCTCCTTCATTACAAAAAAGGGAAAAGCTCTAGCTTGATGAACCTCTCCTACCGAACGTTAAAAGGATTAGATAGGGTGGATATGGAGAGGATGTTTCCTTTGGTGGGGGTACCCAGAACTAGAGAGCACAGCCTCAGGATTGAGGGATGACCATTTAGAACAGAGGTAAGGAGGAATCTTTTTAACCAGAGATTAGTGAATCTGTGGAGTGGTCATAGTCATAGTCATAGTCATAGTCATACTTTATTGATCCCGGGGGAAATTGGTTTTCATTACAGTTGCACCATAAATAATTAAATAGTAATATGTAAATTATGCCAGGAAATAAGTCCAGGACCTGTCTATTGGCTCAGGGTGTCTGACCCTCCAAGGGAGGAGTTGTAAAGTTTGATGGCCACAGGCAGGAATGACTTCCTATGATGCTCTGTGTTGCATCTCGGTGGAATGAGTCTCTGGCTGAATGTACTCCTGTGCCCAACCAGTACATTTATGTAGTGGATGGGAGACATTGTCCAAGATGGCATGCAACTTGGACAGCATCCTCTTTTCAGACACCACGGTCAGAGAGTCCAGTTCCATCCCCACAACATCACTGGCCTTACTAATGAGAATGCTCTGTCACAGACTGTAGTGGAGGCCAAATCTGTGGGTATATTTAAGGTGGACGTTGATAGTTTCCTGATTGGTTAGGGCATCAAGAAGGCACGAAGACAGGTGTATGGGGTTGAGTGGCATCTGGGATCTGCCATGATGGAATGGTGCAGCAGACTCGATGGGCGGAATGGCCTAATTCTGCTTCTATGTATTATGGTCTCATCATAAAACATGTTTATGCTCTCTAGGCCAGAAAGCTTCTAGTCAGACATGCTCTCCAGTCCAGACATTGTACTGGTAAGTCTCTTCTGCACCCTTTCTAAAGCCTCCACATCCTTCCTATAATGAGGTGACCAGAACTGAACACAATGCTCCAAGTGTGGTCCAACCAGGGTTTTATAGAGTTGCAACATTACCTTGTGGCTCTTGAACTCAATCCCCTGACTAACAAAGGCCAACACACCATATACCTTCTTAACCACCTTATCAACTTGCTGCTGAACTTTGAAGGACCTATGGATGTGGACCCCCAAGATCCCTCTGTTCCCCCACAATATGTTATTATAACTCCTTTTGTACAAGTGCACAGCCTCCTCAACAGTGTCTTCTGAAGTGTGGACGGGGTGAATATTGACAAGCTGTCAGCCTGCTTTCCTGCATGATTCTGCTAGCTGCCCTTTCACGTACAGTGTGACATTGCACCCACGCTAATCACCAAGCACTAATCCAATATATTCACATTCCCCATCAACTCCCCTGAAACCCACTACTTGCCTACGTACTAAGGACAAGGTACTGTGGCTCATTTACCTGGAGTTCTTCTGGATGTGGGAAGAAACTGGAACACCCCAGGCGAAAATCCGCGTGGTCACAGGAAGGAGGCGTGAACTCAACACGAGCTCGAAGCCAACCCGCTGGAGCTGCGTGGCACCAGTTCTAGAATTATAGAGCACTACACCACAGAAACAGGTCCTTCAGCCCATCTAGTCCGTGTCACCATTTTCACCGGCAGCTAGTTCCTCACGCTCACGACCCGCTGAGTGAAGCCCCACCCCCGCATGCCTCCCTTAAACATTTTGCCTTTCACCCTTAACCCATGACCTCTAGTTCTAGTCTCACCCAGCCTGAGTGGAAAGGCTGCTTGCATTTACCCGGTCTAAACCCCTCAATTTTGTTTGCCTCCCCACGTTCTCCTACGCGACTGGGAATGTTCTCCCCATGACCGCATGGTTTCTTCGGGGTGTACCGGTTTCCTCCAAGAGTCCAAAGACGCCCCAGTTGGTAGGTTAATTGGTCAGTGTAAGTTGTTCTGTGATTTGGCAGGGGTTAAATAGGAAGATTGCTGGGTGCCGCGGCGCGTTGGGCCGGAAAGAGCTGTTCCGCGCTTTATCTCTTAACAAATAAAAACAATGTCCTACTCAACTTTCCCTGTAACTCAGGTCCGGCAACATCCTCGTAATAAAATCATTCTGCTATAGTGATGCTGAATCAGTATCACAAGAAGTGACTTAGAATATCCAGACACACCATTCATTGTTCAATAACAATGGGGAATATTAATTGCGGAAAAAAGTACATTGTCAAAGTCGGAAGTTGGGTTCGTTCACACGAAGAGTTAAATTCCTGCCCCTCTCGACAGGACTTGTAGTTCCTGCAGAGTGCACTTCCTCGAGGATTAATGGTGATCATGTGAAGGATCTGTAACTGAACCACGCAGGAGCCTGGTGCTCTGTGTTGCCACATCTCTGACACGCTGCATAAATATTGCATTCCACACCCCCCCCCCACCCCGTGTCAGTGTTGGTTACTCCTTCTCCAACACAGAACCGTGATGAGAATGTGTAGGAAAAAATTCCACCATTGTGTCCCCACAGGGTACCCCCGTGGGAACTATCGAACAGCGTTTCGACGGTGCTCAGGGCTGCCCCGCTGCCTCTCGCAGCTTGTCTCGGTAAGTATTAGTTCAGCTCCCCGGGGAGGAAATGCGCACCGCTCAAGGTTGATACTGAAGCTGCCAGGAATTCAAGCAGAGACATCTGTCTGCGCCACCTCCCATTGCCAAATGCAGAAAGAGCGAATATGAAAGGAATAATCCACTTCGGATTCAAATCTGGCTGGAAATGTGCTGATTTGCAAAAAAGTAAATTCACCTATTACCGTCATGCCGGAAGTTCGTATAGGAGTCCTGGCTAAAGCTATCTACAGCTTCTAAAGGGGTGAAGCCCAGTGGATGTTCAACTCACTAGTGACTGGTTGAGTCACAGCTAAATACTGCTCAAGAATTTAAAATTTCCACATATCGATGACCTACTTAGTCCACCCTGTTTGCTGCATTAACCGTTTCCAGGCGAACCTTTCTCCATCCTGTGTTGTCCCTTTCCTCCTAAAACGCCCTCCATTTTTCTATTAGCCATGTTTGTGCTTTCCCCCTTTCAATGCAATGACCCCAAGTATTTTTGTGCCTGTGGCTTCCAGCACCATGAGCATTTAAAAATGGGGATACTAATTAAACCCGTACTGCCAAATGATAGCAACACTTCAAAACTGTTGGAGAAGAGGGAGTTTTAGGAGATGGGGGATATCTATAAATTTGCTGACGACACAACCATTGTTGGTAGAATCTCAGGTGGTGACGAGAGGACATGCAGGAGTGAGATATGCCAACTAGTGGAATGGTGCTGCAGCAACAACCTGGCACTCAAAGTCAGTAAGATGAAAGAGTTGATTGTGGACTTCACCAAGGGTAAGAGGAAGGAACACATATCAATTCTTATAGAGGGGTCAGAAGTAGAGAGAGTGAGCAGCTTCAAGTTCTTGGGTGTCAAGTTCTCTGAGGATCTAACCTGGTCCCAACATATTGATATAGTTATAAAGAAGGCAAGACAGTGGCTATACTTTATTAGGAGTTTGAAGAGATTTGGCATGTCAACAAATACACTCAAAAACTTCTATAGTTGCACTGTGGAGAGCATTCTGATGGGCTGCATCACTGTCTGGTATGGAGGGGCTACTGCACAGGACCGAAAGAAGCTGCAGAGGGTTGTAAATCTAGTCAGCTCCATCTTGAATACTAGCCTACAAAGTACCCAGGACATCTTTAGGGAGCGGTGTCTCTGAAAGGCAGCGTCCATTATTAAGGACCTCCAGCACCCAGGGCATGCCCTTTTCTCACTGTTACCATCAGGTAGGAGGTACAGAAGCCTGAAGGCACACACTCAGCGATTCAGGAACACCTTCTTCCCCTCTGCCATCTGATTTCTAAATGGACATTGAAGCTTTGGACACTTCCTCACTTTTTTTAATGTACAGTATTTCTGTCTTTGCTCATTTTAAGAAATCTATTCAATATATGTAATTAACTTGTTTATTACTTTTATTTTTATTTTATTTATTATTATTTTTTTCTCTGCTAGATGATGTATTGCATTGAACTGCTGCTGCTGCGTTAACAAATTTCACATCACATGCCGGTGATAATAAACCTGATTCTGATTCAATGGACAGAAGAGGCAGATGAGTCAGATGGAGCAACACACACAAAACGCTGGAGGAACTCAGCAGGCCAGGCAGCACCTGTGGAAAAGAGTAGAGTCGACATTTCAGGCCGAAACCATTCAGCTGGACTGGAGAAAAAAAGCTAAGGAGTAGATTTGAAAGGTGGAGGAAGGGGGGAGAGAAAGATCAGGCAACAGGTGAAATTTGGAGGGGGAGGGATGAAGAAAAGAGCTAGGAAGTTGATTGGTGAAAGAGACAGAAGGCCATGGAAGAAAGTAAAAGGAGAGGGTGGGGAGCACCAGAGGGAGGTGATGGGCGGGCAAGCAGATAACATGGGGGATAAAGGGATGGGAAATGGTGAGGGGGGGCATTACTGGAAGTTTGAGAAATCTATGTACATGCCATCATGTTGGAGGCTACCCAAACAGAAAGTAAGGTGTTGTTTCTCCAGCTAAGTATGGCCTTATCACGACAGTGGAGGAGGCCATGAATGGATATATTGGAATGGGAATGGGAAGTGGAATTGAAATGGTAGCCACTGGGAGATCCCGCTTGTTCTGGCGGACGGAGCATAGATGTTTGAAACATCGACTGTGCTTTTTTCCCATAGATCCTGCCTGGCCTGCTGAGTTCCTCCAGCATTTTGTGTGTGTTGCTCGGATTTCCAGCATAGCCAGGTGGAATTCTATCCAAAAAAAACGTGCATTGGTGAAAACAAAGCACAATAAATGGAAGAAGTATGAAGGGGCCATGAGATCCTAGAACACACATTCATTGAAGGTGGCAGGGCAAGTAGGAAATGTAGTTAAGAGGACATTTGGATCACCTACCTTTTGTACCTGATGCAGGAGCAGGGAATGTGGTATAGTCGTCCTCAAACTGTATGAAATAGTAGGTCACAAGCAGACTATGGAGAACAGTTCTAGTGAACACACTACAGGAGTGATCTGGTTCCATTAGAGAGGGTGCAGAGGGAATTCACCTTGTTGCAAGAGTATTACAGTTATGATCATAGTCTGTTGAATCTTGCTTGGTTTCTTTTTCTTTAAAAGGACACTGATGAGAGATTTGAAGTTTGACTGTACGAATGTGTAAAATAGACTTCTACACTCATTTCAGATATACAGACCAAGACAGAATAAACATTGATGACTTTTCTCAGGCATTATCCCTGATGGAGGTGGCAGAGTTGGTCATTGAAATATTGGTTAAAATCAGTATCTGCCCCTGAATGGAAGCTCAAAAAGAGTCTATTCGTCATATAGGCCGGGAAAGCGGTAGATGCTTTCTCATTGACGACTTAATTTCCCTTGTCAAAGAGATCAATAATTGTTTCTGTTTCCAAGAATTAATTTGTTGCAGGATTAGGCAATAACATAAAATACAATATTTCATTCAATGAATGCTGGAGAACTGGAAGTCACTGGCTGATGGGGTTCTGAAGGTAGAAACTCTCATTTGATTGAGCATTTGAAGATCCGTAACTTACAGAGCTATGGAACACGTTGGGAAGTGGGATAAATCTAAAGTCTAATTCTAACTGGTTGCATCACCATCTGGTAAGGAGGTTCCTCTGGAAGCGATTGGAAAAAAGCCTCAGAGAGTTGTAAACTCAGTCAGCTTCATCATGCGCACCAGCCTCCCAGCATTGACGAATCTTCAAAAGGCGATGCCACAAAATAGTGGCATCCAATATTAAGGATCCCCATCACCCAGGACATACACTCTTCTCATTGCCACCATCAGGGAAGAGGTACAGGAGCTTTAAGACAAACACTTAATGTTTTGGGAACATCTTCTTCTCCTATACCATCAGATTTCCGAATGGGCGTTGAACCCATGAACACTGCCTCATTATTTCCTTGCTTTCCTTTTGCTCTACTTATATCTATATATTTCCTATTGTAGTTTTTTTTTAAGTATTGCACTGTACAGCAGATGCAAAACAAAAAAATTCATGACATATGTCAGTGATATTAAACCAGATTCTAATTCTGAATGTTGACTTGCCTGGACAAGATAGATGGCGGTATGAATTTCTACAACAGAGTGCATGGGAAAGCTTCAATGACCATCTGTCAATACAGTATGAAGACTCGTACAGTCAGATTTGGGAACAGCTTCTTTCCAACTGTGATAAGACTGCTGAACGGATCCTGACCCGGATCTGAGCCGTATCCTCCAAATATCCAGACCTGCCTCTCGGTGTTTTTGCACTGCCTCACTTTCCATTTTTCTATTTTCTGTTTATGATTTATAATTTAAAATTTTAATATTTACTAATTTTTACTGTTTTAAATATTTTTAATATTTAATATTTGTAATCTAGGGAGCAGGAGGCGCAGAATCAAATATCGCTGTGATGATTGTACGTTCTAGTATCAATTGTTTGGCGACAATGAAGTATAAAGTAGCTCAATCAGAACCTCCAGTGATCTCATATGATGGAAATTCCTTGGTTAACATTTACTTTCTCTGGTCAAGATGAACTGAGGCCAGTCTGGTGTTAGTATTTTCTCCCAGCTAAGGTCAATGAACTCAGCATTAAGCATGTACTCTGTAATATCCCCTGGCCAACGTTAAGCATGTACTCTGTCGGATCCCCGGCCAACGTTAAGCATGTACTCTGTAATATCCCCTGGCCAACATTAAGCATGTACTCTGTAATATCCCCTGGCCAACGATAAGCATGTACTCTGTAATATCCCCTGGCCAACTTTAAGCATGTACTCTGTAATATCCCCTGGCCAACGTTAAGCATGTACTCTGTAATATCCCCTGGCCAACTTTAAGCATGTACTCTGTAATATCCCCTGGCCAACGTTAAGCATGTACTCTGTAATTTCCCCTGGTCAACGTTAAGCATGTACTCTGTAATATCCCCTGGTCAACGTTAAGCATGTACTCTGTAATTTCCCCTGGTCAACGTTAAGCATGTACTCTGTAATATCCCCTGGTCAACGTTAAGCATGTACTCTGTAATATCCCCTGGTCAACGTTAAGCATGTACTCTGTAATATCCCTTGGCCAACATTAAGCATGTACCCTGTAGTATCCCCTGGCTAATGTTAAGCATGTATTCTGTAATATCCCTTGACCAACATTAAGCATGTACTCTGTAGTATCCCCTGGCCAAAGGACAGAGATGGAGATAACTTCTTAACTGTTGCACTCTAGGATGATCTTTCAAAGCTCATGGTTAATGCTAGATATTTACGCAGAGAATCTCAGTCACAGACCAATATCTTGTAAAGACTGGAATTATGATTTGGTATTAACCATTAAGGTCTGAAAAGAAGGGCAACTTCTTTACTTGGAGAGTTATAAATCTTCGGGATTTCAACTGCAGAGGGATGTAGTGTTTGTTTACTGTATACTGTATATGCTACACTCAGTGAGCACTTTATTAGGTACACCTATACACCGGCTTATTAATGCAAATATCTATTCAGTCAACCTTGTGGCAGCAACTCAATACATAAAAGCCTGAAGACATAGTCAAGATAATCAGTTGTTGTTCAGACCAAACATCAGAATGGGGAAGAAATGTGACCTAAGTGATTTTTTATTAGTGGAATGGCCGTTGATGCCAGATGGGGTGGTTTGAGAACCTCCAAAACTGTTGATCTCCTGGAATGTTCATGCACAACAGTCTCTAGAGTTACAGGGAATAGTGCATAAAACAAAAAGCATCCAGTGTGTGGCTGTTCTGTGGATGAAAAGGCCTCATAAATGAGAGAGGTCAGAGGAGAATGGCCAGACTGGTTCAAGCTGACAGGAAGGCGACAATAATTCAAATAACCATGTGCTGCAACTGGGGTGTGCAGAAGAGCATCTCTGAATGCGCAACATGTCGATCCTCGAGGTGGATGGGCTACAGCAGCGGAAGACCACAAACATACACTCACTCAGTGGCCACTTTATTAGGTACAGGAGATGCTTAATGAAGAGGCTACTGAGTGTCAACCGAGATTTAATAGGGTTTCAGACATAAAGAGAATTTTAGAAAGTAGGGACTGGTGGGAGGAAGAGAAAGCGGTCGTAGTCATGTAATTAATTGGTGAAGCATCATTGAAGAGCTGATTGTGCTCTTGTGAAACCTGTCCCTTTGCAGCAACCATTGCAAAAGTAATAGGTAAGCCTCCCGTATCTACCAGGCCAACCTGCATATCTACTCCATTTCTCCATTTGATTGCGTCAATGTTCTTATGTTCTTAACGCCTCTGAAGTCAGTCTGAATAAATCTAAACCTAGCCCAACCTAAATAAATGTCTGCTTTCATTATAACTCTTTATCTCTGTGTCTATTTGGACTCTGAGCCTGGTTTCAATCATTTGTGTTCACTTTACTGCTTGTAGCTGAAGGGTACCCTTAGAACATTGTCACCTCAGCCCTAGCTCCTGTCTTTGGCATGGTGATGTTTATTTAGCTACTTCCATCCAAGGCTTGCATATTTTCATGTGGGTTCCTCAGAGATTTCTGTTTTCCTCCCAAGTACCAAAGATATATGTAGGTTGATAGGCCACTACCTCGTGTGTGGAGGAATGATAGAATCTGGGGAAAGTTGATGGGAATGTGGCAAGAATAAAATATGACAGAATAGGTTTAGTGTAAAAAGATTGTCAGTACACACTTGATGGGCTGAAGGGCATGTTATCTGCTGTATCTCTAACTCTGTGTCAAATTCCAATGCATTTGGATTTCGGTAGCTAATTCCCTCATCGTCATTGCCAAAGTTAGGTCAGCCTTTATGATCTTTGTTTAATATCGGAGAAGATGAAGGGGCTGTCAACACTACCGCTTCTTCTTGCCATATCTTAAGCCAGTTCTTAGTCACACATCACTCATAAATCCACAGAGGGGAGGAGAAGATGGCAGCGCAACGCAGCTCACAGCGGCCACTCCGGTGGTGATGTCTGTTATTTGTCAAGTAGGGTGCCGAGCACAATCCTGATTTGATGGAGACAGATGTGAGAGCATGGAGGAACATCTGGAGAAACTTCTGAAATGCCTGCTTCGCTGCTGCTGCTACCGTGTGGTCTGAAATCTCTGGAGGGGAAGGCCCCGAGTCCTCAGCTTTGCCTGTTGCTCGGCTGCCGGGGAGGGATCGAAATGCTTGGCAGAGAATGGTGCTTGGAGAGGCTGTGTCGAAGGGCTGGTTGGAGGCTCGAAGTTTTTGGATGGACTCAGAGTCCGCTGCGGTCGGGTGCTTCCAATGGTGCTGCATCGGCAAGTTTGCAGCGCTTGGAGGTTCATGGCGGGGAGAGTTTCTCCCTTCTACCGTCTGCGTGAGATGATGAAGCTATTGGGACTTTGAGACTTTGTTTTACCGTGCCCGTGGTCTACTCTTTATCAAATTATGGTATTGCTTTCCACTGTTGTAACTATATGTTACAATTATGTGGTTTTTTCAGGTTTAGTCTTGGTTCATGCTGTGTTTCTTGTGATATCATTCTGGAGGAACAACGTATCATTTTTTAATGCATGCATTTCTAAATGACAGTAAACGAGGACTGAGTGTCCTCATAATCTAATCTAATCTAATAAATTTTATCCACTTTGGACTACATGCTGTGTCTCCTTCATGTTGTTAATTCTTCCTGTAGGGTCCTTTCTACACTGATAATTTTTCTGCCTTGTGCTTGGAATCTCCAAATTAGTGACCTCCTTTACCTAGCAGAAGTTTCATCAAAGGCCCACATTCAGCAAAGAATTCCTTACCCTTTTCAGTATTCTTCCAACTTTTCTACTACCTTTCAATAAAGATTCATGACACTCCCTTCTAAGTCACTTTCTGCATTAAGTTCCCATTTTTTGGACACTCTTACAAGGTAGGAAGCGTGTGGACAACTTGCAATTGAAGTAAATGTCTACATTAACAATGTTTAACCATTGGCCAGAGTTCAGGGAAAATAGCCCTACTCTTCGAAAAGGTGCCATCCGTCCAGGAGGGCACAGCAATCTTCAGTCAGTACTGCAATGGCTGGACTAAATACTCAAAGTCCTGGAATGAAACTTCAGGCACAGCCCTTCTGACTCACAGGTGGGAAGGCTGCCAGTTAGAAGTGGTCATGGGACCACCTCCAAACTGTGAGGTAATTAATTTCATAGCTGCTGCTTTTGCACACATTTTTGAAAAATAGAAATCCAGCTGTAAATTGTATACTTGTGACTGTATGTAATTTTTAACTTGTCGTCAAGGGGATGATATGCACACAAGGTTATTCTTTTATCGAGAGGACCGTTAAAAGATTAGTTAACATAATAGTGGCAGAACAGAAGGGCCTGGAATTTTCATTTTTGAACTGAGTGGACTACAGGGTTGATACAAGTTGGGATAAATACGAATGGGCATGTTGCTTCCAACCTACACATCAACACTGAGCCCGTTGCAATTGATTTCCTGAAGAATAAATATACGCTTAGAATGACCTTTAAGTGTTGGTTGAACTAGCAATTTTCTGGAAGTTTAATCAATCAGAACATCTGTTTGCTCCTTTCAATAAATACTCTAATATTGAATTAGCAAATTAATCATTTGGCAACATCCTGGTGCCAGACGTCTGAAAGCATACCAAGTGTGGATCACCGCTCCACAACTGTTGCCCCACACCACAGTAGCAGGAGGCTGTCTAGGTGATTGGAAGGGAAAGGATGAACACTTGTTAATGAAGCAGTGAGCAATGCTGCCCTCAAATTGCCTCCGCCTCCCTCCAAGCTACTCTTTCTAAATTTACGAAGGCACTGCAAATTGTCGGCAGCCCCAAGGCAGGTGACTTTCTGTTCCTGTGTGAATTGGATCCCGATCCTTTCAGACATCAGGAATTCTGAGCAGCCTGGTGAAGAATGGTTGCAAATTCTAGATGATGCTTTGCAAGCCTTCATCAGGGCTACAGAAAATGTGTGGTGCAGGAAGCAGGGAGAATCAGGCTGGATTCCGATCAAAGGCCAGCACAGGTCAGCATTCCATTGTGTTTCCGACATGGATTCGCCTGTTCAAGGAAACGGACTCCTGCTCCTTATTTAGGATCACACTACACAAGACAATGTGAGCTGAACACAGCATTGTTGGTATGTTGGCAACCTTCCTCTGAAATCAGGCAAATGTGTATAAAACTGCATTTCTACTGAGGTAGCTAAGCAGATCTGTTACAGTCTGTGTATTCTTTGGAAAATGACAACATTTTGGATAAATTCCGATGTTCCGATATGTTTGATGTCAGGCAGGTAGCAGATTCAATTCTCTGGTATGTTCATAAGTTAACTGGGCTCACCCAGGGAATTGATAAAAACCCAGCCCTCAGATAGTTATTGGGGAAATATCAGGCCACGGCTCCAGATCCCAAGTGCTCTTGATTGTGAATGTGATTGTTTGGTGAAGAGAGGATTTAATCCAGCTCTGGCACCCAAAGAAATCTTTATCAAAGCCCAGTGTGAAGACAAGGGTAGCTGACCTCAGTTGCAAAGTGCCGTCTAGCTATGTAGAGCACTAATATAGCACCTTTTAGCAGCTTTACATGAGAAGAGAGGATTGTTTTGAATGGAAATAATAAACAATGACCAGGAATGCATAAAATTTTGACAGTTTACTGTTAGTGTCAAGGTCAAAGTATGCTAATCTTTTGGAATTCACTCCTTAACCCCCCCTCCCTGCTTAACACCATTTACATAGCTTCATCAATCATAACCTCTTTTACAGCCATCTTCAATGACCCCCACCATCTAGGCCAGTGATTCTCAACCGTTTTTTGGCCAGGGCCCCCTTAGGAGCTCCTCTCAGGTTCCAGCGTCCCCCTTTCAAACAGGGATAGAACACGAACAGATAGACAGAAAATCATTTATTATTGAACACCAAGAAAACTTGAACATTCCGACATACTGGACAAAACTTTACCAAAGACTGTAAGAAATTAAACATCTATCAGGCCTAATGCGATCCTTGAGCTTGGTGCTTTTCTGCAAGTTTCATGATATCGGGCTCCAAATTAGACAATGACAGTCGGAGGTCACCTCTTGTTGCGATATCAATTCTGTTCCTGGATTTTGTCAAGGAAACTACCTTGCAGAATCCTCTCTCAACCAAAAATGTTGAGGGAAAGGCGATAAAAAACCTTTCGGCTTTTTCCCACAGTGTTGTAAATTTATTCGGCAGATCACTCTTGATCCAAAAATTTTTTTGAAACGGACTGAACTGACGACGTGCAGTTATATCTCTCTGAAGGTCAATCGAACTCTCTTGCCTCAACTTGGGTGGGTTGTGCTTCAAATGGATTCAAAATCCAATCCAGGATACCGAGGTTTAACAGGTCATTGAATCTTTCTTACATATCCTTGTGTATCTGCTTGAGATGTTTCACATAAACTATTGACTCCAATGAAGGTTGCTGCTTGGGTATTTCATCAGATCAGTTACCAGGGCCCCCATAAATGCTTGGAGCTCCCCTTCTCACAGTTGTCAGTTGGTGGCCCCCTTCAAATGTGTCAGGGCCCCCAACGGGGCCATATGGCCCCTGTCGAGAATGGCTGATCTAGGCCATACTCTCTTCTCGCTGCTGCCATCAGGAAGGAGATACAGGACCCTTACGTACCACACCACCAGGTTCAGGAACAGTTATTACCCTTCAACCATCAGATTCCTGAACCAGAGTGGATAACTTCACTCACCCCAACACTGAACTAATTCCACAACGTATGAACTCACTTTCAAGGACTCTACAACTTATGATCTCAATAATTATTATTTACTAATTTATTATTATTATTTTGTTTTTTTCTCTTATATTCGCCCAGTTTGTTGTCTTTTGCACATCAGTTGTTTGTCCATCTTTCGGTGTAATTTTTCACTGATTCAGTTGTATTTCTTTGTATTTACTGTGAATGCCTGCAAGAAAACCATTCTTAGGGTAGCATATGGTGACATATATGTACTTTGATAATAAATTTACTTTGAACTTTGAACTTAGTGCCTTTAGCATAGCAACAATGCCATGATTCTTCATAGGAATCTAATCAGATAACTGATGAGGCAAAGATGGACACAGCGACTTGATCAATTTGCCTTTAAGGAGTGTCTTAAAAAGCAGTTGGATGACAACGATGTGGTTGTCAATGAAAAAAAGCGAACTTTCTCTAAGCTACAGTATTGTTAGTGACCAGTTCCCTGTTTCTTCATGATTTTAAAAGATTATTTGCATTTCTAGAGACTGTGCCCAAGGAATTTGCTCTGTAAACTGCAGTAGCTTCCCTTCTGGCCGGTCAGATACCACATTCAGCGGCCAGTTTATCAGCTACCTCCCGTACCTAATAAAGTGGCCACTGAGTGTATGCTTGTGGTTTTCTGCTATTGTAGCCCATCCACTTCAAGGTTTGACATGTTGTGTGCTTGACTGTACAACACAGTTGTATCATGCGGTTCTTTAAGTTACCGTGGCCTTCCTGTCCGTTAGCCCTTCTCCTCTGCCCTCTCTCATTAACAGGACACTTTTGACCACAGAACTGCTGCTCACCAGAAAATGGTCTTGTTTTCACACCATTCTCTGTAATCTCTAGAGACTGTTGTGCATGATATTCAAACCACCCCATCTGGCACCAGCAATCATTCCACGTCAAAGTTACTTAGATCATATTTCTTCCCCATTCTGATGTTTGGTCTGAAAAAAAGTCCAAAGTAAATTTATTATCGAAGTACATATATCTCACATATATAGCCATGATATTCATTTTCTCACAGGCATACTCATTAAATCCATAATAGAATAACAACCATAATAGAATCAATGAAAGACCACTCCAATTGAACAACCAAACCTCTAGAACAGGGGTTCCAACCTTTTTTATTCCATGGACCCCTAGCATTAACTGAGGAGTCCATGGATCCCTGGTTGGGAACACTTGTTCTAGTCCATGTCAGCATGCTTTTATGCATTGAGTTGCTGCCACATGATTGGCTGATTAGATATTTGCAATAATGAGCAGGTGTACAGGTGGTACCTAATAAAGTGGCCACTGAGTGTGTATGGCCATGGATTTGGGTTAGTTCTATTAGTGTAGTCACCCATGAAGGCAGTGAATCAGCAGTGCACAGCCTTGTTTCTCTTTGGCTTTTAGTTTATGCTCGCAAGTTGGCTAGTGATTGGTTGCCAGCTCATGTGATAGGTTTTGTCACTTTGCAGCCAGCCTGCTAGTTGGCTGCATGCTGAAGCCTGGCTTTAGATACACGTATTCTTCAGCCCAAAAGACACATAGGGTAATGATAAAATATAAAAAAAAAAGATGTATAAGATATCATTCCACCAATTTACTGCTAGTGTAAGTGTAAGGAAATCTACTTTGCTTGCATATTAATTCCCCTCACTTCAACCCTTGTGTTTTGGGGACATTTCTCATGATGGGTCACAATATTCAGGGAGTTTGCATGAAGTAATAATGCCAGACTGATGCAATTTTAATCAGGTGTTAATCTAGATTCCTCAGTAATTTTATAGCGTATACCGAGGCAAAAGGTACAAGTGGAGTGTAAGAAAACATTTTTACGTGGACGGTACAAATGGAAGTAAACAGGGGTTTCAAAACATTGGACAATGCCAATAATTTTCACAATGAAAGGGAAAAAAACAGGAGAACAAGACTGACAGGGTTCTCCACTGGCAGATGATTTAGACTTCGTGGCTAAGTGACCTACTTCTGTACCATAATATTCTGTGATATGTTTAATGTATTCAGAAGATGCATAACTACGATATCAAATATGTTTCTAAACACGTTCCAGGAATTATCAGTATACTTGAGAGATAAGCATGCTCAAAAATGCCCAGGATTTTCAAGATTAGAGAAGGTGGGCAGTAGGCTCTGGCCTTGACAGCAATACCCACAACCTTTGAATGAGTTTAAAAAATTGTTACCTTGTTGACTTGATATAATTTTAATATTTGGTATGTTGTTGCTCTCATTCTACCTTGTCGATTGGAAATGAGTTTCATATAGGGCTCATTTGATTTTTAGACATTAAAAGCCATCATTTAAAAGTGTCCTGAATATTTCTCCTTCTCTACCTAATGAAGCAGTGGAGGCTACCTCGGTAAATATATTTAAGACAAGGTTGGATAGATTTTTGCATAGTAGGGGAATTAAGGGTAGGTGGAGATGAGTCCATGGTCAGATCAGTCACGATCTTATTGAATGGCGGAGCAGGCTCGATGGGCCAGATGGCCTACTTCTGCTCCTATTTCGTACGTTCTTATGTTTGAGATTCCCACGTAATAGTCTCACATTCCAAAAGAGGGAAAGCACAGCCTGTTGTTTTTACCACTAATGAAGCTTTTCATCCTTGTTGTTGTTTTTAATTTGTAACCAATTATCTCAAGGTGAAAGGTGAGTGATCTAACATAGAGCAGCACCCAATTTGTGTTTGAAGACGATAGGGGATGTGTCATGCTTTGCCTGTATATTGACAAAGGCCATCAATATTTCAGAGAACAAGGCAGTCCTGAAACTTGTGCTCGACACTGTGGGAAGTGCTTGTGCCTAGATGTTATGCTTGGGTTGGAATTATGCCTAAACTTCAGATCCACTAATTAGTTTTGAAATTAATTCATTAGCCAGACACGTATTCCTTTGGCTGCTGACTGCATTCCACAAACAGTAAGTTCAAGATTCAAGATCGTTTAATGTAATTGCCAGTACACATGTGTAAAGGAGAACTAAGTAATCATTACTCCAGATCCGCTGCAGCACAAAAACAGTAAGATAAAGAATACAATACTAAAAAAGAGGATACAATAAACATTGGTTGATTGTACATCCATAAAGCAATGCTAGGCACAGGAGTGTCTGTACATAAAGTGACTCAGACAGAATGAAGTAGTGGTGATTGGGGGTGTGGGAGGTGAGTTAGTGGGTGGAGGTGTTGATCAGACTTACTGCTTGGGGAAAATAGCTGTTTTTGAGAGCAGCTGTCTTGGCCTGGCTTCTACAGAGTCTCCTCCCAGATGGGAGTGGGACAAACAGTCCAATGAGCCGGGCGGGTGGGAACTTTCATGATATTGCTGGCCTTTTTCAAGCACCCTTCTGTTTGATGACGAGTAGGCTGGTGCCAGTGATGCTCCTGACTACCCGTTGTAAAGCCTTCCTGTCCAACGCTGTACTAGCCAATGGCATTATCACTTGGAATGTGGAGTGAATTGTGAAGCTTCCAGCACTTTTCATTGGCAACATGAACGTCATGAGTTAGGCTTTCACTACAACATCAATTGCTGGAGGAGTGGGTTTGCATACGATGTGCTGACTTCATACTGAATAAATATTAAAACACTGTTGATCAGGTCTCTCCTCACTTCTCCCCATGACCTTTGATGCCCTGACTAATCAAGAACCTAGAAACCTCCGCTCTAAATATACTCAATGACTTGGCCTCTGCAGTCGTCCACGGCAGAGGTTTCTACAGATTCACCACTCTCTGGCTAAAGAAATTCCACCTCATCCCTGTTCTAAATCTACATCCCTATTTTCAGAGGCTGTGCTCTCTGGTCCTAGATTCACCCGTTATTGGAAACAAATTCTCCATATCCACTCTGTCTGGGCCTTCCAATATTCAATAGGTTTCAATGAGATCCTCCCCCCATTCTTCTAAATTCAGCAAGTATAAACCCATAGTCATTGAATACTCCTCATACATTAACCCTTTCATTTCCAATGCCAGCACATCATTTCTTTGAGAAGGGGCCCAAAATGACTCACAATACTCAAGGTGCAGTCTGACTAATGCCTTATAAAGCCTCAGCATTACAAATTTGCTCTTATATTCTAGTCCTCTCAAAATGAATACTAACATTGCATTTGCCTTCCTCACTTATCTTTCAAATTCTCACATCTGCCTAAGCCTTTCTGTGGGCTCCCTGCTTCCTCAACACTACCTGCCCCTCCACCTATCTTCGTATTGTCTGCAAACTTGGCTGCAAAGCCATCGGTTCTGTCATTCAAATCATTGACATATAACATGCAAAGAAGTGGCCCCAGCCCCAACTCCTGTGGAGCACTATTAGTCACTGGGAGCCAACAAGAAAAGGCCTCCATTATTCTCGCTCTTTGCCTCCCGTCAGTCAACCAACGTTCTATCTATGCTAGTATCTTTCCTGTAATACCATACGCCCTTATCTTGTTAAGCAGTGACATGCATGGCACCTTATCAAATGCCTTCTGAAAATCCAAGTAAACAACATCCACAGGCTCTCCTTTGCCTATCCTGCCTGTTATTTCCTCAATGAGTTCCAACAGATTTGTCGCTCAAAATTTCCCTTCAAGAAATGTACTGACTTTAGCCTACTTTATCATGTGCCTCCAAGTAAGCTGATCTTCATCCTTAATAGTGGACTCAAACATCTTGCCAACCACTTACCAACTTAATTCAGAGGATATAATATCCCTAAATTCTTCCTGAAAGAATCCCGGATGATGTAAGCGTCACTTATATGTTTTTGTTTTCCTAATTGCAGCTAAGTATGAATACTAACGTTATCTGTTGAGGTTATAAAACTAAATGACAATTTATGTGCTGACTTAATTTCTACTTATAACCATTAGCATTTCAAACTCCTGGGAATATACATCTCACACAAACTCTCATGGTCTCAGAACGCACTCCACACAATCAGGAATGTTCACCAATACCTCTACTTTCTGAGGAGGCTGAGAAGAGCTAGATTATGCACATCTATGCTTGTACCATTCTACAGATGTGTAGCAGAGAGCATCCTAGCATGCTACATCCTTGCACGGTATGGAAACTGCCCAACGGCAGAGAGGAATGCTCTACAATGGGTAACCAAACGTGCCCAACACATCCCCAGTACCACCCTAACTACTAGCAAAGGCATATAGTATATACAGAAAGGTGCCGTAAAAGGGTCAGTAACATCATGAAGGATCCCACTCACCCTGCTAATGGACTGTTTGTCACACTCCCATTTGGGAGGAGGCTACCTAGCATCCATGCCAGGACCACCAGACTCGAAAATAGTTACTTTCCCCAAGCTGTAAGGCCGATCAACATCTCCAACAACTAACCCACCTCTCCACACATCCAACCACCCCTACTTTATCATTTTCTGTCAGGCACCTACTGTAAAGACATTCCTGTGCATTGAGTTACTTTATGTGCATACATCAATCTATGTATATAAGCTATGTTATGTATTTATATTTATTGTGTTTTTAATATTGTGTTCTTTATCTTATTGTGCTGCCTCAGATCCAGAGTAACAATTATTTCGATCTTATTACAATTTTGTACTGAAAATGACATTAAACAATCTTGAATCTTGAATCTTAAATCCTGAGGGGGCGTCAAAGATTATAGTTCAAGGTGCCACCAAAAGTTGCAAGAAGAATAATGAAGTAGATGTGATAAATCATTAAATGGTGATCCAGTGTTGGGCCAAGAAGAGGGGGACGAGATACAAGGAGTCAAAACAAACATTGACTTGTAACTAATGAAGGACACTAGGACGTCCTGTGGGACATCGTGCTAACTCCGAGAACTGCTTACGAAGGGTTAACTTCAGTGTGTAATGTGATGCTTTGGGCATTATATCACCAACACCAAGCTCTCCTCTTCGATTTTTTTTCTCTCTCTCTCTCCGGCTTGTGTGTCTTCCTTTGTTCATCTGTCTTGATCTGTCGATTTGTAATCAGCAGTGATGGATGGTGCTGTCTGCACTGTCCTGCTGTGTGACAGGGTGACATGTGATATAGAGTGACCTAACCCTTCTCTTCGTTAACAAAAATATTTCACAGGATGCAGACAGCATTCCACAAAATCCAACCTCTCCTGCCTTCAGGGTCCAGCAGTGTGTTGCAAACTGAACACTTTGTTAATATTATTCACTCTGGGGATCTCGATTCAACTGTGCTTGTTTAGTTTGACTGGAAAAATGTATTCCAAATGGAGTTCTTTGTACTCAATTGTCTTATTAAGACTGTTAATATTAAGGCTGTTAACTTGGGCAAAAATAACACAAAAACAAAAGCATAAGAAATAAGAAAACCAGCCTCCCCTTTATGGACTCTGTCTATAATTCTTGCTTCTCAGTAAAATAGCCAATATAATTTAAGACCCCACTAACCCTTGATATTTGCTCTTTTCCTGTCTTCCATTGCATAAATGATCCACAAGCCTGAAAGCATGCACCACCAAGCTCAAAGGCAGCCTCTACCCCGCACTAATAACACTATTAAATGGTCCTTGGTATGATAAGGTTGGCTCTTGACTTCACGAGCTATCTTGTTATGATCTTGCAAATTATTGTTTACCTGAACTGCACTTGCTCTTCAACTTTATCCTGCATTGTTATTGTTTGACATTTGTTATCTCTATGTACTGTGTAATGATTTGATCTGTATGGACACTATGCAAGACAAGCCTTCAACTGTATTTCTATACGTGACAAAAAAAAGTGAACCAATAGCAATACCAAATGGAAGCAAGAGTCGGCCATTTATCCATTTGAGTCTCCAGTGCCGTGGAAGGAGATTACGACGGATCTGATTTTGCTCTCAACCCCACTTCCCTGCCTGTTCTGCAGAACTCTCCCCCAGCAAAAAAAACAAAAAAATGCATTAATCTTAAATATATTAGTTCGCAAGGAGCCGAATTTGACTTGGAAAACCAAATGGCCTCCTTGTATGCCTTAACGATTCTTAGAGTCTCGTTATGTTAGCCATGGACAGTAACCCATATCACACAGATGCTTGTGTCAGAAGACAGCTCTACCCTGTTCATGTAAGAGTCACCAGCATTCACGTGCAGAGCTACAGAGTAAGACAATGAAATCTTGCAGTGTAAGTGAATGCCAGTGAATAAAAATTGCTGTCATTCAGCCCCGATTACACAAACTCCCTGGGTGAACAGTGACACTCAGCTGCTAACGGTACCAATTTACAGACATTTAATAAACTCTTCAATTAACTTTTAAAATGATATGCAGAAAGGATCATGCCATTAAGGTAATTGCACATTAATTGAAATACTCATGAAATAGCAGGGCAGCTCACCATGTTAAATGCAACACGATTGCGATTCGCCAGTGGAACTGACATGTTTAACACCATTTGTCTGATGTAGGTGGTTGTCCATGATAAGGTGTAGGGGAAGTAAGCAGTGCTTTCTATACCAACCAATGTATAATTCTGTCAGTTGTTACATGCTCAAGGAGATCTGGTTTTTTTTTTGTGAGAATGCTGTAATGGTCTTTTGGAGGTCACCTGATGTGATTTTCCCGCCGATGTGAGGTCATGTGCTGACATGTGCCCCGTGACTATATAAGGGTCGACTCAGGTGACGCAGTGGGGATTTTGAGTTTGTAGATTCCCAGGTAGAACGTGTTGTGCCTCCGTTTCTGTTGTGTGTTTGTTTTTGTGACGCAGTTTCATTTTTAAAACGGTTGTACGTTCTTTTGAAAGATTCCATATTACTTGGATTGGAAATTTGTGGCTGGAAGTGCCAATCTACTCAATTCCGACAGTTTTGAAGGGAGAGTGAAGAATTCATCGAAGTGAAGGATTGAGAGAAGTCGGCATCGTCTGGCAGTTTAATAAAGGATCGACCTTATTGAGTCTTCGTTGAAGAGAAGCTGCATTGAGATAACTCTTGCAATGGCGCAATGAGTTCATGCACAAAGGCTCTCTCTCTCTAAAAGGAAATTAAGGTCAGTCGATTTAAACTGTTTACTTTCGGCATCGGGAATCCTGTGGACAAAGCCAGCAGTAAAGGTGTGTCGGCGAAGAAATCGTTCTCCAGAGAAGTCTCTCCCAATTGAATGTGTAAAACTGTTGGGCTTTCGAAGTTATCGCTTTAAGAACCGTATCTGACTGTATCGCTTTAAGAACTGTTTTCGCATTTAATGCTTTAAGAACCAGAGCCGAGTGGAGTTGATGAACGGCTGTGTACCTGTTTAACCTCCGGTCAAAGTTTTCCTTTGTTTTTTTTCTCCTTATCGTTTATACGTGTTTAATAAATGTTCGGTTGTTTTTATAAAACCTGTCTCGATTAATATTCATCGTTGCCGGTTACGTAACGCAATAGAACGGTTGTTAAAGATTAGTGAAACCTCCAACACAGTCTCCACAAAGTCCTAAAAACACACTGTTATGACAAGCAAACCACTGTCGATGTGCTGTCCCAGGCTGGCATTCTCAGTAGTGCGGCTCTTAGTACTGTCAGTCAGTTACTATGTCCAGGCCGCTTGGTTTGACTGCCCACCATCAGACTTCCAAAACAAGCTATCTGGAGTATTGTGATAAGGAAATATTACCAGATGGATTGCGAGAAGGATCAGGGATGTGATCAAAGCCTCTTTGAAAGATCGGCTTTAAAGATTAGTGATTAGCATTTTTGGTCACATTACATCAAAATGTCAAAACATACTGTGAAATGAGTTGTTTGCATCAATGACCAGCAATGGTCTGAGGAACAGGTTCATGCTGATCCTGATCAGAGGTAAAGCAATAACAATGCAGATTAAAGTGTAAAAGTTAAAGTGGAAGTGTGGAGCAGGTTTTGATGATGTGCAGAACAAGCTGTTGTGCGTCCAGTTAGAAGGCTTTCTACAGTGCATGGATAAAAATTGGTAAATGTCAACAGGGACATGTCAAATCTCTTTCACCTCGTGAGGAAGTGAGCTTCCTTGGCTGTGGTATCAACATAGTAGGACCAGGACATTCTACTGGTGAGGTTCAAATATGAGGAAATTGAAGCTCTCAATTTCAACGCCATTGGTTTAGACAGGAGCAGTCACTGTACGTACTAATGCAGGCAGTATTTTACATATTTGACAATACACAGTAGCCTTATTGCAAAGGTCCTATGCATAGGTTGTACCTCATTTAAGCCTGTTGTTCAGCTTATATACCTGCTCCTTGGAGTGCGCTAGTCAGTAACTCAGTGTGGACAGTTCCTTCTGCCGGGAGATCAAATGTACCCAGTAGGGACTCCATAAATACTTGTGGCCATTGTGTATGAAAATGTTTAGTAGTGTGATGAAGCTTCCAGAAGAAATTTCTTGCCTGCTCCGGGGTGTACACATGTTAATACCACTACCCCTGTTACCTTTTCCCACTCGCTGAGTTACCACTCCCCTGGACCCTCTCATTGAGTTACCACTCCCTCAGAACCCTCTCTCGTTCACTGAGTTACCACTCCCCTGGACCCTCTCATTGAGTTACCACTCCCCCAGAACCCTCTCTCATTCATTGAGTTACCACTCCCCCTGGACCCTCTCATTGAGTTGCCACTCCCCCAGAACCCTCTCTCGTTCTTTGAGTTACCACTCCCTCAGAACCCTCTCTCGTTCACTGAGTTACCACTCCCCTGGATGCTCTCATTGAGTTACCACTCCCCCAAAATCCTCTCTCATTCATTGAGTTACCACTCCCCTGGACCCTCTCACTGAGTTACCACTCCTCCAGAACCCTCTCTCGTTCATTGAGTTACCACTCCCCTGGACCCTCTCACTGAGTTACCACTGCCCCAGAACCCTCTCTCGTTCATTGAGTTACCACTCCCCTGGACCCTCTCACTGAGTTACTACTCCCTTGGGGCATTCTCCCACTCACTGAGTTACCACTCCTTTAGGACCCTTTCCCACTTGCTAAATTACCACTCCCCTGAGCCCCTCTTGCTGTTACTAGCCCTCCAGAATTTGTGTTGGAAAGAGTGCAGAGGAAGTTCACTTGTATGTTGCCTGGACTGTAGGACTGTTATAATGGGACATATTGAATGTGAAGCATTTGTTTTCCCTGGAGCAAGGGAGGCTGAGATTGACCAGACAGAGATATGTAAAATTATGGGATGTATAAATAGAACAGGTACCAAGAATCTTTTTCCCAAGGGAGGGATATCAAAACAAAAGTACATAGGTTTAACATAATAGGGCAAAGTTTTAAAAGGAATTTGAGGGGGGCGATTTTTACTCAGAGAATGGTTGATATGTGGAATTTGCTGCCAGAGGAGGAATCAGTTAGAATTATTATGTTTAGACACTGAAATAGGAAAACCACAGAAAGATGGGACCTAATTCACGTAAATGGGATTAGTTTAGTTGAAGAAAAAATGTTGTCATGGGCATGGATCCATAGAGTACTACAACACAGAAACATGCCCTTCAGCCCATCTAGCCCATGCCAAGTTGTTAGTCTGCCTGGTCTATTGACCCTCTTCTGGACCATAGTCCCCCATACCCCTCCCATCCACGTACTTATTCAAACTTCTCTTAAAGTTTGAAACCCCATCCACCACTTGTGCTGGCATCTCGTAGTGAACCAGAGGGCCTGTTTTTGTGCTACATAGCTCTAAGGTCAGCTGCCTCTCACTGTTACCACACCCTGGGATCCACTCACGGCGCGGACAGCCTGTAGTTGAGAGGGAAGTCCCATTTATATTTCTCACTATCAATCACTCTTGAATTTTAATGAATGTAAAGTCGGCTTCTCTCCCTCTGCCTTCCATCAAAGGAAGTTTCCTACTGCTTACAACTTAATAACACAATTTCAAATTGAGTTGCTTAATTTGCCAGTAAATGACTGTGTTAGCAATTAAATCTCAAATCTCTCTTACTTTTATGTACTTTAACGTCTGAATCACTGAATCTAAAACACCAAAACTTGTCATCAGCTGAAAATAACAGAATAATATCCCTTAGGTTGAACTTGGAATAATGTTGTCTTATGTAGAAAGGTGGATAGGTTAGAGTGAGGGGTGTGTTGGGAGATAATTCCTTTTACGGCAGAAACCCTCCACCCGGGCCTTGCCATCTTTTTGCAGTGACTATCGGGCAGGAGGTACAGAAGCCTGAAGAACCAAACTACCAGGTCAAGAACAGCTACTTTTCTTCAAACTGGCAAAACATTAATCACTGCAGTTTTGCAACACCATGTCCACTTTGCACTCACTTGGACTTAGGTTTTCTGTTCTAATTGAGTTTTCTTGTAAAAAAAAACTGTGTATAATTAACGTTTAATTTATGTTTTTCTTGTGAATGCTGCTTATATGATGTTAAGTGCCTGTGATGCTGCTGGAAGTAAGTTTTACATTGCACCTGTGCCCTAATGTACTTGTGCACCTGACAAAAAGCTTGGCTTTGTTTATAAATCCAGAGTTAAAGGGACAGCTTTTAAAATAAGGGGCTGCCCTTTATGGATAGAATTATTTTTCCTTCTCTGAAGATTGCGAGTCTTTGGAAGTCTCTTTCTCAAGCAATAATGAAAGCTGGGTCTAACTTTTACATATTTTTCTTACAGTACCTCTATCAGGTGTTCCTTTATGCTTCTTAGTTTCAAGGAAAACAAACCTAGCCTTATCCATTTTTTTCTCATCTTAGGTAACATCCTGGAAAGCCACTTAAGTGCAATCATCTCCTTCCATAGTGTGGTGACTAGAACTGCACGCAGTCTTCTATTTGTGGCCGAACTGAAGTTTTAGAATGCTGTTCTTCTTGCTCTTATATTCCGTCAAGCGCTGGAGGAAGTCAGCATGTCAGGTGAGTTCTTCCAGTGCTTTGTGAGTGGCTCCAGCTTCCAGCATCTGCTGTTTCTTGTGTCTTCCAGGTGCCTTTTTCACCACTTATCTACCTGCGCTGCCATCATTAGAGATCTATGTACTTGTGCACAGAGCTCTCTCTGTTCCTCAGTACTCCCTGTGGCTCCATGCAGTCTGCCCTACCCTCAGAACTTCCCAAGAGGCTTCACCTCAGAATCGAGGGATCGAGGGCTCCATGCAAACACAAGTATTTCTTCACCCAATTACACTCGCCTTTTGTTCATTTGTTCTCTCATTTCCAGTGCAGTCACGCCATCGATACATTGTGGTGACCAGAAATCACACAGTAGTTCCATTCGAATCATTTCAACACAGTGGAGGGCTCTGGCTCATCGAATCAGTGAAACAATCTCGTCAATCCTGTTCCTTCTCTGTAACATTGCTCCTATTTAATTCCTTTCTCAATGCATTGATTGATTCTCTTTCCACCTTCCTCATTTCCAGAACACGCATACTTTATCAAGTTCAAATTTATTGCCATCTGACTGTACTTATATGCACCAAACAAAAAAAATCCCTCCAGACCACGGTGCACCCTCAATACATATATCACACACAGCACATAAAACAAAATATTACCACAAATAAGTGAACAAAATATAATTCAAACTGCATGTGAAGTGCATAGCATAAGTAAACAGGAGACAGCTCGCTGTTCTAGTGATGAGACCTTGGTGGTGGCAGGGTATTGATTAGTCACACAACCTGCGGGAAGAAGCTGTTACCCAGTCTGGCAGTCCTAGCCCAGATGGCAGTGGGTCAAAGAGATTGTGGGATGGGTGGTGTCTAGATCCTCTGTAGAGTCTTGCAGCTTCCGTACCACACAATGACACAGCCAGACAGGACACTCGATGGTGCTCCTATAGCAAGTTGTTAGAATGGGGCCAGGAAGCCTTACATGCATCAATCCCCTCAGAAAGTAGATGCTACTGTGCCTTCTTGACTAATGAGGAGGTGTAGGCCGTCCAGGAAACCACTGGTGTGTAATGAAGAGTGGTTTACCTGCACCTTCCTGAAGTCCACCATGATCTGTTTTGTCTGGTCCAGGTTGAGACTCAGGTTGTTGTTCTCACACGATTTGACAAGCCTCTCTACTTCCTGTCTGAACGCTGACTCATCATTGTTGCCCATGAGGCCAACTACTGTGTGACCACCAATCATCGGCGTCTCAGCAATCATTCCCTCTTTTCCTCCCTCTCTGACTCCTGTGTAAGTATCTGCCCGGATCGAAGCTCCGGATTTTCACGTATTTTCTCTTTATTGTGACCTGTTCCATCACCCATAGCAGTTTGACCAGCACCTCACCAGTCCAGGAGTTCAGTTTGTGACTACACCTCTGGAAAAAAAATTAAGAGTAATTTTCTACTTAGAGCACTTACATTAACACATTAATTGTCACTTTATTGTTGCTGTAGCCAGACAATGAAATGAGAATAAAACAAAACCTTTAACATATCAGATCTATAAAGTTATCTGTTTATAGATTGAAAATTAAATGTCTGCTGACATCGTTAACCTTGTGACCCCAGTCTGTGATAGCCAACACTTCCTACCACTGAAGCACAGAAAGGATTTTCCTGTCTCCTAAGGGGGAAGTGAATGATGAATTATGCACACTCATCCTGAAGACATGTACTGGAAGTGACCGGATAATGCACTAACCTCTTTATCTCTATTCTTTATTCTAAAAATATCTCCACTGGGTAAGTGTTATGCCAACAAAATGAGCAAATGCACTGATACGTAAAACAAGGAAACCTTTTACACTGTCTTTTAAAAAAATAATTCTCTGCACTTTGGAAAGTTTATTCAACTAGTATCATCAAAACAGCTTGCTTAATTTCCAGCATCTGCAGACTTCCCTGTGTTTGTGATTAACTTAATTCCTTCTTTGCTTCCTGTACCCAAAGGGTTAAAGATTTCAGTTTGAAGCAGCAGCATATTAATTGTGCGGCAGTTTAAACATTCACTGTTGCAATGACATGAGCCTGAAACTTCTGTCTCCACATATGCTGTCTGCCTGATGAGTATTTTCCTGTTTTAGGACTTTACTGTTTTAATTTCAAATTTCCAGCATCTGTGGTAACTAGCTTTGGAATACCTCATCGTTGTTTGTGAGAATATTGGGGAATATAGGCTTAATAACAAAAGTGAGAGACTTTTGTTCAATAAGGATGTCAAGGTATATGTAAAAAATGTTAGTCCTTGATTTTGGAATGGCTAACCTTTGTATCAACCCCTCTTCATAGAGAAACATAGAAACATGAATGAGCTTGCATAATATTGAATTCAAAAGTCTGACATATGTTCATGCACTTGTTCCTACAAATGACAGAACTGTTTTCCTCTCCACTTTTGATCACTGTTCTTTCTTATCAATCATTGATTGCAATACTGTGGAGGTTTGGTTACGATATAAAGTGATTTTTGTTTATCTTCTAACTTGTAAAATCGACTTATGGATGTCTGTAAAAAAAAGAGTGGATTCTTTTCATTAGCTGATGACGGTCTGTAAGTGCATCAAGTAATCGATTGGCTGTGAATTCACTGAAGTCCTAACAAACTTGCTGAGCTGAATGATCTACTTTGATCTTGTCAACTAATCAGATCTTCACATTTGGCTGCTGTTTTTTTTGTTTTGGGGGGTTTGGTGTAGAATAATGAATGATATGTCATAGTTTACATTACAGTGTATGGAAATTATCAATCTGTGAAGCATTTGTTCTCAGAATTATGTGTTAATTTTCTTAAAACTTAACAGGTAAGTTCTGTGATCCTTGATCAAAGCTTTATGCCTTCCCGCGTCAAGACTTTCTGTCAATATGCTGATTCCTCTCAGTTATAAAGTACTGTCAGATGTAGTATGGAACAAGACAATGAATGCCCATGTTTTAATCTGCTGAGTTACCCGGTCCTTAACAATTTACAAATTTGTCTCAATACCTATTTCTATTAAGCAGAACAATTATATTAAATACAGAAGCAGAAAGTGCCGAAACACTCAGTAGGTCAAGCAGCATCTGTGGAAAGCTTTTGCTTAAGATTAACTTTATTTGTCAGATGTAACAGTGAAACGTGCCATTTTATGTCAGTGACCAGTCTGATACTGTGCTGGGGGCAGCCTGTAAGTGTCGCCAGGCTTCCAGCGCCAACATAGCTTTGCCCACAAGTTACTAACCTTAACTTGTATGTTTTTTGGAATTTAGGTTGATATCGGAGCTACATGGCTATGGGGAGGGCATACAAATCCCTTACAAGACAATGGTGGGCATTGAACTCCGATCTTCCAATTGCTAATGCTGTAGAGTGTTACACTAACCACTACAGTACCATGCCATGAATAGAGAAACTGATTAAAATTTTCTGCATTTTATGTTTTATTTTAAATTTCCAGCTCTCTTTTAAAAATTGTTGGCCAGTCAGCAGTCATCTCAGGGTTTGTGCAGCTTAGTTTTCTTTTCTCAGAAGTTTATAAAACCATAAGGTGTAGGAGCAGAATTAGGCCATTTGGCGCATCGAATCTGCTTCACCATTTCATCATGGCTAATCCAATGTTCCCCTCAGCCCCAATCTCCTGTCTTTCTCCCAGTATCCATTCATGCCCTGACCAACCAGGAATCTATCAACCTCTGCCTTAAATACACCCAATGACTTGGCCTCCACAGCTGTCTGTGCCAATGAATTCCACAGATTCACCACTCAAGTTTATGTTTTATTGTTTTGTGTTCAGAAGAGACTATTTGCCCTTACATAATATTACACAAGTCCTAACTTCCACTGAGCACAATTGAACTGGTACCATTTGCCATTCAACTGGTAAAGGTTATCATTAGAAGGCTGACATTAGATAATATTATTGTCTGCCTTTGCATAACATTATAATCCCATCTCAATGCAGACTGGGGTCAAGGAAAGATTTAATTACACCAATCATCTTAATTTTTCTTCCACAATATTTCATTTGTCCTTCTACAAGCTGTCTGGTGGAGTGAAGTTAATTTGCAGACTTTTAGATGGACTCATGAACAGGCAGGCAATGGAGGGATATAGATCATGTACAGCCAGAAGGCATTCACTTTAATTTGGCATTGTTTTTGGCGCAAATATTGGTGACCAAAGCTGAATTGTTCCATTTTTGTGTTGAATAGAAAACTTTTCAACCTTTTTTGACTCCACTCCAGAAACAAGATCTGTCCAACCAGAGCAAAGAGCATACTGGAAGCTTGCAATTAAGCTCAGAGTCATAGAATCAGAACACTACAGCACAGAAACAGGCCCTTCAGCCCATCTAGTCCATACCGACTATTAATCTGCCTAATCCCATTGATCTGCACTCGGACCATAGCCCTCTATAACCTTCCCATCCATGTCCATATCCAAATTTCTCTTAAAGGAAGGAGAAGATGGCGACGAGACACAGCTTGCAGCAGCCACTCTGGTGAATGATATCTGTTATCTGTCAAGTAGGGTGCCGTGCACAATCCTGATTTGATGGAGACAGACGTGAGAGCACGAAGGAACATCTGGAGAAACTTCTGAAATGCCTGTTTCGATGCTGCTGCTACTGTGTGATCCAGAATCTCTGGAGGGGAAGGCCCCGAGTCCTCGGCTTTGTTTGTTGCTCAGTGGCTAGGGCGGGGTCAAAGCGCTCGGCAGAGATGGTGCTCAGTGCTTGGTGTCGGAGGGCTGGTCGGAGGCTCAAAGTTTTCGACGGACTCAGAGACGGCTGCAGTCGGGTGCTTCCAATGCATTGGCAAATTTGCGGCGCTTCCGTCTGCGTGAGATGATGTGGCTATCAGGACTTGAGACTTTTTTACCGTGCCCATGGTCTGCTCTTTATCAAATTACGGTATTGCTTTGCACTGTTGTAACTATATGTTATAATTATGTGGTTTTGTCAGTTTTAGTCTTGGTTTGTCCTGTGTTTCTGTGATATCTTTCTGGAGGTACATTGTATCATTTTTTAATGCATGCATTTCTAAATGACAATAAATGAGGACTGAGTGTCCTCATAATCTAAAAAAAAATTTTGTAATTGAAGCCACTTCAACCACTTTCACTGGCAGCTCATTCCACACTATCACCACCCTCTGAGTTTTCCCTCATGAATATTTCACCTTTTACCCCTAATCCATGAGCTTTAGTTCCTAGCCCATGTTGATCACCTGGCTGGGGTGTTCCTCGATAACTTTAACTTCTCTCTTCAGTGATCTGAGATACCCAACCACTTCAACCAGGCTTCTATTATACCAGTGACTAAGAAGAACATGGTAACCTACCTCGATGACAATTGTCCAGTAGCACTTATAAGAGGCTGGTGATGAAACACATCAACTCCTGCCTGAGAGCAACTTGGATCTGCTCTAATTCATTTATTGGCACAACAAGTCTGCAGAAGATGATATTTCATTTGCTCATCACTCAACCTGGACACATCTAGACAGCAAAGATCTATCCAACCAGAGTAAAGAGCATGCAGGAAGCTGGTAGTGTCGGGATGCTCTTTATCAACTGCAGCTTGGCATTCAATACTATCATACCCTCAAAACTAATCAATAAGCTTCAAGACATTGGCCTCAATTCCTCCTTGTGCAACTAGATCCTCAATATCCTCACTTGCAGACTCCAGTCAATATCTCCTCCACAATCTCCTTCAGCACAGGTGTACCACAAGGCTGTGTTCTTAGCCACTCCAATGCCGTATTTAAGTTTGATGACTAAACTACTGTCATTGGCTGAATCAAAGGTGCACACAAATCCACATATAGGAGGGAGAAATCTGGCATCGTGCCACACATAAAACCTCTCTCTCAATGTCAGCAAGACCAAGGAGCTGATTATTGACCACAGGAGGAGGAAACCGGAAGTCCGTAAGCTAGTCCTCATAGGGGTAATTAGAGATAGAGAGGGTCAGCAAGTTTAAATTCCTCAGTGTTATTGTCACATCCATGGATTCGGCAGCACAGTAGATACAGCAATTGCGCTAGTGAATATGCACGTGTCAGCTAATTATTATTTCATTGTCATAGTATTTAACTCCATACTTGTTGTCGTAGTGCTTGTTGAGACTTGGACACAGTACAGCAGTGCTTCGCTGCCTGTTTGCATTCGGCCTTGCCTGAGAAATTGGACTGTCGAGTCATCTGACTCTGAAGACTAGCGGTATTCATTTTATATTTTAGTTGTTCTTTTCAGCTGCAGTGTAAGTTTTGTTTTTCCATTTGAGAGTTTTAGTTAGCGGCCCTGTTTGGCCTAGTGTTTATTGTTTTCTTTTTCCTTTAACACTGTTTGCACTAAAGTCTGTGAACTATCGACCTGCGTCAGTGTCTCTCACTCGGCACTTGGGCCATATCCGAACCCGGTGACAGCAGTGAAGCGGGACGATAGTTCACAGACTTTAATACGAGCTATGAAATAATAATTAGCTGACACATGTATATTCAGAAGCGCAATTGCCGTATCTACTGTGCTGCTGAATCCGTGGATGTGACAGTTATCATTTCAGAGGACCTGTCCTGTGCCGAGCACACAAGAGCAATTACAAAGAAGGCAGGTCAGCACCTCTGCTTCCTTAAAAATTTGCGAAGATTTGGTATGACATCTAAAACTTTGACAAACTTCTATACACATGTGGTGGAGGTTATACAGACTTGTTGGAAATGCCAATGTCCTTGAACTGAAAATCCAAAAGAAATTAGTGGATACGGCCCAGTTCATCACAGGTGAAGCCATCCCCACCATTGAGCACTTCTACATGGAGTAGCGTCCATCATCAGGGACCCCCACCACCCAGGTCATGCTCTCTTCTCACTGCTGCATTCAGGAAGGAGGTACAGGAGCCTCAGGTTCATGAGCAGTTATTACCTCTCAGCCATCAGGCTCTTGAACCAAAGGGGATAACTGCACTTGCCCCATCACTGAAATGTTCCCACAACCAATGGATTCACTTTCAAGGACTCTTCAACTCATGTTCATTATTTATTTATTATTATTATTTCTCCTTCTTTTCTTTCTTTTTGTATTTGCACATTTTATTATCTTTTCCACAGTAGTCTGCTCTGACTGGTCTTTCATTGATTCTATTATGGTTCTTGGATTTGGTGAGGATGCCCGCAAGGAAATGAATCTCAGGTGTACATGGTGACGTGTATGTTCTTTGATAATACGTCTACTTTGAACTTTGAAATAGGTGAGCAGAGCTGCACAAAATTCTCCAAACTAGGTCTCACCAACGTCTTAAACAACTTCGACATAGCATCTCAACTCCTGTACTCAATACTTTGATCTATGAAGGCCAATGTGCCAAAAGCTCTTACATGTGACACCACCTTCAGGGAATTATGGATCTGTATTCCCTGATCCCTCTGTTCTGCCACACTCTTCAGTGCCCAACTGCTCACAGTATAAGCTCTACCCTGTCGTGGTCTCCCATATTATATCACTTTACACCTGTCTGCATTAAATTCCATCTGCCATTTTTTAGTTCATTTTTCCAACAGGTTCAGATCTCGCAGTAAGCTTTGACAGTCTTCCTCACTGTCCACTATGCCCCCAATCTTACTGTCATCCGTGAACTTGCTGATCCAGTTTACAACATTATCATCCAGATCATTGATAAAGATGGCAAACAAAGACCCTGCACTGGTCCCTGAGGCAGACTATTAGTCACAGGCCTCTGGTGAGGAGGCAACCATCTACTACCACTTCTGGATTCTCCCATGAAGCCAGCGTCTAATCCAATTTACTACCTCATCCTGAATGCCATGTGACTGAACTTTCTTGACCAATGTCCCATGGGGGACCTTGTCAAAGGCCTTGCAAGAGTCCATGTAAATAATATCTGCTGCCTTGCCTTCATCAAATTTCCTGGTAATTTCCTCGATTGTTTAGACACCACCTATCACACCTAAAGCCATGTTAACAATTCCTCATCAGTCCCCCTCTACCCAAATACTTACATATTCAGTCCTTTAGAATAACTTTCAGTAACTTACTCACTACAGATGTTGGGCTCATCACCCTATAATTTCTGGGCTTACTCATTGAAACTTTGTTAAACAACATAGAACTGAGAACATAGAAACCTAGAGCACATTATAGGCCCTTTGGCCCACAGTGTGCCGACCATGTAACCTACTCTAGAAACTGACTAGAATTCCCCTACCACATGGACCTCTATTTTTGTAAGCTTAATGTACCTATCTAAGAGTCTCTTTAAAGACCCTATTGTATCGCCTCCACCACTGTCACTGGCAGTGCATTCCACGCACCCACCAATCCCTGTGTGAAAAACTTACCTCTGATATCTCCCTTGAACCTACTTCCAAGCACCTTAAAACTATGCCCCCTCGTGTTAGCCATTTCAGCCCTGGGATAAAGCCTCTGGCTATCCACTTGATCAATTCCTCTCATCATCTTCTACACTTTCATCAGGTCACCTCTTATCCTCTGTCGCTCCAATGAGAAAAGGTCAAGTTCACTCAACCTTTTCTTATAAGGCATGCTCTCCAATCCAGGCAACAGCTTATAAATCTTCTCTGCACTCTCTCTATAGTATTCACATCCTTCCTGTAGTGATGTGACCAGAACTGAACACCAAGTCCAAGTGGGGTCTGACCAAGGTCTTAATAGCTGTAACATTACCTCACAGCTCTTGAACTCAGTCCCATGGTTGGTGAATGCCAACACACCATACTCCTTCTTAACAACACTGTCAATCTGCACAGCAGCTTTGAGTGCCCTATGGACACTGACCCCAAGATCTCTCTGATCCTCCACACCATAAGAGTTACCATTAATACTATGTTCTGTCTTCAAATTTGACCTACCGAAATGAACCACATTACACTTATCTGGATTGAACTCCATCTGCCACTTCTCAGCCCAGTTTTGCATCCTATCAATGTCCCACTGTAACCTCTGATAACCCTCCAGACTATCCACAACACCCCCAACTTTTGTGTCATCAGCAAACTTACTAACCCACCATTCTACTTCTTCATCCAGGTCATTTATAAAAATTGCAAAGAGGAGAGGTTCCAGATCAGATCCCTGCAGAATACCACTAGTCACTGATCTCCATGCAGAATACAAACCATCTACAACCACCCTTTGCCTTCCGTAGACAAGCCAATTCTGCATCCACAGAGCAAGGTCTTCTTGGATCCCATGCCTCCTTACTTTCTGAATGAGCCTTGCATGGAGAACCTTATCAAATGCCTTACTGAAATCCAAATACAGAAAAACATTAACGTCCTCTCACCCGTTGCTGAGGATGTTTTATATATTTCTGTTACAGCCCCTACAATTTCTGCGCTAACCTTCAATAAGGTCTGATGGAACTCCCTGTCAAGCTCTGGTAATTTATCCACCCTAATTTGCCTCAACGGTGGCGGCGTGGAGATATGTCTCTACCAAAGGAGGTGTAAGCCACTCTTTCTCTCCACTGGCCTGCAGGCCACCCAGTCAGGGTCACATGAAGCCATTGGAGTAGGTGGTGGATGATTGTATGAGCAGCCGTGCACATCGCAAGTCCTGGTTATGTGACCACTGACGCCAGGCAGACAATCTCTGAAGAGAATTGATATGGTTGGGGTCACCCGTCTTGTAAAGACACTGCCTTGGCAATGTCAAACCACTTTCATAAAAAAATTTGCCAAGGACAATCATGGTCATGATTGCCCATGTCATATGACACCGCACTTAATGAATGAACAAGCGAATTTGCCTCAAAACAACAAACACCACCTCCTCAGTAATCTGACCTCACTACTTCTTTGCCTCACTTCTATAGACTGTGTCCATCTCCCAAGTAAGTACAGATGTAAAATATCCATTTAAGATCTTCCCCATCTCTTTTAACTCCATGCATAGATTACCACTCTGAACTTCAACAGGACTGATTTTGTCCCTTGCTATCCTTTTGCTCTTAATATATCTGTAGAAGCCCTTGGGATTCTCCTTCACCTTGTCTGCGAGCAACCTCATGCCTTCTTTTAGCCCTCTTGATTTCCTTCTAAAGTGTTCTCTTGCGTTTCTTATACTCCTCAAATACCTCATTTGTTCCTTCCTGCCTATACTTGCTGTGCACCTCATGCTTCTTCGTAATCAGGGCCTCACTATCTCTTGAAAACCAAGGTTCCCTAAAGCCGTTATCTGCCTTTTATTCTGACAGGACCATACAAACACTTACAAAATTTCACTTTTGAAGGCCTTCCACTTACCAAGCACACCTTTGCCAGAAAACAACCTGGCCCAATCCACACCTGCCAGATCCCTTTTGGTACCACCAACATTGGCCTTTCTCCAATTTAGAATCTCAAACTGGGGAATAGTCTATCCTCCTCCATAACTATCTTGAAATGAATTGCATTATGATCACGAGATGCAAAGTGTTCCCCCACACAAACTTCTGTTACCCGTCCCATCTTATTCCAAATAGGAGATCTAGTATCACACATTCTCTTGTTGGGACCTCCATGTATTGATTAAGGAAAGTTTCCTGAAGACATTTGACAAACTCTATCCCATCCAGCTCTTTTACAATATGGATGTTCCTGTCAATATGTGGAAAGTTAAAATCACATATTATCACAACAGTCTGTGATCTCTCTGCATATTTACTCCTCTAAATCCTGCTGACTATTGGGGTGGTCTACAATATAATCCTATTAATGTGGTGATCCATTTCTTACTCCTCAGTTGCACCCATATAGCCTCCATAGATGAGCACTCCAGTCTGTTCTGTCTGCTTGAAGGCAGAACTTCAACTCAGCATTAATTCTTTCAGCAAAATGTAGGAGGGAATGGGTCCACAAACAAGAGAAAATCTGAAGATGTTGGAAATCCGAGCAACACACACAAAATGCTGGAGGAACTCAGCAGGCCGGGCAGCGCCTATGGAAACAAAGTGCAGTTGATGTTTCGGTGGAATAAAGAGAGAGAGAGAGATAAAGATTTGTTTTATTTACACTGTATTTTGAAACATACAGTGAAATGCATAATTTACATCAAATCTTACGTCCCTTGGGTCTCATACCACCAGGTTCAGAAACAGCTACTGCACTATAAACATCGGGCTCCTAAACCAAAGTGAACCAACTTCACTCACCACATTTCTGCACAACTCCACAACCTACAGGCTCACTTTCAAGGACTCTACAAAGCCAAAGAAAGGGCATATAATAGAGCAAAAATTAGAGGAAAGTTAGAGGATTGGGAAGCTTTCAAATACCAACAGAAGGCAACTAAAAAAATCATTAAGAAGGTACAAATGTATGAGAGTAAGCTAGTCAATAATATTAAAGAGGATACCAAAAGCTTCTTCAGATACATAAAGTGTTAAAGAGATCAAGAGTGGTTATCGGACTGCTAGAAAACAATGTTGGAGAGCTAGTAGCGGACGACAAGGAAATGGCTGACGAATTGATTAAGTATTTTGATTCAGTCTTCATTGTGGAGGACACCAGCAGTTCCAGGTGTCAGGATCATGAAGTTTATGAAATTACCAATGCTCAGGAGAAGGTTCTTGGGAAACTGAAAGGTCAAAAGGTAGAGAAGTCACTTGGACCAGATGGTGTACACCACAAGGTTCTGAAAGACGTGGCAGAAGAGACTATGGAGGCATTGGTAATGATCTGTCAAGAATCACTAGAATCTGGAATGGTTCTGCAAGACAGGATAATTGCAAATTCACTCCACTCTTCAAAAAGGGAGACAGGCAGAAGAAAGGAAATTATAGACCATTTAGTCTGCCTCCAGTGGTTGGGAAGATGTTGGAATCAATTATGAAGGATGTGATTTTGGGGTACTTGGAGGAACATGATAAAATATGCATAACAAGCAGGATAGACAAAGGACAATCTGTTGATTTTGTGTATTTGGATTTTCAGAAGGCCTTTGACAAAGTGCCACACATGAGGCTGCTTAACAAGCTACGAGCCCATAGTATTACAGGGAAGATTTGAGCATGGATAAGCAATGGTTGACTGGCAAGAGGCAAGGAGTGCGAATAAAGAGAGTCTTTTCTGTTTGGATGCCAGTCACTGGTGGTGTTTCACAGTGGTCTGTTGGGACCGATTCTTTTTACATTATATGTTACTGACTTGGATGATGGAATTGATGGCTTTGTCGCAAACTTCGCAGACGATATGAAGATAGGTGGAGGGGCAGGTAGTTTTGAGGAAGTAAAGAGGCTACAGAAGGACTTAGACAGATTCGGAGAATGGGCAAAGAAATGGCAGACGGAATACAGTGTTGGGAAGTGTATAGTCATGCACGTTGGTTGAAGAAATGAAAGGTTGACTATTTTTTAAATGGAGAGAAAATACAAAAAAACTGAGGTCCAAAGGGTCTTGGGAGTCCTTACGCAGGATTCCCTGAAGGTTAATTTGCAGGTTGAGTCTGTGGTGAGGAAGACAAATGCAATGTTAGCATTTATTTTTCAAGAGGACTAGAATATAAAAGCAAGGATGTAATGTTGAGACTTTATAAAGCACTGGTGGAGCCTCACTTGGAGTATTGTGAGCAGTTTTGGGCCCCTTATCTTAGAAAGGAAACACAAAATACTCTGCAGATGCTGGGGTCAAAGCAACATGCACAACACGCTGGAGGAACTCAGCAGGTCGGGCAGCATCCGTGGAAATGAGCAGTCAATGTTTCGGGCCGAGACCCTTCGTCAGGACTGAAGAGGGAAGGGGCAGGGGCCCTATAAAGAAGGTGGGGGGAGGATGGGAAGGAGAAGGCTGGTAGGTGCTAGGTGAAAAACCAGTAAAGGGAAAGATAAAGGGGTGGGGGAGGGGAAGCAGGGAGGTGATAGGCAGGAAAGGTGAAGAAAGAATAGGGGAAAGCACAATGGGTAGTAGAAGGAGGCGGAACCATGAGGGAGGTGATAGGCAGCTGGAGGAGGGGGCAGAGTGAAACAGGGATGGGGGAAGGGAGGGGGAGGGAATTACCGGAAGTTGGAGAATTCTATGTTCATGCCAAGGGGCTGGAGACTACCCAGACGGTATATGAGGATGTGCTGGAACTAGAGAGGGTTCAAAAGAGGTTTGAATGGCTAGTCATATGAAGAGTGTTTGATGGCTCTGGGCCTGTACTGACTGGATTTCAGAAGAATGAGGGGTGGCCTTATTCAAACCTATTGAATGGTGAAAGGCCTTGATAGAGTGAATGTGGAAAGGATATTTCATATAGTGGGAGAGCCTAGGATCAGAGGACACAGCCTCAAAATAGAGTGGTGTCAATTTAGAACGGAGATGAGGAGGAATTTCTTTAGCCAGAGAATGGTGAATCTCTGGAATTTGTTGCCACAGGCAGCTGTGGAAGCCAAAAGTCTGTATATATATTTAAGGCAGAGGTTGATAGATTCTTGATTGGTCAGGGCATGGAGGGATACAGGGAGAAGACAGGAATCTGAGGCTGAGAGGAAAATTGGATCAGCTATGATGAAACGGTGGAGCAGACTTGATGGGCCAAATGGCCTACTTCTGCTCCTATATCTCATGGTTTTATGGTCTAAGTTGTGTTCTCAGTGTTATTTATTTACTTTTTGATATTATTATTTGCATGATTTGTCTTCTTTTGCAGATGGGTTGTTTATCAGTCCGTGTTATTTATAGATTTTCATAAGTTCTGTTGTATTTCTGTATCTTACTGTGAATGCCTGCTAAAAATGAATCTCATGGTAGTACATGGTGACATGTATGTATGTAGTAACTTCAAAGTATGTAGTTACTTTGAACTTTGAAATCAAATCAGTGAGAATTGTGTTGGGGGCAGCCCACAAGCAGTGTTGCACTTCTGGTGTCAATATAGCGTGCCCACAACCCAAACCCTTATATATATATATATTTAGTGAAAGGGAATTTCAGTAGTTTAGTCCTCTCTGTAATTTTAATAGAGTTGTTTTTAATCATGTCCTCCCAGTTTTACTATTCAGATTCGCTTCATACCTCTTATCTTAGCATATACTGTATAGGAGAAGATGTTCAAGCAGAAGTGAGAGGATCCAGAAATAATAACAGTCAAAGCAAACCACCTTTATTTCAGTATGTCCAGGGTGAGGATTTAAACTCTCTCCTTCTGTGCACAGATGTCAGCAACTGGAAGAATATATCTTTGTGGGCAGTTTGGGTTTAAAACTGATTCAACAACATCTCTAATGTGATGTGACTCTGCATTACAAAATTAACTCAATTTCAATTATAAAACCTTTCAAAACATTGCAAAAAGGGAACCATTCTCTACTGTAGAAACATAGAAACATAGAAAATAGGTGCAGGAGTAGGCCATTCGGCCCTTCGAGCCTGCACCGCCATTTATTATGATCATGGCTGATCATCCAACTCAGAACCCAGCCTTCCCTCCATACCCCCTGACCCCTGTAGCCACAAGGGCCGTATCTAACTTCCTTTTAAACATAGCTAATGAACTGGCCTCAACAGTTTGCTGTGGCAGAGAATTCCACAGATTCACCACTCTCTGTGTGAAGAAGTTTTTCCTAACTTCGGTCCTAAAAGGCTTCCCCTCTATCCTCAAACTGTGACCCCTCGTTCTAGACCTCCCCAACATCGGGAACAATCTTCCCGCATCTAGCCTGTCCAAACCCTTTAGGATCTTATACGTTTCAATCAGATCCCCCCTCAATCTTCTAAATTCCAACGAGTACAAGCCCAGTTCATCCAGTCTTTCTTCATATGAAAGACCTGCCATCCCAGGAATCAATCTGGTGAACCTTCTTTGTACTCCCTCTATGGCAAAGATGTCTTTCCTCAGATTAGGGGACCAAAACTGCACACAATACTCCAGGTGTGGTCTCACCAAGGCCTTGTACAACTGCAGTAGTACCTCCCTGCTCCTGTACTCGAATCCTCTCGCTATAAATGCCAGCATACCGTTCGCCTTTTTCACCGCCTGCTGTACCTGCATGCCCACTTTCAATGACTGGTGTATAATGACACCCAGGTCTCGTTGCACCTCCCCGTTTCCTAATCGGCCACCATTCAGATAATAATCTGTTTTCCTATTTTTGCCACCAAAGTGGATAACTTCACATTTATCCACATTAAATTGCATCTGCCATGAGTTTGCCCACTCACCCAACCTATCCAAGTCACCCTGCATCCTCTTAGCATCCTCCTCACTGCTAACACTGCCACCCAGCTTTGTGTCGTCCGCAAACTTGGAGATGCTGCATTTAATTCCCTCATCCAAGTCATTAATATATATTGTAAACAACTGGGGTCCCAGCACTGAGCCTTGCGGTACCCCACTAGTCACCGCCTGCCATTCTGAAAAGGTCCCGTTTATTCCCACTCTTTGCTTCCTGTCTGCTAACCAATTCTCCACCCACACCAATACCTTACCCCCAATACCGTGTGCTTTAAGTTTGCACACTAATCTCCTGTGTGGGACCTTGTCAAAAGCCTTTTGAAAATCCAAATATACCACATCCACTGGTTCTCCCCTATCCACTCTACTAGTTACATCCTCAAAAAATTCTATGAGATTCGTCAGACATGATTTTCCTTTCACAAATCCATGCTGACTTTGTCCGATCATTTCACCGCTTTCCAAATGTGCTGTTATCACATCCTTGATAACTGACTCCAGCAGTTTCCCCACCACCGACGTTAGGCTAACCGGCCTATAATTCCCCGGTTTCTCTCTCCCTCCTTTTTTAAAAAGTGGGGTTACATTAGCCACCCTCCAATCCTCAGGAACTAGTCCAGAATCTAACGAGTTTTGAAAAATTATCACTAATGCATCCACTATTTCTTGGGCCACTTCCTTAAGCACTCTGGGATGCAGACCATCTGGCCCTGGGGATTTATCTGCCTTCAATCCCTTCAATTTACCTAACACCACTTCCCTACTAACATGTATTTCGCTCAGTAGTAGCAACTGCTTTGGAGGGATTAACCTGAATGGACTTTAGCAACCGTTTTAAACTTTCCAGCTCTTTACTTCACTCTTCCCCCTCTCCCGGTTTCACGGATCACCTACCACCTTGTACTTATTCCTCCCCTCCCCCCACCTTCTTAATCTGACTTCTCATCCTTTTTCTCCCCCAGTCCTGATGAAGGGTGTTGGCCCAAAACGTTGACTGTTTGCTCTTTTCCATAGATGCTGCCTGGCCTGCTGAGTTCCTCCAGCATTTTGTGTGTAGTGCTGGAGGGAGTTCAGTGGGGAGGGATGAAGGGACGAGGGAATCATGGAAGGGTTGATCCCAGAGGAAAGTGGAGAGTTCAGGGAAGGTAAAGCTGTGTTTGGGGGTAGGATCCCTTGAAGATGGCAGAAATTACAGAGAATAATGTACTGGATGCGGGCGCTCGGGGTGGTAAGTAAGGACAAGAGAAACTCTATCCCAATTAAGGAATGGGAAGATGGGGTGAGGGTGGATGCTCAGGAAGTGGAGGAGATGCGGTTGAGGGCAGCAACAATTGTATAAGAAGGGAAATCTCATTCTTTGAAGAAGGAGGACAGCTCCGATGTTCTGGAAGGAAAGACTAATCTTGGGATCAGATGTGGCAAAGATGGGGAAACGGAGAAGAGGGAGTTGCATGTTTACAAGGTGGGAAGAAGTATAGTCAAGATAGCTGTGTGAGTTAGTAGGTTAAATGTTAGAAAATATTAGAAATGTCGGAGTGTTAAAAACAGACGATGGCAGTGGAGGCTGTTAGGGATGTCACAGTACTTCCATTTAGCAATAATTTCACTAATTTGAGGTGTACCATTTCAAGATCAGTTAATGGTCTCTGAAAATTGTAGTGAAAAGAATACTTAATTGATAGCTTATCTCTTGATTTTAAGTCCCACAACTTAGTGACCAAATGCATCTGTAAGAAGTGTTTTCCAAAAAAAAATCTTGAAGGAATTCTGATATCTGACTACCTTTAGAAAAAAGTTTCTTTGTTTCAACTGCTTGCAACAACACGGTTACTTTTGTTGGTATTGACGTATTAACAAACAGTAATTGAGCTTCAACATATTTCTTGAACGGAGAAATAAAACGAGCTTAGAACAACGAAAACTTATTTAAAGAAGAAAACACAGTTTGGGAGTTTGTCACAGAATGCAACCATGATGTGTGACGGTGGATTATTAATCTGGTTCTGTGTTAGTGTAACATCTTGTTTGATCTGTATTCTTAAAAGCTTTTTGTTAACATGTTTGTGATGGATTCAGTTTGTCCTGCTCAGTACCAAAGTGCGGGTCCAGACTGACTACATTACATGAGCCAACAATCAAGTGTGATGTATGATATTTACAATCACTAAGTATAGAATGGACTGTAAAGTCAATTGGGAGCACAAAATTCAACTCCCTATGCTGTTCCTGAAAACCACATTGTATCTCTGCATTTATTAAATTCAATCATAATGTGTACGGACTGTTATTTTGGATACAAGAAAATAAGCTATTTTTGTCACAGTTTGGAAGGTGAAATGACAGCTAATTTACCAGTGAATGAATGGTTAATATATCAGGTCAGGACACACTGATGCTTTCTGCTGAAAGGGATGTGGGGGTGGGGGGAGGTTGAAGCTTTGCTGCTGATTGTGCAGGACAGGGGGCTTTGGGGTCCAACATTTTTCTGTCATTCGTTCATTTTGGGGTTCTTCTGGTTTTCATGGACATCTGTGAAGAGTAAGAATTTCAGGTTGTACACGGTATGCATTCTTTGATAGTAACCACTTGAACACTCAGTGGCCACTTTATTAGGTACACCTGTACACCTGCTCGTTAATGCAAATATCGAAGCAGCCAGCGTGTGGGAGCAACTCAATGCATAAAAGCATTCAGACATGGTCAAACAGTTCAGTTGTCGTTCATCTCAGACATTAGAATGGGGAAAAGAAGTGATCTGAGTGACTTTGACCATAGAGTGATTGTTGGTGCCAAAAGGCATGGTTTGAGTATCTCAGAAACTGCTGATCTCCTGAGATTTTCATGCACAACAGCTTCTAGGGTTTACAGAGAATAGTACAAAAAAAAAAACAAGAAAAATATCCTGTGAGCGGCAGTTCAGTGGTCAAAAATGCCTTGTTATTGAGAGAGGTCAGAGGAGAATGGCCAGACTGGTTCAAGCTGACAGGAAGGTGACAGTAACTCAAATAACCTTGCATTATAGTAGTGGTGTGCAGAAGAGCATCTCTGAATGCACAACTCATCAAACCTTGAGGTGGATGGGCTAAAGCAGCAGAAGACCACGAACATCAACTCAGCGGCTACATTGTTAGGTACAGGAGGTACTAATAAAGTGGCAACTGAGTATATTTTATTATAATAATGCATCAGTTTTAACAAGGTTAACACTGAGAAGAAAAGAGGTGGACCATACTTGAAACTAATTAAGTGTTTGGAACTAGTTTCTGGGCAGAAGATTCTAGCCTTCTACTTTAAGACATTACAGACAGAAAAGCTCAAATTCTTTTCTAAATTGATCAGCTTTATTAAAATTTATCATAAAGCAGGTCTACGGTGGGAGGAGAAGATGGCGGCGCGATGCAGCTCGCAGCGGCCACTCTGGTGGTGATGTCTGTTATTTGTCAAGTAGGGTGCCATGCACAATCCTGATTTGATGGAGACGGACGTGAGAGCACGGAGAAACTTCTGAAATGCCTGCTTCGCTGCTGCTGCTACTGTGCGGTCCAGAATCTCCGGAGGAGAAGGCCCCGAGTCCTCGGCTTTGCTTGTTGCTCGGCGGCTGGGGCGGGATCAAAGCGCTCAGCAGAGGATGGTGCTTGGAGAGGCTGTGTCGGAGGGGCTGGTCGGAGGCTCGAAGTTTTCAGACGGAGTCAGAGTCCGCTGCGGTCGGGTGCTTCCAATGGTGCTGCATCGGCAAGTTGGCGGTGCTTGGAGGTTCATGGCGGGGAGAGTTTCTCCCTTCTACCATCTGCATGAGATGATGAGTCTATCGGGACTTTGAGACTTTTTTTTACCGTGCCCCTGGTCTGTTCTTTATCAAATTACGATATTGCTTTGCACTGTTGTAACTGTATGTTATAATTATGTGGTTTTGTCAGTTTTAGTCTTGGTTTGTCCTGTGTTTCTTGTGATATCATTCTGGAGGAACATTGTACCATTTTTTAATGCATGCATTTCTAAATGACAATAAACGAGGACTGAGTGTCCTCATAAATTTAAAGGTCAAAACTATAAGTCAAAGGAGGAGTACTGATACGGGTCCAGATGCAGTGGTCTTGATCTGAAACTTCACTGTTTCTTTTTCTCTCCCAGGTGCTGCTTGACTAGCTGAGTTCCTCCAGCAGATTGCTTGTTACTCCAAAATACAAGGCAGACTTGGCTTCTGTGGATTTGTTTAGTGATAATAAGGAACGTTACCCCCTTCACTCAGCATAGCTTCTTTCCAGGAAACCCTCTGACACATTCATTGCTTTTGTTCAGGATGTGAGCAGGTTTTACTGAGAAAATGCAAAGTACTATCTATTGCACCTTGCACCCAGTTTTGACTTACAGAAGTATCAGTATTCTGGGGCTGAATGAGAAGACTGAAGGAAACTTTAAAATGTTGTAAAAAAGCACCTCAAAGCAGTTCTGGAAAAGGCAGAGTGAGAAACCTCAGCATCAGAACACATCACTGTACAAATAAGTCTTCTGCCTTCAGGCCTTCTGTAGTTCTAAATTCAGTTTCAAACGTTGATCTGCTTTTCTCAGTTTTTTCCCTTGCAGTTAGAGTGACAGAATGTAACAACACGTGTGATTAAAATTCATGTTCTTCTGCACTTTTACTCTAATTCCTATCACACCTTTGTTCAGGGGAGTTTTTTGGTGGCAATGGGGAAGTGGATAGTTGAGAAGATGCTACCAACATCAATGGGTTAGGTTTGCATGTCAAAATCAAAGTAATTTATTATTAAAGTATGTATCTGTCTCAATACACTAATTTGAGATTCATTTTCTTGCAGGAATTTATGGGAAAATAAAGAAATGCAATTTATGAAAAGCTGTACATAAATAAAGATTGATAAACAACTTATGTGCAACAGAAGATGAGTTGTGCAAATAAATAAGTAATACTGAGAACATGAGTTGTAGGGTCTTTGATTATCGACTTCAGGAGGGTCCTTGATAGTGAGATTGTGCAATCAGTTGAGAACTGAGGTGAGTGGAGTTATCTACATGGTTCAGGTGCCTGATGGTAATGGCAGTAACTATTCTTGAACCAGAATCAGAGTCAGGTTTAATATCACTGGTCTATGTTCTGAAACTTTTTGATGTGTGGCAGCAGTACATTGCAATACTTACTAATAACAACTGTAAATTACAATAAAATATATTGGAAAAAGTAAATTAAATAAGTAGTGCAAAAAGAGAAGAAAAAAAAACACTGAAGAAGTGTTAGCAACACACACAAAAATTGCTGGTGTACGCAGCAGGCCAGGCAGCATCTCTAGGAAGAGGTACAGTCGACGTTTTGGGCCGAGACCCTTCGTCAGGACTAACTGAAGGAAGAGCTAGTAAGAGATTTGAAAGTGGGAGGGGGAGGGGGAGATCCAAAATGATAGAAGAAGACAGGAGGGGGAGGGATGGAGCCAAGAGCTGGACAGGTGATTGGCTAAAGGGATAGGAGAGGATCATGGGACAGGAGGCCTAGGGAGAAGGAAAAGGGGGAGGGGGGAAAACCCATAGGATGGGCAAGGAGTATAGTGAGAGGGACAGAGGGAAAAAAAAAGGGGGAGGAAGAAAATAAATAAATAAATAAATAAATAAGGGATGTGGTACAAAGGAGAGGTGGGCATTAACGGAAGTTTGAGAAGTCAATGTTCATGCCATCAGGTTGGAGGCTACCCAGACGGAATATAAGGTGTTGTTCCTCCAACCTGAGTGTGGCTTCATCTTTACAGCAGAGGAGGCCGTGGATAGACATATCAGAATGGGAATGGGATGTGGAATTAAAATGTGTGGCCACTGGGAGATCCTGCTTTCCCTGGCGGCCAGAGCGTAGGTGTTCAGCGAAATGGTCTCCCAGTCTGCGTCGGGTCTCGCCAATATATAGAAGGCCGTACCGGGAGCACCAGACGCAGTATATCACCCCAGCTGACTCACAGGTGAAGTGTTGATGAGTTCATTGTCAATCCAGAAATCTGATGGCAGAGGAGAGGAAGCTGTTGATGAAACGTTGAGTATGTGTTTCAGGCTCCTGTACCACGGTAGCAATGAGAATAGGGCATGTCGTGGGCGATGGGGGTCCATAGTGATGGATGCCCCCTTTTTGAGGCATTGCCTTTTGAAGGTGCCCTGGATGCTGGGGAGTCTAGATCCCAAGATGGAGCTGGCTGAGTTACAACTTTCTGCACCTTTTCTTCCGATCCTGTGCAGTAGTTCTTTCATATCCGACGGTGATGCAACCAGTTAGAATACTCTCCATGGTACATCTGCAGAAATTTGTGAGCTTCGTTGGTGACATACCAATTCTCCTTAAGCTGCTAATGAAATATAGCACTGTTGTGCCTCCTTTGTAATTACATCGATATGTTAAGCCCAGGATAGATCCTCAGAGATGCTGACACCTAGGTACTCGAAACTGCTGATCCCACGATGAGGACTGGTGTGCATTCCCTTGACCTACCCTTCCTGAAGTCCACAATCGGTTCATTGGAGTTGCTGACATTGAGTGCAAGGTTGTTGCTATGACACCACTCAACCAGCAAATCTTTCTGATCTATCAGAACCTTGTGTGGGGCCTAAGGCTTCCGTACCACCTGCTGGATGGTAGTAGCTAGAAGAGAGTAAGGCCTGGATGTTGGGTATATGTAGATATAAATCAAGTGGTGAGGAGCTTCAACATCTTCTGATTTGTTTTTAAGAGTTTCAACATCAACAGACTTTTGCTTCCTAGTCTTTCTGAACTGAATCCCAAGTCTTGGCTTCACACAATCTTTCTAGCAAACCAGTCCAGCTGTTGATAATTTTTAGTGTTACTGTGAAGAAACCCTTGCTGATGTCCAATATGCAGTTTTATTTTGTCTGTGCTTTCTTATCCTGTTGTATTTGTGGACTAAAAGTTTATTTCTGACGTTCCTTGGCAATCCCATTAAATGTTTTATGGAGTTTGATGAGGTCCTCTCACCCCAGGATAACTCCTTCAAAGGCTCCAATTATTCTTCAAAGTTTAAAGTTCAAAATAAATTTATTACAAAGAACATATATGTCACTACCTTGAGATTTGTTTTCTTGCAGGCATTTACAGGGAGCTAAAGAAATATAATAGAATTTATGAAAAAGCTACAATTATCAAAGGGTCTTTGATAGTTTATGCTGCTTTCTTGTGGCAGTGCTACTTGTAGATGGGCTCACTGCTGGGGAGGACTCTGCCTGTGATGGCTCGGGTTGCATCCACCATTTTTTCGGCTTGTTCCCAGTCACTAGGATCAGTCTCTTTGCTCTCATCTACATTGCCTCCAGGCTCTAACATGCCACCTCACGTCAAGACAATTACCACTGTAAAATATAAGCCAGGTGTGGTATGGCCCGATTGGAGTCTCATACAACATTAATGCAATTTCCACATCTCGTCCTTCACCCATATTTTAGATTATGAGGACACGCAGTCCTCTTTTATTGTCATTTAGTACTGCATGCATTAAGAAATGATAGGTTTCTCCAGAATGATATCACAAAAACACATGACAAACCAACTGAAAAACTGACAAAGACCACGTAATTATAACGTATAGTTACAACAGTGCAAAGCAATACAGTAATTTGGTAAAGAACAGACCATGGGCATGGTAAAAAGTCTCAAAGTCTCTCGAAAGTCCCATCATCTCATGCAGATGGTGAACCTCCAGTGCCGCGAACTTGCCGATGCGGCATCATGGAAGCATCTGACCACAGTCCGACTCCGAGTCCGTCTGAAAACTCCGAGCCTCCGACCAGCTCTCCGACATCGAGCACCGAGCACCGAGCACCATCTCTGCCGAGCGCTTCGACCCCGGTCCCGGCAACAGGCAATAGGCAAAGCCGAGGATTTGGGGCCTTCCCCTCTGGAAATTCTCGATCACACAGTAGCAGCGGCAGCGAAGCGGGCATTTCAGAAGTTTCTCCAGGTGTTCCTCCATGCTTCTTATGGCTGTCACAATCAAATCAGGATTGTGCACGGCCCCTAGTTAACACATACAATATCATTCGGAACGGCCGCGCGCACTGTGTCGTGCCACCATTTTCTCCTCCCTCCTCCCTCCTGCTAAGGATCAGAGCTTGGCAAATTTGGCAATATAACCAAGTATCCCAGAATAGTATAATGTTTCAGCGCCAGTCACCCTGATTCAGTGCCATCACTGTCTGTAAGGAGTTTGTACATTCTCCCCGTGACACTGTGGGTCTCCTAAGGGTGCTCCGGTTTCTGCCTACATTCCAAAGATGTACAGGTTGGTCACATGGGTATAATTGGGTGGCCCAGGCTCACTACGCCAGAAGGGCCTGTTGCCATTCTGTAATGTAAATGAATAGTCAAATTAAACTGATTGAAGTAACAGATTATGTAGCAATATGGTCCAAGTCCCTTATGGAGGCATCATCGAGCAAGCATTTGATGCTGCTTCACGTTAGGGGATGTCAGGAATTTGATCACAGAGGCAGACCCTGTTCATGGGAAATGGTAGATAGGCTAAGGGGATTTGAGAGGAATTGCTCGAGATTAGGATCACAGTAACTGAAAGCTGTGCAGACATAATGGAGTAATTAAATCCTGGGATCTGATTTTGTACTTGGTGTGAGTGCAAATATTTTTGAGAGTTGTAGGTCTGAAGGAAATGGCCAAGCCAGAGATGGTCAAAACAATGGAAGGAACTGTTGTGATTGGACTTAGTGTGTGAGAGCAAACTAACCACTGCTTGATTGCGTTCAGTTCCCATTTGACGAGTTCTGTGCCTGCTGTTTAAAATAGCACTAATGCAGCACCACAGTTTACATTTCCATCAGCTATCTGTTAGCAATCTCTGTTATCATGGGTTGCTTCATCTGACCGCCTGATCCATTACTTTTACCCACTTAAATTCAACTACAGGGAAAATATTCTTAGAGCACTTTTGTTTGTTATCTGTGCATTGTCCAAACCAAAGGCAAGCAATATAAATCTTGGTTAACAAGAAAGAACATTTGTCATCCCCATGATTCCATCTGTTTCTTTTCTGCTTCCTTCCCTTTTGCTAAGAGACCATTTTAGCTCTTTCATCTAGAAATCCATCCTTGAGTTGGTAGTGCTGAACACTCCGCACTGCATTCTGCGGCCCATGTTAAATCGCACAGACTTCGCCAAAATTGAATTTCAAATGTAGAACAAGGTGTGCAGGTTAAATTTCTTAGCATCTAAAATCCCTGATTAAGTATTTGTCACTCATTCAAATGCCTCCTTCTCTGCCTTGTATCAATTAATGCCCAATTATGTTCCTGTGTAATTCTTTAAAACACGTTACTGTATTAAAGGTGCTGTACAGAAGTTTATTGTTATTGTTGTTTCCTTGAACTCTTGAGTTGCACCTGAATGGGATTCAGAATCAGAATCAGAATCGGGTTTAATATCACTGACATTTGTCCTGAAGTTTGATGTTTTGTGGCAGCAGTTAAGTCAATTTTATTGCCATTTAACTGTATACATGTATATAATGTATATAATCGAATAATGTATATGGAAATGACACATTGCTTCTCTGAAAAATAGTGTGCTAGTGTATATGGGTTCATTCTCCATTCAGAAATCTAATGGCAGTGGGGAAAACGTTGAGTGTGTGTCTTCAGCATCCCGTACCTCCTCCTTGATGGTAGCAATGAGGAGAGGGCATGTCTTGGGTAATGGGAGTACTTAATGATGGATGCTGCCTTTTTGATGCATCGCCTTTCGAGGGTGTCCCGGAGGCCAGTGCCCATGATGGAGCTCGCTGAGTTTACAACTTTCTGCAATATTTTTCCATCCTGTGCAGTGGCCCCTCCAAACCAGATGGTGATGCAACCAGTTAGAAAGCTCTCCACAGCCTGTAAAATTCTGTAGGTTGTGCAAACATTTGTAGTATTTGGAGATTTCCTTCATCCGCTCTTTTGCCTTTCAATATATTGCACAGACAATGATTTGCATGTTGTAGTTTCTTGTCATACTAGCTTGAAATTACTTGGTTACAATTTTGACTCCTGCCACACTTACAAATAAATTCTGTAAGGTTGCATAAAGTATGTTCATCGTCAAACACTTGTAATCCTCACATGGTTGAATACTCTTCTTTGTTTCTGGTATATTATGGTTGGAGTTGCCCAGTCAGACTGACTTACCTTAGGTCTGCTCTTGTTCATTAGTTCATGGCTCGTCGGTACCCAAAGAGATAGGTGATAATTGAATGGTGAGGAGGTGAGACCCTTTCTCTGACAAGTGAAACATGTTGCCTTGTTAAGCTGTCATTGGAGCTGTAGAGTTACCAGGACTTGATGTTTCAATCCCTATGGTAAGTTGGCACTCTCGATGTTGGCAGTGGGCTTTGAGTGGTGACAAGGAGGGAGGGTAGGTACATCATCGGGGTCATCAGGTGGGCACCCTCCTTCTTTGAGGTTTTGTTGATAAGCCCACAACATCTCCAGAGAGCTCAATGGTGCTACCTGGCATCCCAGATACACCCCCTCAGTTCCATACCTTCCTGTCTTCATCTTGCAGCCCAGTTGTTGTCTTTCCTTTTAATCCAAATCCAATTGCTGCTTTCTTCTGTTGCATTTGACAAGGACTTGACTGCTTGTTGGAGGGAGTGATCCCTCATCCCCATCTTCCTCAATAGACTGGTCGTAGATGTAGCAATGAATCCCCTGCATCCCACTTCTACAGGGAAAATCTTGGTCTTCCAGCCATTCTGGACAGCTTCAGTTGCCAGTTCAGAGTACTTGGTCTTTTTCCTCTCATAAGCTTTTTCGACACCATCTTCCCATGGTACTGTCAATTCCACAACATATGCCAGCTTGACTGTTGTGAACCACAGGACCATGTCTGGCCGGAGTGCTGTAGCCACAATGTCTGGGAGAAACACAAGCTTTTTTTCCAAGTCCACGTCCATTTCCCAATCCCGAGCAACCTGCAGAATGCTTACATCTTTTGATGTTATGTGGTGCTCTGGAGGTTGGCCTGCTGGTACAGACATGCAGTCAATGGCTTTCATTGTATTGGCAGCAAATATTTGTATCCCTCTCACCCACAGATTCAGGAATTGCAACCTGTAATATCCAGATGGATGGTTCCTGAACATTTCTGCATTCTTTCTCATCCAGGGTCCTCATTCATCATCACCTGCGAGTTCTGGGATCGATACCGAAGATCAAAGACTGAAGATTAATCGGAAGCCCAGGAGTCTGTGGAAGGCTGGGACTGGTGAATCTCTGCGAGTGCTCTGAGGAGGTCGAAGGTCTGCAAGTCCACAAGCCCGCTGGAGCCCGGAGGTGGTCTGTTCTGGAGTTTAGAGGACTGTGCATGTGCGTGGGAGGGAAGAACGGAGCCTGTTTTGATGCGGTGGTTTTGTTGCATGTTGGGTTCTGTTTTGTTCTGCCAAGCTCTGTAGGCATGCTGTTAGCACTGGGATGTATGGCAATGGTTGCAGGCTGCCCCCAGCACATCATTAAGATGTGTTGGTCGTTAATGCAAATGTCACAGTTCACTGTATGATTGAGGTTCATGTGATAAATACATGAATCTGAACCTGAAATGAGACCCTCAAGCATTAGATTCTACACTCCACGTTTTGTACAATACCCTGGTACATGCTGAGTAGCCACATTTGCGCTTTTGATTTAATTCCTCCAGAACTGATGAAGTCACATCAAAGCTCTCCTGATTGTGGGAAAGAACAGAGGCCTGGCAGGCGCGTTGGGAGCCCTGCTGGTTTGAGGGTTGGAACCTTCTGTCAATGCTGCTCTCCAATGTTCGCTCCATGGAAGTCAAGCTGGACTGCCTGAGGCTGACCCAGCGTGACTTGCAAGCTGATTCGCTTTCATCTGCTGAACGAGTGTGGGATGAGGAACTGCTGTATAGTTGTTCCTGCAGAAACATGGCTCGCAGGACAACATCCCATGCGCCATCAATCTACAGACAATCAGGGACTTGTGCTAATATTATTTTTGTGACTGTATGCACTGTGTTTTGCACCTTGGCCCAGGAGGAACACTGCTTCGGTTAGCTGAATACATGTGTATGGTTGACTGACAATTGAGCTTGAACTTGAATGACTAAGCTGATGGCTGCACACTGTAAATCATTAGGTTACCACAAAACAATTTGTAGCGTAATTAATGTGCTGTTAAGACCTTTGAGAATTTTCCTGACTTGATTGAATCCACTGAATACATTGTCTCTGTTCTGTTTATTTGTAGCGTATATTGTGCCACTTCATGGCACACTGTTTGGCCCCAGATCAGTGTAGGCGGTGGCATTTCCTCCCTTCATTCATGGCACAATTTGGACGGAACTCCCTCCTGTGGTCACATCTCTGGTACTTCAGATTAAGTGTCCACCTTACAGATAGATCGTCAAAATTCAGAGGCATTTGGACAAGGAATTAGATAGGGTAGGCATTAAGGGATACAAACCTAAAGTAGGGAAATGAAATTAGTGTAGGCATGCATCATGATTGACATGGTCAAGGTAAGCTGATTGCATGGTGCTAACTACAACACACAGATAGGGGTGTGAATGAGTTTTTTTTCCCTCTACATTAAGCGCCTTCACGCAGGTCTACATCTCGTTCTTGCAACTGGCTTACTTTAACAGAAGAGATTCTCTGCAGATGCTGGAAGTCCACACACAACATGCTGGAGAAGCTCAGCAGTTTAGGCTGCACCTGTGGAGTTCGGTAAGCAGCAAACAGTCGACATTTCAGACCAGGACTAGCGCAGATATAGCCTGCCCCATCCAATTACACCCACGTAACCAATTAACCTACAAGCCCTTATGTCTTTGAAATGTGGCAGGAAACCGAGCACCCAGAGAAACCCATGTGGTCACAGAGAGAACGTACAGACTCCTTACAGACAGCGGGGGGAATTGAACCCAGGTCATTGGTGCTGTAAAGCGTTCTGCTAATCGCTACACTACCATGCTGTGAATTGCTGGCTTACATTGTATGTTTCTTGCAGCACTAAATGCTGTATAGGGACTGTTAAAGTTGGAGAACTAGCAAAGCATATGCAATTAATTTATACACTTATCAATTCCTTCTATTGCCGTGCACATTATAACATATGTTCTGCATTCATCTATATACAGTGCATTAATGCAGTTCCCACCAGCTCCTTACAACATTTCCTGACTCTGCTATTGATGAGAGATGGAGGTTTCCTGCATGTAAAGTATGAATTCCAAATTTAGGAGAACACATTTGCTGACTTTGAAATTTCATGCGGTTAATTTGTTGTGTCAAGTAGTTGTTAGTAAGCGTTTGCAGCTGGCGGAAATAATCGGATGTGCCGGGGAAAGCCAATTCCTGCAGTATATCTGAATAAGTTGCATTGCAATCTAAATGACATCATGAAGATTTGATGGGCTTCAGCAGCCGTATGCCAAATGATTAAAATACCTGGGGTTTTACTTGGAAAAAAAAATTATAAAGCAAATTAGTATCCAACAAAGAATGGTTAGAATTGTATGAAAGGTAAATAAATTAGAATGCTACATGAGATTTTGAACTTTGTGTACTGAAATTGTCTTTACCAGTTTTATACTTTCCTTCCATCTGTTTTCCTCACAACTTTAACATCAGTTGCTGGCCATTGTGTTATAGAAGATGGAACTGTATAGTACAGATATGGGGCCTTTCTGCCCATGATATTCTGCTAAACTAATTTAGTTAATGACAACTAATTAAACTAATCCCATCTGCCTGCACCTGGACCTTATACCTCCATTCTCTGCATATTCACTTTCCTATCATATAGGCCTTCACCATCTCTCTTGGCAGCTAATTCCAGGCACCCACCACTCTCCATGTAAGAAATAAAAACTTGCCCATGTATCTCCTTTGAACATCCCCCCTCTCATTTTGATTGCATGCCCTCTAGTATTAGACAATGCAAAGCTGAAAAGCGATACTGTTTGTCTATCCATACCTATCATAATTTCTTAAACTTTTATCATTGGGCCTCACCTCAGTGCCTGCCACTTCAGAGGAAACACCTTAGCTTGTCCAACCTATCCGGATAGGACACGCCCTCTAGTCCGGACAGTATCCTAGTAAAACTCTTCTGCACCCACTCCAAAACCTTCACATACTTCTTATAACGGGGTAACCAAAGCTGAATACAGTGCTTCACATTGCAGCTTAAACAGACCTTCACAAAGCTGCAACTTAACTTCCTGAATCTTGAAGTCAGTGCCTCGACTGCTAAAGGCAAACATGCTATGTGCTGCCTTCACTACCCTATCAGCTTGTGGGGCCACTTTCAGGGAGCTTTGGACTTGGAGACCCAGCTGCCTCTGTACATTTGTGCTGTCAAGGTTCCTTCCACTAACTGTGTATTTTCCCTTTACATTTGATGTCCCAAAGTAAAAACCCTCAGACTCTACCAGATTAAACACCATCAGCCAATTCTCCACCCACACCTGCAATTGATCTATATCCCACAACCTTCTACACTACTCACAACACCACCAATATCTGTGCCATTTACAAAAATACTAACTTGCATTTTCATGGTCATTATGTATATATATAAAATGACTTATATGTAACCAGTTGACCATCGGATCTTATTCAGTATTGTTAAAAGTGTACTTAGGCATCCATCCGGGTAATGCTAGAATAGTTGTCTGTGCCTTTAAGGGAGATGGTGATGTCATTACGCACGCACGGGACAGTGGGGAGACCATTTTTGCTTTCTGCTGAACACGTGGTAAGGTGTTGGAAGAGGGTTCCTTCCAGAGAGGCTGGGCATGGTGAGGAAAGGTGAGCATTAATTGACAATATCCATGTGAATTTGTTTATGCGTGTTGGCGGATGGAGAATAGTGGTAATTTGAGGACATGTTTTATGTGTGGATGCTTTAGATTTCCACAGGTGAAGAAATCAACGCTGGGTAGTGTGGCTTATACCAAGTTCCTCACCATCCAAGTAGGTCAGTCTCCCTGTAATTTAACTACCAGGCAATACCTTGTAAAAGTTGTGCCAAAGTGTACCTTTTGTCTAACTTTATTGTATCAGGGCTGATTGTGCATGTAACCGCGTAGCGTGAATGTTCAGTCTCTGTTTGGAAGTTCAGCACATGTGTACGTCTTAGATGAGATATATTCACTTACATTTTTTGCTGTATTGTATAAGATGCAGGGTGGGTGGGATTCTAATGTTGTTTGTATTGTGTTCCTTCAGGATTGCCACTACCGTATTTGTACCGTATTAGTTCCGGTATTTTTATACTGCATACGCAATTCTGTCCATACACAAGGGTGTGAATCGAAAGTTAAACTGAGATTGTAATGGCAAGAACTGGTTGTAAATTTGTTCGTTTTGTTTCGCAACCTTCTACTGGCACTTAAACATCGAAAGCCGATAAAGGAATTAAAACCCGAAAAAGTCTTTGTTGTCCTGAGCGTGTACATATATATAAACTCTGCTGTTTTGTTCACAAACAGCAGAGGTCCCACTTGAAACACCACTAGTCACAGACCTCCAGCCAGAATAAGACAGATGTCCACTACCATGTGTCTTCTGTGGACAATCTAATTCTGAATCCAAACAGCAAAATCATCGTGGATCCCATGCATCTTAACTTTCTGGTTGGGCCTACCCTGAGGGACCTTGTTGGATGACTTACTAAGACCCATATAGAAAATTTCCACTGTTCTACCTTTGATATTCATCGTCACCTCCTCCAACAATTCAATCAAGTTAGTAAGACATGATCTGCCTGCTCAACTTGGGCCACAGCACTGCTGGCAGGAGAATGCAGGTAGATTATAGATTTTTTTAGTCACTGGCCCTTGTCCATCAAGGTGAAGGTATATGTAGAATGATAAATTAGAGAAGGAACCCTTTTAGCCGCGCGTCTTTGTTATACAAAGCAGCGTAATCACACTGATATATCAAATAATTTAAAAAATACTTTATTGTATTAAATTATATGCATCTTTAAAGGCATGAAGGTAACAAAATGCGAATCTAACCTATAAACATGAATATCCTTAATGGTGGTAAGTTTATTATCTTATCATAGTTGTATTTGCCCCAGTAGCCAAATAAATACATAAAAGAATGCCTAACAGTAAGAAGTTCCAGTCAATGATGGCTTGGCAATGGTGCACATGATGGAGGCAATGAGGAAAAAAGCAGAATGAGTGACGATCAGTACGATTATTTGGTATAAAATCTTTCCACTTGTTACTTCTACTTTTTCTGTTCTTTGCTGTATTCTTTGTAGTGTCCGCAAAGTAGTCCTGCAATTTTGAATAGAGCTCTTAATTTTCAGTAGTGTTGCGGGTTCTGTGGCTTTGACTGGCACAAAAATAACTTTCCCCAGAATACTATTCCCCAAGTTACCATTTAAAGCAATGTATGACTTAATGTGAACATAATTGAGTACACATGATTTCAGAATGTAAACTTAATACATTTATAGCTCCAAAAAGTGTTTCATTCACAATGATACTTCATTTGATTCTGATATTTTTACTTTAAAAATATATTGGTCAAATTCTTCTCGAGAATGAAGAATGGTTATCACGATGGGAATTCAGACCATAGTACGTTAACTGAAGATTACACTAAAACAACAGAAAATGTTAGGCTGAGGAACAAATGATCAGGTTATTTTTCACATTTATTTCTGGGAGCTATCTGTGCTCAAGTCTGATGCTATGTTTCCAATGTTAGTAAGTTAATTCATTGGCTGTGAAGTGCTTTGAATTGTCTTAAGGTGGTGAAAGGTGCCTTTCGATAAAAATCATCAGATTTCCAGAGAAAGAATTGATGATATCCTTGTTGGTCAAAAATTCAGCTACTTAACTTACACCTGCTTCCTATCCTTGAATTTTGTATCTATCAACTGCTCCTTTACTTGTTTTCTATATGTGATGAGTTTTCTATATGTGATGAGCACTCTATGTATGATGAGCATTTCTGACTCCATTAGGAGTACCAGACCCCACTATTTTTCATTAGGAAATAAGTTCCTTAATTTTTCAATAGCCCTTCCACCAATTATTTTCAGAATTGGAATCAGAATCAGGTTTATTATGAATGACATACAGTATGTCGTACAACTTGCTGTTTTACAGCAGAAGTACAGTGCAATACATAAAAAATTACCATAATTCACAGTAAGAAATCTTTAAAAAGTGCAAAAAGTGAGCGAAGATAGTGAGGCATTGTTCAGAAAACTGATGGTGGAGGGGAAGAAGCAGTTTCTAAATGATGAATTTGCATCTTCATGGTCCTGTACTCCTTTTTGATGGTAATAATGAGAAGAAGGCAAGTCCTGGGAGGCCTTCTTGAAGCACCAACTTTTAAAAGTGTCCGTGGTGATGGGGAGACTAGTGCCCACGACGGGAGCTCGCTGTCCTTCCAACCCTCCGCAGCTTTTTCCCCATCCCGTGCATTAGCCCCACACACCAGAAAGTGATACAAACAGTTAGAGTGCTCTCCACAGAACATCTGTAAAAATTTGCTGCAGTCTTCGGGTGACGTAACAAATCTCCTCAGACTCCTAATGAGGCAGAGCTTCTGGCATGTCTTCTTCATGATTGCATCAATATGCTAAGCCCAGGATAGATCCTTTGAGATCACAGAACATAGAAATCTACAGCACATTACAGGCCCTTCAGCCCACAATGTTGTGCTGACCATGTAACCTACTCTAGAAACTGCCTATCGCATAGCCCTCTATTGTTCTAAGCTCCATATACCTATCAAAGAGTCTCTTGAAAAACCCTATTGTATCCACCTCTACCACTGTCACTGGCAGTGCACGCCACGCTACCACCACTGTGTGCGCAAAACCTACTCCAACATCCTGCTTGTACCTACTTCCAAGCACCTAGAAACTATGCCCCCTCGTGTTAGCCATTTCAGCCCTGGGAAAAAGCCTCTGGCTATCCACATGATCGATGCCTCACGGATCAGTGGATTCGCTATTTGTATTTGCACAGCTTGTTGTCTTCTGCACTCTAGTTGAATGCCCTACTTGGGAGGACTTTCATTGATTCTGTTATGAATTTAATTCAATGGATTTAATGAGTATGCCCAATTGGAAATGAATCTCATGGTTGTATTTGCCGAAATTATGTATTTTTAACTTTGAACAACATGGATCTAGTGAAAAATAATCTTACAAGCATCCAAATCTGATGAGTTCATCATCGCCGACCAATGCATAGCTAGAATTGGAAAATAAATGTTCTCTTGCAATACAGGGCGAATGGACATCTTCAGCTCTCCATATCAGGATGTTAACATGAGGCTGTGCCATCTGCTCATACCCAAGAAACAAAAGTTAAACTGAATTTTGCGTTTGATTGCTTACTTTTTAATCACTTCCCACATTAATTCTGTGAAAGTGAATTTTATTCTCTATCGAGATGAAGACATCTAGGATCTATGTTAAATCTATATTTCCAAATTTCAACGCACCTACTGATGGAAATAAATTCTCAAAATGTTATACTCTTCAATTAAATTTTATTTTGATCTCCTTTGTTCCAGAGAAAACCATCTAAGCTTAGATTGTATCTCCTCAATCTCCATTAACCAGTTATAACAAATCGTTCCTGCAGTGTGGACTTACACTGACATAACATTAGGGGGCACCAGCCATGCCTCTAAATCCAATTTGCACGAAGTGAGCCATTCATAAAATTGAAAAGAATCGGTTTAAAACTGTTCCTGTCTAAACTCATTGTCAGTGACAGTAATCCAGCTGAGAGAATGGTGTCTCTGTCAGCCCTTTTTTTGTTAGGATTAAGTGAATGGAATGTTAATTTCCCATTTGTAGACTAAAGTTGGATGTGTGTAGTTATCCCCAGGCCTGCTATGGGAAATATAATGGGAATATACGTGGCTGTGTTCACATTGTATTCAGATGATAGGCAGTCAATTTGAATCTCGCTATATCCTTTTCCTTCTAGGTAATTTTTCTTTGCTTCTCTCCTGAAAGCAGTACTCTGTGCAGGTTTTGTTCTGACTCATCCTGTAAGAGGGTTAGGATACCAATCTACCATGTGGGGCATCTCTGTCAGTTCCATCATTTCGTCACCTGATGTAGGCATGGACACATTGTGTGGCCAAAGTCAGTGGATAGTGTTCTGGGTCCTCCTCCTTTTGCCCAGGAGCAGTGGGACCAGATGTAATGTCACAGAGAAATACAACACAGAAACTGGCCCCTCGGCCCATCTAGTCCATGTGAAAACCATTTAAACGGCCTCCTCCCGTTGGCCTCCACTGGGACCATAGCCCTCCATGTACCTGTCCAAACTTGGCTTAAACATTGACATTCAGCTCACATGCACCACTTGAACTGGCAGCTCATTCCACACTCTCATGACCCTCTGAGTGAAGAAGTTTCCCCTCATGTTCCCCTTAAGCTTTTCACCTTTCACCCTTAACCCATGACCTCTGGTTGTAGTCCCACCCAACCTCCATGGAGAAAGCCTGCCTGCATTTACCCTGTCTACACCCCTCATAAATTCGTATACCTCTATCAAATCCCCTCTCAGTCTTATAATTTCCAGGGAATAAAGTCCTAACTTATTCAAACTTTCTTTGTAACTCCTCCAGATGTGGCAGCATCCTTGTAAATTTTCTTTGTACTCTGTCTAAAATCAGCTAACTCAGTATAAATAAAGTCTCTGTCCCACATCCCACCGTATATTTTCTCACTGAGGTTTGAGGAAGCTTCTTGACACGTTCACCTCCAAACACTTTCTGAGGAAAATCACATGATTAACATTATTTTTTTGTGTGTGTGGTGTGTGTGGGGGGAAATGTCGTGCAAATTAGCTTCTGAATTTTGGACCCTTACATAGAAACATAGAAACATAGAAACATAGAAAATAGGTGCAGGAGTAGGCCATTCGGCCCTTCGAGCCTGCACCGCCATTTATTATGATCATGGCTGATCATCCAACTCAGAACCCAGCCTTCCCTCCATACCCCCTGACCCCTGTAGCCACAAGGGCCATATCTAACTTCCTTTTAAACATAGCTAATGAACTGGCCTCAACAGTTTGCTGTGGCAGAGAATTCCACAGATTCACCACTCTCTGTGTGAAGAAGTTTTTCCTAACCTCGGTCCTAAAAGGCTTCCCCTCTATCCTCAAACTGTGACCCCTCGTTCTAGACCTCCCCAACATCGGGAACAATCTTCCTGCATCTAGCCTGTCCAATCCCTTTAGGATCTTATACGTTACGTTCAGTCTACATTTTCATTTGCTCTCAGCTGGTGCAGGACAACCTGAGGTTATGAAGAGCATTAAATCAATGCAAGAGCTTTCATTGCTGAGAGGAGGCAAGGTTGGAAAATGCTGGGAGCAGGCAGTTCTCGATGATGAGTGAAAGGAAACAATCTGGGAACTGCTCTCAGCTGCAGAACAATGCAACTTTGTAAAATAAGTCGTGTTGCCTCAGTCTCATTCCAACCTGAGGTTGGGCCGCCTCAAAAAAAAAGTTGCTCCTACAGGCCAGATGTAAACAGTTAAAGATCTCCGGTACCATGCCAAGGGAGGAGTGGGAGGTGACCTTGTGCTGAAGCTTTTGGCTGCGTGGTTGTACAGTGTGGGTGTCTGCAGCCTTAAGCTTCAAGGTCATATATAACATGTGGTGAAGGGGAAAACAAGTTACCTTGCTTTCAGGAAAGCCAGTGTCACCGTTTACAATTCAAGTTTCATGTTCTAACACATTCTGGAACTTCCTCCCCCAAAACTTCCTGGGTTTGAGTTTGAAATTCCTTCAGTCAGCTGCAAAACTTGTCGAGAATCTGGTTAAACCAAAAACAGAAATGTTTTGTTCCTGTTGTGAGATTCTCAGTCGGAAAAATCCTCAGTAGGATTTTTCTTTCTTCGCTGCTTTCTTGATGGCCTAAACTTTGAGTCCACCACACCAAAAGAAAAGGCAACAATGGTCCGAAAGGCAAAATGTGTCCGCAGTGAGGTTTTCCTTCCCACTGGTCTGAAATGTGAACATTTGTAGTTACTTAGATGAAACTCGTCCCATTTTCTCTGAAGCTGTGTTACTTTCCTCAAACTGTCCTTTCTTCACTGTAACTTTCTATCACCTCAGCTATAACTGTTTGTCCACCAAGATCAGGCTCACTTTTACTCTTGCTGTCCCAGCCTCAGGACCATTCCAGGCTGCTGCTCCACCACATCTCAAAGTTTGTAATTCACTACTGCATTCAGAAGACACCAGAACTCCATCTTCTCGAAAAGGAAACCTCTACATTTCCTGCAACCCGCAGAAGGAGGCAGAGCGGACACAAGCATTAGTTAACAATTAAGGATAAAGATTAACTTTATTTGTTGCATATGCATCTATACATACAGTGAAAGGCACCGATTATGCTAAATCAAATCATCGATTGCCGCTACACTTCCAGTGCCATCAGAGCATACCCATAGCTCACTAATCCTAAGCATACATCTTTGGAATGTGGGAGAAAACTAAAGCATCTGGAGGAAACCCATGCAGCCTTACAGGCAGTGGTAGGAATTGAATCCCGATCAGTGATCGCTGGTGCTTTAAAGTGACGTACCAACAGACTGCACTACCATCTCACCCCACCTTCCCCCACCCCCGCCATGCTACTGGGTCACGTAATCTGCAATGCTGAGTTTCATCTCAGTGCAGAATTCAGAAACTGCGCTTGTGCCTTAGCAACACTGCTAGAGCGCAGTGCTACGGTTCCGAAAGTTTTCACTGCTTCGCTTGCACAAAGAGTGTGCCTTCTGCAGTACTGTTCTTCATGAACCTCCTGATGTGCTTCTAACCCCGAGTTTCCCACTTTCCATCCACTACTGGCAGGAGGAGAGAGAGCAGCGCACCGTGCGTGCGCAGCCCTCCAGTGAAAAATGATATCTTATCCGTTAAATAAGGGCTGTGGACAATTCTGATTTGATGAAGACAGACGTGAAAGCACAGAGGAACATCTGGAGAAATTTCTGAAATGCCCGGTTTGCTGCTGTTGTTACTGGGCGGTCGGGAATCTTCTGGAGGGAAGGCCTCAAAATCCCTGGCTTTGCCTGCTGTTGGCAACTGAGATTGAGGTCGAATCGTTCGGACAGAGATGGCGCTCAGTACTCGGTGTTGGAAGGCTGATCGGAGGCTCGAAGTTTTCGGACGACTCAGAATCGGACTGAGGTCGGGGATGGCGGAGAGTTTTTCTTCCTTCTCCCATCTGCGTGTGATGTGGGACATTTGAGAGACTTTGAACTTTTTATTGTGCTCATGGACTTCTTCATCGAGTTATGGTATTGTTGCACTGTTGTAACTATATGTTATAATTATGTTGTTTTGTTAGTTTTTTCAGTTTTGGTCTGTCCTGTGTTTTGTGATATCACACCGGGGGAAATATTGTATCATTTCTTAATGCATGCATTACTAAATGACAATAAAAAGAGGACTGCGTGTCTTCATAATCTATACTGAAGCATCTGTTTGTTCTGCAGCACCACCCCCATGTCCAGAAGAGTGCTGCTCGTGCAGAAGTACACACTTTTAACAGTTGACTGCAAAGATAGCACCTGCTGAGTTACATTGTAGCTGCTGTTGGTATTTGCCGCGCATTGATAGAAATTGGTGCATTTGAAGGCGGTGATGTTGTTTTTGGTGTTCAGAGAACTGTTCTGTGGTTCACAGATAGAAGCTCTTGTTTTCGATGCATCTTGAGCAAACTGAATTGGTGTGACACATTGCCAAAAAAACAGAAATTTTAGTCCACCATTCTTTCCTCTCTTTGTTCCCTCAACACATTTGCTAATAACTCAGTGTAAACTTAAGTTAAATAAGTCTTTTGATAAGAGCCTCGGGCTATCTTGTTATTATACAAGCACAAGCTGTTGTTGCTTCTACTCAAATCTCTCCTGGATATCTGTATTTCCCCCTGGGCAAGTTTGCCACCAAGACAACTGTGATAAAGGAGGGAGAATGAAAATCTGATTGAGTGGTGCCACTACAGCAACCTCTCACTCAATATCAGCAAAAATAAAGAGCTGATTATTGACTACTGGAGGAAGATAGCAGTAGTCCACAAGCCAATCCTCATTGGGGGATCAGAGGTGTAGATAATCAGTAACTTTCACTTCCTTGGCATTGTCATATCTGTCATGGAGCGGTCCAAAGTCCACATTCCGGTCCACGGTCCGGTCCGCGGACTCCGGACTCTGGGTCTTCCGGCTGTCTCTGTTTTCGGTTGGACTTAACCATAAGCACCAGATGCTCATCTTGGGGCTGGGAATATAAGTGGCCCTGGGATTGAGTGTGAGTGTTGGGTTGTCTTGTCAGTCTCCCCTTGGAGCAACCCACTGGTGGAAGGCTAGTGACGTCATCGAGATATGGATTTGCCTGTTTCGTAGCCTGCTGAGGTTACCGGTTGCCTTGAGTCTTGGAGCCACCCCGGACCTAGCTCCCTTCCTGTCCCTTGCCTCTGTCGGGTAAACCAGGCCGTTTGCCATTACCCTGCGGTTGGTTCTGTCCCTTCCTGTCCCGTGCCTCCATCGGGTAAGCCAGGCCATTTGCTGTTACCCTGTAGTTGGTTCTGTCCCTTCCTATCCTTGCCTCTGTGGGGTGGAGTCCCGCGTCCTGCCCAGGAGTTGCCTCGAAGTACCCTTGCCCCATCATGTCTTTGTCTAGCCTCCAAGAGCCCGGGCCTCCAGGAACCCGAGCCCCGCCACGTCTTCGCCTGGTCTCCGGGAACCCGAGCCCCAAGGTTTTGGGGTCCGAGCCCGAGTCAAGACCCAGGTTCTGGGTCCTTGTCCAGTCTCTGGCTCAGAGTCCACGCCCAGGCTCCTTGTTCCCAGTCCCTCATCCTGGTCCTGCTTCTCTAGCCTAGTCTGCGTCCCGTCCCATCAATTAGTTTTGTCCGTTCCTGTTCCTAGTATTTCAGTATCTGTGTCTTGCATTTGGGTCCATTCCCAAAGCCTCCCACTATGACAATATCGGAGAATCTGTCCTGGGACCAGCACATAACTGCCATTACAAAGAAGACACAACAGCACCTCTACTTTCTTAGAAGTTTGCACAGATTTGGCAGACTTGCAGTGGACATTATCCTGACTGGTTACATCATGGCCTGGTATGGAAATACTAGTTTCCCTTTGGATAATCGCTGCCATAATAGGGAGCCGTTGATTTGGGATTAGGGAGAATATGTCAAGAGGAGTGTCCTCTTTCGTAAATTTTTCAGGTATTTTCTTTTACCAAGGGTAAATGGGATAAACGGGGCCATCAGCATTTTCACGATTATTCATCGTCTTGAATTCAATCTTGTTAATTGTGTCCTCCAAGAAACAGAGCCCATTTCTGTATTCGTGCTGCTGTTGTTAGTGGATTAAAAATAGACTCTAGTGGTTGATGATCAGTTATGAAAGTAAACTCTTTCCCCCATACAAGTACTGGTTGAAAGATTTTACAGACTCAAGGCCTCTCTGTCAATCTGTGTGTAATCTTTCTCTGCAGCGGTAAGGGATTGTAATACAAAGGCTCTGGGGCGTTTACTTCCATCACTCATCACTTGTGACCTGTCTGCACCTACACCATAAAGTGACAAATTATAAGAAAGTTACACTGGACAATGTGGATCATAATGTACAGTGTCTACCATCGCCAATTTCTTTGCCTTTTGAAAAGCCCCCTCACACTGCTTTGTCCGTTGCCATTTTTTCCCAATCTGCAGGAAACGAGTTCAAGGGGTGAACACTTTAGCCAGGTTTGGCAGGAGCCTGTTATAGTAAATGCCAAATCCTTAAAAAGGATGGCAACTTTGACATGTCCTTTGGCTTTCACCACTGCATGAATTTTCTCAGCACACTTACGTAATCCTTGTGTATCAATGGCATGACCCACAGTAAGTGGTTTAAAGAATTCACACTTGATGCATTGTGCTCTGAGCCCATAATCTTCTCATGTTTTTTAGCACAGTCTTGAGATTTTGGAGATATTCCTTGTCATCCTTACCGGTAACAATAATGTCATCCAGGTAACACTGAGTGCCTGGACAGCCTTACAGCACCTGGCCCATAGTTTTCTGTCAGAATGCAGGTGCAGATGCTACTAAAAAATAATATGTCTGTTATTATTAACACTCTTTGTGAGTGTTTATGGTGAGAAACATTTTAGACTCTTTTTTTCCATCTCCATCTGTAGGTAGCAGGAGTGTTTTCCTCCAGAAAAGTTTGCAAAGATATCCTGTATCTTGGACAGAGGGTATTGATCTGCTGATGATGACCTTAAAATCACCACAAAGTTCAAAGTACATTTATTATTAAATGAGTAGACTGTATACAACCTTGAGATTTGTCTCCTTACAGGCAGGCACAAAAAGAGGGGGACCGAATAGAACCCATTAAAAAAGATCACCAAACATCTGACGTGCAAAAAAAGCAGAACGAATCATGCAAACAAATAAAAAGTAAGCAAATAACATTCAGAATTAAGACCCACAGAAGTGAGTTCACATCCACAAAGCCAGTCATTGCTCTGGCCCGTCCAGGAGCCCGTCAGTTGCAGGCCACAGCCTCAGAGCAGCACAGCAATGAGTAAACCTCACTGAACAGCGAGCTGTACACTGACCCTGATGGACCCGTTCTTCCTGACTATTCAGATCACCGGCATTGCCCATGGGCTCCACTCAGCACTGGAAAGAATTCCTTCAAACTCTAGGCAATCTAGCTCACTGACTACTTTATCAAGGATGGTATAAGGAACCAGATGGGTTTTGCAAAACTTGGATGTGACATTTACGAGGGGTGATTGATAAGTCCGTTGCCTGCAGTAGAAGAAGTCAATTTTAGAAAGCTTAGCACACTTATTTTTCAACATAGTCCCCTCCTACATTTACACACTTAGTCCAGTGGTCATAGAGCATACGGATCCCTTCTTTGTAGAAGTTGGCGTCTTGGACCTCCAGAAGTGGTCCACAGCAGGGTGATTGATAAGTTCATGGCCTAAGGTAGAAGGAGATGAGTTATTAACTTCAAACTTTCTGCATAATCACTCAAAGAGTTGAACTGCACGTACATGCAACAAGAGCTGTATACCTCATCTCCTTCTACCTTAGGCCACGAACCTATCGATCACCCCGGCTGTGGACCACTTTCTGGAGGTCCAAGACGCCGACTTCTACAAAGAAGGGATCCGTATGCTCCACGACTGCTGGACTAAGTGTGTAAATGTAGGAGGGGACTATGTTGAGAAATAAATGTGGTAGGTTTTCTAAAATTTGGTTCGGAAATTGTACCATCTCGGATCACAAGACCCTGCAGTGGATAGTGAGGTCAGCTGAGAAGATCATCGGGGTCTCTCTTCCCACCATCACAGACATTTACACTACACGTTGCATCCGCAAAGCAAACAGCATTATGAAGGACCCCACGCACCCCTCATATAAACTCTTCTCCCTCCTGCTGACTGGAAAAAGGCACCGAAGCATTCGGGCTCTCACGACCAGGCAATGCAAAAGTTTCTTCCCCCAGGCCATCAGACTCCTCAATACCCAGAACCTGAACTGACACCAACCTACTATACCCTCTACTGTGCTTACTGTTTATTATTTACTGTAGTGCCTGCACTGTTTTGTGCACTTTATGCAGGCCTGGATAGGTCTGTAGTCTAGTGTAGTTTTTGTGTTTTGTCTTACGTAGTTCAGTGTAGTTTTTGTATTGTTTCATTTGGCACCATGGTCCTGGAAAACGTTGTCTCATTTTTTACTATGTTTTGCACCAGCAGTTATGGTTGAAATGACAATAAAAAAGTGTCTTGACTTGACGTCTACCTTAGACCACGAACTTATCAATCACCCCTCATACATTTAACACTACTTTTACCCTTGATAGGCTTTAGTTTTCCAACGCCATCCTTGAACACTGCTGTGGTAGCATCCAGTACCTTCCTTATTTGCTTTCACTTGACTGTTGCAGGGAATGTGGCACTCAAATGGTAGACGGATCGCCAATCAAGCTGTAATTATCTCAGCCATTGATGTCCCCACAATGCTGGCTCTCCTGGCTTTACCACATACAAACCAATGTGTCTTGTTGATTGTTGTATTTCACTGTTAAGGATGTCATTCCCACAGAGTTACCTTTCCTCTTGTATGCGCTCTTAGTTGGATATTTGCAGGCTTCAGTTCAGTATATTTGAAATGCTCTTCAAACTCACTTAGTGAAAGGACTGAAACGGTTGAGCCATTTTCCAATTCCATTTTAACTAATTTACCATTCACATCTTGTGTAAACCATATTTATTGTCTCCTGTTAACAGACATCCCACCCTGCAAAAACTCATTTCAGGGAGGTAGCACCATCAATTTGCGGGAGACTTCCGGGAGAGGTGGGATGTCTGCAACAGAGTAGCTCCTTAGCAGCTAGCCAGCTAGTTTAAATAACATTAGCTATGCTGATGAATGAATGACACCTGTTAAACTCACCTCAACGCGTCTTTTACAGTCTTAACCCACCATGGGCAATTGAAAAGTCACTGTTGCAAACAGTGCAGCGAGCAACACTGTCATTATTTTGACCCCTATTAGGCAGGGGTACACTTTAGGGTAGTCTGGGGTGACGTACGTTTTATATTTTTTTGGAATACTCTGCCATGGTGCGCTCTCTCTCTCTCTCTCGTGGTCGCTCGTGCGCTCTCAAGCGCTCTCGCTTGCTTTCGGTCTCACTCACTTGCTTGCTCTCGCTGTTTCTCGCGCGCGCATGCTCTGTCTTGCTTTCTCTTGCTTGCTCTCAAAAAATTGATTTCCGTGATATTGTATATAATTTGCGGGCATCAGGGAGCCACTATTCATATGCGGGAGACTCCTGGAACTTCCGGGAGAGGTGGGATGTCTGTGTTAACTTTCACATTGTAAATCTCAAGGCTATGTAGTCTTGATTTACTCTCATCATTAGCAGATTTTTCATTACCAGCACGCAGATTAGTGCTTTTTTTGAAATTGCAGTTTTCCTTTTATTTTTGTCTGCCTGACATACTCCTTGTATGTGTACGACTTTGTCGCATTTTCTGCAAGTTTCACCTTTGAACCTGCATCTATCTGGTGCATGTGAGCCGCTGCCACAGTGGTAATACAATTTGTTCGGCCTGGCCAGCTTCTGTCTAGGTGTTGCAATTTTGCTCACAATCGCTTTCATTCCTGACTGCAACTCAATTGCATCTCTGTTTGCGGTTTCCATTGATGCAGTAATTTCAACAGCTCTTTTAAATTTGAGTTGTGCTTCAGTTAGAAGCAGTTTTTGAATGCTTTCTTTTAGCTAAACAATCTCTCAGTGCATCATTAAACCATCACTGAACTGGCAATGCTCAGACAATCTCTTCAATTCAGCCATGTACTCTAAAATGGACCCTCCCCTCTGCCCCTTCCTTTTGATTCCACTTATGAAACCTCAAGTGTTCTGTAATCAACAATGGTTTCAGTTCCTAATGTTCCTGCATTATCAAATGCAGAATTCAAAATGCAGAGATGCAAAGGGACTTGGGAGTCCTTGGTTAACCTCCAGGTTGAGTTGGTGGTGAAGAAGGCAAATGAAAAGTTGGCATTCATTTCTAGAGGTATAGAATATAAGAGCAGGGATGTGATGTTGAGTCTCTATAAGGCACTCGTGAGACCACACTTAAAGTATTGTGTGCAGTTTTGGGCTCCTTATCTTAGAAAGGATATACTGACATTGGAGAGGGTTCATGGAAAATTCATGAAAATGATTCCAGGAATGAAAGGGTTACCATCTGGCAGCTCTTGGGCTGTATTCCCTGGAGTTCAGGAGAATGACAGGGGATCTCAAAGAAACATTCCAAATGTTAGAAGGACTGAACAGATTAGATATAGCAAAGATAATTCCCATGGTAGGGGATTCTAGGACAAGAGGGCACAACTTCAGGATTGAAGGACGTCCATTTAGAACTGAGATGAGGAGAAATTACTTTAGTCAGAGGGTGGTAAATCTGTGGAATTTGTGGCCACGAGCGGCTGTGGAGGCCAAATCACTGGGTGTATTTAAGGCAGAGATAGATAGGTTCTTGATTAGCCAGGGCATCAAAGGGTATGGGGAGAACACAGGGGAGTGGGGATGACTGGGTGACTTGGATCAGCCCATGGCTGAATGGCAGAGCAGACTCGATGGGCTGAATGGCCTACTTTTTCTCCTATATCTTATGGCCTTATGGACTCTACAAGTCATGGCCTTAGGGATCTCAGTATTACTTATTTACACACAGTATTTATTTATCAATTTTTTTGTACTTGCACAGTTTGTCAGGTTGTTTATTAATCTTTGTGTGTAGTGCTTCATCGATTCTATTGTAGGATACTTTGTATTCTTTGTTGTACTGTGAATGCCTGCAAGAAAATGAATCTCAGAATAGTATATGGTGACTTTGACAATCAATTTATTTGAACTTTGAACTTGCATTCCCAAGATTAGTCGTGAACTGGAATTGGGAACAACTAAGGGTCATGTTCTGCAGCCAAGCATTTTGTGAAAGTTCTCCATTACATTTTGATATACATTGAGCTGTAGCATCTGCACATGCTACATGGGGAACCACTCAGATGAAAGTGATACTGCAGCTTCTCTGTGTGACCGATAGATCCTATTCCCCCATTTATTAGAAGGCCAGGCTGCAAAGATGAAAGGATTGTTCACTGCATACTAGAAACCCCAGCAACTTGGAACCCAATGATCACCATTTAACTAGAAGCTGCTGTAACAAAAGTGGTTGTTGTAAATGTCTGGAATGAAGTAAAAAAAAATGATAGGCTTCAGTAATCTGACCGGGGACTGTAATGAATGTGCCTATAGTATCAGGAAGAGGTTAGCCAAAGGGTTAAATGGAAGTACGATTTGTACTCCTCCTGTGCCTGCCCATGAATCCATCCCGACCGGCATGCTCCTCCCAAAGCAGATTAGCTCGCATTTCCCTTTTTTGGTTGTCCTGGATGCTGTTGTTTCCTCCCCAGTGTTTGCAGTTAGTGGAAGTACTGATGCTGAGAGGCCACAGGCTGCCTTTATATGGAAACAGAAGCTGCTCTGGCCTAATGACTGGTGGAAAATAGAAGAAGGAGGTAACAAAGAGTTCTATGTTGCTAAGGAATCTTTTTTGGATGAAATCTGAAGGATTTCTTTTGGGAAAAAAAAATCCTTATTTACATCCTGTGGAGATGTGACTTTTATTTTCACATCCATTGTGTTTGACAAGAATTTGCTTTTCAATGGTTTACTTTTTGCTTCATGACACACACGTATTTTTAAAATTTGCCCCAATCCTTTAAGATATTAAAGACTGCTTCAGCTTTCTCCTTTCAGCTGAGGACATGAGCTCACAGGTAGTTCCCACACCTGCAGTGAGTGGATGGGACGGCACATAGTGTTCAAGAGGGGTTCATATAACTAGCTTTCTGCCAATTCTTAGAAAAGCACAATCTAAATGTTTCCTGATGTGTCTTAATCTCCGTCATTGGTTCTGGGATGCTGCAGCCTGCTACTGGTCAGAGAAGGGTTTTTAGCCAGCATTTCATATACTGTCCTGTATACTGTCAAGTGCTTCATCTTGTCAGCAACAGACAGGACAGCATCCTGACCCATCACGTTACTGACTGTACAGAGACTGTGAGGAATTTAGGAAGATTGGAGCAACCACGTTGAAATTGATTTCTTGGCTTCTCTCTGCCTCTGCAACTCCACCAGGCGAGAAGAGTTCTGGCAGTGCACTGCCTAGATGTTCCTCCATCTTGCTGTACAGTGAGGCAAGACAGAGCCTCCAACCAAATATCATTTACTAAAACCAAGCAACGCTCAGCTAACAGTTTCTGAACAGCACTGCATCCATACTTACCCCACATGGTACCTAATGTTCATCATTTCCTCTTTATAAACAACACCATTTGCTCTGTGTACATACATCTATTGATGCTTCTGGACACATCTTCAGTGATATTCCTGGAATCATCGGGTGTTTCGGGTCTTTCAACATCATACAACCTCCTCCAGGTGACCCAGCCGGGGCTGATCAGACCCCAGCTTGTGTCCAGATGGCTAGCTGCTTATGACTCCATGGCTCCCCTCTTTTGAGCCTCAGCCATCTTGAGGCCCTCTCTGCCGCATCGGAGGTACTGCGGATGGCTCTTCTCTTCCTCTGTCCCTCGATGCCCAAAATGCTGAAGGCTATATTAATAAAAATGGTTTATTGCTCCCTACATTAATGAGAAAAGATTACTTTTCACATGCACGTTGAAACATTGCAACATACAGTGAATGTGTTGCTTGAGTCAAAGACTAACGCAGTCCAAGGATGTGTTGGGGGCATCCCACAAGTGTCGCAATGCCTCCAGTGCCAACATAGCATGCCCAGAGCTCACTAAAACTAATCCTAACACGTTCATCTTTGGAATGTGGGAGGAAACTCTATCAACTGGAGAAAACCTATGTGATCGTTTGAAGAACGTACAAGCCTACAGCTATATAAGACCATGGTCAGACCCCACTTGGAGTACTGTGTTCATTTCTGGTCACCTCACTATAGGAAGGATGTGGATACTATAGAGAGAGTGCAGTGGAGATTTACAAGGCTGTTGGCTGGATTGGAGGGTGGACCTTATGAGAATAGGTTGAGTGAAATTGGCCTTTTCTCCTTGGAGCAACGGAGGATGAGAGGTGACCTGATAGAGGTATATAAGATGATGAGGGGCATTGATCATGTGCATAGCCAGAGGCTATTCCCCAGGGCTGAAATGGCTAACACAAGGGGGGCATAGTTTTCAGATGCTTGGAAATAGGTGCTGAGGGGAAGTCAGGGGCAAGGAGTGGTGAGTACGTGGAATGCACTGCCAGCGGCGTTGGTGGAAGCGGATACAATAGGGTCTTTTAAGAGCCTCTTAGGTACGTGGAGCTTAGAGAAATAGAGGGCTATGCACTAGGGAAATTCTAAGTAGTTTCTACAGTAGGTTACATGGTTGGCACAACATTCTGGGCCAAAGTACCTGTAATGTGCTGTAGATCTCTATGTTCTATGTTTTATGTCCTAAACCTCTTACAGTGGAAATTGGACCCCAATCGAATCACTAACGCTGTAAAGCATTATGTCAACCACTATGCTACCATGCTGCCTGACATTTGGTTACATAATTTTATCAATGAAGTAATTACATTCATATTATATTACATCAGCTAAGTATTTGCACGTGAACACGCAGTCAGCGGTCATAAATATAATTCATAAACAGATATCTGTAAACACTGTAAATGATGTAATTGCAAGGGTGTTATTGCTATTCCACAAGAGTCCACTTCAGGTAGCCTTGACTCCAGTGATTTGGTACCTCTTCCTGTTTGCTCTGTGTCATTTCCTCTACTTCATACTTCCGGTGCCTCCCGGCAGATGTTTTGCCAAACAATGGCTGCATCATGTAATCGATCCTGTCACTCAACCCTGGGGTAGTTCCTCACATCACATTCTCAATTTTCATCCTCCTAAGTGTCGACATGCGTCAAGTGATTGACGTGCACCTTTTGCCATGCGTCTCACATCTTCTCGCCGTGGGGCCTAGACCACCCCACCCTGAATGGCCTACTCGTGCACCTATTTTCTATGTTTCTATGTTTCTATGTTTCTCTTCCTTCCCTCCCCTTGTCATCTAATGAAGGCTGCGCCCAGCTCAGCTACGCCCACAGCCAATGACTTCTCACTGGAAGAAGGCCAAGGAAAGAATGGTGCTCAGTGACGTCACCTTTTGAATAGGCAGCTCTCACCTTTTGAACATGTCTCTGCCCACTCTAACCAACCTTGATGCCCAACTGGACAACTTCAGACATAGTTACAAAAAAGAAAGATAAAAAATACAGTTTTGTTCCGAATCTGGTGCACACTCTGATCCTTAAGCCTACGCGGCACTGCCCTCCGCACCTACAAATACTCCTCCTACTCAGTCTCTGTGGCAACGAGGACATATCTTGCTCTGACCTAGCCCTCTGTGGACTGAAAGATTTAACTCTTTATGGTATGTTGTTCCAAATGCATAAGTCGGTGGCCACTTATTTAGATTTACCTGTACACCTGCTTGTTATTGAAATATTTAATCAGGCAAGCATGTGGCAGCAACTTAATGCATTAAAGCATGTAGACCTGATCAAGAGGTTCAGTTGTTGGTCAGACCAAATATCAGAATGGGGAAGAAATGTGGTGTAAGTGACTTTGACCATGGAATGATTGCTGGTTTGAACATCTCTGAAACTGCTGATCACCTGGGATTTTCACATACAGCAGCCTCTAGAATTTACAAAAAAAAAATTCTCGGATTCCCGAAAATTCTTTGGTGCGAGAAACCAAAAGCATCCCGTCAGCAGCAGTTCTGTGGGGAAAACACCTTATTAATGAGAGGTGTCGGAGGAGGAAGGCCAGACTGGCTCAAACTGACAGGAGGGTGACAGCGACTCAAATAACCACACATTACAGCAGCGGCGTACAGAAAGGAACCTCTGAACACAACACGGCAAACCTTAAAGTGGATGGGCAACAGCGGCAGAAGACCGCAAGCATACTCTCAGTGGCCACTTTATTAGGCACTGGTTTAAAGTGGCCACTCAGCGTATGTCACAAAGAAGAGAAAATCTGCCGATGCTGGAAACCCAAGCAACACACAGAAAATGCTGGAGGAACTCAGCAGGCCAGGCTGCACCTATGGAAAAGAGTCCAGTCAACGTTTCGGGCCGAGACCCTTCATCAGGGCTCATAGTGTATGTTAAGAGTTGGGTAACTCTGACTCCACCACTAGTTGTAGGCTGACATGAGACATTTCCAGCATATTAAAACAGTGAGCCCACGGCTCCATGGGTAAATCCAGGGTACTGTCCAGATACATCCCCACAAAACTGAACACAAAAGTAATATGTGACATAAAAGTCCTCAATAGAATTGTAATGAGTGTGGCTAGATTGTGGAACTTAATACCACATTGAATAGTTGAGGTGAATAATGCAGTTGTATTTAATAGGAAGTTGCGCAGGGAGGAAGGAACAAAAGGAAATTCTGGAAGACTTAAGAGAAGTAGGCAGGAAGAGGTTGGTGTGGAGGGTAACCACTCACCACTTGCTTAACCACCTCTGTGCCATAATTCCATTTAATCTGCGGGAAAATTCCTCTTTTCCTCAGCCGGAGAAGTTTGAAGACTTTCGGTTATTGATGAGGCAAACAACACTGGTGGTTTCAAGAGATGAACTACAAGGAGCAAAGGAGTCCTGAGCCTTTTCCCTTGTGTTGGCCTAGCCAATTATAATGACACCACAATGGAGAATGCAAATGGAGATATGTCTTTTTGGGTGGGAAACCTAAATAGACCGATCTGTTTCATACCATTATCCAACTACCTCTGCTGACAAATGCACCTACATGGGTGTCAGATTTGATGGAATTGGACTTGGCTCTCATGCTTTCTGTGAAAGAATAGTTGGTATATTCGGAATTACATAGAAGACCATCAGAGGACTAATGCAGGCACATGGAAAGGCCAATCAAAAGTGGAAGCATTGGTGAGAAAATGGATTTAGATTAGCAGGAGTCCAAAAAGACCCAACTGGTGCCAAAGAAATAAGAGATAAACAGGAAACAGCAAAAGAGGAAATGAAATACTGAAGAAAGTAAGTTCTACTGATAATCTCAAGCAACACATTCAAAATGCTGGAGGAAATCAATAAGTCAGGCAGCATCCATGGATGGGAATAAAGAGTCAATGTTTCAGACCAAGACCCTTTATCAGGACTGATTGTTGGTCTTGGCTCAGTGTTGACTCTTATTTCCCTCTCCATAGATGCTGCCTGACTTGCTGAGTTCCTCAGGCATTTTATGTGTGTTGCTAATGAAATACTATACCCTTGTCGGTCAAGAGACATGATAAGGATTAAGTGCACTGTAAGGGCCCCGGCTCCGGCTCTGAATGAAGTACTAATTGAGCTACCAGGGTAGTGGTGGAAGCAGATATGATAGTGGAACTTAAGAGGCTATAAGTAGACTATGCATGTAATAGAGGGATATGGCTCTTGAACAGGCAGAAGAGATTTACATAGTTTAATTTGGTATTGTGTCTGGGGAAGTCATTATGCACAGAAGGGCCTGCTCCTGTGTTATGTTCTATGTTCAGATTTCCTGTCACTAACATACAATACCAACGCTGCCAGGTCTTGTAAGAAAGAAGAAGTGGGACTGTCATTTGAAGCAAATCTAAATTCAGTGACACTTTGTTGGAAATGTACTGTTCTTTCTTGACCTTCCTGCCAAATGGAGATTTGTACTCTTTAGTAACAAACAATCAGGTAAGTGGACAAGAAAGTTCATGAATATGGGTGTATTTTCTTAATCAAATAGGATGGAGGAACAGGATGATCTACAATTGTAGTGCAATGAAGACTATTCAGTGAGTCTTCAAAATCTCTCTGTCAGTTAGCAACCAGAAACAAAGCCCAAATCAGTGACCCTCAGAATAAAATAAACCTCGGAAGTCTGTAATAAAGGCTAGAAACATTCAACAAGTCAGGTAGCATCTGCAGAATGTGTGGAATGTGAAAAGTTAACCCTGTTTAGCTCCTCACAGGTTCTGCTGTCCTGCTGAGCATTTCAGCATTTTCAATTTTTATTTCAGAATTCTAGTTTTTGATTTCATCTGAAAAACTTGTGACTCTTAAGCAATCAAGGGTTTGTTTTCGATTTGCATTTAGCGAGAAACAGCAATCAGGCAGAGTGGAGGTGATGGGGTAGTTTTCTAGCCATGATGTTTGTTGACCTCCACTCCAGAAAGTGGCAATATGGATTATTTGTATGTAGCTGTCTCTCATTTATTGCATTTTTTTCTGGGTGAAATTGTCCTTGTACTGGGTGAAGTTGCTGTGGGTTTCTGTTTTCTCCATATTTTAAATACGGCCTGTTTTCTGAGTAAATCAACTTTCTTTTGTAGAACAACAGACTGTTCCTGTGAGTCACATCTTCAACCCATTCCCTGCTGCAACATTGTCAATAAATACTTCAATCAAATAATAACAGCCACGATTCTTTGTTTTATTATCGTTGGCAACATTGGATGTGGCCCCCACAGCACTGAAAATGGAGAGTGGGTTTTGGATTACTAAAGCTGATCATCACTTAGGGATTTCATCGGCTAGAAATTCATCCTATAAAGCTGCTGCTCAGCCAATTAAATTGCTTTAATAGAAATTTGACCCCAGTGTCATATATATGGCTAATACTGCCCGTGCAATCTAAACATTGAGTTAAAGGGCACTGAAGAATATTATATAGCATGAGGTAAAATTAATGTAGGAGTTATTCACAGTGGTTGTACTCTCTCTGCAAGCTGAATGTTTTTGGCTCGTGTGCCATTACAGAGATGTGAATGCAGAACCAGGGGAGAGCTGTCTTTCAGAATAGACATTGAGTTGTGAGGTTGTCTGATTCAAAGTTTTGTTTTAACAGGAGCCACTGCTCTACTCTTTCTACACTCAGGGCTGTGTGTCAAGGGAAAGTTTAAATGCCATCTATAAATTTTCCAATGACACAAGTATTGTTGACAGAATTTCAGATGGTAATGAGGAGGCATGCAGGAGTGGGATAGGTCAGCTAGTTGAGTGGTGTCTGTCGCAATAACAACCTTGCACTCAGCATCAGTAACATCAAGGAGTTGATGGAGGAATTCAGGAAGGGAAAGGCTAGGGAACACATACCAGTGCTCATCGAAGGGTCAGCGGTGGAAACAGTGAGCTCTTTCAAGTTGCTCGGTAGCAATATCGCTGAAGATTCTCCTAGGCCCAACCTATTGATGTAATTACAAAGAAGTAATGACAATAGCTATATTTCATTAGCGGTTTAAGGAAATTTAGTATGTCACCAATGACACTAGCAAATTTCTACAGATGCACTGTGGAGAGCATTCTGACTAGTTGCATCACTGTCTGGTAAGGAGGGGCCACTGCAAGGGATTGGAAAAGGCTATAAAATGTTGCAAACACAGCCAGTTCCATCACTTGCAGTAGCCTCTCCAGCATTGAGGACACCATCAAAAAGCAATACCTCAAAACGGCAGCATCTGTCATTCAGAACCCCCATTCACCCAGGACGTGCCTTCTCATTGCTGCCATTAAGGAGGAGCTACAGGAGCCTGAAGACACACAATCAGTATTTCAGGAACAGTTCCCCTCCCTATCAGATTTCTGAATGGACCCTCAACCCATGAACACTACCTCACTATTCCTTTTCCTCTCTTTTTGCACTATTGAGTTAATTTTTCTTATGTTTTGCAGTGTACAGCTACTGTGAGATAACAAATTTCACGACATATGCCAGTGATATTAAACCTGATTCTGATTCTGAGGTAGGGGAGTTATCCCAGGATAGTAATTGTACACTTATCATATGCAATGCTCAATTTGGTGAATGCTCGAAAATTAATTAGTTTGGAACATTCTGAAGTCAGAAAAAGGTGCCATGTGGCTATTGGTCCTAATTTTGCATTTACCAGGTCATCAAGGAATTTGTTTACAATCTGAACAATTACAATAAATGGGATTCTGGAATGTAGAATTTTGTTTAGCTTCATGTTGGGTCATAGATGAGGTTTATGCCTCAAAGGGAGTGCAATTGATATGTGTTAGGTATAATCTACTATTGCTTTCTCATCAATGATGTGACCTTTCTGGTTTAACCCTCTAGAGGACATGAACAGCTCTTTGATTAAATTAAACCTTCTATTAAGATGAATCTGTCTGGGCTGACAGGAGGAAGCCCAGGTGAAAACCAAGGCTAAATCCTCTTGAAGGCAATTTGTCCTTCGTTATTAAAGCTGCCAATGTTCCTCCATAATCGCAGTTGAATAAAACCAGTGAGTTCAAAGCTCTCATCTTGACTTTGGTTTTGATGGTGAAATCATTGGGTTTGTTTCATATATTTCAATTCATGTGGTTTACTGTGAAGATTAATTGGTGTTAATGTGGTAAACCATATATATATATATATATATATATATATATTTGTTGTAACTGGGTTAACTGTCTGGACACGCCCCTCTGCTGACTGCTCCTGCGGCTCCTCCCACCGACCCCTGAATAAAGGCGATTGAGTCACTGCGCCTCCCTCAGTCCAGGGCAGATACTCAGCATGGTCGGGGTCACATTTTACTGCTAATAAAAGCCTTTCAGTATTTACCCTACTTCCAGTCTTTTGGAGTAATTGACAGTGCATCAGTTAGTATTCTACACTGAGAGCAAGATCAACTCCAGCAGTAATGTTGTGCTGGAAAGTGTGCTTGTCTGAAAAAGGCCACAATTGCGATGTCTTCCACAGGTGAACAGCCAGTCTCGAACCACCTCCCCTCCCACACAATATTGCATCTTTTATATTTTTATTCCTTTACACTCCAACAATATATCTTCTATTATTAAGTACCCCAGTTTCCCGAGTTCACAGAATACCACAAGTTCAGCACTCACTAATCACCTATCCTATAAACCTGGCGTGGTTAAATGCCATTGGCCAAATGCATTTAGGAACCCTGTTTGCTAGGATAAACCTCTGCTCCAGAGGTGTGTCGAGGCGTATATTCCACCCGAGGTTCCATCATGGCAACTGTCTCTTGGAGGACAGAGAAATTGCTCTATGGATGTTCACAAAAGCCTCCTTGAAAAGATAAAACATTCTCATTAATTCTGGGGAATCTTTGGTCTGTAACTGCTTACCGTGCTGAAGGAGAATCATTGAAAACATCTGGTCTCCTCAGGAGCACAGAGAAGTCAAATAAAGATGTCAGAAAGAGCAATGACTTCACAAAAAAAACTTATCCACCCTGTCAAACGTGTCCTGCCCCAGACATAGTGTACGGACCCCTCATTAACAATTCCAGAATACACAGAGCTAGAAATGAAGCAAGTCACCCTCAAACCCAAAGGACATCCTGAGAAACTGAGGAGGTGTAAATGTCAGAATCAGAATCTGGTTTATTATCACCAGCATGTGACGAAAAATTTGTTAATTTAGCAGCAGCAGTTCAATGCAATACATAACCTAGCAGAGAAAAAAATAACAATAAATAAAATAAAAATAATAATAATAAATAAACATGTAAATCAATTACGTATATTGAATAGATTTATAAAAACGTGCAAAAACAGAAATACTGTATATTTTAAAAAAGTGAGGTAGTGTCCAAAGCTTCAATGTCCATTTAGGAATCGGATGGCAGAGGGGAAGAAGGTGTTCCTGAATCGCTGAGTGTGTGCCTTCAGGCTTCTGTACTTCCTACCTGATGGTAAGAGTGAGAAAAGGGCATGCCCTGGGTGCTGGAGGTCCTTAATAATGGATGCTGCCTTTCTGAGACACCACTCCCTAAAGATGTCCTGAGTACTTTGTAGGTTAGTACCCAAGATGGAGCTGACTAGATTTACAACCCTCTGCAGCTTCTTTCGGTCCTGTGCAGTAGCCTCTCCATACCAGACAGTGATACAGCCCGGCAGAATGCTCTCCACGGTAAAACTATAGAAGTTTTTGAGTGTATTTGTTGACATGCCAAATCTCTTCAAACTCCTAATAAAGTATAGCCGCTGTCTTGCCTTCCTTATAACGACATCAATATGTTGGGACCAGGTTAGATCCTCAGAGATCTTGACACCCAGGAACTTGAAGCTGCTCACTCTCTCCACTTCTGATCCCTCTATGAGGATTGGTATGTGTTCCTTCATCTTATCCTTCCTGAAGTCCACAATCAGCTCTTTTGTCTTACTGACGTTGAGTGCCAGGATGTTGCTGTGGCACCATTCCACTAGTTGGCATATCTCACTCCTGTACGCCCTCTCACCACCTGAGATTCTACCAACGATGGTTGTATCGTCAGCAAATTTATAGATGGTATTTGAGCTATGCCTAGCCACACAGTCATGTGTATACAGAGAGTAGAGCAGTGGGTTAAGCACACACCCCTGAGGTGCACCAGTGTTGATCGTCAGCGAGGAGGATATGTTATCACCAATCCACACACATTGTGGTCTTCTGGTTAGGAAGTCAAGGATCCAATTGCAGAGAGAGGTACAGAGGCCCAGGTTCTACAACTTCTCAATCAGGATTGTGGGAATGATGGTATTAAATGCTGAACTATAGTCGATGAACAGCATCCTGACGTAGGTGTTTGTGTTGTCCAGGTGGTCTAAAGCCGTATGGAGAGCCATTGAGATTGCATCTGCCATTGACCTATTGTGGCCATTAGCAAATTGCAATGGGTTCAGGTCCTTGCGGAGGCAGGAGTTCAGTCTAGTCAAGACCAACCTCTCAAAGTATTTCATCACTGTCGATGTGAGTGCTACCAGGCGATAGTCATTAAGACAGTCCTCATTATTCTTCTTAGGCACTAGTATAATTGTTGCCTTTTTGAACCAAGTGGAAACTTCCGCCTGTTGCAGTGAGATGTTGAAAATGTCCTTGAATACTCCCGCTAGTTGGTTGGCACAGGTTTTCAGAGCCTTACCAGGTACTCCATCGGGACCTTCGGCCTTGCGAGGGTTCACTCTCTTTAAAGGCAGCCTAACATCGGCCTCTGAGACAGAGGTCACAAGGTCATCAGGTGTAGCAGGGATCTTCACAGCTGTAGTTGTGTTCACATGCATAGAAGGTGTTGAGTTCATCTGGTAGTGAAGTATTGCTGCCATTCATGCTATTGGGTTTCGTCCACTGTTATTAATCCAAATGTTCATCATCATCTGCAAGAGATGAAAACACAATCTTCCTGATTATTGTGTCTTCTGTATATTGACCTCCTGTGGGTTATACACTCGGACACTCAGATCCTACTGCGTCTCATAGATCTGCAGTCTCTTGCCATTTAGAACTTTTTTCCTCTGCCAGACTAGACATTTTCACATCTTAGTTACCATCATTTTCAATATGTTGCCTCCTTCTTGAATTAAATTGATAGAAGAACTGTCATTTGCTGCTATCTACCTCCATGGGTTTGGAGGTGGCAGCCAGCTCATGAGAAACCGTGACAGTAATTGCAATACATTCTTTGATTTGTATATTACCAAGAGCGGCAGTAGGAAATCAAATCAACAGACTGGATGTCATCGTTTTAATCCAAATGTCACCCAGCAAATGAACCTCGCAGTTCTTCTGTCTGAGATGGTGAAACCTAGTGAAATAGTTTGTCCCATCCCTCTCCCTCTGCCTATGCCTTTCCAGCTCCCTCTACCTCTCCATCTCCCTCTCCCTCCCCCTCTGTCTGTCTGTCTGTCTCTCTCTTCTGCTGATATTTAACCTACGGTGTATTCTATGCAAAATATTCAGTACATGAGGTTGAATGAGTAGGAAGAAATAAAGCTACAGCTATCTAATTAAATAGAGAGATGAGTCTTCCCATTAAAGACTGAAAAACTGCTTGGTTTCTTTCAGTTGAGCAAGACTTTGTGTTGTGTTATCACAATGATAGCTGACGCGGTGATATACTTTGCAATTTACTGTCATGTACATATAAATAAAAGGTTTGCCAAAGATATCAGCCCATAATTATTAAACAGAAACAATTAACTTGTATTATTTATTATCAATTTTGAGCCCCTTAGGAAAGCTTGTTTACATGAAAGTGGGAAGTTAAATTTAACAAATTGCTCAAAGAAATAATTTACAAGAAGTTCCATTTACAGTCTCAGGGCAACTTAAAATGCATTACACACTATAGGATATTTTGAAGATTATAAGTTACAAAGTTCAGCAATGAGTTCCCACAAACAACAATGTAACTTGCTAAAAACTTAGAAAACATTGGAAACTCTCATGTAGTCAGGCAACCTCTGCTGGAAAGAGAAGTAGAGGTAATGTTTGGGCCAAAGGACTTTTACCGATCCACACACTCACCAGAATTTGGCAAATAGCCTTTGCCAAACCTGAAACATTAATTGCTACCTTTTCCACAGGCAGTCCCTGACCTGATGAATGCTTCCCACAGGTTTTGTTTTATTTCAGACCTCTAGCATCTGCAGTTTCTGTCATTTTCAACATAAATTTATTTTTGTGGTTGACTAAAGTTTAAACATTGGCCAGACCTTTAGCAAGAGCCATTCTGTTCTCTTTGAGTACAGCTGAAGCATTTATTACACACATTTGAAAACAGCCGGAGCATTTGTTTACTGGACTGGATCTTCTATCTCATGTAGAAGAGTGTTTTGTAGGTTCCAGAATGCTTGACAGCACGAGAGACATAACATTAAGCTGTTTAAAACTCGTTACCACATGTTCTTTTTGAGGAATTTGGAAACAAATGTTTTTTTTTTGGCTCTGGAAACACTAATTTAGATGCTGTGCAATTTTTGAGATACAACTGCATGTTATACAAATGTATCTACACTGGTCATATCATTGTGAAATTGTCAGCATTTACAGGATTTCTGCATAAGTACTTTAACAGAAATTCCTGAGACTCCATCTGTGATTCAGAGCCCCGTCCTGAGTTAAGTTAAATTGACTGGAACTTAATCATACAACTTGCTCAGAAATAGATTCAGAGAAATTCATATGTATTGCAAATGAAGGCAAACCTAGTCATTATTAATGTTTGGTACGGTTCAACATAGGTGCTAATAAAAAAATATACATGTGCAACCTAATTCCTTCACATATATAAACTTTTCTAAGTTTATTTAAAATATTCCAGCCTCTGCCAAGCATTTGTGTATATTCCTATCTGCATTTAACACACTTTGTAATGTTTAAAATGTGTGTTAAAGATAGATATGCAGCATACTAGCAAAGGGTGAATTCTTTAATATAATCAGCTATTCAGGTAGTTAGATGACATCACTGCCACTCTTGAACTGGCTCCTAATACGGTAGTGTAGCAGTGAGCACCACACTTTACCATGTCAGCTGTGAGATCGGGCTTGATCCCTGCTGCTGTCTGTAAAGTGTATGTACGTTCTCCCTTTGACCACATGTTTTTCCTCTGGGGCCCCGTTTTCCCCCCACATCCCAAACACGCACGGTTGGGGTTAGTATGTTATGGGCGTGCAGTCTGCCAGGGACAATCCTTGCTGATCCGATTTGATGCAAACAATATATTTCACTGTCGGCTTTGATGTTACAGTAACGGATCCCGCTACCCGCCTGGGTCGGAGGGGCACTGTACCAATGAGAGCTGCACCAGTTGCCTCCATCTCTCACGGTTGTAGGCGAGTGCTTGGATTGTGACAACGCTCTCTCTAGCCCACCCTGCAATGTTGCTGCCCACTTCTTCCTCTGTCTGCCCCTTTGTCTTTTCCCCTGCACTGTTCCCTGAAAAGTGCTCCCTGAGAGTCCACTTGATCTTGTTATGTGGCCCTGTCATCTCAGTTTTCTCTTCTTTACTGTGGATAGTAGATCTTCTTAGTGTCTCATGTATTGGTTGATGGTTCATTGTACTTCGTTGTTTGGGACATGGTCTGTATAGGAGATGCCGAGGACCCTTCTGAGTATCTCATTCCTGTTGCCTAGATCTTCTTTTGCAGTTCTGCTGTCAAAGACCATGATTCCTATGTATACAAGAAAATGGAGAGCACAAGTGCAGGCAGAAGTTTCAACTTGCATCTGAGAATGATGTTGTTCTCTCTCCAGATTGGTATTAGTTTAGCCAGTGACACTGGGGTCTCCTTGGCTCTGATGTTGGTAAAGGTCTGAGCAATAGTCCATCTGTTGAGAATGTCTTCACCTTCTGCAGGACAGTTTCCTTCTTTGTGTTGGATGGTGCTGACTTGTGACTGCCTCTGTTTAGTGAGGTCCTTCACAACTTGAAGTGCTCGCCTGCTGTTGTTCTTGTTCAGGCTATCTTCTGTCTCTGTACACTGTCTCTCAATCAGTTTTTCCTTGGCCTTAATCATGTTTTTTCTGATCTTCTTGCTGGTCTCTCTGTATGCTACAGCTCCTGTTGTTGTGTTCTTGGTTTGCCTCAGGTCTCTTCTAGTTTTGCTGGATATGTGACAGATAATTTACATACTTGCTGCCCGTTACACCACTGGTGTTTAGGACATCAATGAAGGTCCTCCATCTCTGTCTGTCCTTGACCACTCAGATGTAGAAGAATTATTCATTGCTGTTTCCATAATAATTTTGTTTTACCAGTAAGTTTTGTTGACCCTGAGCTGAACCCCCGTCCCTGGAGGACCAATGGACCACTCTTAGTCTGGCCTGTACCCTTTGACCTGTTTGGCATGAGTGACCCTACCAGGGGTCAAAGCATAAAGCCCTGACTCCAGCCAGCATAGCTCTCCGGGTCATTGAGGCACGCAGACCTCCAAACCACGACAAGGTTGGAGGATGTGGCAAATAAAGCTAATATTTATTCTGATGAAAATATAAGAGACGCCAGAAGCTGGAATCAGAGTCTGCAGGGTTTTTGACCCATACTGTCAGTGATTCCTTCCACAATGAAGGTAGAGTATCAGTTTGGCATAGACTATTTGGATTGAAAGGCCTTTTCCCATGCTGCAGTACCATTTTAATCTTAATGCTGGCTATTTCTGATTTACTATATGTCTTATAATATAATCATTCAAAAAACTTTCTGGATGACGGGGCATTTCTCAATTCACTGTGTTTGGCATCTACTGAAAGAAAGGCTGAACGTTATCAGTTCCTATTTCTGTACTTCTATATGCCGAAGCATATTCTGTTTTGGAGCTCATGTTTTGCCTCTACAATATCAAGGACAGGTAATCTGATATCTCCGGGCAGCTGGAGTTGGACAAAAAAGGTGGAACAGCAAGCAAGTTTCAGCCATTTGGTAATGTTTAGCAAATGGCTGAAACTAAAACAGGCATCTCTGCAAGGACTGCATTATCATCTGTGGAGAGAAGCTAGAGACTGACATTTTTGATGATAGCTTTTTGTCCAAACAAATTCCTGTTGGACTTCTTGGAAACTGCATTCATAACTTCATGGAAAAACTAAGCCAGAAAAGAGACCCATAATTGTGCAATCAACTCCTTGTCCCATCTCCTAAAGCCCAGAAATTTATCTACTCTTCTTCATATCTCGGGGCGTTCTGAATTCAAATAGTGATCTATGCTGGAGAAGGCGATCTGTTATCCTTACCCAGTCTGGCTTGCATATGACTGCAGATCAAGGGCCATTGCAAACTGATTGATTCTTAACTGTCCTCAGGAACATCCCAGTAAGTCACTCCATATAGGAAAAACTGATGACATACACAAAATGTTGGTGGATCCCAGCAAAACAGGTAGCACCTATGGAGGGGGAATAAACAGTTGACATTTCGGGCTGTGATCCTTCATCATGACTCAACATCGATTCTTTATTCCCCTTCATAGATGCTGCCTGACTTGCTGAAATCTTCCAGCCTTTTGAGTGTGTTGCTCAAAATTTCCAGCATCTGCAGAATCTCTTGGGCTTAGGAAAAATGTAGTGTTGGCAATAAATGCTTTTTATTTCAGAAATAGACTTTATTCATCATAATAAGTATGTACAAATGAAGAAACAGTGCAGAAAGCTCTTACATTTGTGGTCAGTACATTCAATCATGTAAACTTCAAAGAAAAACACAACCAAACAAAGCACCATTGTCCCTCATAAGACTCCCTGAGGTGATTGATACCCATTTCACAGTATACTGCAGTTACCAGTTACAGAAGGAGCCTAAACTGTGATCCTTCACACAGAGCCTTAGCATTGGCTGCACCGAGCTTCTTTAATACCTTCTCCTCTAGCCTGGACTGTGTCAGTTTGCAGTATTACCTTACAAAATGTTTTTTTAATACAAAATAAATGCAATTCATAATAAAAATGTATATTAGAATAAATCATGCAGAACAATTCCATTCGTAGACAATGCATTAAGTCGTTTCAACTTGCATTTTTAAAACTGATAACAATTTTCCCTAGGCCGTGAGACTACTGAATTCCCTACCACCATCCAGCTCTCACCATGGATGTAATGCCAGCAGTGTTATACTGTTTACTTGGATTTGGCTAGTGTGATACTGCTTGTACTTCATTGCAAAAACAAATTGGCAGAGAGCTCCAGAAAATGGCTTCTCTTTGTTACAGCCACTACAGTAACAGAGAGTGTGAAATGAAAGCAGATAGAGTTAAACCCAGCTGGTATGGATGAATGGTTGTGATTAATAATAACACGAAAAATGGGAGGAACTCAAACATTATTGATATTGGTTTATTATTGTCACATGTACCAAGATACAGTGAAAATCTTGTCTTACACACTATGCATACAGGTCAAAATGATTACGCCATTGTGTTGACAGGTGGAAACACCACAACGTGTATGCATCTTTGGTGTGGCAATGGAGCTTGACAAGGTGACCAGACCCAGTTTCCATCTGGTAAACTAACACCAGGTCCCAATGAAAATTACTGCACCAGATCTCATTGAAACTGTGGGACTAACACTGCAAGATTGTTTCATGCTGGATTTTTTTGGGGTACTCTTTGGCAATTCAGTGCATTTGCCTGGACCTGGATCCACATTAAAAAGAAAATACAGGTTTTGGTACTGTCACTGACCTCTATCCACCTGCTTCTTGAACCTATCCCAATCCCCTACTTCCTCTTTCCCATCCACTCCCCATTCCCACCCCTTCCTGATATCTTCTCTTCGACTCTATTCCAGTTATTTCCCTGACTAGCCCCACTCACCTCCATATCCACTCTTATCCCATTTAGATCTCTTTGCCAGTTCCCAAACCCCACCAATCCCCATTCCCCGCCACATCAGTTTGCCTTTCTGTCTCATTGCAGTTACCTCCTAAACCTCCCAATAAGACTCACGTCAGGAATCCCAGAATGGGCTTCAAGATCTCTAAGGATCTAACCTGGTCCCAACATGTAGATGCAGTTATAAAGAAGGTAAGACAGGAGCTATATTTCATTTGGAGTTTGATGAGATTTGGTTTGTCAGCTAAAACACTCGAAAACTTCTATAGATATACCGTGGAGAGCATTCTGCCAGGCTGCATCACTGTCTGGTATGTGGGGGACTACTGCAGAGGTCCGAAAGAAGCTACAGAAAGTTGTAAAATTAGTTGGTTCCATCTTGGGTACTAGCCTCCGTAGTATCCAAGATATCTTCAAAGAGCAGTGCCTCAGAAAGGCGGTGTCCATTGTTAAAGACCCCCATCAATCAAGATATTTCCCTCTTCTCATTGTTACCATCAGGAACGAGGTACAGAAGCCTGAAGACACACACTCAGCGACTCAGGAACAGTTTCTTCCCCTCTGCCATCGGATTCCTAAATGGAACGTGTACCCATAAACTCTACCTCACTTTTTTTCATATTATTTCTGTTGTGCACTATTTTTAATCTAACTATTTAATCTACATATATGTACTTACTGTAATTGATTTACTTATTTATTTTTTTCTTTCTACATTATCGTGTATTGCATTGAACTGCTGCTGCTAGCAAACTTCATGCTGGTGATAATGAACCTCATTCTGATTCTGAAGCCCAGCCTCATTTCCCTGCTCCCCCAAATTGTCAGCGCACTTGCAGCAGCTGTGAACACTGGCAGCTCGCCAGTGTGCTCTTGTCTGCCAGCCTATTGCCAGCTTTGACACCATCCCATTCTCCCCACCCGTGCTTATCACTCTGCCGGGTGAATTGTCTTATTTTGCATGAATGGATGATAATCGGTGCAGCTTGTATAGGGTCAGGTACGTTCAAAGTTCAAAGTAAACTTATTATCAAAGTACATATATGCTTAAGCTGGCTGGTGGAGAAGTATCATCAGCACTGGACTTCCCTTGTTCGAATCTGGCTGGCTCCTCACACGCTTTCCATCGGGCTAGCAACTCAGCCTTGTAGAGAACAGACAAAAATGCTAAAGAAACAGAAAGGTTACCACTTGTTGCACCACAAGGCGTGACTACTACTACAACTACATATATGCTACTATATACAACCCTCTTCGTTTTCGTTTCATTTACCATATTCATTTTCTTGCAGGTATACTCAATAAATCCACAGTAGAATAATAACCATAATAGAATCAATGAAAAACAACTTGGGTATTCAACCAGTGTGCAAAAGATAACAAACAATACAAAGAAATAATATTAATAAATACCGAGAACATGAGATGAAGAGCCCTTGAGTGTGAGTCCATAGGTTGAGGGAATATTTCAATGATGGGGCAAGTGAAGTTGAGTGAAGTTATCCCCATTGGTTCCAGAGCGTGATGTTTGAGGGGTCTTGTTCAATGATCTTCAGACTAAATTTAGTTCACAATTGACTTGGGGGTTTCAACTGAAAGACTGAAATCTACATACATAGAATATGGAACATTACAGCGCAGTACAGGCCCTTCGGCCCACAATGTTATACCTGTCTTTTAACCTACTCCAAGATCAATCTAATCCTACTCTCCCACTTATCCCCCAGTTTTTCTTTCACCTAAGAGTTCAAAATGTCTCTAGTGTAACTGCTTCTATTCGCAGCCTTGGCAGTGCTGTCCATGCACCCACCAGTCTCTGTGCATGTAATAAAAACTGCCTCTGGCTTTCCCCCCATACTTTCTTCCAATCACCTTAACTTTATCAGCCACTTCTGCGGTGGGAACAAGTGCTGATTGTCTGCATTACCTACGCCTCTCATCATCTTAAACAGGTCACCTCTCATCCTCCTTTGCTCCGCGGCGAAAAGCCCTAGCTTGCTCAATCTTCCCTCATAATGACATACTCTGTAATGGACATTTGCCAGTTCAAGTGAAATATTGACTGATCAATGGGTTCACTAAGAATAGGGAAGTGTGACTCTTCCAATCAGATCCGTCGTGTTGTGAAAGTACTGGAGCTGTGCAGGTGCAGCTCTGGTCTTGCGTCGCCTGTAATGACACAATTTCTTCTACACCTAGCCAGATTACAACGTTTCGGCTGTAACATATGAGTTCAGATCCTGCTCCAGCTCCACATCTACACATCGTTCGTCCTAACTTGAAACAACCACGCTTCTGTCAACTGGAACCCCGCTGGCACGGATTCCTGGTGCCCCTGTAGGAGCTGAGCCGCTTGCTCATCCTAAAAGGATTTTCAGTCACAAACACTCAGCCAATTAGATGTAGCACTTGAGAATTAACGCACAAGAAAGTCTGCGGATGCTGGAAATCTAAAGTGACACACACAAAACGCTGGAGATACTCAGTAGGTCAGGCAGTATCGATGGAAAAGACTAAAAAAATCAATGTTTCAGGCCAAGACCCTTCTTCAGGACTGAGAAGGAAGGAGGAAGAACCTTTTAGCTAGCCTCTCCCCACCCCCCACCCTCTGCCTTTTTATTCTGGCATCTTCCCCTTTCTTCTCAGCCCTGAACAAGGGTCTCGGTCCAAAACTTTATACTTTATACTTTATTGTTGCCAAACAATTGATACTAGAGTGTACAATCATCACAACGATATTTGATACTGCGCTTCGTGCTCCCTGAAGTACAAATCGATAGCAAATATTAAAAAATTTAAATTATAAATCATAAATAGAAAATAGAAAAGGGAAAGTAAGGTAGTGCAAAAAAAAACGAAAGGCAGATCTGGATATTTGGAGGGTACGGCCCAGATCTGGGTCAGGATCCGTTCAGCAGTCTTATCACAGTTGGAAAGAAGCTGTTCCCAAATCTGGCCGTACGAGTCTTCAAGCTCCTGAGCCTTCTCCTGGAGGGAAGAGGGACAAAAAGTGTGTTGGCTGGGTGGGTCGTGTCCTTGATTATCCTGACAGCACTGCTCCGACAGCATGCGGTGTAAGGTGAGTCCACGGACGGAAGATTGGTTTGTGTGATGTGCTGCGCCATGTTCATGATCTTCTGCAGCTTCTTCCGGTCTTGGACAGGACAACTTCCGTACCAGGTTGTGATGCACCCTAGAAGAATGCTTTCTACGGTGCGTCTATAAAAATTAGTGAGGGTTTTAGGGGACAGGCCAAATTTCTTTAGTTTCCTCAGGAAGTAAAGGCACTGGTGGGCCTTCTTGGCAGTGAACTCTGCTTGATTGGACCAAGTCAGGTCATTTGTGATATTGACCCTGAGGAACTTAAAGCTTTTGACCTGTTTCACTTGCACACCACCGATGTAAGTTGGGTCGTGCGGTCCGCTACTCCTTCTGAAGTCAACAACCAATTCCTTCATCTTACCTCTATTCAATGTGCTATCTCTTTGCATTAAAGAGATCAGAGTAGTGTCTATTCTATTGGTGAAGGTCAATAGGGACTTGTCAAATTTCTTTAGCTAGCAGAGGAAGTGGAGGTGCTGGTGTGCTTTCTTGGCATTGGCATCTACGAGTTTGGACCAGGGCAGGATACTGGTGATGTTTGCCCCTAGAACCTCGGGTCAAGATGGTGCTGGGCTGCATCCCTGTTGAGGTTGAGGGTCACACTTAGTTATTTCTTGGTGTTAGGAATGGGCCTTGGTTTGCCGTGGCTGTTTTGTTGCTTGTTGTGTTCTGCTTTGTTATGGACTATGTTGCTCTGCCGGGCATTGTGGGCATGCTATGTTGGTGCTGGAATGTGTGGGGGCACATGCGGTCTGCCACCACGACATTCTTACGTTGTGTTCGTTGTAAATGCAAATGACTAATTTTACTGTTTTAATTCAATGCACACGTGATAAACAAGTCTGAATCTGCATGCGAACTTGAACCACTACTACGACGTCGACTCAGGCCTAGGGGGCCGGCGTCGGGCACGATGACGGACTCTCCACTTCTCCTTCTCCCTCATCAGTGTGTTCAGTTCATCTACATTAGCCGCGCCGCTGTCTTCTAGGAGCGTGTTGACCATAGTCTTGGGAGGGCGCCCAGGGTTCGTCCTCCCGTGCTTGGGCTCCCATATGATGACTAGGCTGGCAGATAGCTCGGGGTGGCGTTGACAGTGCCCCGCTAATTGCAGTCTTCTCGCCTCGATTTTAGTGGTGAGCATCGGTAGGTTGTTATAGAGCTTGAACTTGAACCTCTCAGCCTTTTCTCTGCTTTATCATGTGCTGAGCTTCACTTCCCACATGAAGCCTAAATGACTACGCTGGTTATGGTACTGTTCCTTTTTGGTTGGTACTTAGACTTATAATCTCATTTAATAGTCATAGTCATACTTTATTGATCCCAGGGGGAAATTGGTTTTCGTTACAGTTGCACCATAAATAATAAATAGTAATAGAACCATAAATAGTTAAATAGTAATATGTAAATTATACCAGTAAATTATGAAGTAAGTCCAGGACCAGCCTATCAGCACAGGGTGTCTAACCCTCCAAGGGAGGAGTGGTAAAGTTTGATGGCCACAGGCAGGAATGACTTCCTATGACGCTCTGTGTTGCATCTCAGTGGAATGAGTCTCTGGCTGAATGCACTCCTGTGCCCAACCAGTACATTATGTAGTGGATGGGAGACATTGACCAAGATAGCATGCAACTTAGACGGCATCCTCTTTCCAGACACCACTGTGAGAGAGTCCAGTTCCATCCCCACAACATCACTGGCCTTACGAATGAGTTTGCTGATTCTGTTGGTGACTGCTACCCTCAGCCTGCTGCCCCAGCACACAACAGCAAACATGATAGCACTGGCCACCACAGACTCGTAGAACATCCTCAGCATCGTCCGACAGATGTTAAAGGACCTCAGTCTGCTCTGGAAGCAACCCCTTCCTTACTGTAACAGAACCATCTCCATGTAATGATGGAGACACTATCTTCTGCAGAGTTCTTTTCACAATCCTGAGAAGTTATCAAAAGCTTACAGCTAATGAATAAACACAAGAGACTCCGCAAATGCTGGAAATCTTGAGGAACACACACAAAATTCTGAGGGAGCTCAGCAGGCCAGGCAGCACCTATGAAAAAAAGTACAGTCGATGTTTCGAACCTGAGTCATGCCGAAGCATCTCGGCCCGAAATGCTGACCGTACTCTTTTCCATCGATACTGCCTGGCCTGCCGAGTTCCTCCAGCATTTTGTGTGTGTTACTCAGATTTCCAGCATCTGCAGATTTTCTCGTTTGCCACAAAATGCTGAGTTCCTCCAGTATTTTGTGTGTGTTTTATAACTAATGATTATGTGCGTGTGTGTGTGTGTGTGTGTGTGCACGCGTGCATGCATGATGGTCAATTAGTCCTTCAAGTGAGCAAATGGTACACATTTCTGTGGTGTTGATTGAAGCTGTAGGCATTTGCCAAGACATGGAGAATAACTTGTGGAAATGCTGGGGTCTGTTACACTCAGCCAGTGAGAACAGTTATGATTAGCTGAGCACCATTTGATTGAGTCAACAGATTTTTGTGCAATCAAGCTCTCTAAAGCTTCAAAATGTTGAAGTTTGCTAACCTGTGTCAGACTTCTTCTAATGGGCACCTGATGTTGCCAAACAAATAATAGGAAATGTTCATTAAATTACAAACCTTTTGCAAAATATTAAAGGAATGTGCAATTTGGGCAATTCTAATTCCAATGAAAATACAATCAGACTCATCTGCAAGAAATAAGTAAATATCTAATATCACTAAATAGTATCATTCATAGTTATCTGTAACTTTCAAAAACTTTACAACTGCTCAGTATTAGATTTGTTTTTACCTTGGTTCAAACCTGCTGTATTAGTGGTAGGATAGAAATACAGATTAATGGATACTTCTTAGCTAGCAAACAGAGAGTTCTCAAAATTGTGTTCCCAGAAGCAGTTCATTAACATTTAATACAGAAGTAAAATTCTGCTGTAGTTCTACTAAAAGTTGAAGTGCTGGGATGATTCATCCTGTTTCCTCATCACCCTCCAGAGCTTACAGCAGGCAAGCACCAGAGTTTGTCTAAAAAAGGGAAAAACATTCCCAAAATCTCACTTCCCCAGCTGTACAGTCAGAGGACTGATTATTGCTGACATAATTCATCACGTGTTGAGAATGAGCCTCTTTCTCCTGGTCACAGTCCAGCTATTGCTATATTGCCTCAACCCCCTCCGGCCTTTTGAATTCTTCTGCAGATTTGGGCACCCTTCAACTCAGCTAAATATGATAATCTTTATCATTAAGATCCCTCTCACAATTCTTTCAAGATGTTACCTGCATTTGAAAGTGGTAATATAGAATATAGAACACAGTACAAACCCTTCAGCCCACACCTTGTGCCGACCTTTTAACCTACTCCGAGATCAATCTGACCCTCCCTTCCATTTTTTTCCTAGAATCCATATGCCTACCTAAGAGCTTCTTAAATTCCGCTAATGTATTGTTTCTACCACTACTATTGGCTGGGTGCTCCATGCATTCATCACTCCCTGTACAAAGAATTTACCTCTAACATCCCCCTACACTTTCCTCCAATCACCTTAAAATTATATCCCTTGGTATTAGCCATTTCCTCCTTAAGAAAAAGCCTCTGGCTATCTACTTCAAAGTTCAAACTTCAAAGTAAAATTTATTTCAGAGTATATATACGTCACTACATACAACCCAGGGGTTCATTTTCCTGTGGGCATACTTAGTAAATCTATAGAACAGAAACTGTAAACAGGATCAACGAACAACAAACTGCGCAGATGCCTATATAAATAAATAGCAATAAATAACGAGAGCATGAAATAACGAGATAAAGAGTCCTTAAAGTGAGACCATAGGTTGCAGGAACTGCAGAAACAGAATGAGTGTATTTATCCCCTTTTGTTCAAAAGCCTGATGGTTAAAGGGGTAGTAACTGTTCTTGAACCTGGTGGTGCGAGTCCTGAGGCACTTAGTCATAGTCATAGTCATACTTTATTGATCCCGAGGGAAATTGATTTTTGTTACAGTTGCCCCAACCAAGAATAGAGTATAAATATAGCAATATAAAACCATAAGTAATTAAATAGTAATATATAAATTATGCCAGGAAATAAGTCCAGGGCCAGCCTATTGGTTCAGGGTGTCTGACCCTCCAAGGGAGGAGTTGTAAAGTTTGATGGCCACAGGCAGGAATGACTTCCTATGACGCTCTGTGTTGCATCTCGGTGGAATAAGTCTCTGGCTGAATGTACTCCTGTGCCCACCCAGTACATTATGTAGTGGATGGGAAACATTGACCAAGATGGCATGCAACTTAGACAGCATCCTCTTTTCAGACACCACCGTCAGAGAGTCCAGTTCCATCCCCACAACATCACTGGCCTTACGAATGAGTTTGTTGATTCTGTTGGTGTCTGCTGCCCTCAGCCTGCTGCCCCAGCACACAACAGCAAACATGATCGCACTGGCCACCACAGACTCGTAGAACATCCTCAGTATCGTCCGGCAGATGTTAAAGGACCTCAGTCTCAACAGGAAATAGAGATGGCTCTGACCCTTCTTGTAGACAGCCTCAGTGTTCTTTGACTTCTATCTGATGGCTTGTACCTTCTACCTGATGGCTGCAGTGAGAAAAGAGCATGGCCTGGTTGGTGGCGATCTTTGCGGATGGATGCTGCTTTTCTATGGTAATGTTTCATGTAGATATGCTCAATGATTAGGAGGGTTTTACCTGTGATGTACAGGGCTGAATCCACTACATTTGTAGGATTTTCTGCTCAAAGGCATTGACATTAGCATACCATTTATGCAGCCAGTCAGCACACTTTCCTCCATAGAAGTTTGCCAAGGTTGTTGATGACATGGTGAATCTGCGCTGACTCCTGAGGAAGCAGAGGTGCTGTTGTGCTTTCTTCGCAGTTACATTTATATCATGGTCCAGGATAGGTCCTTTGAGATAGTGACACCCAGGAATTTAAAGTTACTGACCCTCTCCACCTCTGATCCTCCGATGATTACTGGCCCATGGACCTCTGGTTTCCCTCTCCTGAAAGTCTACAATCAATTCCTGGGTCTTACTGACATTGAGTGAGAGGTTGTTGTTATGACACCACTCAGCAAAGTTTTCAGTCTCCCTCCTGTGTGCTGATTCATCACCACCTTTGACATAGCAACAACAGGAAACTTGTATATGGTGTTGGAGCTGTACTTGGCCACACAGTCATTGGTGTAAAGCAAGTAGTGCAGGGGGCTAAGTTCACATTCCTGTGGTGCTCGTGTGCTGATGGAGATTGTGGAGGAGATGTTTTTGAAATTCCAAACTGACCGTGGTCTTCAAGTGAGGAAATCCAGGATCCAATTGCGCAATGGATCTACTTGATCACCTGATCTACAAGACGATATGTAAACCTTCTGCATATTGAAATTCGGTAAGATTAAAATCAAGGTAGTCAGCTTTTTTATAGTTCATTTTCTATTATTTCCTCTTCTATGTTGTGGAAAGTGTTGACATTCACTGGTTTACATTGGCACAGATTTCAAGCCTTGGGCCACAGTGCCTCTTCCTCTAGGCATGCATCTGGATGCTGAGAGCTGACAGGCCACTGGAATACAGGAAAACTGAGAGGGAAGGCCGACCCAGCCTTACTTCTGAGGAAGAGTCCAGTGAGAATCATCAGAGTGATTTAATCGCATGTCATCATTCAGGCTCAGCTGTAACACTGCACCAAGAGAAGGACAATAGACAATAGGTGCAGGAGTAGGCCATTCGGCCCTTCGAGCCAGCACCGCCATTCACTGTGATCATGGCTGATCATCCACAATAAGTATCCTGTTCCTGCCTTCTCCCTATATCCCTTGGCTCCGCTATCATTAAGAGCTCTATCTAACTCTTTCTTGAAAGCATCCAGAGAATTGGCCTCCACTGCTTTCTGAGGCAGGGCATTCCACAGATCCACAACTCTCTGGGAGAAAAAGTTTTTCCTCAACTCAGTTCTAAATGGCCTACCCCTTATTCTCAAATTGTGGCCTCTGGTTCTGGACTCCCCCAACATCGGGAACATGTTTCCTGCCTCTAGCGTGTCCAATCCCTTAATAATCTTATATGTTTCAATCAGATCCCCTCTCATCCTTCTAAATTACAGTGTATACAAGCCCAGTTGCTCCAATCTTTCAACATATGACAGTCCCGCCATCCTGGGAATTAACCTTGTGAACCTCCGCTGCACTCCCTCAATAGCAAGAATGTCCTTCCTCAAATTTGAAGACCAAAACTACACACAATACTCCAGGTGTGGTCTCACCAGGCCCCTGTACAACTGCAGAAGGACCTCTTTGCTCCTATACTCAACTCCCCTTGTTATGAAGGCCAACATGCCATTAGCTTTCTTCACTGCCTGCTGTACCTGCATGCTTACTTTCAGTGACTGATGAACAAGGACACCTAGATCTCGTTGTACTTCCCCTTTTTCTAACTTGACACCATTTAAATCATAATCTGCCTTCCTGTTCTTGCCACCAAAGTGGATAACCTCACATTTATCCACATTAAACTGCATCTGCCATGCAGCTGCCCACTCACCCAACCTGTGCAAGTCATCCTGACTGGATCAACTAGGCTTATACTCTCTGGAATTTAGAAGATTGAGGGGGGATCTTATTGAAACGTATAAAATCCTAAAGGGATTGGACAGGCTAGATGCAGGAAGATTGTTCCTGATGTTGGGGAGGTCCAGAACAAGGGGTCACAGTTTAAGGATAAAGGGGAAGCCTTTTAGGACCTAGATTAGGAAAAACTTCTTCACACAGAGAGTGGTGAATCTGTGGAATTCTCTGCCACAGGAAACAGTTGAGGCCAGTTCATTGGTTATATTTAAGAGGGAGTTAGATATGGCCCTTGTGGCTAAAGGGATCAGGGGGTATGGAGAGAAGGCAGGTACAGAGTTCTGAGTTGGATGATCAGCCATGATCATACTGAATGGCAGTACAGGCTCGAAGGGCCAAATGGCCTACTCCTGCCCCTATTTTCTATGTTTCTATGTTTCTATCCTGCATTATCTCAACATCCTCCACACTGCCACGCAGCTTTGTGTCATCTGCAAATTTGCTAATGTTACTTTTAATCCCTTCATCTAAGGTGCGGTTCCAGCACCGAGCCTTGCGGTACCCCATTAGTCACTGCCTGCCATTCTGAAAGGGACCCGTTAATCCCTACTCTTTGTTTCCTGTCTGCCAACCAATTTTCTATCCACATCAGGACGAAGGGGTTTAGACCTGAAGGGGGGGGGCAGTCCTGAACTAACTGAGTTGTTACAGAGAAATTCTAATGTTCATTATGTGGAAAATTTCCCAAGTATGCTTTACTGATATAAAGCAGGCCTAATCCAACTAATTGTCACCCAATTAGCATTGTCTCAATCATTACCAAAGTAATGGGATTTGTCAATGGCTCTACTATGCAAATAATTACCAGTAAACTGCTCTCGGATGCCCAACTCTATTTAGGTCCAGACCTTTTCAAACAGTGGTCCAAACATTGGCCAAGGGTTGAATTTCAAGGGCACATGTCTATGGGAATACAAACCCTGTAGGTTCCCCTCCCAGTCACATTCCCCTTCCAGTCACATGGCATATTTACTTAAAATTATTGCTATTGCTTTATTTCCTTCTGCCATCCGATTCCTAAATGTACATTGAACCTGTAAACACTACCTCAGTTTTAAAATATATATTATTTGTTTTTTGCATGATTTTTAATCTATTCAATATACGTATACTGTAACTGATTTACTTATTTATTTATTATTATTATTTTATTTTTTTTCCCTTCTTCTATATTATGTATTGCCCTGAGCTGCTGCTGCTAAGTTAACAAATTTCATGACACAGTGCCGGTGATAATAAACCTGATTCTGATTCTGATTCTGATCTGATTTCTTGTCTCACTGCTTTGGTTTGAAGTTAAGGAACAAAATGATAGTGGTTCACCACCATCTTCTCCAGGGCCTTCAGGTTTGTTCTCACCAACAACCAGGCTGGGGTAAAGGAAAAACCTTTCTGACTATTCCTGCCAAATTGGTGACCCTACTACCTAACAAAGTTGTGCATAACTTTTTTCGGTTGAGAACAGATTGATTCTCATAGAAACATACAGGCCCTTTGGCCCACTAATCCAATTTTGACCGAGAAATATCCATTAATGATAATCTTACACTAATCCCATTTTATCCTCCCCACATTCCTGAAGGTTTCAGAAATAAACGTATGTATTATAGGGTGCTCTATTGTGCGGGCCTGGAAGTTGAGGCCTAAAGTTCAACTCTGTGATCTGCGTCCCTGGGTGAAGTCCAAATTTGAAGTCCTGATCTGCAAGTCCAAGAATCTGGGCACAGGGACTGGAGGCTCGGAGATGACCAGTCTGGGTGTGTGATTGAGTGGGTGTGTGTGTTTGTTGCTGTTGCTGCTGCTTGTGTTATTCTGTGGAACATAGTGGGCATGCTAGGTTGGCAGTGGAATGTGTAGCAACACTTGCAGACTGACCCCAGCACTTTCCTGGGTGTGCTGGCTGCTAACACAAACAGCACACTTCTCCGCAAGCTTCGAGGTCCAAGCAATAAATAAATTTGATTCTGAATCTGAATCCGAAAAGAGAACTGATGAGGTTCCTCTTCTCAAAGCCGGTGTAGACTCATGGGCCCAAATGGCTTTCTTATCAACCCTAAATATTCACAACCAGATACAGATATTTTCAGACTGCAGGCTGTCCCCAGCACATCCTTGGACTCTGTTGGTTATTGACGCAAATGGCGCATTTCACTGTATGTTTCAATGTTCTGATGTACATGTGACAAATAAAGTTTATCATTAGATCTTTAATCTTTTCAGATAAGTTACTTAGGGCACAAATTCTGCGATGTGTTAATAATCTAGTTTCTGTTTAGATTGTCATTATGTAACTGCAAGCCATAATTTTCCCTCCTTTAAAAAGTAGGGAATTTCAACTTCTGGTTTTATGTGTTTGCTTAAAACCATTTCTGCCTTATATTTGTTCTGGAAACTCAGTTGGAGGGAGGGTGAAATTTATCAGAACAATGTTCTTTTATACACTTCAACATCAACGCTTTACAAATTAAACTTCATCTATCGAAGCCGTACACATTTCTCACTCTCACCCTCACTCGCTCTGTGTTCTAATTTGTTGGCCGCTTGAACCTCTGGCACAAAAATTTCATCATGTCTAAACCAAGCTTCTGAAATAAGATGATAAGACGGTCATATGGAGAATTTCTATTTGCCTGATATGCAGTACACATCATAAACCTCTCCCAAACTCCTCCTCGCCAAAGCTGGGTCATTCACAACTTGCCATTTCTGCTTTTAAGCAAAGTCCATTAAGATTACAAATGGATTGACAGAAGTATAGATCACTAGCTGTTACTGGAGATGAAAAAAATAAAAATAAAAATCTAATTGCAGCAGAAGACAAATAAATTTGTAGCTTAAACGGGCAAGAGAGGAGATTTACTTTGGAAACGCTTGATGTTCCCTTCTATTAACAAAAACACATTGGGTATTTCCACTGGTATCCTCCTGGGTGCCCTATGTAGAAGTTGTCAAAATGCCATTCAGACATGGGGCAGAGTGAGAGAGAGAGAGACAGAGAGGGAGGCGAGAGACAGAGAGAGAGAGAGAGATGTGATGTGTGCAGAATATCAATCATATTGAAATTATAGAATTTCTGAAATTTCAACAGTGTTTTGGGTAGTCTTAAAGAAAAGGATTTTTCTTTGTGTGTTCAGTATCAATAACTCAGCAATACAGCAAAAAACTAAATTAATGTTGATGCTACAGGGACCTAAGATTAGAAGAACCCTCACCTATTAAAATTGCTCCTCCCTATCGATGGAAATCCTAACATCAGCATTGTTGCCCTGACCCAGAATAGCAAAGCAGATAAATCTTTCTCAGGATGATTAGAGGGTTGGTCTATAACAGTGTAGTGATAGAGTTGTTGAGCTGGAAGCTAGGATCCTGGACCATTGGTCTGGAGATGTGAGTTCAAATCCTACCATGGCAGTTGAGGAAGATAAACTCAAACAATTAGATAAGTCTGGAAATAAAATGTTTGCATCAGTAATGGTGATCATTAAAAAAACTGATTGTCAGAAAAACCAAGGTAACAAATGAAACAAGGAAAACAACTAAATATTTTGTTAATCACTCTTTTTCTGGTAAAAGATCATCGCAACCAGTAGTCTGTAACTTCCCTTTGGACTCTGAGACAATTCGATGTGGCAGAACTGAGGAAAGGCAGCAGGCCTGTTGCCATGAGCGAGGAAGACCCGAGGTTCAATCGATTAAAGCTTTAAGCTGAATGGGAAAGCTTGGGTACAGGCCAAATCGAGGTGGCACGGTCCAAGCTCCAGGGTGCACAGAAACGGTAGAACCCAATGCTTGGACCAAGATTCAGGCGCCAGGTCACATTGAAAAGGTCAGAGTGTCAGGGCCCGAGGAGAGGGACAGGCCTGTTCAGCTCGCCGTTCCACGACATTTACTTGCCTCTGCTCTGAACTAAGGGTCTGGGGACGGACCGTCTGTGGACTGCAGTTCAGAATGCTGTTTGCACATTGAGTGTTGGACAGTCTTTTTTCATGGGTCCTTTTGGGTTTCTTTGTTTTCTGGCTGCCTGTTAGAAGATGAATCTCAATATAAAAAATTTGGCTGAGTGGTGTAGTAATAACAACCTCTCACTCAATGTCAATAAGACCAAGGAACTGATAGTAGACTTCAGGAGAGGGAAAGCAGAGGTCCATGAGCAAGTAATCATCGGAGGATCAGAGGTGGAGAGGGCCAGTAACCTTAAATTCCTGGGTGTCCCTATCTCAGAGGAACTGTCCTGGACCCATCATTGCAAATAATTGCAAAGAAAGCACAACAGCGCCTCTACTTCCTCAGGAGCCTGCAGAGATTCAGCATGACGTCAGAAACCTTGGCCAGCTTCTACAGATGTGTATTGGAAAGTGTGCTGACTGGCTGCATTATGGCTTGGCATGGGCACACCAATGCCTTTGAGCGGAAAATCCTACAAAAGGTAGTGGGTTCGGCCAAGTACATCACAGGTAAAACCATCCCCACCGTTGAGCACATCTACATGAAATGTTGCTGCGGAAAAGTGGTATCTCTCCTCAAAGATCCTCACCACCCAGGCCAAGATCTTCTCTCGCTGCTGCCATCAGGTAGAGGTTACGATGGCCCTGAAATCGCACCAGGTTCAAGAACAGTTACTACCCCTCAACCATCAGTCTCTTGAACAAAAGGGGATAACTACACTCATTTAAGGACTCTGTTATATTGTTATTTCATGCTCATTATTTATTGCTGTATATTTATTATCTGCATTTGAATTGACTTAATTACTTACATCCTTCAAATACGTGAGGAGTAAAAATCTTTACGTTATATCTCCATACAAATGTGCAATGTGCAATTATAGTAATTTATTATAAATATTATGTACAACAGGATAGTCAATATAACATAGAAATACAGTTGTGTCAGCATGAATTAAGCAGCCTGATGGCCTGGTGGAAGAAGCTGTCCCGGAGCCTGGTGCTCCTGGCTTTTAGGCTGCGGTAGTGTTTCCCAGATGGTAGCAGCTGGAACAGTTTGTGGTTGGGGTGACTCAGGCCCCCAGTGATGCTTCAGGCCCTTTTTACACATGCTTCTTGTAAATGCACAGTTTGTTTACAATTTACTGATCCTGTTTACAGTTACCATTCTATAAATTTGCTAAGTATGCCCGTAGAAAAAGAATCTCAGGGTTGTATGTGGTGACATGTAAGTACTCTGATTTTGCTTTGAACTTTGAATTTCATGCATACTTCGACTATAAATGTACTTTGAACTTAGAAAACCATCTGATTCTTTCTTGTTCACTAATTTACTTTGGAGAAGGAAATTTCCCATTCTTCCCCACACCAGCATGAATGTGACTCAAGACCCATCAATGTGCTTGAATTTTAATTGCTCTGAAATGAGAAGGTACTAATGGATGGACAATAAATCTGGGAAGGGTTTCTTTTCAATCCAGATATGGTAAAGGAATATTTTCGCTCTTGTTCTTTTTTAGACTCTCCTTACACTTGTGGTTTTCCTGCAAACATTCCAACTGTTGAAGTGTTAATGGCAATAAAGTCAAGGTCAAATTTATCATCATAAACACAAGTACATGCATAGGAAGAGGCAATGAAAAACTTACTTAAAGCAACATGACAGGCACGTAACATCATATAAGGAGCATTCAGAAAAAAAAATTAATTAAGCATTAATTATATTCTTTTTTTTACAAGAAAACACAATTAGAACAAAAAATGGCCATTTAGTGCAAAGAGGCCAAATTGGTCATCGTGTTGCTAAATTGTAATGATTAGGATTTTGCCGGCTGATTCAAAAACCGAATGGTTGAAGGGAAGTAGCTCAAATTCTGATCTATTTATCACATGTACATGGGAACCTAGAGTGAGATGTGTCGTTTGTGATAACAACCAACACAACTAAGGATGTGCTGGGGGCGGCCTGCAAGTGTTGCCGCACACTTTGGTGGCAACATAGCATATCCACAATGTTCAGTGGAACAATCCATCAGGAACAACAAGAACAAAGTTCAAAGTAAATTTTATTATCAGAGTATGTATATTTCTCCATATACAGCCCTGAGCTTCATTTTCTTGTGGGCATACTCAGCAAATCTATAGAATAGTAACTATAACAGGATCACTGAAAGATCAGCCAGAGTGCAGAAGACAACAAACTGTGCAAGTGCAAGTAAGTAGCAATAAATAGTGAGGACATGAGAGGAAGCTTCCCTGAAAGTGAGTTCACAGTTTATGGTGAACATTTCAATGATGGGGCAAGTGTTGAGTATAGTTATCGCCTTTTGTTCAAGATCCTGCTGGTTGAGGGGCAGTAATTGTTCCTGAACCTAGTGGTATGAGTCCTGAGGCTTCTCTGTGTTCTACCTGATGGCAGCTGTGTGAGTAGAGGATGACCTGGGTGGAGAGGAAGCTGTTTTCCTACAAAAGCATTTCATGTAGGTGTGCTCAATGGTTGAGAGGGCTTTGCCCTGAGGTACTGGGCCATATTCACTAGCTTTTATCGGATTTTCCATTCAAGGGCATTGGTGTTTTCATACCAGGCTGTGATGCAGCCAGTCAATGTACTCCCCACGGCACCTCTACAGAAGTTTATCTAAGTTTTAGATGTTATGCCAAGCCTCCGCAACTCTTGAGGAAGTAGAGGGCTGCCGTGCTTTCTTCACAATTGCACTTACAGGACAGATTTTCTGAAGTAGTAACACAAAGGAATTTAAAGTTGCTAACCCACTCTACCTCTGATCCTCCAATGAGGACTGGCTTATGAACCTCTGGTTTCACTCTCCAGAAGTCTATAAACAACAACAACAGCAAAACGAGTCCAGTTCCCACCCTCATGCACACAGACACACACACCTTCAATCACAGTACAGGCTACCACTAGGCCTCCAGTGCTTGGCTTTGGGCTCACAGGCTGCAGACATCAGGCCCTCGACTACCCCTAGGACTTACCAATCATGGGACTTTGACCTTTGGGCCTCCAACTTCCTCAGTACTCGCTGATCATGGGACTTTAACCTTTGAGCCTTGACCCCAGGATTTACTGATCACTGGGCTTTGATCTTTGGGCCTCGACTTTAGAACTTGCACATTCCTGCAACCTCAGAACTTGCCAACCTGGGAGGTCCGCGTTCCACCTGTCCACATAGACCTCAGAGAGTCTCCAGAGCTGGAGATTCAAAGGTCTTTATTCATCAGAACAAGCAGACATTCTCCTGGAGACAATCAGTAGCCTTGAAGCTGTCCTTGAACCTGGTGGTGTGAGACTCCTGACTTCTGTACCCTTTGCCCAAAGGTAGCCGCAAAAAGATGTCATGGTCCGAATGGTGGGGACCTTTGATGATGGCAGCACCTACCAATCATGGGGGTTGACATGTCTGTGATGTAATGAGCTGTGTCCTCTACTCTCTGTAGTGCCTTACGTTCCTGTACATTTGAATTGCATGCCACCCTATAATGCAACCCATTAGATACTTTTAACATCTGTAGAAGTTTGTTGGAATGTTCAGTGACAAGATGAACCTCATTCACCTGCTAAGAAAGCAAGGTACTGGAACATTTTGTTACGATTGCAGTTATATACTGTGCCCAGGACTGGTCACCTGATATTTAAAACTATTGGCTTTCAACATCACCATCGAGTTTGCGGGATGGGCAGGGAGGGTCGTTCTACTATTTGATCAAGTGATGCATCAATTTTCTATCTCTATTAGTGTCATGGGATAATACAATATGGGAATAGGCCCTTCTGCCCTGTTTTATTTATGCTGACCACAGCATCCTCCCTGTTATGTCCACTTTTGGTCCATAACCCTCCAAGCCTATCCCCTGAAAGTACCTCTCTAAATGCCTCTTAAATTTTGCCATTGTGGTCCACCTTGACCATTTCGTCTGGCAGGTCATTCCATGTACTCTCTATGTTCCCTGCAATCTCTCAGGTCCCTTTTAAATCTTTCCCTTCTTATCTTGCTTCTGTGTCCCCTAGTATTGGACTCCCCAACACTGGGAAAAAGACTAAGTCATCCACCTTATCTGTATCCATCATGATTTGATGAACTTCTATGATGCCACTCCTGTGCTACAGGAAATAAAGATACAGTGTGCGAATCTCTCCTTGTAACTCAGGCCCTCTAGTACAAGCAGCATCCTTGTAAATCTCTTCTGCACCCTCTCCAGTTTGACAATATCTTTCCTATAAAAGGGTGACTTAAACTGTACACAACACTCCAAGAGCAGCCTCACCAATGATTTATATGGTTGGGTTGAGTTGTTCTCTAATCTCGGCAATTTACTTGCAAGCATTTTGTCACCATACGAGGAGACATCGTCAGTACGCTGTTGATTGCCCAGTGCACAAATTTGCAAATGAATTGCCAAGAGAACCCAAACATCAACTGTTTTACTCATCTTCACACCTTCTGAATTATTTCCAATGACTTATATAACTGCAACGTAATGTCCCTACCCCTAAACTCGATGCCCTGACTATCGAAGGCCAAACACCTTCTTCACCACCCAGCCTCGTGGCATGGCCACTTTCAGCAAACTGTGCACTTGTACTCTCAAAACCATCTGACCCACAACACTCATCAGTGCCCTGGAATTCACTGTATAGGCCCTACCCTGGTCCTCAAGATCCAAAATATATTCCCTCACACCTATCTCAGTTAAAATACAAGCAAAAGTGCTTAAGTATTTAACTAACAAGTAAATGAAACAAAGTTAAGGCATCCATTAGTCTTGCGAGACCATGGACTTATGGAGAAGAGGAGTTCGGTGGGTAATACCGTTCCGGCTGACCGGAAGTGTACTGAGAGCAGTAAGCGTAAAGGAGTTGGGTGCTTACTGATCTGGTTAACAACAGATGGTGCAATCCGGGGCATATTACGATCGAGGAACGTGTTTGCAGACTGGATATTAAACTTTTTACTGTTGGACCGGCCACATTCCACCGTGATACAACACTTGGCGGCATGGGAGGTCGTTCCTGCCTGTGGCCATCGAACGTGCAGCTCCTCCCGTGGAGGGTCAGACACCCTGAGCCAATAGACTGGTCCTGGACTTATTTTCCATCTGGCATAGTTTGCATTTTGTTGTTTGATTGTTGGGGGGTTTTGTATTGCTATATTTACAACTCTGTTCTTGGTTGGTGTGGCTGTAATGAATCCAAATTTCCCTCGGGATTAATAAAGTATATCTATTTCTCTATCTGCATCTGGAAAGTCTTCACTCTCCAGGGCGCAGGCCTGGGCAAGGTCGTATGGAAGACCAGCAGTTGCCCATGCTGCAAGTCTCCCCTCTCCACGACACCAATGTTGTCCAAGGGAAGGGCATTAGGACCCATACAGCTTGGCACCAGTGTCGTTGCAGAGCAATGTGTGATTAAGTGCCTTGCTCAAGGACACAACACGTTCCCTCGGCTGGGGCTCGAACTCACGACCTTCAGGTCGCTAATCCAATGCCTTAACCACTTGGTCACGTGCCCACACAAAGTAGAAACAACATGAAACAAAGTGAGTAAAATTATAGTCCATTTCAGCTTAACTAATTTGACAAAATAATTTTCTTTCTTATAACCACAAGCAGATTTTTTCTTGCCCCACCACGTGTCAGTACACTGTACCATTGTAGCTCCACCCACCAGCAAATACCAGTCATTGACAAGTAGGGTTTATTGGTGTCTGTACGAGCACTTTAAAAGCCATGTGCAAGCCTTCTTACAATAAAGCGAACTTAAGTTTTTTGGAGATGGCATTTATTGACAGGGAATGTTATTTCAATTTTTATTGGTTAAAACCAAACTAATTAAAACCCTAATTATTTTCTGTCCATGCTTTCCTGGACTAATTGTATGAATGATTTACAGTAAAGAAGTATACAGCATCCAAAGATATCATTTGGAAAGCATTCAAGATACACAGTGCAGTGGTTCAAAGCTGCAACCAAGTAGGATCATTGCAAAAGCTTTATTGATGTGTTGCAAGAGCTGCAGTACCCTAATGCTGAGCATTAGCTATAGTACTTACCATTAAAACAAATCTGCAATCTGAGACATTAAAAGCAACCTGATAACATTCAGATCCTTTCACCTGGTTGTCCCCTGTGATTTGGCCTACGTAACTACGTATGTGTTCCATCTACATTTCTGTACGGTTTTGAGCATGATATTCTGCAGATGGAATTGAATGTGTAATTCAAAATTCATTTAGTTTTGTTTAATTCTACTCTTAGTAATTCAATAAATTGATCTTCTATGGTAATATTATCTTTGATCTCATGCTAAGAATATTCTCTTACCCTGATCTTCATTTGTAATGAAGCCAACTTCCCATTTTCTATGTCTGTGTAGGGTTGAAAAATCAAGGCTGGAACCTCTTTGATTTCCTTCAAGAACCTAGAGTTCTTATGTTAATGATCTTCCTGCTCTTAAATCAATTTGCAGCATTCAACTTCTCAAAATAAAATCAAACAAACCTTCCTTCCTTGGTGGATTAGAAACAAACTGACCTATGGCACAGTTTTCTTTGTATGCATTGTGAATACTCTTCCCAATATGCACACAGACTATTCGTCTCAATTGGTTAAAATCTGCCCAAAGCAATCTTTCTGGTGGAGTGAATTTTCTGTCCACCATGCACTATTCTGCAATTAATCTAATCTTTATTGATCTTATATAACTCATATTAAGCCTCCACATAGTCATTCAATCCCCTTTAGGGCAGTTTAATTCACAGCCTTTTATGTTGAGTTTCTTAATCCATTCTGGATACAATTTAGAAACTGCAGGAGTTCTGCACTCCAGTCTCTGGGGCGTCCCATTTACTCCTGCAGTTCTCTAATGCGTACCTGCTTCAGAGCAAATTTCCTATCAGATTCAGTGTTTTGCTTTAAATTCCTTTGCTTGTGGTCTTCATTGTAGAGCTTTTGTCAAATGTTTTCTGAAGAGACTGTGGACCTCACTTAAAGTATTGCTCCCCCAAAGCTCAAAGGACGACTTTGGTTGATTTTTTAAGTTCCTAGTGGGTGTAATCAGTTGTAACCATACAGTAAACCACTTATGTAGGTGGATTCATCCTTCATGCAATACATTGTGTTTAAGGGATGTCTTGAGATTGCCTCGGAGTACTGTGTGGTTTAGCAAATGTAAGAAGAGCAGGTGTAGACTTTGTGCGTCGGTTTTGCTTTTCAATAAGGTTCTGGTTGATCTGATCTTTCAGCCTGACTCTAATTTCCTGCCAAACTCCTAATTAGCCCAACATTTCTCACACCAGGGAAAACATCTTCACAGCAAAAAAAAATCTGCTAGAGGAACACGGAAGGTCAAACAGCATCAGAGGCTGCTGAGTTCCTTCAACAAACCATCGTTGTTCCAGATTCCAGTATCTGCAATCTCTTGTGGTAACAAAGCATCCTCTCAGCATTCTGTCTGTCCTATCAAGCCTCCTCAGATTGTACACTTTTCAACGGGATCTTGGTTATCTAAACCTAAAGAATATGGTTATGTCCCACTCAAAACTAAAGTTTCACAGTAAACTTTACTGATGCTAAGCTTATAATTTGCAATATATTTAGCTGCTTTTCCTGTGATAGGATTTAAAATCATGTCTCTGCATTGATAGTCCAGGCCTTGGGATCACACCAGGTTCAAATCAGCACCAAGAATAAATAGTAAGCCAACAAAATGGTCGTGGTGTCTGAAATTATGTATCTCATAAAATGTTCAAATCTGATGTTTGATCCTTTATAACCACTTAGGGCAACAGGATATGAGTAAAATACAATTAAATGAGCAAAGAACAGTGATAGAAGTAAACTTTGTATTTCAAAAGCAAAATAATGCTGATACTGAAAACCCGAAATCAAACCAGAGAAAGTAGAATCACCAAGATAAACAGCACAGAAACAGGCCTCACTGGCCTTTTGACCCAACCTGTATCTGCCAACTAAAATGTTCACTTAAACTAATCCCATTTGCCTGCATTTTTCCCATATCCCTCTAAACCTTTCTTATTCATGTACTTGTCGAAATGTCTTTTTTAAATGTTCTTGCAATACTGGCAGTTTATTCCATCTACATACCATCCACTGTGTGAAGAAGTTGCCCCTCAGCTCTCCGTTAAATCTTTCCCCTGTCCCCTTCAACATATGCCGTCTGGTTTTTCATTGGGTATTTACCCTATCTATGCCCTTGCTGATTTTCTACACCTCTGAAAGGTCTCCCTTAGTTTGTCACACTCCAAGGAAGAGAGAGAAAAAGGTAATAAATTTTAGGTTCATGATGAGATATTAACTCCCTTCCTCTGCAGATGCTACTTAACCAGTTGAATTTTTTATTTTGCCCTGTACAACTCTACTCTAAGTCAGGGTATCAAGGGATATGGGGAAAAAGCTGGAAATTGGAACTAGATGGGAGAATAGTTTAGCTCATGGTGGAGTGGTGGAGCAGATTCAATGGGCTGAATGGCCTACTTCTGCTCCTTTGTCTTGTGATCTTGTGATCTTGTGATTCCAAGTGCATCCAGCAGTGTTAAGGCATCATGATATTTCTAGCTCGTTACAGAAAATTCAGTAAGATAGGCTTTGCTTTGAGCTGTGAGCATTTACCTTTTGGGGAATTTTCAATTATTACTAAAGCTGTAGCAGAGTGAAAAAGATGGACAAACACATTAGGCTTATTGCTATGATTTAAGCTCCCAAATTTGGGACTTCCTTCAGTGTTCTGGGTGCTTTATGAGCAGAAAGGACATGTGGCTACAAGTGAATGGAATACTAATTCAGTGTACTCAGTACGCAGTGGCAACTTTATTAGGCACGCCTGTACATCAGCTTATTAATATAATTATCTAATCAGCCAATCATGTGGCAGCAACTCAATGCATAAAAGCATGTAAACGTCATCAAGAGGTTCAATTGTTGTTCAAACCAAACATCAGAATGGGGAAGGAATGTGTTCTAAGTTATTTTGACTGTGGAGTGATAGTTGGTGCCAGACGGGTTGGTCCGAGTATCTCAGAAAATGCTGATCTCTTGGCGTTTTCATACACAACCATTTCTAGTGTTTACAGAGAATGATGCAAAAAAAAAACAAACAAAAAATCCAGTGAGCAGCAGTTCTGTGGGCAAAGCAGTCTTGCTAATGAGAGAGTTTAGAGGGAGGACGGCTAGACTGGTTCAAGCTGACAGGAAGGTGACAGTAACTCAGTAACTCAAATAACCACATGTTACAACAGTGATGAGCAGAAGAGCATCTCTGGACACACGACACATTAAACCTTGAAGCAGGTGGGCTACAGCAGCAGAAGACCATGAATACACCCCTAGTTGTTACTTTATTATGTACAGGACGCACCTAATAAAGTGGCCACTGAGTGCATATAAATTAAATGACTGATTGACTTCCTAAAATACATGGCATAATTAACAGTCACTTTTCAAGATTCAAAGATTCAAAATACATTTATTGTCAAAGTATGTCTGTAGTATACAACCCTGACATGGGTCTTCCTAGACAGCCATGAAACAAAGAAAACCTTGGGATCCATTCAAAGAAAAACATGAAATGCACAAAAAAAAGTGCAAATGAGGGAAAAAATGAGCAAAAATCACAGAGTATAAAACACCAACCCACCCACAAAATTTATTGAATGAGTCCAGGCATACTCAGTTCAGCTCCGGTCAGTTCAATTGAATGCTGCGTCGTTCGTTAACTTCAGACTGCCCCGATCAAAACCATACAAAATAGCAACGAAGAAGGAGCGATCAGAAACCAGAAACACATCTTAACATGAACTGGAGAGTCCAATCCGCAAGCTGCGTCGATTAAACTTTGCCTCAGGACTCTGGCACCATCCCCTGATAGCATCGAGGGAGAGACCATTCAAACACAGGGATCTTCCAGGAGCAGCGAATGAGAGGAAGAGAGAGACTGTCATACACAGAAACCTTCCCCCAGCAGCACTGAGCGAGAGGGAAAGAGACACCATCACACGCAGACACCTTCCTCCGGCAGCAACCGAGCGAGAGGCCGGCAGATGGTGTTGTACGCATGCTGACCTTCTGTCCTTGTCTCAATGACTTCAATCTTCCTCAACACATTAGTCAGCAAGAAATGGAGTCAAACATAGGCTCGCGCCCCGGCTCCAGGCTTCTTGGCCTTGAGGCCACATGCTTCGCTTGAAACCTCAACAGTGCCAGATCACTCATTCGGCCCAAAAACACTTCATTTGGTCAGTTGTTTTGAAAATTTACAAGCTACGAAGTAATACATTTCAGAGAAGGATCTCATTTGATCACAATTCTAAAAAACAGGAACTGCTGTAAATACTCAACAGAACAGAGTTAATATTTCAGGTTGGAGAGACATTGTCAGAACTGGGAAGGACTCTGTAGGTCTGCAGAAAGAGTGTGGAGGAGGATATCTTCGTTAGGGTAAAACTTGGGAGACCACGAGGTTTCACACAAGACTGCAGGCACTGGATTCTGGAGCAACATACAAAACATTGGAAGAACTCAGCAGGTCAGCGTGCATCCTTGGAGTGATTAATAAAGTCTGTCACAAGCCTTGCAGCCCATCAGGCTGGTGCTTATGCTGGTTTCCGTGGCGTGAAGCGACTGAGAGTACGAGACTTCCCCTGGATAGTCCGCCAGTCTATCGCGAAGCATTTTTGCTGGTACCCATTCTCAGCTGGGTAGACTGGAGCATCATGTGGTTAAGTGCCTTGCTCAAGGACACACACGCTGCCTCAGCCGAGGCTCGAACCCATGACCTTCAGATCGCTAGTCTAACACCCTAACCACTTGGCCACGTGCCACACTGCATCCTTGGAGTGAATTGGACATTCAATGATTCGGGTCAAGGACTTTATCAGAACTGAAAGAAAGAGGGGAGATAGTCAGTATAAAAAGGTGGAGGGAAGGGATAGAGCAAGCCTTGGCAGGTGATAGGTGAATCCAGGTGAGGGGGAATGATAGGTAGATGAGAGAGGGTGGAAAGTAGGAATGATCCGAGCTTGGCAATTAGCTTGCAAACATTTCATCACCAGTCAAGGTGACATCTTCAGTGTGCAGTTGTTGGTGTCTCTCTCTCGGAGCGCTTGCGTTCATATAGGCCGCCATTTGCCTGCCTCGGTCCTGATTGGCTACCCCTTCAGTTGACCTTTAAATTCTATTGGTTCGTGTTCCTTTGACTCTTAGGGGTTCATAGATGGCGTCAATTTCGATATGTTTATTTGCGGAGTTATCAGAAGAGAACCACACTTCCAAAAATGTTCACGCCTGCTTCGTGTTCGCCTGCGCCACAACCTCCGCGGTGTCCCATTTAAACTGGTGTCCTTCTGGGTCTTCATGTACCGAGATCTGCGACAGTGGTTCGTGTATCCATAATGCCAGTGTGTTCCCGTAAACAACTTCAGACTTTATGTCCTTTCTGTCTGACGTAGTTCTTGTTGCAGTCTCCACAGGTGGCCCTGTACGCCATGTTGCTTTTGTCAGTTGTCTTTACTGGTACCCTGGCTCTTTGAGGCAGGTTTCCTTAAAGTCACTGTTGGTTTGTCAGCAATTGTGATGCTGCGGGGATCGAGCAGTCGAACTGTCATTTCTGAGATATCCTTGATGTAGGGCAAGGTCGTGTGTTTCAATACATGTTGAGTAGGGCCTGCACGACTTTCTCTCCTCATTAAGCATCTCCTGATGAAATTCGGTGGGTGACCATTGCTCTGAAGCACTTTGAACAAGTGCTTCTCTCCCCAGGCCCGAAGCCCGGTGAGAACGTTGTCAGAAGCTAGGAGGCGGTGGGTGATTGTCTGACCATGGTTATTACTTTTTCTACACCCCTCCCCACACACACAACTTAACAAGCTTCTTTTCTGTCTTCCCCTGTTCTGCTGAAAGGGAAACCTCAGCTGCGTTTCTCTTCCCATCAACTCTGGCCGAACCTGCTGAGTGCTTCCACTCTGTTCTGTTTTTATTTTAGATTTCCTGAATCTGCATCTTGTTACCACATAATGCACAGGCAATATTTCTTCTTTCTCATTAAGGAATAATTTGGGGATTGCCTTTCACAAGAAGTCAGTAAATGGTGATTGACTGAGGAATGCTGGCTGTAGATTAGGGTATTACCAGACTGTGCAGACTGGTGTCGACTGAGGGGCTCCAACTACAGAGAAGCTACCATATTTGCCTAATTTCTCATAAAGGAAAATATTTGATTTTCCAGCCCTTACCCCAATGACCACAGAAAAAAATAGTACAGCAGCAATTTATAGGGAAGTGTATTACTTCATCTCCCTCTGAAACTTTTCAGGAATCCCAGCTATGCTGTTTATGAAGTTATTAACTGGAGCTTCCCGGCTCAGCCCCCACGGGCTCTGCACGCATTTGGCAAGTGGTTTCTATCTGACTGTGCCATAGGAAATTGCCCAGTCCCTGCTCTTTCACATCAGTGCCATCACCTTGCCTTATAAGGCTGACTCTTCAAGCGATCATTAAGAAGGGTAATTGAGGGACAGGGTAATTTTCTGATTGGCATGAACAATTCCCTCTGTGGTATAAGTAAAACTGACAACTGTTCAATACTTTAGCATCAGTTGAATCATAATTGCTTGCATGCAACCAACCTATTCCCAATCGGCTGTCTGAATTAGATGGGATATGGTGGGCAGCTGTTTAAAAGTAGGCTGTATTATGGATGCAGGAATTAGCCAATGGAGTTAGGCTGGGGACACTGTAGTGGCTCATTGGGTAAATTCTTCGGAAGTGTTTGGAACCCATCCATAACAGAGAACAGTAGCAAATTGTGTTGAAGAATTGCTCTGATTTGTTACAAGGATAAATGTGAATGCTAAGTAGAAGAGAGGAAAATGTGGAGGCTGAGAGGGGGAGAACAAAGCCACAGATTCAGAGTCACCACTTTAGGATTCTGAAATGAGGGTTACTGGTTTGGGGAAACAGGTTTGAGCTGGGTGAGGTGTAATGACACAGAACGACCACTGATAGGGCAGTGGAAGAAGTCAGCGAGCAGTGATGATTGATCAGTGCTCTCCAAATGGCTGGAAAAGATCACCAAAGCCTGAATTGAGTGATTAAAAAAAACATAAAGTTTGATCAATGACTGGAGAGGTGAAGAATCTGATTTCAAAGCTGGTGGAGGTTTGTGATCTTGTGCGCATTGACACTTGGACACAGTCAACCGAGCTGAAGTGCAGAGAGTGGCAATCTGCCGAGCAGCATACAGTACTTGAGAAGTAGGTTCCTGAGGTGTGAAGCTTACTATAACGCATTCAACAGTGAAGGGGTGGGGAAACATAGGCAACATTTCAGCAGTGACAACAGCACGTCATAGCTACTGATTGCATATGGACATGTACTGCACAAGATTCAGAATAGTCCTAAAACTGAATACTATCTAACTTAGCTGGCAAAAATGTCGGCCAGGTATGTCAGAGCTGGAATCAAAGGCATAGCATAATCCAATAAACAATTGCTTTCATCTCTCATAAACATGAGCAATTCTGCAGATGCTGGGAATGCAGGGAACATGTACAAAATGCTGGAGTAATTCAGCAGGTCGAGCAGCAGCTATGGAGGAGGATAAGGCCCAGACCCTTCATCAGGTTGATTGCCTATTCTCTTCCCTAGGTAAATTATGACCTTTTCAGCTCCTCCAGCATTTTGTGGGTGTTCCTTTAATTTCTCTGATGCTCCCGCTCATTGGGATAGAGAAACACAACCTCAGAGTTGATGACGGTGCCTAAAATGTGGATGTATACTTTATCAGAACACTCAGTAAATGCTCCTACGATTAATATCAATGTGGGGGAAGCATACTTAAATAAGGTGGACTGAGGATTGAGCTTTGGAGTGGACAGGGAGCGACTGTGGCCACGGGCAGTACTTGCAATTATGGTGTACATAAAGATCTCACAGAGAGAAAATAAACAGATTGATAATGATTTGCAGCAAAAATATATTCTTCATTATCATCAAACTTTATATCTTGTTCTGATAGGGTTTGAATTTTTACTGAATTTTAATTGTTTCTGGTCCACCAGCTCAACTAATACTCCAATCTACCCCAGTATGCAGCATTAAAAAATGCGAGCGGATATGGATTTCTCAGAAAGCTGGTATTGAAAGTAGGTGGAAATACTATCAGGAGACAGCCAGATGGCCCCCAGTTTTGGACCTGTCATGAGCTGCTGTCAGTGCACAACCATTGTTCTCATCTGCTATAATGAAGCTGGATCAGAGTTACTCCCTTTAGATTTATTGTTCAACATTTTATTGAATTTGCAAATAGTTCCTGCAGATTAAAAAGTTATTGCCATGTTATTACACAACCAGCTCAACATTTGAAACCAACTGCCTTAAAGCTAATGACAAGTTGTATATTCAGTGACTGAATTCCCTGGCACTCAACGAGACCCTGCTAAAACAGGGCCTTTTACTCCACAGTCTTTGCATCTTGATTTCCTGATTGCAGTGAAACAATATGTGTAAGTTCTAACTCCAGGGAAGAGAATAGCAGGGTAAAGTGCCCCAGTAACACCATACTCTGCTCAGCCTGAGACCTACTTCATACAACATATTTCCTCTTTCAATTCCCCCAGCATGAAACACTGACTTTCCATTTACAGCTTCATGGAGGAGCCCAGATGGGAGACAACATCTGCTCAGATCTTTGGAACTCTTAATACTTCTTAACTTCTGTAAGTTTGATGATATGTTTAAAGAAAAAGAAGTATCTTCAATAGTTTGAGAAAAAAATTCCTTTAGTGTTTTAATTTGAAAGAAGTGATAGTTCAAATTAATTCATGAGGGAAGACAGGCTGGCATTCACTTGAATGAATACACCCTGGAGTCTTCATTAGATGCAGGATTTCAGTGCGTTCTCTGGGAGTCTTTATTGGAGAGGGTGGGGTGGGGGTATGGTTTATTATTTAGCTGGCATACCTCCAGTAGATGACCAACAAAAAACTCAACAAAACTCTTCTAGACTTTGGACCCTATACATTATTGAACTAGTCAGCAATTAAAAGAATCTGCAGAAATTCTGCCCTACTGATGGTTGAGATTAAAAGCAAAATAATTCCAATGCTGGAAACGTGAACTTAAACAGAACAGCACAGTACAGGCTCTTCAGCCCAAGATATTGTGTCAACTGTTATGTTTTGTAACTACAAGACATTAAACTAGTTAAAAGGAAAAGATGGGAGTCTGAAATAGACTCTGTGTTTACTTTAAGTGAGGTGCACACATATCATGTGGTAGCGTCATAATGTATGCAATTTACATATTTTAATATATAACCATAATGAACGATATGAACAACAAAGAATGTTTAATAAAACAATATATTTATAAGACTACTCAAATATTACTAAAATATTAAATACACAACACTGATCAACCATTGCCTCCCACTTGACTCTCTTTTTTCTTTCACCCATCTGCCTATCGAAGAGTCTCTAATGTAGAGTATCTAAGAGTCTCTGGTGGCCCTAATGTGTTGGCCTCTACCATGCTCTCAGCTGTGTGTTCTATGCACTTCCTACTCTCCATGTAAAAATCTACTTCTGACACCTCTCGCCTATACTTTCCTCTAATCACCATAAAAGTATATCTTCTCATATTAGCCATTGCCGCCCTGGGAAAAGGGCACTGGCTGTCCACTCTGTCTCTGCCTCTTTTCATCCTATACACTTCTATCAAGTCACTGCTCATCCTCCTTCACTCAAAAGAAAAAAGCCATAGCTTGCTCAATCTTTCTTTGTAAGACATGTTCTCTAATTCAGGCAGCATCCTAGTAAATTTTCTCTGCACTCTCTCTAAAGCTTCCATATCCTTCATAGAATGAGGCAACCAGAACTGAACACAACACTCCAAGCGTGGTTTAGCTAGAGTTTTAAAGAGCTACAACATTGCCTTGTGGCTCTTGAACTCAATCCCATGACTAACAAAGGCAAATATACCAGATGCTATCTTAACCACCCTATCAACTAGTGTGACTACTGTGAGGGGTTTATGGACTTGGACTCCAATGTCCCTCTTTTTCTTCCACACTGCTACAAATCCTGCCATTAACTTTGTTCTGTGCCATCCAGTTCAACTTTCCAAGATGTGTCACTTCACGTTTTCCTGGATTGAACTTGGGCGGCTACTTCTCAGCCCAGCTCTATTCCTCCTGCACTGTCCACCTCACCACCAACCAGAACATTCTAAAAATGCTCGACAGGCCATGAAGCATCCGCGGAGAGAGAAACCGAGGTAACACTTCAGGTCAATGAACTCTCAACAGTTCTAAGTATAATACTGGGAGTCAGAACTTTCCTCCAGGGTCTCGTCCATCCATCACCGGCCACATTTTGAGCCCTGACGTGGAACAGGTAGTCAGATGTCCTGACATCCGACCTTGAGAATACATTGCACTTCACAGTTTGGCTGTGCATGTTTATAGGCCCAAGACATATATAAAAATAAGCAATAAACATGAGATGCAGAGTCCTTGAAGGCGAGTGCGTAGGTTGTGGGAACATTTCAGTGTTGGGGTGAGTGAAGTTATCTACCTTGGTTCAAAAGACTGATGGTTGAGGGGTCATAACTGTTCTTGAGGCTGCTGGTGTGGGTCCTGAGGCTCCTGTACCTTCTTCCTGATGTCAGCAGTGAGAAAAGAGCATGACCTGGATGGTGGGGGTCACTGATGATGGATATTGCTTTCCTGTGACAATGCTCTGTGTCGATGTGCTCAATGGTGAAGAGAGCTTTACTTGTCATGGACTGGGCTGCATACACCACTTTTTGTAGGATTTTCTGTTCAAGGGCACTGCCATTTCCATACCAGGCATGGATACGACCAGTCAGTACATCAACAGAAATTTGTCATATTTTAGATGACATGCTGAAACTTTGCAAACTTTGCAATCAGTGGGGCTGCAACTTCCACTGGAGGTCTCTCCAATAAGCTGCCTTTCGATAATTTGTTCTGCAGAGTTTTGTGTCACCAGGAGGATCTCGCATCTTCCTCTGAGCTCAAAAAGGCTTCCAATTCATCCGCTGTCGTTTGTCTGCCTCCCGCCCACCAGACATCTGCCTGTGTGCTTCAATGCACGACATTCTGCTGTAATGAAGCAACTAGATGCCTTCTGGGATTTGTCTGCAGACATTGAAGGCATAGCAATATGGTGTCTGAAACAAATGTTACAGTTTGTAGTAAGACAATCCTCTCTTGGATCATTTTATAAAGATGAAGAATTCAGTGTAAATCTAGAAAATTTACTTCCAATAGGTAATGAGTTGGTGACCATGGGACGCAAGTTTTAGCTCATCACCAAAAATAATAAAGAGGGACTATTGGGGAATTGATTTGTACAGGGAGTTAGTATATAGAATGTAACCCTGGAAACAACGATGATAGAGTAATAAAAATCACTTTAAAAATGAAATAAATCATTATACAAGATCATTTTCGCTCAATACAGATTGAGAGCCACACTGAAAATGAAGGAAAAGTTGGAAAAGCTGTTGGGAGGGAAAACTGAACTCTTGTGGAAGATTTCGTAATAGGTCGTACAGAGATGTTGGGCTGAATTGCCTCATTTTACACTCTCACACTCGATGATTCTGTGAATGATATTGGCCTTGATGAAAGGGGGAAAATACCAATCTCTGCCAGCCTTTCCAGCAGCATGCACACACTTACAAAAGGAAAACTGATTAAAAGTCTTCGAATTCTCTGAAACATTATGCTTTAAATAGACATACTGAAAATGCACCAAAAGCAGATTCAGACCAGAATAAATAATGGTGGTGATTTTCTTGCAATAACAATAGGGTGGGATCAAATAAAATGCCATGTAAGTTTGAATTTGACTATATTTGGAAAAAGTCTTGGAAACGCTGGCACTTTAATTTCACTATTTCCTGCAGGGTTACTGCACCGCTGTGTGGAGAGGGGACTGTACTAATGGACACTACAACAATGTTTGTTATCCTTGTTGCTATGGCTATAGAAATGCATTTTATTGTTTTTCAGTTTCTCGCCTGTTTGGAAGCCCCATTAAACAAATCACACACAGCTGGAATTTCTGTAATTGATAACATAGTTAGTTTAAATGAGAGGCTTTTTAAAAAATTCTTTTCTCAACAGAAATGTTGTCTGTAATGTCAGCGTCTTTTAAATATAACAAAGTCCCCTTCCTTTGGATTTAACTTCAGCACCAAGATTGTCGAATATAATTTATTATGCTACCACTATCAATGTCATCTGGCGATAGCTAATGAAATAGATATCTTACAGATTTGCATAATGCCAACTAGACATGTAGACTAAACATGAAAATGCCCAAATGTGATTTTTGAGACTACAGTCCACCGACAGAGTTGATGATGAGCACAGTAGAAAGAATACACACACACACACACACACACACACACACACACACACACACACGTGCAAGAGCAAAGTCACCGGAGAGACACCAGCTGGTAGATATGAAGTAGTCTCTTTATTTGACAAAATGAGACACACAGGCATCATATTGAGACCCTTTCAGGGGAAGAAGCCTGCTGAACCCAACATGACATATCATTTTATATGCTAAAGATCAAAGGGCAATTCTATATTTAAAATGTATCTACAATGCTTCCTTTGAATTACATATAACTTTCACACCTCCTTCTTCAATGCCGATCAAGATTGTCTGGCTTTTCAGTTAACTGCTGTTTTCACAGCTCTTAGAACCCATTGTCCAAAGCTGCATTTTAAATTTAATCTACAGTCCATATTCAGATCTGAAGACTGGTGGCTGAAGTTAGTTGCTAAATTTATTTGCTATATGTTCTAACCCAAAAAACACCCTAACAGCACAAAAACACATAGATACACACAGATATATCTACACAACTGCATATCTTCAATACACAAACATGCATAGGTAAATATATATGTACATATTCCTGCACACAAGCATACGCATACAAACACAGATATATGCACAGGTATATATACACACATATGCACACGGCCCCACACTCATACACATACACTGCAAACATATATGCACATCCATGCCTATCTACTTATTCACATTAAGGAAACAACAGATATGGGTTTGGTCTTCTTTAGCAGTGGCAAATAAAACATGATAAGTGATCGAAGACATAGTTAACAATGTCAGAGAGATCTGACTACCTACAGCAAGATACAATAATCTAAATGGCATCTACTTACCAGCTTTCAAAATTCCTAACCATTGTAACTTAGTAGCCACCTGCACATTAGCAGAAGAATATTGTGCTGTGTTTTAAATGATGTGTCGTTCTAGGTTTCTTCTGACATAATGGGAACAATACCACACAACGTGCTTACAGATAAATCATGCACATGAACATAAGAAATTAGAGTAGGAAGAGGCCATTTGGTTCTTCAATCCTGCTCTTCCATTTAATAAACTCAAAGCTAATCTGACTAGAACCTCAATTTCCACCAACCCCCTCATCTTCCCCCCCCCCAAGAAACTTCTCCAAAATGCTGAATCTTTGGATATTTTTACCTCTGCCATACAATTATTCTGCTCAAAGGAAGACAGAGCTTCGACCACCCTTTGAGAACCATCGTTCCAAAGTCACATGACTCCCAGAGAGAAATAAAACACTTCTTCTCTTATTCAGAGCACTCCTCATTTCTAAACAGTGATGCCAAGTTACAGGCTCTCCACCAAAGGAAACGTAGTCTCCACACCCAAACTGTGAAGAAACAAAAGGATCATATTTATAGTGGCTACAAGTTGAGCCAACCTATCCTTTCTGCCTGTTCCACTTCCAATCGAGTAAAGTTTCTCTGAAATATTTCCAGTGGATTTATACTACAATCATCATAGAGGATGATTACCTTATACAATAGTTTGGATGTCATTTTACCATTGCCCTTATAACTAAACGCACCCCGGCAATAAATGATCAAATTCTGATAACTTTCTATCAGTATTTGCTGTATCAGCAAATTAGCTTGTTATCAATCATGCACTCACTCAGATTTCTCTACAATCTCTCACTGTTTCAATAAAATGTCTTTTATCTTACTAGCCGAAAATGGAGGATTTTACATTTTCCCACATTATACTCCATTTGCCAAATCTTTGCCCACTCAGTTGTTATTCCTATCCCTTATCTCCTCTTCCCACTTCTCTTTGTGTCATTAGCAAACTTAGCACTTGTAGCTGCATCCAAGTCATTTATGTAAAAGTTTGAGAACAGATCATTATGAACATCACACACTTCGTCACCCAGAAATAGACCCATGTATGCCGAGTCTGTTTCATATTAGCCAGCCTATTTGCTACTCTGCCAGTATGTCACCTCTTCATTTTCTGGAATAGCCTTTGATAACACACCCTTTCAGATGCTTTCTGTAAATCTTTGACTGGGACCTCCATTGGTTTATTATTGTCTCATACCAAGATACAGAGAAAAGCTTGTCTTGCATGTTATGTTACACGGTGCATTGAGCCAGAACATGATAAAGCAGTAACCATGCAGATTAAAGTGTAAATGCTACCAAAAAAAGTGCAGTGCAGTCTATCGAAAAGGGCAAGATCATAATGAGGTAGATTGTGAGGTCAAGAGTCCATTTTGTCTTACAAGAGTCTGAAAACAGTGGGCAAAAAACTGTCCTTGAGCCTGGTGGTACATGCTTTCAGCCTTTTGTGTCTTCAGCCCGATGGGAGAGGAGAGAACAGAGGGTGTCCGGGGTGGGTGGGGTCTTTGATTATGTTGGCTGCTTTACTGAGGCAGTGAGAAGCGCAGCAGTAAGTTAACACTTCATAAATCATTCATGAATTAGTCAAACACGATTTATCTTACATAAAACCATGTTGACTTTGATTACCTTGAATTTTTAAGTGTTTGACAATTACAAATGTAGTATTAGCTCCTAATGTGTTCCCCATGCCTGATGTTAAGCTAGTTTCCTGTTTTCTCAATCCTTCCTGGTTAAATAACGAAGTTACCTACACTCACAATTTTCCAATCTAGTGAGACTTTCCCCAAATCTAGGGAAGTACAGAAAACTGAAACAGCATTAGGCCCTGTTCATCCTGCCTCGTTAACTCTCAAATCTCAGCCTTAAATGATAAGGTAACTAAGCAGTCATTCGTTGCAGCAGACCGGAGTATCTTTGAATAACCTCATTAATCATATTTAGAAAAAAAGTGATTTGTAGCCTAAACAGCAATGAATGACATCACATAATATTTCAAAAGTAATTGAATGTAATAGGTTGTTCCAGCAACCAGTTGCTGCCCATTTCAACTAAATTCTAACATTCAAAGTTAACAGGCCACAATGGAAAGACAAAATACTTTGGAATATAAATGGTCACCTGTTATGTGCAGAAAACTCCCCACTAAGTTAAATACATAAATTCAATTTTAGCTTCATTAAACTTCAGGGTGGATAAATAATCTGGGCCTGACAAGGTTTTCCCTTGGGACCTGTGGGAGGCAAATGCAGAATTTCTAAGGGTCCTAGCAGAAATATTTAAGTTATCCTTAGCGACAGGTGAGGTACTGAAGGATTGGAGGATAATAGCCAATGTTGTTCTGCTGTTTTAAGAAAGGCTCTAAGAATAAATCGGGAAATTATAGGCCGGTGAGCCTTATATCAGTAGTGAGAAAGTTATTGGAAGGTATTCTAAGAGACCAAATATATGAATATTTGGATTGACATAGATTAGTTAGGGATAGTCAGCATGGCTTCGTGCATGTAGGACATGTCTAACCAGTCTTACTGAGTTTTTCGAGGAAGTTACCAGGAAAGTTGATGAAGACAAGGCAATGGATGTTGTCTACAGGGACTTCAGCAAGGTATTTGACAAGGTCCCACATGGGAAGTTGGTCAAGAAAGTTCAGTCACTTGGCATTCAAGATGAGGTAGTAAATTGGATTAGACATCGGATTTGCAGGAGAAACCAGAAAGTGATAGTAGATGGCTGCCTCTCTGACTGGAGGCCTGTGACTAGTGGAGTGCCACAGGGATCAGTACTGGATGCCTTGTTGTCTGTCATCTATGTCATCGATCTGGATGATAGTGTGCTTAGCTGGATCAGCAAATTTATAGATGACTCAAAGATTGGGGGTATAGTGCACACCGAGAAAGACTGTCAGCGTGCAGCAGGATCTGGACCAGTTGGAAAAATGGGCTGAAATATGGCAGGTGGAATTTCATGCAGACAAGTGTGAGGCGGTACACTTTGGGCAACCAACCAGAGTATGTCTTACACAGTGAGTGGTAGGGCACTGAGTGCGGTAGAACAAAGGGATCTGGGAGTACAGGTCCATAGTTCATTGAAAGTGCTGTCAGTGATAGATAGAGTCATTAAGAAAACTTTTGGCACATTGGCTTTCATCGATCAAGTAGAGTACAGGAGTTGGGATGTTATGTTGAAGTTGCGCAAGATGTGAGGCCTAATTTGGAGCATTGTGTGCAGTTTTGGCCACCTACTGACAGGAAGGTTGCAAATAAGATTGAAAGAGTACAGAGAAAACTTACAAAGATGTTGCCTGGACTGGAGGTCCTGAGTTAAGAGGAAAGATTGAATTGGTTGGAACTTTATTTCCTAGAAAGCAGAAGATTGAGGAGGGATTTGATAGAGGTATACAAAATTATGAGGGGCATGGATAGGGTAAATGCACGGAGGTTTCTTTCCTATGGTTAGGTGAGACTACAAATAGAGATCATGGGTTAAGGGCAAAAGTTGAAATGTTTAAGGACAACATGAGGTGAAACGTCTTCATTCAGAGTAGTGAGAGTGTGGACTGAGCTCCCAGCGCAAGTGGTGAATGTGATTTTGATTACAGCGTTCAAGAGGAGTTGGGATAGGTAGCTGGATGGGTGGCTTGAGGAGGGCTCTGGTCCCTGTGCAGGTCAATGGGACTAGGAAGTTTAAATGGTTCAACATGGACTAGATGGGCCAAAGGGCCAGCTTCTGTGCCGTACTTTTCAATGACTCCGTGACTCTATTGAATTTGTGAACTGCACCCCAAACGCAGTTTTCAGGAGAAGTTCAAAGTAAAGTTATTATCAACGTAGGTACGTGTCACCACATACTACCTTGAGATTCGTCTTCTTACTGGCATTCTCAATAAAACAGGGAAATAGAATAGAATCAATGAAAAGCTACACACAAAAAAAGACTCACAAACAAGCAATGTGCAAAGGAAGAAAAACTCTGCGAATAATAAATAAGTAAATAAATAATACTGAGAACATGAGTTGTATAGTGCTTGAGAGTGAGTCCATAGATTGTGAAATCAGTTCAGAGTTGAGGTGAGTGAAGTTACCTATGCTGGTTCACGAGCCTGGTGGTTGTAGGGTAATAACTGTTCCTGAACTGATGGCGTTGGACCTAAGGCTCTTGTACATCCTGCCTGATGGTATTAGCAAGAGGAGAACATGGACTGGATGATGGGGTCCTTGATGATGGATGCTGCTTTCTTGTGCAGCGCTCCTTGTAGATGTGTTCAAAGGAGGGGAGGGCTTTGCCTGGGATGGACTGACTCTTTCACAGAAAGCCAGTTAAAGCAAGGCACTGAAGTTGAAAGACAAATAAATACCGTGGATTTTGGTTAATGGGACCATGGGTTAATTGGGACAATTCTTAAAGAACAAAAACTGGGATTCCCTTTGTTTATTTGGGACACCATGCTGCTTAATTGGGACAGGAGAGTGTTGCTGAACAGTTTCTAACTAGTGTCAGTCACGTGCACTTGCGCGACCCTCAGACACTACACCGTACTTAGAGCAAACAGTTTTAAATAGCATCCATTATGTTCTGTTCAAAAAGCAGTATTTTGTCACTGATGGGAGGCAAGAGATAAGCAGTAAGACAACTCAGAACTGATTTTCTTCCTGCAGGTAGAAGCATTCGGGCTTGGAGATGCCAGAAATGGCTGAGAGTGAAAATGAAACCATTTCATTACTTCAACAGGCTCGAAATACAAAGAATTTCAAGGTAACAACAATCATCTTGAAGGTTACAATGAAATTGAGGATTTGGAGGATGCAGTCATTGAAAGCATTGCATGGAGGCAGTCCATTATCTGCACTAGGAGTCTGCATTGATTTTGTTCCTTTCCAGTCAATCAAAAGAACATGGCAGCAGACACTGAATGGATTCCTCCAAAAGTAACTATTAGAAGCTAATACACAGTTTTATAGTACGTACTATAATAGTATTTAAAGTGTTCTAATTTGTTTTGTATTTCTTTTAAATAGATAATTTGTTACTTAGTTAAACAATAGTTTGTCTTTTTTATACATTTTTTATCTACTTCCATGACACTTCAGCAATTCAGGTCAGTAGACCATAAATGTGGATGAGATGTTAAGCCAGTAACTTAATTGGGCCAGATGTTCTGGTCCTGATGTGTCCCAATTAACCAAAATCAATTGTGTTGGAAATGACACTTAGAACTACTGAATATTGCAAAACACTTTTGAACTGATTCTACTACTGTGTGATGTACACAGAGTTATTGGTAGAGACATTTTCATTATGCTTTAATGGGTTTTGATGTAATCAATGCACCTCTGAATGTTTATAAAATCATGAGCAGATCTTCCGTGTAGCATTCCCTTTGTAAGATGAAGGGTTTGCAGTTGGATTGCGAATGCTAATCCACCATATACTATTTTGTCAAACTGGTCTTTCCCCTTAAGGTCATGCAATATACTGGCTGTGATTACAAATCACCGAAGATTCATTTCTGTCGATGAGGAACATCTCAGATCAATTAATGTTTATAAATTTCTAGCTCTAGGTCACAGGAACAATGTGAAGTGACATTCTAATGTTCTGAAGTGAAGTAGTTGTATATTTTCACAGACTTTTTTCATAGCCTTGGGAATTTTCTGATGAGAGGGATTGTCACAGTGTTCGTTCAGTAAGTTATCTGGACTGTACCTTTAAGGTACACTGGTTCCAGATATTTCCTGTAAGAAAATACTCTAAATAAGTTCTAAAGTCCAACATTGTTATGAAAGGAAGTTTGCATATTGCTGGTATCATTCCAACCTTCTCTCAACAATTGAAATTCATCTATATTTAAAGTATGCAAATATGACTGCCTTTCCTTTTAATATCTTTGACATGTTGGAATTTGGTTCTTGATAAGATGACCAGTCTGATTTATAAGTAAAGACTTCTGCCTTTAATGTGAGAATTAGAAGATAGATTTCAAAAGTGCTGGGATAAAGGATAGAATGCCAACAGGACTGACCAAAGAGTTACAGGTTCTATTCCTGATTTCTGCTGGATGGATGTAATCACTAAGGTTAAAACAAGAGAAATTTATCAGGGATATCGTAACTGATTACAAATCAAAAACACCCCTTCCTCTATCCTCTGCTCAAATGGAAATGCTCCTATGGATGGTACAGATCTGTACAATGTTCACCAGCATCAAATAGCTTATTGTGGGCAAAAGAACAGATATAGTCCTCTGTAAAATTCTGGTCGTTAGAACGAACCATTGACTTCAGTTCTCGCGTAGATGCTGCCTGCCCTGCTGAGTGTTTCTGGCATTTGCTGTTTATGTTTTCGATTTTCAGCATTTACAATACTTAGCTTCAAAGGATAAATGACCTGTGCAATGTAACTAAGCAGGAAAAAAACCCTTTCCTTATAAGGGAATTTTATGGTTTTCAGCCAATCGAGAGCTGGCTTTGACTTTCAGAGGTTAGGTGAGTCATTAGCCTCCAGAACAGAATCATCTGTTGAGAAATGAGAACGGCTCAGAGGTTAAAATATTTCCCTCCAAGTCCTTTTCTTAAGACAATGCTTCCCAGCAATGAATTGAGTGCGAATTTGGTGTGTTGTGTTATTTACCATGTCAAATTCCTCAAAATTTTTATTATTCTATTTTTTTTCCACTCAGAATGACTAAAATCATGCGACCCATGACTTACTATAGCAGCCAAAGGCAGTTTCCTATGGTCACACATGTTTTGATTTTGTAATGTTCAAACTGAATAATAAAGCAACATCTTTCTTTGCAGTTTATAGAGAGCTTGGGAGTTTACCTTGACTTGCTGCCAATGGAGGTGGAGGCTGTGTGAAAATGAGTAGATCTTCCAAGAACATGGGAAGCCAGTGTGGAAAATAACTACACGGACATTATTTTGACGTTGCATGTCATCTCTAAAATTAGTGTAATTTCAGTGACTTGATATGCTACTTCCAAGACGCAAAGAGAATAGTTAATTACCACAATGGCTGGCTTTGGCTGAAGAGTTGGAAAAGGAAACGTGGCAGGAAAAAGAAGCACTTGAAGCCTGGGCAGGAAAAGCCAATGAATGTTTTAAAATGGCAAACTGATTTCTGCAATAACATGACTGACTTTTCCCTTACAAGAGATAATCTGCAGATGCTGGAAATCTGAGCAACACACAGAAAATGCTGGAGGAACTCAGCAGGCCAGGCAGCGTCCATGGGAAAAAGTACAGTCGACGTTTAGGGCCGAAACCCTTCAGCAGGGGTGTTCCCTTGATAGGCATATGATATTATTGATTTCCCAAACATTTGCAATGTGGTTTTGGAAAGAGGGTGGTTTTGGAAAGAGGGTAGTTTTGGTCGCCACAGTAGTGGGGCGGTTAGCGTGACACTAATACAGCTTGGGCCATCGGAGTTCAGCATCCATTTCCGGCGACCTCTGTAAGAAAGTTTGTATATTCTTCCCGTGTGCATGTGGGTTCCCTCTGGGTGCGTCGGTTTCCTCCCACAGTTAAGTAGGTTAATTGATCATTATAAATTGTCCCGCGATTAGGCTCAGGTTAAATAACTGGGTTGTCGGGCAGCAGGGCTTGGTGGGCCAGGACCTGTTCCTCACTGGTGTATCTCTAAATAAAATAAAACTAAATTAAAAAGAGAACTGAGTATGCTTTGAACCAGAAACAACTTGGCATTGACTACAGATCACATTGATTATGGTCATACAATTGAGGAGCATGTGGGATGCCCACTCCTCTCCTGCCTGCTCTAAAAAGCAGTAATTCAAACACCAACGCATTGTCCATTTGGTGCCTAAACTAATCAGTGATTAGATTAGATTAGATTAGATTAGAGTAGATTCAACTTTATTGTCATTGTGTGGAGTACAGATACAAAGCCAATGAAATACAGTTAGCATCTAACCAGAAATGCAAAGAATAGTGTTATTTACAAAATAACTGCGAATAAAAAGTAAGTGCTACAGAAGACAAATATAAAAGTATTGAGACAGTACAATATGGGTGCAATAGTGCTTAGTGCTGTGATGTGAGGTTCAGCAGGGTCACAGCCTCAGGGAAGAAGCTCTTCCTGTGTCTGCTGGTGCGGGAGCGGAGGCCCTGTAGCGCCTACTGGATGGGAGGAGAGTTAAAAGGTCCATAGTTAGGGTGAGATGCATCCTTGAAAATGCTTTTCACCCTGCCCAGGCAGCATTTATGGTAGATGTTCTCAATGGTGGGCAATTGGGTGCCGATAATCCGATAACAATAGTTAAACACAAGCTGAAACAAATATCAAAATACTGCTGATACAAACGCTCAGAAAATGATGAAATTAAGATCAGTTTCATATGTGGTTTACTTATCAGCTTCTACTTTGCAGGGGAAGCTTGCCATTGGAGCAGTTGTTAATGAGTGGGATGATATTCGTCCTTGAGTGAGCACACAAAGATCATCTGCCACTCCCAGCCCAGAAATCTGCTGATCATGGAGAAGTGCACTCACAGACCTGTCCATGGAATAAAGAGCTGCCAGTGAAATAGGTTTGAATCAAGTGCCTAGGCAGCAAATGGAATTTTACAGCCCATTTGATTAATAATAGAACATAGAACATTATAGCACAGTTCTATGTTCTACTTTCCTACGGTTAGTCAATGGGTTGGTAGGTTAATTCCTCATTGTAGATGGTCCCTTGATTCAGCTCAGATTAAATCGGGGGAATGTTGGGCAGCGTGGCTCGAAGGGCTGGAAAGGCCTAGATTGCATAGTATCTCAATAAATAAATAAGATCCCTATTACCTATTGTCCTTTGAAAACTAGACATTTCTTTTTCATCAATTCTCTGCTGGGAATTTCTAGTCATAAAATCTCAGACTTTTTTTAAATTCATTCTCCTGTGTTCCTTCTGTCTCCCCATATACTGAGGAGTGTGGTCGTTTGAACACCTTATCAAATGGTTCTTCTTGGCCACCACAGTGCAGGGAAGCTATTTCTCTCTCCCTAATAACTAAGGCTGCCATCTCCTGAACAGTTTTTTTTTGTTAAATGTGACTACAAATAAAAGACTTGAGACATGTGCAAGTTATTGTAGCTTTGCATAGTAATTGGAAGTTGGAGAGTACTAATTAATAGAGCATTTTTCAAACATATATTGTAGTTCAAAGTTCTTTACAATGGGATAAAGTGCAAACATGAAAATAAAATAAAAATTAAAATTAAAATTAACATGAAAATAAAAGACAAAAAGATGTTAAATGCAAGGTTAAATAAATAGATTTTGAGCTGGTGTTTAAAAATGTCAACTCAGTCTGCATCTCTTATAGTTTTAGGTATTGAATCCCACAGCTTAGGAGCGTAATTCAAAGTTCAAAGTAAATTTATTATCAAAGTACAAATCTGTCACCATATGCAATGTTGAGATCTGTTTTCTTACAGGCATACTTAGTAAATCCAAGAACCATAAGAGAATTAATGAAAGACCGCACACAACAGGGTAGGGCGGACAACAAAAACGAAGTACAAAAGACAACAAATGATGCAAATACAAATGAAAAAAAAGAAATAGTAATAATCGAGAATGTGAGATGAAGAGCCCTTGAAAATGAGTTTATAGGTCGTGGATTTAAAAACGCAAACACGAGGAAATCTGTATATGCTGGAAATTCAAGCAACACACACAAAATGCTAGTGGAATGCAGCAGGCCAGGCAGCATCTATAGGAAGAGGTACAGTCGACGTTTCGGGCCGAGACCCTTCGTCAGGACTAACGAAGGACTAGTCCTGACGAAGGGTCCCGGCCCTTAACATCGACTGTACCTCTTCCTATAGGTGCTGCCCGGCCTGCTGCGTTCCACTAGCATTTTGTGTGTGTTGCTTATAGGTGGTGGGAACAGTTCAGTGATGGAGCAAGAGCCTGGTGGTTGAGGGGTAATAACTGTTCTTGAATCTGGTGGTGAAAGTCATGAAGCTCCTGTACCTTCTTACTGATGGCAGCAGTGAGAAGATAGCATGGCTTGGGTTGGGGTGGGTGCTCATTGATGCTGGATGCTGCTTTCCTGTGACAGTGCTCCATGTAGATATGCTCAATGGTGGGGAGGACTTTACTCGTGATGGGCTGGGCCGTATCCACTACTTTTTATAAGATTTTCCATTCAAGGGCATTGGTGTTTCAATACCAGACTGCGATGCAACCGGTCAATATATTCTCCACTACACATCTATAGATGTTTGTCAAAGCTTTAGATGTCATGTCAAATCTTTGCAGCCTCTGAGAATGTGGAAGCATTGCCGTTCTCGCTTTGTAATTGTACTTATGTGCTGGACCCAGGACAAGCAATCAGAAATGATAACACTGGGAAATATAAAGTTGCTGATCCTCTCCGCCTCCGGTCCCCTGATGGTGACGGGCTCATAGCCCTCCAGTTTCCTCCTCCTGAAGTCAATAATCAGCTCCCTGGTCTTGCTGACATTCAGAGAGAGGTTGTTGTTGTGGGACCACTCAGCCAAATTTTCAATGTCCCTCCCTCAAAAAAGATGACTTGCCAATTATCTTTTGAGGAAGATGGTTTAAATTTAAGAGGCCGCCAGAAGAAGACCTGAGAGCTCATCCAGGATCATAAAACAAAAATATTTCCGTGATGTACTCGAGTCCCAGGACATTAAGAGCTTTAAAAACAGGTAAGAGAACTTTAAACTCAATTCTAAAAGATACAGGAAGCCAATGAGGAATAGCTAGTATGGGAAAGATATGTTCTGTCATCTTGGTCTTGGTTAAAAGTCTAGCAGTGGTGTTCTGAATGAATTGAAGTTTGTCAATAGATTGCTTTGGAAGACCAGTAAAAACTGCATTTCGGTAATTAGTCTATTCGATACAGAGGTGTGAATTTTTTGTTTGGTATCATTACATGTCAGAAATGAACGTACCATTGAAATATTTCTTAAATATAGAAATGCTGCTCTGGACATTTTCTTTATGTGGGATTTAAAGTTCAAAACTGAATCAAGGATAACACCAAGGCTAGTTACTTCTGATTTTACAAGGGGAGGCAAGTTCCCAAGTTTATCAAGAAGCTTATTTCATTTGGCTTTGGGAAAAGCCAGAAGTATTTCAGTTTTATCTTCATTTAGTTTTAGGTATTTATTGCTCATCTATATTTTTATTGCAGCCACACCAGAATTCAGAGGAAATAGTGTGTTATCATCGCCAGGGTCAACTGAGATATACATTATGTGTCATCTGCATAACTGTGGAAATCAACTTTACGATCTTTAATGATGTCTCCTAATGGAAGCATGTATAAGGAGTGTAGGGGACCAAGATAGCGTCACTGAGCGACACCAAAATGTACCTGGTATCTCTTAAAAATTGGCCTCCAAGACAGACACAAATTTTTTTTGCTCTAAGGTATATGAATGAAACTCATTAAGGGCACTACCAGAGAGGCCAGCCCAGCAGTCAAGGCAACCTAGCAGCATGTTGAGACCAATTGTGTCAAGGGCAGCACTTAGATCTAGAAGAATTGGAACTGAGATTCTGTTGGAATCAGTGCCAAACCTAAGGTCGCTGACAATTTTGTTTAGGACCATCTCTGTGCTGTAATTTGCTCAAAATCCTGACTGAAACTTTTCCAGAATATTATTCTCATTCAGAATGTTGGTAAGTTGGTTGAAAATGATTTTCTCAAGAACCTTGCCCAGGAAGGGAAGATTTGATATAGGCCTGTTGCTCACTGTCAAGTCTTGGCTTTTGTAAGTAGGGCAGTTTGCACAGTATATTTTTCACTGTGCTGACAAGATGGTTTTGCTTTCTTTGATACTCAACAGATTAAAGAACTGCTGGTGTTTTAGGAAACAAAATTTGTTGGTTTGAACGGAAACAGTTGGATTAAGCACTCACCAAATGCTGCCAAAGCTATGTAATTCCATTAAAGAGAGATTAGAGATTAGCTTTATTTGTCAGATGTACATGGAAACATTGAAACATAGTGAAACGCCAAGTTTGCGTCAATGATATCACAGACTGAGGACGCAGTAAGAATGGAACATATTAATTGTTGCTGTGTACTGTATATCTCATTATTTTAATAAAACGTAACAGTTTATCTTATTGTCGTATGTCAAATACAGAAAAGTGCAGTGAAATTCCTTGCTTGCATGCTCACATTAATCATGGTGATAATAAATACTATGAATAGAGTGCTGTAGGTTAGCACAATTAGCTGCTCTATCCAATAGCATCTTCGTCCATGGCTCTGCTCTTCATGTTCAGTTTCTGTTGGAATAGATCTCCCAGAGCAGGGGTCCCCAACCTTTTTTGCACCGCGGACCAGTCTAATATTGACAATACTCTTGCGGACCAGCCGACCGGCGGGGCGGGGGGGTTGTGTTAATCACGACAAGAATATAGATGATAAGTCAACTATAAGTCTCTTATAAGTGGCTAATACACTCAATTTCATTTCTAAAAGGGTTTATTTAACAAATTTAATATTAAACACACAGCGCATATTTTCCTCGCATGAATATTGTTAAGTCAATTATAAGTTAATAGCATCATAACATTTTAAGTAACGTTTGGATATTAGACACACAGCACATATTTTCCTCGTATGAACATATAAAATCATTGCAATACACCAATATTACTGAATCAGTGCCAGCCCTGGGCTTGTTTCCCTGCAACAAGACGGTCCCATCGAGGGGTGATGGGAGACAGCAACACTTGAAGGGGGTTCCTGATGTCCAGTCTATTCCGCAATTTAGTTTTCATTGCATTCATTGCGGAAAGCTCCGCTTCGCAGAGATATGACGTTGGAAATGGAAGCAGCGTTTTCAGGGCTTTTGTGGCTATCTCAGGATATTCAGCCTTGACTTTGATCCAGAATGCCGGCAGAGATGTTATGTCAAACATACTTTTCAGCCCACCGTCATTTGCAAGCTCGAGGAGTTGATCCTTTTCCAATGCTGACATGGATGATTCACCGGGGACGTTCACAAATGGGTCACAGACCCATTCTTTTGCACGTCTTGGATCATTTGCGTCTTGGGTCACTGATGACCTCGCATGCATTCAAGTTCAAGAGTGCATGACAGGGAATGAGGAAAGCTGCAACTGACTCATATTGCCAAATCATTTCATTTCCTCGCGGCCCGGTACCACATACTTTGCGGCCTGGTGGTCGGGGACCACTGTCCCAGAGGAAACCCACATGGTCACAGTAAAGCTCCTGCACCTCCTTCCCAATCGTACTAGTGAGAAGAGAGCGTGGTCTGGATGGTAGAGGTCCTCGACGACGGACACTGCTTTCTTCTGGAACTGCTCCAGGGAGCGATTTTTCTACGATGGACTGGGCAGTATCCACCACATTTTGTAGAGTTTTCCGTTCTTGTGTGTTGGTGTTTCCATACCAGGCAGTGCAGCAACCAGTGAGGATACTCTACACTGTGCTTTCATAGAAGTTTGTCAAAGTGTTAGATGACATGGCAAATCTGTGCAAACCTCTAAGAACAAAGAAGCACTAACCATGCCTCTACTTTGTGTCTTCTTTGTAATGGCACTTACACGCTGGTCCCAGGATAGATCCTCCGAAATGATAACACCAAGGAATTTAAAGTTACTGCCCCTGACCCTCGGATGTAGCAGGTACATCCAGATGCATTTTAGGACTATGATTATTCACTGTATAAATTTTTCATCCAATTTAGAATGGGTACTTTTTGCATCAAGTAGACTCTGCTACCTTCATTTTGGGGATTGTTTTTCACTGTGAGGGTTCCTGCTAATCTGAGGGCTGCTTGCTGCTTTTAATTAGACCACTCCAATTCAGCGTTGAGATTTGCACCCATTCTGTGCTTGACGCAGTTTCCAATCATTGCATAAGATTGGCAAAGATTGCAGTCACCAGTTATCCCTGGAATAGCAAGTGTTATAAAGCATAATGAAATAACAGTGCTGCTTGACTTGAACTTAGACCTGTTCTTTGTAGTTGCACAGTTAGCGTGAATGAGTCAGAATGGCATATTTGTCTGCCTGCAACAGAAATAAATCTGCCCCTCCCTATCTTTAGATTATGGCTTCACCCAGAACTGCAAACATTCCTAGCCCTCCTTACAGGTCACTCAGAGGGTTTCTATTTTCACTTCATCATGTGCTGATAGTTTCTGATGACTCTCCCAGGTCAGAGTGCAGTGATAAAAAGGAAAGGAATTCAATTATGAGTTATTGAAATTCATCTGCCCATGCATTTGGGAGTAAAGATTGATAAAGAAGTCAACAAAAGGCAGAAAAAAATCTGGAGAACGGTAACTGCTTGTGAAAAAGTCTTGCTTCCAATTTTCATGCTTGTTATTTGCTTTAAACTTTGATTGCACGTGTCTTGGACCATGTATATATGAAGGTCCGTCTCATTATATCCAATGCTACAAATGACTCATACCAACTATTGTTTTTTACAAAGACGTGGTCCCAGAAATTCCTTTAGACAACGCTAAAACAATTGTTGCATGGTTGAAAACCATGATAAGATGGCGACATGTTCAGACGCAGTGGCTTCTATGGGGCCGGTCAAAGTGTTATTGCCTTTGTTAAATATATTTTTCTTGATTGCAAGTAGTGCAGGTCTACCTTATCAGTGAGTTACTCATTGGCAGAGAAACTGAAGGACTAGACATGGTGCAGACTTTTGCTGCCTGCTACAGAGAGCAAAAGCAGTTTTGCAGTCTAACAATGTGGGATTATCTTGTGGTCGCAAGACCCTGATGGACATCAGTAATGTGGAATGCTGCAAATCCGTTTCACTTTTTATTGGTGGGACCGACAGCGTGGTTACTGGATAGCCTCAGTCGTAGCAAGGACCGTAGCAAGCCTCAAGCCACAGTGTCACCTGTTTGCAGACATCCAGGAGAGAGTTGGTGCCGGAGACGGTGTGGCGTGGCGTCAATACTGACGCCAGTGCTGACCTCCAGTGTTCGCCCAGTGGAGACAAACTGTGTGGTGTTCATCTGCAGACTGCTGCAACATTCATGCACACAGGGAGTTGGACTATATTTTTTTATGTGACTATATTTTACTGTTGTCTTATACGTGCTATATGTGCCTTGTGCAATGTCTGACTGTTGGTACTGTGTTTTGCACTTTGGCCCTGGTAACACTATTTTGTTTGGCTGTATTCATGGGTATTCATGTATGGTTGAATGAAAATTAAACTTAAACTTGAAAATCACATTGACAAAGAGTGGCTCAAATTCAGTTTGTCTTAGCATCACTTGCTAACATCATCTCCGCAATTTTGTGCTCGCAACCAAATTTTTTGTTGTCAAAGTTACTCAATGGACATCAGCAGTAGTACAATGCCCGGAAACAACCCACAGTGAGATTTTTCTGATAAAATGGACTCTGGATCTCACAATCTACCTTGAACCTCATTGTTTATCTACACTGCATTTTCTCTGTAGCTGGTATGCTTTATTCTGCATTTTGTTATTGTTTTGCCATGTTCTACCGCAATGATCTGATCTGTATGAACAGTACAGTATGTAAGACAAGCTTTTCACTGTATCTCAGTACATGTAACACTAATAACCCATCCTCAATTCCATTCCATAACTCATTAAGTTTTCTTATTGTTAACTCTTTAAATTAGCTGAACTCATCAAGTTTTAACTCATTGCCAAATCTTGTGCAATCATGATTTTTTGTGACATTGGTCAACAGCAGTCAATGTTATCCTAACAGAGACTTCCCTGGCAACCTTTTACCAACCTCACCTGGGGATGGCCTGGATGGTTTCTGTTGTACCCTTATACACCAATACTGCCTCTCTATGGTTAATTTGTGATTGACTAGCCTCTGTCTCATTGAACATGGGTGGATGCCCCCTATGATTGGAAGACACTGGTGCTGTCATCTGTAAGTGATCAGTAATTGATATTACTGAAAGTGGCTGGGAAAGTGCTGGTGTGTGTGTGTGTGTGTGCGTGCGCTCCTTTTAAAAGCAAGCTGATGAAGCTGCTTGGCTTAGTGCCATTAGCTGCGAGAAGTTCAAATGCAGCCTTTCAGAAGTATCCACTGTTTCCAAAACAGCATGGTGTTACTCAGGGGAGCCTAACAAAACTTTTAAATCATGCTGTGCAATTCGGCAGTCTCTTTTAGAAAGTGTTCGTAAGATCCTCAATAGTATTTTAATGTTGAAGGTTTAGCACAAACATCAAGTCTATTGGTTTTATCAAATGCTTTGCCAGCACTCAGAATTCTGAGGCTTTTGGAAGCGGTGTCATTTGGTTGCTCTGCAAATTATTTGAAACAAAGAAAGGAACGATGAATAAAAAGAACCAAAGATCGTGAACACGGCGCAGCACATCACACAAACCAATCTTCCGTCCGTGGACTCACTTTACACCGCACGTTGTCAGAGCAGTGCTGCCAGGATAATCAAGGACACAACCCACCCAGCCAACACACTTTTTGTCCCTCTTCCCTCCGAGAGAAGGCTCTGGAGCTTGAAGACTCATACGGCCAGATTTGGGAACAGCTTCTTTCCGTCTGTGATAAGACTGCTGAACGGATCCTGACCCGGATCTGGGCCGTACCCTCCAAATATCCGGACCTGCCTCTCGGTATTTTGCACGTTACTTTCCATTTTTCTATTTTCTATTTATGATTTATAACTTAAATTTTTAATATTTACTATCAATTTGTAATCCAGGGAGCGGGAAGCGCAGAATCAAATATCACTGTGATGATTGTACATTCTAGTATCAATTGTTTGGCGACAATAAAGTATAAAGTATAATTCTGGTGAATAGCTCTTAGTCTCCACTCTGGGCGGAGTGAATATTCTCTTTAGCAAAGCTGCAATGTGTGGAGCAGATTGGGTGACACAGAATGAGCCAAGTCATCTCAATTAACATGGCCCTCTCAGGTGTCCCTTCCACCATTCCAAAAACAATAAAGTTAGTGTTTCAGGCAATGACTTCCTGATGACAGTATCTTCCGAATGAATTGAACCAGTGTCCTTTCAGACTCTGAAGTTCCTACTAGAGGGTGCCAATTGACAGAACTTGAAAAACAATTGATTTATCAGTTACACCCTTATTAAAATATGTAAAAGATTACTATTGCTTTAGATGGGGATAAGCACTTTAAAGATATCATATCCAATGCAATAATTTTTTTCCTTCTCTCCAGTGTCCCTGTCTTTTGTATCTCAAAAACTTCACAGAACCGCAGGGAGTATGATGCTCTCATCTGACTGTGAAAATGGTTTAGAGGCATGTACCTATGGCACCTAGCCATTACCAAGTGACCAAGGCCTCTAACTTGCAAGTTGGTGTTAAACATGCCACGTTCACAAAGTCACCCATTTACCTGGTAGAGCTGTTTTGGCTAACTTCATATTTCATCTTCTCTCCCCATATTGCTTTTTAGTTGCTTCTGTTGTTTTTTTTTAAAGCTTCTTAATTCTCCATCTTCCCACTAATTTTTTCTATGCTGTATAGCCTCTCTTTTGATTTTATGCTGTCATTGACTTCCCTTGTTAGCCACGGTTACCTCCTCCTCCCTTTAGAATGCTGCTTCTTCTTTGAACATGTCCTTTGATGGGGCTGGCTGAGTTTGCAACCCTCTGCAGATTTTTTTGATCCTGTGCAGTGGCTCCTCCATAACAGATGGTGATGCAACCAGTTAGAATGCTCTCCGCAGCACATCTGCAGACATTTTTTGAGAGCCTTTCATGTCAAGCTAAAACTCCGAATGAAATAAAGCTGCTGTCAGGCTTTCTTTGTAATTGCATTAATATGTTGGGCCCAGAGATATTGACACATAGGATCTTGAAACTGCACAACATTTCCACTTCTCTTCTCTTGATGAGGACTGATATGTGTTCCCTCAGCTTTCCTAAAATCCACAATCAATTCCTTGGTCTTACTGACGTTGAGTGCAAGGTTGTTACTGCAACATCACTCAACCAGGTGAACGAACACACTCCTGTATGCCTCCTCATCGCCATGTGAAATTCTGCTGAAAATAATGTGTCATTGGCATACTTGTAGATGGCGATTGAGCTGTGCCTATCCACACAGCTGTGCGTGTAGAGAGAGTAGAGAGATTTCTGCAACGAACAACTCATTCGTCTACAACACTTCGGTACGTCTTTTTAGCTTATAGGAATTGTATCTGTGTTTTGGAAATCCTTTGTGTTTTAGAATTTGTTTATAGTTGGGAAACCTTCTATAATATAGAAATCCTTTCTACGTTTTTAATGTGTTTTAAGAATTTTACCTATGGTTAGACATGTATCACTAAAAATAAATGAACTGTGTTTAAGCTATTTTGCTGGCCAGAAGTATCTCCTTGGGATAGAGGGAGGACCACTGCTCAAAAGTGGGCACTGGCAGCTAAACTTGCCATGTGGGATAAACAGAAAAGTGATCTAGCCTTTGAAGAGTAGATGGCTACAGTATAACCTCTTTCTAGTGAGGGTACCCCTAGCTATCTATATCAGATAGGGCTTAAATTCATCGTTTGAGTTTAGAACTTCACAGACAGGAAACAGAATACTATCACAGTTTCACAATTTAATCTAGTCCCTAGCTGCTTAACTTATAATAAGACAAAGGAGCAGAAGTCGGCCATTCGGCCCATCGAGTCTGCTCTGCCATTTTATCATGAGCTGATCCATTCTCCCATTTAGTCCCACTCCCCCGCCTTCTCACCATAACCTTTGATGTCCTGGCTACTCAGGTACCTATCAATCTCTGCCTTAAATACACCCAATGACTTGGCTTCCACTGCCGCCCATGGCAACAAATTCCATAGATTCACCACCCTCTGGCTAAAAAAATTTCTTCGCATCTCTGTTCTGAATGGGCGCCCTTCAACCCTTAAGTCATGCCCTCTCGTACTAGACTCCCCCATCATGGGAAACAACTTTGCCACATCCACTCTGTCCATGCCTTTCAACATTCGAAATGTTTCTATGATTACCCCAGCAGAACGTTTTCCTTGTTCTCCCTACGTTGTTGGCACCACATGGACCACGGCAACTGGATCTTTCCCCAGTCACTTCAGATCCCTCGCCAGGTTAAACGAGGTGGCTTGTCTTCAGGCTGCAGGTGGACAACACAGCCGCCAGGACATTCTTATCCCCGTGACAGAGAATTCTGGCTTTTCCCTTAACTACGCTATCTCTAATTACAACACCATTTCTCTTCTCCCTCTGGAATGGCTCCCTGAACCATGTTCTGGTTGCTCATCCTTACATAAGAACATAAGAAATAGGAGCAGGAGTCGGCCATCTGGCCCGTCGAGCCTGCTCCACCATTCAATAAGATCATGGCTGATCTGACCATGGACCCATCTCCACCTACCCACCTTTTCTCCATAACCTTTAATTCCCCTACTATGCAAAAACCTATCCAATCTTGTCTTAAATATATTTACTGAGGTAGCCTCCACTGCTTCTTTGAGCAGAGAATTCCACAGATTTGCCACTCTCTGGGAAAAGCAGTTTTTCCTCATCTCTGTCCTAAATCTACTCCTCCGAATCTTGAGGTTATGTCCCCTAGTTCCAGTCTCACTTACCAGTGCAAATAACTTTCCTGCCTCTATCTTATCTATCCCTTTCATAACTTCGTACGTTTCTATGAGATCTCCTCTCATTCTTCTGAATCTCAGTAAGTACAGTCCCAGGCGACTCAATCTCTCTTCATAGTCTAACCCCCTCATCTCTGGAATCAACCTGATGAACCTCCTCTGCACCGCCTCCAAAGCCAGTATATCCTTCCTCAAGTAAGGAGACCAAAACTGCACACAGTACTCCAGGTGCGGCCTCACCAGTACCCTGCACAGTTGCAGCATAACCTCCCTGCTCTTAAATTCAATCCCACTAGCAATGAAGGCTAACATTTCATTTGCCTTCTTGATAGCCTGCTGCACTTGCAAACCAACCTTTTGTGATTCATCCTTCCTTCAGCCCCCACTCTCATCCTGACATGGAGAAATAATTTCATCCCGGTTGGACAAGCTGACGGGCCAAGGGTCCTCCAGCACTACCCCTTGGATCCCGCTGCCTGCCTCACTCACTGTTACACCCTTTTGTCCCTGGCAACAGATCAAATTTGAAACAGTTAATCTAGTAGGTGTGACTGCCTCCTGAAACATAGTCTCCAGGTAACTCTATGCCTCTCTGAAGTATCGCAATGTTTGAAGCTGAGATTCCAGGTCATCACCTTTGAGCCTGAGTTCCTCAAGCAGCAAACACTTTGTTGAAGATGTGGTCATTAGGAACCGCAGTGGAGTTCACCAGCTCCCATAACATGTAGCTGCAACATTTCACCAGATCCTTAATCTCTAATCTATTTAGTTAGTTGTAATTTGGTAATTTTTTAGGTAACTACGATATAGAAAAATACCCATCTTTATACCTGCTGCTCACCTATGTCTCCTTGCCGAAGCCCCTCCAGACAAAGCCTCAGACATCAGACTCCAACACTGGCTGACTCAAAATGGCCACTCCAAAAAATGGCCTCCGGGACCATGGCCCATTCAGATCATTGTGTCTGTGTGGGGTCTCTGCAGCAACAGTCTGATTATGTTGCCTCGCTCTCTCTCCACTTTGAACCCTCTATTATGTTCTACTTTATGCTCATTTGTTTGTAAAAGAATGCAATAATCTCAAAGTCATCTTCTTGTTCAATGCACTAACTTTTCTCTCACCCTCTCAGTGCCAATTTTTAATTGGTAATCTTTCACTGAGTATAAAATTAAATTCAATTCATTCTACCAAGACATCTTATCGTGCTTAAATAAAGAAGTATTATCATTGTATTTCATAATTGCATTCTTGGATTCTGGGTGCACAAGAAATGTAATGTTCTCATCCTCTCTATACTCCCAGGAGCAAAGAATTTGACTTCCGCTTGACACTTCTGTCATAAGGCAAGGCAGAAACAGGAAACTGTGGTCTCGGGAATGCTGCTGAAAATCTCTAGGAGCAAACCTACAATTTTACACAGTAAAAATGCAGAGTACTTCTGGTACAAGAATGCTACAGTTTTTAAAAGGATTTACTAATCTTAGCGACCCCCTTATCAGATCCTTGGTCAAAACTGATCTATGTATAACATATGAATCCATTAGTAATTTCCTATGAATGTGCAACTCAATTAACTCACTCTGTGATTGCACAAACTAGAGAAGCGGTCTTCCTTATTTGGACTTTGCCAGTAGAATATTTGTTCCTGTTCAATGAATCCACTCAATCCAGTCAAGAATGCAGACAATGAGCCAAATACAACAAAAAGGGCATCACAGAGTCAGTTGCATTGCCACATTCAATTCAAAAGAGTCAGCAAGTGACAAGATGTGGTGAATAGCTGAAAGCAAGTTTTGCATTGGTCAGACCGCACTTGGGGTATTGTGAGCTGTTTTGGGCCGCTTGTACAAGAGTGGATGTGGTGGCATCGGAGAAGGTCCAGCGCAGGTTCACAAGAACTATCGCGGGAAAGACAGGGTTAATATACGAGAAGTGTTTAATGGCTCTGATCTCATTGAAACGTATCGGATATTGAAAGGCCTAGATAGAGTGGACATGGAGAGGATGCTATAGACACAGGAGATTCTGCAGACGCTGGAAATCCAGAGCAACACACATGAAATATCGGAGGAACTCAGCAGGTTAGGCAGCATCTATGGAAATGAATAAACAGTCAAGGTTTCGGGCCGTGACCTTTGTCGGGACTGGAAAGGAAGGGGGAAGAAGCCAGAATAAAAAGGCGTGGGGAGGGGAAGGAGGATAGCTAGAAGGTGAGAGGTGAAGCCGCAAGGTTGGGAAACATAAAAGGCTGGGGAAGAAGGAATCTGATAGGAGACGAGAGTGGACTATGGGAGAAGGGAAGAAGGCAGGGCACCAGGGGGCTGATAGGCAGGTGAGGAGAAGAAGAGGACAGAGTGGGGAAATGAAGAAGAGGGTAGGGGCAAGGAAAATAAAATACTGGAAGGAGAAATCGATGCTCATGTCATCAAGTTGGAGGCTACCCAGAAGGAATATGAGGTGTTGCTCCTCCACCCTGAGAGTGGCCTCATTGTGGCAAAAGAGGAGGCCGTGGACCATGATGTTGGAATGGGGATAGGAATTAAAATGGTTGGCCACCAGCAAATTCTGCTTTTGGCAGATGGAGTGAAGGTGTTTGACAAAGTGGTCCCCCACCTTATGTAGGGTCCCACCAACGTAGAGTCGGCCACATCAGGACCACCAGATACAATAGATGATCCCTACAGATTTGCAGGTGAAGTTTTGCCTACCTGGAAAGACTGCTTAGGGCCATGAATGGGGGTGAGAGGGGGAGTGAATGGTCGTTGGCAGGGATATATGCCAAGAGGGAGATCACTAGGGAGGGTTGAGTGGACAGGGGAATCATGGAGAGAGTGATCTCTGTGGAAAGCAGAGCGGGAGGAAGGTGAAGATGTGTTTTGTGGTAGGATCCAGTTGATGATGGTGGAACTTGCCAAGAATAATACATTGGGTATGGAAGCTCATGTGGTAGTAGGTGAGGACACAAGGAAATCTATCCTTGTTAAGGCAAGAGGAAGATGGGGTGAGCACGGATGTCCCGGAAATGGAAGAGATGTGGGTGAGGGCACATTCTTTGAAGGAGGAGGACATCTCTGATGCCCTGGAAAGGAAAACCTCATCCTGGGAACGGATGCAATGGAGACAAAGGAACTGAGAAAAGGGAATAGCATTTTTACAGGAGAAAGTGTGAGAAGAGTTGATGGGAGATAGAAGTGTACAAGGACTTCTATGAAGTGAAAGTGAGATGGTCAGGATCAGGGAACTGAAAGTTGTGGAGGAGCTCGAGAGCGCTTGTGTCGTGGATGGAGGTGGGAAGAGACTGAACCAAAGAGGATAGAATGGAGTCAAAGCATGTGGACGAGTTCAGTTCAGTGGGGCTAGAACAGGCAGAGGAAATAGGCCCAGCCAGACAGTCAGATTTGTGGATCTTGGGCAGAAGCAATAACTAGTAGTGCGGGGTAAGGGAACTATGATTTTGGTGGCAGTGGATGGAAGTTCTCCTGAGTTGATGTGGTTAGTGATGGTGTTGGAGACAATCTTCTGTTCGTCCGGAGTGGGGTCCTTTTCAAGATGAGGTCTCTGAAAGTTGTCGTCTGGCCTCAGCAAGGTAGAGGTCAGTCCATCACACTACAATAGCACCCCCTTTGTCTGCAGGTTTGATGGTAAGTTTGGGATTGGTGTGGAGAGAGTGGAGGACAGTGCTTTCAAGGAGAAAGGAATGCTGAAGTAGAGACGATGTTTCCTACAGTAAGGGAGTCTACAACCAGAGGGCCCAGCCTCAGAATAGGAGGAATTTCTTTTGGCAGAGGCTGGTGAACCTTTGGAATTCAGTGCCACAGACAGCTGTAGAGGTCAAGTCATTGGGTATGTTTAAAGCAGAGATTGATAGGTTCTTGGTTAGTAAATTTGTCCAAAGATAATGAGGAGAATGGTGGAGAATGGAGTTGAGAGGGATAATAATCAGCCATGATAGAATGGCACAGTAGGATCAATGGGCTGAATGGCCTAATTCTGCTCATATGCCTTATGGTCCTATGGAAAGCTGCTGTATTCAACGCAATAACTTCTGCGTGAAAAAATAGAAGAGGATCTGGTTTCTACCAAATTAATGATGTTAAACTGATCCACTTTCTCAATTATCTGTGGCAGCTTTGTGATGATTCAGACTACGATCAGGGCAGAGGAGATGAGCAGCACGTTGTCTATTTGGTTGGGATACATGGGTGGAAGCTGAATATCTAATTCTTTGGGTTTGCATGGAAATTGCTCAATGCAATAGGATTCAAGAGCAATTGCTTTTCCATTGTCAAAGTTCAAAATAAACTTATTATCAAAATACGTGTATGTTTTCATATACAACGTCGAGATTCATTTCCGCGCAGGCATTCATAGTAGATGCAACGAAATACAATAGAATCAATGAAAGAAACTACACACAAAAACAGACCATTAGGGTTTCCTCTCAAAGATGTGCAAATATCGTATAATGGTACGGTCAGTACAATTTCCTCTCAAATATGGTCCGCTTCATTTCGGAAGGCAGTTGTCAAAAACATTTCAGTAGAAAGCCATTGAATTCTTAGGAGGAAGTACTCAAAATTCACGTACTCAGTCTAAACAAGTGTGGCCTTGAGTTCATCAATCAGTTCTATAAAGACAAAATATCCTCCATAGCTTATGTGGCTTGGAAGACTGGGGGCAGGGGAATGGCAGTGAGAAGGGTGGGGTGAAGGCTAAAGGACCTTGGGAGGTCCTCGACAGCAGAACTTAACCAGGAAAGTAAAAGCTCACAAAAAGCATGTGATAATGATGAACATGGAGGAAGGCTGCACAAAAATAATGAGACTATTTAGTTACTTAATTATTATTATTATTATTATTTCTATTTTATTTATTATTTTCTTTTTTTTCTATATTATGTATTGCATTGAATTGCTGCAGCTAAGTTAACAAATTGCACGTCATTCTGATTCTGATTAGAATTTTGTATTAGAACTTTTCTCAATACAAGAATGGATCTTGCTTCCTCATTCGGTCAGAATCGACCATGGATGGTGCATCCAAGTTATCTAAGTCGATACACAAGTCATTATGCAAGCCAGGGTAGTATGATCTGGACTGCAAGCTATTGCCCATGCAGCAGGCTGCCCCTCTCTATGCAACAATGGACAAGCAATGTAAAAATCAATGACAGTTGAATGAAGGAGATTTTTTAATCTACCGAGTGTGTAATCTAATTTTACAGATTGTGAGAGATCCTGTCATCTGTAAGAACCATTGCTCTCTAATTGAGAGCATGGTTTTCAGCTGACACCTGGACACCACCTGTTCTTCTGAAGTCTGCAGTAGGCCAGCGTCCTAATACATGAAAAACAAAAGCCATCCTTTTTCCGATAGAGTCTGAGAGTCACAGAAAGATACATGCTGCTAGCTGAAGTGGTGGATGCGGGCTTGATTTCCACACTTAAGGGAAATTTGTATAGGTACATGGATGAGAGGGGTAGGGAGGGTCATGGTCCCAGTGCAGGTTAATGAGGATAAGCAGGATAATAGTCCAGCATGGAATAGACGGATAGAAGTGCCCGTATCTGTGCTATAGTGTTCTATGACTCTGTACAGCGCAGACACAAGCTCTTTGGATCACCAGTTCTGCATTAACCATAACCCTTCCTTAATTTCATTTTTTATTATCCCAATATTTTCACCAACACACTCTAACCATCCACCACTGCCCCCCCCCACCAGATTCCACCACCCACCTACACAATAGGTGCAACTTACAGTGGGTAATCAACTTACCAATTTGCACATCATGAGGGTGTGGAAGGAAATTGGAAGGAACCCACAGAGGAAAGAGGTTAGACACAGTTATTACCTGTCAACCATTAGGCTCCCTAACCAGTGTGGATAACTTCACTTACCTCAACACTGAACTGATTCCACAACCTACACACTCATTTTCAATGAATCTACGACTCGCGTTCTCAGTATTATTTATTCCCTTATTTATTGATTATTATTATTATTGTTATTGTATTACACAGTTTGTCTTATTTTTCACATTGGTTGGTTGCCAGGTTTTGCTTCTGTGTAGTTTTTTTCCACCAATTCTATTGTATTTATTTGTTCTACTGTGAATGCTGCAAGAAAGTGAATCTCAGGTTTGTATATGGTGAATTTGTTGTTGAAAGTTAAATTGGACAACTATATGGACAGGAAAGGAATGGAGGGTTATGGGCTGAGTGCAGGTCGATGGGACTAGGTGAGAGTAAGAGTTCGGCACAGGCTAGAAGGGTCGAGATGGCCTGTTTCCATGCTGTAATTGTTATATGGTTATATACACGTACTTCAAGAATAAATGTACTTCGAATGTTGTTTTTAAGCACAGTTGCAGGAAGAACATACAAATCCCACACAAGCAGCATCCAAGCTCAAGGTTGAACCTGGGTCTCTGGCACTGGGGAAGCACTTTACCTGCAGTGCCACAGAGCTGCTCCTCGATGCCTTTTTATTGGGCATAAATGTCTCTATCTAAGGAGGTGGTAGAGACTGATACATTAAATTTTAATGTATCAGCCTCTACCACCACCCCTGGTAGCGTGTTCCACTCACCCGCCACTCCCTTTGTTGAAAAAATACAGAGAGTGGTGGGTTAGTGGTGCCAATTTAAGTCTCCTGTGGAGGGACATTTAAGCAACTCTTAGATAAGCACATGGATGAAAGGGAAGTGGAAGGTTATGGTCTATATAAGGATGGAAGAGTTAGATTGGTCTTTGAGTAGGATAAAGGGACAATACAACATTGTGGGCCGAAGGGTTCCTATTGGGTTGCATTGTTCCATGTTCATTGGTGCTGATCACGTACCAGCCTCCATTCAACTTGATTCAACATATGGCTTCTACAACCACCTCAAAGGACAATCCTTCACCTAGTGGGTAATATATATAAATTACCTATAAAGAAGAGGGTGCAGAGGAGATTAACCAGGATGCTGCCTGGATTAGAGAGCATGCCTTATGAGGAAAGGTTGAGCGAGGCAGGGCTTTTCACTCTAGAGCGAAGGAGGATCGGCGGGGGGGGCGGTTTCTTGACAGAGGTGTATAATATGCTCAGTGACAGCCAGCAATCTTTTCCCAGTGCAGAAAATGCTGATACGAGGGAAGACAGTTTTAAGCTGATTGGGAAAAGAGTAAGAGGGGGTGGTTATATTTTTTACACAGAGAGTGGTGGGCGAGTGGTACCCACTGCCAAGGGTGGTGGTAGAGGCAGATATGTTAAGGATGTTTAAGAGACTCATGGATAGGCACGTAAATGAAAGGAAGATGGAGGGCTATGTGGGAAGGAAGGGTTAGACTGATATTAAAGTAGATTAAAAGGTTGGGATAGCATTGTTTCTACGCCTCTGCTTGTTCTTCTTGTCTTGTTTCTGTTATGGAAACTGTTGGAGCCTGTGACGTACAGTTTGGTACCGATCGAAGGATTCAGCAGTATACTGTGTCCAGACAGCTGCCTTGTGAAGATGGGGGGGCCGAAAAGTTCCGACAACACAAGCTGACTTGTGGAAAAGACCAGAAATGAGACGCGGGGTCATGAATGATTCCATCTCGCAGTGGCGAGGAAGATTGAAGCAACGAGGTGAATGCAGAGGGAGTCAGCGATGGCACCCAACAGAGATGGTCAGCAGCTGGATCAGCGCGTTTGGCCCCGGGTCGGTGGTATGCGGCTCCAGATTGGCTGTCACTCTTTACCGAAGGACTGAGTTCATTTGGCTGCTCGCCTCGTATGCAGGTGAAAAGATATTTCCCATATTCTGAGATTTATGCGTTTGTTGGACTGTATTTTATATCAGTTTACTTCAGCTTTTTGATGTTTTCTTTCTTGTAGTTGATTGGCGGGTGGGTGATCTGTTCATTTTTGTGTGTGAGAGTGGGGGTTGGGGGTTTGGTGCTACTGTCACTTTTCTTTTCTGTGAGTCAGGAAGTTGGGGATTGTTACGTGGAGGGGTTGGTTATTGTTATTGCGGCTGTTTTTTGCTGTGGGGGGATTTTGGGGTCTGCAAGTTTTGTTTCTTTTCTTTTTCATGCGGGGGGAGTTGATGTCTTTTCTTTCATCAACACCCATGGTCTTTCTGAATTTAATGGCTATCTGGAGTAGACAAATACAGGAGTTGCATTGTACATGCATACTTTGACAATAAAATGAACCTTTGATTAAGCATTCTTTGTTTAAATAATTCATGATGGTAATATGTATTCATCGTGATGTTACCACATCATATGAACACACCTTACTTAAAGTAAAAACTGTAGTTAGAATCACATTTCAGACTCCCATCTTTTCCTTTTAATTATTTTAATGTTTTGGTGTTAGAAAACATAACAGTGGTAATGAGGAGGTTTAAACAAACTCAAGATGACTACCTACCTGAAACGCAGCAAGACATCCAAATTTTAAAAATGCGCAAGAAACGGTTGAGTTTAAAAATCAGCATAGTAGGTCTCTTCAATAAAAGAGACAGTCATGGTTGATTTAAAAAAAGGGAGGAAACAGAAATAATTCACAGGTTCACATACAGCGAGTACTGGGTGATAATATCATAAGGAGTAGAAATGGCTGGGTACATGGAAAAGATTGGCGCATTTGATTACATAACAGATAACTAGATATGTATGGAGCAGAACTAGCAGTATTTTAAAACAAATGAAATAGCCAATGAAAAGCCAGTGCCAGTTTTACTTAGTGCATTGGATTTAAAGGCATGCAGTTTACTTCAAAATTTGGCTGTTCCATTTAAACTAGCCGAAATGAGCTTTGCTGTTATCATGAAAGTAATGCAGGAACATTTAGAAACAAAACTATTGTTGATTGCAGAACACTTTAGGTTTCATTAGTGGAATCAAAAGCATACTTGACTGAATTGAAGAGATTATCTGAGTACTGTCAGTTCCATGATGGGCTTAATGATACACTGAGAGATTATTTAGTTCATGGAATCTCACAAGAGAGCATTCAAACACTGCTCTTAACTGAAGCACAACCTACATTTAACAGAGTAGCTGAAATAGCTGTATCAATAGAAACAGCAGACAGAGATGCAATTGAGGTACAGTCAGAAATGAAAGTGAGTGTGAACAAGATTGCAATGTCTAAGCAAAAACCAGCCTACCTGAACAAATTCTGTTACCATAAGACAAAGGAGCATAAGTCAGCCATTCGGCCCATCGAGTCTGCTCCGCCATTTTATCATGAGCTGATCCATTCCCCATTTAGTCCCACCCCCCCACCTTCTCACCATAACCTTTGATGCCCTGGCTACTCAGATACCTATCAATCTCTGCCTTAAATACATCCAATGACTTGGCCTCCACTGCCGCCCATGGCAACAAATTCCATAGATTCACCACCCTCTGGCTAAAAAATTTCTTCGCATCTCTGTTCTGAATGGGTGTCCTTCAATCCTTAAGTCATGCCCTCTCGTACTAGACTCCCCCACCATGGGAAACAATTTTGCCACATCCACTCCGTCCATGCTTTTCAATATTTGAAATGTTTCTATGAGGTCTCCCCTCATTCTTCTAAATTCCAAGGAATACAGTCCAAGAGCGGACAAATGTTCCTCATATGTTAACCCTCTCATTCCCAGAATCATTCTAGTGAATCTTCTCTGAACACTCTCCAATGTCAGCACATCTTTTCTTAAATAAGGAGCCCAAAACTGCCCACAGTACTCCAAGTGAGGTCTCACCAGCGCCTTATAGAGCCTCAACATCACATCCCTGCTCCTATACTCTATTCCTCTAGAAATGAATGCCAACATTGCATTCGCTGCCTTCACCACCGACTCAACCTGGAGGTTAACCTTAAGGGTATCCTGTATGAGGACTCCCAAGTCCCGTTGCATCTCAGAACTTTGAATTCTCTCCCCATTTAAATAATAGTCTGCCCGTTTATTTCTTCTACCAAAGTGCATAACCATACACTTTCCAACATTGTATTTCATTCGCCACTTCTTTGCTCATTCTCCCAATCTATCCAAGTCTCTGTGCAGACTCTCTGTTTCCTCCACACTACCGGCCCCTCCACCTATCTTTGTATCATCAGCAAACTTAGCCACAAAACCATCTATTCCATAATCCAAATCATTGATGTACAAAGTAAAAAGAAGCGGCCCCAACACAGACCCCTTGGAGCAACCATTGGGCTCAAATACACCAGACCTACGCAGATTTAAAGGTGAAACTTGCAGAAAATGAAACAAAGTCAGACAAATACAAAGACCATGTCTGCACAGGGAAGTAAAAAGGCTAAAAAGTCAAGTTGCAGTTTCAAAGGGAGCACTAATCTGCGTGCTGTTAAAGAAAATTCTGTTAATGATAAGGGTGACACAGGACTGAGTGGCCTTGAGATTTACAATATGAAAATTAACTAGAGACAAGCAAAATAAAACTAGAGACAAGCTTATACCAGAAGTGAATTTATTATACTGGAATTGGACAGTGGCTTGGCTGTTTCAGTCATTCTAGAAAATCAGTTTGAATGCCAGTTGAAAGATACTGAACTTAAGTCTGCAGTTATCAAATTAAGAATTTATACTGGAGAAAAGATAACTCCTGTGGGAATGAAATTTGTAACAGTGAAATACAACAACCAACAAGCCACATTGGATCTGTATGTGGTAAAAACAGGAGGACCAACATTGTGGGGACACGATTGGCAGAGATAACTACAACTTTATTGGAAATCCATCCATCATTTGCATGCCACATCCTCTCTGATAAAGCCAACTGAAAGTGAATTAGGAAAGTTAATGGTTGGTGCCTCAACTGTTTCCATGCTGTACACCATGAACCATTGTCCAACAGGTGTTAGTGCCAGCCTCCGTGCCTTTGGTTGGAAAGCGTATTGGACCAAGAGAGAACCATACTACTCAGAAGAATTGTGAAAGTGACAAAATCAGTTGTCCGACTACAACAATTTTTGCAGGCAGCATATCTGAGAAAGTTTTTGATATGTTAATCAAGCAGTTACTTGCAAAATGTGACTTTGTCTTACGCTGGAAGAGAGTTCAAGGAGCTTCAGTAAAATTGCAAGTATTCCACTTTTCTGAGCAAAATAACTGGAATCTACTCTGAGTGCATTAAGGTTATTACTCAAACTTCAAGTGCAAGACAAAAAGCGGCTTGTAAAAGTAGATGCAAAGACCAAAGGCCATTTAGATAAATGGAAGGCCAAAAAGAAAGGAGTCAGTGAAGATATGAAAAAAATATTTATCAGATGATGTTGTGGATGGGGAAACCAAGAGGAGAGATCAGATTGTAAAGGGAACGTAGAAGGATTAATAGGAGAAAGTTTGTGTAGGGGGAACATTTTGCATCCAGTGTCTGCAATGCCAAATATACAAAAAGATACTAAATTGGAGAAAAGCCAGTTTTGATGGTATCAGAAATAATCTGGCAAGTGTGGATTGGGACTGGTTGGTTTCTGGCAAAGTTGTACTTGTTAAGTACGAGGGCTTCAAAAAATGAAATTTTAAGAGTACAAAACTTGTATGTGTCTGTCAGATTAAAAAGTGTAGGGAATCCTGGATTTTCAAGAAACATTGATCCCCTGGTTAAGAGAAGAAAGGAGGTGCAGTAACAGCTATAGACAAGTAGGAACAAACAAAGTGCTTATAGAGAACAAGAAATGCAAGAGGACACAAGAAAGAAATCAGGAAGGCTAAAAGAAGGCATGAAGTTGCTCTAGCAGATAAGGTGAAGAAGGATCCTAAAGAATTCTGCAGATATGTTAAAAGCAAAAGTATTGCAAGGGACAAAATTGGTCCTCTGGAAGATCAAAATGGTAGTCCATGTGTGGAACAAAACAGATGGGGGAGCTCTTAAATGAATTCTTTGCATCTGTATTTACTCAGGAGATGGATACAGTGTCTATAGAAGTGAGGCAAAGCAGCATCAACTTCATGGACCCTGTACAGATTACAGAGGAGGAGGTGTTTGCGACCCTGTGGTAAATCAGAGTGGATATATCCCCAAGGCCTGACAAGGTGTTCCTGACCTCGGACCCCAAGGGAGGCAAGTGCAGAAATTCCTGGGGCCCAAGCAGAGATATTTAAAACACCCTCAGTGACAGGAGAGGTACCAAAGGATTGGAGGATAGCCAATGTTGCCCCACTGTTCACAAAAGGCTCTAAACAGGAACCAGGAAAGTATAGGCCGGTGAGTCAAATATCTGTTGTGGGGAAGTTATTGGAAGGTATTCTAAGGGACCGGATATATAAGTATTTGGATAGACATGAACTGATAAAGATAGTCAGAATGGCTTTGTGTGGGGTAGGTCATGTCTAACCAATCTTAGTTTTCCGAGGAAGTTACCAGGAAAGTGGATGAAGCCGAGGCAGTAGATGTTGTCTACATGGACTTTAGTAAGGCATTTGACAAGGTCCTACTTTGGAGACTGTTCAAGGAGGTTCATTCACTCAGCGTTCAGGATGAGGTAGTAAATTGGATTAGACATTGGCTTTGTGGCAGAAGCCAGAGTCGTGGTAGAGGGCTCCACAGCGATTGAATCTTTAGTCCTGAATGGGGCAATTTTAAAATTTACTATGCTGTGGATGTCTACATAGTAGTTAAATATGATGTATTATATTTATGTGTGGGGGAGAGGAGAAGCAGGTGGAGAGGGAGGGGAAGGGAGAATATGGCTAAGCAGGGAGCAGTGTTGTGTATTTAATATATCAGTAATATTTGAGTAATACTGTAAATATATTGTTTGATTAAACATTCTTTGTTATTTAAATTAATCATTATGGGTTATACGTATGAAATGCCTGAATCGCATGCGTCATGATACTACCATGTTAGATGCATATGCCTCGCTTAAAGTAAAAAGCAAACCAAGACTCACATCTCTCAGGCTCCCACCTTTTTTCCTTCAATTCATTCACTGTTTTGAAGTTACAAAGCATAACAGTCTCCGGGAAACCTGCTTCAATTCTAGCCGCTTGAGCAATGATCCCTCTAATTTGTAATGACCAGCATGCGCAAAAATCTTGTGCCGTGCAACTTTTTGACCCATGACGATAACACGTCCGCACTGAATTTTATATAGAGAGGCGTTCATTTTAACATCTAGTAAAACACTGTCAATAAGAACTTTGATCTCCTCTGGGTTTGATTGTTTTCACTTTTGTTCGTCTGCACCCTCGCAAAACATATGTAGCACCATGGACTCGTAGAACATCCTCAGCATCGTCCGATAGATGTTAAAGGACCTCAGTCTCCTCAGGAAATACAGGCGGCTCTGACCCTTCTTGTAGACAGCCTCAGTGTTCTTTGACCAGTCCAGTTTATTGTCAATTCATATCCCCAGGTACTTGTAATCCTCCACCATGTCCACACTGACTCCCTGGATGGAAACAGGGGTCACCGGTGCCTTAGCTCTCCTCAGGTCTACCACCAGCTCCAAACATACTTATATGGAGGAATTTAAGGTGGGGGTTATATGGGAGGCAGGGTTTGAGGGTCGGCAGAACATTGTGGGCCGAAGGGCCTGTAATATGCGGTACTATTCTATGTTCTATGTTCTAAATGTCAACGAGGTAGATGCTGACAACTCTTTGTGCATGGTTTAAATTCCTTTGTGTGCTATAGTGTGCACATTAGAGGGAATATTGAGAGTCTTGAGGAGGCTTGAATGTGATCACCACACCCCAAATGAGCATGCCTTTATTACCCAAGTTGCAAACTCTGAAACTCCTTTCTCAAATCCCTCCACCTCTCTGACTCCCTATCCTCCTTACAACATACCTCTTTAACCATGTTTTCTTTGATAACTGCCCAAATATCTGAACTGATTCCACAACCCATGGCCTAACTTTCAAGGACTCGACCACTCAGGATCTCAGTATTAATTACTAATTTATTACGATTTTATTTGCACAACTTGTCTCCTTTTGTATATTATTTGTTTGTCTTTGCATACAGTTTTTCATTGACTCTATTTTATTGTTTGTTCTACTGTGAATGCCTGCAAGAAAATGAATGTGAAGTAGCATATGGTGATATATATGTACTTTGATAATAAACTTACTTTGAACTTTGATGTGGCTCAGCACCAAATGCCTGCACTTTGGAACACTGCAAGTTAAAGATTCTGGTACCCCAAAACTCTGCTGTTACTTATTTATGAGAAAAAAAATACTCAAGAGTGCTTAAACTTATTGAGCAAAGCATCAGTGGGGCCCTTGCTGATTGTACCCAGTTACAAGCTGGGAGGGTGCTTCTCAGCATATCAACCTTTAGGTGCATGTTGAAAACCCATTAAAATGATCCACAGAATCCCTTGGTCACTTTGTTAAGACTGTCACCACATTGTTGCTATTTTATTATAAATATAGTTATAAATGCAGTTTTGTGTTCCAAATTGTTCCAAAATTAAAGCCATAAAACTTCAAATAATTTCCACGGGATTACGCTGTATTAATTAACTAAATAAGAGGGCCTTAATGATAACAATTATATGCACTAAATAAAAAAAAACATAAATATCCTATTCAGACAATATAGGCCTGATTGCAAAGCTATCTGTGTCACCAAGTGAATCATAGTAGACGCAAGAAATTTTGCAGGTGCTGGAAATCCAGAGCAACACATACACACTACTGGAAGAACTCAGTAACTCAGGCAGCATCTATGGAGAAGAATAGACTTTGGCCTACTGAGTTCCACCAGTGTTTTATGTGAACCATACTAGATACATTATGTGAACAATCTACATATCGAATTAAAATACATATATACAAAGCCCAAGGAAAATTATTCACATACGAGGGAGAATAATCGGAGATCATACTTCGAGTCATCAGATTGCCCATGGCATTAGTCATTGCAATCAGACAACCTATTTTCTAACAATAGAGATATCAACAAAATGAGACGGGGTAATGGGACAGGATGTGAGACATAACGAGTTAGAGCTATGTGCCAGGACTTCAACATCTTACTATTTGGAGACCAAAATGAGGGGTGGTTTTAAGGACGTAGGGTGTTCTACTGTGCCTGACTGATGTGGCTACTTACCACAAGAGATGATTGATTATGTAAGCATTACAGTTGAGCCTGATATTCACATATATACAATTGCTTATTCCTTGCTCCCTGATTCTGTGTGATACTAGTGGGAGTACATGCTATCTAATCAAGGGTCAAATAAAACTTCATGTACAAAATTTTCAGTTAGCACCTAACTAGTACGAGTTTGATAAAATATTTCTCCTGTATTAAATGCTAAAAACTGAAGTCCACAAGACAGTACACAACTTATTCCCGAACACAAGAGATTCTGCAGATACTGGAAATCCAGAGAAGCATATACAAAATGCTGAAGGAATTCAGCACGTCAGGCAGCATCTTGTGGAGAGGAACAAAGGGCTGAGGTTTCAGGCCGAGATTCTTCACCAAGATTGGAAAGGAAGAGAGAAGATGCCGGAATAAGAAGTGGAGAAAGGGAAGAAGTGGAGAAAGGGAAGGAGTAGAAGCTAGAAATTGAAAGGTGAAACCAGGCGAGGGGGAAGGTAGATAGCCAGGAGACAGGGGAGATGAGGTGAGAAGCTGACAGGTGATAGGTGGAAGAGACAAAAGTCTGAAGGAGGAATCTGATAGGAGAGTGGACCATGGGGGAAAAAGGGAAGGAGGACAGGCAACAGAGGGAGCTGATAGATGGGTGAGGGGCAGAGAAGTGGTAGGAAGGGAGCCAGAATGGGGAATGGAAAAGGAGAGGAGCGGTAAGGGGAAAGTTAGAGAAATTGATATTCATGCTGTCAGGTTGGAGGCTACCCAGATGGAATATGAGGTGCTCCACCTCCATCCTGAGAGTGACCTCATTGTGGCAATGTAGAAGGTCATGGACTGACGAGGCAGAAAGAGGGACAATATACTTCTGTCCTAGAATGAGACTATAATGTCAAGTACTGGATATCAGCCAATGCTTATATAGCCAGTTTTAAAGGGGTGCCATAGGTCAGATTACAAATCGAAAGGGTGGATTCTTAACAAAGAGCCTAAATTACAGTTAATAATAATTTCTGCAGATAGTCTCCAAATTTTGCTCTACATATCCATGAGATCACGCATAAAGAATAGATCTACAAGTTAGTCACATGGTCTACCGAGACTGAGTCTGTCCATTAATATTCCCATAGTGAGGAACTGTCCACTTCATCTGCGTCTGCCTTAAGAGTGCCTGCTTGGTTTCCACGCAGATATTTTTCATTCTTTCCTTTGATAGCCAGTCGACCATGATCTCTGAATTCTAAGTAAAAGTCTTCAGGAATGATACTGTCAGTGCAGACAGTCCCAGTACTGGATACATACCAGAACTTGCCATCACAGCCTACGGAGAAAGAACATTAGTTTAAACTTGTGATGGGATGGAACCAACCGCACATAGCCAGCACTTCACTCTTCACATCATTGCAAGTTTCCTGGCTCAGTGTGAATGTTTTTCCCTCCAGCAATTTATTGAAACAAGAATGCACATCTCTAATCAAAAAGTTAACATTCATTTTCTGCTTTTAACATCTGTCATTCATGTATCTTCAAGATCTCCTAGTGCTTCACCCAAGCCTTTTCCTCAGCCTAGATAAGAAAATCCTTGGACTTCTTCAGCTGGAATGTAGAATTGGGTGGAATGTATAGGGATGACTACATAACAAACAATAAAACCTATTAAACAACAGGAATTCTGCAGATGCTGGAAATTCAAGCAACATACATCAAAGTTGCTGGTGAACGCAGCAGGCCAAGCAGCATCTATAGGAAGAGGTGCAGTCGACGTTTCAGGCCGAGACCCTTCGTCAGGACCTATTAACCGAATAAAACCTATTCATCTCCCCCCTTCCTTCTCAGTCCTGATGAACAGTCTCGACCCGAAACATAAACTGTTTGTTCATTTCCATAGATGCTGCCTGACCTGCTGAGTTCCTCCAGCATTGTGTGTGTTTCCTGGATTTCTGGCATCTGCAGGATCCCCTGTGTTCACTATTTATCTCCAACTCCTCCTACTTCTGATGAAAGATCATCAACCTTATTTGCTGGTCTGCATCTGAACAGAATCATTTTGCACTAAATCCTCAGTTAACCAGATTGGGTACTTGTTGAATAGAAGTGACTTTGCCCTCAGCACAAAAGTTTTGCCAGCTGACAGTCCTTCTGTGGTTAAGCACCATAAGATGGAACGGTCAGAGCAAGCACGGTCCACAAAATTACTGAAAACAATATTAACAGGCAGCTAAACTTCAAGACCTGCCTTAGCTGCCCAAAGTCATCAAAAACCTGGAATACTTCTAAATGTTTGGGTTTTAGGTTTTCATTTAGTTGGGAACTCTCTCTGGACACTGAACTTCCTATGGATTTAATAGCTATATTACAGTAATTGCTGCAATTAATCCATATTCCATTGAGAGTAGGGGAGATTCAAACAAGAGGACATGAGTTGAGAGTTAAGGGGAAAAAGTTTAGGGGTAACACGAGGGGGAACTTCTTTACTCAGAGAGTGGTAGCAGCGTGGAATCAGCTTCCAGTAGAAGTGGTAGAGGCAGGTTCAATTTTGTCATTTAAAAAAAAAATTGGACAGGTATATGGACAGGAAAGGAATGGAGGGTTATGGGCTGAGTGCAGGTAGATGGGACTAGATGAGAGTAAGCATTCGGCACGGACTAGAAGGGCTGAGATGGCCTGTTTCCGTGCTGTAATTGTTATATGGTTATATGTTAAAGAGTAACTCACACTTGCATATGAAAATCAAAAATAAAAATCAACAGATGTAAAACAAATGGTAAAAACACTCAGCAGGTCAGCCTACATCTGTGGAAAGATCAGATTTAAGAGTCTGAGGGACAGCCTTTGACCTCAAACACCGATGCTGCTGCAACTACTGACTGATACCAATACTTTCCTGTTTTATTTCATGTTCGGATGCCATGAAGATCAAGTATATCAGATACATTGTCTTTTACTTCCTGCCAAGTGTTCAGCAGGTCAATGTGGCGAGCAGATTGTACAGAGTATGGTCTCTCAAGCAGCTCTGAAGTACGGAACTGACTGATCTGTAATTGGCCGAGGACTGAATGCTAACTGTTAGACATGAAAACTCAAAATGGGAATAGAGCTGATTATCACTGACATACATAATGTTATGAAATATGTTGTTTTGTGGAAGCAGTCCAGTGCAGTACGGCACTCTACCGTTGCCACAGTAGAGCAGCGGTTAGATTTACACTATTACAACTTGGGGCGCTGAGGCTTGGAGTTCAATACTGGAGTCTCCGTACGTGTGGATTTTCCCTGAAGGCTCCGGTTTGTTCCCGTTTCAAAGACATATCATGCAGGTTAACTACTCATTGGAAATTGTCCTGTCATTAGGATAGGGTTAAATTGGGGTTGCTAGGGCAGCACAGCTCGAAGGGCCGGAAGGCCTACTCCGCGCTGTATCGCTAAATAAAAACTAAATACATAAAAAGTTGTGAATTACAAGAAAAAAAAGTAATAAATAAGTAGTGGAAAAACAGAGCAAAATAGTGTTCCTTGAACGTTCAGAAATCTGATAACAGAGGGTAAGGACTACTCCTAAAACATTCAGGTTCCTGATGGCAGTAATGCAAAGAGGACATGTCCCGGATGGTGACAGCCCTTAATAATGGATGGCACTTTGAGGCATTGCATTTTGAAGATGTACTCCGTGGCGGGGAGGGCTAGCCTGATGATGGAGCTGGGCGGGTTTACAACCCTCGGCAGCTTTTTCTGATCCTATTGCAATGGTGCTTCCAATAGCAAACAGTGTTGCAACTAGTAAAAATGCAAAATGTCTTGTGTTGGCATTGTGTTGCTGCTGCAAAATAACAAACATCACATCATCTAAGTCAGTAATAATAAATCTGATTCTGATGCTGCACTACCTGAAAATGTATTTCAGGATCGTTACTGTCAGTTTAAAATACTAATTAGATAACGATTTGATCTTAGTCTGAAATTCAGAAACTTTGATTGGGATAGTAGTTAAAAAAGAACAGCATATTCATCCATTGAAAACCCGACACTTTTAGTCACATTTTAAGCTGCAGGCAGAACTTGAAACTTATCGAAAAGCATTCTCACAGAATCCAGGTGCTCACCTTTAATGTGATAGGCTCCGTTTTCAAATTCAAGCTGAAAGATGTCGTAAGCTGACCGATTGGCATCAAGCGTGCTGGAACCTTTGTGGTGAGAGACGAATCCATGATCTCCTCGTAGTACCAGGATAGGTCTATTAATCAGTCTCAATATAAACTCGTCATCTTCGCCTAATGCCGCAGAATAGACAAAATTATTGGTCCACAGTTTTGCAGTGAAACACTGTTAATCATTCTGAGATATATAGCCTCATCGGCTACATTACCATTTGAACTTTCCATCAACCACCTAATCTAAGCAGAATTGTAGCGATTTCAAAACTATGCAGTTAACCATCAATAAACAGATTGACTTTCATTTGAATTTCCTCAGTTTTTAAGTGTTTTAAAACAATATCAGCATTAATTATTGCATGAATATAACTGTTACCAATATCATCCTGTACAACTTATGGCTAAAGGTGTTCAACCATGAGACTTGGAAAGAGTCTTTGATGGCGAAAGACACACCTGAATACATCTCCTACGCTCCTTGCAGTGAAATATCTGATGGATTTTACATTGCACTCATTCAAAATAACTTGCATGCCAGTGCATTGGATTGCTCTTCTTACACCCTCCAATTGCACCTTAATTAACAATTCTCCCGGTGTAAATGGAAGATAGCTTAGCATAAGTCACTTGCTGGAACATTGAGGTTAATGAGGTCCCTGTCCTTATTGCTTTAAAAGACAAAAAAATAATAAACTGAAGATTTTGAGGCTTAATTAGTAACAGTGGCTACTTGGCCATCTGTGAAACCATGTATTGATTGCAGCTGTATAAAAAAAATGTTGATTGGATGTGATCAATGCACATTGTTGGCACCAGGAGATAATTTCGTCTCGATTCTTAGACTGTAAACAACAGTGTTTGCTAATCTCCATGTGAAATGTTATTGAGCATACAGTTTATTTTCACTGAAATATATATTCTCCCGTGTTTCCATTAGGAATACATTTGTCACATGTACGTTGAAGCATACAATGAAATTCATTGATTTGCGACAATGACCGCAAATGTCACCGTGCTTCCAGCGCCAACATAACAAAGCCAATGTACGATCAAAGCCCCCCCCCCACCATACAGGTCATGCCCTCTTCTTGCTGCTGCCATCGGGAAGTTGGTACAGAAGCCTTGGATCCCACACCACCAGGTTCAAGAACAGTTATTACCTTTCAAATATCAGGTTCTGGAACTAGTGTGGATAACCTTACTCACCTCAACACTGAACTGACTACACAATCTTTGGACTTACTTTCAAGGTCTTTGCAACTCACCTCAGAATTATTTATTAACATTATTATTGTGTCCTTTTTTAATTTGTCCAACTTCTCTTTATTTGCACATTGATTGTTTGTCACTCTGTGTGCAGTAGTTCCCTTGATCTATGGTGAATGTCCGCAGGAAATGAATCTCAGGGTTGTATACAGTGACATGTATGTACTTTGATCATAAATTGACTTTGAGGTTTGAACATGTTTTAAAGTATATTTATGTAGCATCTTTCATTTGCCCTCAAGAATATCTAAAAGCATTTTTAACCGAATAACCTTTTAAAATGATGTTACTGTTGTAATACAGAAGGCCAAGCTGCGAAGTTACACAAGGCAAGTTCCAAAAAGCAGCAATAACTGGACGAACAGGTTTTGCATTATTAATTGAGATACACAGAGGACAAATTCCCTAATTTTCCTAAAATAAAGTGTTGTGTAATCTTTTATATTTATTTTAGAGAAGACATGGAGCCATAAAACTTCAGCTTAATGACTCATTCAAAAGATGCCTCTGACTTAGGTACTACACTAGGAAATGAGTGTAGTCTGTGTCTGTGTATTCTTGTCACACTCCTCAGGCTTGGACACATTTTCAATTTGGAATTCCATGTAAGCTTTTCTAAATAAAAATCTTACTATACTTAGCATTTTTCTGTCAAATTGCACTGTGTAATATTGTTTTCAAATGTGTTTGCATATTCATGAATTCTAAGCTATGACTTGATTGAGGCAATTAACCTGATCAAGCTACAAGCATGGTTAGAATAGATTGATTTTGGAATTGATTAGTGAGAGTGATCAATCCTACACTTGAGTGTCTGCTTCTTGTTTAACTCACCAGCTGACTCACTCACTGCTGCAAGCTGTCCATTTTTCTTTGTACAGATGTACTTGCCATTGTTGGCCTTAAGTGCAATTCTTCTCCCACGCCACACTACTTCAAATAAACAGTTGGCATCTCTGGAATTGAAAGCAGAAAAATCTGTGAAAAAGCTGTGCTCGTTGCCGACATCTACCCCTCACCAGATCCCCATGTTCAGGCAATTGCTTTCTACCTGGAGACTGAAGATGAAGTATACCATATTCCTCTGCCTGATTTTGAAGGGATCCAGCTGCACAGATGTTTCCCCCGCTTTGTTACAACACAAACTGCAGTAATAAGCCGCATGACTCCTGCCATCAAAGTAGCACAAAGTAGAGTAACCTTATCCAGGAAAGAAATTGTATAAAACACATTGAAGGAGAGGTAACATTTTAGTCCCAGTGAGCAAACAGTAATAAAGAGAAGATGAAAATGATATCAGAATCAGGTTCATTTTCACGACCTACATCAGCGACATTTGTTGGCTTATGGTTTAGTCTCACCAAAGGAGTGGGAATGCTTTTGCTCCCAGTGAGAGAGTGGAAATGATGAATGTGGAATCAGTCAGGTCACAACTTGCTGGCATGACATGGTCCTTGCTAATAGTACAAGTGTACCATTACATTTGCTACAGGAAGACATAATAATTTGGAGGCGATGTTTCTCATAGATGAAATAAATAATGATATCAGATCGCGTGTAGTCTTTAGACCATGAGACACAGGAGCAGAATTAGGCCATTCTGCCCATCAAGTTTGCTCTTCCATTATGTCTGATTTACTGTCCCACTCAACAACATTCTCCTGCATATTCCCTGTAATCTTTGACACCTATGCAAACCTATCAACCAGTGCTTTAAATTCACCATACTCAATGACTTGGCCTCCACAGCCATCTGTGGCAATGAATTCCACGGATCCACCATCCTCTAGTGAAAGAAATTTCTCCTCATCTCGGTTCTCAAGGGACATCCTTGTGTTCTGAGGCTGTGTTCTGAGGCTGTGTCCTCTGATCCTAGACTCCCCCATATCCACTCTATTTAGGCCATTCAATAGGTTTCAGTGAGATCCCCTCTCATTCTTCTAAACTCCACCGAGTACGGTCCCAGAGCCATCAAACGCACCTCATACATTAGCCCTTTCTTCTCCAGGATCATTCTCCTGAACCTTCTCTAGATGCTCTCCAAAACCAGAACTTCCTTTCTTAGATAAGGGGCCCTTTACACTCTTTCTTCTGTTGCTTTTGTTATTTTCATTTCTATGGGATGGTCTGATGTTGTAAAGGTCACTATGTAAAGCCAAGTATTCATTTTTATTCTTGTTATCCACTTTGCTTACAACCCTATACCTTTGCAGCCCATTCTCCTATCACCACTGCTCCCTCCCAGCTTTGCTGCTGGAACTGAAAGTCATCGTCCCACCAGTTCTCCTTTGCCAGCTTTCCTGCATTCTTCTTTCAAGCTACAAATTAAACCAGAAGTAGGTGTCTCAGACACTTTAAGTTGTCAGTCCATTCCAAACCAACTCATGATGTCTGCCAGTAGTCCAGTAAGCTCACTTCTTAACCCACTACCTGAGGTTTTTTGGCCATAAACCGTATTTGGACTCAACGCTTCAAGCATCCTTTTTATCTATTCCAAACTTGCAGGACTGTCACTTAATCATGACATTTCTCATCTCGTGAACTGTCACGTTCAATTACTTCAAGCAACACATATAAAAGTTGCTGGTGAATGCAGCAGGCCAGGCAGCATCTCTAGGAAGAGGCACAGTCAATGTTTCAAGCCGAGACCCTTCATCAGGACTAACTGAAAGAAGAGCTAGTAAGAGATTTGAAAGTGGGAGGGGGAGATCCGAAAGGATAGCAGAAGACAGGAGGGGGAGGGATGGAGCCAAGAGCTGGACAGGTCATTGGCAAAAGGGATATGAGAGGATCATGGGACAGGAGGCCTAGGGAGAAAGAAAGGGGGGGGGGAGCCCAGAGGATGAACAATGTGTATAGTGAGAGGGACAGAGGGAGAAAAAGGAGAGAGAGAAAAAGAATGTGTGTATATAAATAAATAAATAAATAAATAACAGATGGGATATGAGGGGGAGGTGGGGCATTAACGGAAGTTTGAGAAGTCAATGTTCATGCCATCAGGTTGGAGGCCGCCGACACGGAATATAAGGTGTTGTTCCTCCAACCTGAGTGTGGCTTCATCTTTACAGTAGAGGAGGCTGTGGATAGACATATCAGAATGGGAATGGGACGTGGAATTAAAATGTGTGGCCACTGGGAGATCCTGCTTTCTCTGGCGGACAGAGCGTAGGTGTTCAGCTAAATGATCTCCCAGTCTGCATCGGGTCTCGCCAATATATAGAAGGCTGCATCGGGAGCACCGGACGCAGTATATCACCCCAGCCGACTCACAGGTGAAGTGTCACCTCACCTGGAAGGACTGTTTGGGGCCCTGAATTCTTTATTTTCAAACACATCCTGTCAAGTTTTGTAACTCCAAAACATTAAATTAATTAAAACAAAGACACAGGAATCCATTTAAGTGAGGTGTACATGCATTACGCGGTAGTGCCATGATGTATGCAATTCACTTACCTTTTACATATAGCCACAATGTATTATATAAACAATGAATGCTTAATCAAACAATATATTCACAAGATTACTCAAATATTGAATAAACACTCTCCCTGCTTAGCAATAAACTCCAACTCAATAGAGAATGCATTTCAACTATATACACAGTATACTATACAATACAACTATATACAGACATCCATAACATAGTAGATTTTAAATTGTCCCATTCAGGCCCAAGAATTTCATCTCTGTGGAGGATTTCTTAGTCTTGCCTTTCCTGACACTGTTTGGCAGGTGAGACTTGTGGCTGTGAAACGGTCTCAGATTTCGGGACATCCTCTGTGGTGGTTTTAAGAGTTGACTCTGAGACTGCAGGAAGTGGTTTTGACAGCGGTAGCCACATTTCTTCTCTAGCAATTGACTGCGCTCTTCAACTAATTGAGGTGTCGCCTCAAGATGATATCAGATGCAATCTCCACTGTATGTGAAAGTAGTCTAGTTCTGTCCTTAATCTTTCCTAGAATCCACTTTTGATCACCTCTGTAGTATCTCGCCAGGACCCTGTCCAGGATTGAAGCACAGAATTTCCTGGTTTGAGGAGCCTTCAATTTGTCTCAGCTTGTTTGTCTTGCATACTCCTGAAACTGAGTTTGAGAAGATCCAAGCATGAATGCAAGGGACAACCCAGGAACAGCATAGCTGATGAGTTGTTGGTGGTGGAGTGTGCTGCACTGCAATATGCGAGGATGAAATTGGCCAGCTTCTGATTCAGTGTTAGTGTGGTGTGTTCTGCTGACATTACTCGCAGTGTATCACTTAGACCCTGGGCAAACCTTTCCACCAAGCCATTTGTAGCTGGGTGATATGGTGTAAATGTAATATGTCTTATTCCATTCATTTTTAGAAATGACTGAAACTGTTCTACCACAAACTGTGGTCCATTGTCACTGACTTGAGAGTTCAGTCCTTGAGAAGAGGCTTCTTAACACATCAATGTGCAATGCTGTAGTGGAGGGTATTGGGAAAACTTCTGGCCATTTTGTAATGCATCTGCTACTATGAAGAAATTTGTGCCCGTGAATGGTCTGGCATAAACCACAGGAATCCTCTGCCAAGCAAATGCGGGCCCTTCCCAGAGATGGAGGAGAGCTGATCTTGGCACCTTCTGGATGTGCTGGCAGCCTGCACAGTGTACGGCAAGCTACTCAATCTGCTGATCTATCCCAGGCCACCACACAAAGCTTTGAACCAACACTTTCATTTTAACTATGCTTACATGACTGTCATGTAGTTCCACCAACACCTTAGATGTAGCTCCTCCAACACTTTAATTCTCAGCATGAATGGTACAACAACTCTCAATCCCCACACAGGGCAAGCTCCGTCAAAGGAAAATTCATCTCAGCGCTGGTAAAAAAAATTTAAAAAATGGAGAAACTGGAGTTTCTGTTGCACATTCCAGCCATTTAGGGTGGCCACGTTGACCTGAGACAGTGTGGGATTTTCTTCTGGTTTCCCTTTGGATAATCTCTGCCGTAATACGGAGACTTTTGATTTGCATTAGTGTATCGGGTTTCTGTACATTTTTCAGATATTTCCTTTTCCAAGAGTAAACAGAACAATCCATCAACATTTCTATGATTTGTCATCCTCTTGAATACAATCTAGTCATTGTGTCCTTCAAGACAAAGAGCCGTCTCTGCATCTGTGCAGCTGTGTATTGAAAATGGACACTAGTGGTTGATAATCAGTAATGACAGTAGACACTTTCCCATACAGGTAGTGGTTGAAACGTTTTACACCCCAAACCAGACTCAAGGCCTCTGTCATTCTGCGTGTAATATTTCTCTGCAGTGCTGAGGGAACGTGATAGAGGGGCTATGGGGCGTTCACTTCCATCACTCGTAACATATGACATGACTGCACCTATACCACAACGTAAGGCATCACAGGTAAGCCTCACTGGACAATGTGGATCATCATGTGTGATTACAGTACATTTACCTTTTTGAAAGCCACCTCGCACTACTTTGTCCATTGCCATTTCTTCCCAATCTGCTGAAATGAATTCAAGGGGTGGAGCACAGTAGCAAGGTTAGGCAAGAACCTGTTATAGTTGGCAAATGCAACTGTGACACATTCTTTGGCCCTGGAGCATCAACTGTTGCTTAAAGTTTCTCAGCACACTTTTGTAAACCTCATGCATCAATAGTGTCATCAGTTAGTGATGCTTGGTTAAAGAATTCACACTTGTCACATCACGCCCTGAGGCCACAATCTTCTAAACTTTTAAACACTGTCTTGAGGCTTCGGATACACTCCTCGTCACCCTTACTGGTATTAATGATGTCATCCAGGTAACATTGAGTGCCTGAGCACGTTTGCAGCACCTGATCCATAGCTTTCTACAAGACTGCAGGTGCAGACACTACTCCAAAAATAAGTCTATTATAGTGATAAATTCCTTTCGGAGTGTTTATGATTAGAAATAATTTGGACTCTCCTTCCATCTCCATCTGTAGATAGGCCTCAGCTGAGTCCACTTTGCTGAAGTCTTTCCCTCCAGAAAGGTTTGCACAAAGATATTCTCTATCCTGGGCAGAGGATATTGATCTACTTTCAGTACTGGGTTGATGGTGACCTTAAAATCACCACAGATCCTGACAGACCCATTTTTCTTGGCTACTGGGACCACTGGCATTGCCCAGGAACTCCATTCAACCTTGTAAAGAATTCCTTCAGCCTCCATGTGATCTAGCTCACTAGCTACTTTATCATGGATGGTATAAGGAACCAGATGGGTTTTGTAAAACATGGTTACAGAATTTTCATTTAACGCTATTTTACCTTGATACATTTGAGTTTTCCATTGTGATCCTTGAACATTGCTAAGGCATCATCCAGTATCTTCCTTGATTCATTGCAGGGGATGTGGCATGCAAATGGTAGATGGAACTCCTATCAAGTTGTACTTGTCTCAGCCAGTCATAACCCACAATGCTGATACTCCAATTATAACCAAATAAAAGCTCAATGTGGCTTGTTGGTTGTTGTATTTCACTGTTACAAATGTCAGTTCTACTGGAGTTATCTTTTCTCCAGTATTAGTTCTTCATTGGATATCTGCAGATTTCAGCTTAACATTTTTGAACTGCTGTTCAAACTCATTTTGTGGTACGACTGAAACAGCCAAACCAGGGTCCAATTTCATTTTAATTAACTTGCTGTTCACTTCTGGTGTAAGCCATATTGCTCGCCTTTTGTTAGATTTCACATCGTAAACCTTAAGGCTACACAGTCCTGTACCACTCTCATCATTATCAGGTTTTTCATCGAGACATGCAGATTAGTGTTTTTTGAAACTGCAATTTGACTTATCTTTTTCTCTTCTCTGTACAATCCATTTATTTTTGTCTGCCCGATGTGCTTTTTGTAAATGTTCTACTTTGTTGATTTACCTTTAAATGTGAATGTGAGCCCCTGCCACAAGGGTAACACAATTTATTCAGCCAGGCAGGTTTCTGTTTAGACATTGCAATTTTGTTCACGCTCACTTTCATTTCCAAAGGCAACTCATATGCATCCCATGCTGCTGTTTCCACTGATACAGTGATTTCAACTGCTCTTTTAAATGTGAGTTGTTCTTCATTTGCGTCCCATGCTGCTGCTTCCACTGATAGTGATTTCAACTGCTCTTTTGAATGCAAGTTGTTCTTCATTTAGGAGCCATTTTTGAATGTTTTCTTGTGAGATTCCACAAACTAAACGATCCTTCAGTGCATCATTCAGCCCTTTGTTGAAGTGACAATACTCAGATGATCTCTTCAGATCAGCTATGCATGCTGAAATGAACTCCTTTTCCTTTTCATTCTGCTTATGAAACCTACAGTATTCTGCAATCAACAATGGTTCCAGTTCCAAATGCTCCTGCATTACTTTCATAATAGCAGCAAAGCTCATTTCTGCTGGTTTGTTTGGAGCAGTTAAACTTCGAAGCAAACTGTAAGCCTATAAACCCAATCCACTCAGTAAAACTGGTTCTCGTTTCTCATTGGCCATTTCATTTGCTTTAATCCAATATACCTGAGCCAGTTACCTGATGAGCAATTGGACATGTCTATCTTTCCAATGTAGCCAGTTCATTTCTGCTCTTCTTTAAATGATTATTATCACTGTTTATGAACCTATGATTTCTTCCATTTTCTGCCCTTTCTTTAAAAAAAAACTTGACTGTCTCTGCCAGTGCTACACTATTGTTTTCAAGCTTGCTATTTATTCCTGCACTTCAACAGGTCAGTAGCTGTCTCAGGTTCGTTTTAAAAATACATCATCACCACTGTTATATTTTGTAACTTCAAAAACACTAAACGATTTAATTGAGAGACACAGGGTGAAAAATAGGAGTCTAACTTCGTGTTTTACTTGAAGTGAAGCACACAAGTATCATGTGCTAATGTTACAACGAATGTAATTCACTTATTTTTGCAATCACAATGAATTATATAAACCACCAAGAATGCTTAAATATATTTACAAGATTACACAAATATTAATGAAATATTAAATACACAACTTCAATCACTTGTCCGAAATGGCAGACATAAGAAATGTTTCAACGTTTCAGTGCAGAAAGCTTGTTAGCAAGGGATATTAAAAGTGTGGCCAGTTTAGATGCATATACAGTATAATTTCTAAATTGAATTTTTGTTAGATAACTCACACTTCAGTGGCTGTGGATTGGATCCCTCCATGAGCCACCAATGTCCAGAAGTTTCCTGTGTGTGTACGCAAGATACACTTCTTGCTCTCTTTATCAATTTCCATCTGATAGGTTTCCTGATGCGTTTCTTCATCTTGGTTGGCTGAGATATTCATACCTGGCAATAAAACAATTAAAATAATATCACGCTGGTGCCTCCTGGGCATTTACCAGATGACAATTAATCACAGTATCTTATGATTTTATGAAGAAGAGACCATTTGCTAGGATGAATTAAAGTTGAATAAATATATAAGAATAAAGGAATAGGATTGGGTGTTTTAAAGGTGGCCAGAAAATACTCTTCTGGAGCATAAATACAGACCGGTCAGAATAAACGTTCTATTTATGTACGTTACAATTCCTCTTAACAATTCAATGATTAGTTCTTAAAACATTTTGTTTGCAACTCTCTAAAGTGAATGCAAGCCAAAACTCAGATTCTAATTCATTCATTTATCTCATGTGCATTGAAAGATACAGTGAAATGGCCATTTGCATTAACAAGCAACACAACTTAAGTAACAGTTAGAAACAACCCCAGGATGTGCTGGGGGCAGCCCACAAGTGCTGTCTCACATTCAGGTGCCAATATAGCATGCCCAGTGTTCCACAGAACAACACAAGCAATTACAACAATATAACACAACAAGCAACAAAACAACAACAGCAAAACAAGCCCGTCCTCCCTTCCACTCACCCACTCCCACACACATATAGTCCTCCAACCACAGGACAGGCCTCTGGTTTGAAAATACAAACTCTAGCTCAGGAACTCCAAAGACAGACCATTACTATTTTGTTTTACTCAAACCCTTGTATGCCAAACCCATCTTGGTCATCCACAGAAGCCTTTGTGAAGCATAGGGCATCATATAACAAAAGAACGTAAATGAATGATTCTACATAATCTTCATTTAATATTGCTCATGATATCATCCACATTATAGAAAAGGTAAGAGTTGATAGGCTCTTAGTAATAGTTATATTTTAATTTTTTTTTTTGAATGCATCTTTCTTTCAGCTCTTTGTTCCTCCAGAAGTAATCTCTGGCATAGGTGATTCTTCACTGACTGTAATGAGTTCACTTAGACGATTCTTCAAGGTTGCACAGATGGCTACACTGGTTAAACCATGAGTAGTCATGGCAGCAGATTAGGAACTAAATTCTAGTATTATTAATAAGATATTATTAAACAATACCACAAAGCAAAGGAAGCCCTTAGATTTTTCACCTCAAGATTTTGTGACTTTAATGCTAATTAACCATTTTTATCCATCCCACTACAGTCAGCACATCTTCAACAATGGCATTATCCCTTTCCTTCCCGAGTTCTAGAATAATGGAATAATTTTAAATCAATTGGGATAAAAAGACTTCGCAGTATTATTTACTTATTTATTCATTATTATTATTTTGTATTTAAATGTCTTTTGCACATTAGCTGTCAATCTTTATGCGTAGTTTTTCATTAATTCTGTTCTGCTGCGAATGCCTACAAGAAAATGAAACTCAGGGTGGTGTATTGTGACATATACAGGTATGTATGTACTTTGATAGGTAATTTACTTTGAAGTTCTCAGGACTCACCAAGAACCCTGACCTCTCAATATCAGTTCCTACTGGCTGCCCAGCCGATCACCGAACAGCAGAGACTGCACACCCTCCTCAGCATCTCAATAGACCAGTGCTTTGCTCCAAACGCATCACCTCGTCCTCACTAAGAATCCATCATCATCATTATGTGCCATGTTGGGCAATCATGGTCTTATCCATCACCATGATTGCTCTTGGCAAACCTTTCTACAGAAGTGGTCACCTTCTGGGCAGCGTCTTTATGGGGGGGGGCAGGGTGACCACAGCCATTATCAATACTTTTCAGAGATTCTCTACCTGGCATCAGTGTTCACATAGCTAGGCTTGTAATATGCACCAGCTGCTCATACAACCATCCACCGCCTGCTCCCATGTCTTCATGTGACCCTGGTTGGAAAGCTGAGCAGGTGCTGCACCTTGCCCAAGGGTGACCTGCAGGCTAGTGGAGGGATAGAGCGCCTTACACCTTTGGTAGAGACGTATCTCCACCCCACCACCCACACTAAGAATTATCCCTAATAATTCTGCAACATTTCCAGATATTCACTCCAATGGCAAAGCTTCAGACCTAATAAGGCACTGATCTATCCCCTTACTTTTATGCTGATATACCAGCACATAAGTTATTAAGCTTATTCTGCTGTACCCTTTGTCATAACACACTGAGCCATCTCCATGAGGATACACGTTACAGGCTCATGTGGAGAAGCTTGTTGCAACAATACTTATTTAATTATCTTAAGCCCTGTGCAACCTGACTGCATGAACACTGAATACTCCAGTTTCAGGTAAACTGCTCCCCCCGCCCCCTGCTTTCTCTCTCCTCCTGATATACCAAGATCCCACACCCACCCCAGTGCCCCCCCATTACTGTTTGTTTCCCCTCCTCCAGCCACTCCCTCTGCCCATCACCAACACACCCCTCCTCCTGGGTCCCCTCCCCACCCTGCACTATTCCCATCTGCCCACCCTACCACTCTTACTCGGTTTCATGCTCCACCTTCATTTCCCATCAGATTCCATCATCTGCAGCTCTTTTGTTGTCCCTACCCATCATAGAACATAGAACAGAAATCTATAGCACATTACCCTTTGGCCAAGTCCTTATATCTTGCCGCTTGGACTACTCCAACTCCCTGTACACTGGGATTAGGCAGTCGTCCCTGTCCCGCCCGCAACTGGTCCAGAACACCGTAGCCAGGCTCCTGACAGGTGCCCGGAAGAGGGACCATATTACAGTACTTCTATCCTGGCCTCTCTCCACTGGTTACCAGTACAGTTTAGAATTGATTTTAAGGTTCTCCTGTTTGTTTTTCAAGCCCTAAATGGGCTGGCCCCTTCCTATATCGCAGACATTCTAACCCCTTATTCTACTTCCAGGTCCCTCAGGTCGGCTGACTTGGCGCTCCTGGCTGTCCCACGATCTAAATTGTTCAGGGGTGACTGTGCCTTTGCTGTTGTAGCCCCTAGACTGTAGAACAGCATTCCCCTCCCCATCAGATCTGCCCCCTCCACTGACTCTTTTAAGTCCAGACTCAAAACTTACCTTTATTCACTAGCGTTTGAATCTTCCTGATGTGGCTCATTTTTGGCTTGTGCCTAGGCTCATGTGTTGTTTATTTTGTGCCTATAAGCTGTGTGCCTTGTTGTTTATACATGTGTTTCTTGTATTTGTGATTTTAGCTACCTGTTATGGTTTGTACAGCACTTTGGTCAACATGGGTTGTTTTTAAATGTGCTTTATAAATAAATTTGACTTGACTTGACTAACCTACTCTAGCAGCTGCCTAGAATTTCCCTACCACATAACCCTCTATTTTTCTAATCTCCATGTACCCTACCACTGCCTCTATCACTGTCACTGGCAGTCCATTCCATGCACCCACCACTCTCTGTGTAAAAAAAAAATTTCTTCTGACATCCCCCTTGTACCAACTTCCAAGCACCTTAAAACTATGCCCCCACGTGTTAGCTATTACAGCCCTGAGGAAAAGCCTCTGGCTATCCACATGATCAATGCCTCTCATCATCTTCTACACGCTTATCAGGTCACCTCTCACCCTTCGTCACTCCAAAGAGAAAAGGCCAAGGTCACTCAACCTATTCTCACAAGGCATGCTCTCCAATCCGGGCAACATCCTTGTAAATCTCCTCTGCACTCTCTACATCCTTCCAGTAGTGAAGTGACCCACTTTCTGTTGTATTCCCACTCATCTCCTCCCCACCCCATCACCCCTCCTTTCCTGTTTATACTTAGCACTTGCAAGCTCTTGCCACACCCCTTCATCTCTCCTCTTTTAGTGCAGATGAAAGGTTTCATCTCCAAAAAAAAAATCAAATATCCATTTCTCCCCATCGATGCCACTTTTCCAGCTGAGTGCCTCTGTCATTCTGATTTTTGCTTTGGATATTTTATTTTACATTTGTAATGGCACAAAGAAGGCCATTCAGCCCATTGTGTTTTTCCCATACCCTGCAACTTCACTCTTTCACACAAGATTCCTTTTGCTATCAGCCTCCACTTAAGGGGCAATTCACCAGTACATCTCTGCATTAAGGAAGGAAACAAGATTACCCAGAGGACATACACATGGTTTCAGCAACAGATTAACTCTGACCAAATTTGATCAACATAAATTTATACTGCATTAAATAACACCTCAAATGCTGTTTAAAAAAATAAAAATCTTTCATTTTAAGCATTGTTGGTGATGGTATGTGGGAGGCAAAAGAAACATCAAATCTAATGATTTTGGACAGAGTGAGTGAGATTAAATGAATATTAAAAACAAACAAAGGCGTGGGAAGTTGTCTTGGGGAAGCACAAATGGCTAATGTTGCGTTGGCTGCCGGTTTTATTCTCCGTACACTCAGCAGACAATTTTATAGGTACACCTGTTTGTTAATACAAATATGTAAAAAAACATTTGTGGCAGCAACTCAACTCATGTAGACATGGTCAAGAGATTCAGTTCTTGCTCAGACCAAACATCAGAATGCGGAAGAAATGTGATCTACTGAATGTAAATTTGACCGTGGAATGATTGCCAGTAGCAGACAGGGTAGTTTGAGTATCTCAGAAACTGCTGATCTCCCGGGATCTCAACAGTCTCTAGTGTTTACAGAGCATGGTGTGAAAATCATAATAAAAACATCCAGTGAGGAAAAACGTCTTGTTAATGACAGAGAGGTCAGAGGAGAATGGCTAGACTGATTCAAGCTGACAGGAAAACGATAGTTGTTCAAATAACCACGTGTTGGAATGGTGGTGTGCAGACGAGCATCTCTGAACATACAACACGCCAAACCTTGAAGTGGATGGGCTACAGCAGCAGAAGACTACATCATACACACACAGTGGCCACTTTATTAGGTACAGAAGGTAACCAATAGTGTGGCTACTGAGCGTATAATATTAATGCATAGGAACAGGACCTTCATCCCATGATGTTTGTGATTCAAAGGTTCAAGGGTTCATTTATTATCAAAGTATACAACTCTGAAATTATTCTTCTCCAGATAGACATGAAACCAAGAAAGAAAAGAAAGGCAGCACAATCATCAACCCCCTGCCCACGTAAAAAAAATGAACAAAAATGGAACAGGCACATCGACCACCCCCCCCCATCCCCCACACACAAAAAAATTGAAAAAAATTGGGTGAAAAACACAGAATACAAAAACCACAAGACTGAAAAAAACAACCACAATCCAAGTCCACATCCAAAATGCAGAAAACCTGGGCAACATTTTCCTTCTCCGTAGCAGAGCGATCTTACTAGTGATAAAAAGGCAGTCTCCCCTATCCGGCTGCAGAACAATCCCCCAGTGATAAAAAGGCAGGCAGACGGCGTTTTAATCTCCCTAGTCACCTTAACAGGTGAACATAGAAGCTTTAATCGGCAAAATGCAGTTGAATATCAGCTCACAGCCTGCTCACCACAAGGTTCCCGTACACTGCCTCTCCAAGAATCAACTCTGAGACTGCAAAGCACTGAAACACCCAAACGGTCTCCAAACTGCAGATCACAGGCTCCAGCAGTCCCAGGATCACATTCAAGATGAAAACAAACTTTAAAGACCTAAAAGAAGTGAAATATATGGTTTCATGATCTATCCAGAAGATGTCGACCAAAGGGGCATTGCACGCAGGCGCCATCTTGACCGGATGTCATCCTATCCAATGATGAACATGATGCCAAGTTAAAATATTTCAATAGGTAGTATAGCAGGTGAGAGACATGGCACCATCACTTTACTGTTATATTTTAAGTTAGATATATTATTCACATAGTTATCTGCATAGTTCCTGATTATTCAGCAAATGTTATCAAATGAATAAAAATATCAGTCAGACAACACTGACTGTGTTTAGACCTGTGTGAACAGCACTTGTGCTCGGGTAGCTGGGCCTAGGGTTTGAACAATTGGCCTCGATGCTACGCTTCAATTTAAGTCCAAATCAGCACCTTGGCCAAGCTAGAGAGTCGTCAGCACAAGTCTGATCAACTGTCTTCAGAACATCATCAAGACCGTGGGCTTCTACCATTAACTGAGGGATCTGTGGGCCCCAGGTTGTGAACCCCTGACCCAGATTCACGTCTACAACCTGAAGGGGCAATGCACAACTGTTGGCACTAACCTGTCTGATGAAATATTAAACTGCATTCCTAACATAGGGATATAAAATTATGGTGGAACTATTTGGGCAAGCAAGGGGTGAGAAAGTGGAAAGAGAGGAGGAACTCACTGACCCCTCTGCCCTCACACTCCTTACAGACTGTCAGGCTGGGGTTACGATCCGTTGTGTTGGAAGACAGATAGTGCTTGTGGAATTTTGACGCAGGAAAGATCAAAACCTCAAAAGGACAGAAGAAAATTTAGGGGTAGGAATAACTTTGTCAGTAAGCAACCCAAACAATGAAATGTTAACTCTCACCCATTTTGTACTTACAGTGACACAGAACATGGTCCACATTGTTGCCTAAGGGAGTAATTCCATCTATCCCATTCTCCTTCCACTTATTTCCCTCTATCCAGACAACCAATCTTCTTTCAAACCTGCCCATCGATTCCCCTTTGATTCTTTCTGCCACTCACCCACGCTTATGTAAGCCAAATAACCAACTAGCAGGTCTATGGGTTGTGGGAGGAAATCGGCATACCCAGAGAAAACCAAAGCAACCACAGCGTGAATGCGGAAACTCTGCAGTTAACATCTTAATTCTGAGTCGAATGCAGTCCCAGGCAATGCAAGTCAGCAGCACTAACTACCCTACCACCTTGCTGGTATATGCCAGTCTAATTCAGTTGGAAAAACTATTGTACATTTTTTCATTTTGCTGTCTGAAGGCAATTGATTTACAAATATTCCCATTGTTTATAGAGAATAGATTACTTCTCAAGACCACAAGATGTAGGAGCAGAATTAGGCCACTTGGCCCATCGAGTCTGCTCCACCATTTCATCATGGCTGATCCAACAACTACAACACTAACGCCATTGCGCATTAGATTCTGTCAGAAAGATTGTGAAGTGGCCTTTTTCCCCGATCATTCACCCTGCAAAGCCATGGTAGTATCGCGGTTAGTGCGATGCTATTACAGTTCAGGGCATTGTAGTTCAGAGTTCAATTCCAACATCATCTGCAAGGAGTCTGTACGTCCACCCTGTGGGATGCATGGGTTCTCTCTGGGTGCTCAGGTTCCCCCCCCACCAGTCCAAAGACATACTTGTTAGTAGGTTAATTAGTCATTGTAAATTATCCCCTAATTAGGGTGAAATCAGCAGTTGCTGGGTGGCGTGTCTCAAAGGGCTGGAAGGATCTATTCCATTCTGTGTCTCTAAATAAAAGCAAGTCTACATTCTTTGCTGGGTCTCAATTCAGTAACGTCTGAAAGCAGTTTACGGGATTTGTTGATGGAGCATACAGGAAGCAGGTGCAATCAGTGACAATCGAAAGAAACGCTGCCTTCTGATTTTGTTTCTAATCTACCTTTTAGATTAAACTCAGTTCCAGTCATTTACAATTCAAAAATCATTTAACAACATAATGAAGTATTGTTTGCACTGGCTTTCGTATTGACCACATAGTTAGCTAGGACACAACATCCGTGGTTGACTCTGACCAACAGAAGGCCTCAGAAGTAATGTTGAAATGGCATTCAGTGGTAAAACTAACTTCTAGTTGCTCCCTGTTCATTTTTTAACATAAATCATAATGGTTTAAGATTTTTTTTAAAAAATCACTTCTTGAATAAAGCTGGGTTGTGGTTAATTTTGAAATTGTTCAGCTGTGTGAGGTGATTCTGATATACTTGGTACAGTTGGGCCACTTTGCACTGTTGCCAGCCGGCTTTGCTCACTAACACAGTGATTTTGAAATTAGAATGAGATCATTCTGTTGTAAAAATGTTGCCCAAATGGATAGTGATGCTGGGGAGAAATCTCAATGACCATCTCATCTGAACATTTACCTGAGAATTATCGTCAGTGCAACATCCATCCCCACGTCCACTCTTCATCCAACTTCCCAACCACATCGCTCCCCAATCACAGCCCCACCACCACTGAAGATATACAGTTCCAGATCCTGTGCTCAGAGATGACCTCCCTCAATGGAGCCTTCATCATTAGCAATGCTTGGCCCAGCATCTGCCAAAATCCCAATCTGACCCTCTTCTGCTGATGAAACCAAATTAAAGGAAACACCTACTAACTCTAATTTGGTTTCCGGCAAAGTTATGTTTGGTTAGTAAGGTTTTATTACTTTGTTAAATTTTCTTGGAAAAATGTTCCAAGCCTTTTTCACACTTTGATATTTGTTTTAGATTTATTGGCCAACACTTTACATTGAAAATTGCTGATATGCATATCTGGTTATTTTAAAAATTTGCACATTTTGGCTTATATGTCTCTTATGGCCAGAAGGACGCTTTTGCCTAAATAGAAAGATGTGGCCCCTCCTATTCACGCCCAATGGTTACGTGATGTGATGTCATGTTTAAATTTAGAGAAGATTCGATGTTCAATCTTTGAGTCTAATCAAGACTTTCAAACATTGTGGGGACCTTTTCTGAATTATTTTCAAAACCTTTGATTTGCTTTTAAAGCACAGATGATGACCAACAATCTTTTTTTCTTTTTTTTCTACTAATCTGCTTCGGTCTTAGTAGTGGGTTAGATTTTTTTATATAATAAAATTATTTTTCAATGTTACGAACTGATTGACTTGTACGAATATAGGGTAAGGAGTATTTATGTGCAATTTAGTTTGATGTATTGACATATTTCTTTTCCTGTACTCTGTATTCTTATATAAATATTGAAAGAGAAAGATAATAACCTGAATTTATTTTGGCTGGACAGGTCTGAGTGAATTACAATTATCTGTATACAGTGACAGTGCTACAACCAGAGAGAGTAGAACAATTCTCTGGTCCATTAAACCTAATGACTACATTGCTTTAAGTGATGCCAATAATTCATACAGAACTACCCTCTACTTACTGTATTTCAATGGAGAAATTAGTCAGGTGTAATCAGGAGAAGCTGCTGCAGTTTGTATGTCATCCACTGCTCACATGGTTCTTTTCTCAGCATATTCACTGTTTTGTGTGCGGTAGACTACGCCCACCCCGCTTCCAGCTCATAGGCTGAACTGTTTTTATCCATAACCACCCTATTTAGAACGATAAAGATTGATGGATTTAGTGGCATCTTTTCTTTCAAATGAATTTCCTAAAAGTAAGGAGAGGTAGTATTTGTTAATCCATGCACTGATGCCATCAGCTGGAAGAGGTCTTATTCGTCCACATACACATGTAAGCCTGTTGCCTTCGGACAGAATCTGATGTGCAATGCAAAGTTATAATCATCTCTGTCATGAGACTACATTAGAATCAGAATCTGATTTACTATTGCTGACATGTCATGAAATCTGTTGTTTTGCGGCAGCAGTATAGTGCAATACACAAAAAACTACTACAAGTTACCCAAGATAAGTTCTCTTCGCACTGTTGCCATCAGGTAGGTAGTACAAGAGTTCAGGACTCAGATCAACAGGTTCCGGAACAGTTATGACCCCTCAACCATCAGACTCTTGAACCAAAGGGGGATAACGTCACTTGACCCATCATTGAAATGTTCCCACAACAAATGGACTCACTTTCAAGGACTCTTCATCTCATGTTCTCAATATTTACTATTATTTCTTTCTTTCTGTATTTGCACGGTTCGAACGCCCAAGTTGGTACAGTCTTTTACTGATTCCATTATGGTTATTATTTTATTCTTAACTTATTGAGTATGCCTGTAAGAAAATGAATCTCGGGGGTTTAAATGGTAACAGACATGTACTATAATAATAAATTTACTTTGAACTTTAAGTTACAGTAAAAATATTAAAGTCAAATTGGTAGCGCAGAAATAAAGCAAAGGACAGCTACTTTCTTATATCAGACACAATGGCAGTCGTTGGCCTGTAAATCAATGTGCTATTGAAGAAACATTTTTACATTGGAAATCTCTTTAATAGCTAAAGGCTGGTAAAACTGTGAGCTCATTCCGCCTTCTGCCACTGCAGAAGAACCCACTGCACTCTTGCCTAGAACAAAGACACAACACAGTCAGAGCTGTGGAGGCATTATCAGAAAATAAACAGACGTGGCTGGAGGAAAACACTCAGAGAGTGACAGGTTTCGGATGGAGGGCGGCTGGGAGAGATAGCATGTGCTCATTATTCAGAGATTGAGAACAGAAGGTTGTAAAAGGTATTCCATTATTAAATGCTTAAAACCTGCTGGAGGAACTCAGCAAGACAGGCAGCATCGAGGGAAGAGAATAAACAGTCAATGTTTCAGATCGAAACTCTCCATTAGGACTGGAAAGGAAGGGGGCAGAAGCCAAAATAAAGGTGGGGTGGGAGAGAAGAGGAAGGAGTACAGACTGGCAGATATTGGTGATAAAGTGATACCAGATGAGAAAGAAGATGGGGGTGGGGGTGAAGAGAGAGGGAGGGGGATTGAAGTAAAAAGCTGGGAGGGGATAGGAGGAAGAGGTAATGGACTTAAGAAGAAGGAATCTCATAGGAGAGGACAGTGGGCCATGGAAGAAAGGGAAGGAGGAGGGGAACCAAAATGAGATAGAATTCAGCCTTTTATCTCATCCACCTACCCCCTCCAAGATTCTTATCTCATCACTACCCCCCCCCCCGCCACTCATTTTGGTCTCAACTAATGCCTTCCAGCTTGTACTCCTTCCCTTCCCCCTCCTTATTCTGGCTTCCGTCCCCTTCCTTCCCACTCTTGAAGAAGGTTCTCTGTCTGAAACATCCGCCCTGCCTGAGCTGGTGAGTTCCTCAGGCACTTTGCATGGCTTGTTCAAGATTGCCAGCATCTGCAGAATCTCTTATATTTCATTGATAAGGAAGACAATATAATTCACGAGTAACAGGCAGCTTACTGGAAACCCCACAGCAAAACAGCACGTTGCTTTGAAACCACAAGGAAAATATAACCTCTTATCCTAGATACTGTGTTTCGGGAGTAGTACACGTCATAATGATGATTAGTGTAATCTGCTCCACACCTCTAAATGTACGCATCTCGTCCTCCTAACCTGAACTAAATCCTGGCTTTATACCTGCTGGGAGCCAGCTAAGTGTTGACAGAACTCATTACTTGCCTTTACTTAAACACACAAATTCAGCAACCAGATCTCCAAGTTCCTTAGATAGCAGAAGTGAATGACCTTGACCATGAAACAAGAATTCTGCACGCTTCTTTCAGGAATCTCAACAGTTACTTCTGTTACAGTTGAGGTTGATGATAAGAGTTGAGCTTACGAGAAAGGGGAAAAAAAGCATTTTGCCTAAGTAATGCCTTGGGAACCTAGAATACTGCACAGTTGGTTTAGAGATGAAAACTCTCATTGACATTTAGGAGGTATTGTGAGCTTCTGCACTCCCACACTCCATGGGAAGCTATTTTTTTAATAAATAGTTTAATAATTTGATGGACATGGTAACTTAGTCATTAGGGTAATGTAATCACAGCACCAGCAACCTGGGTTCAATTCTGTCACTGCCTGTAAGGAGTCGGTACATTTTCCCAGTGACCACACGAGTTTCCTCCAGGTGCTCCAGTTTCCTCCCACTGTCCAAAGACACATGGTTTTGTAGGTTAATTGGTCACATGCTATAATCGGGTAGCATGGGCTCACTGGGTCCTAAAGACCCATTACCGCGCTGTATCTCCAAATAAAATAAAACAAACTTATTTCATTTTAAGGTATTTGGGGAATCCTTGGCTGTCAAGTTGAATCCCAAGCAGTGTAGGCCCAACCCTTGACCCACTTATTACAGTTCAGTTCCGGGAGGGAACTGATAAATCAGTAAGCTCTTCATTTATATATTTAAGGAGCTTAATACCTTATTTAGCTGGCTATCAGGATTATCCAAAAGTTGGCCTAATTAATTTCCTGGACAAATGTTCTTCAACTGTTTCATTTTGTTTTATGACATGAAATTAAGACTAATTTCCACCATTGGATGCTGGGTGCTCATTTTTTTTTTAAAAAGAGGTATTTGCTGAGGCTTTGCATTCTGATTTTTTTTTAAATGACACCTCATGCAATTGGGAATACACTTGTGTTACGGATGGTAATTGTTTTGAAATAGGAAACTGAGATAAGGGAATATTGGTAGAAAATGACAAACAGTATGCTACAGGATTTGAGGGGTTGCCTCAAGCTATATATTAATGACTTGAATGAGAAAAAAGGCGGCTGCTGATACACATTTGTCAAAAATACTAAATAAGGAATTATTGTACGTTAAGAAGGAAGATACAAGGAGACATGTGCAGACTAATTAAATAGAACAGCAGTGGCAGACAGAGCTTGTGATGAAGTCACTTTGGAATCCGAGAGGGATATTACAATTCATGAATAACAAGTGACTTCTTGCTAAGCCAGCTACAATCTTCAACTGTGCAACACAATGGATAAACATCGGTTCAAGTGAACTTCAGACAGTTTTGGGCGCATAACCACTACAAGTGTGTTTTGACCTTAGAGAGGTGGTGTAAACTATCTTTGTACTTTGAGTTCAACACTTATAAAATTACAAAGAGACTCAGCAAGATGGTCATTTGCCTTGCTCAGCGAACTGAGGATTAGAGGGTATAGCCGTCTCCACCACTGAGCACTCTCAAAGGAAAGCAGCATCCACAGTCAAGGACCCCCATCACCCAGGCCATGCTCTCCTCTCATGGCTGCAATCATAAAAAAGGTACAGGAGCCTTAGGACTCTCATCACCAAGAGCAGGAACAGTTATTGCCCCTTAACCATCAGGCCCTTGAACCAAAGGGGATAATTTCACTTGCCCTATCACTGAAGTGTGTGGCCAAGTGGTTAAGGCATTGGACTAGCAACCAGAAGGTCGTGAGTTCGAGCCCCAGCCGAGGGAACGTGTTGTGTCCTTGAGCAAGGCACTTAATCACACATTGCTCTGCGACGACACTGGTGCCAAGCTGTATGGGTCCTAATGCCCTTCCCTTGGACAACATTGGTGTCGTGGAGAGGGGAGACTTGCAACATGGGCAACTGCTGGTGTTCCATACAACCTTGCCCAGGCCTGCACCCTGGAGAGTGAAGACTTTCCAGGCACAGATCCATGGTCTCGCAAGACTAACAGGTGCCTTTACTTTATCACTGAAGTGTTCTCATAAACTATGGACTCACTTTCAAGGACTCTTCATCTCATGTTCTCAATAATTATTGCTTATTTATTTACTTTTTCCTTTTGTATTTGCAGTTTGTTGTCTCTTGCACACTGGTTATTTGTCCTAGTGGGCAAGGTCTTTCACTGATTCTATTGTGTTTCTTGGATTTACTGTGTATGCCCACAAGAAAACAAATCTCAGGGTTGTACATGGCAACATATATGTACTTTGAACTTTGTATAATCTGATTAGTCCCTTTTAGGCTTGACATTAGACAGGATGAAGAGAGACTATAAAATAGGGCTGTACAGTTACCAGGATTTATTCACACAATGTTTGGGCGTGTACTCAAGAGTTTCAAAGGATGTGACATAATCTTACTGAAACATTGATTGTTCTGAGGAGAATTGACAGGATAGATGCTGAGAGGAAGGTTTCCCTTAAGAACCCCCCCCCCCCCGCATAGATCTGCATTCCCTCAGCAGGTTGCGCATGTTCTCTTAAGGAGTCTAGAACTAGGGACCATGGTTTCAGAATAAGGTGGAAATGAGGAGGAATTTCTTCTGTTGTGGAGTTTGGAATTCTCTACCTTTGAGGGCTTTGAAGATCAAATTGTCCAATATATTCAAGGTTGAGACAGAATTTTTGATAACAGTGGAGTCAAAGGTTATCTGGAATAGACAGAAAAGTGAAGATCAATTATGTGATCAACCATGATTTATTGAAAAGTGAAACAGGCTTTAGAGTTCTTCTGGCCAATTCTTATTCCTATTCCTTATGTTCTTATTGTCATAGAAAAATGTTCAGGTAATACAGAATTTTCCACTTCAAATGGGGGCATGCAAGTTAGATTATCAAAATGTTTAAGTAATAGGGTCAAGGATCCTAGCAGATAAAGAGAGTTGGCATAAATGTCAGCCATGGTCTAGTTGCTGACTCCCTCTTTGGAAACATGAATATGTCATCAAATAGTTAATTTGATAAATTATTCAGTGTAAGGTGACCCCGTGTGTGTCTAGTAAAAGGGTGTGTGCTCACAGACCCGTTCATCCCTGTTCTATAACACTGTCAGAGTGACTGTTTCGTGGTTACAGAAATGTGTTCTGTCATGTTAGCAGTAAAACTGATTTGTTTGTGTTGTGCTCACTGTCTTACTGAAACATTCACAGTGTTTGAAAGAAAATCCTGCCCTGCGTTTTTGGCACGTCAAGGATCAACTTTATTCACCAGATACATTTACATATATTAGTAATTTGCTGTGGTGTGTTGGCACGCGCCACACATCAATGTCATTAGACTAGACATTAGTGCGAGGAAAGTTATTGTGACTCATAATGGGCTCAAAAATTATTTTTTGCAGAAGCTCATATGATCACTAAGATTTTGCACGTCAAGCATTGGTGGCAGTAGGATTATGCACAGCAAAGAAACTGCTCTGTGTACCTCTTCTATGCCGACTGTGACGTCTTCCTACACTAATCCCATTCGCCTGTGTTAGGTTCATATCCCTCTACTCACTTTCTGTACAAATACCTGTCTAAACGCTTTTTAAGTATTGTCATTGTCTCTGTCTCCACTACTGCTCTGGTGCTTTGTTCCAATTATTCATCACACTCTGGGTAAGAAAATTACCTTCAAATATCCTTTATTTCTTTTCCTGTTCCCTCTAATTCAAGATTCACAATCCTATCTACTGTTTTTACATTATAATTTTATAACACTCTACAACGAGAATAGAGCCAGCCTTTCCAGCCTCTGCTTGTAACTGCAGCCCTCCATTCTATGCAACAGCTTGGTAAATATGCTTTGCACTTTCTCTACTGCTACCACATCCTTCCTGCAGTGTGGTGAGCAGAACTGTACACAAGACTTCAGTGTGGTCAACGAATGTTTTGCACATCTGCAACTCATTTCCCAATTCTTCTACTCAAAGCCTTGGCATAGGAAGGTAAGCACACTAAGTGCCCTTTAAACACCCTATCCACCTTTAAACACTTCCAGGGCACTTTGGGCTTGAACTTCAAGGTCACTTTATAGATTCATGCCTCTCAGTCCCTACCACTTACTCTATAGGTCCTATCAGAATTTGACCTCCCATAGGTGTCTGGGTTACTTTCCATCTGTCACACAACCTTCCAGCTATTCTAGGTCCTGCTACTGCCCAAGACAACTTTCATCCCTAAATACGATTCCACCAGTTTCCATATCATAGAAACATAGAAAATAGATGCAGGAGTAGGCCATTCGGCCCTTCGAACCTGCACCACCATTCATTATGATCATGGCTGATCATCCAACTCAGAACACTGTACCTGCTTTCTCTCCATACCCCCTGATCCCTTTAGTCACAAGGGCCATATCTAACTCCCTCTTAAATATAGACAATGAACTGGCCTCAACTGTTTCCTGTGGCAGAGAATTTCACAGATTCACCACTCTGTGTGAAGAAGTTTTTCCTCATCTCGGTCCTAAAAGGCTTCCCCTTTATCCTTAAACTGTGACCCCTCGTTCTGGACTTCCCCAACATCGGGAACAATCTTCCTGCATCTAGCCTGTCCAATCCCTTTAGAATTTTATACATTTCAATAAGATCCCCCCTCAATCATCTACAATTTACTAATTGGACCTCCTGCATTCTCATCCAATTCACGCTTAATGATCTTCAAAAATAAAGCTGATAGATAACCAATAAGTTTACTCTATCTATGGAAAACAGAGTTATCCCTGGTCTGTGGCAAAGACTGGTTGCTGGAGCTCTCCAAGCATCACACAGTAGCACAAGGGTGTATTATTGTCTGTATTAAACACTGAGCATTTCTCTGCATTCAGTCTAAGAAACAACCATTAGCCAAGGGCAATATGACAAACTATAGAGTGTTCCATGGGCAGGATGGTTCATCAAGGCTTTGTGGCAATTTTGAAAACAAGTGAAAAGGCTCCTCTTTTACAGGTACATAAAAAACAATTCTGGTCCTAGTGAAGGTTCTCACCACAAAATGTCAACACTTTATCCTTTCCATGGACCCTGCCTGACCTGCTGAATTGCTCCAGCATTTTGTAAGTAATTACTCTGGATTTCCAGAATCAGTGAAATCTCATGTTAAAGAATAGTATTTACTCTTTTTTTAATACTTCTATTCATACAACAGCTAAACATTGTAAAATGGTCCAAGGCACTTCACTGGAGCAGCATCAAACTAAATCCATCCCCAAGTCTAAAAATGGCATTGGGGTAGCTGAACAAAAGTTTGGTCAGAGAGGTGAACTTGAAGGAGCGTCTTGAAGGAAAGGCAGGCAAAAAAAAATTAGGCAAGGAATTCCAGATTTATGGCGAGTCTGCTAAAGATATAGCCCTAATCAGAGCAGCTGTTTGCTCTGGGAATATTCAAGAAACCAGAATTGAAGGAGCACAGATTTCGAAGGGCTAGAAGAGATTACGGAGACAGAAAATGAGATGACATCAGATATTTTAAAAAACACCTGAGAGAATATTAGATCTCTCTGGTGTTTTCAAAATCTCCGATGTCATCATGACCCAACGTGGACCCAGCCAAGGTCCAGCACAGAAGCTACAAGTGAATCAGATTGGTGAGAGTTAGGAATTTTTCAGCAAGCTTTTAGATTACCTTAAGTCTGTGGAGAGCAGAATAAGGATAGCCAGTCAGGAATAGTCACGGCTAGAGGTAGCTAAAGGCAGCCACGATGTTTTCTGCAGGTGGCTTGCATCAGACAGTTAACAATCAGGTTGAAGGTGGAATCATGCAGCTGTAGTGATAGCACAAAATGTGAATCATGTGCTTCTATTTTGTGAAAGCGCAACACTTGCGGGGCAATTGAACTCGATGCCGGGACAATCTTCCTGAATGTGTTGCTCCCGGATCTTCTGTTTCTACTGCATTCTCCCCAAGCTGTACTTCAGGGACAGGGACAATCACTCGCTCAGGGGAAGCAAATAGCTTGTCACACGGTGGTCTTCACACCTGACCTACCTCCTACCACAGAGCTCGATGGGGACCGGAAAAGCCAGTTTACCCTGGTGCCCAGCATTGCTGTGGAAGGGAGTAACCACATTTGACTAAGGTGCTTTGCCATATGCAACCCTTTACGTAGGAAAAAGGAATTTAAAACAGAAATATAACCGTGCAACGTGATACAAAGCAATCTTCAACCCTCAAGAGGCACTGCACAGGGCAGATGATCTTCCTTAAAGTCCCAGTGAGTAGCTCAGGTGGGCATCAGGCAGGAAAACCCCTGCCCACCTACTCAGCATGGGAGTACAGGAATTTAAATAGAAAAGTAATCCAAAGAGAATCCTATTAAAGAGACGTGAAGAACAGCAAGGGATTGAGTATATTAGTGGAAGGTCGTCACAGATCATTAAAAGGAAGCCAAGGGTGAAATTTGCTGTGGAGTACATACACCAATGCAGATATAAATGCACGTGATTGACACAAAGAAAATGTTGCTGATGAATTGGAGGAGATTTGTTGCTGTGCTTACAACTATTTTATCAATTTGAAGGCTTTCACCTTATTTAGGGAATAGGGGGTTGGGGTAGTGGGGGAGCGATGACTTAGAAGGCAGCCCATTCCTGTTTGTAGATGACCCTGGTTTTGTAACCACTAGAGCATGGGGAGCCTAATTAGAATATTTACGTCATGATCATCTAATACAACTAGGAACTAAAGAGAAATGTGTTAAATACTACAGCCAAGTCCATCCTCAAGCTCAGCTTTTCCACCTGCTTGCCAGATCTTGGGAGGTAGGGAATGTTTTAAAATGCCTTGGATAAATAAATGAGTCTAAATCTGAATAAATTCAGATACCAATTAAAATTTAAAGGGTTCCTACCAACAGTTATATCAAAAAATCGTGAAGCCCTCCGCTGGTCAGGATTGATTATGTACTATGTGACGAGCAAGCCAGGGCAGTACGATACGGGGGGCTAGCTGTTGCCCATGTCAGAGATTCCACCACCCCCCTGCACAGCTGATGAACCCAAAGAAACCAAAAGGATCAAAAAGTACTAAATGAAAAAAACTGAGCAACTTAAAAGTGGAATGTAGAAAATTTAAGTACAAAACTTCTCTTGAAAACATCAGAATGCCGGAGGTGGTTCATGAGAATGTTCCCGGGAATGAAAGTGTTAATGTGTGAGCAGCATTTGATAGCTCTGGGCCTGTTGTTGCTGGTATAGAAGTATGGGAGGGTGGGAATTCTCACTGAATGTTGAATGGCCTGGATAGAGTAGATGTGGAGAGAATGTTTCCTATACTAGGGGAGTCTAGGACCAGAGGGCACAGCCTCAGAATACAAGGGCACCCCATCACAACAGAGATGAGGAGGAATTTCTTTAGCCAAAGGGCGGTGAATCTGTGGAATTCACTGCTGCAGATGCTTGGGTATGCCTGGGCATTTTTAAAGCAGAGCTCATTAGGTTCTTGACTAATAAGGGCATCAAAGGTTACAGGGAGAATGCAGGAGAACGGGGTTGAGAGATAATAAATCAGTCATGATGGAACGCTGGAGCAGACTTGAGAGGCTGAATGGCCTAATTCTGTTCCTATGTCCTATGGTTTTATGGTTATTTTAAAAGTGTATCTGTCAAAGGGAAGTGGAGCCAATTATATGCAAACACAAGAAAATCTGCAGATACGAGGAATTCTGCAGATGCTGGAAATTGAAGCAACACCCACAAAACACTGGAGGAACTCAGCAGATCAGGCAGCATCTACGGGAAAGAGAAAACAGTCGACGTTTCCGGCCGAGACCCTTCATCAGGACTGGAAAGGGAGGGGAGAAGTCAGACTCAGGTGGTGAAGGGGTGGGAGGGGTGAAACCGGGAGAGGGGAAGCGGGTGAAGCGAACAGCTGGGAAGTTGATTGGCAAAAGAGGTAAAGGGCTGGAGAAGGGGGAATCTGATACGAGAGTACAGCAGACCATGGAAGAAAAGGGAGCACCAGAGGGAGGTGATGGGTAGGTAAGAAGAGGTGGTGTGAGTGGGAAACGAGAATGGGAAATGGTGAAGGGGGTGGGGGGGGGGGGAATTACAGGAAGTTCAAGAAATCGATGTTCGTTCCATCAGGTTGGAGGCTACCCAGACAGAGTACAAGGTGTTGCTTCTCCAACCCAAGTGTAGCCTCATCCTGGCAATAGAGGCCATGGACTGACATGTCAAAATGGGAATGGGAAGTAGAATTGAAATGGTTGGCCTCTGGGAAATCCTGCTTTTTGTGACTCTTCTGACCTCAACAAGGAAAGTAATGGATATGTCTACCAAGGACAAGAGACCAACACAGGACAGCTCCAGAAACCAATCACACTGCTGTCTTTTCCCCTTGAATGACAAGGAACTTGACATTTTTCTTTGCTATCACACAAAATCTGGGAAATTGGCCAAATGCATTTAAACAAGGAAAATAATTGAGCTTAGATAAATGATAAGTATGTTTATTGAAATATTGCAATTTCTGAGGAGGATCGAAAAAAAAAATCTAGGAGACATACAATGAAGATGAAGAGATGACTACAACAGAAATAAGGAGGAATTTTACTCCTTCCAGAGTGTCATGAATCTTTGGAATTCTCTACCACAAAGAAATATAGAGGCTGAGTCTTTAATATATTCATAGCTGACAATTTCTTTTAACTATATGAGAGTTGAAGGTTATTCAGGAAGGCAGGAAAGAATAAAATCAAGCTCAAACTAGCCATTACCTTATTGAATGGTGGAACTGGTCTACTTTTGTCCCTATTTATTCGGTTACTACATTCTTTACATAAATGAGCCTTGAAGGTTGCAGTAGCCCAGTACAAACAATCAATCAGATCTATTGCATCATCCAAGAATGCTGAAGTCTGTCAAGCTTGATGATCCTTTTGAAATCCATCTGGCTATATCTAACTATTGTCTCTTTAGTATGGTTAACTGCAATCTCATCCTTCATTGAGTACTCTGAAATTTTCCCTCCCACGAGTCCCAATATAGCACTCCATCTCAAAGAAATCAGAAGATTTGGTGAATGAGGGTAGAAGGCATAAGGTTAGCTATGTGGACTGCTCGTGTTCTTAAAGCCCTTCTTTCTCCCTCCAAAAGTCTGCATTAGCTCTAAATTCAGTCCTAAAATTTCTAGTGCAAAGGTGTGCACTGAAACGGAATAATTTCAATCACCAGCACCAACCACCAAAATGGGTGGCTATATTATCAGGTAATGCAGTTGAAGGTTAGCACATGGCTCTGGTAGATAACCTTCCATCACCTGTGATCAATAGTCACTTCCTTCCAACATAAAGGCTTCTCCAAAATTTCAGGTGATCAAAGCTAATCCCAATCTTGTAGACACTTGAAAACTATCTGATTCTGGTACCGAAGGAACATCTGAACGTTGGGACTAAGGCACATTGACAGATAGTGTTATACCTTCTTGGCTTGTGCCTATGTTGTCAGACATGTCTGGCAATCAACTTGGCAACTGGGCAGAGCTTCCCTCTTAGCACAGTTGGACGGGAGGCAATTGTAGCATCACGCCCAATTTTGTTGGAGATCAGTGCATCAATTAGGGTGCCAAAGAAAAACTATTTCAATCAAAATGGTTGTTGGATGATAAATTAGCAGGTTTGAATTATTTCTTTATGAGTCAGACAGAGGATTAAACCACAAGATATTACAACAAAGAACAATTTGTAATGATATGTTATTTTATCATTATATGTATCCCACAACATTGAAAATAATCAGACAAAAATTGATGCCAAGTTAATAAAGCAAATACGGTGACCATAGCAGGTAATGTGTGGCTAAAGGTTTGGTCAAGGAGATGGGTTGGTGCACTGTTGTGATTATTATTTTGAGGAAACTGGGGTTAAATGAGGCAAACCTCAGATGGGTCATGCCAAACCGTTGTTTCTGTTAAAGTATATGATTCTACTTCACTATGTTCCTGGTGGGTTGTTAATGATATATCATAACAAAATGAACTCAAAGGTCTGAAATAAAATTGACTTTGGAAGGTTAGTAGAAAATGGTGTTCTCTAGGATGCTTAGTTGTATCAGCCAGGAATGAATTTTGAGCAATAAACCCCTCATTAGAAATATTTTTTATTAATGTTAAAGTAGAAGATTCCTGTGATTTTGCATTTTTACCAAAAAGCTGGACATTGCACCCTGGATTATTCATGTAACTGCTGCTGTTTACAGGATTGATCTGAAATCTGCTCTTCTTTTCATGAAGCAACCTTGGAAGTATCCTAAACCGATAGTGAAAAGCAATAAGATAATTTAGAGATCCCTTTACAATTGAAGAAATATTTTACACAGTACTTTTGTCCCAGAATTAGAATCAGTTTTAATATCACTGGCATACGTCATAAAATCTGTAAATAAGTAGTGCTAAAGGAGAGCAAAAAGAAAGTGTGGTTTCATTGTCCATTCAGAAATCTGATAGCAGACAGGAAGAAGCTGTTCCTAAATCATGGAGTGTGTGTTTTCAGACTCCTGTACTCCTGTAGCAATGAAAAGAGGGCATGTCCTGGGTGATGGGGGTACGTAATGATCGATGCCACCTTTTCAAGGCATCGGCTTTTGAAGGATTCCTCAATACTGGAGAGGTTAGTGTTCCTGGTGGAGTTGGCTCAGTTTGCAAATTTCTTAGCTTTTTCCGGTCCTGTGCAATGGCCCCATCGTGTTAGATGGTGATGCAGCAAACCTGAATGCTCTCCACGGTACATCTGTAGAAATGTTTTCAAGTCTTTGGTGACATACCAAGTTTCCTCATACTCCTAATTAAATACAGTCACTGCATTGCTTTCTTTGTGATTGCATCAATATGTTGGGGTACGCGGGGCCAGGATAGTTTCTCTATCTCTTCAGAGATTTTGATACCCACCCAGGAACTTGAAACCACTTACCCTTTCCACTGCTGGACTGGTGTGTGTTCCTTCAACTTTCCCTTCCTGAAGTCCACAATCAATTCCTTGGTCTTGCTGACGTTGAGTGCAAGGTTGTTATTGCAACACCACTCAACCAGCTGAAGTATCTCTCTCAATCCTGTACTCCTCCTCATCACCATCTGAAATTCTGCCAACAATAGCCGTGTCATCAGCAAATTTATAGATGGTGTTTGAGCTGGGCCTATCCACAAAGTCAAGGGTATAGAGAAAGTACAGCAAGTGGATAAGCAGCGTCCTTGAGTTGCTCCAGTGTTTAACTGGCAACAAGGGGATGTTATTTCCAATAGGCACCGACTGTGCTCTGTCGATGAGGAAGTCAAGGATCCAGTTGCAGAGGGAGGTACAGAGGCCCAGGTTTGGAACTTGTTGATTAGTGCTGAGGGTATGATGATGTTGAACTCTGGGCTCTAATCAATAAACAGCCTGACATAGGTATTGCTATTATCCAGGAGGTCAAAGGCCAAGTGGAAAGCCAGTGAGATTGCATCTGCTGTAGACCTACTATGGGGATAGGCAAATTTACAGTGGGTCAGGTCCTTGTTTAGGCAGGAGATGATTCTGCCCACGACCAACCTCTCAAAGCACTTCATCACAGTAGATGTGAGTACCATTGGTCAATAGCCATTGAGGAATTGGTAGGATCGCCACCTTTTTGAAGCAAGTCAAAATCTCCAACTGCAGCAGTGAGAAACTGAAGATGTCCTTGAACAAATGCACCTGCCAGTTGGTTGGCACATGTTTTCACTGCCGTGATAAGAACAGCATCCGGGCCTGATGCTTAGTCATAACTAATGATTGAGTATATCTAGGTAAAATGTCTCAAGTCATTTCTAGGAATTGCTTTTGGATTATAAATTAAATTTAATTTTTAATTGTAAACTATTTCATACCAAAACTGGTGAGACGTCCTTCTGATATTAGGGTTGAGGACAACTGTTGGGTCAAATTCTGCATGTGATAGTATTATGACTCTTTGGCTTGTACCAATTATCTGAAAAAAAATCCTGCTCTCCTCAAAGGCAAAGTGGAGCTCAAGTTCTTACTATGCAGTTACTCATAACCATATGATTGTGAAGCAAAAAACAAGTGGAACAGGGAAGAGAAGGGAAAACTTTCGAGCAATACAATAAATATATTAAGATGAAGACAGCATTTTTGAGTTGAACCCTTGCTTGAAATATTGAGTGATGGAAATCGGTGGAAGATGGGGCAGGCACAGAAGTATGGTGGGATTGCAATGCCAAGAATGTGCGTGGGCAACTGGAGATAAGTCTGACATCTAGCAAAGATCGGTTCTAGAGGTATCTAGTCTACTTTATTTGATGTGGAGCATTCATTTGTTCCAAACAAAGGCATCAGCATATAGGTCACACTGAAAATGGATTCATGGACTGTTCAGAAATCAGATGGTGGAGGTGAAGAAGCCGTTCCTGAAATGTTGAGTGTGTGTGTTCAGGCTCCTGTGTTTCCTCCCTAAAGAGAAGCAATGAGAAGAGAACATGTCCCAGGTGGTGAGTGCCTTTACTAATGGATGCCATCATTACCTTTTGAGGCATTAGCTTCTGAAGATTTCAGATGATCTTTACCAAATTTTCTTAATGAAAATTTTGGCTCTATCCAGAGATCATCTCCACATGGATCAAGCCTCTCTGGAAGCTCAACCTAAATGCCCATCTTTGAACACAAGTATTAGGGGAACAAATGGTAACTAGTTCTGGGAGGAACCTTTGTTCACTCTATTGGAGAATTGTCCATTGACCACCCATTAGCAAAGCTTCCTGCAAAGTTTTCCCAAATTCCAAACTCCAAACTTGAGAGACCACAAGTCACAAGAGCAGAATTCAGCCATTCATCCCATCGAGACTTAAACCTCTTACAATAAAGGATAAAAAGGCATGCTAATTTTTTAAAAGAATTTCAACCAAGGGTTAGGTTTTACTTGGGTATTTATTTCCTACTTCATTAGATTACCTCATCATTCAATATTTGAAATACCATAGTAATATACTATACTTTATTGTCGCCAAACAATTGATAGTAGAGCGTACAATCATCACAGCGATATCTGATTCTGCGCTTCGCGCTCCCTGGAGTACAAATCGATAGTAAATATTAAAAATTTAAATTATAAATCATAAATAGAAAATAGAAAAGGGAAAGTAAGGTAGTGCAAAAAAAAACCGAGAGGCAGGTCCAGATATTTGGAGGTCACGGCCCAGATCCGTACCCTCCAAATACTGTACATTTTAAATGAATGAATCAGATTTTATGAATCCATTAGAAACTAGGCAATCCAATGATTTCTGTTGTTGAAATCCTAGATCAGGGCGGGACCTCCCCAACTCTAGTGAAATATTCTATTCATCAAAATCTATTACAAGATATTAACTACATTCAGGGTGTTATGGGAAAGAGATCAAAGTTCAAAGTATGTATATGTCACTGGTGTTATGGGAAAGAGATCAAAGTTCAAAGTATGTATATGTCACTGTATTCTACCTTGAGATTCATTTTAATGCAGACATTCACAGGAGAATAAAGAAATGCAATAGAATTTATGAAAAACTACATAAAGACTGAGAAACAACCAGTGTAAAAGACAGATTGTGCAAATACTGCAATAAAAAAGTAAATAAATAACACTGAGAATAGGAGTTGTAGAGTCCTTTAAAGTGAATCTAAAGGTTGTGTAGTCAGTGCAGAGTTGTGGTGAATTAAGCTATCCATTCTGACCATAGAATAAAAGCTGTTCCTGAACCACACGGTGTGGGAGCCAAGGGGTCCCCTACCTCCTGCCCAATGGTAGTAGCAAGAAGACAGCATGGCCTGGGCAGTGAGTGTCTTTCTTGTGGCAGTGCTCCTTGTAAATGTGCTCACTGATGGCAAGGGCTTTATGGACTGGCCTGAATGTGGCAGTGTATCTCACAGGCAAAATTTACAAAGAGGCTTTAATAACTAAGGTTGTTAATAGGCCTGCAGCTTCATTTTAAACTGCAAACTTTAGGGGAAATTATGTCATTTTTCTATAAATTAATATTCAAGTCAAGATCTTGCCATTATATTCCATCTGTCTGCTTTGTAAAATAACAATACAGCCAAGAATACTTTAAATGAAAATAATGAAGAGATGATTGGGTCTACTTGAAATGCAATCAAAAATGTTTTCTTACCTCAGAAGCAGGTTTTTGGTTTTTCATCCCTGCACACTATGGTGGTTCAGTGAGTAAAGGTATCAATGAATTCATGATAAGAGTAATATGCTCTTCATGACGCGGAATTGTATTTCAAATGTATCTGTTTTAAATTAGTAAACCAGCGAAAGACCTCACCTTGTCTGACCGACACCAGCCGGTCATTAGAAGCTCGTAACACCACTTGGGGATGACTCTGCTCCAAGTCGAAGAGGTCGTCCTTCCCGGGCTTGGAGTTTCTTCCGGATCTCAGAGTACCATAAGGCCCCAGTGCACTCAGATATTTCCCCTCGTGGTCCTTGAAGGCGATTTTGCCCGCTTTAAATTCCAAAGTGTAGGTAGTGCCCAAATCGCGCTTTGTAATCAACTTTCCATCGTTCCGGAGAAATCTGTTGTCGCTGGTCTGAATACTATACTTCTTCTCCTGATAGACCAAGGTGATGAGAGCGTCCACGCCCCAAGGAATGTTGCTGTCGGCGGATAGCTCGTCTTCCTGCACCGAGAGATGGGCGTATCTTTTCCGACTGACACTTAAAAGGTTGGCTTGAGGGTGACTGGCCAAGTGAATGGACCAAAGTTCAGACTCGGTAATGGTCTGGGCAAAACACGAGAGACGGTCTTCAGTTCCGCCAAAATACCGCCTGTGGGGCTCGGACTGCAGAGACCATCTGCCATCGGCGTGTGCGATCACGGTGAACCTACAATCCACACCGGGCCGTTCGGCCTCGCATGACACATCGCCGTCCTTATTAGCCAACAAGTAGCGCCCAAGGTGACTCTTGAAAAATACCACAGAGTTGTTGCCGTCGTCTTGTTCCAACATCCAGATTTGCTTCTTCTTCAGGCTGACACCAGATGCATTGACTTTGAATCCAAACGCTTCTGCGGTCAGGTACTTATTATCACTATTGATCAATCCAAATTGGATTTTTAATGCTTGGTGGGTTCCGTTCGTGGGCATTTCGTTTCCTTCAGGTGGCGAACTATAAAATTCTCTTCCAGTGGAAGCTCAGAAACACAAACAATACAGGCACTTTTTAGTCGATCTGTTCCTTACAGACCAAATAGCCAAAACATCCAAATCCTATAGAAGTATTCAGTGACGTCAGCTTAAATGCCCAGTCATCTAACCTATCCTCTACAAAGCCTTTAATAGCAATTAACCAAAAAGTACCTCAGCAAATAATTTAAATATTATCAAGACTTCGGACTTCAAGATTTGCTTTCGAGTAAGTCGATTTTTTATATGAAAAAATGATGTATGTATGGGCTGCTGGAGACTTCTAATTATTAACGCCGAGGATTATAAACTCGCGGATTTTAATAAAATTCCAGTGCTCTGTAATTAATAGCAGCGCCTTGATGGAGCAACTGAGGGAGTTCTATGTCACAACACTGGTCCTTTCCTACCCTTCAGTCCCTATGGATATATTCCTTCAGATGTAGAGACACGTCTTTTTCAGATTACTGTCGGATACCAGCGTGTTCAGCCTCTAAGAACATCTCTCGAACCGTGGTCGCCAGCTACCTGTCCCTCTGAATTATTCCGCAGTCTTTCAGGTGTAAACCCGGATGAAACACGATAGCGTACCTTGCAGTGAAGTTGTGTCGGTGTCCCCTTTCTCTCTGGTTGGAGTGTAGAGTTACTCAGTTCTCTGATTCCTTCTCTTTGGGTCACCTACAGCCATCTCCAGTTATACGGTGTAATCCTCTTAGCAATTATCCCGGAGACTCGATTTATGTTTTAATCCTTTTATCCCGCAGTCTCCCAGAACACCTTCCTCCATCTGCCTTGCCTCCTTCTTCCGTTATCTCCTTTCCTAGAAAGGGCTCGAAACAGAGCAAAAAGCAGACGAGCTCAGCTGTGAAACAGATACTCAGCGAAAGAGTTGGAGCAGGTGAGGGGGGTACCCAGTTCATTCGGGTGTTACTGCCAAGCTGAATATCACTGCTCCACGTCCATCTGCTGATTTTTAATTCACTTGTCTCCAAAGTCTGTCAACTGTACAGTTATCTGACAATGACAGTAAAACAGTTCATGTTCCATTTCTTTCATTGTAGCTTCCAACAACGTACGTAAATAAAACTTTTGATAATGCCGATATTAATCAGTCTTCGGCCTGCGTTGTAGTTGGAGTTCCACTTGCTGGTGCAGGGGTCCCCAACCTTTTTTGCACCGCGGACCTGTTTAATATTGACAATATTCTTGCGGACCGGCCGACCGGGGGGACGGGGGGAGTGTTAATCACGACCGAAATATAGGTGGTAAGTCAACTATAAGTCACCTATCATTGGCTAATACACTCAATTTCGTTTCTAGGGTTTATGTGGAGCAGTGGGTGGGTGGCGATGGGAATTGTGATTCCAAGTTTACAACGTGGAGTGCAGTACCGCTGACCATCGCCCGCTCGATAGAGCCGCTGTCCATGTCGCATTGATTTGGCGGATCGATTTTATTTGACTGTACTCTCCTAAAGTTTTTAAAAATCCAGTTTAAAAACGTAACCTTCAGTTTTAAAAACCACATTTTTTTATTGGCATTCTTTATCTTATGGTTTAGAAACGATCAGCATGTTCTCCAAATCTCTCCTGAAACCTCTAATTATACTGTGATACAATGGCCACCGGTCTAAACCTGGCCCTAAACAGAATGCAGAATCAGGTTTAATATCATTGACATATGTAGTAAAATGTGTTGTTTTACATAACAATATAGTGCAATACATTAAAAACTATAAGTTACAACAAGAAAAATTAAATGAGTGCAAAAAGAGCAAAAAATAGTGAGGTAGTCTTCATGAGTTGGTTCGTTGTCCAATCAGAAATCTAAAGACAGAATGGAAGAAGCTGTTCCTAAAATGTTGAGGCTCCTGTATCTCCTCACTGATGGTAGCAATGAGAAGAGGGGGCATGTCCTGGACGATGGGGGGTTCTGTGGAAATAGCATGATGGATGCCACCTTTTTGAGGCATCCTTAGACGTAGTATGATGGAGCTGGCTGAATTTGAAACTCTCTGCTGCTTTTTTCCCGATCCTATGCAGTGGACCCTGCTCACCAGATGGTGATGCAACCAGTTAGGATGCTCAACACAGCACATCTGTAGAAACTTGCTGGAGTCTTTGGAGACAAACTAAAACTCCTAATGAAATATAACTGCTGACGTGCTTTATCTCTAATTGCATCAATATGTTGGGCCCAGGATAGGTCTTCAGAGACGTTGACAGCCAGGAACTTGAAACTGCTCACCCTAAGAAGGTGGAGGCAGATGTACAAGATGGCAGGTGATGGGTGAAACTGGGAGGAGGGGAGGGGAAGAAGTAAAGAGCTGGGAAGTTGATTGGTGAAAGAGATAATGGCTGGAGAAGGCGAATCTGATAGGAGAGGGCAGAAGATCATGGAAGAAATGGGAGGAGGAAAAGCACCAGAGGGAAATGATAGGCAGGTAAGGAGAGAAGGTGTGAGAGGGAAACAGGAATGGGCAATGGTGAAGGAGGAGCAGTTAGCAGAAGTTCGAGAAATTGATATACACGCCATCAGGTTGGAGGCTACGGAGACAGAATATAAGGTATTGTTCTTCCCACCTGAGTGTGGCCTCATTGTGGCAGTAGAGGAGGCTGTGGACTGACATGTTGGAATGGGAATAGGAAGTAGAATTGAAATGGTTGACCACCAGGAAATCCTGCTTTTTTTGTGGTGGATGGAGCGAAGGTGCTCGATGAAGTGGTCTCCAAATCTAGATCGGGTCTCGCCAATATACAGGAGATCGCACCAGGAGCACTGGACACAGTAGATGACCCCTATAGACACGCAGGTGAAGTGCCACTTCACCTGGAAGGACTGTTTGAGGCCCTGAATGGTAGTGAGGGAGGAGGTGTAGTGGCAGGTGTAGCAATTGTTCTATTTGCAAGGATAATTACCAGAAGGGGGATCAGTGGGGATGGACTTCTGTCCTCTCCTATCAGATTACTCCATCTCCAGCCCTTTATCTCTTTCACCAATCAACTTTTCAGTTCCTTACTTCACCCCCTTCCCTATCCTGGTTTCACCTAACACCTGCCAACTTGTACTTCTTCCCTCCCCCACCCCCAGCACCACCATCTTAGTCTGACTCCGTCTCTTTTCCTTTCCAATCCCGATGAAGGGTCTTGGTCCAAAACATCAACTATTTACTCTTTTCCACAGATGCTTCCTGGGCTGCTGAGTTTCTCCAGCATTTTGTGTGTGTTGCTTTGGATTTACAGCATCTGCAGATTTTCTTGTGTTTTCTCACCCTTTCCACTTATGATTCCTCAATGAGTACTGTTGCGTGTTCCCTTGAGTTCTCCTTCCTGAAGTCCACAGTCAATTCCTTGGTCTTACTGGTGTTGAGTGCAAGGTTGTTGTCGTAACACCACTCACGCAGTGGCTTATGCCTCCTTGTCACTGATATTCTGCCAATGGCAAATTTATAAGTGCTGTTTGAACATAGTCTTGGCGGTAGAAAAAAACAGAGCAGCGGGCTAAGCACACATCCTTGGGGTGTGGCAGTGTTAACTGTTAGCACCAAGGAGATGTTATTCCCAATAGATCTACAGTTGAATAGTTTGTCAGCTGTAGAAGGCATCAAAGTCACGCCTGCATTTGTTCTCATGCATCTCCACCTTCAGAAAGGAGCAGGAGAGAGCTTTCAGTGACATAACTCCATCTGATTTTAACTTTTCCAAGGTTTGGAATTAAATTAGGCTGCTTCTAGTCTGTGCAGTTTAATGAAACAAAAGCAATATATTTATCAATCAGGCTGCAGGATAACTCAAGTTATCAATCCCCAGTAATTCCAAAAACTGAGATTTGCATTCACTTCTAATGATTCCTTCAGTGAGGATATAGGAAAATCACTGGGAATTTTCCTCGCAAACCAGGACTTGCCTGGAAAGCAGCCTTCTGGGCAATAATGATCATAGCTGGCAAAACAAGTCCTGCTCCCAAAGAGAATCAGAAAAGGATAGCTGGCTGACTCACATCCTATGACTTGAGGGGAATTGTAAAACAACCAGAACATGAAAATTATTTCAGAAATATTCAAGAACATTCAGAAACATTGAAAATATTTTTTAAAAAATTAAAAACAATAACTTAAAAATACGAACACAAGGAATTCTGCAGATGCTGGAAATTCAAGCAACACACATCAAAGTTGCTGCCTGGCCTGCTGCGTTCACCAGCAACTTTGATGTGTGTAACTTAAAAATACAAACCACTTTAAAATCTAAAACTATTCAAAATATAATTAGTCGTAATTTCAGAAACGTGTGGTCTCAGAAACTTGTCTGCTCAATTCTGGGACAGTTAACACAGCCTTTAATAGGGTATGGTTATGGCACAAATTTGGTACAAATGTTTCATGTACCCTAATGGGGCTTTTCCAGTGCTAGCTAACCAAACTGACCACGATGGTGGAGTGACACCAAATATTTGCTGTCTGTGAGATTTTGCACCAACTCAAGTGGTGATGGTCGCACCAAGAAATTGTCTTCAGTGACAGTGAAGGCTCCCATTAAGTTTTATTTCTCAGATCATTAACGTAGCTCCTGCAGTCGTTAGCAGGTGAAGGACAAATCTACACAAAGTTTGAGTAGACTGAACCAATTACCACATCCCCAAGTGGTTTCAGCAGTTCTTTCTCAAACCTTTGTGTCTAGAAATGCCAGAAGAAATCTAACAAAAAAGGGAAGTGGTTTTGCATTTATCTGATGTTTGACAAACAAGATGCTACCAAAATTCTTCACCAAGCTCTTTCATGAATAATTCCTGCAGAATCAATGTCTGTGGCTAAACCTGTGATGGAAGAAATGCTGTGAAGATGGTACACTGCTGATGGCTGGGGTGAATGTTTAATCCGATGCGTGGGGTGCTAACTTAGGTCTGCAAGCACAGGCTGAACAGGACTTGGTGTGCATTTGAACGCAGGGAGCAGGGTTTTGGAAGACCTCGAGTTTTTAGTGGGTAGAAGTGCATTGAAACAATAAATTCTAGAGATAACAAATTCATGAATGAGCTGGAGCAGATACAAAGTTTGATAATATTACACATGTGAGTAGAGGCAAGCTAAATGATGACATGAACTTTTAAATTGGGAACAGCCTACTTCATTATGAGGGAGTGGGTGAAGTCTTCGGCCAGCATATGTATTTTGTTACAGGGTTTAAAGACAATGGCTTTGGTCTTCACAAAGTAATTGGAAGAGATTTATGCTCCATCTGCCATCATCCTGCAATCCCCCTGGGTCCACCTGTCACCTACTCTCCCTGCCTTAACCCTTCCCCTTTTCCACTATCTTCCCTCTTCAATCTCAATCCTGATGGAGGATCTCGACTCAAAATGTCCACAGTTCCTTTCTCCCCCAAGGCTGTTACCAAATCCACTGAGCTCCCTCAGCTCTTTAGTTTTGTTTCATATTCCAGCACCTGTAGTTTCTTGTGACTGCCTTTTGTTAAAACCTGCTGACTAGAGAATAATCTACTTCAGTGTTTCTTAGCCCACCGCTCCCTAAACCATTTTCATACTTGCAAGTGTCCCTCTGAGGCACAGTATACTTCCTGGCACCCCCATAGTGTAAAACCATGTCTGACATATGCTAACATGCGAAAATTTATTCTGCTTTAAATTTTTTATTTGTCTTTAAACCTAGTTTACACAGTACCTGTGCGCTGACAACAGCTTCGATGTCAATGTGATCCTTGAGCTTGATGGTTTTTAGCAAGAGTTGAAATATCTGGTTCAAGTTGTGACAGCAAATGCCTTAAATGTCCAGGCAGTTTCCGTTTTTTGTGAATATGTGGTTCACTGCACTGAAGCCTCTTTCAACAGGATAGGAGGATGGAAATGCAATGAAGAGCAGTTTTGCTCTTCTCCAAAGACCTAAGCTGTACTATATACTAACTTATACAGAACCTGCTGTGGGATGTTTGATTAAACAGTGTGGAGGGAGCTTTAGTCTGCATCTAAACAGTGCCATAACTGTTATGGCGTGTTTCAGGGGTGAATAAGCCTTTATCAATATGTGACACCTGTTGCACTCACTCAGAGCTGAATGTAGGAACTTTATTCTGTATCTCAGCTGTTTTGTCTCCTTTTTTTTCTTAACATGTGGTGTCCCTGGTTTTCACAGGCTAAGAAAGAGCGAGTGAATTTGGCCTTTTCTCCTTGGAGCAATGGAGGATGAGAAGTGACCTGATAGAGGCGTATAAGATGATGAGAGGCATTGATCGTGTGGATAGTCAGAGGTTTTTTCCCAGGGCTGAAATAGCTAACACGAGAGGGCACAGTTTTAAGGTGCTTGGAAGGAGGTACAGAAGAGATGTCAGGGGTAAATTTTTTACGCAGAGAGTGATGAGTGCGTGGAGTGGGCTGCCGGCCAAGGTGGTGGAGGCAGATGCAATAGGGTCTTTTAAGAGACTGTTAGACAGGTACATGGAACTTAGAAAATCAGAGGGCTATGGGTAATCCTAGGTAATTTCTAAAGTAAGTACATGTTCAGCACAGCATTGTGAGCCGAAGGGCCTGTATTGTGCTGTAGCTTTTCTATGTTTCTATGTTCTAAGACAGTGAAATGCGGCAGAAGGAGAAGAGCATATGACAGATGCTAGATTGCACACAAAACTGATTGCAACAAATTCAGCAAGTAAATAAAAAAAAAGGAATTTTACAAAGAAAAAACTGAACACAAGAAAAGTGTGGCAGAAAACATGAAAGGGAATCCAAGGCAAGTGAAGAGCATAAGGTTTGTGAAAGGGATGCAAACAATCAAAGACAACAAATGATACCTGCTACCCACAGAGGTGGAGTCGTAGCTGAGATACAAAGTGAACACCTTGCGTGAGAAAGAAAGATTAGCTTTATTTGTAATATATATTGAAATATCAAAACATACAGTGAAATGCGTCATTTATATCGATGACCAACGTGGCCCGAAGATGTGCTGCGGCAGCCCGCAAGTGTCACCATGCTTCCAGGATAAACATAGCACGCCCTAACCAGTTTGCCTATTTGGAATGTGGGAGGAAACCAGAGCACTGGGAGGAACCCCACATGGTCACAGGAAAACATACAAGTGCAAATTGAATCCCGATCTTCCGATCACTAACGTTGTAAAGCATTAGGCTAACTGTCACACTACTCTGCTGCCCCAGTTTAACCATTAACAGCAGGTTTAACCAAGGAAGGTCTGCTTAAAGCAACACACAAAAAAATGCTGGAGGAACTCAGCAGGGCAGGCTGCATCTGTGGAAAAGAGTGAATAGTTGACATTTCAGGCTGAGATCTTTCATCAGGACTGAAAGAAAGAAGAGAAGTTGGAGTAAGAAGGTGGGGGGGGAGGGGGGAAGAAGTACAAGATGGTAGGTTCCAGAAAAAGGCAGGATCTCCCGGCAGCCACCCACCTCAATTCCACCTCCCATTCCCATGGCATGTTGGAAAGTCTCGAAACATTGACTCTTTTCCATAGATGCTGCCTGGTCTACTAGAGTTCCTCCAGCATTTTGTGTGTGTTGCTTTGGATTTCCAGCATCCGCAGATTTTCTCGTGTCAGTGAAGGTCTATTTAAATCCTGTGTGGGTAAAAAGTAATAGAGAGAGGGTACTGGAAAGGCCAGCTGCATTTGAAGTGGATTGTCACATGGGATATGCCTTAAGTTGCTGTGAGGAGAAATTGCAGAGACACTGGCATTAGTCCACAAAATATCCATAGATTTAGGAATGGTTCCTGAGAACTAAAAAACTGCAAATATTTTATAGTTGTTCAAATATTGGTTTAGGTGTAAACCTGTGAACTACAGACAAATCTGATTAATCCTGGTCATGGGGAAGGTTTTAGTAGCAATAATCAAGGACAGAATTAGCAGTTATTTGGATACTTGGAATGGAAACAATTTCTAACTAACTTTGATAGAATTTCTTGATGAGTAAATTGAAATGGTAACAGCAGGTCAGGAAGGATCTATGGAAATGAATAAATAGTCGACATTACAGGCCGAGACCCTTCATCAGGACTTCCCGGCAGCAAAGGCAAGTTCCCAGGATGGATACATGGCTGTGGTAGCGAGTCTGGGTGAGCACATGGTTGAAGAGTCAGAGGGCAGCAGAGATCACAGAGGGGAAGCAGTGAGAGAGGGTGTCACTGAGCGCCTGTCAAAGAGAAGATTTAAACTTCTTCAGGATGGGCATACCTCAATGTGGAGCAGCAAATCATACACACAAGGGATTCTGCAGATGCCCGATATCCAGAGCACCACACACAAAATGCTAGAGGAACACAGCATGAAGGGCAACATCTATGGAAATGAATAAGCAGCTGACGTTTCAGGCTTTGGCCCTTCATAGGACTTCCAGAGGTATTTATGGCACTGATAGGATCTGGAATGTACTGCCAGGCATGGTAGTGGAAGCAGATCCAGTAGTAACATTCATAAGGAAAAGAGTTTCAGGGACATGGTTGAGAGAGTAGAATTGGCTGGGCTGGGCTGCTCAAATGGCCCTCTTATGCGTTCAAGCTGTTTTGTGACTCCATATGGCCAGCCACCATAAACAGAAATTAATCCTGTTTGTTATGCTCCCAAGAATATTTGAGCAGTATTGATTAGCATTAAGCAACAGGCCTAGGTAGTGTCCAGTTCAGATTTGTGTTGGGTTGCCCTGACTAAGTAGTATCTGCCTTCTAGCAGTCAGGATCTTTGGGATCTATCTGGCAGCAGAGCTGGGAGTAGCCGCACATATGCAGTCTCTGGCACTCCTGATAGCAGCTTTTCGCTTGCAAATGCCACCCAACTCCCTTCCTTTCCTAGCCTCTTGTATTCTTCTTCCCCAAAGACATTATCAACAGGGCAGCAGGCAGAGCTGTTATCTCTGGCTTTCGAAGAGCTGCAGTTGGATGAATGACCAACAGATATAAAAAAAACTGAAAATATTGGAAATTCTCAGACGGTGGGGTTAGGCAGCAGATGTGGACAGAGAACTAGAGATAATATTTCAAGTCAAAAAGATACTATTTGAACTGAGGATTTCGTTGAAGCTAATGAAAGCTCGTCAGCATGGAACATGAACTTTGTCTCTCTGCAAATGCTGGCTGACCTGTTATTTCCAAAATTTTCTGTTTTTATTTCATATTTCCAGCTATTGCATTTTTTTTGTTTTTTTTTGATTTACAAAGTCTATCATTTTAATAAAACGAGGTTGAAAGGACTAATTTTTTTTGGTTGCTTCAGGGTCTATGACAGTCATCTACAGTACGAGCTGTCAGTGATATTCATGGGCAGGGCCTCCGCTCCCACCACCTGTGGTCTTGTTGCCATTCACTTTATGGAAAGTTGCTGGTGGTGGCATGGCTTGAAACAAACTCAGAGCTGGCAGATATAAAAATTTAGCAATGTCTAGATGTAGTTAAACTTAAGGTAACTAATAGGTAGAATATTTCTGATTTGCAACCAAGTACAGAAGGGAGGAATTCCAATTAACTCAAAGGTTCAAAGTTTCATTTTATTATCAGAGTACGTGTGCAGAGTACAACTCTGAGATTCACCTTCTCCAGATAGCCATACAGAAAACCGTGAAAGTTGTTGAGGCCCCCCCACATGAAAAAAAATAAACAAAACTCACAAATCCCAAACCCCCCCCAAACTTCTCCCATGCACAAAAATGTAACAGATTGCCCAGCCAGATACAGCAGCTAAAAAAGTCAAACCCACGCTCCTCCCACACAAAAAACAGTGACGATAACATCAATCACCCAACCCCTCCCTCACCCAAGAAAATAACATATCGCCCACCAGCCAATCAGCAGCAAGAAAGAAAACACAGAAAACTGAAGGAGGCTAATATAAACTACAGTCCATATGAATTATCACATATGACTCAAGCTGATGGCCTGGCCTGACCTCTGACACAACACAGTGGTCTGAAGCACCTGTACAGCACTATATGGTTCTATGTACCATTATGAGACACGAGTTTGAATCAAGCTTCCCAGCTGGACCTCCATGCATAGCTACATAACATATTTTGCAAAGTTGACCAATTAGGGATTTAAGAAGCTGATAAACAAGTAGAGACAGCAATTAGTGTTGCAACCTTGTTTGATTCCAACTCTTGTCCATGCGGAGTTTGCTATAGTCACTTGATTTTCCTCTGGCTGGTCCAGTTTCCTTCCACACCCCAAAGACATGCTAGTTAGAGGTTCATTTGCAATTGTAAATTAGCCCCAGTGTGGTTGTATCAAATGGTGTCAAATGGTTGTTGTGACGCATCTAGTGTGGTAGTGTAGTGGATAGCGCTTGTCGCTCCCGCTTTCAGCTTCCACCGCTGGCTAGCAGTCTGGTGAAGAGGAGAGCAGAATGTGTAAGTCTCTCCCTGCCAGTACTAACGGCAAGCCTCATGTCATCCCTCAATGGCGACAAAAAGAAACTGAATACCTTTTGGACACAGGCTGAACTCCAGAGGGCGGGGAGGAGGTCTGGCCCCTACACACGTAACACACCGGCCCACTGGTGTGTAGACACACCCTGGTGCTCATGAACTATGGGTAAATCGCTCCACTGGCTTGTGGGCAGCCTCGGGAGAGACGAAGGCTATGCGGGTAAACCCAGACAGAAAATCTGGAGTGGAGCCCCGAAGGCAGCTGGACATCACTGAACATCCTTCTGGCAGCCCCTGCAGCCGAGCTGGTGCCAAATATATTGCTCTGCTTTCCTTGGACTACACCAGTGAGGCCGAGAGGGACACCCCAGGGTCTACGTACCTCCTCCCAGACTTGTGCCTTGGAGATGTCACTCCAGTGCCAAACGACTCCATTGTTCTTCGAGACAGGCAGATGCCATCATCATCGCCTATATAGCAAGAGAATCTGGGAGAGTTGATGGAAATAAATGGGTGCTAATAAGATTGCTCTGAGAGCTCAAAGACAAAGTCAAGTTTATTGACGTATGCACAAGGTCATGTGGCCAAGTGGTTAAAGCATTCGTCTAGTGATTTGAAGGTCGCTAGTTCGAGCCTCAGCTGTGGCAGCGTGTTTGTGTCCTTGAGCAAGGCACTTAATGAGAGGAGTGGCGCCCCACACAGACTTCCAATCTGCGCCTTGTAAGGCATGAAAATGCCTGACGCAGGCCTCTCGTGATCTGAGTCGACATTCCCTCCCTCCCATGCACAGGTACAGTGTAAAACTTACTCGCAGCAGCATGCCAGGCACATAGCGTCATATAAACATAAATTAAGCAGAGACTCAATGGTCTAGATAACCCTCCATGTCATAATAAACATGAGAAATATGAGTGCACCACTTCATCTTCTAAAAGTGGATGTTGTGACAAGAACGGCAAATTTTACCCTTTAATTCATTGTTCATCATCTCGGTTGTGTCAGCACGGGGGTGAAATTATTTGTATACAAACATTAATAGGAAAATAGTTTCATTTGCTAAAGTCATTCAAAAGGTGGAATTTCACTCCCTGTTTTGTTAAGGGGAGATATCCCAGTTTTCTCACCTGGGATGAAACAGGGAATTGAGAAAGGGTCACCATAGTTGACACTATCACACCTCCATTTAGCCAACGAAATGTCCTGCCATCTCAGTCAGAGAGTACCTGCATGAGGTTCAGCAAAATTACTACCCTAAACATAACAATATCAGAATTCGTACTTCTTTAAATAGAATGTCTGGTTTTAATGATATGGCACCAATCTATGCAGTTATTGTCAACACATAGTATAATTTTATAGGTACTCCTGTGGCCCAGCGAACGTTAGATCTTCTTAAGAATTTATGAGGTTTATTATGTGTTTAAGCTTTTTACAGAAGTAGTGGTCAGGCTCTGATTTCCAAGTCACATTCCTATTTTCCTAACAGCATAGATTAAGTTTCATCTGTGTTGGAATGAGTGCTACACTGCTAGCCCTGGTGGATTGGTTTCTAATGATTATTTTATACTGAGTCTCATGTCATTAGCTTTGCTTACACACTACACTCTTCTTTTCTTGGTTTCCCCACTGCAGCCAGGCATCTATTACCGAATCAATTCAAGAGATAGCACAATTAAAAAGCTACAGGACATGAAAACAAATCTTGCCAACATTAACGATCTTGTCTCTTGATAACTTGGTAATTAGAAACCCTTATCAAAAGAAATTAAAGGTTCTAACTGTCTTCTGAAAGAACACTGATGAAAGTTGTTTTCGCCCGATGACATGTACTCAATGGCTCCTGACATTGGCTCAGGAAGGTTGGATACCAATCAACCTTCACAAGTAGGAAGAATTGAGAAAGAGGCATAATTTGTGGTTCTGTTTAGATTATAAGAATCAGAATCAGGTTTATTATCACCGGCATGAGTCATGAAATTTGTTAACTTAGCAGCCCCTGTTCAATGCAATATACATGATAATATAGAAAGAAAAACAAATAATTAAATCGATTACAGTAAGTATATATACATATATGGAATGGGTTAAAAAAGTGCAAAAACAGAAATGATATATATTTTTTTAAGTGAGGTAGTGTTTATGGGTTCAATATACATTTCGGAATCTTATGGCGGATGGAAAGAAGCTGTTCCTGAATCACTTGAGTGTGTGCCTTCAGGCTTCTGTACCTCCTTCCTGATGGTAACAATGAGAAGAGGGGATGTCCTGGTGGCATCCGTAATAATGGACGTTACATTCCTGATGCACCGTTCCTTGAAGATGTCTCGGGTACTACAGAGGCTAGTACCCAAGATGGAGCTGACTAATTTTACAACTTTCTGTAGCTTCTTTCAGTCCTGTGCAGTAGTCCCCCCCCCCCACCCCCATACCAGACAGTGATGCAGCCTGTCAGAATGCTCTCCACAGTACATCTATAGAAGTTTTTGAGTGTTTAGTTGACAAACCAAATCTCTTCAAACTCCTAATGAAATATACTGTAGCTGCTGTCTTGGCTTCCTTATAACTGCATCGATATGTTGGGACCAGGTTAGATCCTCAGAGATCTTGACACCCAGGAACTTGAAATTGCTCACTCTCTCCAGTTCTGATCTCTCGTCTTACCCTTCCTGAAGTTCACAATCAGTTCTTTTGTCACACCACTCAACCAGCTGGTATACCTTGCTCCTGTATGCAATCTCATCTCCATCTGAGATTCTGCCAACAATGGTCATATCATCAGCAAATTTATAGATGGCCTTTTGAGCCATACCTAGCCACATAGTCATGAGTACAGAGAGAGTAGAGCAGTGGCTAAACATACATCCCTGAGGTATGCCAGTGTTGATCGTCAGCGAGGAGAAGATATCATCACCAATCACAGATTGTGGTCTTCCATTTAGGAAGTCGAGGATCCAATTGCTTGAGAACTTTATAAGAGATTTCACCTTTTATTTATTTAATTTATTTAGAGATACAGTGGGGGACAGCCCTTCCAGCTCAGCAACCCACCTGTTTAAGACTAGCCTAATCACAGGACAGTTTACTGTGGCCAATTAACCTACTAACCAGTATGTTTTTTGGACTGTGGGAGGAAACTGGAGTACCCGGAGGAAACCCATGCAGTCACGGGTAGAACGTACAAACTCCTGACAGACATCACTGGAATTGAATTCCGAACTCCGATGCCCCAAGCGGTAATAGTGTCGCGCTAACCGGTACGCTAACCTGGCGCTCTCTTCTTCTCCTTATAACTGCAATAAGTTTACATTGTGAGACACCCTGTTACTCCCAGCTGAAAAGCTCCTTTACATACAAAATAAAAAATATACTCATTAGTTTGGGCTTCTTGTTTCACTTTTACTTTTCCCTCATCTTTCCCAGCTTTGATTCTGCACTGCAATAAGAACTTTAAAACTTCCCATAGGTTCCTCAAAAAAAAACCCATAGACCCATATCCTAGCCGAGCTCCTAAGAAAATTCATTAGTTACAACTCAATCTCTGGGGAAATTGCAGAAAAATTAATCACTTGAAAGTGTACAGTAAAAGGATTACAAGCAAAGGTGCCTAATTCATAATCAACTATTCCAACCATTTTACATAAAAGATAAATTTTCCACCAGCTTTGTTATAGAAAGGATACTCTCAAGCGGGAGAGAATACTGAAGAGATTTACAAGGATACTTCCTAGACTCGAGGGTGTGAGTTATGGGGAGAGGTTAGCAATGCAGGATCGTGATTCCTTAAAATGTAAGAGAATATGTAGGTGGTCTCATAGAAGTTTATAATCTCATGACGTTAAGATGGACAGTTATAGTCTTTTCCCAAGGGCTGGGGAGTCCAACTCTAGAGGGCACAGATACAAAATCGGAGGGGAGAGGTTCAAGAGAGACCTGAGAGGTAACTTCTTTACACAGAGGTTCTGAAGTGACCTGCCAGAGGAAATGATCAAGGAAAGTACAAATGCAACATTGAAGAAGCATTCAGATAGGTGCCCGGAGGGTTATGGGCCAAAAACGGGAACTGGGACGAACATGGACTGGTTGGGCCAAAGGGCTTGTTTCGGTGGTGCATTACACTACGACTCTATGGCATCATTTACAATATCAATATTATATGAACTGCTAAACTACCACATTTGTAATCTATAGCAAAAATTATTTGTAATTACTATTAAAATTACATTTTCTTGAAAATTTCAGAAAATTGAGGTACTTAGTTTATAATCCATTCTTTTTATTCGTTTTTTCTCTTTAATCAGTTTTGTAACATCATTTAGTTCTATGCAATTGATTGCAAAATAAATTGCCCTCAAATACATATTTATTTCAATGTAAAGTTATTTTCTGTCTCTACCTGCTGCATTTTCTCTCTGAACTGAATATTGTAATTGAAATTGTAATATGTAGTTTGGCTTCTAAGTCTTGGGTCTCTCCTCCCATTTATAAAACATACTGTTCACTGTACCTGAAAGCAATTAATCAAGATCAATCAGTGCTACCATTAGGAAATAGAACATAGAACAGTATTGAACAGTATAGTGTAGGTCCTCAGCCCACAAAGTTGTGCTGACTTTTAATGTACTCTAAAATCAATCTGAACCTTCCCTCCTGTATTGCCCTCAATTTTTCCATCATCCATGTACCTATCTAAGAGTTTCTTAAATGCCCCTATTATACCTACACCACCCCTGGCAGAGTATTCCTTGCACCTACCCTCTGTGTAAAAAAACATTACTTCTGACATCCCCCTCTACTTTCCCCCAATCACCTGAAAATTATGTTCCCTCATATTTGCCATTTCCACTTGGGGAAAAGTTTCTGGTTATCTATTCGATCTACGCCTCTTATCATCTTATGCACATGTGACAATAGTTCTTCAGAAACAATGGTGCTTAACCTCTGCCACTCTCCTGTTCCCAATATACCAACCATCATTTTCAGCAGGTCTTGCAAATAAAGGCACAAGAGATTGTAGATCCACTGAATACCTCCAACAGCTTGTTTGTAGGTCTTGGAAGTAAGTGTCCTGGCCACCTATTGGTTTCAGATAGGAGGTTCCAATAAGGCATACATTGTGGGATCCTGCGGCTCATGTCACACAGAGCAATTATCCGTTACTGGGAGTAAAATATACAAGCTGTATGCTCTAACTGCAGTATTAATCAAGGTTCTAGAGAAGACTGCTTCAAGCTGCTCATAAAACCAGCATTCTTCTTAAATAATTTATCTGTATCACAGATGCGCCTGACCCACTGCGCAGTTCAAATTTTCTACTTTTTGTTTCCCGTAACTTCTAGCATTTTGCTTTTGTATGCGTAATGTCTGTAATCGTTCTGCTCTGAGAACTTGGAATTATGGTGTGAAGCATGACAAACTGCCTCACGGGAATCTTATTAAATAAGATTTGTGATAGGGCAACATATTGGAACATGCAGTCAAACGTTTAGTCAGAGTTGCTGGTTTTGGAGATCTAAAATGGATGAGGAGTTGAGAGATACAAAGATGTCTGAAGAGAATGCCAGAGCTTAAAGCTACAATGGAGAGAATAAAATGAGAAAAGATCAGAACATGAGAAGTACAGAGATCAGAGGGTAATTGTAGAAATTGAGAAGGGAAGGTGGAGGAAGTTACATACGGGCCTGAGTAAAAGAGAATTTTATACTGAGGCAGTCCTGGATTAGTATCAACATAGGCCACTTGACATGGAGGTATTGGCTGCATTGGACTTGATCTGTATTAGGACAGAGAGTAGAGTTTTGTATGAGATATTTGTACCGATTGGAAGATGGAAGACTGGATAGGAGAGTACTGAAATAATCAAGTCTAGAGGTAACAAAGATTTTACTTAATCGAGAAATTTCTGAAATAGATTCTTATGAAAATATGTACTGCAAATACATAAATATTGCCAAGTTGTTGCCAAGTCTAAGATATGATAGCAATCCCAAAAATTTCCAAAACCATGTATAATTTCATTTCAGACCTGTGGTCACTGATTCCATTTTTGCAAAGACCTCATTCCAAAAGAAGTCTTGTTGAAACTCTGAAACTACTATATATAACTAATCTTTAAAATGCTTTAATAGATAATATATCATTGACTGTTTTCATTTATGTAAATAGTTCATTCTACTAAAATTGAATAATTTTTAAATTCTGTTTATGTCATACATATTAGTCAAATTCATTCAACAGTGTGATAAATATTTGCTTGAGATTTATGATGATATACAGTCAGCCCTCCGTATCTGCGGAGGTTTGGTTCCAGGACCCTCTGCGGATACCAAATTCCGTGGATGCTCAAGTCCTGTATATAAAATGGTGTAGTATTTGCACATAACCTACGCACGTCCTCTCGTATATTTTAGTCATAGTCATAGTCATACTTTATTGATCCCAGGGGAAATTAGTTTTTGTTACAGTTGCACCATAAATGATAAATAGTAATAGAACCATAAATAGTTAAATAGTAATATGTAAATTATGCCATTAAATTATGAAATAAGTCCAGGACCAGCCTATTACATAGAACATAGAATAGTACTGCACAGTACAGGCCCTTCGGCCCACAATGTTGTGCCGACCCTCAAACCCTGCCTCCCATATAAGCCCCCACCTTAGATTCCTCCATATACCTGTCTAGTAGTCTCTTAAACTTCACTAGTGTATCTGCCTCCACCACTGACTCAGGCAGTGCATTCCACGCACCAACCACTCTCTGAGTAAAAAACCTTCCTCTAATATCCCCCTTGAACTTCCCACCCCTTACCTTAAAGCTATGTCCTCTTGTATTGAGCAGTGGTGCCCAGGGGAAGAGGCGCTGGCTATCCACTCTATCTATTCCTCTTATTATCTTGTACACCTCTATCATGTCTCCTCTCATCCTCCTCCTCTCCAAAGAGTAAAGCCCTAGCTCCCTTAATCTCTGATCATAATGCATACTTTCTAAACCAGGCAGCATCCTGGTAAATCTCCTCTGTACCCTTTCCAATGCTTCCACATCCTTCCTATAGTGAGGTGACCAGAACTGGACACAGTACTCCAAGAGTGGCCTAACCAGAGTTTTATAGAGCTGCATCATTACATCGCGACTCTTAAACTCTATCCCTCGACTTATGAAAGCTAACACCCCATAAGCTTTCTTAACTACCCTATCCACCTGTGAGGCAACTTTCAGGGATCTGTGGACATGTACCCTGAGATCCCTCTGCTCCTCCACACTACCAAGTATCCTGCCATTTACTTTGTACTCTGCCTTGGAGTACAAAGCTCAGGGTGTCTGACCCTCCAAGGGAGGAGTTGTAAAGTTTGATGGCCACAGGCAGGAATGACTTCCTATGACACTCTGTGTTGCATCTCGGTGGAATGAGTCTCTGGCTGAATGTACTCCTGTGCTTACCCAGTACATTATGTAGTGGATGGGAGACATTGACCAAGATGGCATGCAACTTGGACAGCATCCTCTTTTCAGACACCACCGTGAGAGAGTCCAGTTCCATCCCCACAACATCACTGACCTTATGAATGAGTTTGTTGATTCTGCTGGTGTCTGCTACCCTCAGCCTGCTGCCCCAGCACACAACAGCAAACATGATAGCACTGACCACCACAGACTCGTAGAACATCCTCAGCATCATCCGGCATATGTTAAAGGACCTCAGTCTCCTCAGGAAATAGAGACGGCTCTGACCCTTCTTGTAGACAGCCTCAATGTTCTTTGACCAGTCCAGTTTATTGTCAATTCGTATCCACAGGTATTTGTAATCCTCCACCGTGTCCACACTGACCCCCTGGATGGAAACAGGGGTCGCCGGTACCTTAGCTCTCCTCAGGTCTACCACCAGCTCCTTAGTCTTTTTCACATCAAGCTGCAGATAATTCTGCTCACACCATGTGGCAAAGTTTCCTACCGTAGCCCTGTACTCAGCCTCATCTCCCCTGCTGATGCATCCAACTACTGCAGAGTCATCCGAAAACTTCTGAAGATGACAAGACTCTGTGCAGTAGTTGAAGTCCGAGGTGTGAATGGTGAAAAGAAAGGGAGACAAGACAGTCCCCTGTGGAGCCCCAGTGCTGCTGATCATCTCTAGATTACTTATAATACCTAATACAATGTAAATGCTATGTAAATAGTTGTTATACTGTATTGTTTAGGGAATAGCGACAAGAAAAAAAGTCTGTACATGTTCAGTACAGACGCAACCATCGTAGCTCTTCTGGGAACACCGAGGCTGCCTCGGCATCAGCCGATGCCAATTCTCCTGTGATCTTTAAGTTCTTGAGGCCGTAGTGCTTTACATAGCTAGCCAGCCATCCCTTACTATCCTTAAACTTCTTCCTCTCGCTCACAGCACAAGTAGTGAACGAACGAGATGTGATGCAAACAATGCTCAAACAACGAGTGCTGGAGAGAGAACTTCCGTTTTTTTTTCTGATTCCAATCTGTGGTTGGTTGAATCTGCGGATACGGAGGGCCACCTGTAATTTGAATGATCTTGAAGTGTCTTAGTGCTGAAATAATGTGAAGCTGTTTTTGCCCTTGCAGTGTCCATAAGACCATAAAACATAGGGGCAGAGTTAGGCCATTCAGTCCATCAAGTTTCCTCCTTCATTCCATCCTGACTGATTTTTTTTATCCCTCTCAACCCCATTCTTCTGCTTTCCATAAACTTTAATGCTCTTACTAATTTATGAACCTATCAATCCCTGTTTTAATACACCCAATTACTTGGTCTCCACAGCCATCTGTGGCAATGAATTCAACAGTTTCACCACCCTTTGGCGAAAGGAATTCCTCCTCTTCTCTGTTCTGAAGGGACGTCCTTGTACTCTGAAGCTGTGCCCTTTAGTCGTACACTCCTCCACTACAGGAAATATCTTGTCCAAATCCACTCTTTCTAGGCCTTTCAATATTGAATAGGTTTCAATAAGATACAAAAATCATAAAATTATTTTAAAAAGGAGCAGGAAAAGGTCATGTCTGATCGCCTACTCAGCACTATTTTCCATCATTATTCTTTTATATCTCAATCCCTTTTATGTCCAGAAATCTGTCTTTCACTGTATTGAATAAACTCAGTCACTGAGCTGTCTCTGAGGTGGAAAATTCAAAAGGTGTGAAGAACTTACACCCCACTCCACCTGTTGTCTTATGAACAAAGTCACCGGAGGTCCGCAGTTGGTAGATACACATGTTCACAAGTAAGCTAGCAGTTGTTTGGAGGGGGTTGGAAAGGAGGGAGAGAGGGAGGAGGGGGGAGAGGTAGTGCTAAAGAGGAAGAGGGAGCAAGAGAGGGGGAGAGAGTGGGGGAGAGCGGGGGAGAGAGGGGAAGGGAGAGAGTGAGGGTGAGAGAGGGAGAAGGAGAAGGTGAAGGATCTGCTCAACCTAATGATACACATTTTAGTGTCAAAGAACAACTCCATATTTACCATTCATCCATAATGCTTCCTTTGAACTACCCACACACAAAGTCCACATCTCTCGCTTCACACCAAAATGACAAATTTAAATCAGCATTGTCTGGTCTTCCAATTAACCGTGGAATCCTTCAATTATCTTGGTTCATGGTCCTAAGGAACCTATTGTTCCCCAGAGCAGCATTTTAGATTTAATCCACAGTTCATATTCGAGTCTGAAGACTTGTGGCTGAAGTCTGTTGCTGAAGTTATTTGCTATATGTGCTAACCAACCCCAAAAGGTGCTTTATCACCTTGTTCTAGTGTTGGGGGTAGGTCAAAGGCAAAATAAATTTATTATCAAAGTATGCGCTGTATATGTTGCCATACAACACTTTGGGAATAATTTTCTTGCGGATATTCACAGGAAAGATAAATAAATAGAAGCTACAGAAAACCACAAGTAAACAAAGACTGACAAACAACCAATGTGCAAAGAAGACAAACAGTGCAAATCAAAAATAAATAATAACACTGAGAGCATGAGTTGTAAAAGAGACCTTGAAAGTGAGCTGGTTGGTTGTAGAATCAGTTTGGAGTTGTGATCAGTCAAGTTCTCCATACTGGTTCAGGAGCCTGATCGTTACCGGGTAATAAGTGTTCCTGATCCTGGTGGTGTGGGACCCAAAGCTCCTGTACTTCCTGCCCAAAGGTAGTAAGACCATAAGACATAGGAGCAGAATTAGGCCACTTTGCCTGTCGACTCTGCTCCGCCATTCAATCATAGCTAATTTTTTTTCCTCTCCTCAGCCCCACTCCCCAGTCTTCTTCCTGTAACCGTTGATGCCGTGTCCAATCAAGAACCTAGCAAGCTCTGCCTTAAATACACCCACAGCTGCCTGTGGTAATAAATTGCACAAATTCACCACCCTCTGATTAAAGCAGTTACTTCGCATCTCTGTTTTAAATGGATGCCCCTCTATCCCGAGGCTATGCCTTCTTGTCCTAGACTCCCCCACCACAGAAAACATCCTTTCCACATCGACTATCTCTACACTTTTCAACATTTGAAAGGTTTCAATGAGATTCCCCCTCATCCTTCTAAATTCCAGCAAGTACAGACCCAGAGCCATCAAACGTTCTTTGTATGATAACCCTTTCATTCCTTGAATCATCCTTGTGAACCTCCTCTGGACCCTCTCCGATGTCAGCACATCTTTTCTTAGATGAGGAACCCAAAACTGTTCACAATACTCAAGGTGAGGCCTCACCAGTGCCTTATGAAGGCTCAACATCATGTCCCTGCTCTTGTATTCTAGACCTCTTGAAATAAATGCTAACATTGCATTTGTCTTCCTCACCACCAACTCTACCTGCAAGTTAACCTTTAGGTTGTTCTGCACAAGGACTCTCAAGTCCCTTTGCATCTCAGATGCTTAGATTTTCTTCCCGTTTAGAGAATAGTCTGCACATTTATTTCTACTACCAAAGTGCATGACCATGCATTTTCCAACATTGTATTTCATTTGCCACTCTCTTGCCCATTCTCCTAATCTGTCTAAGTCTTTCTGCAGCCTACATGTTTCCTCAACATTACCTGCCCCTCCACCAATCTTCATATCGTCTGCAAACTTGGCAACAAAGCTATCTATTCCATCATCTAAATCATTGATATACAGCTTAAAAAAAAGTGGTCCCAAAACTGACCCCTGCAGAACACCATTAGTCACTGGCAGCCAACCAGAAAATGATCCTTTTATTCCCACTCACTGCCTCTTACCAATCAGCCAATGCTCTAACCTTGCCAGTAAATTTCCCATAATACCATTGGGCTCTTAACTTGGCAAGCAGTCTCATGTGTGGTTTCTTGACAAAGGCCTTCTGGAAGTCCAAATATACAATATCCACGGCATCCCTTTTATCTATCCTACATGTAATCTCAAAGAATTCCAACAGGTTTATCCGGCAAGATTTTCCCTTCAGGAAACCATGCTGGCTTTGTCCTATTTAGTCCTACATCTCCAAGTACTCCATAACCTCATCCTTAACAATGGTCTCCAACATCTTCCCAATCACCGAGGTCAGGCTGACTCGTCTATAATTTTCTTTCTGCTGCCTTCCTCCTTTTTTAGTACTGGTGAAAAGAGAGCATGGCCTGGATGGGAAGGATACTTGATGGATACTGTTTTCTTGTTTCAGCACTCCATGTAAATATATCTAGCAGCGGGGCTTTTCCTGTGATGGACTGGACTGTTCATGGACATTGGTGATTCCATACCAGGCCATGATGCATCCTGTAGGATTCTCTCCACTGTGCATCAATGTAAGTTTTACAAAGTTTTTGGTGACATGCAAAAACTTCTAAGCAAACGTCTAAGAAAGTAGAGACGCTGCCTTCTTTGTGATGGCATTCACAAGCTAGTCCCAGGACAGATTTTCTGACCTGTTAAATCCAAAGAATTTAAAGCTACTTAATAGTTCCATCTCTGATCCCTAATGACGATTGAGTTTAGGACCTCTAGCTTCTTCCTCCTGTAGTCAATAATCAGCTCTTTGGTTTTCCTGACAATGATCGTGAGGTTGTTGTTGTGGCACCAATCATCAAATTTTAACCTCCCTCCTTTATGCTGATTCATCACCACCTTTGATTCAACCAACAACAATGATGTCATTAACAAACTTAAACACAGCATTGGGGCTGTGCTTAGTCATACACCTCCTTTGATTTAGCCAATGACAATGGTGTCATCAGCAAAATTAAATACAGCTTAGGAGCTGAACTTAGCCACACAATCATAGGTATAACGTGAGTGGGGCATTAGGGTAAGCAAAAAGCCTTGTGATGCACTTGTGCTGATGACAGTGGAGGAGGTGATATTGCCATTTGTACCTACTGGGGTCTGCCAGTGAGGAAATTGAGAACCCAGTTGCACAGGGAGGCAGTGAGTGTCAGGTCTGGAAGCTTAGTGATGCATTTCAAGGGGATGATAGTGCTGAATGCTGGGCTGTAACCAATGAAGAGCATCCTTACTGTCCAAGTATTCCAGAACTAAATGAAGAGCTAAAGAAATGCTGTGGACCTGTTGTGAAAGTAGGCAAATTGGAATGGATTCAGATCATTCCTCAGGCAAATGTTTATATGCTTCATGACCAACCTCCCAAAGCACTTCATCACGATAGTCATTGAGACAGGTTACCACGTTCTTTTTGAGCACTGGTATGATTGAACCCTGCTTGAAGCAGGAGGGCAGCTCAGACTGCCAAAGTCTGTAAACACTCCAACCAGTTGATTAGCACAGGTCTTCAGTACTCATCCAGGTATCCCATCTGGATCAGATGCTTTCCATGGATTTACCTTCCTGAACAATACTCTCACGTTGACCTCAAGAGTCTACGATCACAGAGCTGTCGAGGGCTGTGGGTATTCATGAAGGTGCCTCCATGCTCTGTTGGTTAAAGTGAGCATAAAAGGCATTGAGCTCATCTGGGAACAAAACCTTTTTGTTATTTATATTGCTTGGCTTTGACTTGTAGGAGGCGATCACATTCAAGCCCTGCCACAGTTGCCAGGCATCCCTCTGTTTCACGTTTAGTCTGGAATTGCAACTTTGCATGTGAGATGGCCTTCCAAAGGTCATAACTGGACTTCCTGGTACTTTCCTGGATCACCAGTCCTGAATGCCACCAACCTAGCCCTCAGCAAATTTCAAATCTTAGTTCATCCGGGGGTTCTAGTTAGGGAAACTGTTAATGATGTTGTGAGAACACACTCATCACGAGTCTTTATAAACTCCGTGAGAATGATAGCATATTCATTTAGTCCTCTGATGATTCCATGAACATAGCCTATTCCATCGACTTGAAGCAATCTCATAGCCTGCTTCTCTGCCTCCTGTGACCAATTCTTTGTTTTCTGTACCTGTGTTGCCTTGGGAAACATTTTCCCTGCATCCAACCCAACAAAAACTTTAAGAATTTTCCAAGTTTTGATGAGATCTCCTCTTATTCTTCTAAATTCTAAAGAATATGGTTTCACTCTACTCAATCTTCCCTTGCACAGCAAGCCCACCACCTCTGAAACCAGTACTGGGAATCTTTCTGACATTCTCCATGTGGCAAATGTATTCTTTCTTAGGTAAGCAGAACAAAATTGTACACAATACTCGATGTGTAGTCTTACCAATGCTCTGTAAAATTTCAGCAAGACTTCTTTACTCCTGTAGTCCAACCCTCTCATATTAAAAACCAATATGCTATTTGCCCTCCTAATGATATGCTGCACCTCTGTGCTGGCCTTGGTTCATTTCTGTAGAAACAGCAGGTCCCTTTCAATATGAACACTACTCATTCTCTAACCTCTTAATAAATATGATGCTTTTCTGGTGTCACCACAATAAATGATCTCACAATTTTCCACCATATATCCCATCTGTCATGTTCCCAGCCAGTAACGTAGCTTGTCCACATCTCCTTAAGCCTTCTTACATCCTTGTCTGTATTCTCAATCCCACCAGTGTGAGAATCTGCAGCAAACTATGCCATTTCCTCCCCTCAACCAAATCATGGTATCAGTTGGAAAAGCTGGGGCCCAAACACTGATCTTGTGGTATTCTACCAGTGACAGGTTGCCAATCCAAGGATGATCTGTTAATTCCAACTGCACGAGGGGATAAGGGGAAAAGGCGGGAGATTGGGGCTGAGAGGAAAATTTGATCGGCCATGATAAAATGGTGGAGCAGACTCGATAGGCTAAATGGCCTGATTCTGCTCCTATATCTTATGATCTTATGGTTTGCTTTCTGTCCAATAACCAATTCTCAAACCATGTCAATACATTGTCCCTTGAATCCAGCTAACAGTAATGGGATGAACAACCAGCTGGTGTGCAACTGGTCAATCTCAGTATCATAAGAGATTTTTCACATGGATGAAAGAGAAAATGAAGGGCTACGTGGGAGGCAAGCACTAGATTAATCTTGGTGTAGGTTAAAAGGTCGGCACATTATTGCGGGCTGAAGGAATGGTACTGTACTGTTCTATGTTCTACATCCATCTCAAAAGGCAAATGAGATTCTAATTTTACGAAGTCATCCATTAATTGTGACTGGGATATTAATATTGTGAATGATATCATGATTGTACAAAATTATTTTTTAAATGTTATATATTTATAAAACCCCACGCAAACGAGATAAAGTAAGACTCGCACTGCAAATGAAAAATTCAATTCAATTCAAGTTTAATTGTCATTCAACCAAACGTGAATACAGCCAAACAAGACAAAGTTACTCCAGGGCCAAGGTGCAAAACACAGTACCAACAGGCACACACGGCACAAAGCACACATAGCACGATACAGCCACGCAAGGAAAGGGCCCAAACTCGAGCCATCTAACGGCACAGAAATCTGCAGACAATCACAATAGAGTTTGTCGCCTGCCAAGTGAATAAAGGGGGCGGGGGGCAGCACGAACTCCAGCCTGGATGCTGCGTCACCTGCTCCTCCCCCCCCCCCCCGCATGGTGGAGTGCACCGGCTCTGACACCTTTGTCCTGGCGGCTGTAAACAAGCGGTACCACAGCTTGAGGCCTAATCCACCCACATACAAGACTGCAAGCAGGTATACGATAGCGGTAAACTACAACATGCAAAGAAATATATATATACATACAATATATTCTGGAGCCTGAGTCCGTTGAAATCTTCAGTCGACCACAGTAGAGCTTGTCTCCTGCCATGCGAACTCTGGGGCGGGGTCAACACCAACTCCAGCCCAGACGCTGTTCCATGCAGCCCCCATCAGAGCACACCGGCTCCAATGCCTCTCTCCTGGTGGCTATAAAAAGGCAACACCATAGCTGGAGCCCTAAGTCCATTGAATGCCGCTGAAACCTGCAGTCGACTGCAAGAGCTTGTCTTCTGCTACGTGGATGCTGACTCTAGCCTGGATGCTGCACCACACTGCCCCTGGTAGAGCACACCAGCTCCGACATCTCTTTCCTGGTGGCTGTAAACAGGCGACGCCATGGCTTGGGGCCTAGACCTCGCTACGACTGAGACCACGCAGCTCTCCTGTCAGCTAATAAACTAGTGAATCGAACTTGTGGCATACCACATTAACAATGTCCAAAAGGGTCTTGCGATCATAAGAAAAGCGACCAAGACAGCCACTTGCTATTTGACTGTAAGCCTCTGTCAACTCAGGCAGCAGCACAATCCGCAGCTCCTTCATTTTCTCCACCAACAAGCAACTCGTTGATAGAGTAGACCTGCTGAACTTTAAGTTCTTAATGTATAGCAAGATCTTGCGATCATTAAAAATACATTTAAATACAATAGTAGCACCTTTTGTTGACCCCGCGAAAGCTGCTGTGGCCCCAAATGTGCCGCCATCTTACCGGATACATACTAATAGAAAGCTAAACAAGTCAATCATTATTTTTAAAGATCTGTAAAGGCAAAGAATTTTTACATTTATGAGAAACAGATTCATTATTTTGAACTGTTTTGTCAGATCTGGTATAATGGTTTTAATAGCTAAAAATATCTGCTGAGACATGGAAGTAGTAGGTGGCACATGGGAAGACAGAACAAAATGGAAGCTCTGTGATTAGTCAATTGACAGGAGTAATAGGGCATTTTCTTTTCCCACACATGCAAGTTCAAATATTTCTGTTTTATTTCAAACCTTCAATGTGTTTCCAACTTGATTACTCTTTATTTCACTGATTACAGATACAGCTTAACTAAGAAAATATTCTGTTGCCTTCAAAAAGTTGCACCACTACATAGACTGCCTTTAACAGATTGCTCTGATGGGCAATTCTCAGTGCTGTGTGGTAGTAGCTCATTGAAACTGCAATAGTTTGTCTTCAGAGCCATCTGTTTAACCTGAAAAAAAGCTCTAACCTGTCCAAACTTTTTTTATAACCGAATGGAAATGCAATTCATTTTTATTAGGATTGAAAATAATTATGATTTGCCTAAGGGGCAGGCAGGTGTTTTGGCCACTAATTCCTTCAATCATCCCTGACCATGCTACAACCCTGTCACTAATATTCTGCTCACTTGGTAGTTTGTAGATCACAAAAGTAATTTCCATATAAAAGAAGTAGAAATGAATATACTGTCAGTGTGGAAATTACCACCTTGGCCAAAATATTAGGGGAAGCCCACATTTTTGTAATAATTAGAAATAATGAAAAAGGGATGTCCTGCTTGGGAATTTAATTTAGATTTTAGCCCTCAGGGGATTTTTAGCTACAGTCCTACTACCTAATGGAGATTTTATTTTTTTATTCAAATCTATTGTTGATTTGGAAAATTATATATATTAAAGAAACAATGAGTGGAGTCTAAGCTCGCTATTTTGTGTGTGCAGTACTTCTGCACTCAGTATGAAAAATGTGTGATTAGTGTCAGCTCAAAGTTACACAAAGTCCAAAGTGTTGCAATGCTAATATCACTCTCTGTGTAAAAGAATATTGATAAGAAAGTGACAAAGTTATTTGACTTCAGAGGTTGGAAAAGCTAGCAAATTCCTTGAATGCCTTGAATGTAAATAAAGGTATCCCCCACCTTGCATCCTTGTAAAGAGACAGGAAAGGATTTGAATTGCAATGTCTGACAATCAATGGATAATTGAACAATGCATTTGGCAAACGCTTAAAGTATATTTCCATTATTCCCCTGTTCATGGATATAAATATTGTTAATGGCTCCGGTGCACTTAAATTGAAAGCAATTCATATAAGAGTAACATTCAATGTTTAGCAAGGGCATATACAATACTGTAGATTAGAACAGTGGTTCTCACCATGGGCCATATGCCCTCTCTCTCCCCCCCCCCGCCCCCCCCCCAGGAGCCATGTTGGATCTCATAAGGGTCACAAGTGAAGAACAAGAAATTGAGGGCTACGGAAGTTTCTGAATGGACCATGGACCATAATTGTATAAGGGCTAAGAGAGTTGTAAAAGAGCGCCTGAAGGCTTTGTGTGTCAATGCAAGGAGCATTCGTAACAAGGTGGATGAATTGAAAGTGCAGATTGTTATTAATGATTATGATATAGTTGGGATCACAGAGACATGGCTCCAGGGTGACCAAGGATGGGAGCTCAACGTTCAGGGATATTCAATATTCAGGAGGGATAGACATGAAAGAAAAGGAGGTGGGGTGGCGTTGCTGGTTAAAGATGAGATTAACGCAATAGAAAGGAAGGACATAAGCCGGGAAGATGTGGAATCCATATGGGTAGAGCTGCATAACACTAAGGGGCAGAAAACGCTGGTGGGAGTTGTGTACAGGCCACCTAACAGTAGTAGTGAGGTCGGAGATGGTATTAAACAGGAAATTAGAAATGTGTGCAATAAAGGAACAGCAGTTATAATGGGTGACTTCAATCTACATGTAATTGATAAAGGTGCTGAGGAAGAGGATTTCTTGGAATGTATGCGGGATGGTTTTTTGAACCAACATGTCGAGGAACCAACTAGAGAGCAGGCTATTCTGGACTGGGTTTTGAGCAATGAGGAAGGGTTAATTAGCAATCTTGTCGTGAGAGGCCCCTTGGGTAAGAGTGACCATAATATGGTGGAATTCTTCATTAAGATGGCGAGTGACATAGTTAATTCAGAAACAAAGGTTCTGAACTTAAAGAGGGGTAACTTTGAAGGTATGAGACATGAATTAGCTAAGATAGACTGGCAAATAACACTTAAAGGATTGACGGTGGATATGCAATGGCAAGCATTTAAAGATTGCATGGATGAACTACAACAATTGTTCATCCCAGTTTGGCAAAAGAATAAATCAAGGAAGGTAGTGCACCCGTGGCTGACAAGAGAAATTAGGAATAGTATCAATTCCAAAGAAGAAGCATACAAATTAGCCAGAAAAAGTGGGCTCACCTGAGGACTGGGAGAAATTCAGAGTTCAGCAGAGGAGGACAAACGGCTTAATTAGGAAGGGGAAAAAAGATTATGAGAGAAAACTGGCAGGGAACATAAAAACTGACTGTAAAAGCTTTTATAGATATGTAAAAAGGAAAAGACTGGTAAAGACAAATGTAGGTCCCCTACAGACAGAAACAGGTGAATTGTTTATGGGGAGCAAGGACATGGCAGACCAATTGAATAATTACTTTGGTTCTGTCTTCACTAAGGAGGACATAAATAATCTTCCAGAAATAGTAGGGGACAGAAGGTCCAGTGAGATGGAGGAACTGAGCAAAATACATGTTAGTAGGGAAGTGGTGTTAGGTAAATTGAAGGGATTAAAGGCAGATAAATCCCCAGGGCCAGATGGTCTGCATCCCAGAGTGCTTAAGGAAGTAGCCCAAGAAATAGTGGATGCATTAGTGATAATTTTTCAAAACTCGTTAGATTCTGGACTAGTTCCTGAGGATTGGAGGGTGGCTAATGTAACCCCACTTTTTAAAAAAGGAGGGAGAGAGAAACCGGGAAATTATAGACCGGTTAGCCTAACGTCGGTGGTGGGGAAACTGCTGGAGTCAGTTATCAAAGATGTGATAACAGCACATTTGGAAAGCGGAGAAATCATCAGACAAAGTCAGCATGGATTTGTGAAAGGAAAATCATGTCTGACGAATCTCATAGAATTTTTTGAGGATGTAACTAGTAGAGTGGATAGGGGAGAACCAGTGGATGTGGTATATTTGGATTTTCAAAAGGCTTTTGACAAGGTCCCACACAGGAGATTAGTTTGCAAACTTAAAGCACACGGTATTGGGAGTAAGGTATTGATGTGGATAGAGAATTGGTTAGCAGACAGGAAGCAAAGAGTGGGAATAAACGGGACCTTTTCAGAATGGCAGGCAGTGACTAGTGGGGTACCGCAAGGCTCAGTGCCGGGACCCCAGTTGTTTACAATATATATTAATGACTTGGATGAGGGAATTAAATGCAGCATCTCCAAGTTTGCGGATGACACGAAGCTGGGCGGCAGTGTTAGCTGTGAGGAGGATGCTAAGAGGATGCAGGGTGACTTGGATAGGTTGGGTGAGTGGGCAAATTCATGGCAGATGCAAATTAATGTGGATAAATGTGAAGTTATCCACTTTGGTGGCAAAAATAGGAAAACAGATTATTATCTGAATGGTGGTCGATTAGGAAAAGGGGAGATGCAACGAGACCTGGGTGTCATTATACACCAGTCATTGAAAGTGGGCATGCAGGTACAGCAGGCGGTGAAAAAGGCGAATGGTATGCTGGCATTTATAGCGAGAGGATTCGAGTACAGGAGCAGGGAGGTACTACTGCAGTTGTACAAGGCCTTGGTGAGACCACACCTGGAGTATTGTGTGCAGTTTTGGTCCCCTAATCTGAGGAAAGACATCCTTGCCACAGAGGGAGTACAAAGAAGGTTCACCAGATTGATTCCTGGGATGGCAGGACTTTCATATGAAGAAAGACTGGATGAACTAGGCTTGTACTCGTTGGAATTTAGAAGATTGAGGGGGGATCTGATTGAAACGTATAAAATCCTAAAGGGATTGGACAGGCTAGATGCAGGAAGATTGTTCCCGATGTTGGGGAAGTCCAGAACGAGGGGTCACAGTTTGAGGATAAAGGGGAAGCCTTTTAGGACTGAGATTAGGAAAAACTTCTTCACACAGAGAGTGGTGAATCTGTGGAATTCTCTGCCACAGGAAACAGTTGAGGCCAGTTCATTGGCTATATTTAAGAGGGAGTTAGATATGGCCCTTGTGGCTACGGGGATCAGGGCGTATGGAGGGAAGGCTGGTGCAGGGTTCTGAGTTGGATGATCAGCCATGATCATAATAAATGGCGGTGCAGGCTCGAAGGGCCGAATGGCCTACTCCTGCACCTATTTTCTATGTTTCTATGATTACAATTTTAATTAAATATTACTAAAATATATAAATAAAAATGAATATATGTAATTTAGCCAGAACCCTGAATGAAGTGAATGAAAATGTATGCTAGATAATGCAAAGAGGCAGTAAAACAGTTTAGCGTGTGTGTGTGCGTGTGTGTGTGGTGGGGTGCGGCATCTCAGTCATTATCTCTGTTTCTGTTTGACCATGCAACAACCACCATTCACACCCTGCAGGAGGCTGACTGAGCCCCACTCCACATCCAACCCCAAGTCAGAAACTGCAGACTGGGCGGGGCGCCTGCACCACTCAGTCAGCGAGTACGCAGCAGGAGGCTGGTTCAGTTTTCCTTCCACGAACCCGTGCGCGTTATAATACCTACCAAATGTGACATGAGGGCTGCACCTACTGCAGTGGGGGCATCTGCCAGAATTGACTAAACCGCAGAGAGGTGAAGACCTGGGAGGTCTACCGTTATCTACCATCATCACTATCTATCATTACAACTGCCATTAATACTTATCATATTTTCAATTTGCTTTTTTTGAGTGTTGTAGCATTTCTAAGTGATAAGCAGCTTGGAGAACAAATTGTCACTGCTAAGTCTGACATATTTTAACTGTCAAATACATTTGAAAAACTGAATTTATTAAACAAACAGTTACAAGGAAAAAAACTGCAATTTCACATCGTACAGAGAGGCTACTACTGCTTTCCTTGGAAAATTCTAACTTTTCAGCAGCAATATTGGACATTGTGAGTTTATGCAATTTCCTTCACTGGCCACTCTTAAAATCGAATTATAAGATGATGATCTGATTGTATATCTTGATCTTTTGAAACAACTGATATGGAATTCGGTTTAAAATCTTGCTGAAGATGCATATTCCAGATGGGGTGGTGGATCCATTTAGGGTAAATGTAAATGATATTGACACCACACTGCAAGAATGTCTTATTGAGCTGCAGAGTGATATAACAGCTCAAACAAAATTCAAACGCAACAAGTAAAATTTGTGGATAACTAGTGATATTCGAAATAAGTTTCTACAGCTCTGCAAGAAAGCAAAGTTGTTTTTAAAAGGATTTCCCACCTCTTATCTCGTTGAATGTGGTTTTTAGTCAAGCTCTTCACCTGCTATCAAAAGCTCGTAATCATCTTGATGTTGTGAAAAGATGATGGGACCCAGAGGATGGGCAAGGGGTATATTCAGAGGGACAGAGGGAGAAAAAGGAGAGTGAGAGAAAGAATGTGTGTATAAAAATAAGTAACAGATGGGGTACGAGGGGGAGGTGGGGCATTAGCGGAAGTTAGAGAAGTCGATGTTCATGCCATCAGGTTGGAGGCTACCCAGACGGAATATAAGGTGTTGTTCCTCCAACCTGAGTGTGGCCCCATCTTTACAGTAGAGGAGGCCATGGATAGACATGTCAGAATGGGAATGGGATGTTACTTATTTTTCTAGACTTCTCTAACTTCCGCTAATGCCCCACCTCCCCCTCGTACCCCATCTGTTACTTATTTTTATACACACATTCTTTCTCTCATTCTCCTTTTTCTCCCTCTGTCCCTCTGAATATACCCCTTGCCCATCCTCTGGGTCCCCCCCCCTTGTCTTTCTTCCCGGACCTCCTGTCCCATGATCCTCTCGTATCCCTTTTGCCTATCACCTGTCCAGCTCTCGGCTCTATCCCTCCCCCCCCCTGTCTTCTCCTATCATTTTGGATCTCCCCCTCCCCCTCCAACTTTCAAATCCCTTACTCACTCTTCCTTCAGTTAGTCCTGACGAAGGGTCTCGGCCTGAAACGTCGACTGCACCTCTTCCTCGAGTTGCTGCCTGGCCTGCTGCGTTCACCAGCAACTTTGATGTGTGTTGCTTGAATTTCCAGCATCTGCTGAATTCCTGCTGTTTGCGTTTTTAATATCACAGGCAAATACCTTGAAATGTAGACAAAACGCTGGAGGAACTCAGTAGGCCAGGCAGCATCGAAGGAAAACAGTCGACATTTTGGGCTGAGACCCTTCCATCAGATTTTCTCTTGCTGCGAAATATGTATGTTGTTTTGCAGCAGCAGTACATTGTAATACATAAAAAACTATAAATTACAATAAGAAATATATATTCTTTTTCCAGTCCTGTGCAGTGGTCCCTCTATAAGAAACAATGATATAACCAGTTAGAATGGCCTCCATGGTACATCTGTAGAAATTTATGAGAGTCTTCGGTGACATACCAAGTCTCCTCAAACTCCCAACGAAATATAGCTACTGTTGTTCTTTCATTGTGATTGCATCAATGTCAGGCTCAGCATAGATCTTAAGAGATGTTGACTCCCAGGAACTTGAAACTGTTCACCTTTTCCACTGCCGGTCCCTTGATGAGGACTGATGCATGTTCCCTCGACTTCCTCTTCCTGAAGTCCACAATCTTGGTCTTACTGATGTTGAGTGCAAGGTTGTTGTTTTGACACCACCCAATCAGCTGATCTACCTTGCCTCTGTACGCCTTCTCATCACCATCTGAAATTTTGCCAACAAGAGTTGTGTCATCGGCATATTTATAGATGCTGTTTGAGCTGTACCTAGCCGCAAAGTCAAGGGTGCAGAAAGAGTAGAGCAGGTGGACTAAGCACACATCCTTGAGGTTTGCCAGTGTTGATCATCAACGAGGAGAAAATCCTCATCTACATTGACTGTGTCTCCCAATGAGGAAGTTAAGGATTCAGTTGCAGAGGAAGGTATAGAAACCCAGATTTTGGAGCTTATCGATTAGTACTGAGGTCATGATCGTGTTGTACACTGAGTTGTAATCAATAAACAGCAGCCTGCCATAAGTATTGTTATGTGTTCTAAGGCCAAGTATCTGCTTTAGACCTATTGTTGCAATAGGCAAATTGCAGTGGGTCCAGGTCCTTACTTAGGCAGGATATGATCCTGGCCATGACCAAACTCTTAAAGCACTTCGTCACTGCAGATGTGAGTGCAACTGGGTAATATAGTTGAGACAATTCACCCTGCTCTTCATGATTACCAGTGTGATTGTCATCCTTTTGAAGCAGGTAGGAAACTCTGACTGCAGCAGTGAGAGATTGAAGATGTCCTTGAACACTTCTGCCATCTGGTTGGCACAGATTTTCAGTGCCCTACGTGGTACACCATCAGGGCCTGACACACTGCGTGGATTCACCCTCATGAAGGGTGTTCTGACGTTGGCCTTCAAGACAGAGATTACAGAGTTACCAGATGCTGTAGGGATTCATTAAGGCATAGTTTTATTCTCCTTTTCAAGTGTGCATTAAAGGAATTGAGTTCATCTTGGAGTGAAGCATCATAGTCACTTATGATGTTAGATTTTGGCATGTAGGAAGTAATGGCCTGCAAATCCAGCTAGAGCTGACGTAAACCCAATTCTGATTCTATCTTCAATGGGAATTGTTTAATTGCTCATAAAATAGCCTTCTGTAGGTTATATCCTGGACTTCTTGTATAGTTCTGGATCTTGAATGCCAGAGATCTAGCCTTCAGCAGACTATGAATCTACTGGTTCATCTATGGCTTTTGGTTTGAGTCAAGCATTTTTATATCATCCATGTGCCTATCTAACAGTTTCTTAAATGTCCCTAATGTATCTGCCTCTACCACTACTATGACAAGGTGTTCTACACACCTACTGTCTGTGTAAACAACTTAACTCTGAGATCCTCCCTGTATTCGTCATTTCTTGGGAAAATGTCTCTGGCTATCCATTCAGCCTATGCCTTTTATCATCTCTTAAACCTCTATCATCTCTTCTCATCCTCTTTCACTTCAAAGAGAACAGCCCTAGCTCATTCAACTCATTTTCTTAACTCATGCACTCTAGTCCAGGTATCACTGTGGTAAATCTCATCTGCACCTTTTCTAAAGCTTCCAATTCCTTCCTGCAATGAGGATATGTCTAGGATTAGGTTGAACACCTCATGAGATTTGTGCTGGGATGCCTGCAAATAGAAAATATGGAACTAAACAATAGGGTTTTTGATCTGAACATTAGGGAAAACTGTGGGGATCAGTGAAGATTTAAGTAGCAGGATAAAATACAAAGGGTTTTGTATCACTACATGCAGTACACATCACCTATTGTCACTTCATGTACAATGAATAATCTTGGTCTTGATTTGTGAGGAAGAAGTTTGGAGTAGAGAGTTATCAGAAATGGGAGAGACAGTATCTGATAAGGCATGTTTGAGGAAGTTTTATTTATTTATTGAGATTCAGTGTGGATAAGGTGCTTCTAGCCCCTCGAGCCACACCATCTAGCAATCCACTGATTTAATCCTAACCCAATCACGGGACAATTTACAATGACCAATTAACCTACTAATCGGTACTTCCTTGGACTGTGGGAGGAAACCGGAGCAACCAGAGTAAACCCACATGATCCACAGGGAGAACGAACAAACTCCTTACATGTAGCGGCAGGAATTGAACGCGGGTTGCTCGTACTGTAAAGCATTGTGCTAACCACTATGCTAACATGCTGCCTCGCAATCAGTTGAATCAGTTATTGCTTCTGCGGCAGAAAAAAATCATAATGCACAGGGTTTAAGAATACAGGTAAGTATAACGGAAAGAAGTATAACGGAAAGAAGTATAACCATATAACAATTACAGCATGGAAACAGGCCATCTTGACCCTTCTAGTCCGTGCCGAACTCTTACTCTCACCTGCACTCAGCCCATAACCCTCCATTCCTTTCCTGTCCATATATGTATCCTATTTAACTTTAAATGACAACAGCGAACCTGCTTCAACCACTTCTACTGGAAGCTCGTTCCACACAGCTACCACTCTCTGAGTAAAGAAGTTCCCTCTCATGTTACCCCTAAACTTTTGCCCTTTAACTCTCAACTCATGTCCTGTTGTTTGAATCTCCCCCACTCTCAATGGAAAAAGTCTATCCACCTCAACTCTATCTATCCCCCTCATAATTTTAAATACCTCTATCAAGTCCCCCCTCAACCTTCTATGCTCCAAAGAATAAAGACCTAACTTGTTCAACCTTTCTCTGTAACTTCATTTCTACGGAGATGAAACCCAGGCAACATTTTAGTAAATCTTCTCTGTACTCTCTCAATTTTATTGACATCTTTAGTAACTGAGGAGGTTTACTGCAATTGAGGCGCCTCAGATATTGAAGGCATGTGGCAACAATGCTGAAAAGGGTGGCAAGACAATACTATTGCTGATAGTGAGGAAAGTAAGTATGGTATTTGTTGTGGGAGAAGCTGAGTTTAGTGATTGAGATTAAGAATGAAATTGAGTGAGTTGAGTGCTAGCATCAGGATGATGGATTTAAATGTAATGCAGTGGATGAGGAAGGTAACTGAAGAGTGGATTGTGAAGAATAAGCAAAGTCAAGATGTACTGTAGTCTGGTTTCCTATAGCTAAAAAAGAACAGGAGATAATTGTTAAAATAAAATCCCACACAACAGAACAAAGTCAGTGATCTTGTCTATAAATTGGGGTTACGTTATTGTTTCTTGGATCGTTCTAGTCATGTCGAATCATTTAACTGTGTTAAATCTGTATCAGGAAGCAATGTGTATAAACAAATGGTAGGATGATAGCAAAATATGCTTTTGATCTTTCATCTCTAAAACAACAGGGACATTTTTATAGTGATGTTTGTCTCAGTATAGACAAATGCCACAGCCATTTAATTACTCAGGTTGATGTATGAGCAGCACAGACAAGGATCTTGTCCCAACAACACAGGAAAAAGATTAAATTTATTTATTTATTTAGAGACACAGCAAGTACAGGCTCTTCCGGCCCAATGAACTACACCACCAGCAACGCACCTATTTAACCTTAGCCTAATCACAGGACAATTTACAATGACCAATTAACCTATTAACCGGTACATCTTTGGAAGTGGGGGGAAACCGGAGAACCCCGATGAAACCTGTGCATTCACAGAAACATACAAACTCCTTACAGATGACATTGGAATGAACTCCAAACTCAGATGCCTCCAGCCGTAATAGTATCACGCTAACCGGTATGCTACAGTGGCATCCCCAAGAATGTAAATATTAGGCACATTCTAATTTAGAATAATCTTCTTTTTATAATTTGTTTTTTCATTTTTTTCCTCCTTGTCTGTCATCATGAAGACTATCTTGGATTTAGCATGCCACAAGTTCTGGTTGTCCTCAAGTAGCAGAAAAATGCTGTATGGCAGCATGGTAGTGTAGTCGGTTAGTGCAATTGCTTTACAGTACCAGCGATTACCGATCGGGGTTCGAGGGTTCGATTCCCACCACTGTCGGTAAGGAGTTTGTACAGTATCCCTGTGACCACATAGGTTTCCTCCCACATTTCAAAGACTTATGATGAGGGTTAGAGTTAGTGAGTTGTGGACAGGTTATACTGGTGCCAGAAGGGTGCCGACACTTGGAGGCTGCCCCCCCAGCATGATCCTTGGACTGTGTTAGTTCTTGATGCAAAATGATGCATTTCGCCGTATGTTTTGATGTACATGTGACAAATAAGGCTAATCTCTTTAGTGACTCCAAATCATTAACAGGCTATTCGAGTGAAGTTTGCTCCTTTACCCACTGGCATTCATACAAAATGCTCAGTTCAATAGATGCTGTTAATCCACACCTCCACACTAATATAAATCAATTCAGCACAAACACGGAATTGAACCTATGGTTTTGGGATGTACCGATTAAAAATGCAATATGGTTACTTGCCACGACTACCTGAAAATACATCTCATACCTCTGCCACTAGAAAGCCCATGACGAGCACAACAAAAGGAAATGCCATCACCCGCAAATTCCCCTCCAAGTCCTGCCTTGAAAATATATTGTCATTCCTTCATTATCACTGGCTGAAGTTCTGTATCCTCCACCACACAAAACTGAGAGTCCTTTCATCAGAAGGATTACAGCAGTTCAAAAAGGTAGATTGCCTTAACTTTCCAAGGGGCAATTAGTAACAGACACAGCCTGCAGATGAATAAAAAATGCATGGGTTATCCAGCAAGTGAGGATTAACTCTACAATTGCCGTACAATTGCCCATTTGGCTATGGAGAATGTTAATATTTCACCGTATAACATGTTGTTGACACATGATTTAAACCTGAACTCTAATTTAAAATGAAAGATTAGCCTGTGTATAACGCCTCTCCCATTCCTTCCATGTCTTCCCAAAGCACTTAGCACACTGACATGTAGCCCTATCATGTTATAATGTATGAATACTAAAGCCAACCTGTGTGGTGATTATGCTGGATAATCAGCTATTAGTGATCATCAGAATCAAATTTATTACCACTGATTAGAATATAGTGCAAAAAAGATACCACACAACTACATGATATATTAATTGTAAAATAAGGAGTGTAGAACTTAATGGCTGACTAAAGACAAGAAAGTGAAGGAAATAGTAAAAACAGAACAATTTAAAGGGTTATAAAGCAGTAAATAACAGAAAAATGCAGATGTGTGCACAAGAAGATTTGCAAAAGACATGAAACTGAGTGTATGGAGAACTTCGGAGAAAACATAAACTCTCAGATGGGAAAGTCTGTGGAAAAGTCAAATGTTCTGGATGCAAAGATTTCTGTTTGTGCATATAATCCTTGTGACTTCTCATTGATTCTCAGACTTTGCTCAACTTTCATTTTCACCTCACATTTAATCCCATGCAAAGCTACATGAAATTAGTGACCAAATTTGGATATCAGTAGTAAATGAATTTAGGAATATATGATTCCCATAAGATAGCATACTGTCACCGAATTGAGACTGAAAACCAGGTAGCTTTTTAACCCTTCTGTTGGTCAGGGGTTGACCGTGGAAGTTGCATCCCAGCTGTCTACGTGATATGCAAGCTAGGGCAGTACGATATGGAGCGTAAGCTGTTGCCCACGTAGCACACCCTCCCTCTCCATGCAGCTGATGAATTCAAAGGAACAGCAGAGGCTGATAGTTTGGCACTAGCAGCATCACAGAAGTTGCCAGTCAGCATTGAACTCAACACAGGTCTGCCTTAAGGACTCCAGCTTTGGAGTTTTCCTCTGGGTTTGCTCCTGAGCCGGTATAGCCGCAAAGCAGCAGAGGCTTGACATCAGAGTTCTGCTTCTTGTAGGCGAGCTTCCAACCATGGCTGATGAGCTCCATCTGCCCCAAGTGACTGGTCTTAAGGCACCAGTATCCCGCTTTTGCATTTTCTCCTGTCAGAAGAAACAGTTCTTTCGGAAGGCCAGGAGTGGACTTAATTGTCTGAAGCTATTTGAAATGCACACCACTGGGAGCATTTAATAGTTAGTAGGAGCTTATTCCCACTAACCACTGGCTGTAACAACCTTAAGGTAATGTAAACTTGATATGGTACCTCTGGATTTGGTATAATTAAATATTTTGGGAATTTAGAGTTAGAAGGGATCCAAAGGGACTTATATTTATTTTACATATTAGTTTTGACCTGGGTTCAGAGTCCAAGAAGTACCTTTCACAATTTAGATCCAAAATGCCCCTTAATGTGTTATTCTATCCACAAGGCTGGTAAGACTTCACAACAAAACATACCAAATTTCTCATTTTTTTTTACTTTGTATACCTCCCACCATCTTCAGTTTATGAATGCAACCACATAATCTGTCCACTTGTTTTCCCAAAACTAGTATATTTCATTGGCTACCGTTCTGCACCTTCAGACTTCACATTCCTGAGCTCCAGGGAATAGGTGACACAAATAACCACATCCTGCTGTGCCGTGGCCAAGGAGCACATCTGAACTGGAATGTATTATGGCTAAATGGTGATTTGTCCCAGTTATTTTTTCTTGCATTCAAATTTGATGTTTTTCTTACACTAAGCTTTCGTCATATAGATTTGCTATTTAGTAAAATGATACACCGGGTTTATCTTTCAATTTGGTTGTAATTATTTACGTTTGGCAAAACACGTTTTGTCCTCTGCACTTTTACTCCGTGCTTCTAATATCAAAATTAATCAAGGCTCCTAAAATAATGTAATTCCTAGATTAGCTTCAGAAAGCACGGTTTAGAGGTTAGGTGTGCATTGGGTTGAAAGTCAATTTAGTTAGCACTCCCATCTTGGAAAACTGAAAAAAGTCCAAATATGGTTACAAAACCTGCTACTCAGCCACTCACGATACATCCCAGTTTGTGTATTTTCGCTCATTTTCCGGGCAGGTAGGAATGGGAGTGTATTGTCCCAGAGATAGGAAACTGGAGCTCCGAATGCGCCACGGTGCCCCATAAGGAAGAGAGCAGGATTGTGCCTTTTGTCAGTCCAAGAACCAGGGAGCACCGCTGTATCCTAATAAAGACTGACGCCTTTTAAACATTTAAAACACATTATTTCTGAAACATTCCCATTATTGCATCTCAAAAAAAAACCCGAATTCTCCGAAAATGCATATCACATAACAGAACCGTAGCTCCAATATGAAACCTATTTATATTAAGCAGCTAACGGGGCCGATTCCAAAGTACGAGCCCCAAACCGCGTTTTAAAGATGTCCCTAACGATTTTTGCAGGAGGCGTATTTGGACATTCAGAGTCCGGGGTCCCAGCCAGCGGTTGCAAACAGCCGGTCAGACTACCGCGCGCCTGGTGCGCCCGTTGTGTGCAATGGGGCACTGCAGGGCCCTGACGTCGCGTGACGCGCGTGGGGGACTAACCAATGACAGGTGGCGAGGTGGGGAGCGATTAAACCGGCGGGCGCGACGCCGTCCTCCCTGCCGGGCGCGTGCGGCGGCGTCTCGGCCAATGGCAGCGCGAGCTGGTCAAAGATACCCAAATATGGGTATGTCTGTTCAGTGTGCGCGCGGCCCGGGGGGGGCGGAGTTTCGGTCCATTAGAGAGCGGGGCGAGGGTGAGAGCGGTCACTCTCATTCCGGCAGCTCCAGGGCGAGGACGTATTTGCTGGTGATCGACCTGAGAACAACTGAAAAGGTAAAAATCGTTCTGAGGTCTTGGGCTGAATGCAAAGGCTAAGGCATTAGGTTGTGTGAGTGTCATTAAATCTCCGTACCTCAATATTTGATGCTTAATAATTTGGCGTTTTTCTTAAAATTTTTTTTGACTCGCGGATCAGTCCTGGTTATAATAGTATCTTGTACGAGATACGCCGGTGTATAATAGGTAAAATAAGATTGTTGCACTTGGCTGGTGCGGTTTTGGATAGGAATGGTTGGAAATAACGGTCCATTAATTTCCTCCTCCTCAACCTTGCACGCTGTGGATGTCCTTGAGTTTGTAACTTGCAAAGTATTGAGGGGGGAAAAAAGCGCTTAAAATGGGAAAATTGGGACAATAAATAGTTGGCTGGCTGGAAATACAGGTTGAAATGGTGAGCATTGGTGGTAGAAGATTGCCAAGGGAGAAATGTGCTTAATTAACACTGTCACTGAACTGATTTCTTTCCTTGCTGCTGCCGCCACCTCTTGCATTGATCCGTGGTTCACCCAGTCTAGTTGATTTGTAATTCATTTCATATCGTCTTACGGCGCTGTTTGATACACTCATTGTAGGACTAGATTTAATTTCCATTCTCTGTACGAGCTGTGGCCACCAAGACCTAGGAAAAATGCTGTCTTGATGATGGGTGGTTGATAAAATGTTTGAAACTTAATCAATCTGTGCTAAGGGCTTGGGTGGGGCAGGTTCTTGCAGTTTTAGGGGAAACTGCGTGGTAAAAGTAGAACGTGTGACTTTAACTGGGAGAGGGCATTGAGTGCAATCTGTTCTACCAGGATTGACACTCAAACTACCGCATCTAACAAAAGGTAGCTGCTGTGATTTCAGGGAACGGGAGGGGTTGTAGAAATTTTCAAGAATGGTTATTCCTAAAGTTAGGCTGCATCAGGGGGTGGGGTCTATCCATGCTAGACTCGAGCCATATCCTTTTATGGAAATCTTCAATCTGATTAGCTGAGCCCTGTGTTCTCCACCCTGCAGACCAATACATGGGATTGGTTAAGTCAAATGATCAATTGAGTTGAATCAAATCTGTGTTTCTGTACCCCTAAAGAAATTGCTAGTTCGCTATAATTACAGCTAAGAATTGTCAAGAACCTTGCAGTTGACTGACTGTAATCTGTCAGAATGTTAATTTTTTAAATCTTTCATTTCAGTTAAAATGGCAGATGATGAGATTGCTGCACTTGTCATAGACAATGGTTCTGGTATGTGCAAGGCTGGTTTTGCCGGAGATGATGCTCCCCGTGCTGTTTTCCCCTCCATTGTTGGACGCCCAAGACATCAGGTAGGCTTCATGAATACAATTCCTGAAATTTGAACTGATGTGAAAATGTTCATCCAGAACTGGAGTCTCTAAGTAATCGTGTTGTTTGCTTCCAGGGTGTTATGGTTGGTATGGGCCAGAAAGATAGCTATGTAGGTGATGAGGCTCAGAGCAAAAGGGGTATTCTTACCCTGAAATACCCAATTGAGCATGGCATTGTCACCAACTGGGATGACATGGAGAAGATTTGGCATCATACATTCTACAATGAGCTCCGTGTTGCTCCTGAAGAGCACCCTGTCCTGCTCACAGAAGCCCCACTGAACCCTAAAGCTAACAGAGAGAAGATGACACAGGTAATGTAATCACCATTTTAAAAACAAACTAGTGCATTTTCCATAAACTTCTGTTTTCTTCTCCTGAACCTAATGATTTATTTTCAATGTTTCCAGGATGCTCTTCTGCTTCTGGAATTTCTCCCTGAAGTCTCCAGGTTTCTTTCTGCTTCATCTTCATTTGGTTTCTGTCTGCCACTTTCTGAGTTGCACTTTTTTTAACCATTCTATTTTTTTGCATGTTAGCATGCTAACAAATTCCATGAAAGCATAGCTGGGCTGCATTATCACTAACACTTGATCTTTTTCCCTTTTCTCCAGATCATGTTTGAGACTTTCAACACACCAGCCATGTATGTTGCCATCCAGGCTGTGCTGTCCCTATATGCCTCTGGGCGTACCACTGGTATTGTCATGGACTCTGGTGATGGTGTCACCCATACAGTGCCCATTTATGAGGGTTATGCACTTCCCCATGCTATTCTGCGTCTGGATCTGGCTGGTCGTGACCTGACAGACTACCTCATGAAGATTCTGACAGAACGAGGGTACTCTTTCACCACCACAGCAGAAAGGGAAATTGTCCGTGACATCAAAGAAAAACTGTGCTATGTTGCCCTGGACTTCGAACAAGAAATGGCCACTGCTGCTTCCTCCTCTTCCCTGGAGAAGAGCTACGAGTTGCCTGATGGTCAGGTCATCACCATTGGCAATGAGAGATTCAGATGTCCTGAAGCTCTGTTCCAACCATCTTTCTTGGGTAGGTGTTAAATTAACTAGTAAATTGACTTTTCAGTCCCAAGATGTTAATGTAAATATGGCTGTTTGGCTCCATCTTCATTTTAAAGCTGTTAACTTGCCTGGCATGTGCAGTGTTCCACAAAATTGACATGCCAATGTTATATCTGCAGTTGTATTTAATCTGGAAATGCCCAATATGACAATAAATGAGTCTTGGTTATTTTTTTATTTTTGCCTTCCAGGTATGGAATCGTGTGGCATTCATGAAACTACTTTCAACTCTATCATGAAATGTGATGTTGACATCCGTAAAGATCTTTATGCCAACACAGTATTGTCTGGTGGTACCACCATGTACCCTGGCATTGCTGATAGAATGCAGAAGGAAATCACAGCCCTTGCTCCCAGTACCATGAAAATCAAGGTAAATTGCTGTTAATAGGTTACTGCATTCACAGCTGAGCACGGAGTGAATTTGGGTCAGTTATCTGTGCTGACAGACCTCAGTAAAGTAAATCTAAGTTTTATTTTGCCTGCCAGCAAAGCAGGTCAGTTTTATGCAAAGGGTGAAGCTGTGTTCATTCCAAATAGCACTTGCTTCTGTAGGGTATGTTTTCTTTGGTGTTCACCTGCTATTGTTTTTTTTTTAAAAATAGATCATTGCTCCACCTGAACGTAAATACTCCGTCTGGATTGGAGGTTCTATCCTGGCTTCCCTCTCCACCTTCCAGCAGATGTGGATCAGCAAGCAGGAATACGACGAGTCTGGCCCATCCATTGTGCACCGCAAATGCTTCTAAATGAACTGCAGGCAAATGTGTAGCATTTGCTGCAAAACTTTGAAGAGGAAAGTTTTTTTGTTTTTGTTTTTTCTTGCCCAGGCAAATTACACCTCATGCTAGCCTCATGAAACTGGAAGTACAAGCCTACTTGTAAAGAAATTTACCACCCCTTCAGAAAGCTAGTATGAAGTGTTTTATAAGGAGCACTGTTGGATTGTCAAATAGTCACTTTCTCTCTCGCTGCCATTCCTGCAGGGTTTGAAACATTGCATTTCAGGCCTTAACCCTGCTGTTCCTGTCACTTATCAGCAGTTCATGGGGCTGAAACTTTTTGAGTTGCAAAAAAAAAATTGCATTGACACCTGTAAATTTATGCATCTGTGAGTTAATTTATGTAAAAATTTCTTTTTGTATGTTGCCTTAATGTTCATTTTCACATAGAAAACCCAAATTTGTAAGTCATCTGGATGTTGACAATTGTATTGCCCAACTGACACTTCATTTTTGAGGGGAAAAACAAGTAAAAAGAATTATAGAAACCTATCAAGTGCCTTAAGTGTTCATTTCCATAACCACATGGGTAGCAAGTACGGAGTTTTGTGCAAGCTATGGGTTAATACTTCGAATGAATTGAGAAATTGATATCTTGGTTACAATTGGGTTTGTGGTTAGAATGTGGGTTTCTTCAAAGATGTTAGATAGAAAGCAATAGCTTTGGTTTTAAAGAGACTTCAAGAAGCAATTAAAAACACAACAATTTGCACCTACATGATCAACAGTATAGCTGTTAATGGTGTAGGTAGGTGGATGCACAAGTTCAATTTGACAAAACCATAGCAAAAAGCAGTACCTATCTACTGCACCTTAGTTTTATGCCTTTAGTTCTAATTAAAGGGGCAATTTTAACTAAAAGAGGCTGCAAAGAATTCATAATGTGGAAGGTTCACTGTCAAAGGGCTGGCTTACCTCATTTAGCACATTTTCAGTGGAAGCAGCAAGGAAGACAAAGTACATGTATAAATGACTACATTTAACTGGGTCATTGCTGCTGGAAGCAAAGCGAATTTGGCTTGTGCTCATGGGTTTTATTTTTAAAAAAAAATTGTCCCAAATCTTACTCATTTTGAAGGATGTACTAGAAATAAGGTTTTTGCACCTTTTTAATAGGCATAAATGTTAAGTGCTGTGGTCTTTAAAATAATTCAGTGTAACTTGATGCCCAACTGATTGGGCTGAAAATCACTCAAATCTCACACCTCTTGAGCTGTTTGGTTAATCTGTTAAGCATATCCACAAGTTTCAAGTTAATTGTTTTTATTTTTCAAGTGCTGTAGCTTCATGTGGTCTTTGTTGCCACTACGGTCCCTCATGTCGGAATCAATTGGCAACATAAAGCCAGGACTGTGAACTAGTGAGGGGGATTCATACTAATATCCTTAAATAAGATGGGTTTATTGAATTCATGATTTTAAGCAGACCTTCCCAGTTGCTGCTTCATATTAACTTGACTCTTCCAAGGAGGCTGTCCATCACATCTATTCAGTCTTGAACAAGGAAGAATTAAGTATGTCTTGTTCTGACTTTCGAGCCCTTTCTAATAATTTTAGCTGGGAAAGATAACCCAGACTGAATAGTTTACAAGCTTTCCCAAGTAGGGTGTGTGTGATTTCTCTCCCTCTCCCCTTCCTTCTTCTCCCCCCCCCCTTCCCCCAGGGCCAGTCAGAGGATACACAATGTTGGATTTCTAATTTATTTAAGTAACTTATTCCCTTTATTTCTAGCATATTACTAGATTTAAAGATTGGGGTGAGAGTCTGCAACCTTCTGGGAAAGCTACATGTGATCTGAGTATTAAAAGACTTGTGGTTCATAATAGTTACAGCTTTATAAGCACGTATCCCTCGCTGTTTGAGCTCCAATCTCTACTTTGTTTCTTTTCCCTTACTGATCCGGTCAGCAGCCATAAATCAGAACTGATCTGTATTTTCCATTGAACTGGATCTATTGATCTTGGTGCTATCATGTAGCTCTGCCTGTACCTTTCCCATGGGTAAGTCCCCATTTACTGCTCTAATGTTGTCCATCAGATAGTGTTTTGTTGCTCCCAACAATTTTGACTATCTCGGAACATTCATTTTCTGCCACAAATTAGCTAAGTGCTTTTAAGAACCCAAACCAGGCACATTTATGTAGGAACATGAAGTGCTTGCGCTATTGAACAAAAGCATAGACATGAAATCTGGCATTTGGTTGACCTGCAGGAAAAGGCAAGTCGACTATTTTTGTAGACAACATTGGAAGAAGGCTTCGGCACGACAGATTTTCACAATCTATTCGCTGATGAAAACTAGGCTGAAAAGGTATCGAATCACAGCAAGTACAACACATTTGGTCACATTTAATTGACAAAACCTATAGATTCTTAAAATGGGTATTTTCTACAATGTATAAAGTCAAGCCCAGTCAGTTACCACAGAACAGTTAGTAAGGGCACCCAATTTCTTACAAAGGAGATTTTGCAGATGCTGGAATTCCAGAGCAACACACCAAATGCCAAAGGAACTCAGCAGGTCAGGCAACATCACTGGCAGTTAGCACAGCATTATTACAGCGGGGTGGGGATTGGAGTTCAATTTGGGCGTCCTCTGTAGGAAAGTTGCACATCTTTCCTGTGTGCAAGTGGGTTTCCTCTGCATGCTCTATTTCCTCCCACAGTCCGGTTAGTAGGTTAAATGGCCATTACAACACTGATTAGGCCAGGGCTTAAGTTGATGGGTTGCTGAGCTCAGTAGGCCGGAAGGGTCTGTTCCATGCTGTAACTAAATAAGTCTATGGAGATGAATAAACAGCCCATATTTGAGGCTGTGATGCCCTTCATCAAGACTAGGTTTTATTCTGTTTATTCCTCTCCATTGATGCTACCTGACTTGCTGAGTTCTAGTTGCACCTGATGTTTACACTGCTGGGAAAAGCTTTAACTTTGCAACCTCCCAGCAAAATTTTCAGTAATAGTCCCTTTTATGATAGGGGCACATGCAGGTTTTTTATTCACATGGTAATGTTTGTACAGTTAGCACCTCAATAAAGTTCCCATTCTTTGCACTCTTGCTGTTTGATCTCAGTTCAGCAGCTCCACGTGACACAAGAAATCTGAAATTGCTCTCTGGGAAATTGAGTAATGCTTCACAGGAGAAAATAGCAACTTGGAGGATAAGGAAGAGCCGATCTCTTCCTCAAGTGTAGCAGGTTCTTCAAAATTCCTATACAAAAGCTGTCCTCATCAATCAGAGGCTGGGGTTCCTGCACAGGATTGTTAAGAAGACCATCCTGAAGAACAGCACAAAGTATAGAGTAGAGCTTTTGGCCACAACCCCACCATCGATTCCGCCTGTAATATGCAGCTCCACTCTTGTAGCTGAAACTCACCTGTACATTTCTTACATTGACTATTATGCAAAGCAATTCTGGTCAACTTCACATTTGCTATTATCTGCAAACACATGCAAAACACTCCCGTCTGCAGTGTCTCAGTTAATACTGTCTCATTCACCCTGTGCATTGACTAGTTTCAGCAATGAGTCAATAATAAAATTATCATTCTTGTGTCCATATCCCATCCTGGCACAATTGTCATTGTATTTTTGAAATACTCTTAAACTGTAGAGACTTTGTTCATTCTGACATCAAGTTATGCCTTCAATTGTGCACTCTGGAATTACCATCAAAAACTTCCCCACCTCTCCTCTGAAATGCATTGAGACTAACCTTTTCTATAACTTAGCGCCATTTCTAATGATTCTTAAATTTAATAAAAAGCAAATCTTGTCTGATAATTTTTCATTGAATCAGTTTAGGATAGTTTGGTTTGTTAAAGGTGCTGTAAAAAGGCTTATTCGTGTTGACAACTCTGGTAGTTGGAGAGTTAAAACAACAGAATGGACAGGCAAGAGTCTGAAAATGACCATATAAGGAAATGATCTCGGAGCTATGATTGATAAAGGAGTACGTGATAGGGAGTTGGGATTGCTGACTGACTAATTATCCAGAACAGGAATTATAATGAAACCATCTGATAACAGGACACTGAGACAGCAATCCATTTGGCCATTTGGAGGACAATGTGGCAGTTAAGACACTGAACAGGATATAATGTGGAAGTAACACAAATTATGAAGGCACGTGCTAGATGAACTGCTGAGCAAAAAGGCCAACGGATCAACAACATGCTTAGAAAGGATAATATGAGCCCTGACTTTGTGGGAAAAGCACAAAGGCTTGAGACTAGCAATTTCAAGGAAGGAATCCATCTGAGACTTATAGAACAGCAGGTCCCATAAACCTGACTGAGAGTGATCACCTTGTGCCTTGATGGGTAGCAGACAGTGCCAACTGTGAGTGCTGAGGCTTCTTCTTTGTAATTAAATGTTTGAATAAAACTTAAGAAGTATCTCTTCATCAGTTGTCAGTAATGTGTCTCTTTAGTGTGAAGTCAGCACGACTTAATTACATCAGGTTACAATGTAGTGCATAGAATCTCAGAGCCATCCTAACAATTTTTTAAATTTTGTTTTTTTATTAACGGTGTAGGACAGGCCATTCTGGGCCATTGAGCCCTACTGCCCAGCAACCCCCACTTATATAGCCCTAGCCTAATCAGAGGACAATTTACAATGACCATTTAACCTACTAACTGGTACATCTTTAGAATGTGGGAGGAAACTGAAGCAGCCAGTGGAAACCCAGATGCTCACAGGAAGGACATATATATTTCTTACAGAGGAAAAAGGATCTAGTGAGGACTAACCAATCAGGAGGGACGGACTATGGGGGTATAAATGCCACCAGACTAGACGTGCCCAGGCATTATCCCTGATGAAGATGGCAGAGTTTGTCATTGAAACATTGGTTAAGATCAATACCTGTATCCAGCTGGGAGCGTGAGAAGAGTTTATTCTTACAGAGGACTCGGGACTTGAACTCAGAACTCCGATCCCCCGAGCTGTGATAGCATCACACTAACCACTACCTTTTCCCTTTCATCTACATATTAGCTCCTTACCTAGGAATAATCCGTAGGAATGAACATGTATTCAAATGAGGCTTCATCACACGTCATAGGAGCAAATTAGGCCATTTGGCCCTTTGAGCATGGTTTCATTGTTCTCATGTCACAGCATACAGGATGAAATTCCTGAGGGGTAAGGGGTTGTTGGACAGGTGTCAACATGATGAAGCATTCGGCATTGGTGACTAGGTGCAGGTAGTATTGCCCAGTGGACGTCAAGGTGCAGATAAATGGAGGCACAGCAGGCAGTTAGGAACATAAGTTGTACGACTGGCTTCATTGTGTGAGGTTTTGTGTACAGGAATGCCTTGCTACAATTACAATGGGACCATGTCTGGAGTATTGCATCAAGTTTTGGTCTTCTTGATAAAGGGTATACTTACCATATATAGGACTGGGCAAAAGTCAACATCATCGAATCTAAGTGACTTTATTTCTTACATCCTCACATACATGAGGAGTAAATATCTTTATGTTGCGTCTCCATCTAAATGTGCAATGTGCAATTATAGTAATTTATAATAAATAGAACAGTCAATATAATATAGAGTACACTCAGATCAGTGTGAGTTCATCAGTCTGATGGTGTGGTGGAAGAAGCTGTCCCGGAGCCTGTCGGTCTTGGCTTTTGTGCTGCAGTACAATTTCCCGGATGGTAGCAGCTGGAATAGATTGTGGCTGGGATGGTTTGGGTCGCCAATGATCCTACACACCTGTCTTTGTAAATGTCCTGAATCATGGGAAGTTCACAACTCCAGATGTGCAGGGCTGTCTGCACCACTCTCTGCAGAGTCCTGCGATTAAGGGGAGGTACAGTTCCCATACCAGGCAGTGATGCAGCCTGTCAGGATGCTCTCAATTGTGCCCCTGTAGAAAGTTCTTAGGATCTGGGGGCCTATGCCAAACTTCCTCAACAGTCTGAGGTGAAAGAGCCTTTGTACCTTTTTCACCACACAGCTGGTGTGCACAGACCACGTGAGGTCCTCGGTGATGTGGATGCCGAGGAACTTGAACCTACTCACCCTCTCAACCCCAGATCCATTGAGGTCAATAGGGGTTAGCCCGTCTCCATTCCTCCTGTAATCCACAACCAGCTCCTTTGTTTTTGTGACAGTGAGGGAGAGGTTGTTTTCTTGACACCTCTGTGTCAGAGAGCTGACTTCTTCCCTGTAGGCCACCTCATTATTGTTTGAGATTAGGCCAATCAACGTAGTGTCGTTGACAAATTTAATTAGCAAATTGGAACTGTGGGTGGCGATACAGCCATGGGTGTACGTGGAGTAAAGGAGGGGACTCAGTACGCAGCTCCGAGGGGCTACTGTATTGAGAGTCAGAGGGTTGGAGGTGAGGGAGCCCACTCTTACAAACTGCTGGTGATCTGACAGTAAGTCCAGGATCCAGCTGCACAAGGCAAGGTCAAGGCCGAGGTCTCTGAGCTTTTTGTCGAGCCTGGATGGAACTATGGTGTTGAATGTTGAACTGTAGTCCAGGAACAGCGTTCTCACATAAGCATTCTTCTTTTCCAGATGTGTAAGGACGGCATGTAGCGCAGTCGATCGGTTGTGTCAGTAGGCGAACTGTAGGGGTCCAGTTTGGGTAGTAGCAAGCTGCAGATGTAATCCTTGACCAGCCTCTCAAAGCATTTGTTTATTATTGAGGTCAGTGCAACAGGACGCCAGCCGTTCAGGCATGTTACCTTGGTCTTTTTTTGGTACAGGGACAGTGGTGGATAATTTGAAGCAGGAGGGCACTCTGATCTGGGAGAGGGAGAGATTAAAAAAGTCTGTAAACACACCTGCCAGTTGTGCGGCACACATCCTAAGTACTCATTGAGGCTGCCTAGGTTTCCCTGGAGTGACAGAAGCAAGCAAGACAGCCAAAGTCTTCAGAAAAACTGCAGGAAGTTCTGCAAGATGGTTGGAACAACCCACCAGCCGATTTTCTTATAAATCTGCACAACAGTGCATTTAAGAGAATTGATGCAGTTTTAGAGGCAAAGGATGTCACACAAAAATATTGATTTGATCTAATGTCTACTGTTTATTGCTTTTTATGGTAATTTTTTGATATTTAGAAACTTTTCATTTCATTATTTTGCTTTGCAGAACTTTTTTACATGCGCCTAAGACTTTTACACAGTACTGTGCTTGCAAGAAAGATTCATCAGACTGATTCCTGGTCATACTTGAATCACTCCAATGTGCCAATTGTATTGAATGACAGGGCAGGCTCTGAGTGCAAAATGGCCCACTCCTGCTCCTATTTTATGCAGGAACAAGGGCACCTTGCTTCATATAAATGGTTATACAAGCAATAGAAAGTATTGCCAAAGAACGTCACCCTCACAGTGATGGAGAGGAGGAGTTCACTCCTAGCCCAGACGGTGTGCCATATTAGTGTCTTTCAGTTTAAACTGGAGAGTGGCCAATACTGCAGCCAAATATTAATAAGATCACTCGGGAGGGACAAATGTAAGACATATCATAAACAAAGCTATAGCCATCATGGACTGTACAATGACTCAGAGGAAAAATAAGCTACTGCTGGGTACCAAGCCTTTTCAGTGGACAAATGTATGTGGGGGGCGGGGGGAGGGAGGCAGTGAGCTTTGAAAGTAAGCTGAGTATAGGTGGAGGTTTACAGCAGTAGGTGTCTAAATGCCAATATTAATTTTAATTGATGATAAACTAATATTATAATTCCCTGCTTCAACATTGCAGAAAATAGATAGCCTGTTCATTAGCTTAGCATCGAATTCCTTAATATGTTTTAAGCTATTAATTAATCAAACTACGACTGACTTATGTGCTGTGTGGTTGCAGAACACCACATATGAATAAAAGGGATGGGTGTGTGCTGGCTTATTTCAAAAAGGAAAGTTTATTTCTTTTGAGTCAGATTTTAAACTTTGTTCAATGCCAGCGACGACTACACATATCTGAAAATGAGCTGGTCGCAAATCCACTACCAAATGCCAGCTGTTGCGAGGCGTATAAAACTAATGACTCATTGTGCAGATGAAATTGGTTGGCTGTTGGTTGCAGCACTGACATTACAAATGTTGAGCTGTTGATTGTGAAAACATCGCACCACCCCACCACCTCCAAAGTCCATTCACATGTAAGTTCAGCATGCCAGAAATTAATTCTACCTTGCATTTAGCATTTCCATATCAATGCAATTTATATTTCTTGTTTTACAACAGTTAGACTAAGCTTATTGGACTCTTTCTTTAAAGAAAGGATGTTTCCAATCTTTGATGAAAGGGATTATGTTGAAACTTCAGGAATGATGAAGGATCTCAGCCTGAAACGTCGACTCTTTATTCCCTTCCATTGATGCTGCCTGATCTGCTGAGTTCCTCCAGCATTTTGTATGTGTTAATCTGGATTTCCAATATCTGCAGAAACTCTTGTGTTTATGAGATTTGTCTCCCTAATTAGTCTGCTAACATAGATGGAGGTTTGGTTCAATGGCAGCAGGAAGATGGGCTGCCTGGCAGGTTGGTTGAAGCATAGAACATAGAAAATTACAGTGCAGAAGCAGATTCATCCTTTGCTGAGTATAATGCCAATTTTTTAGAAATCCCATCGGCCTATACATGGTCTATATCCCTCCATTCTCTGATTAAATGTTTAAATATTTAGACAAATACTTGAAGGAAAGAAATTTGTAGGACAGTGGGCAAAGAGATGGAGCATGAGACCAGAAGTCTACAGGAGCCTATGAGCAGAATTCTGTGTTGTAATGACATTAAATTGCAAAATCAATTGTAGAGCCCCCTGTATAATGAGACCATGACATGAACTTCTGTTGAAGAAAACAATTCTTTTGTGTTTGATTATTTATGTTTTTCACACAATTTATATCAATTCTGTAAGGGTGAATTTCCATTACCCTATCAATACAGTCTGCCAATTTAAATACTTAAGTTGGGAGCCTGTTGTTAATAGGATGCCATGGGAGACTGTATCACCAATCAACTATTTATAATCTAAGACAGTGATGGACATTACTATTCTCAGGGAGGAGGTACAGGAGTCTGAAGACCCACACTCAATGTTTTAAGAACAGCTTCTTCCCCTCCATCATCAACTTTCTGAACAGTGTATGAACCTACGAACAGTACCTCGTTATTCATCTTCTGCACTACTTTATATATTTTTGTAACTTCTGTAAAGTTTTAAATATTTTTCATATTACTGCTGCCACAAAACGACACAAACAACAGGCAGCGATTGAATGCTATCACTTCTTACAAAGTGAAATTGAACAACATGGGTGACAACGGGGCTTTGCTCTCAGGTGAGCTCAATGCCTTCTATCAACACACATCAAAGTTGCTGGTGAACGCAGCAGGCCAGGCAGCATCTATAGGAAGAAGTACAGTTGGCGTTTCGGGCCGAGACCCTTCGTCAGGACTAACTGAAAGAAGAGCTAGTAAGAGATTTGAAAGTGGGAGGGGGAGGGGGAGATCCGAAATGATAGGAGAAGACAGGAGAGGAGGGATGGAGCCAAGAGCTGGACAGGTGATTGGCAAAAGGGAGAAAGAAAGGGGGAGGGGAGCCCAGAGGATGGGCAAGGAGTTATAGTGAGAGGGACAGAGGGAGAGAAAAAAAGAGAGCGAGTAAATAAATAAATAAACAAACACATACATACATACATACATACATACATACATACATACATAAATAAATAAATAAGGGATGGGGTACAAAGGGGAGGTGGGGCATTAATGGAAGTTAGAGAAATCAATGCTCATGCCATCAGGTTGGAGGCTACCCAGACGGAATAAAAGGTGTTGTTCCTCCAACCTGACTGTGGCTTCATCTTGACAGTAGAGGAGGCCGTGGATAGACATGTCAGAATGCAAGTGGGACGTGGAATTAAAATCTCCCAGTGGCCACACATTTTAATTCCACATCCCATTCCCATTCTGATATGATCTCCCAGTGGCCACACATTTTAATTCCACGTCCCATTCCCATTCTATATGTCTATCCACGGCCTCCTCTACTGTCAAGATAAAGCCATACTCAGGTTGGAAGAACAACACCTTATATTCCGTCTGGGTAGCCTCCAACCTGATGGTATGAACATTGACTTCTCTAACTTCCGTTAATGCCCACCTCCCCTTCGTACCCCATCCCTTATTTATTTATTCTCTCTTTTTTCTCCCTCTGTTCCTCTCACTATAACTCCTTGCCCATCCTCTGGGCTCCCCTCCCTCTTTCTTTCTCCCTAGGCCAATCAACTTTCCAGCTCTTGGCTCCATCCCTCCTCTCCTGTCTCCTCCTATCATTTTGGATCTCCCCCTCCCCCTCCCACTTTCAAATCCCTTACTATCTCTTCTTTCAGTTAGTCCTGACGAAGGGTCTCAGCCCAAAACATCAAACTGTACCTCTTCCTATAGATGCTGCCTGGCCTGCTGCGTTCACCAGCACTGTTGCCATGGACAAAGTTTACACGCCCCCCCCCCACAACTGCCTCTTTCTTGCAGATCTGCTTGAATTTCCAGCATCTGCATATTTCCTCGTGTTTTTGTCAATGCTTGCTATGCTCGTTTTGACCACCAAAACATGGAGGAACCATCCCAAACTCCTCCTGCCCGCGATGATTCTGTGATTTCAGTCTCTAAGGCCGATGTGAGAGCATCCTTCAGGAGGATGAATCCACAGAAAGCACCTGTCCGGGATGGGGTACCAGGCTGAACACTAAAGACCTGTGCCGATCAACTGGCTGGGGTGTTCACTGAGATCTCTAACCCCTCACTTCAAGACCTTAATCTCAATATTTCCTTGTGCAATTGAATTCTCAATTTCTTCACTCGCAGACCCCGGTCAGTTCAGATTGGCAAAAGAATATCCTCCACCATCTCCATCAGCACAGGTGCACCATGAGGCTGTGTGCTTATCCCCCGATCTGCTCACTTTACACTTATGACCATGTGGCTACGCACAGCTCCAATGCCATTTTAGGAGGGAGATTGAAAACCTGGCTGAGTGGTGTCACAACAACATCTTATCCAATGTCAACAGGACTTAGTCTTGAAGGAACACACATCAAAGTTGCTGGTGAATGCAGCAGGTCAGGCAGCATCTCTAGGAAGAGGTACAGTTGCAGGGTTGTATATGGTGGCATATACTGTATGTACTTTGATAATAAATTTTCCTTGAACTTTGATATCCCATCATAATAAACCTGATGCTGATGCTGACTCTAATTCTAGAGGTTGAAAAGAGAACGAAGAGTGAATTACTCCAAGGAAAGTTTGGAGATAGTAAAATAAATCATAGAACATAGACCATTACAGTACAGTACAGACCCTTTGGCACACAAATTTTAGCTGACCTTTTAACCTACTCTAAGATAAATCTAACCCTTCCCTCCTACAAAGCCCTTCTTTTTTCTATTGTTTATGTGCCTATCCAAGAGTTTCTTAAATGTCCCTAATATATCTGCGTCTACCACCTCCCCGGCAGGGCATTCCACACAACCACCACTTTCATTGTAAAAAACCTACCTCTAACATCCCCCCAATTCACTAGATTGATTGTCCTAATCTTGTTGGAATTGAATAGAGAGAAACGTAATCTCAAAAGAACACCAGTTTCTGATGGAATTGACAGGGTCCATGCTGGGTCCATTAAACAGTGGTGGAATCCAAACTTGTGATAGAACTCCCACCATCCAAGCCATGTTCTCTTCTTACTTCCGCCGTCATGCTGGAGGTACAGGAGCCTTAGGTTCCACACCTCAAAGTTCAGAACAGTTATTACCCTACAACCACCAGGCTCCTGAACCAGCATGGATAACTTCACTTAACTCAATTCTAAACTGATTCCACAACCCACACAATCACTTTCATGGACTCTGCAACTCATTTTCTCAGTATTATTTATTTATTTGCACAATTTGTCTTCTTTTGCACATTGGTTGTTATCAATAATTCCTTATGTTAGCTTTTCTATTGTATTTCTTTAGTTTTTGTAAATGTCTGCAAGAAAATGAATCTCTGGGTAGTATATGGTGACATTTACGTACTTTGATAATAAACTGAATTTGACAAAAACATCCAATAAGTGAAGATCAGCTCCAAACAACTTAAGCGTATCAATTCAACCTCAGTCACTTTTGGTAGAGTTGCACCCAAGACAGCCAGATTGTTCAATCAACCCCTCTGTGTCCTTGTATATCGTTGTCACCTCATGCAGCCTCTGTGTTACTGTGGGAAGATTCTTTTCATTTCTTGGATTCAGGGCAGCGTTTATGGTGCCACTCTTATTGCCCTTGGGAAGGTGGTGTTGTGTGCCTTCTTGATCTGCTACAGTCCTTATGCTGTGCTGTTGAGCCGGGAGTTCCAGGATATGAACCCGGCCAGGATGAAGGACTGGTGTTATATTTTCCAATCGGGGTGCTGTGTGACTTGGAGAGCAACCTGCAAGTGGCAGAGTTCCCATGCACCTGCTGCCTTTATCACTCCTGATCGTAGTGGCTATGGGTTTGGGAAGTGCGGTTGAAGCAGCCTAGCAGACTCCTGAACCAGCAGGGATTACTTCACTCACCTCAACACTGAGAACACCCTATGGATTCATTTTCAAGTGAATTTACAACTCATATTCTTAGTATTATTTCTGTATTTGCATAGTTTGTCTTCTTTAACACATTGGTCTCTTGTCGGTCTTTGTTTATGCTTGGGTTTTCATTGATCCTATTGTATTGCAGTGCTACCTGCAAGGAGATAAATCTCAGGGTAGGATATGGTGACATACTTTGATAATAAAGTTACTTCGAACTTCTGAAATATCTGCAGAGCATTATGGAGGTGCTATGTGCTGCAGTGAGCTTGCACTGCTGATAGAGGGAATAAAGGTTTAAGGAGACCCAATGTCAACGAGACCACCAGAGGCTGAAGGCTTGGTGACGGGTCTTGGTATTGGAAGACTGTCTGTGTGTGTGGAGTGTGGGAGGGGAGTGAAAGTGGCTCGCTCTTGTTTTGCTGGTAATTTTCCGTCATTGTTGCTCGTGTTTTTCTGCTGAACATTGCGTCAAGCAAGTTATCCTGGCATGGAACGTACGACGACACTCGCGGACTGCCCCCAGTGCTTCCTGAGGTTGTGTTGGTTGTTAATACTGATGATACATTTCACTGTACCTTTCAATGTTCCAGTGATAAATAGATCTGAATCTGAATCTGAAGTGCTTGATGTGGACCCTATCAGAAGAATTGTCTAGTACTGGATGGTTCTGAGTTTCTGAGAGCTGTGGGAGTTACTTCAACCATACACTACTACTACTACGTCGACTCAGGCCTAGAGGGCCGGCGTCGGGCACGATGACGGACTCTCCACTTCTCCCTCTCCCTCATCAGTGTGTTCAGTTCGTCTACATTAGCTGCGCCGCTGTCTTCTAGGAGCGTGTTGACCATAGTCTTGGGAGAGCTCCCAGGGTTCATCCTCCCATATGATGACTAGGCTGGCAGGTAGCTCGGGGTGGCGTAGACAGTGTCCCGCTAGTTGCAGTCTTCTCGCCTCAATTTTTGTGGACAGCATCGGTAGGTTGTTATAGAGCTCGACGTTCATCATGTGCTGTTGCCACTCACATCAAGAGCCATCCGGAGCATTCGTGTATAGCAACCATCTAGAGATTTTCGCATCGTCTCGGTGAGTGTCCGCGTGTCGCATCTGTATGTGAGAATGGATTCTATGACTGCTATGAAAATCCTCTTTTTAAGCCCTCTAGTCAGGTTCGACTTCCAGATTTCCTTCATGTCGTTCATAGCCCTCCACGCCAGCACCTTCCGTATCTTTATGTTCTTCTCCAAACTCATTATTCTTGACCTAAGGTACTTGTCAACCATGCAAGGGGGGAGTTATTCCATCACATTCCTGATCTGTGCTCCATTGATGCTAGAAAGACATTGGAATATCAAGGAGTAAGTTATTGCTGCAGGATATCCGGAAGTGTAGTTGTGATTGTAAGGATGTGATAAAGCTAGAGGGGTTGCAGAAACAATTCACAAGGGTATTGCCTGGACTAGAAGGTTTGAATTACAAGGAGAGATTGGATAGGCTGGAGCTGTTTTCCCTGGAGAAATGGAGGCTGAGTGGTGTCCTTATAGGCCAAGGTACCTTACCTTTTTTATACCATGGACCCCTACCATTATGATTGGGAACAACAGGAATTCTGCAGATGCTGGAAATTCAAGCAACACACATCAAAGTTGCTGGTGAACGCAGCAGGCCAGGCAGCATCTCTAGGAAGAGGTGCAGTCGACGCAGCCGAGACCCTGAAACGTCGATTGCACCTCTTCCTAGAGATGCTGCCTGGCCTGCTGCGTTCAGCAGCAACTTTTATGTGTGTTATTATGATTGGGAACCCCAGTTCTAGATATTTATAAAACTAGATAAGGTAATCACAGGATTTTTCCTGGAGAAGAAAAGTCTAAAACCAGAGGGCATAGGCTTAATGTGAGAGAAAAAGATTTAAAAGGACCCGAGGGGAAAATTTTTCATGCAGAGGGTGGAGGACATGTGGAATGAGCTGCCAGAGGAAGTGCTGGATGCAGGTACGAATAAAACATTGAGAAAACATTTGGGCAAGCAGATGGATTGGAAAGATTTAGAAGGATATAGGCCAGCAGGATGAGCTTAGATAAGAACCTAGTTGGAGTGGACGAGTTGGGCCAAAGGGCTGTTTGCTATTGAATAAATCTCTGAGTCTATGTGGCCGTGGCACATGGTTGGCTTCTGGTGAGTGTTGATCCACAGAATGTTGGCAGAGTCTTGGTAGCTCTATTATGAAAATGATCATTTAGATTCTCTCGTTGTAGATGGTCATTAGCCAGCACCGTTGCGGTTCAGATACCTGGCAGATCTGGTCACCCACCTGCAGGAAAGATATCAACAACATTGAGAAAATTTACAAGGATGTTGCCGGAACTTGAGGACCTGAGTTATAGGGAAAAGTTGAACAGGTTGGGACTTTATTCCCTGGAGTGTAGGAGAATGAGGTGAGCTTTGATAGAGGTGTATACAATTATGAGGGGTACAGATGGGATAAGTGTAAGCAGGCTTTTTACACTGAGGTGGTGTGAGACTAGGACTAGAGGTACAGTTTAAGGGTGAAAGATGGAAAAATGGGAATTGCTTCAGTCAGAGGGAGGTGCAAGTGTGGAATGAGCTGCCAGTGGAAGTCATGGATGTGGATTTGACTGCAACATTTAAGAGAAGTTTGGACAAATAGGTGGATGGGTGGGGGAGGGAGGGGTATGATCTAGGAGCACGTCTATGGGTCTAGGCAGAATAACATCTTTGGGTGGATTAGATGGGTTGAAGAATCTGTTTCTGTGCTAGAGTTCTCTATGACCCTACAACTCCATATCGCTTCGGTCTTGTTACGTGCAGGATCATTTACTGAGGAACTATGAATAGGATACAACTGTGAAATCATCAGCAGGCATTCCTACTTCTGATCTTATGAGACAAGGTGAATGATGAAATAGCTGAAGAAGGTTGGAACTAGGATACCGCCCTGAGAAACTTCTGCAGTCATGTCCTGGGACTGCGGTGATTAATCTGCAACAACCACAACCATATTCCCCTGTACAAGGTATATATAATTCCACCCATTGTCCGAAACTGTGAGCAGTTTCAAACTCTTGGGAGTGCATATCTCACATAATCCTCTTATGGTCCCAGAACACATCCTAATCAAGAAAACTCATCAATGCCTCTGCTTTCTGAGAGGGCTGAAGTAAGTTGGACTATGCACATCAATACTCACTACCTTCTACAGATGTGCAGTAGAAAGCATCATAGCATGCTGCATCGGTGTATGGTACAGAAACTGCACTGCGGTGGGGAAGGAGGCTCTGCAATGCGCAGTCAAAATTGCCCAACGTATCACCGATACACACCGATCCACCATCAATGACAGGTGCTGGAAAAAGGCCAACGTTATTATGAAGGGTCCCACCCAGCCAGCTCATGGACAGTTTGTCCCACTCCCATCAGGGAGGAGTCTATGTAGACAATAGACAATAGACAATAGGTGCAGGAGTAGGCCATTCGGCCCTTCGAGCCAGCACCGCCATTCACTGTGATCATGGCTGATCATCCACTATCAGTATCCAGTTCCTGCCTTATCCCCATAACCTTTGATTCCGCTATCTTTAAGAGCTCTATCCATCTCTTTCTTGAAAGCATCCAGAGACTTGGCCTCCACAGCCTTCTGGGGCAGAGCATTCCATATATCCACCACTCTCTGGGTGAAAAAGTTTTTCCTCAACTCCGTTCTAAATGGCCTATCCAAGCTGGGACCACCAGGCTCAAAAACAGTTACTTTCCCCAAGCAGTAAAGCTGATCAACACCTCTACCCATTAACCCACCCAACTACCACTACTTTATTATTTTCTGTCAGTCACCTTATGTACAGACCCTCCCGTGTCCATCATCACTTTATGTACATGCAATCAATCTATGTATATAAGCTATCTTATGTATTTATATCTATTGTGGTTTTTTTATTATTGTGTTCTTATCTTATTGTGTCTTTTTTGTGTTGCATCAGATCCAGAGGAACAATTATTTCATTCTCCTCTACACTTATGTGTTGGAAATGATTAAATAATCTTGAATCTTGAAATGGAATGTTTTCCTCTGGGTACCCAATGATTTCAGTTTGACCACAATCCCTTAGTACTATACTTTGTCAAATCCTGCCTTGATGTCATGGACAGTAACTGTCGTTTGACCTCTGGAATCCAGCTCTTCTGTCCATGATTGGTCCAAGGCTATGACAAGCCTGGAGGTGAGCAGTTGTGATAGATCCCACGTTGGCCATTGAACAGCAGCTTATTGGTGAGTAAGTGCCTTTAATAGCACTACCAGTGACATCTGCTACAACTCATATCGTTTCTCATATATTGCAAGAACTTTATTGCATTTATTTGGACAGGAAGAATCTCTGCCTCCAGCAGCTTCCCTGTCAGTGGCACTGGTAAAGAATAATATTCTATATCCACAGTGTGATTCCTTGCTGAGTCTTTCATCTTAAGTAAAGGTGCGAAATTACAGGTACATAGTTATCTTTCACTTATCCAACGAATTTCCCACAAGAATTCAGTCAAGTATTATAGATGGTGTTTAATTACTTCCAAGTATTATGGTTCAAAACCACAGAAGATACAATAGTATGTTCCTTAAATGCAAACAGGATACTTCAACAGTTACACAATAAATTGCAGGGCAGCAGCACAAAGCAAGTGACTTCTTGGAATGAATTAAGTCTATTGTCACTTCCACGCATTTGAGTCTTGACTGTCTGACATTTACCCAATGTGCTATATGCTGGTATTATAATATTAAAGATGAACGCTGCTATGAGCTGTGAATGAGCCATTCAATTTTCCATTGACTTTACACAGGGGGTTTGCAAAGCACGATGCTGTCAGTCGTCCATCCAAGTACATCTACCTTCCAATGGGCGACTAAGACAAGCAACCGTGCATCTTCACAATCAATCCAATTAATTAATCTTGATTGCACTGAGGCTGTAAATATGAATCAGAGTGAATAAATAAAATCTAAATTCAAATACAAAAAGAAAATTACAGGAAAATAAAAAGTGGAATAAAGGTGTAAAACTGAACTAAATAATCTGAGAGAAAAAAATAAAATTATTTCTTAAAAAATTACCATGGAAAATTGTTTGACAGTAATTAAGACTTACAAAGCATTAAAATAATACATAGACAGCAGAGTTATGTGCGGGGATATAAATTTGATAATGTTTTTGCAGGGAGCACAATAAAAACAAACATTAGAAACAAACGGGCATCCATACTATGATAATTACAGTAGGGTGACAGTGCTGCAGCTTTGTCATCTTCATGCTGACTGGGCCCCAATCAACGTTCCCTCCGATTTTTTTTTACAGCTGCGTGGACCAACCATTGCTCTGAGCGGGGAATGTTTGCACAGCCTGAAACTGTATGGCACTTTATATAAAAGGAAATTCCAGCACCACGCCTACGAAGTCTCCATGTGCGGGAGCATTTCAGTTACCGTCGGGCCGTGCACCCGCGCAGCTTAGAGGGAACAATGCCCCCGATGGACAAGAATAAATGAGTTTTAGGGGTGAGGCACCGAGGCACTTTGTGATTTTTTTTTTCCAATTGGCTATTTCTTCTCAGCACAGGAACACACAACCACTTGTTGTCCATCCCTGAATGTTTCTGGATGGCATCCGTTAGTCTCGCAAGACCACGGATCTGCGCCTGGAAAGTCTTGCTTCAGTCTCTCCAGGTCGCAGGCCTGGGCAAGGTTGTATGGAAGACCGACAGTTGCCCAAGCTGCAAGTCTCCCCTCTCTATGCCACGATGTTGTCCAAGGGAAGGGCAAGGGTCGATACCCGAATGTTTCGAACAGGGGATTCAGTTAAGAATCAAGCCCCACCGATGGGTAAAGGTGGTGGATTTCCTTCCCTGAATCCCTATTATTATACAGGCAGTCCCCGAGTTATGAACGTCCGACTTACGAACAACTTGTACTTACGAACGGAGGAAGGAGAACGCCGTCCTCCATTTTAAATTGGATCACGACGCTGTCCGCCATTTTAAGTCGTTGCCATTAACATTGTGTTGAGTGTGTAACTTTGTATTTGGCTTAATATTTTCTTAGCAAGATTCACCCTGACCCCCTTTTCCAGTCAGCACTGCTCCCACTTGTCCCATTTAACCTGGCTTAGTGCGGGTGGATTTTAGGACCTGGGGGAGCTCAGGTCAGGACCTGCCACCTGCAGCTGCTGCTGAATCCACAGTGTTTCTGTTCCGTTGACGGAAAACGATCACGATTGAAAATAAAGTAGAAATAATAAAGCGATCGGAAAGAGGTGAAATGCCATCGGTCATTGTAAAAGCGTTAAGCTACAGTTGGTCAACAATCGGAACAATTTTAAAGGATAAAGTGAAAATAATGAAGCATGTGAAAGGTCTTGCCCCGATGAAAGCTACAATTATTACTAAGCAACGCACTGATTTAATTATTGAAATACATGCATTTCTTAAGTGTTTTATATGCATAGAAAGGTAAAATATATACTATATACTAAGAAACGTTTGAGTAACTGACGCTACATAATACCGGATGTACCTGTTCCGACTTACGCACAAATCTGACTTAAAGACGGACTCAGGAACGGAACCCGTTCGTAACCCGGGGACTGCCTGTACCAGTATTCACCCACTGAAAGAGAAGTTGAACTGTGCTCTGTTGGTTTCACAGCATAGCAGCATGGTGGCTAGTGCATCGCTTTACAGCCTCAGCGATCACCATTCGGGGCTCGATACCAACCGCTGTCTGTAAGCGCTTTATACGTCCTCTGCGTGACCGCATGGGTTTCCTCTGGGTGCTCTGGTTTTCAGAGATGCAGGTTTAAAGTCAGTGAGTTGGGGGCACATTATGTTGGTACCAGAAGCATGGAGACACCTGGGCTCCCAGCACAACCCTCGCTGGTATGATATGATGCAAACAACACATTTCACTGAATATTGCAATCTATATGTAACTAACAAAGCTAATCTTTAGTTTACGGTATGGTAGCATTGTGTCTCTAGACTGTTATCATTAACTGCACGCCTCTACTCACGGCTAAATTCGCAGTAAAATCTTCTTTCCTCACCTCAGTGGAAACAAACCAAGCGAAGTAAATCCACTCTTCTGCATTCAATCCTTTTAAAATTGGGTGAAAGTCTGCTTTCCATTTCAAAGCCTGATTAACTGACTATTTCTATAGTTCTGTTATTTCCCATTGTTCACGGAAAGAATGCCGGCTATCTGAGTCCACAAACACTCCAACCCAATGGAAGTGATCTGTTTATTAATTACTAAGACAATCCAACAAAATGTGTGTGATCTATCAAAATGTACCATATCTTCATTCTTCAGGGGACTGACTTGAATTTCTGAGTTATAGCTTTTTAGCAATTTTTTGCCCTGCTACATTTATAAAAGATTATATGAATTTTAAATCTCCTGCGTATGAATCTCACTCCTCTCCCAATGCTTTCTGTCCAAGTGTGGCCCGTAACAAATCACCAGTTCAAATGAATTATTTTAAAATGCGGAAATTTGTCAAATTGGAAATAAAATTAACAGGCAGCTATTTGTGTTTCGGTGAAGGCAACCAGAACAATGCATTCTTCAAATAACGCCCGTGGCTCTTTAAACATCTCCTCCGAATCCGAATCACCAGATCATGATTTTATTGTAATACTTAATCCAAGAAAATGCTACAAAAGGTATGTGGCTAATTGACAGTATTGTACTTGCCTCAGCTGTATGCTGATGTCCCAGAGTGAGGTTAGAACACCTGACAATGTAAGATTTATTGCCAGACTGATATACTGGTATCCTCCGCTGGCTATCCATCCCATAGGATGATGATGGTTCCTTTCAGTCAGTTAGCGGGATTTGATATGTGCGTCCCGGAGTGGCTGTACAGGCCGATCCTTGACAGACACTGCTTGCCACATACTTCTTATACTGGTATAGGAAATGTACAGTTGCATAATGCCCCATCTTGTCTCTTAGATCAAGTGTTTCAAATAAAGTTAACTGTAATTCTTTATGAATGTGTCTGGAAGCTGTTCTGGAGGTAAGGCAGGCAGTTCTTAAAGATGAATTGCACTTACGTATAAAATAAGTTTTTAGAAAGTGTAGGCATGTCTTTTAACATTTGACTCATTGGATGGTGACAGCAAATAGCTTCAAAGCGTTCACTAATGTGAAGGGTTTTGGATTCCACTTTACCGGTCTGAATAGATCTGTCGTCTCTTTGTACGCAGAAGAGTAAGAGTCAGACGAGGTACAGATGAGTTATTGGTTCCACTGAGATGGTGTTCAGTGCCTACAGCAGGGGGAGAAGATGTCAGAAAGCTCTTTAAACACCAGCTTTCCGAAGATCAGCAGATGTTCTATTATACTTGGATTGCCATGAATTCAGCGGGAGACTTCCCTGGCCTGAAACCTGTATTTTTGGACAAAGCTATTGTTACGCATTTAGAAATGTTAGACAATGAAAGGAGAGCACTTTGTGCAAGAGATCACTTGTCCTGGGAAATCTCCCCTGTGGGTTTGATCACTGCATTGACTTTGGAATTTTTAATATTTATTTTTGGCATTTGTCCAGCATTTTTTGGTGGTGAGCCATCACCTTGAATTGCTGCGGTCCTTTTAGTGAAGGTGCTTCTGCACGCTGTTAGGGAGGGAGTTCCCGCATTTTGACACTATAATGGTGAATGTAGAACGTAGAATATTGCAGAACAGTATAGGCCTTTAGGTGCATTATGATGTGCCGACCTTTTAGCCTATTCTAGGATCAATCTAATCCTTCCCTCCCACATAGCCTTCCATTTTCTATCATCCATGTGCCTATCTAAGAGTTTCTTAAATGTCCTTAATATATCTGCCTTTACCGCTTCCCTTGGCAGGGCATTCCACTTACCCGCCACTCTCTATGTGAAAAGATACTTCGGAAATCCCCCTGGGCCTCCACTCTGCCGAGAATCCTGCCATTAACACCTGTGCTCTGCCTTCCAATTCGACCTTCCAAAAATGACTCACTTCACGCTTTGCCGGGTTGGACTCCATCTGCCACATCTCAGCCCTGCTCTGCATCCTGTCAATGTTCCATTGCCATCTACTGCAATGCTCCACTCCATCCACAACTCCACGGACCTTCATGATATCTGCACACGTACTAACCCACCCTTCCATTTCCTCATCCGAGTTATTGATAAGATTCACGAAGAACAGAGGTCCTGGAACGGATCTCTGCGGAACACGATTGGTCATCAACCTCCAGGCAGAATACTCTCCATCTACTACCACCCTCTGCCTTCTATGGGTAAGCCAATTCCGTGTTCATACGGCCAAGTTTCCATCAATCCCATGCGTCCTGACTTTCTGAATTAGCTACTTTATGAGATACTGGCAACATATTTCCATTCAGGATGCCATGATTTAAAAGCAGAACTATAGGGTGTTGGTGTCCCATGCAGTTGCTGCCCTCTTCCTTTTTCATGATAGATTTGATCAGCTCTATCAAAGAAGCTTGAGTGACTCGTTTGTAGAGAATACACACATTGCAGCCTTTGTGTACTGTGGTGGTAGCCGGAATTGATACTTGTGTTGGTTCCAATGAAGCAGGCAGAGTTGTGGTTGGCGAAGAAGGCTGTCAAAGGATTCAGCAGAATATAGACCAGCTGAAAATATGGACTGAGAAATAGCAGATGGATTTCGTCATAAAGTGTGAGGTATTGCACTTTGCGAGGCCAAGTGTTCAAAGTAAATTTATTATCTAAGTGCATAAATGTCTTGCACATTCAGCTCTTCTTTCAGCAAGACTGCTAACCAGCGACGGAAGCTGAAAGTGAGGGCAACAAACACTACCACACTAGATACATTGCAGCAACCATTTTGACAACAAGTAAGTCTCTCCCTGCCAGTCTCTCCAACAGCAAGCCTCATGTAGTGCCTCCTCACTGGTGACACATGGAAACTGAACAGCTTTTGGACTCAGGCTGAACTACAGAGGACGGGGAGGAGGCCTGGCCCCTGCACACGTAGCACGCAGGCCCACCGGTGTGTGAACAGGCCCTGGTGCTCCTGAACCAGATCCCCAGCTATGGGTAAATAGCCCCACTGCCTTGTGGGCAGCCTCGGGAGAGTCAAAGGCTACAGGAGTAAACCCAGACAGAAAATCCGGAGTGGAGCCTCTAAGTTGGCTGGACATCTTTGAACATCCTTCCGGCAGCTCCTGCAGCCAAGCTGGTGCCAAACATATTGCATCATAAGCTTTCCTTTGGACGACACTGGTGAGGCCGAGCGGAGGATCTTGACGACTGGGCATCTCAGCCTCTCCATATCTTGCACCCAGATATAGCTAGGATGCCTAAGACTTTTGAACAGTACTCTATTTGTCAACATGGAGTGGAGAGCGAGTTTGTAAACCTGGCGGGAGCAAGGGATGTTGGGAATGGTGAGGGTGGAGTGCCAGAGGAGGGGTGTGGGACAGGTGGCAGAGAAGGAGTGCCAGGGGCAGGGAGAGGCGTGGGTGCAGATACACCCAGCCCTGAGACACCAGGCAAGGTTATTTGATTCCAAACAATTGGCTTATTGATTATTGTAGAATATCTCTCTGTTTCTTCCAGCTCCCTCCCCTCTCCCTTCTCCTTTTCCCAAATATGATTCCTCTCTCCCTGGCCCTTCCCATTCTCATAGAGACTCATATCAAAATCAGATCTATTGTCACATATGTCATGAAATTTGTTATTTTTAGTGGCAGCAGTACAGCACAATACATAAAATTACTACAGTACTGTGCAAAAGTCTTAGACACCCTAGCTATATATATGTGCCTAAGACTTCTGCACAGTACTGTAAATTATGACTGGCCTAGATAGGGTAGATTGTCTGAATCCTTACCTCAGGGGGGAAATTTCAAATACTAGATGGCATATGTTTAAGGTGAGATAGGAGAAGTTTAAAGGCGATGTGCGAGCTAAGCTTTTTACACAGAGAGTGGTAGAGAAACTGGAACATGCAGCCAAGTAAAATACCGGAAACAGGTATGATAGAAATGTTTCCGAGGCATTCACACAGGCACATGAACAGGCAGGGAACAGAGGGATATAGACTACGCATGGTTTATATGGGCATTGTGTTCAGCACAGACATTGTGAGATCAAGCATGTGTTCCTGTGCTTTACTGCTCTATGTTCTACATTCTGTTTTCAATAGGATGGCACCAAGCTTCCTTAGAATTGTTTCATCCAGCCCCTATCACCCTCACTGGGGCATAGGTTTTCGACAGCAGTTCGCCAGAGTGCTCTGTCCGAGGCCAGTCTTCCAAGTTGTCTCAAGGTGTATCCCATCCTTGAAGATTCTTCCTCTCCCAGGGATGAGGTCTTTGGAGTTTCTGCTGGCATTCCTGTAGCACCAGATGGAGTTGCTAGCCCCTTGCCCAGACCTCCTTCTTTCGCAGCCAGGCTTGGGGACCATTGCATTCCGTCACCTTACTGACTTGTGCGTTATTGATGGTGGGAAGTTGTTGGGATGACACTGATTCAATGTAAGCTATGCAACCTCTGACCTGCTCTTGTTGGCAAGGTACGTAGTGTTGTTGCTCCATTGGTAACCCCCAGGATACTGATGGTGGGGTGTTTGATGATCGTAATGCCATTGTATGTCAAGATTTGGTGGTTGGATTCTCTCCTGTTGGAGATAGTCAGTGCCTGGTGTTTTGGTGCTGTGAAAATTTCTAGCCACTTCATCAGCCCGTGCCTAATTGGATCTCCTGTTCCTGTAGAGTTAAATGCTCTGCCACCATGCCCAAGACCTGACAGAGGGCAGCTTAACGGCACTGTATCTGGAAAAAGGGTCCAGCGGGAAAAGGAGGCCATGACGTTTGGCCAAAGAGCCAAATACCACGGTGATCTATGAAGCAGATCAGCGAGAATTGTGCTGGGCGTCCAGCGAGTATGCCCACGTTTCTGGTGCCCTAACCCGCACGTCTGTGGCATGTGGGATGAAACTGAAGCACTCAGAAGAAACCCAGATGGTCACGGGGAGAATGTACAAAGTCCTTACTGACAGTGCTGAGAATAGAACTCGGATCAGTGACTCTGCAAAGTGATGCGCTAACCACCACTCTCCTGTGCTGCCCCTAATGTTTAGAAGTGTTGGGAAGTCAGGTGAGTTTTTCTAGGGACAAGAAATGGACTGGAACATTATCTGGTTTCCCTTTCTGGTACGTTGAATACCTTGTGTCTATTTTCAAATTTATTTTACAAGGTGGGTGATAGGCCTGCTGGTGATGATGAGAGAGACAAAATATGGAGCCGGTTTCAAGATGCAGGCAGATGAAAGGCAATTTTAAAGCAATTTATTTGTCATTGTTATTTCACAATGTAAAGGGCATACTCCAAAATCCTCCACCAGACAACAGCTTTCCCCATATCCAAAGTGACTGCTTTCAGGTCACCTGCTAATGAAAATCAAATCATTCAGCAAAGAAAAGCCATTACTTCCTACAAAGCAAAACCCAACATAGTGAATGGCAGTGATGCTTCACTACTGGATGAGCTCAATGTCCTTTATGCTCGCTTTGAAAGGCAGAATAAAACTGCAGCTAGGAGGATCCCTGGAGCATCCTGTGATCTCTGTCTTGGAGGACCATGTCAGGCGAGAGTGAACCCTTGCAGGGCAGTAGGGCCTGATGGAGTACTCGGTAGGGCTCTCAAAATCTGTGCCAATTAACTGGCAGGGTTATTCAAACATTTACCATCTTTCACTGCTACAGTCAGAAGTTCTCACCTACTTCAAAAGGGCAGCAATTATACCAGTGACCAAAGAGCTGCGCGAGCATTGCTGGGCATTTCAGTTTTCCTTTAAGCACAAACTCCTTTGAATTCAAGACTATATTTGCAAAGTCATTATAATGAGAAAATTAATTTATATATGTAAATTCTTTGGGCCTTTATTCTTTGGAGCGTAGAAGGTTGAGGGGGGACTTGATAGAGGTATTTAAAATTATGAGGGGGATAGATAGAGTTGATGTGGATAGGCTTTTTCCATTGAGAGTGGGGGAGATTCAAACAGGAGGACATGAGTTGAGAGTTAAAGGGCAAAAGTTTAGGGGTAACATGAGGGGGAACTTCTTTACTCAGAGAGTGGTAGCTGTGTGGAACGAGCTTCCAGCAGAAGTGGTTGAGGCAGGTTCGATGTTGTCATTTAAAGTTAAATTGGACGGCTCTATGGACAGGAAAGGAATGGAGGGTTATGGGCTGAGTGCAGGTCGGTGGGACTAGGTGAGAGTAAGAGTTCAGCATGGACTAGAAGGGCCAAGATGGCCTGTTTCCGTGCTGTAATTGTTATGTGGTTATATGGTTATATATATACTTGTTCTTCAAATAGGCAGTGTGAGGCAGTCAAATGAAATTATAATTATCACGGTGATTACAAACGGTTATGATTTGGCACCAGGTTCGCATATAAGGATCAGAAACTTCATTTCAGTGTACTTCTAGATAAAATGTGCTTGAATTGTGCACCATAAGGTTAGATAAGCTGGTGATTTACTAAGTCAGTAGCAGGCTGTGATTCAATCCCACCCCAGAGACTTGACTCACAGAAATGCAAGAGAAACATTCCAGCAAAGCGCTTGAGGGAGCTACGTTGTTGGAGTTCAGTTCTTCAGGCTGAGACCCTAAAGCAAGGATCTCGCCACTCTCTGTGGTGGGTGTGAAAGACCCTGTGACAGTACATTAAAGAAGCATAGGGTGGTGGTGTAGGGGTGAACAACGGGTGTACTATTGAACTAGTAGGGTGCTGCACTTCCTCCATTACAGAAGCGGGGGCAATTCAAAAAGTATTTACTTGGAGGGAGGCTCAAAAGTTCCAGGAAAATTTGAAATAATTAATCAATTCTATGCTTTTCACCCATGCATTACCTAATGAGTCCATTTGGTGTAAATGAACAATTACACTGGGTGCAAGTCCCAGGAAAATTTGGGCCATTCCACTGTAATTTTTAGAGGGGACCTAGTTCACTTCCTATTCCTGTTAGTGGAAAGCACCACCTGGTGGTCTGTCTGAGAACTGACTAAATGTCCGTCGCTCTTACCCATTATCTAAGGATCTGACAATTGTTTTGACCTTAAAGCAGACGGAAGAATGTAAGTACACATTGTTTCTCATTTAGGCGAAAAACTCAGTTTTTGTCATATCATTCATTCTCACATTTTTAATATGTTCATTTTTATAACAGTTGAGGTAGGCTTCCAGGAAATCAGCCAATAGCATATTTATGATTATATTTTCAGTAGATTTATAATGCTTTATAATGCTTCATCCTTGTTATTGTTTACTAGTTTCCTCCTCTAAACAAAGGCCTTTTGATGGCGGGACTATTCAGACAATGACTTCTGTGTTTCTCTGTACATGTGTAGACTCAACAATTTCAAACTTCCATTTTTCTTCATTTTCATTGCATCAGGCTGTTAATAACATATTCTATAAGTGGTCATCCAAAAACTGTTTTTCACCTGAACATTCTAGTCCACTAATCAACATGACTCTCAGTTATGCCCATTTTAATCTCTTCTCCCTAGGATATAATGTGAGGCTCTTTAGGGGCACATTGCCCACAAAAGCACTTTAATGTGATTGGCCAGTTGCCCACAAGAACACTTTAATGCGATTGGCCGATTGCCCACAAGAACACTTTAATGCGATTGGCTGGTTGCCCACAAGAACACTTTAATGCAATTGGCTGGTTGTCCACAAGAACACTTTAATATGATTGGCCGGTGCCGGGACGGTGACGTTGCCCTCATGAAGCACTGCTTCTCAAAACCCAATGTTGGAAATCACCACATAGGTTGCCAGAACTCTGTGGGTAGGTTCCTTTGAAGCCAGAAGTAGACAGTGCTGTCTCATCATGATTGCAGGATCTGGATATTCCAGAGTGATGCACCAACACTTCAGTTCATTGCTATTCGATAATTATTTATTGAGATACATAGAAACATGGAAAATAGGTGCAGGAGTAGGCCATTCGGCCCTTCGAGCCTGTACTGCCATTCAGTATGATCATGGCTGATCATCCAACTCAGAACCCTGTACCTGCCTTCTCTCCATACCCCCGATCCCTTTAGCCACAAGGGCCATATCTAACTCCCTCTTAAATATAGCCAATGAACTGGCCTCAACTGTTTCCTGTGGCAGAGAATTCCACAGATTCACCACTCTCTGTGTGAAGAAGTTTTTCCAAATCTCGGTCCTAAAAGGCTTCCCCTTTATCCTTAAGCTGTGACCCCTCGTTCTGGACTTCCCCAACATCGGGAACAATCTTCCTGCATCTAGCCTGTCCAATCCCTTTAGAATTTTATATGTTTCAATAAGATCCCCCCTCATTCTTCTAAATTCCGGCAAGTATAAGCCTAGTTGATCCAGTCTTTCATCATATGAAAGTCCTGCCATCCCAGGAATCAATCTGGTGAACCTTCTTTGTACTCCCTCTATGGCAAGAATGTCTTTCCTCAGATTAGGGGACCAAAACTGCACAGAATACTCCAGGTGTGGTCTCACCAAGACCTTGTACAACTGCAGTAGAACCTCCCTGCTCCTGTATTCGAATCCTCTTGCTGTGAATGCCAGCATACCATTCGCCTTTTTCACCGCCTACTGCACCTGCATGCCCACTTTCAATGACTGGTGTACAATGACACCCAGGTCTTGTTGCACCTCCCCTTTTCCTAATCGGCCACCATTCAGATAATAATCTGTTTTCCTGTTCTTGCCACCAAAGTGGATAACCTCACATTTATCCACATTAAATTGCATCTGCCATGAATTTGCCCACTCACCTAACCTATCCAAGTCACCCTGCATCCTCTTAGCATCCTCCTCACAGCTAACACTGCCACCCAGCTTCGTGTCATCCGCAAACTTGGAGATGCTGCTTTTAATTCCCTCATCCAAGTCATTAATATATATTGTAAACAACTGGGGTCCCAGCACTGAGCCTTGCGGTACCCCACTAGTCACCGCCTGCCATTCTGAAAAGGTCCCGTTTATTCCCACTCTTTGCTTCCTGTCTGCTAACCAATTCTCCATCCACATCAATACCTTACCCCCAATACCGTGTGCCTTAAGTTTGCACACTAATCTCCTGTGTGGGACCTTGTCAAAAGCCTTTTGAAAATCCAAGTATACCACATCCACTGGATCTCCCCTATCCACTCTACTAGTTACATCCTCAAAAAATTCTATGAGATTCGTCAGACATGATTTTCCTTTCACAAATCCATGCTGACTTTGTCTGATGATTTCACCGCTTTCCAAATGTGCTGTTATTTCATCTTCGATAACTGACTCTAGCATTTTCCCCACCACCGATGTCAGGCTAACCAGTCTATAATTCCTTCTCTCTCCTTTTTTAAAAAGCGGGGTTACATAAGTCACCCTCCAATCCTCAGGAACTAATACGGCGTGGAATAGACCCTCCCGGTCCCCCAAGCTGTGCCATCCAGCACCCGCCGTAATAAACCCAGCGTAATCACGGGATAATTTATAATGGCTAATTAACATACCAACTGGCACGCCTTTGCACTGTGGGAGGAAACCAAATCACTTGGAAGAAATCCATGCATCCATCCATCCATCCCTTACGTACAAACCCCTTACGGACAGCGGTCTCTGGTACTGTAAAGCTTTGTGTTAACCACTGGCCTTCCAGGCCACCCCAAATGTTATTGCAAAGGATCTGCTTGCTTTTCTGTGTACAAAAGAAACAGTGCAACCTGGAAACCCCCCCCCCCCCAATAAAGCATTGCTAATAAGATGAATCTTTAACTAAAATAGGGTTTTGTAATAAGTAATCTTCTTCAAGATTACACGGAGTAGATAGACATAGATAACCATGGTTCAACATTGCCTGGACATGCTGAGAAAGTGAATGGATTTCCTTTGTTTCTATTTTCCTAATATATTTATTTTTGAAGGCTGTTGTAGAACAATTATATAAAGGTATTGCAAATGTAACCAGTCAGATAATGCAGCAAAATAAGAGTTAAAAAAATTGAGATGAAGGTCTTCGACCTGAAATATCAACACTGCCTCTCTCTCTCTACAGATGCTGCCTACCCAGATGACTATTTCTAGTATGTTCTAATGTCACTTCAGATTTCAAGCTTTTTGTTTGTTTGTTTGTTTTTCAGTTTCTGCTTACTGAATCCATCATAATGCCTGTCTTTAAGTCCATGGATAAAGAAAGGATTGTTGAGGACAGGTGATGTGGAACCAAAATCTCACTCAAAATGTTTAACTTTTGGCCTTTGACTACAGCATTCTCTCAATGTTGTGTAGGAGTATTTATCAGGTTTTATGTTCAAGTTTCTGGAGAGGAACTCCAACCCACAAGTTTCCAACTGGATTTAAGAGTGCAGCCACAGCAGTGGAAGATAGTGGCATTCTAATCTCTATGAGTGAAAGATGGTAGAAATTGACTCAGCTTTCCAGTTTGAAAATCTGACAATAATAGTATGGTTCACATCTTTACACCCCTTCTTTAGAATTCACACGACTCATTCATGCTGCAGGCAGTTCGAAGATACAACATGATTGTCAGGCTCTTCAATTGATCCCTGTGAGCTGAGCATGAATATTACCTCCTGTCAATGGGTTCCAGCCCAAATGCCAAAGTGGTCTCTTTATCAAAAATCATTTCTCAAACGGAAACACAGAAATTCCTAATTCTTCCTAATAATACATGTAATAAAAAGTTGTTGCAGAAAAGGAACTCCAAAAAAAAGGGAATAATGAATGAATGCACCACTAGAATTATTTAAGAATGGATGCGTCCTGAGTTTGCCAAATAGTTTCCTTGCGTCAACTTAGTTTTTATTTATTTATTTAGAGATACAGCGTGGAACGGGTCCTTCTGGCACAATGAGCTGCATCACCCAGTAACCTGCCTATTTAGCACGAGGCTAATAGTGGGACGCTTTACAAAGACCAACCAACCTACTAACCGGTACATCTCCGGACTGTGCGACAAAAACAGAACACCTGGAGGAAACCCACATGGTTCATGGGAAGAACATATAAACTCCTTACAAATGGCTGCCGAATTGAACTCCAAACGTCAGGACACCTCAAGACGTAATAGCGTTGTGCTAACCACAATTCTACCGTGGTGTTGAGCTCCAGATGTAGATTTTGCTATTAAATGAATGCGCAATCTAAGAAAAAATGGCACAGTATTTGTTATATATAAAGAATGTTAATACTTTGCATAAGTTTGGGTTTTTAATCAATCGGTGTTTACTGATGAAGTACTGTATATTGTAGAGCAAAATGTTAACAGGAGCACAATTATTGAAAAACAGTACATTTTTGATAAACTTTGTTTTGCTTTTGTTATCTTATTTTCCATTACAACTGTAAAAGACAAGCAGCAAGCTGCAAGCTTCTCCTGGTAGTTGTGGTGTTGTCAGCATCGTGGAGCCGTCATTTTTCACAATGAAGATGCTGCCCCTGGAGATTATTATTGTGCCTCCACTGGAACTGGCAGCCTTCACGATCCAGACAATGCCCCTGGTGATTATGGTCATATGTTACACAGGTAGATTCTGTTGCAATTGAAGTTGGACATATGTTAACATTTTCTGTGCGTACTGCTGGAATATGTTCGTGTGTTGCTGTTTCATTTGATGGAGAGTGACATTTGGAGTTTTTCCTTTTCTCCTGTGTATATTAGAAACAAGTCATATTCATTATAACACATAATGACCTACACTGGTTGTTCCTGCTTAAGCAATAGCTTAAATTAAAAATGCTCATTCTTAATTTCAAATTTCTGTACATTCTTGCCTCTCCAGGTACCTGTAATCTTCTGTAACCATCAGCGTTATCTTTGCTCTCCATTTGTGGTCACAAGCATTCATAGGTGATCAGACCTTCAGCTCCCAGGCGCTGGAATTCCCTTCAATGCTCTACTCATATTCTGTCCTTTAAGAGTTTCTTTACAATGACCTATTTGACCAAGCTTTTCATCATTTGTGCAGTGTCAGATTTTGAAGGATAGTACTCCTGTAAAATGCCTTGTGAAAAATTTACTGCATATAAGTTGCTTTCTATCCACAGGCTCTTGATGGAGTTGTGCAAAGCCCTGTCTTTGTTATAATGTTGTTTTTACCCGTCAGCATGTTCAGCCCTGAATCAACTGACTTCTGTTTGTGGCTAAACTTGTTTTCTAGCTGTGTGAAAAGGAAAACATAAAATTTGTTTTTAACCAAACCACACACGGAGGAAGTGGGATATTTTGTGATTTGGTGCACTGTATGTGTGACGTACAGAAGCAGCTGAGATGTGATCAATAACCACTTATGCAGCTGAAATCTTTTGCCTACCTGTGGTTTTCTCTCTTCCACTGATAGCACACTTGCTTCTTTTTTGCAAAGGCATGAATGGATGCTTTGTTTGGTCTCACATTCATGCTTTGCATGTATGGCTCAATTGTTATTTATTTGTCCTGACTCGCTGTTGGCTAGCAGAGGCTTTTGCATACCAGTTTCCCTGATGTGAGGGAGAAGATTCTTGTGAAGCTCAAGAAAGTAGTACCTCCAATCACGTGTTCACACATTGTTGATTGTCCAATACTCCATCGTCTCCTGTTGGCAGCTTGAAATGCCCCAGTGCAAAATGTTTTATCAGCCATTGAATATTGCTGTGCTTGTCCGTGTGTAGAATAATGCCCCAAAGTTCCAGGTTCAAAAAGTTCCGAGTAAGTTTACTACCAAAGCACTGCTTCTTGCGTGGCACAGTCATGTAGCGGTTAGTGCAATCGCTTTACAGCAGGGGTCCCCAACCTCTTCTGCACCGCGGACCGCTTTATTATTGACAATATTCTTGCGGGCTGGCCGACCCGGGGCGGGGGGGAGGGGGGAGGGTTGTCAACAGACAAGAGTAGCAGTCAAATACGTTGTGTTCACCCCGAGAAAGACTGCCATGACCATGAAGCCTTGCGCGGGCACCTGTGTGCGCATGCGTGTACGTGCCGATTTGTTTCTACAAATCGCTTTTGGAGATTCTGTTCAGTGAAACTACACTATACATACATTATTTCTACTTTATATAGACTGTGTATTTATCATATCATGCCTGCTTTTACTATATGTTAGTGTTATTTTAGGTTTTATGTAACACAGCACATGAATATAGTGATAAGTCAATTATAAGTCACATAAGTCAATAGCATCATAACATTTTAAGTAACGTTTGGATATTAAACACACAGCACATGCACATATTTTCCCCGTATGAGCATATAAAATCATTGCAACACACCAATGTCGCTGAATCAGTGGGAGCCCTGGGCTTTTTTCCCTGCAACAAGACGGTCCCATCGAGGGGTGATGGGAGACAGCGATACTCGAAGGGAGTTCCTTATGTCCAGTCTATTCCGCAATTTAGTTTTCGTTGCATTCATTGCAGAAAGCTCCGCTTCGCAGAGATATGTTGGAAATGGAAGCAACGTTTTCAGTGCTTTCGTGACTATCTCAGGATATTTAGCCTTGACCTCGATCCGGAATGCCAGCGAGATGTTATGTCAAACATACTTTTCAGCCTGCCGTCATTTGCAAGCTCGAGGAGTTGATCTTCTTCCCGCACTGACATGGATGACGCGTGCGTTCAAGTTCAACAGTGGACGTGACAGGGAATGTGGAAAGGTGCCGCTGAATCATATCGCCAAATCATATCGTTTCCTCGCAGCCCGGTAGCACATGCTTTGCGGCCCGGTGGTTGGGGACCGCTGCTTTACAGTGCCGGTGATTACCAGCTGGTATTTGATTCTTGTCACTGTCTGTAAGGAGTTTGTACTTTCTCTCCATAAACACGTAGGTTTGCAAAAGGTGATTTGATTTCCTCCGGTATTCCAAAGACATATGGTTAGGGTCATGGTTAGTAAGTTCTGGGCATGTTATGTTGGTGCCAGAAGCACGGCAACACTTGTGGGCTGCCCCCAGCACAATCTTTCACTGTGTTGGTCGATGACGCAAAAAACAGTGCATTTCGCAGAATCACTATTTTGATATACGTGTGACAATTAAAGCTAATTTTCTTTTTTTCTTTTGGACAGGAAGGTACATGTCTGATTTATCCTCATCACAGTGATGTGAGAATACCAACGGGTGAGTGCCAGGTATCCCAGATGCAGCGGGATGCTAGATCTCCTTGTGCCATTCCTCCCTGTCTCCCTCTGAGAACAAACACGCCAGAGCTCCAAGTTGGAAAGACATGTTGGTGCCATTGCTCAAGAATGCCTATTTTGTCATGAACACCATCCAGCAGTGAGAATAAACACTGCCGAACGCATGAATGGATATTAATAATCGATGCAAATAGGTGAAATGCAACTTACTTCCATAATTTAAATGTTAACAATATGGATGGATGGGGTCTATTAGCCTGTTAGTCAAGATTTAGATATCATCAGATATGGAATTTTGGATTGGTTGACATGTGTTATATGATCTCTTCCAGATCAATGGATTGTTCGTTCTCCAACTTCTGTTTCTTCCCTGAAGTTCTGGAGGGAACTACCAACATTTAGCTCCTTGGCCCACTCCCATTGCTCGCTGTTAAAATTCTTTTAGCTCATTAGTAGCATTTACTGCAGTCGGAATGAGTGAGGTCAGAGGAGAACGACCAGACCGGATTAAGCTGATAGGAAGGCTACAGTAGCTCAAATAACCACACGTTACAACAACGGTGTGGAGAAGAGCATCTCTAAACACTCAGCACATCAAACCCTGAAGGTAATGGGCTACAGCAGCAAAAGCCCACAAATCTACACTGGGTGGCCACTTTATTAGGTACAGGAGTTACATAATAAAGTGGCCACTGTATATATATCACATAGAATATTGAAAGAAACAAATCAGTAATGGAATATGCCCATCAGCTCACAATATTGGTGCCAACCCTGACAGCAATTTAAATTGTACCTCTGCTTACGCATGATCTATATCCTTGTATTCCCTATTTGTTTGTGTACCTGCCTAAATACCTCTTTAATATTGCTATTGTATCTACTTTCATCATTTCAACTGGCATCTACCATTCTCTGTTATAAAAACTTGTCATAGTAAATCTCCTTTAAATATATCCACTCTCATCTTAAACCTAGGCTCCCTGGTACTTAACAAATTTAACCTGTGTTAAAGGTTCTGACTATCTGATCTGCCTATGTTTTTTATCATTTTATATGGATCATTCTTCCACCTCTGATGCTCCTGAGAAAACAAATAAACTTGTCCAACTTTTCCTTATAGCTTCAATCCTCCAATCCCCTCAACGCCCTGCTGAACTTCTTCTCTGCTCTCTCCAAAGTCTCTTCATCCAACCTAAAATGCAGTGACCAGAACATCATATAATGCTCCCAACATAGCCTAACCAAAATTGTTTACAGGTGCAACATAACTTTTGGATTATTATATTCAATTGAATTTTCATAGCAGTCATAGGGTCCATTTTCACGTACGGATGTGAGAAGTGGACACTCACCAAGACGATACAGAAGTCTCTAGATGGTTGCTATACACGAATGCTCTGGATGGCTCTTGATGTGAGTTGGCAACAGCACATGATGAACGTCGAGCTCTATAACAACCTACCGATGCTCTCCACTAAAATCAAGGCGAGAAGACTGCAACTAGCGGGGTACTGTCTACGCCACCCCGAGCTACCTGCCAGCCTAGTCATCATATGGGAGCCCAAGCACGAGAGGATGAACCCTGGGCACCCTCCCAAGACTATGATCAACATGCTCCTAGAAGACAGCGGCGCGGCTAATATAGATGAACTGAACACACTAATGAGGGAGAGGGAGAAGTGGAGAGTCCGTCATCATGCCCGACGCTGGCCCCCTTGGCCTGAGTCGACATAGTAGTAGTATATTCAATGCCATGACTAATGGAGACAAGTATGCCTATGCCTCTTTTAACAACTGTGTCTCACCCCCCACTGGCCTTATTTCACCCTCCCTCTCTCCTCCTTATACTGGCTTTTCCCCTATAAGATATAGTAGCGGAATTAAGCCATTTGGCCCATCAAGTCTGCTCCTCCATTCCATCATCGCTGAAATCCCCTCTCCACGCTTAGTTTCGATGCAGGTTCTTGACCTGAAGCAATTCTTTTCCCTCCACAGAAATAAGCATCTGTAGATTTTTGCCTCTGTTTGTTTTCTTTACCTTTGTATCGACTTGTGTTGTTTCATTCAAGGAGCTTTCACCCCAAGATCTCTTTGTACATCACTGGTCCTAAGTGGTGTGCCTGTTACCCTTAAACTTGACCTTCCAAGGTGAACTCTATCTGCTATCTCTCTGCCCATATTTCCAACCGATCTACATGCTGTTGTATCCTTTGACAACCTTACTCTGCCAATTTGGGTGTTGTCGGCAAACTTACTAATCAGCCCACTGGCACTTTTGTATTAATCATTTAAAACACACAAAGGAGGTCCTAGCATTGACCTCTGTGGAATACCACAGAATTAAACATCATCTATCCTCCGTTGTTGAAAAGACAAGAGATTCTGCAGATGTGGAACTCTGGAGTAACACACACAAACTGCTGGAAGAACTCAGCAAGTCAGACAGCATCTATGGAATGGAACAAATAGCTGACATTTTGGACTAAGACCCTTCACCTTTCATTGATCCTATTATGGTAATTAGATTTATTGAGTTTCCCCAGAAGAAGGTGAATCTCAGGGTTGTATATGATGACATATATGTACTATGATAATAAATTTACTTCTAACTTTGAATTTTACTAGGTCTTCCTACTCAAAATTCTTACCCAAAAGTTCTGCAGGAGTATCTTCGTCAGCGTGACAACAGAATTTAAGACGGCTTACAACCATTTTCTTAAGGGCAAACAGAGATCTGTGTAAATGATGCCCTTCTCAGCAATGCCCAGATTCTGAAAATGAAAAAAAATTATGAGATCATCGTCAATTAGTTATATAATCATTATTATAAATGTCAAAAGTAATCCAAATTAAATAAGCAAATACGCAAATCAAAATAGATCTGGAGCCGGTGAATCCGTTTTCTTATCAGTATAGAAGTGAAAGGAACAAGATATCAAACATCCCTGTCGAGCCTCCCATAATCCTACCAAACGTAGGTGCTCTTCTACCTGCCAGGGTTCAATGACAAGTCTTTGTTTTAGTTTGTGATTGTATTTGACTTGGATAATAACACAAAAGCTGAGAACTGTAGCTCATGCTGACTGCATAAGCAGCATCCTGCATTTCTAGCTTGGAACGAAATGTAAGGATTCAGTAGGTGCTCATTTTGTAGGATTTTTTTTATCAATGTGAGTGATGCGGAAATGGTACATGGCAAATGGTAACTTGAAAATGGTACATGATGCTGGAATATGGAGCTGGAAGAACAGTGGGTGAAGCGGCCTCACAGTACAGCAATATACTGCTCAGCCGGCTGGGTTGAACTGGTATACGACTGGTTAACACCAGTCTGAGATGCAATTAGACTATTCAGTCACTAGGGGGCAGCAAATCTGTAGCAATGGCAGCTAATTGGCAGCATGTGACCTTACCTACTTAATTTCTTGAGAGCAGGACGTTTGTATTTCTAATGTCTGTGTTTTGCAAACTGATTATCATACTGTTATATATTTAAGGTATGAAGTTTAAGCTCTTTGCAGTCAGTCCTGTTCTGCAGTTCTGCCAGTTTAAGGGAGATAAAAGAGCAACATTATTCTGATTCATAAAATTGCCATTATCGCCAAAGTAAAATTTATTATCAGAGTACATACATGTCACCACATATAATCCTGAGATTATTTTTCTGTGGGCATACTTAGCAAATCTATAGAACAGGAAGTGTAAACTGTAAACATCAGGTACTGTTAACTGTAATCAGACTGTGCAAATGCAGATATAAACAAATAGCAATAAATAACGAGCATGAAATATCAATATAACGGAGTCCTTAAATGAATGGAGCTATCCCCTTTTGTTCAAGACCCTGATGCTTGAGGGGTAGTAACTCCAATCCAAACATAGGCAACTTCAGTAAAATTATAGTGCTAATGTCCAGCCAGAGTCCTGTAAAAAAAATTGTGAGATTAGGCAAAAATGGTTTAATCATAGGGTCTGTTCATAGAACGTGTCCATTGTTATGGTCCCATCGTCCTTATGGTTGAAAATCGAGGCTAACTGCTGCTGTGTACTAGCCATCAACCCAACGATAATATCAGGGTGATTGGCTTCTGTTTTTTTTTTGTTATTGGTGTTTAGAGATTGTAACCAAAACCTACAATTTATGCCAGTAATGTCAGGAATGTGTGGTGTATGACTTCTGGAATCACTTAATGCACAAATGATACCAAAAACTGCTCAAAACATTCAGAAGGGTTGTGTGGAGAACCAAGTGAGGCAACTTCCCAGTGGGTGCCATTTCACTCAGAAAAAATTGTTACCTAATATAGGCATAACCACACCTATATAGGAGTTGTATCTACAAAATGAATGATAATGGATCCAATTTCTGGTTTAGGGTGTCCTAACAGAGCAGCCGAAGGAGCTTCCCAATCCAAGAGCATCATAACTTACTGAGTTCCAAAGAACCTAACAGAGTTCGGATAAGAAGGCGTATGGTGTGTTGGCATTCATCAATCGTGGGATTGAGTTCAAGAGCCGTGAGGTACCGTTACAGCTATATCAGACCTTGGTCAGATCACACTTGGAGTACTCTGCTCATTTCTGGTCACCTCACTACAGGAAGGATGTGGATACTATAGAGAAAGTGCAGAGGAGATTTACAAGGATGTTGCCTACATTGGAGAGCATACCTTATGAGAATAGGTTGAGTAGATGTGGCCTTTGCTCCTTGGAGCGACAGAGGATGAGAGGTGAGCTGATAGAGGTGTATAAGATGATGAGGGGCATAGATTGTGTGGATAGCCAGAAGTTTTTCCCTGGGCTGAAATGGCTAACACGAGGGGACATAGTTTTAAGGTGCTTGAAAGTAGGTACAGAGGGGACATCAGGGGTAAGTTTTTCACACAGAGAGTGGTGAGTAAGTGGAGTGAACTGCAGGCGGCAGTAGTGGAAGCGGATACAATAGGGTCTTTTAAGAGGCTCTTAGATAGGTACATGGAGTTTAGAAAAATAGAGGGCTATGCAGAAGGGAAATTCTAGACAGTTTCTAGAGTAGGTACATCATTGGCACAACATTGTGGGCTGAAGGGCCTGTAATATGCTGTAGATTGTTTACGTTCTATGTTCTATCAACTTACTGTAAAACTAACATGAATTTGTTCTCAGTAATTGTATTCCATAGCCAACAGGTAACATTTCTACATGCTCAATCTTTAAAATAAAATTGTCTAATTAAGTCATTTTGAAACATCACATTGTGAATATGCTCACCCATCTGTACCCCTGTAATTATCCAAGTTTATGTTTCAGTAGATTCATTGACATGAGCAAAAATTTGTTAGTAGTATATTCCACTCATAATTTTCTCTGTCGTACGGAACAATCACCAGTCTTGCTTGACACCTCCTAAGCTGTGTCTACTCAAAGAACATTACCAGCAGCAAGCTCCTCTGCACAAAACAGATTTGTCCATTCCTGAAAATATATTGCAGCTCCTTCCTTGTAATAGGGTATAAATTCTAAAACTCCACACACAACAGCAATGTGGTTCAAACTCCAGTGTAGGGACTGCAGCAGTTCAAGAAGGCCGCATCCCAGAAATAAATATCACCAAATTAGCCAAAAGAATGCCTTATTCCTGTGAAATATTCCAACCGCATCTGACTGAGAGCGAATCAATTCTTTTCTATCTGTGACAGCTATTGTCTGAGCAGTTGTATACATTTTGGATTGGTCAGTTGGCACTTTAATCTTGAAACAGGTGATCCCTTTAACTTTGTATCTGGAAAATTTGCCCTCTCCAATTTAAAAGGCATTGGACTAGAAATTGGTCCATGCTTTACTTTGATGTTAAAACAGTGTTGTAGGTCACCCTTGCACTGTTGATGTGTTACATAAAGAGGGCAAAATACAACTGGTTGACAGAAAAGTACTGTTGGCTTTGCTGAAAACGACTTTACAGCTTCACTACAGCATTCCTTACTGATGTGTTGCAAGTCTTGCTCTTGTCAGCATGAAGCCCAGAAGGTGCAACATTTGCAGTCAGATCTTAAAGGAACACATGATAATATGAGTAACAGGGTTTTGACAACCACGGGGCAATACTGCAATTGAATTAATTGATTCTGGAATTGATTGGAAGGGCATAGGAGAGTGTTCCCAGGAATCCATGGGATCTGGACAGACTGATAGAAAACAATATCCACAGTAGGTATGTTAAGGCCCTAAAACCAAAAGATATACATTGGAGCGGAGTTAAGCCATTCAGCCCATCAAGTCTGCTCCACTGTTCCAACATGGTTGATTTATTATCCCTCTTAACTCCATTCTCCTGATTTTTCCCAAGAACTTTTGACACCATTATCAATCAAGAACTTATTAACCGTTGCTTTAAATGCACCCAACGATTTGGCCTTCACAGCTGCCTATGGCAATGAATTCCACAGATTCACCACCCTCTGGCTCAAGAAATTCCTCCTCATCTCTGCTCTTGCACTAACTGGGAAAACGCATCCTTGTATTCTGAGGCTGTGTCCTCTGGTCCTAGACTCCCCCACTGCAGGAAACATCCTGTCCACATCCACTCTATCTATCTATCTCAATATTCGATTGCTTTCAATGAGATCCCCCCTCATTCTTCTGAACTCTATTGAGTACAGGCCCAGAGTCATCAAATATGTTAACCCTTGCATTCCAGGGATCATGCTTGTGAACCTCTTCTGGACCCTCTCCAATGCTAGCACGTCCTTTCTTAGATAAGGGGGCCAAAACTGCTCACAATATTTGAAGTGCTGTCTGATCAATGCCTTATAGTTCTTTGTGTATGTGGCCCCAGGTGGTGCTGCCTGGTGTTTGGAAGAAAATTTGGTCAACGGCTGTCTTTACAATTGTCCATAGAATGTTTGCAATCCCTACTAAACCAAATAAGCCCTGTAGGACCTACATCTTTCTTTATTAATCCATATTTCACAAGCTCCCCTCTCCAATGAAAAGCATCCACATTCCTTTGCCAGCATTTTGTGTGTGTTGCTCACATTCTTCTTGTTTTACTTTCTAATACTGTTTTCTGGAAAACAACTTGATTTTTGATCCTAAATGTCTAACTGTTCTCAGTTCTAGGTGAAGTGTACATGTTTAACATCCACCCAGGCACACTTAGAGTGGCCCTTGTTGAAAATTAATCAGAGGCAAGGAGTCGTGGAGATTCCAGTTGAAATGCTCTGTTTAACATTTACAGAGAAGTGTCAGAGAAGTTCCTTCCCCTCTGCCATCAGATTTCTGAACAGTCAGGGAACCCATAAGCACCACCTCATTATTCCATTTATGCAATTTTTGTTTGTAATTTATAGTATTTCTATATATTGCACTGTACTGCTGTTGCAAAACAACAAATTTAATGACATATGTCAGAGATGAAAAACCTGATTCTGAAGGAACACCACTTCAGTTGTATCTGCCAGAGAGTCCATCTGCAATGAATTCAATTAGTAAGTACCTAGGTTGTTTTCTTAATCATAAACACAAGAGATTATGTAGATGCTGGAAATCCACGTAAAACACATGAAATTCTGGAGGAGCTCAGCATTTCAGGCAGCATCTATGTGAAGAAATAAAGAACCAACGTTTCAGACTGAGATCGTTCATCAGGACTGAGGCCCTTCACATGATGAAGGGTCTCACCCTGAAACGTCGACTCTTTATTCTTTTCCATAGGTGCTCAGTTCCTCTAGCATTTGTATGTATTTTCTTATTCATGTCTTGTTTAATACTATGAATTTAGACAATAATTTTGAGACTGTTGTTATAAAATCTGATGAATAAGTTTTCCTGGATATTCTTGGAAGGGTCCTTAAAATGGAAGTGGGGAAGGGAGGGAGTGAAGTAGGGATTCTACACTGGTGCAATGTCAATACATCCATCGGATAACAGTTTGGGTAAGTACTTGGATGGAAGAGATGTGGAGGGCTTTGGTCTAATTGCAGGTGAATGAGACTAGGAGGAATAGCAGTTCAGCAGAGTCTAGATGGGCTGAAGGGCCTGTTTCTGTACTGTAGTACTCTATGACTGTAAAATTGATATAAATAGAATTAAATATTTATTTTCCACATTATTTTTGTATATTTTACAATAATATGTAATATATATTATATTATATGTGTTGATGCATGGCCAAGCGGTTAAGGCGTCAGTCTAGTGATCTGAAGGTTGCTAATTCAAGCCTCAGCTGAGGCAGCGTGTTGTGTCCTTGAGCAAGGCACTTAACCACACATTACTCTCCGATGACACTGGTGCCAAGCTGTATCGGCCCTAGTGCCCTTCCCTTGGAGAACATTGGTGTCATGGAGAGGGGAGACCTGCAGCATGGGCAACTGCCGGTCTTCCATACAACCTTGGCCAGGCCTGCACCCTGGAAACCTTCCAAGGCGCAAATCCATGGTCTCACGAGACAAACGGATGCCTATTATATATTATGTAGTCAGCCATATTATGATATTAAGTATTATATTACTATTGTTGGCCAGACTGGGAGAAAACTAACCAAAAGGATCCATGAACGTCGACTGGTTGTTAAGTGGCATGACCAACTCTTCCTAGTTTCTACCCGTGAAGATCAAGAGGGGCATAAATTCAACTGGGCTTTGGTGAAAGTCATGGCGCAAGCATACAATTCTGTAAACAGACATGTAGACTTTGATCTAATTTCTAAGCCAATGCAAGCAATATTCCAGACAATGTACAGAGTTCACTGCGCAATCAGCGATGAGGCGCCCGCCCTATGTCACAACTGAGTTTCCATAATGACGACCAATCAGCTGATTGATGTATATAATGGCCAAGCGCTTGGAGGACACACCACAAGTGAACAGCTCACTGATGACGTCGCCTCGTATGGTGATGAAACCTTTGCAAATGGATTGCCAAGATCGGAGAACAGTTCAACCCAACCATAATAATATATTTTATATTTTACAAAAACTGAAGTAATGGCATTGTAAAACTTAGTATGACACATTACTAATGAAATAAATCTGGCTTTAAAATTTGAATAATTTCTGTTTTTATTGACCCTAAGCTTATAAGGGAAACAGTTAATTATACTTGAGTCTGAGGAAACTGTTTCCCCAAAAGGAAGGAGAAACAAACAGTACATGAAAAGTTAGAAGTATTCAAACGTACTTTCACAGCTGTCCACCTGTTCAAATTTAAATGAAGATTTTTAAAGATAAAGGATTAAACAGGCTGGACCTGAATGACTTGTTGTGGGTCACGTGATGTCATAACGTTCAACTATTTGTGGCTAAACTGGTAATTTCATGCTGAGACCGTTCTGTGTTGCTACAGTAACAAATAGATAGACAGGATCCCATTGTTTGTAGATGCGACCTTTAAATGATGTTGTGGAATAGCTGTGCTTCACAGCTTTGTTTGACGTTTCCTCCCTGCCTTTTGAGCACAGTCCGCGGATCACAAGGACACAGACCGCGGAGGCTGGACATGCACTGGCTTCATGCTGATTGGAACCTACTCAGCAAGGCCAACTGACGGCAGGGCAGGTGAATCCCACTGGGCAGACTACAGGGTCCATGGCAACGGCCTTGCCTGATGGTGACATTAATTTTCATTCCCCGTACCAGAAGGTCTACGATCCTCTGAGGCGCCTGCTCATGATGACTGAGCTCCTTCCCCTTCCAAGAGATTCCTGGCGGCTGGCCCTCATCCCCACCTTGATCCGTAACCACCATCCTAACCCCAATATCAGGCCCGCTTCCTTCGTAAGCCCTGGATCCAAATCCAACCCTGGCCTTACCTTGCATCCTACACAAGCTTGAGTAAGGTTGCTTAAGCAAGGGCTTAGCCCCTACGCACTACTGAAGACCACCAGAGCGGAATTATGCCATTCAACCCACCAAGACTGAAACAGAACTCAATCATGACACAACCGATCGACAGAAGATGCAACAGCCACTGCTCTACATACCCTCCTTACACATCTGGAGGAGAAGGGTGCTTATGTGAGAATGCTGTTCTTGGACTACAGTTCAGCATTTAGTACTATAGTTCCATCCAGGCTCGCAAGGAAGCTCAGAGACCTCGGGCTTGATCCTTTCCTGTGCAGCTAGATCCCAGACTTCGTGTCAGATCGCCAGCAGGTGGTAAGAGTGGGCTCCCTCAGTTCCACCCCTCTGACTCTCAACACAGGAGCCCCACAGGGCTGTGTACTAAGTCCCCTCCTTTACTCCCTGTATACCCATGACTGTATCACCACCCCCAGCTCCAATTTGCTAATTAAATTTGTCAACGACACTACGTTGATTGGCCTTATCTCAAACAATAACGAGGTGGCCTACAGGGAAGATGTCATCTCTCTGACACAGTGGTGTCAAGAAAATAACGTCTCCTTCAATGTCACAAAGACAAAGGAGCTGGTCGTGGACTACAGGAGGAATGGAGACGGGCTCATGCCTATTGACATCAATGGATCTGGGGTTGAGAGGGTGAACAGCTTCAAGTTCCTCAGTGTACACATCACTGAGGACCTCACGTGGTCTGTACACTCTAGCTGTGAGGTGAAAAAGGCGCAACAACACCTCTTTCACCTCAGACAGTTGAAGTTTGGTATGGGCCCCCAAATCCTAAGAACTTTCTAAAGGAGCACAATTGAGAGCATCCTGACTGGCTGCATCACTGCCTGGTGTGGGAACTGTACCTTCCTCAATCACAGGACTCTGCAAAGAGTGGTGCGGACAGCCCAGCGCATCTGTAGATGTGAACTTCCCATGATGCAGGACATTTACAAAGACAGGTGTGAGAAAAGGGCTCGTAGGATCATTGGGGACCCAAGTCACCCCAACCATGGTCTATTCCAGCTGCTACCATCCGGGGAGCAGTACCGCAGCATAAAAACTGGGACCAACAGGCTCCGGGACAGCTTCTTCCACCAGGCCATCAGACAGATGAACTCACACTGATTCGAGTGTATTCTATGTTACATTGACTGTTCTATTTATTATAAATAATTATAAATTACTATGCTTGCAGATTGCACATTTAGACAGAGATGTAACATAAAATTTTTTACCCCTCATGTATGTGAAGAATGTAAGAAATAAAGTCAATTCAATGACTGATTTTTTTTTCTCAACCCCACTCTTCAGCCTTCTCCCAAGTACAGGAATCAGACAGCGTGTTAAATGCTATAGAAGCAATGGAGGAGAGACAATCTGTTTGGTGGTGTGGATTTTAGGGCCTATGTTTTGAGTCAGAAATTTTTTTTTCTGGCTGCTGCCCTTGGCTCAGTGTCTGGACAATGGTTTTCGAGATTTACAGGACTGATCCCTTGTAATGATTTGTTCATGACATGATGGCCTTTCCAGTAAGCCATGGTCTCCTGGCATTGATCATGCTCTCATGATTTGACAGGCTCAAAGACAACTTCTATCCTATTGTTCTACAACTATTAAATGGTTCCCTAGTATGATAAAATGAATTCTTGACCTCATAATCTATCTTGTGATGATTTGCTTCTTATTGTTTAACTGTACTGAACTTTCTCAGTTACTGTTGCAATTTATTCAGTACTCTGTTATTGTCTCACCTTGTTCTGCCTTAATGCGCTGTGTAATCATCTGATCCATATGAACAGTATGCAAGACAAACTTTTCACTGTATCTCTGTACATGTGACAATAACAAACCAATTCCATTTCCAATTCCTTAATATTAAAATTGCTAATGGAAGGTGCACGAACAAAATATTTGCTTGCCTGCCATATTGTACCTATTTAACTCAGTTCTGCAGGGTTTAGTAAAACTTGGAGCAACCGTCTCCTTCAAGTTTAGCCTCAAGGTCACATACTATCATGACTTGGATATTTGTCACCATTGCTTCACTATCACTCAGTCAATCTACTGTTATACTTCTTTGAAATACCATTATGTGAACATGTTTGACACCAGAAGAACATGGCTCACTGGAAAGGCCATCTTGTCATGTTCTATGTATCCTATGAACAAATTATTACTAGGGATCGATCCTGCTCGTTGCTTGGTAGCCTCGAAAACCATTCCCCTGACACTGAAACAAGGGCAGCAGCCAGAAATAAATTTAGTGACTAAAAGCATTGTAAGCTCTACCATCCACCCCACAAAACATTTTTTTCCCACTGCTCTGCAGCATTTAACACACTATTTGACTCCTGTACCACTATTTAAAAATGTAATAAGCTTTGATTTATGGTTTTCATCATTGTATATTTACTGATATTAAATATATCAGTAAATATATACCGATAATATTCATATTATACAGATAATAAAGGCCTGCCTACAAAGAACTTAGCACAGTCAGACTTACCTTTTTCCTAAGCAGCTGTTTTCTCAGATTCTCTTCACCTTACTTCTCCTATAAAAGTTATAATGTGTTTCCGGTTTTCTGGCAGGGAATATATGATTCTTTCCTTCCCAAACATTGGCAAAAGAATACACTAAAGTATGTGAGATTTGCGAAGTATCTTTTTGAAAATACATTTTTTAACAGAAGATTTGTTTCTATGTTTAAGAGTACTTTCAAATCTCTTCAAAACAGAAGAAAGCCCTCGAGAACAGCCCAGTGTACAGACTCTCACCTAGCTGGTGCTATGGGAATTTGGGTACTCTAAGAATACTGGACAGAGATTTGTGAATGCTCCAATGCAGGAAGTCCTGCCACATTGCATAGTGAACCTGTCAGCCACGGAGTCTGAATGGGATGCAACATCAAATCTCAATTCCAACTTGCAGAGACAAGAGTCTGCAGATGTTGGAATGCGGAGCGGCAAACACAATGCTGGAATAACTCAGCAGATCAGGCAGCATCTAGGGATATATGAAAGGTCTCAACTTCAGGCATTGACTGTCCATTTCCTTCCATTGATGCCACCTCACCCACTGAGGAGGATGCCACAAGAAGGCAGCATCCATTACCAAGGACCCCACTATCCAGGCCATGCTCTCTTCTCGTTACTAGCGTTGATTAGGCAGGAGGTCCCATGCTACCAGGTTCGGGAACAGTTATCCTACAGCCATAAAAGTTGCTGGTGAACACAGCAGGCCAGGCAGCATCTCTAGGAAGAGGTGCAGTCGACGTTTCAGGCCGAGACCCTTCGTCAGGACTAACTGAAGGAAGAGTGAGTAAGGGATTTGAAAGTTGGAGGGGGAGGGGGAGATCCAAAATGATAGGAGAAAACAGGAGGGGGAGGGATAGAGCTGAGAGCTGGACAGGTGATAGGCAAAAGAGGATACGAAAGGATCATGGGACAGGAGGTCTGGGAAGAAAGACAAAGGGGGGGGGTGACCCAGAGGATGGGTAAGAGGTATATTCAGAGGGACAGAGGGAGAAAAAGGAGAGTGAGAGAAAGAATGTGTGTATAAAAATAAGTAACAGATGGGGTACGAGGGGGAGATGGGGCATCAGCGGAAGTTAGAGAAGTCGATGTTCATGCCATCAGGTTGGAGGCTACCCAGATGGATTAAAAAGGGGTTGTTCCTCCAACCTGAGTGTGGCTTCATCTTTACAGTAGAGGAGGCCGTGGATAGACATGTCGGAATGGGAATGGGATGTGGAATTAAAATGTGTGGCCACTGGGAGATCCTGCTTTCTCTGGCGGACAGAGCATAGATGTTCAGCAAAGCGGTCTCCCAGTCTGCGTCGGGTCTCGTCAATATATAAAAGGCCACATCGGGAGCACCGGACGCAGTACATCACCCCAGCGAACTCACAGGTGAAGTGTCACCTCACCTGGAAGGACTGTTTGGGGCCCTGAATGGTGGTAAGGGAGGAAGTGTAAGAGCATGTGTAGCACTTGTTCCGCTTACACGGATAAGTGCCGGGAGGGAGATCGATGGGAAGGGATGGGGGGGGACGAATGGACAAGGGAGTCGCGTAGGGAGCGATCCCTGCGGAATACAGGGGGGGGGGCGGGAAAGATGTGCTTAGTGGTGGGATCCCGTAGGAGGTGGCAGAAGTTACGGAGAATAATATGTTGGACCCGGAGCTGGTGGGGTGGTAGGTGAGGACCAGGGGAACCCTATTCCTAGTGGGGTGGCGGGAGGATGGAGTGAGAGCAGATGTACGTGAAATGGGGGAGATGCGTTTAAGAGCAGAGTTGATAGTGGAGGAAGGGAAGCTCCTTTCTTTAAAAAAGGAAGACATCTCCCTCGTCCTAGAATGAAAAACCTCATCCTGAGAGCAGATGCGGCGGAGACGGAGGAATTGCTAGAATGAAAAGCCTCATCCTGCGTCCGGTGCTCCCGATGTGGCCTTCTATATATTGGAGAGACCCGACGCAGACTGGGAGACCGCTTTGCTGAACATCTACACTCTGTCCGCCAGAGAAAGCCGGATCTCCCAGTGGCCACACATTTTAATTCCACATCCCATTCCCATTCTGACATGTCTATCCACGGCCTCCTCTACTGTAAAGATGAAGCCACACTCAGGTTGGAGGAACAACACCTTATATTCCGTCTGGGTAGCCTCCAACCTGATGGCATGAACATTGACTTCTCTAACTTCCGCTGATGCCCCACCTCCCCCTCGTACCCCATCCGTTATTTATATACACACATTCTTTCTCTCACTCTCCTTTTTCTCCCTCTGTCCCTCTGAATATACCCCTTGCCCATCCTCTGGGTCCCCCCCCCCCCGTCTTTCTTCCCGGACCTCCTGTCCCATGATCCTCTCGTATCCCCTTTTGCCTATCACCTGTCCAGCTCTTGGCTCCATCCCTCCCCCTCCTGTCTTCTCCTATCATTTTGGATCTCCCCCTCCCCCTCCCACTTTCAAATCTCTTACTCACTCTTCCTTCAGTTAGCCCTGACGAAGGGTCTCGGCCTGAAACGTCGACTGTACCTCTTCCTAGAGATGCTGCCTGGCCTGCTGCGTTCACCAGCAACTTTGATGTGTGTTGCTTGAATTTCCAGCATCTGCAGAATTCCTGTTGTTTGCGTTTAAATATCCTACAGCCATCAGGCTTCTGAACCAGTAAGGCTAACTTTAACTCACCTCAATTCTGAATTGATTCCACAACCTATTGACTCACTTTCAAGGACTCTACAACTGATGTTCTCGGTATTATTTATTTGTCTATTTATTGCACAGTTGCACACTTGGACATTGCTTGTTGTCAGTCTTTCTTTCTGCGCAGCTTTTCATTGATTCGATTGTATTTCTTTGTTTTCTTGTGAATGCCTGCAAGGAAACAAATCTCAAAGTAGTATATGGTGAGATAGACATACTTTGATTTAAAAAAAACTTACTTTGAATTTACATTTGAGTTCTTCCCCCAATTTGTCTGTAGCTCATGCACTATAACTTGATGGCTGCTTGCACTTTTGCAGGTGAGCTGTCAGCAGAACATTAATCTGAGGGAGATTAGAGTGTAATTTTCCTTTCTCTCCATCCTAGCATTGACATACTTCTCCCTGACACACTTCAGATAAAGCCAGCGGAGGGTCAGGAGTCAAATAGAGGACTTTCTGTAAGAGGAGTGGACTGGCTTCATTTCCCTGGGCCAGCCAATGTGAGCTGATTTTCAATTCCTGGGGTCAATTTAAGGTATGTGCATTCTTTTGCCAGTTACTGAACAGTTTTTCCCCCCTCTTTGTTCCAGCTATCTGGCTGTGTAAGTATATTCTTCCTGCACGATTAAAAGTGAAAACTACGCCCACACGCAGGTGATTGTTGTGTTAATGAGCCCACACAGACCTCATTAAAAACAAGACTGAAAATATTAAGTCCTAATAAAGAGCCTTTCGATGAGCGGAAATTAAAATAACACCAAGCCCTGCACATTGGTTCTCTTTCCAGATTAACACAAAAAAGAAACAAAGTATTGAATTTTTTTTAGAAGATGAAAATGAATTTCGTGCTTCAAGGCATGTGTCAAATCCAAACCTTTTACTTATTCCCATAAGAGGAGGAGCAATCATCATTTATAAGAAAGCTTGGCAATTGAGTGAGTTTGAATTCCACGCTGGTAATCTCTTGTTAAACCTATTTGAAATTGTTAGCACCCACTGATTGCAGAATCTAATCCTTCTGAGCCAGGCTCTCCTTTCATTGGAAGCTGCAAAGCTGATGCCCTCTTGTGATTTGTGAAAGGGATTAGCCAGTAGCCAATGGCAGGGCAGGGTCTGATAGAGGGCTGCTGGGCAGGGGATGGGATATATGTAAACAGAAATGTCGAACAAGCTGTTCCGGCTCTGTGTGCCTGACCCTGAGGTTAGGTCTTCCATATTTGTGGTCTTCCATTCACAGGAGACAAGCAGTGATGCTGTGATGTGAGCTGGTTATTGTCATTTCTGTGTTCTGACAGAACAGATACAGTTAACTCCTTCAGTGCCACAGCAATGGCAATATATAGCCTTAGCTTCTCTCAGTACAGGTGAAGAACTTTGGTCACGAGCTCTTCCATTTCTGCTGAAAGGGAAATGCAGATGCTGACGAACATAACATTTGATTTAAGGCTGGTCCAGCATTTTCAATCATTTGCCCTTGTGCAGGCATTCACTTCTTCCTCAGATGAGGCTCCACAGGTGCTAGAGCCTTAATCAAATGTACATTCATCTGAGTCAAAGCCACACAGTGAGTGTCATAGGGCTCTTCCACCACTGTGGGCATCGTAGCTAAGTCCTCCATTTTCCCCCGAGGAGTATTTGAACGTCTGTCCGCAGGAGTTTGCCTGAGGGGACAAGCTCTTTGGGGTCCGCAATGCAACTGGAACATTGTTTGGGTTTTGGACTTAAGAATGGCTATAGTTGCAACAGAGGGGATGTAGTGATAGTGGGTTTGCCATTTTGGCAGATGGGATGGTAATCTCTAGAATTTAAGGGAATGAGAGAGGATCTTATCAAAATTCTTAAAAGGCTTGACAAACCATGTTCAAGGAGGATGTTCCTTCTCATTGACAGAAATTCTAGATGTAAAATGATTTTCATTCAGAATAAGCCCCCTCAAATCCAGAACTAAACTAGCCAGAACCTCTCTGAAAGGCTAACAACACCCCCCCCCCAAATGACCTGACACAGAAGGAATTGAGAATGCTGGAGGAAGTCTCCATGGGAATCCTGCACAGTTTTATAGAAGGTATAGTTTTACAGAGTATCACACAAACAAAAGAAATTGCAGCAGGAATGCACTGGTTGTTTCACTAACCACCACTCAACTGAGCTTTTATCTTGTTGCCACTTTCCCTGTAATCTACGGTTCCCTTAATATCTAATCATCCATTGATCTCTTTCTCGTATACATTCAGCAACTGAGCCTCAACAGCCTTCTGGGGTGAAGAATTCCAAAGATCCTTTGTGTGAAGAAATTTCTTCTCATCTCTGTTCCAACTCCTCAGTTTGAGACTCCAATCCCCAATTCTCCACACCTCAGCCAGGAGAATTCTTAAACACTCTGTTGAGGAAGAGTGTTTCAAGTGATTACCTCTCATTATTCAAAACTCCTGTGATCTTATCACAGCAGACCCCATTCTGTTTAACTTTTTTTTCATATGACAACCACTTTCATTTCTGCTGAAACTCGGCTGTGTTCCTTCCATCAGATCTTCATTGGATGGAAAGTGCAAACTTATATACAGTTTCCCATAAGCATTCTCACCATGGTGTTCTATAAATGGAGAGACAGGTTTCCTCACTTGTATTCAATAATGTTGCATTAAGCCCAACATAACACTTACCTGAAAAAGGATCTAGCACTTACCCAGTGTATACGCCGAATAAACTCTTCTGTGGCATTCAGTACGTGGCTGGAAGCCCAAAAAGAGTTTATTGATCCTAACATTTACCTTCCTAAATTCATTTTTTTGCCTGCATGTTAACTTCCATTGATTTGTGAACAAGGGCACCCAAGTCCCTCTGAATCCTTAATATTAGTTTTTTTTTTCAGATTCAAGTATGAAATTTGCATTCTTCCTTTAATTGAGAGTCTGCCTATTTTAAGCAACTCTTCATCTGCATGACTTAAATCTAATAATTCAACTTGCTTGTTTCCATCTGTACAGAAATGGCAGGTAGGCAAAATAATTAAACTAATGATGTATTCCTCTCTTCCTTGAGTAAGACCCTCCTGCCTTCATACAAACATTCTCCTGATTTGCAGTGTCTGGGTGATTTGTGTGTCTGAGTGCTATGTGTGTGTAGTTTGCTAGCTGGGTAAGTGTTCAGCACTCGTACACTAGGGTGTCCGGTTCACATTTTGGAAGTAGATATTAGCCGTAAACACTGGATGTCAGTGTTTCCAGTTCAAAATTTGGGGAATTCTGATGCAGTCCTGAAATTCCACGTGAGTTTTCTCAGACTCCCAGTGAGACTGGGAGACCAGGAAGGATCCTGTGTTACTTCACATTCTAAAGCTTTAATTTTATAACTAACTTGGGATGGGTTTGGTATCAAAGAAACGGCATCTCAGCAGGTTAAAAAGGGAAAGATTTATGACTTTGCTCTGGCACCAATATTTAACGTTATCAAATCATCAGTTTAGCAGCAGGCCTCATTGAAGACAGGGTTTGTACAGCTTTCTGTTTAATTTTTATTCATTCTCAAGCCTTAGATAATCATCCCACCAGGACTGTCAATCAATTAATGCAAGCAACACACATCAAAGTTGCTGGTGAACGCAGCAGGCCAAGCAGCATCTGTAGGAAGAAGTGCAGTCGACGTTTCAGGCCGAGACCCTTCGTCAGGACTAACTTCCTTCAGTTAGTCCAGACGAAGGGTCTTGGCCTGAAACGTCGACTGCAACTCTTCCTTCAGTTAGTCCTGACGAAGGGTCTCAGCCTGAAACGTCGACTGCACCTCTTCCTGCAGATGCTGCCTGGCCTGCTGCGTTCACCAGCAACTTTGATGTGTGTTGCTTGAATTTCCAGCATCTGCAGAATTCCTGTTGTTTGCGTTAAAATCAATTAATGCATTTTGACAATGGAGTATATGAGTTTGAACTTGTTACAATCTATCTTTTTATCCTCTTCTAATTCTTCTCTCCCATGGTAGCTCTCAGTGAGGGGCCTGTGGGTTTCTTGCCCACACCAGGGACGCCAGCACGACATTCTGACAGAAATATTTGAATCTGTGGAATTCATCGCCAGTGACGGCTGTGGAGGCCAAGTCATTGGGTGTACTTAAAGTGGAGGTTGATAGGTTCTTAATTAGTCAGGGTGTCAAAGGTTACAGGGCGGAGGCAGGGGAATGAGCTTGAGAGGGATGATAAATCAGCCCTAATTGAACAGCGAGGCAAATGATGGGCTGAAAAGTCTAATTCTGCTTTCTATGTCTGATGGTCTTACGGTCTTAGAAGTTCATCATGCTGAAGTACTAATTCAGTTTTCCCCACCACAGATGTGGCCTGAACTACTGATCAATCTCACATTTTAATTTTAGTTTTCCAGCATCTGTTGTATTTTACGTTTTAGCTTAAAACCGAGGGAGATGCTCCAGGGCAGCACTGAAGACGTGTCCGAGGGTGTTGCCTTTCTGACGGAAAGCTGCACCATTGAGCTCTCGTGTGCCTGCGTCAAAGGTCCCATCACTACTCCAAAGAATATCCCCTGGTCAACAATTAACCCCTTATAATGTCGGTGGAACATGATGGCCAGCAGGATTGTGGTGAATTGTTCTATTCCATCTGCTGGCAGATCCCTTTGAAACTGTGAGCAAATGAGTACAAAAGACCCAGACTTAGAAAAGTGGTTGCTACTGCTCCTCTAGTGCTTCTATGGAGTCCTTGAGTAAATCCCTTCCGTGCTCAATTCTCCCCAGTTACAGCAGAAAACCAGATGTAACAGGAGAATGCAGATGCTGGAATCCACAGTGACACACAACAGGGTGGAGGAACTCAACAGGTCAGGCACCAACTATGGAGGGAAATGTGCAGTCGATGATTTAGCTCTAGAACCCAAAGAGTCTAGGACCAGAGGGTATAGCCTCAAAATAGAATAGAGATGAGGAGGTGGTGAATCTGTGGAATTAATTGTGGCAGACAGTGTGGAGGCCAAGTCATTGGGTATATCTAAAGGGGAGGTTGAAAGGAGCTTAATTAGTAAGGGTGTCAAAGGTTATAGGGGTTGAGAATGGAAATAGAGCAGCCAGGAGCAGACTTGATGGGCCGAATGGCCTAATTGTGCTCCTGGTTCTTATGGTCTTATGGGTCAAGATCCGTCACCTGGCCTGAAAGATAAAAGGAAGACAGCCAGCATAAAAAGTTGGAGCAAAGAGGCGAAGCAAGAGTGGGCAGTCAACGGGTGGATCCAGGTGAGGAGGGGTGATAGGCAGATAGCACGACAGGCCGGTTGGTGACAGGCAGAAACGGCAAAGGGCTGAAGGTGATGGAATCTGATCGGAGAAGTAGCTGGAATATGGAATCAAGGGATGGAGGTTGGGTGGGGGACACTGGGAGGAGAGTGTGGGTGATGGAGGTTGGGTGGGGGACACTGGGAGGAGAGTGTGGGTGATGGAGGTTGGGAGGGAGACACTGGGAGGAGAGTGTGGATGATGGAGGTTGGGTGGGGGACACTGGGAGGAGAGTGTGGGTGATGGAGGTTGGGAGGGAGACACTGGGAGGAGAGTGTGGGTGATGGAGGTTGGGTGGGGGACACTGGGAGGAGAGTGTGGGTGATGGAGGTTGGGAGGGAGACACTGGGAGGAGAGTGTGGGTGATGGAGGGGAAAGAATCAGGGTGAAGGTGGCTGGGGTGAGTGTAACAAGAAGTGGGCAGATCAAGCGGAGAGAGAACCAAGGGGGAACAAGTTACCGGAAGTTGGCAAATTCGAAGTTCATGCTCTCAGGTTGTAGAATACTGTTCCTCTAGTCCAGATTTTGCAGATTTTGGACCAGAAAAGTAGAAATTTCCACTCTTTTCCCACAGATGCCGCTTGAGCTGGTGCATGCCTCCAGCAGATTGCCTGTTGCTCCAATGTAGACCAAACCAGTCATTCCATCAAAATCAATGGATAGCAACTATCAGATACAGAGACCAACAGTAATCAACCCTCTAATTCCTCCAGGCTGAGCTTTATTGTCCAATCATACACAGGTTACCAGCAACAACCTTACACATTTATGTCACTTCATAGCCACCTGGATTTAATCAATCTGGATGTCTTTTGATAATCTGCTCCCTACACTACAGATAAAATCACCATTACTGAAGTTTAGGATGGCAATTATGAGAATTTATTCACATTCTGCTTAGTCTTAGCTCTGGCCCTGTGATGCTCCATCAGGACCTGTACAATCCTTAACTAAAGCTGTGTAATTATTACTACTGGGGATGGTCTATCAGCTTTGCTGTCATCAGACTTTAACCGAGAAGGATATATTATGACATTGTACAGATTTATCAGTTATAACTCCCCTGCGCGTTGCTATCTATTGTTAATTAACGTGCTTTTTAACAATCATTAGTGTTTCTCCCCTTTCTTTAACATTGACTCACCAAAACTCCTTTGGAATTGCAACAGACATATGAACATTATCAAGGGAAATTTTTGACTTGCAAATCATAATCTTGCAACGGACAGCCACAGGAACCTAGGAATAGGCAGCAACTGTCTCAAAGTAGTTACTTAACTTGGTGAGATTTCCATTTTAATTGCTGAGGTTTAGAATCTCTGGGAGGATTCAGCATCTTGGACCACCACCCAGTATTTGTTTACATGGCCACTTGTTGGTGTTTCAACCCATTTCAGGAGACAGAGACACAACAAAATACACTTGCTGGTTTCAGTATATAAAATATGCTTTTATGAAGATAGCTTCCTACCTGAAGGGGATATTGCAATCAGCCCAGAATTCAGGAACTAAAGCCAATTGATTCGTATTCCCAACTCCAGAACATCATTTGACTCTGGTCTTTTTCAGCTAATCTGCAACCAAGCCCCTCACTTATGCTGATGAAGGGTCTCGGCCCGAAATGTCGACTGTACCTCTTCCTAGAGATGCTGCCTGGCCTGCTGCGTTCACCAGCAACTTTTATGTGTGTTGCTTGAAATTCCAGCATCTGCAGATCTCCTTGTGTTTGCCCTCACATGATTTTATGACCTCTAGACTAGATTCCTCCAAAGCACTCCCACTAGCCTCCTACACTCTGCACTAGAATGTAATGAAAACCTCTGATGTCCGGAATCCTAAAATTCATTGTCTTATTCATTCCTCATTTCTGTGTCCTATGACTTCTGCTGTCTCCTTGATAAAATCTTTGTTTTCAAGCCTCATTCCTCCCCGTCTCTGTAATGTACTCCAGCCTATATTCCACCAGAATACCTTTGCTCCTACAGTGATGTTCTCCAAAATTTAAATCAGACCATCAATGTTGCTACGGCCTCATCTACCAAGGCAGTGAGTTGTGGAATTACTCTCCTAAACTTCTACCCTTTCCTGCCTCCTCTGAGACTTTCCTTACTTACATCCTTTCTCTTTGACCAAGTTTTTCTAGTCACTATCTCAACATCATTTCATGCGTTTCTGCGGTAGATTTCATTTGGATATTTCCCAGTGAAGTCCTTTGAGATGTATTGGTTCATCAGCGACACTGTGTAAGAACAGTTATTTTGTGCAAGTGGACAGTGTATGTTGATAAGCGATTTGACTATGAAAAATGTCACTACAAAGACCAGTCCTGTTTTCATTCAAACTCCTTGCACTTTACAAGAGATGTTCAATTGTAATCTGGTGCATGAAGTGTGTCAAGAGATTTATTTTCCTAAACATAATATCCAGTCAACCGATTTGAAGGAAGTAGCCCAAGAAATAGTGGATGCATTAGTGATAATTTTTCAAAACTCGTTAGATTCTGGACTAGTTCCTGAGGATTGGAGGGTGGCTAATGTAACCCCACTTTTTAAAAAAGGAGGGAGAGAGAAACCGGGGAATTATAGACCGGTTAGCCTAACGTCGGTGGTGGGGAAACTGCTGGAGTCAGTTATCAAGGATGTGATAACAGCACATTTGGAAAGCGGTGAAATGATCGGACAAAGTCAGCATGGATTTGTGAAAGGAAAATCATGTCTGACGAATCTCATAGAATTTTTTGAGGATGTAACTAGTAGAGTGGATAGGGGAGAACCAGTGGATGTGGTATATTTGGATTTTCAAAAGGCTTTTGACAAGGTCCCACACAGGAGATTAGTGTGCAAACTTAAAGCACACGGTATTGGGGGTAAGGTATTGGTGTGGGTGGAGAATTGGTTAGCAGGCAGGAAGCAAAGAGTGGGAATAAACGGGACCTTTTCAGAATGGCAGGCGGTAACTAGTGGGGTACCGCAAGGCTCAGAGCTGGGACCCCAGTTGTTTACAATATATATTAATGACTTGGATGAGGGAATTAAATGCAGCATCTCCAAGTTTGCGGATGACACGAAGCTGGGTGGCAGTGTTAGCAGTGAGGAGGATGCTAAGAGGATGCAGGGTGACTTGGATAGGTTGGGTGAGTGGGCAAACTCATGGCAGATGCAATTTAATGTGGATAAATGTGAAGTTATCCACTTTGGTGGCAAAAATAGGAAAACAGATTATTATCTGAATGGTGGCCGATTAGGAAAAGGGGAGGTGCAACGAGACCTGGGTGTCATTATACACCAGTCATTGAAAGTGGGCATGCAGGTACAGCAGGCGGTGAAAAAGGCGAATGGTATGCTGGCATTTATAGCGAGAGGATTCGAGTACAGGAGCAGGGAGGTACTACTGCAGTTGTACAAGGCCTTGGTGAGACCACACCTGGAGTATTGTGTGCAGTTTTGGTCCCCTAATCTGAGGAAAGACATCTTTGCCATAGAGGGAGTACAAAGAAGGTTCACCAGATTGATTCCTGGGATGGCAGGTCTTTCATATGAAGAAAGACTGGATGAACTGGGCTTGTACTCGTTGGAATTTAGAAGATTGAGGGGGGATCTGATTGAAACGTATAAGATCCTAAAGGGATTGGACAGGCTAGATGCAGGAAGATTGTTCCCGATGTTGGGGAAGTCCAGAACGAGGGGTCACAGTTTGAGGATAGAGGGGAAGCCTTTTAGGACCGAGATTAGGAAAAACTTCTTCACACAGAGAGTGGTGAATCTGTGGAATTCTCTGCCACAGGAAACAGTTGAGGCCAGTTCATTGGCTATGTTTAAGAGGGAGTTAGATATGGCCCTTGTGGCTACAGGAGTCAGGGGGTATGGAGGGAAGGCTGGGGCGGGGTTCTGAGTTGGATGATCAGCCATGATCATAATAAATGGCGGTGCAGGCTCGAAGGGCCGAACGGCCTACTCCTGCACCTATTTTCTATGTTTCTATGTTTCTATGATTTAACTTTGATCTTCCGATAATTTATAAATTCATCAGAATTTTCATCATTCGGAGTTTGAGGGGATTTGGTATGCCATCAAAGATTCTAACAAATTTCTACAGATGTACCGTGGAGAGCATTCTGACTGGCTCTAATGTACAGGATCAGAAGAGGCTGAAGAGGGTTGTAGACTCAACCAAATTCATCCTGGGCTCAACCTTCCCCAGCGTCGAGGGCATCTCCAGAAGGTGGTGCCTCAATAATGCGGCATCCATCACTAATGAGTCTCACTGTCTGGGACATGCCCTCCTCTCATTACAATCATCGGTGAGGAAGTACAGGAGCCTGAAGATCCGTGCTCAATGTTTGAGAAACAGCTTCTTCCCCTCCGTTATCAGTTGTCAGAACTTCCCGTGAACCCATGGATGCTACCTCGCTATTCCACATTTGCACTATTTACTTATTTACTTTTTGTAACTTACTGTAATTTTTTTTTTTTACATCTTGCACTGTACTAATGTCACAAAACAACAAATTTCACAACATATGTCCGTGGTAATAAATATGATTCTGAAACTTTGTTTGGAACATTCAATGCACACGATGGGTGCAATGGATCTGTACCGAGCTCAGCAGAAACTAGCCAGCTCGGTACTTGGATATCTAAGGGGAATTCCAGGACTGGTAGGCCTGGATAATGAAAGATCCACTCAGCAGTCTGAATACAGTTATACTGCATACATTAACTATTCCAAGAGTGGAATGAAAACAAGTGTAATAATCCCTAAATACAAGGGTGATTGTAGTGAGCACTCTAAAGTCTAATTGTAGTGTGAAGTATGAACAATAAAACAAATTGTATTATCGCCAATGTCAATACATTACGCATAGTCTTTGTATCAGTAACCTCATAGAAGAGTACTCAAATTGGCTCAGTTTTGCCTTCAAGGCATATACATGACATATAGATACTTTGATAATAATTTTACTTTAACTTTGATGTCTTATGAGAGCAGCCATATTGGATGAGCTCAAATTCTGCACAAATTTGCAAAGGATATACCAGAACTTGGTTTTCCTCCTGAGGAATCAATGTGAGCCACATGAATGTATTCCAAATTAGACTCAGGCATAACAGTTTTAGGATTTTGGAGGAAAATTTTCATCAACACAAAGGCTACTTCATTTTCCAGTTTAGACTAAGAAGTTAACCTTAAGGTGTTCGAGAAGAATCAGTGTCTCACGGATAATCAAACATTTTCTTTTTGAGTTGTGCTGGAGGGGGATGAGGATCAGTACACTTGCTTTCCAGTTCAGCATCGGCTGCTGTACAGCTTGGAAGTGCAGAGGAGTAGTGACACTGTCAGAATGTGGATGGAATGAGATGAGTTGCAAGGAGAGCAGGGTCTGGACCTGCTGCAATGTCCTCTGTGCACTAGCAGAGTTGAGATCTGATGCATATGCTTGATAATGAAAGAAAAGATTATCTGGTGATGTGACAGATAAGGAAAAGGGACAGATGCATTCCCCTGAAGCCAGCACTCAAGCCACGATTAAACAGCTAATTAACTTCATTGCCTCGAGCCAGGGTAACAGTAGTGAGAAACTCCTCACAGCACCAACTTCAGAAAGACCTTCTCGCTCCACCGGTACATATTTTCATTTCTTCTTCACTTTTGTTAAAACCTGACAACGGTTCAAATATCCTGACAACACGACAACTTAGCTTTTTCAAGCAAATATTTTAATGTCTTAAAATAAAAGTCTCTTGTTAAAATAAATATTACTTCCAAACATTTTTTGTTGCCCATCACCATGTGCTTTTTAACATACTTTAACTCTCTCCCCTCTGATTAACCAATACATTAATACCGTCTATCTGGTCAGTATTCTGACATATTCCTCCTGGACTGCACTATAATTGGAAGGAGAGGTAGATTCCATCATATATTATTAAAAAAACATATCATCCTAGTATCATTACATAAGAATGCATGTCAAAACATTGCTCTTAGCAATTCTTGAATCTTATGATGTGCTTTGAGGAGATCACTTTATTCTCCATGATGACATGCCAGAGAGGAACAGAGTAAACTGAAAACAGAAGGGTGGTCCATTGACTCAAACTCTGGTTCCAACTCAAGCAACATGCTTTAAAAATTAAAATGAGAGTGTAGTTCAGCTCCTTTTCCAACACACCATGCGCTCACTGACACTTCTGCAACTGGCAGCAAAGCACTCTGGTCAACTATTGTTTCCAGCCAACAGTCATTTTAGATCAGGCCAAAGAGGTCAACACATGTTTCCAGCTATTGAGGAACAGAATTTCTGTTCAGATGTTAGAATTCCATTTATGCCTGCTAAATAATCTGTAATATTGGGTGTTATTAATGTGAATGTAAATTAATGCATTAATCACATACACTACAGTTAAAAAAATGAACTACATGCAAATCTGTAGCTCATCCTCTTCAAGGTTTGACATGTTGTGCATTCAGAGATGTTCTTCTGCACTGTTGTAACGTGTGGTTATTTGTGTTACTGTTGGCTTGAACGGTCTGGCCATTCTCTTCTAAACTCTCTGATTAACAAGACGTTTTTGCCCACTGAATTTCTTTCTTTTGTTTTTCACACCATTGGCTATAAACTCTAGAGACTGTTGTGCGGGAAAATCCCAGCAGATCAGCAGTTTCTGAGATACTCAAACCACCCTGTCTGGCACCAACAATCATTCCATGGTTAAAGTCACTTAGATCACATTTCTTCCCCATTCTGATGTTTGGTCTGAACAACTGAACCCCTTGACCCTGCTTTTATGCATCGAGTTGCTGCCACACGATTGGCCAATTAGATATTAGTATTAACAAGCATGAGTACAGGCATATCTAATAAAATGGCCACTGAGTGTATATAATGGAAGTAAGTAGAAAGGTAGTATGTAACTAAGTGTATATATAAGTGTATGTATGTGTATGTATATATATATATAAAAGATTATGAGGACATGCAGTCCTCTTTTATTGTCATTTAGTAATGCATGCATTAAGAAATGATACAATATTCCTCCAGACTGATATCACAGAAACACAAGACAAACCAAGACTAAAAAAACTGACAAAAACCACATAATTATAACATATAATTACAGCAGTGCAAAGCAATACCATAATTTGATAAAGAACAGACCATAGGCACGGTTAAAAAAAGACTCAAAGTCTCTCGGAAGCCCCATCATCTCACGCAGACGGTAGAAGGAAGAAAAACTCTCTTTCTGCCATGAGCTTCCAGCGCCGCAAACTTGCCGATGCAGCACCCTGGAAGCACCCGACCACAGCCGACTCTTGAGTCCATCCGAAAACTTCGAGCCTCCGACCAGCCCTCCGACACCGAGCATCATCTCCGCCGAGCGCTTCGACCCCGGCCCCGGCAACAGGCAATAGGCAAAGCCAAGGATTTGGGGCCTTCCCCTCTGGAGATTCTCGATCTGTTCACGTCTGTCTCCATCAAATCAGGATTGTGCACGGTACCTATTTATCAAATACGATATCATTTCAGAGCGGCCGCAATATATATATAGATATAAATACACACATAGTATACACTTGGTACTAATATTCAAGTAAATAAGTAATATACAATAAATAAACAATGATAAGATATACTATACACATATATATACCTTATTGTAATTTATAGTATATTTTATATATTGCACTGTAGATATTACACTGCCAAGAACAACAAATTTCTGGACGTACGTCAGTGACAATAAATGATTCTGATTCTACGCCAATGGCCACACTATCCATTGCATGTGCTGAGAATCAGCTGCCTGTCAGTTCATTGTGCGTATCACCGATAACGTGCTCCATTCCCACCGCTGAGCTGGACAGCAATGCACACTTGCTGCTGCTCCTCTCCGTCATCGCTGATCTTCGCCTCCCTCTTATGAAGATGTTGCAGCCTCTTTAACTGCACAACTTATTTTTTCTCTCTATAAAGCTTGCATACTTTACAGATCAAAGGCAAGTAAAGGAAATAGATGTTCTCATGGTGCATAATCGCATAAAAATTACCTCTTTCAAGGGCATGTTGAGCAGATCCCAGTAATAATAAACTCAAGGTTTGCTTTGAACTAGCTTAAGTATCTCAATCTGCTTTTAGGAAGTGATTCTAAATGGACCTTGATGTGCTAGTACCTAGATAAATTATCAACATTGTTAATCTAAAATTTTAAATCTGCATTTATTTTATCACATGGTTCTTTAAAAGCCTCTTTTAGTATTGGTGTGATTTAATCTAAGATCCCAGGTGGAGCTTTTGATCAAATGATGCTTTCAAACCAGCTGGTTCATTGTATTTGGACAATAGTTGTCCTTTTTACCTTGCTTTCTCCTCAATGTAGACTTTCATTAATTTTATTCTCAATTACTTATGCCTGTATTCGAAATCCAGAACAGCCAAAATGGTATTTTGAAAATCCTCTTTTTTGGCATACATGTTTAACATGACTTTTTATAACTGGCAGATGGACTTTCAGATTTGATTTCAGATCTCCCGACATCTGCAGTAATTTACATTTTACAAAATCCTTGAAATTTTTTTGTCTTTGAATCAGGTATTGAATTTTAAAATTCATTCCACATGACATTGCCTCCCATTTTCCACTTTAAATTTTGAGACTTTACATACATCAAAAGAAGCAAGGTCTGAACTGGAACAGAATGTTCAGTTTAAAAAAAAACACAATGACCTATCCAGCACACCCAATCCACAGACTAAGTAGTGTGAATTCTAATTAACTCATTCAGACAGCTGAGGGAAAGTTATCCATTAATATAACTCTGCCTCTTAACTAAAACAAGCAAAATAACTCCACCTCTTAACCAAGACAAACAAAATAGGTGTCTCACAAAATATGTACAATCACTTACACTTACATGATTCAAACCTAGTTAATTTTCACCAGTGGGTTAGTTATGTATCATCTGGAAAACAAAACATTTCAGCCATTGTTTCTTAGAATATTTGATTACCTCTGTATATCCAGCTCTGCAACCTATCAAGCCCATTGATACACTATCAGTTACTCCAAAAGACTGGAAGTAGAGTAAATACTTAAAGGCTTTTACTAACAGTAAATGGACCAACATCCATGCTGAGTATCTGGACTGAGGGAGGAGCAGTGACAGAGCCACAGGAGCAGTCAACAGAGGGGCGTGTCCAGACAGGTAACCCAGTTACAACCTATATATATGGTTTACCACACCCATTTGTAATCATTAGCAGGTTTTAAGTATCTTCTGACCTCAGTGTCGTGGCTGAGGTCGAAGTTGGTGAGCTACATGCAGCAATTGACAACCCGCCTCCTTCCCACTCATTCACCTTAATATGGCTCTCATGGTATCTCTCTAAGGTATCTTCTTATGCAGTCCTTCAGGGTCAAGGATGACTTGCTACCATTCCTGTTTGGAGGCTTCTGATGAGACCAATGTGAGCCAGGAGAAGCTCGATAGGGTTGGTGGCTGGAGATGCTGTGATCTTTCTGTAGATTATGCTGGACTTCTAGCAAAGTGGGTGAAGGCCTTAGCAATTGGATCATGAAAGCCAGTTTTTGAAGAGGTTTATTGTTCAATGTAGGTCAATTTCTGAAATTTCTGAAGCGCCCGTTCACTGCTGTCGTTACTGTGTGGTCGGGAATCTTTCGGAAGGTAGGCCTCAAAATCCCCGGCCTTGCCTGCTTTTGCCGACCGAGAAGGAGGTCGAATCATTCAGACAGAGATGGCGCTCAGTACTCGGTGTCGGAGAGCTGATCAGAGCTCGAAGTTTTCGGATGACTCAGAGTCGGATTGTGGTCGGCATGGCAGGGAGAGTTTTTCTTCCTTCTCCCGTCTGTGTGAGATGTGGGACATTTGAGAGACTTTGAACTTTACTGTGCTCATGGACTTCTTCATCAAGTTACGGTATTGTTACACTGTTTGTAACTATATGTTATAATTATGTGGTTTTGTCAGTCTTTTCAGTCTTGGTTTGTCCTGTGTTTTGTGTTATCACACCGGAGGAATTAATGTATCATTTCTTAATGCATGCATTACTAAATGACAATAAAAGAGGACTGCGTGTCTTCATAATCAAAACCATGCCTCAGACAGGTCTAGTTTAAGACAAATGTTCTTAAAGCAACTCTGTTGAAAAAAAAGAGCTTTAATAAGTTCAATATTAAATGAAACATAAACGTTGCAGCTACTCTGTATATCCATTCTCCAACTTGCTCTCACACACCAGCACCCCATCCCACCATTGCTAACACCTGCAACTCAGATTAAGCAGAGGAACTGCTTTAGTCAGAATCTTTGGCCCAAAGTAGATGCTGCGCACAAAGGCCACAAGGGCCTGAGGTCAAATGGATATTGGACCTCTAGCCTCCTAAGATTATTCAACCCATTTGACACTACACACCCAGTCCATCAAACCATCAAAGATCAGCTGTAGTGGCCATATTCATTTATATGTGATGTTTTAGCCCAGCATGCAACAAAAAGCAACATATATTTCATATGTTTAAGAGCTACTTGATATAGCTTTGGGTAGCAGTGTGAGAATGGTGGTGGGGAAGATGTGGACAGCTCGAGTAAGGAGGCAGCAGAGATCCCCTGGAGTCGGCAGTCACTCCTGCTTTTCCTTTTAAAGGAAAAACACTTTGGAATGTTTTTCCAAAAGTGATAAACTGGTTGGTGATGGCTATTCCTTAAGGATCCCATATGTAGCAGTATGATTTTGCCGCTCAGTTTAACAGTAGAAACTCAATCAGACATCGAGTTTGTCACTTAACTATGGAAGGGCCCTAAACTGGATGGTTGCCAAGGCAACTTGATAAATAGCCTAGTCTAATGTTATTTCAGTGTCTGTTAAGCTTCCTTAAACTAAGGTTGTGGAAGTCCTACTTGATGCTATTGTTCTGTAAAATTGCTAAGCTTCACCCATTGAAAATTAGATAAAAAGAATTAGAATTTATCTAGCAACTTAGAATATCCTTGTAGCAACCCAAGGATTATCTTCAACTCAAACAGGAGGAAATCTGCAGACGCTGGAATTTCAAGCAACACTCATAAAAGTTGCTGGTGAACGCAGCAGGCCAGGCAGCATCTCTAGGAAGAGGTACAGTTGATGTTTCAGGCCGAGACCCTTCGTCAGGACTAACTGAAGGAAGAGTTAGTAAGAGATTTGAAAGTGGGAGGGGGAGGGGGAGATCCAAAATGATAGGAGAAGACAGGAGGGGGAGGGATGGAGCCAAGAGCTGGACAGGTGATTGGCAAAAGGGATATAAGAGGATCATGGGACAGGAGGCCTAGGGAGAAAGATAAAGGGGAGGGGGGAAGCCCAGAGGATGGGCAAGGGGTATAGTGAGAGGGACAGAGGGAGGAAAAGGAGAGAGAGAAAAAAAGAATGTGTGTATATAATTAAATAAATAACGGATGGGGTACGAGGGGGAGGTGGGGCATTAGCGGAAGTTTGAGAAGTCAATGTTCATGCCATCAGGTTGGAGGCTACCCAGACGGAATATAAGGTGTTGTTCCTCCAACCTGAGTGTGGCTTCATCTTTACAGTAGAGGAGGCTGTGGATAGACATATCAGAATGGGAATGGGACATGGAATTAAAATGTGTGGCCACTGGGAGATCCTGCTTTCTCTGGCAGACAGAGCGTAGGTGTTCAGCGAAACAATCTCCCAGTCTGCGTCAGGTCTCGCCAATATATAGAAGGCCGCATCGGGAGCACCGGACGCGGTATATCATCCCAGTCGACTCACAGGTGAAGTGTCGCCTCACCTGGAAGGACTGTCTGGGGCCCTGAATGGTAGTGAGAGAGGAAGTGTAAGGGCATGTGCAGCACTTGTTCCACTTCAACAAGCTACTTCTGAACAGTAACTAGAACAGTAACACACCTTTACCTCCTCCCCACCCCCTGCTTTCTGCAGGGCTCACTCCCTCTGTGATTCCCCTGTCCACTCGAACCTCCACTCTAATCTCCTACCTGGCATTTATCCCTGCAAGCGACAGAAATGCTACACATGTCCATTCACCTCCTCCCTCACCTCCAGTCAGGACCCCAAACAGCCCTTCTAGGTGAGGCAAACCTCCAACCGCGAATCTGTTGGGGTTGGCTATTGTATTCAGTGCTCTCAGTGTAGCCTCCTCGACATCGGTGAGGCTCGACCTAAATTGGGGGATTGTTCTTTGAGCACCTCCAGTCCCTCTGTCAAAAGCAGGATGTCCTGGTGGTCAACCATTTTAATTCCTATCACCGTTCCCATTCCGACCTATCGGTCTGAGGCCCCCTCTTCTGCCACAATGAGGCCACTCTCAGAATGGAGGAGCAATACCTCCTATTCCATCTAGGTTGCCTCCAAGCTGATGGCATCAACATCGGCATCTCCTTTGAGTAATCTTTTCCCTCCCCCTTTCTTCTTCTTCTATTCCCTACTCTGGCCTCTTACCTCTTCTCTTTACCTATCCATCATCTCTCCCTTGTGCTCCTCCTTCTTCTCTTTCTCTTATGGTCCACTCTCCTCTCTTATCAGATTCATTCTTCTCCAGCCCTTTACCTTTTCCACCCATCTGGCATCACCATTCACTTTCTAGCTATTGCCCCTTCCCCTTCCCTCACATTTTTAATTCTTCCATCTTCTCCCTCCCTTTCCAGTCCCAAGGAAGGGTCTCAGCCTGAAACGTTATCTCTTTATTCATTTCTGTTGCTGCTGCCTGACCTGGTTCCTCCATCGTTTTGTGTGTGTTACTCCGTACTTCTGAACAGTGCTCACTGCTGTAAGGAGGCCAACTAAGTAGCCAATGGCCAGGTTGTTGTCCTCTCTCAGAGATGAAGTCAGTATCATTGGTTAAAGGCAGCTGGACTATTAGTTCAGTAATGGAATTTGGCTGCTTGGAGTGGAAATATAGAGGGGCACCACCGCCTTCTTGAGGAAATAACTGCTGGCCTTGCTAGGAACGCCTGCATCCCAAAAAATGTGTAAAAAAAAACATTTCAGCTCCTCAAAACATAGAAACATAGAAAACCTACAGCACAATACAGGCCCTTCAGCCCACATTGCGATGCCGAACATGTCCTTACTTTAGAAATTACCTGGGATTACCCATAGCCCTCTATTTTTCTAAGCTCCATGTACCCATCCAGGAGTCTCTTAAAAGACCCTATCGTATCCGCCTCCACCACCGTCGCCGGCAGCCCGTTCTCAGGAACACATTGTACATTGTGAGTGCAGTCAATATTTGGGCGAATAATCTACAGTTTTCTAAGCTGGAGATGAGAATTCTACCTGACAGAAATATTATGCACAGTCAGGATTAAAGGTGGGTTCAGGAGGAGAGCACTCCAGCCTTTGTCAGACGGTTGTTCACGGAAAGTTAATAAAAGCATATGGCTGCTTGCAACATTAGTTTCTGAACACTTGTCTCATTCACAGTGTGCTATTTGAATGCAGGGGTTAAACCCATTTAGAGTAGGATTACCAGGTGGCCCAGAGGGAATGGGTGGGGAGGCGCAGATAGGTGAAGACAGGATTGGGCTCAGATGCAATAACCTGCTGGATCTGAATGTGTGCTGCAATTTCATTGTGAGTGCTGTCATACTGCATTACGGCTGTGAGAAGAACAGGGTGGTTCTTCACTGATAGAGAAGAGATCTCTTCCACCACTGTTAATGGGTTTGATTGACAGCGGCTCATATTGGCACTGAGTGAAATCCAGACTGAACAGTGCTGTGGCCCTCGTGTATTTACTTAACTCACCTAAAATGGAAAACGGCAATTATCACATTCCACATAAACAAGAAGATGCTATCCTCCTTTACAGCTAAGCTTTTAATGGAGGATGATTAGTTACCTTATCCTGCTCTTCCAAAATATGCAACACTGCACCTCGAAATGTAAACTTCTTTTTGTCATGCTCCAGATGGTTTCATTAACTAAATGAGATGGTTGGAATGAACTACCTGAGTAAAGAAATTCCCAAAGCAACTCACTTGTTAGGTTTCAGTGACTGCGGATTCACACAGAGGAGTTCCTTTGCAGTTCTCAGGTAAGTGGGAAAAGAGTCTCAAATCTCAAATGAACTTCATTGGTTCTTGAACAGATTTTGTTGGTTTGCAACAAAATCTGACTCTTGTCACTTGTAGTAACGTGCATTGGCTCCAGAGGGCAATGCTGCATTTCTGTGTGTTTTGACCCATGTCCCACTGGGGCATTCACTGACTCATAAATAACACTTCTCCACTCACTTAGGTTCTGCTTCCATGCCTGTGATTCTGCATGAGGTACTAATTCCAGAGTCATTGCTGCCTTTTAAAACACCATCTTCCTTTTTCACAGGTTACACCCTTCCTTCTGCAGACAGCTTTCTCTCCTTGGTGGTGTCTGTGCCACGTCTGTCAATCACTCCAGTCCAGGGGCTGCAGATGCTGGAAACACAAAGCAACAAACTGCTGGAGGAACTTGGAGGGTCGAGCTGCATCCGTGGATGGAAAGGAACCTTCTCTCCAGTTTGCCCTGGATAGCCATTCATCCTTCACTAAGCCTTGCAATCCTGATAGAAGACTTTCTGGGTATTGCAGGCGCCATGGTCTGGCTCAGTGTTGCAGTTCAAATGCAGACTAGACGAATGCTTTGCCAAGCGCCTGCCCTCCATCCGCTGTGTCCGACTGGGTTTCCCAGTTGCCAGCCATTAAATCCCCTCCCCATTCCCACACTGACCCTTCTGTCCTTGCCTTTCTCCACTGTCAGGATGTGGCCGATAAGTAAACTAGAGAACCAGTGCCTCTTTTTCCGCTTGGCTGGTCGACAACCCGATGACAACTCTCCAATTTCAGGTAACCCTCTCTCCCTCTGTCCTTCTGATCTACCCAGGTCTTCCTGTACACACCCAAATCCACCCACTCATTCACCCCTATCTCTGTGCTTTCCCCTCCTCCACCTACTCCATCTGCACACCACCCACTCACTTGTCCCCTCCCCACACTGTTCCTTCTGCTCTCCCCACCTCCCTTATTTGCCTACATGCTCCACCTTCCTTTTCTATCAGAGGCAGCCCTTTGGTGCCTCCACCTATCACCTCCCAGCCTCAGTCACTATTTCCAGACCTCTCTCCCCGCCTGCGTCTATTTGCCTATCATCCCTCCTCCATGGATCCACATATCAGTTGCCAGCTTCGTCCCCAACCCTCCCCCTCACCTCTTTACACTGGATATTTTTTAACGACAGCCCAATCAAATCAAGAGAGGATGCTACACACAACTGGGGGTGGGGGGGGGGAGATTTAAAAAATGCATTTGCAGGCTTCTGAACAGTAGCTAGGATGTGTGCTACAAATTACAATGAGAGATACAAAATGGTTGTCGAAAAGCCAGCGTTACAATAGTCATCGGGAATTTCAATACGCAGGTTGATTGAGAAACTCCGGTTGGTGTTGGATCCCAAGAGAGAGAGTTTGTATATAAGTTGGGTCGTTAGAAACCCTTGTAGTTGAGCCCACTAGGAAGAAGGCTATTTTGGATTGGGTGTTGAGTAATGAACCAGATTTGATTAGGGAGCTTAAGCATGTGAATGACTGGAAGATTATATCATTCAGAATGTTACAGTAAATTAAAATTTACAAAAACAACTGCAGATACTGGAAATCTAAAATGAGGAGGCAGTAATCCTAATAAGATAGACTTCAGCCTACAATTTGAGAGAAAACTAAAACCAGATGTACAAGTATTACAGTGGAGTAAAGGGAATTACAGAAGCATGAGAGAAGAGCTGGCCAAAGTTGATTGAAAGGGGACACTAGCAGGGAGGATGACAGAACAGCAATGGCTGGAGTTTCTGGGAGAAATTCTGAAGGTACATTGAGATGTTGGTCATGGCTAGAATTAACTGCTTCCTCAGCAAAGACCTGGACCCACTGCATTTGTCTATTATCACAATAGGTCTGCGTGGATGTGATCTCATTGGCTCTTCACGTGGCCTTGGATCACATGGACACTACAAATGACGATGTCAGGATGCAGTTTATTAACTACAGCTCAGCATTTAACACAATCATTCCTACAGTTCTGATCGAAAAGCACAAAAATCTGGGCCTCTGTACTTCCCTCTGCAACCGGATCCTTGACTTCCTAACCGGAAGACTACAATCTGTGCAGATTGGAAGTAATGTTTCCACCTTGCTGACTATCACCTCGGATGTGTGCTTAGCCCACTGCTCTACTCTCTCTACACCCATGACTGTGTGGCTAGGCACAGCTCAAATACTATCTATAAATTTGCTGATGACACAACTATTGTTGGCAGAATTTCAGATGGTGTTGAGGAGGTGTACAGGAGAGAGACATATCAGCTAGTTGAGTGCTGTTGCAGCAACATCCTTACACTCAGTGCCAGTAAGATCAAAGAACTGATTTGGACTTCAGGAAGGGTAAGACAAGGAAACACACATTGGTCCTCATAGAGGGATCAGAAGTGGAAAGAGTGAGCAGTTTCAAGTTCCTGAGTTCAATATCTTCGAGGAACTATCCTGAGCCCAACATATTGATGCAGCTCCAAAGAAGGCAAGACAGCAGCTCTATTTCATTAGGAGTTTGACGAGATTTGGTTTGCCACCAAAGACAGTTGCAAATTTCTACAGACATACTGTGGAGAGCATTCTAACTGGCTGCATCAAAGTCTGATATGGGGAGGGGGCTACAATACGGGATTGAAATAAGCTGCGAAGACTTGTAAACTTAGGCTGTTCCATCATGAGCACTAGCCTCCACAGTATCCAGGACATCTTCAAGGAGTGATACATCAAAAAGTTGGCATCAATCATTAAATACCCCCAGCACCCAGGACATGCCCTGTTCTCAATGCTACCATCAGGAAGGAGGTACAGGAACCTAAAGGCACACACTCAATGTTTCAGGAACATCTTCCCCTCTGCCGTCCGATTTCTGAATGGACATTGAACCCATGAACACTACCTCTCTACTTTTCAAGTTTTTTTATTTTTGCACTACTTGTTTAATTTAACTCTTTTATATATATATTTTTCTCTGTAATTCACAGTTTTTTTTCTAATATTGTTTCTTGCATTGTACTGCTGCCGTAAAGACATCAAATTTGACAACATACGACAGTGATATTAAATCTGATTCTGATTCTGATATGCATCCCAAAGAATAAGAAGTATTCTAAAGGCAGGATGACACAACTGTGGCTGACAAGGGAAGTCACAGCCAACATAAAAGCAAAAAAGAGGGCATATAATAGAGTAAAATCAGTGAGAAGTTAGAGGATTGGAGACCTTTTAAAAACCAATAGAAGGCAACTAAAAAAAGCCATAAGGAGGGAGAAGATGAACTATGAAGGCAAGTTAGCAAAGAGGATACCAAAAGAATTTTCAGATATATAAAGAGTAAAAGAGAGGCGAGAGTAGATATCAGACCACAGGAAAATGAAACTGGAAAGGTAGTAATGGGGGACAAGGCAATGGGGGAAGACCTAAATAAGTATTTTGCATCAGTCTTCACTGTAGAAGACACTAGCAGTATGTCAGAAGTTCTAGAATGTCAGGGGACAGCAGTGAGTGCAATTCCTATTACAAGGGAGAAGTTGCTTGGGAAGCTGAAAGGTCTGAAGGTAGATAAGTCTCCTGGACCAGATGGACTACACCTCAAGATTCTGAAAGAGGTAGCTGAAGAGATTGTGGTGGCATTAGTAATGATCTCTCAAGAATCAGTAGATACTGATATGGTTCCAGAGGACTGGAAAATTGCAAATGTTACCCCATTCTTGTAGAAGGGAGGGATGCAGGAGAAAGGAAATCATAGACCAATTAGTTTGACCTCAGTGTATAGGAAGACGTTGGTGTCAATCATTAAGGATGAGGTCTCAGGATAATTGGACACATGATAAAATAGGCCAAAATCAGCGTGGCTTCCTTAAGAGAAAACTTTGCCTGACTAATCTGTTGAAATTCTTTGGGGAAATAACAAGCAGGATAGACAAAAAAGAATTGGTGGGTATTGTGTACTGGATTTTCAGAAGGTTTGGTAGGGTTCCACTCATGAGGTGACTTAACAAGATAAGAATCCATGGTATTGCAGGAAAATGCTAGAGGGCTGGCTGTTGGGTAGGAGGTAAGAGTTGGAATAGAGAGTGCCTTTTCTGATTGGCTGCTGGCGACCAGTGGTGTTCTATGGGGGTCAGTGTTGCGACTGTTCACATTATATGACAATGGTTTGGATAATGAAATTGATGGCTTTGTGGCCAAGTTTGCGGATGATACGAAGACAGGTGGAGGGGCGGTAATGTTAAGGAAAAGGGAGGGTGCAGAAGAACTTAAGCGAGTTTAGGAAAATAAGCAAAGAAGTGGCAGATGGAATACAGTGTCAGGAAGTGCATGATCATGCACTTTGGCAGAGGAAACAAAAGCAAGGACTATTTTGTAAGTGGGCACAAAATTCAAAAAGTGCAATTTGCAAAGGGACTTGGGAGTTCTAGTGCAGGATTCACTGAAGGTTAACTTGCAGGTTGAGTCGGTGGTGAGGAAGGCAAATGCAATGTTAGCATATATTTCACAAGGACTGGAATATAGAAGCAAGGATGTAATGCTAAAGCTTTATTCGGCTCTAGTGAGACCTCACTTGGAGCATTGTGTGCAGCTTTTGGTCTTTTATCTATGAAAGGATGTATTGACATTGGAGAGGGTTCAAAAGAGCTCACTAGAATGAAAGGGTTATCATATGGGGAGCGTTTAATGGCTCTGGGCCAGTAGTTGTTGGAATTTAGATGTCTGGGGAGAGGGGCAAATCTTATTGACACCTATCAAATGTTGAAAGGCCTTGATAGAATTGATATGGGGAGTCTAGGACCAGAGGGCACAGCCTCGGAATAGAAGGACATCCATTTAGAACAGAGATGACAAGGAATTTCTTCAGCCAGAGGGTGGGGAATCAGTGGATTTTGTTCCCACAGGCTGCTATGGAGGCCAGGTCATTGGGTGTACTTAAGGTGAAGGTTGAAAAGTTCTTGATTCATCAGGACATGAAAAGTTCTTGATTCATCAGGACATGAAAGGTTATGGGGAGAATACAGAAGAATGGGGTTGAGGGGAAAACAAATCAACCATTAGGAATGCGGAGCAGACTCACTGGGCTGAATAGCCTAATTCTACTCCTATCTCAAGGCTATATGATCTTATGTTATCTCTGACCCTCCAGTTCAGCTGAAAAGTTAATTATCCATTTCCCACCACATATGAACTGTTCCCTCCAACAGTTTGTCTTATTGCTTCACGTTTCAGTATCTACAGTCTCCTTTATCTCCAACTTGCCTGGCATCCACAAGTTTTGCTTCCAACTGTGGCTCTAGCCCTGTTTCCTTTGTCCTACAATATTAAAACTAATTCTTATCCTCATGTCCCATCTCTACTCCCACTCATCCCAATCAATACCGTGACTCGAGACCAATGAGTGTATCATGAACTTTGGGGCTGAATGGTGTTATTTGAAAACTATCACTGATTCTTCTTGGCTACAATGGTTTATTTCATTCATCACCTTAAATGGCTGTGATTCAAAATAACATCTGATTAACTGCTTTCTACGCTCCATCTTTCCAAATTCTCCATTTACACATCCCCAATAGAATGAGCAAGCAATTGGCCAGCTGGTGGGAATTTTTGATTCCATCCTCCTTTGATGTTAGGGAAGTCTTCTATGTTGTGCCATGTTCCACAGAGAAGATTCTGCTACCTTGTGGAGGCTGCTATATTATCAGGCTCATGCTTTTGCTTCTGAGCCCAGCATTGTAGACTGCTTCAATGCAACAAAAGAAATTCATCTCTGAGTCTGTTTTGCTCCTGGTGGTGAGGTGACTGATGGAAGTTGACGTTTTCCACCCACCTCATCAATTGCAGCAATGAAGCAGAATTGGAACTGCAATCCGTTTATTATTGTTACATGGAGGAGGACACCGCAAAAAGCTTGCTGGGCAAATTGTCTCAGTAACAATCTTAATAATTACAATCTTAGTAATATGCTCAGGAACTCTGAACTGAAATATGTGCTCCTTTTGCTCCTCTTTTTTGCTTAAAGGAGATGCACTAAAATGATACATTAACACTTACAGTGCAATTTTCCCCTGGTCTAATCCCATCCCATTCCTGGGAAAAAATCCCCGGTGGCATTAATTGGAATGATCTATAGCACTCAAACTCAATGGTGCCACAATATATCCAACTTGTCAACACATTATATTGTTGACCCAAAACCCTAATGCAGGGTATCGGTTGGAAATATCAGCCAGTCCTTCCGATCACAGATGCTGTCAGGCCCATTGAGTTCCTCCACCAATTTATTTTCTTGCCCCATCTTCCAGGATCTACAGTCTCTCGTGTCTCTTTGTCTCAATTTAAATTTGTTTGCCCTCACTTATTTGGAATTAGACTGTTCCCAACGGTTTGTTAGATGGACAGCGCTGATCTCAAATTAGATTAAGACTGAGCAGAACCACTTTCTACCCATACCAGCTGTCTGTGATGAGTGAACGGCAGGGAGACAGGAGTGGTCCAGCCTTGAGGTGGAATCCTACTCAACGACTGAGTGTCTGATCCAACAATAACTGACTGAGAACTGGTTATACCTCCCTGTCAGGGTTGCCAGAGCATGGGGCTGGGACTGAAGCTCACAACCTATACCATTGGGGCTACTAGCCTTAAATTTCAACAATCCGTCTTTCTTCCCTGTCTTAAAAATGTTATAAGTAGCCAAGTGTTAATCCGTATGAATGACTTTCCATATTCTTTCTTTTAACCAGCATCTACATACTTTTGTATTTCCACTCTCAGGAAACCCCACACTATCCAGGACAAGGTAGCCCATTTGATTGGTATACATTCATCACCCTTGTTAATCACTCCTTCCCATCATCAGTGAACTACCAGTAAATCCAAGGTGCACTGTAAAGTCAAAAACACACAACTGCTCCAATCTGAAAAGGCAGGTACACAAGAACAGCCATGACGAAATGGCAGAGCAGACTCGATGGGCCAAATGGCCTGATTCTGCTTTTATGTCTTATGGTCTAACTTCACCTTATCCAATTTCCATTCTAACTCACACACTTTACTGACTTGGAAAATAATTACTGTACCTTCATCACCAGTGAATCAAAATTCAGGAACTCCTTGCATAACCACTCTGTGGGAGTACCATCAACTGCAGATCAAGAACAACAGCAGATCAAGAAAGGGGAATTATGCCAAGGAATGGGCCTCAATTGTCATAATACCCACATTCTAGAAGTGAATAAAACAAAGCTGTCTTTATTGAGAGTCAAGAAAACTGCAGATGGTGGAAATCTTAATCATGCAAGGGGATGATAGGCTTAAGAGGTAAAGGACTGAAGAAGAAGGAATCTGATGGGAGAGGACAGTGGATCGTGGAATAAAGGGAAGGAAATGGGGAATCAGAGAGAGGTGACGGGCGGGGTGGGGGGAGCGAAGGAATGAGACAGAGAAAAAGAGACAGGAATTGACCCTGTGAAGGTAAGGGCAGGATGGAAGCTGGCAGCACAATTAATGTGTTAGGCATGAGTGCAAAAAGCAAAAACAATCTACTCATTGACTACCAGGAAGAAGATTTGGGATGCAGCCCCATGTAGGGTGGAAGCAAAGTCTGTTCCACATATCCACAAAATAGACAGGCATTACTTGGATAAGTGAGAGTGCACATGGCGAAACCTTTGATCTAGAGAATGTGAGTGAAGTTGAAGAAAAAAATTTTGTTTGAATGTTCAGACAAATCAATTAGTGTGTTACTGGGAGGGAACTGGTTGGATTTCTGCTTTAGGAAGAAACAGAGGGCCTTCAAACCATCCTGATGTAGGAGAGGGTTATAGAGGGATTATATGTCCATGGTAAAGATTAACCAATTTTCACCAGAGAACAGGAAATGAACAAAGTGGTGGATGATGTCCATGATAAAGATAGACTGAAGGGAGGAGGAAATGCTGAGGCAAGAGGAGACACCATTCAGGCTGCTTTCTGATCTCAGACCTCCTACACTCTCAGATAGAATCTCATACATCTGCCTTGACTCCTTTGCTAATGGGACACTGGGTCACTCTCAGCTTCCTAATCAATGGATCATTCCAGCTTGCTACCACTGAGCTTGGCCATATCCCACAGTCCTCTATTCAGTGTTGATTAAGAAAGACTACCCCAGCAATCACCGACAATCCTGATTTCAACCCTAACCTAATCACAGGAAAATTTACAATGACCAATTAACCTGCCCGGTACGTCTTTAGACTGTGGGAGGAAACCAGAGCACTCGGTGGAAATCCCACGCATCCCATGGGAGGGATGTACAGAGACTCCTTGGAGAGAATGCTGAAAATGAACTCTGAACTCCATTGCATCATGGTAACCACAATGCTACCGTAAGGACCTTCATGGTGAAATCTTCAAGGGAAGTTTCTGCGCATTGTTACACTGGGACTCCTAACAACATTTTTCTGCAAACCTTGCAATAGTGGTAATTTTTAAAAGTGCATCTGTTAGAAATCCAAAAAATAAGAACAGAAAATGTGGGAATACTCAGCAGGTCAGGCAGCAACTTTGGAAAGAGAAGCTTTTAAAATTCAGGTCTGAGTGGGCCTGCTGAGGGATCTCAGATCTCAAATGTTAACTGCTTCTCTTTCTACAGGTAGTTTCAGGCCGAGACCGCCATTTTGTGCATTTTCAGCATGTTGTGTTCGTTAGTAGAGAAATTTCACGCTGCTGACTGGAAAGGCCAGGGCAGATGGAATTCTAAGCAAAGTGGGGTATGAGGCCTGGTAGCAAGAATTTTTGGAAAACCATTTGGTGGAAATAGTGGGAATGGTTCAAGAGGGTGTGGGCCTCACTCCTGTTTTTAGCTTTTTCTTTCCACGGATGAAGACATCCACCTAACAAACATGGTCAAAATAAAGAGGAGCTGCCGTTAATGGCAGCAGTGTAACGTAAAGTGATTGGGAAATAAGATGACTCATGGCCTTACTGTAATGAATGGATTACTGAGGCTCCTCCTCCTATTCCATGCGGTTTAACGAGTGATTAATAGGGCAGCCTACAGAGCGAAAAGGATACAAGGTCAACCAGATCATGGGGGATTGCCACAGCTGCTGAGCTGCTCCTAAGCTGAACAGCCCGTATCCTTAACTGAAATTTAGTGCCTCATAAACTAACGGGGAAAACTGTGATCCTTGATCAAAAGTTGTTGCTCTACGGTTTACTCTCCGGTTGAGTGCACTGCTGAAAGGAACCAATTCTAGGCCTTGTGTGTTCATGAGCGATTAAAAAAAAATTACTTTGTAAGAGGATCGCATGGGGAATGTGTTCAATCAAAATGAGGGTATATTTGGAATTGGCACTGATTGAACCCAAGCAGAGGAATATTTTCAGTGATTATCATAGGTTATAGTTTTACCATATTGAATAAATGCCTTTTAAGTTCCCTGCTTGGTTGTTAACTGTGAGCTCATTTTTCACTGCACTGCATTTGTCTCCAGGCAGTTCTGGGACACAGGCAAATGGTGTTGGCATGCTTTTAGTTTGTGCCGCTGCCTTCATGCACCGCATTGATTTTGGAAGCGTGCACACCGCCAAAGGTAGTGGGCACAGCCCAGTCCATCGCAGGTAAAGCCCACCCCACCACTGAACACAGTTACGAGGAGTGCTGTCACAGGAAAGCAGCTCCCATCAGCAAGGCCCTTCACCCTCCAGGACATGCTCTCGTCTTGCTGTTTCGTTCGGGCAGGAGGCGCAGGAACCTCAAGTCCCACACCACAAGGCTCAGGAACCTCAAGTCCCACACCACAAGGCTCAGGAACCTCAAGTCCCACACCACAAGGCGCAGGAACCTCAAGTCCCACACCACAAGGCTCAGGAACCTCAAGTCCCACACCACAAGTCACAGGAACCTCAAGTCCCACACCACAAGGCTTAGGAACAGTTATTGGCCCTCAACCATCAGGCTCCTGAATCGGAGGGGATAACCTCACCCATTCCGACGCTGAACTGATTCAACAACCCATGGACTCACTTTTAAGGACTCTACAACTCATGTTCTTGATATTTATTGCTTATTTATTTAACTATTACTTTTTTCCCCTTTTCTTTGTTTTTGCAGTTTGTTGCTGTCTGCACATTATTTTTTGGTCTGTATTTGTTGTGTTTCTTTGTATTTGCTGTGAATGCCTGCAAGAAAATGAATCTGAGGGTAGTATATGGTGGCATATATGCACTTTGACCTTTGCTTCCAACGCATGGCAACCAAGATCAGGATATTTACTCATCTCCCACAGCTGGAAGTCCGAAGAGGAGCTACAGAGATCTTCCGATATCTAGGGCAATGGTTACCCCTTATTGGGGGTAATCCCCAAAACACACCATTATCTCTCATACTGTGGGATCTTGCCTGTCCACAGTTCAGTTACTGCATATTCTTACCAAGCATGATTAATGTTCTTCATCTGTGCTACGTTCTTCAGAAAGTAATGTGGAGCACTTTGATATTGTAAAATGTAAAATCTCTTCTTTCCTTCTATAGCTGGCATTATACTTGCAGTTTGTAGAGTTTTCAACTACAGAATCATGGGGTGTTTACAGCATAAGTTGAGGCCATTTGCCCCTACATGTCTGTGCTAGCCCCAGCTATTCCCCCACCATTTATCCATTTCCCTCTCCAAGTCCAGAGTGGCACTTGCCTTCACCACATAGAATTACAGAATCATGGAGCACTACAGCACAGAAACAACCCTTTCAGCCTATCTAGACCATGTCAAACCATTATTCAGCCTCATTCTGTCAACCTACACCCAGACCATAGCTCTCTGTACCCCTCTCATCCATGTACTTACCCAAACTTCACTTAATGCTGAAATCAAATCCATATTCACCAAGTCTGCTGGCAGCTCATTCAAAACTCTCACCTTTTCTGAATGAATAGATTTCCCCACACCCTCTCTGAATAAATATGCTTCCCCTCATGTCACTTAAGTATTGCACCTTTCACCCTAAACTTATGACCTCTTGTTCTAGTCTCACCCAAACTCAGTGGAAACGGCCTGCTTGCATTTACCTTATCTATACTCTTCCTAATTTTGTAGGGTAGGGGAGGAGAAGATGGCGGCGTGACGCAGCGTGCGCGGCCACTCCGAATGATATCGTATTTCTGAACTAGGATGCCGTACACAATCTTGATTTGATGGAGACAGACGTGAAGAAGCACGGAGGAACATCTGGAGAAACTTCTGAAATGCCCGCTTCGCTGCCGCTGCTACTGTGCAATTGAGAATCTCTGGAGGGGAAGGCCCCAGATCCTCGGCTTTGCCTGTTGCCTGTTGTCGGGACCGGGGTCGAAGCGCTCGGCAGACATGGTGCTCAGTGCCCGGTGTTGGAGGGCTGGTCGGAGGCTCGAAGTTTTCAGACGGATTCAGAGTCGGACTGTGGTCGGGGTGCTTCCAGGATGCTGCATCGGCAAGTTTGCGGCGCTAGAAGCTCTTGGAAGAGAGTTTCTCCCATCAACCGTCTGCGTGAGATGATGGGACTTTCGAGAGACTTTGAGACTTCTTTTTATGTGCCCATGGTCTGTTCTTCATCAAATTATGGTATTGTTTTGCACTGTTGTAACTACATGTTATAATTATGTGGTTTTTGTCAGATTTTTTTTATTCTTGGTTTGTCTTGTGTTTCTGTGATATCATTCTGGAGGAACAAATTGTATCATTTCTTAATGCATGCATTACTAAATGACAATAAAAGAGGACTGCGTGTCCTCAGAATCTAATCTATCAAATCTCCCTTCAATCTCCTACACTGCAAGGAATAAAGTCCTAACCTTTTCCTATACCTTCTGTCCTCAGGTCTCAGCAACATCCTTGTAAATTTTCTCTGTACTCTTTCAATTTCAGCAGGCAGTGCATTCCAGATGCTACATAAGCACTGTGTAAGGAAGTTTTCCTTTATGTTACTCTTAACCACCCCTCCCCTTTTCTTAATCTCCGTGACCTCCAGTCCTTGAAACCTAAACAGAGGAGCCAGCTGGGGCAGCATGTTTGTACGTTCTCCCCGTGACCGCGTGGGTTTCCTGCGGTTGCTCCGCTTGCCTCCCACGGTCCAAAGATATACCGGTTGGTGGGTTAATGGTCATTGTAAATTGTCCCATGATTAGGCTAGGGTTAATTCGGGGGATTGCTGGGCAGCGTGCCTCGAAGGGCCAGAAGGGCCTATTCCACACTGCTTCTCAATAAATAAAAAAAAAGCTTCCCACTGTCCACTTGGCCCAGACACCTCATAATTGTGTATACTTCTATCAAATCTCTCTTTAGTCCTCTCCAAAGAAAACAGTCTCTGCCTTCCTTACACATCCTTGTAATTCAGGCCCTCATCCCCGAGAAATTTCTCCGAAATCCTTTCTGGACCCTATCCCTAATATAGTACGTTGACCAGAATCGAACACAATTTTCCCAGACCAGTGTTTTTTATAAAAATTCAACATTGCTCTCTGTTGACGAAGCTCAGAACTGTAGATGCCATACTAACTGTTTTCTCAATCCACATACTTTCCCTTATGTCCTGCACCTCTAAAATAGGATCCTCTGCCTTAATCATTTGGTTTCTTCACTCTGTAATTAAGACTGTATAAGAGCTCAATGCAATTTTGTACAACAGGTGACACATTGATGTTCAGCACCAGATTTGTTTTGAGTCTTAATTTTATTCTATTTAGAGGTACAACATGCTAACAGCCCTTCAGTCCAACAAGCCTAATTACGCTCATATGACCAATTAACCTACTAACCCCTATGTCTTTGGACTGTGGGAGGAAACCAGAGCACCTAGAGGAAACCCACATAGTCATGGGGAGAAAGTACAAACTCCTTACAGATTTGGACGGGGGTAGCTGGCACTCTAATGGCGCTACGTTAACTGCTTAGGTACCGCGCCGTCCTAGTTGTCATGTGTTGCCCTTTCTATCAGCTCAGACGAATCCTGAGTGGGAGAAAATAACAGAGCATGAGAAAAGGTGAGAGTGGAAAGCAGCAGTTCTTTAAATCAGGTAGAGGTACCAACTGGCGCCATAACGGCGTAGCGGTTAGTGCGTACGTCCCCCCTCCTCCACAGAACGCATGTGTTTTCCCCGGTGCTCCAGTTTCCTCCCGCAGTCCAAAGATATACCGGGTCAGTTAATGGGTCATTGTGAACTGCCCCATGGTTAGGTTAGGGTTAAGTCAGGGTGTCGGGAGTTGCTGGGCGGCGCTGCTCGAAGGGCCTAAGAGGCCTGCCCCACGCTGTATTGCTAAGTAAATAAGTACAAATAAATAAGGGATAGCAGGTGATTCTACTACAGGAAACTTGGGTCTGCAAACTTTTCCCCCACCCAAGTAGTCAGCCAGACCCTGAGCATGAGGCCATATACCACTCAATCACTAATACACCATGTTATGTTCTGTTTGCTTTTTCCTACATTATCTGCAAGTTGGGAGGGTGAAGGGAATTGCTAATCAAAGGCATTTCTTTTCTCTTGGAAATGGGGACGGATGACCAGAAAGTCATTTTGTAATATTGAGCTGGTTCTTTAATCCAGCCTGCTGAGTGGAGTGCCTTGAACAAAGCCTTGGCCCTGTTGTCTATGGACATTCCTTTCAAACACGCTCCCGTTGCTCTCTGCCACGGCAGGGGAAATAAGGACTGCTCTCGTCAGCTGCTGCCAGCAGCCCTCTGTGATCAGCCAAGCGGAGAAGCAATCAAGCGCGCCATCAGTGTGTCCCTCTACCCACTCCCGGCGTGGAATGCTTTGCTTTTAGCTGTTTGAGAATGCATGTGTACATCCCATCCACATGAGATGCATCTTGTATAGCAACCTAAATGGCAAGCTGCACGCAGACCTACTAACCTTCCGAGTGATTGATTTCCAATGGATCTGAAGACTCAAGATTACTTAATGTCATTTCCAGTGCAGAAGTGTAAAGGGGAATGAAATAATTGTTACTCCAGATCTGATGCAGCAGATAAAGACAAACTAAGATAAAGGACACAAGAATAAAAAGCACAATAAATATAAATACCAAGATAGCTTGTTTACATATATTGAGTGTATGCATGTAAAGTGATGCTCGGTGCAGAAGAGTCTGTACATAAGGGAATTGACAGGAAATGATAAAGTAGTGGTGGTGGGGGAGGTGTTGTGGGTTAGGTTAGTGGGTGGGCCCTTTCTGTTTGGGGAAAGTAACTGAGTCTGGTGGTCCTGGCGTGGATGCTACATAACCTCCTCCCTGAGGGGAGTAAGACAAACAGTCCACGAGCAACGTGGGTGGGATCCTTCACGATATTGGTCACCTTCTTCTGGCGCCTTTCCGTACGTGTGTCCTTGATGGTGGGAAGGCTAGTGCTGGTGATGCTTTGGGCAGGTTTGACTACCTGTTGCAAAGCCTTGCTATCTGCTGCGGTGCATTTTCCACACCGTGCAGTGAAGCAGCTTGTTAGGATGCTCGCTTCTGAGAAAGCAAGTAGAATGAAATAGGATAATGTAGGAATAAAGAATGAGATCACCGAAGCAAATCCCTCATGCATGCACCTGTCAGGCCTGCACAGGCAGGCACCTCCCAGTCTCCACCCAGCCAGCAGGAGTCACCTGTCACTCATTTCCAACTCATCACCTGCAGCCTATTCAAACCTAGCTATCGTCCACAGTTCTTGTGCGCCCATCGAACCAACCAACCTCAACTAGTTGCTCCTAGCCTTCGGTTACCTTGCGGCCTTGTTTGCTGCCACAGACCATGCCTTCGAGGAACTCCAGAGATGCTTCGCCACTTCTCCGACTCCTCGCCATCCGAACCCTACTAGACATTTTGTGGTAGAGGTGGACACAAATGATGTGGGTGCTGGGTCCATTCTCTCCTGGTGAGGACTGGACGGGTAGACATGCCCTTGTGCCTTCTTCTTGTGCAAGTCTATGTCTACACAGCGCTGTGATGGAATAGGAAAGAGGGAGCTACTTGCCATTAAATGGGCCTTGGGTGGGGGAGGCGAGATTAGAGACATTGCCCTTCCTGATCTGGACTGACCACCAGAATCTCATATCCATTTAGCGGACCTGCCAACTCAACCCACTGCAGGCTCACTGGGACCTCTTCTTCAGGCAATCCAACTTCATCATCTCCTACCGACCCGGTTCCAAGAACACTGAAGTGTTCCTGCCACGACAGTTCAACTCTCAGCCTATCATTCCATTCACAAATATCCTCGCCCGAGTTGTCCAGAACCTTGGGAACATAATCCGCACATCCCTACAGCATAAGCCTGTTCCGGCCAACGCACCTGACAACTCCAAGTATGTGCCAGCAGCCATTTCAGGTGATCCAGGCACATGACGGATCTTCTGTGCCACTGGGTCTGGTGACCCAACATGATCACAGACATTGCTTGTTGCTGCCTGCCCTCAACGTGCCCAATCCAATTCCTCCTGTGGCCCCAGCTGGTCCCTTAATACCCGTATACCCGTGGTCCCACAATTGCCATGGATTTCATGACAGGTTTGTCACCTTCTGATTAGGCCACAGTGATCAAGACAGTGGTGGACAAGTTCCCAACTTCATTGCCCTCCCCAGACATCCATCAGCTGCTGACCTGGCTCTCCAACGTGTAGTTCATCTCCAGGGCTCCCCTCTCTCCCCCCACCAAGGACATTGTGTTGGACCAAGGCCCACAATTCATCTCCCGCTTCTGGTGAGCCTTCTGCTCCCTCCTCCGCACCTTAGTGAGTTTGTCCTCCGGCTATCATCCGCAGGCCAGCGGTCAGTCAGAAAGAGCCAACCAGTAAGAGGAGAAGTTTCTGCCATGTTTTGCCACCTCTAACCCTTCTACGTGGAAGAAGAGTCTGATCTGGACTGAACAGCTCGACAACCTACACACCTTCTGAAGTGCTTCATGGCTACCAACCCTCAATGTTCCCCATGGAGGAGCCAACGGCGGAGGTTCTGTCCATCAGCGTTCTGGCTCGACCCACAGGAAAGGTCTTGGGTGCCATCCAGTTTGATCTTGGATCCATTGATCATTGAGGAGTTCCACTGTGCTCTTTCAGCTGTCCTGGGCCGTCGGCTGCCTGCTATGTTTGGGGGGGCGGTGTCCTGTCAGACTTGCACAGGTAGGCACCTCCCAGCCTCCACCCAGCTCACAGGAGTCACCTGCCACTAACTTACACACAACACAGGTGCCCCTCAGGGCTGTGTACTAAGCCCCCTCCTTTATTCTCTGTACACCCGTGACTGTATCACCACCCACAGCTCCAATCTGCTAATTAAAGTTGCTGACGACACTACACTGATTGGTCTAATCTCAAGTAATAGAGAGGCAGCCTGCAGGAAAGAAGTCATCACCCTGACACAGTGGTGTCAAGAAAACAACTTCTCCCTCAATGTCGCAAAAACACAGGAGCTGGTTGTGGATTACAGGAGAAATGGAGACAGGCTAGCCCCTATTGACATCAACAGATCTGGGGTTAAGAGGGTGAACAGCTTTAAATTCCTCAGCATAAACATCACTGAGGATCTCATGTGGTCTGTACATACCAGCTGTGTGGTGAAAAAGGCACAGCAGCACCTCTTTCACCTCAGACGGTTGAAGAAGTTTGGTATGGACCCCCAAATCCTAAGAACTTTCTATAGGGGCACAATTGACAGCTGGCTGCATCACTGCCTGGTGTGGGAACTGTACCTCCCTTAATCGCAGGACTCTGCAGAGAGTGGTGTGGACAGCCCAGCGCATCTGTAGATGTGAACTTCCCACTATTCAGGACATTTACAAAGACAGGCGTGTAAAAAAGGCCTGAAGGATCATTGGGGACCTGAGTCACCCCAACCACAAACTGTTCCAGCTGCTACCATCTGGGAAATGGTACCGCAGCATAAAAGCCAGAACCAACAGGCTCCAGGACAGCTTCTTCCACCAGGCTACCAGACTGCTTAACTCATGTTGACGCAACTGTCTTTCTATGTTATATTGACACTCCTGTTGGACATACTACTTATTATAAATTACTATAAATTGCACATTGCACATTTAGATGGAAACGTAACGTAAAGATTTTTACTCCTCACGTGTATGAAGGATGTAAATAATAAAGTCAATTCAATTCAAGCTCATCTCCTGCAGCCTATTTAATCCCAGTTCTTATCACAGTCCTTGTTCACCCATCAAAGCAGCCGGACTCAACAGGTTGCTCCTAACCTTCAGTTACCTTGTTGCCTTGCCATGTTAAGTATCCGTTCTCTCTTGATTTGTGTCCCCCCTGTGGCTTGTTATTTGCAGCTTATTATTGGAGTGATCGCTCGCTGAAAAATTGTCCCTGCTGCTCTGCATTTGTGTCAAGCCTCCTCCACATTTCGTGACAGCACCGAATTACCTAGGGTAGGATTCTAATTCACACATGGAATCTTGATTCCAAATCTTTCCTATTCATCCCTTTTCTCAGCAGTCTTTCTGAGGCAGAATTTCTACAGAAGGTTCATCACGGTGACTTCTGCACTCTGCAGAATTCCTACTCTAAGTATAGCATTTAGCCAATGGTTTGTTTTACATATTCTGAACATTTTCACCATTCAGGCAACTACCAGGGGTGATTGAAAAGTTCGGGGCTTAAGGTAGAAGGAGTCAATTTTAGAAAACCTAGCACATTTCTTTTTCAACATAGTCCCCTCCTACATTTACACACTTAGTCCAGCAGTCATAGAGTATACGGATCCCTCCTTTGTAGAAGTCAGCGTCTTGGACCTCCAGAAAGTGGTCCACAGCAGAGGTGATTGAAAAGTTTGTGGTCTTAGGTAGAAGGAGATGAGTTATACAGCTCTCGTTAAATGCACGTGCAGTTCAACTCTATGAGTGATTATGCAGAAAGTTTGAAGTTAATAACTCATCTCCTTCTACCTTAGGCCACGAACTTATCAATTACCCCTCGTATTTGCTTTTGCATTGCTCCCCACATTATCACCCTCACACGGAAGATGGTAGGAGAAATTATTAGTCAGTAAAATAGATTTTTAAGGTCGTGTCCTTGATTTCTGCTTTTGTGATTAGTTCCACAATTAAGAATTAGGCAGCCCACGAAGGAGCTATTCCAACTATGGGGCTGCCATGGTGGTGTGGTGGCTATTGAGACGATATTACGGCTCGGGCGTCCCAGAGTTCAATTTCGATGCTGTCTGTAAGAAGTTTGTACATCCTTCCCGTGAGCACATGAGTTTCCTCTGGGTGCTCCAATTTCCTCAAGTCCAAAGACAGTTAGTAGGTTAACTGGGCATAATAAATTGTCTTGTGATTCGATTCCTGTTAAATAAGAGGGTTACCACGCAGTGTAGCTGGTTGGGCTGGAGGAGCCTGTTCCATACCTTATCTCTAAATAAATAAACAAACAAACAAATAAATATATGTTTCTAATTGCAGACAGACACACACATAACTGCATCCAGTACTTCCTACCAAGGCTCAGTATAATTCCAGTGTAAGATTGTTTAAGGAAGTCCAAACGCCTCACTTGTTTCTAAGTGCCTACTCCGTTAAGTATATAGCATTGTCACTTTCCGTTTCTGCATCTCTCTTCCCATCTTTGCACGCCATCCCACGTTTTCGGAACCAGGTTAGTGCCTCGTTTTTTTTTGCCTTGTTTGCTCATTAGTTAATTGTGCTACAGCTTGCTGCTTCACCATTCAGTTCATCATTTAAAGGAGGTGTTTCCAAAAATAAATTTGCTTTTGCTCTAACAGTTTGCAGTCCACTTTGACGCCTCTTTGAAGTGATAATGTGGAAGCCATCTAGATCAGATTAAGACCACCAGGACTTCCAGGAAAAATTAACCCCTTTATTGCTGGATTCATGACATTATTTCTTTTTGCTGATAGATATGTTTATTTCATTTTTGTGCCATTCCTCTAAAGTGTAAGTTATTGTGTCTATTTTTTACAGGTTTGCAGTGAGTATTTTTTTCTTAACTTTAAACATTTCCTAAGTGCCTAAGAGTGAAGGAGGTGTTTTAAATGCATTGATGAATGTTTTCCCATTATTGTTTGTACTTACACTTCTATCTTATTCCAAGGCAGTGGTGGTTCAATCTGTTCCTAATTTCACAGGTGTCCAACGGAGGCTAATGACTGCAAAGAGGGCCCATTCTCACTGATTCTGCATTTCTGATGATATTGAACACCAAAAGGATTGCAACAACCGTTCGTCTACAATATTCTGAAAATAGAACACTTCTCAAAACATTTGAATCCTGCAACACAGCAAACTGTAGAATCTATAGCGGATGCTGTTTCCATGGTTTGACGTCTTAAATCTGGGTGGCAAACCTGTGGCACATGAGGCCAGGATGGCACGGGCAAAAATATTGCTGGCACACAACAAGCTCATGGTAAACCCCTGGCATAATAAAAAATGATATACAATGATAATCTTCACTGCCAAATAAAACAGCTAATTTTTTTTTTCTTTTCAACCCGAGAGCAGTGAGATATTTTCACATGAAATATCTCACACTGACTCATGAGATGGTTGTAAGAACATGAGATGTTGGATTATACATAAAACATAGAACATTACAGCCCAGTACAAGCCCATGACTTTTTCCCAACATTTTAACCTTGGCAAAGATCAATCTAACTCTTACCTTCCACATAGGCCTCTATTTTTCTATCATCCATGTGCCTATCTCAGAATAGCAGGGTATTCCATGCACTTACACTCTCTGTGTAAAAAACCTGCCTCTGACATCCCCCTTATATTTTCCTCCAATCACCTTAAAATTATGCCCCCTCATACTAGCCATTTCCACCCTGAGAAAAAAAATGTCTGGCTATCCACTCAATCTATGCTTCATATCATTTTGTACTCCTATCTGAAGCCACTTCTCATCCTCCTTCAGTCCAGATAGAACCGCCCTCGGTAACTCAACCTATCCTCATAAGACATATTCTAATCCAGGCAGTGTCCCGGCAAATTTCCAGCGATACCCTCCCTAAAGCTTCCACCTCCTTCTTACAATGAGCCGAACAGAACTGAACACAATATTCCAAGAGTGGTCTAATCAGTGTTATATAGAGGTGCAGCTCAATCCCTCAACTAATGAAGGTCAACATACCATATGCCTTCTTAACTTTGAGGGATCTGTGGACCTGGGCCCCATGATCTTTCTGTTCCTCCACACTGCTAGGGAACCTGCATTCTGCCTTCCAGTTCGACCTTCCAAAGTGGACCACTTCACACTTTGCTGGACTGAACTCCGTTTGATACTTCCCAGTCCAGCTCAGCATCTTGTCAATGTCCCGTTGTAACCTACAACAACCTTCTACACTACCCACTACTCCACCGACCTTCACGTCATCTGCAAACCTACTAACCCACCCTTCCACTCTCTCATCCAAGTTATTTATAATAATCACAGAGTAGGGGATCCCAGAGCAGATCTCTATGGAACAGCACTGGTCACCGCACTATGTAAACCTTTCATGCTAAGGAGGTGCCATTTAGGGAATATTAGATACATTTCAAAATCCCTTGTAGACCTGCTGTACACATCAGTCCTTAGACCATAAGACCATAAGATATAGGAGCAGAATTAAGCCATTTGGCCCATTGAGTTGGGTCTGCCATTTCATCATGGCTGATCCTATTTTCTTCTCAGCCCCAATCTCCTGCCTTCTCCCTGTATTCCTTCATACCCTGACCAATCAAGAATCTATCAACCTGTGCCTTAAATATACATTAATACTTGGCCTCCACTGATGCCTGTGGTAAAGAATTCCACAGATTCACCATTCTCTGGCTAAGGAAAACCTTCCTCAGCTCCGTTCTAAAAGGATACCCCTCTATGCTGAGGCGGTGTCCCCTGGTCTTAGACCCTCCTACCATTGGAATCATCCACTCTATCAAGGCCTTTCGCCATTCAATAGGTTTCAATGAGGTCACCACTTATTCTTCTGAATTCCAGCAAATACAGGCCCAGGGCCATCAAACACTCTTCATAGGGCAAACCATTCAAACCTGGATGTGGATAATAAACAGTTACAATAACAATACTGTTTTGAAATTGTTATTTTTGAATTGCCTTTTTAAAAAGATTAATATTAACAAAAGACTCTATCAACAAGGATATTGAACTGGACACAATTTATGAACCTGAGCGTCTACAGGATCGGGGCTGAGGGTGAATCGTGAACCTGAGGAATCAACACTCACAACAGGGATACGGGCCAGCGGAAACCATTCAGCTATCCAGTTGTCGAGGACCCAGCAGAGACTAGCGGCCAGCGCAACATCCAACCAATCAGAACAACAAGTCGGGCCAATATAATAGTGAGCACCTGGCAAGAGCAACACTCAATTGTGCCCTGATGATGTCATCTCAACTGGTGATGAAATGTTTGCTACTTAACCTCCAGGCTCAAACAGGCTCAGCGAACAACCCTACAAACAAGCAGCCAACCCAAGCTACCAACCTTCTCTTTCATTTCAGATTAATATTAATAATTTTTGAACGTTTTCTAAAATGCTGCATTTATTTCAATTGTGTCCTGAAGAAGGGTTCTGGCCCGAAACGTTGACTGATCGTTTCCACGGGTGCTGCCCAACCTGCTGAGTTCCTCCAGCGTGTTGTGAGTATTTATTTCAATCTGTCTCTTTTTATAGTAAAACAATGAATGCACACAAATAAGCAACAGGACTTAACCTGTTTCCTTAAAAAAAGTCCATAATTATTATTACTAATTCATTAAACAATGATAGCCTCTACCCAAAATTATCATATAATGTGAGGCAATTTTTCAGAAGATTATTGCCAATTTGGGCATATGTTCTCTAAAAGGTTCACCACTCCTGTCTTAAAGTATTTTTGGATGAAAATGGTTCAGGTATAAAAAGGCACAAAATAGAAAATAATAACAAGTTCAGATGGAAATATGAGACTTAATTCTTATCTCTGGTTAAATGATATTAAAATCTTTTTTCTTTGCAGGCAGTATTTATGAAAATCACCACACCAGAAGACGATGGTAATCTTTTTTTTTCCAAGAGTGGTATTCTTTTATTCTGGCTGCATTAAAGGGCTTTTACATTGCCGAGCTGACTGGCAATCCCATAACACCTGTGAAATAACTGACAGCACCTGCATGCTCTGGGTGGGTACGGTTAATACTTAGCAGAAATAACGTGAGGGGAAATTTAGTGGACGTGAATGTAGGTCACATCAGGCTTCCTCAGCAAAGCGCTGCAACCTTGGCTGCTGTCTTTGTGCAGTGCATCTGAAAACACAACATTCTGACTCATTGAATGGTGCAATTTCAGCCTTGATTGGGTACAGTTAGACATCATAAGCTGAGTGGTACAAAAAAAAATCACCCCATCAACAATCAGCATGTCATCCCAAGCATTAGCACATACTACTCTACCAGCCAGCTACGTACTGTTGTAAAGCTGCAGAACACAAGAGAAACAAAGCATAATAGTAGCTGGGACCATGATCAAAGAGTTAGAACAGCCTGTCTTTTGTTCCGAGGGACTGAAGATAGCTGAACAACTGAAGGACTCAACCTGTGGTCTTGTCCTTCAATCAGTCTATCTATCCTCAATTGCTCAGTATGATATAACTAGATGACCATTATTACTTAATACTTCAGTGAGTTCCGGGCGGCTTCCTCACATTAAGAAATTTGCCTGTTCTGTATCCACATTTAAGATGGAATTTACCAGGAACACAGAGGAAGGGATCTGAATTATATCAAAGGCCTGCTATTAACAAGGCACATGGAAGATTTATCTTTGATGAGGAGTAGGATATCTTTAATGAGCACCCAGGCCTTCTGTTAATTTAAATGTATCGGAAAACCAGCCGAGATCTATTCTGCAGTAAATTTAACATCCAATTGTTATTCAGTGACTGAAATAAAAGGAGTGCATATATCATTCATTATACATCACAAGGCTTCTGATCTAACTGATCACCAAATACTGTTACAAAAGTGAGAGGGTTATATCTGTTATTCTGCTATAAATTGAACAGATATGTTTCTAGCAAAGAAGATTTAAAGGATTAAAAATGGTTCACTAGTATCAAATTGGGCTGAAATTCAGGTGCACCTCAGGAAATTGCATTAGATACTTGCATTTTTCTATTAATAATTTGAAATTACATTGCCAAGTATTCAATGTGTGGATAGCAGACAGAGTACTTGAGAATTATAGCTGTTTTTTCAGATAGCTTATTCCAGGATTGTCCAATGTGTTAACAGAAAATCCTGGAAACAAATGGCATGGCTATTAGTTGTGGAAAAAAACTCAAAGAAAATCATGCAACAATACTTCACAAAATGATGCCATTCAGTCCATTGGCTCTGTTCCATTATCATCACTGAACAATCCAATTAGTTCACCACAATCCTGGCACTTCCCTTAGATCCTTGCAGTAATTTCCCTCAAGTATCTCCTGACAACATAGACAGCCATTCTGCCCATCAAATCTATGTTGGTTCACAGAACAATCCCATTCCCCTAATGATTTCCCCTGCAATTATTTCTGCCACCACCAGAGGAGACTTAATAGCGAAGTTAATGATCCTGAAGGGATTGAATAAACCTCTTTCTAAAGACTGAAGGATTGATAACCAAAGGGACATATGACAGCACGAGAAAAATATCCTTTGATGTCGCAAATGGTTCAGGCTGGGAGTGGATTGCCTAGCAGAGTGGTGGAAATTGGTTTGATAGCAGTTTAGAATAATATGATGGGAGAAAACCAGAGCATTCAGTGGAATCCTATAGGGAGAGCATGTTGAACTCCACATGGATGGCATTGAGGGCCAGGTTTGAACGTGGGTGTTTGGAGCTGGGAGGCAACAACTCTACCAGCTCCACCAATGCGCCACCCGATTACTCTAATCAGCTTTTGAAAGCTGCTATGAAACCAGTTTCCACCGGTCTGCTGGTCAGTCCATTCCCAGTCTGAGCCATTTGCGATGTCAAAGGATTTCTTTCTCATGTTGTCCATGTTTTTGCTCCAATCATTTCCAATTCTATGTCCCTCTGGTTACCAATCCTTCAGTCTTTAGGAAGAGCTCTATCCAATCCCTTCAGGGTCATTAACATCTCTATTAAGTCTTGTCTTAAACTTCTTTGCTCTAAGAAGAACAATGCCTGCTTCACCAGCCCCTCCAAGACACTCCTCATCCCAATGCCATACTACCTAATAAACCCCTGCTGTATCCTCTTTCGAATTTTATCCTCCATTCCTCAGGCAACCACCAGCATATCAGGAAGTTGCCTCACTGCAGGGTGGCAGCGCCAGCAGTTCCTGGCAATCAAAACAGATCTGGGCATGGTCCACAGGCACAGAGCACAGCAGTGAGTAGAGGAGGAATGATCAAGGCACTGTGAGTTTGAAGTAGCAATTGCCGGGGGCTTAGCAAGGAATAAGATTACAGGAAAGCAGTACGATCCCTGTAGAAGATATGCATACAGGCATATCGAATTTCCTTTGCAGAAACGTCACCATGATTCCAAGTTTAATATGTAATTTGTTCTGTTAGAACTGAACTATACATTATCTATCCATAATGCTTAATGATAGGATCTACATGTAGGTTCACTGATTGGAAAATAAAACGAGAGGTTTTATTAAAACCTTGTCCTCAGTACAATGATCACAATTCATTTTTATCTAGGGCTGTTAATATAGTAATATGTCCCACGGCACTTCAGAGAACATTTAACACCAAGACAGGCAAAAAATTGTTAGGGCAAAAGAATTGATGATGGAGGTGGTCTTAAGGCAGTTTCAAAGCAGGAAGAAGGTAAGGCAGATGTGCTAATGAGGAGATTCTTAGAGCCTTTCACCTAATGTTAGGGGTGAGCAAGAGGCCAGGTTTAGAGGAGTGCAGGTTAGAAGTTAAAAGGCAAATTTTCAAATGATCTGGAAACCAGACAAGCCCAGGAATGATTGGGGAACGAATAGCGGAGTTTAGACTGAAATTGACTTCAGGAGGAGTAGAAGAGGACTAGCCTGGACAGGATTAATGAGGGCAGTAAGATTGTGAACACATTGATTCAGCCAATGCTTGGGAAAGAGAAGAAGCCACCTGCTGTGCCATGATCTGAATCCAGTGGCTTTGCTTTCCTCAATAATCAGTTGGCAAAACATCTGCTTGGCCCATATGGATGAAAGGAGGAGCATGGTGATGATCGGAATGAGTGGTACAGCTGATGGTTTGTCAACAGCATGCATGTAGAAGCTGATTCCAATAAATTTGCCAAGGGACATTACCACAGGCGGCTGTGGAGGCCAGGTCATTGGGCATATTTAAGGCAGACGTTGTTAAGTTCTTGATTAGCCAGGGCATGGAGAGATGCAGGGAGAAGACAAGAGACTGGGGCTGAGAGGGAAAATGGATCAGGCATGATGAAACGGCGGAGCAGACTTGATGGGCCAAATGGCCTAATTTGCTCCTATATCTTATGGTCTCATGGACATCACGTCTTTGAGCAATAGAAGCCAGAATACAAGAATACAGGAGAGTAGCAGCAGGAATGGACCCTTTGAACCCTGAAGCCTATTCTGCCACTTCGTATGAACATGACTGTTCTATCCCAGGCCTTTCCCCCACCACCATTTCAGATCCCCTTGATCTGTCATATATTTATCCACCTTGACCTGGTCTCCAAACCTCTATGGGTGGAGGATTCCAGAGATTCACAGCCCCCCCCAAAGGGGAAAGGCGAGACACACGTGACCCCCAACCTGGTATGGAGAAGAACAGTAGGAAATAGATGCAGTCCGACTCTGTCTGTGGTGTGAACATTGATGGTATAATTAACTGACTTAAAGGCAGCAGACCACGTGGGGAAGGGTTTGAAAACCCTTACTGCCTTCCTCAAAACTGAGTTCATTACAAAATCGTTACAGTACAATTCAGTATTGATTAACATGGGAGGTAAAAGATCGCGTGGCCACTAAATTGGTTTATTTTTGACAAATGGACTGAGCTAGTATGAAAAACTTTGTTTTGCATGCCTTCCATACAGATTATTTTATTACATCAGTGCTTTGAGGTAGCACAAGGGAAAAGCAGTCACAGAAAACAGTGTTGTGGCTACAGAGAAAGTGCAGAGCAGGCAGGCAGTGAGGGGCATGGCTCTGATTCAACATTTAAGATTCAAGATAGTTTAATGTCATTTCCATTTCGCAAGTGTAAAGGAGAATTAAATAATTGTTACTCCAGATCTGTTGTAGCACAAAAACTTAAGATAAAGAGCACAATAATAATAATAATAATAATAATAATAATAAAATGCACACAATAAATGTAAATACATAAAATAGCTTACATGCAGAGATTGATTGTATGTTTATAGAGTGACTCCAGGCACAGGAGTTACTGTATTATGTGACTGACAGAAAATGATAAAATAGTGACGGGTGGGGGTGCGGAGGGCTAGGTTAGTGGGTGGAGGTGTTGATCGGTGACTGCTTGGGGAAAGTAACTGTTTATATGTCTGGTGGTCCTGGTGTGGTCACTTCCTTGATGGGAGTGGGACGAAGTACATCGTGTTTAAGGGCTGGGTTGGGAAAATGGTGGGTGATGAGCTAGCTGGTGAGAGAAAACATCATTGGTCCTTTCCATCAAGGTCACAATAATATTGATCCACAAATTCATAATTAGGTCACAAATGACAAAGGCCTTCCTCTGGAAGGGAATATGGAAAAGCAGGTGCTATCCATTAGTCATATCCAGAGAGTCAGCACTGGACTGGATAAGTCAGGCGGGAAGGAGATTGACTAGACTAATGGACGTGCGGGATGGCAAGGTCAGAGAGTGAGAGGTCAGCACTGTTGCAGGTGACTGCAGATCAATATGTGGTAATGAGTCCATACTAGGATGTCACAGAGAGAAACACCAGTCCTCTCTGGGAGGAGGGTGATGGAGACAGAAATATAGGGCAAGTCAAGGTCTACTACAGGTATGAGTAGGGATCTGGGAGAATGTGGTACCTGAGGAATGAAAGGAGAGAGAAGACAATGAGATATAGATACATCATTTTCCACTCAAATAACATGCAATAAAATGTGTGATGCTCCTCATTTCCAGCAACTGCGTATATAATATGTACTCCTTCTACATACAGACATATAATCAATATCATATTTGTCAGCTTCCCCCTCTCCTTTCTCTGCAGCTTGAAGACCATTCATCTCCAACATTTTCCAGTTCACAAAAACTTCATTGGCCTGAAACCTTAATTCTATTGCTCCATGGATGCTGCCTGACCTGCTGTGTATTTGCAGTGTTCCCTGTTTTCATGCATTAAAATTTAACCCAAGGAGCAGATTGGAGACACAGGCAGCCATGTCAAGTCATGTAAGCCCAGAAGCATGGCCTTAATATCCTTGGACGTCAGCAAATTTGGAAACCTGCTGAGATGAGCAAGAGTGTGCACAGTGGGAAGATGGGCAGTGATGGTTAAATCATTGGTTGCAATGATTTATTATTCCTTTAGCGAACAGTGACTTGATTGTGCATGAAATATGTTAGCCAAGCTTGGCAACCCAGCTTAGCATCTGGGACATCCAATCAGTTGGAATTCATTCAGAAGCAAGCTTTAATGGTAATGTTAGAAGATTTAAGCTTGAGTGTGGAAACACTGAACAATTAGAAACTAAAAGGAAACTTGTGTGGGAGATTATTGCTGAGGAAGCCGATAATACCATGGATCATTTATCAATGAATAGGAGATATAGTTGTGATCTTTCAACTTAAGTAATTCTTTTTACATCACTTCATTTGCTAGCCAGATCACTGGTAATGGTGTTATGAGTACTATCTGTATTGGGAAGGTGTGTGGCTCTACCTCACTTTTACAATATTCATTTCTCTTTCATTTTTTATAGCCTCCAACAGCACAATTACATTGTTTTTGTTTTACACCATCAGTTTTCCACCTTATTTGGAAACATACACTTAATTCTAACCATTTCGAACAAAACTCAATAAAAAAATTATAAAGAAATGATAGTGGTCAACTCAGCACTTAATTTGCATCTGACAGGAGGTAGAAAACATCCTGACCTAAAATACCAGTCATATTTTATGACTATCTATCCTGAGACCCAACTCAAATTTGATGATGGTGTATTTTAGCATTGCATGCCTTTTAAGATTGTCTAAGCTTTGAAAACTTTCTTATAATATGGCTGAAGGGTCTCCACCCGAAATGTCAACTGTACCTTTTTTTTCCATAGATGCTGCCCGGCCTGCTGAGTTCCTTCAGCATTTTGTGTGTGTTGCTTGGAATTCCAGCAAATGCAGATTTTTTCTTGTTTATAACGTGGCCTGTGACAAACCATTTAGTGCAGCGGGGCTTCCCGAGAATCTGAATTTGCGTGAACTGCAAATGTTTTAATTTATTGTAGGTATGTGAAAATGTGTTCTGTTACTGCTCACCCACCCGTTTCAACATTTTCATCACAATTACGTTTGTGAATACTCTCTAATTGGTCTCAAAGCAAATATACAGGAAACACACACCTGGTCAGGTAGCATATGTAGAGAGAGGAACAGGGTTACAGATGAACTTTCACATCTGCTATTTGAGGAAGTACCAATGAATAAAGTGATATGCAACTGATTGTGAGAAGATTGATTATACTGGTGGTGGGGATGGAGGGGCGGTGGACACAGTCCGGACTATTCAAAAGATTATTTTATTTTAAATAGTGCACTTCACTCCAAACTTTCAACCTTCACTACAAAACCAAATGTTTATTATGTTATCAAAGAACTTTAGGGAACAGGCAGATTCCAAATTCAATCTGTCTGTTCTATTGATAACTGCAAGTTCCTGTATTTCAATTTAATTGTGTTTCATTGATCATTGACGCTGCCTGTTTTGGTGAGTCATCCACCATTTTCTGTTTTTATCTCAGATGTCCAGCATCTGCAGTACTGTAAGTCAGGTTCAAACTTTGGTTCCTGCTCCACTAATTCATCTCAGTGAGGGCAGTAGAAGTTGAATCTGAACACGGAGCTATTCTGGCATTACAGAGGGAATAATTGGCCAGGGTCCCCACTCCTGATGAAGGGTCTCGGCCAGAAACGTTGTCTGTTTATTCTTCGGCATGTATGCGACCTGACTTGCTGAGTTCCTCCAGCATTTTGTGTGTGTTTCCCACTCCCAGATCCCGCAAGTGCCATATCTGTGTAACCGTACAACTGGCTTCATCCCTACTCCCCTCAACAGCTCTTGACCTTGCCCAGACTCCAAGTTCTGATAAGAATATTGGTGAATTAAATAAAAGATGAGAGAGGTACAAAAAATAGAAAAGTAGGTGTTATAAAAAGGAAGACAGCTCAGCTAAATGATCATCCAGGACAATGATTCTGCGTAAGAAGTAATATTTCCTTATTTTTCTTTTCAGTTGTACTTGTATGATGAATTGTCAAAAAATAAGTGAATATTTATTGATGAATTTTGTTTATCCTGTTTTAACTATCACTTTTACTTGGAAGCAGGTTGCTGGGAGGGTCCTAGTCTGAGCTTCCTGATCACCCACCCCCATCACCTCACACTTGATGGAAAGGAAATGATTCCAACCAAAACAGAAGGCTCTGTGGAATTAGCAAAACATAGGGAAAATGATGAAGAAAAAATCCTCTGTGAATAGTAATTCTGTAAAGATTTTCATCCAGTAATCAGAGTGGAATCCCTATTCTGCAATAATTAATTATTAAAAACAAAACAATTCTAAGACAATGCAAAATGAAAAAAAAATACTTAATGAATCAGTGAATATTGGCCAACTAATATTGTGCCTCATCTGCTTGGCCTGGCACCTATGTGGAACAATTTACATTTTACTTCTTCTTGAGCAGAAATCAAACAAATATTCATTAACAAACTGTTTTGTGGGTGTTGTATCCAGGAGAAGCAGGATAATCTCAGGCATGTACCATTTCACATTTGTTGGGAATTCTGGAGTGAGCCTTTGCGTCGATTCACACCAGCATGACTCTGGCTCTGGGCACAACACAGGCATGGCCCTGGCGTGACACTTGAACCAACCTTTGACATGTATTGCCAGTCTCCAGGCAGCAAAGGAGCAAAGTGTCGTCCTCCCGCTCCAGTTTGATCGCGCACTTGCCTTCTACGCAGCAAGACACATCAGTCCTTGGTTTCAGCTGAGCTGCAGGCACCCCCCCCCCACACACACACACACACACACACACACACACAAACAAACACACTCACACACAAACACAAACACACTCACACACACACACACAGACACAAACACACACACACACACAACACACACACACACACACACACACAAACACACACACACGCACACACACACACACACACACACACACACACACACACAAAATGAAGGGAAGATGTCTGCTAGTGTCTTGACTATTCCATTTTCCTGCGGACGGGCAGCCGATGTACCCGCTCTCCCATCTTATATCCTGGCTGTTACACGTGAGGTGACAAATGACAAGTAAAACTCAGTACTGAAATTAGATATGAAACAACAACACAATACCCCAGAATACCACGGGAATTCCTGCGTATAGTGGACAGCACACCCCTCGGCCTTCAGTCGTCAGGATCAGTTCCTTCTCAGTAAAGACAACGTTCCAAGTCGGCACCAGTGCATAATGGATGATCCCGAGGGCCGACACATCCTCGGAATCAGAATCAGGTTTAATGTCACCGGCATACGTCATGAAATTTGTCGACTTTATGGCAGCAGTATATTGCAATACATAATGGAGAAAAAACTATAAATTACAGTAAGTATATTAAATAGATAAATTAAATTAGTAGTGCAAAAGTAGAAATAAAGAAAGTAATAAGGCAGTCATGGGTTCAATGTCCATTCAGATGGCAGAGAGGAAGAGGCTGTGTTCCTGCATTGTTGGAAACGTGCTTTCACACTTCTGTATCTCCTTCCCGATGGTAGCAACGAGAGCAGGGCATGACTCAGGTGATGAGGGTCCTTAATGATGGACACCACCTTTTTTGAAGATGCCTTGGTAATAAGGAGGCGAGCAGATGCCTTGAAGGTTGTTTTGCATACTAAGGAGGGTGGTGCCCATGGTGGGGCTGACTGAGTTTACTCTCTGCAGTTTACTTCGATCCTGTGCAGTCGATTGTCCTCACCAGACAGTGATGCAGCCAGTTTGAACGCTGTCCATGATACATCTGTAGAAATCTTTGTGTGTTTTTGGAGACATACCAAAACATCCTGGACAAGTTAACAAAAAAAAACTATGACATGACCAGACTTTATTCAGCAAAATAATACTGCTATAATTGGTTTCTGAAAATACATAGTAAAGTGTTTACACTGGGATGTGTCCAGCAAAACACACAAGCTTGGGAGGGCAAATTGGCTCCATGAAGCAGGAGAGATTTTCGATAGCTATTTATTTTCCTACCTCATAAAATCATCCTAGTATGAACTGAGTGGGTTAACAAGCTGACAAGAGCATCAAGGTCAAATTCATCAGATGAATTTGCTGCCTGGTGCGGCACTAAATAGGTAATTCAGAAAGCGCTTGAGTACACCAGTACAACTCAATCAGGACCGCAGATTTCAGGATCCAATTGTACAGCAAGTTCAGGATAAACTGGCGAAGATTTGACTTTCTCAGTCTCCTTTAACCTTAGAGAAACCAAGCACATGTTGTAAGTGTAATATTTGGGGATTCTGCAGATTTATGTCAAAAAAAGACAAAGGTGAAGATTCAAGATTCAGATTGATCAATTGTATGTTGATACATACAGCAGAATGCATTATTTGCATTCACAACCATCAGGTCCAAGTGTGGGTTAGGCGCAGCCCACCAGTGTCGCCACACTGCAGCGCCAACGTAGCATGCCCACAGTGCTCGGCAGAACACCACGGGAAACAGCAAGCAGCAAAACAAGCCCCGTGCCTCCCTCCCACCCGCACACATGCACATTCCTCCAACCCCAGGATGGGCTATCTTCAGCCTCCAGCCCCAGCAAGCTCTGACTCAGACTCCCAGGCGTTAGGCCTTCCGACTTCCACGGTGGACTCTCAAAGATTTGTTGACTTGAGTCTGGCTAATGGGCCTTGGTTTCACAGATTAATACACAGAGGGAGAAACTGAAGGCAGGACAACATCATACAATTGAGTAGAACATTGGGCCCAGGGTATTGTGCATGATTAAATAGCCTCTGCACCATGAAAAGTTCCATCAATTTATACAAAGGAAATCGAAGGTCAGATCACCAGCTACGTGGGCTGGAGACAAGTTTGGAACATTGGCTGAAGGGAATTGGAACAGGGGAAGTTTGGATATCGTCAGCAAGTTATAGGGTTCATGATACATATAGGGTTGGCAATAGGTCAAAGGGATGTTTAGGGCTTTGCAAAGAGTGCAAGGCCACTAGAATGGTCAGTATGAGGGCTGATCTCCGGAGGCATGTGGGAACATTGCACAAGGATCAGTTACTGATGATGTTAGAGAATGGTGGAGCTCAGTGCAGCACTTGCCCTTGTCAGGAAATGCTGGAGACATGCAAAGCTGAATTGGGAGCTAGTAGCAAAGGTTCAGGCTATGTTTTATTATGAGAACTTGGAGCAGGAGGGTAGTAGATTGAAGACATTGGTGGGCCAGGAGGTCAATAATTTACGGCAAGGTCAGATGGTAGAGATCATAAGGGAATTATGCGTTGAGATTAGGAGGCCTGGGATGGGTGTTGAGACTGGTAGGAGGTTGGTCTGTAAGGTCTGTGGAGAGAATTAGTCAATGAGGTCAGCAGGGGATGAGTACAAGATTCATGATCCACTGACATGGATCTCCAACTCCAGAACTCAGCTAACATCTCCCCGATCTGGATGAAATGGCCTCATTCACTTTGTGTAGGCCTGGCATCCAACATCCGACCGCAAATGTCCCACATTCGCATTGCCGGCCTTTGAACACAGAGCAGAGACTTAGACTCCAGCCTGGCATCAATTCCTCACATCCCTGTCCCTAAACCCTACCCTGACCCCTAACTGCCTCCACTGTCCCCAAAGACATCCTTATAAGTTAAAAAAAAAACTACATCTGAGATTGCAGCTCAGTGCCATGTGTGAGGTTAGCGAGGGGGAATGTATGTGGGCAAAGATCATGGGGGGGAGCCTCAGGCTGCGAGGCCAATGGGGAAGGCTGTGCTGGGTGGGGACGGAATTGCATGAGGTGGTGGTGACATCCGTGAGAGGAGACAGGGTTGTTTCATGCAGCGAGTTCGATAGAAAAGGGGTTTGATTCGTGAAATCAGTAGTGAGGGTTGGGCGTTAAGGACTGTGGAATGGAACATCAGACACTGAGATATATAGGGGAATATGGGACGAGCAGTGATTTCAGTAGGGGAATCAGGTCATGCTGTCTGTGAGATCAGTGGGATGATTGGGATGAGGGTAGGGTTGGGAAGTCAGTGAGGGGTAATTACAAAGGGGTATTCAAGTGAGTCATGGGAAGGACAGGAGTACAGTTAGAGGATGTAGAACACAGAGATCCCTAAGGAGGCCCATCATGAGAGGGAAGTGAATTATTTAAAAACAACCCACCTAAAGGTGTGCCCCGGGCACTGGATTCCATCTCATAAATGAGAGAAATTCTGTAGATGCTGGAAATCCAAAGCAACACACACAAAATGCTGCAGGAACTCAACAGGCCAGGCAGCATGGATGGAAATGAATAGGCAGTGGACAAGTGCTGAAGAAGGGCCTCGGTCCGAAACGTCGACTGTTTATCCACTTCCATAGATGCTGTCTGACCTGCTGAGCTCCTCCTGCAGTTTGCATGCGTTGTGCTGGATCCCATTTTCTGTCGTCTTCTCAGGAGAGGCCCCCTTTAAGCAATAGTGAAGCCGTCGTGAAGGCTGCTTCTGTACAACTGACCCTGAGCAAATCTCACACGCGGGGCGCCCCCATAGCTTAGCGGTCAGCATGATGCTATCACAGCCCGAGGCGCTCAGAGTTCAATTCCGACACCTGTTCTTGAGGGGGTGTCTGTACATCTTCAGTGTGGAACGTGTTGGTTTTCCCTGGGTGCTCCAGTTTCCTCCCACAGTCCAAAGACATACCAGGCAAATTGATCATTGGAAATTGTCCCATGATTAGGTTAGGGTTAATCAGGGTTGTGGGGTTGCTGGAGCAGCATGCCTTGGAGGGCCAGAAGTGCCTACTCCACATGGTACTGCTAAATAAATAAATAATATCAGATTCCAGAGGTGGCATCCGGATGTATGCTGTAGCCAGTGGCATCTTCGGTGTATCAGTTCTAAAAACACGAAAGACATATTGAACCTGTAAAGCCCCATCTCAGCCAGCTGTGATCATCACTTCCCAAACCAGGCCACTCAACCACAGCCCATCATACTCCTCTCACTTTAGGTGCCATCATCATCTTACTCTTTAGCCAACCAACCCATCCTACCCTCCATTACTTCATCATTGCTCCTCACTCATACCATCTCACAGCAGTTTAGCCCGCTCTAGACATCCCTGGCCACGGCTAACTTGTTCCACATAACCCCACTCTGCTCTGAGCAAGCTTTTCTCACATTAGCTCTCTTCACACCGCCCCATCCACATCACTTGGGAGAGAGTCAGGGCATTATAGGACAATCTGTTTCCGTTAGGATAAGATCCTAAGGAGGAGTTGCTGACCTAGGCTGCATGGCTACTCTGCCATTGATTAAGTTCATGGCTAATGAAATGAAAATTAAAAATCTGTGGATTCCAGAAGGCTGAAATAAAGCCAGGAGATGTTGGAAACACCCAGCAGGTTAGGCAGACTCTGTGGAAAGAGAAACAGTGAATATTTCAGGTCTGGGACCCTTTATCAGAACCGACAAAGGTCTCAGATCTGAAATCGTACGTTTCTCTCTCCATTGGTGCTGCCTAACCTGATGAGTGTTTCCAGCATTTTCTGGTTTTGCGTTGTGGCTGATCTGATCTTGATCATAGATCCATTGTTTCTTCTTTTTCTCGTAACCCTTGACTGCCCTATAAATCATAAATTTGTCATCTCTGACTTTGAATGTATTCATTAATTCAGTCTGTTTCATATTCTCCTGCATAGAGAATATGAAATACCCCTGATTTCTGAGAAAGGAAATTCCTCCTCATTTCCATCCTGTTGATAAGTCTTTTTTCCAAAACTATGCCCTCTGGTGTGGATCACCGGTCAAAGGGAAACATCCTCTCAGAGTTCAGATTGTCAAGCCCCTTCAGAATCCTACATGCTTCAACAAAACTACTTCTAAATTCCACTGAATAAACCTTTCCTCATAAGTCAACCCCTTCATCTCAGGAATCATCTTAGTGAACCACTTCTGGCATAAATACTACACTGTACAGCCCATTAATATTCACAACAGTATAATTTAAATTGTTTGTATTTGAGACCATTGTAAGTCCCTGTCAACTCATCACTCATGATGCTAATGGTTAATTTACATGAAAATAAAAACCAAATTTCTTCTTAAGACAAATGCGCAGGGTGCTTCAGGCCTTTAACTCCATCCCTGGCTTGCAGTAGTTGTAAAGTGTGGACCTTTAAACACTAAAGGAAGATGGATGGCCTATAATTCACAATGAAAAGTGATATCTTTTTACCACATAAGCAATCACCAAAAGAGATGGCTCCCCTGTGCCACATTTATAATCACTGTTCAACCAAGAATGGCTCCAAGGAGATCTCACTTAACTGAGTCATGGAGATGGAGGGATGGAGGGCTTTAAGTGACAGGTAACATGTGCCACATAGTAACCACCTTGAACAATAGAAAGCTCAGCCATCTCCTCTTTATACTTTGAAGAGTATCACATATAAGGTTGTTAGACTTGTAGGCAATTTGTACACAGCGAAGCTCCACAAAGGATGAGATAACGAATGGATCACATTCTGTCTGGCCCAACACCATTCCCTATGCATTCCCATGGATAAACTTACTTGCTGAGGTCCCACAGTTCCAAATATCTTGTATGGTGGAGGGAGCAGCAAAGGGTGACCAGGCCTCAGGCAGTGAAACCAGAATCTCCGCCCTCTGTCCCGCCTGATGGCCTTTGATATCATGAGGCTATCAAGGCCACTGGAAATGTTTTAGGATCATTTAAAAACAGTCAAAAGACTGAAATAAATGTTTTTTTTAAAGAGATCTCATTAACAAAAATTGATTATAAACTTGAAGGTTAGGTAAAATAATAAAATCACCTTCTTACCTTTCAATCAAGGTCAGAACTATGTTTCAGGTGAATGGGGTCACAATGGACGGGCCAGTGTAAAGCTGAACAGAGTGGGTGAAGAGGATCTGACCCCCAGGTTGGCATTGCTGTGCCCTGTCTCTGGACTCAGTGCTGCTCCCTGTGGTGGATGTCAGATACACCAAAGCCTGATTGGCTTCATGCTACATCATGCAGGTGTGAAGTTAGGGACAAGCTGACTATGAGGAGTATTATTTATTACTGTCACATACTATTCATACAGATCAGATCATTACACAGTGCATTGAGGTAGAACAAGGTATAACAATAACAATGCAGAATAAAGTGTAAAGGTTTCAGAGAAAGAGTGCAGTGCAGGTAGACAATAAAGTACAAACTCATAACAAGATAGCTTGTAAGGTTAAGAGTCCATCTTATCATACTAGGGAACCATTATGACAACAGGGGTAGAAGATGCCCTTGAACCTGATGGTACAGTATGTGCTTTCAATCTTTTGTAACTTCTGCCTGATTGGTGGGGGTGGGGGGAAAGAACGTCTGGGATGGGTGGGTTTTTTGACTATGCTGGCTGCTTTACAGAGGTAGAAAGAAGTGCAGACCGTGTCCACAGTGAGGAGGCAAGTTTCTGTGATGTGTTTACTTGTGTCCCCAACTCTGCAGTTTCTTGCAGTCACGTGCAGAGTAGTTGCCATAATAAACCATTATGCTTCCAGACAGCTTGCTTCCTATGGCGCATCAGGTGGAAGTGTTACTACTTGGTCCTACAATCAGATAAAACATTTCTGAGTGATGTTGGCTGAGGAATAAATGTTGACCAAAGCACTGGGGCTTTTCTTCAGATTTGAGCCACAAAATCATTTACACCCACTTCAGAGGGCTGTTAGAACCAGCAACCCACCCAAACGCCAGAAGCTCTAACACTGAAAAAGCACTTAGTTTAAAATTACCTCATACCTCAGTTCTACTCAACATGCTCCAAAACCTGGGCCTCTGTACCTCCCTCTGCAACTGGATCCTTGACATCCTCACTGGGAGACCACAGTCAGTGCGGATCAGAAGTAACATCTCCTGCTCACTGACAGTCAACACTGGCGCACCTCAAGGATGCATGCTTAGCCCACTGCTCTACTCCCTACACCCACGATTGTGAGGCTAGGCACAGCTCAAATGCCATCTGCAAATTTGCCGATGACACAACACGCCAGGGTGCACAATCCCAGTGAACAAAGGTAGATGCTAATTTTTAACTTTTCAACATTGCAGTGGGGTTAAACAGTCACAGAGTCATAGAGCATGGAAACCAGTCTTTCAGCCCAACTAGTCTATGCCAATCAAGATCCTCATCTAAGACAGATATTTACATACATTCACCCCATATCCCTCTAAACCTTTCATACCCATGTACCTGTCTAAACACCTTTAATTTTTAGCTTTGCAAATGACTGGAGTATATGGTCTCTCTGGAGCTCCAATAGATTGATGCAAAAGTCCACAAGAAAGACGGTTTCAGTTTTTTTTACTGGCATAGGAAATAGGTAACTTTTATGAAATCCTCTCTGATCAATGGTGTTTATTACGCGTTAACCATGTTAAAATATCAGCAAAGGAGTTCTTACTGGGAGAAATATTATGATTCAACTGGACTCAATATCCACTCTGCCGTCAGCAGTGAAATGTGGCTGCAGTATTTATGATTTACAGAACATACTGTAGCAGCTTATTTAGATAGAACCTCTCTCCCTTGTGATTTCAACAATGGTCAAGGACATGAACAGTAATGACAGACCAGGGATCCACGCGGGTGGGTGTTCCACTTCTGAGTAAGATTGTAATAACTCGTTACTTATGGGTCATTCACCTTTCCTGTTTTCCGCATCGTTCTGCTCTCCTCCACACTGTGGCGACTTGATTTTATTTCAGCTTTCCATTACATCTGCAACCCCCCCACAACTGTTTTTCCCCCCCCAGCACTACATTCAGCTTCCAATAATCCTGAAAGGTGAATTGCAGAAAGTAAAGCAAAGTGGAGGGAAGAGTTTAAATATTGTTTTTTTTTTCTCTGTGCAACAGAATGTGAGGTTACTAACTTAATTAAAGAGTAGAACAACAGTGTGGTTGGAAAACGCATGTGTAATAACATTGTAACTTCACTGAGGTAGACAACCAAAAATCAGAATCAAAAACAGGTTTAATATCACCAGCATATGTCGTGAAATTTGTTAAAATTGTGGTAGCAGTACAATGCAATACATAATAATAGAAAAGAAAAAAACTGTGAATTATAGTTAGTATATATAAATATCTTTTTGAATAGTTAAATTTAATAAGCAGTGCAAAAGTAGAAATAAAAAAAGTGATGAGGGAGGGTTTGTGGGTTCAGTGTCCATTCAGAAATCAGATGGCAGAGGGGAAGAAGCTGTTGCTGTTGCTCAGTCAAAGCCTAAGCTCTGGAAGGGTGTAAATGAGGATTTATACCAGGGCCAGGAATGATCTAGGTGCAGAGCTTGGCCACTTCTAATTGTCCCTTAAACTTAGGTTGGAGCTGATGACAGGATCTTCCATCCAGCTCCAAAACTGCACGTCCTGTCAAGAAGATCCATGGAGTTCTTCAGCATGGAAACAGCTCCTTTGGCCCAACTCATCTATGCTGGCCACATTGACTGAGTTTGCCCCACATCACTATAAACCTTTCTTATGCACGTACCTGTCCAAATGCCTTTTACATTTCATAAATCTACACCCCACCGCCACCACTTCCTTTCTTCCATATAATCACCACCCTCCGAGTAAAAAGGTCCTTTTGAAATCTTTCCCCTCTCATTTCAAACCTACTGTATGTCCTTTGTTTTGGAATGACCTACTCCGAGAAAAGACTGTAGCTATTCATCTTATCTATGCCTCTCATTACTTATAAACGTCTAGAGTGGTACCACATAAAGTACTATTCAAAGACTGGGAGGAGATTACACCTGCTGAGGACCACCATGAGATAACCTGGGGACATTATGACAGACCCATGCTGTTACTGAGGGTAGGTAGCTTTTCAGAGGAAGTTAAGCACCAAACCTTAGGCAGACGATATTACAGCCAAAGACTGGTTGCTGGCTTCTCAAAGGATCTGGTGGTTATTGAAGAATTTTTGGCTGTTTGCGCTGGGTGCCATAACATGCCCTTGCAAGTGTGATATAGCTTTCCCACCTACACAAAGGACTGTTACCAGATGCTCAGCATGTGCTAAGGACAATTGATCATGGGATTCCAATCCAGCTCCCATTGCACTGATGAAACAAGCACCAATGAGCTTCAGATTTTTGTTTTTTTTAAATTTCTATGTGTTTCTCTACAAAGAAATAAACTTTATTACCTTTGTACATACTTTTGCTTGAACTGTTAAAGGAATAATTTATTCACCATGTGGAAGGGACTAAAAGACAAAGCACTGGAGTGGTAGACTCTGGGGTCACTGAAATATAACAAGGAACAGTGGTTAGATGTGTAGGGTTGCTTTGGCGAAAGGAACTAAATTAGTTCACCTCTGTAAATTCTTTGAAATCTCAACAGTTTCCACAAAGAAAATTATATTCCAAATTAATTTTATCCTTCCCTGAGACGATGAAGATGGTGATGAAATGCAAGAGATAAGATTGGGAGAATTGAGGATGAAGAGAAGATTCACAATGTCATTACCGGGACTGAAGGGCATGGATTATAAGAAGAGATTGAATAGGCTGGGACATTTTTCCTAGAGGATGCATTCTTATACAGGTATATAAAATCATGAGAGGCATAATATAAGGTGGATTGTCAGTCTTTTTCTCATTGGAGGACAGCCTGAGATGGGAAGCGGCAAGTTTAAGGTGAGGGAAAGATTTAAGGACAAGTTTCTCACACAGAGGGTGGTGAGTATGTGGAACAAACTGCCTCAGTAATTATAATGGGTGCAGTTACAATATTTGAAAGACATTTGGACAGGTGTATAGATAGGGAACTTTAAAGGGATATGGGCCATATGCAGGCAAATGGGACTAATTTACAAAGGCACCTTGGTCAGCGTGGATGAGTTGGACTGAAGGTTTGTTTCTGTGCGGTTTTAACTCTGTCACTCTCCAGACCTAAGTGATGTATTTACCAAGACACTTTAATACCAGATCTCTATGTTGTAGAATCAGAGCCCTGCAGAGATATAGCAGGGAAAGAGGACCTTCAACCCACACAGTCTGTGCTAGCCCACCTTATCAGCTCTGGCCAGATTCTACCACTCAGTGACACACCAAGGGCAATTTACAGGAACATGAGGAGTATGAATTGCAAGCGGTGATCTGTCAATTACATTCCCCGAGTATGCATGCCAGATGCACTCACGCCACAGTATGAGGTGTTTTGCAGTACAATACAACCTTTAAATTGGAGAAGCTAAACCAGAATCAGGTTTATTAACACTGGCATATGTTGTGAAATGTGTTGTTTTCTGGCTGCAGTACAGTGTAAGGCATCTCAGCAAAGATAAAATTACTTTTGGCACTGTGTAGTAGGGTGAGGTTTTCTGGGATAAGTAAATGATGATGGTAGAATAAAGTTCACCATAGCAAATGGAGGTTTGTCTTAATATCCCACTGGGTCAAGTGACTGATTACCACAAAGATATCTATCACTGACCAACATAAGTGTAAGCATTTTACACACAAGATTAACTTAAGTTTATAAAGGTATTTGTGTCATTTTTGTCAGTTTATTAAAATACAAAATTTAGTTAAAAAGTAGATATAAGGCCCTAAAGAAGTAGATAAAAGTAGGCCCCAGCAGAGGTATTTAAAACATCCTTGGTGACAAGAGAAGTATCAGAGGATTGAAGGATAGCCAAGGTTGTTCTGCTGTTTAAAAAAAACGCTAAACAGAAACCAAGAAATTATAGACCGGTGAGTCTAACATCAGTAGTGGGAAAATTATTGGAAGGTATTCTAAGCCTAGAATCTAAGGGACCGGATGTATAGGTATTTGGATAGGCATGGACTGATTAAAGATAGTTAGCTTCTCTTTGTATGTGGTAGGTCATGTCTAACCAATCTTATAGAGTTTTTCGAAGAAGTTTCCAGGAAAGTGAATGAAAGCAAGGCAGTGGATGTTGTCTACATGGACTTTAGTAAGGCAGCTAACAAGGTCCTGCATGGGAGGCAGGTCAAGAAGGTTCAGTCACTCGGCATTCAGGATGAGGTGGTAAATTGGATTAGACATTGGCTTTGTGGGAGAAGCCAGAGAGTGGTAGCAGAGGGTTGCCTCTCTGACTGGAGACCTGTGACTAGTGGTGGGCCACAGGGATTGGTGCTGGGTCCATTGTTGTTTGTCATCAATATCAATGATCCGGATGATAATGTGGCTAGCTGGATCAAAAAAAATTGCAGATGACACCAAGATTGGGGGTGTAGTGGACAGTGAAGAAGGCTATCATGGCTTGAAGAGGGACCAGCATCACCTGGAAAAATGAGCTGAAAAATGGCAGATGGAATTTAATGCAGACAAATGTGAGGTTTTGTACTTGAGAGGACCAACCAGAGCAGGTATTGCACACGAGAATGGTAGGACACTGAGGAGTGTGGTAGAACAAAGAGATGTGGGGATACAGGTCCATAATTCTTTGAAAGTGGTGTCACGGGTAGATAGGGTCATAAAGAAAGCTTTTGGCACATTTGCCTTCCTAAATCAATGCATTGAGTACAGGAGATGAGATGTTATGGTGAAGTTGTATAAGATGTCGGTGGGGCCTAAGTTGGAGTATTGTGTGTAGTTTTGGTCACTCACCGACAGGGAAGATGAAAACAAGGTTGAAAGAGTACTGAGAAAATTGGTATACTGATTCATCGCCACCTTTGATACAGCAACAACCGTGGTGTCATCAACACAGTTGGATATAGTGTTGGAGTTGTACTTAACCACTCAGTCATAGGCGTAAAGCGAGCAGAGCAGTGGGGTAGGCTCACATCCCCGTGGTGCCCCTGTGCTGATGGAGATTCTGGAAGACATGTTTCTGCCAATCCGAACTGACTGGGTCTGCAAGTGAGGAAATCCAGGATCCAATTGCACAAGTGGATATTGAGGCCCAGGTCTTGGAGTTCCCTGATTAGTTTTGAGGGGATGATGGTATTAATTGCTGAGCAGGTCAGGCAGCATCTACAGAAAGGAATAAATGCACTTAGAACTTTGAAATCTTGGAGCAAAAGAGAAAACAAACTGCCTGGGAAACTCGGTATGTCAGGCAGCTTCTGTGGAGGAAAGTGGACAGTCCACATTTTGGATCAAGACTGGAAAGGAAGGGGGAAGAAGTCAGATTGAGAAAGTGGAGGGAGGGAACAGAGTACAAGCTAGAAGGTGATAGGAGAAGCCAGGTGGGTGGCAGAAGGAAGGATGAAGTGAGATGCTGGGAGGTGATAGGTGGAAAAGGTAAAGGACTGAAGAAAAAGGAATCTGATTGGAGAAGAGAGTAATCCATGGGTGAAAAGGAAGAAGGGGACACCAGTGAGAGATGATAGGCAAGTGAGGAGGAGTGAAGAAGTAAGAGGAGAGCCAGAGTGGAGAATAGAAAAAGAGGAAGAGGGAGGAGAGAATTATAGGAAGGGATCCAATGAATGGCAATTATCCTGTTTTCTTCCAGGAAAAAATGTTAGCACTACTGAATGTTTGACCATGAATGTAAAATATTGTCACTGTCTTTATTCTTTTGTATTTGTTTTGTGGATAAGGTTTGTGTCTGAAATAAAAATAAAACTCCAGTTCCCAGCACCCTTGCACTGTGAATCTCTCCTTGAGAAGCAGGGCACTAATAGCCCTGGAAAATCACGCAATTAAGCTTAATAAAGCATTGGTGCTCCCGGTGTCCTCGTTGCTGTTCACTTCTGCACACCTTGTTTCACGTGTGGAAGTCAGAGTATGATTAATTTTGGTATCTGAATACCTTCAATTGTGCGATCTTACCGAATGCAAGATATAAGATTCTCTGACAAGAAACTGCAAGATATCAATCACTTGAATGGTTGAAGGGTTTTACAAGGATCTTTTCCCCTAGAGAGATAGTGTATTCATCATATTATGCATTATAAGAAGATTAAAAGGTAACTGAATAGAAAAGACACTGATAAATGCCGCATCTGTGGGGGCTTTAGCCATTCAGAACAATATCCTAAATATAATGACCCCGCTTTAGGTCTAAACTCAACGCAATTTGTCAATTTTCACAAAAAAAAATTTCTTGCCGTGCTTATTGCAAAACGTGCCTATTTAAAGACTGTTTGCATCTTGTGCTTTTTGTTGCAGATCACGTTGTCTGAGTAGGATACTGTAATTCTTCCATGGACTCACCCGAACATACCGTAACCGTAACCCACTAGCTAGTTTTGTCAACTGTAGATCAGTTGGCGCCACTTGCGCCTCTCCGAATTATAAAAATTCATTGCAGGAGAGGTGACTGCGGAAGGCACCGGCAGTGGAGGCAGTGCAGAGGAGGTTCACCAGGTTGATTCCAGGGATGAAGGGGTTAACCTATGACGAGAGATTGAGTCGCCTGGGACTATACTCTCTGGAGTTCAGAAGAATGAGAGGGGATCTTACAGAAACATACAAAATTTTGAAAGGGATAGATAAGATAGAAGTAGGAAAGCTGTTTTCATTGGTAGGTGAGACTAGAACTAGGGGGCATTGCCTCAAGATTCAGGGGAGAAGATTTAGGACGGAGATGAGGAGAAACTGTTTTTCCCAGAGAGTGGTGAACCTGTGGAATTCTCTGCCCAGGGAAGCAGTTGAGGCTTCTTCACTAAATATATTTAAGAAGCAGTTAGATAGGTTCTTACATAGTAGGGGAATTAAGGGTTATGGGGAAAAGGCAGGTAGATGGAGCTGAGTTTACGAACGGATCAGCAATGATCTTACTGAATGGCGGGGCAGGCTCGATGGGCCGGATGGCCTACTCCTGTTCCCATTCCTTATGTTCTTATGTTCTGATGTTCACCCCGGGACAGTGCCTAGAGAATACCACATCGTCAAAAGTGCTGTTTTGCACGTGAAGTGAAAAGCGATGAACCGGTTGGATTAACCCCTGGCCAGCAACTGTCTTTCAAACAGCTTCATCTGAACAGATTGTCAGGTTAATGTCACACCGCAGTTTGGAGGGGTTCGCTGTGCGCACAGATGGGCTGCCACGCCCCTTTCGGTACCACAGTACCACTTTAAAGTTCGTTTATTGACTGCAAACTGCTTCGGGACGTCCGGTGATTACGAATGGCGCTATGGAATTTTATATATACATAACGTACGTCATGTGTATGAGATAGAGGGAGAGATTGGAAACTATGAATGCAGAACTATTCGCTTTCAAGGGCCCTTTACAACTCATATTCTCAGTATTCTTTGTATTTGCACAGTTTGACTTTTTGGTATTGGTGTTTATCAGTCTTTGTCTTTGTATAGTTTTTCGTAAAGTTGTATGACATTTTTTGTTCTTGTAAGAAGATGCCTGTAACTGCCTGTAGTATATGGTAGCCTGTACATAGTTTGATATTATCTGTACTTAGAACTTCGAAATCTTAGAGCGAAGAAAAAAAAACAAACTGCCCAGGGAACTCTGTAGATCAGGCCCTTTCTGTAGAGGAAAATGGACAGTCGTCATTTGAGATTGAGACCTTTCTTCTGAACTGGGAGCAAACAAGAGAAAATCTGCTGGAAATCCGAGCGACACTCACAAAGTGCTGGAGGAACTCAGTAGGCCAGGCAGCGTCTGTGGAAAAGTAAAAAGGTCCTGCCGAAGGGTCTCGGCCCGAAACGTCGGCTGTACATTTTTCCATAGATGTTGCCCGGTCTGCTGAGTTCCTCCAGCATTTCGTGTGTGTTCCAAACTGGGGGTATTAAATGCAAGCTCGGTAATTTATAGAAAGGAACCTAGGGAAGTTTTGAGGTTATTTTTAAATTTACAAATATTGAATGGCAGATTCCAGATTAGTCACGTCGATATGGCAACGTTTAACATTTATTCTTACAATGTGATGACATATTCATCGAGTTCTCATTAGACCAGAGCAGGCAGAAGTGGTGGTATAACTCAAGTTTGCCGCTCATGTATCCTCAGTAGCTACGAGTTCTAAACTGATTCTCATAGTATAACAGTGCCTTTCCTGTCAGTTAAATGCCAAGCATAATGTAAGAGACAAAAATAACATTTTGATAGCACTCATTAGGAGTGACATCTCCGATTTCTTTACATTGTGGTGAATATAAAACACGAAGGCAGGAAGCAAGAGTCGGGAGAGTCGAGAGGGGCAGGGAGCGGAAGGGGGGGGTGAGGGGTTAAGGCACGGCGAAAGGAAAGGAACGCGAGATACCGAAAGGAGACGGGAAAGGGAGAGAGGATGAAGGAGCGAATTGCAGAGGTCTGGGATGTGGCCATCGCAGGAGGGAGGTTGGGGAATGGCGGAGCAGGGCTGGCTGAGGAGCCGAGCCTGCGTCATTGGCCTTTGTGGTCTAAAGTGCAGCGTTGCGTATAGCCACAAGATTAGCAAAAGGGATTATTATGTCAATACTGTAACAATTTAATTACCATATGGTACGTTCCACAAATAAATTAATAACATTTGTAAAGAGACTATAGACAAAATCATATTCAAGTTCAAGCTTATCGTAGAGGGCATAAGTACCCAGGACATAAGCGCCATGAACATTAGGTTTGTGTAGGGACACCCTCACTTTACCCCTCAGTCAAAAGCCGTTCTCCTTTGAGGAGGAATCCTGCAGGATAGTCAGGTGAGTTCGGTGGGAAAGTAACAAGCGGAATTTAATCCAGATAAACATGAGGCAATTCATTTGCAATGAGTGAAAAAGGGGATATTGAGTGATGTAGAAGAGCTGAGGGGCTTTGGAGTTTATTCACTCAGACTCTTAAAGATGGTAGGGTAGGTCGATGTTGATGAAAAAGGGCGAGGGGGTTCTCCTTAATTGTTGAATCACAGAAGATGGGGGGGGGGGTTAATGACTGAACTACATACTAAACCGGTAATGCTGCACCTGGGTACCAGGTCTCTCATCACGTTACAGGAATGATGTGGATACACTGGAGAAGATATAGAGAAGATTCACGAGGGAGTTGCCAGGACTTGGGATATTGTGGCTACCAGGAAACGCTAGGCTGTCGCGATGTCACAGTCAGGTTGGAGGAGCAACACCTTGTATTCCGCCTCCAGCTGATGATCTGAACGATTTCTCGAACTTGCCCTCTCCTTCACCATTTCCCATTCCCTTTTCCCTCTCTCACCTTTATCTCCTTACCTGCCCACCACTTCCCTCTGGTGCTCCCCCCCCCCTTTTCTTTCTTCCATGGCCCTCTGTACTCTTCTATCAGATTCCCCTTTCTCCAGCCCTGTATCTCTTTCACCAATCAACTTCCCATCTCCTTTCTCCCCCCCCCCTCCCGGTTTCACCTATCACTTTGTGTTTCTTCCTCCCTTCCCCCCACCTTCTAACTCTGACTCCCCACTCTTGTTTTTTCCTCCAGTCCTAATGAAGGGTCTTGGCCTGAAACGCCGACTGTATTCTCTTTCATAGATGCTGCCCGGACTGCTGAGTTCCTCCGGCAACTTTTGCATGTGTGTTGCTAGGATTATCTTCTTTGAACTAAGGAGGACAATTAATACTTCATTAAGATGTATGAAATTATGAGTGGCCCAGGTAGAGCAAGTATGAAGATCCATTTCCCTCTTCCGGATGGAGCCACGATCAACTGGAAGAAGAATTAAAGGGGAGATGAGGGAAATATTTTCACTAAGAGCGCCGGGATTCTGGAAGTTAGTGATAAAGGCAGAAATCTCCATCGTAATTAAACTGATCACGGGTCTGTAGTGGAAGAGCTTTGAGCTGTAGCGGTTTAGAGCACTTGTTGGAAGGTGGGATCACGTTGAGTATCTCTATTTTGGCCGGCATACACTCTGGGCTGAATGGGTTCCTGTGTTCTGGATTTTCTATTCTATAATTACAGGGCAGAGTTTCTGACTGACAGTTAGGTCTGTATTTTTATTATCAGCATCTCCACTGATTTCCAAAGTTGGCTTGCTCCGAGCTTCGTCTGATTCAAATTCCTGAGTCACAGAACACTGTCACACAGATTAAAGGTTTTCCTGATTGCAGAAAGAAAGAAAATAGCAGGACAAACCTAAATAAAGGTTAACGTTACCCAGGGGGCATCGTGTACGAATGTTTATTACGGTTTCGAACAGGAGTGATGTTACGTGGTAAACCGGTCAGGATTTCAGCACTGCAGTGGTTAACGTCGAAGAGGGGAGAACAAAAGGATTTTGACTGCCAATCAGAAATCGCCATGGCTTTGAGGCAAGGTTATTGGTTGAAACAAAACCAATGAAGATACAGACGGCTGGGCATGTCAAAACCACGTGGGGCGAGATTAGCTCCAGATATTTACACAGCGCCTCAACCCCAGACAGCTTGACTTGCCTGTTACTCGCACTCAGCTGAACGCCTCTATGCCTTGGTGGCAAGACAAATTCTCATTTAGTGATATTTTAAATTCGTTTTGAGATAGCTTGAAATATTCGGAAATACTTTGAAATCGGTTCCAGATACAGCGTGTCCTCCTGTATAAAAACAGAAAATACTGCAGAGACTCAGCAGCGAGGCAGCACCAGTGGGGAAGAAATGGAGTTAACGCTTCACATCGGGGACCGTTCATCAGAACTGGGAAAGAGAGAAAAGTTAGTCAGTCCTTCTCCGGGATCATCCTGGATTAACTCTTCCCCCAAACATAGGAATGATGCAGGACACGACAGCGTGCAATTCCCGCTCCAAAATCAGGGCAGAAAGAAATTTTTTTAAAAATACTCTGATAAAGTATCAATCATACTTTCGGTGCATTTTAGCTAAACGCATTTAGGAAAACCGAAGCGAAGACTGAAATATCTTATATTAGATAGCCTTGACAAAGGGAGAAAGGTTTAGGGTTCAAACAGTAACCCATGACCTCTGCGCAATATTGTTCCTTATTTACTGCCCTTCCTACTGCCGTTCCAATCAAAGGCAGCTGCAGGGCAAAGACCAACAACAAAAAAAAAGAGAGCCCAGAATTAAAATTGGGAGCAGCCCGTGTACCTTGTGACGTTCAGCAAAAGTCTGTGACAGCAATGTTGTTGGGTCACTGCCGATCAATACTATTAAAGCATGCTTCGTTAGAGAAAGGTACGGGGCATCTCTCAAAGTACTGAAGGAAGCGGTATTTACTCGCTGTCAGAGGGTGGTGTTGGTCGGGGGCGGGGGGGGGGAGATAAACCAGCGTTCGAAAATAATAAAGATAAAATGAAAGCAGTCTCGCCACTCTGCCTCCATCTTCAATTATTTCAGGATTTTTGAAATATAACGTACAACAGAATATTCTGAGAAGATGTGGCAGTTCAGAAAAAAAACCGCTTTGAAGAGGTTTAAAAAGATTGTGTATCCCGTGAGTGAAAAAAAAACAATATCTACCGTTATCAGTTTGGAATAAGGCCCGGGATTTAGCCATTTTCCGATGGTTCTGAAGCATTTTCTGCAGGATGGAGCTCTTCGCTATGATTCACATTGTGCGCACCGTGTTGTCGCCTTTCCATTCGGTGGAGTGTGAATTATCACTGTTGGTGAATGGGGGAATTAACAACGAGTGTCCTTGGATAAACACAATCCCGACATCGCAAAAGCTTCTGCAATCAAGAATCAACGCCGGGTTTAACCTTGTGGAGGAACTAGAGGGGGAGGGGAAGGGCGTGCATGATACACCTTTGCCAGATTGTTCGTTGTTCGCGAGTTTATACTGCCCTGTTGAATGTTTCCAGTACTTAATGTTTTCTTTTTGTTTCAAGATTTCCAACATCTGAGGTAGTTTCCTTTCGCCTTCTGTGCGGTTAATATACTGCATGTTCTTATCCCAGAGCTCCACCCCAGCCAACGAGTCCTCACTGCTCTACATTAAAAACAATCCCGATTTTAGACCATAAGACAAAGGAGCAGAACTGGGCCATTCGGCCCATTGAGTCAGTTTTACCATTCCATCATGGCCGATTGATTATCCCTCTCAAAGTCATTCTCCTGCCTTCTCCCGATAACCTTCGACGCCCTTGCTGATCAAGAAGATATCAATTCTGCTGTAAGTGTACCCAATGACTTATCCTCCGCAGATTCATTTACCTCTGGGTAGAGAAATATCTCCTCACCTCTGCTCTAAAGGGACGTCTTTGTATTCTGAGTCTGTGCCCTCTTTTTAAATTACAGTTCAGGGGTTTACTGACACCTCAGTTAATGGTAGGGGTCTATGGAATAAAAAGGGTTGGGAATCCTTGAATTGCATCCTGGTCTCTGAAACCTCTTCCAAACCTCACCCATCTCAGAACCTCCACTTCACATTGTCTGCTCTCCCATCTTACCCTTCTTCGTTTCTCCCAACCTCAGGCTCTAGAGATTCTGCCAACATTCCCCCTACCCCTCCCTCCCTCGCCCACTACTCAGTGTATCAGCTTTACCCAATCACCCTCCAACCTCAGCACAAGCAAGAGAAGCAATAGAACCATGGAACAGCATAGAAATAGGCTGTTTGGCCTGTCTATGCTAACTATCATGTGCATTTATACTGAGGACCTATGATGGTCGGGGTCGATCATGGATATAGTGTCCTAGCTGTCTCTGTGATATGCAAGCCAGGGCAGTTTGATACCTAGAGCCCATGCAGGCCAGGGCAGTCTGATACATAGAGCCCATGCAACAGGCTCCCCCCTCCATGCAGCTGATGAATGCAAGGCAATGGCAGAGATCAATACAGATTTGGACCAGAGTCAGCACAAGAGTAACCAATCAGTGTTGAATTCAATGTTGCACTGCCTTAGGACATCAGCTCCTGATTTTTCCCTCGGGAGCAACTCCCAAAGCCCTCCGCATGGTTATAGTTGCAAGGCAGCAGAGTTTAGTAACCAAGAGTTTTGCTTCCCCTGCATGATCTGCCAACCATGACTGACAAGCCCCACATGCCTGAAGTGACTGGTTTTAAGGCACCAGTAATCTCCATTTGTGGGCACATGGCCAAGTGATTAAGGCATTCGACTAGCGATCTGAAGGTCATGAGTTTGAGCCCCAGCCAAGGTGGCATGTTGTGTCCTTGAGCAAGGCACTTAACCACACAGTGCTCTGCGACAACACTGGTGCCAAGCTGTATCGGCCCTTGACCTTCCCTTGGACAACATCGGTGTCGTGGAGAGGGGAGACTTGCAGCGTGGGCAACTGCTGGTCTTCCATACAACCTTGCCCATGCCTATGCCCTGGAGAGTGAAGACTTTCTAGGCGCAGATCCATGTTCTCGCAAGACTAACGGATGTCTTTATTTATTTAATCTCACTTTACCCCTTCTGTCAGTAGAAATGGTTCCACCGGGCTTAGTAGCTAAGCCACATATGAAACCCAGGAGATGCACTCTTTTGGCAGAGGCTACAGGAGACACACGCCATTGGGAGCATCTAATGGGTAGTGGGAGCTTATCCTCACTACCTCTCCCAGCTATGATAACCATAAGCAACCCTATTTATATTGAAGATTAGATTTACTTGTCACGTGCATTGAAACATGGAAAATACATTGAAGTGCGTTATTTGCACAAATGGCCAACATAATCCATCTATGTGCTGGGGGCAGCCTGCAAGTGTTGCCACACTTCCAATGCCAACGTAGCATGCCCACAACTCACTAACCCAAACCCATCTGTCTTTTGGAATGTAGGAGGAACCTGAAGCACCAGGAGTAAACCAATGCAGTCACAGCAAGAACACACCAACACCTTACAGACAGTGGTGCGAATTGAAAATGATCGATTGAACAATTGAACAATAATACGCTAACCGCTACACTATCATGACAACACCTTCCATTTACCATTTGTCAACATTAATCTTATATCTTGTTATGCCTTAATTACAATATTTATCTGCCCTATCTATGTCTCTCATGGTTTTAGATACTTTTATCACGTCTCCTCTCAGCCTCCCAAGGAAGATAGACACAGGCCATCAAATATCTCCTTTTAATTCAAGACCTCTATTCAAGATAACATACTCGTGAATCTTTGCTATATCCTTTGCAGCTCAATCTCATTCTTCCTATACTGTACTCCAAGTGTGGCCAAACCAACATTTTACACAAGTTCAAAATTAAAAGTAAATTTGTTATATGCCACCTAGAGATTCATTTTCTTGCAGGTATTTACAGGGAAAAGAGAAATACAATAGAATTATATGAAAAGACACATATAAACATACAAAGACTGACAAAAACTAATGTGCAAAAGACCAAAGTTCAAAAGTTCAAAATAAATTTATTAACCAAGTACATATACGTCACTATGTAAGTTTTAAGAATAAATTGGATCGGTACAAGGATGGGAGAGGTCTGGAGGGTTATGGACTGGATGCAGGGACTAGCGGAATAATGTTTCGGCGCAGACCAGAAGGGCCAAATGGCCTGTTTTCTGTGCTGTAGTGTTCTATGGTTCTATTATGTGGATATATAGAACTTCTTGTGACCATTCATAGTAAATACAAAGAAACAGTGAACAAAGCAAGCAAAGTAATAATAAAAAAAAGCAATAGTTACCAAGAACATGGGGTTAAAAGTCCTGAAAGCAAGTCCATAGGTTGTGGGAACTGCCATGGACTGTCCCAAGCCCGGCTACATAAGGAGGTGGGTTGGGCATGGGGCTAGCATTCCTATCCCATACAAACCCAGTGCCACAGAAATGCCTCACCTCTGGGAGCGTATGGATCTTTGAAGAATGGGCTTCACCTGGGCTCATTTGGAAGGACTGGCCCAGGACATGGGACTCTGGTGAGCTGCTGTCACATCCTATGCACCAGTAAGGCTTAAGAAAAATTCATAGTAAATACAAATAAGCAAAATAATAATAATGAATACATAAATAAATAAATAATTTCTTTAGCCAGTGATGGACTGGGCTGTATCCACTACTTTTTCTAGGCTTTTCCAATTAAGGGCATTGGTGTTTCCATACCAGACTGTGATAAAATCAGTCAATATATTCTCCAGCACATATCCATAGAAATTTGTCAGAGTTTCAGATGTCGTGCTGAATCTTTGCAAACTTCTAAGACAGTAGAGGCACTGCTGTGCTTTCTTTGTAATAGAATTAGGACAGATCTTCTGAAATGATAACACTGAGGAATTTAAAGTTGCTGACCCTTTGCACTTTTGATCCCCCGATGAGGACTGGCTCATGGACCTCTGGTTTCCTCCTTCTGTAGTCAACAAACAGCTCCTTGGTCTTGCTGACGTGTAGTGAGAGGATGTTGTTGTGACACCACTCTCCTATATGCTGATTTGTCACCACCTTTGACAGAGGAGTCATCCGCAAACTTACACATGTCATTGGAGCTGTGCTTAGCCACACAGTCATAAGTATAAAGCGAGCAGAGCGGAGGGCCAAGCATGCAGCCTCGTGTTGTGCCTGTGCTGATGACGATTGAGGAGGAGATATTTTTGCCAATCTGAACTGACTGGGCTCTGCAAGTGAGGAAATCAAGGATCCAGTTGCACAAGGAGGTTTTGAGGCTTAGGTCTTGGAACTTATTGATTAGTTTTGAGGGGATGATTGTATTGAATCTCAAGCTGTAGGCAATGAAGAACATCCTCACTGTTGTTTCTGATGTTCCAGGACTGAGTGAAGAGCCAAAGGAATAGCAACTGCTGTAGACCTGTTGTGACGGTAGGCAAATTGGAGTGGATCCAAGTTGCTCCTCAAGCAGTAGTTGATATGTTTCATCACCAACCTCTCAAAGCACTTCATCACTTACTGATGAAGTAGCACTTCATCAGTAAGTGCTACTGGATGATAGTCATTGAGACAGGTTACCATGTTCCTCTTAGGATATAATTGAAGCCTGCTGAAAGTAGGTGGGTATCTCAGACTGTCAAAACGAGAAGTTAAAGGTATCAGTGAACACTCCAGCCAGCTGATCAGCACAGATCTTCAGTAGTCAGCCAGGTACCCATGTGGGCCAGATGCTTTTTGTGGGTTCACCTTCCTGAAGCATTCTCTCACGTCAGCCTCAGAGACTGAAATCACAGGGTTGTTGGAGGCTATGGGACTTCATGAAGGTGCCTTCATGTTTTGGTGGTAAAAAGCAAGAATACAAGGCATTGAGTTCATCTGGGAGCAAAATCTTGTTGTCACCTATGTCGCTTGGTTTCACTTTGTAGGTAATGATATCGTTCTAGCCCCGCCACAGCTGTCGAGCATCATTCAGTGATTTAAGTTTGGTCCAGAATTATCACTTTGCATGTGAGATTGCTTGCTAGAGGTTATAACTGGACCTCTTGAATTTTACTTGGTCACCAAACCCGAACGCCATTGACCTGGCCCTCAGCAGATTACAGATCTTTTGGTTCACCCAGGACTTCTGGTTGGGGAAGGCTGAATGACCTTACCGAGACACACCCACCTAGGAAGTCCTTGACAACAGTGGTGTATTTGGATCCTCTGACGAGTCCTTGAAAGTAGCCAGTCCATCAAACTGAAGCAATCCTGTAGCCACTGCTCTGCCTCCCGTGACCACCTCTTTGCTGTCCTCACCCCTGGAGTCTTGCTTCTTAGCCTCTGCAGGTAGGAGGAGGACAGCCAGATGATCAGATTTCCCAAAATATGGTCTCGGGATGGAACAGTAGGCATCCCTAATCATGGTATAACAGTGGATAAGTGTATTGGAACCCTCTGTGCTGCAGGTGATATGTTGATGATAACTGGGCAGAGATTTCTTTAATTAATCCCAACTAAAGTTCCTGACAATGACTTTAAAGGCAGCAGGTAGGTCATTTCCTTTTTGCTAATCGCTGGACTCAATACCTTGAATGCTTGCTTAACATCAGCCTTTGGCAGTATGTAAACTGGTCAGGATCACGGAGGAGGATGCTCCATAAATGGTTAGCACTTAATCACCAGATGTTCCAGGTCAGGAGAACAAGAGTGCAACAGGACCACTATATGCAAACACCACGAAGTGTTTATCAGGAAACACAGACCCCCACCCCTTGCCCTCTTTGAATCAGCGGTCCAGTCCATCCAGTGTATCGAGAAGTTCTTGGGTCTTACCGACATATCCAGCATGTCTTGAGTGAACAATGTCTCAGGAAAACACAGAACACAGCAATCTCTCATTTCCTTCTGATACAGCAATCTTGAGCTTAGGTTCTCAATCCTATTCGCTAGTGACTGTACATTTGCTAACAAGATACTGGATAGAGGAACTTTTACACCTCATCCTTTTATTCTGGCTTGGAGTCTTTCCCCATCTCTCTCTTCTGGCCATGTGATGTACCTTCATCCACTTAAAGGTGCTGTACCTGTATTCCTGAGCATCAAGTCCACCCAGTCCTTCAGTAGATCAAATCGCTAGTTCATTAAGACGGTTCAAAAGTACATTACTTAAAGGGAAAACACTGACTGCAGATTACAATGAAAGTGATTCAGAGGTATATTTAGAAGTTTTGTGAGCAGCCCGCAAAATGTCTCCTTGTTTCATCAGCTCCATCTTGGACACTACTGTGCAAATAAAGAGATACAGAGATCATGAGTTGTAAAGAGCCCTTTAAAGTGAGTCCGTAGGTTGTAAAATCAGTTTGGAGTAGTGGTGAAAATGTTATCCACAGCTTTTCAGGTGCCTGATGGCTTTAGTGTGATCATTGTTCGAAAACTTTGTGGAGTGGGACCCAAGGCTCTATACTTCCTTCCCAATGGCAACAGTGAGAAGAGAGTATGGTCTGGTTAGTGGTGGGGGGGGGTGGTCTTTGATGATGGATCTGCTTTCTTGTGGCAGCTGTCCATGTAAACCTACTCAATAGCAGGAGTGCTTTGCCTGTGACGGACTGGGCTGTATCCACCATTTTCTGAAGGATAGCACACCATACACCTTACTCAATAACCTGTCTACCTATATATTTGTTCCCCCTCCCCCCAAGACACTGTATTCATAATACTCCCCAAGGCCCTGCTATTTGTTATGCATGTCCTGTTTGAATTTAACTTCCCAAAAATATATCACTTTGCATTTGTCTGAGTTAAATTCCATCTCCCGCTCCCTTGCCTGGTTGCTCTGCATCTTGTTATAATTGTATACAACTTTATTGATTTTCTACTTTACCACTAGTTTTGGTGTCAACTGCAAACTGACTAATCATGTCAACTATATCCTCATCTAAGTCATTAATATACTGTATATATAAAACAAACACCAAAAGCCTTAGCACACCACTGCTCACTGCCTCCAAACTGAAAAGCAGACCTCCCCTACCACCTTCTGCCTCCTGCCACTAAGTCAATTTTGTATCCAGTTTCTCTGTCATCCAGGATCCCACATGTTCTAACCTTCCAGAAGAGCCGTCCGTGTGAGACTTCACCAAATGCCCTTTAGACAGCATCTACTGCCTTGCCTTGGTCAATCTCCGTCTCATTGGTAAGACATGATTTCCTCTACACAAAGCAACACACACAAAATGTGTGCATCTATGGGTATGCAACATTGACTCTTTATTGCTCTCCATGGATGCTGCCAGACCTGCTGAGATCCTCCAGTATTTTGTATGTGTTGCTCTGGATTTCCAGCATCTGCAGAATCTTTTGTGTTTATACTGCCCGGTACAAGATATGCTGACTACCCCAGATCAAACCTTCATTTCAGTGTGGCTTTTAGAATTCCTTCCAATAACCTTCCTACGTTAGGATCACTGGCTTGTACTTGCTTCCCTTCTTAAATAAAGGCACAGTATATTATCTACACAGTATGGTCCCATCTACCAGTAGCTCACCTAGGCTGGAATAAAAAGGAAAGCCCATTTTGGATGAAAATATTCTTGCAATCCTAATAAATGCAGTAATATTTTGACTTGCTGGAGCTTTTGAAATGATTAATATTAACTAGCTGTAGTTGACACCATAAAACAAATTGCATTGGGAATACTCATTTGATTGAATATGTGGACCAAATGAATTCACCATTTGCCTGAACACTTACATCTTCTTGACTTTCTCTGCTTCCTGTTCGAAGGCTTCGATCAGGAATTTGCTTAGGGCTTTTTAAATTCTGCAGCCATAACATGTTTAAACAGGCCTTCTACTATAGCTCTTCTAATATTATTGTTGCTGCGCTGTTTAACTTCAAGGAAATTCCCTTCTGCTACATCTCCTCTGATATTATCTTTGCTGACCAGTTTAACTGTGAGGAAAATCCCAGGCACAGAGTCAGCTTGGATACTTGCCACAGAAGCTGGGTGCAACATCGTGGAGCCTAATCCAAATTTTAGCCACCTCCATAGATGTATTTTCCCAACAAAGGGCACTGCGCTGTATTTTGGGGAATAAACTCTGGATGAGTTTTCCCCCTCTTGGCCTCTCATCCCAATGCCAAAGCTATGACCATTCCCTGCCAGGTATCAGACATCTCAAAGCGTGGGGCTGCAGAAGTCCTTAAAAAAAAAGGAAGCCACTCAGAATTGGTGCAGCAAACTGTATTCTTCAATACAGAACCAGATTTACTCTCACTGATGCAAGTCATGAAATTTATTGCTTTGTGGCGGCAGTACAGTGCCACACAAAATATACTATGAATTACAATAAAAACAATAAAATAAAAATGTAGTGCAAAGAGAGAGCAAAAATAGTGAGGTAACATTCATGGGTTCATGTACTGTTCCGAAATCTGAAGGATGATGCATTATTACGCATAACTTTAAAATCTAGAAGGTGCTGCACAAAAACACAATCAAGCCAAGGTAAATATATTAGGAAGAGATACGAAAAAAAACACTTGATCAAATTGGTGGAAAAGTCAAATCAAAGGTGAGTTCAAGGAACAAAGCATGTTACAGGAGAAATTCAATATTTTAGGAATGGTTTGTAAGATTCAATAAACTTTGGACTATTTCCAAGCAGTTGCAGTAATGCTGTGTGCTGAGGGAGTGCCAGAGAGAGATGCTGTTTTTCATACAATATGTTAAATTAAGGAGCTGTCTGTTTTCTCAGGTGAGTGCAAAGATAAACAGTTTTCAAAGTTTCTTAGAAAAATGTGCATGTCATCAACTCAGTGTTGCTGGTTCATGACTACTCAAAGTGCAGGAGTTTTTAAGATGGCACTAAGTACACAGAGTCTATTCATTGGGACCACACAGCATCCCAGAGCTAACGGCAGCAGGATCGCATCACCCCATAAAATACCCACCTGTCTTGTCAACCACTCTTGCCCCACATTGGTCCTATCAATTCACAAGACCAGGGTGAAATTAGAATTAGTTTACTATTGTGTCATGCACCGAGATACAGCGAAAGAACTTAGTTTTGCAAGCCATCCATACAGATCATTTCAAAACTGAAGTACTTTGAGGTAGTGCAAGGGAAAGCAATAACAGAATACAAAACATAGTGTTACCGAGAAAGTGCAAGTGCCATGATGAAGTAGATAGAGAGGTCAGAAGTTCATTTTTTACATACAAGAGGTCCTTCTGACAGGGGCTTCCCTATATGGGATATGGCTCAATGTGATTAGCTGACATTAACTTCTCTAAGGTGTTTCAAGGAGACACATGACAGATCCTGAGGCAGATCTTGGACTAGAATATCCACCTCTTCGATATTGTGTCAAGCGAGATCTTGCATGACATCCAAGACCCTAAAACATAAGGCTTCAGCTTAAGACACTGGAGTCACCAGCCATGATCTCCTCGCCATTATGCTTAACTGGTGTTCATGCATTGGTCTGATGCATCTGGATAGTGATAGAGTCTCCTATAGCAGATTGAGAAGGCCATTTTTTCCTGAAACACCCCTGACAGCCTTGGCCTAACCTGTCCCAAAAGATGTGATTTTAAAGCTTTGAAATGTGAACTAAATACAAAACATAGAACATAAAAAGACCTGAACAGCACAGGAACAGGCCCACAATGTTGTGCCAAACCAACTAAATTAGTAATTACATAATTATTTAAGGCACAAGTTGATAGATTCTTGATTAGTCAGGGCATGAAGGTTACAGGGAGAATACGGGATATTGAGGCTGAGAGGGAAATGTATCAGCCATAGTGAAATAGTGGAGCAAACTCAATGGGCCAAATGGCCTGACGATGCTCCTATATCTTATGGTCAAGTGGCTAGCTAAACTAATCTCTTCTGCCTAAACAATGTCCATATCCCTCCATTTTGCTCACATTCATCTTGCCTATCCAAACATCTCTCAAAAGCCCCTAATGTATCTGCCTCTACCACCACCCCAGGCAGCACATTCCCAGCACCCTCCACTCTATATGTAAAAAAACTTGCCCCTCACATCTCCTTTAAAATTTCCCCCTCTCAATTTAAATGCATGGCCTCTGGTGTTAGACATTTCAACGCTCGGAAAAAGATACTGACTGTCTACTCTGTCCATGCCTGTCATAATCTCATCAACCTCTATCAGATCTGCTCCCAGCCTCCACACTTCAGAGAAAAGAACCCAAGTGTGTCCAGCCTCTCATTAGATCACATGCTCTCTAATCCAGGCAGCATCCTGGTAAGCCTCTTCTGCACCCTCTCCAAAGCCTCAACATCCTTCCTATAACGGGGCAACCGGAATTGTAAGCAATACTCCAGAAGCAGCCTAACTGGGGCATTAAAAAGCTGCAGCACAAGTTCCTGACTTTTCAACTCAGTTCTTTTACTAGTAACGGCAAGCATGCTACATGTCTTCTTAACCACCCTATCAACCTGTGTAGGCACTTTCAGGGAGCTAGGAACTTGGACCCAAAGATCCTTCTGTTCATCAACACTGTTAATGGTCTTGCCCTTAACAGTGTACCGTCTCTTTACATTTGACCTTCCACAGTGCAGCACTTCACACTTGGCCAGGTTAAGCTCCATCTGCCATTTTTCCGCTCATATCTGCAACTGATCTCTATCCCACTGAACTCTTCGCCAGTCTTCTTTACTACCCCACACAACACTGCCCATCTTGATTTCATCCGCAAACTTACTAACCCACCCATCTACATTTTAATTCAGAGCATTTATATACACCATAAACAGCAGAGGCTGCAGTTCAGATCTCTGCAGAACACCATGAATCACAGACCTCCAGCCAGAATAAGTCCCTTCGACCACCACACTGTCTTCTATGGGGAATCTAAACGGCCATTTCGCAAGGGATCCTATGCATCTTAATCTTCTGAATGAGCCTTCCATGAGGGATCTTGTCAAATGCCTTACTGAAGTCCACGTAAGTGACATGCACAGGTCTACCTTCATCAATCACCAACATCACCTTGTCAAAAAACTAGATCAAATTAGTAAGACATGACTTGCCCAGCACAAAGCCATGCTGGCTCTCTCTAATTTTTTTTCTCCAAAAATATTTTATTCAGAAATATAAAGTTATTTACATAGAAAAAAAGCATTTGTTGACTCTGAGTCCTTATTCAATAAAGTTATTTACAATAAAATTCTGCGTTGACTCTCAGTCCATATTCGAATGAAGGATGTTTACAATAAATCGTTCATTGACTCTCAAACCTTAGTCAAGAATTAAGACGTATTTACAATAAAATTATTAACAATAAAAAAACCAGGCGTTGGCTCTGATCCCTTTACCAAAGTTCTTCAACGGTCCACACAATTTCAGCCACACCTGGGGCACCATGTTGATTCATCCATCCACACCGCTGATGAGGGGCACTCTCCTCCCCACCCGACCCCTCCCACTCCCACGGGTGACGAACCTTAAACTGTTTCCAAATGCTCGCATAAATCCTATCTCTAAGAATTTACTCCAGCAACTTCCCTACCACTGACATAAAACTCACCTGTCTATAGAATTATCCCTGGTTCCCTTCTTGAACAATGGAACAGCATTAACTCCTCACCGGTCCTCCAGAACCTCACCTGTGGCTAGAGAGTACACACAGATTTTGCAATCTCATTACTTGCCTCTCTCAATATCTGGAGTATCCCCATTAGGGTCAGGGGACATCCACCTTAAAACTCTTTAAGAGACCCAACATTACCTTCTCCTTTACCTCAAATGCTCTAGCATATTAATATGCTCAGCACTAATCTCCCTATCCTCCACCTCCTACGTGTTGGTAAATACTGATGTAAAGTACTCATTAAAGACCTTATCCACATCCTTTGCATCAAAGCAATTGTTCCCTCCTTTATCCTTGAGTGGCTCAACCCTCTTCCTAGTTATCTGCTTGCTTCTGATGTATGTGTAAATGCCCTGGGATTCTCTTTGATCTTATTTACCAAGGACTTTTCCCACCTGGCTTTCCTAATTCCTTTTTTGAATTATTTTCTGGCTTCTTTATAATCCTTAAGGCCTCTGTTTGATTCTAGCTTCCTAAAAACTTTACATACTTTTCCGTTTTTGTCTAGACTAAGTTCAACACCTCCCTTGACATCCAAGGTTCTCTTACCTCACTATCCTTGTCCTTCCTTCTGATTTGAACATACCTGTCCCGTATTCTGTGCAGATGGACTTTAAAAGCCCTCCACACATCAGATGTGGACTTGTCCAGAAACAGCTGTTCCCAATTAACTCTCCCTATTTCCTGCCTAATGCGCTCATAATTTGCCCTGCTCCAATTTAATACTTCCCCACAATGACCATAATTGAAGTTAAGAATTATTACATTTAAATTTCCTCTATAACTAAGTGGGAAATAAAGGATCAAAACATTCAAAAACAATTACAAATATAAAACTACTGCAAAATAGTTTTAAAAACCAATAATTTGCCTCACATAATGAAGCCTTGCATTTTCCATTCAAAGCAATGAGGTCTTGGACAGAGTGCCTGACTTCTCTGGGCAAAGGCGAATGGTGGGGCACCCTGACAGAATTGTGGTATGCCAGTAAATCTTGGACTTCTGCGTTCGGCAACGTCTGGGACATATTGCTGTTTAGGGTGCTAAATACCAGGGCTTCTAGTGACATTCAACAACTGAATCGGATATTTTCCCTTAAATGGGGAGAGTCTGGGTGGGATGAGTGGTAGTTCTTACTGAGAGCAGAAATTTGAAGCACAGAGCGGAATTGAAAGAACCAGTGAAAATGGACTGAGGTTAAATTCTAGACTTTAATCTCTCTCATAGTGGTTATATTTGGCTAATGGTTTCAATTAAATGTGAGTAGATGTAAGAATGTGTTCTCTTAAAGTAATATCATTATATGTTTAAACAGCTCTTACCTGTTTCCTATTAAAGAAAATGCCGACTCAAAAAAGAATGATAATATGAGGGAGCAGACTCGGAAAACATACAAGTAAACAGAGCAAGGAAACAAAAAGCGAAAGGTCATCTGAATTAAACACAGGAAAAGGCAGAGCAAACAACATCAGTGGGTGACAAGGCTTGCATTATGATTTTGTAATACTATGTGATTTATCACACCATCGTAATATTTTCATTTTCACTGGAGTGAAACATTACTTTTTTGGACTGTGAAGGGATCATCAGTGCTGGCTGAGGTGTGTATTAGAGCGGATTTCAGCCTGATTGCCAACAAGCCAGGCACTGGCTGGATCCAAGACGTCTCTCAAGAATCTTTCACTACTCTGCGTGAAAAAGTTGCCATGCATGATGGATTAGAGAAGGAACAACACCCCGTAGCATATTTGTGAGGGGCAGGGCTCGGGCTATTGCACTCTTTTCGAAGAACCGTGTGACAGCCATGTCTTTGATGGACTTTCATTATCCTTGATTTCAGGAAACCACAAGACTCCTCGGGTTTTAGTTTGCAGAACTGCCCACTCACAATGCACACAAAGCAAGGTTTTTACAAAATCTTCCCTGTGAATAAATCAAGAATGTTAACCACAAGTTGCTTATCACAATCAATTTAATCACTCTCCAATGGTTTCCACATAAATTTACCCTTGCAATATGTGTCAGCTGGGTACTTACATTTTACAGAATGCCATCACCATTAGCCATCTGCATTCTAACTATTTTTGCTGAGTAAATGTTACAGGAGCTTGTGATCAAGAATGGAAGAGCTGGCATTACCCAAATCCACATACAGATTCAGTGAGCGTATGTTCATGGTCTTCTATCCTGTAGCCCATCCACTTCAACGTTCAATGGGTTGTGCGTTCAGAAATGCTCTTCTGCACACCACTGCTGTAACTTGTGGTTATTTGAGTTATTGTCACCTTTTTGAACCATTCCAGCCATTGTCCTCTGACCTCTCTCATAAACCAGGCGTTTTTGCCCACAGAACTGTCCCTCACTGGAAGTCTTTTCGTTTATCACACCATTCTTTGCAGATTGTTGTGACTGAAAATCCCAGGAGATCAGCACTTTCTGAGACATTCAACCAATCATTTCATGGTCAATATCATTTAGATCACATTTCTTCTCCATTCTGATGTTTGGTCTGAACAACAATTGAACCTCTTCTTCTTCTGACTTCTAATGGCGGTTGGCAGTCCAACTTAAAGGCACATTACCGCCACCAGCTGGACTGGAGTGTGGTGTAGACAGTGGGGAAATTAAACCCCTACTCGTTCTTTATCAAATAAAAACTAAATTACCCACAAAAGCCCTATAGATGGTAAATAATGAAAGACAAAAATGTGAATTCAACTAAGGTCACTTCCATAACATAGTAAAGTTTAAAAATGAAAACTGTCAACCCACAAAGATAATAGTGCAGCCTGCATTTGCTTTCTTTCAACCTTATATGCTTCACATTGTTAAAGAATGGGTTTAATAGTTTCATACTGATGACAAATCCTACACACCCCAGGGTGATGCTTTCCAACAAGATATAAAGAATAATTCAGCTTAGGATGCCAAATTCTAAGTCACATCAATGTAATTCCTACCCCTCTTGTTTTACTCCCCTCTTCTCCCATCAACCCAACAGTTTCATGCACTTTGTGTCTTCCCTTATGCCCATTATCTCACATGACTTGCCATAATCCCCTAAACTGAACCTCTTGGCCATGTTGTCATGCTTTTATGCATTGTGTTGTTGCCACATGATTGGCTGATTAGATATTTGCATTAATGAGCAAGTATACAGGTGTACCTAATAAAGTGGTCACCGAGGGTAGAATTGTGCCATCTCACCAAAGATCTTCTGTGCAGAAAATTTGTGCAAAGCATTTCCGAAGTTGTGTCAAGATGGAACAGGTCTGAATGATGAATTTTTTCCTGAGAACCTTTTATGATGAAGCTTGGCAGGCTCATTCTTGAGTTTACTGACAGTAACTTCCTAAATCCATTTTGTAAGGGCAAAACAGAAGCAGGAGTAACAAAGAATATGCTGGAGAAACTCAGCAGTTTGAGCAGCATCTGTGGGGGTGAAAGGGACTGTCAATATTTTGAGTTGAAACCCTGCATTGTACAAAAGCAGGAGCAGGCAATTCAACCCCAGCTGTCTGCTCTGTCACTCAATAAGATCTGGCTGATCTTTTGGATCAGGACTGAGTTCCTGCACGAATCCCATTCCCCTCAATACCTTTATTACTTGAAAACCTATCACTCACAACTTTGAATATGTTTTGTGACTGAATCACCGCAGAGAGAATTCCCAAGACTCGCTAACCCCCTGAATGAGTAATTTCGTCTAATCTCTGTCACAGAACGTAGAACCTAGGACATTACAGTACAGTACAGGCCCCTCAGCCCACAATGTTATGCCGACCATTTAACCTACTCTGAAATAAATCTAACCCTGCGTCCTACATAGCTCTTCATCTTTTTATCATCAGTGCACCTTTCTAAGAGTTTCTTAAATACACCCAATTTATCTGCCTCTACCACCACTCTTGGTAATGCATTCCATAAACTCACCACTCTCTGTGCGAAAAACTTAACTCTGACATCTCCCCTATACTTTACTCCAATCATCTTAAATTAATACCATCCCTCCCCCTCCCTGGTATTAGCAAATTCAGCACTGGGAAAAAGTCTATTCGATCTTCATGTCTCTTATCATCTTGTACACCTCTAACAAATCTCTTCTCATCCTCCATCACTCCAGGGAGAAAAGCCTTAGCTCACTTGGTCTATCCTTGTAAGGTAATAAACAATCTCATAGCCATAGCCCCAAATTCAAAAATCTCAGCCAGAGGAAATATCACACCTGCACATATCCTGTCAAACTGCAGAAGAGCTTTATACATTTTAATGAATCCCATCTCATTCATAAACTTGATTGAGTATAGCTTGGAACTACCTAATCTCACCTCATAAAACAAATGGTCTCATTCCAGGAATTATCTGGTAAACCTTCACTGTTCCTCCTCAATCAGAGTTTATCTTTCTTCTGCACACAATATTGCAGTTGTGTTCTCACCAGGGCCTCGTAGATGATGGCCACATTCCAGAACGATGGTCGTTCAAATCGGAATTGAGCAGCAGTTTGTAGACGCTACTTACATTTGTGCCTGCTCAGAGGTCAATCGCAAAGAATGGAAATCCTCAAGCACAGTAGCATCGCGGCTAGCATAACACCTTACAGCACCAGTGGTCCAGGTTCAATCCCCACCACTGTCTGTAAGGTTCTCTCAGTGATTGGATGGGATTCCTCTAGATGCTCTGTTTTCCTTCCATATTCCAAGAATGTCCAGGTAGTAAGTTTTGGGTGTGCTACCTTGGCACTAGAGGACTGCCGCCAGCACATCCTAAAACTGTGTTCATCATTGATGAAAACAATGCATGTTTTGATGTACATGTGACAAATAAAGCTAATCTTTATCTTTATGATTGACTCATTTACTAAAGTCCGTTCCTCAAATATCGCAAGACAAAGGTTCTCTACCAAGGTCCTGTCTCCTTGTACAATCCAACAGGAAAGGTTTTGGTCTAGACCCTGGATAAAGGACTAGTCATATCTTTATACCTTTGTAGCCAGTCCTTGGCAAAGGCAGATATCGATAGTGAAATTCACCATGGTCTTCAGTGCATCAGGAAAGCCTTTGGTTGACTGAGAAAATAAAAGGTGTTTCAAAATCTGCTCTTCATATCTTTCACGAAACCTCTGATCAATGTGAGAGCAGTAATACCTGCCCTCCTCAGGGTTCAGATCTCATTGAATCTTCTCATTGCACTGAAAAATTACCATCAATGCTGTCTCGGCAACATCCACCAAATTTACTGGAAGTATTCATGAACCAATATCGGTGACTCTTCCCAGTTCAAAGTAGCCAGCATTAAGGCTCGGGTTCTTCTCAGTCAGCAAAGTTGGGTTGTCCATATCATTTACATGTCCAATACCAGTCTCCTTAAACAGACACTCTATTCCAAACTATATCATGGGAAGAAACTACCAGATGAACAGAGGAAAAGTTTCAATGATGTGTTCAATGCTTCCTTGATGGATGCAACAACCCCATCAATTCCTGGGAATCTCCTGCCCATCATTGCTCAAAGGGGAAAAGAACCATTTAGGTAACCAGAACCCCAGCTCCCGGTGTCAGAAACTCTGAATAAAAAGCAGAAGAAGTGAACCACCTCACGAACTGCCCATGCCTTCAAATAACCCCCAGGTCATGAGCCCTGCTGATATGTGGAAGAGCCCACATTTGTCCAGTCCTCACACTGACATCATCGGTCACTTCAAAATGTCACATTCAAATTCAAGTCTATTGTTATTCAGCCATACACATGGATACAGCTAAATGAAACAATGTTCCTCAGGGACCAAGGTGCAAAACCCAGAACATTTATCACAGACGACACATAAAATAATATTAACACAATAATATTAACAGATAAAAAAGTACTTTGTTCATGTAAAGTTGCCATAAAGTGCATGTTCAACGGATATGACAGTATTGCTGTTACTGGCACTGTCATAAATAATGTGTACTGGTTGTTAGCAGGGTGTTCAGAAGTCTCACAAACTGTGGGGGGTGGGGGGGGAAGGCTGTTACTGAGCCAAACAGTCTTTGTTCTTATACTGTGGTACCTTCTGCCTGACAGTAGGAAGTCAAAGAGATTGTGGGGCAGATGGGAGGGGTCCTAGATCATGCTGAAGGCTCTGTGAATGTAGCAGTACTGGTCAACATCCTGATGGTGGGGGGGGGGCAGTGGTGAAGAGACCCCAGTGCTTCTCTCAGCAGTCCTCACAGTCCATTGCAGGGTCTAGGGCTCAGATACTTTGTAATTCCTACACCAGACGGTAAAACAGCTGGTCAGGACACTCTCTCTGATGCTCCAGTAGAATGTGGTTAGAATGCGGTTGGGAGGTCTCACTCACCTCAATCTCCTCAGAAAGTGAAGGCGCTGTTGTGCTTTCTTGACGAAAGAGGTGGTGCTGAGTGACCAGTCGGGATCCTCTGTGATGCGCACACCAAGAAATGTGGTGCTTCTGACTCTCTTCATGCAGGAGTCCTTTGTGTCTAGTAGGGAGTGGTCAGTCCGCACCTTTCTGAAGTCCACAATCATCCCTTTAGTCTTCTCCATGTTGAGACTCAAGTTGTGAATATGCTCCAGTCCACAAGCTACTCTACCTCCTCTCTGTATGTCAACTCATCATTGCTGATTTTCAGAAGGCTTTTGCCACACATGAGGCTGTTTAACAAGTTACGAGCCCATGGTATTACAGGAAGGATTCTAACGTGGATAATGCAGTGGCTGATTGGCAGGAGGTAAAGACTGGGAATAAAGGGAGCCTTTTCTGACTGGCTGCTGGTGACTAGTGGTGTTCCACAGGGGTCTGTGTTGGGACCGATTCTTTTTACGTTAATGTCAATGATTTGGATGATGGAATTAATGGCTTTGTTGCAAAGTTTGTAGATGTAATGAAGATAGTTGGAGGAGCAGGCAGCTTTGAGGAAGTAGGGAGGCTACAGAAGGACTTAGACAGATTTGGAGAATAGGCAAAAAATGACAGATGGAATACAGTATCATGTAGTGTACGGTCATGTAGTTTGGTAGAAGAAATTAAAGGATTGACTGTTCTCTAAATGGAGAGAAAATACAAAAAAAAATGAGATACAAAGGGACTTGGGAGTTCTTGTGCAGGATTCCCTAAAGGTTAATTTGCAGGTTGAGTCAGTGGTGAGGAAGGCAAATGCAATGTTAGCATTCATTTCAAGAGAACTAGAATACAAAAGAATGATGTAATGTTGAGACTTTATAAAGTACTGGTGAGGCCTCACTTGGAGTACTGTGAGCAGTTTTGGACCTCTTATCTTAGAAAGGAGCGCTGAAACTGGACAGGGTTCAAAGGTGGTTCAGGAAAATGCCAGGATTGAATGGCTTGTCATATGAAGTGCATTTGATGGCTCTGGGCCTGTATTCACTGAAATTCAGAAGAATAGTGGGGGGACGGGTGGGGGTGGAAACCTCATTGAACTCTGTTGAATGGTGAAAGGCCTTGATGGAGTGGATGTCTCCTATGATTGTCATGCTCCAGTCCGTGAAGTCCGTATTCCGGTTCATGGTCCGGGCCATAGTTCCTTATTCCAGGGTTTCTGGTTTGCCCCAGTTTCTGTTGTAGGCACATGATTCTCGTTTTGGGGCTGAGACATAAATACCTCTGCAAACGAGGGATTTGCTGCTGGAGTGTTCTATTCCCTCCTTGTCCCTGACCCTACCCACCCTTTGACTGGCTCTCTGCCTGCTCAGCTAGCCTGGATACCCTGCCTGTATTGCTGAAGTCCTACTGCCTGGAGCAAGACTGGAGCCTTGTTAGGTCAAGGTAAGGAACTGTTTTTTGTTGTGTGGAATTGTCTCTCTGTGTCCGTGTCTTTGCTAGGTGGGTCTGGCTGTTTGCTGCCATCTTGTATTGGGATCTGTCTCTTCATGTTCAGTGTATGAGTCCTGGCCCTATGTCCTGTTCCCAAGGAGGGGTCCTGGCTCTGTGTTCCATGCTCCTGTCTCTGCTAGTCCAAGGCCCTGTGCTCCTGTCTCTGCTAGTCCAAGGCCCTGTGCTCCTGAAGGCCCTTGTCCAGTCTATGCCTAGTACAGTCCTGTCCATGTCCTTGTGTCTCACCCTACCCAGAAGTTCCTCACCCAAGCCATGTCCTGTCCTGTAGCCTTGTCTTGTCCTCGCCTAGTTCTGGAGTCTGAGCCTGAGTCAAGTCTCAGGTTCTGGGTCCTTGCTCAGTCTCTGGCTTGGAGTTGATTCTCAAGACTCCAGCCTCCAGTCCTGCAGTCATGTTATGTCCTTGCCTGGTTCTGGGGCCTGAGCCTGAGGCAAGACCCAGGTTCTGGGTCCTTGTCCAGTTTCTGGCTTGGGGTTCAAGCCCAGGCTCCTAGTTCATAGTTCCTTGTCTGGTTTCCCTGTTTCTTGTCCATGAAATGGCAGAGCAGACTTGATGGGCCAAATGGCCTAATTCTGTTCCTATATCTTATGGTCTAAGCCATTTGTTAATAATATTGACACAGTGGGAGAAAGTAGAGGGAGATTGTTCTATTGATCAGGAATCTTGAACTAACTTGTTTTACATAGCCATAGTAGAGAAGCAGGCTTTGTCTCATCTAGTCCATGCTGAACTATTAATCTGTCTAGTCCCATTCATCTCCACCAAGACCATAGCCCTCCAGAACTCTTCCATCCATGCACCTACCCAAATTTCTCTTGTATGTTGAAATTGAACCCACATCCACTACTTCCACTGGCAGCTCTTTCCATACCTTCATCTTCTGAGTGAAGAAGTCTTTCTTCCCCCCCCCCCCGTGTTCCCCTTTAATGATTCACCTTTCACACTTAACTCATGACCTCTAGTTGTAGTCTAACCTAACCTCAGTGGAAAAAGCCTGCTTACGTTTACCCTGTCTCTTCCTCCCATAATTTTGTATTATGAGGTGTCCCGATTTTCACTTCTCTTCCAATATTGTGCCAAAGCTGTGGACCATTTGAGGTTGATTACATTTTCAGACACCCCGTGAGTGGAGCACTGAATGATCACAAGACAAAGGAGCAGAAGTAGGCCATTCGGGCCATCGAGTCTGCTCCGCAGCTCCCCCATGAGCTAAACTATTTACATGCATCAACGTTGACAACGAATTAAAATCGGCAAAAGCAAGAGTTTCAAATGCTAATTCAGGTAAGTATTAGCAAGCGAAAGGGACAAACCAGGTGGTTAAAAACCATTCTGGAGCACTTTCTCACCAGCTCTTTGTTGGTGCTGAAGCTTCCGTGCTTTGCCTGCTGTTGGTCCACATCAAAGACCAATTTCATATCCCGCCCACCCATTTGCGTCATCCTGAGTTTCAAAAGGGAGGGATCAAACATTCGTTTTAACTGTGAAGTAATTCACTTCCCGCCGCAGGTTTTTATTGCTCGAGGAGGGGAGCAATGAGGGACGCATCAGAAACATCTGGTATCCAGCGTACAGTCAGCCCATCTTGCAGATCTCTATGTCTCAGGGTCTACAGACAATGCTGGATCTGTGGGAATCTTCCTCCAGGCAGTGTCTGTCCAAACTGACCAGACTGGAGACATAGCAGCTGTTGAATCCGATCAGCAGTCTCTTCGCTCCAAGGCAATGCGTTGCCATGCGCCGTGAAGGTGACATCAGCGCTTAAACAGGTGCATACCTGAATGCTGGCAAGCACCCCCCGGTGACATGAGTCACTTCGGTCTGTCAGCAATTCGTCTAGGAAGTCATCCATCGGCTCAAATTTGAGCTTGTTCAGTTTGTGATGACAGTGGTGCAGAGTAGAGCAAGAGAAAGTGAGAGAGCAAGAGAGAGACTTACTTAATCTTCAGAGTATTTGGATTCACCTCAGTGCTGGGAGCAAGTATGTAAACGAAATATTCTGCAGATGCTGGGGTCAAAGCAACACGCACAACATACTGGAGGAACTCAGCATCCGTGGAAACGAACAGTCAACGTTTCGGGCCGAGACCCAGAAACGAAGAGTCCTGACGAAGGGTCTCCGCCCGAAACGCTGACTGTTCGTTTCCACGGATGCTGAGTTCCTCCAGCGTGTTGTCTGGTAGGTATGGTTTTAAAGGTTCTGCTGAAAGCCTTTCCTCGACTCGGCCAACATGAAAGGACGTTCAGTTAGTGACTGACGCAACCATCTTATCGAACAGGCCAGTGCATGTCGCATTCCATTTCAGACAAGCCAGGTACAAATGAGACAAACACAAGAGAGTTTGCAGATGCTGGAAATCCAGAGCAACGTCCTCAAGACGCTGGAGGAACTCAGCAGGTCAGGCAGCATCTCTGGAAATGACGTCATCGGGACTGGAAAGGGGGAAGAAGACAGAACAGAAAGATAGGGTGAGGAGAGGAAGGACAAGCTGAAAGATGACAGGTGAAGCCAGGTGGCTGGAGAAGAAGGAATCTGATAGGAGAGGAGAGTGGATCATGGGAGAACGCAAAGAAGGAGGGGTACCGGGGGAACTGATAAGCGGGTGAGGAGAACAAGCTAGAGTAGGGAATAGATGAAGAGGGAAGGGGCGGGAAAAAAGAGAAAAAATACCGGAAGAGAAATCGAAGTTCATGCCTTCAGGTTGGAGGCCACCTGGACGGAAATATCGTCGCGGAAGAGGAGGCCATGGATTTACATTTCGCAACAGGAGTGAGGACAGTACAGTAATGAAAATGCTTGGCTATCGGGAAATCTCGCTTTAAGCAAATGGAACAGAGGTGCTCGACAAAGCGCTCCGTCAATTTCTCCAAAGTCGAGGAGGTTGCATCGGGAGCACCGGATACTCTAGGCGGCCCCAACAGATTCGCAGGTGAAGTGTTGCCTCACCTGGAAGGACTGTTTGGGGGGCTGGATAGAGGTGAGGGAGGGGGAAAATGGGCAAGTATTTCTGTCGCTTGCAGGGATATTTTCGAGGAGGGAGATTAGTGGGGAGAGACGAATGGAGAGTGGGGTTGGGGAAGAAGTAAAGATGTGTTTGTTGATAGGATCTCGTTTAATATGGTAGAAGTTGTAGAGAATGACGTGTTAGCGGGGAGACTCATGATTGCCTCCTTATCCTAATCTCGGCTTTCCGCAGGAATCGTTCCCTCCCTGATTCCCCCATCCATTAGACCTTCTCCACTAACCCCCTCCTGGCATATCGAAAATGTTACACCTGCCCATTCACATCCTCCCTCGCCTCTGTTCGGGGCCCCAGACAATCCTTTCAGGTGACGTGACACTTCACTTGTGAATCTGTGGTGCTCCCGTTGCGGCCTCCTCTACATTGGCGAGACGCGACGTAAATTGGGGGACCGCTTTGTCGAGCACCTCTGCTCCATCCGCCAAAAGCGTAATTTCCCAGTGGCCAACCATGTTAATTCTTATCCCCATTCCCGTTCCGACATTTGCCTTCTCTTCTGCCACGATGAGCCCACTCTCAGAGCGGAGAAGCAGAACCTCATATTCCGTCTGGGTAGCCTACAAGCTGATGTTCATCCCTTTCTCCCAGGACCCACTCTCCTCTCCTATCAGAATCCTCCTTCTCCAGCCCCTCACCTTGCCCACCCACCTGACTTCACCTATCACCTTCGAGCTAGTCCTCTTCCCCCCCCCCCACCTTCTTATTCCGACGTCTTTCCCCTCCCTTTCCAGTTCTGCAGAAGGGCATCGACTGTTTATTCATTTCCATAGACGCTGCCAGACCTTCTGAGTTCCTCCAGCATTCTGTGTGTTAGTTGACACATGGCAATGAAACTCAGCGGAGACCTAGGTGACCGGCAAGGACATTCACCGTTATTCTCATTTCTGATTACACAGTGGTATGAAACATTAACTCTGTTTCTGTCTCCACAGATGCCACCTGAACTGCACATTTTAGTAGTATTAATACTGTATTAGTATTTGCTGCTTCTATTTCAGATTGGGTAATTGATATCCTTAGCCAGGAAACCAGGAATCAAGTTCAATAGCCTGATTTGGAAACAGTGCTGCGGGGTTTCTTGTATCTAGGTAAGGTGTCTAAATGGGGTCTTGCGTTAATATATCGTGTAACCATACGGACAATGTAGTAATCTTATTTTCACGTCGACTGCGTGCAACGCATCCCTATGATTGTCGGAGCGGCTGAGATGGACGGGCACTGACTCACCCCGCACGACCGCTGACGGGAGGAAGGAGCGGAGAAGCAACGGCTTCCAGGAATCGGTTGAACGCTGCCCTCTGTCTCAGCCCCGCTCCGTGGCAAACTGAACCTTCACGGGAGCGTGAGAAAGGAGGATAGCGGCCCTTTCATGTCTGGAACAATTTAATTTCTATGTTCTCTCAAGTGCTTATTGCGAGCAGGTCGCCACAGGTCCCGTGCACTCCCGTCCGACGCCCACCCACCGACCCTCAATCCTGCCAGCGGCCTGGAAATGAAATCTCACCTTCCAGAGCGCTTTGTGAATTGCATTGCACACCGCACACACGGACCGGGTTTGGAGATGGGCGGCACTGCGGGATCTGCAGGGGGATGAAAGTTCCTGGTACTTGCCGGCTGCTGCTCGGGTCTCGGCACCTCTGGGAGCCCCTCGGGCAGTTGAAAGAGAAACGGCGCCTTTTACCACCGCACGTCCCCCACCCCAGTGCAAGGCCTGGCGGACCAGCAGCAGCCGGCACCAGATCCGTTCTGGCTAAAACTCCGTCTCCTGCGCATCAGGGGCAAGAATACCTAGGCCCGTTCAGTATCGGGTACTTGATCCGCAAAGCCAGCTTTATGCCCGACCAGCGCGGGAGTCTGTTCGGCCCCTTCCATGCGTGGTGGCCGAAGAATGGACGTGAAGTGAAATCTCTTTGCCCCCAGCTCTGCGGGCCCACCCTCTTATAAAAAAGCAAGGATGCAATGCTGAGACATTGGTCAGAAAGCACTTTGAGTATTGTAAATAGATTTGGGGCCCCTTGTCTAAGAAAGGATGTGCTGGTATTGGATAAATTCCAGAGGAGATTCACGACAATAATCCCGGAAATGGAAGGGCGTTTGATGGCTGGGGGCCTGTGCTCGCTGAAGTTTCGAGGAATGAGAAAGGATCTCATTGAAATTTATCAAATAATGAAAAGGATGTGGAGAGGATGCTTCCTATAGTGCGGGAGTCTAGGACCAGCAAGTCCAGTATAGAAAGACGTCCTTTAGAACAGAGATGAGGAGGAATGATGTGGAATTCATTGCCACCGACAGCTGTGGAGGCCAAACCATTATGTATACTGTGATAATACATCAGCCATGACGAGCAGTCGCGCACCCGAATGTAACAATTCTGCTCCCTTGTCTTATGGTCTTCCAGTTTTTACCCAGGCAAATCTACTAACACTTTCACTATCAACCTGTTTACTTTTTATCCCACATAATACACTTCAAAATTATACAGATGGGAATAAAGGTGCCCGGTTGACATAATCATAGAGAAAAGCAGCGGGGAAACGGTCTATCCTAACATGTATTCCTGGGCTAATCCCATTTGGCTGCGTTTGCCTATCTGTCCCTCTAGGTCGTTTCCATCCGTGTACCTATCCAAATATCTTGTAGGCATTGCCATTGTACCCGCCTCTACACCTTCCAAATGGCAGCTCGCTCTATCTACCCGCCGCCCTCTGTTGGAGAAGTTACCCCGGTTCGTCTCAAATCTTCAACTTCTTAAATCCGTTTGAGACTCTCCTACCCTTGGAAAAAGGACAATAACCTTTCACTTCACTATTTTGTAAACCACCATGAGGTCAGCTCCTCACTGAGCTCCGGGAGCAAAAAGTCCAGCCTATCCAGTCACTTACAACACAAGCCTTCCAGTCGCGGTGATAGCCGCGTGATTTTCTTTATCATTTTCAGCTTAATGACAGTTGTCCTAAAACAGGGCATCCAGAGCTGCACACAATACTCCAAAAACGGCCTGAGCAACATGTAGTAAAATTTGTAGTCATCCCCCTTTTTAAAACAAAATATATTCCATCGTTTCCAGGGCACGCCTTGAGTATGAGTATACTGTTACAATACTCACTCTATTTACGAGTGTTTCTCCGCGAGGGCAGATGGGCGGAGCGTAATTTTCCTCACCTCTCCAAATGAATGGGGAAACTGATCTCTGTGTGTGAAAGATCAGCTTTGGGAGGGGGGAGGAGAGGAGGAAAGAGAAGGGAGGGAGGGAAGGGGAGAGAGAGAAAGAACACGAACGAAATGTCGACACAAAGCTGGTCGAGCAGCATCTATGGCGGGAAAAGAGTTAGCGGCGTGTTCCAGCCCGAAAGCTTAATGCATTTAAGCAAAAAAATCTAACAGCCTGGGCAAAAAAAAAGCACAAACACGTGGTAGACAATTTGCCAGCCTTGTCAGCTTTTGCATTTGTTTATGGACTGAATTATGTTTGCAGACATAATGAAATTGTGTTGTGTAATTCAGAATGTTTCCTTTTTATGATGCAATAAAGAGCACAGGGCAGTGTTCTCCGAGGCAAGAATTTGTAGCTTTAGCGTTGATCTCAGAGAGCGGTTTGCTAATGATATGCTTTCAAAACAAAATTTCTAATAGAGCAGACCCACTTCTATCAGCAGATTTTGGCGTTTCCTTGTTCTTTCTGTTCTGGGAGAATGACTGGCATCAACGTTAAAGCTCCGACTCATAAAGCTTCCCCATTGGAGTTCTATTTTAATTAAAAGCTCGCACAAACAGTGTGATCACATGGGTTCCTTGTTTGTTTTGGATATGCTTTCTATGGTGATGACCAAGAGTCCTGCTGTGAATGGTCAACCTCTGAAGAAAATGAGCACCTCTCCCTGTCTGCGTCCTGCCCGCGCTCACACATACACACACCTTTAAAACGGCGGTTCTACAATCAGCACCTCAGCCAGAGACTTTTGATCTCAGCAGGAGAGCTGCCTTGTGTGGAGGTTCTCACTGGAGGAGGTAATGTCCTCAGTGCAAAGAGGGGGCGAATCGCGCGGGAGGTTCTTCCAGCTGTCCGCAGCAGTAGTTCACAGTTAAGCTGCCAACACCGGAGCCAGATACTTCCTCGCTGTTGTCCCGCAGTAGTAACTTCAAGGCCAGCATTTAAAAGAGTTCACACGACACAAGAAGGACCATAACTTTTTCTCCCCGCCAGCAATTACTCATGTAGTGAAAGGTGTGCAACCTCTCTGCTCCTGTCGAATAACACGTTCTGGTCTTGCATTAGAATTGGGATTGGTTTATTACTGTCACGTGTACAGTGAAACGCTCTGGCTTTGCGTGCTGTCCAGATAGATGTGCCGTACCTAATTTCATCGGGATAGTTAAAGGGAGAAGGCAGAATAGCTAATCCCGTCTGTCTTCAGAGTGTGTTTTTCCATTAACTTTCTCCAAGGTAGATTTTGATTGTGCCTTACCATACCGCCGTCCTTCGATCCTCAGTGATCATTAGGAGCTATCACGTACAATCTTTATCATTGATGCTCTATCTTAAAGCTGGGATCTTCCTTTGTAAACAGACAGACAGAAAATCTGAGCGGCGAGACCGAATTTTGCCTCACCATTGCAGCCTACGTTGCCCTATTCTCGTCAGGATCGGTCCTTATGTTAACAGAGTGCATTTATGTCACGGGTCACACCGGTGATAGCTGGTGAATGTGGGTTAGCGTATTCTCACTTCATTTAAATTCAAGCGATTAAATAACCTGGCATTTAACAGTAATAGTAACCAGGAAAGCACCGGACCGCCGTAGAACGCCTCTAGTTCACTGATGTCTCCGGGGATACGTCCGTTCCTCATCCGGCTGAAACGTAACTCTAGTCCCACCAAAGTCAAGACCTTTCACTGTCTTCCCAACGACCAATGATCACTAAATGCCAGAATTTCCTTGGGCGGATTTTAGAACTAGCTGCCCTGGACATGCATTATTTGTGGGAGCAGCGCTTGTTGGAATTTCGCGGCCGCTACAATCGTCAAAGGAATCCCTCACCCAGTTAGTTTCCCCTCCCCGCTCTCGCTTCTTGGGTAATGTGCTACGTCCTTTAACTTTACTGATCCCAGGCTCAGCGAAACCACCCAGTGTGAATGTGGGAGGTGCGATAGTGGAGGGAGAAATAAAATTGGATTATTTGCAAAAAGAAGTAAATATATCAGCCCCAGGTTACACAAACATGGACATTTCTTTATCCAAATCTATTTGACTCGTGTGAATAGACTGGGGATTGAGGTGAAGTAATAATAACTGATCTACATTCACCAGACTCCTCCAGTCTAAACATTGCTTTCATCTGGCCTTTACTATGGAATTGAATCAAGTCCTGGTTCCCTCTGGATTATAAAACTCTATGTAAATAGTACAATGGAGGTTGGAGGTGACTGGCTCACTGCTTTAACTCCGATGAATTAGCTCAATGAATTTATTTTCTAGACAGGTTTTGTATGGAGACCCCAGAGCTCCGAATACCCCAGTCCCCCCGCACCGGCAAACACGTCTCGGCTGCTTTATTAGGCTGTCGAGAGGCCGTTATAAATCTCACAATCTGTTTGACCCGGGGCTTCCACACCGCTCCTGTCTTCTGCAACAGCCCTGGAAGCAAGGCATGATGGATGCAACCTCAGCATGAGACTTCCCTTCGGAGCTCTCCGAACAGAGCGGCCCGCGAAGGCAAGCGTTGGCTTGTTTTGGCACATGGGATAAAATATTGGAAACCAGCTCCCCTTTTAGCTATTTGTCTTCCGCACTCTCCTAAATGAAGGAAAATTGAGCAATTTGCGCATTGCTGGCTCTTTAGTGTGCTGTAAACTGTGTGAAGACATTTGAATAATTTAAGACGGCGGCAGGTTGGTGTTCCTTTGAGGAAGGTTGTAAGGATTGGCTGTGTACAGACTCACTGTGGGAGCCTGCCGTACAATACCAAGACTGACGTAAATCATCCTGTCACTCGGGCTCAAACATGTACTTAGTTCATCACAACAGAATACTTATTACAGACTACCTTTGCAACCTGCTCTGTTATTCCCCTGCCTCTTATTCCATTAACCATCCGTGTGCTCACTTGTCTCCGCAGTTCAATATTTGCTAATCCCGCCAATTGAAGCACGAGAGGAGGATGCTTTAATACTTGGCGCAATGGCTTTAAAATTGTCATAATTGCCACGACTTTAAATAACTGCAAACTTTCTCGTCGCGGCTTCGGATAGGCCACTTTGATTATCACCGCCACATAACGTTCTCAATACTCCAACGTGCAAGAATCCCCCCACCAAAAGGGTTAAAAAGATGCAAAGCAGCCTGCGTCCCCTGCTAAACAATTGTACCAGCGGATGAAGGGTCTCGACCGACAACATCCACTGCCCATTTCCCTCCACAGACGCCGCCTGTCCCGCTGAGTTCCTCCGGTTTGCTAATTGCTGGTGAAGTTTAGGTAGGTAGCGCGATCACTCGAGCTGAGTAAGATGCTTTCCTCAGGGGTTTTCTGTTGGTGGGTCCTCCCTCCTCAGGTGACTGCAGAGTCCGATTCGCGATCCACAGTCAGGAAGTGAAGCGTGGGGAGTGGTGGCTGGCTGTAGCTAGTGGTCGGGTCTTTTGGTTGTTCTGGAAACGTTTACACTGTGAACAGTGCTGAGCTGGGAAGCAATAACGTAGGGAAGTGACCAAAACTCTTTTTTAAATACATATTCTTAGGCCACCCTCAGAGAGGCAACTCATTTTATCGTTTGAAACACAGGCATCTCCATTAATAATTCCTTGTCAGCCAAACGCAGGTGAGGTGACAGAGACACAAGTGACTCTCTGACGGTGGTGTCTGAAAAGAGGATGCTGTCCAATTTGCATGCCATCTTGGACAATGTCTCCCATCCACTACATAATGTACTGGTTGGGCACAGGAGTACATTCAGCCAGAGACTCATTCCACCGCGATGCAACACAGAGCGTCATAGGAAGTCATTCCTGCCTGTGGCCATCAAACTTTACAACTCCTCCCTTGGAGGGTCAGACACCCTGAGCCAATAGGCTGGTCCGGGACTTAATTCCTGGCATAATTTACATATTATTATTTAATTATTTATGGTTTTATATTGCTATATTTATACTCTGTTCTTGGTTGGTGCAACTGTAACGCAACCAAATTTCCCTCGGGATCAATAAAGTATGACTATGACTATGACTGCAGATGCTGGAATCTGAAGCAACAAACAATCTGTTGGAGAAACCCAGCGGGTCAGGCAGCACCTGTGGGAGGAATAGTATTGTCATCGTTTCGGACCCGTCATGAGTGATATCCGGCATTGTGTTTAATTAGCCAAACCTCGTTAAGATCCTTCATTGTAGCCTGGCTTTTGGAAGTCTGGCTTCACAGGTTCATTTCAGCGGTCCCCTGCGCTCTCCCCGCCGTGCTCGGTTAAGAGCGAAATGGATTTGCAGCAGGCTCTTGGCGCAGCTCAGACCCACGAGCATGGCACTCCCCGAGAGGGTAAGGTCGCTGACTTCTGCCGGGTAAGTGTGAGGAACTCTCGGCGCTTGGTCTCACTGCAGTCTACAGCCGTTTCAAGCCGTTGTTCTTTATCTGGTTTCGAGCCTTAATCCTCTCATTGGCCCACTGCAGCTTTCAGGGTGGTTCCTCTTGTCAGTTCTAGCTAGGATGCACATGTCAACCTGCCTTTTTCCCTCCGTCCCGGGTTCATTCCCAACTCTCCTTACATATTTATTTTAGGATTAAATAAAACCCAAGCTTGACAGTGAACCATCTTCTTCAAAGCGACTATTTACCAAAAAAAATCAGTTCCACGATATCATATTTTGCAAATTATTTCAAGATTCAATATTGTTTATTATAATTTAATCCAACAAAATAACAATGATTTTGAGGTTTTATGCGACAAATCAGGTTCGGAATTAGAATCAGATTTATTATTATCATCACTGACTTCGTGGAATTAGTTGTCTTGCGGCAGCAGTACCGTGTTATAATAATTGTTATAATACCAAATAAACTAACTAATCAGTGCAAGAAGAGAGTAAAAGTGAGGCAGTGCTCCTGAGTTCCTTAGATACAATTATATGACTTCTTTCACAAAATCGGTGTTGTAAAGAAAGGAAGCGGATTCATTGCCATCTTTGCAACGAGGCCCTGATTACAGGCACAGTCAGGCTGGAGTTTATTCCAGGGGCGCAGATGATTTCATAGGCCACGACTGTGCAGCCTTCTACTGATGTCTAAACCGGCCTGAGTAGACCGCAGCCGTTCCTGTTCTAGTCTAGTTTCCGAGACAGGTGTTTGTAATCTTCCTGCTGGCATTGGATCCCAGTTTCTGAACCCAACTCCCCTTTCCCTGCCATGGATGCTGTTTATCTTGGGGCCGAGAGTCTGCTGGCCGTGTTGTGGGAGTTGGATCTAGCGCGATAAATGCTGGGAGCCAGATCTCTTAATCCCCGTCTAAGTGAGCAGCTACAAATGAAGCTGCGATGGAAGACGAGGAATGGGTAGAACGGATTCAGGTTTACGCGAGCCTGTTCCTGTGTACCCGTCGAAAAGAGCATGCAGTGACTGTGCTGAGTCGCGGCGGCAAGCGAGTGAAACTCCAGAGCGCTCATGAGTTTTAACGTCGTCCGTCTCACAGAAACAGACTTGAAAAGCGGAGCAGTTGTACAACCGCCGTTCCCTTCCACTCAATTTCTGAAACTGAGCTGCACTCCCTTTAACTTCCAGGAAGAGGGGAGGGAAATTAGGAGGAGTACTGCCTCAGCTCTGAACATACAGTGATCAGCAGTAAAACGAGAAGAGGCAATACTCAAAACGAGCTGACGTCAGTCCAGATGTGCGCTGGGCTTCGGTGATTTGGAGCTGGCTGATAAAAGAAGATTAAAATGCTTTTGAAGCTGCTTTGTTTAAATTTGTCCATCTGGGGAGACACTGCAACTTTCTTTCAAAACTGCAGCGATCTCCAAATCAAGCTGTCCCGCCCTTTGCCCGCCAAGTGTATTCTAATAGGTGAGGCGACGCTGGGTAACTCCAGGGAAGCCTCACGGGTGGACTGGACCGAGAAAAAGGCGGCGATACTTTGGGAACAAACGAAATCCAACACCAGAAACTTTCCGTGAGATGATTCAGCCGCAGCTGTATGTAACATGTGGTGCTCACGTCTCATCTGCTGGCAGTACACGTTCCAATTTACAAAGTTATTACAATAATAATAATTTTACCGCGTTTGCCTCCGTCGCTCGCTGCCAACCAAAATATGGCAATGATTAAGCTGGCTTCCTATGACTATTGCAGAAGTAGAAGACACGAATGATGTTTCCTTGAGGAATGCCATCACCGAGCCAACACGTTTGTTCCTCTTTGATTAATTCGAAAGAGAGAAAACTTTCAATCATTTAGTAAATTCACTAGATTGGGGTTCCTACCCTCATGCTCCCGCAGCAAGGAGGACTTCCCCATTCGAAAATGAAACCACAGGCCCCTTTTGGAGGAACGTGGAAGGAGAAAACGACCGCGGAGTTTGTCTGAAACGTTTCGCGGTCACTGAGAAGTTAGTTTGGCCGGTGATCTCTGAATGTCACCTAGAGGCGATGACAACTCCTAGCATTAACTAACGAGCGAGACAAGAAGTTAAAATAAGGCAGGGCTATATTTTCCTCATGTGGCTGAAAATAAAACTGAGTTTGAGTGATCAAAAATTTTCACATGCTAAGAATTAATTAGAAAATGGATTTATCAAAATGTATCTTGAACTAGATTTTTTTTGGTAGGGGCCGCCACAATGATGTACGGATGCTTTAGAAGTGAAATTTTTTTTTTGAAATCCGCTGAATTCAGGAAGACTCCGGGTTTTGTTCCTATACTTTTAGCTACGAGGCAGACCCTGAATGTTAAAGATAAAAGCATGTATAATATTTTCGATTAAGTCTGTTTATAAATGTATTAATTTCAAAACTGACTTGAAAAGGCGGATTTGAGCAAAGCACAGTACAGCAGACACAACATCTGCGGCCACAGGAACTTACCCCACTGCCAAACACAACACAGCCAGATCTTTGGCACGGAGTCGTTTCTAGCTGTGTTACCCCTGTCTCCAGAGCGACACCATAGTCCCCTTAAGTGTGACAATCAATTAGTATTAAGGCGACAGAGTCAGCTGTCAAAATTTCAATTTGACTTCCCATTCCTATTCTGACGTGTTAGTCCATGATCCCCTCTCCCTCGATGACGTGGCTTACTGGAGGAGCAACACCTCATATTCTGTCTGGGTAAGACCATAAGACCTGGGAGTAGAATTAGGCCATTCAGCCCATCGAGTCTGCTCCGCCTTTCCATCATGGCCGATCCTGGATCGCACTCAGCCCCACACACCTGCCTTCTCGCCATATCCCTTGATGCCCTGACCGATCAGGAAACGATTAACTTCTGCCTTAAAAATATGCACGGACTTGGCCTGCACCGTAGTCTGTGGCAGAGCATCCATAGACTTAGTACTCTCTGGCTAAAGATAAATCATCCTTACTCCTGCTCTAAAGGGTCGCCCCTCAGTTTTGAGGCTATGCCGTTTGGATCTGTATACCCCCACCGTAAGAAACATCTTCTCTCCTCATCTGCTCTATTTGGTTCTTTCAACATTCGGTAGGTTTCAATGAGATTCCACCCCCCCCCCGCCCCATTCTTCTAAGTTCCAGTGAGCACAGGCCCAAAGCTGCCAAACACTCCTCGTATGTTAACCCCTCAATTCCCGGAATCATCCTGGTGAACCTCCTCTGGTCTCTCTTCAACAACAACACATCCTTTCTGAGATATGGGACCCAAAACTGTTGACAATACTCTAAATGTGGCCTGTCTAGCATCTTATAAAAGCTCAGAATTATCTTCTTGCTTTTATATTCTATTCCCCTTGAATAGAATACCTTTGAGTAGCCTCCAATCTTATGGAAAGAACATTGATTTTTCTACCTTTTAGTAATTTCTCCTCCTCTTTCCTTCCTTTTTCCATTCCTCATTCTGGTTACCCACTCATCTCTTCTCTTCTCCTCACCTGCCCATCAAATCCCTCTGGTTCCCTTCCACCTTCCCTTTCTCCCTTCCACCTTCCCTTTCTCCCTTGGCCCATTGTCCTCTCCTGTTAAGTTCTTTCTTCAGCCCTTTACCTCTTCCATCTATCCCCTGCCATCTTCTTACTTCATCCCTTCTCCCCCAGTCCCCCACCTTCCCCCCTCAGCTGGTCACAACTATCACCTGCTGGCTTTAACTCTACTCTCTATCCCACCTTTTTATTCTGGTTTCTGCCCCTCCCCCTTTCCAGTCCTGATGCAGGGTCTTGCCGCCAAATGACGAAGGATTATCCCCTCCATAGAGGGTGCCTGACCTGAAAAATTCCTCCAGTATTTTGTGTGCGTTGCTTAAGATTTCCAGCCTCTGCAGGGCCTCTTCAGCTTCGAGTCAACCGATTGACCCTGAGTCAGAAGGTGATTGGTTCATGTTCTGCTCCAGAAACTGGAGTAGAAAAATGCAAGCTGAGTGAGGTTCTAGTAGAGCACCAGGACAATGTTGCACTGTCAAAAGTGCTGTGTTTCAGTTGAAATTTTAACCTGAGGCTCTGCCTACTTTCCCTTGTGGGTGTAAAGAGAAAAAAATCCCACGTCACTTTTTTTTCTGAAGAAGACCAGGGGAGTTCTTGGTGTTCTGGACGACACGTAGCAACCAACAACACAAAAACATTATCACTTAGCTGTTTGCAGGATCTTGCTTTGTGAAAATTGGCTGCCTTGTATCCTAATTTACAACATTTCACAAGTACAACATTGGCAGCAAAGTGCTTTGTGATGTCCTGAAGGGGCTGATAAGGGCGCTACATAGGTGAAAGGCTTTCTGATTGTGCAATTTAAACTTTAGCACCTATCCTGCAGACTTTACAAGTGCCATCAGCACTTCCAACATATGAAGTGTGCTCATCTCCTCTCTTGTGCCTTTTGTGTTATTCTGAGTGGAGAAGTGCTCAGAGGGCCAGGGGAAAGGAGAGCAACACACATCAAAGTTGCTGGTGAACGCAGCAGGCCAGGCAGCATCTCTAGGAAGAGGTACAGTCGACGTTTCAGGCCGAGACCCTTCGTCAGGACTAACTGAAGGAAGAGTGAGTAAGAGATTTGAAAGTGGGAGGGGGGGGGAGATACAAAATGATAGGAGAAGACAGGAGGGGGAGGGATGGAGCCAAGAGCTGGACAGGTGATAGGCAAAAGGGATACGAGAGGATCATGGGACAGGAGGTCTGGGAAGAAAGACAAGGGGGGGGGGAACCCAGAGGATGGGCAAGGGGTATATTCAGAGGGACAGAGGGAGAAAAAGCAGAGTGAGAGAAAGAATGTGTATAAAAATGTGTGATTCCCCCCCCCCCCCCGTTTGTCTTTCTTCCCGGACCTCCTGTCCCATGATCCTCTCGTATCCCTTTTGCCTATCACGTGTCCAGCTCTTGGCTCCATCCCTCCTCCTCCTGTCTTCTCCTATCATTTTGTATCTCCCCCTCCCCCTCCAACTTTCAAATCTCTTACTCACTCTTCCTTCAGTTAGTCCTGACGAAGGGTCTCGGCCTGAAACGTCGACTGTACCTCTTCCTAGAGATGCTGCCTGGCCTGCTGCATTCACCAGCAACTTTGATATGTGTTGCTTGAATTTCCAGGATCTGCAGAATTCCTGTTGTAGGGGAAAGGAGAGATGGTTTTCAGCTCTGCCGACCTGGCTGAGAGTTGATTGGTTTCCCATTATCTACATCTACCCTATTTTCTTCTTTCTTGCCTTCATTTGATGTGTAGGTAGTCTGGGAGAGTCTTGCGGGAGGAACATAATAGATCGAAGATTCATGGAACCCCAGTTTTCACAGGTTTTCGCCCCTCCCTGAACTGCACAACGATGATGACAGTTGTTTACTTCATCGGAGGCTGGGAACATAATCAGTGGTGTAAGTTGTATCAAATTTCAAGCTGAACAATAGCACTAGATCCATCATCCCAAATCAGCTGCCAAGAGGGAGGTCTGGAGCACGGTGCAAAGACAGAAATGAGTGGCACTGGAAGAGTCAGCTCTGCCACTGTGGTGGAAGTAACACTTAAGTGTTCTTCTTTCTCCATATCTAAGAGCTGTTCTAAAATGATCTGCAACCACTCATACATACCTGCATGCACACTTTATGATCCCAGTAGGTGGCACCAGAATGATTAGGTCTGATCTCCTGTGCACAAAAACTCCTTTACGTTTGTAATTCTTGTGAAAAAAATGACACTGATAAAGGGAAAGAGAGCGTCTTCTCTGTGTGAAAAATTAACTTCCATTCATTTGCTTTCAGTTAAAATCAATGTGGAGAAGAAGTTTGACCCCTAAGATTCTTCTGGTCAGAGGCTGGCTTCATTCCAAGCTGGAATTCCCTCCTGAGGAAAAACAGAACTGTAGATGGGGAAATTAAAAAAAAGACAACAGCAGCAAGCAGTAACACGGACTCAGTGGCCACTTCATTAAGTACCTCCTGAACGTAATAAAGTGGCCATTGAGTGTATGTTCATGGTCTTCTGCTGCTGTAGCCCATCCACTTCAAGGTTTGTTGTGTTGTGTGTTCAGGGATGCTCTTCAGCACGCCACTGTTGTAACGAAGGGATATTTGAGTTACTGTCACTTTCCTGTCAGCTTGATCCAGCCTGGTCATTCTCCTCTGATGCTCTCAACAAGGCATTTTTGCCCACAGATCTGCCAATCACTGGATTTTTTTTTTGTGCTATTTGCACCATTCTCTGTAAACTCTGTAGAGACTGTTGTATGTGAAAATCCCAGGAGATCAGCAGTCCCCAATACCAAACCCACCCTGTCTGGCACCAGCAATCATTCCACAGTCAAAGTCACTTAGATCACATTTCTCTCATGTTCTGATGTTTGGTCTGGACAACAATTAAACCTCTTGACCGTGTCTGCGTGCTTTTATGCACTGAATTGCTGCCACATGATTGGCTGATTAGATATTTGCATTAATGAGCAGGTGTACAGGTGTACCTAATAGAGTGGTCACTGGTCGCACATGAAAGGTAACTTGCTGGGTTTGTCCATGAAGATCCTCACTGAATTTCAGACTAAATATTGTACCTGCTTCTAAATGCATGACTTGTCTCTCTTCTATTACAATTCTTACCAACGTACTCAAATGACATAATGCATGTCACAGTCTGAAAAGGGCAGAAGATCTTCTCATAAATCAGCTTTTTGACTTCTCATAGACAGCTGCTCAACAGTTGAGCTTTCTGAGGGTGCAAAAGAGGGGTTCCAGTCCAGACCTGACGGTTAAATATTACCGCCCTTTCCACAATGCGTGAGAACATGATAAACTACCAAACAATTTTTAACCGTTGCCCCACACACATAAATCTCGTTGTGCTAACCTCAATTTGAGTGCAGTTATACCACACCATCACCCTGAGTCAGGCGAATTGCTAAGTTTAAAGTACAGCTGGTAAATGGAACATCTCAGCACATTGAAACTACCACACCAGTCTGCAGTCACTCGGTAATAGACACAAGCTCAAGTCCAAAAAGTACCAGGTCAAAGCCCCTCTTCAGTATTACAGTACTTGGATTCAAAGGTGTACTGAAGCTTTGCCCTCTCTCTGCTTTCCGCAGGGGTCGCTCCCTACACGACTCCCTTGTCCATTCGTTCCCCGCCCCCCCCCCCATCCCTCCACGCTGATCTCCCTTCTGGCACTTACCCTTGTAAGCGGAACAAGTGCTACACATGCCCTTAGACTTCCTCCCTTACCACCATTCAGGGCCCCAGACAGTCCTTCCAGGTGAGGCGACACTTCACCTGTGAGTCGGCTGGGGTGATATACTGTGTCCGGTGCTCCCGATGTGGCCTTCTATATATTGTCGAGACCCGACGCAGGCTGGGAGAACAATTCACTGAACACCTATGCTCTGTCCGCCAGAGAAAGCAGGATCTCCCAGTGGCCACACATTTTAATTCCACGTCCCATTCTCATTCTGATATGTCTATCCACGGCCTCCTCTACTGTAAAGATGAAGCCACACTCAGGTTGGAGGAACAACACCTTATATTCCGTCTGGGTAGCCTCCAACCTGATGGCATGAACATTGACCTCTCTAACTTCCGCTAATGCCCCACCCCCCCGTACCCCATCCGTTATTTATTTATATACACACATTCTTTCTCTCTCTCTCTCTCTCTCCTTTTTCTCCCTCTGTCCCTCTGACTATACCCCTTGCCCATCCTCTGGGTTTCCCCCCCTCCCCCTTTTCCTTCTCCCTGGGCCTCCTGTCCCATGATCCTCTCATATCCCTTTTGCCAATCACCTGTCCAGTCCCTCCCCGTCCTGTCTTCTCCTATCATTTTGGATCTCCCCCTCCCCCTCCCCCTCCCACTTTCAAATCTCTTACTAGCTCTTCTTTCAGTTAGTCCTGACGAAGGGTCTCGGCCTGAAACGTCGACAGTACCTCTTCCTAGAGGTGCTGCCTGGCCTGCTGTGTTCACCAGCAACTTTGATGTGTGTTGACTGATGCTTTTATATTCTTCAGTACTTTTGATAGCTTCGTGTTGAAGAGAAGGATTCAACATAACCACGGCATTCATTTCCAAATGCTTTACTGAGAAGGTCAGGAGGCATGTGTGGAGGTAGAAATAGATCAAACATTTCACATTCAATGTCGTTTCTCAGCACAGATTTTTATCAGGTCATCCACCTGAACCATTAGCTCTGTTTGTCTCTCCACAGGTGCTGCTCAACCTGTTGGACACACCCAGCATTTTTTGTTTTATCTCTGTTTGCTGGCATCTCAGAATCAGGATCTGGTTTATCATCACTGAGATATGCCATGAAATCTGTTGTTTTGTGGCAGCAGTACAGTGCAGTTCATAAAAAAAATAAGAAATATAAAAACAAATATATATTGCAAGTAGAGAGCAAAATAGTGAGGAAGTGTTCATGGGTTCATAGACTGTTCAGAAGTCTGATAACGGAGGGGAAGAATTTATTCCTAAACATAGTGTGTGCACCTTCAGGCTCCTTCCTGATGGTAGTAATGAGAAGAGGGCTTGTCCCTGGCTGGTGAGTATCCTTAATGATAGAGGCCATTTTCCTCAGGCACCACCTTTTAACAATGTCCCTTATTAGAAGGCTAGTGCCCACAATGTAGATGCAGTGTCTTGTATTCATTTCCAACTCATTTATTATAAATAAGAAAGTCATAGAGCAGTACAGCACAGAAGCAGGCCCTTCGGGCCATCTACTGAACTATCATTCTGCCGAGACCCATCAACCCGCACCTGGACCATAGCCCTCGATACCTCTCCCATGCATGATTTATTCAAGCTTCTTTTAAAAGCTGCAATTGGCCCCACATCCGCCACTTCCACTGGCAGTTCATTCTACACTTGTGTCAGCCTCTGAGCGAAGACGTTTCTCCTCAAGTTCCTCTTAAATACTTAAATGTTCCTGGACACATTTGATAAACTCTGTCCCATCCAGTCCCTTTGCAAGCACAGGAGATTCTGCAGATGCTGGAAGTCCAGAGCAACAAACGCAAAACACTCAGCAGATCAGGCAGCATCTATGGAGAGGAATTAAGAGTCGACATTTCAGGCTAAAACCTTTCATTGGGATATGAGAGCGAGTAGAGGCCACTGTGGACATTGCTGGAATTTGTGTTGTGTTGGAGGGCTGGGCCATCTCATTAGTGTGGCCCTCCTGTGTTTGATGGAAGATGAGCTCGAATGCGTTCACCTGCGGCTGCACGGGCCCGAGTTGAGGAACTGCTGCATGCTTGCTCATGCAAAAACATGGCTCCAGGACAACGTCCCATGCACCGTCAATCTACTGGCCTTTCCACTCAGCAGCTAGGGCTATATTATTTTTTTTTGTGACTGTATATTATTCTGCTTTCATAATTATAGGTGCTACATGTGCACTGTGCTGCGTGCTGTGCGTGACTGTGTTTTGCATCTTGGCTCTGGAAGAATACTGTTTCATTTGGCTGTATTCATATGCTTGGTTGAAAGATAATTAAACTTGAACTTAAACAGAATGGGAAGGAGCCAGAATAAGAATGGGGAGGAGGGGAAGGAGTACAAGCCGGAAGGTGATAGGTGAAGCCAGGTGAGGGAGAAGGTCAGTGGTTGGGGATGAAATGAGAAGCTGCTAGGTGATAGGTCGAAATAGCAAAGAGCTGAAGAAGAAGGAATCTGATAGGAGAGGAGAGTGGGTCACAGGAGAAAGGGAATGAGGAGGAGCAGAAAGGGAGATGATGGTCAAGTGAGGAGAAGGAGAGAGGTAAGAGGGGATCCAGAATGTGGGAATTGAGAAAGAGAGAAGAGGGAGGAGAGAAATTACTGAATTTAGAGAAATTAATGTTTATGCCTTCAGAATGGGAGGCTACCCAGACAGCATATGAGGTGTTGCTTCTCCAGCCTGAGGGGGCCTCATTATGGCAGTAGAGGAGGCCATGGACTATCATGTGGGAATGAGAAGTGGAATTAGAATGAGTGGCCACTAGGAAATCCCACCTGCTGTGGTGGCAGAGTAAAGGTGCTCACCAAAGTGGTTTCCTAACCTATGTCAGGAATCACTACTGCAGAGAAAACCACATTGGAAGCACTGGATACAGTAAATAATCCCAAAGACTTGCAGGTGGTATATTGCCTCAGCTGGAAGGACTGTTTAAGGCTCTGAATTGTGGTGAGATACAGACGACGGGGCAGATGTAGCACCTGTCCTAACTGGAAAGGATATGCCAGGAGGGGGATCAGTGGGGAGGGACGTGTGGACGGAGGAGTCACAGAGAGCATGGTCCTTGTGGAAAGCGGAGACTGAGGTGGGGGAGAAAAAGATGTGTTTAGCGTTAGGATCCCATTGAAGATGGCGAAAGTTGCAGAGAATGATGTGCTGGATGCGGAGGCTCAAGAGGCAGTTGTCGGTTTAGTCTGGGAGTCCCAGTCAAAATGTAAAATTACCTACTATCGCAACCTAATTTTTCTTGCAACTCTCTGTTATCTTTCTACACATGTGCTCCTCTAAATCCTGCTGATTATTTGGTGGTCTGTAATATAATCCCATTAACATGGTTATCCCTTTCTTATTCCTCACTTTCAACTATACAGCCTCAGTAGATGCGCCCTCCCGTCTGTTCGGTCTGGACACGGCCATGACTTTTTCCCTGATTAGTAATTCCACCCCTCTATCGTGTCTAAGTCCCTGGAACATTGAGCTGCTAGTCCTGCCCCTCCTGCAACCAAGTTTCACTAAGGCTACCACTCACTAAGGCTAGCAATTTCATGTGCTGATCCACACTCCAAGCACATCTGCCTTACCTACGATACTAATAGATGTAGCTCAAAACGCTAGTCGCACCATGCTCAGCCTTTCACTTCCTGTCTTTGTACGTAGGCTTAACATCTACTTTCCCCACAATCTCTTCTCCAGTTGCTCTGGCATTCTGGCTCCAAACCCCCTGCAACTCTAGTTCAAAGGCTTTGGTGCAGCACTAATGAACCTTCTCGCAAGGATATTGGACCCCAATTCATGTGCAGACCATCCCGTCTGTACAAGTCCCACCTTCCCGGGAAGAGAGACACGGATGGAAGAATCTGAAGCCCTCCATCCTTCACTGTCTCAGTAGCTATATGTTAAACTGTATTATCTTCCTGTCCTTGTGGCACGGGCAGGAATCCTGAGTCCACTACCCTGGAGACCTTGTCCTTTAACTTAGCACCTAACTCCTTGAACTCACTTTGCAGAATCTCATCTCCCTTCCTACTTATGTCATTGATACCAATATGGACCACAACCTTTGGCTACTCACCCTCCTCTTTACTCAACCTTGAGATATCCCTGTTGACTTAACTTCACCTCCCAATGTCAAATATTCCATCTAATTAAATATTTGCTATTGACCTCAAAACATTTCAACATGTAAGCTTTGAGCTCTGTTTTCACATATAGTCCTAGCTGTGCAGGTCAGGCCTGTGGTCTGGTCCATGACTGGCTCAGATGGATTGGTTCTCTGAGGCTTGATATTGATTTGTTGTCCTCACTGCTGAAAAAAAGCAGGATATTGGCAAAATCAATCAAACCTTCTCAATCTGTATTTCCTTTCACTTTCCTAATTCAAAAACATTATATAAAAATTTATCTTTGCAATTAAATTACAAAATGGAAGATATGATTAAATGCACACTTTGTAGGTTGTACCTTGCACTTCAGCATGGATGTTAAAAATTCTGCATCATAAGCATCCTGCAGTTTGCCGGTTCAGTCTTGTCAGAAGATTGTATCAATTGTTACTAGTGTTGGATCCTGATGCCTTTGTGATCCAGAGGTTCTTTAGAACTCAAGAATGAGGGATAAAACTTATTACTGGCAATTTTTGTAAGTGTTACAAGAACCATGAATGAGAAAAGCAAGACAAAGGAATAAGTAGTTGTGGTTGTCTCATACTCAGGCTAGACATAACAAAAATTCCAGTGATAACATTAACCTATAAAGTAACCAGATTCAACTGGTGTGAGACCTGCTACAGAATACTAAGAATTTTCTAGAAAAATACAGAAGCAACTGTACCGTAATTACCGGAAATGTCACTGAACAATTATATGTATATACGTGATTATATCAAAATACCAGCAAACATAGGAAAATTAAACTACAAGAAAAATAATAATTCTATACCCCAATTCAGCACATGCAAGAATGGAAAATACTTATCAACAGATGTGACAACTGATCTGAAGCCACAAGTTCAATTCATTAGTTTAAATTCAAGTAAATCTTGAATATAAATCAACTGTTTGTATTTGTTAGCATGAAACTACTGAATTGCCATAAAACCTCATTCATTAATACATTGACATGTGCCCTTCTTGCTTAGTCTGGTGTATCCAGTTTCATAACATATTTGACAGTATTGATTGTACTCACAATTCTTGGACGATTGGGAATGGACTCTAGCCTTGCCAGTGACATCCACACCTTGCAAATGAATGTAATCATGAAGGACTCAAAAATCATGGTAAAAGTTGGAATTGACTGGTGCACCAGAATGCAGAGAGAAAGTTCTTTGAGAATTAGAGCTAACTTGAGATTCAATTTCCAAACTTACCAGGTGACTAATTGCTAAATTCACATTGTAGTTCTAATCAGGCCGAGCCAGGTGCTGCTTATGTCGCTGTTTTGTGAGACATACGGGAGAGGCAAGATGCACATCAGCAGAAGTGTGAGGGATGTAGTGGGCGGCTCCTCCCAAAGCTACTACTATGCAGGAGTGAGAAGCTCAGTGATGAGGTATGGTCCAGGAGGAGGTCATGGTCACCACATGAGATCTACATCATTCGGATAGGTTTCCCTATCACTTGGACTTAGCATCAAGTTAGGTATCTGCAGTTCTGCTGGAACTGCAGTGCACACAGTCTGCCGGAGCAGGAGGCAATGGAAAAGGACACAGAGGGTCCTGGAATAGGGCATGAAGAGAACATGAAGCCAACTGGAACAAGACATGGAGACATCTGGAGGTAGCAAGGATGAATGGATGGAAACCATTGCCCCTTGCAGAGTTGCCCTATAACAAGAGGGCACAGGCTGAAAGTAGGGGGAAGGAAATTTACAGGGGAACAAGGAAGAATTTTTCACCCAGACAGTGGTTGAAATATGGAATGTATAGTCTGAGGGGGTGATGAATCTGGGTATTTTCACAGAGATTCTCTGTTCAGACCACAGATGCTGTCTAAGTTGTGGAACATTTCAGGTAAGGTTCTTTGTGAAGTGTGGCCACAGATGCAATGCAGATAGAACATGTAGAACAGTACAGGCCCTTTGGCCCATGATGTTGTGCCAACCATTTCACCTACTCCAAGATCAATTGGACCCTTCCCTTCCACAAGGCCCAACATTTTTTGTTCAGATGGATAATAATTCAGGACCCACTGGAATAGCTTCAGAAACCTCTGTTATAGAAGCATGTTAAACACCGAGGAAACAGCTGTCCCAGCAGAGCAACTACCTCAAAGGTGGAGCAAGCCAGGTTCAATCCTGGCCCCACCTGCTGTCTATGTGGAGTTTGCATGTTTCTCCTGTGACTATGTGGTTTCCCTAAGGGTGTACTGGTTTCCTTCAGGTTATATTTGGAATTGAAGGTTGGGAAATTAATTGGAAACTGCAAATTGCCCCTGGTGGTAAGATGAGAGGTGGAATCTCAGGGGTCAGAATGGTGGGAATATAGTGGATTCTAGTTAATTGGGACATATTAGAACCAGAAGAATTTGGCCCATGTAAGCAGCTGCTCCAATTAGCTAAAGATTCAGGGAAATAGTTAAAAAGGTACAATAAAGATAAACTATAACCATATAACAATTACAGCACGGAAACAGGCCATCTCGGCCCTTCTAGTCCGTGCCGAACACTTACTGTTTAACTAAGTAACAAATTATGTACTTAAATGAAGTACCATTGTACTATAAAGCTGTGTATTAGTTCCTAATAGTTATTGCTAGATATATTCATCCAGTGTACGCTGCTATGTTCTTTTGATTAAACGTAAATGAACAAATCCAGCGCAGACATCTACTGTAGTGCAAATAATGGACTACTGCCATTTAATGCTTTTGATGGTTGTACCCTCCAATTCATTATTTTCGTTGTAACATTTAAGATGATTGTCGATACCTTCTAATTCCTCGTAGCTCCTAACGGTGAAGTAGTGAAACTCTACTCTGAGCCATTTCTGGCACTTCCGAGCCTGAATGCTTCAAACCGTAGTGAGCAAAACAGTCCTGAGTTGTCTTATTGCCAGCTATCAGTGACAAAAAAACAATGTTTATCGAACACAAACACATGCAAATGACATTATTTATGACATCATTATGACAAATAAGCAGTTGTCCCAATTAACCAACTGGCCAATTAAATGAATTCCACTGTAGAGTGAAAATAAAAAACAGGTTGGTGTATTTGGGTACTTAATGGCCAATGTGAACTCGATTGGCCAAAGAACTGTGTTTCTATGTTGTATAACTATATTTTTATTTATTCCTTTATATATTCTTTCAACAGCAACTCTACATTCAGTAACCTTGGGATATTAAACCCCTTTCCTCACTGATGGCTTCTCTCCCTCATATAACCTTTGATTCACTGTGCTTGGCTTGTAAGATATTTTTGACATGTTCCTCTATTCTGCCACATTAGACGCTTATGGATGAGGGCAAAAGGAGAATGTCGATAGCACGCTGCTGGGTCAACTTCGATTGCAAACCAGCCAAGGCAAAAATCAAAATAAAAATGTTCACAAATATTTGTGATCTGTAACAAAAACAGAAATGCAGAACCGATTTGCTATATCTATGAATAAAAAAGGCAGATTAATATTTCAGGCAACTCTGAACTGGAAAATTGAAGCAAATTTGGAGAAAAAACTAAGAGACATTTGAGCGGACACATGAACAGGCAGGAAATTGAGGTTTACAGACCATGTGCCGGCAGATGAGGCGTTTAAATTGGCTCTTAGTCAGTGCTGATCTCATGGACCAAAGGGCCTGTAACATTTGTTCTATGTTCTTAAAATAATGACAATTAGGAGTTAAAAAGGAGGATACCAGTTGTCATCTGGGAAGACTTTCACTATTAGTAAGAACCCCATGGTAGTTGGTGATGTGGCTATTAACCCCATATATCCACTCAGTGGCCACTTTATTAGGTACAGGAGTGGAACCCGTCATGATCTTCTGCTGCTGTGGCCCATCCACGTCAAGGTATGACTTGTTGTGTGTTCGGAGATGCTGTCCTGCACACCACTGTTGTGAAACGTGGTTACCTGGGCTGCTGTGGCTTTCCTGTTGGCTTGATCCATTCTGGCCTTCCTCCTCTGACCAGGCACTTTTGCCCACGGAACTGCCCCTCACTTGCAGGGCACAGAGGAAACCCACGGCGTCGCAGGGAGAACGTACAAGTTCCTTATGGACAGCAGCAGGAATCGAACCCTAATCGGTGTTTGCTATTGCCCTAAATGCTGCACTACTAATATCTCCCACTGTGATAACAGAACATGCTAAAATGGTGGTGGACTTTTGCTGTAACTTAACAATTATTAGGAAGTCAAATGGCCTTAATTATCAAGAGGCCAGATAATGTAGTCCCTATTACAAGAAGTCTTATTGCAAATGCATTAGATTTTGGTGAGATCATAACTGAAGTGATGAGAGTATATTTGCTCTCCTCAACTCAGGAAGTAGGAAGCAGCCTTGGAAGAATTCTGATGAAGGGGGTTGTCCAATGAGGAACTCGTAGAATGGGTTATTCCCTCAAGCATTTAGCAAATTATCTCATTGCAGATTCTGAAGGGGTTTTACAGGTGGTCACTGAAAGGTTGTGATCTTTGACTGTCGGGGCTGCAGACATAGGGATTGGCCTTTCAGATGAGGAGAAAGAGCTTCATTTAGAATCATAAACCTTTGGAAACTTCAGGCTGTGGACACTCAGCTATTGAGTGTATTCATGAATGAGGATTATAGACTTTTGGAATCTAGCTGAATCACGGATTAGTGGGAATGTTGGCTTGAGGTAGAAGTTAATAAGTGCAGTGAGTACAAGGAGTCTTGTGGATGACTTCTGCTCTTATTTGTTATGATACTATGTTTTTTTTATATAATTGAATGGTGAAAACTCACGTTGCTGGAATGAACATCAGCGACCCAGCACGGAGAGTTCATGTTTGGGAAGTGCATTAGTTCCGTTGCAAATTTTAAAAAGATCACATAACTAAATGAATGGGAAGCTTAACTTGCTGATTATCCATGGAATCATATAGCAGGTTATCAATGATATTGCTGCCTACGTATAATCTGCTTAGGGAAACAAACAGGTTCTGCTATATAACAATATGATCTTCCAAAGCACAGGATCGAAAGAAGCTGCAGAGTCAGCCAGCAACATCACTGTCGCAACCTTCCTCACCTTCGAGGCATCTTCAGGAAGTGGTTCCTCCAGAAGATGGCATCCATCATTAAGACCCTCACCATCCAGGTCATGCCCCTCCTCATTACTACCATCAGGGAGGAGCTACAGGAGCCTGGGATAGACATGTTGTCTATCCCAGCATGTGAAGACAGACTCCAGCGGATTGAGCAGACGAGACCAATGGAAGGTCCAACGGTCAAGAAGGCGGCCTCTGCAAGCATCGTGGAACGTGTAGAGCAGCACAATACACAGAAGATGTCCTGGTCATCCATTGCACCTAGTCCCATCTCCAGCCGTCTCGACTCTGTCTTGCCACTGGATCCAGATGGGAATTGGGAAGAGAGAGTGAGGCTGATGCTGCGCAACTCTCCCTCACTTAAATCCAAATTGCGTTTTAGTCTCGACACCATCATTATGGTATCGAGGTCCTCATTGACGTTGACGATGGATGAACGCACAGGAGCCTGAAGACACACAGTCACTGTTTTTGGAACAGCTTCTTCCCCTCTGCCATTAGATTCCTGAATGGTCTATGTGTCCATGAGCAGTAACTCACTCTTTCTCTTTTGCACTATTTATGTATGCATTTAATCAATCAATCAATTAATCAATAAATCATTGATTTATTTATTTATGTATCGTAACATATAGGTCTTGCAGTGTACTGCTGTCACAAACACCAAATTTCATGTCTTATTCAAAGTTCAAAAATACATTTATTATCAAAATATGTACGCAGTATACCACCCTGAGATTTGTTTTCCAACAGTCAGCCATGAAACAAAGAAAACCTTGGAACCCGTTCAAAGAAAAATATCGGGACACCCCCCCCCCACCACCTCCATGCAAAAAGAAAAGACAAATCGCGCAAATGGCAGAAAAAAAACAAACAAAAATCACAGAGTATAAAACAGCAACCCACAAAAGTCATTGAAAGAGTCCAGGCGTATTCAGTTTCAGATGAGTTCAGCTCAATCTAGCTCTGTGCTGTTCGTTATCTGCAGGTCACCCCGATCAAAGTTGCAGAAAAGAACAACAAAAAAAAGGAGCAACCAGAAACCAGTGATAATAAACCTAATTCTGCCCAGGATCAATATTCCACGATCTGAAAGTATTTGCCTTTATGTATTCTGTGATTAAATGTGATGTGATCTTGGAAAATAGGGACAAAGATACATTTGTGACCCTGCCCCTCCTCTCCACCTCCAAGCTTCGGTTAAACGGTCCTGAAGGAACACAATAATAGGTCTTAAGCCTCCTGAAGCATTTTACAACAGACACTTGGATTTAACCCTACCTGATCTTTACTTCACTCACAGGTCCTCATTAAAGATCCATTGAACAGATAGGTTATTCTATGCGCACACACTCACCTGATGCAAACACGCACGTCCCTGGTAGCAACTGCATCTTTCATTTTCACATTTTGTTCTTTGTTCACATTTATTTTCCGAAAATAACCCAGAGTTACAATGCAGAAGATAAGCATATAGCGCCCAAAGTCTTTTGAATCAATCTTTCCGTGTGTAGAATTGGCTCCTTTCTCCGAGGATCGTCACCTTGTCATGGCGGAGAGGCTTGTGAGTTCCAGAGATCCCAAGAGCAAATCCGTCTGGTGCTTAGCTCCTGGTAGGGCTATCCATGGCACTAGGGTCAAGGGGGAGATTCAGGACACAGAGTGATCCAGTGGCAGAGCTGGCAGAAAATGATGACACATCACAATGGCAGTGGAGGCAGAGGAGGAAGGCTGCAGCGATGAAGGATCCCCAATTGTCTTGCATTCCATGCCACTGGACCCTGAGCCTGATCTGTCAAGGCCCATGCATCAGTCTCCTCACTTTAAATAAAGTCACTCACAGGCTTTCTCCATTCAGGGAGTCCTACCCTAACATCAACAATGGCTGAGGAGAACTTCCACCCTGCCCTTAAATTTACTTGGTTCACTTCTGATACCTCTCTCCCCTTCCTCAATCTCTCTGTCTCCATTGCTGGAGACAAGCTGTCTTACCGACATTTTTTATAAACCTACCGATGCCCATGGCTATCTTGACTATACCTCTTTCCGCCCTGTCTCCTGAAAAAATGCTATTCCCTCTCAGTTCCTTTGTCTCCGTAGCATCCGTTCTCAAGATGAAGCTTCCCTTTCCAGGACATCAGAGATGTCCTCCTTCAAAGAACAGGTTTTCCCTTCCTCCATCATTGACGCTGCCCTCACCCACATCTCCTCCATTTCCTGGACATCTGCAATCACCCCATTCTCCCTCTAATTTAACAGGGATTGAATTCTCCTTGTCCTCACCTACCACCCCATTAGCCTCTGCAAACTAGTCCAGGCTTTTCAACAGACAGGGGTGTGGGTTCAGGGGAGAATACTGGTAATGGAAGCTTTAAAGGCCACTGGGGGAATATGATCATCCACTGGGATCAGAGAGGTGAAGCAACATTTCTGTGGTAGTAAGAGCTTCCTGGAACTGCTAATAATCTTTGGCCAGCTGAAGAATCCAGGAAGAATTACATTTATATGATATCTATCATGGCGGCTTTTAGTATGTTTCAAGCAATGAAGCATTTACAGAGTATAATTGCCATCAGGAATACAACACCAATCTGGACATAGTAAGCTCCTACCATGGACTTGTGTCTGATTGTGGGGTTTTTTTTGCACTAATGCCTTGTTTTGCACGATCTTTTCTCTTGACTGCCTGGTATAATTTAAGTAAAGGCATCCGTTAGTCTTGCAACACCATGATCTGCGTTTGGAAAGTCTTCACTCTCCAGGGCGCAGGCCTGGGCAAGGTCGTATGGAAGACCGGCAGTTGCCCATGCTGCAAGTCACTCCTCTCCACAACACTGATGTTGTCCAAGGGAAGGGCATTAGGACCCATACAGCTTGGCACTAATGTCGTCACAGAGCAATGTGTGATTAAGTGCCTTGCTCAAGGACACAACACGTTCCCTAAGCTGGGGCTCGAACTCACAACCTTCAGGTCGCTAGTCCAATGCCTTAACCACTTGGCCATGTGCCCACAAGAGTATAATTTATGTATATTTATATCTGTGTGTTATCAGAACCTTTGGCACAAGCCTGTAATGGGGCTGCAAGCAGGTTTCTCACCATACCTGTACCTCTTTGTACTTCTGCGTACCGCAATAAACTCAGCTTGACAAATGGAAAGGTATAGACTCAGCAGTGCCCCTGTGTTTAACTCCATACTAGCCCTTCGGTTTCACTTAGCCATGTACCCGTCACTGTGCTGGTAGCCTTATTGTTGTGGCTGTTCTGCAAGGGAGAGAGTCCAAAATTAAGACCTCACACCTTACTCTAGTGCCCTGGTTCACATCACAGGTATTATTATCCTGCAACCATCATGGATAACTTCACTCACCTCAGCTCTGAACTGATTCTACAACCTACAGATTTGTTTTTATTCATTCATTCTTTTTAATTTGCGCAGTTTGTCTCCCTTTGCACATTGGTTGTTTGTCAGCCTTTATTTATCTATAGTTTTTCATAAATTCCATTACATTTTTTTATTTTCCTGTAAATGCCAATAAGAAAATGAATCTCAGGGTAGTATATGATAAATTTACTTTGGCTTTGACTTCTGACTGCTCGTGTTCTCACGGGTACTTTTAGTTTCTCAATGTTGCTAATGACTTTGAAAATAAATGAACAGGATTTTAATAACTAAATAGATTTGATTAATAAAAAAGTACAAAAAATTAATTTGTTCACCAACATAAATTAAAAATATGACTATTTAAAATATGTAAATTATGATAAAAACTATCTACTTATTATTATAAGACCATAAGATATAGGAGCAGAATTAGGCCATTTGGCCCATTGCGTCTGCTCCGCTGTTCCATTTCTCTCTCCGCCCCAATCTCCTGCCTTCTCCCCGTTTCCTTTCATGCCCTGACCAATTAGAGGTTGATAATACATAAAGATTTGGCTTCCACAGCTGCGTGCAGCAAAGAATTCCACAGAGTCACCGTTCTCAAGCTTAAGAAATTCCTCCTCATCTCTGTTCTAAAAGGACACCCCTCTATTCTGAGACTGTGTCCTCTAGTCTTAGACTCTCCCACCATAAGAAATGTCCTCTCCACATTCACTCTATCAAGGCCTTTCACCATTCGATAGGTTTCAATGAGGTCCCCCCTCATTCTTCTGAATTCTAGTGCATACAAGTCCAGAGCCATCAAACGCTCTTCATGTGACAAGCCATTCAATTCCGGAATCATTTTTGTGAATCTCCTTTGAACTCGCTCCAGTTTCAGCTTTTCTAAGACAAGGGACCCAAACCTGTTCACAATACTCCAAATGAGGCCGCATAGAGCTTTGTAAATTATTTATACACTTTTTAATATAAAGATTGACACTTCTATTAAAATAATGGGGTCTGTGCCCAATGTGCCAGCTCTGATTAGAATAAAATTGAGGGACTGGATGCTAGTAATCTAAAATAAAAATTTAAAAATCTGGAAATGATCTGAAATTGTTGAACTCAGTGTTGAGTCAGGAATGCTACAACCTATCCATTCAGAAATGTGGTTTCATTCCAGGTGCTTATGTTGAGTTTCATTATGAAATGGTAGAGGAATTTGGGCAGTTGTAAGCACAAGAAGGGTCCGGAGGAAGGGTCTTGGCCCAAAACATCGACTGTTTACCCTTTTCCATGGACGCTGCCTGATCTGCTGAGTTCCTCCAGCATTTTGTGTACTTTGCTTTATGCTTTGGCTCTTGGTCGGGTGACCCATGCCAAACAGGTCAAAGGGTAGACGCCAGACTAAGAGTGGTCCACTGGTACTTCAAGTTTGGGGTTCAGCTCGGGGCGAAGAACCCTGACTGGTCAAACAGAACTGTTACAGAAACAGCAATGAAGGATCCTTCTACATCTGTGTGCAGTGGTATTCCTTGTTTTCACCTGAGACTTGCATGGCTGACAGTAGTGAAAACAGAGAGGAAGCTACTGGCGCACTGAAGAAAGCCCTGAACACGACCAAGACTAGGACCAAAATTGGCCAAGGACAGACAGAGATGGAGGACCTTTATTGCTGCTTTGAACGGTGGTGGCGTAACAGGAAGTAAGTTCATGGAAATACCATGGAAGGGCAATTGATATTGGAAGGAATAAATACTAAGTATGAGCTGCCTCTGGGCTGTGTTAGAATAAAATTGTAAATTTACTTCTTTCTTCTTGACAGAGCTGATACAGGTTTAAAAACCTGTTCAATAAGTTGCAGCTAATTTAATCTGCAATCCTCCATCAATTTTTGTTGCCATCAAAATCAGAACGATGATGCCTCCAGTCATCAGCCAGGATAGCAGGGAAATTCAGTTCAGAAAATAATAACTTATTTACAGAGAACTTTACATACAAACTTTACAGTTCAAAGTGCTTTACCATGGGATAAATTGCAAATACGAAAATAGTTAACACAGTTAAAAACAAGGTTAAATAAATAAGTTTTGAGCTGGTGTTTAAAAATTCAGCTGAGTCTGCATCCCTCAGAGTTTTAGGTATTGAATTCCACAGTTTAAAAGCATAGTTTAAAAAAGCTGACATGCCAATTATCTTTTCAAGGAGATTGTTTAAATTTGAGAGATCGGTGGAAGAAGACCTGAGAGCTCATGAAGGATTATAAAATGAAAGGGAAGTTCTCTGGGCCCAGACCATCGAGAGCTTTAAAAACAAGTACCAGAATTTTAAAATCAATTCTAAAAGACGCAGGAAGCCAATGCAGAGTATTTAAGACAGAGTGATATGTTCCCTCATCCTGGTTTTAGTTAGAAGTCTGTCAATAGATTGCTTTGGAAGGCCAGTAAAAAGTGCAATGCAGTAATCTAAAGGCATGAATTAGTTTTTCAGCATCATTACATGACAGAAACTGACGTAGCTTTACAATATTTCTCAAGTGTAGAAATGGTGCTCTGGTCACTTTCTGTGGAATTTAAAATTCAAATCTGATCAAGGATGACAGGCTTGTTACTTCTGATTTTACAAGGGGAGCCAAGCTCCAAAGTTTATCAAGAAGTTTATCTCTTTTGGCTTTGGGACCAACCAAAAGTATTTCAGTTTTAACTTTGTTTAGTTTTAGGAAATTATTGCTCATCCATTTGTTTATTGCAGCCATACCAGAAGTCAGAGAAGATAGGGAGTTATCATCATCAGGGAATGTAGAAACATGACAGGATAAATTTTGAATTTCCAGCAACAGTAATGGGTATTGTCATCATGTGAGAAATAGTTTTTGATTCAGAGAGTGAATGGTGAATGAAGCAATTGATTGAAATGTGTGAAACTTAAATACATAATTAATATTCATCTCAATGTTTGCTCTGTACAGGTAATAACAAAATAACAAACAGTGAGTACACCAACTTTATTACGAAGACTCTTTATTAGTATGGCTAACTAAATAAATCATGTAAAATCTGAGCACAAGCCATACATAGAATTAATTCTGGGGAGCAATACTATTGGTGTGACCTCCTAGAATGTAGTCAATGCAATCTAATATATCGCAATTCACATCAGGAGATGCTAGTTTTATGCACAGGGTTGTACACAATGTCTTTTGTTTAATTTAGATATAAATTACTTCTGCACTTTATCGTTTAATCCCACCCCCACTGGCCCATCAGAGTGACCCTGTCTCTTAACTAACGTGGACATGAAACACAGACTGAGTTTAACATTAATGAAAAACTCCCTCACATCTCATTAGAATGAGATGCAGGGTCTTGTTTAATGAATAATTAAACTTCCCCATTGGTTTGTGGTAGTTAAAAATTAATTGCATTCATCCCTTCTTGTCACTTGTACCTGATAGAACATCACATTTATTGATCAAAGATGTGCCCTGTCATAATTTATCATTGTTCAGCATTTTGGACAAGAAGCAGTTTGTCTTAATCACAAAATTCAATGTTTCTTTTAATATTGTGAAGAATATCTATCTTTGAAGAAATCTTCAGGGTCTAATACCGACCATAATGGTGTTTTTAAACTGCTGGAAATCCTCTGGAAACAGAGCGACTCCAGTCTCATCTGTCTCATTGATCACTGCTGTAAAACACTTGAATCAAATAGTTGGTGTGTGGCCAAATAACTCACAGGCATTCTATTGTGAAACCATTTGGTATATGTTCCTCATGAAAAATGGTAACAGTTCTACAAAGTAAAAGAAAATATGTTTTCAAAGTGTAACACACATATTTTAATCAGATGACTACTGCAGATTAAAGTAGTTTGGTTTTCACCGTTCAGAATCAGGTTTAGTATTAAAGTTCAAAGTGCAAACTAAATTTATTATCAAAGTACATATATGCCACAATATACAACTCTGAGATTCATTTTCTTGCAGGCATGTTCAGTAAATAGAAAACCCATGAAAGAATCAGTGAAAAACAGCACCCAACAGGGCTGACAAACAGCCAAAGTGCAAAAGATATCAATCTGTGAAAAATACAAAAATAAAAAATAACAGTAAATAAGAACATAGAACATAGTATGTTCTATGTTAATAAATAAGCAACAAATATCAAGAATATCAGCTGAAGGGTTCTTGAAAGGGAGTCCATAAGTTGTGGGAACCGCAGTGATGGGGCACGTGAAGTTGAAAGAAGTTATCTCCACTGATTCAAGAGCCTGATGGCAGTGAACCTAGCGGTGAGAGTCCTGAGGCTCCTGTACCTTCTTCCTGATGGCAGCAGTGAGAAGAGAGCGTGAGCTGGGTGGTGGGTGTCCTTGATGATGGATGCTGCTTTCCTGTGGCAACGCTCTATGTAGATGTGCTCAATGGTGGGGAGGGTTTTATCTGTGATGGACTGACGCATAGTGTGAAATCTTCTATTTTGCGGCAGCAGGACAGTGTAATACATAAAAGGTTACTGTAAGTTACAATAAGACATAGATAAAAAAAGTAAATGAGTCATGCAGGAATAGAACAAAAAGTGAGGTAGTGTTCATGGGCTCATGGTCCATTTAGAAATCAGATTGTGGAGGGGAAGAAGCTGTTCCTGAAACGTTGAGTGTGTGTCTTCAAAATCCTGTACCTCCTCCCTGAGAGTATCAATGAGAAAAGGGAATGTCCTGGACGTGAAGGAGGTGTCTCCATCAAGGAAGCTGCCCTTGATGGTGGGGAGACTAACGCCCATGATGAAGTAGGCATGCTATCAAATTGTCTATGATGATGTTATTCTGGAGAAAGACTATTCTAAAACAAATATATAAATATTAAGCTGTATATTGTTACTTTGCAAATGTACACTTTATGTGTAATGATTACAGAATATAGCCTTAAACGTAATGTATCAGTAACATAAATATAGATTTTTACAGAATGCACCAAATTGTTTCTAATGCACACATTGCATAAGTGGTTCACAGCTGCATTATTATGTTAACCTCTGTGTGTGAAAGAGCATCAGTTGATTAAACAGAATCAACAAGCTTCCCAAAAGAAACCACACCCAACCACTCACCAGCATACACAACGGAGCCAGTAAATGTCTACGAATGAAAAATGGCATTTTCTGATTGAATCAACATCTGGATCTGCGTGCACATTGGATTGTCAGTTTCTCATTCTCCGTATAACTGGGCTGGGATTTTGGGATAGAGGAAGGTACAGTATAGTGACGTTCGCAATGTTTCAGTTGCAGTTAGGAGCAGAGAAAGTTAATTGTGGGGAAATAACGCTAGTAGATGAGTAAAGGTCATTGATTAAAGTCAGGTGTTTTAATATAATAATGTATGAGGTAATAAGCTGCTTCGAGAATGATGGATGGAAATAGAATATGGAAATTAGTAAATTATGGGGTCTTCGTTCTGAGGGTCTTGAGGCACTGCAGTGAGTGATAATATCAAGTAGAGACATTACTCTCCATTTTATAAATACAGATCACAGAGGCATCAACCTAAATATAGAACTAAACCAGACAAATGCAAAACATGTGAACAGCACAATAAAGCATTGTCGAAATCAAATTTTGGCAGTTCTAGAAGGCTACTGTTCCAAATTTAAATTGGATGTGGAGTTCGAGATAACAAAGTGAACAGTGTAGATATTAAAAACATGGAGAAAAAGCCAAAATTAATGGAACCAATAGGACAACCAGCCACAACTAACAACACAAGTTTCCAAGGAATGATTTCTCTTGTTTCGCTGTGGATGGAGATCACATTTGTCTATTTTGTCAGTTTTTCATTCTTTATTTTTGTTAAGATATAGCACGGAGTAGGCTCTTCCACCCCTTCGAGCCCTGCAATCCCCCAGTTTAATGCCAGCCTAATCAGGGGACAATTCACCTACCAACTGGTACTTCTCTGGACCGTGGGAACCCTATAGATGCTGCCTGGCCTGCTGCATTCACCAGCATTTTTTACGTGTGTTGCTTGAATTTCCAGCACCTGCAGATTTCCTCATGTTTGGTACAGACCCCTTTGAGGTTTTTATGACTTGGAGTTTTTCGTTAGATTAAACAAATATGATGCCCACAATAATCGTCCCAAAATAAGATCATGACGTTGACCTCAAAATGCAAAGTACTGTTCCAGAGCCTAGCTCACTTATTTCTGCATCAAGGTGTAACAAATTCATCGTGAAAGTGGAATCCCATTGCATAGTTTAAATCTACTTTGGCATTGCTGCAATCGCCAATGAAATGAGCTGGTGCATGAACAAAACTCATTCCGTGCCAGCAACAGTGGAGCAGCAGAAAGTGGAAGTGACGGGAAGGCGCAGGGAAGGGAACTAGCATCTCTGGTGTGTCTGGGTCCCTTCCCCATACAGTGAACTAGACGATCAGCCCCCACGCTGTGAGTGGCCCCAAGCCAGAACGAGCTCTGGACAGATCTGCTGAGCGGCGATCATTAGTTCAGGTCACGAGCAACAGGGAGAGAGAGAAAAAAAGCTGCGATCAATGACGAGAGCCGTTGTGAATTATCGAACATAATGCCAGCCTTTGAAACGTGAGGCAGTGTGCAGGACATCAGTATGACAGTGCAGACATTTAATGGCTGTCTCACAAAGCCCCATGTGATGTGCTCCTGTCTCTCTCGAGAGTTCATAATGAGGGATTCCCCCAGAACTTCCAGATTTTGCTGGGAGTGGAGAAAGCCTAGGCTGTGTAACTGCTGTCAGGCGAATGTCAGCTGCACCGGGTGTACTGTGCATGAAAGTGTCAGGGCCAATCTCCCCACGGTAGCTAATTGACCTGGAGACGATTGTCAATGCAATGTAATATGCTCAAAACAACTAACGCACAAGTATGCATCCAAAAAGTGCACAGAATTCTGGGCACCAATATGTAAACATTGCATACAGGACCTAGGGTATGACTTTGCTATTCTACACTGTATACATACACAGGTTCAGGCTTCATTTTTATATGTTGTCCCCTTTAGGAATTTGACCTCTGCTTTTGAGTGCCCTCTTTCATTTATCTTGCAAACATCTCTATTTAATGTTCTCTATAATCTAGAGTCTACAAGTCAGAAGATGGGAGCGTTATCGTAGTTGTGTTGGATGGACATCATTTTATAAGGACTGATTACATTGCAAACTGCACAGGGCTATCAGTGTACCATAACAATGCCAGGTAAAGGTGACGGGTCTGGTATCCAGGAGACTAAATTAGTCATATGCTTAAAAGACCCCACATCTGCACCTTGACCAGCAATTTAGGTGAAGTGTATGGTCACCACGGCAACATACACTCAGTGGCCACTTTATTAAGTATGCCTGCACACCTGCTCACTGATTCAAATATCTACTCAGTCCAGTCGTTCGGAAGTAACTCATAAAAGCATGCAGATATGATCAAGAGGTTCAGTTGTTGTTCAGACCAAATATCAGAACAGCAGAGCAAATATGATCAAAGTGACTCTGATTGTGGAATGATGGTGTGATTTGAATATCTCTGAAAACTGCTGATCTCTTGGGATTTTCACACACAGGTCTCCAGAGTTTACAGAGAATGGCGCGACAGACAAAAAATATATACAGTGAATGGCGGTTCTGTGCACAGAGATGCCTTGTTAATGAGAGAGGTCAGAGGAGAATGGTCAGACTGGTTCAGGCTGACAGAAAGGCGACAACAGCTCAAATAACCAGGCGTTACAACAGTGGTGCATGAAAGAGCATCTTTGAACTGGATGGGCTACAGCAGCAGAAGACCATGAACATACACTCAGTAACCACTTTACTAGGTAGCTAATAAAGTGGGCACTGAGCATATACACCTCAAAATTCACAATGGACTACCTCAAAAGGTGCAAGCTGAAGGTTTTGCCATGGCCCTCACAGTCCTCTGACCTAAACATCACCAAAAATCTGTGGATAGACCTCAAAAGAGCAGTGCATGCAAGACGGCCCAAGAATCTCACAGAACTAGAAGCCTTTTGCAAGGAAGAATAGGTGAAAATCCCCCAAACAAGAATTGAAAGACTCTTAGCTGGCTACAGAAAACCTTTACAAGCTGTGATACTCGCCAAAGGGGGTGTTACTAAGTACTGACCATGCAGGGTGCCCAAACTTTTGCTTCGGGCCCTTTTCCTTTTTTGTTATTTTGAAACTGTAAAAGATGGAAATAAAAAAGTAATCTTGCTTAAAATATTAAAGGAATGTGTCATCTTTAACTTTATGCCTTTTGGAAATCAGGTCATCTTTTACTCGCTTAGCTATTCAGCGTAACAGAAATTTTGTCCGGGGTGCCCAAACTTTTGCATACCACTGTATAGTAATCGGGCAACAGTCACGTCCCAATGTAATTTTATAACCAAGTACCAGAATAACCTCTCAGGATACCAACTAGTGTTTGGACTTGATAGACCATTGGATTTAATTCGAGCTTTTCAAATTTCATTCTCCCTGTGAATGAATGAGTTTCCTCAGGGTGTTTCAGTTTCATCCCACATTCCAAAGGTGTAGCGGTTTGTAGCTTAGTCGGTCATTGTAAATTGTCCTGTGATTAGGCTATGGTTATGGTTAACGGGGTGGGTTGTGGTTGGGCTGGAAGACCCTGTACTGCGCTGTATCACTAAATAAATTTGGGCGGCATGGTAGTGCAGTGGTTAGCACAACGGTTTACAGTACAGATGACCTGGTTTCAGTTCCCACCGCTGCCCGTAAGGAACTTATATGTTCTCCCGTGACCACGTGGGTTTCCTCTAGGTGCTTCCGTTTCCTCTCACGATCCAAAGCCTTACTAGTTAGGAGGTTAATTGGTCTTTGTAAATTGTCTGTGATTAGGCTCAGGTTAAATTTCGGGACTGCGGGACGGTGTGGCTCAAAGGGCTAGAAGGGCCCATTCCGTGCTGTATCTCGTTAAATAAATAGAACAATAGACAGACAGGCAAATAAACAAACAAACAAATAAATAAATGGACCAATAAATAAATACATAATAAACAAACATAAATATACAGGTAACACACATGAAAGTTTCTGGTGAACGCAGCAGGCTAGGCAGCATCTCTAGGAAGAGGTACAGTCGACGTTTCGGGCCGAGACCCTTTGTCAGGAGGGTCCTAATGAAGGGTCCCGGCCCGAAACGTCGACTGTACCTCTTCCTAGAGATGCTGCCTGGCCTGCTGCGTTCACCAGCAGCTTTTATGTGTGTTGCTTGAAATTCCAGCATCTGCAGATTTCCTCGTGTTTGCGTTTTTAAATATACAGGTAAATGGATGGATGGATAGATAAATAAATTAATAAATAGGCAGATAAATAAACAGGTAAATAAATAGTTAAACAAACAAACAAATAAATAAAGTGCTCTCGTATCTATAGCTCTCTTGACCATTTTAAAAACTGCACCCGAGTTGTCTAAATTGCTCCGAGTTATCCTCTGGCTCTCAAAACGTTTCAGATCTATCTTGCAGCAAGTCTACACAGAGCTTTACACAGAGACAGGAATGTTTCTTCACACCCTGCACTGTAACAGGTTTAAATTCTCCCCTGCAGCTATCTGCTATGGGGCGGTAACATCAGACAAGCACAGCCTCAGATGCACAGAGCACAACCCGAACACAATCCATCTTGGCCTGCCATATGTCAGCTCCGCACCAGAAGGAATAAAATTACCTGTCCTGTGCTCTTCCTTTGAATTTTCAGCTTCTGTTGCTTGGATGAGATGTTAAATAGGCCCCATCTGCTTTCACTGGTGGATGCAAAGAACAATCCCCTGGTACTTCATGATGAAGCACAGAGGAGATCCCCCTTGTGTTCTGGCCGATGTTCATCCATCAGACGTAGTGGGAGCTTGCTGTGCACAAATTGGCTGCCATGTTACCATCGCAGCTATGGTGGCTGCACTTCAAATTAATCTGATTAACTATAAGGTGCTTTGGGACATCTGTAAGTCATAAAAGGTGTTATGTAAATGCAAGTCTATCTTTTAAGTCTGCAGGAGATTTATTTCAATACCTAATACCAGTTGGAAGCTCACGCTGTTTCCAAGAAATGAGATGGGCAGTTTTGCCTGGGAATCCAAATAAAGTTACTGGCTGAGCTCCTGCTTTCTGGCATCACTCAATGAATTCTGAAACTCAGAGCAGATTCATGCATGCATCCACATTCAGACACGGAGGTGCTGTGCGTGTGCATGTGTGTGTGTAACAAGGACTGCCATTACTTATATCACTTATATCATAGGACATCGGAGAAGAATTAGGCCATTCAGCCCATCAAGTCTGCTCCACTTATTTATAATCTCTAGTGGCTGTCATGGCTGATTTATTATCCCTCTCAACTCTATTCTCTTGCCTTCTTCCTGTAATCTTTCATACCCTTATTAATCAAATACCTACCAACCTCCACTTTAAGTATACCCAACAGCCATTTCTGGCAATGAATTCTACAGATTCACCACCTTCCAGATAAAGAAATTGCTCCTCACCTCTGTTCTGAAGCGACGCCGTTGGATCCTGAGGCTGTGCCCTCTGGTCCTACACTCCCCCACAAGAGGAAACATTTTCCCCGTGTCCACTCCATCTAGGCTTTTCAATATTCGATAGGCTTCAATGAGATCCCCCCTCATTCCTTTAAACTACATTGAGTACAGGTCCAAGCCATCAAATGCTCTTCATATGTTAGCCCTATAATTCCCAAGGATCATTCTTGTGAACCTCCTCTGGACCCTCTCCAATGCCTGCACCTCCTTTTTGGATAAAGGGCCCAATACTGCTCACAGTACTCCAAGTGTGCTCTGACCAGAGTCTTATAAAGTCTCAGCATTACACCTTTGCTTTTATATTCCAGTCCTCTCGAAACGAATGCTAACATTGCATTTGCCTTCCTTACCACTGACTCATACCAAGAGAATAAAGGTGCTGGGGATTGTGGGGTGGTGGGAAGTGAGAATGGACTGTGGCCCAAGTCACAATATCTGTAGGCAGCTTGAGTGCTGTCAGAAGATGCTTCTCCTTTCCTCTCCTCCTCCCATCCCACCAAGCCGTTTTTAAAATGCAAACAGGAGTCCACTGAAGTAAATAAAAACCCTGCCCCTGTTTTAGCCAAGAAAAAATTGGCATTAATAAAGCACCTCTCACTACATCCAAAAACATGTTACAACCAGAAGAGTGCTTTTCACATGCGGAGGCTGCTTTAATGTAGGGAAGATCGCCTGCCAACTTGCACACTGCTAGCTCCTACAAACTGCGGTCTGATAGCAGCTAGTCCATCTGTTTTAGGTACTGACTGAGGGGTCAGGACCCCTCCGTGAACGACTATCCCTCTTTTACCTGTGCTGCGAAAAATCTTACGTCCACCGCGAAAGGCAGAAAAGAACAGTTTGTTGCCTCACGTTAAAAGCAGCATCTCTGGCAGGGTAGAAGCCACTCTGTGCTGTACTAGAATTTCAACCAATCACTTACCAGTTCAGGTGCATCCTGTCCACAAGCCGCAAGACAAATTCAATCCAGCTATTTACTGTCTAATCTTCAGCAGGCTGATGGAAGATGGCATCAGCGTTTGCTCTCAAGAGGCACTTGCTCTCGCGTACCCAGCAGTCCACCTCATTGACTCCCAGTCTGTAAGAACCACTCAGACCCCGACCTCAGCTCTGCCTCAATCCAAATGTGAACTGGAGAGCTGAGTATCATAAATAAGAGAGTCTGCAGATGCTGGAAATCCAAAGCTCACACACAAAATGCAGGAGGAACTCAGCAGCTCAGGCAATATCTATGGAAGAGAATGAAGAGTCAACATTTTGGGCTGAAAAGGAAGGAGGATGCCAGAATAAGAAGGTGGAGGGAGGAGAGACAGTACAAGCTAGGAGGTGATTGGTGAAGCCAGGTGGGTGGGGGAGGGGGATGAAGTAAGAAGCTGGGAGATGATAGGTGGAAAAGGTAAAGGGCAGGAGAACAAGGAACCTGATAGGAGAGGAGAGTGGACCATGAGTGCTAAGTTCCTCCAACATGTTCTGTGTTGTGCTGAACATCAAGGCAACATTTGATCAAGTCTGATATCAACGATCTTGCTAAAAACTGAAGTCAATAGGCTCCCAAAGAAAACACTTCAGTGGTTGGAGCAACACACACAAAATGCAAGAGGTACTCAGTAGGTCAGGCAGCATCTATGGAGGGAAATAAACAGTCGACATTTTGGGAGAGGGAGGGAAGTAACACAAGTTAGAAGGTGATAGGCAAAACCGTGAGGGGGGAAGATAGGTGGGGGAAGGGCTGAAGAAGAAGGAATCTGATAGGAGAGGAGAGTGGACCATGGGAGAAAGGGAAGGGCCCCAGGTGGAGTGGTTAGGCAGGTGAGGAGAAGAGAAGAGGTAAGAAGGAAGCCAGAATGGGGAATGATAAAGAAGGGGGGGGGGACAAATTATTGAAGGTTGGAGAAATTGATTGATATTCATGCCATCAGGTTGGAGGCTTCCCAAACGGAATATGAGGTGTTGCTCCTCCAACTTAAGAGGAGGCCATGGACTGACATGTCAGAATCACAATGGGGAGTGGAATTATGACAAGCAAAGTTACTTGATATCTGCAGGATTTCTTGTGTTAATAGTTGGAGCAACACAGGTGATGCTAGAAATGGGTTAGACAGCATCTACAGGGGAAAAATGAACAGTTGACAATGAAGGGCCCAAAGTATTAAATGTCCATTTCCTTCCATAGTTGGTGCCTGACCCACTGAGTTTCTCCAGCATCTCCTGTGTTGGCCCAGTCTCTTGTGACTTCAATGGTTGGAGTCAATTTGGCACAAGGGAGGTGGTGTTGGTTGCTGGAGGTCAACACTGTAGGAGATCCAGGACCTTGAATACCTATACTAAATGTTTTCAGAACAGCTTCTTCCCCTCCATCATCAGGTTTCTGAATGGTCCATAAACCCATGAACGTTATCTCGTAATTTGACTTTTACAATGTTTATTTATCTGTGTAATTTTTACATCTTGCACTATACTGCTGTTGTAAAACAGCAAATTTTGTGACATATCAGTGAAAACAAACCGGATTCTGATTCAGTGAGCTGGCCCCAACCATTCTCAGCTGCTTCATCAATGATCTTCCTTCCACCTTAAGGTGAGAGGAGGAGACGTTTGTGATGACTGCCTGAAGTTCAATTCCATTTGGAACTCCACAGCAGATAAATCAGTCAGTATCTATATTCAGTAAGAACCAGCAAACTTTAGGCAGGGGCTGATAAATGGATAATCTTCTGACCGCAGAATGCCAGTCAGAATCTGGGTATCACACAGTGAGTGACTTACTTCCTGGTACCCAAAAGGCACGAGCAAACCGCTGGTGAACGCAATGAGCAGGGAAAGGAAATGTCGACATTTCAGGTCAAAAGCCTGCATCAAGGCTATGACTGAGAGGAGCTATAGCCAGTGTAAAGGGGAGAGGTGAGGTGGGGGCTAGAGGTGATTGGTGGAGAATGGAGGGGTGAAGAATGACAGGTGGTTGGAGCCAGGTTGTGGAATTGGGAGACAGAGGCAGGTAGATGATAGGTAGAGGCAGATGGAAGCAGATGGTGGGAGGGTAGGTTGAAGGTGGAGATAGCTGGAAGAATGATGATCAGGAACACAAAGGGTTGGATTTTGATAAATAAGGAAGGTGGTAATGGAAACCATTAGGGGAGACGTGAAGAGCAGATGGAAACAGATCCAAATGTGGGGGATGGGAACACACTAGAGGTAGAGTTAGCTGCAATTGGAAAATTCAGCGTTGTTACCATTGGATTGTAGATTCCCCAGGCAGAATGCTAGGTGTTGTTCCTCCAGTTTGTCTGTCTCTCTGTTACACCCCTTCCCCTCCACTATTTGGCTCCATTACCCAATATCCTTCATTCTTCCTCCGTTCGTCAATCTCCTCTGGCCCCTATCTTCCATCTTTATTCTTAATTCTGATGCAGGAGTTTGACCCAAAATGTTGACAATTCCTTTTCCTACACAGATGCCGCTTGACAGGCTGAGTTTCTCCAGCCAATTGCTTGTTTCTCCAGATTCCCATCTGTAATGTCTCCATGAGCATGATGTCATTGTTTCTACTTGCCTGGATGAATGCAAGAAGCCAACTGTATCAGAGACAATGCTTGACTCATGTAGTGGGTTGGAATGGTGTGGGTGAATTGCATTTCTGTTCAATATACTTAGTGCATGTTGTCAAGGACTTTGCAAGTGTGAGACTGAGTTAGGCTTAATAAAATATAAGAGCAGAATTATTTAATCTCTCTCATGTCTGACACACAGCTATAAGCAGTCCTGGGGCCCTACAGAGGACTGTATTGGCTCCCTTCCTGTTTACCTTGTATACCTCAGGCTTTAGATACGACACACCTCAGACTTAAGATACAACACTGAGTCATGTCATCTGCAGAAATTCTCTGATAACTCAGCAATAGTTGGGTGTATAAAGGGAGGGCAGGAGGATGAAAGTCCAGGTGAAGGACTTTATCAAATGGTGCAAGCTGAATCATCTGCAGCTCAACATTGGTAAGACAAAGGAGATGGTGATGGACTTTAGGAAGATTAAGCCTGCATTGCTTCCTGCTACTGTTGATAGCAAGGACATGGATGTGGTGAGGACCTACAAGTACCCGGGGGTGCACCTGAATGACAGGAGTGGAGCACCGACACAGGCTGTGTAAAAGAAGGGCCAGAGTTGTCTCTAATCTACTTCCTGAAGAGATAGAGGTCCTTTGGCATACACAGGCCTCTCCTTCATATGTTCTGCCAGTCTGTGGTTGCCAGTACAATCTTCTATGTGGTGGTGTGCTGGGGGCAATGGCATCAACATGGATGATGCCAACAGGCTCAATAAACTGATAGAAAGGCTGGCTCTGTTATAAAAGTCAAACTTGGCACATTGGAGACTGTGGTAGAACATAGGACCCTATGGAAAATCCTGGCAATTCTGGACAATGTTTCTCACTTCACTCTCTGCATGCCACCTTGGCTGAACAGTGGAGTACATTTAGTTATAGACTAAGCCAACTGTGCTGCTGTAAAGCCTGTCTTTCTTACCTTCAGCCATTAGGCTCTATAATGTGTCAACCTATAGCTGTGGAAGTGATGATCCCTGTCCTGTTAGACTGTTTGATATAAATTATTTTTTTATTCTTTCTTACTTCTCTTCTAATATTTTATATTTGTATATCTGTGCACTTCTAATGCCTCTGCAACACTCTAATTTCATTTGGGATCAATAAAGTATCTATCTATCGATCTATCTAATCCTATTGATATTGATCTCATCACCATTGTGAAGGCTGCTTCCAAAGGAAGGATATAAATGAACAGTTCCAGACTATGGAATCCAGGACTTGAAATCTCCTACATGCAAGTCTCCTGGCTACCTCAGACCCTCAATTCCTGTTCCCTAACACTAACCTCACCCTACCACTTGATCATTACTCTTTCCGCACCCTTCAACCAATTGTGGCACCTCTCCAAGTCCCAAATCACTCCTGTCTTATGCCCTGACACTCTCCCCACGATCTCAGCCTCTTTCCAGCAATATGTATCACCTTATGATCTCCTGAAGTTCCTCTTCTCACACCACATTAGCCCAGAGAGAAGATAAAATCCTGAGTGTGCACTTAGATGTAGAAAGTCTGTTCGTTTGGCACAAACCCTTGGGCTTTGTGCCCAACAGAATGTAGCAGTGGAGTCCACCCCTATGAGGTGTCTTGGCCTTCAGCCCAACTCATGTTTATCATAGTGGAAATTGTATGATCGAAGGTATTTTGCAGCTAATGGGTCAAAGTTTATCTGATTACATTTGACATTTCCTGAATGTACATTTTTAATTAGTACCAAAGGTAAAAAAAAATAGAGCCATAGGAGTTCTATAGCACAGAAACAGGAACTTTGGCCCAACTGGGCTATATCAACCAGAATGTCCCATCCAAGTTAATCCCATTTGTCAGGATTTGGCCCATAGCCTTCTACTCATTTCCAATCCATGTACTTGTCCAACTGTATTTTAAAACCTTATTGTATTTGCATCATCCACTTCCTCTGGCAGCTCATTCTATGCGTAAAACGTTGTCCCTCTAGTTCCTGTTAAGTCTTCCTCCTCTTATCTTAAAATTATGCTCCCTTGTTCCTGATTCTGCTGACCTGGTAAAAAGACTGAGTGCATTCACCCTATTTATGCCCCTCATGATTTCATTTACCTTTATGAGTTATTTCTCAGGGAATAAAGTCCTAGCTTGCCCAAAGCTCCCTATAACTCAGTCCCTCAAGTCCTGGTAATACCCTTGTAAGTCTCTTCTGCACTTGTTCTGGTTTAATGTTTAAAAACATCTTTCTTATAGCAGGGTGGCCAACACTGAACACAAAACTCCAAGTTAGGTCTCACCAGTGTTCTGTGTAACCACCTCCCAACTTTTATACTCAAAACTTTGCAACTAAACAACTGATTATTTTGGCAGTGCAATATAGATAAAGCTCAGCACGGAACAAAAGGCTGGCTGGGTCTCTGATGACCAATCAAGATTAGAAGATTATCATGCTATGTGCCACTGCAATTTGGTAGATGCAAAATAGCTTGCAATATATCAAATCTTACCTCCCCATTACCTTCCTGTCAACTTTTTCTGTTACATTTTCCTCTGTCATAAACCTGTCAGAAAACCCACATATATCAGAGATTCCCAGAAGTTTTCTGCTGCCCTCTTTAGCATCCCCAAAGTCTCATCCCTGCTGTAACTTCATTGAGATTTTTTTTCTGGCTCCCACCCACATCCCGTACTTTAAGTATGAATATACAATTTTAAAAAATCTCTCATTGTAAATGAGCCCACTTCTAATTTTACTGCACCACTGGCTGCCTTCTTAATACCAACTTTGACCTACACTCGGTGGCTACCTTATTAAGTGCATCTGCCCACCTGCTTGTTAATACAAATATCTAATCAGCCAATCATGTGGCAGCAACTCAATGCAAAAACAAAACGCATGCAGACATGACAAGAGCTTCAACTGTTGTTCAGACCAAACATCAGAATGGGGAAGAAATGTGATCTAAGTGACTTTGACCGTGGAATGATTGTTGGTGCCAGACAGGGTGGTTTGAGTATGTCAGGAACTGCTCATCTCCTGGGAGTTTCATGCACAACAATCTGTAGAATTTACAGAGAATGTGTGAACATCAAAAAACATCCAGTGAGCAGCTGCTGTGAGTGAAAACACCCTGTTAGTGAGAGAGGTTGGGCGATAACAGCCAGACTGGTTCAAGCTGACAGGAAGGCAATGGTAACTTTAACCACATGTGACAACAGTGGTGTACAGAAGAGCATCTCTGAATACAGAGCACAGTGAACGTTGAAGTGGATGGGCTACAGCAGCAGAAGACCATGAACATGCACACAGTGGCCACTTTATTAGGTACCAAAGGTTCCTCAGTGCATTAATAACATTTCTCCTTTGTTTTCATATGCACAGTTGGCCATAACAGCAAGTGGGAAAAACAAAACTCAATTTAAATGTCTTCAAAGTATTGAAAAACAGAGGAAAATGGGTCAGTTTCAATGTTTCTTACCATTAAAGTCTAACTTGGGTCATTGAGAAGGTATATGTCACCACCCCACTGTTTCAATAGCAAGCTCAGGAACATCAAATCCACATGATGCCTACTTCAGGCAGGGCTCATTTATGTCAGTGTAATTTTGAAACTGGAAAAATGAGTGCTTTACAGTGGCAAATAAAGGTGTAGATGAACAGGACCATCTCACCAGAACAATGGAGCAATAACAGAACGAAGTGAGTCATTGGAGAGAGATAACAAGAGATCAAATGATATTGAAAGAAAATTTAAATTTGCTTTTAGACCAAGCTGACTCACTTCCAATTCTACATTGTCAGGCTAAGTTCCTGGAGCTTCACCTGCGTTTGGCCAAATCTTTTGCAATGGGGCATGTTTGGGCTGATTACTTGGATGAGGCAGAACAAGAACTGATCTGTTCTGCATGAGTCCCCTTTCACCAGTTAATCATATGCCAGCAGAAGATAGTTAAATTAATCCTTTTACTTGCCTGTCTAGGTTTGTCCCCATCAGGAATAAATTTATCACGGGCCCCATTTTTGGTGACTCACTGGATTTAATCATCCTGGCCCAAGGTTTTCACTACATTAGAGAAATTCCAACCTGTTAAATTGGTTTAAATAGCAAATGTTGGATAAAGGAGCAGCTGAAAATGATCCATAAGCATTTTGGAACTGACAGTGGAAATAACCATCTCCAGTTGATGTAGGCATGCAAACCTTTACTGTGATTGTGAAATGTTCTGGTCATAATGCACACAGATCTTGTCTTCCTTCACAGGTGTTGCCAATGTGACTAGGATTCCAAGAAACCAGATAGTGCAAGGTAGTGCGATCACTAACTCAAGTATGATGTTCTCTCAAAGAGTTATTCCCTTAATGGAGAATGCTTGTGCATGACCTTGTTTAACTTGGGGAGACTGATGCACTAGCAGCCAATTCATGATCCTTGAGAGATCAGGATCAGGGTCCAGTGGCATGGCATGTAAGATGAATGGGGACCCTTCTCTGTTGTTGTGACATCTCATCATCTTTCGTCAGCTTGACTGTTGAAGTCTTGGTTGGGATCACTCTTTGTCCGGAACCATCCCTTTGACTTTACCGCCATGGCTGTCCCTACCAGAAGCTAAGCTTCAGACGTCATCACTCTCGGGATCTCAGGAACTCTCAAGCCTCTTCACCATGACAAGGTAACAATCTTTGGAAAAGAATTCAAGGTTACAAACATAAGAATGTCTACAGATGCTGGAAATCCAAAGCAAAACACACAAAATGTTGGAGGAACTCTGCAGGTCAGGCAGCTTTTATGGGACAGAGTAAACAGTCGACATTTTGGGCCGAGACCATTCATCAGGACTGGAAAGGAAGGGGGAAGTCAGAGTAAGAAGGTGGGGGGAGGGGAGGAAGAAGTACAAGGTGACAGGTGATAGGTGAAACCTGGCAGGGGTGGGTGGAGTGAAGCAAAGAGCTGGGAAAGAGGTAAAGGGCTGAAGAAGAGGGAATCTGATAGAAGAAGACAGAGGATTATGAAAGAAAGAGAAGGGGGAACAGCACCAGAGAGAGCTGATGGGGAGCTAAGGAGTTAATATGTCCTCTTCTATCAGATTGCTCTTCTCCAACCCTTTATCTGTTTCACCAATCTCTTTACTTCACCTCTCCCCCCTTCCCATTTTCACTTATCATCTGCCACCTTGTACTTCTTCCTCCCCTCTCCAATCTTCTTACTCCGACTTCTCTCATTCCTTCCCAGTCCTGATGAAGGGTCTTGGCCCAAAATGTCAACTGTACTCTTTTCCATAGATGCTGCCTGGCCTGCTGAGTTCCTCCAGCATTTTGTGTGTGTTACCAAAGAATGCAAGGTACTGCCTGCAGTTTGGCAAGCTGGGGAAGTGTGTGCAGAGCTGTGAATTCTGCAGCAATAACCCAGCAAAATTAAATGCCTGGTTTGTGTTGAGCCTACGGCTGTACTTGAAACCTAGTATTTCAAAGTATTGCTGTTAGTCCTGAGTTAACATTTCGGGTCAGAGATTCTTTGTCAAAACTTTATCTCTCTGCAGTTTTTAAAAAAATAATAATTTATTGCTGAATTCACTGCCACTTCTTTCTCAGTAATGCAAGCTCTGCTCTGCTCCTTATAATGACAAAATCTCTGATTCTGTTTCCACAAATGCTGCCTGACCAGTCAAATGCTTCCAGAATTTTCTGTTTCCATGACGGATGAAACCCTGGCCTGCAATAAGGCTGGAGACAAACTGAAGGAACGTCCTGTTCTTTCAATTCCAGAATCTGAAAAGCTGTGAGTAATCCCCTGGCAAGGTGTGATTGGTAAGGATGAAGTGAAGAAAGCATACTCCAATGAAGTCCTCTTACTGATAAAATGCTGGTCCAAGGCCTTGTTGCAATCAATATCCTGTTTTGTTGGAGAGACAAGCATAAAATCTTCTGACAACACCCCTGATCCAGGTTTTAGGTTATGCCATTATTTAAACAAGAGATACCCACTGCAGCTGTGCCAAGAGAAGCTCCCATGACTGTCTGATCTTCACCTAATCTTCTCTGCCTGGCCTGGTGTAACCCAGGTTAATTAAACCCAAAGATGTAACGTTAGAAAGTTCTACCTGCAGAGGGATGAAAACAAGGTTAACTGATTTTTTAAAAAAAGGGAATTTTGAAAAAAAAAAGCGCTATGCAAGGGTGGGGCAGGCTGGACACAGGACGGACAAGGAGAGAAACGCAGCATTGATTAGAAGCTGAAGGCATGAACTGTTAAGAATTGAATTAGTAGTGAGTATCTTTACCCGACTAACTTGAAACCCTCAGGGTGAAACCCCTGGAGGAGAGACAATAGTGATAAAAGGTTTATTGAAGCTACAGCTGTAACACGCAGCAGCTTTAACGAGACAATATCGGCAGAGGTCAGTGTCCAGAATCCCTACCGTGTAGTTGGGAATTAGCTCTGCAAAATCATACCAAGGGACTTGGTCAAATTTTTTTGTACAAGTTTGTGAATTGACTTGCCATGGATGATAAACTATTTCATCCGATGAACCGAGAAACAAGATGGAGAGCCACCCAAGATTCGATGAACCAGCGCGGGAACGAGGTGTGTAATTATGCAAAGAATTTAATACAGTTGGATGTATAAGTTTATTTTCATTCAAAGAATCTGAATTTGATTTTCTGCAAGAACTGATTATTTTTGCAAAGACTTTGGTAAGTAACTGATGAGCTTTACTTTGTTTAAAAGTTGTGATGTTGGAGAATTGTCATGAAAGGAGTTCAACTGTGTATATATAACTTTTGAATTTGAAATTAAACTTGTAGATATACTGTCTGGATCTGAAACTGAAGTTAACTATAATAGTAATATATAAGTTAGAAAGGAAAGTTTAGTCTGTATACTTTTAAATAGAGAATAACACTAGGTCTAATTAGTTAGAGAGATTAGAGTAATAAAGAATCTCACTGATTCTAATTAAAAAGGAATTTGTTTTGGTTTGATACCTGAGATCTGGAACCGAAACAGAATGTTGGAATTTTGAATTGTTCATCCTCATGTAAATATTTTATACATATTGTTTTTTCTTATAAATAAAACCTTATTTCCAAAAGTGTGTGGTTTCTATTCACTGCCTCCTTCTGATACCTGGATTCTTCTGATGGCCTATTAGCACGTAGTGTAATTTGATTTTCTCAAAGAGTGCAACGACTAGTCACATAGGTTGGTGTTACACTGAACCAACAAAGAAAACAGCAATGCTGGTCTAACAGCTCCTCCGAAACAACAGGTGGACAGCAGTGAAGTTCACTGTAATTAGCACCTCTGAAGGAAGTCTTAGCTTCTCTTCCAGAGAAGACCAGGATTGGTTAAATGATAATGACCAGAAGATATATGTAATAATTTACCGCGAACTACAAAAATCGGGGCCCTGGGAGCGGGACGTATCTCTACTGAAGTTCTGTCACTTTGAAAGAGAGGAACTTCACATCCGGGAAGAGGAGTTGCATGCTAGACGTTCTGTAATTCTGGCTGTTTTTGAGAATGTAGACAAATCCTATTGTAACTACAGCAGGTAGTTACAGGGAGTGTCATTGCCTGGTGCCCCTTAACCTTCTCCCAGTGGCTGAAGAACTGCTCCCTGAATGGTAGAGAGGCTTCTATCCATCTAGAGGCATCAGGAAGGGCCTCAAACTTGACTACTGATTATCCATTCCCCTCAACAGATGTTGTCTGACCTACTGAATTCCTCCAGTATCTTCAATGTCTCTGAAACAAACACCCTGTTCAGAGTCCATCACAGCTATGGATTACCAGGTGGATAGAGGAAAGGATGCAAAGATGTTCTCAAAGATTCTGTGAGAAGCTAATATTCCCATGGACACATGGGAATTTCTGGCCCGTTGTCACACAAAATTGAGGAGCAAAATTTGGAATGGCACTGAGAATCTTGGATCCAGTTATTGGCAACACACAGAGGCCCATAGCTTCCTCAGGTATACATCCTGTAAGAAATCTCCTGGTCACCCACAGGCCTTGTCGCGTGATTCCGAAACCGCAAAACTGGAGAGGGAACAAATCATTCTTAATCCTGAGAGTCCACCTTACAAGAGGGTACCCATGACTGGTCAACCCTGTCTCAGAGAGTTCTGGAACCTTCTTTAATGCTGCATGTAGAAGTCTTCGACAACTGAGCCATTGCTGAGCATTGGACTGATTTTTCAGAATAATGAAAGGAGCCTGTCAGCGTATTCTATCATCTCTCCCAGAGAATTTGTGATTTTTATGGACAAGTGGTTCAATGTGAAAATCCCAAAGTTGCTGAACTGACCAAATGCTTGCTTTTGCTCTCCCTGATATCAATATCACTGGAGAGATCATCTAGGCAGTTAGCCCTCGTGTTGATTACCCAGTAATTATAGTGACTACTTGCTATAAAATTTGGAATTATCTGGGTAATAGCATGGAATATTTTCCCTTCCCAGGGAAAGATTTCAATTGGCTGGCTGAGACCCAGATGGAAAATTTTCAATAGTTTGTTAATTTAAAATTAAATTTAAATTTTTTTTTGAATCACTTGCTAATTAAAAAATGTGTTTTAATATCTTTCCCAAAGCTTGTTAAATTAAAATGATATTTTCAAATCTTTCAAATTTAAGAAGATTTTTAAAACATTTCCCAAGGCTTGTTAAATTAAAAAAATTGAAAATCTTTCCAAGACATTCTTTAAAATCACTCCCATGGCTTAGTAATTTAGTCTTTTCCAAAGTTTCTAAAAGTTTGGATTCAATTCTATGAAGTTTAATCATTACAAGGGGTGTGATATCATGCCCTACCTCCTATAGTTTTATGTGGGCATAATAAATTCTGATTGCCTCAGGTGATGTCAATTTTATTTCCAAGTTGAACTGTAATACTGATGGTGCATGCTGAAGAAAACTTTTGAGGGTTTTTTTTCTCCTAGTTTGCACCAGGAGAATCATATCATTTTAAAGTTAATTCAATGACACTTGTTTAGAACTTATTGCTATCTGCAAAATCTGGGCCATCATTACAATTCCCAATATTAGAATGCAATATATAAGTAGATTGCCAAGACGTTGTTGGATTACTGTGTAGATTTGTTATTTTCTTGTATTTTCCCTGTAGTTTAACTCCCTTGTGTTTTTATATAATCACCTACACTTAGTGCCCACTTTATTAAGTACCTCCTTTACATAATACTGTGTGCATGTTCATGATCTTCTGCTGCTGTAGCCCATCCACTTCAAGGTTCAATGCGTTGTGCATTTGGAGATGCTCTTCTGCACACCACTGTTGTAATGTATGGCAATTTGAGTTACTGCTGCCTTCCCGTCAGCAAGAACCATTCTGCCCATTCTCTTCTGACCTCTCTCATTAACAAGGCATTTTCGCCCACAGAACTGCCGCTCACGGGACATTATTTGTTTTGTGCACCATTCTCTGTAAAACCTAGGGATTGCTGTGTGTGAAAATCCCAGAAGGTCAGCAGTTTCTGAGATACTCAAAACACTCTGTATGGCATCAACAATTATTCCACGGTCAAAGTCACTTACATCACATTTCTTCCCCTTTCTGAACAACAACTGAGCCTCTTGACCATGCCTACATGCTTTTATGCATCAAATTGCTGCCACATGATTGGGTGATAGATATTTGCATTAATGAGCAGGTGTACCCAATAAAGTGGCCACTGAGTAGATCTATATATATGTGTGTGTGGGTGCAATTGTTTAGTGAATTTTCCAGTAATTAGAGTACAGTTGTATTGTTCTAGAAACTTCTTGGCCTTTCTGTAGCATGTCTCAGACCAGCTGAATCTGGCTTTTGCATACGTTAATTGTTATCACGGGAATTTTGTTATCTTGCGCCTGAGTGTGAGACAACTACAGCTGCTTTTTGCTTTGTTCTCTCATCTTTCTTTGTTTTTAACTTGTTCTTGTAATACTTAATAAAATGGGTATAAGGAAATAATTTTGTGCCTCATTCTTGACTTTGGATTACAAAAACACTAGAATCCAACAAGGCAAAGGGGCAAGGAATGTAATTTCCAGGGGGAACTAGTGACTTTGGATCTATAGTTTACAAATCTCTGCGCCATTGAATTTTTCCTCATTCCCTGCTTTGGTCAGATGTATGGAGGTTAATCACTCAAAACATTGTAGAAGTTATCTACTTGTACAGCAAGTAATGAATGAATTTGATAAGCCTGTTTGGTGCATGTTGTGACATGAACAAAATCACCAGAGAGACACTGAAGCTAATGGATATAGAAGTGTTTATCTCACAAAAATGATCAACAGGCATCATAATTTGAGATACTCTTGGAAGATCAGGCATCCCTGACCTAATATTACATGACGTTTTTAATATGCTAAAGATCAAAGGTAACAACAGGACAGTTCTATAGTTACAGTGTATCTACAATGCTTCCTTTGAATTATGTATCATTTTTAAATGCCTTCGTCTTCACACCCACACTCCAGACACCCAAAATGAATGTTAATTCCCACCAACTCTGTGTCACGTTCAGGCATATGCAGGTTTTTACGGTCACATGAAAGACTATTGTTCAGAGCTGCATTTTAAATTCACGGTTAGGTTTAAAGACTGGGTGCTGTTAAAATTACTATTTGCTATATACCATAACTCCAGAATATGCCCTAACAGTACAATCATTCCTGTGGTAGTATGTTGCTATTTAATATATTTCGCACACTCATGATGAAAGACCTTCGACTGATGTAAATTTTGCCAACTGGTTGGACACGAATTTTTTTAATCAGGCACACCTTATCCATTTCGCTGAAAGCAAGTGATTGAACGGCGAAGCAGACTCAATGGGCTGAATGGCCTAATTCTGCTCCTATGTCTTAAGTACAACAAAAGTTATGACATGATAATGAACATGTAGAATTAGAATTAGAATCTGGTTTATTATCACTGAAGTATGCCATTAGAATTGTTGTTTTGCAACAGCAGTACTGTGCAATTTTTATAAATGATCTGGATGAGGAAGTGGAGGGATGGGATAGTAAATTTGCTGATGACACAAAGGTTGGGGGTGTTGTGGATAGTGTGGAGGGCTGTCAGAGGTTACAGTGGGACATTGATAGGATGCAAAAATGGGCTGAGAAGTAGCAGATGGAGTTCAACCCAGATAAGTGTGAAGTGGTTCATTTTGGTAGGTCAAATATGATGGCAGAATATAGTATTAATGGTAAGGGTCTTGGCAGTGTGGAGGATCAGAGGGATCTTGGGGACCGAGTCCATAGGACACTCAAAGCAGCTGCGCAGGTTGACTCTGTGGTTAAGAAGTCATACGGTGTATTGGCCTTCAGTAACCGTGGAATTGAGGTTATTGCCGAGAGGCAATGTTACAGCTATATAGGACTCTGGTCAGACCCCACCTGGAGTACTGTGCTCAGTTCTGGTCACCTCACTATAGGAAGGATGTGGAAACTATAGAAAGGGTGCAGAGGAGATTTACAAGGTTGTTGCCTGGATTGGGGAGCATGCTGTATGAAAACAGGTTGAGTGAACTTGGCGTTTTCTCCTTGGAGCGACAGAGGATGAGAGGTGACCTGATAGAGGTGTATAAGATAATGAGAGGCTTTGATCGTGTGGATAGTCAAAGGCTTTTTGCCAGGGCTGAAATGGCTAACATGAGAGGGCACAGTTTTAAGGTGCTTGGAAGTAGGCACAGAGGAGATGTCAGGGTTAAGGTTTTTACGTAGAGAGTGGTGAGTGTGTGGAATGGGCTGCCGGCGACGGTGGTGAAGGCGGATACAATAGGGTCTTCTAAGAGACTCTTGGATAGGTACATGGAGCTTAGAAAAATAGAGGGCTATGGGTAACCCTAGGTAATTTCGAAAGTAAGTACATGTTCGGCACAGCATTGTGGGCCGAAGGGCCTGTACTGTGCTGTAGGTTTTCTATGTTTCTATATTTCTGTCTCCTAAGTACTAATAAACAAGCTTCAAAACCTGGGCTTCTGTTCCTCACTGTGCAACTGGATTCTTGATTTCCTCATCGGGAAGCTATAGTCAGTGCAGATTGAAAATATTATCTCCTGCCTGACAATCCACATAGGTACACCACAAAGATGTGTGCTTATCCCATTACTCTACTCTCTCTACACTCATGACTACAGCTCAAAAGCCATATAGAAATTCGCTAATAACACAACTGTGTGCACAAATTTCAGACAGTGACAGGGAGGTGTAAAGGAGCGAGACAGATCAGCTTGTTGAGTGGTGTCACTACAACAACCTTGCACCCAGCATCAGTAAGACCAAGGAATTGCCTGTGCACTTCAGAATCAGAATTAGGTTTATTGTCACCAGCGTGTGTCATGAAATTTGTCAACTTAGCAGCAACAGTACAATGCAATACATAATAATACAGAAAAAAAGTAAGTCAATTACAGTAAGTGACGCACAAATACACACACACACACACACACACACACACATATATAGTTAAATTAAAAATAGTGCAGAAGCAAAATATAGTAAAAAAGTGAGGTAGCGTTCACAAGTTCAATGTCCATTTAGGAATCAGATGACAGAGGGGAAGAAGCTGTTCCCGAATTGCTGAGTGTGACCCTTTATCAAACTCATGAGTCAGGGCTATATCTTAACAAGGATTTTGGTTTTCAAAAGTATTGTTTTCTTTGGAATTGCAGGATTCATTCATGGTACTAACTTGTAATCCGGTGAACAGAAGTTAGATTTTTTTGTGGATAAAAAAGTTTAAGCATCTCTTGTTACTGTCTGGGCTCTCATGAACACTTCAAGTCAATCTATTTAAAGTGGCTTGATTTGCAAGAGTAACAGCTACCTTCAATTGGGCGTTCACATCCATTATTTTACCAAAGCATAACATTATTCCATCTGATTTGGCCTGGGACCAGCATGTAAGTGTCATCACAAAGAAGACACGACAGTGCCTCTACTTTCTCAGAAGTTTGTGGAGATTTGGCAAGCCACCAAAAACTTTGAGAAACTTCTATAGGTACACAGTGCAGAGTGTCCTAACTGGTTGCTTCACCGCCTGGTGTGGAAACACCAATGACCAGGAGTGGAAAAGGCCACAGAAAGTGATGGACTCAGCCCAGACTGCCCATGGCAATGCCCTTTCCACCACTGAGTACATTCATAGAGCACTGCCACTTGATATCAGCATTCATCATCAACTGCCCCCACCATCCAGACCATGCCCCCTTCTCGCTACTACCTTTCAGAAGGAGGTACAGCAACTTTCAATTCCCTGGTCCTCACTGCCTCATCTTCACCATGGATGTTCAGCCGTATACATTCCAATCCCCCATCAGGAAGTCCTTAAAGCTCTCTGCTTCTTTCTTGACAAAAGAACCAACCAACACCCCTCCAACACCACCCTCTTCCATCTGGAAGAACTGGTCCTCACCATGAACAATTTCTCCTTTGGCTCCTCCCACTTTCTCCAAACTCAAGGGGTAGCCATGGGTACTCGCATGGGCCCCAGCTATGCCTGTCTCTTTGCTGGCTATGTAGAACAGTCTATGTTTCAAGCTTTTCCCCGTTATACTCCCAAACTCTTCCTCCACTACATTGACATCAGCATTGGTGCTGCATCATGCACCCATGGTGAGCTCATCAAATTTATCAACTTTGCCTCTATCTTCCACCCTGTCCTTAAATTCACTTGGTCCATCTCTGACACCTCCCTCCCCTTTCTCAGTCTCTGTCTCTGTCTCTGGCAACAAACTTGTCAATTGACGTCTTTTACAAGTCTACTGGTTCCCATAGTTACCTCGACTCTCCCTCTTCCCACCTATCTCCTGTAAAGATGCTAATTCCTTTTCACAGTTTCTTCACCTTGGCTGCATTTGTTCCCAGGGTGCGGTTTTCCATTCCAGGACATCAGGGATGTGCTCCTTCTTTAAAGAAAGCAGGTTTCCCTCCCTCTACTGTAGATGCTGCCCTCACTCACGTCTCCTCCATTTCCTATACATCTGCACTCACCCCATCTTCCGGCTGTGTAATAGTGATAGAGTCCCTCTTGGCTTTACCTACCACCCCGTCAGCCTTCGCATCTAACACATTATCCTCTGCAACTTCCACCATCTCCAAAGGGATCCTACCACTAAACATATCTTTACCTCATCCACTCCTCTCTGATTTCCACAGGTATCACTCTCTCCATGATTTCCTTGTCCAGTTGTCCCTCCCCACTAATCTCCCTCCTTGCATTTATCCCTGGAAATGGCCCAAGTGCTACACCTGCCCGTTCACCTTCTCCCTCACCTCCACTCAGGGTACTTCCAGGTAAAGCAACACCTTGCCTGCAAATCTGCTGAGGTTGTCTATTGTATCTGCAGCTCCCGATGTGGCCTCCCTTACAATGGTGAGACCTGTCGTAAATTGGTTGACCGCTTCAGCAAGCACCTCTACTCCACCCGCCACAAGCGGGACTTCCCAGTGGCCAAGCCTTTTAATCTCAATTCCCATTCCCGTTCCGACAAGTCGGTCCATGGCCTCCTCTTGTGCCAAGATGAAATGACCCTCAGTGTGGAGGAGCAACACCTTGTATTCCTTCTGTGTATGCTCCAACCTGACCTTTCACTTCTTCTCACCCGCCTATTACTTCTCTCTGGGCCCCTACTCCTCCCCTTTCCACTCTCCTCTCCTATCAGATTCTTTTGTGTCCAACCTTGACCTTTCCCACCCAGCTGGCTTCACCTATCACCTTCCAGCTAGCCTCTTCCCCCTCCCCCAACCTTTTCATTCTGGCATCTCCCCCTCCCCTCACAGTCCGGAAGAAGGGTCTCGGCCCAAATGCCAGCTGTTAACTCTTTTCCATTGATGCTGCCTGACTTGTTGAGTTCCAGCATTTTGAGTGTGTTGCCACAGAAACCCTCTGTCCCACACCACCAAGTTCAGGAACAATAATTACTCTACAAACATCAGGCTCCTGAACCAGTACATATAACTTCATTCACTAATACTCCGAACAGATTCTATGACCTACAAACTCACTTCCAAAGACTCTTTATAACTTACGTTCTCAGTATTGTGTTTTATTTTCACAGTTTGTCCTTTTTTGCTTTTCGGCTGCTTGTCAGTCTTTGTTTATGCATAGTCTTGCGTAAGTTCAATTCTATTTCTTTTTCTCCCTGTAAATACCTGTAAAAAATGAATCTCAAAGTAGCATATCGTAACCTACGTGTACTTTGATAATACACTCAGTGGCCATTTTATTAGGTACATCTGCCCACTGCTTGTTAATACAAATATCTAATCAGCCAGTCATGTGGCAACAACTCAATGCAAGAAAGTATACAGACATGGTTAAGAGGTTCAGTCATTGTTCAGACCAAACATTAGAATGGGGAAGTAATGCGATTTAAATGTGACCATGGAATGACTGTTGGTGCCAGATGGGGTGGTTTGAGTACCTCAGAAACTGCTGATCTCCTACCTATATGATACATAGCAGGTAGGAACAAATGAGGTACTTAAGGAGTATAAGAAGTACAAAACAACACTTAAGAAGGAAATCAAGAGGGTTAAAAGAAAGCATGAGGTTGCCCTAACAGACAAGGTGAAGGAGATATATTAAGAACAAAAGGATAAGACGGTCCTCTGGAAGATCAGAGTGGTAATCTATACAAGGAGCCAAAAGAGATTTGGGAGATTTCAAATGGATATTTTGGAGCTGCATTTACTCAGGAGATAGAAACAGACTCTGTAGAAGTGAGGTAAAGCAGCAGTGAAGTCATGGGCCCTATACACATTACAGAGGAGGAGGCTTTTGTAGAGCTGGAACAAATCAGGGTGGATAAATCCCCAGGGCCTGACAAGGTGTTCCCTTAGACGCTGTGGGAGGCAAGTGCAGAAATTGCAAGGGCCCCAGCAGAAATATTTAAAGCATACTTCGCCACAGGTAACATGGCGGAGGATTGGAGGAAAGCTAATGTTTTTCCGTTGTTTAAGAAAGGCTGTAAGAGTAAACAAGGAGGCCAGTGAGTTGAAGATCAGTAGTGGGAAAGATATTGGAAGGTATTTTGAGGGACTGGATATACAAGTATTTGGATAGACAGGCACTGATTAGGGATAGTCAGCATGGCTTTGTGTGTGGTAGATCATGTCTAACAATCTTATAGAGTTTTTTGAAGAGGTTACCAGGAAAGTTGATGAAGGCAAGGCAGTGGATAATATCTACATGGACATTAGTAAGGCATTTGACAAGGTCCAGTATAGTAGGTTGGTCAAGAACGTTCATTCGTTTGGCATTCAAGATGAGGTAGTAAATTGGATTAGATATTGGCTTTGTAAGAAAAGCCAGAGAGTAGTAGTAATGGTTGCCTCCCTCAATGAAAGCCTGTGACTAGTGGTGGGCCACAGGGATTGGAGCTGGTTTTGTTTTTGTTTGTCATCTATATCAACAACCCGGATGATAATGTGGTTAACTGGATTACCAGTTTGAGGATGAAGCCAAGATTGGTGATGTAGTGGACAGCAAGGAAGATGATCAAAGCTTGTAGTGGGATCTGGACCAGCTGGAAAAGTGGGCTGAAAAATGGCAGATGGAATTTAATGCAGACAAGTGTGAGGTGTTGCACTTTGGGAGGACAAACCAAGGTAGGTCTTACACACTGAACGATAGGGCACTGAGGAGTATGGTACAACAGAGAGATCTGGGAATACAGACCCACAATTCCTTTAAAATGATACCATAGGATGATAGGGTCAAAGAAAGCTTTTGGAATATTGGCCTTCATAAATCAATGTATTGAGTACAGGAGCTGGAATGTTTTGTTGAAACTTCAGGAGATGTCAGTGAGGCCTAATTTGGAGTATTGTGTACAGATTTGGTCACTTACCTACAGGAAAGAAGAAAATAAGATTGAAAGAGTGCAGAGAGAATTTTCAAGGATGTTGCCAGGATTTAAGGACCTGAGATTGGCAAGGTTAGGATTTTATTCCCTAGAATGTAGAAGATTGAGGGGCTGTTTGATGGAGGTGTACAAAATTATCAGGGGTATAGGTAGGGTAAATGCAGATAGGCTATTTCCTTTGAGGTTGAGTGAGACTACAACTACAGGTTATGGGTTAAGAGTGAAAGGTGACATGCTTCAGGAGATCATGGGGGGGCAGCTTCTTCACTCAGAGGGTGGTGATAGTGTGGAATGAGCTGTCAGTGCAAGAGGTGGATGTGGGTTTGATTTCAACATTAAGAGAACTTCGGATAGATACGTGAATAGGTGGGGTATGGAAGGCTATGGTCCTGGGGCAGGTCCATAGGACTAAGCAGATTAATTGTCTAGCATTGTCTAGATGGGCCAAATGGCTTGTTTCTTTGCTGTAGTGTTCTATGACTCTATAATGCCTGGAATTTTCATGCACAACAATCTCTATAGTTTGCATAAACTATGCAAAAACAAAAAAAAAACAAAAAACGTCCAGTGAGCAGCAGTTTTGTGGTTGAAAATTCCTTATTACTGAGCGAGGTCAGAGGAGAAGGGTCAGACTGAATGAAAGCATACGGGGGGGGGGGTGACAGTAACTCAAATCACCACACGTTGCAACAGTGGTGTGCGGAAGAGCACCTTGGGAGCGGATGGGCTGCAAACCTACACAGTGACCACAAACACACCCAGTGTAAATTTACTTTGAACTTAGCGATGTAGGGTCAGGAACCCTATTATATTCATTTACAGAATGTGTGGTTACTGGCAAGGCCAGTACCTTGCGAATATCTTTTAATATCTTTGTGATAGGTGCGGCAATTTCTTGAATGGCTGCAGTTACTGTGATAAAGATAAAGCCACAGCTTTGGTTGAACCACAAATTCTAGGATTTGTGCCCACTTTGTATGCCCATTAACAAGGATTAATAAAGGATTTGGTTAGGCTCCTAAAACAACACGAATAGTTGATAGCTGACACGGAATTAGAAAATAAATGAAGTATGTTTTAAATGCTGCATTTCCCACATTATATTATTCCTGGTGGACTGGTTCTGTAATTATTTCCTAAATGAATGATTCAGTTGGATCCATTCAGGACTCAGTGTTAACTTGGAACAATGCACTGCTCATTGCGAGGAGACCTCCCCTGTCGGGGTTGGATTTGAATCCAATTTCCACAACTGAAAGGTTGACATTCAACCTAAGAGCACAAAGTGGGGCCCCAGCCACTCCAGCGGAATTTGAAAACAGATCCTAATCCTGTGTCCTAATCAGTGCGCAAATTCTTTGAAAAATAACATTTTTGCATTGTCGGGTAGGGGGAGTTTAGGAGAATTTATTCACTCCCATCTCGGGCGAACAGGGCAGAGACATAAAGTACCTTAGGGGCCAATGGGAGTTGGCCTGTCAGGGTTTCTATGTAGAACAATGAAAGCAAGGCCCTGCTTATTGTAGGTGGATGTGTTCTGCTGATATCTTTGGATCCTGGCGTCCAGCACATAAAAGCATAAAGTAGCATTCGACTCCCTACCAAGCCCACCCAGCGAGAGATTTATTTATTTTATTTTACCAGTAACAGGCCTTTCTGAGCCCTCACCGTCGAATTACAGCCATGTGACCAATTAACTTACTAACCCATACGTTTTTGAAATATGGGAGTAGACAGGAGACAGGGGATGAGAGGGGAATTGGTCAGCCATGATGAAATGGAGGAGCAGACTCGATGGGCCAAATGGCCCATTTCTGCTCCTATATCTTATGGTGTTATGGAGACCAGAGCACCAACAGCAGGGGTTCCCAACCTTTTTTATACCACTGACCCTACCGTTAACCGAGGGGTCTGTGGACGCCTGGCTGGGAACCCCTGACGTAAAGGAAACCAACACAGTCACGGGGAGAAAGTACAAACTCCTTGCAGACAATGGCGGGACTTGAACCGAGGTTGCTAGCTTCACTAACTGCTACACAGCTGAGCCGCCCATAGGCAAGTCAGCGAATAGAGGAACTCATAATGAATACAGTTTGATTGCAGAAATTAATACGTCGTTGGCCAAAACTATGACGAGGAGGAGAAGATGGCGGCGCGACGCAGCGCGCGCAGCCTCTCTGGTGAATGATATCTGTAATCTGTAAAGTAGGATACTGTGCACAATTCTGATTTGATGGAGACAGATGTGAGAGTACGGAGGAACATCTGGAGAAACTTCTGAAATGCCCACTTCGCTGCCACTGCTACAGTGTGGTAACCGGAATCTCCGGAGCAGAAGGCCCCGAATCCTCGGCTTTGCTTGTTTCGGCAGCTGGGGCAAGGTCGAAGGCGCTCAGGAGGCTGTATCGGAGGGGCTGGTTGGAGGCTCGAAGTTTTCGGATGGACGGACTCGGTGTCGGCTGTGGTCGGCTGCTTCCAAGGCATTGGCAATTGTCAGTGCCTGGAGGTTTATGGCAGGGAGTTTCTCCCTTTTGCCACCTGCTATCGGGGACTAGGGAGTCGATTGGGACTTGAGACTTTTTTTTACCATGCCCATGGTTTGTTCTTATCAAATTATGGTATTGTTTTGCACTGCTGTAACTATATGTTATAATTATGTGGTTCTGTCAGGGTTAGTCTTTGGTTTGTCCTGTTTTTCTGTGATATCACTCCGGAGGAACATTGTATCATTTCTTAATGCACGTATGCATTTCTAAATGACAATAAAAGGGGACTGAGTGTCCTCATAATCTAAGATGAAGAAATGTTCTGCTGGGACCCGCAGTGAAATCTTAGGCACTTACTTGCTGTATTTACACCATCCCCCCGCCCCCCATCTCTCCTAATCACACAGACACTTTTGGAACAGTTTGCCATCCAACACCATAGACTCACCAGGTCCTTGGAGGCAGTCTCTGCCATCTGACTGTCTCCTGCTGTCTTTCTGAGCTGAACTGCCTGTGCTTTGAAATGTGGTTGTGGGGTATTCTGACTGGTTTTGTCACAGCCTGCTATGGAGTCACCCAATGCACAGGGCCGCGAGAGGCTGCAGAGAGTTGTAGACTTAGCTAGCCCCATCACGGGCACGAGCCTCCCCTCCTCGAGGACGTCTTCATGAGGTGGTACCTCACGAAGTTGGCATGAAACACTCTCACTATCGGGGCCATGCCCTCTTCACATTACCACCATGGGGAGGAGCTGGAGGAAGATGAAGACCCATATTCAATGTTTTTAAAACACCTTCTACCCCTCCACCATCAGATTACCAATCAGCCCATGAACGCAACCTTTACATTTGTCTTTTGCACTATTTAATTATTTGTGAAATTTACAGTAATTTTCACGTCTCACACTGCACTACTGCTACAAAACAAAAATCAATCACAACATCGGTCAGTGATAATAAACCTGGTTCTCTTTCTGATTCTAATTCTGAAACGGGGCTGGGAAATTAAAATATACCAGGTGTTATTCCAGTGTCAAAAATCGTCTGTTCACTCCCAGGGCTGGCCTGGCAGAAGTGTATAAAAGTCTATAAGATATGATAGATAGTTAAGAGTCCGGGGTGAAATGGTTTAAAGGAGATGTGTGAGGAGGATTCCGCACGGTACTGTAGTATAGGAGTTAGTGCAATCGCTTTACGGTGCCAGTGATCTTCGATCTGGGTTTGATATCCTCCCCCCCTCTGTAAGGCGTTTGTACATTCCCACTGTGATCGTATGGGTTTCCCCTGGCTTTTCCAGTTTCCTCCCACATTTCAAAGGTGTACAGTTAGGGTTAGTAAAATGTGGGCATGTTACGTTGGTGCAGGAAGCTTTGAGACACTTGCAGGCTGCTCCCAGCACAGCCCTCACTGATCTGACCCAAGTGACGCATTTTGCTGTGTGTTTCAATGTACACGTGACAAGAAAAGCTAATCCGAGTTTTGCTACATAGAGCGGTGGGTGTCTGCAACATGGTGCCTGGGAAGATGGTGGAAACACATCTAATAGCAATCCTTGAGAGCTGTAAGACAGAGATGTGAACAGGCAGGGAATGGAGGGGTATGGATTACGTGCAAGCAAAAATTACTTTAATCTGGCATCCTGGTCAGTACAGTTATGATGGGCTGAAAGGCCTGTTTTTGTGCTGTACCTTTCTAACCATGACACTTCCCATCAATTATTATGCATCTTCACAGCAGAAACTACAATAATAAAATCCACCCAGTATGGAGTTCAACAGGCCCGAGACTTACCTGCATGTATAAGCAATCATATAGGCATTTTTACATGGTCAGTCAATCCAACATGGGTGCAGTTGTTGTTGAATTAACACTGATATTTGATGGGTTCTCTTTAAACACTTAGCACATTGGTGTAGCCTTTCTGCTTCGAAGTAATGAATTGAAGTCTTTCAGCTAGCTTCTAGCTTCAATACTGTTCCGTGGAAATGCCTTGTGTCGGCGTTGTGTTATTTGAATGGCTGTAAAAGCTATGAATTGGTTGTTTATCAGTTCAAAAGGCACATGGTAACACACGGAGCAGACTCTATGGAGCCTGGTCCATTGACCTTCAGTTGATTAGAGCAAAGGAAGACACATCTGACACCTTCTGAGAAGGTTCATAGGTCATGTAACCCTTTCTTCACTTCTCCATTCCTTTGGAGTTTAACACTTTGGGAACATCTCCATGGAGACACTGCGCCTTCTGGAAACTTGCAAACAAAGCAACTTTACTGCTTGTTTTAAGGATAGCTACACTGAGAGTGAAAAAATGTCCCCTCGTCATTCCACTTTATATAAAGAAATGAATGTTAAGTTGTTGGGAGAACCACAGGAAACAAAAATATGTACTTTAGGATTGACAAGCTCATCTTTTGAAAGGATCATATTGGAAAGGAATGCTATTTAACTTTTAAATTTTTGAACATTAATGCCTCATACTAATTTGGTTGTGAGCGTTGTGTGTGTGTGTGTGTGTGTGTGTGTGTGTGCGTGTGTGTGAGATCGTTCATTGCGGTTTTGTACAATACTTTAACAATTATTCAGTCATTTCATTGAACATTGCGGTGTCAAACCCTATGAAGAGAACTGTTGTTTTACAGACGCTTTGTTTAACTTTTCCGAGAATTTCCCTGGGGCATGAAGTAGCCAATCTCATGGTATAATAATAATTGGCTTTGATTGTTGTCTCCTTCATTTCATGTTACGACTAGCTGTTTCCCTGCCTGGCTAGCTCCTGGTCCCAGAAGACCAGTATTAAGGCAGCACATTTAATTTCTTTTATATCTGTAACTTGCTTTTATGTCACATAGTTAACATTTGAAACCATCAATGTGATAGATCCTAATGTAAAAGCAATCCTGGCGATAATTCCGGCCATGTTTTAAATCATTCCATTTCTGCTTCAGGTGACAGTACCTTAAAGCAATGCACTCACTGGCTATTGTCATAATATCCTGAGGCCTTTTTATAAAGATGAAATATTTTGCCACAAAGAGTACATGCCTAGCGCTTAACTATGGAAATATCATACACTGTTGAATTCAGTGATGGTTCTTAAATGTAAACTATCACCCTGAAGAGAAATGGTTTCTCTATCCCTGAAAAATGGGTTCCTTTGGCACTGTTCTCCCAGGTAATCAACACCCAGATTCTCCAACTACTCTCAAGCAACTATCAGCGATAACCCAGATGCCCACATTTGGAGAGGAAGATCTTTAAAGTGCCAAAAACACTTTTCTCTCAGTGTGGGATATTCTAGTGTTGGAATAGCAAATTTAAAAGTAGCTAAAAGTCACTGCTTTCTCCACCTTCTACAACAGAGAAAGCCATGGAAATCTTGCACAGGCCTCCTATGGATCTGCCTTTGGGGTCTCCAGAATGATCATGATTGGCACCGAGGGCATAGGAATGGGTAGGGGTAGCTCAATTCATCTATCTCCCCTGTATGTGCACAGCCGCATAGACAAGGCAGACAGCAGAAAGAGCCAGGTTATATATAATATATTCTGCCTAATTATGTTAAGAATGCCTTACATGCCTCCTGGCATCGCAAGGTTGTCTAATTTTTCCTTAAACAGTTTACACGGGTAAGAAAAAAAAATCTTTGTGTTATGTGAAAAACAAGTGACATTAAAAAGAGACACTTCCATGCAAAATGGAGAATTAACAAGATCACAAGATAATATTAGATGAAGGTCCATCTTAATTTTGCCATCCATTAGTAGTTCGGGTAATTTGTTAAATAAATAAAAGTAACGACAAAATGTTTATTACATGAGCATAAATGTATGATAACTAAATCTTGGATTGGGATATTAAATGCCTTAGGCTTCTTCCTGTGGAGCTTTGAACATCTTCCTCTGCTCTGGTGCCTTGTATTATTAACAGCAACATTTAACATCACAAGACAACTGCACAGGCTGAGATGTGTACTGGATCAAAATGCTCTCAGCATTGCAAATGCTTAGTACCTTCCATCGAGTTTCAGCTGCCTACATTCACACTCTCTCTTCCTGCACAAGCAGAACCTGGTGCAGAACCAAAGAGAATTGGATAAGTTTGTAACTGTGTAGCATTGTGATCGAACATCCCACAAGTGGCTCTTTATTATTCCAGCAAACTGAATTAATTACACAACCCATACATTGAAGTTAAAAGTTCAAAGTAAGTTTATTATCAAAGTATGCGTATGTCACCATATACATGTCACCAGATTCATTTTTTTGAGGGCATTCACAGTAGATACAAAGAAATGCAATAGAATCAATGAACAACTACACACGGACAAAGATGAAAAACAACCAGTGTATGTAAGAAGACAAACTGTGCAAAGAAAGGAAGAAACAACTTCGGTGGTGATGTCTGTTATTTGTCAAGTAGGGGACCGTGCACAATTCTGATTTGATGGAGACGGACGTGATAGCACGGAGGAACATCTGGAGAAACTTCTGAAATGCCTGTTTCACTGCCGCTGCTACTGTGTGGTCCAGAATCTCCGGAGGGGAAGGCCCCGAATCCTCGGCTTTGCTTGTTTCGGCGGCCGGGCCAAGTAGAAGGTGCTCGGCAGAGGATGGCGCTCCGGAGGCTGTATCGGAGGGGCTGGTCGGAGGCTCGAAGTTTTCGGACGGACGGACTCAGTGTCGGCTGTGGTCGGGTGCTTCCAATGCATCGGCAGTTGTCGGTGCCTGGAGGTTTACGGCAGGGAGTTTCTCCCTTTGCCGCCTGCTATCGGGGACTCGGCTTTGAGACTTTATTTTTACCATGCCTATGGTCTGTTCTTTATCAAATTATGGTATTGTTTTGCACTGCTGTAACTATACATTATAATTATGTGGTTCGGTCAGTGTTAGTCTTTGGTCTGTCTTGTTTTCTGTGATATCATTCTGGAGAAACATTGTATCATTTCTTAATGCATGTATGCATTTCTAAATGACAATAAATGAGGACTGAGTGTTTTCATAATCTAAAATCTAAATCTAAATAAATAATATTGAGAACATGAGTTGTAGGGTCCTGCAGAGAAAGTCCATAGGTTGTGGGATCAGTTCAGTGTTCAGGTGAGTTCAGGAGCCCGATGGCTGAAGGATAATAATTGTACGTAAAGCTGGTGGTGTGGGACCTGGAAGTGCAGAATCATTACTGTAGGAAAGAACTACGAAAGATGGACGAAGATTGAAATATGTCTCAGCATCCTGTGTACATACAGCAAAATCATCATGCTGGAGCCAAACTCTGAGTTTTTCAGATTCATCCGCATTTAGCTAGTGTGACAAGAATACACATAGATTAAGATGTTAGCTGTCCTGTGTGATCAGCAGTTGGTCTGCCACCTGTCTTCAGGAGAGAGAGAGATAAGGAAAACAATAGAGCAGCATTTAGAGATATGTAATGAAGGGATGGGAGAGAGAGTAACAGAAGGAGGGGGCTGTCAAGAGCGGCTCCCCCTTTGAACCCTGAACTGTTTGAAGTGATGGACAGGCGATACCCCAGCAGGGGGATAAAAAGGGACAGGTTCTCTAAGGCAGGACACACACGACACCCGAGGTAACGAGACCCTGGAAGCGGTGCGCCTCTCACAAGTCGGTGGGAAGTTTTGGACGGCCGATCGCGGGATCAAGCCATAGACGCTCAGGATGGAAAGGCACGATCGGCGGGAACCTGGTGTGTGTCCACCCTTGCCTGGGTGCCAGGTTCACCGCAGGGAAACGATTCGTATCTGGAAACGGAGGGGTCACGGTCGGTGACCTCAGATGACATCACAAAGGACTCGCCCGAAAGCTGACTGCGAAGGTCTGTGTGTGGAAGCCATTTGAAATTTTCATTCGTTTTTGCTCTCTCTCTCCTTCCCCCACACTGTCCATCTCCCACGGCAGCAATTACTGCAAACTGAACTGAACTTTGCATCACTTTGAAACTGGTCATTTGCCCCTAGACAGCGATAGAGCTTGATTGATCCTGTTATCTGAAGTCTGTGTACATGTATGTTTATCATTGCTGAACTGTTGCATTTATTATCCTTTTGATTAGAGTACTGTGTTGCTTGTTTCTTTAATAAAACTTTCTTAGTTCTAGTAATCCAGACTCCAACTGAGTGATCCATTTCTGCTGGTTTGGCAACCCAGTTACGGGGTACGTAACACTAGAAACGGGGTTTCACCACTAATTTGTTTACTAAGCTGCTATTGCATATGGTTATACGCAGTTTCCCCAATTTTACATATTTTGGGTGATACTCCCACTGAGTTAACTTCCCTAACATTACAAATTTCCATAGATGCTGCCTGACCTGCTGAGTTCCTCCAGCATTTTATGTGTGTTGCTTTGGTATTATCTGCCAGTAAACAATTGTTAGGGTGACATACTGTCCTATTACTGCATGAAATGGTGTTTGCAACAGAGATATGCCGACAGGACTGTTGTTGGCAGATTCTCTGATGCTGACGTGAAGGCATACTGGAAAGAGATAGATTGGCTGATTCAGTGGTGTTGCACAGCAACCTGGCCCTCAGAGGCAGTAAGTCCAAGGTATTGATTGTGGTCTTCAGGAAAGGGACGTCGGGAGAGCACATTTTGGACAGAACATATTGATGCAATTAAGAAGAAGGTATGCCAGAGGCTATATTTCATTAGAAGTTGAGGATAGCTTCACTGACCTCAACATTGAACTGATCCCACAACCTATGGACTTTCTTTAAAGGACTCTACAACTCATGTTCTCAATATTACATATTTGTTTCTTTGCACAGTTCGTCTTCTTACACACACTGGTTCTTTTTTCATCTTTGTCTTTGTGTAGTTGTTCATTGATTCTATTTGTGTGTCACCAAAGGCCCTCACAGATTTCTACAGCTGTACCACGGAGAGCATTCTAACTGGTTGCCTCACTGTCTGGTGTGGAGGGGCCACTGCACAGGACTGGAAAAAGCTGCAGAGGGTTGTAAACTCAGCCAGCTCCATCATCAGCCTCCCCACCATCGAGGAGACCTTCAAAAAGCAATGCCTCAAGAAGGTCACATCCACTATTAAGGACCCTCACCATCCATGACACCTGTGTAGCTGCCTGCTCGAGAAAGGCCTCGGAGTCGGTGTGCACTCTAACAGTGAGTGATTGGACATTCTTCTTGTGATTACAAGACCCCGCTGGTCATTGGTAATGTACAATACTGCAAGCCCAATTTACTGGTTTATTGGTGAGACCGACAGTTGTGGGGGGAGGGAGTTGCATGGCCTTGCTGGTAGCTCGGACTAGGCCTCATGCCGTGAGCTCGCCGGTGGCAGCTGTCCAGGAGAGGAGGCACCAGAGGCACTGGATTGTGGGTAGGTCCCTCCCACCGGTGCTGCCCTCCAGTGTTTGCTCAGTGGAAGACAATATGGATCGCATGCATGCGTGCATTCATCTGCGGACTGCTGAGGGCTTGTTCTAGCCATGCATCATCAACCTGCAGGACATGCCACTCAGGCATTTGGGCTATATTACATATTTTTTGAGTGATTGTATGTCTATGCTATCTATGTGGTGTACAGTATGTGCCTTGTGCTATGTATGGCTGCTGGTACGGTGACTTGCAGCTTTGCCCTGGAGGAACACTGTTGTTTTTGGCTGTATTCACGTAGGGTAGATTGGTAACTTGAACTTGCCGTCTTCTCATTACAACTATAGGTAATAAAAAATTTGGTTCTGATTCTGACTGATGCTCCTGTGCTGCCAGGTCCAGGGAAGGCAAGACCAGAAGACTCTAAGTCATTAAGAGCAGAATTCGGCCCATCGAGTCGGAACCTTAAAGGGGCCATTTCCATAGAAGGCGGCTCAGCTGCAAGGACGGTCACAAGGATGAGGGGAAAGCCAGGGCAGGAGATGGCATGCTTTTACCGTCTGCAGGCATGACCAGTGATGACTCCCACCGCTATGATCATCCTCATGGAGTGCACCATGCTGATCAGTCAGATACAGATCACAGTGGGACTGTGCAGCCCATGAATGTGAAATGCTGCCAGAAGGACTGTGAGCTATAGCATGGATGTGATGGGCTGAAAGGCCTGTGCTGAACAACTCTTTGTCCCATGAATATGAATATAACACACCAGATAGTCGCAGCTTTGAGAAGTCACACAGGCACATGTGAACAGCAACATCTCGGTGACTCTTCAATTTGTGTTTCCAGCACAACTCGCTGCAGGGTTTGTTTCTCGATTTACTGGGAATGAAAAGAAATGGCTGGAGGTTGCACTTTGTTGATCTGATTTCAGTGGGTAAGGCAGAGAGGAGTGTTGTGCAGACGACTGACGTCACTGCATTTGTGAACAATTTAGTAAGGGCATCAGCCGTGTTAAGGTGAGTCTGCCTGGACACACCTGGTCTGATTTTCCAGAACCTCCACTGAAATTGGACTGGACTGGATTGGTTTATTATTGTCACATGTACTGAGATCGAGTAAAATGCTTGAGTTTGCTTGCCAGCTCATGCCAGGACATAGGCACGTGGAGGTAACGAAAGGAAAACAGAATGCAGAATACAGTATTGAAGCTAAGGAGAAGTGCCGTGCAGGGAAATAAATAAAGTTCGCAGGTCACAAGGTGGATTGGGAGACCAATAATTCATCTTTAGCAAAGCAGAAGTCCTTTCAAGAGTCTGACAAAAGTGTACTTGAGGCTGATGGTATGTGTTTTCAAGAATTTGCATCTTCCAACTGACAGGAGAGGGGAGGAGAGAGAAATATGTGCTAAGTATCTTTTTATACTTATAATTTTTTTAATTGTTATTCTCCAGTTGAATTCTGTGGTCCGTATGTCATACCCGCAGTGACTCCCTTGGTAACTCTATCCCCCAGGTCTCCACCACTGAGGACATCTACAAGGAATACTGCCACAAGAAAGCAGCATCCATCATCAAGGACCCCTGCCATCCAAGGAATGCTCTCTCCCCACTACTGCATCTGGAAGGAGGTACAGGAGCCTTTGGCTCCACACCACCAGGTTCAGGAACACTCATTACCTTTCAAGCACCAGGCTCCTGAACCAGTATGGATAACTTCACTCACCTCAACTCTGAACTGATTCCACAACCTATGGACTCACTTTCAAGGAGTCCAGAACTATTGTTCTCAATATTACTCTTTTTTTTGGGTGTTGGGTGTTGGGTGTTTGATGTTTTCTTAAACAGGTGTTTCTTTGTTTCGTGCTGTAAGACGAAACTCAGGTTTGTAATCTGTATACATACTTTGAATTTGTGCTTAACCCACTGATCTGCTCTCACTATACCCATGACTGTGTGGCTAGGCATAGCTCAAATGGTATCTATAAATTTGCTGATGATATAACCATTGTTAGCAGAAACTCAGACGGCGATGAGAGGACATACAAGAGTGAGATATACCAGCTAGTTGAGTGGTGTCGCGGCAACCTTGCACTCAATGTCAGTAAGACCAAAAGAGCTGATTGTGGACTTCAGGAAGGGTAAGGCAAAGAAACACATACTAATCCTCAGAGGGATCAGAAGCGGAGAGAGTGAACAATTTCAAGTTCCTGGCTGTCAAGATCTCTGAGGACCTAACCTGGTCCCAACCTATCGATGCAGTTATAAAGAAGGCAAGACAGCAGCTACATTTCATCAAGTGTTTGATGAGATCAGGTTTGTCACCTAAAACACTGAAAAACTTCTATAGGTGTACTGTGGAGAGTATTCTGACTAGCTGCACCACTGTCTGGTATGGGGGGGGGGGAGGGGGAGGTTACTGCACAGGATCAAAGTAAGCTGCAAAGAGTTGTGAAATTAGTCAGCTCGATCACAGGTACTGGCCTCTGCGGTGTCCAAGACATCTTCAAGAAGCAACACCTCAGAAAAGCGATTTCCATCATTAAGGACCTCCACCACCCAGGACATGCTCTCTTCTCATTGTTACCATCAGGGAGGAGGTACAGAAGCCTGAAGGCACACACTCAGCAATTCAGGAACAGCTTCTTCCCCTCTGCCATCCGATTTCTGAATGGACATTGAACCCATGAACACTACCTCTCTACTTCTTCATACATGTATATATACTTAAAAGGGCTTTTCCTATATTTATCATGTACTGCATTGTACCACTGCCACTAAGTTAACACGTTTCACAACATATGCTGGTGATATTAAACCTGATTCCGATTCTTTGAATCTTTAATATTTATTTTATTGTTATTTGTATTTGTACATTTGTCTTCTTTTGCACATTGGTTATCTGACAGTCTTTGTTTTTCATTGATTCTATTGCATTTCTCTGTTGTGCTGGAAATGCCTACAAGAAAATTAATCTGAAGGTGGCATATGATGACATATACATAAATTGATAATAAGCAGCACACACAAAATGCTGGAGGGACTCAACAGGCCAGGCAGCATCTATGGAAAAGAGTACAATTGATGTTTCGGGCCGAGACCCTTCATCAGGACCGGAGAAAAAAAAAGATCTGGAAGAAGGTACAGAAGCAAAAAGGCACACAGTCAGCAATTCAGGAACAGCTTCTTCCCCCCGTCATCAATTTCTAAATGAATTGTATGTCTCGGCCCAAAACATCGATTGTGCAATTTCCCATGGATGCCGTTTGGCTTGCTGAGTTCCTCCAGCACTTTGTGTGCGTTGCTTGGATTTCCGGCATCTGCAGATTTTCTGCTGTTTGTAATTTGATAATAAACTTACTTTGAACTTTGAAACTTGAGTCAACAGCTCGTAGGTTCCGACCATCTCCATGTGCGCACACTCCAGTCAGTAGTGTGCACGTGCCACGTTGTCAGAGCTGCTGTCTCTGGCATAAGAGGCTGAAAGCTCACACAGGTGGAAATAAATCACCCTATTAAGGGTTATCCTTGGCTTTCTGGTCATTATTCACCTTTTATTCAGCATCACTAAGAAACAGCTAAGATCATTTTCACTTTGGCAGCTGTTGCTAAGTGCTAATTGGGTTCACATGATCTTCATTACACATTCACTAACTGTAAGATGCATTAAGATGCTGGGAAAGTGCTATACAAATCTAAGTCTCTCTTCAATATTCATAGAGCATAAGGTAGAACTGACTGAACTGGGCAGTCAATCTGCTTGATTTAGTTGTCATAATTAGCTTTATTTATTCTTTTCTTCATTATAATATTCATTAATATCAAGTATCAAGGATCAATTTTATTCACCAGATGCATTTACATTTTAGGCAATTGCTCTGGTGTGTTGGTTCTACATGAAACAAAAACACTGTTCAACAATTATAAAGATTAAACAATTATATTAAAATAAAGTTAGATGTACAGATATGGAATAAAATGTGCATAAATACCAGCATGTATTTACAATGATGACAGCTTTATAAAAATAGTTTTAAGTGTTAACAGTGCAGTGACTGATAGAGGGGGCTGGGGGTGTCTAAATGGAATGGTTGATCTGATTAACTACCCGGGGGAAGAAACCTTAAACATGCTGTAAAGTTTTTTTTTGCTTTACTAGCCCAATGGTGCTTTCCAGAAGAGAGCTTTTGGAAAAGGCTGTTTACAGGGTGGGTTGCACCCGCAGTCATTTTCCTGCCTGCTTCTGTGTCCTGGCCACTTACGAGTCCTGCAGCAATGGTAGACTGCAGCCCGGGACCTTCTCTGCTGTCCTGACAGTTTGCTGTAGCTTTCGAATATGGCGAGAGGATGCTGCACCAAACCAGAATGCGACGATGCTCCCTACGAAGGCAGTGTAGAGTTGCACCATTATGTTCCGGGGAAGACGGAATCTTACCAACTGCTGCAAGCAAATACAGTGGGAGATTCCACAGGAATATTGACAACCACCACTATACTTTTCAAACAAGAGTTGTTTCTCTTTTCCATGTGACTATATTCAGGTGGGAGGAGAAGATGGCGATGCGTCACAGCGTGCGCAGCTCTCCGGTGAAATGATATCGTATTTATAAGTAGGACGCCATGCACAATTCTGATTTGACGGAGACAGATGTGAGAAACAGAGGAACATCTGGAGAAATTTCTGAAATGCCCGGTTCGCTGCCGCTGCTACTGTGCGATCGAGAATCTCCGGAGGGAAGGCCCCAAAATCCCTGGCTTTGCCTGCTTCTGGCGACCGAGGCTGAAGTCGAATCGTTCGGCAGAGATGGTGCTCAGCACTTGGTGTCGGAGGGCTGATCAGAGCTCAAAGTTTTCGGACGACTCAAGTCGGACTGTGGTCGGGCATGGCAGGGAGAGTTTTCTTCCTTCTCCCGTCTGCGTGAGATGTGGGACTTTCGAGAGACTTTGAACTTTTTTACTGTGCCATGGCCTGTTCTTCATCAAGTTATGGTATTGTTGCACTGTTTTAACTATATGTTATAATTATGTGGTTTTTTGTTAGTTTTTCAGTCTTGGTCTGTCCTGTGTTTCTGTGATATCACACCGGAGGAATATTGTATTTACTAAATGACAATAAAAGAGGACTGCGTGTCCTCCTAATCTAATCTAATATTCACTAGTGGAATGCATGGATGGAACACTGTGGTATACCACCTCGACACCATAGCTTCAGAATGTTATGATCGGCATGAAACTCAGGCATGTGCTGCAGGTAGTTCCTGACACACTAGGAATCTCTCGCTCCCCGAAACAGAAGGAAATCACTCCATCTCCCTACCTCTTCCCACCAGTTGTGGCTGCCTCACAAGTGCTGGTCCTGATAGAGTGGAGAGATAGGTCCATGCCAAGAACAATGATTAACTAATGATCAATCACCTTATGGGCGCCTTGGCTTACTGTTGTTAGATAAGTCAGAAAGAAACCTTACCCAGCAACAGGTGATGTATGATCCATTGTTCTCTGAAAATGCTAGATAAGTTCAAATAAGGAATTACCCGGCCTTACAGAAGAAGACATCTCAAGGTATAACTAAATATGGGTAGGATAGCGGAAAGTTCAGAAAGGGGAAAGTATCATTATAGGGAACTGATGTTGTATCCAGGCTAGTTTTGGCTTAAAATAAAAACTAACCAGTGATGATTTTACATCTAATTGTATCTTAGCATGAGACTGAAACTATTCTAATATTAGTCTTAACTTGTAATCATACCATTTCCTGTAATGATCAATGTTATATATTGTGGAGACTTGTGTAACTTGGGGGGCGGGGTCTGGACTGACTCTTTGGGAGATCAGTCTGTAACTTCCTCCATAGCATGCTATGAATAAGGATTAAAAGTCTGAGAAAGAATTACGTGTGTTAAGTGTATTTATGGTACTCTTGTCCTTGCATCTGGTCGGTCTACCGGGACAGTCCCACCCTTCCTTAGGGATGGTACTGAAGGCAAGTAGCAGCAGTAGACACCATTAAACACCACAAACCCAATATAAAAAATAAGAAAAAAAGATATGAATGCCAGTGAGGAAGGTAAGCAGCTGCTGGGCAACCCATATAGCGAACTCAAAGACCAAACACGGGCGGCTGATTGGGGAAGAAGGCAGAGGCTCTGGCGCCACACATCTGCACTGTAAATGTGAAATTTGTTTAACTTCCATTGCAGTTCATTGAGCAGCCAAGGAAGAAACAGTGCGTTTCTGGCATGAGCCGACCCCCTTAGCGAGATGGCGAACACTTTTGATGCCTGGTTTGTACGTGATATTCAACGGCCAGCCCGACGATTCGGAGGAGGGCTCAAGGTTCACCAGATGGAGCCTGCCCCTCCCTCGGTTACATCACTGGCTTCAGATGCTGTTATTTTGCACGTTCTTCAGGAGTCCCAATGAAAGTAACGACCCCGTCCGCACAGAATGGTTTGCACGTATCTCTCACTTAATTGAAAAGAGTCATTGTTAAGCTTTTAAATCGCAAATAGAGGCCAAACCGTAGGAGGGAATGCCACACAACCAAAGAAGTCACTATGATGTAGAGCAAACAATGAAGTTAACGAATGGTGAAAGGACCACACGGAAGATTAAGTCAGGAGGAAAATGCAGTTGTGGAGTCAAATCAGACAACGTGATGGGAGACAGCACTGAATGATAAAAAAAAGACTGAAAAACAGGAATAAGTGAACAGATGTCTGGAAGGGAAGAGAAGAAATGCCTGTGGAGGGGCTCAACAGGTTGAGGAGCATCTGCAGAAGCCAAGGGAGAGTCAGCAGTTCACGTTGAGACCCCGTGTCAGGACTGAGAGTGCAGAGGGGTGAGAGCTGGGATAAAGGGGTGAGAAGGAGTGGCTAGCAGGTGATAGGTGGAACCAGATAAGGCGGGGGGAGTGAAGGGTAGATGGGGCCGGAGGGTTGGAGCTGAGAAACAGAAAGCGGTGGGTGAAAGGTAGAGACAGATGTGGCCACCTACCTTCCTCTGCCTCAGCTCTCCCTCTCTCCCCTTTTTAGTGTCTATCTCCTCTCTGCACTCTCAGTCCTGACGCCGGGTCTCAATGTGAAACGTCGACTTATTCCTTTGCTCCCACAGTCGCTGCTCGAGGATTGTTACTCTAGCAGTCCACTTGTTCCACATTCCAGCATGTGCAGTCTCTCCTGTCGTCAGCTGTCTGGAACAGCTCTGCTCTGAATAAAACACAGCATTCCCTGCTGTGCTTTGTTCAATACTGCTTCACCTCAGACATTTCCTAGATACTCTGTTTTATTGAGCCCTGAACCATTCCTGGTATAAACCCTCTCTTTTAGTTCTGAGCTGCAACATTCCTGATATTTATACTCCGCTTAGTTTTTCTTTCAGAACTGAATCACTCCTGTTGCACACTTTCTGGGCAGTTTTAATCCACACTGAACTGTTCCAAATATTTGGAATCAGAATCAGAATCAGGTTTAATATCACCGGCATTTGTCATGAAATTTGTTAACTTTGTGGCATCAGTTCAATTGAATACATGATAATGGAGAGTGAAAAAAAGAACTGTGAATTACAGTAGGTATATATGAGTATGTTAAATAGTTAAATTAAATTAGTAGTTCAAAAACAGAAATGAAAAAGTAGTGAGGTGGTGTGTATGGGTTCAAAATCCATTCAGAAACTCAAAGGCAGAGGGAAAGAAGCTGTTTCTGAAACACAGAGTGGATTCAGGCTTCTGTACTTCCTTCCTGTTGGTAACAATGAGAAGAGGGCATGTCCTGGCTGGTGGGGGTCCTTAATGATGGACACGGCCTTTTGAGGCACTGCTCCTTGAAGATGTCTCAGATACTACAGAAGCCATGATGGAGATGACTAATTTTACAACTCTCTGCAGCTTACTTCGATTCTGCGTGCCAGTGCCCAAGAAGAGCAGTGTGAGCTGTCTTAACGACTATCATCCAGCGGCAATCATATCTAGTGCTTGAAGTGCTTTGTGAGGTTAGTCGTGACTAGAATTAACTCCTGCCTCAGCGGGAACCTGGACCCACTGCAGTTTGCCTGTCGCTACAATAGGTCTACGGCGGACATGATCTCAATGGCTCTCCACATGACCTTGGATCAAGTGGATAATACAAATACCTATGCTGGGATGCTGTTTATTGACTATAGCTCAATGCTTAACACCATCATTCCTGCAGTCCTGATCAAAAAGCAACAGAACCTGGGCCTCTGTACCTCTCTCTGCAACTGGATCCTTGACTTCCTAACCGGAAGACCACAATCTGTCCGAATTGGTAATAACGCCTCCTCCTCGCTGACAATTATTCAATTCTTCATTCTTCTCGAATAGGGACTGAACCATTCTAGATATTGACTCTGGTTTGAACTTCGGAATATCCAAACATTCAGTGAATAAATTCGAAGTAAATTTATTGTAAAAGTACGCATATGTCACCATGGGATCTATCTTCCTGCAGGCATTCAGAGTAGACCTACGTACTGACTACAAAATCTATACACATAATAACAAACAGCCCATCTGCTAAAAAAGACAAATGGTGAAAATGTTAAACATAAATAAATAAATAATACTGAGAGCATGAATTGAAAGTAAGTCTGTAGTTTGTGGAATCTGTTCAGTGTTGGAGTGAGTGAAACTGCCCATTCTAGTTCAGGAGCCTGATGGTTGAAAGATAATAATTGTTCCTGAACCTGGTGGTGTGGAACCAAAGGCTCCTGTACCTCTTTCTCGATGGCAGCAGCGTGAAGAGAGCATGGCCTGGATGGTGGGGGTCCTTGATGATGGATGCTGCATTCTTGTGGCAGTAACTACCTGGAAGAGGGCAGTGTTGAACAAAACAGACCAGAAGGTAAATACTGTATCTGCAATGATTCAGTACTGAGTAAAGCTGACCAGAAAACAAATGAATCGTGTGCTTCTTTTCAAAAAAGCTCCACACATGATTTCAGAAGGCCAAGTTAATGCTACAAAATTGAGGATTTTACACATGTCATGACAGCACTTCATTTCCATGAAGTGAAATAACCAGATGAACAGCTATGGTTAGATTTACATTCATACATATGTAATGATAATAGGCAGTCCACACTTCCCCACATAAATGAAACACTTTTCTTCACACAAACAAAAAAATTGTCATGAAATTCATCTTTTTATGACAAGGAGGAATTTAACTTCTTCTGTTTCCAGGCAATTGAATTTTACAATAAAGCCCCTATAATTCCTTCATTTTTACACAAGGAGTTCGGATCTAGATCTATAAACTATACAGATAGCTTTTAATATATTTAGATTCACTGCTGCACACTGAAGAACTAAATGGTCGCTTTCCTTAGCACAAGATGCTGGACATGCATAGAAATATATACAGTCTCACAAAAGAAATACACAGCACATTCTTAAAAGGAAATGTACTATCAGAGTGCAACAATAACAGCACTCCAGGTTCCTACCCTCCTCCCAATTTGGGGCTTTGGTCAGAAAGCTACTAATCAAATTCTGCCTTTCTTTGCCGGTAGCTTCTTGCCAAGCTCAACAAAAAGTGTCATTCCCTCTCCCTGTGGTGTGAATGATAGTTTGGCACCTCCAGTGTGGAATATTGATTCTCCTTTTGTCCTCAGTCATACTGGGTAATGTTATTGGTGTCTGACTTTATACAGATCCTGCCAAATGCCTTTGCCTGTGACGTTCTCTCAAAAAATCCGGTTTCTTTTCAAAACCAGAAGTATTTCCATCCTGCCTCTATGTTGAAAATCAGTCCAAAAATCCCCAAACGTGATAATATTCTTTAAGGTATATGATGCTGGTGCAGTGATTAATTTACCTACCCGGTAATACAGGGCCCTGGGCTAACAATCCAGAGACAGGACTTCAATTTTCGCCATGGCAACTTGGAATTTACATTCAACCAGTAACCTGAATTAAAAAGACAAACTAGACTTTAGTGATATTGATCATAAAACTGCTGGATTACTATAAAAACTCATCTGATTCATTAATATCTTTAGAGAGAAAATGTCTCTTGATAAAGGACCTTGGCCTGAAACATCGACTGTTAATTTCCCTCCATAAATGCTGCCTGACCTGCTGAGTTCCTCCAGCATTTTGTGTGTGTGTGTGTGTGTGTGTGTGTGTGTGTGTGTGTGTGTTACTTTTCATTTCCAGCATCTGCAGAACCTCCTGTGTTTAGAGAGGAAATCTGACACCTTTCCCTAGCCTATGCTTTTTGTAGCTTCTGACCCAACGACAGAGTTGACTCTTAAATGCCCTGCAGAATGGTTCTAGTAAGCTGCTTGGTTCAAGGACATTTTGGGATGAACAATAACCGCCGGCTTTTCCTGGCCAGCTGCTGCTCCTACGACGCTCTCCAAAGACCCAATCTGAAGCCGACTTCCGTGTTCCGAGAGTGGCGTCTGCGCAGATTCCCCATGGCTACAGTTTCCTGCATTCCAAAAATCATGAACAAGTTTACCAGTTCACCAGGTTAAAATGTGTGACAGGTTAAAGAAGCACTGTGACGTATCACAGATTGTTCCTCACTCCAGCATCTGCGTTCTCTATCATGGATCAACACGTCAGTCCAAGGCCTCCCCTTGTTCCAAGATGTGGCCACCGTCAAGGTGGAGGAGAAACACCTTATATTCTGTCTGGGTAGCCTCCAACCTGATGGCACGAATTTTGATTTCTCCTTCCGGTAAAAAAATATTCCCTCCCCTTCCTTGCTTCTTCTATTCCTCACTTTAGCTCCTTACCTCTTCTCACCTGCCTATCACCTGCCCCTGGGTTCCCTCCTCCTTCTCTTTCTCCTATGCTCCACTCTCCTCTCCTATCAGATTCCTTCTTCTCTACCCTGTACCTTTCCAACCCACCTGGCTTCGACAACCACCTTCTAACTATCCTCCTTCCCCTCCTGCTACCTTTTTATTCTGGCAACACACACAAAATGCTGGAGGAGTTCAACAGGTCAGGTAGCATCTACGGAAAAGAACCATAGAACATTACAGCACAGAAACAGGCCTTTTGGCCCTTCTTGGCTGTGCCGAGCCATTTTTCTGCCTCGTCCCACAGACCTGCACCTGGACCATATCCTTCCATACACCTCTCATCCATGTACCTGTCCAAGTTTTTCTTAAATGTTGAAAGTGAGCCCGCATTTACCACTCCATCTGGCAGTAAACAATCGACGTTTTGGATCGAGACACCTCTTCAGGACCTTTCAACTGTCAGGACATGATGCTGGGTCCCAGCCCGAAACATCGACTGTACTCTTTTCCATTGAAGCTGCCTGGCCTGCTGAGTTCCTCCAGCATTTGTGTGTGTTGCTTGGATTTCCAGCATCTGCAAATTTTCTCATTGTTATTCTGGCATCTTTCCCTTTTCTTTCCAGTCCTGAAGAAAGGTTTCAGACTGAAGCGTCAACTGTTTATTCATTTCCATGGATGATACTTAACCTGCTGAGTTACTCCTGCAATTTTTTAATGTTGATCTGTGTTCTCCTTCGTCTCCACTGTGAATTACCCTTTGTGCAGCTGAGTGGCAGAAGATTGAAGGGGGTGATGATGAACTTGAGAAATAAGTAGGGACTGAGATGGATAGGAATGTTCAGATGGCCAATACAGACACGAAGGATCAAATGGTCTTCATCTTTGTTGGAAGGGAATATGGAAATAAGTATGAGAAAATCTATTATTTTTTCACACATTGCCACTTTATTAGGTACACCTGCTCATTAATGCAACTATCTAATCAGTCAATCAGGTGAGAATAACTCAATGTGCAAAAGCATGCAGACATGGTCAAGAGGTTCAGTTGTTGTTCACACTAAACATCAGAATGGGGAAAAATGTGATCTAAGTGACTTTGACCATTGAATGATTGTGGGTGCCAGATGGGGTGGTTTGAGTATCTCAGAAACTGCTGATCTCCTGGGATTTTCACACAGAACAGTCTCTGGAGGTTACAGAGAACGGTATGAAAAAATTAACTTATCCAGTGAGTGACAGTTCTGTGGGCAAAAAATGCCTTGTTAATGAGAGGGGTCAGAGGACTTTTGGACCCTTGCTTCAAGTCCACTCTGTCTGGTAGTCTACCAACTCTCTCCATTCACGCCTTCTCTCCTCATCACTCCCCGACAAAAGACCACAAATTCTCTGCTCCCAGATCCACAAGAAGGAACAACATCCCTCTCACTGGATAGCACACATTCTAAAGGCCCCGTTATCTCTAGTCATAACCCAAACATTGCTGCTACAGAGAAACCATTACCTTAGCAGTGAAACATTACAGAGGGGCTATTACATTAGCAGTGAAACATTACAGAGGGGCTATTACATTAGCAGTGAAACCTTACAGCGTGTTGCAAAGTCAAAAATGTTTTCCTTTAAAGTAAGAATTTTAAAAGGCGACAATTGCATTTATGCAACATGCAAAATGACTGCATGCAACATACACAACCACAAACTTAAATTGATTATATTAGAACCATAAAATGTTCAAGATAAAGTTCGGAATTTCTATTTCCACAGCATTTTTACTGGACTAAGTATATCTGTGAATTGGCACCGGTTACGTACGTGGAGTGTCATGAGATTCTCACACAATGACAAAAACATTTTCCATTTATTCTGAGATTTAGTGCTGCTAAAGCAACCTTCGGGGTGATTCACAGGAGCTTTGCCACACATGCACTGAGCCTCACTCAATGGGCCAGCAGAAAATAACAGGGCAGATAGGAATAAGGTCAAGAGGCAAGATTTAAGAAGAGTCTTAAAGAGAGGCAGCAAGATTTTGGGAGAGAATTTCAGGAGCTTAGGTACTTTGGCAGCGAACTGGTCATTAATGGCGTGCAATTCAAATTCAGGGTTGAACAAGAGGATTCACCTTGCAGAAGGTTACAGGGCTGGTAGACTGCTTCAGTTTAAAGACCCCAGATGCTATATTGTGGATAAATATGAAGGAAATTATAAACACAATTACTATAAAATATCTATTTGCTTTCAGTTATCACTAAATTTAAAATAATTTGTGGGACTACTATAGTGTTGCACATTTAGGTTAATTTTTGGCTATTTTCTCCAGTCCCCATATTAAGGCAGCTGATTGGAGCCATTGCATACACTGGACAATCAGTAATACAGTATTTAAATATTACTGACATTTATGCACATCAACCAGTTTATATGTACTCCAGATGTCGAAGAAAATCAGTTACTCTACTTTGATCAGACATTCTTATGGTCAACATAAACCATATATTTACACACACACATGCCTGAGAGAGGAAAGAATATGTCACCATGAAGGATGTGTTATGTGTCTTGCTCAGGTAAACACATTTTATAACAAGTCCCTTTCAAAATAACTTCAAATGATCTTCAGAGACAGGTTGTCTCTCCTTCTGCTTCAGATGAGAATTTTCAGAGCACAATACTTTTACATATAATTCTGACTGAAGCACATTAGTCCAATGACTAGTCTTGTCATATAAATGACCTAGCTGTCACAATTTATTCATGATACAATTATAAGGATATGGATGCAAGCAAGATTCTTGGTAAAATGGGAATGTCATTATTTCACTGGTTTTATCTGCACTCCTCCCTCTGAATCTGTCAACTAACCCATGAAATGAAACATGAGATAAGATTTGTTCTTTGTTACATGCACTAAACATGCAATGTTGTCATATATAACAGAATCATATAAATTTATGTTACAAAATGAGGCTATTTGGCCCATTACTTCCATGCCAGACAGAAATGGACCATGGGTTTATATGTAAAATATTGTGTACATTAAATTCTGCTTTGCAATTTCCAAAGCAGAATACACTGTGCATATAGTGTATCATCTGTGTATCCCATGCAACTGAGGATGAATTTCTATCCCACATTATTTTTAACCAAAATGGAATTATCTTGGGCCCACATCGGGCCTTTAGCTCTGAAAGCCCAGTACACCTACATGGTTTGAGTAGTGTTTGGATTGAGCTGGAGTTCACAAAACAAACAGGAAACAGAGCAGAGTGCATCTCTTTCAACATTTTGCTAACAGGACCAAGCTCACCTGTCACTATTAGAATGGTTAATGTACCTGTCTCACCCCTGCTTTCAACAAAAGAAACAGTGCAATGTGGTTATTCATTTCAAGCACAATGCATGCTTTTGGAAATTTTATTCAGTGTCTGCATTCTCAACAGAATTGTCATCAATTAGCTTGATCTTTTATTCTATTGTGCAGACTTACTTCAGCTTATTATTGTGCAATGAGATTGCATCTTAAATGATGAAAAGAGGACTCTGTAGCTGTTATCACAATATAGGCACTTGTTTCCTGAAGTGTTCACTTCCTCAAGTTGCTGCAAACAAACATGTAAAATCTTTAAGATTTGCTGAAGTTCTGGCTTAAACACACTTATTAGAGTTATGACATCTGAAATAAACCAGCTTTATTTCAAGAGCTTCCTCGGAGACTGGCCATTAGGTACTATGAGGGAAGACTTACCTTGGTGATTAACTTGGTCGAAGTGCATGGCAAGGCTTATGGATGGGTAGTCAATTGGTAAATTGGTTTATTATTGTCACTGAGGTTCAGTGAAAAACTTGTTTTGCATACTGTTCCTTAGCTCATTTCAGGGCAACAGTGTAAAGCACTAAGAGTGCAGAATAAAGTGTGACAGTTACAGAGGAAGTACAGTGCATGTTGTGGTGATATCATGTGCAATGATGTGTCAGTACCTGATTGGACAGAGCACTGAGCATGCGCGGGATTGCTGGAATGTTCCAGCACGTGGCTGGGTTCAGACGTGTTTGTTTATTACTGTAAATAAAAGTTCTCTAATTCTTCCAGAATATGATTCTTTACTGTTAACCCACGGTACATTTAAACAGAAGTAACATAACATGGTGTCGGAAGTGGTTCTGGAAGAACAATACGGCAGAATTGAGAATCGAAGATAATCGACAAAAAAGAGAAGAACAAAGAAGTTCAAAGTGTAAACAGTAAAATGAAAGGTTTACAACCCCCACTAAATCTTCAGCTGACTGGCAATGTAGCTGAGAATTGGAGGATATTCAAGCAACAGTTTGAACTGTACTTATCAGCAATCAATTATGAAGAAAAATCAGAAAAAACCAAAGCTACGCTTTTGCTCCGTGTAATCGGGAATGTCGCAGTAGAGGTATATAATAATTTTGCCTTTGAAGATGGAGATAATTTCAATTTAAAGTTGATAATGGACAGATTTGAAGTATTTTGTATACCTAAGCATAATTTAACGTATAAGTGATATAAATTCTTCACGTGCGCAGAGAGCTGCTGAAACAATTGATCAGTATGTTACTGAGTTAAGAAAGTGTAGTAGGACATGTGAGTTTGGATTGCTCACGGACTCTCTTATTAAAGATAGACTTGTTTGTGGCATTCAAGATAATGCTCTGAGAGAAAGGCTGCTGAGAGAGCAAGATTTAAATTTTGAAAAAGCTTTAGCGCGTTGTAAAACTTCTGAGATCATGACGTTGCAGGCTGAAGAGCTTTTTGTCGAAAACTGCAATGCAAACGCTGTAAAAAAAAAAGCACAAATACATCAAGAAATATAATAGTACGTCGACCAAACCGACTGAGAGCAAGACAGCATTGGAAAGAAAAAAAGTCATGCGATCGCTGTGCGCAGGTACGTCAACCAAATCAGTGTCTCACATATGGCAAAATTTGCAATGGCTGTGGTAAGATTAATCATTTTTCACGCTGTTGTAAAAGTAGAAAGGAAAATAAATTGAAATAAATAAATGTTGTGCTTGAAGATGAACGTGAGGAATTTTATGTAGATGTGCTTTGTGAAAATAAGCAAAGTAAGAATGACTGGGCTATTCCGTTGCAAGTGAATCAAAACAATATTCTGTTTAAACTTGATACTGGAGTGCAAGTAAATGTTCTTGCAGAATCTGAGTTTAATGCTTTAAAGCCAAGACCGAAGTTACATCAGACAAATATAAAAGTAACTGGGTATTCAGGTGCAGACATTCCAGTTAAAGGAACATGCGTGGCAAACGTATCACACAAAAATATTGTGCATATGCTTTCATTTGTGGTCGTGCCAAAAAATGTACAGTCAATTCTGGGTTTATCTGCCTGTGAAAAACTTAATTTGGTGAAAGGAATTTTTGTCTTGGGTAGTGACACAGAGCTGAAGCGACGGAATGTCGCATTACAGTCGGCAGAAGGTGATGTCACTCGACTGCAGGTCCAGCTCACGGAGGCAAATGCTGACCTGGAGAATATAAAAGCGGTAGCTGCAGTGTCTGAGACGACCAAACAGGAGGCAATTGATGATGTGAAAAAGCAATGGCAGGAGGAGGTTGCTTCAATGCAAGCGATAATGAAAGAGACAGAGAGAATATGAGATTCAGTTTCATCACCATCTAGAGCAAGAACGCTCACAGTGGGCACAGTATAAGGAAGAAGTGAAAGCACAAGTGAAGGAATTGAGAAGTATTATTGAAATGATGAAGTCTCAGCATAAAAAAGAGATTACACAGTTAATGAATGAATTAGATGAAGAAAAGAAGATTCGTATTTCTTTACAAATGGAAGTGGAACGTGAATTGACTGATCTAAGGAGACGTTTGTCTGAAGGACAAGGAGACCAAGTGAGGATACAAGATAAAAGGAACACACGGACACAGACCAGATCATACATGGTCCAAACAGAGGAGGGAGCGGTGTTAAGAAAGAATTGGGAAGACTTTAAGAAAGAGTCAGTTTCAGAGTTTCAGTTATCTGATGTAGATATGTTTTGATTAAAGTTGTTAATTGCTTTTCTTTTTAAGGAAAGGAAGATGTGGTGCTATCACATGCAATGATGTGCCAGTACATGATTGGACAGAGCACTGAGCATGCGCGGGATTACCAGAATGTTCCAGCATGTGTTTGGGTTCAGACGTGTTTGTTTATTACTGTAAATAAAAGGTCTCTAATTCTTCCAGAATATGATTCTTTACTGTTAACCCATAGTACGTTTAAACAGAAGTAACATAACATGGGTAGACAGCAAGGTGCAAGGCCACAATGAGGTATGCAGACTGTGAGCTCAAGGCTCCTGCTAATTCTACCAAAGGACCATTCAGTAGACTTATAGCAGCAGGATAAAAGTGGTCCTTGAGCCTGTGGTACTGATTCAGATTCCTGAATATTTTGCCTGTTGGGAAAGGGGTTAGAGGTTTGGATGATAGTTTCCAGCATGATTGGTATTAAGCTTTTGCAAGAGATTTCATGAACTTAATGGGCAAAGATTGTAACTTGTGCCTGAATCTTTTGTGCTGCTTTAGCTCACTTTGAGTGAACTGGGAACTCTAGCCTTGCATAACTCAGACAGAAACATGCCCACTTCTGCCTACAGAAGGATGTCCACAACATTTTGGGCTCACTCTGCTCCTAGTTAAAATATATTACCTGGCAAACCTGACAGATCTCTGTTAGAATTATTTATGGGCACAGATCATCCTAAATCTTGGTGGAGTATTTTGAACAGATAGAAAAATATAGCAACATAGAACTTCTTCTGCCTTTTCAGTATGATTAGCCGATTATAGACAACGCTGTGGTTCAGAATCAGAAATTAGAATTACATTTAAATTTCACTGACGTATGTCATGAAATGTGTTCTTTTGCTACAGCAGTGCAGTGGGATACTTCAAAAATCTATAATACAATACAAAATATATATGTACAAAAATTTAAATAAGTAAGGCAAAATGAGAGCAAACATATTGAGGCAGTGTTAATGGGTTGGTTTATTGTCTGTTCAGAAATCTGATGACAGAGGGGAGAAAATCTGTTCCTGAAATGTTGAATGTCTGTCTTCAGGCTCCTATACCTCCTCTCTGATGGCATCTTTGAGAAGAGGGCATGTGCTGGGTGATAGGGGGTCCTTAATGATGGACGCTGCCTTTTGAAGATGTCTTCGATGTTGGGGAGGCTGGTGCCCATGATAGAGCGGGCTGAGTATGTATGATTCTATTGCAGTACATTGGCAAGTTCAAAGGAGTCAAGCATGAACTGATAACATTTCCTCAATTACCCCATAATAATTATCCCTTCTGATGGTAATGGATTTTTGCAATGGTCTAAAGCGGAATGCAAATTAACTTATTCACACTTCATATGGGGCACACATGATATAAGTATGGTACTTATAATTAATGGGTTAAAATCTGCTACAGAATACAACTTAAAGGATTGTTGCTTTACTAAACCTTTGTAGTACAGCCCTAATGGTTTCCCTTCTACACTGGAATGTTTTCTCAGCACCCACACACTCAATTACATTTCAACATGAAACGTTGGGAGGAAGCTCCGTCATCTGACTCCACAATAATCAATCAGAATCCTGCGCTCGAAGCCCATCTCATCAATTACAAGTAAGCCATAACACCAGGAAGCTGCAACAGCCTGCTCTCCTTTGCACTGGGAAAGGAAGAACAGAAAGAATTGAAGATGCTGCTTTAATCCAGAGATCCAGTCAAGGCACATTGCCCGGGATAGGAAAAAAAATAATCACACCAGCTGTATTATACAAGAAATTCTTATGCATTATTACTAAAACAATGGAAATGTTGCTACCCAATTGCAAACCACAGGGAAGAAAGCTTTGTGTGTGCTATGAAGTATTAAACCCTCTGTACAGGTATTTATTGAGTAATAAAACAGAGTTGAAGGAATGCATGAGCATTAAAAGCCCAGTGTGCTGGTGATGTTTGGGCATTGCACCAGTCTCTAAGGCTTATCTCATGTTTATTTCATAAGCTCTTTTTAATGCTGCGCTACTCCTTAGTGATTCATAAAATGTTCAAGAAACTGTTGTGTACATGGAAGTGGCGATTTATCGTGATGGCCCTCCATAGTACCTGCTGTTTAAAAGGAGCTAAGTGCAAACAAGATGACCAGAATGTTGCTTGATTTTAAAAGCTGCTGATTAAATCAAATGGTGCTCCATCAAATCTGGGCTCAGCAACTGTTTGATTGGTGGAGAGGTGACTTTTTGCCAAGCCAGCTATCTTTATACAACGTCGAAGACAGGGAACAATTGAGAGTCTTCTGAAGAGCTGCCACCTCACCCTGAACATATGCTGCAGATTCATATTTCACACAGGAGATGTTTGTCCAGAAAGGAAAAAACAAGCAATGAGACAACATCTCAAGCTTGGCGCTTGACAGATAATAAAATATCACAATAAGATCACAATTGCATATCAGCTTATCTAATGACACATCTCATTCCCCAGTATGTCACTGTGATATATTGTCACTTAGTAAATAAGTAATAGTACACAATAAACATTTTTGTTTTGATTGACTGAGTAGATATTTTGATATAATGATTGTGTTATAAGGGGAACAAGGGTCCATTAAAGACAGAGACTATAATGGATATCAATAAATGCAAGATTTGTTAAATGAATGCTTTGTACTCTTTCTACAGTGAAGGAAAAGGGTGAAGAACTAGTCATGTCCAGGTCCATAAAATTAGGTAATGTGGAGGAACCTGGTGGAATTAATGTGAACTAAAGTAATGGCCATTATGAAAGTAATATGCCTGAATGTCGGCACATCTCCAGGAACAGATGGTCACCACCCTAGGGCAGTGAAGTAAGCAGGTGAAGAACTTGCAGGCACATTACTCGTAACATAACAAAGCTGCCCACGCTCAGGAACTGAGTCCTGTCCAAATATTTTGAAGAGATGGATGAAGTAATGGGCAGGGCTCGGTTTCTGAACACTGCTTGCATGAAATTTCAGAAGGCTATACAGCTCGTGTTTGTGGGGGTTTGGGGGGGGGGTGCTGCCAAACCATTGATCTAGTTGGGAATCTGACTGGCTGGCTGGAAAGGTGAGGGATAATAGGAAAGGACAGTAATGAGCGGAATGTAACCAGGGGTACCCTGCACGGATCTCTGATGGGTCCAGAGATGTTCTCTGTGTTCACTCATGATTGTTCTGATGGAAATAGAAACAGGCATCCAGATTTGCCTGTGCCATACAATGAAAAGCAGAATTGCAAGCAGTGAGATTGGGAGCATGAAATTGCCCACAAATGAATCGATTAAGAGAAGCAATTAAACTGTGGCCAAGAAAATCTAGTACAGGCAGGCCATACACTGAGGATGGAATGCAACTGATAAAGCTGAGAATTTGGATTTTATAGCAACAGAAAACCAAACCTTAAAGCAGAACCAAAGTCAAGCAAATTTATTATCAAAGTCACCATATGTCACCATATTCACCTCTCATCACTTGTCATGCACACTCCATCTCACCCCCACGCACTCTGCCCCACTGCCACCTCCTATTTCATCCCACACTCATCTCACCCAGATCACCTCTTCCCATCCCACTCCTACTTACCATCAATCTCCACCCTCATCTCTCATTACTCCACACCCCCACCCACCATCACACCACCATCTCCAACTCCCATCCCACTCCCCCATCACAGCCTCACTTCCACCACTGATCTCACCTCACCCCACCTCCCATTTCACCCCCATCCTCACCTCCCACCCTATCAATGCCTCCACATCCCTCTGCCTGTCATATCACTCACCAGATTCACCCCATCACACCCCCACAGACATCTTCCCTCACACCCCAAGCCCCCATCAACCCTCACTGCACCTCCCGCTGCCCATTTTTCCCCTCATCCATACCCACATCCCACTGCCCATTAACGTTCTCCCCATTGCTCAGTGCCCACGTTTGACTGCTATTGCACTCATCACCGACTCGATTCTCCCCAGCCTATGACCTGTCTACCACATCCCTCGATCCCACCAAACCCAGTCGGCTGATACTCACCCTGCTTCACTGCTTCACGACAGTTAATCCACTCTTCACTGCACTGAGGCTGAGGCTGCAGGCCTGCTCCAGGCCTTGTTGTCTGCATTTACTCTATGTGCTAAACTGAGGTTGAGGCTGTGGGCCTGCTCCAACTGCTCCGGGCCTTGTGTCTGCATTTACTCTGCTATGTGCTAAACTGAGGCTGAGGCTGCTGGGCCTGCTCCTGCTGCTCTGGGCTTCATGTCTGAGGACTCACTTTTGTTCTAAATCCAGACATCCCACCCTGCAAAAACTCTTTTCATGAAGGTAACACCATCAATTTGCAGGAGACTCCCGGAACTTCCAGGAGAGGTGGGATGTCTGCAATAGAGTAGCTCCTTAGCTAGCCAGCTAGTTTAAATAACGTTAGCTATGCTAATGAACAAATGACACCTGTTAAACTCACCTCAACATGTCTTTTACAGTCTTAACCCACCATGGGCAATAGAAAAGTCACTGTTGCAAACAGTGCAGCGAGCAACACTGTCATTATTTTTGACCCCTATTAGGCAGGGGTACACTTTAGGGTAGTCTGGGGTGACGTACGTTTTATATTTTCTTTTTTTTGGATCTCTTTCGCTCTCGTTCTCTCTCGCTCTCTCTCATGGTCGCTCTCAAAAAATTGATTTCCAGGATATTGTTTATAATTTGCGGGCATCAGGGAGCCACTATCAATATGCGAGAGACTCCCGGAACTTCCGGGAGAGGTGGAATGTCTGTAAATCCTATTTGTCTACTTTTATTGTTTGCTAGTTTTTTTTCTCTCTCTGCACATTGGCATTTTTAAAAATGGATTCTTTTGTTCATTTAGTTTTTGTGGCTGCCGGCAAGGCGATAAATCTCAATGTTGTATAATGTATAAATACTTCGTTAGTTAATGTACCTTGAATTTTGATTCCTCCACTTACCAATCAGTACTGTCCATGACTCACTTTCATTTATGAAGTATCAATCTGAAGATTGGTTGTAACTACAGGTACAACAGATGCAGCCACAGCTTAAAGAGAAGAAGTTTTACAAGTTAACATACTGCTAAAGAATGAAATTAGTGGAAATTTCAGACACAAATATATAAAGTTAGTTTAATATTGTTGATCAAGTGATTGATTTAATCAAGACCCAAGCCAACTGAAATACTTTGGTGAATTTTTCTTTGCCAGTGGGTTGTGTTATTCCTGAAAAGGGAGGTAGATAAATAGATACTTGATTAATCCCAAAGGAAATTAGTGTCTCAGCAGCATTACAAGTGCACGGTATAGAAATATTAGAAACGAAATAAGAAAGAATAAAAAAAGTTACCTCAAACAGTCTAACAGGAGGGGGTCATCACCGCCCTAACCATAGGTTGATTCATTGTAGAGCCTAATGGCCGAGGGTAAGAATGACCTCACATAGCGCTCTTTAGAGCAGCGCTATCGTCTCAGTCTATTACTGAAAGTGCTCCTCTGTTCAGCCAAGGTGGCATGCAGAGGGTGAGAAACATGGTCCAGAATTGGCAGGAGTGACAGATTTTTGGGTGCACTTGGCCAAATTACTTCAAAAATGTCAACATTTTTTTCCTTTAGATGTGGGATGTATTAGTGCATGGATGTTGGTAAGTGTATCTGGAATATTCTTAAGTAAAAATTTCTTCTTCATAGTGTGAAATGCATGCAGTCATTGGCTTGCAAGAGAATCTGTCAAATCTACATTGACTTCGAAGGTCTCAAGGCTGGAAGGGGTAATTGGTTCAAGGCTTTCCTGCTGTCCTTCTACCAACAATTAATAATGCATTTCTCTTGAAGATGAAGAGATCTGAGCTATTTGCTACTCTATCAATCTTGGTAGACTTTCCAAAAATCAACTGCTCTCTAAATGAAGTAATATTTTCCTCATATTATTCAAGACAAGCTTATAGTTATATTTTGGTTATATTTCTGTATTCCTATGCCAACACAAACAACTCTGGCCAAAGATATATCAATGAGGTGGTCTTCACTCCATCACAGTGTTCTCTCCCAAGGAAAGAGTCATAGGTCATGGACTTTATTATTCTCAAGCCCCCTCTCCTCTCCATATCATTACTAGATCATCTCCAGCTGTTTGGTTGTCCAACTGCTGCTGCACATAATGACCAACTTTCTGCAGCGCATTTGAAAGTCTTTATCTTGTTCTAAAGTCTATTTCTCCCTTTGCAATCCAACATCCCTCCTACTTTTTCTGATAAAACAGCTTGATGTTTTGAAGCATCCAGCCACCATTATTCCCTGATCCCCTTTTCCAATTCATCCTTCTCATGTTTTTCCACTTCTCCTATAATCCCTCTGCTTAATCTGTATCCTGCATGCATGACTTTACGCCTATCTGTATTAAAGTGGCATCTGCCAATTGTTGATGCAAACTGAATATTTAAATGATCTGCAAATAAAGAACAGAGACTGCATGAAATAGTGTAAGAAGATGCCATGGGAAATAACGACAAGGAATGAAAAAAAAGCTCATTTGTCGCAAAAGAATACTTTTACTCTTGGGAAATTTTCGAAAAGAGAAGAAATAAAAGACATCCTTGGCATTGACCACAGTTCTAGGGTGGGACTGTATGATATTCCTTTTTGAGGGTATGTGACATTAGTATTATGATACATTTCAGTGACAATTAATAAAAATTATGTTCTGCACATTGCTTATCTATCCCTCTGGACAAGATTGACAAGAAGTGTCTTTCCACCAGAACATAGATGGAAGTGGAATATTACAATGCAACCCATCAAATGTGATTATACATTGAAGCTGTGCCCTTCTCCAACATACTACTGCCTTCAATATAGTACTTTTGCTACTAAATTGATGGTCTCATTTTGAGCTATGTAGACAGTTGATTGGCCGTTGCAATGGAGTTACTTTTCCAATGTAGGAGCTTGGGGAACTTGTCACATTGGCAGGAAGAAACGTGTGACATGGTGACAGTTATGTTTTGTAACTTTTAAAACATCAAACTAATTCAAGGGAAAACAAGGGAGTTGAAAGATGCAGGGCTTAATTTGTGTTTACTTCAAGTGGGGTGCATACGTATCACATGGTAGTGTCATGTCATATGCAAATAACATCTTTACAAAATCTTCAGTGAATTATTTAAATGGACAAGAATGGTTAATCAAACAATGTATACACACACACACACACACACGAGAATACTAAAATATTAGATACACAACAATGATATCAACATTTATTAATATCAGATGATAATTTACATAGATGCATTTCCACCTTTGGCTACAAAAGCAGGTGGTACTGGAAGCACAGCAAGTGGAAGCACGAATTTAAAGACAATTAGCAACAGGTTAAACAAATAAGTAAACCTTTGCCAAACAGATTTCAATATTACCAATGTTAAGATCACCTGTTTTGATCTAAAAATATTTAACAACATTACTTTCTAATTGAGAAAAAGGTAGAAGCATCATAGATCCAGAAAGATTTGAGGATACACAGATGGAAAATGGAATCTAATGACACCTAGTCTGTATACGTGAACTCAAATACAGGAAAGTAGGCCTACAACTTTTCCAAGTGTTGGTTAGACCATACAGAGATGCTGATCATGATGGTAATGTCAAGTTAGTCTCGTTAACCCACCTTTACCCCATAACCCTCTAAATCACTTCTTTCGTATACTTATCCAAAAGAATTCAGAATCAGCATTATTATCACTGGTACGTGTTGTGAGTTTTGTTAATTTAGCAGCAATAGTACAATGCAATACATGATTATATAGAAAGAGAAAAAAAGTAAATCAATTACAGTAGGTATACAGTGTCTATAAAAGCTATTCACCCCTTTTGGAAGTATTCAATGTTTTATCATTTTACAACATTGAATCACAGGAGATTTAATTTGGCTTTTTGACACTGATCAACAGAAAAGACTCTTTCGTGTCAAAGTCAAAACAAATTTTTACAAAGTGGTCTAAATTTATTACAATTACTAAACACAAAATAATTGATTGCATAATTACTCACCCCCTTCAAGTCAGTATTCAGTAGATGCACCTTTGGCAGCAATTACAGCCTTGAGTCTGTGTGGATAGGTCTCTATCAGCTCTGCACATCTGGACACTGCAATTGTTCCTCATTCTTCTTCACAAAACTGCTCAAGCTCTGTCAGATTGCATGGAGATTGTGACTGAACAGCTCTCTTCAAATCCAGCCACAAATTCTCAATTGGATTGAGGTCTGGACTCTGACTTGGCCACTCCAGGACATTAACTTTGTTGTTTTTAAGCTATTCCTGTGTAGCTTTGGTTTTATGCTTGGGGTTATTGTCTCACTGGAAACCAAATCTTCTCCCCAGTCATAGTTCTCTTGCAGACTGCATCAGGTTTTCCTCCAGAATTTCCCTGTATTTTGCTGCATTCATTTTGCCTTCTACCTTTACAAGCCCTCCAGGGCCTGCTGCAGTGAAGCATCTCCACAGCATTATGCAGCTCATGGTAAGGATGGTGTGTTTTTGATGATGTGTGATGTTTGGCTTACACCAAACATAGCATTTAGTCTGATGGCCAAAAATAACAATTTTTATTTCATCAGACCATAGAACCTTCTTCCAGCTGACTTCAAAGTTTCCCACATGCCTTCTGGCAAACTCTAGCTGAAATTTCATGTGAAGTTTTTTCCAACAGTGTCTTTCTCTTTGCCACTCTCCTATCACAGCCTCCAGAGTTGTCATAGGTCTCTTGGTAGTGTCCCTCACTAGTCCCCTTCTTGCACGGTCACTCAGTTTTTGAGGATGGCCTGCTCCAGGCAGAATTTACAGCTGTGCCATATTTATTCTGTTTCCTGATAATTGACTTAACTACAAGGGATGTTCAGAGACTTGGAAATTTTCACATATCCATATCCACTTGTGCTTTTCAGTTACCTTTTCGAGGAGTTGCTTGGAACGCTCTTTTGTCTTCATGATGTAGTTTTTACCAGGATACTAATTCACCAGCAGTTGGACCTTCCAGATACAGATATATTTTTATTGCAATCAATTGAAACACCTTGACTACACAAGGTGATCTCCATTTAACTAATTATGTGATTCTAAAACCAATTGGCTGCACCAGTGATGATTTGGTGTGTCATATTAAAGGAGGTGAATACTTATGCAATCAATTATTTTGTGTTTTATATTTGTTATTGATTTAGATCACTTTGCAGAGATCTGTTTTCATTTTGACACAAAAGTGCATTTTTCTGCTGATCAGTGTCAAAAAAACAAATTAAATCCACTATGATTCAATGTTGTAAAACAATTAAACATGAAAACTTCCAAAGGAGTGAATACTTTTGATAAGCACTGCATATGTGTATATTGAATAGATTTAAAATAATGAAAAAACAGAAGTAATATATTTTAAAAAGTGAGGTAGTGTTTATGGGTTCAATGTCCATTTAAGAATCGAATGACAGAGGGAAAGAAACAGTCCCTGAATTGCTGAGTGTGTGCTTTCAGGCTTCTGTACCTCCTTCCTGATGCTAACAACAAGAAAAGAGCATGGCCTGGGTGATGAACGTCCTTAACAATGGACGCCACCTTTCTAAGGCACTGCTCCTTGAAGGTGTCTTGGATACTATGGAGACTAGTTTCCAAGATGGAACTGACTAATTTGCAACTTTCTGTAGCTTCATCTGGTCCTGTTGTTAAACGTTGTTAGTGTACCTACCTCAACCACTTCCTCTGGCATCTCGTTCTATACACTAACCAATGTCTGGGTGAAAGTGTTGCCCCTCAGTTTCCTATTAAGTCTCTCCTCTCTCATCTTAAATCTTCATTCCCCAACCCTGAGGGAAACACCATGCACATTCACTCTATCTATGACCCTTATGACTCTTTACATATCCATAAGACCATCTCTCATTCTCTACACCCCAAAGAAATGAAAACTTCTGGCTTAACTTGGTGCTACCGAACATGTGCAACAGCTCGCTGGTGGTTCAAAAGGCAAGAAATTCAACTAAAAACATTACTAATAGCACCCTTTCTGAGGTAAATTAGCACCACAAACACTGAAGAGGCGAGCAAAGGTGAAACAGTTTCACGGGAAGAACGATGCTGGTACGTTGCAGAATCAAGGTCAGATCGTGCTGGGCGCTGAGCCGATTTGGAGAAATTGAGAAGGGCTTTGGGCTGTTGAGTGAAGTCTGGGGCCAGAGTAAGTCACTGGACAACGTGTTCTACGCACAGAGCCTTTTGCTGTGGCAGTGCCCAGGTCTTAGTGCGAGATATGGTACGCTGTTTGGACAGTTTAAACACGGGCCAAGATATACTGGAAAGACAGGGTGTCAGGATTGGAGGGGAGAGCTGATTTCACTCACTCTCCCGTGAAGTTCACTCCTCTCTCCATGGCACTGAGGCTATGAAGGCAGCCTTCGCTGCTGTGCTCCACCCCTGCCTCATATCAGATGGCGATGCAGCCAGTGAGAATGTTCTCCACAGTACTTTAAACCCTTTCAACTTCACATGCCAGGAAATTTCATGCGTGTGTGACCCTAAGTGTTTCTACTTGTGCCCTAGATTATCTGGGGGTCCCAGCATGCATGACCTAAAAACCCCATGACTTTCAGGCATGCACTCTTTGCAATTCTACAGTATTGCATTTATCTGGGTTGCTATGTGTGCATCAGCACATCAGGAGCACAGAGCACCCGGAAGAGAATGCTGGATCCCAAAGCATTTGCGATCCAGAGGTTCTTCAGAAGTCACGAATGCATAAAACTTATTGCTAGCAATTTTATGAAGTGTTACGTGAGCACAAAGAATGACAAAGAAGAAAGTAGTCATTGTCATCTCATGCTCAGATGAGAGATAACCAAAACTTTCAGTGATAACTGTTGTGATTGTGAACAAAGTCACCAGAGAGACACTGAAGCTGGTGGATATAGAAGTCTTTATTCAGCAAAATAAGCAAGCATCATACTGGAGACACTCTTGGAGAAGAGGCCTCCTAACCCAATATTACATGACATTTTTAATATGCTACAGATCAAAGGCAATGGCAGGACAATTCTATGGTTACAATGCCACAATGGTTTCTTTGAATTGAATATAATTTTCAAACACCTATATCTTCACACCAACACTTCAGACACACAGAAGAAATGTTAATTGTCACTGACACTCGGTTACTTTCATGCATATGCAGACATCTCAAGTCAATGAGGTGTTTCTTGGTTTGCAATTGACCTCATTCTGCAACTCCAAGAACACCATAATTCTGCACCACGTTTTATACTCAATCTGCAATCCACATTCAGGTCTGAAGACTGTTTGCTGTTGAAATTAATATTTGCTACATTCCATAACTCCAGAATACACCCTTACAATATCAGTTAACCCATAAAAGCGTGTAACACCTGCTATTGAAAACTAAGAAGTTTCTAGAAAATGCAGGATCAACTGTTTTTATTAAAGTAATATGGAAGATTCACTAAAATTACACACACACACACACACACACACACACACACACATATATATATATATATATATATGCTGCAGGTGATTATATAACATTACAGACTAGTTACAAGTAAAATTGAGCTCCAAGAAAGTTAACAAAATTAGTTTTCCACTGAATTTTCCACTAATTACTGTAATAAAAGAGTTGATTTTACATTTTTCTTGAAACTTCTTAGTTTTCATTAACTGGTGTCACACTGCTTTTATGGGCTAAATGATATTGTTAGGGTGTATTCTGCTGTTATGGTAGATAGCAAATATTAATTTCAAATGCAGCAGATCATAACAGCAACCGTTTTGTTGATCTCCTCTCTCACTTTGGTGACACCTCTCTGTCCCTTGTTAGAGAGAGAGAGAGAGAGAGAGAGAGAGAGAGAGAGAGAGAGAGAGAGATGGAGAGATGGAGAGATGGAGAGAGAGATGGAGAGAGGGAGAAAGGGAGAGAGGGAGAGAGGGAGAGAGGGAGAGTGAGAGAGAGAGAGACAGACAGACAGACAGACAGACAGACAGACAGACAGACAGACAGACAGACAGACAGTGGCATGTCAAATTGTCGGGTGAACAATGATTTTTGTTGGACTGCAGATCATGGTCTCTCTTTCGGGGCTTTGCTATTGCTTGCTTCGTGGGTGGTCAGTGCTGATGCTTCCTGCTGAAATGTGTGAGGGAGTGGGGAAGGTTGATGCTTTGCTGATGCTTGTGCGTGGGAGGGGGAGAGGGGGCTTTGGGGTTCTAATGTCCTTCTGTCATTCATTCTTTGGGGTTCTCTTCTGTTCTCGTGGATGTCTATGAAGAGTAAGAGTTTCAGATTGTATACTGTATACATTCTCTGATGCTAAATGGAACTATTGGACCACAGAAAATAACAATTCTATGCCCCAGTCCAACAGGAACTTACTGTGGAATTTGCTTTTCCCTTTCTGAGCTCATGTGCAGGGTTGAAACAGAATCAATCTTTTCAATATATTAAGAGATGTTTCTACAATATCCGCAGTTTTCTGGAACTTGGTTCAGTGGACTGAGGCTTTTCCCACTTCCCTGAACTATTACTGATGCTCTACAGCTGTATAGACACAGCTGATTACATTAGCTTGCATAGATGGTGATTTAATGATGTGGAACACATCTGAGGTTAATTTACGGACTTTACTGACAGACATGGACACTTTCCAGCTGGCATCACAGGACAATGATCAACAGAGGGAACTCTGACCACCTCTTCCCCTCTTTCCTGTGAAGTAGCAACAGAAGTACATAGGATGGTAAAGCAAGCGTATGGCATGCCTGTGTTCATCGGTCAGCCCATTGACCTTCATAGTTGTGGAAGTCAGTCTTAAACATTGGTTAGACTAAACTTGGAGCACTGTGTGCATTTCTGATCACCACATTACCGGAAAGATGTGAAGGCTTTTCAGAAGGTAGGGAGTGCCTGTATTAGAGAGTATTCGCTATCCAGAGAACTTGGACAAAATTGGATTGTTTTCTCTGGCACACCAGAAACTGAGTAAGAGAAGTGACATAGATTTATAAGTGATGAGCGGCGTAGATAGGATAGATAATCACTGTCAGGGTAGAGGGTGTGGCTTTATGGTGAAGGGGGAAAGTTTAAAGGAGACATGCAGGTTAAGTTTTTCTTTTACACTGTTAGTTGCCTGGAACACGTTGCTAGGGATGATGATGGAAGCATATACAAAAATAATGTTGAAGAGGTATTTAAGCAGGCATGTGAACGTGCATGGATGTAGAGGAATATGGATCATGTGGAAACAGATGGGATTAGTTTAATTTGGCATTCTGGTCAACAAACACATTGTAGGCGAACGTGCCTGTTCCTTTTTCTCAGCTAGGGAGTTCCCAGGTCAAATACAGAGATAAAAGAGCCACTCTGCAGATTTCCGTCCACAGAATGTAACTCCATGTATGTCAAGGAAGCTTTTGATCCAGTCACATCTCCTGTATTGGCTTTATCTAATAGGTGATATCACCAGAGGAAAATAAGTTGATGCCACCAGTAAAATAAAGGAAAGGAATTTGCAACATTTAGGAACAACATCAACATTTAGGAACACATCTGTCAAGTTGGAGACTACCAAAGTGGTATGTAGGGAACTGTTCTTCTAATTTATGTTTAGCCTCAATTTGGCAGTAGAGAAGGACATGGACAGGCATTTCTCTTGGGAATGGCAAATGGACTTAAAATGCCTGGCTCTGGGAGATTCCAGCTGGGATGGCAGATGGAGCAAATGTGCTCAGTGAAGGCATCCATGGATGAAGAGTCTCGATCCAGAATGTCGACTGTCTATTCCCTCCATAGATGCTGCCCGACCCATTGAGTTCTTCCAGCCTTTTGTGTGTTGCTCCAGATTTCCAACATCCACAGCCTCCTGTGTCTCCATAAAATATTTTTAGTGTTTTAATGCAGACGCTGCTAGGCTGAGGCATGAATCTTCTTATTGCCTGTTAGCCTTAATGCTGCATGAAGCTGGTATAATTTCAGCAACATTGTTGAAACCGCTTCCTTTATATGGGTTTATTCTACAGACCTTAAGAGTGGGAAAATGCTGAAACAGTGTGCTTCTTTTAATCATTTACTTGTGTGGTAGCAATTACTCTGAGCAAGATAGAACAGTTCATCTTAAGGCTAATGCAAATCTATAGATAACTGGAGTTGAGTTCAAAAAACCCTAAAAATGGACAAAAGAGTTCATGGACCAAGTCATCTTATAATTTATCTGGAGATCCATAATAGATTGCATGTACAGGGATAAAATGTAAAAATCTCCAAAGAAAGAGGGAAAAATTCACTGAACATGGTTCCTTTGCTGAATGCTATCTTTGCTACAGGATCTTTGCCTAGCTGAGTACAAGGTCTATTCTTTCAGGTGATTCAGTCAAAGCATCAATGACGGCTTGGAATAAGCCTCTATGTGCAAACACAAGCAACATCTGCATAGATCAGCATGAGTATTGATGTCTGGGTAAAATTGGTTGTTGATGTCATGTCTGTAGGTTGAACGGCTTCCCATTAGTTCCAAAAATTAGCTCCACTCTTGCATGAATGTTGTTGGTGACAAACTGCAACATTACAAGTAAGATTGAGTAATGTATTCTTCATTGATACTGATCTTCACTGAGAACGGTTCTGCTGTAGACTTGTTAGTTGACAGCATGGCCCACATGCTGTTGTGGAGCAAACGTGATGAGGAGACAAATCCCTGTGGACAGACAACTGTGTGTTATTGAGTATGCCTGAAAGAAAATGAATCTCAGGTTTGTTTATGGTGACATATATGTACTTTGATAATAAATTTACTTTGAACTTAAGACTTACGATGGAATACATGAAGCATTTCTCAAATCTCAGGAGCCACTTCTTAGAGAGGGAAGACCTTAATGATGAAATTCACTAGTCCCTTCAATGCACCAACATGGTTTTCAATTGATTGAAGATCAAGGACTGGCATAAAACACATGGTCTAACAGGCAGCACTGATCCCTGTCCTCTGAAATGCTTCTGAGATTCATATTATTTATAATGGGCATTCAATATCACCAACACTATCACTGCAAAATCCTCTATACGCACTGGAAGGTCAAGTGACCAATATCGGTGTTCTTCCCTCGGCCAACATCCCTATTACTGAGATCCAAGTTATAAATTATTGCTGTACATAGCTGCTTCCCCGAACAAGGCCATTTGGCCCATTGAATCCATGCTTGTTCTATATTTCTACCACACTTCAACTGAGTTTGCCAGTCCCTGGAGTGCATTCAAAGTTTAAAGCAAATTTATTATTAAAGTGCATATATGTCACTGTTATTGCCGCTATGCTCTACACTAGATTCCTGAAATAAATATTCTATTTCCATGGTAGGCAGAGGAACTGATACGAAAATGTTCTTGAATTTCCCTTAGGGAAATGTGACTTGCTCTCTGGCCCACAATCACTATCCACACTGGTTTCATCAGCCACATGATAATCCATGATGCCCAAATGAAAATAAGCAATCGTTAGTACTAAAGAACCTATTGAAAAGAGAAAAGAAGATTTATGCAGCCATTCTGCATGTAGATTCTGGATATTCAGATGCCAAACATCACTGAGCTCGAAGGTTGTGTCTGTCGTTGGAGTTGTGAAGGATGACTGACCTTATTGTTATGAAATGTTCCATTCAGTTGAACTATTCCTCACCACTGAAGCCTCAGAGAAAAATCTGTGTAGAGAAATATGTTTGACATAAGTCAATCAGGCAGTGGTCTGCGGAATATGTCCTTGTGAATCCATCAGCAGATCCCTGAGCAGGCTAGCAGAGAGTGACTTGGCAGAAAGCCTCATTGCCAGAGCTTTCAAACAAGCACCAAGATCTTACTTTGCTGGTGGAGAGAAGAGCCCTCCCTTTCAGATCCTTAGTTTTCAGCCAACACATTGTCCTGGAGATGGCCTTGGTCAAGACGCGATCACCATCCATCTCCTTTTGGCCTATGTGTGTTGCGCCGGGAAAGTCTGGGAAGCAGTCTGCTGGTGTTGTCAAGGTTCATCCCTAGCAGCTGCATAACACACACTGGAAGAACTCAGCTGGTCGCCGTTTCGGGCTGGGACTTCTCGTCGGTACAGTGGAATTGAATGTGGACTTCAGGCAGGGGAAGCTGGGAGAACACACATTGCTCCTCATTGAAGGTTAGCAGTGGAAAAGGTGAGCAGGTTCAAGTTCCTGGGAGGAAACAGCTTGGTGGGGGGGGGGGTCTATCCTCGACCAAGCACATTGATACAGTTATGAAGAAAACAAGGTAGCAATTCTACTCCCTTACAAGTTTGAGGACAGGCACGGACTAGAAGGGCCGAGATGGCCTGTTTCTGTGCTGTAATTGTTATATGGTTAAATACTTGTCAAAGCTTCTATAAATGTATGGTGGGAGCATCCTGACTGGTTGTATCACAGCCTCGTAGGGAGGCTCCATTGCATAGGATCGCAAGAGGCTTAAAGGCTCTACCAGCTCTGTCATGGGCACAACTCTACCCATGATCAAGCTGTATCCATCATGAAGGACCCTCTCTATCCAGGACATGTTCCCTGCTTCAAACTACCATCAGAGAGAAGGGAACGGAGCCTGGGGACCCACACTCAAGGATCCAGAAAGAGATTTCTCCCTCCACCATCTGATTCCTGAATGGTCCCTGAACCCATGAACACTACTACAGGTCGACCTTCACTAATCCGGCACCACTGGGACCTGAGGAGTGCCGGATTAGTGAAAATGCCAAATTACAGAAGGACTACATTAGGCATAATCAGTGCCGGATTATCGAAGGAACCGGATTACAGGTAGTCGGATTAGTGAAGGTCGACCTGTGTGATAATCCTTTTTTTTAAATATACTAATTATTTACATTTGTAATGTATAGTAACTTTATGTTTATACTGTACTTCTACTGCAAAATAAATTTCACTTCACACAAGTCAGAGGTAATAAGTCTGACTCGGTATCTAGCAAGCTTGCACTTGCCCAGTCTGGACAAGACAACAAAAAGTAATGAATGCAGCCCAGTTCATCACAGAAAAAGCACCCAACCCCCCCCCCCCACCATTAAGCACATCTACAAGGAGCACTGCCACAGGAAAACAGCACCCATCCATCATTAAGGACCCCCACCATCCAGGCAATGTTCTCTTCACACTGCAGCCATCAGAAAGGAGGTACAGGAACCTTAGGTCCCACATCACCAAGTTCTGTAACAGGTTACTGAACCAGCATGAATCACTTCCTCCATCTCAACGCTGAACTGTTTCCACAACCTATGGACTTGCCGTTAAGGATCCTGCAGCTTAGGTTCTCAACGTTACTTATTTATTATTAGGTACCCGTTAGTCTTGCGAGACCATGGATCCGCACCTGGAAAGTCTCCGCTCTCCAGGGCGCAGGCCTGGGCAAGGTTGTATGGAATACTGGCAGTTGCCCATGCTGCAAGTCTCCCCTCTCCACGCCACTGATGTTGTCCAAGGGAAGGGCATTAGGGCCCATACAGCTTGGCACCAAAGTCGTCGCAGAGCAACGTGTGATTAAATGCCTTGCCCAAGGACACAACACGTTTCCTCGGCTGGGGCTCGAACTCACGACCTTCGGATCACCAGTCGAATGCCTTAACCACTTGGCCACATGCCCGTATTTATTATTACTATTATTATTATTATTATTATATTATGTAATCGCATGGTTTGTCTTCTTATTTGCATTGATTGCTTGTTGGTCTTTGTGTGTTGTTTTTCATTGGTTCTATTGTGTGTTTTTGTATCTGCTATGAATGCCTGCAAGAAAATGAATTTCTGGGTAGTGATATGGTGACATATACGTACTTTAATAATAAATTTGCTTTGAACTTTGAATGCGCTCCCCGGACTGGCCAGCTCAACTGTGGTAAGGTAGAGATATAGAGCAAACACAGATTCAATAAGCCAAATGGCCTCGTTCAGCGTTGTAGCCATCCTGCAATTCTGCTGTCTGTTAAAGCGGAGCTGTGATGTGGTTGATACAGGTCTGGCAACGAAGCTCTTCTGGGAAACTGCAAGAAAAGCACATGAGAGAGTGGGAAGGTAAAAATGTATTTATATAATTTGTAAACAACAATTAGTACTTTGTGGCAGCTGCTCTTTTAGGTATTTTAAAAAAGGAGGGAGAGAGAAACCGGGGAATTATAGGCCGGTTAGCCTAACGTCGGTGGTGGGGAAACTGCTGGAGTCAGTTATCAAGGATGTGATAACAGCACATTTGGAAAGCGGTGAAATGATCGGACAAAGTCAGCATGGATTTGTGAAAGGAAAATCATGTCTGACGAATCTCATAGAATTTTTTGAGGATGTAACTAGTAGAGTGGATAGGGGAGAACCAGTGGATGTGGTATATTTGGATTTTCAAAAGGCTTTTGACAAGGTCCCACACAGGAGATTAGTGTGCAAACTTAAAGCACACGGTATTGGGGGTAAGGTATTGGTGTGGGTGGAGAATTGGTTAGCAGACAGGAAGCAAAGAGTGGGAATAAACGGGACCTTTTCAGAATGGCAGGCGGTGACTAGTGGGGTACCGCAAGGCTCAGTGCTGGGACCCCAGTTGTTTACAATATATATTAATGACTTGGATGAGGGAATTAAATGCAGCATCTCCAAGTTTGCGGATGACACGAAGCTGGGTGGCAGTGTTAGCAATGAGGAGGATGCTAAGAGGATGCAGGGTGACTTGGATAGGTTGGGTGAGTGGGCAAACTCATGGCAGATGCAATTTAATGTGGATAAATGTGAAGTTATCCACTTTGGTGGCAAAAATAGGAAAACAGATTATTATCTGAATGGTGGCCGATTAGGAAAAGGGGAGGTGCAACGAGACCTGGGTGTCATTATACACCAGTCATTGAAAGTGGGCATGCAGGTACAGCAGGCGGTGAAAAAGGCGAATGGTATGCTGGCATTTATAGCGAGAGGATTCGAGTACAGGAGCAGGGAGGTACTACTGCAGTTGTACAAGGCCTTGGTGAGACCACACCTGGAGTATTGTGTGCAGTTTTGGTCCCCTAATCTGAGGAAAGACATCCTTGCCATAGAGGGAGTACAAAGAAGGTTCACCAGATTGATTCCTGGGATGGCAGGTCTTTCATATGAAGAAAGACTGGATGAACTGGGCTTGTACTCGTTGGAATTTAGAAGATTGAGGGGGGATCTGATTGAAACGTATAAGATCCTAAAGGGATTGGACAGGCTAGATGCGGGAAGATTGTTCCTGATGTTGGGGAGGTCCAGAACGAGGGGTCACAGTTTGAGGATAGAGGGGAAGCCTTTTAGGACCGAGATTAGGAAAAACTTCTTCACACAGAGAGTGGTGAATCTGTGGAATTCTCTGCCACAGCAAACTGTTGAGGCCAGTTCATTGGCTATGTTTAAGAGGGAGTTAGATATGGCCCTTGTGGCTACAGGGGTCAGGGGGTATGGAGGGAAGGCTGGGTTCTGAGTTGGATGATCAGCCATGATCATAATAAATGGCGGTGCAGGCTCGAAGGGCCGAATGGCCTACTCCTGCACCTATTTTCTATGTTTCTATGTATTGTGTCATGTCACTGACTAACTGCTTAGTGGATGGCAAAATATCTGTAGGAAGCTCTGGAGAGGTAGTTTGTAAGGAGCCACAGAATAAAAAGGAAACATCTTGTTTTGTGTCCCATGCATGTTTATCCACACATCCTGGAACTGGACTATGTTCATTGTTACGAATCCTCAAAGAACACATGCCCCACTCGAGCAAGGATGATGGGATGGGTAAAAAAAGTGCAAAAGTAACAAAGTTTTTTGCCTTGATGGGGCGGATCTAGCAAACTCATGATCAGCTGCAGTATGTTACAGTGTGGACCCATATAGGAGAGAAACGGCCCAGCAAGCAGAAGACTTGCCTCATTATCTCCCAGAGCTGGGGCATAGTTGTTCGCACAATGCTTTACAGTACCAATTCCCGCCACTCTCTAAAAGGAGCTTGTACCGTACGTTCTCCTTGTGACTGTGTGGGTTTCCTCCGGGTGCTCTGGTTTCCTCCCGCAGCCCAATGACATACCGGTTAATTTGTCAACCCACCGGTTGGTAGGTTAATTGCCCCATGATGAGGCTAGAGTTTAATCAGGGGTTGCTGGGTGGTGCAGCTCGAGGGGCCAGAAGGTCCCACTCGACGCTGTGTCTCAATAAATATCCAGTACAAAGTGGCAGGGTGATACCAGACCAGGTAGATCCAAAATCATGGAGGCAATGACAAGGTGAACTCCAATTCATCCATCAAAAGGGAGGAGATATTATTGAGCTGGGGGTGTGGGCAAGGACACTGATAATGAGGCTGTGCACCAATGCAAGGACATGACTTCTTGTTGGTAGAAATGGGGCCAGATATTTATGTGACATTGTCCCATAGGAGAATCACTGTCCCATTTAATGATGCAGCAGGCTTGAAGTGACAATCATTGTTCACAACCAATATTATGTACTCTCTATCCTTGGTATGGAGTATAGGAATTGGGGAGGGCATCATTGGAAGCATACTCAGGTATACTCTTCATGAACAGCATAGGTTTAAATAGCTTCTAGGTTGTCACTTGTTTTCCCCCATTGCCCTTCTACTCTCCTTATGCAGGCCTTAGAGCTGGTGGCACGTTCTATGACTTCCAGCTGGCAACGTTGTACACAAAACCCAGACTAGCACAAGCCTTGATAACAAATTTGTCGCCCTCCGCCGTTTGATGCAGCGGCGGTATTGTTTTACGGATGGGCCTCAGTGCCCACATCCAGTGAACACACCATAGGCATGGCTTTCTTTGTTTGCATGTGCTCGCGAAGTGCATAATGAATCATCAGCCAAGCTGTTAGCTTATAGCCAGTCACCCAGTAGGTGCCTTTCGGTTTGCTATAGAAGCACAAAGGCAGAGCAGGGAGGTACTAACTGCTGCCAGGAAACCGGACACTTACCTGCATGATATGGTGGATACAGTGTCATGCCAGCAGGGTGCTGAAGGGGGGTAGAACCCTCTTCTTTGTAACACAGGAGCTGAGTTAACATTAAGCAGACACAAAGCTCATATTACAAGGACAGTTTTAAAGGACATTAAAAGGCAGTCAAAGGACCCCCCACCATGGCAAAGCCTGAAAGTCTCAGAAAGCTGTGCCCTGCCTTTCTAGTCAGTGCATTGACTGGAAATAAACACTCCTCATCACATCACCAACCTGTTGCCCGTTTTTAGATTCTGTCTCTGAGAGATACTTCGCTCTCATTCAACCACACTTTAACATTATTAAAATATAATAAAACCACAAACTAGATTGTACTAAACAGGAAGGTGGGGAATTAAATAAACAGATATTATCATGACCCAAAATTACCACAATAGAACTCTATCTTTAAACATCTTTTGGTATTGATCGGTCAAGGTGGCAGGTTCTCAGACAGTAGTTCTAAAGTAAGAATCCCAGAGTAGTAGGAGCTGGAAAAGTTCTTCAAGGTGTTGTAGTTTAAGGTGGACATTTTGAAATCTTGAATAATTCCTTTGTAGAAAAACAGCCAAAGCTTTTTTACCCTCTATATGCTGGTAGCTGATAAACTCCATGACCAACACCAGCCTTGTGTTTTTCAACGGACTGTGTTATGACTCCTTCATTTTGTTTTAAGTGTCTTTATCTTGATGCTTTGAAAAGACATTTTGCATGGCTGACTGGTGTGCAACAAAGCTGAGGAATGAAGTGTTCATGAAGGAGTCTTCCACAATGCAGTTTAACAATACAATGAGACAACCATTGCCCATTTAAAGTTGCAATCAAAAGACTCTCTGGAATGCTGAAACAGACACCTGTAGGGCCACAACAATGAAACCCCAAAATATTTTGTTGTGTAACTTGTGTTTGTTACATTTAGCCTAAGAACCATCAACTGAATATTGCATGACGCACCGCAACGTCAATATAAACCGGTTCTCCACCACCACCAAAACTTATAGTGGTGAAGACACTGCACATCACTCTGTAACCACTAACAATAATAAGAGTTTGTGGTATTTTATATACCTGCCAGGTGTACCTATTATCTGAGTGCATTCCAGACAACCCAGATTCCCTTCATACTCTATGTAACCACCATGCCCCATAGCACTTTATTATATCCCCAGACGAAAACATCTATAGCTCAACAATCCAAAGTCCAAAGTCCTAAGTCCAAAGTTCAGCTTATTATCAGAGTACATACATGTCACCACATACAACCCTGAGATTCTTTTTCTGCGGGCATAGAACAGTAACTGTAAACAGGATTAATGGACAACAGACTGCAAATTCATATATAAATAAATTGCAATAAAAGATGAGCATGAAAGAACAAGGTAAAGTGTGCTTAAAGTGAGCCTATCAGTTGTGGGAACACCAGAAGTAGAATGTGTGTAGTTATCCTCTTCTGTTCAAGAGACTGATGGTTGAGGCATAGCAACTGTTCTTGAGCCTGGTGATGTGAGTCCTGAGGTACCTGTACCTTCTACCTGATGGTAGCAGCGAGAAAAGAGCACGGCCTGGGTGGTGAGGATCTTTGTCAAGTCAAATCTCTTTTTATTGTCATTTCGGCCATAATTGCTGGTACAGTACACAGTAAAAATGAGACAACTTTTTTCAGGAGCATGGTGCTACATGAACAATACAAAAACTACACTGAACTACGTAAAACAACACAAAACTACACTAGACTACAGACCTACCCAGGACTGCATAAAGTGCACAAGACAGTGCAGGCATTACAATAAATAATAAACAAGACAGTAGGCACAGTAGAGGGCAGTAGGTTGGTGTCAGTCCAGGCTCTGGGTACTGAGGATGGCCTGGGGGAAGAAACAGTCTGGTCGTGAGAGCCCGAGTACTTCGATGCCTTTTGCCAGATGGCAGGAGGGAGAAGAGTTTGTATGAGGGATGATGGATGCTGCTTTTCTATGACAACGTTTCATGTAGATGTGCTCAATGGTTGGTAGAGTTTTAGTCATGATGTACTGGGCTGAATCTGTTAACTTTTGTAGGCTTTTCTGCTCAAAGGCATTGGTGTTCCCATAGCAGGCCGTAATGCACACTTTCCACCATGCATGTATAAATTGTCCTGAAGCAGAGGCTGCCTCCAATCCAGTCACCATAGGTCAAAGTGCTGCGGGGATGTAGCTAGTCCAAAAACATATGTCAATACTCAATATGAATCAAGAGAGATCCTCTGTCTCATCTGGTCAGTAAGAATAAATGACTGCAGCCCATTCTCCACCCATATGTTTACATTATTCAAAACCAGAAAGAGTTTTAATGCCTATTTCATTTCAACAGGAGGCCAGACTCAAGGATTCTACTCACTGTCCACTACCAGCAAGTTCCCAGATTCTGTGCCTCATTATCATACTCCACATCATCCTTTCCTACAGAAGGCAAAATTAAATCTACAAATTCTTCCATTGCATGACTAATTAATGAAGAATTGCTCAACAAAAAAAAATTGCCAAGAATTCTTTTTGTATCCCAGTGTCTGCTCTTCCACCTTACTGCTTTCCCGCTGCTCTGAATGACATGCCCTGAAGAAATGGCACACTCTTAAGTGTACTAAAGTCATGAAGCTCAAGAGCATAGAGATTAAAAATAAGAAGCATAACATTGTAAGCAACGCAAACTATATATAATCTCTCCTGGGGATCATTTTGTTTATGTAGGTCATCCTCTGAGTCTGCAATTGCAGCTACCTGAAGAGACAGAGGAGAACTGCCATGTGGATAAAATATGAGCACCAGCCTTTAAAACAACAATAACGTAATAAATAACAATTATATAACTCCTTCGTACTCTTAATGACATGACATGCCCCAAGCTGCTTCGCAAACTAGAACAAGGAGACTTCAAACAGGAGCAGGGACAAAAAGTCGAACGAAGTTATCTGAGCCACAGAAAATGAGGAGAGTTTTGTGGTGGTTCAGAGGGAACGTGGGAAGGCAGGGGAATCTATGGAGAACATTCCTGAGCAGGTTTTGCAGGACCAAAGATCCTGTTGTAGATGGAAGGATACGTGGGGGTGGAGAGGGATGCAAATTGACAAGCAAATAGCAATCAGTACGGGAGTTGGGATGCCACATTGCAAGTGTCTGAGTTATCGGCGAGACCACATTTGGAATACAGTGTGCAGTTCTGGTCACCCAAATACAGAAAGAATGTCATTAAGCATGAAAAAAGTGCAGTGAATCTTTTCTGGATATTACCAGAACTGCTTGAGTTATTAGAATAGGTTGGAATATTTTCCCCTGGTGTAAAAGGGGCTGTGTGTTGACATTAGAGACATATATAAAATCTGGAGGGGCGTGATAATGTGGATGCTCAGCAGCTTTTTCAGAGAGTAGGAAAGTCTAGAACTAGAGGACATAGATTGACAAAAAGAGGGCAAAGACTTACCAAAATCTAAAAGTGATGCCAAAGCATACAGTGAGGCCAGATCGAGAGGCATCAAGACAGCCAATTATAGACATAAGTACAGATAGAGACGTATCTCTATAGTGCCACTGGTCCCTGATGTGTTTGGGAAGGAATCAGGCCCATCTCGGATTACAAAGGAAAGCTCTCCTGCTCTGCTCATGGTGACGTCAAGCTAGCCGAAGAGCGAAGCAACTTCCCTGCTCGCTTTGATAAGGTCAATAAGGAACTGGAGAGATTAGTCTTGTCCCGTATTAAGGACATAACCCTGCCTACCTTGGACCATCACCATTTTGCCTTCAAGGCGAATAGATCGACTGAATTTACCATTTCTGTTGCCCTTCATTCTGTCTTGTAACACTTGGAGCACAAAGACACCCACATCAGGATGCTTTTCATTGATTACAGCGCAGCCTTCAACACCAAAGCATCGAACAAGCTGACTGTCAAGCTCCACAATCTGGGTCTCGACACATCAACCTTTAATTGGATCTTTGACTTCCTCATTAATCGTAGCCAGACGGTGAAACTAGGCAAGTACATAGCAACCCCACCTCCCCCATCCCTGAACACCGGTGCTCCGCAGGAGTGAGTACTGAGCCCACATCTTTCCTCTCTCTTCACCCATGACTTCACATGCTACAAACTCAATCATCATGTTAGCAGACCGCACAACTGTGATTGGCCTCATCACAAACAATAACAAATCTGCATGGAGTGAGGAGGTGCTGGAACCATCCAATTGGTGCAGCAGCCACAAACTATCTCTCAGCATCAAGAAAACGAAAGAAATGATAGTTCAGGAAGGCAAGAAGTTCCAATCAAGCCCCACTATTCACAAGGGGTGAGGCAGTGGAAGGCATCTCCCGTTTCAGGTTCTTGGAGGTGAACATCACTGAGGACTCTGTTGGTCTGCAAACACAACCTTAATAGTAGGGAAGGCACAACAGTGACTATACTATCTGAGCTGCTTAAGGAGAGTGAACCTGTCCCAATAATTGCTGGCTAACTTTTATCAATGTGCCATAGAGAGCATACTGACATATGGAGTGACAGTGGGCTACTCCAGCTGTAGTGAGGCAGATCATAAAGCTCTCCAACGGGTAATTAGGATGGCTCGGCACATCACTGGGACTCAACTATGGGACTCGGAGACAATCTACAAATCTTGATGCCTATGGCACGGTCATAACATCATTAAAGACCCATTCCATCCCTGACACTGTCTGTTCAATCTCCTGCCATCTGGTACACCTTCGCCAAGACAGTAAGACTGAAAAACAGCTTCTTCCTGAGAGTTGATGTGCAACCTAATAATGCTACACTCCGGTTTGCCAATAGCCTCTGAGGGTTACAGACTATCGAAGTCACTTGTTGCACGTATATATAGGATTTTTTTAATATTAGGCTGTACCACATACATTGTGAATATCTGTTTTGCACTAGTCTAGAGTAGCACCACAATCTTGTTGGCTTGGTGTGCAACAATAATAAGGTTGTATTCTTTTCTATTCTAGCAGGGACTCGAAGGGCAATTCTTTCCACACAGAGGCTGGTGGAATGAGCTTCCAGAGAAAGTTGCAGAATTACAATGATTAATAAATATTTAGACAGGTACATACATACGGTAGATAGAAAAGGTTAAAAGGGTGAAATGCAGGAAAATGGGACGAACTCAGATTACATCCTGGTCTGCACAGACAGGTTGGGCCACAGGGCCTATTTCCATGCCGTGAACCAAATGATTCTGTGACCAAAATGTTAATGCATTTTGGTAAAAGGAACAATAGTGCAGACTATTATCTAAATGGGGAGAAGGTTCAAACATCAGAGGTGCAGAGGGACTTAGCAGTCCTTGCGCAAGGCTCCCAGAAAGTTAATTTACAGCTTGAGTCTGTAAGGTGCAATGTTGGCATTTATTTCAAGAGGAATAGAATATTGAAGCAAGGAGAAAATGCCCAGGCTTTATAAGACACTAGTCAGGCTGCACTTAGAGTATTGTCAACGGTTTTGGGCCCCATATCTCAGAAAGGATGTGTTGTTATTGGAGAGAGTCAAGAGGAGGTTCATGGGGATGATTCAGGGAATGAAGGGGTTAACAATTAGGAACAATTTGGCAGCTTTGGGCCTGTACTCACTGGAATATGGAATAATGTGGGGAGATCTCATTGAAACCTACCGAATGTTGAAAGGAATAGATAGGGTGGAGTTGGAGAGGATATTTCCTTTGGTGAGGGTATCCAAAACTAGAGGGCATAGCCTCAAAATTGAGGGGCGACCCTTTAGAACAGAGGTAAGGAGGAATTTTTTAGCCAGAGAGTGGTGAATCTCTGGAACGCTCTGCACATACTGCAGTAGAGGCCAAGTCTGTGGGTATACTTAAGGCGGAAGTTGATAGTTTCGTGATCGGTCAGGGCATCAAAGATTATGGCAAGAATGCAGGTGTATGGGGTTGAGTGGGATCTGGGATCAGACATGAAGGAATGGTGGAGCAGATTCAATAGGCAGAATAGCCTAATTCTGCTCCTATGTCTTATGGTCTTATGGACCCCTTTGGGACCATGAGGAGAGATTGGAAGGAGGAAGGTTTTTAAAGGATTTGTAAGCAAGCGGAGGAATCTTGAGTACAATGGATGGGAGTGAGAGGAAGCAACCATGGACTGGGACAATGGATGAGTGATGAGTGATGAGTAATGAATCTGTAAGACAACACTAAAAGAGGCCTGGATACATTGGAGGTTCGTAGGACATGGTGATGAGAAAGGCATTGATAAAGTGAACGTGGAGGGACAAAGGTACCAGTGAAAGTTTCTGTAGCTGTGAGTGGGTCGAGTGGGAATAAATCTTTAGAGGTTAACTTGGTGTTAAACTTTGAAGTTCACTCTAAGGTCCAGTGATGGGGTTGTGTCTAAGTGAAAGGTGGGTGAGTGTGTAATAAATACCCAAACCTATTCTAACAAAGCACCAGCATACTATATTTTTACTTTTGCCAGAGGAAGGTGTCTGCATGTGATGGTCTCTCCCTTCAGCTCACTCGCTCCTCTTGAAGGAAGGTCTTTGCAATCAGATGATCTCTCTCTCTCTCAAGGCAGTCAAAGGATGGCATCTGAGCAAAGTTTAATTGCTGCTGTTTGTAGATTTGGATACTAGTTCAGGTTAATGATGTATACTAGTTCTGGTTAATGATGTATACTAGTTCAGGTTAATGATGTATACTAGTTCTGGTTACTCCTATTTTTGTGGCTAGTTTGGGTGATTTTTGAATTGGGCTGGCCTGCAGACAATGAGCACTGCGCTGAACCAAAATATGCCTTTTGATTTTGTGCTTTATATTCAGTGTTTTCAGTCTGTTTTGTGTGGCTTGTGTGATTGTTTTTGGGCGTGTGAGGGGGTTGAGGGGGTTTGTTGCCTTTTGAATGGGATGAGTCCATGGTTCTTTGTCTCGTGGCTCTCTGTGAAGACGACAAATCTCAGGGCTGTATACTGCATACATACTTTGATAATAAATGTACATTGAATCTTTGAATCTTCATGACGTGCAATCCCAACAGGTTCTAGAAAGAAAATGTAGGTGGTTTAAAGAAAGATACCCATGGTAACATTTAGCACAATTTTGCATCTTTGGGTGTAAAGTAACTCCCTCTCTGAGTTCAAAACTGCTCACTGAGGTTTTGAATCAATCTACTGTTGCCCTACGCTACTCCAAACAATGGGTCTGGAGTAAATATGAGCATTATCTAAACAGTAAAATCTTATCCCCATGCAGCTGGTATAGATTCAACAAGGAAGGCTCTCATTGTAGCATTGATAACAACAACTTGCTTTTGCAAACCACTATCAAAGTTAACAGCTCCCTTGATTAGGAAGTGAGAGCTTCAGGAGCTCAACAGAGCCACAAGGGTTATTATGAAAACGAAGACAACCTTAAGCTTAACAGGGTAGGAATTTGAGCTGTGCAGTTTGTTGAGGGAAGGAAATGCTGTTACTTGTTAGGCAGGGATATCATTGTCGGCCCTTAAGGAAGCTACAGAGATTAATTTCATCACAAGCAGACCTGGTTCTGAGGGGCTGTTGCTGCGTTTGCTGGGATTGCCCCCTGTGGTAAAAAGGGATCCGAACATTTTTATAGAAGTGATTCATCAGTAAGCACTGGGCAAGCGGCCAGAGCTCAGCGACTGCAGATGGGCAGCTTGACGCTGTGGGGTGCCACGAGGATTTATGATTCAGGACAGGTGCCTGGTCTCAAATCCGAGTGGCGGGAGGGAGTGTGAAGACAAGAAGGACCGTTCTGCCGAGTCACATTTAATGACCAACTGTTGATTTGAAGTTTGTGGGGGTGTGTTGCACCCAGACTCCACACAAAAGCACCTAAATACACAATTCAATCCATTTCCCCTGAATTATGGCTTAATCGCAGATGCATCATTGATCACATTCCTCTGATCTTCATGGTGGTAGACACCACTAGTGGAATGGTGTTGCATCAACAACCTGGCACTCAACGTCAGTAAGATGAAAGAGCTGATTATGGACTTCAGGAAGGGTAAGACGAAGGAACACATACCAATCTTCATAGAGGGATCAGAAGTGGAGAGAGTGAGCAGTTTCAAGTTCCTGGGTGTCAAGATCTCTGAGGATCTAACCTGGTCCCAACATATCGATGCTGTTATAAAGGAAGCAAGACAGTGGCTATACTTCATTTGGAGTTTGAAGAGATTTGGTATGTGACAAATATACTCAAAAACTTCTATAGTTGTACCGTGGACAGCATTCTAACAGGCTGCATCACTGTCTGGTATGGAGGGGTGGGGTGCGGCTACCGCACAGTACCGAAGGAAGCTGCAGGGCTGTAAATCTAGTCAGCTCCATCTTGAGTACTAGCCTACAAAATACCCAGGACATCTTCAAGAAGCAGTGTCTCAGAAAGGCAGGGTCCATTATTAAGGAACCTCCAGCACCCAGAGCATGCCCTTTTCTCACTGTTACCATCAGGTAGGAGATACAGAAGCCACTCAGTGGTTCAGGAACAGCTTCTTCCCCTCTGCCATCCGATTCCTAAATGGACATTGAACCCTCGAACTCTACCTCACTTTCTAAATATACACTACTTCTGTTTTTTGCAGATTTTAATCTCTTCAATATACATATACTATAATTGATTGATTCATTCATTTATTATTATTTTTTTCCTTCTATATTAAGTATTACTTTGAAGTGTTGCTGCTAAGTTAACAAATTTCACGACACATGCTGATATAATAAACCTGATTCTGATTATGGGAGGACAGTGACTTCTGGAAAATAAGTGCAGAAAATACTTCTAGGTTGCTGTGACGTTATTAATGATCAATCCCTTCTACTTACCTTCAAAGGCAGGTGTTCTGATCTGCTCTGTTAGCTACGTTGGCACAGGTTACCTGCGTGAGAATCCAAGCAATCCATTTAGTTCCTCGAGCCTGCCTTGACATTCAGCCACAATGTGGTTCCTCTGCACCCGAGCTCCATGCATTTACCTGCCTATTACATGCTTGGCATTCGGAGCAACAAATCTATTCCTATTCTTGAGTGCTCAAATTAACTTCAGTCCAAACGAGACACGGGCCAGTTTGCTAGCCAGACTGCTCTGTAATTTAAAATGGTCAAAGGTGTGAACACGCTTTATTTTCAGATGAGCTCCTCATCAGAAAAGTGTTTGTAGTCATGGTTTAGCTTATGAGATTGTCTTTCCAATCAGCTGTGGCTGAGGGTAGTGATACAGTCACTGGTTATCCATCTATTCACATAAACATCCTTCCCTTTCACTTGTCTCCAATTGCCTCCTGAATTATTCTCCATTTCCTCTCCATAGTAGACACTATTCCAGATTTTGACCCCCTCATTGTGAGAATATTTTTTGTTAATCACTCCCAAATTTAAACTCACAAGCCATAAATAAAACTATATTAGAAAATCGTTGAGTCATACAATATGGAAACAGACCCTTCTCCCATTGACTCCATCAATCACCCATTTTACAGTTAATCCTACCCTAATTCTTTGAAGTCACCCACATTCTAATCAACTGCCCCCCCCCGCATTCTCCCCCTGAACCCACACAATAGGTGCCACTTAGAATAGGGAATCAATCTACTGACCCTCATGTCTTTTGGGATTTTGGATTCTGAATTTCTTTCTCTGTGCCATGTTCTGAATTGCTTTACACACTCCCTTTCCAGAGGATTCAAATTTTGTTAGGCCTTGCACACCAGCAATTAGAGATCGGACTCTTGGCTCATCCCAGGTACTGGCCCATCTCCCCCATTTCTCTCGGACCTGAACGGAAGGGTGTGGCCTTCTCTTCCCTCTTCTTTTTGCTGTTTCTGCAGACTTCCATCTCATGTTTATTATCGAAGTATATACACCATGTACAACCTTAAGATCCATCTTCCTGCAGGCGGCTGCAAAACAGAGGAACACAATAGAATCTACGGGAAGACCGACAAACATCCAATGCGCGAGAAAAGAACAAGTTGGGCAAACAATTAAAAAGCAATCAAATAATACACAGAACATGAATCACAGAGTCCTCCCTGAAGAGGAAGTGCAGTGTCTCAAAACATTTTATATCGCTGTTCTTTGAGGTTAATCTCAAGAACAGAGCTACAAAAAAGATATCTTTTCTTAAGGTCAGTAAACTGTTAACAAATCACAATACAGGCCATCCCTAGGTTATGAAGTCCAATATATGGAAATATCTCATTATCCATTCTGGATGTTGCACCAGAGTTTGAAATGGGGTTAATGGGCCAGTGATAGAATAGATGCACGGTCACTAATGGATACTGACACTGTGTTTCATTTTCTTTTTTTTTTGGTTTGTTCCTGCGTGCGTGTGCGTCTGCATGTGTGTACGTGCGCGCCTGTGCGTGTGCATGCATGTGCATCTGCGTGTGCACGCATGCGTGCATCAATGATGATGTCTTTTTCATGGCTTTTTACGGGCCACGGAGCGAGAGAGAGACTCTGTGGCTCGCCACTCCTCACACAGACATTTTCACAGTGTTTTTCCCTTTATCTTTACGAGGTCAAGTTGTGATCTCGACACTCAACCCGGCACGGATGGAAAGCGTATTCGGGAGCGGACCCGACTGGTTTCGAACCCGGGAACGTCCGCTCCTGGGTCCGGCGCTGATGTCATTGCATCACCAGCCGGCCCTGACACTGTGTTTCAAATTACACTCTACACCTGCTCATTAATGCAAATATCTAATCAGCCAATCATGTCACAGCAACTCAATGCATAAAAGCTTGTAGGCATTATCATGCAGTTCAGTTGTTGTTCAGACCAAACATCAGAATGGGGAAGAAATATGCTCAAATTGATTTTGACTCTGGAGTGATTGTTGGTGCCAGACAGGGTGGTCTGAGTATTTCAGAAATTGCTAATCTCTTGGGATTCTCATGCACAACAAAGTTTACGGAGAATGGTGTGATAAACAAAAAAAAAAGTCCAGCGAGCAGCCGTTCCGTGGGTGAAAAAGCCTTCTTAATGAGAGAGGTCAGAATGGAATAGCCAGACTGGTTCAAGCTGACAGGAAGGTGACAGTAATTCAAATAACCAAGTGTTACAAGAGTGGTTTACAGAAAAGTATTTCTAAATGCACAACATGCCAAAATGTGAAGTGGATGGGCTACAGCAACAGAAGACCACATTGGGTTCCAATCCTCGACCTAATAAAGTAGCCATGGAGAACACGGACATATATTTGCTTCCACAAATGGCAGAACTAGCTTCACCCATATTCCTTCTGGGCAGTCTCCAACCTGGTGGCATGAACATTCAATGCTCAAACTTCTGGTAAACGCTCTTCCTCTGCCCCTTTTCTCCAACTTTCTGTTTTCCCCCCTCTCTCCTCCTGATCCCACTGCTCATCATCTCATCTCTTACCTCTCTCCTGCCCTCTCCAGCTGCCCATCACCTACATCCACCTCTCAGCAGTACCACCCCAATCCCTCTCTTTTTTTGCCATGCTCCACCATTCTCTCCTGTCAGATTCTACCATCTTTGTCACTTCCATCTATCACCTCCCAGCCTCTGACTTTAGTCCGAACCTCATCTGCCTACCGCTCCTCTCACCTGGATCTACATGCCCCCTCCAGCTCCTGTTCGACGCTTTCCGTCCCTCAAGACAATCCAGCAGTGTGGTTGGGCTGAGCAAGTTAACCTGCATGCTTGCATGGACCTTGTTCACTATAATGTCCTAGGTAGGGGCCATGGACAATTCTGATTTGATGGAGAATGGACATGAAAGCACAAAGGAACATCTGGAGAAATTTCTGAAATGCTCGTTCGCTGCTGTCGTTGCTGCATGGTCTGGAATCTTTCGGAGGGTAGGCCTCAAAATCCCCGGCCTTGCCTGTTTTTGGCGACCGAGAAGGAGGTCAAATCGTTTGGACACAGATGGCACTCAGTACTCGGTGTCGGAGAGCTGATCAGAGCTCGAAGTTTTCAGATGACTCAGAGTCGGATTGTGGTCGGCATGGCAGGGAGAGTTTTTCTTCCCTTTCCCTTCTGCGTGAGATGTGGGACATTTGAGAGACTTTGAACTTTACTGTGCTCACAGACTTCTTCGTTAAGTTATGGTATTGTTGCACTGTTGTAACTATATGTTATAATTATGTGGTTTTGTCAGTTTTTTCAGTCTTGGTCTGTCCTGTGTTTTCTGATATCACACCGGAGGAAATATTGTATCATTTCTTAATGCATGCATTACTAAGTGACAATAAAAGAGGACTACGTGTCTTCATAATCTAAAAAAAATCTATCACGTACACTCAGGTTCTGCCGATGCTGGAAATCTAGAGTAACGCATACAGAATTCTGGAGGAACAACAGGTCAGGCAGCATCAATGGGGAGGAATAAGGAGCTGACTTTTTCAGGCCGAGACCCTTCATTAGGGTGGGTTTTGATTTATCACAGGCTGACTTATTTAATGGTGTTGTCCAATTTCACGCAAGGATTCTAAAACCACTTTGGGACTTTTATTTAAACGCCATAAAGGATTGCCTGGCTTTTACAACTGTGGGATGCCCATGAAAAAGAACAATCAAAATTGCAGAATGGGGTCTATTCCGACTGGGTAAGTGACTTTGCCGTTTACCATATGGCTCCTTGAACACCTGCTTCAGGCCTTAAAATAGGTCCTAGACATGATCATGTTTCTAAGGTGAAGGGTATGACTTACAAGAAAATTGCACAACTTGACTGCTTAACGTATGCTCCAAAGGGGGTCAAACCGACTGCTGAATTATGCTGGGAAACTAAAATTATGCAAAACTCTGAAGTACCAGCAGTAAGGTAACCCACCTGGAATGAGTGTCTTGCCTACATCACTATTCATTTGGTGCCAAAGTCTCATTGCTTTCACTTAAATTGAATTCCGACAAATTTAATCAGTGGTAAACAATGGCAGCTGGTCTGCACGGCAACATCACTCCAACATATAACCACCTCAGACTGGGCTTGAACTGTCAGAGTAACGTTAATAATCAGCTATTGTTACTGGCAAAAAAAAAGATAAGTGCATTACAAGCAGGCCAGGAGCAAGCCAACTGTCAAAGTGATATACTCTTTAAATACAGCACTGAAAGATAGAGGAAGCTGAATGGCAGTCTGTGTAATATGGCTTTTATTTCCAGGCGTGAGTTATTGCAGCGCATGTAACTGAGAGTGAAAAAAACACTGGAGACTCCGAGCTTTTCACTTAACACCCCTGCAATACACGATTCAAAACAATTGGAAACAACTCTGGTTAAAAGTGTGCTTTACTTTAGGGCTCCCAATATATAAACTTCAAAGCAATTTCATTATCAGTTATGCACTACCATATACTACCCTGAGATTCAATTTCTTTTGGGCATTCACAGTAGGTCAAAGAAATACACTAGAATCAATGAAAAACTGCACACAAGGACTGACAATCAACCAATGTGCAAAAGAAGACAAATCATGCAAATAGTGGGGAAAAAAGCAAGTAAATCATACTGTGAACGTGACTTGTGGGGTCCTTGGAAGTGAGTCTATAGGTTGTGGAACCAGTTCAGTGGCGGGGTGAGTGAAGTTATCCACACTGGTTCAGGAGCCTGATGGCTGAAGGGTATTGACTGTCCCTGGACCTGGTGGTGTGGGACCTGGGGCTCTTGTACCTCCTTTCCGATGGCGGCAGCAAGAAGAGAGCGTGGCCTGAATGCTGGGGGTGGAGTGCGCGGTCCTTGATGATGGAGGCTGCTTTCCTGTGGCTATGCTCAGTGGTGGGAAGGGCTTTGCCTTTGATGGACTGGGTCACATCCACCACTGTTAGTACTTGGTCAGCACCCACTGCTTGCTCTTCTGCTCTCATTCCTTCTTCACATGCACACGCTTTGTCATTCTCCTGCTCTCTCTAATTCTCCATTCTCTGTCCCATATGTGCATATTGTTGCACCCCTATGCTTGGTTTTCCCTGCTGTGTGCTAAAACAAAACAAAAAAACAAAAAAGAGCTCTCAATTGTGCACACACCTTCAGGATAAGCTCTGATCATTAATTCAATGACTGTCAGCTTTGTGACGTTCCAATAACAGCTGAAGTCATGCCCACCATTATAATGCTTAATCTGATGTTCGATTTGAAAGACTTCACAAGATAGTTTGCAATAATCAAATTTGAGCCCATTATGAATTGTATGGATATGAGCAAGTTTCAAACTGTTTATTCAGCACACTTTTATTTTGTACTACAACTGCGAGTGATATTTGTAGGGTGTAAGTATAACCAAAATTCTGCCTCTCTATGTCTGTATGCTGGGGAAAGAATTTTTCATTGATCCTGAGCTTACCGTCTCCAGCAGCGAGAAGGAAAGGCTCGCGAGTTCTTTCCAAAACTGAAGGGACTCTTCCCTTCTTCCGGGTCCACTTGCTTGACCATTTTCCCAAAGCACAATCTCTTCCCCCATCCTCCTACGTTGTCCAGCCTCAACATTACAATTTCTTATCTGTCTGCATTTATTTAGCCAGAGGGTAATGAATCTATCGAATTCTTTGCCACAGATGACAGTAGAGACCAAGTCGCTGGATATATTTAAAGCAGAGATTGATGAGTTCTTGATTAGTAAGGGCAACAAAGGTTACAGGGGGAGCAGACAGGAGAATGGCGTTCAGAGGGATAATAAATTGGCCATGATGGAACGACAACAGACTCAATGAGCAAAAATAGCCTAATTCTGCTCCTATGTCTTATGGTTTACCCCTGTGCCTGCTGATTCACCTCCTCAACCTTAGCTTAATGTGAAAAAGACTAAGGAGCTGTTGGTAGACCTGAGGAGAGCTAAGGTACCGGTGACCCCTGTTTCCATCCAGGGGGTCAGTGTGGACATGGTGGAGGATTACAAATACCTGGGGATACGAATTGACAATAAACTGGACTGGTCAAAGAACACTGAGGCTGTCTACAAGAAGGGTCAGAGCCGTCTCTATTTCCTGAGGAGACTGAGGTCCTTTAACATCTGTCAGACGATGCTGAGGATGTTCTACGAGTCTGTGGTGGCCAGTGCTATCATGTTTGCTGTTGTGTGCTGGGGCAGCAGGCTGAGGGTAGCAGACACCAGCAGAATCAACAAACTCATTCGTAAGGCCAGTGATGTTGTGGAGATGGAACTGGACTCTCTGACGGTGGTGTCTGAAAAAAGGATGCTGTCCAAGTTGCACGTCATCTTGGACAATGTCTCCCATCCACTACATAATGCAACACAGAGCATCATAGGAAGTCACTCCTGCCTGTGGCCATCAAAATTTACAACTCCTTCCTTGGAGGGTCAGACACCCTGAGCCAATAGGCTGGTCCTGGACTTATTTCCTGGCATAATTTACATATTACTATTTAACTATTTATGGTTTTATTACTATTTAATTATTTATGGTGCAACTGTAATGAAAACCAATTTCCCCCGGGATCAATAAAGTATGACTATGACTATGACTGTGAACCTGTCTGTAGCCTTAGACAGAGTGAATGCACCTTCTTCCTCCAAAGACTCCTGTTCTCATCTAACTAAATTGTACCCCACTGGCCCAGTTTCATACTCATCTGGCGAGTCACACCGAGACAATGGTTTCTATTCCAGATCTGGCACCTTTCCCCTGGTGTCCTTCTTGGATCTGCCCTTGGCACCCACCTACTCCATCAATGTCATGCCTAAACAACATAATTTGAAACACAGTGTCAGTGCCCACATCTACGTTGGTGATGGTGCGTCTCTTTTATCATCACCTCTCTTAACCCCATTTTCAAACTTCTAGTGCAACATCCAGAATGGATGAGGAGATATTTAGAACATAGAATATAGAACATAGAAACCTACAGCACATTACAGGCCCTTCAGCCCACACTGTTGTGCCAACCATGTAACCTACTCTAGAAACTGTCTAGAATTTCCCTAACACATAGCCCTCTATTTCTCTAAGCTCCATGTACCTATTTAAGAGTCTCTTAAAAGACCCTATTGTATCTGCCTCCACCACGATCGCCAGCCGTGCATTCCACGCACCCACCATTCTCTGTGTGAAAAACTTACCCCTGACATCCCCTCTGTACCTGCTTCCAAGCACCTTAAAACTACACCCCCACGTGTTAGTCATTTCAGTCCTGGGAAAAAGCCTCTGGGTATCCACAAGGTCAATGCCTTTCATCATCTAATACACCTCTCATCCTCTGTCGCTCCAAGGAGAAAAGGCCAAGTTCACTCAACCTATTCTCATAAGGCATGATCTCCAATCCAGGCAACATCCTTGCAAATCTCCTGGAATTAAATCTTTGGAGGGCTGAAGCCGGTCTCTGAAATACCATTTATCCGATTCAGGTTCAGGTTTATTTATCACGTGTACATTGACAAACACAGTGAACCGAGTCATTTCCATTAACAACCAGCACAGCCAAAGATGTGCTGGGGGCAGCTGGAAGTGTCGCTGCAAATTCTTAGTGCCAAAATAGCATGCCCGTAATATTCCACAGAGGAACACACAAAGCAACAACAATGACAAAAACTGCAAAGCAAGCCCCTTTCCCATTCCTCCCCCCCTCTCGCACACCAGATGGGGGCCTCCAGCCCCAGGACAGGCCACCTCTGGGCCTTCAATACTTGTCCACAGACTCGCAGATATTGGGCCTCCAACTTTAAACTTTACCTTAGACAACCAATCATGGACTTGACCTTCAGACCTTCATTTTCAGACTTGCCTGGACCTCTGACCTGGTGACTTGGGCCCTCAACACTCCTTTGGCCTTCTACTTTCAGTTTTCAACCTTCAGGCTTTGACCTTGTTACAAGAATTACCCCTTGTAATAATGAGACAGAGAATCTGTAATTACTAACAAGTACCTTTATTGTCTCAACAGAAGAACATGTGAACTTACACAATCAATAGCAACTCAGTAACAACATAGTCCCACAAATATCGATCCATTTCAGTTCATTGGATTGTAAAGTTCTCCTTTGCCACATTCTCTCTCTACTGTTGTTTGCGGCAAAGTTCATTCTCCAATAGCTAAATCTAAAGTCACGCTTCCAAGTTCAACATTGTGACTTCCCAAAGACACTGTTTCCATCCCTTGGTACAACTCATTTTGATGTTTCTATAATACATCTGACCCAGCAATGCGTATTGTAAGAAGAACTCATTATTTACAGGCAGAACATACAATAAACAATTCTCATAAGTACTGAAAGCATAGTCTAGAAGTTTCTGTCTTGTCATCTCTTCTGGACAAGCTCAGTGGGTTTCCCCTTTAATGACATCTTGATAAATCTATCCCTTTCCCGGTACTATTCTTAACAATAGCATGTGTAGGTGGGTTACTTAAGAACATTCGAGTCTCATGATATTTGCCCATATTGTGAACTCTGTGGTAAGACTCTTGGCAGTGTGGAGGATCAGCGAGATCTTGGGTTATGTGTCCATAGGACACTCAAAGCTGCTGCACAGGCTGACAGTGTTGTTAAGAAGGCATATGGTGTGTTGGCATTCATCAACTGTGGGATTGAGTTCAAGAGCCGTGAGGTAATGTTACAGCTATATGAGACCCCACTTGGAGTACTGTGTTCAGTTCTGGTCACCTCAATACCGGAACAATGTGGATACTATAGAAAGAGTGCAGAGGAGATCTAGATTATGAAGACACGTAGTCCTCTTTTATTGTCACTTAGTAATGCATGCATTAAGAAATGATACAATATTTCCTCCGGTGTGATATCACAAAACACAGGACAAACCAAGACTGAAAAAACTGACGAAACCACATAATTATAACATATAGTTACAACAGTGCAACAATACCATAACTTGATGAAGAAGTCCATGAGCACAGTAAAAGTTCAAAGTCTCTCAAATGTCCTACATCTCACGCAGACGGGAGAAGGAAGAAAAACTCTCCCTGCCATACCCGACCACGGTCCGACTCTGAGTCATCTGAAAACTTCAAGCTCTGATCAGCTGTCCGACACCGAGTACTGAGCGCCATCTCTATCCGAACGATTCGACCTCCATCTCGGTCGCCAACAGCAGGCAAAGCCGGGGATTTTGAGGCCTACCCTCCGAAAGATTCCCGACCACGCAGTAACAACAGCAGCAAATGAGCGGTTCAGAAATTTTTCCAGATGTTCCTCTGTGCTTTCACGTCCATCTCCCTCAAATCAGAATTGCCCACGGCCCCTATTTATGAATACAATATCATTTTTCACCGGAGGGCTGCGCACGGGCGGCGCGCTGCTTCTCTCTCCTCCTGCCTTACAAGGACGTTGCCTGAATTGGAGAGTATACCTTATGAGAACAGGTTGAGTGAACTTGGACTTTTCTCCTTTGGAGCGAAGAAGGATGAGAGGTGACCTGATAGAGGTGTATAAGATGATGAGAGGCATTGCTCATGTGGATAACCAGAGGCTTTTTTCCCAGGACTGAAATGGCTAACACGATGAGCATAGTTTTAAGGTGCTTGGAAGTAGGTATAGAGGGATGTCAGAGAGTTTTTCACACAGAGAGTGGTGGGTGCGTGGAATGCACTGCTAGCAGTGGTGATAGAGACGGATACAATAGGGTCTTTTAAGAGACTCTTAGATAGGTACATGGAGCTTAGAAAAATAAAGAGCTATGCGGTAGGAAATTCTAGGCAGCTTCTAGTGCAGGTTACCTAGTCGGCACAACATTTTGGGCCGAAGGGCCTGTAATGTGCTGTAGATTTGTATGTTATGTTTTTCAAAGAAGTAGGTTAAATTATTTCCATGTCGGGGAATATGAAATACCACACTGTCATAAAACCTGTACCCAGGCACATGTACCCGGTTGGTGTAACCTTCTGATATGACACAAGGGCACTTTTCCCCAAATCCTTATTTTAGTTGCTCATCCGATACTTAATTTGGTACTTGTTGTGCATCAAGTTGTAATGAATTTGTACTGATCATGGTGAACAACCAGCTAGTATATGTAACACAGATCTCAGCTCTATGTATTCCCTTGGATATGAGGTCTATGCAGTCAATTATCAAATTCATGATATCTTAAAGGAGCTTCAGGAATTTAACTGAATCCAGAGTTACGTGCGGTGCACTCCGACTAATTTCATTCGTCTGTATCTGATTCCGATAATTTTCTCCAGTAATAGCCCACATTTTCTGCTGAATGGACTACGTCTAGTTTCCTAACTCTGCTCTATCTAAAGTGTTGACCATCGCAAACCTTGATGCATAACATACTTTCACTAATTCCAATAGTTCTCTCTTCTCCCACTTTTGACCAACTTAAACTCACTCCTGCTTAGCCGTCTCCCAAGAAAATGAGTAAATAACCATCTTGTATTAGACAAGCACCATTATTTCAGTTAGGTTAAAAATTACCTACTCCCCGATACCAAAGTGACAAATTCCCCTGTACAGTATCTCCTAACACTGATCCTACTCCTTTGAGTTATGCTGGGTCTCACTACATCTAGACTCTGGTGTAGTTCCAGCTAATTGAGGTTGTGGGGTAGTCAATTTTACAATATCCTTATCATATTGAATTAAACCTGTAACACACTAATGTAATTTCTGTTCTGATTTCCAGTTTCAAGTTTCAATTGTAAATAATTTTAAGTTCACATTTTCTATTTGTTTTCTACCTCATTCAATCCAGGCCCCTAATCGCCTTTGGACTGAAACCACCCATCTTTTTTCCCCACCCAATTTCATTTCCCAATAGGGGAGGCAGGAACCAACATGTTTTTTTCTTTTCTTTATTTTCTTGACAAAATTCCCCCGATTCTCAGAATGAGAGAATGAAGAAAATCCTCCTTGGTCAAATCTGTCGCAATCTTTTTGGAACAGCTGTTCCAATCTCAAATCTTCCATATCAGGGTTACCATGTACAGCGATTGTCAAGTCTCCAAAATTGGGACCATCATGTACATCAATTGTTACGTGCCAATGATAATAACTTTCCTGTTTCTCTCCCATCAGTTTCAACTGGGTGATGTGGTACCATGCACTTTTATCTGGAGAAATCAGTACCTGGTGTACTGATGGACTTGTTTTATTTATAATTTCATGGGGTCTTGCAAACCTTGGATTAAAAAATGAAGTGGGTTAGTGTATTTGAATTCATTGATTTGTAGACTGTAGTTCTTTCTGACCAACAACCTTCAGTCCTATTTGTGTCTTTCTCAATCTCTCTTGTGGACAGCTGACTGAAAATGAACCAGACCAATCTTAACCTTGGCATCATACATATATGGGTGAGCAATGAACTATTACTCATGCTCTTCCTCTGGCAGTTTGCCTGGTCCCAACCTTACAGTGCATCAACTTTACTGCAAACTAAATACTCATCCACACCCTTGTTATCTCTAGATGACTAATCCATCCAACCTCCATTCTTCTATACATTATAAACTTAAAGTCATTCAACATTTTGCTGCCCATCACTAAATCACACCAAGATCTGTTCCAAAGGATTCTGGATAAACAATCCTTTGACAGCTCACATTCTCATCTGGGATATTTTGATACTTAACCACCTTCTATCACAGAAAACTTCTTCAAAACTCCCCTCTGACAAATTTCCCTTACATAGCGTACTTATATGTTATAAAATTTGACAGAAATTGTCATTTTCTCAAGACACAGAAATAAGATGCATAGGTCTGTACTGGTTATTTAAGTGATCCTAATGCATTGGTTTCCAAGTGGTATTTATCATTCCTTTTACAATGGAGTAGGACTTAGGGCAGCAGCCTTACAGTTCCAGGGGCCTGGGCTCTGAACTGACCTTGAATGCCATCTCTGTGCTGTATGTATATTCTTTCTATTACTAGATGGGTTTCCTCCCACATTGCAGAGGTGTGCTGGCTAGTTACGTACTATGTAACTTACCCCCTAGAGTAGGTTAACAGCAAAAACAAAAATGTGAGCCTCTAGGAATGTGAGAGGACGAGTAAACTACAGGGCTATCATATCGGGCCCCATATCTCAGAAAGGATGTACTGGCATCGGAGAGTGTCATGAACCCTGTGGGCCCGTGCGGCGAACCATAGAGCATTGGGCTCCGAGCTTTCTAGGACACCCGTCCTAATTGTTGTCTTAACTAGAGTAGTTAAGCCCTTGTGCTTTCTGTTTAATCTTGTCTGGTTTATTTTGACTGGCCCGGGGTTTTCTGTGTACTGTGATTACTTAAGGTAGACTCCCAAGTAGCGCTTATTGCGGGGTTCTTGTTCTGAGAATGATTGTCTCACGGTATTGTTCAGTCAAGTGACTGATGTTCTATTGGAATTCCTATGTATAAACCCTTGTTTCCATCTCTACATGGCACTGCTGTTCCTCAGCACCTGGGTTCAGCCATTGCTAGTGGATACCGTGACAGACGGACCCTGCGGCCAATGGACCTATTGGATGTCTAACAGCATTTTGGACACTGGGTTGGCTGGAGGCAGGGGTGCTTTCTGTTCGCAGTGCATTTCCTGAGTCAGCATTCTGAGTGTCCCAAGTCTACATTCTGAGATACTCCAGTTTACATTCAAGGTTTCTTCTTTGACTCCCTAGGTTGACATGGTTCATTAGATCTCGCATGGTATTCAATATTCCTGAGTTATATGCAATGTTCCCGTTTTAACCAGCCCTGTCTCAAGAGCATTAGGTCAGTTTTGAGTTTACCAGCCCTGTCTTGAGGGTATCAGGTCTGTTTCAAGTTTACCAGCCCTATCTCGAGTTCCCCAAAGCTCCCTCTGCTGACAGATGCCAACTTTAGGGAGGGTCATGAGCCTTGCGGGCCTGTGTGGCAAGCATAGAGTGTTGGGCTCTGAGGTTTCCAGAGCACCTGTAATTGTTCATTGTTGCCTTAACTAGAGTCTTGAAACCTTTGTGCTTTCTGTTTAATCTTGTCAAGTTTATTTTGACTGGCATGGGTCTTCCACATACTCAGATTATTTAAGGCAGACTCCTGATTAGTGCTTATTGTGGGGTCCTTGTTCTGAGAATGATTTGTCTCATGGTGTCTGAGCGACTGAGGTTCTGTTGAAATTCCTGTGCATAAACTCTTGTTTCCATCTCCTCATGGGAGTCTGTGTTCTGCACCTGAGCTCAATTGTGCCAGCACATTCCGTGATAAGTGGCTAGGAAGACAATTTTCTAGCCATCCTATTCAGCACCTTGTGTGTGTCGCTCAAGATTTCCACTGTCTGCAGAAACTCGTGTGTTCATATCAAACCTCTATGTTCATCCAAATGAGCCCAAGCAGCTATTCAACTTGGCACCTCTTCAATTCAGGCAGAACCGTTTCGAAACACAGGAGATTTTGCAGATGCTGGAAATCCAGAGCAACACACACAAAATGCTGAAGGAACTCAGCAAGTCCGCAGCATCTATGGAGGGGAATAAACAGCCAGTGCTTCAGGCTAAGACCCTTCATTGGGGCTGGAAGGCAGTGTGCAGAAGCTAGAATAAGGAAGGGGAAGAGAAGGAGTACAAGCTGACAGGTGATAGATAAGACCAGGTGAGGGGGAAGGTGGGGGAGAGGGATGAAGTAAGAAGCTTGGAGGGGATAGGTGGAAGATGTAAAGGATTGAAGAAGGAATCTGATAGGAGAGTGGACTATGGAGAAAAGGGAAGGAGGAGGAGGACCAGAGGGAGGTGATAGGAAGGTCAAGAGAAGAGAAGGGGTGAGAGGAATAAAATGTGGAATAGAAAAGGAGAGAAGGGATGGTGGTGGTGGGGGGGGGGGGAAGATTACCAGATGTTGGAAAAATCGCTGTTCATATCATCTGGTAGTTCCAAGTTTTTGTAAATGGAATTTTATAACATCACACCCAGGAGGCAACATTACAGTAGCTGGTGCTGAAAGCACCCAGGAACCCTTTGCTTCTAGCCATAACGCACCCCCCCCCCCATTTGATTTTGCTGACTACAGTGAAATCCCAATGCTCAGGGATGAGTGCAACCGTTATTCTATATACTTCACACATGTTTAGCACTAATGAGCAACAGTGAGGTTCTCTCCTCTACTTCTGCAAGTGACGTTGATCCAAGTTTCAGACCACAGTTAACAAACTTGCCAGGGCTCCAATGTATCACAGACGTCTCGACCTTATTTTCTGATGATTTAAAACTTGTGATGATAGATCTGATCATTGAGGTTTTCATGTAAAACTGAATGCAAAAATTAGTATGGCAGTATCCTAATGCCAGTGATTGGCGGCACGGCAGTGTAATACTATGGCCACTCTACGATGGGGGCGGGGGGGGTCCATTTCCCACTGATGCCTGTAATGAGTTTGCATGTTCTCCCCGTGACCGTGTTGGTTTCCTCAGGTAGGGTTAGTGGGCACGCTATGTTGGTGTTGGAAGCGTGGCGACAGTAGCGGGCTGCCCAGGACAACCCTTGCAGATCTGACTTGACGGAAGCAATCATTTCACCGTATGTTTTGATGTACACGTGGCAAATAAAGCTAATCGTATCTAATAATCCAATTTTATGGGTGCTTAGCCACCCTAACTTGGTTGGGCACTTTTGAGGAGGCGCTCAGCGTTATGGCAAGTCAGATATTACCCGACGCTTGGTCGTCCTGCCCAGCCAGATTTCTACCTTACCTTGGGAGCCAAAAGCTTCAAACCAGGGTGTGTTCACACGGGAAAATGGTTAGAGCCGCGTTTTGGAGGGGTTGGCGATCAGGAGGGGCCTGCAGTCGGAAAGGCTGCTACCGTGTGTGGCGGGTGGGAAGTGAGTCGGAAGGTGCCCGTGATCACCGGCAGAACACAGTATTCGGGGGTTCATTCCTCAACAAGGCGGGAAGGGGACTGAGGCAGATTCAATGATCGGAGGAGGGGCTATTGGAGGGTTTGGGTGTCACGGGGTTGTTTGATCTGGGATCAGTAACTATGGGTGCAATCACGAGGAAGCGGGGTGTCGATGACTGTACGGAGTTGCCAAGGAAAACCAGCGGGTTATAGGCACTGATCTCTACCTTGCACCCAACCCGGACTTTATTAGTTATCAGATAGTAGCACTGACCCGAAAATGGAGATAAAACCCAAGTCACAACGATTATTAAAACATTTTAACCAGCCATCCACCTCCTGGGAAAAAAGTTGGCTTAAGACTCCTCTACTACCTAATAAAGTAGTTCAGGTTCATAAGGGCTCGTTCGGACGCGGCTTTTTTTGTGCAATATAAGATTCCATATAACCATTTTGAGATTATTCCAGTGCCCATTGCTAGTCTTCTCTTTGACCTTCCATAAACTCGGCGACTCTGAACAAAAGAACCTCGAGATAGCACCGACCACTAAGCAACAGCGCGCGTTTCCGTAACTCGGTGGAGGTCGCACTCGAGGCTTGCTCAGACTTGGGTCTAACTCATCTCGGAAAATCAGTTTCTCATTGTCTGCAGGTGCCAAGTGGAGCAAACAAGCCTCATCAAAAGAAATTCTCGCCGAACTTCAGGTTCTTCTGGCCAATAATTCCGTCTGGAACGTGCCCAGAGTTTATGGCTTTTTTTTTGCAATTTCCTTATGTGTAACTGTTTATTAAAAAGTAATTCTTTCAGCATCAAACGTTAATGATGTGATTTCAGCATTTTAAAACAGCTCATTAAATATTAACTGTGGGTGTAATTACTTATTTCCATGTTGTCTCGGTTTCTGTGTCGAGGTGTACAACTCCATTCACAAGATAGTACATCACGGTCAAACTCCATTTCCTCACGTCAGCTCCTTGTTCATTCACAAATCCCGGCCGGATTCCTCTTCACACCAGTTCTTCCCATCCAACCTCCCCCCCCACCCCCACCCCCCCCAAACACAAAAAGTGTTTGCTCGTTTTAGTTTTCAAAGTTCACTTTGCTGATTCCTCAGTCCGAAAAATAAACACAGCTCCGTGGGGAAAGATTTACTCTAAACACTGGGTTTAGTGAAATCGTAAACCCGTCCTTTATATGCGCGTTTACGATTTTGCTACACTTAACCCGCAAGAGAGAGGGGAAAGAAATCTCACCTCCATATGTTGAAATGGGGTTTGCACTCTGCCTCACTCTTTCTGCTCGTAAATCTAATTCGTAACAGTTCCCTGATGCTGGAACGCGAGCAGACCATCAGGAGGCACTCTTGCCGCGGAGGCGTGGTTCCCAATGCTCTGCCATCAAAAATCATGAAAGCAATCATTCTATTAACTCTTCGGACACATCCTCGTTAGCATATCCAAAGTCAAATTTACCACTACCAGTGGTTTCTTCTAAAAGGAAGGAAAACTACATTTGTGAAAACGAGATATTTGGAACTACTTGTTTTCAAAAGTGTTTTAAGAATTACCCTAATCGATTCAGCAAGTTTTATATCAGGGTAGGAAACCAAACTAATTAAAGCACTAAGTTGTTGCTTCATACTTTAATTAGCTCCCAGTCCCGTAATCCAGCATAAAATTCGCGTCTGCCTCATTAGGAGTTAATTCCCTGCAGTAATTATCATTTGGTTATCTTTCCTTATCTGGCCATGTTATAATAAGTCTTCCTGGTTCCCAAAGGAAAGCGGAGTTTTGGTGTGATTCTGTATCATTGCCGACATCAGGTAAATAAGATCTCTCCACCTTTGTGCCCACTTGGAGAGTTGCGCTGTACCGGGGAGGTAGGGTTGAAGGTGCATGTTTAAATTAAGCAAACAACCTCTGTAACTGTAGCAGACCAGCTGTGGTCATGGGGAGGTGGTGGGAAGTAGTTGCTGGTTTTTAACCATTCAAAGCTGGGGAGGTTAACTTTGCTGCAGTAAATCATCAAGACACTAGGTAATGAAACTATCAACAGTACTTGGCAGATTAAATTCCATTTGTTACAGTTTTAGTTGTAGGCCTATTATTTCAGTAGTTTAAAAACTTTTGGTGTTATGGGGATCAACTAAGGCACAATGTCCTTCACTGTGTTGGGGTCATCAACACTAAAACTTTATTATCTTCATAATTCATTGTTTTGTACAGAGACAGGCAGGAGGGAAAAAAGAGGATTTATTACATTTGTGGTAGTGACACATCATTGTAAATCACTCTGACTAGATACACAGCTGCCAATGTTGGGCCGAAACCAGTTGAGACTAGTTTTGGGGAATGTTGGACTGCTCACCCCTTAGGAAAATGAGCAAAACCACATGATGCTTGCAGATGCTGATTAGCAGAAAATACATCATCATGGCAGCTTTAACCCCTTAAGCACGGTTGTGACAAAGCATTGCCTTGGATCAGATACAGAAACGTTAGGGATAACAGCAAGGGTCTCGGAAAGCAAAGGCATGCAAAGGAGACCCATGTAAAGGGTGAAAGGAGCATGCTACCTCCTAAGTAACAGAGTTGCTTCCTGTATCAAGCACCTCCTTCCCCTGTCATCCTTTTCAACTACCTGAGAGTCCATTAAACCAGAATCGGAGTAAGTCAACCTCGACTCCAAGGAATAATTTAAGAAGAAGTGGATGAAATTTTAAAAAATGATATTAAGTTTCCAACTGCACTTCATACATGTGGGAAGATGAAGAGTCTTAGACTCTGGGCGTCTATTGACGGACTACAGTACAAACAGTCTGGTTTCAGACAGACCAAGCCTGCATGTGTCAGTTTACCCTTTCATTGTTCCCCAACTGTCATCCTCCTGTGCAAAGGTGATTCTAGAAGTGGGCGATAGTGGTACAACCTTCCATGAAGTTTAGAATCAGGATCAGGTTTAGTATCATTATGCATGTTATGAAAATTGTTTTGCTGCAGCAGCACAGTGCAAGACAGAAAATATTACTTCTAAGTTACAACAAGGAATATGAAAAAAATAATTAGTGCAAAAAGAAAGCAAAAATTGGGTTTATCATCCATTCAGAGATCAGACAGCAGAGGGGAAGAAACTGTTCCAGAAATTGATGGGGAAATTGAAAGAGGGTAGGGGAAAGGGGACAGGGAAAAGTTGCAGAAATTGATATTCTCCACTTTGGCCTCTTACCTCTTCTCCTCACCTGCCTATCACTTCACCTGGTACTCCTCCTCCTTCCCTTTCTCCTATAGTCCACTTTTCTCTCCAGTCAGATTCCTTCTTCTCCAGCCCTTTGCCTTTTCCACCTATTAACTCCGAGCTTCTTACTTCAGTCCTCTGCCCCACCCACCTGGCTTCCCCGATCACCTTCTGGCTTGTCCTCCTTCCCTGTGCTTCCATCTGGCATTTCCCCCTTGCTGTCCAGTCCTGATGATGCTTTCCATAGATGCTGCCTGACCTTTGGAGTTCCTCCAGAATCTTGTGTGCGTTGCTCTGAATTTCCAACATCTGCAGAATCTCTTGTGTTTATAACAAGCTACTGGCATGTCTTCCTTGTGATTGCATCAATCTGTGGGCCCAAGATATATCTTCAGAGACGTTGACACCAGGAGCTTGATGCTATTCACTCTGTGGATCCTTCAATGAGGATTGATGTGGGTTCTCCCAACCTCCCCTTCCTGAAATCCCCGTTTAATTCCTCGGTCTTACTGATGTTGTGTGCAAGGTTGCCGTTGAGACACCACTCAACTAGCGGATCTAGCTCACTCCTATAATCCTCCTCGTCACCATCTGAGATGCTACCAACAACAGTTGTGTCATCAGCGAATTTATAGATGGTGTTTGAGCTGTGCCTACCTACACAGTCATGACAGTACAAAGAATCGAGCAGTGGGCTAAGCTCACATCCTTGAGGTGCACCTGTGTAGATGGTTAGTGAGTTTATCCTAATAAAGTGGGATAACTCTAACCAGTAGACATTCATAGATAAGGCACCTATGGATCCTGGTGAATAGCTTCACAGGTAGAAAATTATATAATGTGAAAATTAGGATCAAGGGGAATGGCAGAATGGGATCCCCTACTCATCTTGGTCTCCTTGCCATTAGATGAAAGAGTTGCTCCAATAAGCAACACATAGAAGATGAAAAGCATCACTGTCTCCATGTTAACTAAGTAACACAGAGAAGTTTTCAACTGAGGTATGGAGCCATCTGACAGCAAAAGACAGTCCAAAGTGGGGGAAGCAAAACACCACAAGTGGACCACATCAATAATCTAGTCTAGCTCACTGGCAACATCTGTCCTAGTTGTGGCGAAATAGGCGATCTCCAACAATCCATTTCTGTAGTTGAGGAAAATGGAGAAAACCCAGCCTTGACTTTGAGGGATTGTCTTTAGAACTGAGGATTTCAGTCTGCAGCATAGCTGCAGGCAAGCCCAGCCAACCAAAGCCTAATTACTCAGTCAAAAGCACCAAGAATGTCTGTATTCTTCTTGCTGGGAAGCCAAAACACAAGAGGGCTGGAGTTATGAGAGTGTTCAGTACAATGAATCCATCAGAGGATATGTCATAATAGAAGAGATGACACATCTTCAGCATTTGTGGCTACATGATATTGCTGTTTAGTGAGTACAAGGTAATGCGGGCAGTGCATGGAAATACTGTGCTTCACAAATATATATTGAATTTATTCTCTAAAGCATGCAACATTGCTAATAACAGATCCAAGTCACAATATTTGACAGTAAAATCAATCCTTAAAGATAAACTAAAATGTAAGTAAGAAAATAATACAAGAATAAAGAAACAAAAATAATCTGTGAAGATTTCTGTACATAAAAAGGAAAAGATTAATAGAAGTTAAGGTGCTTGAATCAAGAATAAATATCTTGGGGAATAATGAAATGGCAGAGAAATTAAACACATATTTTCTCTCTGTCTACATTCTGGCTGGCTATAACATTATCAACATGCAAACTTTTTCCAAAATGTACCTGTTTTGTTCAACTGTCACACCTTCATTAAGAAGTTGAAGAAAGTAGGTGATTACAACTGGAAGCAGGGATGGGCGTTGCTGGATGCCAGTTTCTTATTTGCCATTAATCAGTTTTGGTGAAATCTCTTGGATGATGCTCCACTGTTTTTAAAAAGTGACCGAACAAATGGAGAAAACAGTAAAGAGGCAAAGTTATGATATAAGCTGAACTCCCATATTTTCAAGTTCTTTTATGCCAATCAGCTTCCATTCAAAATAAAGTAATAGTTACTACTGTATAAAAGAACGCACCTCAGTTTTACTGATACTGGATTCCCTGCCATGCTTTTTTGTTTGTTCCATCGTCTATCAAATAAACTTCTTATTTCTAATTAGGAGAAACATTTGATGTATTTCCTATTTTAATACCACTTGCAGATTTCATAAGAATATAAGAAGTTAGAACAGGAGTCAGCCACCTAGCCTGTCAAGCCTGCTCTGCCATGCTATAAGATCATGGCTGATCTGGACATGGGTTCAGCTGCACCTACCTACCTTTCTCAATAACCCTGAATTCCACAGCTATGCAAAAAAAAATGCGTGTCTTAAATATATTTGTTGAGATAGCCTTTACTGTTTCCTTGGGCAGAAAATTCCAGAGATTCACTATCGTCTGGGAGAAACAGTTTCTCTTCAACTCCATCTGAAATATATTCTCCTGAATCCCTGGAGAATTTCAACACAGTTTTGTCAAGGATATTACCAACATACAAAGTGCACAGAAATAGTTATCAAAATCAGTTTTATTAACACATGAGATTCTGTAGATGCTGGAAATCCAGAGTAACACACACACAAAATGCTGCAGGAACTCAGCAGGTCAGGTAGCATGTATGGAAAGGAGTAAAGAGTTGACATTTCAGGCCGAGACTCTTTATCAGTCCCAAAATATTGACGCTTTATTCTTTTCCATAGATGTTGCCTGACCTGCTGAGTTCCTCCAGTATTTTGTGTGTGTTACTAAGGTTTATTATCACTGATATAAATCCTGAAATCGGTTGTTTTGTGGCAGCAGTAAAGTGTAATACATAAAAATTACTATATACTGAAATAAGATATATAAAAATAAATAAATGGAAGAAAAAAAGATTAAAACAGTGATATAGTGTTCATTGGTTCATTGACAATTCAGAAATATGACAGCTGAGGGGAAGAAGCTGTTGTTAAAGCACTGATTGTGGATCTTCAGGCTCCTGTACTTCCTCCCCGATGCTTGTAATGAGAGGAGGGCATGTCTCGGAGGGTGAGGGTCCTTAATAAAGGATGCCACATTCCTGAGGCATCACCTTTTGAAGATGTCCTCGACCCTTGATGGAGTTAGCTGAATCCTCTGCAGCATTTTTTTTAAAAATCCTGTGCATTGTTACATCCATACCAGGCAGTGATGCTACCAGTCAGTATACTCTCCGCAGTGCCTCTGTAGACATTTGCAAGAGTCTTTGGCAACATACCCAAACTCCCCACTCTCCCAATGAAATGTAGCCACTGCCGTGCCTTCATTGTGATTGCATCAATATGCCTGGCCCAAGAGAGATCCTCTGAGATGGTGACACCCATAGACTTGAAGCTCCTCACTCTTTCCACAGCCGATCCTTCAATGAGGACTGGTGTGTAGCAGAATTAACTAACCTGGTACAATCATAAGAAACTGCAACTAAATCCTGACTCCGTATTTTCTTCTATCTAGGAGTTGAATTTTATTTGATTTGAATCCCTCCCAATTGTATCGTGAGTATGATGTTTTTCAGGACTCGAAGGTACACAAGCCCCATTACTACTTCAGTCTCTCCACCATCTTCTGCTCCTTAAAGATTTCTGTGCTGGAGCTTAATCATGATTCAACTCAATGGCTCTTAATACAGTGAATTCGGTTATTTTGGACACATCAAGACCATTTTTGCCTAATTAAGTGATTGCCCCAGTTAGCCAAAGTTTCATGGAAGTACTTAAAAGGGTACAAAAAAGACAAACTACCATTAAACTGAGTAACAAATTATGTATTTAAATTAAATATAGAACAAATTTGAACAATATCAATACTACTACAGTACTAAAAGCTGTGTACAGGGTATTAGTTCCTAATGTTTATCAATGGAAGAATTCATCCAGCGTACACTGCCGTGTTCTTTTGATTGACCATAAATGAACACAATCAAGGCAGACACCTAGTATAGATAAACACAAAATAATTTGCAGATGCTGGGGTCAAAGCAACACTCACAACATGCTAGAGGAACTCAGCAGGTTGGGCAGCATCAGTGGAAAAGATTGGTCGACGTTTCAGGCCAGAACCCTTCGTCAGGACTGTAGAGGGAAGGGGCAGATGGGGGGAGGGTGGGAAGGAGAAGGCTGGTAGGTTCCAGGTGAAAAACCAGTAAGGGGAAAGATAAAGGGGTGGGGGATGGGAAGCAGGAAGGTGATAGGCAGGAAAGGTGAAGAAAAAATAGGGGAAAACACAATGGGTAGTAGAAGGAGGCGGAACCAAGAGGGAGGAGGTAGGCAGCTGGGGGAGGGGGCAGAGTGACATAGGGATAGGGGAAGGGAGGGGGAGGGAATTACCGGAAGTTGGAGAATTCTATGTTCATACCAAGGGGCTGGAGACTACCTAGACGGTATATGAGGTGTTGCTCCTCCAACCTGAGTTTAGCCTCATCATGGCAGTAGAGCAGGCCATGTATGGACATATCTGAATGGGAATGTGAAGCAGAGCTGAAGTGGGTGGCTACTGGGAGATCCTGTCTGTTGTGGCGGATGGAGCAGAGGTGCTCGACGAAGCAGTCCCCCAATCTGTGTCGGGTTTCACCGATGTAGAGAAGGCCGCACTGGGAGCACCAGATGCAGTAGATCACCCCAAAAGACTCACAAGTGAAGTGTTGTCTCACTTGGAAGGACTGTTTGGGGCCCTGAATGTTGGCAAGAGAAGAGGTGTAGGGACAGGTGTAGCACTTGCGCTTACAAGGATAAGTGCATTCTACTACCCATTGTGTTTTCCCCTATTCCTTCTTCACCATTCCTGCCTATCACCTCCCTGCTTCCCCTCCCCCACCCCTTAATCTTTCCCCTTACTGGTTTTTCACCTGGAACCTACCAGCCTTCTCCTTCCCACCCTCCCCCCACCTTCTTTATAGGGCCCCTGCCCCCTCCCTCTTCAGTTCTGACAAAGGGTTCCAGCCCGAAATAGCGACCAATCTTTTCCACTGATGCTGCCAGACCTGCTGAGTTCCTCCAGCGTGTTGGGAGTGTCACCTAGTATAGATAATGGACAGCCTTCATACAACCCTTTCAATGATTGCATCATCCAAATCTTCATTTCCATTGTAACATTCAAAATCATTGCTGATACCCTCAACTTCTTTGTAGTTCCTAACTTGTTTAAGTAAAGAAATGGTTTCGTTTTCCCCCATGGCCATTTCTGGCATCTCCAAGCCTGAATGCTTGAAAACTCAGTAAGCAAAAGAGTTCTGAATTGTCTTACTGTTTATTGCCCTCCAACTATCAGTGACAAAAATCACTGTTTTTTGAATGCAAACACACGCAACTAACACAACTTAAAAACTGTTTGCTCTAAGTACAGTCTTGGGTCTAACGGCCACATAGATGCAGCAACTCCCATAATCAGAAATTGTTCTGTAATAATCTCCTGCCACAATTAAGTGGTATATTGTCTCAATTATACTTTATACTTTATCGTCACCAAACAATTCATACTAGAACGTACAATCATCACAGCGATATTTGATTCTATGCTTCCCACTCCCTGGATTACAAATATTAAATATTTAAAATAGTAAAAATTAGTAAATATTAAAAATTTATATTATAAATCATAAATAGAAAATAGAAAAATGGAAAGTAAGGTAGTACAAAAAAAATCCCAAGAGGCAGGTCTGGATATTTTTGAGGGTACGGCCCAGATCCAGGTCAGGATCTGTTCAGCAGTCTTATCACAGTTGGAAAGAAGCTGTTCCCAAATCTGGCTGTACGAGTCTTCAAGCTCCTGAACCTTCTCCTGGAGAGAAGAGGGATGAAAAGTGTGTTGGCTGGGTGGGTCGTGTCCTTGATTATCCTGGCAGCACTGCTCCAACAACGTGCGGTGTAAAGTGAGTCCAAGGACAGAAGATTGGTTTGTGTGATGTGCTGCGCCGTGTTCACGATCTTCTGCAGCTTCTTTCGGTCTTGGACAGGACAACTTCCATTCCAGGTTGTGATGCACCCTAGAAGAATGCTTTCTACGGGGCATTTATGAAAATTAGTGAGGGTTTTAGGGGACAGGACAAATTTCTTTAGTTTTCTCAGGAAGTAAAGGCACTGGTGGGCCTTCTTGGCAGTGGACTCTGCTTGGTTGGACCAAGTCAGGTCATTTGTGATATTGACCCCGAGGAGCTTAAAGCTTTTGACCTGTTCCATTTGACTCCTTCTGAAGTCAACAACCAATTCCTTCATCTTACTGACGCTGAGGGATAGGTTATTGTCTTCGCATCATGTCACCAGGTTCTTAATTTCCTCTCTGTACTCAAGCTCATCATTACCCAAGATACGGGTAATTAAATGGGAGGAATGCAGGATTAGTTTTCTTCTTTAAGAGTTGACCTAAATAAGTGGCTACCTGATTAACCAATGGTCCAATTAAGTGGAATCCACTGTACTTATTTTCTCATTTACCTAAAATACTTCTGTATAAAAATGGAAAGAAGTGACACACCAAAAATGAATTGTGTGTAAATTGATCAGGAAGGGCCTGGCCAGAGGCAAACTCACAGCCAATCTGTGTGTCACTTATCATCAATGCCTGGAACTGCACAATTCAAACACTTTGAAGATGCAAAATTCAGTTTTCTATTTGTTTTTACTAATATATGTAAATTTAAGACATTTAAGGTTGCAAAGGCAAAGTTACATTTAACTTACTTGAACTATAATGTTCAATGTTATTCTTAAGTAGTCTTACCCTTAGATTTCTAGATCAGCAGAAAGTGATAGAAACAGTTCATTAATATTTCTTGGAAGGAATTTGCATGATTGCGTATGAATTTAGCCTAGTAATTATAATCAAGCATGCTTAGCTAATGCCTTTTGTTTACCAATATACAAAGGTTTATTCACAAACAACAATACAGACAATAACCAGAGGTTCACAAAGCTATTTACAATTTCAAACTAAAATACAACTACTATTATCTGCATTCAAGCTCTTGCAGGGGTAAACAAAATATCATTACATATCGGTGTAAGAACTGGAAGGCAATACAGGGTTTTCCTCTGTACCACTTTCATCAAATTCTAAAAGTGCCCCATGCTCTCTTCCAAAATCTTAATTGTTTTGATATTTGTTATGTAGTTAATTAATCAAAACTTCTGGTTTACTTATTACTGGATGGAATCAGATCATTTATTGTGAAAAAAGCACATGATTTATCATTACAGAGATGGTCAAATTTAGCCATCTCCATTCTATAAGTGTCATTGCAGTCCTCCTCAATGGTAGCACTTTAATTTGAACATTGCACACTTGAACACAATTATGCAAAGAGTGCAATGGCGTCAGCTTGAATTCCCTGTGGTACAACTCCCAGCCAAAGCTTCCTCTCATTTGTAGTGACCAGTGTATGCAAAAATCTTGTGCTGTGAAATTTTTTTGCCCAGTTGCAACATGTGTGCACTGAATAATTTCTTCACTTTTGGTCGCTAAGAGATAAATACTAGAAGGGGCAATGTTGTTCTTCTTGTAGCGGTGCCAAGGGATCTTTTATACTCCGCCAAGATGGAAGACAGAAGAACTAACGATTGGGACCGCTGACTGGTTTCCCTCAACAATGCATAAAAGCATCAGTACAGATTTTGTGCTCAAGCCTCCAGAGCAGTGTTTCCCAACTGCCCGCATAAAGCACCTTCATACTTGCCAAAGCCCCCCTTAAACACAATATACTTTCCATAGTGTAAAAAGCATGTCTACCATATGCTAACATGAAAATAATGATTCTGTTTTAAATTTTTATTTGTCTTTAAATCTAGGTTACACAGTATCTGTGTGCTGTACAACAGCTTCGATATCAATGTGATCCTTGAGCTTGATGGTTTTTAGCAAGAGTTGCAACATTTGGTACAAGTGTGACAGCAAAAGTCTTAAATCCCCACATGTAACAATGTCCAAGCAATTTCTGTTTTTTGTGAGTGTGTGGTTCACTGCACTGAAGCCTCTTTCAACAAGATAGGAGGATGGAAATGCAATGAAGAGCAGTTTGGCTCTTCTCCAAAGACCAGGAAACTTTGTATAACAGTGTAACCACATACCACAAAAGCCGACATTTTTGAAAAGTACTTTCTTCATCATTGCTTCTTCATCATTCTGAATTTCAATAATTTCTTCTTGCAAGCTCTCTTCCTGTTTTTACACCTTGCAAAGAAATAGGTTAATTACACATTCCCAAAGTTCCAGATGGTTCAAATCCTTGAATCAATTCTGAAAATCCTTCCTTCATTGATTGCAGGTGTAAGCAGTACTCTTGCAAATCACCATCTGTGAAAGAGAGTGCCATACTTTCCATGCAGGGAAATTGTGAGAACATCCTTCTCCCAAGGTTGTGTTTACATATTTCCAATTTTCCAATAAAAGAAGGCACTGCACTTTTTTCCTGGATCAAATTGAAATTCTCACCTTGCAGTTTCAAATTTAGAATATTCATTTTGTCATACAGATTGAGTAGGTATGCCACATTTCCACTTAGAGGTTCAATCTTGTTTTCCAAACTCTTGAGCAAAAATTCAAACACAGTGTCAAAATGACCAAAAAAACATTTTAAGCAGCAGCCTTTTGACAGCCAATGCGCTCCAATGTGAAGAAGCAAGTGTTCAAATGCTTCATCGTTATCTTGGTGTAATGTGAAGTATTCTGCTATTTAATGGATGAGCTTTAATTTTGTTGATAGCAGATATTACACGAGTCATACTTGAAAAAAGTCACTGGCTGGGGTTTTTGGCTGCAGGATGTTGACAATGAATTACACAATGGACTGCAAACAGACTTGGAACCTCATTTTTCATAAATGCCATTAAACCAGCATGGTGACCTGTCATATATGGTGCTCCAAATGTTGCACAAGAAATCATGTTTCATCACAGTTCTTTTATCAATATACATTTTGAGCTCATCTTAGATTGATTCTCAGTTGATAGTTGTTGTTAACTTTTTACAAAAGAGAATAATCCGTACATTTGCCATTTGCAACGACACATTGTCTCTCAGAGTTAACTCATCCAATTATATCCCAAATTCTGTTTTTTGTAGCTCTGTGCATAGTTGGTACACAATGTCTTCACTCGTTTCAACAACATGATGAGCTACAGAGTTATTACTCAGAGTAATTGATTTTAAAGTATTGGTATCCAATTTGAGAACAGTGGTGAGCACTTTTGATACAGCAGGCATTATTAATCATTCGCCAATTGTATGAGATTTTCCACACTTTGCTATCATTTTGGAAATGTTATAAGAACCAATGAGACCACTATCAAGGTCATTTTTAGCTTCCTTGCCAAATCACTCAAGTGTGCAACACTTTTCAAATGTTTCTTTCATCTTCTGGAACTGAGTAATACAATAAGTATCCTCTTCAGGGCGTCTTTTACAGAAGTGTTCTGTAAAGGGTTCATGGTTTCATGGCTTCATTAGACAATACAGTACTACAAATAAGACACAAGGGGTGTTGCTGATCTGACAGGAACAAAATAAAACCATACTCTAGGTATGTAACATTGTATTGGCACACTTTCCATAGTTTCTGTTTCTTAGCAGGATTAGAATTCAAGGCTTCGCCACTTCAGATTCATAGTGATCACGACATAGATATTTATCGATTATTAACAAGGCTAAATTAAAATTTAAAAAATAACACAAACTGGGAATGCCTATCAGATGTTGACGGTGGCCGAGGTTTGACAACGTGTGGACCGATGGAAGTGGCACACAAAGGAACGACGAGATGAAGATGAAGAAGATCATAACAGTGAAAATTATGTTGACAAGGATTCAGGTTAGAATCTGAATGTTAGTCGGGATAGAGCTGGTGTTTGGCAAAGTACCTTTATGCTATTCCAGTTAGCACAATTGACCAATCAGGTGAAGTCTCATAATCCCCAAAGATGGTTCTTCACCACACATATGAAGCTGAGGCCACTTTGAACACCCCAAGAGGAATCCTCAGGATAGGCAGGTTCACTGATTGGCTCTATTTCACGGTTTGGTTCCGGCCAGTGCTATATCATTGAGCAATCTGTTTTCTGTAAATCTGTAGAGAAAGTTGAAAGGGTGTACCTGACTTGCCAACTCTTAAGTTACATGAACTCGTTCTGTGCTGCAAGTCAAGGGGAACTGTTGGGCATCCTGGTTACTAACTTAAGCATCCCGGGAGGAGGATAAAGTTTCGTCCTGGAAAAATATAGAACAAGAGCTAATAGCACCAATAAGGTTGAAGGACTTTCTCCTTATAGGTATGCCTACCAAAAAATGTGATTTGTATTACGGTCCAATTTTAACCCATATACTACAAGTGCTTAGAGCAGCAGAAAATTTCCTAAAATTTAAAAGTGCAAATCGTCTCCATTATGGAACAATAATCATTTTCTATTGGGGGGGAACCATTCATTAACAGAACTTGGGAGGATAAAGGTACTGTATTACTACTCTTCAAGATATTAATGGGGCAAGTACTATCCTTAGCTTTCCAGAACTGATATCTCGATATAATATTGATAAACATTCTCTTTTCTTCTACTTTCGAGTAAGATCAGCTTGTAAAGCCTTCAGCATTCCCTGGGGGTCAGATTTAAAGGACCATCCCATTTTAAGTTGGATACAGAGTGTTCCAGGACAGATAGTGCCATATATCTATAATAAATTAAACTCCCAGAACTATATGCCCACATCAGGAATGAAAGCTTGGGATAGGGACGTACCTGAATTGGGACAAGACTTAGACTGGGATGCGATTTGGGATAATGCTGCTGGTGGTTCAAAAAACCCAAATCACCAGTATATACACTTGAACTTTTGTCATAGAGCATGTTTAACACCGAGAATTAGATATCAAATGGGACTGGTTCCTGACCCTTATTGCTCATTTTGCCCCCATGGAGCCACTGGCTCTTTTATACATGTTGTATGGGAATGTCCAGGGGTTTTTGATTTGTGGGGGAAGGTTATCAGCACTCTTACAGAACTAACAGGGATACAATTACCAATGGTCCCAGCTGTACATCTTCTAAATGATGACTCCCACCTTTCCCTTACGGAAAAAACACGCAAAATCTGGCTGGCAGGCGTAACTGCAGCTGAGAAGATTGTAGTCCAGCATTGGAAACCTCCCCATGATACTTCAAATACTCACTGGCTTCAGAGCTTTTTGGACATTTCTTACCTGGAACTTTCATCAGCAAGAGTAAATGATACATGACCAAACACAATCTTAATGCGGACAAATTTGATATCTAACTTAAAAGATCTTTTGTTAAAATAGGAATGCTTTGTCTGTGTATGTACTACTATTCAATTGATTGGTGGAGGGGAGAGGGATGGGGGGAAAGAGGGGTGGAGGGGGGATGGTGATGAAGGTTGGGGGTGGCTGGGTTTAACAGTCAAAATGTAATTGGCAACTGGTTGTGTTGAATGTAATTTGTTGGTGTTGCAATAAAAAATTAATAATAAAAAAAACTTATGCATCTCCATTAAAGTCTGTTTGGTTGGTAAGGTCGGATGAGATTGCCAAGTTTCAGACGTGTTATGACGACAAGCGCTCACGGACTGCGGAGCCGTGGTTCTTTCTGAGTTCCGGTGCCTCGTCTGTTTTTTTGGAAGTGCCTGCTCTACGAACAGTCAGTCAGATCTCATGCCTCAAGTTAGGGGGCCACTTGTCGCCCCACACCCCTTCCAACAACTTCTATTTCTCCTAACGCTCCCTTAGGGCATGTGACCACTCCCACAGAGAATCAAAGCTCTAGGAGCTCTGAGACTTGAAGCCTATGATCATTTACTGCAGAACAACAAAAGTTTTCACTAGGCCCTAGATTATACCTTAAGCAAAGCCTCTAAACAGTAGAACCATCCAAGCACTTAAAACTTTAAATACAAAGTCTGACTCATCACTGGTGTCATAAATGAATACATATTTTTCATTTTAGTATTCAATCAAATTGTTGCTTTTTTTAGTGATACATTGTAAAATAATTACAATCTCTCAAGCCAGGCAAACAAATATGCTCAGCAGGAAGTAATTATTTATAAATTTGCTGCTAATGTGATAACATTTTAAGCATATTTCTATTTTTATTGATATTGCATTGACGTAGATTCAGTATTATGATCCCACAATGGATAGTTTAGCTACCTGCAAGATCTGTTGTTATCCATGCCGTATATCTGAAATAGGAGCCTAGAGATTGGTGTAGTAATAGTCTTCTGATTTAGAATGCAAAAATTTGGATGCAGATGCACAGAGCCTGAGGAGTGTATAATTTATCCTGTAGAACCAGGCAGGAAGCGATCTCCAGGCTTGTGGAGGCCACTGAATAAAGGCCACATTGATTCTTCACACACTCGAGCTGCAGGATCAACAGTTTGTATTGCAAGCAGATTCTATAGCAACACCAGCGATGAATGCTCTACGAACATTCTTCCTTCAGGCAAAGTAACTCACTTATTGTGACCAAAGTAATACATTTTGGATAATTCTTCACTTTCAGTTTCTTGCAAAGATTAAAGTTTTGATACAGGATCCATTTTCCACGCAGGAATCTTTTGTTACATAATTCTTGAGCAGAATCATCCTGTGCTCCAGCTTTGTAAGGTTCATGACTTATTTTATCCCATTTACAGATTCTAAATCTCTTTAAAAATGCAAACACGAGGAAATCTGCAGATGCTGGAAATCCAGAGCAACACACAAAATGCAGGAGGAACTCAGCAGGTCAGGCAGTATCCATGGAGGGGAATATGTCTACATGAGGAGGATCAGTCTCCGTAACACAGGCTTCTTCTGATCAAAGTATGGTTAGGTTAACTGTGAGTGGCAAAAGCCTGTTGCACTACTTCAGTCGCATTTGCTACAACCCCACATAAAAAAATGACCAAGTGTATTGTGAACTGTTTCAGAGAAATTACTTTGGCAGTGATATAACTGGATATGGATTCTCCTTCCCTATTGATTAACACAGACCATTTACACTGTGCACTTGTTTCACTGGCTTTTACCTAAACTTTGGCTTTTGAATATTTTGAAAAAAATGAAGCCGATGTTTTCTGCTGACTGTCTACATTCATGCAGGAGCAATTCGCATTCAAACAAGCGACAGGGAAGCCAGCTGGTGCTTTCAAACCTACACTTCACCGCAGATCATTACCTTCAGAGCAGAAAGCAGAGAAACCAAATACTTAAACATGGTTCACTGACTGATACTTTGCAGGTAACGATTAACCCTTTTCGAGACGTACAATGAATGCCAGTTTTTGATTCATGGGCTGGAATCGGGCTGGTAACAGGTGGCTAGAAATAGCAAGACAATAGATGTAGGTGCAGCGGGTCAAAATCCAGTCATAATCCACAGATAAAAGAAAGGCCGACTCACAGCCTTTCTCCATCTGGACCATGCAGTTGAAATGCTTGAAAAAAAATGCATTTGTGAAACAGCTGGGTGTGGGGGGGGTCAATTCTTTTGTACAACTGTGAAACTGTAGGCAATGTAATTATGCAGGTAGACATAACGGATTTTATCATCACTGACTCTGCACAAAGCACATATCAAATGGTGGAACTGTGTCAGAGTAAGGCCTTCAACATGATAAATGCCACAAAGGAGGAATGTGGAAGCCCTTATCCAATGACATTACCACACACTCACTAATTGGATACACCAACAGCTCGACATAATTTAAGATCCTGCTAAATTATCTCCACAACTTGCCTTTCTAATCTTAAAACAGTACCTTTTCCAGCAATACTCTGACTGCTACAATTTTTCTTACACCATCTGCCCGTTTGCTAGGATTGCCAAATTAGATCCAATTAAAGATAAATTAAAGGGAAACATGTGCTGTGGGCTACTGTCCCCAGGGAAAGGGTTAAGATTATCCAAATTAATTTTCCACAAGGAATATTGTCCTCAGATAAAGGGCCTTACAAAGAAAAGTATGTTTAATTGCTAGAAATTAAAAGCATTATTCCCTCATATCGATAAAACAAACCAAACAGAATTTTATATTGTTTCGTTTGAATATTGTGCCTTCTTTTTCTCTCCATCATACTTCTGCCTTAATCAGGATGAAACTGGGTAGCAGACCTCTCCATAAATCAATAGCAAAGTTGTAACATGATTGTTGAGAGGAGCTCAATGAAATGACTGGTACAAGTGCTGAGAGACATCCAGTGAAGCAGGTAAGTTTATGAATTATTCACAGCTAGTTGCATTAGGGTGATCATTATAGATTTCGCCTTAAATAGATGCAGGAAGCTGATGCGAATCATTGACCCGAAATTATGAAAAGGGTGGAGATAGAATAAGCTATGCGATATTTTCTGAGCATTCAAACCTCAAGAGTAGAAATTTGTTGAACACACACTTTTAGTAGATCCAAAGTATTTCAATGTATCACATTATCCACTTCTGTTCATTGTGTTTAAAACTGATCCCTATAAAACGTTAGATCAATTCAAATTAGAAAAATGACCAGTTAATATTGTGGACAATTTTGATTTTAAATTGAGCATATTATAAAATTTTATACTGATAAGATATAATGCGCACTTGTCAAACTCAAAGATGTAACAATGTTCTAAATAGACAAATTCAATGAACTACCAAATTATTCTATTTGCTTATCTGCTTGATTCACAATATACTTTATAACAATCCCGTGCACACACTTTTTCTTCTGAGATTTAATTTTCCACAAATCTAATCTTGTGTTTAGATGAAAATAAAAGAGAGGAGATGCTTTATGAGACTGAAAGGAAATTAGATACCACTGGACTGCTTGAAAATTGGATGTATCTTTGCCATTAGATTGGCAAGAAAATTCTATAGAAATCCTATAATAGGCATAGATCGAGATATATATGCATTAAATAACTTTCCCCGTGACAGGCATGGCCAAGATAATGCAGTCAATAATGATTAAAAGGCATTGCACAACTCAGTTGCCACCTGATCAAAAGTCAGCATCAGAACAAATGGGTTAATTTGCGATACTGAACCAGCTAATTTACCAGAAAGCTTGCTTTGGTTTCAGGTAGTCAGCATCTTTACTTGGCAAAAATATCCAGGGAATAGAAAGTGTCTTGTTACATGTGAAATATGGATGCTGTGGTTTTAGTCACCTGATGTGCTCCTTTCCCAACCTTCAATTTCATGGATTCAATGGCATGAGATATTGGAAGGAAGTCAATGGGCTAACTCTACTTCAGCATCAATGACCATTTGAGAAGACTTGTGCCTCAGCCTCCACGTAACCCATATGAAAAGCTAACAGAGAGGCAATAATTAAATGACTTTTACATTGACTGTTCCTATACACTACTTACATGAAGCATTTAGCCACTCTGTAGTGGAGAAGTTCATTCACCGATAGTCTAGACCATAAAACATAGGAGCAGAATTAGGCCAATCAACCCAGTGTGTCTGCTCTACCATTCCATCATGGCTGATCCCAGATCCCCCTCAACCCCATACACCTGCCTTCTCGGCATATCCTTTGATGCCCTGTCCTGACCAATCTACTTCAGTACAGTGGGCTGCTACTTTATTTAGTTAGTTCTGGGCCAGGGATCCAGCCCAGGATTTAAAGCATCCCTCTTCTGAAAGTGGAGATGCAGTGATTTGCTGCTTGCCTCACGCCAGCAGTCTGATTCCCTCTCCAAGACGTAGTCTGGGCTGAGAAAGCTGAAGCTTCACTTACAGTCAATACCACACGTAAAAGTCAGTCAGTATGGAACCACAAAGTCTGGCATGGGCCACCATTCATTCTTGGCCACACTACCTGATGTCAACAATCATAAAAATAAACATTTTGCATTCATTGTGTGATTACCTAAGTTGATGAAGAACTACATTTACAAGGTTTCAGTCTCCTTTGCGTTGTTATATTGTAACTTTAATCCCACCATCAAAAACAACTATGACTAAGGTAGACATAATGAATTGGCAGGCATTTTGATATGCTCGATCTCTGATGATTAGAGTAGCATTTCTTAATGCTTCAATGAATGTGTGACAAATAAAGCTAATCTCTCTCTCTAAATAGGCTGATATTTGCTCTGTAGTTAGCTTTACGGTTATATATTAAAAAAGTGGCAATTTATATTGTGCTGTTACCTGCTAGTAGATAAGAATGAAGAATGAAACATGGGCGAGGGAGGAGCAAGCATCTGAAATAACTATTTAAAGAACATAAGATCATTGATGTATGCACATACTAAAAGGTAGCAAATTTGAATTCTTATACAAACACCTGAATTTAGTTGCCATAGGACCGAATTTGTACTGTATCACTAGCTGTTAAGACTAATAATTTTCAATGAAGCTCAACTTAAGCGCTCCCTATCAGAAAGAAAGACCTATTAAACAGTCACAGTGGGTAGCAAGGACCTTGAATATTGTTTTCATTTCTATCCACTTCTAGCTCAGGTCATAACGCCTTAAATGTACAAGTCAGGAGCAGCCATTTTCAGGGCTAATTAAAAAGATCATGAGTCTTTCTTATGTAAGTTACTGGCCATCTTTAAGAGAAATTCTTCTTGTATTTTGAATTTTGCCATAGCGATAGCACGAACACTCAATGATATTATGATATAAATTGGACAGTAACGCAAAATTTGAGATATTATTGTCCCTGCCTCTTCTCCCCCGCCAGAATTCACTTCACTATTGCCTCAACTGAGAATTTAATCATTAAAAGAAATGAAACAGTGAGAAATCATGTTACCTACCAATTTGAAACCAACTAAACACACCTAGAAAAATGAAAACTCATGTCTTCATAAAGACTGAAATGAGTAATAGTTGCCTAACAATGCCCCAGAAGTATTTATTTTACCAATATGTGATTTGATTAATTTATGTTTCAATTATTGCTGGGACTTTCAAAAGGTTTAAATTGATTTTTCTATTTCTTACTCTTTCATTTTATCTTAATCTCATCTTTTCATCTATTTATTTGATCTTCTCTGCATGGCTTTGCAGGGAGGTGGATATTCTAATTTGCGCTTCCCTGACTCAAAATGTGAGAGTGCCAAGGTTCTTTAATCATTTAATAAAGGAAGAGGCACTTTTTTGTGTGCCTTGTTCCTCTGGGTGTGGGTTCCACTACAAATAGTGCTAAGTTATTTCAGACCTAATGTTTGTATCACAGACCAAGAAAGCTTTTGTGCAGATGTAAGCACAAGAAGGTTCTTGATGAAGGGCCATGAACGTTGACTACTTGTTCATTTCCATAGATGCTGCCTGACCTGCTGAGCTCCTGCAGAATTTTGTGTGTTACTCATTATCAATAAGTACTGCTTTATCACACTCTATACTTAGTCCAGTTGATATGTGTTTATTTTTGTTACCAAGATGATTTCACAGGATGGGTGTGTGAAACATTCCAAACTCTTTACGTCCTTTAGACAGCAAGTGTAGCTCTCCATGGATATCCTGTTGACAATTTAGCTCTGGGGAGAGGAGTGAAGACAAATCAGATGATCGAGGGAAGAACTAAAGAACAACGGCTGTGTGAGAACAAGCCCAGAGTTTGAGGCCTGGAATTCAGGTTCGCATCAGGAGACCTTATTCGTCATCATACTGTCCATATAGATCATATCATTACACAGTGCATTGAGCTTCAGTAATTCAAAACAATAACAATGCAGAATAACGGGTAACAGCTACAGAGAAAGTGCAGTGCAGGTTAACAATGAAGTGCAAGAGATGAAGTCCATCTCATGATACAACAGATTTATTCGAGGGACTGATAACAGCAGGATAGAAATGGTCCTTGAGCCTGTTGGCTGCCAAGATTCAAGATTCAATTTTATTTATCACGTGTACATCGAGACGTACAGTGAGATGCGCCACTTGTGTTAACAGCCAACACACCTGAGGGCATGCTGGGGGCAGCCTGCGAGCGTCACCACACGGCATGCCCATGATGCCCGGTAGAACACCACAGAACACAACGAGCAACAGCAAAGCAAGCCCCATTCCTCCCTCCCACCCACGCACATAACACTGCCCTCCAACACCAGGACAGGCTGTCTTCAGCCTTCAGCCTCCAGTGGACTTGCAGACTCACAGAGTGTCACAGACTCAGTCTCCAGCCAATAGGCTTTGACTTCCAGACTTACAATTCAACCCTCGGGCTTCAATCCTCGGCATCGAACCTGGGACTCACCAATCACCGAAAACTAGGCCCTGGATTCACCAAGCTACGAAGTGTATACCACATGAGGGAGCATACAGTTGATAAAGGGTAGAACCATAAGGTTAGGACCATTCATTGCCAGAACATAGTCAGTAGTGTGTACTACATTGCTGAGGTGTTCCTTTCACCCACGATTGCTCATTTTCATTTTTCCATAAGCAGCAAACAAGAAGCAACCTACCCTGACACCTTTCAAATCATTGTTGATGACGTCAATCAGGCTTGTTTGAAGAAATCTCTGACCAATTATCATTAACATATCACCCACAGCACCAGGGGTCCCAACATACTTGGCCATTTCACTGATTAGAAATGCCTGCCCCTATATGCCTAGACTGCATTTTGGGAATTCTGATTATTTGTCTGTCCTCCTACCGGCACACAGGCAAAGGCTAAAGAACAGGGCTCCAGGGATAAGGACAACAACAAGGTGATTGTGGGAGGCAGAAGAGTAGTTACAGGATTGCTTTGAGTCGATAGATTGGGCCACGTTCGATAACTCATTAGAGGATCTGAATGAATAATACTACATTGTCACAGATTTTATTGAAATAGTCGTAGACGAGTATGTTGCCACAAAATCATTAAGGGTCTTCCTCAAACAGAAGCCCTGGATGAATAATGAGATCCGCAATCTGTTGAAGGCCAGATCAGAGGCATTCAGGTCTCACAGCCAAATAAGTAGAAGAGCTCCAGGTACAAGCTCCAGAAAGCCATCTCATGTGTGAGATTCTGGACCAAACCAGAGCCACTGAAGGATGCTCAACACTGTGGCAGGGCTTGAATGCTATCACCTCCTACAAGGAGAAACCTAGGAACATGGGTGACAACCGGTCGTCACTCCAAGATGAGCTCAAAACCTTTTATGCTCGCTTTGACCATAAAAACATGCAGGTACCATCACAAGCTCTCATAGTCCCCTGTGACACTGTGATTTCAGTCCCTGAGGCTGACATGAGTGCCCCCTTCAGGAGGTGGAACCCATGGAAAGCATATACTCCACTTTACCAGGATCTGAAATGTCAGAACAAGTACATCAGTGCATGCAAGGAGAGGAGGAGACTTCAAATGAGGCCAAAGGGAGAAGATGGTACATGGGCAGAGATGGATCATAAACGCATGAGAATTCAGGTAGAAAGTGCAGTGTATATTTGATTCTGTGTGGAAGAATCAGAGACAAGGGCTTGGTACATTGTACTAATAGAACTGGTGCAATGTTGTATGGAGAACATAGTGCGAGAAATATGAAGGGAGTTAGTTTGACAAAACTGGTGACAACATTAACTTCTCAGCTCTACACCTTTACACTACGTTATGACGTTTTAATCATACACAAGGTTTAATTGCTCTGTCATCAGTAGTCAAGGCTTGGAGCATAGCTGCTAATGTTGGAGTGGTAACATTTGAAGATCATCAAAAGATTATAAATTCTGGTATTTCCTTCCTAAATCTCTGTTCGTCTACCTTCCTTCCCAACATTGTCCAAGTTTTGAGTCACTTCCTGGTGTGGCTTGGAATCAACTTTTGCTCCTTTGAAGAACCAAGGGATGCCCAGTGACATCAAAGTTGCTAAACGAATGAAAATCTCTGCTGCTTTCAAATAAATACTCAATTCCTTTATTAACATTACACCCAAATTTGTTTCTCCCTCCTTTTCAATCTATGCATTCTGGATCATAACAACCTGCAGAATTAAGTAAATCTTCTCATCTCCCCTCTCCAGTCTCTTTTTATTGATTGTAGTGTATGAATGTTAGAATGAGTCATTGGCCGAGTGTCCTCCAAGCCCCTTGTTTACTAGTGCTTGCAAAGAAGTTGTGCAGAATTCCAAGGCCAGGCATGCTTGTGATTAATTGGCCTTTTGCAGGCAGAAGACAGGAGCACCTTGTAAATAATTGAAAGTTCAAAGCAAAGCCTGACACATTGAGCACTGCAGATGATGAATGAGTGAATGATCATGGCAGCCTGGTAGCTACTTAACGTCGGACATCTCCCTGCAAATTCTTGCACTACCTTCCCTGCGTATGTAAGCTGTTGGCGTGTAAGATGGGACAGCAATGTAGGGTGCTGTAATGTTTCTCAAAATAGTTCTCTTCTCTCCTGGCACTACATCTTTTTTGTAGATTACTAGCTACCTATGCAATTTGTAGATGAAAGCTAATGATTCACATTGAGCTCTTCTGCTAAACACAAGAAATACTGCAGATGCTGGAAAACTAAGACAGCACATGTAGAGAAACACAGGAACTCAGCAAGTCAGGCAGCATCTATGGAAATGAATAAGCATTTGACAATTTGGTCTGAGACGCATCTTCAAGATTCGAAAGGAAGGGAGGAAACACCAAAATAAAAAGGTGGGGGGGGGGCAGGGGAAGGAGGATAGCTAGAAGGTGATAGGAGAAGCCAGGAGGAAAGGAAAGATAAAGGCGATAAGACTGTACAATATAGGAGCAGAATTAGGCCATTTGGCCCATCAGGTCTGCTCTGCCATTTCATCAAGGCTGATCCATTTTCCTTCTCTGCCCCAATCTCCTGCCTTCTAACCACATCCCTTCATGCCCTGACCCATCAAGAATCTATCAACTTCTGCCTTAAATAAACATAAGGACCTGGCCTCCATAGCCACATGTGGCAATGAATACCACAGATACACCACTCTCTGGCTAAAGAAAAGCCTCCACATCTCCATTCAAAAAGGACGCCCCTCTATTTTGAGGCTCTGTCCTCTGGTCCTAGGCTCTCCACATCCACTCTATCAAGTCCTTTCAACATTCAATAAGTTTCAATAAGGTTACCCTTCATTCTTCTGAATTCCAGTCAATACAGCCCCAGAGCCATCAAATGCTCTTCATATGACAAGTCATTCAATCCTGGAATCATTTTTGTGAACTTCCTTTGCACCCTCTCCAGTGTCAACACATCCTTTCTAAGATAAGGGGCCCAAAACAGTTCACAATATCTCAAGTGAGGCCTAACCGGTACTTTATAAAGCCTCAACATTACATCCTTGCTTTTATATTCATGTTCTCTTGAAATGAATGCTAACATTGAGGTGGGGAGGAGAAGACGGTAGTGTGACGCAGCACGCGCAGCTGCTCCAAAATGATATCGTATTTGTTAAGTAGGTACCGTGCACAATCCTGATTTGATGGAGACAGACGTGAGAAGCACAGAGGAACATCTGGAGAAACTTCTGAAATGCCTGCTTCGATGCCGTTGCTACTGTGCGATCGAGAATCTCCGGAGGGGAAGCCCCGAATCCTCGGCTTTGCCTATTGCCTGTTGCTGGGGCCGGGGTCAAAGCGCTCGGCAAAGATGGTGCTCGGTGTTGGAGGGCTGGTCGGAGGCTCGAAGTTTTCGGACGTACTCAATTGTCGGCTGTGGTCGGGTGCTTCCAGGGTGCTGCATTGGCAAATTGGCGGCGCTGGAGGTTCATGGCAGGAAGAGAGTTTCTCTTCCTTCTACCGTCTGCGTGAGATGATGGGACTTTCAAGAGATTTTGAGACTTTTTTTTACTGTGCCCATGGTCTGTTCTTTATCAAATTACAGTATTGCTCTGCACTGTTGTAACTATATGTTATAATTATGTGGTTTTTGTCAGTTTTTTTAGTATTGGTTTGTCTTGTGTTTCTGTGATATCATTCTGGAGGAACATTGTATCATTTCTTAATGCATGCATTACTAAATGACAATAAGAGAGGACTGCGTGTCCTCATAATCTAATCTAATCATTGCATTTGCCTTCCTCACCACCAACTCTACCTGCAAATTAACCTTTAAGAAACCTGCACAAGGACTCCCAAGTCCCTTTGTGCCTCAGATTTTTGTATTTTCTCTCCATTCAGAAAATAGTCTTGCCTTTCACATCTTCTACCAGAGTGCATGACCATATACTTCCCATCACCATATTCCATCTGCCACCTCTTTGCCCGTTCTCCTAATCTGTCTAAGTCCTTCTGTAGCTTCTACTTCTCAAAACTATCTACTCCTGGACCGATCCTTGTATTGTCTGCAAACTTGGCAACAAAGCCATCAATTCCATCATCCAAGTCATTGACATATAAGCCAAAAAGAATCAATCCCACCACAGACCCCTGTGGAACACCACTAGTCACCGGCAGCTGACCAGAAAAAGTTCCCTTTATTCCCACTCTTCGCCTCCTGCCATTCAGCCACTGCTTTATCCGTGCTGGAATCCTGTAATGCCATGGGCTCGTAGCTTGTTAAGCAGCCTCATGTGTGGCACCTTGTCAAAGGCCTGGGGAGGAAGGATTCCAATAGGAGAGGAGAGTGGACCATTGGAGAAAAGGAAGGAGGAGGGGATCCATGAGGAGGTGATAGGCCAGAAGTAGTAAGAGACCAGAGAGTTGAATAGAAGCAGAGGGGAGAGGGAGGGAATATTTTTTAATCAGAAGGCAAAATCAATATTCATGCCATCGGGTGGGAGACTACCCAGACAGAATATAAGGTGTTGCTCCTCCACTCTGAGGGTGGCCTCATCTTGGCCTAAGAGGAGGCCATGGAATGAGAACGGCAATGAACTGAAACGTTTGGCCACCGGGAGGTTCAGCTTTTGGCAGATGGTGCCACGTTCAGCTCCTGGACGCAATGAATTACCTAGAAATACGGTTTTTACATCACATGCCAGGCCAGCATGGCAGAGGAGGTGACTAATAGTTTTCAAAAGCTTTGGTGTATTACGATTTATTTCCGATACGAGTAGAGTAAATATTGGCTGTGGTAGCACTCTTGTCTGTGAGCCCTTATTTAAGAAAGGATTTCTGACTTTGGAGTGGGTCCAGAGGAGGAGGAGGTTCACGAGAATGATCCCAGGAATGAAAGAGTTAACATTTGAGGAGCCTTCCATGGCTCTAGGCTTAAAAGAATGGGGGGTGGGGGAGTGGAATCTCACTGAAATCTATTGAGTATTGAAAGGCCCAGATAGAGTGGACTTGGAGAGGATATTTCCTATAGTGGGGGAGTCTGGAACCAAAGGGTACAGCCTCAGAATACAAGGACATCTCTTTAGAACAGAGATGAGGTGGAATTTCTTTAGCCAGAGGGTGGAGAATCTGTGGAATTTATTGCCACTGATGGCTGTGGAGGCCAAGACATTGGGTATATTTAAAGCAGAGGTTGAGGGGTTATTGATTAGTAAGGGTGTCAAAGGTTACTGGAAGAAGGTAGTTGAATGAGGTTGAGAGGGATAATAAATCAGCTATGATTGAATGGCAGAGCAGACTTGACGGGCTGTATGGTCTAATTCTGTGCTAATGTCTTATGGTCTTATGATGTCAGTTCAAAACCTAACTCCGGACACTTCTGTGCAAGTACCCTGGTTTGCAGTTTGCAACCTTTCTTTCTTTACTGATCCCTTTTAAGAATGGACTGGTGGATTATCTTTGGAAATCCACCACCAGTACAGGAACACTTGATTGTTTGGAAATGGTGAGCATTTTGCTGTCCAGTTGTGTGTCTGGAAATTAAAGACGACCTTCCAACAATGATACTGAAACTGCCTACAAACCTATTTGGAGATGCCAAAATTTGATCACAGGCCTCATAAATGCAAAGCACAACCCCGCCACCAGGATACATCCCCAGAGGGTAATTGCTTGACAATTAGTGACACATGGGACAGGTGAGCAGCTGGTTAGCCGGGAGGGATAGAGCAGAAGGCATGCTTGTTTACTTCTAAATTACAATTCACTGTGAACTGGGAATGTAGCTCAGGTATGAGGCCTGGGATTAATCCCTGGAATCTCCAAGCCATTTGTTGCCTCTTTTGCTCAGAATTGCGACAAGTTTCCTGAGGGCTTCCCTTATCTCAAGCAAGAGGTATGGATTTAACCTGACTGAAATCTTACCCTTAGCAACAGATATAATTCAGTGGAAGAAGGGACACGCTGTCTCAGTGGTTTTTAAACACTGGCCTTCCGGCTGTCGTTGACTGAGATGATGCTTAAATATATCAGTTGGACCTCAGGCTGGTCTCTCACAAAATGGGTTCCAACTTCTCTGTGCCTTGTATATTGAGTCTCTACATCACCTGATGTCCTAGATGTCCTACAACCTGATGAATGAGCACAAATCTGATGTCCTAGAACCTGATGAATGAGCACAAGGAGCACAACTTGCCTCGGTCCAGTTCCCTACTCTGAATAGCAAAGCTGTTCACTCTATAGCTGCGTTAGGGCCATGCTAGTCTGATACAGAACATAAGAAGCTGCAGGGACTAATAGACTCAATCCAATACATCACTGGCGTACCCCTCTGCCTTATCAAAAGTACCTACAGCAAGCATTCAAGGAGGTAATATTCATCAGCAAAAATCCCATCATCTGAGCCATGCTATCTTCTCACAGTGACCATCAGGCAGAAACCTTCACCACAAAGTTCAAGAACACTTACTTCCCTTCAACCATTCATATCATAACTTAACTTAGAGCCCTAATTACTACCTCAGTACAAGCTACACTATGACTATTTTGCTTAACAATTTATAGGCATCTGTTAGTCTCATGAGACCATGGATTTGCGCCTTGAAAAGTTTCCAGGGCGCAGGCCTGGGCAAGGTTGTATGGAAGACCGGCAGTTGCCCATGCTGCAAGTGTCCCCTCTCCATGCCACCGATGTTGTCCAAGGGAAGGGCATTAGGACCCACACAGCTTGGCACCAGTGTCGTCGCAGAGCAATGTGTGGTTAAGTGTCTTGCTCAAGGACACACACGCCACCTCAGCCAAGGCTCGAACTACCGACCTTCACATCGCTAGACGAACACCTTAACCACTTGGCCACACTTAAAAATAGATTTTGTATTATTTTTGTTCTAATTGAGTTTCTTCTTGTATAATTTTATATAATTTATATACCCAATTTATGATTTTCTTGTGGATGTTGTGTCCTTGATACTATATGCCTCGGATGCTGCTGCACTGTTTTTCATTGCACCTGTGCATTAAAGTACTTGCGCGTATGATAGTTAATTTGATTTTGATTTTTGACTCCGACCAACTTCAGGGTCAGTTGTGTGTTTGGTTGAGATAGCTTCAAACTGAATCAAGCAATAGACAATTTTGGGAGATAATGTGTTTAGTTTCGTCCTGACATCTTGTCACTCAGCTGGATTTAAGGACGTATATCATGTTCACTGTCAGCTTTTACTGGCCCCACAGATATGGCCTGGGCGCAATTTGCACTAGGAGACACCACTGCAGGAGCTGTGGAAACAAAATCTTGTCAGTCAGTTGAAGAGGGCAGCAAATGTACCATGGATCTTTCTTTGGTAAACATTCTGGAAGTTATTGCTGGCTGAAAGGCGGGTTCTTTCACGAGCATTTGAGTGCAAAGGATAGGGGACATATCTCAAACCAAAGCCTGCTGCAATAGCGGGCTGAAGGGGATGTGGTGGTCTGAGGCCCATTCACACGCTGGGCTTCTGGGAATGGTGATGCCGCTTCTGTTAGGACCTGAGTAAAGGGCAATGTATAGGAGGTCAGGGCCAAGAATGGTGGGTGCTGTACCTGACACTGGTCAATGGGTGGAGGGAGGTAAGGTTTTGGTGCCTGGAGACTGGCTTGTATGGGAAGAGCTTCACCTGAAAGTCTGAGTCTTGGATTCCAGAGCCGAGAATGACTAACGTCTGGCATTCTGTGGCTGTGTTATGGGTGTTTCATGTTTGTATCAATCTCAAATAATATCTTCCCATTTTGGGTTTTTTTCGGCTATCTAAAAATTCCTCTGTCACTCATGCTCAATGCCCGCTGAAAGTCTTGCCCCTACAGGTCAGCACTGTCAAACCAGTCAGAGCTTGGCCAGACATCCAATTCCCCTACAAACATTACATCATCAGCAATCCAGGTTCAATTCCACTGCTGTGTGTACCTTCTCCCCGTGACTACGTGGGTTTCTTCTGGGTGCCCTAGTTTCCTCCCACATTCCAAAGACGTACAGGTTAGTAGGTTAATTACTCACATGCGTGCACAGGCTCGTTGGGTCAGAATGGGCGACAACAAGTTGTATCTCTAAGTCAATAAATAAGTAAACAAATAACATCCATTAATAACAGCAGTGGCAGGCAGTGCTCTCCATTTTTACAATGCACAGATTTCCAGCCATTTCCAGCAAGTATATAACATTTTCTTTTAAACAAATGCAGCAAACCTCCTTTGGATAAGCTATAGAAAGGGACAGGAGTTCAGGTGCACTGATTCACTACTGGGTCTGGGCGATGGCTGTGAGCGCAAGAACAGTGCTTGCAAGAACAATATCAGTTCCGTGCCAGAGTACTTTGGACTATAGCAGGTGGTTCACCACTGAAAATATTGTTGGTGTAATTGCCTCAGTGTTGTTCTGGAGGTAGGAAGGGAAACATTGGCAGACAAAGGTCTAATTGGAAAGAGGTGGGGGTAGAGGAGACAATGGTGATCTGGCTGTCTATGAGAAGGAGGTGGAGTAATGGTGGGGGATATGAAACTAATGGTGATGGACGAATGGGAGAGGTTGAATTGACGATGGTTGGGAAGTAGGGTGAATGTGGAATGTCTGTTGATACCTGCACACTTCCACAATTCATAACTCCTCAGCAAACGAAGCAACAGCAAGAACCAGGTAACGTTCAAGCCTGGGCTGATATGGCAAGTGACAGATATGCCTTAAATATATCAAACAATGGTCATGTCCAGCAAGAAATTTCCCATTCCTTGATGTTCATGGACATTCCCATACTAAGTCCTCCACCATCAACATTCTCGGGGCACCACAGCTAAAAAATTAGGTCAGGGGATGTTGTGTATCCCCCTGTGAGTAATTCACCCCTGACACCCCAAGGCCTATCCACTGTCTACAAGGCCTCCATTCAGAGTGTGATGGATTACTCTTCACTTGGCTGGAATTGTGCCTTGACAACAACATCAAGACAGTCCGCAGCATCCGGGACAAAGCACCTCAATTAATTGGTATCCTGTCCACCATCCTAAATGTTCAACACCTTCAGCAGTGATACACCATGACTCAGTGTGTCTGACACACAAAATGTTACTCACCTGCAGTACCACAACAGCATCTCCTGAATCCACAATCCCTACCACAAAAAAAGGGCAAGGTCTTCGGTTGCATGAGAATATTATCAACGACAGATATCTCTCCAAGTCATCCATGGTCTTAACTTGGAAATATATCACTGGTCTGCATTTAACACCATTATTCCCACAGTCCTGAAGACTACAGAACCTAGGCCTCTATACCTCCCTCTGCAATTGGATCCTTGACTTCCTAACCGGAAGACCACAATCTGTGTGGATTGGTAATAATATCTCCTCCTCGCTGACAATCGACGTTAGCTCATCTCAGGGATGTGTGCTTGGCCCACCGTTCTACTCTTTCCATACCAATGGCTGCGTGGCTCAAATGCCATCTATAAATTTGCCGATGATGCAACCATTGTTGGTAGAGTCTCAGATGGAGACAAGAGGGCGTATAGGAGCGAGATGTACAAATTAGTTGAGTGGTGTAGCAGCAACAACCTTGCACTCAGTGTCAGTAAGATGAAAGAGCTGATTGTAGACTTCAGGAAGGGTGGGACAAGGGAACACGAACCAACCCTTATAGAGGGATCAGAAGTGAAGAGAGTGAGCAATTTCAAGTTTCTGGGGGTTAAGATCTAACCTGGTCCCAACATATCGATGCAGCTATAAATAAGGTAAGACGGTGGCTATACTTCATTAGGAGTTTGAGTAGATCTGGTTTGTCACCTAAAATACTCGAAGTATTCTACAGATGTACTGTACAGCGCACTCTGTCAGGCTGCCTCACCATCTGGTATGGGGGAGGGCAAACTGTACAGGATTAAAAGAAGCTACAGAAAGTTGTAAAATTAGTCAGCTCCATTTTGGGTACTAGCCTCCATAGTATCGAAGACATCTTCAAGGATCAGTTACTCAGAAAGATGGCGTCCATTATTAAGGACCGCCATCACCCAGTTTATGCTTTCTTCTCATTGTTACCATCAGTAAGGAGGTACAGAAGCCTGGTGGCACACACTCAGCAATACATATCTGCCATACGATTCCTAAATGGACATTACACCCATGAACATTACCTCACTTAATTTTTGTTTTTTTATTACTTCTGTTGTTGCACTATTTTGTAATTTAGCTATTTAATATAATTGATTCACTTTTTTATTTTTAATTTTTATTTATTTTTCTCTATATTATCATGCATTGCATGGTACTGCTGCTGCTAAGTTAGCAAATTTCACGACATATGCAGGAGACATTAAACCGGATTCTGATTCTAGTCCGTCATTGTCTTTGCTCTCCCTCCCCAGCAGCACTGTGAAGACTTCACCAGTGGGACCACAATGATTCGAGGAGACGTTCGCCTGGCCCTTCTCAAAGGCAATAAGGGATTGGCCGTAAATACTGGCCTTGCCCGTGATGTCTGGATCTTGAACATGAATAAAGAAAGATGAGTGGCAAATGGGCAGAAAGTCAGCAGGGGCTGATGGGTAATGAATGAGCAATGAGCAGAGGGGCTGAATGAGGATGATGACGAGAAAGTCGGAATGGGGATGAGACATGAGTGATAATTAATGTTAAACCATCTTTGAAAGTAAGATTTCAGCAATGGCACAGCTTCAAGCTACACTACGGTGCAAAAGTTTTGGGCACATATATATATATATATAGATAGATAGATAGATAGATAGATAGATAGAGCGCCTAAAGCTTATGCACAGAACTATATCTGTAACTGTGGAGCAGAGAACGAGTTTGTAAATTTGCTGGGAATGGCGAGGGTGGAGTATTGCAGGAATGGTGTGGGATAGGTTGCAGAGGAATGCCAGGGGCGGAGGTTGGCACGGGTGCAGACACACCCAGCCCTGAGACACCAGGCAAGGTCATTTGATTCCAAACAATTGGTTTATTGAATGTCTCTCTGGGGCTTGCCACTCGCTCCGCTCTCCCTTCCCCTTTTCCCAACCATGATTATGCTTCCTCTGCTCCCTTCCCACCCTCAGTCCACAACAGAATCCAATTTCAGAATCAGGTTTGTCATCATTCAAATATCATAAGTTTTTTGTGGCAGCTGTACACTGAAATGCATATAATCACTACAGTACTGTGCAAAGGTTTTAGGACCCTAGCTATGTATACTGTATATACATATATGTGTCTAAGACCTTTGTGCAGTACTGTACAATCATTTTAAAAAATCATCTTGCAAGCCGTGCATGCTTTCTGCAATGGGCTACCTCAACATAATTAATATTGCCATGGGCACTTTGAACAGGCAGTTATCCTCTTACCGGCATGTGAAATCCAGGAATTGAGCAAGATTATTACTCAGAGTTATTTACCACCAGCACTAGAAAAGTAAAGTTCCATTTTCAAGGGAGGATGTGATTTTGCTGAGAGTCAGTGGCAACACTGCAGCTCCGTATACGGACGTAAGGACAAAGTAAAAGGTTTTCAGAAAGAATCCAAGCAAAGGGTGTGCGGTGCCAGAATCCTAATTCTGTTAGTTGTTTATATTGCACACTTCTAGCGGGACAGAATAAACAACTAGACTAAATTAGTCACTGGGATGAAGCCTTGATTTAAAACTGAGCTGTGAAAGTCAGGTCATAGTAAAATTCTGCTGAACAGTTTAAAGTTCAATGTAAATGTATTTTCAAAGTGTATATATGTCACTATATACAACTCTGAGATTACTTTTCTTGTGGGCATACTCGATAAATCCAATAGTCATAATAGAATCAATGAAAGACTGCATGGACAGGACGGACAACCAGTGTGCGAAGGACAAGCTATGCCAATGCAAAAAGAAAGGGGAAAAGAGATATAATAAAAATAACAAATAAATAAGCAATAAGTATTGAGAACATGAGATGAAAAGTCCTTGAAAGTGAGTCCATAAGCTGTGGGAGCAGTTCAGTGATGGGGGGAGTGAAGTTATCCCCTTTAGTTCAAGAGCCTGATGGCTGAGGGGTAATAACTGTTCCTGAACCTGGTGGTTTGAGCCCTGAGGCTCCTGTACCTTCTCCCTGATGGCAGCAGCGAGAAGAGAGCTTGACCTGGATGACGGGGCTCCCTGATAATAGAGGTAACTTTCCTGCAGCAACACTCCTCTGTGTTGGTGTGCTCAATGGAGGGGGACGGGTTTACCCGTGGTGGATTGGGCGGTATCCACTACTTTTGTAAGATTTTCTGTTCAAGGGCTTTGGTGCTTTCAGATCAGACAGTGATGCAGCCAGTCAACATACTCTCCGCCACACATCAATAGAAGTTTAAGATACTACATAGTAAAATAACATTGGATATTGTCGTGTTCCCTTTGGTGGACAGAGGCCTGAGGCCTGAGGTCTACAGCCCTAATTGTTCAGACAACACAACCTCCACATCTAGTCAGTCACCAGCAGGCATGACAGCAAGCTATGTTGATGTGCTTGGCTGCACATTAACGGACTTTCCTTTTTAAAGTCAGGTACATCTAAATCTGAAATGTCTGAAATAAATCACTTGCTTATAATCTGAAAATTAACTCTGACAAATTTAGGCCAATTTAGGCTTGTAATTTGATTACATTGGGTCGGAATGACTGATGATGTATTGAATGAAAATATATAAAGCAAATAAATCGGAAGGAAATATAAAAAAAATTGTCGCCTCCAGTCTAGAACATGATGAGAACTTCTATTGCATCAACACTAAATGGAGGCTTTAGTCCCTTTGAATTTCAGGAGTTGTGTGGGAATTGGGGAGGGAGTGGTTTCAATTCAACTGTTAGTGAGTGAGATATGATATTCTATCCTTATCATTCCAGCTGGCTCAGTAATGTTAATTCAGCAAGAAGTTCACATAGAGTGGGAAGATCTAGGGAGGATGGTAGGGTTCTGTGTAAACCTCTAGCTGGAATTAGTGTCAGGCTCTATGTTACCAAGGGATATGAGTAATAACAAGCCAGCTATTGGCTAATTACCAATATGAACACCTACTAGATAGGCTTGTATGCTTTCAGGGGGAAGAATGTTGGTTGTTTTGAAAGATGTTTTGAACAATTCAAAAGCTAATCCACACATTTGACAGCAATATTGTTTATAATCTGTTCTAATTTCACATTATTAGTAATTCAGAGTCCATGGTTGAGGAAAACTAACTTCTCAAAAAGTAACCACCTTTCATTGGAGGAGTCACCGCTCAGAGGTGATGCTAACTCGAAGCCTGGTGCTTAAATGTTCCCCCAAATTCACCAATAAAACTTACGAAACTTCGCGGTCTGTGGTACTGCAACAAAACTTTAAATACTTATTTCAAAGAAACACACTATATGAAATTCACAAAGAAATTAACAGATGGGCAGGAGTGGCTACATTAAAAATAGCTAATCTCAAGATTCAGATAGCAAGAAACAACTTCAGCTTTACATTTTTAGCTTGCATCATCAGATGAACTCTGTTTGCACTCATGAGGCTGCCTTTATTTGGAAAGACATTTCCTTCAGCTGCTCCCCAGGCAACAGCAGAGAGGCAGGACCTCCGTAGGGAGATTGCAAGCAACCTGCAGCATTTTTTTATCCGTCTGCAATATTTCAGAATTTCTCCATCCCCACTCATTTCTCTCCCACACCACTGACCACTGGCAAGGAATGAGGACCAAAAGAGACAATATGCGATTTGCACCTTGCACCCAGCAAAAAAAACCTCCCCAGGCATTTCAGAAATGGATCGAGAAAAATCAGGAATTGCTCAGAGCAATATGCTTTGAAAAGCGTCATGGCAGAGGAAGGGCGGTTAGGGCTCAGGCTGCCAGGAAAGGTAGGAATACTAATGTTCTTTCAGGTGTGTGTGGCAATACCATCAACCCACTCACCACGTGGTGCCCTCCTCCCAAGATACGCAACACCGTTGGGTGGGGTGGGGGAGAAATCCACACAAAACCTCATTGGAGGCGATCTCATTTGAACTCAGTTACGCTCACATCTGCTCCTGTGCCAGAGCACGTTGGACTGTGCTGAACTTTTACTCCGCTCTTTAACTCTAAACTCTGACAGTGCACTCAGGAGGCCTTTTCTGTCACCTTCTAGGAATTGACTGACTGCCTTTGCACCACTTCGATTTTGACTCTGTCGGCAACCAGGAAGGATTTTAGCTGCACTTAACATTCGGGCATCAAGCCCAGCTACCCAAGTTGCCCTTGGTGGTGGATAGGGAGAGGTGGGCTGAGGGGAAAGGGAGAAATAAAAAGCCACTATATAGGTGTGTTTAATTAGCTCAGCTTCCACCAACTCCCAAAAGGATTGCAAATTTCATATAATTAGTATGCAAATCCACCATGTTTCTTCAACATACAAAAGAGCAGAAGATGAAAAGCTAAACCTCATAAATCTGGGATAGTTGAAAGGTTATTCATTATGTAGCCAGCTGCGTAAATCCCCTTCTGCATTGCAGCTGCAGATTTGCACTTGCAAATTCACAGCTGATTGACACCAGAATCATTAATGCAAACCAGATACTCTGGTTCGCTCCAGTTTGAGATCCCAGGAAAAACTCCCACCTCTGGAATGTTGGACACGGCTCAGCTCTGGTGCAGGAGATTCAGAGCAGAAGTAAGTAAACAGGCGCATCTGAATCTCGGTCTCAGAGCGAACATTGACGCAAGTTTCAACTTGGCCCTTGCATGCACAGCAAATCAGGGCTCAGACAAGAGGAGGGATTTCAGTCAGTGCAGACCTTGCTGCTGATGTGAATAGCCAAGAAGGAATTGGCAAGGATACTGGCCTCTCATGTAGATGCTGGTGACGCAAAGTTGGAGGTGGTGCCAGGCTCCCACAGCAAAGGTCATGCAAGGTCACTCAGGCACTCGGGTCAAAGTTCATGCAGGGTCACTCAGAGGCCTCAGAATTTCTGAGATATCAGAACTCAGTTACTGTGAATGCATGAGGTGGCAGGGGAACTTCTGAAACTCCACCGAGCCTCACGGAGACCAGGTTGGCACAGTGACAGTTGCTACAACAAATCTAATGGAGGATCTTGGCAGAATGCAGCCTGAAGTTTGGTGAGTGACAGTGTCACGCCCTGTGCATGATGTTAAACAGTGCAGAGGGAACTACATACGCCATCTCACATTTCGCTAAATTAAAATCCAAGGAGGTTCTTTTAACTCCCAGGATAGGATTAGGTGAGTCTAAAGCACACTTTTAATTTTTTTAATATCTTATTTTGAGATCGAGCTCAGTAACAGGGTCTTCCAGCCTAACAATCTCATGCCACCCAATTACACCCATGTGACTAATGAGTCTATTAACCTTTATATCTCTGGAATGAGGGAGGAAACCCATGCAGTCATGGGGAGAACGTACACACTCCTTAGAGATAGTGAGAGAATTGAGCCTGGGCTGCTGGCTACATTGCCCCAAAAGTTGCAGGTCCAAGCTATAGACTTACCGCCTTGAATGGATGTGGCTCATGTAAATAAGTGTAAAGTTATTGTATGATGATGCATTCCTTCAGCGTGTGCACACTTGCAGTCTGAGAAGTGCGCACTCGCAGTGTTGGCGCGTGGCCAAGTGGTGAAGGTGTCGGTCTAGTGATCTGAAGGTCGCTAGTTCGAGCCTCAGCTGAGGCAGCGTGTTGTGTCCTTGAGCAAGGCACTTAACCACACATTGCTCTGCGACGACACCCATGCCAAGCTGTATTGGCCCTAATGCCCTTCCCTTGGACAACATCGGTGGCGTGGAGAGAGGAGACTTGCAGCATGGGGAACTGCCGGTCTTCCATACAACCTTGCCCATGCCTGCACGCTGGAAACCTTCCAAGGCGCAAATCCATAGTCTCACAAGACTAACGGTGAAGAACCCTGAATAAACCAGGTATGTACTCTTTATTTGCAACACTCTTATTTTTCCAAGTATGCACACTCCACCTGCAACATTTGTCCTGGTGACACAAGGACAGCAGATTATGATGGTTATACTGGGGATCAGGAATCAGAGATGCTTTGAAGTTGTGCTCAAGAAAACACAGGTTTCAGTGTATAACTGAAACCACTCTCAAGCAAGATCTGCATGCCACCTTGGCACTGGGGTTGGAAATGGCATTAAAAAATTGAGCTATTTCCTGCAGGAGCAGAGAGGACATGGGTCCTAAGTGATGTACTTCCATGCCAATATCAGTGATCAAGAGCCAAGACTGTGAAATGAGGCCACCCTGTAGAATCTGGGATCTACCACAGCAATGAGAGGCAGCCCCCATTTGGTAGAGAAGCCCCATTTCACCTGGTTGTATTTTCCTAATCTTCGCACGTGGATTGACAGCGGCAGGATTTGCTGAGGCTGACTTGGAGGCACTGATTTGATTCCATAAATGGGGAGATAAGTGACTGCTCGATGGGCACAATAGGAATGTGGCTCGAATTGTGGTCAGAACGTACTGACAACCAGGCGTGCTATCAGGCAGCAATCCAACCAAGGCAAATAGAAAACATCAGAGCGTGCTCTTTGCTAAGTTCCAGTGCAACAATCCACCAAGTTAAATCATCAAAAGTCAAAGTCAAAATTTCCATTTCCAGCAGGATGCTTCCATTTCCTGCCATAGCCATCAGACTTGATTGTGCAAATGAAATAGTAGCGGAGAGGTTTCTACTGGGTTATCTATAGCCAAGCATGCTCCATTTTAAAGTAAACCCTCCGCCAACCTCTGCCCTAGCTCACAGTGTAATTTGCTGTTTGCATTTACAACCAACACAGCTTAGGGATGTGCTGTTTGCTAAGGTCAAGTGCAGCCCATAAGTGTCGCCACACATTCTGGCGCCAACATAGCATGCCCCCAGTGCTCGGTAGAACATCACACAACAGACAACACAACAAGTAACAAAACAACAACACCAAAACTAGCCCGTTCCCTCCTTCCCACCCACCCACATCCAGGGACAGTCCTCCAACTCCAGGACTGACCTCCAGCCTCCAGTCTCCAGGCTTTGGCAATCAAGCTTTGACTTCCAGATTGCTGAGGAGATAATGGATGGCATGGAGGGAGAAAGTGAGTTTCAGTCAGCATACTCCGCATGCTACAGTTCCTGAAGAAACATTGGATTATGAAGAGGGAGAGTGAGTTTAAAAGAAGCAAGTGGGGGCAGTTGCCAAATATTGCACACCACAGTTCCCAAGGAGACATTGAATTCTGCATAATTAGGCATGTGGCAAGGCTCAATACAAAGAAGTTAGGTTCAAACGGAGCAGCCATTGTGTGAGTGGGCCAGTGTTAGAGTGAGGAGTTGAGGTGTAGCCCGTAGAGAGATTTTTTTTCATTATTTATTCTTTCTTTCTTTCTTATTGCACATTTTGGGCAGTGGGGTTGCCAGACAGGATAGTGAAATGCTCCCCTTATAGGACGTGGGAAGAAAGGGGGACCTCCCGTGTCCCTGGCGACTACACCTGCAAGAAATGCATCCAGCTGCGGCTTCTAACAGACCCTGTTAAGGGGTTGGATCTGGAACTGGATGAACTCCAGGTCATTCGTGAGGCTGAGGGACTGACGGACAGGACAAACAAGTGGCAAATAAAATACAACGTTGGAAAGTGTATGGTTATGCACTTTGGCAGAAGAAATAAATGGGCAGACTATTATTTAAATGGGGAAAGAATTCAAAGTTCTGAGATGCAATGGGACTTGGGAGTCCTTGTGCAGGATACCCTTAAGGTTAACCTCCAGGTTGAGTCAGTGGTGAAGAAGGCAAATGCAATGTTGACATTCATTTCTAGAGGAATAGAGTATAGGAGCAGGGATGTGATGTTGAGGCTCTATAAGGTGCTGGTAAGACCTCTCTTGGAGTACTGTAGGCAATTTTGGTCTCCTTATTCAAGAAAGGATGTGCTGATGTTGGAGAGGGTACAGAGAAGATTCACTAGAATGATTCCAGGAATGAGGGGGTTAACATATGAGGAATGTTTGTCCGCTCTTGGGCTGTATTCCTTGGAGTTTAGAAGAATGAGGAGGGACCTCATAGAAACATTTCGAATGTTGAAAGGCATGGACAGAGTGGATGTGGCAAAGTTGTTTCCCATGATGGGGGAGTCTAGTATGAGTGGGCATGACTTAAGGATTGAAGGGCACCCATTCAAAACAGAGGTGCGAAGAATTTTTGTTAGCCAGAGGGTGGTGAATCTATGGAATTTGTTGCCATGGGTGGCAATGGAGGCCAAGTCATTGGGTGTATTTAAGGCAGAGATTGATAGGTATCTGAGCAGCCAGGGCATCAAAGGTTATGGTGAGAGGTGGGGGAGTGGGACTAAATGGGAGAATGGATCAGCTCATGATAAAATGGCGGAGCAGACTCGATGAGCCAAATGGCCAACTTCTGCTCCTTTGTCTTAAGGTCTTATAATGCCATTAGTTTCAAAGTAATTATAGAAAAAGATAAGTATGATTCCTGGGTTGAGATTCTAAGTTGGAGAAAGGCCAATTTTGATAGCGTCAGAAAGGATCTGGCAAGTGTGGATTGGGACTGGTTGTCTTCTGGCAAAGGTGTACTTGGTAAGTGGGAGGCATTCACAAGTGAAATTTTGAGAGTGCAGGATTCCAGAGGTCCAATCAGTGTTGGGAACAGAGAACTTTGAAGAGTTTACTTGCAGGTCAACGAAGCTAGTATAAAAGGAGAGCTTCGCGGGCACTGGGAGCAGAGCACTTCGAATTAAATAAGAGTACAGAAGGAGCAAACGGAGCGGCTATGGTCGGAGCAGCCATTGCTGGGTGTAGGCCAGCAGTGGGAGTAAGAGCGTCAGGCTTTGACTCAAGAGGCTTCAATGAGAGGAAGCTGAGGCCAAAGACACAGGTTGGAGGATTTGGTCTTGGTTGCCCACTGTACAGTGCGGGCAATGATGGCAGATATGGCAGTGGAATGCTCCTCCTGTAGGATGTGGGAACTCATGGAACCTGTTGGTCTTGCTGATGACTATACCTGCGGGACGTTCAGCCAACTCCTGCTCATGAAAGACCACATTAATGAGCTGGAGCTGGAGCTGGATGAACTTAGAATCATCCGAGAGGCAGAGCAATTGATAGATATGACTTCTGAGCAGGTGGTTACCCCCAGAGTGCAGAATTCAGGGAGTAGATGGGTGAACACTGAGAGAGGTATAGGAAGTCAGTGCAGGGTCCCCCGTGGCCATTCCCCTCAGCGACAGGAATACTGATGAGGGGGATGACCTATCTGGACAAGGCAGCAGCAGCCAGACCAATAGCACTGTGGTCAGCTCTGAGCCTCAGAGGGGAAGGGTGAAGGCAGGTGGAGCAATAGTCATAGGGGCGCGATAGTTAGGGGGACAGATAGGAGATCTGCAGCAGCAAAAGAGTCACCAGGATAGTGTGTTGCCTCCCGGCCGCTAGGGTCCAAGATGTCTCTGAGTGGTTGCAGAATATTCTTGAAGGGGAGGGTGAGCAGCCAGAGGTTGTGGTACGCGTTGTTACCAAAGACATGGGGGGGGTGGTTAGAGGCCCTGTGCAGAACAGAAAGATAGTGCAGATGAATGAGTGGCTGAGGAGATGGTGCAGGGGGCAGGGTTTCAGGTTCTTGGATGATTGGAACCTTTTCTGGGGAAAGGGTGACCCGTACAAGTGGGAGAGGTTGCACCTTCGCTGGAGGGGAACCATATTCTAGGAAAGAGGTTTGCGAATGCTAATGGGGAGGGTTTAAGCTAGATTTGCAGGGGGTGGGAACTGAAGTAAAGAGGCCGAGGATGATACGGTTGGCGCACAAGTAGTGACAGCTTGTAGGCAGTTTAGGAGGAAGGATAGGTAGATGAAAGAGCAAAGATGCACTCAGCCAGGTGGTTTGAGATGTGTCTATTTTACTGCAAGGAGCACCAAAAGCAAGGCGGATGAACTTAGAGTGTGGATCAATACGTGGAACTATGATGTTGTGGCCATTACCCAGACTTGGATGACTCAGGGGCAGGAACGCTGCTGAATGTGCTAGGCTTTAGATGTTTCGAAAAGGACAGGGAGGGAGGCAAAAGAGTTGGGGAGCGGCACTGCTAATCAGCGATAGTTTCACAGCTGCAGAAAAGGAGGAAATCATGGAGGGATTGGCTACTGAGTCATTGTGGGTGGAATTCAGAAACAGGGAGGGGGCAATAACTCTACTGGGTGTTTTTTATAGACACCCCCAGTAGTAACACAGACATCAAAGAGCAGATAGGGAAGCAGATTCTGGAACAGTGCAATAATAACAGGTAGTAGTATGGGTGATTTTAACTTGACTAATATTGACTGGCATCTCCTTAGAGCAAGGGGTTTAGATGGGGTGGAGTTTGTTAGGTGTGTTCAGGAAGGTTTGCTGACACAATATGTAGATAAGGCAACTAGAGGAGAGGCTGTACTTGATCTGGTATTGGGAAATGAACCTGGTCAGGTGTCAGATCTCTCAGTGGGAGAGCATTTTGTAGGTAGTGATCACAACTCTATCTCCTTTACTATAGCGCTGAAGAGTGATAGGAGCAGAGCATTTGGGAAAACATTTAATTGGGGTAGGGGAAAATATGATGCTACTAGGCAGGAACTTGGTAACATAAATCGGGAGCATATTTTCTCAGGAAAATGCCCGGCAGAAATGTGGCAAATGTTCAGGGAAGTTTTGCATGGTATTCTGCACAGATATGTTCCATTGAGACAGAGTAAGGATGGTAGGGTAAAAGAGCCATGGTGTATGAAGGATGTAGAAAATCTAGTTAAGAAGAAAAGAAAAGCTTACGAAAGGTTCAAGAAACTAAGTACTGTTAAAGCTCCAGAAAATTACAAGGGTGCCAGGAAGGAGCTCAAGAATGAAATTAGGAGAGCTAGAAGGGGCCATGAAAAAGTCTTGGCAAGCAGGATTAAGGAAAACCCCAAGACATTCTACAAGTATGTGAAGAGCAAGAGGATGAGCCGTGTGAGAATAGGACCAATCAGGAGTGAAAGTGGAAACATGCGTGGAGTCAGAGGAGGTAGCGGAGGTACTTAATGAATCATTTGGTTCAGTATTCACCAGTGAAAGGGACCTTTCTAACCAATCTTATATTTTTTTGAGGATGTTACCAAGATAGTTGATGAAGATAAGGCAGTAGATGTTGTCTACTTGGACTTTAGCAAAGTATTTGACAAGGTTCCACATAGGAGGCTGGTCAAGAAGATTCATTCGCCTGGCATTCAAGATGAGGTAGTAGATTGAATTAGACATTGGCTTTGTGGGAGAAGCCAGAGAGCAGTTGCCTCTCTGACTGGAGGCCTTGACTAGAGATGCACTGCAGGTATCGGTTCTGGGTCCGTTGTTGCTTGTTATCTATATCTATATTCTGGACGGTAATGTAATCTGGATCAGCAAATTTGCAGATGACACCAAGACTGGGCGTGTAGTGGACAGAGAGGAAGACTATTAAAGCTTGCAGCAGGATCTAGACCAGCTGGGAAAACAGGCTGAAAAATAGCAGGTGGAATTTAGTGCAGACAAATGTGAAGTGTTGCACTTTGGGAGGACCAGCCAGGGTAGGTCTTACTGAATGAATGGTAGGGCAGTGAGGAGTGCTGTAGAACAAAAGGATCTGGAAATACAGGTCCATAATTCCCCGGAAGTGGCGTCACATGTAAATACGGTCCAAAAGAAAGCTTTTGGCACATTAGTCTTCATAAATCAATGCATTGAGTACAGGAGATGGGATGTTATATTGAAATTTTATAAGATGTTGGTGAGGCCTAATTTGGAGTATTGTGTGCAGTTTTGGTCACCTACCTACAGGAAAAAGTGTAAATAAGATTGAAAGAGTACAGAGAAAATTTACAAGGATGTTGCCGGGACCTGAGGTCCTGAGTTATAGGGAAAGGTTGAATAGATTCGGACTTCTTTCCCTTACACACAGAAGAACGAGAGAAGATTTGATAGAAGTATACAAAATTATGTGGGGTATAGATGGGCTAAAGGCAAGCAGGCTTTTTCTACTTAGGTTGGGTGAAACTACAACTAGAGATCATGGGTTAAGGGTGAAAGGTAAAATGTTTAAGGGGAATATGAGGGGGAGCTTCTTCACTCAGAGGGTGGGTGAGAATGTGGAACTAGCTGCCAGCACAAGTGGTGGATTTTAAGAAAAAGTTGGTTAGGTACTGTACATGGACGGGAGGGGTATGGAGGGCTATCATCCGGGTGCAGGTCGATGGGACTAGGCAGATTAATGGTTCGGCATGGACCAGATGGTTCGAATGGCCTGTTTCTGTGCTGTAATTCTCTGTAACTCCATGACTCTCATTGCCACAGTGCCAGCTATCATAGCACTGGGATTTGTGCAATCCATTGATAGGAAGTTAAAAACAATTCTGAATGAAAAATATAGAAAACACCATGGGCATTTTGGAAAATTTCCCATAGCATTTAATAGTTCTCAGAAGCACCAAATTAATAATAGGGTGTGAGAAAAGAGTGGGGCTCATGTTGAAATGGAAACGGATTACAGGGACATTCACCACAGCTCCCTCCCAGGAGTGTTTGGATGTGGGACTGCCATGGTTCCTCTTACAGGCAAAAACCCGTTCTTCAGCAACCTGTCCGGGTTCCTCTGCACCATTGGAGTAGAGTCCCCTCTGCTTCCCACAATTGTGGCATCTAATCATTCAGCAGCAACTTCTCCTGTAGCTGGAAGAATGTTGCAGGATGTGCCATTCAAAGCTGTCTGCGTTGATGGTTCCTGCTCTGCCCCATGCTGACGTCTGATTGAACCTGCAACACATCAATAAGAAAAGCTGCACTGAAAACAAACTAATGCTAACGAAAGGCTGTCACACCGAAACATTAACTTTCTGCCTGTCTTTCTCACTCTTCCCCAAAGATGTTGCCTGATCTGCTTAGTATTTCCAATATTTTTAAATTTCAAAAGTTCGAAGTTAAAAGGAAGTTTATTATCAAAGTATGAATACCAAGCTTTATTTTCTTGCAGGCATTGACAGTAGAACAAAGAAATACAATAGAATCTTCAAAAAGCTACACACAAAGATTGACAAACAACCAGTGTGCCAAGGAAGACAAATTGTGCAAACATAAAAAGTAATAATACAGTGAATTAGAACACATCAAGACCAGTACATTTTGGCCCGATTTCATGGTTGCCCCAAATGGCTGAAGTTTCATGAAAATATTTAAAAAGGTATAAAATAGACAAACTACCCTTTAACTGAGTATCAAATTATGAATTTAAATGAAATAATTTCAAATTAGAACATTACCAATACTACTACAGTACTATAAAACTGTGTTAATTGCTAACAGTTATCGATGGAGGAATTTATCCAGTGTATGCTGCAGTGTACTTGTGACTATAAATATACAAAATCTAGTAACACCTAGTGCAAATAATGGACTGCTTTCATGCAACTTTTCTGATAATTGCATCCTCCAAATCATTATTTTCATTGCAACCTTCAGGATAATTGTTGTTACCTTCAAATTTTTCGTAGTGCCTAAATCATTTCATTTTCACTCCCAGCCATTTCTTGCATCTCCAAGCCTGAATACTTGAAACCGTAGTAAGCAATACAGTTCTGAATTATCTTACTGTTTATTGCTCGGCAACTATCAGTGACAAAAAACATTGCTTTTTAAACACAAACACATGCAGCTGACACTATTTAAAAACTATTCGTTCTAAGCATGACATAGTGCCCAACGGCCACACAAATTCATGCCACTGACACTAATTAGAAACAGTTCAGCAAGTCTTCTGTCCCAATTAAGTGGCCAAGTGTCCCAAATAAACAAAAGGGAATCCCGGCTTTCTCAATTAGCTTTTGTTCTTTAAGAATTGTCCCAAGTAAGAAGGTGCACCGATTAGCTAGTGGCCCAATTAACCACAATCATAATCATAATAATAACAAATCAATAATACTGAGAACATGGGTTGGAGAGTCCTTGAAAGTGATTCCATAAGCTATGGAATCTATTCATTGTTGTGTTGAGTAAAGTTATTCGCGCTGGTTCGGGAGCTTGATGTTTGAAGGGTAATAACTGTTTCTGAACCTGCTGGAGTGGGACGTAAGGCTCTGTTTCCTCCTTCCAGATGGCAGTAGCAAAAAGAGAACATGGCCTGGATGGTGTGTTGTCCTTGATGGATGTTGCTTTCTTGTGTCAGCGCTCCTTGTAGATGTGGGGAGGGCTTTGCCTGTGATGGACTGGGCTGTTTCCATGCTGTGTTTTCTTGACGTTTTCAGAAATACCTGGATTCCTTCTCCATTCCTCCACTTCCCCATAGTTGTGTTTTATCAGTGTGCTAAGAGGGACAAAAATAACTTTAAATTTCAATTCACAAAGCCAAATGCAATCATGCAAAGCAGCTGAAAAATATAATTTAACATTTAATAGTTTGACCAAGAGTAGTACAGCAAAGAAGCATAGGTAGGGACAAACTAGAACAATATAATTGAATTAATATCTCTCTATGCCCTCTGGCAGGTGCTGAAAACATAACCTAGCCTTAGATTTTCTATTTTTGACACACCCTTTGTAGCAGTGTTTTATTGTGCCGGGACCATTGTTAAATTATCTGTACACCACCAAGGACTCGTCCCACAATGGCCTGCTTTACTAAATCAAAGTCATAAACTTTTCTTGAAAGTTGGCCTACATTCTTTTGCAACTTGCTCATGGAATTTTAACCAAATTGTCACCAGAGCGTTCGGAGCGAAAGCTTTAGTTTGCAAGTTGCTCCAACATCAGGAGACTGAGATGTGTGTGCATGTGGGGGGGAGGGGCAGGGCTGGTGGCTCGTGGCTGCAGGCCCTCTCTTCCCTGGTTTCTTTCTGGGTGTTTGATGCATGATGAATGGAGATGAGAATCATCCTCGCAGAGCTGGCAGGCGAAACCAGAGGGAAGATCTGTTTCAGCACAAGTGACTAATGGCAGAACAGGATTGGCAGAGGTCTGGGAGCAGTTTTCTTGCCCACTTCGTCAGCTGCGCCGGTGGGAATCTCGTGGCGGGAGGGATTCGGGGAGGAGGCGGCTGGAGCGGGGTGGGGGAGGGAAGAACGTGAAGGGGAGTGACACAAAGATGGATAAATACAGAAGGAAGTCAGGTGCCAGGATTGAACGATCGAGTGCATTTGCAAGCAGTAACACGGCAATCAAATCAGAGCAAACAATGCAGTGATTTTGCAGCAGATCCTGACCTTAGCACCATTCTAATCCTACTCTCTCAGCCTTTGGCAGTCAGGCCTTCAGCAGTCAAGAGCCTGATCTCTGGAATTCCTACATTATACCTCTCAGCCTCTTGATCTTTTAAGAAACTGTTTGAAACCCTTTCATTATGAACAAGTTTTTTGCGCAATTGGCTAGAATTTCCTCGTGGCTTGGTGTCAGATTTTATTTTGTAACTGCCCTGAAAAGTGCCTTGGGATGTATCTCTACACCAAAAGTTCATAAGTCCACATTGTTAGGTATAGCTTAGTGCCATCAGTAATGTATTGATGCAGATGTATGAAGACGCACCTCCATGCCAATTCATGCCGAAGTTTTGGGGAAAGAAGTTACTCTCTTGATCTACCTGTAATCCTGGGATCTGGGTTAATTAACCCCAAATGACCGACTGAAGTGACTCAGTGCTGACCTACACTGATGATTGCAATTCTACCATCTTCACATGCTGGCACCAGCTATACCATCACTTCCCGGAGACTGCCTGAATGGATGGGGCAAAAAACATCATTAGTGGCATTCTCTGCACAGGCACAATATCCACAAGTCACCCTCTTTTGTCCCAGGGTACTCGCACTGTCTCACAGTTGGTTACATTCATTTATTAGGATGCGCCATCACTGACAAGGCTAGTGTTCATTCCAACCCGCCATCTTCCCTTGAGAAGGCAATTCCTTTGATAGTCTGTCCCCTGCTTACTTGCTCATCAATTCCATGTTTAAGTGTATACAGGTGCACACTTTAAGAGCTGTGATGTGACTTCAATCGTTACATGTATTTTTACTTTTGTTAATAAGTTGGCGCATGGCCAAGTGGTTAAGGCATTCATCTGGTAATCTGAAGGTCGCTAGTTCGAGCCTTGGCCGAGGCGGCATGTTGTGTCCTTGAGCAAGGCACTTAACCACACATTGCTCTGCGATGACACTGGTGCCAAGCTGTATGGGTCCTAATGCCCTTCCCTTGGACAACATCAGCGGCATGAAGAGGGGAGGCTTGCAGCATGGGCAACTGCCGGTCTTCCATACAACCTTGCCCAGGCCTGCGCCCTGGAAACCTTCCAAGGTGCAAATCCATGGTCTCATGAGACTAACGGATGCCTATAAAAAAATAAGTTATGGATAATTTGTCATGTAAGTTATGTATAGTTTGTGTTAATTTAAGTTTATATAATTTGTCTTGTTTATAATGTATTGTGCTACCTACAGCTAATTTTTCATGGCACTGGGTTTGTAGCGTATGCCCATGACAATAAACCTGAACTTAAATCATTTTTGAATTAGCCACTGACGTGAACTGAGAGCTCCAACAAAATGTTTAATAAAATTGCAGTTCTTTCCTTGTTACTTGCGTGATTATACTAGTACCTCAATTAGAAAGCAGAATGTGTTCCTTGAAATGAGAGACGGATAGAATCAGTTCTAAATGGCTCATTGCAACGTTACTGGGCTTCAGTAGAACATACACCAGTCCTTACTGAGGACGACTGGTGCCACTTCAAGTTCCTGGGCATGAGCATCTCAGAGGATCTATCCTGGGCCCAACACATTAATGCAAGCACAAAGACAGCTCGCCAGCTCCATTAGGAGTTCTTGGGAGATTTGGTATGCCACCAAAAGCTGTTGCAGTGGAGAGTGTTCGGACTGGTTGCATCATGGCTCAGTCTGAGGGCTCCAATGTGCAGGATCAGGAGAGACTGCAGAGGCTCGTAGGCTAGCCAGCTCCATCACAAGCATAACCCTCCCCATTATCGAGGATTTCTTCAAAAGGCAGTGCATCAAGAAGGCAGCATCCATCATTAAAGATCCTTATCATCTGAGTCAGGCCCTTTTCTCGTTACTACCATTAGGGAGGAGTACTGGAGCCTGAAGACTTAGACTCAACAGCTTAGGAACAGCTTCTTCCTCTCCGCCATCAGATTTATCAAACAGTCCATGAGCACAAGTTTGCCACCTTTTTATTCTGGCGTCTTCTCCTATCCTTTTCCATCCTGACAAAGGGTCTTGGACTGAAATGTTGATCTTGAATAAACTTTGTTTATTTACTTCTATAGATGCTGCTGAGCTCCTCCAGCATTTTGTGTGTTTTGTTTTGGATTTTCAGCATCTCAAGTTCATAATCTTACTATTCCTCTTTTATCTATCAATCTGTTATAAATTATCACTATTCTTACATCTTGTACTGTATCGCCACTGCAAAACAACAGATTTCATGACATTTGTCAACGATAATAAAACTGATTATGATTATACACTCAGTGGCCACTTTATTAGGTACACCTGAACACCTGCTCATTAATGCAAATGTCTAATCAGCCAATCATATGGCAGCAACTCAATGCATAAAAACATGCAGACATGGTCAGAAGGTTCAGTTGTTGCTCAGACCAAACATCAGAATGGGGAAGAAATCTGATCTAAGTGACTTTGACCATGGAATGATTGTTGGTGCCAGAAGGGGTGGTTTGTGTATCTCAGAAACTTCACTCTTTCTTGAGGATGTCCACCGCAACTCTAACACGGTATAATTATAATGCTGTGCTACTTTCTTGCTGTATCTGGATTAGTCTATTGGATACTGCACATCAAAGCAGAATGTCACTGTGGACACACTCTAGCTGCCTTCTAATAGGCAATAGTTGTATGGGAATAGGGAAAGATTCTAATTGCAAGTTATTGGAGATGACTTTCTAGCTACAGTTGACGAGATTGTCAGAGATGTCCCATTCGTGCATGCGCATACCATCTTGAGGTGGAGTGGATGACGAGATCAGGCCCTGCTGGAGAAGGAGGGAAAGCAGATGGTGAGCCAACACTGCCTGAAGTGGAGCCATGATCTAGAGGTTCGGAGAATATTGGAAGCACACATATTGAAGGGTAACGAGGGTAGCACACAGGAGTTGCAGGTATGGTGGTGAATGATCAGTACATTGTGGATCTGATGTTGTCCTGCTTGGTGTGTTGCAGGCCACACCTCTGATGTAAATGTTTATACTTCCCAACAGGTGCACCATGAATTCTTCCAGATGGAAGCAAATGGTTTCCTTTTGCTGGCTGTCTTCATCCAGGTGAAGTGTTTGAATTGTGCACCTGCACAGAATGGCCCACCAAGACTCTCAAGGAACTGGAAAGATTGCTCTGCAGTTGAAAGGAGTGCATAGCGGTACTGGTAGTCAAAAGCTGTATGAGGATGATGGGTGAGGATGTTGTTGTTTTCCTTTTGTTAGGCCTTATAACAAAGAACCACAAAAAAAAGAGTGGTTTTGTTCATAAGCATGTTTATTTCTTGCAAGAAGAAGGCCCCGTCCACTCCTTATGGATGGCAGGAGGCTCCTGATTTACAGCTTACAACGTTCAATTTTTATACAAGTTTTCAGGCTATTCTTTGGCTGATATCTGTTCTGAGAGTCAGCTCCTCCACTTAGCAGCCAAAGTATTCAAGGCCACAAGTATATCAACCTCCCCTTAGATACAAAATGAACAATGACCAGGACATTACATGCCTCCTGGCACGTACACTTAGCTTATAGCAAAACACTGTGGGATTCTACAGGTTCCATTTTGTTACATTACAAGACATAGTAAATTTTAAAAATCTCAAAGTTTTAAATATATTTCCACAATGTCATAAGTGGTATGTCAACAAATGTCACATACATATGATATCCCCTATCTGCTGCTAAATAGGATTAAGAAAGGCATGAATTCGTATTTGATATTGTGATGTATTTAATATTTAGTAATAGTTGAATAATATTGTAAATATATTGTTTGATTAAACAATTGTTGCTTGCTTAAATAATTCATTATGAGTTATATGTAAAAGTACATGAATGGCAGATGATTTTACACCACCACATCATAAGTGCAGGCCTGACTAAAGCACACGTTTATCCTTGGCTCCATGTTTTTCTTTCAACTAGTTTTATGTTTTGGTGTTAAAAAAAATTTGACAGTGGAAACAAGAACATTTTAAAATGAACCCAAGATAAGTATTAATGTACCCTTGAAGTGCAAAGTGTTCTTTCTACACAAAGGGGAGAGTAAGAGACGTTCAAGTTAAAAAGAAGTTCGGCACATTTTTGTTGTTCAGAAGTGCAGCAAGACAATCAAGTTAAAATAAAGGAAGAAAATAGATGAAATTTATGGATTCATAATTATTGTGTACAGATTGATACTAATAATAAATTTTTTAAAAACAGAAAAGGCGGGCTACATCAGAAATATAAACATGTTTATTTGCACTAAAGCTAACTGGCTGTTGTTTACTGAATGAATTGAAAAGCATTTTGAAGTAAATGAAGTAGGCAATGAGAAATGAGTGCCTGTTTTGTTGAGTCTAATTGGTGGAAGAGTATACAGTTTGCTTAGAGTCTGACTGCTCCAATCATACCAGCTGAAATGAGCTTTGCTCGTATCATGAAAGTAATGCAGGAACATCTAGAACCCAAAAATCTTGTTGATTGCAAAATGCTTTAGGTTTCATAAGTGGAATCAAAAGGAAGGGAAGTTAATTTCAGTTTACAAGGTTGTATTGAAGAAATTCTCTAAGCATTTTCAGTTCAGTGATTGGCTTAATGATGCACTGAGCATTCATTTACATCTAGGACCAGAGGGCAGAACCTCAGAACAGAAAGATGTAAATGAACTGAGATGACTGCACAATATTCTGCACCATTCATGACTCCTCAGATAGTGAAGCACTTCATACCCAAATGTAGCAGGACCTGGACAATGTCTGGGCTTGGGCTGACGAGTGGCAGGTAACATTCGAGCTACACAAGTGCCAGGCAACGACCATCTCCAATAAGAGAGGCTCTAACCATTGCCCCTTGACATTCAGTGGCATCACCATCACTGAATCCCCTACTATCAACATCCTGGGGGTTACCATTGACAGGAAACTGAACTGGTCTAGCCATATAAACACTGTGGCTACCAGAGCAGGTCAAAGGCTAGGAATCCTGCAGCGTGTAACTCACTTCCTGACTCCTCAAAGCCTGTCCACCTACAAGGCTCAGGTCAGGAGTGTAATGGAATACTCACCACTCATCTGAATGAGTGCAGCTCCATCAACACCCAAGAAGCTGGACACCATCCAGAACAAGGCAGCCCACTTGATTGGTACCCCTTCCACAAGCATCCAATCCCTCCACCATTGACGAACAGTTGCAGCAGTGTGTACTATCTACAAAATGCACTGCAACAACACACCAAAGTTCCTAAGGCAGCACCTTCCAGATCCAGGACCACTATCATCTCAAAGGATGAGAACAGCAGATACCTGGGAACACCACCACTTGGAAATACCCCCTCCAAGTCAATTACCATCCTGACTTGGAAACATATCACTGGTCCTTCATTAGTGCTGGGTCAAATTCATGGAATTCCCTCCCTAACGGCACTGTGGGTGTACCTACACCTCAAGGACTGCAGCGGTTCAAGAAGGCAGCTCATCACCGTCTTCTCAAGAAGCACTTCACATTTAAATGAGCAGTTGAAATCACTACACCAATGGAAGTAGCAGCCAGAACCGCGACTGAGTTGCAGACAGGAATGAAAGCGAACATGAACCAAATTGCAACGTCTAAACAGAAAGCTGCCTGGCCAAACAAATTGTGTTACTGTTGTGGCAGGGGCTTACATTCACCAGACCAATGTGAGTTTCATGGCGAAACTTGCAGAAAATGCAACAAAGTAGGACACAGACAAAGAGCACGTCAGGCAGACAAAAATAAAAAGACGGTATAGGAAGAGAAAAAAATAAAAAGTCAAGTTGAAGTTTCAATTAGAGCATGCTGTTGATGAAAAATATGATAATGATGAGAGTGACAGCAGATTAGATAGCCTTGACATTTACAATGTGAAAACTAACAAGAGATAAGTAAACACGAGGAAATCTGCAGATGCTGGAAATTCAAGCAACACACACAAAATGCTGGTGAACACAGCAGGCCAGGCAGCATCTCTAGGAAGAGGTACAGTCAATGTTCGTCAGGACTAACTGGAGGAAGAGCTAGTAAGAGATTTGAAAGTAGGAGGGGGAGGGAGAGATCCGAAATGATAGGAGAAGACAGGAGGCGGTGGGATGCAGCCAAGAGCTGGACAGTTGATTGGCAAAAGGGATATGAGGGGATCATGGGACAGGAGGCCTAGGGAGAAAGAAAAGGAGGAGGGTGGAAAAACCCAGAGGATGGGCAAAGGGTGTAGTGAGAGGGACAGAGGGAGAAAAAGGAGAGAGAGAGAGAGAAAGAATGTGTGTATATAAATAAATAATGGATGGGGTACGAGGGGAAGGTGGGGCACTAGCGGAAGTTAGAGAAATCAATGTTCATGCCATCAGGTTGGAGGCTACCCAGATGGAATATAAGGTGTTGTTCCTCCAACCTGAGTGTGGCTTCATCTTTACAGTAGAGGAGGCCGTGGATAGACATATCAGAATGGGAATGGGATGTGGAATTAAAATGTGTGGCCACTGGGAGATCCTGCTTTCTCAGGCGGACAGAGCGTAGGTATTCGGCAAAGCGATCTCCCAGTCTGCGTCGGGTCCCGCCAATATATAGAAGGCCACATCGGGAGCACCGGACACAGTATATCACCCCAGCCTACTCACAGGTGAAGTGTTGCCTCACCTGGAAGGACTGTCTGGGGCCCTGAATGGTGGTAAGGGAGGAAGTGTAAGGGCACATGTAGCACTTGTTCCGCTTACAAGGATAAGTGCCAGGAGGGAGATCAGTGGGGAGGGATGGGGGGACGAATGGAGAAGGAAGTCGCATAGGGAGCGATCCCTGTATGGCTTACACAAGAAGTGAATGGCAAATAAGTTAAAAAAGAATTGAGACACTGGCTCGGCTGGTTCAGTCATTTCACCACATGAGTCTGATCAGCATTTCAAAGATACTGAAGCCTACAAATATCCAACTAAGAATTTATACTGAAGAAATGTCAGTATATTCCTGTAGGAAATACAACAACCAACAAGCCACATTGGGCTTGTATGTGGAAAAACAGGAGGGCCAGCATTGTGGGCTCATGATTGGCTGAGACAACTGCAATTTGATTGGAAGTCCATCAGAATTTGCATGCCACATTCCCTGCAATAGAGTCAGCTGACAGCAAATTAAGAAAAGTTCTAGGTGATTTCACAGAGGTGTTCAAGGACAGCATTGGAGTAGTCAAATATATCAAGGGTATAATAATGTTAAATGAAAATGCCACATCCAGGTTTTATGAAGCCCACCCATCCCTTATACCATCCATGATAAAGTAGCCAGTGAGCTAGATTTCATGGGGGCTGAAGGAGTTCTTTCAAAGATGGAGTGGAGCCCATAGGCAACACCAGTGTTCCAATGAAGGACGGGTCTCTCAGGATCTGTGGTTATTTTAAGGTCACCATCAACCCAGTACTGAAAGTAGATCAATACTGTCTGCCCAGGATGGAGGATATCTTTACAAACTTTTCTTGAAAGAAACGCTTCACCCAAATTGGACTTAGCTGAGGCCTAGCTGCAAATGGAGATAGAAGAAAAGTCCTAGGTATTTCTTACCATCAACACTCACAAAGGGATTTATCACTATTATAGGCTTAATTTTGGAGTTGTATCTGCATCTGCATTCTGGCAGAAAGCTATGGATCAGATACTGCAAGGCTGCCCAGGTACTTAGTGTTACCTGGATGACATTATTTTATGGCTAAGGCTGACAAGGAACACCTCAAAAATCATAAGATGGTGTTAAAAGGATTATAAGGTTATGGACTCAGAGCATGACACAACAAATGGGAATTCTTTCAACCAAGCATCACTTACTGCGGTCACACCATTGACACCCAAGAATTTCACAAGTATGCTGAGAAAATTCATGCAGTGGTGGATGCCACAAGGGTCAAAGGACAGGTCCTAATTGTGGTCCCTTTTAGGATTTGTCAATTACTTTAATAGGTTCCTGTCAAACTTGGCTACTTGGCTACACCCCTTGAACTCATTAGTACAGATCGGGAAGAAATGGCAATGCACAAAGCAGTGTGACATGGCTTTCAAACTGATATGGGAAGTGGTGACGTCAGACATTGTACTCACACATTATGATCCACATCGTCCACTGAGGTTGCCTGTGACACTACACCTATGATTATAGGTACAGACTTGTCACGTGTTATGAGTGATGGAAGTGAACACCCCATTGCCTTACCACTGCAAAGGAAAATTACGCACAGATAGACAGGGTGGCCTTGAGTTTGATTTGGGGGGTTAAGCCTTTCAACCAGTTCTTGTAGGGGAGATAGAACCCTCATTACTGATCATCAACCACTAGTATCCATTTTCAATCCAACAGAAGGGTGTTCCACTAAGAGCAGCAGCTCGAACGCAGAGATGGGCTCTGTTTCTTGGATGGCACAATTATAAGATCAAATTCAAGAGGACAATTAATCATGGAAATGCTGAAGGATTGTCTCATTTATTGTTGGAAAAGAAAGTACCTGAAAAAGTTTGCAAAAGAGAATATGTCCTCTTGACATATTCTCCCTATTACAGCAGAAATGATCAAAAAGGAAACTAGAAAAGACCCCACATTGTCTCAAGTCTACATGGCAAGTCAAAATGGCTGGAATGTGCTGCAGAAAGTCCATTTCTCCCATTTTTATCAACACCAGCTTGATAGGGGTTGCCTTATGTGGAAATTAAGAACTGTTGTACCATTCAAGCTGACAGCTGAAGTATTGGAGGAGCTACATGTTGGACATCTAGGCATGATCAAGATGAAAGAATTGGCTTGGTGGTTGGGATAGATCAGGAGATTGAGCAGCTTGCCATACATTGTTCAGGAGCCAACACATCCAGAAGATGCCAAGAGCAGCACCTCTCCATCCCTTGGAATGGCCTGCATTGGGAACACTCTTTCTACAGGGGCACAACTGAGAGCATCCTGACTGGCTGCATCACTGCCGGGTATGGGAACTGTACTTCCCTCAATCGCAGGACTCTGCAGAGAGTGGTGCGGACAGCCCAGCGCATCTGTAGTTGTGAACTTCCCATGATTCAGGACATTTATAAAGACTGGTATAAGAAAAGGGCCCGAAGGATCATTGGGGACCCAAGTCACCCCAACCATAATCTATTCCAGCTGCTACCATCTGGAAAATGGTACCACAGCATAAAAGCCAGGACCAACAGGTTCCGGAACAGCTTCTTCCACCAGGCCATCGGACTGATTAACTTACACTGCTCTGAGTGTATTTCTATGCTACATTGACCGTTCTATTTGTTATAAATTATTATAAATTACTATAATTGCACAATGCACATTTAGACGGAGACGTAACATAAAAATTTTTATTCCTCGTGTATGTGAAGGATGTAAGAAATAAAGTCAATTCAATTCATTGTTCTGGCAGAAGTTTCATGTGGATTTTGCTGGACCATTCGTGGGCACAAATTTCTTGGCATTAGTGGCTACAAAGTGGCCAGGAGTGTTCCCAATAGCCTTCATTACAGCCTTGCACACGACTGATGTGTTGAGAAGCCTCTTCTCAAGACCTGACATTCCAGAACACTTAGTCAGTGACAATGGACCACAGTTTGTTGTGAAACAGCTTCAGTCATTCCTGAAGTTGAATGGAGTACCTCATATTACATCTGCACTGTACCATCCAGCTACAAATGGCTTGGTGGACAGGTTTGTCCGGAGTCTAAAAATGCACTGCAAGCAATGTCAGCAGAACACACTACTCCAACACTTGACTAGAAGATCGCCATTTTCCACCTTGCATAAACCAAGGCAGCACACTCCACAACTAACAACTCACCCACTATGTTGCTCCTGGGTCGTCCATGGCATTCGTGCTCGGACCTCCTCAAACCCAATCTCAGAAGGAGTATGCAGGACAAATAGCTGAGACAAAATGAGTGCTCCTCATACAAGCATGTTCTATATTTCACTCCTGAACAAGCAGGCCTAACATGGGACTATAGTGGTGATCAAAAGTGGGTACCAGGAAAGATTGAGGTATAGAACTGGACCACTCTCCTATGCAGTGAAGATTGTGTCTGATGTCATCTGGAGATGACACACCGATCAATTGAGGAGAGCAGAATAAATTGTTGGAGAAGAACGGTGTCCAGGGCTGTCAGAACCAATTCCTGCAGTCCCAGTCAGTTCCTACAACCACTGCAGAGGAGGCCCCAATATCTGAGATTGTTTCACAGCACAAGTCTCACCTGCCAAGCAGAGTGACTCCACCCTTGTCAGGAAAGATGTTGTCCCACAAGAGTAAGAAATCCTCCACAGTGATTAAATCTTTAAGCCTGAATAGGACAAATTAAAATTTATTATGCTGTGTAAAAGTACGTGAATGACATACATCATTACACCACTACGTCATAATTGCACACTTCACTAAAGCAAAAACAAAGTACACAAATTTATTCCCGGCTCCGTGTTTTTCTTTCAATTAATTCTATGTTTAGGAGTTACAAAACATAACGGAAATGGAGTTGATGGACATCTAGTGCTGTATCAGTCTACGATTGGAAGCTGGTATTTGAAAGTACAGATGCTCAGGATTAGCCTATGCAATAGTCATGGGATTGGTCCCACATATGGGGCCTGACATAGGCATGGGGGGCATAAATGGCGACAAATCGAGTAGGTGAGGTGGCAAACAACTTCCAGGAAGTATAACTGATCAGAACTGAGGGCACTTAGATGGATAATCTATTGTCAGAGAAAATGCTTTTCAAGAGAAAAGCACTTGCAAATCCTCCCTGGAAAATATAGAATCATCACTGGCTCACTGGAACCTCTGGCTCAAGAGTGTGTAACATGCTGAAGTAAAGAAACATCTCGGAAATCACTTTGTCCTTTTTCAGCCTCTCAGATGAGATCATGTGGAAGGCCGGGGTAAAGAGTGGAATAAGCCCAGTGACTTCTCTCATCAAGCTCCATTTAGGCTTTGAATTCCACATAACACTCATCAGTCACCTCAGAACCTGTGCACTCGTGCAGGAGCAAGCCTCCTCTTTTTCAAGAGACGATCTGGGAAGACAAAGAAGGACTCTACAAACCTTTCTTTCTTGTGGACTTTGATTTATTTTTTACACCGCAGAGAATCTGGGCAGTGTTCGGATCAATCAAAGACTTGTATGGTTTAACTAAACATTTTTGTCTGATTGTTTCCTCAGCCAGTAGACATGGAGATTTATAATGGCTGTAACCTTTCACCCCGTGAGTCACAGGACCGCCCACCACCATCTCAAAGGGGAGTGAATGGTATCTATTGTGGTCAAGTGTTCTGGCAATTAAATCCAAAAGGTATATTAATGGATTAATACTTGTTAAGATTCAATATATTGGCATTGCAAAGGTGGATGAATGGGATACATACCATTAGAGATCTTCACATCAGCATTTCTGGGAGGTGAATGAGAAGTTACAGATAGGTAGAAGCATGCTGGATATTTGCTTCACTGATTGAAATCCTGTTGATAAACTGACCTCAGGGGTCCAACAAGTAGCCAGACCCCCATTAAAAAAACAATATTGTTAGGTCTCCTTCGATCTTGGTAAAAGAAGATTTGATATTAAAGATCTAACCTCGTGAGTGCTTACAGGATTCAATTCACCGGTATTACAAAAGATATCATAACAAAAGTGAATACAGCTTCAAAAATTACAGCAGTTTATCGGCGACTTGCAAAATGGTACAAGGCCTGGGTGAATATGTATGTGACTGAGATTCTCATTCCAACTTATAGAGCACTAAATTAATGCAAAGCTTAGCTTCAGCTAGGTTTGCATACAGGTCTTATGAAGCTATTCTATTTCTGTGTGGCATATGATCTTTGCTGAGAGTAGAGTTTATGGCAATCAGTATGAAAAGGAAGCTACTATCTTGAAATTCAGAGAAACACACATACACGCGCGTGCTTGTGCGCGCACACACACACACACACACATACATGCACAATATTTAAGAAGAAACGGAAGTCCTGTTGATCTGATTGATGCATGGTCACATTAAGGACTTACTTCTCCTAACAGGAAGTGAAATGTCCTGGTGCAAAGCCTTCCTGCTCTGTGAATCCTTTTCAAAACAATTTGTCTTTCTGACCTTGGCATTTTTTTTTATGTCGGTCTCCTCCCTGGAGTAGAGAGAGGAATAGTGCACTGAGCCACTTTTCCAGATAGCTGTCAGTTCTCCTTGAATGAGACACAGGTGTATGTGGGGTTGTTAGGCAAGGACAAAATCTGCTTCAGTAATATAGAGTCATAAAGTCATATAACACTACAGCAGAGAAACAGGTCCTTCGGCCCATCTAGTCCTTGCCAAACTGTTATTCTGCCTAGTCCAATCGCCTTGCATTTGGACCATTGCCCTCCATACCACTTCTATCCATGTACTTAACAGTGAAATGTTGAAATTGAACCCGCATTCACCACTTACGCTGGCAGCTCGTTCCACACTGTCACCACGCTCTGAGTGAAGAAGATCCCTCCCATGTTCCCCTTAAACATTTCACCTTTCACCCTTAATCATGACCTCTAGTTCTAGTCTCACCCAACCTCAGTGGAGAAAGCCTGCTTGCGTTTATCCTATCTATACCCTTCATAAGGTAAAATACCTCATGCTCCTACACTCCAAGGAATAAAATTGTCTACATCTTAAGGCATCAAGACTCATTGTCAAAACTCACATGCAATAATCCTGATACAGGGTTTCAGCCCGAAATGTCAACAATTCCGTTCCTCCCACAGATGCTGCTCAAACTGCAGATGGTTTGTTGCCCCATATTCCAGCATCTGCATTCTCTTGTGTCTCACATATAATGACAGCTATTTGCATAATCAGTTAAAAGTGACCATAATGGAAAAATTAAAATTATTTTCATCAGCAACATTTCGTACTTTTCTGTTTTTCCAGTCTTCCTCTTCTCCAAGGGTGTCACAGTGGTGCAAAGTACAAAATTCAGAATGAATATATTATCATTGGTATATAATCCAATTATATACTAGTAGGTCAAATATGATGACAGAATATAGTATTAATGGTAAGACTTTTGGCAGTGTGGAGGATCAGAGGGATCTTGGGGTCCAAGTCCATAGGACACTCAAAGCTGCTGCGCAGATTTTTTAAAATTAGATTATGAGGACATGCAGTCCTCTTTTATTGTCATTTAGTAATGCATGCATTAAGAAATGATACAATGTTTCTCTAGTATGATATCACAGAAACACAAGACAAACCAAGACTAAAAAAGAACTGACAAAAACCACATAATTGTAACATATAGTTACAACAGTGCAAAGCAATACCATAATTTGATAAAGAACAGACCACGGGCACGGTAAAAAAGAAGTCTCAAAGTCTCTCGAAAGTCCTATCATCTCACGCAGACGGTAGAAGGGAGAAACTCTCCCTGCCATGAACCTCCAGCACTGCAAACTTGCCGATGCAGCACCTTGGAAGCACCCGACCACAGCCGACTCTTGAGTCCATCTGAAAACTTCGAGCCTCCGACCAGCCCTCCGACACTGAGAACCGAGCACCATCTCTGCCGAGCGCTTCGACCCCGGCCCCGGCAACAGGCAGTAGGCAAAGCCGAGGATTTGGGGCCTTCCCCTCCAGAGATTCTCGATCGCACAGTAGCAGCAGCAGCAAAGCAGGCATTTCAGAAGTTTCTCCAGATGTTCCTCCATGCTTCTCACTTCTGTCTCCATCAAATCAGGATTGTGCACGGTACCTACTTAACAAATACCGATATCATTTCGGAGTGGTCACACGCGCTGCATCGCGCTGCCATCTTCTCCTCCCTTCTAGGTTGACTCTGTGGTTAAGAAAGCATACGGTGCATTGGCTTTCATCAATCATGGGATTGAGTTTAAGAGCTGAGAGGTAATGTTGCAGCTATATAGGACCCTGGTCAGAGCCCACTTGGAGTACTGTGATCAGTTCTGGTCACCTCATTACAAGAAGGATGTGGAAATTTTAGAAAGGGTGCAAAGGAGATTTACAAGGATGTTGCCTGGATTGGGGAGCATGCCTTATGAGAATAGATTGAGTGAACTTGGCCTTTTTTCCTTGGAACAACGGAGGATGAGAGGTGACCTGATAAAGGTGTATAAGGTGATGAGAGGCATTGATTGTGTGGATAGTCAGAGGCCTTTTCCCAGGGCTGAAATGGCTAGCATGAGAGGGCACAGTTTTAAGGTGCTTGGAAGTAGGTACAGAGGAGATGTCAGGGGTAAGTTTCTTTATGCAGAGAGTAGTGAATGCATGGAATGGGCTGCTGGCGATGGTGGTGGAGGTGGATACGATAGGGTCTTTTAAGAGACTCCTGGATAGGTACATGGAGCTTAGAAAAATAGAGGGCTATGGGTAACCCTAGGTAATTTCTAAGGTAAGGACATGTTCGGTACAGCTTTGTGGGCTGAAGGGCCTGTATTTTGCTGTAGGTTTTCTATGTTTCTAAGTAGGAGACAGATACATTTCTGGGTACAAAATGGATCAGGTGAGTTGGGAGGAGAGAGGTGGATGGTACTGTACTAAAATAAAGGATCGGCCATTATCATCCCATTTGTTGCAACAGGCTCAAGGGGCTGAATTACCTCCTCCTGTTCCTATTTGATGTGGTTCTATATCTGCACTGAAAAGTTATTGTACCAGGAATTGTAGTCCAAGACCACAATCTTGAAGTTTCAACAATAATTCAGTAACCAGTGCTTACAGCGACTTTCCAACCCCACATTAGGAAAAGGTTCAAGTATCCTGCAAAATTGCTTAGATGGCTAGTTATAACTCCACATTGGACTGGATCAATTCAGGGGTAGTCCTGTGTTTGGCAATCCTGCTATACTAGCCCTTCCTGGTGGATTGGCCGCACAGCACCAAGCATGCAAGCCAGTGAGATACCAGCTCCAATGATGCTGCCGCGGGCAATGTCAGCAAGCAGAGCAGGGGATATGACACCAAGCAAGCAGATGGAAGGCCGTGAGGGAATGAAGTTTGGAAAAAGCAGCGAAGGTTGCCTTCAATACTGTGTAATTCCAGGCACAATAGCTAGGGTGCCTAAGGCATTTGCAAAGTACTGAATTTGTCAACGTGGAGTGTGGAGTGAGCTTGTAAATCTAGCAGGAGCACCCTGGGAGGGGTGTGGGACAGGTGGCAGAGAAGGAGTGCCAGGGGTGGGGGTTGGCATGAGTGCAGACACACCCAGCCCTGAAACACCAGGCAAGACCATTTGATTCCAAACAATTGTTTTATTGAGCATTACCGAGTGTCTCTCTGGTGCTTCCTGCTCCCTCCCCTCTCCCTTCCCCTTTTCCCAACCATGATACCTCTCTCCCTGTCCCTTTCCCACTCTCAGTCCACCATAGAGACCCATATCAGAATTAGGTTTATCATCTCTCACATATGTCATGAATTTTTTTTGTGGCAGCAGTACAAGCATTACGAAAGTTACTACAGTACTGTGCACCCTAACTGAATATATGTGCCTAATACATTTGCACAGTACTGCAGTAAGAACAAAAGGATAGCAATGGACAAAATTAGTCCTCTGGAAGATCAGAGTGGTGATCTATGCTTAGAGTCAAAAGAGGTGGGGGAGATCTTAAAATGATTTTTTGCATCTGTCGAGAGAGGAACACAGAGTCTACAGAAATGAAGTGAAGAAGCCGTGAAGTCGTGGACCCTATACAGATTACAAGAGAGGAGATGTTTCCTGTCTTGAGGCAAATTAGGGTCGATAAATCCCTATGGCCTGGCAATATGTTCCCTTGGATCCTGTGGTCCAAGGGAACACTACTGTACTGTGCAAAAGTCTTAGGCACCTTAGCTTTATTCAGTGCCTATAAAAAGTATTCACCTCCCTTGGAAGTTTTCATGTTTTATTGCTTTACAACATTGAATCATAGTGGATTTAATTCAGCATTTTTGACACTGATCAACGGAAAAGACTCTTTCATGTCATAGTGAAAACAAATTTCTACAAATTGGTCTAAATGTATTACAGTTATTAAACACAAAATAGTTGATTGTATAATTATTCAAAGCATTCAAGTAGATGCACCTTTGGCAGCAATTACAGCCTTGAGTCTGTGTGGATAGGTCTCTATCAGCTTTGCACATCTGGACATTGCAATTTTTCCTCATTCTTCATTATAAAACTGCTCAAGCTTTGACAGATTGCATGGGGGTTGTGAGTGAACAGATTTTTTCAAGTCCAGCCACAAATTCTCAATTGGATTGAGGTCTGGACTCTGGCTTGGACACTCCAGGACATTAACCTTGTTGTTTTTAAGCCATTCCTTTATAGCTTTGGATTTATGCTTGAGGTCAATGTCTTGCTGAAAAACAAATCTTCTCCCAAGTCATAGTTCTCTTGCAGACTGCATCAGGTTTTCCTCCAGGATTTCCCTGTATTTTGCTGCATTCATTTTACCCTCTCCCCTCACGAGCCTTCCAGCGCCTGGTACAGTGAAGCATCCCACAGCATGATGCAGCCACCACCATGCTTCACGGTAGGGATGGTACGTGTTTCATGATGAGCAGAGTTTGGCTTATGCCAAACATAGCATTTAGTCTGATGGTCAAAAAGCTCAATTTTGGGTTCATCAGACCACAGAACCTTCTTCCAGCTGGCTTCAGAGTTTCTCACATGCCTTTTGGCAAACTCTAGCCAAGATTTCATGTGAGTTTTTTTCAACAGTAGCTTTCTTTTTGCCATTCCCCCATAAAGCTGTGACTGGTGAAGCACCTGGGTAACAGATGTTGTATGTGCAGTCTCTCCCATCTCAGCCACTGAAGCTTGTAACTTCTCCAGAGTTGTCATAGGTCTTTTGGTGGCCTCCCTCACTAGTCCCCTTCTTGCACGATCATTTCAGTTTTCGATGACATCCTACTCTAGGCAGATTTACAGCGGTATCATATTCTTTACATTTCTTGATGATTGACTTAACTGTATTCCAAAAGATATTCAGTGACTTGGACATTTTCTTGTATCCATCTTCTGGCTTGTGCTTTTCAATAACCTTTTTGCAGAGTTGCTTGGAGTATTCTTTTGTCATCATGGTGTAGTTTTTTTTACAGGGTACTGACTCAAAAGCAGTTGGACCTTCCAGATACAGATGTATTTTTACCACAGTCAATTGAAATACCTTGACTGCACACAGATCTCCAAAAACAGATCCCCATTTAACTAATTATGTGCCTTCTAAAACCAATTTGCTGCACCAGTGATGATTTGGTGTGTCCTATTAAAGGGGGGGGGGGCTGAATACTTATACAATCAATTATTTTGTGTTTTCTATTTGTAATTAATTTAAATCTCTTTGTAGTTTTCTCCTTGACACGAAAGCGTATTTTTCTGTTGATCAATGTCAAAAAAGCCAAATTAAATCCACTGTGATTCAATGTTGTAAAACAATAAAATATGATAACTTACAAGGGGGAGGTGAATACTCTTTATAGGCACTGTATATTTGCCTAAGACTTTTGCACAGTGCTGTAGATGCCCAAAAATGCATAGGGCATTGCTCTCAGCAGTAACCGGTCCTAACGCTCATTTGTCAGATTCAAGCCTTTAAAAATTGTCAGTTGTCATTTGTCCTTGGACTATAGCAATTCATGGAGGTAAAGGGGAGTAATTCCAGGAGTACCAGGAAGAAAGTAGTGGGAATGAAATTATTTTTATAATAATCATTTTTCTCCCACTAGTTTTGATTCCCTCTCTTCGAAAGATGTGCATCATCTATTTTATTTCGAGTAGTTCTCCTACATCTTGCCTAAATCTGAGTCTGAAGTTTGATTAATAAGCTATTCAACTAGAAAGTTTTCACAAATAAGTTAGATCAGATATCTCCCCGCAGAGACAGACACATACAAAGGTTTATTCCAAAGTTTGCTGGAAAGTGATCAGGGTCAGAAATATTCAGTAGTTTCATAATCATTCCCATTCTGAGAACTTAGCACTGGCCCAAGATAATAACGTTTCAGAAGCGGAGCCCATGGTTCAATCCTGACATTAGGAGCTGTCTGTGTGGAGTTTCCACGTTCTCTTTCTGACTGTCAATCACCTTGTATCAGAATCAGAACCAAATTTATCAACACTGATATATGACATGACATGTGTTGCTTTGTTGCAGCAGTGCAGTGCAAAGGCATAAATCTACAATAAACTACAAAAATAGATAAACTGTATAAAATTAGCTAGTGATCATGAGTTTTGAAACCAGTTGACGGAGGGGAAGAAGCTATTCCTAAATCTTTGAGCATCGGTGCTGTGGCTCTTGCACCTCCTTCCTGATGATCATAAGGAGAAGAGGGCATTTTCATGATGGTGAGGGTCTTTAGTGATGGATTCCACACACCTGAGGCACCACCTCTTGATCAAGAGGTCTTGTTCTTTTAGAAATATCATATTTAACACCAGAGATTCTAACTGGGTGAATCTGAGCGATACTCAAAACAAAAACCTGAAGTAACAATCAAAAAACTGATGGGGTTCATTTCTAAATATATATATGTTTAAAAATGAACCCCATTATCTCTTTTCCTATACATATATATCTCCTTATCTCCTTATCTCCTTTCCTATATATATATATATGTGTGTGTGTGTGTGTGTGTGTGTGTGTGTGTGTGTGTGTGTGTGTGTGTGTGTATATATTATAGGAAAGGAGATAAGTTACAGTAAATCTGTACTGGGTATTTGAGAACTGTGAGGAATTCTATCTGTTATTCCAAAACATCAGAAGCACTGACAAAGGTGCAAGATCAACTTACTCCAATGATGCTGGAGCTGAGGCCTTAATTTCATCAGGGAAATTCGGGCAGGCACATGCTCTTTACTAAAGACTTGAGAGATGACCTGATTCAGAATTCAAGTTTCAAGATTGTTTAATGTCATTTCCAGTACACAATTATAAAGAACAAAATAGTTGTTCATTTCAAAATAGAAATAATGTCTTATAAAATTATGAAATAGTTTATTTGGGTAGAAAGCCATTGAAACCAGACCAAAGGTCATACAATAGGTGAATCAGCAACATATCCATCAGGGAATTCAGGAATAAGAACTTAGGTAGTGATTAAAATGTAGCACTTGCCACTAAAGTAGGTGACAGCAAGGAGTCAAAAGTTGAATTATTGCAGAGGCTGATATAAAACTGCCAGGATATGCATTGAAGACGATGTTGAATGGCTTGGTTTGAACAAAGGTGGATGGAAGTTTTGTTCTGAAAAGCTGGTTTCAGGCTGAATACTCCAGATACTTTCACATTTGATTACATTTTTACTCAGAGCTGCATTTACTTTCCGGACCATTGGGGGAGCCATGCCCTGCTCTTGCCACACATGGTTTGGCAGAAGATATGGCCAACGAACGTGTTTTTTTTTTGCATCTAGTAACAGTAACGCAGGTGGGGATGAGGTAAGGTTATCTGCTTTATATACAGCCACTCCTTAGTTACATAATTTCCTGCAAAGACATAAAACATAAAATCCACTGACAACAATGAGCCCAAGGGCTTTCAGATTCAAGCCAAAACATAGAGAGAAGAAACCAGAGACACTCACCTTCTTATTTATCACTGTCGAAATGAAACTAGTTTTACATCTTGTGTTATATTTTTCAGCTGAGATGAATTACATATTAAGTCTGATGCCTGGTAAAGCAGGGACATTTATTTCCTGTCTGTTTTCCAGCTTGGTGTTGTACTCTGAATGGGTAAGGACTCTGACTAATACTAGCTCTTGCAGTGAGAACTCTTTCTGAAAACTCCCTGCTCACAGACTTGGTGAATAAGCTGGGAGATAATCACCGTGGAACTCTGAAGGAGGATTTCAGGCAGCAAGCTCTGTTTCTGCTGGAGACGGGAACATTTTTTGTTTTACCTCTCTGTAACTAGCTTTTGGCCTTGGAGGTAAAGTTGGACAGTTACCATTATTATGCCATTGTCATTTGCACATTTGTCATCACACTGATTGTTGTGCTAGTGTAAAATAAATCTATCAATAATGGAAAATAAACAATGAGCTGGAGCAGGTGGGTGGAAAGGAAGGAGCTTCACAACTATAACCTTTTGTTCTAATCAGGCATATACAGACACGTTGCACAAATCCTGTGGATAAAATGAATTCTACGTTTGGAAATGGGCAACAGCTGCGACTGACGGAATAGGGAAGTGTGGTGTATCATATAGATGGCAGATAGCATGGACAGAGGAGGAGAGCCAGCAGCCATGGTGGGTGTGGTTTATACCATCGCCAACTCTGTGCATAAATCATGAATGTTAAGGAGGCTGCATTTTGGATCAGAAACAACATTTTAAACACATTAGAACTGTGACTTTGCAGTACCAGTCCACCTTGAGCTGCAATCCAACCCAGACACAGGGGGCAAAGTAGACCAATCAACTAGCGAAACATGTGGACCCTACAATGTGATTTTAATTTATTTACCCATAAATTAGAGCACTAAAACAGAGGAAATGGCATTATAACAGAACCTCTGGACACAGGACAGACTCTATATTTTCTTCTGATTGATTATGCAGACAGTGGGTTCTTAACGACCTCCTCATTAACAAAAAAAAAAATTCCAGGCATGATTTTGGAGTCCAGTGTGTTCCCTGACCAACACTGTAAATTAATGTTTTGTTTTAAATCCTGACTTGCCTCTTGTGTTGACCCCAGATGGCTGGTGTCTGCCATTATGACCCTGCCTTCAGTCCGCAGGTTGTTATGGGTTGAGAATTCCAATGAATTCAAGCCATCTAAAACCAAGAGCACAGTCTTTGGGGTGCAGGCGGCAAGGAGTGGGTGAGCGAGTGGGTTGGAAGAAACAGTGAAGTGGAGAAATCGCGTAAAAGGTCAGCTGCGATTTGTGTGTTGCATTTCCCAGAAGGCAACACGGAACATTTTTTATCAAGCAAATACTCTGCTGGCAAGGTTGCTGCAAACATTTTGTTCAACAGATTTATTCATGTTACCTCCTCTTAAATTGGTGGCTTCCATTAACTCGCCATTCTGAACAACTGTCGACTTGGAACAAACTGTGATGGTTACAATTGAAAATAAACCCTTCATTCTATAAAGATTATGCCTATTTGTCACACGTACATTGAAATACCAAAACGCACAGTGGAATATGTTGTTTGCGTCAACGACCAACAGAGTCCGAGGATGTGCTGGGGGCAGCCTGCAAGTGTCGCCATGCTTCTGCCACCAAAGTTGTAGTATTCCCACAGTTTATTAATCCTAATCCATACATTTTATGGATTAAAATCGTAACCAGACCTCTTGCAGTTTCCTTGGTCACTAGCCATGAATGCCACTAATCTGGCCCTCAGCAGATTGTGGATCTCATGGTTCATCTAGGGCTTCTGATTAGGGAAGACCCTGAATGATCTTGTGGGGACAGACTTGTCTACAACTGTCTTTATGAAGTCCATGACAAGTGAGGTGTATTTGTTCAGATCCTCTGATGAACATGGCCAAGTCCACTGACTCGAGGCAATCCTGCAGTTGCTTCGCTGTTACATTGGTTATACCCTTTCCTGTACAAAGCCTTAGTATAACTTCTCATCTAAAATATGGCACCATCAACAATGCAGCGCTCTCCAAGACTTCTGAATATATCATCCAGGCCTTGCTGTCTCATCAACAATCGGTTGATGTTGTGTACTAATCAGTTGATATTGTGTACTTGCATTTTCTGAAGGTCGTTGCCAAGGTGCTACACATGAGGCTGTTATGAAGCCTTATAGTATTACAGGAAAGATTCTAGCATGGATAAAGCAATGGCTGATTGGTAGGAGGCAAAGAGTGGGAATAAAGGGAGCTTTTTCTGGCTGGCTGCCTGTGACTAGTGGTATTTCATAGGGGTCTGTGGTGGGATTGATTCTTTTTGCCTTATATGCCAGTGACTTGGATGATGGAATTGATGGCTTTCTTGCAAAGTTTTCAGACAATATGAATATAGGTGGAGAGGCAGGTAGTTTTGAGGAATTAGAGAAGCTACAGAAGAACTTAGACACATTAAGACAATGGGCAAAGAAATGGCAGATGGAAGGCAGTGTCAGGAAGTGTATGGTCATGCACTTTGGTAGAAGAAATAAAAGGGTTGACTATTTTCTAAATGAAGAGAAAATACAAATAACTAAGGTGCAAAGGGACTAGGGAGACCTTGTGCAGGATTCCCTAAAGGTTAATTTACAGTTGGAGTCTGTAGTGAGGAAGGCAAATGTGATGTTAGCATTCATTTCAAGAGGACTAGAATATACAAGCAAGAATGTAGTGTTGAGACTTTATAAAGCACTGGCGAGGCCTCACTTGGAGTATTGTGTGCAGTTTTGGGCCTCTCAGAAAGGATGTGCTGAAGCTGGCAAGTGCTTAGAGAAGCTTCACAAAAATGATTCCAGGATTGAATGGCTTGTCATATGAAGCGTGCTTGATAGCTCTGGGCCTGTATTTGCTGGAATTCAGAAGAATAAGGGGTGATCTCATTGAAACCCATCTAATGGTGAAAGGCCTTGATAGAGTAGATGGGGAAAGAATGCTTCCTATGATGGGAGAGTCTAAGGCCAGAGAACACAGCCTCAGAACAGAGGGGTGTCCTTTTGAAATGGAGATGAGGAGGAATTTCTTTTGCTAGAGTGTGGTAAAACTGTGGAATTCATTGCCATAGACAGCTGTGGAGGCCAAGTCGTTATGTATGTTTGAGGCAGAGGTTGATAGGTTCTTGATTGATATGACTATGAAGGATACGGGAAGAAGGCAGGAGATTAGGGCGGAGAGGAAAATTGGATCAGCCATGATAAAATGGTGGAGCAGACTCAATGGGCCAAATGACCTAATTCTGCTCCTATATCTTATGATCTTATGGTCTTATGGTCTCTTCTCACTGCTGCCATCTGGATGGGAGGTACAGGAGCCTTAGGTCCCACACCACCAGGTTCAGGAACAGTTATTACCCTTCATCCATCAGTCTCATGAACCGGCGAGGATAACTTCACTCACCACAACACTGAAATAAGTCCACAACTTATCGACTCACTTTCAACTGGTGTTCTCGATATTATTTATTTGCTTACTTTTTTGTATTTGCACAGTTTGTCTACCTTCGTATATTGGTTGCTTGTCGGTCTTTCTGTGTAGTTTTTCATTGATTCTTTTATATTCCTTGGTTCTACTGTGAATGCCCACAAGACAATGAATCTCATAGTAGTATATGGTCACATATACAAATTTTGATAGTAGATTTATTTTGAACTTTGAACTTCGGATTTCTCAGTCAGGTTTGCTACACATTTTCAATAAATTGTTCGCAGAAATAAGTGCCAATTAGCCTTTGATCCTCATAAAAAGATTATTATTTTGAAATGGCCAGCTACCAGGCAGTATTGTAAATCCGCACGCTTCCATTTCTACTCAAAGTAACTCCAAGTGCTGCCCCAAGCCTTTTATGCAATATACAGTATATCCATTTGGATTTAGCTTCCTTCAGTTTCAGTTTAAACTGATCCGAAACAGAAATTGAATAGAATATCTTTCTCTGTACTTCTCATCCCCTTAAATGAAAAGACTAAATTCTTGAAAAAGAATGATACAATTTATTGCACAAGATGCTTGGCAGGGAAAGCCTCTTGAGACAACCCGAGAAATGAATGCACTAGTCGGGAATCCGCCTCTTGGCGAAGAGAAAACAGATGCCTTGGATAGATAGTGCTCCCTTCGGACCACCAGGGAAATAGATGCATAAATCAGTCCACAGAAACTGTGCTTCTGAGCTTGGATTATTAGCTTATCTCAGGCCCAAAATGACATCCAAAGTACATGAACAACCATGGCACTGTCAGTCCAGTTAGAAGTCCATTGCAGTCCGAACGAGACAAAGGACACAATGGAAGCTAATTGTCCAATCAAATATGTGAAGGTGGGGGAAAGGAAAGAAAATTACCAGTCATATATTAAGCACTTAGAACAGGTGTTCCTTAGACTTAAAGACACAAGACACCACAAGAAATAAAACTGACACGTCCCAGGAAAGCACACGTGAATAATTTTTGTGCCAGTGACTCCTTTTAGGCTGCAGCCAATCTAAGCCAATAAATTGAGGGTACTTGAATGCATCAACACAGCATTACACATCTGTAGAATACACAAGGCAAAAACTTGCTGAGACTGTGCATTCCATTTCCATTTTCTTAAAAGCTGATCCAATCTTCCCAAAATTACTTATTTGAACATATGAGAGTACTGTTCCAATTTAGACAGTCTATAAATTTACTTCAGATTTTAGTATCTATGGACCATTTTGTGATATTGTTGATTCAAGCAAGTGAAAAGGACAGAACTGCTAATAAAACATCTTTTATTGAAGGCAGTCAACACTCAACTGACAGCAATTGCTGGTACAACAATGCATCAAAGGTCATACCACATGTTGTTCACTATTCTTAAAGGCGCACTCACATTCATACCACATGATGACTTCCCGAAAATATATATATGAAACTTGTGCACTATTTGCAAATATCAAATGGTTCAACTGGTTCCATTTAATATCAGAGAACGTATATAGTATACAACCTGAAACTCTTACTCTTCACAGAGACATCCGTGAAACCAGAAAACCCAAAGAATGAATGATAGTAACATCAGAACCCCAAAGCCACCCCTCCCACTCCCACTCACAAGCAGCAGTAAAAGCATCGACTCCCCCCCTCCCTTCCCACCCCCCCAGTTGCACCAGCAGAACCACCACCCCCCACCATGCAAGTAATAGCAAAATGCCCAAAGAGACTTTGATGTAGAGTCCATCAACAACTACAGTCCATAACCCAGCACTTCGATATCTCAGGCAGGCTCCCTTGCCAGTGAGGGAGAGGGAGGCTGCTCCTGCAACAATGAGAGCAGCAACTCGCTGTTCCGATGTTGCAATCTTCTATCAAGTAACTATTTACACAGGAGAAAGTATATAATAAAGCATCCCTACAAAGGACTTACTTAAACCCGGTCATACTTTACACTCAATCAAACTTAAACCCTACCCTCTCTCTACTTCTCAACTATAAACTCTGTGCTATAAGCTGACTTAACAGCACAGTTGTATCCCACAATAATTCTCACAGATCACTTTTCAAACGAATTTCAAACATAACAAAGATTACATTCTGTACTATAAATGTTACTTAACTTTGTGTAACCAAAAATACATTGTATTATATATGTCTAAATATCTATAATACTAAATATATTTTATAATTTATACATATTTATTTACTAATATGGTGATAATTACACTTAGTGGCCACTTTATTAAGTGCACCCGTTCATCACTAAGACAAAGGAGATGGTGATGGACTTTAAGAGGACTAAGCCTGCACTGCTGCCTGTTACTACTGATGGTGAGGATATGGATGTGGTGAGGGCCTATAAATTCTTGGGGGCGCACCTGGATGACAGACTTGAGTGGAATACCAACACAGAGGCTGTGTACAAAAAAGGCTAAAGTTGCCTCTACTTCCTGAGGAGACTGAGGTATGCAGTATGCAGGCCTCTCCTTCACATGTTCTACCAGTCTTCTATTGCCAGTACAATCTTCTATACAGTGGTGTGTTGGGGCAATGGCATCAACATGGACGATTGGAGGCTGTGGTAGAACAAAAGACCCTATGGAAAATCCTGGCAATTCTGGACAATGTTTCTCACCCTCTGCATGCCAACTTGGCCGAAGAGAGGATCACTTTTAGTAATAGTCTAAGACAACTGCTCTAAAGAGCACTATATGAGGTCTTTCTTACCCCTGGCCATTAGGTTCTATAATGAGTTAACCTATAGTCGGGGAAGTGATGACCGGCTCCTGTTAAACTGCTTGAGGTAATTTATTTTTTATTCTTTCTTACTTCTCTTCCAATATTTGTATATCTGACACTGTAATTTCCTTTGAGATCAATAAAGTACTGTATCTATCTATCTTTCTAATACAAATATCTAGAAACCCAATCCCGTGGCAGCAACTTAATGCATAAAAGCATGCAAAGATGGTCAAAAGGTTCAGTTGTTGTTCAGACCAGACATCAGAATGGGGAAGGTATGTGATCTAAGTGACTTTGACTGTGGAATGATTCTTGGTGCCAGATGAGGTGGTTTGGGTATTTCAGAAACGACTGATCCCCTTGGATTTTTACACACAACAGTCTCTATAGTTCACAGAAATAGGCATCCGTTAGTCTCGTGAGACCACGGATTTGCGCCTTGGAAGCTTTCCAGGGCGCAGGCCTGGGAAAGGTTGTATGGAACACCGGCAGTTGCCCATGCTGCAAGTCTCCCCCTCTCCACGCCACCGATGCTGTCCAAGGGAAGGGCACGAGGGCCAATACAGCTTGGCACCGGTGTCATCACAGAGCAATGTGTGGTTAAGTGCCTTGCTCAAGGACACAGCACGCTGCCTCAGCTGAGGCTCGAACTAGCGACCTTCAGATCACTAGACCGATGCCTTAACCACTTGGCCACACGCTAACACAGAAAATGGTGCAAGAAAACCCAAAAAAATCCTGAGAGTAGCAGACCTGTGGGAAAATACTCCTTGTTAACACAAGAAGTCAGAGGAGAATGACCAAAATGGTTCACGCTGACAGGAAGGCGACTGTAACTCAAATAACTACTCATTACAATGGTGGTGTGCAGAAAAGCATCTCTGAATACACAACATGTCAAATCTTGAAGTGGATGGACTGAAGAAGAAGACCACAAACACACACTCAGTAGCCACACTATTAGGTTTGGGACTTTATTAAGCACTTAATAAAGTAGTCACTGAGGGTATATGTTGCATTTAGTTTTGTACTAAATACCATAAACTCAACAATATTAATACTTACTTTTAGCCTTTCTTCATGCCTCTGATCACACTCTGGCTTGCATTTTGTTTTCCAGTTTATTTCCCTTTCTTCTTTCACACTGTCCACATTGAACACGGAAAGTCATGGCCTGTGACCATTTCCCTCAGGATCGTAGGGACAAAAAAGGGTGCAGATGCTGGGAATCTGCAGTAACACATACAAAACACTGGAGGAACTCAGCATGTCAGGCTGAATCTATGGAGGGAAATGAACAGTTGACTTCTTGGGCCAAGACACTTCATCAAGCCTCCAATCGCCTTAATATTCTGCATCAGCTTACCGTGAGAGATGTTGTCAAAAGCTTTACCAAAGTCCATGTAAAGACCATCCACAGCCTAACCTTAACATCTTTGACACTCACTCAAAAAAATCAGTCAAGTTTGTAAGCCATGAGCCCTTTCGCACAAAGTCATGGTGACTATCCCTCATAAGTCCATGCTTTTCCAGATGTGAGTAAATCTTATCCCTAAATATCTTCCCTTTCATTGATATAAGGCTCACAAGCCTATAGTTTCCTGATTTGTCTCTATTATCCTTCTCAAGAAGTGGAACAATATTGACCATTCTCTAGTTCTTTTGGACCTTGACTGTGAAAAAAATTATACAGCAAGCTCCTCTCTTGTATCTCTCCATTAGTTTGATTTTATCATGCCCTGCAGTCTTATCTACCTTAATGCTTTTCATAAATCCTAATGCCTCCTCCTTCTTAATGGTAACATGCCATAGAATATTAGCATAACCCTCACTGATCACTGATCCTTAACCTGCCTCTCTATATTTTTTCACTCTCTATCTTTGTCTGCCTCCATCTGTCATTCACCTGTCCATCTGCAACTCCACTCCTGCTCCTCTCCCTACCTGGCACCAACTACCTGTCATCTTACACCCTTCCCCAGTCCATCAATCACCTCAGAAATTTTTCTCACCAACCCCCTTCTCCTTATTCTGGCATTGGGTATATTTAAGGTGAAGGTTGATAGATTCTTGATTAGTAAGCACATCAAAGTTTATGGGGAGGAGCAATACTCCCCCTATTTTCTTTTAGAGCTATGTGGACCAACTGTTGCTCTGAGCAGGAAATTTTTACGTCTTGAAACTACATGGCACTTTAAGATTTTTTTTGTAATCTGCATACAAAACTATGAATATTTAGAATTAAAATTGATATATCACATACTTCTGATTTTATTTGTTTATTGAAGTATAATGAACAATGGGAGGGGAAAAGAAGATGGCGGCGCAACGCAGTGCGTGCAGCCACTCCGAATTGATATCATATTTGTTAAGTGGGTACCGTGCACAATCCTGATTTGATGGAGATGGACTTGAGAAGCACGGAGGAACATCTGGAGAAACTTCTGAAATGCCTGCTTCGCTGCCGCTACTACTGTGCGATCTAGAATCTCCAGAGGGGAAGGCCTCAAATCCTTGGCTTTGCCTATTGCCTGTTGCCGGGGCCGGGGTTAAAATGCTCGGCAGAGATGGTGCTCGGTGCTCGGTGTTAGAGGGCTGGTCGGAGGCTTGAAGTTTTCGGACGGACTCAGAGTCGGACTGTGGTCGAGTGCTTCCAGGATGCTGCATCGGCAAGTTTGCGGCGCTCGAAGCTCACGGTAGGGAGAGTTTCTCCCTTCAACCGTATGCATGAGATGATGGGACTTTTGAGAGACTTTGAGACTTTTTTTTACCGTGCCCATGGTCTGTTCTTCATCAAATTACGGTATTGCTTTGCACTGTTGTAACTATATGTTATAATTATGTGGTTTTTGTCAGTTTTTTTTAGTCTTGGTTTGTCTTGTGTTTCTATGATATCATTCTGGAAGAACAAATTGTATCATTTCTTAATGCATGCATTACTAAATGATAATAGAAGAGGACTGCGTGTCCTCATAATCTAATCTAAATACAGTATAACAAAGAAAATCTTTCATGTTTCATAAACTTTTTCTCGTCTGTCTATTGGGTGCTTTGACTAGGTGGTGTCAGCGTTCAGCGGATTTATTAATAATGAGCTATAGACTTCCATTCTGTGTTTACTGTTACAATTTGTAACAGTGTGGTAACTTGAAACACTGTCAATATAAATACATTGAAGCTCTAAAATGTTTCAAAATAAAGGTTGTTGTATGTTTATTATTTAGAAAATTTATGGATTATATTTATGAACACAATTAATTACAAGGTATTTCACAATTATATTAACAAAGCTCTCAAAATTATATTAACATAATTTTAATATTACTATATTTAAATTATATAAAAGAAAATCCCAGCTGCCCTGTAGCAAAGGCTATGTGCACTGCATTTCAGTTACTGCGCAACCACGCAACTGTGCAGCTTCGAGCGAACAGTCCGGAGAAGGCAGGAGAACGAGCGCGAGATTGGTAATAAATAAGATTTAAAAGAATGGCAAAGCAGACTGAATAGGCTGAATGCCCTAATCCTGCTCCTATGCCTTATGGTCTTATGGTCTCCTCTCCGCTCCACGTCCTGTCCTGATGCAGGGTTTCGACCTGAAACATTAACAATCCCTTTCCTCCTAGAGCTGCTGTTCAACCCACTAAGTTCCTCCAGCAGTGCTTGTTATTCCAGATTTCAGCATCTACAGTCTCTTGTGAAATCGTCCAAACAGTCAGCCATCACTATAGCCCCCGATCTAACTTGCTTACAACAAAACGAGTTCTGGTGCAGCTGACCTGACAGAAGCTGTTATTTTCTCCTGAGAGGCTATGCGCCTCCAACAGAATCCAAAAGACTTGTTCTGTCTCGTTCACCACTGCCAGTAACATCTGAATTAAGTGAAAAGTCCTCAGTGCAACTCCCTGTGCCAAGCTTCTCACCTTTCATTTATCAGTAGATCCTCACTAGGATACAAGAGTTACCCTGAGGCTCAGGTGAACTAGCTGCATCATACTGTTGAAGCAAATTACAGATTCTTCATCCAGGCTGGTTACTTCCAAAGACTCAAATATTATTGTCAGGTTGAATGAACCGATGTCAGCATCCTTTCCCAGCACTGAAGTTCTCATGACCTGCAATCCATTGGGCAGGGCGTGTCATTCATACTCCTGACGACAGATGACCAAAGCAGGCACTCTCTATTTTGTGCCTTATCAAGGGAAGACATGACCAGTGAGTCAGAGGAAAAAAAATCAAGAGTGTGCTTAAAGCCCCCTTAAAAACTGCATTGACCCTTGGTAATCCTTGGCCCTTGATTCCTCAGTGTGAAGAAGGCATATTTGGGTTGATACAGAGAACTTCATATCCACATGTCAGAAGAATGCAACAGCTAAGCCTAAATGCTGGAAAAAAAACAAGTGGCCCACCTATCCTGCCCCACTTGTGCAAAATCTGTGGTTCCCACACTGGTCTCATCAGCCTCCTCATTGGAATGGAAGCAGATCATCCTCGATCCTGAGGTACGCCATTAACACAATCTGGTAACCACAACTTACATTGTCACAGGCACTAGAAGTCTATGATTTCTTTTGTGCCAACTTACTTCTGCACCTGAAGTTGAACTGGTAAATGTACACGAAGAGGAAAGCTGCTCCCAAGAATGGGATATGGGGAACCCAGGATATATGTAGTAAGCTGAGAAGGACAGTTAAGGTTAACGAAGGAGACTTATGCTTCATGTTGACAAACCTATAAAACACCCTGACATCAGCATTGCCCCCACGACCATGATCAGCACAACTCTCCATCTTCACAAAATCTATGAGCATAGTATGACTGAAGCTGCCTGCTCCAAAAAGGATGAAACCATCAGAGCCAGGAGATCCAGATCAATATCTACCTGCCACTACTCGACTCAAGGGCCAGACAACTGCTCCACGTGAAAAGAGACAGAATCAGAATCATCAGGTTTATTTTCACCAGCATGTGTCGTGAAACTTGTTAACTTAGCAACAGCAGTCAAGTCAATACATGATAATGTAGAAAGAAGAGATAAAAGAATAAGTCAATCAACTACAGTAAGTATATATGTGTATATTGAATAGATTAGTGCAAAAACAGAAATATATATTATTTATAAAGTGAGGTAGTGCTCATGGGTTCAATGTCCATTTAGAAATCAGATGGCAGAAGGGAAAAAGCTGTTCCTGAATTGTTGAGTGTGTGCCTTCAGGCTCCTCTAGCCACTTCCTGACGGCAACAAGGCGAAGAGGGCATGTCTTGTATGATGGAGGTCCTTACGGAAACTAGTACTCAAAATGGAGCAGACTAATTTTACAACTTTCTGTAGCTTCTTTCAATCCTGGGCAGGAGCATCACCCCCACCCCCATACCAGACAGTGATGCAGCCTGTCAGAATGCTCTCCACAATACATTCATAGAAGTCTTCAAGTGTTTTCTTTGACAAAACAAATCTCTTCAAACTCCTAATGTCTTGCCTTCTTTATAGCTGCATCAATATGTTGAAACCAGGTCAGGTCCTCAGAGATCTTGACACCCAGCAGCCTGAAATTGCTCACTCTCTCCACTTCTGTTCCCTCTATGAGGATTGGTTTGTGTTCCCTTGTCCTACCCTTCCTGAAGCCCACAATCAACTCTTTCGTCTTCCTGAAGTTGAGTGCCAGGTTGTTGCGGCAACACCACTCCACTAGCAGGCACATCTCGCTCCTGTGTGCCCCCCCACTGCCCATCCCCATCTAGATTCTAACAGCAATGGTTGTATCATTAGCAAATTTACAGATGGTATTTGAGCTGTACCTCCACACAGTCATGGGTATAGAGGGAGTAGAGCAGTGGGCTAAGCACACACCCCTGAGGTGTACCAGTGTTGATCATCAGCAAGGAAGAGATATTATCACCAATCTGCGCAGATTGTGGTCTTCCAGTTAGGAAGATGAAGATCCATCTGCAGAAGGAGGTACAGAGGCCGAGGTTCTGTAGCTCATTGATCAGGACTGTGGGAATGATAGTGTTAAACGCTGAGATATAGTCAACGAACAGCATCCTGACATAGGTGTTTGTATTGTCCAGGTGATCTAAGCCCGCGTGAAGAGCCATCGAGAAGATGCAGATACAATGAGCAAGTACCAAGACATGACTCATGAAGAAACACAGATGCTTTCTGCAAACTCAGCTTTAAAATCCCTGACTTTCGTCTTCCTCTGACAATCCATTTCTGAAAAACATACAGCCTAGCCAGTCAAATATTTACAAGAAAACATGAAAAACGGTCTTCCCAATGAAGAGAGTTTTAAATTGACATGCTGAGCTCAGAATTGTCAGAAGAAAATACTTGAAAGTTGGTGGTATCCTCAATGTGCCTCATGAAATTGAGATAAAACCTCATAAAAATGGCAATTTAAACATGTCAGTGGAGCGGAAATGGATTCACTTCTACTTCTTAAATAAACTCAGGAGCTGCCACGTAGCCCAGTGCTAATATATCTGGCGCCCATATAGGAAATATGAAATTGAATCCCAGGCTAAACTAAGTTTCTCACTCCAATTTCTCAGGGCCAGCACTGTTCCAAACACCTAAGTACCCTGGGTTTGGAGGTAGATGGGACAAGAATTGTATAAAAGGTATATCAGTGATTGTAACATATGTACAGTGATTCAAATTAAGTCTAAGAAATGTATTGTTTCAAAGTTAATCCATGGACTCTTGCCCTGAGAGCTCAAATACTATAACTGAGTTTGCCTTTCTGCTAGACAGTGCCACCATGCTGTAGAAAGCACTGATCCCCTCACCACCACTATCCCCAGATTTGCGACTGTGATTTATGCTGAGGACTGCGTGCTACAGCTGTTGTTGTTGTTGTGCTTAAAGTTGGGATTCATCCAATTCTTTTAACAGGGCATAATTTTTCTTGTCCGTGCCTCTACCAGAAAGCTGTCACATTACAGCACAGAAGCAGCCTTGCATCAGACACAGGTGAAAAAAACACAATGTGACGCAAGCTAGAGAAATATATTTATGATTTACCTTCTGAGGGTGACAAACTAGTGCTGATTCAGAACTTTCTGCCAGTAGCAGTCTGGTTTTACTAATGAGTTGTGATGTTCGCAGATAAATATCTTTGCCCAGCTGAGGCCAGGTACATTTTCTCTGAGGGTGAGGAAGGAAGAACGAACATAAAACATAAAAAGTGGGAGGAGAGGGTAATTCAGCCCCTTGTGCATATTTTACAAACACAGGAAGATCATGGCTGATCATTTATCTCGGTAGCATTTTTCTATACTAACCCTTAACATTCTTGAATATCTTTTTAATTCTTGAGATTACTTGCTTCCAACTGAGTTCTACAGGCTCTGAGGTGGATGATAAGGAACCTCCAGACTCTGCCACAGGTGGGTCAGGAGATGACTTACTGAGGGATGCGACACTGGATAGTTCTGAGGTGGTGTGTTTCCTTTGCCATTAATTATGAGTGTCCATGGTTTCCAATGGATTTTAGATTCTTATCAACATCCCCGGAGCTTCTACTCCACCTCCCCCAGTCATTAGCCAGGGATTCAGAAGAGTCAATGGGAACATTCTACATTTTGACAGCGACTTGGAGAACCTTCTTGAATCTTTTCCTTTGTCCACCTGGAAATTTCTTCCCATGATACACCTTAGAATAGAGAGCCAGTTTCAGACATCTTGTATCAGGGACGCAGGTGACGTAGCCTGCCCAGCAGAGCCAACTGTATATACTCAGGGACTCAACACTCAGAATGTTGACCTAGGTATGAACCCTGGCAATGGATTTGGAAGACTGTCTGGAGACAGGATTCATAGTATATCTTCAATGCCTTGAGGTGCCTTCTGCCAGTGGTTCTTACCCTAACCAACTAGGAGATTTGCACCGTGTTTGAGAATTGTATCTTCAAATACCCTTTTCCTTATTCACCCACTGAAGATGATCATCTGCTTGTACTCTTTCCCCTCCCCCACATTCCCAATCTGGCTCCTCCCACTTCCTTTCCAGTCCTGATGAAGGGTCTCGGCCCAAAACATTGACTTTTACTCCTCGCCGTAGATGCTGCCTGATCTGTTGGGATGCCTCAACTGTCTGTGGGTGTTGCTCAAAATCTCCAGTATCTGCAAAATCTCTTGTGTTCATTACGCCTGCTTTTGCAGAGAGGTGGTGACTCCTGAACTATGGGATGTGACCCTGTCTCGTCAGACTGTGGGGGCAGATTGATTGTGTGAAGCCCATCCTCTTCAGGCCTGTGGATGAGTTGCCTTGGCCTCTAACATGCACAAATGTAAGTGTTGGATGCGGTTTGCATCACTACAGAGACTGAGCTGAACTTGGTTTTGTGTAGGCTTGTCGTATGCCAGGTGGTTTCTCGCTGTCCTGTAGATCAGCTCCAAGCCTGTGGAAAGTTGTTGGGAGGCGGGATGAGCTCGAAGGCTGGAGAATATACCAGGGCAATAATACAAATCTGCTTAACACCAGTTTGCACTGAGGTAAGATCTGGTGTGGATTCATTGATTAGAATGCTGGCTTGCACATTGCCGTGAATCAGATGTCAAAGTGGTATACAACCAAGGGTACAATCAGTGACAGGAACAGGCACTTCTTGAAAATGCTGTGTAGCTGAGCCTGTGTAGAGAATTTCAAACATCAACACCCCCAAAGTAATTTCTTCCTATCTTTTTGTCAGAGTGCTTCACCTCTTATTTCAAAACAGTGACCCCTCTAGACAGTCCTGTCATGGGAATCATCAACTCCACCATCACTTTGTTAAGCCCCTTAAGAAATTTAACTATTTCAATGAGATCTTCTCTCATTCTTCTGCAGGGCCAGACTACTTAAGCTCCTCTCATATGACAAACTCATTATCTCTGGAATCTATCTGCTGTACTTTGCTGCACAGTTTAATTTGAAGCTATATCCTTCCTTGATCCCTGCACACAACATTCAGATGCAGTTTCACTGGGGCCCTGCATACTGGGGGCAAGATATCTTGGCTCTTATGGTCAAATTCTCCTGCAATAAGCAGTAGGCCAACGTACTCACAAGAGATTCTGCAGATGCTGGAAATCTTGGACAACGCACACAAAATGCTGAAGGATATCAGTAAGTCAAGCAGCTTTTTTAAAGGGCAATAAATATTTGATGTTTCAGACCAAGACACTTTATCAGGACGACTGAAGGGTCCTGCCCTGCTGAAGGGTCTCAACTTGAAATGCTGAGTGTTTATTCCCCACCATAGATGCTGCCAGTCGTGCTGAAATTTGCCAACATTTTGTGTGCATTGCACGAGGCCAATATACAGTTTACCTTCCTAATTGTCTGCTGTACCTACGTCAATGCAAAAACTGCTGGAAGAACTCAGCCGGTCAGGCAGAGCCTGCGGAAGGAAATGGTCGGTCAACATTTTGGATTGAGATCCTTCCTCTGTTCATACACACCCCAGGCACCTTTGAATCTTTCTCTTTCACCATTTCAAAGTAATCCACCTTTCTATTTTTACTATTAAGGAGAGCAGAAATTGGGCAAGTTAGTAATTTGGAAATCTCCCTTGCTGTGAGTGTTTTATTTCAAATGTGTTTTTCTTCTTGCAATCTAGAAGTTATTTTCAGGATGACATTTTTTGAATTAGTTTTCAGGCCTCATCTTTTATCCCTTGGCATCTCTCAAAATCAACCTGAGGAAGAATTTAGTTGTTCAGGAGAATACAGAACTCTGACATGATGATTATTTAGCTGTGGAAGGTGGGACAGTGCAGGCAGCAAAATCGTTCATCATGCTAACTTTGTTCAACATGGGCCTGAGTACGGCATAACACATGCAAAATGCTGAAGGAACTCAGCAGGGGAGGCAGCATCTATGGAAAGGAATAAGCAGTTGATGTTTCAGGCTGAGACCCTTCATCAGAACAGTGAATCTTTTCTTGGCAATTCTTTAAACATTCACCATTACTGCTGTTCTTACTGTGCATTGCTGATGGAAGGAAGTGGTTAATAAATCACGGATCATCTTTATTGAATTCTTCCACTTGCATTTTATTCCATATGCAAACGAGATTGTGCTGTAAGTATATAATATTCAGTGAGTGCATAGTATTCGGTGAGCATATTTGTACTTTACCTGCGGTGGTTCAATAACTGTAAAGAATCAGATGATTTTGTTGCAGTCTAATGGACTATCTCTCACTATTATTTGGTTACATGACAGCTTTAAAATACATTCCAATTCACCAGAAGGTGAAGGTGAATATTTTCCAATTGGTTGCCAGACCGCTGGAGATACGGGCAGCTCTGATTAGTTTGATATTTGTGCAGTTCAAATCTTCTCTTATGCACGAACATTTTTTTAAGAAAAATGTCTGTGTGCAAATTTAATCCAATTTAAATTTGCTCCCCTACTGGGAGGCTAATGTAAATTGTGAATAGATCTTGTCTTGTGCTCATTCCTATCTCGGAGCTAACAGAAATTCATCCTTCTCAACTGTCAAAGAAAAATAGTAACAGAGCAAATATCCTAACTGACAACAGATGTAAAAATGGTTTTGCTCAAGTTACATTATACTACATGATTGAGGAGGTTCTACTATAGCATAAGAGCCTTTGAGTTATTTTAAAAACCATAAACTTATTTTAATCTTTGTTCTGTGACAGATTACTGGAAGATTTGTTTTTAAATGCCACTACACCTAATCCAAAATGGCAGCAGCCATAACAAGCCTCCATAATTTTCATAATAACCCTACTTTTCACCAATTCTACCAATGTGATTTACATCCCCTCATTAAAACTGAAAACATTTAGGCAATTATTGCAAAGACATTGTGCACTGATAAAGCAGAGATGGTGAGGCATGAATCCACTGGCATCAAACGTAAGCTCTTCTCATGCTCAACATTCCATTGAGTCCCAATGACGGGATTCATATTTCAGACTGGGAGAGTGCAGTTGAATACTTCAGAACTTTTTTAGCATGCGGTCTTTAGGAGCCACCCCAGAAACCCAGCTCTGGTGAGGGGAATCTTGCATTCTCTTTTAGAAATCAGGACAGCAGCACATGTTGACAGTAAGCTGGCCCACAGCAGAGATTGTCCCAGCATGATGAGTTAGGAGCCACCATCTTAGAAGCCTTCAGCAATGTTAGGTTCCAAACAACCAGGAAAGGGGACAAAGGAACAAACACAGAAACTGCCTGTGCAGTAAAGAAATGAGCTCACATTTCAAGTGTGGATCCATGGTCAAAACAAGGCAAGCCCCAGAGTCCGACCTTTATCCTGCAAACCGTTCAGTGGGAGGAGAGAGAACCTGCAGCTCTACACAGACTTTTATAACTGAGTTTGCACTGTAGCACCCAGTATCCTAGCAGACATGACAGAAATGATCAGATGATCTGTTTCTAAGAGAATCAGCTGAGGGCTGAACTTAGCCCAGGTGCAGTCACTAATGGCTGAGTCTTTAGAGGCTGGAATGATTGGACCAGTTCTTTCACTCTGGGTACACTCTCCCAGCTCAAAGGGCCTGGACCTTTCTGCAGTGAGTCGAAGCAAGGATTTTTGGGTTCAGGGTAATCTAGAACTCCCAGGAAGACATCAGACTGGGTGGAGGTGGATGGATCGGGCAGCTGGGGGCTGGACAGAGGTTGTGAGGAGGATGCACCCCTTACTACGAGAATGCCTTTGGGCCAAGCTACAGGTAAAAGCTGATGGGTCTGCCTAAAATAAGGTTGGAATACCTGCCCTTCAAAGAGCACAGAGAACTCCAGCACTAACCTGGACTGTATAGAGCTTGGAGCCTTTGGGTGACATGGCAGCAGGGCAGCGTAGCGGACAGTACACCAGGGATTACCAGTCAGGCTTCAATTCGTGCCGTTGTCTGTAAGTTTACATGTTCTCTTCAGGACTGAGTGGGTTTCCTATAGATGTCCCAGTTAACTCTGACATTCCAAAGATGTATGGTTAAGCTCAGGGTCAGCAAGTTATGTCAGACCTGGAAGCGTGGCGACATTTTCAGGCTGTCCAGCACAATCTTCACTGATTTGATCTGACGCAAGCTACGCATTTCATTGTGGGCTTCAATGTTTCGATATACACTTGATAAACAACTCTAATCTTGCTTTCAATGATGGAATCAGTGTCACCTCTCTCACTGCATTGGGAAGACCAGCATAATGCAGAGATAGAAGCATAGAAACATAGAAAACCCACAGCACATTACAGGCCCTTCGGCCCACAAAGCTGTGCCGCACATGTCTTTACCTTAGAAATTACCTAGGGTTACCCATAGCCCTCTATTTTTCTAAGTTTCCTGTACCTATCCAGGAGCCTCTTAAAAGACCCTATCGTATCCGCCTCCACCACCGTCGCCGGCAGCTCATTCCATGCACTCACCACTCTCTGGGTAAAAAAACTTACTCCTGACATTTCCTCTGTACCTGCTTCCAAGCACCTTTAAACTGTGCCCTCTCATGCCAGCCATTTCAGGGATAGATGGTGCCTCAGCGTCCCTTGTGGTCTCCAAGGATACGGTGCTGACGTGGCTGCCGCTGGGGCTCTGGGTACCACTATACATCAGCACTTGCAATAGTCACTCATTCGCTTCTCCTTCACAAATCACATGTTGCTATTCCACTGCCCAGGAGTGTGGCAGCAGCTTTGTAGACTATGAAGCCACCGTCAATATCTTAGGCATGTCGTCTATAATTTGGACAGACTTCTATCGGTGCACAGTGGATTATCCTGACTAGTTGCATTAGGGTCAGGTGTGGAAACACCAAAGCCCAAGAATAGAAAGGTCTTCAAAAAGCGATGGATATAACCCAGCCCATCACAGGAAAAGCCATCCCCGTAATTATGCACATCGTCAAGGAGCTCTGCCAAAAGAAAGCAGCATCCATCACCAAGGACCCCCACCATCCAGATCATGCTCTCTTCTCACTAGGCTCCTGAACCACCATGGATAACTTCACTCACCTCAACTCTGAACTGATTCCACAACCTGTGGACTTACTTTCAAGGACCCTACAACTCATACTTTCAGGATTATTTATTCATTTGTATTTGCACATGTTGCCTTCCTTTGCACATCAGCTCTTTGTTAGTCTTTGCTTGTGTGTAGCTTTTCATTGATTCTATTGTTTTGCTTTGCCCACGAGGGCCTGCAAGAAAGTGAATCTGTGGTGACATATACATTGATAATAAATTTATCTTGAACTTTGAACTGTGATCCTTGACTGTATTCCTGCCTACATCCCTTGTGTCCCACCGGCTTTATTCCCATTGACAGATTGTTACTGCTCCGTCCCAAATGAGATCTCCCACGTGGGAGAACTAGGAAATGAACCAGACAATATAGCTCAAAGGAATAATCCAACAGCTGACATGTGAAAAACATTATGAACCCTTTAAACAGAACTGGTGAGAATCCTTTATAGCATTTAATGTCATATCCAACTGCATGTCTTCAAGTGGGTGCAGGCTAGAGTATTGTCTGCAAATTAAATGATTGGCATCAAGTCATGTTTGTGCTATGAATGATGTCTTATTCGACCTGTCGGCACATGGCTGGCAGTCCTAAGGCATACACGTGGGGAATCCCATTACCAAGATGGCATCATCCCATGCACGTACCCTTGGAAGTGGCGCAGACACCTTTGATCTTATTCTTAGTCTTTGGGTAGTTGTGTGTCGAATTTACAGCACTCCAGGGACTGGTTTAGCCTTCAATAGAACTCTTGCAATTGGGGGCATCGTACTTAATCATTGACAAATCAGTAAAGAGCACCTCAATCAGCAAGTGAATCAAACTACAGCAAAAGGACACACACATGTTAACTTTCTGAATATGATCAGCATTGTCTGTTTCTGTTGTAGTCTTTAATAATTTGCTTTAGTAAAGGCATTTATCATAGTTATGGTACCTTTGCATGGTTGCTGCTAGCATGGTGAGATTTGCATTTTGCTTCATGCAATCTTTTGCATAATGCATGAACTAATATGAGACAGCAAACGAAAATATACCCCAAATTAATTTTTACGAATGAAGACATTTAGTTATTTTGTTTAAAAATAGCTTTAAAACTAATTTGAAAAACTGGAGTATATCTTCCAGGACCTGGAATTTATAATTTACACAGTTAAAGACTGCTGAATAAGACTCATCATTCTGTTGGTGGCACTGATGACAGAATATACTGTAGAAGCCTATTTTATCCACTCAAAAATTTGGCTGCATTGATTTCAATGGGACTGAATTTCAGAGGCAGAGTAGAACATGTGCTGCCATGTAACGTGTACTGCGCTGATGAGCATGAATGAAAAGCGTTAATGGTTGAATTCTTCTTTCTCGGTAAGAAATGGACCAAGTGGGACCAATTACAGGGCAGCACTGCACTGAAGATGCTTCCACACGCAACATTTTCATGAGGAGTCTGTTTGAAACCTCTTCCAGGAGATTTGTCAGCACTGAGCAAGCAAGGAGTGCCTGGTGAGCAACCACAGTGGACTAACCTTTAACTCTACATGTAACTTCACTAGTGACCCAAGATCTCAATACTCGGCCAATTCCGACTTCTTGCTGATTGCTATGTTTAAACACTTTACCATTATCCTTTCAGCCGCCCTGGTATTCCTTTCGGAATTTCGCGGCCTTTCCTTTACATTGCCATGATATCTCCTTCCTTTGTTCAAAAGCAATTTTCATTCAGTCATGTTTCTATGACACTCACTGCAATAATCACAATGTTAGAAGTGTGGTATAATGGATGATATTGCTGTTAAAGGGACCAGTCGAGAAGGTCTGTTCCTGTATAACTCACACAAGATGCTGGAGGAAATCAGAAGGTCAGACTGCATCTATGGCAGGAAATAAGCAATTGACATTTCGGGCTGAGACCCTTCATCAGAACTCTGCCCAAACCATCAACTGTATTTCCATCCAGAGATGCTGCTGGGTTCCTTGAGCATTTTGTGTGTAATACTCAAGATTTCTAGCTTCTGCAGAATCTCTTGTGCCTTCCTGTATCACCCAGCGGTAGTGGTGCAGAAATGTTCCACCCAGTTTCACATATTCTGGCATACTTAACATCCACTTCTCCTGATCTAGCCTTCCTGGATTTACCTGAAGCCCACTGTCAAAATCATTGGAGCTTTAAAAAGTGCCCACAAGCTTTGTGAAAGATCGGCCTAACAGAGATAATTATTTTCTGTCGGCAGTCTAGAATCATTGAAATGATGTCCAAGAATCACAGGTCTTGCTGCTCAGCAAAGGGACCATTCACAAGGGCAATTTGCACCAACCCAGCAGCAGAAGACTTGAAAACTCCTGCACTCCTGTACAACCTGTGTCCACAATGCGTCAGCCCCAGAGACCTGTTATCAAGGATCAAGGATCACAGATCAACTTTATTTACAAGTATTAGCAATTTACTATGATGTGTTGGTCAGGGTGTGACATGCAACAAAAACAAAATTCAACAATTTAGAGAATAAAAATAAAGTTAGAGGTTAAAATATGGATATGAATTAATCTGCATAAATCATAAATGCCAGCAGGTATTGACAATGTATGTACAAGTTATCCATGCTTTGCCCAGATTTTTTACCAAAGTTTGGAAATGGAATCCATAAAATAGATTCTGATGACCATATCAAAAATAACCTCTCAGTTGAAGGATCCCTTTGACTGCGTGGACTTGGCTTCTCAGTGTTAAAAGGATGATGATCCAATCTCCAGAGCAGGACCACAACGCAGAAACATATTTTCAATTGCCTGGAATTATGTGAGCACTTTCTGATCTTTGTCCATGCATCATTGACAAACTCTCCTGCTATTTCAGACATGAACAAAGTAGATAATTTAATGAGGCATAAAAAGGCCATTGCCCTGATAATCCCCCCACTTACCTCAGGTGAACTTGAATATTTCCCCATGGTCATCTTTCTGTTTATTTATTTTGATGAGGAAATTGTTGAGAATATGGACAAGATGAGAATGGGGAAGAGAGAAAGGAACTCTGCAGTTGTATCCCTCCAGTAGAAATCCACTCCACGAGTGTTAGGGGCCATTTTATTTAGAGTAATTTATCACCCAGCCATGCTGTAATGTTCTAAGTTCTATGTTTTGGACGTATTAGAGAACAAAGCTCCCTCCAGAACAACTGATGAGGACTCAGTTCACATTAAGACTAAACTGAGGATGCAGTGCATTATGCTTCACATATTCTGGCACATTTAACATCCACTTCTAATCTTTGGGTTCTTACATTTTTCCTATCATTCAATCTTTGGGGCTTTTCTTCTGTTTCAAGGTTGTCTGCAGAGAGTAAGAGTTTCAGGTAGTACATTGCATCCATTCTCTGACATTAAGTGGAACCATTGAACCATTGAACAAGAAACTGAGGATTCTCTTCATATACACATGCGTCACGACACCATGTACTTTCAGTGCTCAGGGAAAACTGTTCGACCTTTGGTGACCATGCTCGGGAACCTGATTTACCTTGTAGCTGAGATGTCGTGTGGAAATAATGCACTTGTGTAGATTCAGGAGCATTCCGTTCAACATCTTCTTGTCTTCTTTTGCACATTGGCTGCTAGTCAGTCTTTGTTTAGGCTGATTTATACTTCTGCGTCAACTCAACGCAGTAGGTACAGCGTCGCCGCGAGCCCTACGCAGAGCCTACGCGGATCCCTACGCCGTAGCCTGACGCGCACCTCTCCCAAAATGTAACTACGCGTCGCAGCAACGCAGACCACAACAACTGTGATTGGTCCGCCTGGTAGCGTTGCATTTCCTCCTACGTTGCAATAGCTTCCCACTGGGCGACTGAAGGGCAGGGAAGGAACTCTGGCTGCGAAGCTTTCCATAAAGCTTTACACACCTCCGAAATTATGGAGGACACATTTCACTTTTGCGAAAAAAATCGCTCGCTTTAAACTTGTTTACCCCGAGAAAGACTACCATGACCATGAAGCCTTGTGCGGGCAGGTGTGTGCGCATGCGCGACGCGGACACACCAACGCACAAGTATAAATGTTCACAACGGGCGTAGGCCACTTATGTAGGCTACGGCGTCGAGTTGACGCACAAGTACAAATCAGCCTTTTGTGTGAAACTTTTCATTGATTCTTTTGTATCTCTTTGTTTCCCTATGAATGCCCACAAGAAAATGAATCTCAACATTGTATATGATGACATTAATGTATTTTAATAATTGCTTACTTTGAACTTTGAACATCCACAAGAGAGACTGGTCGGCAACTACTGTACCATAGTTTTCTCCCCTACAATAACTGTTCATGTAATGTCCCAACTGAGTGCTGGGATGCAGAATTGCTATGAAGTGTGGCACACTAAATATAGCGTTCTGTGGCACGTCCTTCCCAACTCTGGTGTGAGTAGAACCTCAGCACACAATGGTATTTGGTGTTTATACAAACAGTCTGAATGAACAGCTCAAGGTAGCAACATGACAAGGTGGCTGTAAGGCCAAGAGCACATTGGATAAGTATTTTGGTGCTTTCTCTGAACACATGTAGTTCATGTCTGTACACATATGATACCTTTTGGATCTCCAAAGGAAATAGAAATTTGCCGAGGTAACCGTTGCAATACAGGAGCTGCGTATGTACCACATTTTTGCCAAAACTATATCCTATAGACACAGTAAAGTTGTAGTCCACCTGGCCAACCTCAGGGTCGCTCGGCTCACTGTCGTCTAGAGAAACAGCCCTCGACCCCGCCAAACTGGGTAATTAGTTTGTGTGGATGCTGTGTGATGTATCCCACCCTGCCCAAATAACAGACAACACACCAGTTACGATTAAACAGTTTATAGATATTACTGGAACTATATAATTAATAGAGAATAAAATATAAAAGGAAAATAAAAGGCGCCACACTTATCAAAGTTCAATCTCTTCGTGCACAAACAGTTGGAGATCAGGACCCTTCTTCTTCACCCTGCGACCCCTCAGACCACCTCGAGTGGCCACCTGGGACCAACAACGGTGGTCGACCAGACGCTCCACACGAGTCCGTCTCCATCTCCTCGCCGAATGCCCTCCTCGTGGTCCGACCCCGTTAGCGGACATCACAGCACCTGGTCCATCCTCTGTCTCTCTCTCCCGCCTTCTGCCCCAAAACCCCACGCATACAACATCTTCAGATACACCAAAAACATAACAACTATCCCAATTGGTTCGTAACATATTCTTATCACACTCTAAACCAAAACAAGCTGCTAGCGCAAAAACTTTCTCGGCATTTAACATAACAAAGAAGCATTCCCAAGTATAACATAACAAAGAAGCCATTTTAATTAGCCTACGCAGTAACATAAGAGACAAAACCCCCTTACAAAGTCAAGAAACATTATCCTCTGTGTGCCTTGAATCATCAGCAACAATGTGTCAACACTCACATTTCATCTTTACATAATGCACTGATGAAGTCTTTGAAAGGCTGCAACAGCTCCTCAGTGTCAATTGGTAGCAGGATCTGAGGCAAAGCCTCCGTAGGGGCTACACTGAGCTTCAGTGCATTCCTTAGCACATACTCCAGCATCCTGGAATGTGCAGCCAAAGGATTCAGTCATGGACATCTCCCTACATCAGAAGATCAACAAGCTTCAGGCAGACCAAAGTGCTTCTTTCCTCAGGGAGCTGGTCTTCCAGCAACAGTTGACTTCGTCACAGCCTATAGATCAGATATACCTCTGTAACGCAACTGCTTGGGACAAGACTCAACAATAGCCCTTACATCCTGCTAGTGAAGGCACAGTCCACCGAGGTGAACAATGTTCTCTTCTACACCACAGGCATCTTGAAGGTAGGGTATCAGAATTAGAATCAGGTTTAATATCACTGGCATATGTTGAGAGATTTGTTGTTTTGCAGCAGCACATTGCAGTACATAATATTAAAGACTATAAGTTACAATAAGTATATATTAAAAAAAAGAAAATGAAATTAAAGAGATAGTGCAAATGGAGAGTGAAAACAATTCTGAGGTAGTATTCATGGGTTCCTTGTCCATTCAGAAATCTGGTAGTGAAGGGGAAAAAGATGTTTCTGAAACATTCAGGCACCTGTATCTTCTCCTTGATGGCAGAAGTGAAAAGAAGGCATGTATAAGGTGATGGGGGTCCTTCATGTTGAATGCCACCTTCTTGAGGCATTGCCTTTCAAAAGTGTCCTGGATGCTGAAGAGGCTAGTGCCTATGATAGAGCTGACTGAGTTTACAACTTTCTACAGCATTTTCCAATCCTGGATAATGGGTCCTCCACCGCAGACAGTGATTCAATCAGGTAGAATGCTCTCCACAGTACATCTGTAGAAATTTGAGAATGTCTTAGGTGACATAGCAAGTCTCTTCAAACTCTTAATGAACTAAAGACGCAATTGTGCCTTCTTTGTAACTGCATGAATATGTTGGGCCCAGGACAAATTCTCAGAGATGCTCACACCCAAGAATTTGAAACTGCTCATCCTTTGCACTTCTGATCCTTCGCTGAGGACTGACGTGTGTTCACTCGACTTCCCCTTGCTCAAGTCCACAATCATTTCCTTACTCTTACTGACTTTGAGTGCAAGGTTGTTGCTGCAAAATCACTCAACCAGCTGAGCGACCTGGCTCCTGTAGTTCTCCTTGTCACCATCTGAAATTCTGCCTACAACAGTTGTGCTGTCGGCAAACTTATGGATGATGTTTGAGCTGCGCCTAGCCACACAGTCATGGGTGTACAGAGAGTAGGACAGTGGGCAAAGCACACATCCTTGAAATGTGCTGGTGTTGATTGTCAGTGTGGAAGAGATGCTATTTCCGATCTGCACTGACTGTGGTCTCCCGGTGAGGAAGTCAAGGATCCAGTTGCAGAGGGAGGTAGAGAGGCCCAGGATTTGGAGCTTGTTGATTAGAACTGAGGGTGTGATTGTGTTGAGTGCTGAGCTGAAGTCAATAAACAGCAACTTGATGCAAGTATTACTATTGTCACGGTGATCCAAGGCTAAGTGGAGAGCCAGTGAGATTGCATCCATTGTAAACCTATTGTGGTTTTAGGCAATTTGCAGCGGGTCCAGAATCCTCAGTTAGGCAGGAGTTGATTCTTGCCAAGACCAACCTCTCAAAGCTCTTCATCATGGAAGATGTGAGGGCTCTTGGACAACTCACCCTGCTCTTCTTGGGCATTGTCGCGCTTTTGAAGCAGGTGGGAACTTCTAACTGAAGCAATGAGAGATCAAATTGTTCCTTGAGCACTCTCATCAGTTGGTTGGCACAGGTCTTCAGAGCCCTGGTACGCTATCAGGGCCTGATTGCTTGCGAGGGTTCAGCCCCTTGAAAGCTGGACAGTGAATTACTGACATTGCAGGAAGGATCTGACAGAGACGGCCTCTTCTCGCTGCCAGTCTCGGTGGTTGTTGGCGAGTTCCAGTGCTGAAGCATTCTGCCAAATGGCTTTGACAGTCTGACTGGAGAACCATCACAGAGAATTCTGTGCATCTTTCCCGCTCAGGGTCTCTAGGACATTCTGCGTGAATGACTACCTGATAGACTTGTGGCCAAAATTTTTCGGCAAAAACCTTTCTAGTGCAAAAGGCCCAACTTCTTTATGTTTCAAAAGTAAACTTCATTCATAAAAAAAATATAAACAGCAAAACAAAAAGTGGGGCATGGTCATTTTTATAGTTGGACAGATTGTCCCTAGGTTTTGAACACTTGAATTACGGGCACGCCTACATATGAATGTTCTCTCATAATATTGCATTCAAAAGTCCAATGTGCATGCATATGTTCATTCCTATTTTTGTGTATTTTTCAACTTGTAAACAAAATTGACGTTTGTAGAAATGGAACATGTTCATTACCCAGGGTTGGCCTGTGGCGCTGCTCCAGTCTATACATTCATAGTGTTATCAGATCTATACATCGGCAGTGTTAGCACCATCTATTTACAAGGCACCATTGGCTCAGAATTGGAATCAGAATCAGGTTTAATATCACTGGCATATGTCGTTAAATATGTTGTTTCGTAGAAGCAGTACATTGCAATACATAATAAAACTATAAATTACAATTAGATATATATATATATATAAAACTTTCTACAGTAAGTAGTGCAAAAAGAGAGCAAAAACAAAGAGAAAAGAAATGAGTAAGTGCACATGGGTTCATTGTCCATTCAGAGATCTGATGGTGGGATGGGTTGGGGGGGGGGGTGGTGGTAGAAGCTGTTCCTGAAACATTGAGTGCATGTCTTTAGGCTTCTGTACCTCCTCCTTGATGGTATCAATGAGAAAAAGGCATGTCCTGGGTGATGGGGGTCTTTAATATTGGATGCCATCTTTTTGAGTCATCGCCTTTTGAAGATGTCCTCGATGCTGAAGAGGACAGTGCCCATGATGGAGCAAGGTAAGTCTACAACGTTTTGTAGAATTTTTCAATCCCGCCCAGTGACCCTTCCATATCAGATGGTGATACAGCTAGTTAAGATACTTTTCATGGTGCATCTGTAGAAATTTGTGAGATTCTTTGGTGATGTACCAAGTCTCCTCAAGCTCCTCATAGCTGCTGTTCTGAGCTCTTTTTAATTGCATCAATATGTTAGGTCCAGGGTAGATCTTCAGAGATATTGACACCCAGGAATTTGCAACTGCTCACCTTTCCATTGCTGCTTCCTCAATGAGGACAGATGCGTGTTCCCTCGACTTCCTCTTCCTGAAGTCCACCATCAATTCCTTGGTCTTTCTGATATTGAATGCAAGGTCTGTTGTTGTGGCACCTCTCAATCAGCTGATCTACTTCACTTCTGTTTATGACCATCTGAAATTTTGCCAGCAGTAGTTGTGTCATCGTCAGATTTATAGATGGTGTTTGAGCTGTGCCTAGTCGCACAGGTGTGAGTGTAGAGTGAGTAGAGCGGTGGAGAATGCATCCCTGAAGAACGCCAGTGTTGATTGTCAACGAGGAGGAGATGGTATTTCCGATTTCCACTGCCTGTTGTCTCCCGAGAGGAAGTCAGGGATCCAGTTGCAGAGGGAGGTACAGGTTTTGGAGCTTGTGGATTAGTACTATGACGGTATTGAACATTGAGCTGTAATCAATAAACATCAGCTTGACAGTAGGCATGGCCTTTGTCCAGGTGACCCAAGGCCAAGCGGAGAGCCAGTGAAATTGCATCGACTCTGGACCTACTGTGGTGAATGCAGCAAAAACCAGGAATTGGTTCTGATCATGACCAACCTCTCGAATCACTTCATCACGGTAGATGTGGTTGCAACTGGCCATTGAAGCAGATCAGCCTGCCCTTCTTTGGCACCGGTCTGATTGCAGCAGGTGGGAAACTTTGACTGCAGCAGTGAGAGATTGAAGACGTCTTTGAACACTCCTGCCAGCTGGTTGACACAGGTTTTCAGTGCATAAGCACATGCAGCACCTGGGCCTGACGCCTTGCAAGGGTTCACCGTCACGAAAGTTGCTCTGACGTTGGCCTCCGAGGCAGAGGTTACCAGCTCACCAGAAGCTGCAGGGATCTGCGCAGGTGTAGTTTTATCCTTCCTTTCGAAGTGTGCATAAAAGGCATTGTGCTCATCTGGACATGAAGCATCGCTGCCATTCATGATGATAGGTTTTCTTTGCAGGAAGTAATAGCCTGCAAACTCTGCCAGAGCTAACATACATCCTATTCCACCTCTAACTTCAACCAGAATTGTTTTGCACTCTTAAAATAACCTTCTTAGGTTATAACTGGACTTCTTGTAATGTTTTGAATCAGCAATCCTAAATGCCACAGACCTAGCCCTTAGCAGACTACAAGTCTCTTGGTTCATACAGGGCTTTAGTTTGGGTACAGTATGTTCTCAAAGGCTCATCCACACTGGTCTTGATGAAGTATATGACAACTGCAGCATGCTCATTTAGATCCAAAGGTGAATCCCAGAATATTGTGCAGTCGACTGACTCAAAGCAGTCCTGTAAGTGCTCTTTTGCCTCCTTTGACCTTACCTTCTTGGTCCTTGACACTGGTGCTGTGGTCTTTAGTCTCTGCCTATATGCCAGGAGTAGGAGTACACTTCGGACTTTCTAAAGTGCGGGCTTGGGATGTCACAGGAACTATTCTTAATAGTGGTATAACAGTGGTCAGGTGTGTTGGCTCCTCTGGCTCCACAGGTGATATGTTGGTGGTAGTTGTTCAGAGACTTCAAACTCGCCAGGTTGAAATCCCCTGGAGTGATAGGGAAGGCATCACGGCGCACTGTTTCGTGAATGCTGATCATGCTGCTCAGCTCCTCCAAAGCCTGCCCCATATTGGTAGAATGTACACTGCTACCAGGATGATGGCAGAAAATTCCCTCGGCAGATAAAACAAACAACCCTTGACCGCCAGCTATTCCAAGACAGGTGAGCAGGACTGAGAAGACAGAACCATCACATTCATGTACTACGATGAGTTAATTACGAAGGATACTCTCCCTCCTCTACCTTTAAAAGACTCATCTGACCTGCCTTTGCAGAGAATGGTAAAGTCATCAAGCTGCAGTGTTGCATTCAAGATAGCAGATGTTGAGCCATGTTTCCGTGAAGCAAAGTACATGAGAGTCCCAGATGTCACTCTGGTACTGCAATCTTGCTCTGAAGTTTTCAGATTTATTTTGTAGGATCTGTACATTCGCTGGCAAGATAGTCAGGAGTGGAGGTCTAAGGTCTCTGAGTTTCAATCATACCTGTAGAGCACTGCGCATTCCGTACTTCCGTTTTTTTAAAGGGGAACTATACTCGTGACCTGTGTTTGCTGTCCAGGGTCAGCAAACTGATTGATTTTGAGGATTGATAGATTTTTTAAACATCCTAAAACAATGTTGCATACTGAAGTACCCATGGCTGCAACTGCGGATTTCAGAAAAAGGAATATTTGATGATTCCCATTGGAACTGCACGAAGAGTCACCATTTATTGGTGCCATCTTGGGATTGTCATTGCCACTCAGGTTGACTCCTTGAATTATACAGACCAAGTATTTGAGATGATTTTACATGGGATATAGCCCCGCAAAGTCTCATGGTAACAGGACCTTAGACTGTGTTCCTTTCCCATAATGCCATTATTACAGCTCCAGTGCATCCATTAGCATGTAACAAGATGTGCCAGGTGGACATCTTGCTATAATAGGAAAACAACAAGTCTCAACAACGAGGTCAAACTGAATAAATGAAGGCATTATGAAGCCGGCTTACCTGTTCCCAGTGCTGACTTCATGTCAACGCAGGAAACCCATGTGGCTCAATTTAATTTGTTAGGTGTGTTCAGGAAGGTTTCTTGACACAATATGTAGATAAGCCTACAAGAGGAGAGACTGTACTTGATTTGGTATTGGGAAATGAACCTGGTCAGGTGTCGGATTTCTCAGTGGGAGAGCATTTTGGAGATAGTGATCACAATTCTATCTCCTTTACAATAGCATTGGAGAGAGATAGGAACAGACAAGTTAGAAAAGCATTTAATTGGAGTAAAGGGAATTATGAGGCTATCAGGCAGGAAATTGGAAGCTTAAATTGGAAACAGATGTTCTCAGGGAAAAGTACGGAAGAAATGTGGCAAATGTTCAGGAGATATTTGTGTGGAGTTCTGCGTAGGTACATTCCAATGAGACGGGGAAGTTATGGTAGGGTGCAGGAACCATGGTGTACAAAGGCTATAATAAATCTAGTCAAGAAGAAAAGAAAAGCTTACAAAAGGTTTAGAGAGCTAGGTAATGTTAGAGGTCTAGAAGATTATAAGGCTAATAGGAAGGAGTTTAAGAAGGAAATTAGGAGAGCCAGAAGAGGCCATGAAAAGGCCTTGGCAGACAGGGTTTAGGAAAACCCCAAGGCATTCTACAAATATGTGAAGAGCAAGAGGATAAGATGTGAAAGAATAGGACCTATCAAGTGTGACAGTGGGAAAGTATTTATGGAACCAAAGGAAATAGCAGAGGTACTTAATGAATACTTGACTTCAGTATTCACTAGGGAAAAGGAACTTGGTGATTGTAGTGATGACACAGCAGACCGAAAAGCTTGAGCATGTAGTTATTAAGAAAGAGGATGTGCTGGAGCTTTTGGAAAGCATCAAGTTGGAAAAGTCGCCGGGACTGGATGAGATGTACTCCAGGCTACTGTGGGAGGTGAGGGAGGAGATTGTTGAGCTTCTGGCAATGATCTTTGCATCATCAATAGGGATGGGAGAGATTCCGGAAGATTGGAGGGTTGCAGATGTTGTTCCCTTATTCAAGAAAGGGAGTAGAGGTAGCCCAGGAAATTATAGACCAGTGAGTCTTACCTCAGTGGTTGGTAAATTGATGGAGAAGATCCTGAGAGGCAGGATTTGTGAACATTTGGAGAGGTATAATTTGATTAGGAATAGTTAGCATGGCTTTGTCAAGTGCAGGTCATGCCTTACGAGCCTGATTAAATTTTTTGAGGATGTGACTAAACACATTGATGAAGGAAGAGTAGTAAATGTAGTGTATGTGGATTTCAGCAAGGCATTTGATAAGGTACCCCATGCAAGGCTTATTGAGAAAGTAAGGAGGCATGGGACCCGAGGACACATTGCATTGTGGATCCAGAACTGGCTTGCCCACAGAAGGCAAAGAGTGGTTATACATGGGTCATATTCTGCATCGAGGTTGGTCAGCAGTGGGGAGCCTCAGGGATCTGTTCTGGGACCCTTACTCTTTGTGATTTTTATAAATGACCTGGATGAGGAAGTGGAGGGATGGGTTAGTAAGTTTGCTGATGACACAAAGGTTGGAGGTGTGGATAGTGTGGACAGCTGCCAGAGGTTACAACGAGACATTGATAAGATGCAAAACTGGGCTGAGAAGTGGCAGATGGAGTTCAACCCAGATAAGTGTGAAGTGGTTCATTTTGGTGGGTCAAATATGATGGCAGGATATAGTATTAATGGTAAGACTCTTGACAGTGTGGAGGATCAGAGGGATCTTGGGGTCCGAGTCCATAGGGTGCTCAAAGCAGCTGTGCAGGTTGACTCTGTGGTTAAGAAGGCGTACGGTGTATTGACCTTCATCAATCATGGAATTGAATTTAGGAGCCGAGAGGTAATGTTGCAGCTATATAGGACCCTGGTCAGACTCCACGTGGAGTACTGTGCTCAGTTCTGGTCGCCTCACTACGGGAAGTATATGGAAGCCACAGAAAGGGTGCAGAGGAGATTTACAAGGATGTTGCCTGGATTGGGGAGCATGCCTTATGAGAATAGATTGAGTGAACTTGGCCTTTTCTACTTGGAGTGACGAAGGATGAGAGGTGACCTGATAGAGGTGTATAAGATGATGAGAGGCATTGATCGTGTGGATAGTCAGAGACCTTTTCCCAGAGCTGAAATGGTTGCCACAAGAGGACACAGGTTTCAGGTGCTGGGGAGTAAGTACAGAGGACATGTCAGGGGTAAGTTTTTACTCAGAGAGTGATGAGTGTGTGGAATGGGCTGCTGGCAACGGTGGTGGAGGCAGATACGATAGGGTCTTTTAAGAGGCTTTTGGATAGGTACATGGAGCTTAGAAAAATAGAGGGCTATAGGTAAGCCTAGTAATTTCTAAGGTAGGGACATGTTCGGCACAGCTTTGTGGGCCGAAGGGCCTGTATTGTGCTGTAGGTTTTCTACGTTTCTATAAGAAGAGACCATGTCCTGGATGGTGAGTGTTCCCAGTGAAGAAACATACTCAATGATTCAGGAACAGAATCCTTCTCTCTGCCTTCAGATTTTTGAACGGACCATGAATGCTTCTTCACTTTTTTCTCTCTTTCAGCACGACTTGTTTATTTTTTTAATTATTTATTTCTCATTGTGACTTATAGTAATGTTTTTACGTACGGCACTGTACTGCTGCCACAAAATAACAACTGTCACATTTGTTAGTGATAACAAACCTGATTCTGATTCTGATTCTGAAGCAGCAGAATTTTGACTCCATATCATTGAGTTAAATTATGCAACGTCACACGTTCAATCTGTACTGAATGGTGGTTAAATTCATGAGACTGAGGAGGTGGCATCAAATATTTAGAATCAAATATTTTGAACCGCAAAGACAGCAAATTTGTGCACGGAGAATCTATTCCATTAAATTCGGTACTGGCTGACGTCTCCAGTCTGCATGTTGGTGACTGGGGGAATCAAATTCACATCTGAATGCATGTGCCTTGAATCATCTGTATCTAATTAGGTAAGGCTGAAAAGAAAGATGTGTATTAGCACACTTCACTTCACTGTATCACGAAATGACTCCAAATTTACCAAATCTGCTTCAGTTCCATTGTATTGTTTTAATTCAATCGAGCTGTGAATCCTGCAGCTGAGGTCTCTACAGTACCCGCAGGTTACAAACAATAGTTCAAAACCTGTTGAAACAGGGATTGTTCAGTCATGTCAGAAGTGTACTAAATATACCCAGAAAGAAAAGCATTAAGGCTGAAGCAAATAAGAGTATCTGAACAAATCCTGAGCGGCAATCAGAAAGCTTTTATGAACCTGCTTTACAAGAGGTATCAATCCAAGAACAGATAAGTTTCCATAATTCCCCCACACAAAACACGTAACGTATAAATATACAGATCTATAAATTCCTGCAGCTATGCAAATCAGATCAAAAGAAAATTGCCGATCCTTAATCTACACTTGGGGTGGTATCCAATATTCCAGGGCATCAGCATTCCCTAAAAATAAACCAACCACCCATTCATCACGGCAATGTCACAATGATAGCCAGTGTAGAAGTCTGACCATAGCTGAAGAAGATATGCTAATTTTGGCATCTCATTGATGTAATTCGCTAAACTTGGTGTGATTGCCTTTGCAAATCTAAACACTGCTTAAAAATAAGGATGTTTATGTTCTCTCATATTTCAGAATTTTGGGAATTAGGAGAAAAACAGCCAAGAGTGCAACTTACTTCGAAAACGGCAGTGCAAATATAGACATGCTTAATACTCAAGTCATTGGCTACACAAATAAATGAATAACAGCGGTAGATAGTTAAAAACATTTGATTCATTAAGCATCACTCTTCGTGTTATTCAGCCAGTATCTGACTCTGCCCACAGGGCAGGAACATATACATCACATTTTTCTTGCTATACAAATAATAACAGCAATAATAACAAAACAAAACACGTTGGTTCAGGCAAAGACCGAGAGGACTTTGAATTAAGAGCATTAAGAGACAATTTAGCACATCTATCAGCTCCAGGGGAAGATATAACAGAGCCAGTAAAGTCCTGTGAATCTAAAGAAACCAACTATCGAAGATAATTTGAGGAAAAGAGTAGATTCTAGGCAGAAGTGAAAAAGAAACTTATCAGGTTTACTGTAAAGCACTCCTTCCCCTATTGAAACTTCCTTACTGAATCACATGTAGGAACATTGAAAGTGTTGAACATCTGCCAGTCAAGTATCGGCCATTTTATTTGCTAAGGGAGGAATGTTTTTGTTTTAAGTTTTGCACTGTACTGCTGCCACAAAGCAACAAATTTTACGACAGATGTCAATGATAATAAGTCTGATTCTGAAACTCAGTTTACTAAGACTTATATTGGTCTAAGTCTTCTTCGTGGCTGAGCTCCACTGAAATGCTCCTATGGGGTCAGAGCAATCATATAGGGTATTGCTGAAAGATGCTTTCAATTCATGGTTCACGGTGAAAGTAGATGATGAGCTCTATTAACTGCATGCCTTTCTCCTTCAGGGAAATAACTCTAAAATGTTCAACGTCAATGATGCATCTAGAAGAAGACACCTCCATCTTGACATGATTGATCAAAGATGCTTGCAGATGGCTTCAGTGTGGGATCTCAGTGTCACCCTCCAGGCTGGCATTCCTGGTCACAAGTGCAGATTGGTCAGCTGCCCTCAATCCCAGAGTTAATTTAGCCTGCATCAGCCATTCACGTACTTCTTGGCCTCAGATTTCCCCACATTTCAGAGCCAAGTCTGAGACAAGCTGGAGGTCAAATGTTGACACATCCTGTTTGGCATTACGTTAGTAAGCTCAATAACTCTATTTATTTGAGTAGGTTTAACAACCCTGTGAAAAAGTAATGAGTGAAGGCAAATGATATAGTTATTTTGCTTTATTTTAATATTTTAAAATATTTGCTAGCATTAATTATTTTTGACTATTTAAAAAAATAATTTAAGTCTATTAGAACAGATTTTATAAACATCTGCGACTATCTAAGAAGAGCTCCAACATCCTGTGCCGCTAACAAGGAGTATTGATTCTACGCGATTTTGCTGGTGCAGAGGGCCGGGTGTTGGCTTGGGCAGACCTTCCTATCCAGAACAGATTAACGCAGCTAAGCAACCTCTGCAGGCAGCAAGTTCAGTCCGTGGGCTGATTCAGGACGGACCAAGCTACTGCCCCTATTCACTGTTGATGAACAGGAGTTATAAATAAAGAATGAACGATGTGGCTCCTGGATATTTCACAGTGAGCGATGTAACCTATGCAACACTGACAAATTGGAAGCTAAGGGAGTGCAATCATTGCCTTTTACAATAGGGTGCCCATGCCAGAATCTACAAGTAATCCACATAAAACTTCTGCTGTCTATTGATCTCCTTTAAGAAGTGAATGAAGCATAGAAGAATTCACCATGAGATCCTCAATTAGCTCCTATACACACTGTGGTATTGTGCTCTCTGCATTTCCAATTTAATCAACTCCAGGAGTTTGGGAGAACCTGTGGTGAAAAGATTGAGTACAGCTTAAAAAAACTGCCCAAGCCTGATCTGTGGATGAGGACAGAAGGAAAACATGCCCAAAATTTCAAGCATACCTCTTCCATTGCTAGACAAGAATTCATAATCTGGAAACATCTGGAAAGATTACTTGAACACCAGAATGTCATCTGAAAGATGAGATAAATTCAAAAACCGGAGAAAATTTAATACATTTTTATTCTTCATCCTCTGGGAATAGGGGTATGATGGTGCTGTTCCTCTTTACAATAAAATCACGAACAATTTCATTATATGTGCAGTTCTTAGTTTGCCATCAACAGTAAATGGCGGACACCTCTCAGTCCTGGTTAGTTTCTGCATGAATGGTGGTATTATGGCCATCATTCTTGGAATGCCTCTTCTCAAATAAATAGGGTTCGCCACTGAAGCATTCCACAGCCATTCTGAACTATTACTTTTGATTGTTTTTCCTCTAATCAACAGCTCAATAAATCCAGTTTTCAATGTGAATGATATTTGAGATCTGATCAAAATCTTGTGCAAACTTATCTTGTGCAAAATAAGATTTCCATTTACTGAAAAAACAGACATAGAGAATTTATCTCACTATCCTTGGTGTGCATCATACTGTGATGTGTAGTTAATATTTTGGTAATATTTGAGTAATATTGTACACGTATTATTTGAATGAGCATTCTTTGTTGTTTGCACAATTCAATATGTAAAAGTATGTGAATGACATATGTCTTCATGCCACTACGTCATACTGTATGTGTGCGCTATTATGCCACTACATCATAATTGGGTGCTTCACTAAAGTAAAACAAAACTAGAGTACCCAAGTTATTCCCAGCTCTGTGTTTCTTTTCCGATTAGTTTTATGTCTTGGAGTTACAAAGCATAACACTGGCAAGAGGGATTTTTAAACAAACCCAGAACAACTACCCACCTGTTGAAGCGCAGTGAGACATTCCAGTTAAAAAGAAGAGTGAAGCATGTGCTTCTTCAGAAAGGGACAGGGGGTTAAGTTAAAAAAAAAGGCAGGAAATGGACAAAATTCATGGGTTCATAAACAGTGAGTACTTGGTGATAATAAATAAAAATAGTAAGTAGAAATGGCTAGCTATGTTGCAAACATAGGTGTGTTCAATTGCACAAAAGATAACCGGATATTTATACTGAGCGAATTGAACAATGTTTTGAAACAAAGAAGTAGCCAATGAGAAGCAAGAGCTATCTTTGCTGAGTGCATTGGGTGGAAAGGCATATGTGCTTAGAACGTTGACTGCTCCAACCAAACCAGCCAAAATGAGCTTGCTGGTATTGTACAAATAATGCAAGAACATTGAAAACTGAAAACATTGTTGATTACAGAACTCTTTAGGTTTCACACGCAGAATTAAAAGGAAGGGGAGTCCATTTAGTTTACATGACTGAATTGAAGAGATTGTCCAAGCATTGTCAGTTCAGTGATGGCTTAATGAGGCACTGAGAGATTGTTTAGTTTGTGAAATCTGACAAAACAGCATTCAAAAACAGCTACTAACTGAAGCACAACTCGCACTTAAAAGGTCAGTTGAAATTGCTGTATCAATGGAAACAGCAGAGAGAGAATAAAGTGAGTGCAGCCTGGAATGAAAGTGAGCGTGAACAAAACTGCAGCATCTGGACGGAGGCCTACCTGGCCGGTCAAATTGTATTATCATTGTGGCAGGTGCTCACATTCTGCAGACCAATACAGGTTTAAAGACGAAGCTTGTAGAAAATGCAACAAAGTAGGACACATAGAAAGAGCATGTCAGGCAGATAAAAATAAATGGACTGCACAGAGAAGAGAAAAAGATAAAAAGTCCAGTTGTAGTTTCAAAAAGAGCACTAATCTGCATACTGTTGATGAAAAATCTGATAATAATGAGATTGACACAGGATTGCATAGCTTTGAGATTTACAATGCGAAGACTAACAATAGACAAGCAATATGACTTACACCAAAAGTGAACAGCAAATTAATTAAAGTGGAATTGGACACTAGCTCAGCTGCTTTAGTCATTCAGCAAAATGAGTTTCAAAGGCATTTCAAAGATACTGAACTGAAGCCTGTAGATATCCAACTGAGAACATATACTGGAGAAAAGTTAACTCCTGTGGGAATGACATTCATTACAGTGAAGTACAACAACCAACAAGTCACATTTTACATAGGAGGGCCACTGTTGTAGGGTTGTGATTGGCTGAGACAACTACAACTTGATTGAAGATCCAAGCACCGCTTGCATGCCACATCCCCTACAAAATAGTCAACAGAAAGTGAATTAAGAAAGGTATTGGATGACGCCTTGCGGGGAACACTGCAGCAAAGAGGCCTTGGCCAAGGCCTACTTACAGATGAAGATGGGAGATAAGCCAAAGTGTTTCTCACCACAAACACACACAATGGGTTTAATCATTTTAATGAGCTTATTATTGGAGTAGCATCTGCACCAGTACTCAGACAGAAAGCTATGGACTAGGTGTTGTGAGGTTGCCCAGGCACTCAGTGTTACTTGGATAACAACATTGTTACCAATGAGGATGGCAAGGAACATCTCCAAAATCTCAAGACAGTGTTAAAAGGATTAAATTGCGGGCTTAGAGCTCCATGCAACAAGTGTGAATTCTTTAAACCTAGCATCCATTACTGTGCTCACACTATTGATGCACAACGATTTACAGAGGTGTGCTGAGAAAATTCAAGCAGAGGCGAATGCGCCAAGGCCAAAGGACATGTCACAGTTGCAGTCCTTTTTAGGATTTGTCAGGTTCCTGCCAAACCTTGCCACTGTGCTCCGTCCCTTGAACTTATTACTGAAAATTCAAAAGAAATGGCAATGGACAAAGCAGAGTGGGGTGGCTTTCCAAAAGCTAAAGGAAATGACAACATCAGACACTGAACTCACATATTATCGTCCAGTAAAGCTTGCCTGCGATGCCTCACCTTACGGTGTAGGTGCAGTCACGTCACATGTTCTGAGTGATGGAAATGAACACCCCATGCACTTTACATCATGTTCCCTTACCGCTGCACAGATCGATAGAAAGTCTGGTTTTGGATGTAGGATGCTTCAACCAATATAGTAGGAGAGAGAGTTCACCCTCATTTCTGATCATTAACTGTCCATTTTCTTTTCACAGAAGGGTGTGCCACTAACAACGGAGGCACAAATGCAGAGACGAGATCTGTTTCTTGGAGGACACATTTACAAGATCAAATTCAAGAGGACAACTAACCATGAAAACGCTGATGGATTGTCCTGTTTACACTTGGAAAAGGAAATACCTGAAAAGATACAAAAGAGGACACTCCTCTTGACGCATTCTCCTTAATGCAAATCCAAAATCTCTCTATGGTGGCAGGGAAACTAGAAAATAACCCACATCGTCTTGGATCTTCAAGGCCACCGAAAATTGCTGGAAAGTGCAGTAGATATCTCAGTTTCCCCTTTTTTTTTACCAGTGCTGTGATGAACTGGTGAACTGGCCCACTGGCCCATAGCAGAGATTCCCTTAAGTGGAGATTGAGAGTTGTTGTACCATCCAAGCTGAGAGCTATAGCATTGGAGGAACTACATGCTGGTCATCTAGGTGTGGTCAAAATGAAAGCATTGGCTCAAAGCTTTGTCTGGTGGCCTGGGATAGATCAGCAGATCGAGCAGCTCATTGTGCACTGTTTGGGATGTCAACGCTTCAAGAAGATGCCAAAAGCAGGTCTCTCCATCCCTGGGAATGGCAGAGGATTGATTTTTTTTCCTGGACCATACCTGGCACAAATTTGTTTGTTGTGGTGGATGCAGCTACAAAGTGGCCAGAAGTGTTCCCAATAGTCTGCACTACTGTCTCACATACTGTTGATACTGCTGTTCCAGAACACTTAGTCAGTAACAACGGACCACAGTTTGTTGCAGAACTATTTCAATCTATCCTGAAAATGAATGGAATAAGACATATTACATCTGCACTGTATCGCCCAGCTACAAATAGCTTGGTGAAAATGTTTGTCCGGAGTCTAAAGAACGCACAATGAGCAGTGCTAGCAGAGAACCAAGTCAGAATCACTGAATCACTGACACTGAGTCAGAAGTTTGCCAATGTCATCCTTGCATATCACAATGCAGCGCACTCCACAACCAACAAGTCACCAGCTATGCTGTTACTGATTCATCCTCAGCGTGCACGCTTGGAGCTCCTCATACCCAAACTCAGAAGGAGTGTATGCAGGACAAACAGCTGAGACAAACTGTGGGCTCCTCAAACAAGGAGGTTCGATGTTTCATTCCTGGAAAACAGTCATGGAGAGGGTCTACAGCATTGATCAAAAGTGGGTACTGAGAAAGATTAAGGACAGAACTGGACCACTCTCTTACACATTGGAGATTACGTCAGATATCATCTGGAGACAACACATAGATTAGTTGAGGAGAGCAGAGTGGATTGTTAGAGAAGAAAGGTGTCCAGAGCCATCAGAACTATTTCCTACAGTCCCGGAGTCAATTTCTCCAACCACCATGGAGGAGGGCCCAAACCTGAAATTGTTTCACAGCCTCAAGTCTCTTCTGCCCTCCCACTTGTCAGGAAAGACATTATCACACAAGTGTAAGAAATTCTCCACAGCAATTAAATGGTTGAGCCTGAATAGGACAATTTAAAATTTATTAGCTCTGGATGTCCATATAGTAGCTGCAGCCAAGATGACTAGAGGCCAATACATTACATATATGAGTTGAAATGACGTCTATATTGAGTTAGAGTTCATAGCTAAGCAGGGAGGAGAGTGGTGTATTGAATACTTCAGTAATATTGTAAATGTATTGTTTGATTAAGCATGCTTTTTTTTACATAATTCATTATGGGTTATATGTAAAAGTACGTGAATGGCACACGTTATTACACCACCACATCATATGTGGGTGCTTCACTGACGTAAAAATAAAACTAGAATTCATACGTCATTCCCGGCTCTGTGCTTTTATTTCAAATAGTTTTATCTATTTAGAGTTAAAAACATACCAGTGTATTATACTGTTGTTTTTAGCTTCACTATTACATTGTTCTAACTTAATAAAAATAAATGTTGAATGTCATCATTTTAACAACATTCTGGCTGCATCTTTCATAAAGATCCTGAAGACCATAATGGAAGATGTTGTTTATTCATAGTATGGAGAATTATTTTATTGTTTTTCAATTCACAAGCCAAGAACCAGAACAACAGCATTGCACTTTGCTATTATTTCCACCTCCCCCCTCCCCCAGAAAAACATTCAGACTGAAACAAAAACAAAATCACCATGAAATGAGTAAGTCATATTTTACAGGAACAACCACTGCCATTTTGTCGAGCATTTGATTATACTGTTTAGTGGGAGCTGTGAACACTTGTACCTAACTAGTTAGCCTGCAGGAGAGTTAAACAGCAAAATAAATTCAGACATGTGCATAAATACATTAAAGGAAATTACATCCTCTCAAATCAGTATTATGTGATTTGTGTGCTTCAGACTTTCATTTGTAAACACTGTTTCCTCATTGGTATGGTCAGTCCCTGAACAATCATTAATGTACAATAATTTATGGTACGGTTCTGTCTGTCTTTGTTCTTGCTGTCCCTGAAAAAAAATTACAAAACCGGTGAAGACTGGAATTAATAATAAAGGATTAAAGGGGAACTGCTGGAAAAATTATCAAGAGGAATTAGCTATAAAATGACTGAGATAACAACATTAGGTTTTAAACACAAGATATTCTGCAGAAGCTGGAAATCCAAAGCAACACACACAAAATGCTGGAGGAACCTAGAAATCCAATGCAACACGCACAAACGTTGGGGTTCACCATACTTCAGACCTACACTTGTCTCTGTTACGTATAGTTATAACCAAATTAGAATTGGAAACTGGCAAAAAAGGATTGTTCAAATAAGACAGGGAATAAACATTATGAACAATAAACAGGTTGTGTGTGTGTGTGTGTGTGTGTGTGTGTGTGTGTGTGTGTGGGAATTTGTGTGTGGGGGTTTGTGTGTAGTATGCATTATGTGTTACAGAATATGTGTGTATACTCTATATGTCTGTGGTGTGTATGTGTGTTTATGTGTGTGTGGTTACAGTCTGTGCTTTGTGGGTGCATGGTGCATGTATTTGGCATAAAGTTACACAGCTCAAAACAGCCTGAGTCCATGACAACCATCAAGCACCCATTTATGCTAATCCTATGCTTATACTAATCACTTTTCAGTCTTCACATAATCCTAGCAACTTCCCCTGGATTCGACTACTCACTGAAACATTAAAAGTAATTTACATTGGCCAATTAATCTACCAATCTGCATGTCAGAGAGATGTTGGAGGAAACTGGAGCACTAGGGGGAACCCACAGCATCACGTGGAGAACAGGCTAACTTTTACACAGGGGGCATCGGAGGTCAGGGTCAAACTTAGCTAGCTGGTGCAATGAGGGAGCGGTTCCACTAGTTACACTTTTGTACAAAGTGTGTGTATGGTGTGTTTAGCGCACGGGTGTTACCGACCAGTGTGTGATGTGTGTTTTGGTATATTCTGAGCACGCACATTTGTGTGTGTGTGTGTGTGTGTGTGTGTGTGTGTGTGTGTGTGTGTGGTTACATTGTGATTGGAAGTTTGTGTGAGTGTGTGCGCGTGCGCATGTGTGTACACATATCACTTTTGCTTTCCCTGGTTTTAATCTCATCAGGTGTCAGTGAGTCATGCAAGGTGATGTTTGGCATCATGTAGTTTGAACTGCAGTGATATCAAAATTTACTTCATCTTTCTCCACAAAACATACCTTAAAGCATAACACTGTCATTAGAAAATTACATTATAGAGCCAACTTGACAAAAAAGTTCGCCCTACCAGACTGCAAAGCAGTGATTATGGTAAGAGGGAGACCAGGCAGCAGCTTTTGATCTGAAACTTGCAGACACAAACTTACAAGTGCTGAAACAAGCTGATGAAAGGGGGAAAATGAAGAAAGATCGAAGAATTTATTTAGAGTCTAGAATGTATCTCATGATGGACTCCTTCACATTCAGCCCTGACTGCAATGTGTGGATTGGCTCCTTAAGTTTACCTCCCACCCTCCGCACTTCCTTGGTACAGAGTTGGGATCCATGGACGCCTTGCTTAATGGTATTGGTCCATAACATAAAAAGGTTCAGGACCTTTGCTACAGAGTAACATTACAAAGAATCCACATCTCCCACCACCTCTCACTCTTTAGGCACCACTGTTACCCTTTCCAAGTTTCCATAGTCAACAATAGCGGGGACAATGAGTATTCATCACATCAAACATCAGCAACTTTTGAAAATTGATTGTTAAATTTCCATATCAATAATGATACAAGTATTTCAATCCTAACAACTGAAAGGTAGAAAATAATCTGTAAAATGTCCTAGTCTCCTTTCCTTCAGTATTAATGTGTACCTGACTGACCTGATTGTCTCTTCATGTTGAAGGCCAGAGTTTCAGTTTGAGGAACCAACAATATCTTCATAGTAGGAAGCTTACACTGCCATTTAATCCGAAATTTGCATCTGATATGAGGAGAGACAAGAGAGGGCAGGTGCTGGAACCTGGAGTTAAAACACAAACTTCAGCAGGGCAAGTAGCATTTGTGGAGGGATGGGGATGGTCAACATTACAGATAGAGAGCCTGCATCAAGAATGAGAGGGAGATGGTCAGATTATAGAGGTGGGAGGGGAAGATGAAATAGGGACTAGTAGGTGATAGGTTGAACCAGATAAGGGGAGGGCGGAAGAAATGAGGAGTAGATGGAGACAGGAGGGGGAGGGGAGGGCAGAGGAGGAGATGAAGGGAGTGCTGAGACACAGGCTGGTAGGTGACAAATGAAAACAGAGGTAGGAGGGCATAAAGGAAAATAAGCAAGATGAACATGGGTGAGAAAAGATAGACACATAAGCTGGTGTGAACCAGATAAGGAAGGATGATGGGCAGATGGAATGACATGGGGGAGGGGGGAGGAAATGTAGCATGTGCAGACCCTCGAGACGGTCCAGAGGATGAATGATCCCAGGAATGGAAAGTTTAATGTATAAGGAGTGTTTGATGTCTCTGGGCTTGTACTCGGAGTTCAAAAGGATGAGATAGATCTCATTGGAACCCACTGGACCCTGAAAGGCCTGGGTTGGATGGGCGTAGAGAAGATATTTCCATTGGTAGAAATGTCTAGGATCCTCAGAATGATAAGCTGTCTCTTTAAAGCTAAGTTGAGGATGAATGTCTCCAGCCAGAGGACAGTGAATCTGTGGAATTTGTTGACACAAAGGGACCTGGAGGTCAGTCATTGGGTGTATTGAAGGCAGAGATCATAGGTTCATAGGTAAGGGATTTTAAAGGTTACGGTGGTAAGGAATTTGAAGGGTTATGGTGATAATGGATTTTAAGGAACATGGGGACAAGATGAGACAATGAGGCTGAAATAAAATTTAGCCATGATTGAATAGTGCAGCAGACCTGATGGGCCAAGTGGCCTAATTCCGCTCCTGTGCCTTATTGTCTTATGGTAGGCCAATGGAGAAAGATCCCTGGTGGGGAGATAACTGGGTGATGGGCAGATGGATCTAGCTGGGGTCAGGAAGATGAGGGAGAATATAACAAGTCATGGAATGGTGTGGGGAATGAAAAGATGAACACAGAGGGGAGGAAATCTGGGCAGACTGGTTGGTATTGTAATAGGGTATCTGGGCTACCTGAAATCTGGTTTGTAGAATTCCGTTCTTACACCAAGTTCTTGGGTGATAAATCCAACATCTATCATTACATTTGAGAATCTCCAAACCAACATGCTGACGTGCCTACACCATGTCATAGGTCTTCTATTGTCGCTGGTGGACTGCATCTTACTCTCTGCTTGGGATCATAATGGGGATTTGCATGGTTTTAAATGACAAGTTTACAGGTTACCCAGTCTGATAATTGAGGAGTAACCCCTTCTTTTTATTTTACTGATGATGTAAGCTGACATATGGGGTTGCCTGGAGTTGAGAGTAAAAACGTGCGTGCACAATGGTGGGAGAACTTCTGCAGTCTCCACTAGTGAGCAAGTCTTGCTTGTCTGTATTCAGCAGCACTCTCAAGCACTCTGATCTGGTTGGTTCAGGAAACTGGCCTTTTGATTTTGCCCATTTTTTCAATCTTCCATCCATTCAAATGTCCATCACCTGGAAGCCATCTTGGGCCAGAGTGACATTGTGAGGCTGACCAAGTAATATACAAGGGTTGGGATCAATGACGGAAGTGAGTTGACAAAGTGAATGGCAAAGGTTGATCTGGGCTTTTACTGGGTCACAGAGTCACAAATTCAACCTTAAACCATGATCAACTTCATTCTCTCTTTCTGTCTGGTATTAGGTTCTAGATGGGAGGTGGGGAACAGAGAGGGGATTTGGGGATAGTAATTGGGGGACGGAGAGTGCAGTGGAGATGGGGAGATGGAAGGACAGTGAGGATGAGAGGTGGGGAGGGCCCTGGAGGTGGAGGATAGGGAGGTGAGGTGGGAGGACAATGGCAGTGAGGATATGGAGGTGATAGGTGCAGAGAGTAGTCGGGTGTGCAGGTGGGGAAGATGTGAGGATGGGGAAGCGGAGGATGGGAGGTGGGAGGGTGGTAAGGGTGGGGAGGTGAGTGTGCAGAGCTCGGGCAGTCGTGTATTTGAAGCTAGGATGTCACTGAGTCATTTACCAGTTTCAGAAAGCCCCTTCCCGTTTTTGTAAGTGTCTGTTGGTATGGGGAGGTGAGGAGATTGGTGGGGATGTCTTTTTACCCCAAAACTTGCTTTGTCTTTTTTGTAGAAATGATCACTTACAAATGTAACCCATAATAAATTCATCGTTCTGATGCTCTTGTCTTTCATTGAGTATTTTCTACACTGCATTTTCATTCTCCATTCTGTTTTCTTTTTGCCTAGTTATGCTCGTTTCTCTCTCCCTCTCTTCCTTTACATATACACACACAAACACACACTCTCCCTCATCCGTGCACACAGAGTTGTAATATATTTGGCATTAATGAGTAAAGGCAGGGCCGAGTATTAGCTTCATTACCTTCCATTCGTCATACTCTCTGCTAATGGAGGAACCTTCACGCTGAGATTCTAATGGTTACATTAAATTAGAAACCTCTCGGCTCCTTTTTCCTCTGTAAAAGAAAAATCTATTTTGACGCAGGCAATTTCTCCTTCAGATGATTAATCATAAAACAGACGCTGCCTCGCAGAACGCTCTAATTCCTCTGTCAGGTTCAAAATAGGGAGAACTTCTTTTAGGAAGCAAGAAGCAAACTTGTATGCTAATTACATATTTGAACAGAGTTAAATGGTATTGCCTGAATGGGGGGCAAATTACAGAAACAAAGTTAGTGAATTAAGAGGAAGGCCATTAAAGATTACCAGAGGGGAAGTGAATGCAGTCGATAATTTCAAACTTGCATTGTACCAGCAATTGTAAATCCCTCTAGACTCTAATCCACTTGACAGTAAAATTCAGCTACATGCTGATTCCCAGCTTTTTATTCTTCATTGTCCTGGACTTGTGTTTAATTTTGTTTGCCTCCATATAATGGCAGAATTGCATTCTTCAACAGTAGTTCCTAGATCGAAATAGTAGTATGTTTTGATAATGCCCTCCTAGAGCTTGCAGCACCCTAGTAGGTCCATTTATACCAGAATAGTGATGGAGCTGCAAAGCAGTTTTGCTATTCTTGGACAGTAACTCATTCTCAGGGTTTGCTTGAGTCTGAAGTAAAAGGAAGAGACTTCCTTGGTTGAAGCAAACAAAATTCACTCTAAAATCAGCCGTGCACTCTCAATTTACAGCACCAAGTTTTTTCATTGGTAAAGACAGAAGTCTGATCTTCTTTGCTGTTGCCTGATGCATAATCTTCATATGTGGGACCATAGATAAACAATTTTTGGCACCGGATGCAGAGAGGGACAAGTCATCATTGGCCTTGCCTTCCTTGTGCGGCCATTTGCCGGTGTCCTGTGCCTGCCCTTGCAAACTATCTGTGGCATTGTCAAGGTTACATGGATGCCAGGATAGTCCTGTAGTGGCAAGCTGGAGGCTTTCCTGGATGGGTGGGGACTGCAGGGTTGGAATGCATTCTATACCAGGAGGATGGCATGTTTAGTTAACAGCTTGAAATTGTAAAAATAAAATTATTTTAAAATTAAGTCTTTAACAAAGGAATACCTCCATCCTTGTTCCAGAGCGGTCAGCATGTCTGAACTGTTGAGGTTTAGGTTGACAAGTTACATTCCTCAGTTTTCCACAGTTACTGGTGAGTTTAAAGGGAGCAAATGAATCAGCATCTGGTGAGCCATTTGCTGAACTGGTGGGATTTCCAAACAGTTGGACAATGGATTATCAGAGTTTTACTCAAGTCTTACAGAAAAAGGTGTTAATGTACCAGTAAAACACATAGAATGCTGGAGGAACTCGGCAAGTCAGGCAACATCAATGGAGCGGAATAAACAGTCGATGTTTCTGGCTGAGACCCCTCATCAGGGCTGGAAAAGAAGGAGGCAGAAGCCAAAATAAGAAGTTTGGAGGATGTGGTGGGAACTAATGAATGGTCTCCGCCCAGACTGTTTAATCCCCTCCATAGATACTGCCTGACTTGCTGAGTTCGTCCAGCATTTTTTTTTGTGAGTTGCTCGATATTTCCATCATCTCCTAAAACTCTTCTGTTTATGATAACGTACCAGCAAGTGTTTTCAATGATAAGAGATGCTTGTGCTGGGAAACAGTGCTCTCCAGTTTGAAAACTCAGCATCAACAAGAACAAAAAAAATATTTGACTACCATTACAGAGTCAAATACAAGATCCAGACTTTTCTCTTTCCTTTGCTTCAGCTTCAGTCTCACAAGAATTTTGGTTTTTAACAATGGCAGCTTTTTGAAGTGGTTATCCTGCTTTGCATTCATGTAAATTTTTCTCTGTTAATTCAGTAGTGTATTTTGTTCTTTTTGGAATTCTGAGCACAAATAGAGCAGGAAACAATACAAAGTAATGTTAACCAGTTTCTTTAAACAAAAACACAGAATAAAAAGTGGAGTAAAGCTTAGGGTAGTTTATAATATGGCTCTATTCCCAACAAGAATGAATTAAACATGGATTCCATCCATGTAAATCTCCTCCAGTAAGCAGACCAGCCAATAAACTTTGTCTGGTCTGAAATCATTTATAAAGAAGTTACAAAGAAAGATTGAATAGGTTAGAACTTTATCCCTTAGAACGTAGAAGATTGAGAAGAGATTTAGAAGAGGTATACAAAATTCAGAGGGTATAGATAGGGTAAATGCAAACAGTCTTTTACCACTGTGGTTGGGTGGGACCACAACCAGAGGTCATGGGTTAAGGGTGAAAAGTGAACATCTTAAGTGGAACATGAGGAGAAACTTTTTCACTCAGAGGGCTGTGAGAGTGTGGAATGAGCTGCCAGTGAAAGTGGTGCATGAGAGCTCAATTTCAATGTTTAAGCAAAGTTTGAATAGGTTGATGGGAATTGGCAGTTTAAATAGTTTCGGCATGGACTAGATGGGCTGAAGGGCCTGTTTCTGTGATGCACTTTTCTATGGCTCTGCGTGTCCACTGACCAGTATGCCAACCCACTCACTTTCATTCATTTTGTCATTAACCGATTGCACAACAACAATTTTGTCTAGGTTGTTTTTTACCAAGGAGAACTTGACATTTCAACATCTGGGCTGGACAGTACCTGGAAGGTATGATGGGAGAATTGCCATGGCTCTCAGTTCATGCTCTAAAGGTTCAAATCACCAAGTATCCTGTCCCTAACGTGTGGACATCCGGTAAGGATGAGAACAGGCTTCCCTGGCACGCATTCATAACTCAACATTGCTTGCACGAATCAGCAAAGGGGAACATGTCATAGAAGAAAATGTACCTTTTATGTGACATGTTCCTTTCTGCTGATCTGTGCAAGCAACCATACTGATAAGGAAATATGCAAGGAGATGGCAACTTCAAAGGGAAGGACAATAGGGAAGAAACCTATTATTACTTTACTTTATTGTTGCCAAACAATTGATACTAGAGCGTACGATCATCACAGCAATATTTGATTCTGCGCTTCGAGCTCCCTGGAGTACAAATCGATAGTAAATATAATAAAAATTTTAATGATAAATCATAAATAGAAAATAGAAAAGGGAAAGTAAGGTAGTGCAAAGAAACCGAGAGGCAGGTCCGGATATTTGGAGGGTACGGCCCAGATCCGGGTCAGGATCCGTTCAGCAGTCTTACCACAGTTGGAAAGAAGCTGTTCCCAAATCTGGCCGTACGAGTCTTCAAGCTCCTGAACTAGTGAAAAGAGGATGGTAAAACTCTGCCAAGTTGCAAGGTACAGCTTCCATCACACATGCATATCTGCAACAAAGTCTTCCTGGATATCCTTTTACAAACAACTCAAAGATCTTGTGAGGCAGATACACAGCATGGAGTCAGAGTGCCTGGCTGCAGGTGGTTCTGGAACAGCTTCAGGGATTCAATACCTGAAATACCTGGTGAATCCAAGGCTGGAGTTCAACACTGAGCTGCACTGGGGCATCCACCAGGGGAGAAAGTGACACAAAACTTGCCATTTCGTTAAGCTCCTCTTTCCACACACTCTATGGGCATTTGAGACATCTATGTACAACTTTGCTCTGAACTCTGATTTGCACAAGAGCCGATGTTGTTTTTCTGTTGCTACAATTAAGCGGAGGGAGCCCCAGACGATGGTGTCCTTGGGAGAACATATGCTTTCAGTTTTGGTTCTAACGTGTGCAGTGCTCGTTATTGGAGCTTTTCACCAGCAGTGTGCATCTGTGTGACAGACAGCTTTGTGGCTGAAGCTGATATAGCTATGTCAGTGAAATGGCAGTGACGTGCTGATGTAATTTATGACCAGCAATGTGGCTCATTTGTGGGCTGATTCCCAAACGCTCTAAACAGTGATCTTTCCCTCCTACTTCCACATACCTTATTGCCTGTGAATAATCTGTTTTCAGAAACAACTACCACTGCCATCGCAAATTATGGGTCAGTTTGACATCCATTATCCGGCCTCTCATTATGAGGTTAATATGCTCTCGATAACACCGGCAATCAATACGATTGAAATAATATGGATTCTAGGCACACTTGCTTGCATTTTGATCATTCAACTGACTTACAACTGCAAAACACATTTTCTACAAGTCCATTAATTGAAGAAAACACTCTAGGTTATAGACAGAAACAATGCACAAAATTTGTTAGTGTTGGGCGTATTCTGGAGTTAGGGTCTATGGCAAATATTAACTTCAGCAACCAATCTTTAGACCAGAACGTGGATGTAGATGAAACTTAAAATGCAGCCCTGGACAATAGTTTCCTATTGCTGTTGGCGCCAGTTAATTGACAACCAGACAATACTGATTAACATTCATTTTGGGTGTCTGGAGTGTGGATGTGAAGAAGAAGGAGTGAAAATGATATGTAATTCAAAGGAAGCATTGTAGATACATTGGAACTATAGAATTGTCCTGCTGCTGCCTTTGATCTTTAGCATATAAAATGTCATGTAATATTGGGAGAAACAGGCCTCTTCCTCCAAGAGTGTTTCATTTTGCTGAATAAAACACTTCCGTAGCCATTAGCTTCAGTGTCTCTCCAGTGACTTTATTCAAGTAACAACACCAAGGATTGAAATATCAGGAGTAAGTAAAAAAAAAATCAGCAGAACTGCAGATAGTTGAAATACTCAGTAGGTCAGGCTGCATCTAACCTTCATTTGGAGGACTGTCCAGATGTGTGGGTGGGAAAGAGGAAAGGGGATTGCTTTGTTGCTTGGTGTGTTCCATTTTGTTGTGTTCTGTGTTGTTCTGCCAAGCATTGTGGGAATGCTATGTTGGCGCTGGAAAGTGTGGCAACGCTTGCAGTCTGGTCCCAGCACATCCTTCGGTTGAGCTGGTTGTTAACGCTTCACTGTGGGCTTTGATATCCAATGTGATAAATAAATGGATCTGAATCAGAACATGAGTTGTCAGACTTGTAATGGATGTCAGTAGAGAGCCCATCTCCTGAGATGAAGCCGGAGAAGTCCAGGAAAGGAGAAACCAAGCGCAGATTGGTTGACTGCCTTGCAAAGCACTTGTATTCAATCCTCAGAGGGAACCGTGAGCTTTCCTTTGCCTGCAACCCCCGTCACCCTCCCACTCCAACATGTTGATCCTTGGCTTTAACGCAGATTTCAGAAACAGCAGTTGCAGCTTTCTAAACTCAATATAGAATTCTGCAAATTCGGAGGACTTGGTATCTCAATCAGGGTCAGCTTGTTTGGTTTCTTTATTCCCCTCCGTAGATGTTGTCTGACTTGCTGAGATCGCCCCAGCATTTTAAGTGTATTATTCAAGATTTCCGGTAACTGCAGAACCTCTTGTGTTTTAGTTTTTTTTTCCTCTGGGGATGAAGGATCTGCCCAGCTGGACCTGCCAGGCATGTCTTCCTATTCTGCATTTTACAATTCCTTACAGATTTCTTACTGCCTAGAGGATCATCAGGGTCCCCTCACCCCTATTTGTAACATTTACCAGGAGCATTGCATACAAAAGGCCCAAAGCATTGTTGAGGATCCCTACCACCCATCCCACAATCTCCTTGACCCACTGCCATCAGGAAGGAGGTACAGGAGCATCAGGACTAGGACTGCCAGACTGGGTAACAGCTTCTTCCCTCAGGCTGTGAAACTAATGAATACCCTGCCACCACCGAGATCTCATCACTAGAACAGCGAGCTGTTTACTGTTTACTGTACTGTTCAATGTTTACCTGTGCTGCACAATTCACATGCATTTTGAATTATTTTATATTAACTTATTTGTGGATGGTATATGTGTTGTGTGTGCACTTTGGTCTAAAGGAACATTGTGTGGTATTGTATGTATTGTATTGTATAGCCAGATGAAAATAAACTTGATACTGAACTTGAACTTGAGATATTTGTCTATGTTCTCGCTATCTAAATTCTCCCCATTCAGTCTTGTTTGCATCTTATCACTATGGTCACAAAGTTTTACCCCTGCACTAATAGACACCTATCGTCTGCCTCACCCTCCCTGCAGTTTTAACAAGCTTCTTTTCTCTCCTTCCCAGATCAGCCTGATGGCTCTTCAACTGAAACATTAACTCTGTTTCCCTTCCCAATGGAGTGGCCTGACTTGCAGAATATTTCCAGCGTTTTCTGGTTTTACTTAAGATATCAGGAGGGTTCAAAGCTTGGTCAAGGACATCGAGAATATTAGAAGGAGGAAGGAGAGGTGGAGAGAGTTCAGAAAGAAATTGCAGAGTTTAGGATTTCAATCACTTCAGGAAAGATTGCCATTAAACAGCAGCTCTGTTTGGCAAAGGTGGCTTGTCATTTTCTATATCCTATAACGTTCCTTCTTGAAAAAGAAGTTATATGTATTTTCAGTCAGAAGACCATAAGACGTAGGAGCAGTGTAAGGCCATTTGGCCCGTTAAGTTTGTTCTGCCATTCCATCAAGGCTGATTTATTATTGATCTAAACCCTATTCTCCTGCCTTCTCCCTGTAACCTTTGACACCCTTATCAATTAAGAACCTATCAACCACTGCTTTAAATACACCCAAAGACTTGGCCTCCACAGTTGTCTGTGGCACTGAATTCCACAAATCCATCACCCTCTAACTGAAGAAATTCCTCCTCATCTTTGTTCTAAAGGGGCATCCCTCTATTCTGAGGCTGTGTCCTTGGGTCCTAGACTTTCCCACTATAGGCAACATACTTTTCACTTCCCCTCTATCTAGGCCTTTCAATATTCGATAGGTTTCAATGAGATTGTCCCTCATTCTTCTAAGTTCCAGTGTGAGCAGATCCAAAGCCATCAAACGTTCCTCATACGTTAATCCTTTCATTCCCATGAGCTTCCTCTGGATCCTCTCCACTGGCAACACATCCTTTCTTAGATAATGGGTCTAAATCTGCTCACAATACTCCAAGTGCAATCTGACCAATGCCATATAAAGCCTCTGCATTGCATCCTTGCTTTTAAATACTAATTTAAGGTCCAAGGTATTATTCTTTAAATATTATCCTCACTGTTGCTTCTGCTTGGGTCAGAACATCCCTTTATGAACTTCTTCTCCACTGTTGATTCTAGAAATATTTCTGATCACAAACGAGCATTGCAATCAGAAGGAAAAGGGCATTGGTGGACTTGTGGACATGAACTGTGCCTTGATGAATCTCTAGGGCTTTAGCCAGGATGTAGATTACATTCCTGCAAAGTGGATGACACATCTGATTACCTTTCCCATTCATATTCCTCCTTTACAGCTGCCTGTGTTTGCTAATAATCTTAGACCAGCATCGCGCACTTTCTGAGCTGTAATTCAACCATTACACCCAACGCAAAGGTCAGGCAGAGCAGTGGGGGAGGGGAACTGAGGAAGAGAAGGGGAAAAGTCTTCTGCAAGGCTTTTCTACAGAACTCAAAAATCTTATAATATCCCTCTCTGAGTATATGCGTAGACCAATTCATCTTTTGCAAAACATGTATATAATTAATTACTTTGTGTGATGCATCACCTACGGATCTCACGTGCAAAAGAGAATGATCAGACTGTAAGGCAGGGACAGGACATCCTTCAGGAATTACATAGGTAACAGGTATTAACTCAAATGAGAACCAGTCTTCAAGAAACCTGTTCAGACTGTAAGTTGCAATTAGCTTTGAAATTTTAAGGACAGCAATGTTAGCAGGGAGTATTGTCTGCACAGTACAGACTGCTGGCCCACAACAGCAAACTGCTCAGCACACATGTATGGTTGGTAAACCGACATGGCCATCAGACTTTCTCCAATGGGTTCACCAAACACTGGACAATGGAGCCACGTTCATTGGTCTATATCAAACTAAGCATCAGGTATCTTCAGCTAGGCTACGACACAGAGGTAAAGGCAGGTTCTAGATCAGATGTGCCACTGACGTATTTTCTCCGTCAAAAAATGGGCATTTTTGTGTACCCTCAGAGTTAGCTCTCACAACGTTAATTTGGGACATCCGGGGTTTCTGTCCCCAGAAGTTTTTAGACTAGCCATGTGAAATACTTTTTCCCAAGAAAGATGTTCTGATTATAACGGTATCTTGTCAGTTAACATGTAAATATGTAATTTAGTGAATTGATTTGTCTGCACCCAAACCTTGAAGTAAACTATGTCATTGGCTCTACTGATATTGCATTGAAACACCTGTAGTTAATTCTCTCTTAAGAGGATAAAATCTTTATGTTTATCTTATTGGGATACAGCACAGAATAACCCCTTCCAGCCCTTCGATCTGTGCCACCCAGCAATCACCGATTTAACCCTGGCCTAATCACGGGACAACTTACAATGACCAATCAACCTACCAGCAGACACGTCTTTGGACTTTGGGAGGAAACTGGAGCACCTGGAGGAAACCCAGACAGTCATGGGGAGAACGTGCAAACTCCTGCAGACAGTGTTTTGATGTTACAGAGGTTCTCTTATCTTTCTCCAGAGCATCTCCAAAAGAAATGCATTGCCCAGATTGCCTGTTGTACTGAACAAAGACCACTTACATCTACAACTACAGTCTCTGTGTGGCTCATTCGCAGCCCAACACATATATTACACTTCCATTCTTTCACTCTGTGACATTTGATGGGAAGGTTGCAAATACTCATGCAACTAACTTACAACAAGAAGCTGCAGCCGTGGGTTCTTTAACTGAGAAAATCACTGAGCCACTGACAGATGTGTAATGCCTAAAATTTGCTGCTATATTGAGGAAGACTGATTAAACGTTCAGCCAGGAGACTAGGCTTAAGAAAGAGAACAGAGAGTTAGAGAGTTGGAGAAACATTGGGATAGAATCCCAGAAGGAACACAAAATGCTGGAGGAACTCAGAAGGTCAGACAGCACATATAGAGGGAAATAAACAAACTTCAAAGTTCAAAGTAAATTCATTATCAAAGTGCATATACTGTATGTCACCAAATACTACTCTGAGATTTATTTTCTTGAAATCATTCACAGTAGAGCAAAGAAATACAATCGAATCACTGAAAAACTACACACAAAGAATGACAAATAACCAATGTTTAAAAGAGGGAAAACTGTGCAAATACAAAAAAAAACAAATAATAATCATAATAAATGCTGAAAATTAATACTGGGAACATGCCTCTGGCTCTCTGGAGCTCAGAGGGAAGTGGGGAGAAGAGGAGTGTGGTCGTGATAGGAGATTCCATAGTTGGAAGAGCGGACAGGAATTCTGTGGACATGAAAGACACCCGATTGATATGTTGCCTTCTAGGTGCCAGGGTTAGGGATGGAACAGGCCAGAACAAGTTGCCCAGAGCATATCGAAGTGACAGGACCCTGGTCCTAGCATGTAGAGCAACCCAAGTTGTCCAAACATAAATGCCAGGCCAGATAGATTGAAAAGGCAGAGTGTTGGGACCAGAGCCGAGGGTGGAAGTGGTTCTGCTCGTTGCTCCACAGTGCTTACTCCCCTCTTTGTTGCACTGAGGGTGAGGCTGTGGGCCTGCTCCAGGATCCAGGCTCCGTGTCTGTGGGCTCCGCTATGTGCTGAACTGAGGTCAAAGCTGTGGGCCCACACCAGGCTTCGTGTCTGAGGTCTCAATTTCGTTCTAAATGCTATTTGCTTACTTTTGATTTGTTTTCTCTCTCTCTCTCTCTCTCTCTCTCTGTGTTAGTAATGGAGGACAAAGAAATGCCAGACAAACTTAATAAGTATCTTGTGTCAGTCTTCACTGTGGAAGACATTAGCAGTATGCCAGAAATTTGAGAGTGTCAAAAGGCAAAAGTGAGTGTAGTTGTTAGTACTAAGGAGAAGGTGCATCAGAAGCCAGACCAAATGGACACCAGTGTTCAGAAAGAGGTATCTGAAGAGATTGTAGAGGTATTAGTAATGATCTTTCAAGATTATTAGATTCCGGAGTGGTTCAGGAGAAATGGAAAATTGCAAATATCACTCCACTCCTTAAGAAGGGAGGAAGACAGAAGAGAGGAAATTGCAGGCTAAAGTGATTGGGAAGATGCTGAGGTCCATTATTAAGAATGAAGATCAATGAACTTGGAGGCACATGATAAAATATGATAAAGACAACATCTGTTGGAATTCCCCTCTCAGACAATGACAGGAATTGAACCATGATCAGTAATCAATGGTGCTGTAAAGTCAGTGTGCTAACCATTAAGCTACAGTGCCATCCATACCATGCCATGGAGTTGTACAAATACTGAGACTAGTAGTGCCCTTGTATTGCAAGAAAATCGGTAAATGACAGATCTCAAAATCTGAAATAAAGACAAAAAAAAAATGCGGGAAACATCTGTAGAAAAAGAAACAGCTGATGCTTGAAGTCTGGGGCTCTTCAACGCAATTGTATTGTATTTGCACCACAAGTTGGTGTTGGGCTGGTAGTGCGATTATACATACTATAGAACCAACCTAAATTAGAGTTAAAGAAAATCTTTCTGGCGCTTCATTTTGGTCGGACATGGAGTATAAATCCAGGGTAATGTCTAACCTAGATTGCTGAGAATGTCTGCTGAGCCTTTTTGTCTCTCAGATTGTCTTCAGTTTAAATGTTTAAAGATGAGGGAGTCCCACTACACATCTAAAGTTTGGATTTCTTCTTATGTGCCCGCATGGATCGGAATGTGCTCTGACCTCTTTCCTCAATTACAGCCAAACGGGAGCCAAGTAATTTAAACAGTGTTCTGCCTGACTGGAACTCAAACAGCAGCTGCAAGCCTCAGCTGCGAGGGAAATGCACCTCAAGCGGTTTTGGAAAGTGAAGAATGGACAAAATATGTTGTATTGTCAATACATTTAATGATGCCATGAATAAATGATATTTCAGATTTATGGGGGCTGTATCTCCCATTCAGGGTGGATTTTTTTTTTGCTAACATGTGATTTACTTCTCAGGTAATGGCATCTTGCAGTAAATATCAAGCCAAATGTGATTGGCACGTTAGCACAGTGGTTAGCACAATCACTTTACAGTGCCAGTGTTCGTCGATCGGGGTTCGATTCCCCCACTGTCTGTCAGGAGTTTGTAGGTTCTCCCCGTGACCGCGTGGGTTTCCTCCAGGTGCCCTGGTTTTCTGCGCACTCCAAAGGTGTTCTGTTTGGGTGAGCAAATTGCTGGAAGCATAGCGAAATTAGTGGACGCAGTCCTCAGATTGTGTTGGTCATTGAAGCAAAACAGTGCATTTCACTGTGTGACAAATAAAACTAATCTTTATAAAGTGACTCAATTTGATTAGACTCTTGTACATGATCAGAAGCCATGCTCAAGTTTCCAACATTCTCAGCACGTCCGGAAATATATCAGTTAATATGGAATTTCTAGTTCATAATAATACAGGCTAATGCCAGTTAATAAGGCCAACCAAATATTTCTCAGATTCTCCAATCACCTCTCATTTATGTCTAGTTTGGACTTGAAATGGGAGTCACACATTTGGCACCAGTAGGCTTCAGTTCACATCAATATCATTCTAGAAATGGCAGCACCTCCACTGAGAGCAGAGAGTTGTGTTAATTAGTAATTATCCAGACAGGGAGATGGTTGACAGTGGTGCTATAGGTGGTCAGTGCAAGAATAAATGTATTTGTTAGATATGCTGAAGACATAGATGCACAGGGTTGAATTTCAATATTTTCAGATGACACTAGACTTGGAGGGACTAACTGTAAGGATGGTATGAGAAGACATAAATGAATTGGGAGAATGGGCAAGTGAAACTGAGAGAAAGGACAAGGAGATGCAGTGTGGACTAAATAGGACAGTTTCAAAAAAAAGTGGAGGAATAGAAGAACCCAGGTGTATAACATGTTTAAATCTGGGTGGCAGAGCACGTTGGAAGATTCATTAATAAAGCTTGTGGGATTCTGACAACCATAGATAAGATGCATAGTTGTGAAGGCAGGGAGTCTTCAACTTCATAAACACCGATGAAGCCACAACCAGAGATTTGTTATCTAGTTCCAGACACCACACTAGGGGAAAGATGAGAAGGTCCTAGAGAGGGTGCACTGAACAATTACTGGACGTGTTTCAGTGTTGAGGGATTTTGGCTGTAAGGTTAGATTTAAAAAGCTGAGAACAAAAAAAGTTGAGAAGATACTCGATTGGGATATTCTAGAAAAGAAATAGTGAGAGCAAACCCCCTTTGTGAATGTCCCGGGGGCCAGGGGACACAAATTTAAAGTGATGGATAAAAGATATAAGGAGGATGTGAGAGAGTGCTTATGATCTCAAACAGTCAGTCGGAGCTTTCAAAGGGAAATTTGATATGTTTCTGACAGAAAATTAATGTACGTGGCAAGGAGAAAAGGTAGGGGATGGTGTCTGACTGGATTGCTCCTTCAGTGTCTGCCTGGAACGCACTGGGTGGACAAGTTTTCTGGAGACGATATGATTCTGAAATCCTGTGAAAATGAGGTTTCTTCCTCACTGACAGTGGCCTAACGGTGAATTTCTGGAGTCGACTGAGATGCGTTTGGTGTGGGAGAGTCGATGGTGGGCAATAGGAGAGCTTAAGGGGGAATATTCTGAGCTGGTATGCAATCAGTTGGGTCCTTAATTTCACTTCTATTATGGAGCTGGGGGCCTAATATTGCCCCAGAATACAGGTACTTGTTTTAACCCCAGAAGCAGCTGCTTATTTGTGGAGCAAGCAGGCTATTTTTAATAGCACACAGCAATTCTCCAAATATCATTCCGTCCCCTGGAGTATTGGAAGTAATTTGGGAGCATTTCCAGGTTCATAAATTAAGAAAATCTATAACCACAGCAATTTCTAGTCTGGGTCTGGTAAAGATTGTTTCATGCGAATAAACGTTACTTATTTAAACAGAGGGAACTTGGTGAACAAAGATAACATGTTATTAAGGGTATAGGATAGTAATGACATCCTTTTTAGGATGATTATGGTCATTACTGACCCTGAACTGCTGATTACTGGCCTAAGCAAAGTGAAGGATGATTTTGAGACCCTCAGGGTGCAGAATGACTATAATATCCAAATAAATCCACATCTTAAGATGATGCTGCCAAAGCAGACAGTACCACTTCAGAGTGTAAATGATTTTCCGCAGATGTTTGTATACTTACAAAGGGAGACACTTTCCACATCATAAATGCAGGGACATAAAGGAGTTTATAATCATAACCAAAAGTACACAGCCAGAATATCTTAAAGGTGATGATTCTTAGCCTTACTGGCAACAGTTGTTGCAAGAAGGATCTTGCAGAAGGATGAATTCAGATGACATCCAGCTCCCCTAGAGACCTTCCTTTAACTTGCATACCCATTCACATAATGTGGACGTCAAGGGCAAGACCAAGGCTCACTACCTACTCACATTTGCACTCCATTGGCATCTCAGATGTAGTTAAATGTCAACCACATTTTGAGGTGTGCCTGCCAAACAAGGAAGTGCCAGGTTCCCTTCCTTGAGAGAACTAGATGAGTTTTAATGACATCAAGGTTCAAAGTCCAAAGTAAATTTATTATTATCAAAGTACAAATATGTCACCATTTACTACTTTGAGATTCATTTTCTTGTGGGCATTCATAGTGAATACAAAGAAACACAATAGAATCAGTGAAAAACTACACACAACAAAGATTAACAAACAACTAACGTGCAAAGGACAACAAAGTACGTAAATACAAAAAAGAAGAAAAAAGATAAAAAGAATAATATCAAATAAATAAGAAACAAATATCAAGAACACAAGATTGCAGAATCCTTGAAAGTGTAGTCCATATGTTTTGGAGCCAATTCAGTGATGGGGGTGAGTGAAGTTACCCCTTCTGGTTCAAGGGCCTGATGGCTCAGGGTAATAATTGTTCCTGAACCTGGTTTTGTGGGACCTGAGGCTCCCGTACCTCCTTCCTGATGGCAGTAGTGAGAAGAGAGCATGGCTTGGATGGTGGAGTTCTTTGGTGATGGATGCTCTTTTCCAGTGACAGTTCTTGCAGATGTGCTCAATAGTGGGGAGGGCTTTACCCGTGATGGACGGGGCCGTGTCCATTAATTTTTGTAGGCTTTTCGTTAAAGGGCAGAGGCAGAGGTATTTCCATACCCGGCCATGATTCAACCGGTCAGTATACTCTCCACCTCACACAGCCACCATCATGTGTTCTAGCTTTAGACCATAAACCTTTAGGCCATACGGTAGGAGCAGAATTAGGCAATTTGGCCCATCATGGTCTGCTTCACCATTCTATCATGGCTGATTTATTATCGCTCTCAACCCCATTCTTCTGCCTCCTCCCCATAACCTTTGACGCCCGTACTAATCAAGAACCTATCAACCCCCTTTTTAAATATACCCAATGACTTGTCCTTCACAGCCGTCTGTGCCAATGAATTCCATAGATTCACCACCCTATGGCTAAAGAAATTCCTCCTCATCTCTGTACTAAGAGGACATCCTTCTATTCTGAGGCTGTGCCCTTTGGGCTTAGACTCTCCCCTCATTCTTCTAAACGCAGGCGACTACATGCCCGGAGACATCAAATGCTCCTCATATGCTAACCGTTTCATTCCAGGGATTTATATTCCAGACCTGTACAGTTGGATAATTTACTATCCTCCGGCTATTGTGCTGGGTATCAAACTCATTGGCAGTTGAGGATACCGACCAGTAATTTAACCACAGTGCTACTAGATGCTCAGATTACCACCTTAATAGGGAAGCTGGGATAAGAACAGGAGCAGGAAAAGGAGCGGGAAGGTTATGGTCATGAGGTGGAACAATGGAAGTAGACAGGGAGGAATACTGTGAGAAGCATTAACACTCTGGTTTACTCTGCGATGCTGGACTGTGCCACCATAAATGTATACCTCTCCAGTGCTCTAAGCCATCATACTGGCTCTATCAAGTTGGTACAGAACTTATGAATTTGCTTTGTAAACATCAATATTTGGACACAGGCAAATGGACAACAATGGATAGGTAACCTGCTAGTTCTCGCTTGGAACTGGTAACTTGCTGATTCTGGTTTGCGATGGATAGCTCGCTGGTTCTTGTTTGGCTTACAAAATGCTGCAGGAACAATATTTGTCACTGAGTACATTGTAAGAAAAAAAATCCAATGGAATAAAAGGAACTGCAGCGAGAGAACTTACATATAGATTCCACAAGACAAAAGCAATACCTGATACCTTGCTTACAAATCCATTCTCCATGCACTAGCCTGGACAGTATTCCATAAGACCATAAGATATAGGAGCAGAATTAGGCCATTTGTCTCATCGAGTCTGCTCCGCCACTTCATCATGGTTGATCTATGTTTACTCTCAGCCCCAATCTCCTGCCTTCTCCATGACTAGTCCCATTGTAATTTGTGGACCACATTCTTACTACTGTTTGGGGGTCTGTATATAGCTGCCATCAGGATATTTTTACCCTTGCAACTCTATCCACAATGGTTCAACACCTGCTGACCCTATGTCACATCTTTCTAATGATTTAATTTAATTTTTTGCCAACAGATCCATGCCACCCCTTCTGCCTTCCTGCCTATCCTTTCAATATAATGTGTATCCTTGGATATTAACATAGAACATAGAACATAGAATAGTACAGCACAGTACAGGCCCTTCAGCCGACATTGTTGTGCCGACCCTCAAACCCTGCCTCCCATATAAGCCCCCACCTTAGATTCCTCCATATCCCTGTCTATTAGTCTCTTAAATTTCACTAGTGTATCTGCCTCCACCACTGACTCAGGCAGCGCATTCCATGCACCTACCACTCTCTGAGTAAAAAACCTTCCTCTAATATCCCCCTTGAACTTCCCACCCCTTACCTTAAAGCCATGTCCCCTTGTATTGAGCAGTGGTGCCCTGGGGAAGAGACTTTTGGACATTAAGCTCCCAGATGTAATCTTCTTTCAGCTATGATTCAGTGATGCCTGCAATATCAGACTTGCCAGTCTGTGACTGTGCTACAAGTTCATTGAGCTTATTCCATATATTTTGCACATTCAAATATAACTCCTTTAGTCCTTCATTCACCCTTTTTGATTTTGTCAACCTTTTATGTTGGAACTCATCCTGTTGACTGCAATTTTGCCCTATCATTAGCCTCTCCTTGCCTGAACTCTGTTTGTAAACCAACTACCTCATCTTCAGCACTATCATTCCTGATCCCATCCCCCTGCCAAATTAGTTTAAACCCACCCAAACAACTCTAGCCAACCTGCCCGCAAGGAGATCAGACCCCCTTGGATTCAGGCATAACCCATCCCTTTTGTATAGATTATACCTTCCCCAGAAAAGGTCCCAATGATCCATAAATATGAACCCTGCCCCCTGCACCTCTTTCTCAGCTTTCTACTTTGCTCCCTAAAATCTCTCTTCAGGACCTCTTCACGTTGTCTACCTATGTCATTGGTGCCAATGTGCACCAAGACTTCTAGCTGCTCAACTTCGCCCCTGAGAACGCCATGGACCTGATCCGAGACATCCCTGATTCCGGCACCAGGGAGGCAACAGACCATCCAGGTCTCTCTATCACGGCCACAGAACCTCGTCTCTTTTCCTCTAACTAAAGAATCTCCTATCAACAACGCAGTCCTCTTTGCCCCTCTGCCCTTCTGAGCCACAGCACCAGACTCAGTGCCAGAGACCTGGTCACTGTGGAGCCCCCCCGGTAGGTTGTCCCATCAATAGTATCAAAAACTACATGCTTATTACTGGGGGCAATGGCCACAGGTGTATTCTGCACTGGCTGTGAATTTCCCCTCCTTCTCCTGACTGTCAACCTGTTACCTGGCTCCTGCAACCTAGGGGTGACTACCCCGCTGTAGCTCTTGTCTATCACCTCCTCATTCTCCTGTATACGCCAAAGGTTGTCAAGCTGACGCTCCAGTTCCTTAATACGTTCTCTCAGGAGCTGCAGCTCGGTGCACCTGGTGCAGATGTGTTTATCTGGGAGGCTGGAGGTCTCCCAGACGTCCCACATCCCACACACAGTACAAAACACGGCCCTGGAACCATTCTCACTATACTGTGCACTAATAGGAATGAACAAATTAAGAAAACGGAGAGAGAGTAACTTACAAGATAATCTACTACAGGTCAAACCTGATGAGCCAAAGCCACTCTAAAGACTGGCATGCTTGCAGAATGGCCACTCCGCTCACACTTGAATTATTCTTATTGGCCCTTTCTAATGAATTCCTCTTGCAGATTGACCGCTCCTCAACTCAGAGAAACTGCCACAAAACTCTGCCTTTGAAATCTCGATCGCCGCCCTGATTTAAAAGTAGCTCTTTTTACTCACCCCTGGCGTGGATTGTACAACCTCAAGCCATTTGATCTTTAGGCTCTGGTAAGTGACTTCTTTAGATGTTCACTCACATGGTAACTGGTTTTAGTTTTGACAAATTGGTGCCTGAAATCAAGGTTAGATGGCATATACAGTCCCACGGGAGCCACCATTTTTGATGGGACCAGTCACTCGTTTGTTTTGGAGGGGGGGGCCTAGTTAATTTGCCAATAAGGGTCCAGTGATGTGGATAAGTGGAAAGTGGAGAGAGAACATGTAGCTGACAACTGTCAACTTTAAACCATAATTCTTAGCAGTATGCTTGTGGAATCTAGAATGTATGGATCATTCTCACACAAGGAAAAATAACCCTGCCCCTTTTATAGTACAGCACTTACTATACTGTGGACGGGACACCCCTCATGCCCAGATCCAACATGTTGTATCAGATCTCCATTTCAGGATGAATAAGTTCATTTGTCTCTGTTTAGGACGGGTATCTTACTGGTTCCTGTTTGGGATGGATAACCTGCTGGCCCTTGTTTGGGACAGGTAGGTTCTGGTTTGGGTGGGATAGCTCGCTGGATCCTACTTGGGACAGGCAATCTGCTAGTTCTTGTCAGGGACACGTAGCTTGCCGATCCTGGTTTGGGATGGATAGCTCGTTAGTTCTTGTTTGGCACACAAAATGCTGGAGGAACTCGGCAGGTCAGGCAGCAAGGAACAAACAGTTGATGTTTCGGGCTGAAACCTTTTATTAGGTCTGGATGGTGGGTCCTGGCCTGAAACATCTCCTGGTTATTCCTTTCCATGGATGCTGCCTGACTAGTTGAATTCCTCCAACATTTTGTGTGTGTTACTCTGGATTTCCAGCATCTGCAGAATTTGTTGCATTGCTCGTTCTTGTTTAGGACAGGTAACTTGCTAGTTCCAGTTCAGAGCAAGCTATTTGCTGGTTATATTTCAGGAGGGCCAACTTGCCAACATTAGTTTAGGACAGGTGCCTGCTGGTTATAGTTTGCAATATGTAATGTCCCCCTTATTGCTTCTCCGTTGGGGCTTTCAGCCTGCTGGTTCGAGTTTGGATGGACAGGTTGCATTTGAACAACGTCCAGGCGCCAGACTGGCTCCGGTCTCCTTGCGCCAGATACGGGAAGCCGATCAGCACTCCACACCAGTGGAAAGTTAAACTCTACCACATGGCGTTCAAACATACCAGCACAGGCCTATAAGCTACAGTTGACCAACAGCTTTTGGAAAAATGTGCTGACAACTGCCAACTGGTGAAAATATGTGAGAACAATTACGTCGGATGTGTAACTGGAATATGTGACGTTAATTCACATTGGATTGGAAGGCGCAAAAATCTGAAGAAGAAATCAGGATATCAAAGGGAAATTTTGGGTGTGTGTTTTGGGGAGTCCAAAAAGACCTTGGTTACCAGGGTGCAGGAAGAGCGTGTTAGCACCAGAGAGGTAAAATGGCTGCTGTCGGTGCTGGAGAATTTGAATTATGAGAGATTGGCTAGACTAAAGATGTTTTCTTTGGAAGAAAGTAGGCTGAGAAAAAGATTTCACTGAAGCATAGAACCCTGAAATAGAATGAATAGGAAGAGAGCATTTTTCTTCAAAAGAGCCAAAGGTTTAAAGTGACTAAAGATGGATGGAGGGGATTTTAGAATCTTTTTCATCGTAGGGATGACAGGTGTCTGGAACGAACTGCGTGCTGAATTGGTGAAAGCAGAAACCCTCTGTTGGTGTCTGGTGTCCGCTTGATGCATTGCAATTGACAGGTCTGCAGGTCAATACCTGGGAAATGGGGTTAGTTTAAATTTCCTCCCACCCTTCCTCCATTCCTCACTCTGGCCTTTTACTTTGTGGCACCTACTTATTACTTCCCCCTGAGTCCAATCCTCCTTCCCTTTCTCCTATGGTCCACTCTCCTCCCTGTCAAATTCTTTCTTCTCCTTTCCTTAACCTTTCCCACCCACCTGAATTCACCTATCACCTTCCAGCTGTCCTCCTTCCCCTCCCCCCATCTTTTTATTCTGGAATCTTCCCCCTTCCTTCTCATTCCTGAAGAACGGCCTCAGCACAAAACGCTGACTGTCTATTCTTTTCCGTAGAGGCTGGCTGACCTGCTGAGTTCTTCCAGCATTTTGTGTGTGTTGATTTGGATTCTGAACAACTGCAGACTCTTTCTCGTGTTTGTGGTTTAAATTCCTCCCTATTTAGCCACGACGTGCTTTCTTCTCTGATTCTAAGTATTCCCACTGAAAATTGTTTTGTTAAAGTTGTCTTATTCTTATCATGAACACTTGAAAGGATCAAAGTGAGCTTTATAAATGCAAGCTCTCATCTAAATAAATTTTGATCATGTACTTGACCTGGTAGTGAATGCTGACCGATTACTTGATCTCAATATTTGTTGAACATCAACCCAGACACACCCATATCAAGGAACCACATCTGAAGCTAACAATTAATGGCTCCACCCACCATATCCCACAGTTTCCAAAGATAAATACATCACCACTTCACCCTTTACGCTAAACAGAGTTTGCCAACCAATTACACCAGAGGGAAATACAGATACACAAGAGACTGCAGATGCTGGAATGTGAAGCACAGAACAAATTGCAGGAGGAACTCAAGGTGTCAAGCAGCATCTGTGGAAACAAAGGGTTGTTCAATATTTTATGAGCCGAAAGGCAGCTTTATGCAAAACCAGTAACATCGGACAATTAACTTGAATGAAGAAATGAAGCACCTTCACTAAGCACAAATTATTTGATTGTTGAACTTTACCATGCACAAATTTCCACAATTTCCTGCAATTCAATCCTGTCGAAGGTCCTTTACTGGATATCATGGGCGGTGCTTTCCAGACCAAAAGTGCGGAAATCACTCTGTTACACACAATAATAAGACATTGCAGGAACACATGGAATTTGAACTCTGCTTCAGAAGTTCATTTCTTCAATGGAACTAATCTTCATGGAGATTATCACTGAAAATCCCACTCCTCCGTATTCTTTTTGGGACCTGTTCTAGTCCCTAAATAGCTATGTAGCCCACTGATATTTGCAGAGAATATCACACTGGATGCCTTGTTGGTGACTGCAATCCCATTTAACACCCGCTGAGAGTTTGCAAGGGAATAAACTTTGATGTCTATGACTGTGCAACACTGATATAATGCAATCATTATAGAGCTCAATATTACAATTAATCTCCTCCTCTAATCAGACCCAGCTGAACAATCCTGCTGTTTCCAGATTAAACAAAGAATGTCGCAGCACAGTACAAGTCCTTTGGCCCACAATGTTGTAATGACCTTATAACCTACTCTAAGATCAGTCTAGCCCTGCTCTCCTGCATTGCCCTCTATTTTTCAATCACCCACATGGCTAACTAAGAGTTTCTTAAATGCTCTTAATGGATCTGCCTCAACCACTAGCCCTAGCAGGACATCCCATGCACTTACATCCCTCTGTATAAAGAACTTACCTTTGACAACCCCTCTATGCTTTCCTCCAATCACCTTAAAAATATGACCCTGGTATTAGCCACCTCTGACTTGGGGGAGAAAAGTCTCTGGCTATTCGTTTATTCTGTGTCTCATCACCTTGCGCACCTGGATTTATTGCCAAAAGATTTCTTATATTGTTTCCGTCACTGGAAGTCCACAGGGAACTTCAGAGAAGTGCATATTGTGCGTGCTTGAAGGGCAATGCACTCACTAACTTCTGCAGTTGTTGCAGCCACAGTTGCAACTTCAGAACCGGACAAGGCTAGGTCATGGGGACTATGGACATTAAGGCGTTGAGTTTGCCAGTCTAGTGCTGGCGGTGTGTGAAGCAGTTTGCCGTCTGCCACCTGCTGTTGCCTAGCAGGGGGAATCACCGATCCTATTGAAACACTGCTGACAACCTTTCACTCTTCTTTGCTGCAGATCAGCAGGTGGACCGAGCACATGGCCTTGCAAAGACCACAGGCTTCCTTAAGTGAAGGGTGCCCGTGTCAACTGTGACGTAATCCAAAAGGGATTCCACTCCCTCGACATCAAGTGCGTGAGGCAGCTGTGACGACTTTAGTCCGTGCCAGGCCACCGTCGCTCCTGTAGTAGAGCCACCACAAGAAGCTTCTCACAAGGGGCACTACGTGACATGCTGGTGCAGAATGTGACAGAGCAGGACATTGCCATACTGAAGCAGTGCCCCCTGAGCTTGGAGGATTTCCCATCCACTTTTCCCTCTCTCACCTTATCCCCTTGCCTGCCCATCGTCTCCCTCTGGTGCTCCCCCACCCCCTTTTTTCTTTCTTCCATGGCCTTCTGCTTCTTTCATAATCAACTTCCCAGTTCTTTGCTTCATCCCTCCCCCTCCAAGTCTCACCTATCGCCTGGTGTTTCTCTCTCCCCTCCCCCACCTTTCAAATCTACTCCTCAGCACTTTTTCTCCAGTCCTGCCAAAGGGTTTCGGCTCGAAACATCTACTGCACTTTTTCCCATAGGTGCTGCCTGGCCTGCTGAGTTCCTCCAGCACTTTGTATGTGTTGCAGTTTTTAACCTTTGGCTCACTAGTGAGGGAGCAGCTGAGGATGAGGAGGAAGCACAGAATTAGTCTTATCAGAGAACAATCCAGGGAACTTCACTTTTCATTGGCCACAACCTCAATTTCTCTTTTTCATAACTGCCCTAGATGGCACCCTGACTTTACCACTATGCAATGCTACGACCATGTTAATTAGCTGTCCGCATAGAGTTGCCTACTGCAAGTAACTGGAAGGACCGTGAAGTTATTTCAAAGTTAAAAATTCAAAGTAAGTTTATGCATCACAACCCTTGCAGTCATTTTCAAAGGCTATTCAATTCAACTCTTATGAAAGCTCTTTTGAGTTCTTTTCTAACAAAGTGATCCATCATCGTGCCTCTCTGCTATCACCTACATTATGAGTATGTAGCAATCAGCAAACTTAACAAGTCTACATATGTATGGTGAATAGAATGAACAGTGTAGTATGTCTCACACCACTCCATAACAGATGATAAACATTGCCTGCAGCTAATGGTATCCTTACGTAAGATGGCTTCTGCAGGAGCTGAGAGAGCAGGGCACATGAATCATCCCCCACTCTGTCCCCCTTAATGAACATTAGACCCCTTGTTTCAGGAGCACCCAGTGTGGGAGATGTCTCCACCCTAATTTTACAGCAACAAATGTTCTGCTGGTTTTACAAACCATGCTAAAATGCCAGAGGGAGGGAGGGAGGGAGAGAGAGAGACAGACAGACAGACAAACACACACACACACAAAGAGAAACAGACAGGCAAAGAGAGGGAAAGTGAGACAGAGACAGAGAGAGTGAGAAACAGAGCCAGACAAACAGACAGAGAAATAGAGACAGAGGAAGTAAGAAACAGAGACAGACAGACAGACAGACAGACAGACAGACAGAGGGAGAGAGAAAGAGAAACAGAGAATGAAAGACAGAGAGAATGAGAAACAGACTGAGACAGACAGAGAGGCAGAGTGAGATAAGAGAAAGACACAGAAATAGAGAGAAAGAGACAGACAGACAGAAAGGCAGAGAGAGACTGTGGGAAAGACAGAAATAGAGAGAGAGAGAGAGAGAGAGAGATGGGCAGAGACAGAGTGGTCAAGAGCCTTTCATCAGACATAATCTCTGATAAAGTTTATCCACGGGAAGCGTTAGTCTACTAATGCTGCCTGACTAGATGAGGATTTCCAGTTTTCATTAATCATATTAGTAGATTTATCAATGTGCATTAAGTCAATACAATGCACTGAAGATGCAAATGCATTGCCTTCAAACAATCTGACTACCACATTAAAGGCAAAGAGACAAACAGGCAGAATTTCAGAAGGGATACAGGGTGAGGACATTTCACCCACCCGTACAGCCTATCTATGTGCCTAATTGCAACATGACACATCTTGCTATCCAAATATCTGTTCTTTGACTGGATGGATGGATGACTAAAATTCCTGAATGTATTGCTGACATAATTTTCAAAGTACACTCACCATCAATCTCTTTAAAGAAGCTACTTCCAGGAAGAAGAGAGAAATTTAAATTCAATTAAAACAAGATTCATATTTCATCCAAATACACTTCTGATCTCACCAGGAAATTTATTAAATCACTGCCTTCTTCCAGTTACTTTTCCTACACAGAGTCTTTATTTCAAGCACATTATCTTCAGTTTCAGCCCTGTACACTCTTAATCCATTCACCAATTTCAATAGAATGAAACAGGACATGTACAATGGATGCCTGATGATTTTATACCTGCTCATAGTGTGTTATTAGTTAAAGATGTCATGATGCACATTGAATTATGAAATGCTCTGTCAGTACCATTTGTTGGACTCCAGCCATACATACTGCTGTTTCACCTGTATACTACAATATGGGCAGTCTATCACGTATAAAGTATACATATTTTGATAATAAAATGCACTTTGAACTTTGAATTGGCAGTCCTTGATGTAATTGTCAGCATGCATGGAACTACTTCATTATATTTATTTATTTGCTTACCCTTTGAGCCGTGCCGCCTAGCAATCTCTGAATTTAACCATAGCCCAATCACGGGATAACTTACAATGACCAATTAACCTACCAATCAGTACATCATTGGAGTGTGGGAGGAAACCAGAGCACCTGGAGGAAACCCACATGATTACGAGGAGAAGGTACAGACTCCTTACAAGCAGCAGTGGGAATTGGACCCAAGTCGCCTGTACTGTAAAGTGCTGTGCCACAGTTTTGACACCTGCAGGCCCTTGCTGCAATAAGTCGTCTGAAATGCACATAAGAACACAAGAAATAGGAGCAGGAGTCGGCCATCTGGCCCGTTCAGCCTGCTCCGCCATTCAATAAGATCATGGCTGATCTGACCATGGACTCATCTCCACCTACTTGCCTTTTCCCCATAACCCTTAATGCCCTGACTATGCAAAAATCTATCCAACCTTGTCATAAATATATTTACTGAGGTAGCCTCCACTGCCTCATTGGGCAATGAATTCACAGATTCACCACTCTCTGAGAAAAGCAGTTCCTCCTCATCTCCATCCTAATTTTATTGCTTTTTCTTTTGACAGACAAGGTAGCCTATAGACTGAAGAGAGCATAGAGCAAGGTGTTAGAAACTGCTCAGAAATTAGACATATAGCTATAAGTGACTATTGTGAATCTGTGTCCAAGTGCCAGTGGGCAAGGTATCTTTCTACACATTTCTAACATCCCATATTTGTGGAATGGGATAGGGCCTATCGTCAAACAAGACACAGAATCAAATTAAGACAAAGAGAGAGAGAGGGAGGGAGTGACTGAAACAGGAAGATTGTTAGTCTAGCTTGGAGTCCGAAGAGTGAGGTAAGGTCTTGAAATTTTGGAGAAGATCAGGCAGGCAAAATAAAATCACAAGAACAAAATATTATGCTTCCCAAAACAATTGTTTCATATTAAATTTAACAAAGAGTATATGTTGCAAACATTTATTGGAATTTCCACAAAATTCAATCAAAAATAATTAAGTACTTATGTTTAGGATATGTCAGAATCAGGATCAGAATCAAGTTTATGATCATCAACATATGTCCTGAAATAAAAACTTGCTGTAAGAACAACCACAAAATTTGGGAGGAATTTAGCAGTCCAGGCAGCATCTATGGAGGGGAATAAATAGTCAGCGCTTCAAGCAGAGACCCTTTGTTTCAGGCCAAGACCCTGAGGAAGGGTCTCAGCCTGAAAGGTCGACTGATTATTCCCCTCCATAGATGCCACCTGACCTGCTGAGTTCCTCCAGCATTTTGTATGTGTTCCTCTGGATTCCCAGCATCTGCAGAAGCTCTTGTGTTTAGGATTTACTAAATTAAAATAAAAAATAATAAATGGTGCGAAAGAGGAATAATGAGGTAGTGCTCATGGGATCATTGTCTGTCCAGAAATCAATGAGATTGTAATGTTTATCCAACTGACAATGGGGCATTTGCTGAGTGAAAACGTTTTAGGGCAGAATCAGTGCTGTGCACCAAGGCATTAACTCTGAACAGAAGATCCTAAGCATGGGAACAAGAGTGGGTCATTTAAACCCTTAAATTGCTTTACCATTCAACAAGATCATGGCTGGCGTGGCAAGCATTCTGAGATGCTTTCAAAGAATGGAGGAAGGTTTATAGAGATTCAGTGAGATGATGAAGGAGGGTTTTGAGCACGTATTCAAGTCACAGCATAAAGGAGGGTTTTGACTGAGATTTCCAGCTCTCCTGGCCAAGCATTACCTCAGTAAGGAGTAGAATAGGGAAAGTAGAGTTGGACTAAAGGCAATGAAGAATGAAACCAAAACAACTAGGTTAAAGAGGCTCAAAGCACAAGAGGGGCAACTACCCTGCTGCCTGGAAACTGACTCTCTAATGGGTAATAGAAACTCTCGATAGCAAGAATTATTATCAGGAGCTTAGGGCTGAAGAGATTGTGTAGTTAAGCATGAAGCCCTGATAGATCTGTGAATGAGAACAAGGGATTTGAAATCAATGCATTGTAAGGTGCGGAATGAGAGATCAGCAAGGGTGGGAGCAAGAGGTGAGCAAAACAGATTATGTTGTGGATCTTTGAATATATATAATGGTAGAGAGCGGCAGAATCCGGAAAAACGCCAGAATGTTAAAACTGCTAAAGCAGAGGAAGCAAAGAGTAACACACAAAACACTGGAGGAACTCAGCAGATCAGGCAGCATCTGTAGAAAGAAATAAAGAGTCAACATTTTGGATCAAGACCCTTCATCAGGACCTGCCCTGCCCTCCACTCTCTCTGCAACAGTCCGGAACCGTAGTTCAGAGCTGCATTTTGAATTCAATCTACAATCCACATTCAGGTCTGAAGACTGGTTGCTGATGAAATTAGTATTTGCTGTATACCATGACTCCAGAATACACCCTAACATTCATTTTCAAATTATTTTTAAGTCTTAAGTTGCAGCCTCGTAGCCTTCACTTAAAATATCCTGCCATTGCCCCACACAATCCTAACCCGCTTCCGATGTTGCCAATGACCCAATTTCAATTGCACTTTGAACAGCTGGTTTTGGTACTTATCCCACATTATCTGCTGTCAGTCACTATAAATCAGGCCCTCTAACAATTTGCATGATTCGTGTTTACAGCGACTGTACTTTCCACAGATATTCCACAAGTTATGTTTCTCATGGCGGGAGACCTGGAATTTAAACCATGCCCTAAAAAGGAGAAGGGGTGCTCTGGGTTACAATAATTTCTTCTTAAGTTATGTGTTATGCTACAGATTTCATTGTCTAGAGGAAATAAATAATCAGCTATTATAAATAGTTAATAAGATTCAAGATTCAAGATCGTTTAATGTCATTTTCAGTACACAAGTGTAAATAAGAATGAAATAATTGTTACTCTGGATCCAATGCAGCACACAAAAAAAACACAATTAGATAATGAACATGATAGCAATTTAAAAAACACAAAAAAAAAACAAATATGTAAGATAGCTTATATAGATTGATTGATAGCATGTCCATAAAGAGATACCAGGCACAGGAGTGTCTGTACATAAGATGACTGACAGGAAATGATAAAGTAGTGGTGGTTGTTGGTGTAGAGGGGTGCGTTAGTGGGTGGAGATGTTGATCAGCCTTACTGCTTGGAGAAAGTAACTGTTTTTGAGTCTTGTGATCCTGGTGTGGATGTCATATATCCTCCACCCTGATGGAGTTAAGACAAACAGCCCATGAGCAGGATGGGTGGAAACCTTTATGATGTTACTGTTCCTTTTCCAGCACCTTTCTGTATGTACAGTGTCCTGAAAAAGTCTTCAGCACCCACAAAACTACTTTCATATTTTACTGTCTCATTTTCTAAATTTAAAATGTTTTGAAGTAGGATTTTTGAGCTACTCTACAAAACATCGTGCATCATGTCAAATCAAAAGAAAAATTCCAAAACCTGTCAACAACTTACTAAAAATTTTAAAACAAAGTTGTGAGGCTGTCCAGAATGCTCTTTGTAATTACAATACTAACTTTCCTCAGCTGCAATATGTTGGATTATCTCACCAACTCACCCCATTCGTTGATGTAAAAAATTGGAGGATCATCTGTTTTCAGTAAATTCATAAGTATAAATAACCCCTCTCTCTGTAAGGTACATAAGTATGGTAGATTTTTAATAAACCAAACTAAAATGAAGATGAAAGAACACTCAGCTCAAGCCAGGCAAATGATAATAGAGAGGCACAAATGTGTGAAAGTGTGCAAGAGAATCTCAAAGGCACTGAACATACCATAAGACCATAAGAATTAGGAGCAGAATTAGGCCATTTGGCCCATCAAGTCTGCTCCACCATTTCATCATGGCTGATCCAATTTTCCTCTCAGCCCCAATCTCCTGCCTTCTCCCCACATCCCTTCATGCCCTGACCAATCAAGAATCTATCAACCTCCGCTTTAAATATACATAAAGACCTGGCCTCCACAGCCGCCCATGGCAAAGAATTCCACAGAGTCATCACTCTCTCGCAAAAGAAATTCCTCCTCATCTCCATTCTAAAAGAGCACAGAACTCGGAGCTCAGTGCAGTCCATTGTGAAAAAGTGGGAAAAGTATGAAACCACAGCCATATTGCCTAGGTCAGGGTTCCCCTCTAAACTTAGTTGCCAGAGAAGAATGGCACTTGTAATGGAGGCCACTGTGATGCCAACAGTCGCTCTGAGTGAACTGCAGAGGTCAGTGGCAGCAACTGGAGATGATGCCCATGACTCCAGAATCTCGAGCTTTACACAAAAAGGGGGATTTATGGAAGAGTTACAAGGAAGAAGCCCTGGCTAAAGTAACAGCACACCCTTTCCTGTAAAGACTTTGCAAAGTGTCACTTAGAAGATACTGCAAAAATGTGGAAGAAGGTCCTGTGGTTGGATAACTCTAAAGTGGAAGGCTAAACGGTCCATGTGTCATTAACCAGAATCAGAATCAGGTTTATTATCACCGGCATGTGACGTGCAATTTGTTAACTTAGCAGCAGCAGTTCAATGCAATATATAATTTAGCAGAGAGAAAAAAAATAATAAAAAATAAAATAAAACATAATAATAAATAAACAAGTAAATCAATTTACATACATTGAATAGATTATTTTTAAAAATGTGTCAAAACAGAAAGTGAGGTAGTGTCTAAAGCTTCAAAGTCCTTTTAGGAATCAGATGGCAGAGGGGAAGAAAGTATTCCTGAATTGCTGAGTGTGTGCCTTCAGGCTTCTGTATCTCCTACCTGATGGTAACAGTGAGAAAAGGGCATGCCCTGGGTACTGGAGGTCTTTAATAATGGACGTTGCCTTTCTGAGGCACCGCTCCCTAAAGATGTCCTGGGTACCTTGTAGGCTAGTGCCCAAGATGGAGCTGACTAAATTTACAACCTTTTGCAGCTTCTTTCGGTCCTGTGCAGTAGCCCCTCTATACCAGACAGTGATGCAGCCTGTCAGAATGCCCTCCACGGTACCCCTATAGAAGTTTTTGAGTGTATTTGTTGACATACCAAATCTCTTCAAACTCCTAATGAAGTATAGCCACTGTCTTGCCTTCTTTATAACTGTATCGATATGTTGGGACCAGGTTAGATCCTCAGAGATCTTGACACCCAGGAACTTGAAGCTGCTCACTCTCTCCACTTCTGATCCCTCTCTGAGGATTAGTATGTGTTCCTTCATCTTACCCTCATGAAGTTCACAATCAGCTCTTTCGTCTTACTGACGTTGAGTGCCAGGTTGTTGCTGCAGCACCATTCCACTAGTTGGCATATCTCACTCCTGTACGCCCTCTCATCACCACCTGAGATTCTACCAACAATGGTTGTATCGTCAGCAAATTTGTAGATGGTATTTGAGCTGTGCCTAGCCACACAGTCATGTGTATACAGAGTTGATCGTCGGTGAAGAGGATATGTTATCACCAATCCGCACAGACTGTGGTCTTCCAGTTAGGAAGTCGTGGATCCAATTACAGAGGGACACAATAATTCTATTGCTCCCTCTTTGGATGATCAGAAGATTATAAGACCATAAAATATAGGAGCAGGATTAGGCCATTTGACCCATCGAGTCTGCCCCGCCATTTCATCGTAGCTGATCCAATTTTCCTCTCAGCCCCAGTCTCCTGCTTTGTCCCCATATCCCTTCATGCCCTGACCAATCAAGAATTTATCAACCTCTGCCTCAAATATCCCCAATGACTTGGCCTCCAAAGCTTCCTGTGGCAATGAGTTCCACAGATTCACCACTCTCTGGCTAAAGAAAATTTTCCTCATTCCATTCCAGAAGGATATACCTCTATCCTGAGGCTGTGTCCTCTGGTCTTAGACTCCTCCACCGTAAGAAGCATTCTCTCCACATCCACTCTACCAAGGCATTTCACATTTCACCATTTGATAGGTTTCAATGAGGTCACCACTCATTCTTCTAAATTCCAGCGAGTAGAGGCCCAGAGCCATCAATCACTCCTCATTTGACAAGCCTTGTCATATGGGGGAGCTGTCTGATTTGCTGAGCGTTTCCAGCACCATCCAGTTTAATTTCTCTTTACCAGCCTCTCCAGTATTTTCCTTATGCTGCCTTGAGCTTATTAGGTTTTGTGTACAAGCAACCAAAGAAAAAGACACAGTTCTCCCCCACCTCCACCCCCACCCTTGTACTGAGTGGTTATTCTCCACGGTATTGTCTACTGCTGTCCCCTCAGGCTCTCAAACAAAGTGGATCTTTTTAAATTGCTGCTCAGACAGTTATATCCGAAGTACATTAGCCCAGCCTAAAGTTCAAATGGAAACATGGAGACAGATGTTTTAAGACATTATGCAGGACAAAGCCTTGTGTCAGGTTTTTAAGTCCTTAGAAGTCACTCTCGAGATAGTTACAGATGAGGAAGGCAATTCAACCCATTCGTACTCATTGATCAAGAGAAATCCGAAAATCCTTCTAATGTAATTCTATACGGCCTTCACATTTCTTTGGCACTATTGTTCTATAAGGAGATTTGCTGTATACATTGGTCACTCTTTATGTAAAGAATCCCTGATATAGCCTCCATTTTCCCTTTTATCAGTTGTAGCCTTTCCCTGTTCTTGAAAGGTAAATTGAATTATTCCAGGTTTCCTTTTTCTATTCCCTTCACTACTTTGCAATAAAACACCTCCCTGATGAAGTCGTCTTTCTTCAGTATAACACTGGTGCATTAGCCTTACCTCTTGTACTCCCTCTTCCGAAAGAACAAGTCACGATATTGAAAGCGGATGGCCTCAAAATTCATCTGCATAGTTTCATGTGCAAGTAGTTTCTCGGAAAAGCTTCTGCTGAGTGTCTGCAAAAAGTGGCGGATGCAGCGCAGTTCATCACAGAAAGAGCGTTCCCCACCACTGAGCACGCCTGCAAAGAGCACTGCCACAAGAAAACTGCATCCACTGTCGGGGGCCCCACCATCCGGGCCATGCCCTCTTCTCCCTATTACCATTAGGCAGAGGCCCCATACCACCAGGTTTGGGCACAGTTAGTACCCTCAACCTTCAGGCTCCTGAACCAGCATGGGTAACTTCGCTCGCCACAACACTAAACTGTCACTGGATATGCACTATGGACTCCTTTTCAAGGACTCTACAGCTAATGCTCTCAGTATTAATTAACGAATTGGCTGTTTGTTTATTATTTATTTATTATCTATTTACTATTTATTTGCTTTTGTATTTGAATTTTGTCTCCTTTTGCACTTTGGTTGCTTGTCAGTCTTTGTGCGTAGTTTTTCATTGATTATCTTGTATTTCTTTGGTCTACTGTGACACCGGTTCCTTAAGGTAGTTATAGGCGAGAGTGGTAGTGAAGATAAGCTCCCACTGCCTATTGAATGCTCCCATGGTGTGTGTCTCAAACAGCCTCTGACAAACAAGTCCAGCTCCCGGTCTTCGCATGTGGCTTAGCTGCTAAGTCTGGCAGAGCCTGTTTCTACTGACAGGAGAAGGGGTGAAGGGTTTGCTGCCACCTTACAACCAGTCATTTTGGGCAGAAGGGGGCTCGTCAGCCATGGTTGGCAGCTCATGAGGAGAAAGAAAACTGATCTCAAACTTCTGCGGCCTTGCATCTGTAGCCACACATGGGGAAGGCATCGGGAGGAAACCCCAAGGAAAAATCCAGAGCTGGAGTCCCTAAGGCAATCCTATGTTGAATTCAACACTGACGGACAACTCCTGCAATGCCGCTGGTGCCAAGCAGTATCGGTCTCTGTCGTTCCTTTGCCTGGAGAGAGGAGCCTTCACGGGCAACACCTTGCTCTCCATATTACACTGCCCTGCATGTGTACGGGCTTCTGCATCACACAGGCAGCTGGAACGCAACTTCCATGTCCGAGCCTGACCAACAGGCCGACATAAATGTACCTTTATAATAAATTAAGCTTGAACTTTAAAATGAAATCAAGAATCGGCGGCTCAGTTTGCACGCTTTATGTTGTTCAGAAGGGCTAACACAAGGAACCAACCAGAGATTACATTCAACAGCCTGTGACAGGGGTCAGATCACCAGTTGCATCGTCAGTTGTACACGTGACCTCTGGGACGATGTGGGCCTCTCATCTACAGGCTTGCTTCACCATAAGTTAAAGAAGACTTGTCTGAGCCCGTCCCAGACCACAGTATCTGGCACAGGGAGCTAATGTCAGATTGCTGGGCTTTAACTGGTCCTTTGTAGCAACTTCCCTTGCACCTGCAGCCTACGATACCTGCGGCTTCATTTGCAGTGGCATTTTGCAACGGCAGGTGATAGGAGAAAACATTCATTGACAAGACGTTGTCACCCCCCCCCCACTGTAACACAATAACACAATTGTTCGGGTAAAACAGAACTTCTTGGCTGTGGTCTGACTAGGGTGGAAAACTAGACTGTGACTTCCTGTTAATTGTATCTGACACTGATCTAGTTCCACCTTTTATCAGGTGTGCTGGTTGGTGCACTTACTGTCACATCTAACATCAATTCTAAAAGGTGCCTCACCTGCTTCTCTTTGCCATGCATCGTATTTCATACCCCTATGTGTTAAATCGCACTGACATTTCTTAATGCCAGCATTTGTGTCCAGCTATTGAGGAGCGTGTGAACCATCTCCTCGGCTCCACTGGCCTCCTAGTTGGGAATTGATCATGATTCTTGGTTGCCTTGCATTGAGATTCCAAATCTATTTGCGCAAAGTGAGACAGCGGTGATCTGCCAGCGCTGCGCATTTATGAAGTTCTCCACTCGGGATGGAAGTTATCCCACAGAAATAAGCAGCGGGATGGCATCAAACACAAGGGATTCTGCAGATGCTACAGGTCCAGAGCAACACACACGTGATGCTGGAGGAGCTCGGCAGGTCAGGCAGCACCCGCGGAGGGGAATAAACTGTCGGCATTTCGGGTTGAGACCCTTCATCAGCACTGTAAAACAAAAGGGGGCGCGAAGCCAGAAAGGGAAGGCATGAGGGAGGAGCAGGAGGACAAGCTGGTAGGTGGTGGGTGAAGGGGAAGATGTGTGGGTGGGGGAAGGGGGATCAAGTGAGAAGCTTGGAGTTGATAGGTGGAAAAGGTAAAGAGCTGAAGAAGAGGCTGAAGTGGGAGGAGGAGAAGATGGCGGCGCGACGCAGTACACGCGGCCTCTCTGGTGAATGATATCTGTAATCTGTCAAGTAGAGTCCTGTGCACAATTCTGATTTGATGGAGATAGACGTGAGAGTACGGAGGAACGTCTGGAGAAACTTCCGAAATGCCCGCTTCGCTGCTGCTGCTACTGTGTGGTAACCGGAATCTCTGGAGCAGAAGGCCCCGAATCCTCGGCTTTGCTTGTTTTAGCACCCAGGGCGAGGTCGAAGGCGCTCGGCAGAGGATGGCGCTCAGGAGGCTGTATCGGAGGGGCTGGTCGGAGGCTCGAAGTTTTCGGATGGACGGACTCAGTGTCGGCTGTGGTCGGCTGCTTCCAATGCATCGGCAGTTGTCAGTGCCTGGAGGTTTATGGCAGGGAGTTTCTCCCTTTTACTGCCTGCTATCGGGGTCTCGGGAGTCAATCGAAACTTGAGACTTTTTTTACCGCACCCACGGTCTGCTCTTTATCAAATTATGGTATTGCTTTGCACTGCTGTAACTATATGTTATAATTATGTGGTTCTGTCAGTGTTAGTCTTTGGTTTGTCCTCTTTTCTGTGATATCACTCTGGAGGAACATTATATCGTTTCTTAATGCATGTGTGCATTTCTAAATGACAGTAAAAGAGGACAGAGTGTTCTCATAATCTAAAGAAGGAATCGGATAGGAGAGAAAAGGGAGGGAGGAGGGGCACCAGAGGAAGGTGATGGGCAGGTGTGGAGAAGGAATGGGGTAAAAGGGAAGAGCATACTGCGACAAGGATATTAGGACACTGTAACCAGATATAGATAGTTGAGTGAGTGAGTGAAAAGGTGACAAATGGAGGTTAATGTGGAACACCTACCATTAAACATATTCCACTGCATGTGTCTGAATGAACTCCGTAAGGCCATCAGACATAGGAGCGGAATTGGATCATCCCGCCCACAGAGCACGCTCTGCTTTTTGATCATGGCTGATTTATTTTCCCGCCCAAATCTATTCTGCCTTCTTCCTGTAGCCTTTGACACTATTAGTAATCAACAACTTATCAACCTCCACCTTAAATATGACTTGACCTCCACAAATGTCTGTGGCAATGAATTCCACAGATTCATAACCCTTCGGCTAAACAGATTTCTCTTCATCTCTGTTCTAAAGGGGTGTCTTCCTATTCTTTCGGAATAGAGATGTACTTTCTTTAGTTGTTTGTGTTTAAGATATGGCCCTTGTGGCTACAGGGGTCAGGGGGTATGGAGGGAAGGCTGGGTTCTGAGTTGGATGATCAGCCATGATCATAATAAATGGCAGTGCAGGCTCGAAGGGCCGAATGGCCTACTCCTGCACCTATTTTCTATGTTTCTATGTTTAAACAATCCTATTATTTCAAGAATGAGCAACACACACAGAAAATGCTGGTGAACGCAGCAGGCCAGGCAGCATCTATAGGAAGAGGTACAGTCGATGTTTCAGGGTTCCCGGGTCTCGGCCCAAAATGTCGACTGTACCTCTTCCTATAGATGCTGCCCGGCCTGCTGCGTTCACCAGCATTTTTTGTGTGTGTTGCTTGAATTTTCATTATCTGCAGATTTCCTCGTGTTTGCATTCCAAGAATGAACATCTTTTGGACTGCCTCCAGTTTATTTGAAATGGGACCACAAGTGTACCCAGTAATGGACCCATTAGTACCCTGCAACAGCACAACACTCACAAAATGCTGGAGGAACCCTGCAGGCTAGGAAGCATCTAAAGAAAAGAGTTAATGGTCTCAGCCCAAAATGTCGACTGTTTACTCTTTTCCACAGATGCTCCCTGGCCTGCTGAGTTCTTCCAGCATTTTGTGTGTGTGTGTGTTGCTTGGATTTCCAGCATCTGCAGATTTTATCATCCCTGCGACAATACTTTGATCTTTTAAGCACATATACAGTATGTCTGCTCCAGCTTATGAACACCAGATGTATGTACAGCCCATACACACCACCAAGTGCTTGGAAAACCTGCAAGATAGACTTCTCAACCATAGTGGAGCTGCAGGAATCTTCTGCTGTGTGCAAACGCAGGTTAGAGGTCACATTTTTGCTCAGTTCACAGGAATAGATCCTTGCCATTATCAGGAGAGGACCTGTGCTGCTAAAAAGCTGGAGTATTAAATTTCACCGTGAACCAAACTGAAAGCTGTTTTTGAAGCTTGTTTGGTCTCTGTATGTAATTTCACAAAGGATCTTCACCCATCATGGTTACTGCGTACAGAAATAAAGCTCGCCTTCCTGTGGAACTGCTGTGTGATCAAGGTCAAAGCATTATTAGTTTGTACTGAGATGCTTGGTGGCCTTGAGCTCCTTATGTTGGTGATAATGTCTCTTTAAAATGGTTGAATCAATATGCCAAAACCACATATTGTAAATAAACGTTGTTGAGGAAAATTTACTAGAAAATTTTATAGCAATGCGAATCTCTATGCATTACCCCTTTGTGGTTTTATTGTTAAGCACTTGGTTGTACTGCTTGTTGTCAAATAAAAACAGCCGTTTTCCCTCCTGTTAGGATTATCATGCATTTCCCTCTGTCTGGAGCATTGCTTTTGATTTCTACAGAAACCTCATAAAACCGCTCTGAAAGAAGGAGGAATAAAGAAACATTTTTTTAGGAAATGGCAAAACTCAATAGCCCCCAGCACAACCTTCCTCATGGATCAAGTTGAAGTTTAAGATGAAAGACACCATCTCCTTCAGCATCTATGATGGACAATAATTGTGGTCTAATTATAAAGGCCACTTTTTAAAAACAAATGTTTTCAAAACTCCTCTCAGAAGCTTATTATATTGATTCTCAGATCTATTCTAATATTTTAACGTAGTTTTTTTTCTGCTACTGTGTTCAACTCTTGTTAAACTGTTCCCAGTAAACTTCCAGTCATTAATTTGATTCCCTACGCCACAATAAATAATTTGCCTGGAGGAAAAAATCTGTGAGTTCCCTCTGAAATATCTTAAAGTAATTAGATTCCTTGGAAATTATTTTTCCAAGGTATTTGGCTTACATTTGCTTATTACTTACTTTTCAGATGACCATAATCACATTTTTTATTCTCCAGAAATTGTTAATGTTATAATTAGACAATTGAATGCACAGGGTAGGGCTGGACATGGGCAAGAATGCAAGAGAGAAGGAAATATTTTACCATCTATGGTATTGAATCACTAATATCCTGTACTTGGAAGACAATGGAACTTGTATAATTGGCTGTGAACATAAGTAAAGACTAATGCAGTTCACTTTTAATCCAATTTACACAAATCTGTTGAAACACTCAACAAATTGACACCCTTGAGACAGCCATTTTGGTAAACCAACTGGACTCGTGCAGAATAGGTTGCTTCTTATTTGATGGAGCTGCCTGTTCCATGGCTGGAGAATGAGAATGAAGTATCTGGATTCTCTGATCACATTGTGAACTGTTGCACAAACTCATGGGAGCTCCATCAAGAGATATTCCAATTGCTCTTGAAGAATTATTCTGGAAGCTTCTACAAACAGTAATGCAAACCAGGGAGCAGTAAACCACCAGAAAGAGTAGTTAAAGAGAAAAACAATTACCTTTTTACAACGAACTCTCCATATAATTCATTGCTCCTCATTAACATAAAAGTGAAGGAACAATTATGTGTATTTTCATTTACATATTTACAAATTTACAGTTTTCTCATTCGCTGGCATTCTTTCAATGTAGCCAGTCTGACCCCCGCCATCCAGGCCATGCGTTATTCTCGCTGCTACCATCGGGAAAGAGGTACGGGAGTCTTAGGTCCCACACAACCAGGTTCAGGAACAGTTATTAGCCTTCAACTATCAGGATCCTGAACCAATATGGATAACTTCACCCACCTCAACACTGAACTGCTTCCACAATCTATAGACTCACTTTCAAGGACTCTGCAACTTGAGTTCTCTATATCATTTATTTATTATTATTATTATTATTATTATTTTGTATTTGCACAGTTTGTCTTCTGCACATCGGTTGTTTGTCAGTCCTTGTATGTAGTTTTTAACGGATTCTATTTTATTTCTTTGGTCTACTATGAATGCCTTCAAGGAAATGAACAAGATAGTACATGATGACATATGCATACTTTGATCCTTAATTTCCTTTGATCTCTTTCTCTCTCAGTGCCTACAGACCATCGATTTCGGGGTTCTCTACACCCATTCGTATTCACTCTATCATTTCTTTGACTGCTCCCACCTCAAATTCTAATGTGACATCTTCTTTTTGTCTCTCAGCTTGTCTCCACTTCTCACAATTACGGCCTTGCACAACGTCATCCATTCAATACCATCTTGTTTCCTGCCTACCTTCCAATTCTTTCTCTCCACCGTGCTTTACTTCAGCAGGCTGCAATTTCTTCAGGTGTGCCCTAGAAATAAATGTCAACCATTTGCTGAACGAAAATGTTTATTTTCAAAACCTGGCTTGGGATATTGATGTGAAATGTGAAACTCAGGTTTTTAAAAGATTTATTCACTTACAGGATGTGGTTGCCACCAGCTAGGCCCATCTGCAGTTGCCCTTGAGAATGGGCGTATAATACATCCCACCTTTCTATAATCAAATATGCCATTGCGAGATGGTAGAATTCAGCCTGAAAATGTCCATCCATATGATCTGTTGCAAAGTGTGAAGGGCCATTCTGATAGGAACGTGTACAACTGGGTACTGAAAGCATTAGCTAATCCCTGATTATTGGTCTAGGCATAATACTTCTCACATTTTCTCAATGTGTGAGAAATATACACCATAGGTCGTATGTGGCTCATATCCCTAACATGAGTGATGACAGTTCCAACACTTTAACTTTGTTGGATATTTTCCATTCCCTTAGCATGTTATAGTAGACTGGGAATGATTCATTGTTAAGTCTCACCTTACACTGTAGTAATCTTCTGTTGCTTTTCATCCCAGCTCTGTGTTCATCCTTCCTCAATAAATGGTGGAGGGGTGTTAACATCACATGCATAATGTTGCAGTATGCCTAGGAAGGGCCTGTGCTCTATGATGTTTTCATGGGTCTTTGGGCCCCATATCTAAGAAAGGAGAGGGTCCAGATGAGGTTCAGGAATGAAAGGGTTGGAGGACTCTGTATGTGCATAAGGGTGGGGGGGAGGGAGCGGCTTGTTTTGTCATTTCTTTTTTTTTTGTTGCTTGTTGTGTTCTGTGTTGATCTGCCGAGCATTGTGGGGATGCTAAGTTGGCGTCGGAGTGTGTAGTGACAATTGCATGCTGGCCCTAGCACACCCTTTGGTTATGTTGGCTGTTAAAGCAAACAACATGTTCTAAATCAAATCTGTATCAGAATCTGAAAAAAAAGTTGTTCTTACTAGGTCCGCACACAAGCCTGGGGTGTAGAGAGGAGATACTATTCCTAATATACTGCTCTCTTCAAAGCGATCTTATAGCCACCAATGAGATGTCTTTCCAGACGTTGGAACAGTGTCGCTCATTTCCACCCTCACTAACACTCCTGACATTTCAATGTTTTCCATTCTTCCTCTGCTTGACCATTTCTCAGCCAGGCAGATATGAATATTTCAATTACGCTCCTGTGTGGACCCTCCATTTGGAAGAGGTAAAGCAGCAGAACCTGTGCTGTCCCAGGACTACACACCTATCCCCAGATGAGTTTCAATGTCTTCAGGCACTTTATCTCCAGGTGCATTCTGCCACCAACACTGGCAAATGGTCTTCTGAGCCTTCTGAAAAATGGAGGAGTCCTGTTTCTTCAACATTTCGTTCATGAATCTGTGTAATATCATGGCTAATCAAACTCGTAGGAACACTGACTCAACATGCCTCAGTTTTTAGCTAAGTAACATGGAACTCTGTTCATCTGTATTTATTTTGATAAGAGGTCCTGAAGTTATTATTTTGCCCCACCCCCAACTTCTTACTCTGACTTCTCATCTTTTTTTCTCCAGTCCTCATGAAGGGTCTCAGCCCAAAATGTCAACTACACCCTTTTCCAAAGATGCTGCCTGGCCTGCTGAGTTCCTCCAGCACTCTGTGTGTGTTGCTTGGATTTCCAACATCTGCAGATTTTCTCTTGTCTGAAATTATTATTATTTTCCTCATCACAGTCCAGAGACATATGTACTATAGAAATAAATTCCATTCCTTATCTTCATGTTCATTTCAGTGTTGTGTTGGATACCCTTAATGATTGCTTCATAGATTTGATTCTTTGTCATCTGGATAAAGATGAATGGGTGGTATTTTGTATGTCCCACTTTGTCACAGTGAAAGCAGCAGAACTGTCTTGAATGGATAGAATCAAGATGAATGTTTGCCCTCTTAATGATGACAAGATTTCCTTTCATTTACACCCACATTAACCAGATGCAACAAAGAAGATGCCACCATAACCCCATTCATCAGCTTATGCACAACATGAACATTCACATCTGCTCCCATAGCAAACAGAACTCCTTCACGTTCTTCAACATCATTACCACAGGAAATGCAAACTTACATGCCTCATCAAATGTGAATTCTTGTGCCTGTTTAATCCTTCAACATTTTTTAGGATCTGGGCATCATTGGCAAGGCCATTGCCTGTCCCACTTAGCTTTAGAAGGCAGTAGTGAGCTGCTTTTTGTGAACCACTGTAATGTTTCTGGTGTAGAGAAACCTACAGTGCAGCTCCAGAGTTTAGAAGGGTCAGTCGTATGTTTTCAGGAGTATGACTGGAGAACATGTTGGCTGAGGTTGCAGATTTCTGAAATGTCCTTGTCATTCTGTTAACGACTGTATACTCTCCATCCATGGTATTCCAGCGGTGGAAGCAGTGAAGGCTTGGGCTGGTAAAAGAATACCGATCAAATGGGCTCATGGAGTTGAGCTTCTTGACCATTGTTGGACCTGTATGCACCCAAGAATTCACATTCTTGATTTGTGCATTGTAAGTATGGAAGAATTTTGGGATGTCAGTTAGTAGGCCACTTTCAACAGAATAGTCAGCTTTGACCTTCCTTTAGAGACAGTCACAGAGCACTGTCGTACAGAAAAGAGCTCTGTGGTCCATCTAGTCCTTGCTGAACTGTTATTCTGTCAGCCCCATCGACCCACACCTGCACACCCATCCCATCGATACCTATCCAAACCTCTCTTAGATATTGCAGTCGAACCCGCATCCACCACTTCTGCTGGCTGCTCGTTCCACACTCACACCACTCCGTGAGTGAAGAAGTTCCCCCTCAGGTTCCCCTAATTCTTTCACCTTTCACCTTTAACCCATGATCTCTAGTTCTAGTCTAACCCAGCCCAGTGGAGAAAACCTGCTTCCTTTTGCTCTATCTATACCCCTCATAATTTGTAAATTTAATTTGTAATATGTGAATGAAATAGTCTGCTATGGTTTGAAAACGTAATTAACAAAAACAGCTGATTTTGTGAGATTGACAGTGATGGTGGTGGTAACATGGTAGCTCTCTGGAAATGTAGGTATATAGGAGCAGAAATAGGCTATTCTGCTGTTTACAGCCTGTCATTACATGTATGAAACTTGCATCTGTTCAAACATATTTCCTCTCAGACTCTCTTTAACTCTGTTTAGATGCACCCTGTTTTATAGTATTTGGTGCTCCTTGAAGTTTCTAGCACACCCTAGAATCCTAGTTGTGAACATTAAGGATGAATACAAGGATGATTCAGGGAAAGAAAGGGTTATCTTAAATAGAACGTTTGATACCTCTGGGTCTGTACTCACTGAAATTTAGAAGGATGAGCGGGGGATCTCATTGAAACCTTTTAAATGTTGAAAGACCTAGACAGAGTAGATGTGGAAAGGATGTTTTCCATGATGGGGGAGTCTAGGACAAGAGGGCACAGCCTCAGGATAGAGGGATGTCCATTTAAAACAGATGCGGAAAAATTCCTTCAGCCAGAGTGTGGTGAATTTACGGAATTTATTACCACAGGCAGCTGTGGTGGCCAGGTTGTTGGCTGTATTTAAGGCAGAGCTTGATATTGAACTTTTTACTGTTGGACTTCAGCCACATTCCACCGTGATACAACACTTGGCGGCACGGGAGGTCGTTCCTGCCTGTGGCCATCGAACGTGCAGCTCCTCCCGTGAAGGGTCAGACACTCTGAGCCAATAGACTGGTCCTGGACTTATTTTCCATCTGGCATAGTTTGCATTTTGGTGTTTGATTGTTGGGGTTTTTTGTATTGCTATATTTACGCTCTATTCTTGGTTGGTGCGGCTGTAACGAAACCAAATTTCCCTCGGGATTAATAAAGTATATCTATCTATCTATCTATCTATAAGATTGGACGCAAAATCAAAGGTTACAGGGAGAAGACTGGGGGGTGGAGCTGAGGAGGGAAAGAAAAGGATTGGCTGTGATTGAACGGTAGAGCAGACTCGATGGGCCGAGTGGCCTAGTTCTGCTCATATGCCTTATGATCTATAGTTTTAGTATACCTCTACCAAATCTCCCCCTCATTCTCCAGGGAATAAAACCCTAGATAAAGTCCAGGAATAACGACTGTAAATCCTCCATCCAAGGTATCCTGGTGGTGGCAGCAGTGAAGACTTAGGCTGGTGAAGTAATACAAATCAAGCGGGCCGCTTTCTCCTCATGGGCTTAAACTTCTTGACTATGAGTGGATCTGAACACATCCAAAGAGACAACACATTTTTGATTTGTGCATTGTAAAACTGGAAGGGCCACTTACCACAGGATAGTCACCTCTGACCTGCTTTTGGAGTCACAATATTGATGTGACATGAGTTTTTGGCCAATATTGATTGTCCGGTTGTTAACAACTGGATCTCACTGGTAATTTCACTGAATATCTAGGGTTGATAATTAAAATCGCTCGCTGGAGATGGTCGCTCCCTGGCAATTTTTTGACTACAATGTTCTTTGTCACTTCGCAGCTCGTTTTCGAATGTTGTCTCGGTCTTGCTGTGCATAGGGTTAGACTGCTTCATTTGTCAAGGAGTTAAAAGCAGCCTAAATGTGCTCAGTTTTGGCCTCACCAACAAATAAATTTCTCAGTGTAGTTTCTAGGAGTATCCCAGAATTACAGACACTTCAGTTATATAATCCCTGATTGCTTTTTTATGTTTCTGACTGCAGGTACTGAAGTTACAGCTTTCAAAAAATTTGAAGGTGCTGGGTCAAAATATTTTGATGATCTCACAGAAAGAGACAGCTATTGTCCTATAAAGCATACATAAATTAACTAGAATCAAGTAGGTATGCAACACCATTTCTACAAATATAATTTTACTCCACTTGTAAATGGTTTTGTTGTATTCATCATCACTCCCCCACTACTTCTACAATAATATTTGTGTTCAGAACATCTTCACTCACTCTAAATAGGTAATAAACACATTTTGTCATAGGTCTCTAATATTCCAATATATTTTGTCCATCTGATCAGCTATTTCCTCCAAACTCTGTAACAATTTAAATTGAAGCTTAAACTGAGGTTCACCCTTTACATACGCAAACACGAGGAAATCTGCAGATGCTGGAATTTCAAGCAACACACATAAAAGTTGCCGGTGAACACAGCAGGCCAGGCAGCATCTATTGGAAGCGGTACAGTTGACGTTTCGGGCCGAGACCCTTCGTCAGGACTAACTGAAAGAAGAGCTAGTAAGAGATTTGAAAGTGGGAGGGGGAGGGGGAGATCCGAAATGATAGGAGAAGACAGGAGGGGGAGGGATGGAGCCAAGAGCTGGACAGGTGATTGGCAAAAGGGATATGAGAGGATCATGAGACAGGAGGCCCAGGGAGAAGGAAAAGGGGGAGAGGGGAAAAAAGCCCAGAGGATGAGTAAGGGGTATAGTGAGAGGGACAGAGGGAGAAAAAGGAGAGAAAGGAAAAGAACATGCGTATATAAATAAAAACGGATGAGGTACGAGGGGGAGGTGGGGCATTAGCGGAAGTTTGAGAAGTTGATGTTCATGCCATCAGGTTGGAGGCTACCCAGACGGAATATATATCTTTCTGCACCTTTCTTGTAAAGATCTCTGACACATTGAGTTTCACTTCCTTAAAGTCTTAATATTCAGAGCACTCCTCCCTTGTAGCCAGCGTAGGATCTGACTGGGTTCTCTCTTTGGCTTTTGTGTTGAAAAGCACTTAGGAGTTCAAAATAAAATGATTGCTTATCCAATGGCTGCATCAATCTGACTCAAAAAACTTATGCAAAATAAGTCAACATACAAAGTATTCAATCGCATAACAGGAAGATAACAGCCTTAGCACCACCCTGTTATAGATGTGCAGAATTAGAAGAAAAGAGAAGAAAATGGAAAGAGAGGCAGCAACAACCAAAGCCCGATCTGCCATCTGGAACTACCTGTCCTGAATGCGGAAGAATTTTCAAAGCCAAGATTGGATTCATGAGCCACTTGAGAGCCCATAAGTAGATCAACAGAACGAAGACCATCATCCTCGACCTAGAGGGATAGCCACGACGAACCATACACAATAGACAAAAATGGAAAATAGACAAAGCAAATAGGACAGCAATCCCACTCTATATTGGTACCCAACAGAACTAAGGAGGTCATACTTACAGAAAGTGATCAGTATCTACTTGCACAACACACGCAAAATGCTGGAGGAACTCAGCAGGCCAGGCAGCATCCATGGAAAAGAGTAAACAGTTGACGTCTGATGAAGTGTCTCGTCCCAAAACGTCGACTGTACTCTTTTCCATAGATGCTGCCTGGCCTGCTGAGTTCCTCCAGCATTTTGTGTGTTGCTTGGATTTCCAGCATCTGCAGATTTTCTCATGTTTGTGAGCATCTACTCATGTTTGATGGCTGACTGACATTTACTGTAATCACCATGGAATGTTTGAGGAGTGTTTAATGGCTCTGGCTCTCAAATAGTGGGGGGGGGGAGGGGTCTAGGATCAGAGGGTACAGCCTCAAAATGAAAGGAAGTCCCTTTAGAACAGAGATGAGGAGAAATTTCTTTAGCCAGAGGGTGGTGAATCTGTGGAATTCACTGTCACAGACAGCTGTGGAGGCCAAGTCAATGGGTATACTTAAAGCAGAAGTTGACAGGTTCTTGATTAGTAAAGGTGTCAAAAGTTAATGGGAGGTGAGTAAGGTTGGGAGCCTTGATGAAATGGCGGAGCAGATTTGATGGGCCAAATGGCCTAATTCTGCTCCTATGTCTTGTGGTCTTTCATTGGTATCTAACTGAATAAAATAGATTGTAGACAAAGAAAGGGAGCAGTATCTAATATTGTTTGGTGGCTTACAGGCACTTGCTATGATCACCTTGCAGAGTACCACATGCAGCCAATGGAACTTTTAATCATTGAGGGGCCAATATCAGACAACAGGGAGGAAAGGGTGACTGAGAATGTAATTGAGCCTTGTCTCACAGAAATTCAGAGAGACAACTGCAGATACTGAGGGCTTACATGCTTCACCGCTCTTCATTATTAAAACTCCTCTTTCACAGTATGGATCAAAACAAAGTAAAATGGATATTTTGGAATGTGATGTATGCATGAAGATGCTTCTTATTCTTAAAGCCTTACATCAGAACTGCAGCCTGATAGTAATACTCACTCTGCATCCTACTGCAGCAAAGGTTTTGAACCATTTCAAAGTGTAATTTATATAAAAAGGCTTTGATATAGATTATTCTCTATCTGCCCCAAAGCACCAATACCATAAAACAGACAAGCTTTCTGACATATTTAATAATCCTAAATCATTGGTATAGAAAATTTTGCATTAAAATTATAACATTTTGCCAATATGTTAATCTTGATTTAAGGCTCCAGCAACAGGAAGTGCTGCTGCTGTTATCCAAAATGCTCCGATTTTCTTTTGTTTCATCATGTAGAAAAAAAAAGAATTGCAATATTTTCCCCATAAAATCCCCAGGTTTGTAGGCATGTCAGTGCACAAATATGATGACATCACTGGCACCATAATAGATAAACTTCATACTCAGAACTGTCAAGAAACTGGGCAAGATGCATGCATTGTTTTGAAGCCAAAATAAATAGATCCCTGATGAATCAGTAAAAGAAAACCCTTATTTCAAGAATATGGTAAATTGCACTCAGAAAGACCACAGGCTAGTGTCATTCACAAGGAACAGTACAATGGTGATGGTAATTATGTGCAGTGACCGGGTAAAATAAAACTGACCTGAAAATATAGTGAAGTTGTCAAAAGAGGAGGGAAAAGAAATGACTATTTTGTGATAATCTCAATCCAAGCAACCAAACAGAATTTCCCAAGGATTACCTTTGAATTCCAAAACCATCCAACCAATATTCTCTGTGTGGTTACACTCGATTTGCATAATCAATCATTACATTACTGCTGACCCATCAGAAATGACCTGCGCTTGCATGAGCAGACATTACCAAGAGACCATATGCTGCACATTTGAAACCTGTAGCTAGCTGGAAGAATAGTGGGAGGATGGGAACAGAGTACAAATTCACTTTCAGTATAATCACATTTTAAGACTTCAATTTGGACTAATATTTAATTACTCTAAAATCCTACTGAGATTTCAGGCAAATAGTAATGATTTATGGAAAGTTCATAACTCTCCAGGGATTTCATATTCTTTTATTTTTCCTTGTCAAAGCCTTGCTACCCGCTTTTCTGGGAAGCACAGAAGCACTTGTGGATTGATTTCATTCTGAATGTCTTTTTCTGTAATGCTTTCTTTTTCCTCGACTATGATTGCTTCCCTTGACTGTCAACAGCACAGGCCAAAAGCATCCAAAGCCTCACTCATCCTCTTCCTTTCAGCAGCATTTATGGAGAGGAATAAAGGGCTAACATTTCAGGCGGAGATCTTTCGGCCAGTCCTGATGAAGGGTCTCAGCCTGAAACATCCGCTCTTTATTCCTCTCCATAGATGCTGCCTGATCTGCTGAGTTCCTCCAGCATTTCATATAGCTTTCTGAAAAGGCAACATTCACCAGTTCTGGTGAATAAGTGTTCAAAGTGACCCCACATACGTAAGGCAGGAAGCCCAGTCTCTTAAACGGGAACTGGCCAAGTATGTATTTGAAATGATATTTCTTTCAATTTCCAGGATATGGATTAAATATATTAACAATGACTTTCTGAACCTTAACCTACAGAAAAATACATTTAAAAATTCCCAGGCTTAGGTGGAATAAACAGATTGTATTGACTGGACAGTTTTTGCTGCATTTCAAGAAAAGTTTCATTCATACAAGCCAATGTAAATCATCCTAATGCCATTTGAAGGGTACTCATGCAGAAAGTGCAAAAACTGTATGCTTGGTTTAGGATGGGATCCCAACTACAGGCAAGGAATTAATTCCACATTAGACTCAATCTGGTCCAATTGAAAAAGTGATATTGAAAATGGTAACTCTGTTAGGTTGACCGCAATTTTCACGAGTCAGTTTAGGTCAAGCTCAGGACAGAGGCAATGGATTAGGTCCAGACTTTGCTCAGTGGGCATGCTGCTCGGTCTTGTTGCTTAGCCTCTCCATTTACCTGGTTTGGATCAGGCGGGCTGAACTTGCTGGCAGAGAGCGTTCACATCACATCCAGCAAAGGCCCGAACAGTGCCAGACCCTTGCACAATGGAATCACATCACATGGGCAAGCCAGTGCAAATCCCACCCATAGAACTGCTGATGTAAATGTTGACAAACTGCAAAGAAAAAGCATTTAAGCCACTTTCAAATAAAAGCACCACCACAAATACAAATAACTTCTAAAAAAAAATAGCATTTTCCAGGCAGCTGTAAGATCTCCTATGTAGTTAATATGTTTGTGGATTTGATGTAAACCATTGGTTACTTCACTAGGTTTTGTTTTGTGTTGAACTCTGTGCAGTGTTCAGGTCAAATTCCCCAGATGTTTGTGACTGTTGCATTTGGATTTTACTTAACAAAAGTTATCAGTACTTTCCAATCTGATTTGATCCACTGTTAGGCACCTCACAGAGACCTGCAGTCATACTAAGCATCAGGACATCAGTAGAAACCTTTTATACCAAATTTGAACATAACGTAAGAAACAGAAAAAGCATTAGCATCTCCATTTCTTCATGGCTACTCGGCCATTCAATAACATTAAGGCTGGCCTTTTACCACAGCATCACTTCCTTTTCATTCCGTTTATTTTCAAAACATCGCACAATGCCTGTCTTCAATATAGTCAGTCATTGAGCTCTCAGTTACTAGTTAAAAATAGCAAAGATTCATCACGCTTAACTTGAAGAAAGTTCTCTTCTCTGCCTTAAAGGCCAAGCTTTCCTTTCAGATACACTAGTTCTAAACATTTCAGGAAGAGGAGACAGTACATCATCTCTGTATCCATCCTTGCAAGATCATGCATGCTGAATAAAATAATCTCATCGAGGCAATTACATTCCACCTTTTAGCAAAGTGCTTAAAAGTAGCCACTGTATTTGTTTAAACTGGTTTGTGGTTGCACCTATCCTGTAAGATCAAAATCACAACGTTTTTCCAAGGATAGGGGAGTCCAAAGCCAGAGGGCATAGGTTTGAGGTGAGAGGGGAAATATTTAAGATCAATGAGACAGGGAAGTTATAGTAGGGTACAGGAACAGTGGTGTATAAAGGCTGTAGTAAACCTAGTCAAGAAGAAAAGAAAAGCTTATGAAAGGTTCAGAAAGCTAGGTAATGTTAGAGGTCTAGAAGATTATAAGGCTAACAGGAAGGAGCTTAAGAAGGAAGTTAGGAGAGCCAGAAGGGGCCATGAGAAGGCCTTGGCGGGCAGGATTAAGGAAAACTCCAAGGCATTCTACAAGTATGTGAAGAGCAAGAGGATAAGATGTGAAAGTATAGAACCTATCAAGTGTGACAGTGGAAAAGAGTGTATGGAACCGGAGGAAATAGCAGAGGTACTTAATAATACTTTACTTCAGTATTCACTATGGAAAAGGATCTTGGCGATTGTAGTGATGACTTGCAGCAGACTGAAAAGCTTGAGCATGTAGATATTCAGAAAGAGGATGTGCTGGAGCTTTTGGAAAGCATCAAGTAGGATTAGTTGCCGGGACCGGATGAGATGTACCTCAGGCTACTACGGGAGGCGAGGGAGGAGATTGCTGAGCATCTGGCGATGATCTTTGCATCATCAGTGGGGACAGGAGAGGTTCCGGAGGATTAGAAGGTTGCAGATGTTGTTCCCTTATTCAAGAAAGGGAGTAGAGATAGTCCAGGAAATTATAGACCAGTGAGTCTTACTTCAGTGGTTGGTAAGTTGATGGAGAAGATCCTGAGAGGCAGGATTTATGAACAATTGGAGAAGTATAATATAATTAGGAATAGTCAGCATGGCTTTGTCAAGGGCAGGTTGTGCCTTACGAGCCTGATTGAATTTTTTGAGGATGTGACCAAACACATTGATGAAGGAAGAGCAGTAGATGTAGTGTATATGGATTTCAGCAAGGCATTTGATAAGGTACCTCATGCCAAGCTTATTGAGAAAGTAAGGAGGCATGGGATCCAAGGAGACATTGCCTTGTGGATCCAGAATTGGCTTGCCCACAGAAGGCAAAGGGTGGTTGTAGACAGGTCATATTCTGCATGGAAGTTGGTGACCAGTGGTGTGCCTCAGGGAGCTGTTCTGGGACCCCTCCTCTTCGTGATTTTTATAAATGACCTGGATGAGGAAGTGGAGGGATGGGTTAGTAAGTTTGCTGATGACACAAAGATTGGGGGTGTTGTGGATAGTGTGGAGGGCTGTCAGAGGTTACAGCGGGGCATTGATAGGATGCAAAAATGGGCTGAGAAAAGTGGCAGATGTTCAACCCAGATAAGTGTGAAGTGGTTCATTTTGGTAGGTCAAATATGATGGCAGAATATAGTATTGATGGTAAGACTCTTGGCAGTGTGGAGGATCAGAGGGATCTTGGAGTCCGAGTCCATAGGACACTCAAAGCAGCTGCGCAGGTTGACTCTGTGGTTAAGAAGGCATACGGTACATTGGCCTTCATCAATCGTGGGATTGAGTTTAGGAGCTGACAGGTAATGTTGCAGCTATATAGGACCCTGGTCAGACCCCACTTGGAGTACTGTGCTCAGTTCTGGTGGCCTCACTACAGGAAGGATGTGGAAACCATAGAAAGGGTGCAGAGGAGATTTACAAAGATGTTGCCTGGATTGGGGAGCATGTCTTATGAAAACAGGTTGAGTGAACTCGGCCTTTTCTCCTTGGAGTGACAGAGGATGAGAGGTGACCTGATAGGGGTGTATAAGATGATGAGAGGCATTGATCATGTGGATAGTCAGAGGCTTTTTCCCAGGGCTGAAATGGTTGCCACAAGAGGACACAGGTTTCAGGTGCTGGGGAGTAGGTACAGAGGAGATGTCAGGGGTAAGTTTTTTACTCAGAGAGTGGTGAATACGTGGAATGGGCTGCCGGCAACGGTGGTGGAGGCAGATACGATAGGGTCTTTTAAGAGTCTTTTGGATAGGTACATGGAGCTTAGAAAAATAAAGGGCTATGGGTAAGTCTAGTAATTTCTAAGGTAGGGACATGTTCGGCAGAACTTTGTGGGCTGTATTGTGCTGTAGGTTTTCCATGTTTCTATGTTTCTATCTAAGAAGTACACAGAGGATAGTGTGTATATTGATCAAGCTGCCAGAGGAGGTGCTAGAGGCAGGTGCAATAATTATCTCTTTGGCATTAGCAGCGGACCAGTTGATTCAAGGAGAAAGAGAGCTTTGCACACGTCGGGGAGAAGACTTTAAAAAAGGAGCATTTTGCGGGGATCAGCACATTATCAGCAGACCAATCAATTCGCGATTCATTAGCAGGAGCAAATACAAGGGTCAAAGCAGAGCGGCCATTGTGTGAGGGGACCAGTGTAGATAGATAGATAGATAGATAGATATACTTTATTGATCCTGAGGGAAATTGGGTTTCGTTACAGCTGTACCAACCGAGAATAGAGCATAAATATAGCAATACAAAAACCACAAATAATCAAACAACAAAATGCGAACTATGCCAGATGGAAAATAAGTCCAGGACTAGTCTATTGGCTCAGGGTGTCTGACCCTCCACGGGAGGAGCCGCAAGTTTGATGGCCACAGGCAGGGACGACCTCCCGTGTTGCCCAGTGTTGTATCTCGGTGGAATATGGCCGAAGTCCAACAGTAAAAAGTTCAATATCCGGTCTACAAACACATTCCTCAATCATAATATGACCCGGATTGCACCATCCGTTGTTAACCAGAACAGTAAGCACCCAACTCCTTTACGCTTACCGCTCTCAGTGCACTTCCGGTCAGCCCGAACGGTCTGGAAGCCGTCCATGGAAAAGTTTTGATCGGGTATGTCCTCGTGCAGCCCCGTTCCAGTAAAACACATAACACTGCACTCCCGAAATGTTTTCTGCCACCTGGCTAGCGCCAAGAACTCGTCCATTTTATTACCCACCGAACTCCTCTTCTCCATAAGTCTCTGTTGTCTCGACCTGGTCCTCTTTCCTTGCCTTTGTGATCCCCCTCTGCATCCTCTGTGTGTTTTCCTCCAGATTTCAGCAGGGGTGTCCGCCGCTCTGCTCGCTAAACCGGCCGGGATAAGCGCAAGCAGCTGGTCCCTGGAATAAACAATGCGACCACGCTTCTCTCCTGCTAAGGAGACGTGTTGGGATGTAACTATTTCCAGCGCTAAAAACCCAAATAAGACTCTCTCTACCAGCAGGTTAGAGAGGGTGCAGCTTCGACATGTTACCATGAAAAAAAAATACAAAAAATAACGTAAGTTAAAAAGTAAGAAGAAAAAAGTAAGAATACTGATCGGAATGGCTGTAACAGGCTGCATGCACGACCGGCGCTAGGAGTTAGAACTTGAGGCTTTGGTGAGGAGGCACAGGTAATTAGCAAGTAAGGCTTTTGTGGTGGTTTAATAAAAAGTCACTAAATTACAGCTAATTAAATGAAGGGTTGATGCAGGATCAGGTGATGTGCTGTAGCTGCATGATGTGGGAGCTGGTGGGCCCCATTGTGGTTCCTGGTGACCACATCTGCAGAAGTGCTGGCTGCTTGAGGAATTCAGGCTCAAAACTGATGACCTGGAATCTGAGCTTCAAACATTGCGGCACATCAGGGAGGGGGAGGGTTACTTGGGTTCTCTGTCACACCCATGAGATTAGCTGCCTCAGATTCGGTCTGTGGTCAGGGACAAGAGGGTGTGACTGCGAGTGAGGCAGGTAGCGGAATCCCAGAGACAGTTCTGGAGGAGCCTCAGCCCTTGAGCCTGTCCAGCAGGTCTGAGATTCTCGCTCCCTGTGTGGATGAGGGTGGGGGCTGTAGGAAGGATGAGCAACCTAACTGTGGCACTGTCGCTCAGGGAGCCACTCAAGAGGGGCAAGAAGAGAAATGTAGTGGTAATTGGGGATAGTACAATCAGGGGAATAGACAGAGTTCTCTGTCGCAAGGATAGAGTGTTCTGAAGGCTGTGTTTCCTGCCCAGTGCCCGGGTTCGGGACATCTTACCTGACCTGCATTGGCAGGGGAAAGATCCAGTTGTCGTGGTCCATGTGGGCTCCAATGACGGGTAGAATGTGGAAGGAGGTTCTGCTGAGGGAACTTGAGCAGCTAGGGACTAAATTAAAAAGCAGAAACAAAATGGTGGTAATCTCTGGATTACTACTTGAGCCAAATTGGCAGAGGGTCAAGAAGATTGGAGAACTAAATGCGTGGCTCAAGGATCGGCGTGGGAGAAGTGGGTTTGAATTAATGGGAAATTGGCACCAGTATTGGGGAAGGAGAGAGCTATACGAATGGGAAGGGCTCCACCTGAACTGTGATGGGACCTGGATCCTAGTGAATCGCATAACTAGGGCTGTGGATAGGGATTTAAAATAAATCATAGGGGGATTGGTTCAACAGATTGGAGAAGTATGAATAAAGTAAAAAAGAAAAAGTGTGGAAAAAGATAAAGAAAAAAAACAAAAGATAAAAAGAGAAAAGTAAGAGAGGAGTGAAGAAAAGTCAAGTGCCAAAGAGTAAAAGATTACAAGATTTTAAAAGCAAATGAGTGTAAGAGCACTTTATTTGAATGCCTGTAGTATTCAAAACAAGGCCAATGAACTTGTGGCTCAAATCAGTACAAAGGGGTATGACATAGTGACCATTACAGAGACGTGGTTGCAGGTTGGAGCAGATTGGGAATTAAATATCCAGGGATATCAGGTAATTCGGAAGGGTAGGCAGGAAGGTTAGGGAGGTGGGGTAGCACTCCTAATTAAAGATAAGATCAGAGCAATATTGAGAGATGATATAAGATCTAAGGAGCAGAATGCTGAATCCATCATGAGTAGAGATTAGGAATAGTAAAGGGAAAAAATCCCTGGTGGGAATTGTCCATCAGCCACCAAATAATAACATCACAGTGGCACAGGCAATAAACAGAGAAATATCTGAGGCATGAAAGAATGGAACAGCAGTTATCATGGGGGACTTTAACGTGCACATAAATTGGGTGAATCAAGTTGGTTGAGGCAGTCTTGAGGAGGACTTCATAGAATGCATCCATGATGGCTTTCTTGAACAGCATGGTACAAACCTACTAGGGAACGTGCTATCTTAGATTTCGTCCTGTGTAATGAGACAGGTAAAATTGGTGATCTTTTGGATAGGGATCCTCTTGGAAAGAGTGACCACAGTACGACAGAATTTCTCATACGAATGGAGAGTGCCATTAGTCACTCTAAAATCAGTGTATTATGCCTAAACATAGAAGACTGCAATGGGATGAGGGAGGATTTGGCTAGTGTAGACTGGGAACACAGGCTTTATGGTGGGACAGTTGAGGAACAATGGAAGACTTTCAAAGAGATTTTTCATGGTGCTCAACAAAAGTATATTCCAGTTAAAAGCAAGGACAGTAATGATAGGGAGAGCCAGCCTTGGATAACTAAGGAAATAATAGAAGGCATCAAACTAAAAGCTCATGCTCACAAAGTACCCAAGAATAGATAGATAGATATACTTTATTAATCCCGAGGGAAATTTGGTTTCGTTACAGCCGCACCAACCAAGAATAGAGCGTAAATATAGCAATACAAAAACCACAAACAATCAAACAACAAAATACAAACTATGCCAGATGGAAAGTAAGTCCAGGACCAGTCTATTGGCTCAGGGTGTCTGACCCTCCACGGGAGGAGCTGCACGTTCGATGGCCACAGGCAGGAACGACCTCCCGTGCCGCCAAGTGTTGTATCACGTTGGAATGTGGCCGAAGTCCAACAGTAAAAAGTTTAATATCCAGTCTACAAACACATTCCTCGATCGTAATATGGCCCGGATTACACCATCTGTTGTTAACCAGATCAGTAAGCACCCAAGTCCTTTACGCTTACCGCTCTCAGTACACTTCCGGTCAGCCAGAACGGTATTACCCACCGAACTCCTCTTCTCCATAAGTCTCCGTTGTCTCGACCCGGTCCTCTTTCCTCTAATTTGTGATCCCTCTCTGTATCCTCTGTGTGTTTTCCTCCGGATTTCAGCAGGGGTGTCTGCCGCTCTGCTTGCTAAACCGGCCGGCATTAGCTGGTTCCTGGAATACACAATGCGACCTTGCTTCTGTCCCGTGTGTCGGGATGTAACCATTTCCAGCACTAAAGAAAACCCAAATAAAACTCTCTCTACCAGCGTGTTAGAGAGGGTGCAGCTTCGACGTGTTACCATGAAAAAAAAAATACAAAAAATAACGTAAGTTCAAAAGTAAGAAGAAGAAAGTAAGAATAGATCGGAACGACTGTACCAGGCTGCATGCATGACAGGGAAAGTGGAAGATTGAGAAAACTTTAAAAAGCAACAAACTACCAATAAGAAGCAATAAAGAGAAGTTAGATTATGAAAGTAAACCAGCACGAAATATAAAAACGGAGAGTAAAAGTTCTTATAATTATATAAAACAGAAAAGGATGTCTACAGTGAACGTAGGTCCCTTGGAAGACGAGGAGGAATTGATGTTGGGAAATGAAGAAATGGCCAAGGCTTTGAATGACTATTTTGTGTCAGTCTTCATGGTGGAGGTCACATCTAACATGCCAAAGAGGGATATTATGGATGTGATGGGAGGTGAGGACCTCGATAGAATAGCTATCACTAAAGAGGTAGTGCTGAGCAAACTTGTGGGCCCGAAGATAGATAAGTTCCCTGGTCCTGATGGAAGGCATCCCAGGGTACTGAGGGAAATGGCAGAAGTTATAGTAGAGGCTTTGGTGATGATTTGCCAAAATTCTCTATTGTCTGGTCAGGATGTAGGCAAAAGGCAGATGCTGTAGGCCAGTTAGTTTAACATCTGTAGTTGGGAAAATGCTTGAAGCTATCTCCAAAGAAGAAATAGCGAGGCATCTGGAAAGAAATAGATCTACCAGGCAGATGCAGCATGGATTCAGCAAAGGCAAGTCCTGTTTGACAAGCTTACTGGAGTTCTTTGAGGATATAATGAGCACAGTGGATAGAGGGGAGCAGATGGGCGTTACTTGGATTTCCGGAAGGCTTTTGATAAGGTGCCACATAAAAGACTTATCCATAAGATAAAGATGCATAGAGTTGGGAGTGATGTATTAGCATGGATAGAGGATTGGTTAACTAATAGAAAGCAGAAAGTTGGGGTACATGGGTGTTACTCTCATTGGCAATCAGTGAACAGTGTGCCACAGGGGTTGGTACTGGGCTTGCAACTGTTCATGATATACATTAACAATCTGGAAGAGGGGACCCAGTGTAGTGCATCTAAGTTTGCTGCTGTACTAAATTGAGTGGAAAAGCAAATTGTGCAGAGGATACGGAGAGTCTGCAGAGAGATATAGGTTAAGTGAGTGGGCAAGGGTCTGGCAGATGGAGTACAATGTTGGGAAATGTGAGGTCATCCATTTTGGATGAAAAAATGAAAGAGCAGATTATTATTTAAATGGTAAAAATTTGCAGAATGCTGCTGTACAGAGGGACTGGGGAGTGCTTGTGCCTGAATCACAAAAGGTTGGTTTGCAGGTGCAGCAGGCTATCAAGAAGGCAAATGGAATGTTGGCCTTCATTGCTAGAGGGATTGAATTTAAGAGCAGGGAGGTTATGCTGCAACTGTACAGGGTACTGGTGAGGCTGCAGCTGGAGTACTGCGTGCAGTTCTGGTCTCCTTACTTAAAGAAGGATATACTGGTTTTGGAGGCGGTGCAGAGGAGGTTCACCAGGTTGACTCTAGAGATGAGGGGGTTAGACTATGAGGAGTGATTGAGTCGCCTGGGACTGTGCTCGCTGGAATTCAGAGGAATGAGAGGAAATCATATAGAAACATAAAATTATGAAAGGGATAGATAAGATAGAGGCAGGAGAGTTGTTTCCACTGGTAGGTGAGACTAGAACTAGGGGACATAGCCTCAAGATTTGGCTGCGTAGATTTAGGATAGAGATGAGGAGGAACTGCTTTTCCCAGAGAGTGGCGAATCTGTGGAATTCCCTGCCCAATGAGGCAGTGGAGACCACCTCAGTAAATATACTTAAGACAAGATTGGATAGACTTTACATAGTAGGGGAATTAAGGGTTATGAGGACAAGCAGGTAGGTGGAGATGAGTCCTTGGCCAGATGGGCCAGGATGTTACTGAATGGCGGAGCAGGCTTGACAGGCCAGATGGCTGATTCCTGCTCCTATTTCTTATGTTCTTATAACTGTTTTAAAAACATTTGAACAGGTTAACAAGCAGAAAAATAAATACAAATCAATTACAGGAAAATGGTATTAGTGTAGATAGACATCTTGGTCAGCATGGATGAGTCAGGCCGAAAGGCTGGTTTCCATGTTGTGCGAGTCTATAAAACTAAGTCTGTCATAGTACGGGCGCTGGGAACGGACCCAAATGCAAGACACAGACACTGAAGTACAAGGAACAGGACTAGGTTAGTCACGAAAGCAAGAGAAGTGGGGAAGAAAGGATGCTGGACATGACACAGGCCTTGGATGAGACAAGGATACAGAGCCTGGGCTAGGACTTGACTAGGATAGCGGAACCAGGACATGGAACTTGGAACTAGGAGCCTGGGCTTGGACTCCGAGCCAGAGACTGGACAAGGACCCAAAAACTGGGTCTTGACGCGGGCTCGGACTCCAGATCGAGGCAAAGACATGACGAGGCTTGGGTTCTTCGAGGCTGGGGTACTTCGAGGCATGGGTATGGACTCCGAGCCAGAGACTGGGCAAGGACCTAGAACCTGGGACTTGATTCGGGCTCGGACTCCAAAACTAGGCGAGGACAAGACGTGGCTACAGGACGAGGAGAGGCAACAGGACTGGATGTGAGACTCCTGGACAGGACAAAGGAACCCCAGCATAGGACAAGGGAACCCCAGCATCGGGCTGGGCAAGGTACTCCTGGGCTGGGCGAGACATGGACAAAGACGAGAACACAAAACCATGGCTTGGACAGGACAAAGTTCTTGGATCATGGCTAGGACTGGACAAGACCCCAAAGCCTTGCCTTGGTCGAGGGAGAGACAGGAACTTACTTGCCCATCACCTCCCTCCAATGCTCTTCCCTCTTCCCTTTCTTCCATGGTTCTTTGTCTTCTCCCATCAGATTCCACCTTCTCTGGCCCCTTATCTCTTTCACCAATCAACTTTCCAGCTCTTTACTCCATTCCCTCCCCAGTCCCAGCTTCACCTATCACCTACCACCTTGTACTTCTTCCTCCCTTCCCCCCACCTTCTTACTCTGACTTCTCCTCTTCCTTTCCAGTCCTGAAGAAGGGTCTCATCCTGAAACATTTACTCTTTTCCAGGTCGCTGCCTGACCTGCTCAGTTTCTCCAGCAGTTTGTATGTGTTGCTTTGGATTTCCAGCATCTGCAGATTTGCTCGTGTTTGTCAATCCATACATTTCTGATAGAGAGGGCACCTCTCCAGTTTTAGCAGCTTTCACTTTTGGTCATAGAAGTCAACTAAGGGGTCAATGGATAGACCTACACAATTCCTACCCACTTCCCAGCTCCTCCACCCGATGCTCGTCATTGCAAACATGACTGCAGCATCACGGAGTCTTGCTGAAGATAATATACAGGCACGCTACGTACAACATATCGAAATCATAGAACTGTCTTGCTGACAAGCAGTTGTGCGAAAGGAAGTGCTCCATTTGAAAGCCAAATGTCATTTAACCCAATGAACCTAGATCAAGAGCCAAAGGCCTGGAAGCTGAATTGTTCAGCACTGCTTTTTATCCGATCTTAAATTTTTGATTACCACTCGCAATCACACAATTGTAGCACAGTTTGTACTACCTGTCAAATTGAACAGCATAGTAAGCATGGCAGATGTACATAGGACTACACCATTGGTGATGTTAATCATCATATGATGCTGATCGGACATTCACCTGCCAAATTAGGCTGCATAGACTCCAATTACATGGTGTATTAGCCACACGTAGGATGCCAGGTCCAACAGCGGGAGAGCCCACCCCTCCCTCTCTCACCCGCATTGTTCAATCATTCACATTTGTTGGAGATTGACGGAGGCGAACTCACATGGCAGATCTGTTCTGCCTGCCTACCTTCCAAAAAAGGAGGAACTTTGAGGTGAAGTATGACCTTGGGACGCAGAAACAGGAGCTTTAGATGTAATTCACTATGTCCATGAGCTGGAGAGGATTCAAAGGCAGGCCTTTGACAAGGGTAAGGGCCAGGGTTCCGGCCAACATTGATAGCCCTGTAACCTCTTCACAAGTGAGTAATCTACACAAAGATTAGATTAGATTCAACTTTATTGTCATTGTGCCGAGTACAGATACAAAGCCAATGAAATGCATTTAGCATCTGACCAGAAATGCAAAGAATAGTGTTATTTACAAAATAACTGCGAATAAAAAAATGCTACAGCACACAAATATAAAAGTACTGAGACAGTACAATATGGGTGCAATACTGCTTAGCGCTGTGATGTGAGGTTCAGCAGGGTCACAGCCCCAGGGAAGAAGCTCTTCCTGTGCCTACTGGTGCGGGAGTAGAGGCTCCTGTAGTGCCTACTGGATAGGAGGAGAGTAAAAAGACCATGGTTAGGGTGAGATGCATCCTTGATAATGCTTTTCACCCTGCCCAGGCAGCGTTTATGGTAGATGTTCTCAATGGTGGGCAATTCGATGCCAATAATCCGCTGGGCAGTTTTCAGCACAAGCTGGAGTGCTTTGCGGTCTGATACGGGACAATTGCCATACCACACTGAGATGCAGTTGGTGAGTATGCTCTCAATGGTACAGCGGTAAAAGTCCATCAGCATCCTGGGACAGAGGTGAGCTTTCTTCATGCTCCGCAGGAAATAAAGGCGCTGTCGTGCCTTTTTGATCAGGATGGAGGAGTTCAGGAACCAGGTGAGATCCTCGGAAATGTGGACACCAAGGAATTTAAAGCTTGATACACGCTCCACTACAGTTCAGTTGATGTAGATGGGGACGCGAGTGTGACTCCTGGCATGCCTGAAGTCCACAATGATCTCCTTGATCACAATGAAGATTACCTGAGGCAGTAATCATCGTGTTCTCCTCATCCATAAGTTAGGGCCTATACTTACTGTGCCTGAGCCATCCAAAGTACAAAGGAACAATGAGGCTCTCAGCTGCATGGCCTCTGGCTTATTTTGGATAGAGGGATTAACTCTTTCAGTATGTGAATTAGATCAGATAGTAAATTTCCTTATTGTTCAGGATGTGAAACAATGAATAATCAATTGGTTTATTATACTGAGAGTTAATGAAAATTTTTTCCTGCATACCATCCAAACAGGCCATTCATTACAATGGCGCGTTGAGGTCATAAATGGTAACACAATAACAGAGTGCAGAATGAAGTGTTACAAAAAAATGCTGTACAGGCAGGCAGTAAGGTGCAAACTTGCAACAAGGTGGATTGTGAGGTCAAGTACCTGCCTAATTGTACTAGGGAACCAGTCAATGTGACATTGACTCTGGGCAGGGTTCTGCGTTTTCGTTGCTGAGTATACAGATCTCATGTGACCATTGTTGACAATAAAAGGAGTGAAGACCTTGCTCCAGGGAGCTTTTGCAACTTTCACTTTCAGGCAGTCCACATCTGAGTAATAACACCCTCTACTTTCAATATACCCAATGACTTGGCCTTCACAGCCATCTATGGCAGTGAATTCCACAAATTCATCACCCTCTGGCCAAAGAAATCCCTCATCATCCCTGTTCTAAAGTGACATCTTTCTGTTCTGAGGCTGTGCCCTCTGGTCTTAGACTCCCCCACTTTAGGAAAGTAGTACACACAAAATGCTGGTGGAACTAAGCTGGCCAGACATCATCTATGGAAAAGAGTAAACGGTCAACATTTTGGGCCAAGACCCTTCATCGGGTCTCAGTCTGAAACATCAACTGTTTTCTTTTTTCCATAGATGCTGCCTGGCCTGCTGAGTTCCTCCAGCATCTTGTGTATGTTACTTTGATTGCCAGCATCTGCAGATTTTCTCTCGTTTGTGATCGCACTACAGGAAACATCCTTTCCACATCCGTCCTGTCTCGACCTTTCTATACTTAATAGCTTTCAATGAGATCCCCCTTCATTCTTCTAAACTCCAGTGAGTACAAGCCCAGTGCCATCAAACATTCCTCATATGTTAACCATTTCATTCCCGGAATCATTCTCGTCAACCTCCCCGGACCTTTTCCAATGCCAGCACGTCCTTTCTTAGATAAGGGGCCCAAAACTGCTCACAATACTCGAAGTGCGGTCTGACCAATGCCTTATAAAGCCTAGGCATTACATCCTTGTTTTTATATTTACTCCCCAGCCCTGCTCCCACCGCAGCTCTGCTCTACTCCTGTTCTTACCATCACTGCTGTTGCACATCAACCAACAATTCTGCCCACTCTCATTCTTTTTGGGTGCCTTCAGCCTTTGGTAAAATGGGTATGTGCTGGTAGAGAGTTTTACTTGGGTTTTTTTTTAGCGCTGGAAATGGTTACATCCCGACACGCGGGACAGAAGCAAGGTCGCGTTGTGTATTCCACAGACCAGCAAATCCCGGCCGGTTTAGCTAACAGAGCGGCGGACACCCCTACTGAAATCCAGAGAAAAACACACAGAGGATGCAGAGGGGGATCACAAAGCCGGGGAAAGAGGACCAGGTCGAGACAACAGAGACTTTTGGAGAAGAGGAGTTCGGTGGGTAATACCGTTCCAGCTGACCAGAAGTGCACCGACAGCGGTAAGCGTAAAGGAGTTGGGTGCTTACTGATCTGGTTAACAATGGATGGTGCAATCCAGGTCATATTACAATTGAGGAACGTGTTTGCAGACTGGCTATTGAACTTTTTACTGTTGGACTTCGGCCACATTCCAACGTGATACAACACTTGGCGGCACGGGAGGTTGTTCCTGCCTGTGGCCATTGAACTTGCAGCTCCTCCCGTGGACGGTCAGACACCCTGAGCCAATAGACTGGTCCTGGACTTATTTTCCATCTGGCATAGTTTGCATTTTGTTGTTTGATAGTTGGGGTTTTTTGTATTGCTATATTTACGCTCTATTCTTGGTTGGTGCAGCTGTAACGAAACCAAATTTCCCTCGGGAATAATAAAGTGTATCTATCTATCTATCTATCTATCTATGTCCTCAGGCATTTAGGTAGGAGTGGGCACCACCCCCATACTGAGCTCTAGCCTTCACACAAATCTCTGGACATGATTGGAATTGGATTCTCCCATGCAACCCTGGTGATTGCTCTACAATCAGAATCAGAATCGGGTTTATTATCACCAGCATGTGATGTGAAACTTGTTAACTTAGCAGCAGTAGTTCAATGCAATTCATGATAAAGAAGAGGAAAAAGACTAATTAATTAATTAATATGTAAACCAATTACAGTATACATATATTGAATAGATTAAAAAACGTGCAAAAAACAGAAATACTGTATATTTTAAAAAGTGAGGTAGTGTCCAAGGGTTCAATGTCCATTTAGGAATCGGATGGCAGAGGGGAAGAAGCTGTTCCTGAATCGCTGAGTGTGTGCCTTCAGGTTTCTGTACCTCCTACCTGATGGTAACAGTGAGAAAAGGGCATGCCCTGGGTGCTGAGGGTCCTTAATAATGGACCCTCCCTTTCCGAGACGCTTCTCCCTGAAAATGTCTTGGGTACTTTGTAGGCTGGTACCCAAGATGGAACTGAGTAGATTTACAACCTTTTGCAGCTTCTTTTGGTTCTTCCGGTCCTGTTCAGTAGCTCCCTCCCAATACCAGACAGTGATGCAGCCTGTCAGAATGCTCTCCATGGTACATCTATAGAAGTTTTTGATTGTATTTGTTGACATGCCAAATCTCTTCAAACTCCTAATGAAGTATAGCCGCTGCCTTGTCTTCTTTATAACTACATTGATACGTTGGGACAAGGTTAGATCCTCAGAGATCTTGACACCCAGGAACTTGAAGCTGCTCACTCTCTCCACTTCTGATCCCTCTATGAGGATTGGTATGTGTTCCTTAGTCTTACCCTTCCTGAAGTCCACAATCAGCTCTTTCGTCTTACTGACGGTAGCTCTGATGCCAGATCAGTTTTCCCACATAAAAATGGTCCCTACTTCCTTAGCTGGTCCGGGCATTGATCCATTGTCATCAAAACAAGTTTCAGGTAAACAGAAATAAACAATTAGGCTGATTTATTTCCTATGAAGTTGTCAAACTGTTAGCAAAAATTAAATAACTTCGTAATTACAAATATCCATTTTTTTGCAAGCTTGTTAAATTAGATCAGCAGATCAAGCTCTTGCTAATTGAATTGTGCGGCAAAGTGCATTTAGGTGAAAGAAAACAGCAACTTCAGGAACAACCTGTTGAACGCCTACTGAAAGGTCAATACCCTGAGATATCCATTCTGTTTTCTTTCTCCGTGGTTGCTGTCCGACCTGAATACTTGTAGCATTATTTTTGATTTAGTCACTGATGTAGAATTCTCTGAATGATGATACATTACTCATGTATCTATAATGGAGACATCAGGATTGCTGTTGGAATTGATCAAAGTTGCCGTTGAGACAATGCTTGCAGGCATGTTAGTGGTTTCTTTCACCAACAGCTAATCCGTTGTTCAGCTGGACACACTCTCTCCCCTTGGTCAGAAGGTGGTAGCTTCAAGCCCATCTTGGAACGTGAGCAAATTGGGGCTACTTCAGGAAAGCTGCAATGTCAGAGGCCTTTTTTTTCAAATGAGACTCTAGCCAAGATGTAGTCCCCTCTCTCAGGTGTATACAAGATGTTGCTGCACCAGTTCAAAGGAGTTAACCTCAGTGCATTGGCCGTTATTTATCTCTCAATCAAATTCAGTAAAAACAGGTGATCTGATTATCATTGTAATACCATTTGAGTCATCTTCTTGGCATTAATTAGATGCTGTGATTCCTACATTAGGACAAAGATTATACTTAAAAGAAAAGTGTGTTAAATGCATGTACTCTGGGAGCTCAGGGTGATACATGTGATGTGAATGTATATTTTTCTTTAAAAAAAAGAAGTTGGCCGCAATTTCATTTACATTCGTTTTGTCATTCTGTACGAGGATAAGGCAGTCCTAGTGTCCGAGTCCAAGAAATGAAGAAGTTGAATGTATCACCATACATGGGAACTTCTGCATTTAGTTAACATTGAGACCCTTCAAACTCCAATTACCACCGCAACTTCCTCTTATAAAGAATCTTTCAAAATACAGGGCCAATCCAGAGAGCTCCCAGCAAAGCCTAATATGAGCAGAGATGAGAAAGACCTTTGACCCTTTCCCACAAGAGCTGCAGATCTGCATTCTTCCATGACAAATCCTGCTGTGTGCTGGACATGTTTATCTTCGATTGCCAGAAATAATCAGGAGCCGGAATAATGTACTTTTTCAGGAACTTTATATTTCATTGAAGTCAATGAATTATCTAATTTAAGTGAAAGACATAATTATTATGTCTTAAGATATAGTTATATACAATGATTAACTTGATCTCACCACTCTCCCTCAGCGGAAACATTCCCATTCCCAACCCAGTGGAACCCATTATAAACAAAAGGAGACTATCAAGAACCCAGCGTGCAGAAAGAGGAAAAAAACAAATCATGCGAACAATAAAAACAAGCAAACTGAACTGAACTTCACAAAGCCAGGCATCCCAGCAGCCAATCTAGAAATCCACTAATTGTAGCCCACGGCCTCACTCCAGCACAGAGACGAGCAAACTCCACAGAGCATCAGGTTGAACTAGACCATCCCTCACCTTTGACCCCAACACCCTGACCATTTCAATCTGGTCCAGAACTTAAATCATCCAAACCTCGTACTTTGCCACTTCACTATGCCTTCAGGCTCAGGCTTCTCTACTTTGATTCGGCCAGAACCTGACCTTTCCAATTCGGCTCAGCTCTGAAATTGATCTAACCTCGGATCTTTCCTCGACTTCACCTCGCCTGGGCACCGCCGCTTGGAGTTGCCTCCAGTCCGCTCCAGCAAATCCGGCCCGGACACGTTGCAACCATCCTGCCCTAGCGAGACTCCAGGCCACACGGCAAAAATATCAGGTTGTACAGGCAGTTCAGCTCAACTCTGACAGAGGGGGCCATGGTCACTGTTTGCAGCGATCAGTTACCAGAAAAAGTGTGAACAGCAAAGTATTTAGTTGTTTTCTTTGTTTCATTGGCCACCAGTAATTAGTCGCTGAACCAGCAGTGCTATCTTAAACTGGAAGATATATAGATTATAATAAGAAATACATATTAAAAAAATTAAATTAAGCAGCGCAAAAAGAGAGGAAAATACGAGGGGTGATTGATAAGTTCGTGGCCTAAGGTAGAAGGTGTCAATTTTAGAAAACCTAGCACATTTATTTTTCCTACATTTACACACTTAGTCCAGCGGTCGTAGAGCATACGGATCCCTTCTTTGTAGAAGTCAGCGTCTTGGACCTCCAGAAAATGGTCCACAGCCGGGGTGATTGATAAGTCTGTGGCCTAAGGTAGAAGGAGATGAGTTATTAACTTCAAATTTTCTGCATAGTCACTCAAAGAGTTGAACTGCACATGCACCTAACGAAAGCTGTATAACTCATCTCCTTCTGCCTTAGGCCACAAACTTATCAATCACCCCTGCGGTGGACCACCTGGAGGTCCAAGACACTCTCGTTACATGTACATGCAGTTCAACTCTTTGAGTGATAATGCAGAAAGTTTGAATTTAATAACTCATCTCCTTCTAGCTTGGGCCACGAACTTATCAATCACCCCTGCTGTGGACCACTTCTACAAAGAAGGGACCCGTATGCTCCACGACCGCTGGACTAAGTGTGTAAATGTAGGAGGGGACTATGTTGAAAAATAAATGTGCTAGGTTTTCTAAAATTGACTCCTCTTACCTTAGGCCATGAACGTATCAATCACCCCTTGTATAGTGAGGTAGTGTTCATGGGTTCACTGTCCATTCAGAAATATGATGGTTGGGGGGTTGGGGAGGGAGGGTGGAAGAAGTTGTTCCTAAAATGGTCTTGTATCTCTTGTACCTCCTCCTTGATGATAGCAATGAGAAGAGGGTGATGGGGGTCCTTAATGATAGATGCAACCTTCTTGAGGCATCGACTTTTGGACGTGTCCTCAGTGCTGGGGAGGCGAGTGGCCATGATGCAGCTGGCTGAGTTTCCAAACTTCCTGCAGCTTTTTCCGGTCCTGCGCAGTAGCTCCTCAGTACCACGCGGTGACGCAAACAGTAAGAATGCTCTGCACGGTACAGCCATAGCCATCTCCAACCCCTCCATAAAATGTGTTCCATTTCTGTTGATAAGTGAGCTGAAATACTAACTCTGCTCCTCGTTCCACAGATGGTTCCTGACCTATTCTGTATTTTTACCTTTTATTTCAGAGTTTCAGCCTCTGCAGTTTTTTGTTTGCATTTGGTTATAGTTATAGCTTACGTACAATTGTTTATTTATTTATTTGTGGAGATACGGTGCGAAATAGGTCCTTCCCAATTTAACCCTAGCCTAATCCTGGGAAATTTACAATGACCAATTAACCTACCAACCAACACATCTTTGGACTGTGGGAGGAAACCGGAGCACTCGGAGTCACAGGGAGAATGTACAATCTCCTTACAGGCATCAGCGGGAAGTGAACCAGGGTTGCTGGTACTAAAAAGTGTTGTGCTGACCACTACTGTAAAGAAATGTGCATCAGAAATTAAATAAGAATACTTAAATACATTGTTTTCAGTCTTGATACTTGAGAGAAGTTGCATGAACTACCTCCCATCCTGCTTTACATGGATTTAGGGCTATTATTTAAAAAGAGGACAGGCAGAGCACAAAGGACCTGGAGAATTTCGTACCTGTAAGAGAAGGCGAACAAAGACAACAGGAAACTATACAAAGCTCAGACCGAAAAGTGCACAAAGTATTAGCCAAAACTCTAGCAATTAGGTTAGTGGAGACTGTCAGATCTGGAAAATGCTGCTTATACAGTTTTTTTTAAGAGTATGAGGACACGCAATCCTCTTTTATTGTCATTTAGTAATGCATGCATTAAGAAATGATACAATATTCCTCCGGTGTGATATCACAGAAACACAGGACAGACCAAGACTGAAAAACTGACAAAAACCACATAATTATAAGATATAGTTACAACAGCACAAACAATACCGTAACTTGACGAAGAACAAGCCGTGAGCACGGCAAAAAGTTCAAAGTCTCTCGAAAGTCCCACATCTCACGCAGACGGGAGAAGGAAGGAAACTCTCCCTGCCATGCCCGACCACAGTCCGACTCTGAGTCGTCCGAAAACTTCGAGCTCCGACCAGCCCTCCAACACCGAGCACCGAGCACCATCTCTGCCGAACGCTTCAACCTCAGCCCCGGTCGCCAGCAGCAGGCAAAGCCGAGGATTTTGGGGCCTTCCCTCCGGAGATTCTCGATCGCACAGTAGCAGCGGCAGCAAACCAGGCATTTCAGAAGTTAATCCAGATGTTCTTCTGTGCTCTCACGGTTGTCTCCATCAAATTAGAATTGTGCACGGCATCCTACTTACAAATACGATATCATTTCACCGGAGAGGCTACGCGCGCTGCGTCGTGCCACCATCTTCTCCTCCTCCTTCAAAGGTCAATTAAGGAATCCTACAAAGGTTCCAGTTTCGATCCCCACTATAGGTAATACAACAAAGTCCAGCCCTCATAACATTTTCTGAATGCACTGACATAGCACAGGCAGTTGGCTCTGCTAATATTATACATGTTGTAGCAAAGGTATATGCTTTGAGGCTGTTCCAGTAAACCTTTCACATTGATGTCCAGCTGACAGTTTGAATGATTTCGCAGGTGTGGCCAGATAAAATAAATTTGGTGCTAAGTCTGGTACCAAAAGCGGAACTTCCCAGTGGACAAACATATTAATTCCGATTTCCACTCCCGTTCCAACATTTCGGTCCATGGCCTCCTCTTGTGCCAATGTGAGGCCACCCTCGAGGTGGAGGAGCAACATCTTATATCCCGTCTGGGTAGCCTCCAACCTGGTGGCATGAATATTGATTTCTCCTTTCCTTCTGGTAAAAAAAAATTCCTCACCCTCCCCCTTTCTACTATCCGCCACTCTGTCCTCTTACTTTTTCTCACCTACCCCTGGTGCCCCTCCTCCTTCCTTTTCTCCTACTGTCCACTCTCCTCTCCAACAGACTCCTTCCTCTCCAGCCCTTGATCTTTTCCACCCACCTGGCTTCACCCGTCACCTTCCAGCTAGCCTCCTTCTCCACCTTCTTATCCTGGCATCTTCCCCGCTTCCTTTCCAATCCAGAGAAGGGCCTCGGCCCGAAGGGTCGACTTCCATAGATGCTGCCTGACCTGCTGAGTTCCTCCAACGGTGTGAGCGCGTTGCTTCGGTACTGAGTGCGTTTGCACTGTAGTTTGTACACCAACCCGGTGCCACCCACTCATCGTGCGCCTGATGTGGCTCAGATGATCAGGCTCCTGTCTTCCAAAGGGTGGCTGTAGTTTGTGGCTGACGTATATTAGCTGTCAAGTATAATTTTGACAATTACAATGATGGGCGACTGTTGGAATTGGTTAATTAATATTGACACATGTACTGAGGTACAGTGAAAGGCTTGTCTTGCATACTCTTCATACAGATCAATTGATTACACAGTGCATTAAGGTAAAACAATAACAATGCAGAATAATGTGTGAAAAGCACAGGCGTGCAACAACCAGACAAAAGGTGCAAGATCATAATGAAACAGATCGTGAGGCCAAGAGTTCATCTAACGGGCTATTTAATAGCAAGGCAGGAACTCTCCTCGAGCCTGGTGGTAAATGCATTTAGGCTTTTGTATCTTCTGCCCAGTGGGAGAGGGGAGAAGAGAGACTGTCCAAGGTGGGCAGGATCTTTGATTATGTTGGCTGCTTTACTGAGGCAGTGAGAAGCACAGACAAGGTCTGTGGAAGGGAGCCTGGTTTCTGTCACGTGCTGAGCTGTATCCACAGGCCTCTTCAGTTTGTCGTGGTCATGTGCAGAGTAGTTGCCGCCATAATGCGTCCAGATGGGATGCTTTCTATGGCGCATCAATAAAAATACTAATTAGGAACTTCTGTCACATGATTCGCAACTGCAACTTTATATGCATTCTGCTTCAGACTGCACTGTGAGTTGCCCAAACACAATGCAAGGGCTTTGAGTTATATAAATATTCCCCAATACCGTACATGAAAAACCCAAAGACACGTCGGCAACGTGAATGGGATACTGCGAGACTGCGTGTTATGACTCTCATAGAAGCAGGAAGCCTGCAGAAGGACTTAGACAGATTTGGAGAATGGGCAACAAGTGACAGATGGAATACAGTGAAGAGAACTGTATGGTCCTGCAATTTGCAGAAGGAATAAAGGCGTAGTCTATTTTCTAAACAGGGAGCATGTTCAAAAATTAGAGGTTGCAAAGGGACTTGGGAGTTCTTGGGCAGGATTTGTTAAAGATTAACTTGCAGACTGTGTCAGTGCTAAGGAAGGTAATTGCAATGTTAGCATTCATTTCAAGAGGACTAGAACCATGGCAATGTAACATCTAGCACGATGCTATTACAGCTTGGAGCATTCCGGAGTTTGGAGTTCAATTCTGGCAGGAGTCTCTGCACATCCTCCCTGTGGAATGAGTTGGCTTTCCCCGTGTGCTCTGGTTTCCTCCCACAGTCCAAAGGCGTACAGAGTAGGTTAATTAGTCCATGACTAAGTTAGGGTTAATCAGTGTTGTAGGGGCGGCATGGCTCAGAGGGCCAATGGGGACTCCTCTGTGCTATATCACTAAATTAAAAATAAACAAAGGCGAGCTGAGGCTTTATAAGGCATTAGTCAATTCGCACTTGAAGTATTGTGAGCAGTTTTGGTCCCCTTATCTAAGAAGAGATGTGCTGGCATTGGAGAGATCTAGTGAAAGATCTTGAGAATAATCCCAGGAATTAAAGCGTTATCACATGAGGAGAGCTCGATGGCTCTGGGAGTTTAGAAGAAGAAGGGGGATCTCATTGAAAGTTAACGAATGTTGAGTGAGAGTGGATGTGGAGAGGATCTTTCCTATAGTGGGAGAGTCTGGGACCAGAGGGCACAGCCTCAGAATTGAGAGACGTCCATTTAGATTAGATTAGATTAGATTCAACTTTATTGTCATTGTGCCGAGTACAGATACAAAGCCAATGAAATGCATTTAGCATCTGACCAGAAGTGCAAAGAATAGTGTTATTTACAAAATAACTGCGAATAAAAAAAGTGCTACAGCACACAAATATTAAAGTACTGAGACAGTACAATACGGATGCAATACTGCTTAGCCCTGTGATGAGAGGTTCAGCAGTGTCACAGTCTCAGGGAAGAAGCTCTTCCTGTGCCTGCTGGTGCGGGAGCGGAGGCTCCTGTAGTGCCTACAGGATGGGAGGAGAATAAAAAGTCCATGGTTAGGCTGAGATGCATCCCTGATAATACTTTTCGCCCTCCCTAGGCAGCGTGTATGGTAGATGTTTTCAATGGTGGGCAACTGGGTGCTGATAATCCGCTAGGCAGTTTTCACCACCCACTGGAGTGCTTTGCGGTTTGATATGGGACAATTGCCATACCACACTGAGATGCAGTTGGTGACTATGATCTCAATGATACAGCGGTAAAAGTCTGTCAGTATCCTGGGACAGAGGTGAGCTTTCTTCAACAAAGATAAGGAAGAATTTCATTAGCCAGGTGGTTGTGAATCTGTGAAATTCTCTGTCACCGACAGTTATGGAGGCCAAGTCAGTGGGTGTATTTAAAGCAGATGTTGACCGGTTCTTGATTAGTCAGGACATCAAAGATTACGGGGAGAAGGCAGGAGAATGGAGTTGAGAGGTGTGATAAATCAGCCATGAGAGAATGACAGAGTAGACTCAATGGGCTGAATGGCCTAATACTGCTCCGATGTCTTATGGTCTTACTATTTAGAGTAAAACCAGCAAGTCAGCATTTGAAAGAAAAATGGCAAAACAGGAAGCTAAATCTCTCTTGCACTGAGCTTCCCAATGTACTGTGTCAGTGTCATTTCTGCCAAGGTGCCTTTAGTCCAATTTCATGTTCTAATTCATGTCTTGGTACTGAGGAAATGAAAAGCAACACGCCCAGCAGTGTTTAAAGTGACATGGCAGAGATAACACACACAGTGTACATTGCAAAACTCTGTAGAACGGATAGAATGAAAGAGGCAGTTGGCGTTTAGCTTTGAAGAATCGGATATGTTCTTCAAAGCCAGTAACATCATAGAAGTTACAGGTGAAGCTGCTGAAGAACAAAAGCAGTCAAAAAAAAGCTCTCGGTAGAGGTGATCTACAAATGTGTGTGACACTCTCTATCGAGTTGGAAGATAATATCCTGCTCGAGACTGAAGAACTGAAAACACACATCAGACTTGCATAGTCTGGACAACTCAAGTGGGCTTTACAATTATAGACAGGGTTATAGAGTAAAGCTAAAGCAGCCCACGCAAAATGCTGAAGGAACTCTTCAGGTCAGGCAGCATCTATAAGTGAACAGTCAATGGTTCGAGACCCTTCATCAGGACTAGAAAGAAAGAAGCAGGTCAGAATTAAAGGGTGGGAGGAGGGGAAGAGGGTGATAGATGAATGCAGGTGAGAGGGAGAAAGGGAATGATGTGAGAAGCTGGGAGGCAAAGGGCTGAAGAAGGAACCTGATATGAGAGGACAGTGGACCATGGATTAAAGGGAAGGGGAGGGAAGGAGGAAGCTGTGTGTGAGGGGCAGGTCATGAGGATGGGAGAGGGGAAGGAGAAGGGGTGAAAGCCCCAGAGGGGTGAGGGAAAACAAAGTTGGGGGTAGGGGATCTGTAGCAGAGGGGAGTGGTTACCTGAAGACAGAGAATTTGAAGTGGATGCCATCAGTTTGGAGACTAGCCAAACAGAATACGGGGTCTTCTTCCTCCATTCTGTGTTTGACCTCAACATTGCAGTAGACGAAGCTGTGGACAGACATGTCAGTGTGGGAATGGGAAGTGGAAGTAAATTAGTTGGCCACCAGGAGATCCTGGCTGTTATTAGGATGGGGGAGGATGCTCAGCAATATGATTCCTCCCATCTACGCCAGGCATCACTGATGTAGAGGAGGCCCCACCAGAGCACTGGATATAATAAAATGACACTGAGAGGCTCGCATGTGAAGTACTATCTCACCTGGGAAGACTGTTTAGGGCTAAGTTGGTAGTGATGGAGGAGATGAAAGGGTAGGTGTAACACTTAGCACAGTCGTAGGGATAAATGTCAGGAGGGCGATCTGTGCAGAGAGACGAATGGGCAAGGAAGTTATTGGAGAGAACGATCCCTGTGGCAAGTGTGGGAGGAGAGAAGGGAAGATGAGCCTGGCGATGAGATCCTGTTGGAGATAGCATATGTTGCAGAGAATGATGTGTTAGATGTAGAGGCTCATGTGGTAGTAAGCGAGGGCAAGGGGAACCCTCATCTGTGGTGGGGAGAATGGGGTCAGGACTGATATGTGGGAAATGGATGGGATGTGGGTGTGAGCTGCACTGACAGCAATGGAAGGGAAGTACTGTTTTCTGAAACAAAGAGGACTTTGTGGATAACTCAGAATGAGAAGTCTCAATGTCAGAACAGATCCAGCAAAGATGAAGGAACTGAGAGAAGGGAATAACATATTTCCTACAAGTGACAGGGTGGGAAAGATGTAGTCAAGGCAACTGTAGCAGTCAGTGGGTTTATAAAAGGTGTCAGTAGGTAATCAGTCTCTAAAGATGAAAACAGAGAATTCAAGAAAGAGGAGAGCGGTGTTGAAGATGAACCAAGTGAATTTGAGAATGGAGTGGAAACTGGTGGTGAGGGTGTTGAAATTGACGAGCTTCGCATGAAAGCTAAATTACAAAATCCAAGAAATGTCACAAGAGGTTCTGGCAGATGATCCATCAATATCGTCAGCATTCAGAGCAGATCTGTGAGAAGAGCCAATGAAACAAGCACTGCTGAGAAGATCTTAGGAGCTGTATACATGTGAATGGTTGAATGGCGACAAACTTGAACTTGAGATTAGGAAATCTAGAAAATATGTGGATGTGTTACAAATATGCATGCATTAAAGTTCCTGAAAAAATCTAAACTCTTAAGTTTCTGACTGATATGTGCTAACTTCCTGGTGTGCTTAATTTCAGGTAAATACCTTCACTTAGTTTTATTGTTCCATTTCTTTCTCTTAAAAGGATAAAGTAATGTAGAAGGCGTATGTCAGTTTGTGACATGTTTATCGCGTCCAGTATAACTGTTTCTTTTAAGTCGGTGGGGTCCCCCAACAGTATTTTGAAAAGAAGGGTATTTTCCCCAAAGTCCTGGCAATATTTATCACTTAAACTGAATCACAGAGGACAGTTTGTCTGGTGCAAAGTAACTGCTGTATTTCCATTGTGATTCCACTTCTGAAGTACTTAATAAACTACATTAAGATATTCTGAGATTGAGAGAGCTCTCTAATATGCAAATATGCTGATGTTGTGATGTACAAGACCACAGCAAATCTGAAAGAAATGAGGTTCTGGATATGGTCTTCATGACTATATGTCTCTTCCATAGAGATTATCTACATTTTAAACAGTCCAAGCAGGAGCTCTATCTTTGTGTTTCACTTAAAAGTGTACCCAGTCAATAATTCTGCAAAAGCATCTTTCATCAAAAAACGTAAGATCTCCCTGATCTGTACCGAATGAAATGTGTCAAAGAAGGAGAGTCTAGCATGGGGCGTGCAGTTATCCTGAAGAACCCATAAGCACATACGAGCATCTAGTTCTAGGCAATACCTGAAGAGTTACTTTTAAGTTATGAGGCATTTTGCATCTGTATGAAATGTATTAAGTATGTTGTACACTCCAAGTCGACCAGTAGGGTCCGCCCCCTTATGCAAAGCGAGAGAATCGGCAGAGAGCAGAGTGTCTACAGCAAAGGTCAGAGGCGGAAACAGTTATTTCTATGGTTAACCAACTGTGATAAATTTTAATCAAGTGCAGATGTGGATGTTTAATGAACCGTTACTCGTCGCTCCCCTAAAGTTTACATTGCCCACCGGGACTAACAGTCTGTCATAATCATAAAATAATAACAGCATAAAACCAGAATAAATGCCATCTTGCTCTCTGAGGATATTGCTGACAGTTTTACGCCAAATATACAAGGATATATATATCAAACAGACTTATTGTTGTTAAAGGGAACTGACTTACGAACTACACTATTGTGTCGCTCATTTATCTATTTTTAGCCTTTGACTTCAAACATTAGAAATGTGCAGGGTAATACTACTGGGCTTCATGTGAAAGTAAAGGGACTTTGAAACTGTTGCAAAGACCTTCAGTAGTTAATGGTTGAAGAACACTCTAATGAGACCAAACGCAATCAAATGGAAGTGTTTTATGAGAGATAAGAACCAAGTAGGATTTCATGAGGCAGTATGCTAATCAAGCACCCTGCTGAAATGAGCAAAAACCTAGATATAAAATAAGATTGGCAGTGATCTATGTATTAAGGTCATTGTGAAGATAAAGTCAAAGGTTAAATAATTTTATCATATTTGTTGTATTTTTTAACAGGAGACTGAAAGTAATTTGCTTTTGACAATTGCCTCCTGATCTACTAGTGGTATGAAACTAGATCTGTGATAGGCAGATGGTTACAATCAAAGTGATATATGTTTTGTTCAGATTCAGATTAATTTATTTATCACATGTACAAGTGAAATGAATCCTTTATGTTAACAACCAACACAACCTATACCGACTATCTTGCTGGCAAATATGCAGTCTCTGGTGAATAAAATCTATGATCTCAGAGCTAGGGTGCTGAATCAGAGGGACATTAGGACTGCGTGTGTCCTTTGTTTCAAGGAGTCCTGGTTAATCCCTTCTGTACCGGATACAATGATTCAGATCAAGGGGTTTATGATACACCATCAGGATAGATCGATAGAGTCTCTCAAAAGCAGAGGTGGAGGAGTATGCCTCATGATCAACTCTTCTTGGTGCACAAATATATCAGTGTTGTCCCAATTCTGCTCACCAGACCTGGAATATCCAGCAGTTAAGTGCCGTCCTTTTTACCTACCACAGGGGTTCTCCGGGGTCATTTTGGTAGCAGTTTACATTCCACCTCAGGCCAATGTCAATCAGGCTTTAGATAATCTGAGCAATGGGATCAACATGTATGAAACAGCACAGCCTAACACTTTCACCATAATTTTGGGAGATTTTAACCAGGCCAGTCTGAAAAAATCACTAAGCAATTACCATTAACAGATCACTTGCAATACCAGAGGAAGCAACACACTGGACCATTGCTACACCACCATCGAGAATGCCTACCGTGCTATTCCACACCCTCATTTCGAGAAGTCTGATCACCTGGCTGTACTTCCACTCCCTGAGTACAGGCAGAGACTGAAGACTGCAGCACCAGTAGTGAGGACCAAGAAGGTATGGACAAGGAAAGCACAGAAGAACAGATTCGATGGATTAGACTTTATTCAGGGATTCATCTTCGAACCTGGATGAGTATGCTGCAGTTGTTACTGACTTCGTGTGTCGTCTGCTGATGGCTTGATCTGTGGCATTCAAGTCTAGTGACCCAGGCCTGTACCAGACAACCAGGTATGATTTACAGAGGGCTACTTCAAGGGCGAAGAAACAATTTTGAACGAGGTTGGAGGCAACATCAGATGCACAGCAACTCTGGCAGGGTTTGCAAGACATTAGTTCCTACAAAGCAAAACCCAATAGCATGAATGGCAGCAATGCTTCACTACCAGGTGAACTCAATGCCTTCTATACCCGCTTTGAAAGGGAGAACACAACTACAGCAGTGAAGATCCCTGCTGTACCTGATGACCCTGTGATCTCTGTCTCAGAGGCCAATGTTAGGCTGCCTTTAAAGAGAGTAAACCCTCACAAGGCGGAAGGTCCCGATGGAGTACCTGGTAAGGCTCTAAAAACCTGTGCCAACCAACTAGTGGGAGTATTCAAGGACATTTTCAACTTCTCTATGGGCAGAAGTTCCCACTCAAAAAGGCAACAATTATACCCGTGCCTAAGAAGAATAATATGAGCTGCCTTAATGACTATCACCCAGTAGCATTCACATCGACAGTGATGAAATGCTTTGAGAAGTTGATCGTGACTAGACTGAACTCCTGCCTCAGCAAGGACCTGGACCCATTGCAACTTGCCTATCACCACAATAGGTCAACAGCAGGTGCAATCTCAATGGCTCTCCACACAGCTTCAGACCACTTGGACAACACAAACACCTACGTCAGGATGCTGTTTACCGACTATAGCTCAGCATTTAATACCATCACTCCCACAATCCTGATTGAGAAGTTGCAGAACCTGGATCTCTGTACATCCCTCTGCAATTGGATCCTTGACTACTTAGCCAGAAGAGCATAATCTGTACGGATTGGTGATAACATATCTTCCTCGCTGACGATCAACACTGGCGCACCTCAGGGGTGTATGCTTAGCCCACTGCTCTACTCTCTATATACATATGACTGTGTGGCTAGGCATAGCTCAAATACCATCTATAAATTTGCTGACAATACAACCATCGTTGGTAGAATCTCAGGTGGTGACAAGAGGGCGTACAGGAGTGAGATATGCCAGCTAGTGGAAAGGTGCCACAGCAACAACCTGGCACTCAGCGTCAGTAAGATGAAAGAGCTGATTGTGGAGTTCAGGAAGGGTAAGACAAAGGAACACATACCAATCCTCATAGAGGGATCAGAAGTGGAGAGAGTGAGCAGTTTCAGGTTCCTGGGTGTCAAGATCTCTGAGGATCTAACCTGGTCCCAACATATCGATGCAGTTATAAAGAAGGCAAGACAGCAGCTACACTTCATTAGGAGTTTGAAGAGATTTGGCATGACAAGAAATACACTCAAAAACTTCTATAGATGTACCGTGGAGAGCATTCTGACAGGCTGCATCACTGTCTGGTATGGAGGGGCTACCGCACAGGACTGAAAGAAACTGTAGAGGGTTGTAAATCTAGACAGCTCCATCTTGGGCACTAGCCTACAAAGTACCCAGGACATCTTCAGGGAGCAGTGTCCCATTACTAAGGACCTCCAGCACCCAGGGCACGGCCTTTTCTCACTGTTACCATCAGGTAGGAGGTACAGAAGCCTGAAGGCTCACACTCAGCAATTCAGGAACAGCTTCTTCCCCTCTGCCATCCGATTCCTAAATGGACAATGAATCCTTGGATACTACCTCACTTTTTTTTAATATACAATATTTCTGTTTTTGCACGTTTTTAAAATCTATTCAATATACGTATACTGTAATTGATTTATTTACCTTATTTTTTTTTCTCTTCTATATTATGTATTGCATTGAACTGCTGCTGCTAAGTTAACAAATTTCACGTCACATGCCGGTGATAATAAACCTGATTCTGATTCTGATTCTGAACCTAAGGGTATGGGCTGGGGGCAGCGCGCAAGTGTTGCCACACGTTCCGGTGCCAACGTTGCAAGATCCCGATGGTCAACAGAATGACAGAAGCAACAACAACAGTAAATCAAGCCCCTTTCCTCCTACCCACCCACGCACACGTAGCTAACCCCAGGATAATCCACCTCCAGGACAATCCGAGTCCTTGAGCACACAGTTTAACGTCTGGTTCCAGTTTTGGTAACCGTCTGTAATGTGTATCACATACTGGAGATTGAATCATTTTATGCCTTCCCCTTGCCACATGTATGACCAGAGGTACATACAGTATGTGCTATGAAAATGTTGACTGACAAGGATGGGCCAGTGAGATCATCACCAACCAACTATAGCTTGCTATTGAACCGTGACTACTGGGATTATGGTTAAATCACTGAAGCAGCCAAGCCAAAAATTGTTTGTTGGCTCCTGCATTCAATCACCAGTTTATGTGCAATAGACATTGGTCATCTGAAAGTACTTTAGTTTGAGAGAGGGGTGCATATGTGAAAATCAAGAGTCTGCCCTCCAATAATGACAAACAGATATAAAAGGAGATCTGATGGTGTCAAAGGACCAGGTCCTCTGTATCTTAAGTCTACTTACAGCATTTGCTATGTCTGATGAGACTAAAATAAAAATATATTCAAAAATTAAAGCAAATGTCTGATATTACGTAACCACGTGACAACTATTCCAAATATATATTTGTCAGTCGTAATGATAAAAGTTGATTATCTCAAGACAAATATTATACAAAATGAGTGAAGTCCAATTATTCTCAAAATCAGATCGACAGCTGTTTGACAATGATTTTGCTAACTCATCCATTTACTGGTAGTCGAAAGTACGTTTATGGCCTGTGTCAGGTGAACAAAGTGAGGTTATGACATCAGCTGCAGTATAAGAGGAAGAGTAAAGCAGAGCAGAGATCAGGGACTGCTCCAATGAGGGACCAGACATCAGGAGGACCATTATAATGGACAATCCGCTTGAGCATCTTAAAGGGTGCAGGCAATGCTAAGGGCAGTCCCTATTCAAATGTGATGTTAGTGTAGTGCAGTGATTCCCATTGGGGACGGTCCCCGCCCCCCCAAATGGGGGGGTTATGTGCCTCAGGGAGCGTTAGGGGAAATAGAAGTTGTCGGGAGGCGTTCAAGATTCTTGGGGGGAGCGGTAAGCAGCACCCTAACTTGAGGCACAAGACCTGATTGACTGTTAGTAGAGCAGACACTTCAGGAAAATGGATGAGGCACTGGAACACAGGAAGAACCACAGGTCTGAAGGCAGTGAGTACTCCTCGTCACAACCTGTCTGAAACTCGGCAATCTCATACAACCTTACCAACCAGACAGACATTATTGGGGGTGCATAAATTATCAACTAGGGTGCCCAACAGTTCCACTTGACTCACAGCACAGAACCAGTTCATGCAATGTAACCCTCTCAGCGTTCCTACAGATCTACGAAAACAGGTCACGCAATAATACAGCACTGGCTATAACCAAACAGTGAAAAAGAGCCGATCAGAAAACCTATTGACTCCAAGGATTCCTCTTGAGATGTTCAAAGTGATCTTGGCTTCACAGGTGCATTCAAGAACCGTCTTTGAGGATTATGAGACCTTACATGATTGGGCAATCATGCTAACTGAAATAGTTTAAAGATAGCTTGCCGAACACCAGCCCTATCCCGTCTAACATTCAGATTCCAATCTGTATCCTTGTCAACGTGATTTTCATTGTTGTGGTCATCTTCATTTTCACCTCACATTCTTTTGCATGCCACTACCAGCATTCCATCCGTGTCAACTTGCTGCCATTGTCAATATCCGTTAGGTATTCCCAGTTTGTGTTAAATTTTTATTTTAATGTAGCCCCATTAATGATGGATAAATACACACTGTGCAATATCTATGAATCTGAAGGCAGTAAAGCCTTGAATTCTAATCCTGCTGAGAAACAGAAACTACAGAAAGTGTATCACCTGGAGTATGGATTTATTCTGTTCCCATCAGATCAGCAACACCCCATGTGTCTTATTTGTAATACTGTATTGTCTAATGAAGCCATGAAACCATGAACCTTTTACAGAGCACTTCTGTAAAAGATGCCCTGAAAATGCTATTACTCAGTTCCAGATGATGAAAGAAGCATTTGAAAAGTGTTGCACACTCGAGTCATTTGCCAAGAAAGCTAAAAATGACCTTGACAGTGGTCTCATTGTTTCTTATAACATTTCCAAAACAATAGCAAGGTGTGCAAAATCTCATACAATTGGTAGAAGATTCATAATGACTGCTGTTTCAGAAGTGCTCACAACTGTTCTCAAAATGGACACCAGTATTTTAAAATTAATTCCTCTAACTAACAACTCTGTAGCTTGTCATATTGATGAAATGAGTAAAGACATTGAGAATCAACTATGCACAGAGCTACAAAAAACAGAATCTGGGTTACAATTGGATGAGTCAACTGCACTAGACAATGAGGCATTGCTGATGGCATAGGTTTATCAAAAATGGAAAAGTTTATGAAGAGATTCTCTTTTGTAAAAACTTCAAAACAAATATCAACAGAGAATCCAATTAGCTCAAAATGTATATTGAGGATAAAAGCATTCTGATTAGGAACATGATTTTTGTGCAACTGTTGGAGCACCATATATGACAGGTCACCATGCTGGCTTAGTGGTATTTATGAAAAATTAAATTCCAAGTCTTTTTCCAATCTATTGTATAATTCATCATCAACATATCGCAGCCAAAAACCTCAGCCAGTGACTTTTTTCAAGCATAACCCTTGCAATATTTGCTATCAACAAAATTAATGCCCATCCATTAAATAGCAAAATATTTCGCCAGTTACGCCAAGATAACGATGAAGAGTGTGAACGCTTGCTTCTTCATATTTAAGTGTATTGGCTGTCAAAAGGCTGCTGCTTCGAACATTTCTTTGATCTTTTTGACAATGTGGTTGAATTAAAGGTGAAGGTTGACAAGAGCTTGGGAAACATGACTGAACTTCGACATGGAAATTTGGCACACCTAGCTGATCTGCATGACAAAAAGAGCATTCTAAATATGAAGCTGTAAGGTGAGAATTTCAATTTAATCCATGCCAAAAGTACAGCGACCACTTTTATTGGAAAATTGGAAATATGTAACAAACCATTGGGAGAAGAATGTTCTTACAGTTTCCCTGCATGGAAAGTATGGCACTTTCTTTCACAGATGGTGATTTATAAGAGTACTGCTTACACCAGCAGTTACTGAAAAAAGGTTTTCAGAATTAATTTAAGGATTTGAACCACCTGAAAATTCTGGACTGGGTTGTCAACCCATTTCTTTGCAAGTGGAAGAACAGGAAGAGAGTTTGCAAGAAGAAATTATCAAAATTCAGAATGATGAACAAGCAAAACTGCTTTTCAAAAATGTCAGTTTTGTGGCATGTGGCTACACTGCCATACAAATTTTCCTGGTCTTTGAAGAAGAGCCAAACTGCTCTTCATTGTATTTCCAGGTTTCTACCTTGTTGAAAGAGGCTTCAGTGCAGTGAACCGTATACTCACAAAGAACAGAAAGCACTTGAACATTCTTACACATGGGAACTTAAGGCTTTTTCTGTGGCAACTTGAACCAGATGTTTTAACTCTTGCTAAAAACCATCAAGTTCAAGGCTCACATTGATATGGAAGCTACTTTATAATGCACAGGTACTGTGTAAGCTAGGTTTAATGACAAATAAAATTTAAAGCAGAATAATTTTTCTCATGTTAGTGTATGGTTTTACACTATGGGGGTGAGGAGTGTAGTATTTAATATTTCAGTAATATTTGACTAATATTGTAAATATATTATTTGATTAAGCATTACATAATTCATTATGGGTTATATGTGAGAAAGATGTGAATGGCATGCTACCATGTCAGAAGTGCACACCTCACTAAAGAGAAACTAGGTAGTCAAGTTGTCCAGGTCTCCTGTGTTTTTCTTTCGATTAATTCCTGAAGTTACAAAACAACACAGTTCAGGTAGTTTGAACTTCAGCACACACATAGAGTGGAGATGTTCTTTATTGCGCTCCGATATGTATGAGCTAAGTGCATCCTTCTTCCTGAGTTCAGATTCCCTTGAATAACAACTGTTCATCTCTGGGCAGATTGAAATCGAAGGGTTTAACTGAAGGATGTGAGATGAGGTGTGGGTGTTGTGTACCAGCTCATTCTCAGGAATTTTAAACAGAAGGCATGGTTGGAGACAACCACAAGTTGCCTGGTTTCAACTGGTTTACACGGATGTTGTTAAGTCACTAGCAGGTTGGTAGGCTGGGGTTAGTTCCTATCTGTTGAGTTTTCGGAGTGGTGGCTGCCTGGTTCCTGATTCACGGTGAAGTAATATTCAAAGTTTCAAGTAACAGTATTGAATCGAACTATGGAGGTGGAAGCCAATATCCTGTAAGCACTCATCCTACTGAGTAAATGCCAACGGATCAGCCCCTTTAGATCAAGAAATGCTCTCACAGTCAATAAAAAATAAAAATTTTTATAAGTCAGATGAGGCATCATCTTAACAGACTCACTGTAGAAATGCCTTTAGCGATAGCTTTCCTGACCCCGAACCACAGTCAAATGGCGCTGATTGATCTGAGCTCAGATCATCAAAGCATTGTGGACAGAAGGGCTGAAGGCCCACTACTGTGCTAGAATGTTCTCTGCTCTGTAAGTGCAGGCACAATTTTCCCTATTTGGTCTACAGAGACTTGCTCCTGACAATAACAAGAAATACTAAGACAGTTTCTAAAGCCAGAAAGCGCTAATTAGGTCGCGATGATGCCATCCCATTTGTTTTCCTTGTTGCCAGACAACAGTGCCTCTGTTGGGACAAGAATTCAATTGTGACTCAACAGTCTACCAGCTAAATATTAAGCACATGATTCATGAGTTTGCAGCCATAGTTTTACTCCTGTGCATATGGTCTGAAACGTCTCTGGAATTGTTGGCAGGAGGTACAGAAGCCTGAGATCTCACACCACCGGCTTCAGAAACGGTGATTACCCTACAACCATCAGGCTCCTAAACCGGCGTGGATAACTTCACTCACCACCACTCTGAACTGATCCTATGACCTGCAGACTCACCTTCCAAGACCCTTTATAACTCATGTTCTCAGAGTTATGTTGGAGGAACTCAGCAGGTCAGCCGGCATCTCTGGAAAGGAATAAAGGGTTGATATTTCAGGCCGAGTCCTGTTGAAGGGTGTTGGCTCGAAGCATTAACTCTTTATTCAATAAATGCTACTTCAGATGTTGCGTTCCTCCAGCACTTTCTGTGTGTTACTCTAGATTTCCAGCAACTGCAAAACCTCTTCTGTTCGTGTTCTCAGTATTATTTTTTATTTCCACAATTTATCTTCTTTTGCATGTTGATTGTATGCCAGTCTTTGTTTATGCAGTTGTTTTGTAAATTCCAATATATTTCCTTATTTTCCTGTTAATGCTTGCAAGAAAATGAATCTAAAGATAGTATACAGTAACATGTATGTTGATGAAACAATTTAATTTAAATTTTGAACTGTAAATTGCTCCTAGTGTTAGAAGAATGGTGAAATCTAGAAAGTTGATGGGCATTGGCAACATATACTTTAATAATATATTTTAGAAATATTTTTATTATTTGTTTCATTATTTTAACATTTTAATAATATATTTTACTTTGACTTTGAATATGTTGCATCTATCCTGCAATGTTGGAGGAAGGTTAGAAATAGCTATCATTTGCAATGTCTGTAGATGCTGATGGGAGCTAACTCAGGCAGCATACGTTGTCTCCTGTTTTTCACCAGGACTTCTCTCTGCCGGGGATAGCCGGGGAAAGGGGGGAGGGAGGGGGAGCTAAAAGAAAACAGACTCAGACCATGCATACAGAGTATGTTTCCTCCAACCTTGAATCCAGGGTCGGTTACCTCTGCTGTAACCATGTTTTGTTGCTTAGTGCCTCGAGGCTCCTGTGCAACTGTGCCATGGAGCAGTTGGGAATGCATTATTCCACAAGGTGACGTGGTTGCCACCAAGGAGGTGCAAAACAGAGCACACAGTTCAGGCACTGCTTTAGAAAGGGGAACAACATCAGAAGGTTAGTCACAATGGGGACACCCTCTTGAAGATCTCAAAGGGCAATGGCAGTGCCAGGGGGGGTATGTCCTTATCCAGCTGGTGTGTGTGTGTGTGTGTGTGTGTGTGTGTGTGTGTTGTTAGTGTGACAAAGCAAGGAGGAACAAGTGCATCCAAATTGCTTTATCTGTCAAGCTGCTTATCATTATTCAGGGAAAGTGAATATTACTGGCAGAGACAGCACTTGTTGCCTCCTGAACTTTGGGAGGACTGCTCAGAAATAAGCCATTCGGCCCACCGTATCCATGCCAGCCAGTGAGCATCCATCAGAGTTCAAAGCATCTTCTAGCACTTGGCCTCAACTTTACAATGCTGAGGTGATTCAAGTGCTCATCTAGACACCTTTTAACTGGTGTTCACAAACATGCTTCCACTCCTCTTTCCAGCAGTGAATTCCAGGTACTCACCCCTCTCTCTGTGCAAAGGCCCCAATCAAAAGCCCTCTAAATTAATTAACCCTTACCCTGAAACTATGTCCTCTGGTATTAACCACCTCTGATTCAGGAAAACATTTCCTAATGTCTACCTTATCTATGTGCTCCATAATTTCATGTATTCCTCTTAACCTCCTCAGCTCCAAGAAATGCAGATCCAGAGTGTGCAAGCTCTGAAACGTTGCATCCTGGTGACCTGGTGAATCTGCCTCTGTAGCAGTGTCACATCCTCCCAACACTCTGGTGACCACAACTATACGCAGCACTCCAGCTGAGTTCTCACAGTCCTGATGAGTGGTCTCGGCCTGCAACGTCAACTCTTTACACTTTTCTATAGATGCTGCCTGGCCTGCTGAGCTCCTCCAGCATTTTGTGTGTGTTGCTACTCCAGACGAGATCCGCGCAGTGTTTTATAAAGTTGGAGCAAAACCTTCCTGTTTTATATTTGGTGCCGTGACTGATGAAGGCATCCCATATGCCTTCTTAATCATCACACACAAAATGTGGGGAAGGCATCAAACGCCAACTCTTCTGCAGAGCCAACAGAGAGGCAAGTATACCGTGGCTGGGGCCCATGAGAGTGCCCATGGCAACCCCTTGAGTTTGGAGAAAGTGGGAGGAGTCGAAAGAAAAATTGTTCAGGGTGAGGACCAGTTCTGCTAGATGGAGAACCGCGGTGGTGGAGGGGGAGTGGTTGGTTCATTTTTCAAGAAAGAAGTGGCGAGCTTGGAGGCCTTTTTGATGGGGGATAGAAGCATACCAGCATTTTCTTTTGGGGTTCCAGCGTCTGCAGACTTCCTCATGTTTGCTGTATGCATTCTTAGCCACATTATCCACCTGTGCTGCCACCTTTAATTATCTTTGGTCCTAAACACCATGATCCCTCTGTTCCTCACACTCTCAATGACCATACCATTCCTGGGGGCAAGTCCAAGCTTCATTGGTTCACTTCACATTTATCCAGATTAACCTCCATCTGCCAGTTCTCAGTCATTTCAGCAACACTTCTACATCACCCTATAACATACGACTACCCTCCACACAGTCAGCAAGCCCACCAACCTTGGTATCATCCATGAGCTTCCTGATCAGCCAGCTTTTTCCACGTCCACATCATTCACGTCTATTACAAACAGCAAGGGTCCCAGCACTGATTACAGGCATCCAATTACAAAGGTAATCCTCTACCAGCATTCTCTAATTTCCATTGCCAAGCCACTTTGGGATCCAAGCTATCAACCTCCCCTGGACCCTATGGGCTCTGACAACTTTGAAATATGCAGGATTATGCATATTTAAACAAGATGCTCTCCTATTGACACTCTCTCCACCTGACTGACTACATTTCCAAGGTGAGGTCCAATAACGTTCTTTCCCTCATCTCTCTCTACGAACTGTGCTAAAAATCTCTCCTGGATACACCTCAAATATTCTGCTCCTCTGAGCCTTCTGCCCTAAGGCAATCCCAGTTAATATATGGAAAATTAAAATCCCCTTCTACTTTATACCTATTTTTATCATCTCTCTCTTTTATCTGCGTACTCATCTGTTGACTGTTCAAAGGTCCATGTATCTGTAGGGGAGAATGTTTCCAATGGTGGGAGAGTCTAGGACCAAAGGGCACAGTCTCAGAACAGAAGGACATCCCTTTAGAGCAGAGACAAGGAGGAATTTCTTTAGCTGGAGGGTAGAGGATCTGTGGAATTCATTGCCATAGATGAATATGGCAATATTCATCCCCATAGATGGGGGCCAGGCCACGGCCATATTTAAAGCGGAGGTTGATAGTTTCTTGATTAGTAAGGGTGTCAAAGGTTAGAGGAAACGGGCAGGAGAATGAGATTCAGAGGGATAATAAACCAACCATGATGGAATGGTGGAGCAGACTCAATGGGCCGAATGGCTTAATTCTGCTCCAGTGCCTTATTGTCCTTTGTGGTACACCATCTGAAAGTTGACAATACCTGGGAGGGTCTCAAGTCACGTGATCAAACTGATTAAGGTCAACAGATCTCAATCCTTGAAACCCATTTGTGAACAAGATGCTTTCTGTAATGACTTAGTAGTTTCATAGCTGTTTTTCTAATTATATAATTATCGAAATCAAAATTCCCCAGACCTAGTGTTGGGATTCAAGCTCGCATCTTAGATGCCAATCTGGTACCAGAAGGGTTTTACACTGTTTTAATTCCTATTCCCATTCCATTCTGACATGTCGATCCATGGCCTCCTCTTTTGCCACTATGAGGTCACCCTCAGGGTGGAGGAGCAACACCTCATATTCCATCTAGGTCGCCTCCAACATGATAGCATGGACATCAGCTTCCGGTAATTTTTTCCTTTCCCACTTCCCTCTTCTTCTATTCCACACACTGGCCTCTTATTACCTCTTCTCCTCACTTGCCTATCACCTCCACCTGCTGCCTCTCCTCCTTCCAGAAATAGTAGGGGACAGAGGGTCCAGTGAGATGGAGGAACTGAGCGAAACACATGTTAGTAGGGAAGTGGTGTTGGGTAAATTGAAGGGATTAAAGGCAGATAAATCCCCAGGGCCAGATGGTCTGCATCCCAGAGTGCTTAAGGAAGTAGCCCAAGAAATAGTGGATGCATTAGTAATAATTTTTCAAAACTTGTTAGATTCTGGACTAGTTCCTGAGGATTGGAGGGTGGCTAATGTAACCCCACTTTTTAAAAAAGGAGGGAGAGAGAAACCGGGGAATTATAGACCGGTTAGCCTAACGTCGGTGGTGGGGAAACTGCTGGAGTCAGTTATCAAAGATGTGATAACAGCACATTTGGAAAGCGGTGAAATCATCGGACAAAGTCAGCATGGATTTGTGAAAGGAAAATCATGTCTGACGAATCTCATAGAATTTTTTGAGGATGTAACTAGTAGAGTGGATAGGGGAGAACCAGTGGATGTGGTATATTTGGATTTTCAAAAGGCTTTTGACAAGGTCCCACACAGGAGATTAGTGTGCAAACTTAAAGCACGTGGTATTGGGGGTAAGGTATTGATGTGGATAGAGAATTGGTTAGCAGACAGGAAGCAAAGAGTGGGAATAAACGGGACCTTTTCAGAATGGCAGGCAGTGACTAGTGGGGTACCGCAAGGCTCAGTGCTGGGACCCCAGTTGTTTACAATATATATTAATGACTTAGACAAGGGAATTAAATGCAGCATCTCCAAGTTTGCGGATGACACGAAGCTGGGCGGCAGTGTTAGCTGTGAGGAGGATGCTAAGAGGATACAGGGTGACTTGGATAGGTTGGGTGAGTGGGCAAATTCATGGCAGATGCAATTTAATGTGGATAATTGTGAAGTTATCCACTTTGGTGGCAAAAACAGGAAAACAGATTATTATCTGAATGGTGGCCGATTAGGAAAAGGGGAGGTGCAACGAGACCTGGGTGTCATTATACACCAGTCATTGAAAGTGGGCATGCAGGTACAGCAGGCGGTGAAAAAGGCGAATGGTATGCTGGCATTTATAGCGAGAGGATTCGAGTACAGGAGCAGGGAGGTACTACTGCAGTTGTACAAGGCCTTGGTGAGACCACACCTGGAGTATTGTGTGCAGTTTTGGTCCCCTAATCTGAGGAAAGACATCCTTGCCATAGAGGGAGTACAAAGAAGGTTCACCAGATTGATTCCTGGGATGGCAGGACTTTCATATGAAGAAAGACTGGATGAACTGGGCTTGTACTCGTTGGAATTTAGAAGATTGAGGGGGGATCTGATTGAAACGTATAAAATCCTAAAGGGATTGGACAGGCTAGATGCAGGAAGATTGTTCCCGATGTTGGGGAAGTCCAGAACAAGGGGTCACAGTTTGAAGATAAAGGGGAAGCCTTTTAGGACCGAGATTAGGAAAAACTTCTTCACACAGAGAGTGGTTAATCTGTGGAATTCTCTGCCACAGGAAACAGTTGAGGCCAGTTCATTGGCTATATTTAAGAGGGAGTTAGATATGGCCCTTGTGGCTACGGGGATCAGGGGTATGGAGGGAAGGCTGGTGCAGGGTTCTGAGTTGGATGATCAGCCATGATCATAATAAATGGTGGTGCAGGCTCGAAGGGCTGAATGGCCTACTCCTGCACCTATTTTCTATGTTTCTATGTTTCCCTTTTTCCCATAGTCCACGCTTCTGTCCCATTAGATTCCTTCTTACCTAGCCCTTTGCCTTTTCCACCTATCGCCTCTCCCTCACCCACCTGACCTCGCCTATCACTTTCTAGCTTGTCCTCCTCCTGTTCCTCCCACCTTCTTATTCTGGCATGTTCCTCCTTCCTTTCCAGTCATAATGAAGGGTCTCAGCCAGAAACATCAATTGCTTAGTCATTTCCATTGATACTGTCTGACCTGCTGAGTTCCTCTAGCATTTTGTGTGTGCTGCTCTGTTCTACATTACTAAGACCATGAAGAGACCAGTTAAAGACTTTCCAAATCATTTGTACACTCACTTTATTTGCTACACGTGTACTCTTGCTCATTAATGCAAATATCTAATCAGCTAATCGCGCAACTCAATGGATACAGACATGATCTGGAGGTTCAGTTGTTGTTCAGGCCTGACATCAGAATAGGGAAGAAATGTGATCAAAGTGACTTTGACCATGGAATGTTTGTTGGTGAGACGGGGGTAGTTTGAGCATTTCAGAAACTGCTGATCTCCTGGGGCTTCCATGCACAACAATCTCTCGAGTTTATAGGGAATGGTATGAGGAACAATAAAAACATCCAGTGAGCAACAGTTGTGTGGGTGCAAACGCATTGTTAATGAAAGAGATCAGAGGGGAACAGCCAGATTGGTTCAAGCTGACAGGAAGGCAAGAGTAACTCCAATAACCATATGTTACAACAGTGGTGTGCAAAAGAGCATCTTTGAATGCGCAGCACGTCAGACCTTGAAGTGGATGGGCTACAACACCAGAACTCTACTTAAGGTACTTAAAAAAGTGGGCACTGAGTGTATATTCTTCAATTTCACGGCGGGAGCTTTAGAAAAAATAATTGCCATAGTGACTTAGACACAGGATAACAGTCTGGGATAGTCTCATCAGTGATCTGCAAGGGTCATGGGTACAAACCCTCTCTGGAGACTGGATTTGTCTTCTAACAGGAGCAACAGAACTACAGATCTCTAAATAAATAGTGGGGTATCAGGTTTTGGGAAGGTTTATCACACACCACATTGGACTTCTGAGATCACAGGGAGATTCCTGATAAGAATAGCTTCCATCCAAGTAAGTACAGGTACAGCTGGAACATGAGAACACCTGAGTCATAAAAAGAAAAAGGAAACTTTTATATCTAGGTTGCAGGTCCTGTGGATCTCTCTCATGGCACTGAATAGATCAAGAGATAGGAACATCTTCCTCCACTGTGAATTACGAAAGGATCTCTCAGTACATTCTCCTTATTTTACCATTCTCACCAGGTGTCGGAAACAAATGTTCCTGGTTCAGGGCACATATTGGAACTTAACTTTTATTCAGAATTGAGATCAAAACTTGGCCTATTTTCAAAAGTCCTGATGAAGGGTCTTGGCCTGTAAGGTTGACTGTTTATTCTTTTCCATGGATGCTGCCTGACCTGCTAAGTTGCTAAGTTCCTCCAGCATTTTGTGTGTGTAACCTTGCATTTCCAGCAGCTGCAGAATCTATTATATTACCCATTTTTAAGGTTTAATTTTGACTTATGGATAATGTTACCTTCAAGCAGACTTTTCCCAATGGAAATCCCATTCTGTGAAGTGTATATATATATATAATATGCAGGTGAAGAGACATGCAATTTTCAATACCCCACCTGAATGAAAACATAAACTAGGGTGACATGGCTGAAACGTCCACAGGAAGTGTTCCACTGTTGAAGGTGCTATTGTTCAGATGAAACGTGATCTGTCCGTTTTGGCAGTTCACTTGGGTGGGTGTGAACAAGTCTCAAGAACTTATCATAAAAGTTTCTGGTGAACGCAGCAGGCCAGGCAGCATCTCTAGGAAGAGGTGCAGTCGACGTTTCAGGCCGAGACCCTTCATCAGGACTAACCTCTTCCTAGAGATGCAGCCTGGCCTGCTGCATTCACCAGCAACTTTTATGTGTGTTGCTTGAATTTCCAGCATCTGCAGAATTCCTGTTGTTCAAGAACTTATCCCTCACTTGCATTCTTCACATTGCTCCTTGTTGGAACTTGCAGCGGGCAAGTTGGTGGCTCCATCCCTCTACTTGTAATGTGCATCAAAGTGACGTGCTTTGCTCCTCCTGAAACGATGTCAAGGAGGCTTCATAATTGAAAGTATTAATTTTGGTTGAGAATTGGTGGACTGAAGGACGTGTTTCTGCACTGTACCACTCTGTGACTCTGTCACTATGACATTCACAATATACTGAATCATGTGTCAATAAGCTATTTCCACGGTCTGGATGTAGGTCGCACCTTCCAGTGCATTACACTTCAAGAAACCAAAATTGTGCAATGCCAGCTCAGATTAACCATTTCCCCCAAAGTTACGAATGTGAGCTTAGTTGCAACAACACAAACTGCTGGAGGAACTCAGCAGGTCAGGCAGCGTCTATGGAAATGAAACAAAAATAGTCAACATTTCGGCTCAGCAATCTTCAGCAGGACTTGGCCTGAAACATCCACTTTTTATTCCTTTCCACATATGCCGACTGACCTGCTCAGTCCTTCAGCATTCTGTGCACGCCCCTCTGGATTTGCAGCATCTGCAGAATCTCAGGATCAGAATCAGGGTTCATATCACTGGCATATGTCATGAAATTCGTTACCATGCAGCTGCAGTGCACTGCATTACATCATAATTAAAATAACTGTAAATTTCAGTTAGTAGATAAGTATTTTAAAAAGTTAAATTAAATAAATAGCACAAAAAGAGAAAATCAAAGCTGTGAGGTTGTGCTTGTGGGTTCAATGTCCAGTCAGAAATCCTGGTGGCTGAGGGTTAGAAGCTATTCCGAAATCATTGAGTGTGTGTCTTCAGGCTCCTGTGCCTCCTCCCTGATGGTAACGATGAGAAGAGGGCATGTCCTGGGTGATGTAGGTTCTTAATGATGGATGCCGCCATTTTGAGGCATCGCTCCTTGAAGATGTCCTGGATGCTGTGGAGGCTAGTGCCCATGAGGGAGCTGATTGAGTTCACAACTTTCTGCAGCTTATTTCGATCCTGTGCAGTGCCCCCTCCCCGTACAAGACTGTGATGCAGCCAGTTAGAATGCTCTCCGCAGTACATCTGTTGAAATTTGCGAGAGTCATTGGTGACATACCAAGTCTTCTCAAGCTCCGAATGAAATGTAGCCACTGTCGTGCCTTCTTTAAAACTGCATCGATATGTTGGGCCCAGGATAGATCCTCAGAGACGTTGACACCCAGGAACTTGAAATTGCTCACCCTTTACATTACTGATCCCCCTGTGAGGACTGGTGTGTGTGTGCCCTCATCTTACCTTTTCTGAAGCACACAATCAATTCTTTGTGTTTCTCTCGTACTTATATTTGCAATAATCTGTACATTTGATGTTTCCATCTCATTTTACATTCAAATAGAATAAATTGAATCCTTTTCTCTTTTTCTTTACGTCAAAGGAAATTTTTCATCAAAATATATTGGCATTTAAACTTTTCGTTTGAAAGGAACAATAATCAAGACAACGGTTGTGTTCATGGTAAGACCATTTAAAATAAAATTACATTGTTCTTTAAGAACACAATAACCTTCCTCTCCACCATCAACAAGCTTGTGAAAGACATTCTGTAAACCAGGAGTCTGTTTTTTTTTGTGTGTGGTAGATTAAAAAATAGTCCACCTTGAAAAACTTGAGTGCTAATCTAACAAGGAAGGGATTCTGGACTGTAATGATGAATGTGCCACGTCTCGGTGAACAGTTTCATGGGGTTAGTGGCCTCATCTCTGGTGACTACGCAGAGGAGAACTTGCAGGGGCGGAGGGGGATTTAGTCACATTCAAGGTTACTGCATTCAGTTTCAAACTTGCATTTATATAGCACCTTATGCAAACACAAGACATTCCAAAACACTTTTCAGCAATGCTTAACTTCTGAAATGTCCTTTAATAAATACAACAATTTAAAGTGAACTCCTTTACAGTTCTTCAAAATAGGCCATGGTATCTAGTGAGCAGTCATCATATCAATTTAATAACCGGTGTGAAGGCACAGAAACCAGCAGAGCATGTTGAGGAAGTGCTTAAGAAGTGTATTAGATTCTGAGCTTTATAAATGATGAAAAGCTTTGCAAAGCTTTAGTTTGGCCACAGCTGGCATACTGTGCTCCGTTCGGGGAGCCAGAGCTTTAGGATGGATGTGAAGCTTTTGGAAAGGGTGTAGAAGAGATTTACCGAAATAATTCCGGGAATTAAGGATCAATGTGGATTGGAGATGGTGGTGTTCTTCTTGGACTAGGAAGGCAATGATAGAGGAGTAGGTAGAAAGAGTGCGTATCCATTGACAGAAGGGTAGGACTAGTGTAGAATGAACATAGAATGAATGATTTTTTTTTAAACCCACACAGTGAGTGTTCAGAGGTACAGAACTGGAGACAGATTTGACTGTTGTGTTCGTGGGGGTTGTTGGATAAGCATGTGAAAGGAAGGAATTTTCAGGACTATAGGGAATGGAGCTAGCTGGATTCCTCTTACATAAAACCAGGGCAGACTCACTGGCAGACTGATTTCCTTCTCAGCTGTAAGCATTCATAATTCTAACAGCACCTCTCAAACCACCACCAGGCTTCTGAGGTGCCAGCCGGGATTTGACTCCACAACCTTCTGACTCAACAGCAGGAGTGATAGCAGATGAGGCACGCCTGCTGTTTTTGACTGATTCTCCCAGGCTCAGCAAACACTGAAGCCTCAGTTTGCCTCTGTGATGCTCCTTTGCCTAGATCTCCCCCAACACAGTGTACTTCAGTAGCCACATATCCCTTCATGGTGAAGGTTAGAAATTGTCCTGCTTCCTTTCCTGCCGCAAAGCTGTCAAGGTCTCGGGGAGCAGAAGGTTAGCCCTGAACACCGACAGCCATCAGCTCTGGAGAGCTGAGGTGTTCTTGATCCACTGCGGACTCCAAATACCCAGCATGCTAAAGAAACTTAGAGGTCAGCACGAGGTTGATGGAGAAAATAAAAACTGCAATAATTCTCATTTAATTGCTGGAGGAAGGGAGTGACCAAACTGGTGACCTCTAAACAGGGAACCACAGTAGTCAGCAGCTCCTGTGACGTTATTACAGTTGCCATTAGGGGTTCATTTCCCACGTCATCTGTAAGGAGCTTGCTTCCCGTGGAATGAGTGGGTTTCCTCCAGGTGATCTGGTTTCCTTCCACAGTTCAAGGATGTACCAGTTAGTAGGTTAATTGGTCACTGTAACTTGTCCCACGATTAGTTTAGAGTTAAGTTGAGCAATGTGGCTTGAAGGGCCAGATGGACCTATTTCCACTCTGTATCTCCAAATAATTAATTCCCATGCCAATTCCTTGTCACATACCCACGTCATCAAATGATGCAGCAGAGTGTCATCGGTACTTGAAGTAAAGCTAATGTTTTCAGAAGGATGTCAAAAAACTGAGGAATATGTAGACCATAAGACCATATAGACCAAACAACCATTGTGCATGAGAGCAGAATTAGGCCATTTGGTCCATTGAGTCTGATCTGCCATTTGATGGTGGCTGGTTTATTTTCCCTCCGAAACCCATAAACCTGCCTCCTCCCTGTAACCTTTGACACTCTTATTAATGAAGAGCCTATCAACCTCCACTTTAAATATGCCCGATGACTAACCTCCACAACCAGCTATAGCAATGAGTTCCAGAGATTCACCATCCTCGAGCTGAAGAAATTTCTCTTCCTCTCTGTTCTAAAGGGATATCCTTATATTCTGAGGCTGTGCCCTCTTTTCCTAGACTCTCTCACGAATGGAAACATTAGCTCCATGTCCACTCTATCTAGGCCTTTCACTATTTGGTGGGTTTCAATATGATAGCCCCTCATTCTTCTAAACTGCAATGAGTACAGTTTCAGAGCCATCCAATGTTACTCATGTTATGCTATTCATTCCTGAAAACACTCTCATAAACTCCAATACATTCTCTCTAAAACATATGGGACCAAAAAACTGTATACAATGCGCTAGATATGGTCTGATCAATACCTTATAAAGCCCCAGATTTACATTCTTGCCTTTACTTTGAAGTCCTCTCAAAATTAATCCTAACAGTATTTGACTTCCTTACCACCTAGTGGCTATAGCCTGAGTTTATCTTATTGAGAAAAATTCCATGAAAATAAAATAGCTTTCTGATCATACAGAAACATATCATCCTTATCATGTTTAATTTTTTTTCACACAAAAGTGAATGCTATTTGATAGTGGCTACTGAAAGAAAGGACATCATACAAATAAATCTGCTTTAATTCTGCTAGTGGTTATCAAAGCAGTGCATGGCAGCAGGCATATCAAAAATGCAAGCATATATCAATGTTCTGCATATAAGATTGTTACATTCACTGTTACATTTTAAGCCATGGTGCAAATTATATTTTACACCTGATTTATTTTTAGTTGGATTGCTATCTTAAAAGAGAAGGATGTTGAACAGCAAATTACAGCATCTGTGAGTGTTTGAAGAGAAGTCAAATGCAAACGAATCTTTATTAGTTTACTAGGTTAATCCAGTAATTCACTGAGTCGTTAGCACAGGAATGTTCCACGCACAGTTGAAAACAATTGTTTGATTTAGCCATGATGCAATTCCAATGTTCTCCCTGCCCCAGAGTAAGGGGGGGGGGGGGGGCAAGCTGACCTGTTTCTGAATGATATCTCATTGGAGGGCAGGAGGGAACAAAATTGGGTCTTTTCACTCAATATTACAACCCAAGTGCCATCATGGATGACATCAGTAGACTGAAGGGCACCTTCTGGAAGTAGATGGTTTCACCAGAGTTTGGAAAGGTTGAGAAATGGATTTGCATCATTCTACCAGCATTAAAGCTGTGTCAGAAATATCCTTAAGGCTTCTTGAAAAAAGAACACTAGCACAGATCCAAAACAGACACTCTTGCATAACAATGCCCTATTTCAGACCTGTGGGCATTTGGTGTCAAACTTCCAATGTTGGTTAGTGGTTCTGATTTTCCTTCCCTGCTCAACCCAAGAAAATAGATCTTCAGAGTTGACAGCACATTATAACTTTGCACAACTACTGGGGAGTGTGGACAGCAACGAATCTGTGCTACAATGATACTGGGAGAGGATGTCAACAAGCCAGAATCCTCCCAGACAATGGGGGGGGGGGGTAAAGCAGTGTGGGTGGGAGGCACTTTTGGATGCCCTGCAATGTAGCTAATTACCCCTCAAGATGTGAATGCTAAGGCCAAGCTCACCAAAAACAAAAGGTTCCCCATTTTGCCAGTTGTTTTTTTTAAACTTCTGCCATGCAGTGGTAAACAGCAACATATAACATGCTATATGTGAGTTCTGAGACAGCATTACTGCACCTTCTCGGTGCAACATTCAGTGAAATATCCTTAGGACTGAGGATAAGGTCAGAGACATAACAACAGGGGACAAGGACATGGCAGATGAACTAAATGAGTATTTTGCATCAGTCTTCACTATGGAAGACACTAGCACTGTGCCAGATGTTGAAGGGTGTGAAGGAAGAGAAGTGAGTGCAGTTACTACTACAAGGGAGAAGCTGCTCAAAAGGACATAAGGGTACGTAAGTCACTCAGGCCAGAAGAACTACAACCAAGGTAGTGGTAGAGATTAGGGAGACATTAGTAATGATCTTTCAAAAATCATTGGACTCTGGCATAGTGCCAGAGGACTGGAAAATTGCAAATGTCACTCCACTCTTTAAGAAAGGAGGAAGACAACAGAAAGGAAATTATAGACAGTTAGCCTGACCTCAGTAGTTGGGAAGATGTTGGAGTCAATTGTTAAGGATGAGGTTATGGAGTACTTGGTGACACAGGACAAGATAGGAGAAAGTCGGCAAGGTTTCCTTGAGAGGAAAATCTTGCCTGACAAACCTGTTGGAATTCTTTGAGATTACAAGTCGGATAGATAAAAGGAATGCAGTGGATGTTGTATAGTTGGGACTTTTAGAACGCCTTTGACAAGGTGCCACACATGAGGCAGCTTACCAAGCTAAGAGCCTATGGTATTATGGGAAATTTACTAGCAAGGTTAGAGCATTGGCTGATTGTCAGGAAGCAGTGAGTGGGAATAAAAGGATCCTTTTCTGGTTGGTTGCCAGTGACTAGTGATGTTCCGCAGGGGTCGGTGTTGGGACTGCTTCTTTTTATACTGCATATCAATGTTTTAGATGATGGAATAGATGGCTTAGTTGCCAAGTTTGCAGATCATATGAAGATTGGTGGAAGGGCAGGTAGTGGTTGAGGAAACAGGTAGTCTGCAGAAGGACTTAAAACAAATTAGGAGAATAGGCAAAAAAGTGGCAAATGAAATACAATGTTGGAAAATACATGGTCATGCACTTTGGTAGAAGAAATAAATGTGCAGACTACTTTCTAAGTGGGGAGAAATCTAAAATGCAAAGGGATTTAGGAGTCCTCTGAAAGGTTAACTTGCAGGTAGAGTTGGTGGTGAGGAAGGCAAATGTAATGTTAGCATACATTTCAAGAGGTCTAGAATACAAGAGCAGGGAAGTGATACTGAGGCTTTATACGGCACTGGTGAGGCCTCACCTTAAGTATCATGAACAGTTTTGGGCTCCTCACCTGAGAAAAGATGTGCTGGCATTGGAGAGGGTTCAGAAGGATGGTTCTGTGAATGAAAGGGATTTCAAACAAGGAATGTTTGATCGCTCTGGGTCTATACTCGCTGGAATTTAGAAGGATGAGGGATCTCATTGAAATCTTCCGAATGTTGAAAGGCTAAACATGGTAGATGTGGAAAGGATGTTTCTCATGGTGGGGCAAGTCTAGGACAAGGGGCACAGCCTTAGGATAGATGGGTGTCCATTTACAACAGGGATGCAGAGAAATTTCTTTAGCCAGAGGGTGGTGAAGTTGTGAAATTTATTACCACAGGCAGCTGTAGAGGACAGGTCACTGGGTGTATTTAAGGCAGAGCTTGATAGGTTTTTGATTGGCCATGGCATCAAAGATTACAGGGAGTGGTTATAAGGATCAGCCAGAATTGAATGGCAGAGTAGACTCGATGAGCCAAATGGCCGAATTCTACTCCCATGCCTTATGGTCCTATGGACTGGAGAGGAACACTAATGGTAGGGATAAGGGCTGGATGACATGGTTCACATGAGTCAATGACAAAAGACCGTAAGTTGTAGAATCAGATTTGGTCATTTGGCCTGTTGAGTGTGCTCCACCATTTCATTATTGCAGTTTTATTATCCCTCTCAACACCATTCTACTGCCTTCTCCCTGTAATATATATTACATATACCCTGTACAGCCGTCTATGGCAATGAATTCCATTGATTCACCACCCTCTAGCTAAAGAAATACCTCCTCTCTGTTCTAAATGGATGTCCCTCAATTCTGAGGCTGTGCCCTCTGGTCCTAGACTCTCCCACTATAGGAAACATCCTCTCCACATCCACTCTATCTATATATTTCAATATTCAATACATTTCAACGAGATTCTTCAAAACCAGCAAGTATGCCCCACCCCCAATTCTTCTAAACCAGAGAGCACAAGCTCAGAGCCATCAGATACTCTTAATGTTAACCCTTTCATTCCTGGGATCACTTTCATGAACCTTTTCTGGACGCTCTCCAATACCAGCATATCCTTTCTTTGATAAGGGCTCCAAAACTGCTCACAATACTCCAAATGTGGTCTGAACAATGTTTTACAAAGCCTCAGTATAATATCTTTGCTTTTGTATTCTAGTACTCTCAAAATGAAGGCCAATGTTTCAATTCATTTTCTCACCACACACTCAACCTGCAAGTTAACCTTTAGGGAACCCTGCTCCAGGAAGTCCAAGATCTTTTGCATCTCTGATTTTTGAGTTTTCTCTCAATTTAGAAAGTAGACCATGCCTTTAGTCCTTCTGTCAAAGTGCATGACCAAGAACTTCTTACACTATACTGCATCTGCCACTTCTTTACCCATTCCCACAATTTGTCATATCGTTTTTCAGACAGCCTGCTTCCTCAACTCTACCTGCCCCTCCACCTATTTTCATGTCACCCACAAATTTGGCCTCAAAGCCATCAATTCTTTCATCTAAATCACTCAGAAGTAATGAAAAAAGAAACGGTCCCAGCACTAACCCCTGCAGAACACCACTAGCCACCAGCAGCCAACTAGAAAAGGCCACCTTTATTCCCATTCTTTGCCTCCTGCCAGTCAGTCAATCTTCTATCCATGCTGGTGCCTTTCCTGTAATGCCATGGGCTTTTTACGTGCAGCACCTTGTCAAGCACCGCCTGAAAATCCAAAAAAACAACACCCACTTACTCTCTTTTGTTTGTCCTGCTTGCTACTTCCTCAAATCTTGCCTGACGATATTTGTCAGGCAAGACTTCCCCTTTAAAAAATCATGCTGACTTCGGTGTATTTTATCCTTCACAATCTCCTCCAACATCTTCCCAACCAGAAGTCAGACTAACTGGCCTATAATTTCCTTTCTTCTGCTTCTCTCCCTTCTTGAAGAGTGGAGTGACATTTGCAATTTCGCAGTTCTCCGGAACCATTCCAGAACCTAGTGACACTTGAATGATCATTACTCCACCAGCTCTTCAGCTACCCCTTTCAGAATCCTGGGGTCTCGTCCATCTGATCCAGGTGCCTGATTGATCTTCGGACCCCTCAGCTTCCCAAGCACCTTCTCCTTAATAATAGCAATGACACTCACTCCTACTGCCTGATATTGTCACATTTCTGGCATTCTGCTGGTATCTTCCACATTGAAGACTGATGCGAAATACTCATCAAGTTCATCCGCCATTTCTTTGTCCCCTATACTACCTCTCCAGCATCATTTTCCAGCAGGCTGATATCCACTCTTGCTCCTCTTTTGCTCTGCAAATACCTGAAAAATACTTTTCTTTTTATCCTCTCTTATATTATTGGCTAGCTTACCTTCATATTTAATCTTCTTTTCTTTTTAGCTGTCTTCTGTTGGTTTTTAAAAGCTTCTACCTTCCTACTAATTTTTGCTATATTATATGCCTCTCTTGATTTTATGCTGTCTGTGACTTCCATTATCAGCCATAGTTCCCTCATCCTCCCTTTAGAATATTTCATCTCTGGGGTGCAACTTTCTTGCGCCTATCAGAATGGGACAATGCAAACTTAACTCCCGTTTCAGTTAAAGCAGGGAAAAATGATGGAGGCCCTTCATCTAATGTATGCACCACTGGTGAAAAGATGGGTGAATTGATGACACAACTACCAGTAAATATGTTCCATTAAGAAAACCTTACAAAGCCATGTTTGCAAAATGACCAAAGATGAGAATTAAACATTCTAGGGACATTAACATTTAGAAAAGGTTGACAAAATGGAAGGGGAAACAAATTAGCAAGGGCTTGGAAAATCAAGAATTAGAATATGTTAAGTGATGAACTGAGAAAGATACAGAATTAACAAGATTGGGGTGTTTTGTAGGTAGACCCTCAAACCATCTTGGTAATTGAGGACAGTGAACTGAATAGAAATTAGAAATGCAGTACAAGAACGGTGGGTGCCTTGAACCATATCCACAAAACAAATTATGGAACGTACACAAACTGGTTTTCCAAATCAATATATTGATAAACCAAAGAGTGATCAGCCACTTTGGATCCCGTTTTGTGCAATGTGAAAAGTTTAAGGCCGTTAAGGGACAGTGATCATAAAATGACAGGAAGTGTACAAATTGTAAGTGATTTAATTCAATGTGAAACCAGGCTATGGATTAAAGTAAACAGTGAAGGCATATTTCGTGTAGTAGCTCTGGCAGACTCAGAAGCTACATTAAATAAGGTCACAGTGAATTACTGGAGGCTAACTTTACAAGTAACATATATTCCTTCAATTAATGATCAAGATTAGCTTTATTTGTGACATGTACATGTCAGATCAAATCAGCAAGGATTGTGCTGGGCGGCCCGCAAGTGTGGCCACCCTTCCAGCGCCATTATGGCATGCCCAAGCTCACCAAGTCTTTGGAATGTGGGAGGAAACAGGAGCAAACAGAAGCACATGCGGCAACGGGGTGTAGAACATACAAACTCCTTACAGACAACGGCAAGAACTGTGCCTCAAACTTACAAATGGCACTATAAAGCTATGCTAAGGTGCTGCCCCAGACTGGGCAAAGTTGCTGTGGGTGCCTTGTAGACCAAGACAGCGGAAATTACCAGGAAGGAGGTACAGATGCCCAATGGCATATGCTCAACGATTCTTTCCCCTCTGCCATCTGGTTTCTGAATGGACACTGAATCCATGAACATTACCTCACTGCTTCTTTTGTTTCCATGTTGGCACTACTTATTTAACAGTACAGACTTACTGTAAGCAAAAACACATAAAAGTTGCTGGTGAACGCAGAAGGCCAGGCAGCATCTCTAGGAAGAGGTACAGTCCACGTTTCCGGCCGAGACCCTTCATCAGGACTAACTGAAAGAAGAGCTAGTAAGAGATTTGAAAATGGGAGGGGGAAGGGGAGATCCAAAATGATAGAAGACAGGAGGGGGAGGGATGGAGCCAAGAGCTAGACAGTTGATTGGCAAAAGGGATATGAGAGGATCATTATAATTCCACATCCCATTCCCATTCTGATATGTTTATCCACTGCCTGCTCTACTGCAAAGATGAAGCCACACTCAAGTTGGAAGAACACCTTGTATTCCGTCTGGGTAGCCTCCAACCTGATGGCATGAACATTGACTTCTCAAACTTCCGTTAATGCCCCACCTCCCCCTCGTACACCATCCGTTATTTATTTATATACACACATTCCTTTTCTCTCTCTCTCTCTCCTTTTTCTCCCTCTGTCCCTCTCACTACACCCCTTGCCCATCCTCTGGGTTTTCCCTCCCTCCCCCTTTTCTTTCTCCTTAGGCCTCCTGTCCCACGATCCTCTCATATCCCTTTTGCCAATCACCTGTCCAGCTCTTGGCTCCATCCCTCTCCCTCCTGTCTTCTCCTATCATTTTGGATCTTCCCCTCCTCCTCCCACTTTCAAATCTCTTACTAGCTCTTCCTTCAGGTCTCCGCCTGAAACATTGACTGTACCTCTTCCTACAGATGTTACCTGGCCTGCTGTGTTGACTAGCAACTTTTATGTGTGTTGCTTGAAATTCCAGCATCTGCGGATTTCCTCGTGTTTGCATTTTTAGACTTACTGTAATTCATCTTCTTCTCTATTCTTATGCGTTGCATTGAACTGTCACAAAGTCAACAAATTTCATAACTTACAGAGGTGATATTAAACTTGATTCTGATTATATTGGGGAACAGGAAAATGGCAGAGAAATTAAACAATCATTTTATATTGGTCTTCAGTGACATAGAAGCATGCAGAAAATTGGTTATTGTGATTTTTAGCAATTGTTAAAATCAGCAAATTTAGCAATTTTTAAAATCACATTGCACAGATAAATTTCTTAAGTCTACATGCTTAAGATCAAAGAGCATGTTATTTACAGTCCAACTTACCTTTAATACATTCCCAGCACTTCAGGCCTCAAGCAGACCAGGGAAATTAAACAGAGGAGGGGTTTACAACCCTAAAACAAAGGTGTCTAGTTAGATTATGCAATATTTGATCAAAATAAACAGGAATTAACTTTTAAAGTTTAAAAGGGTGCATCCTCAGTGGAAAATCTGCTATTTTGCATGTGCTGCTGCAGTGAAGTTATTAGCCAATTTGCAGAATGATATGAATTACATGCTGAACTTTACATTCCACAGAGCTTTCAGATCTGCAGCATGATGCATCCTCTAAAGCACTTCAATCAATTCTTCCTGAGAAATCACACACCAGACAAAACCTTTTTTTAAAATATTTATTCAGAAGCCAAGTTATCTATAAAAATCTTAATACTAAAATGCTTTTACATAGAGATTGTGTCCATAAAACTTATTTTTTAGTGTTTACACAAAAACTGAGACCATAGTCATACTTTACACATTTACAATAGGGTTTTTACTACATTTAAACACTTTTATTAGAATAACAGTTCCTTCCATTCAACAAAAAAACTGAAAACAAAATAAAAAACAAAAATCAACAAGCTTAAAAAAAAGCTCTCCTGGGTTTTCAGTTTCAAAATATTTTAATATCTAGTAAATAACTCTGTAATATTGTAGTTTTTTATTGTATAATTTTTTTAAAACTTCTCCTTGTAGGATTAAAACGCTATTGAGCAAGTCTTAGACGGGCCTGCGCCATTTCTTGCCCATTTATTTTCCCATGATGCATCACAATTCCAGTCCCCAGAAGCTCTCACCTTACAAGCAAAAACAACCCAGCCAACAGTGAGGAAGTATTGCACTCGTGTCACTGGACTGAACAAATAGGTTACAGGACGCCTAGCAGATTGGTCCAATGGGGACATCACATCAGGTACCAGATGGAACACAGCTAGACCTCCGATGGGGTTGGATAGGGTGGGGAGGAGAGGTGGGGGGGGGTTGGGGTTGGGGTTTAGGTGCACCCATCTTTTCACTACTGTGCATTCTATTTGTAAAATCTCAAATGCAAGGCCACCCTAACTCAATCCCTCTGGCAAAGGGCTGGGTCCCCAAAGTTAGCACTGACTTTTTAAAAATCTCTCCCTCCAACTTAAAGTACAGAATATGACAGGAAATTCTGTGATGCACAAGGGATTCTTGCATCAAGTAACAGAGCCAGTGTGGATTAGCTCAGATAATAATGGACACTAAAATCCACCATTTTTTTTAACATTACAACATATTTGTTCAAAGGTTGCATCCTGAAAGATTATGCAACTAATACATTTTACTCCAGTCACCTGTGATGAATCTACCGAACGTCTTATAAATGCACAAATATCTGACTTGCAAGCCAGAAATTCCTAACAAAGCTACTTCTTGAGTTGAGCTTTGACCTTTCCAGACAAAAGGTCAATAATAATTTTGCCCAGGAATAATATACAGTTTAAGTTAAGAAAAAAAAAGAAGAAAAACCTGTTATTTGTTCTCATGTGAAAGGTCTTCATTCTTTATATCTGAAAGAGCCCCAAGCACCATGGGAATCTGGTTCTCTTTATCTTAGAGCTGTTGCTATGGAACCAGAGTATCCCATCTTTCACTAAACCACCCGGTTGATTGATGAGCTTGACCTATTGAAAATACGGGATATGTGATTGTGATGTCACACTGCACCAGTCTATATGCAAAATGGTCACTAAGTGAAAGTTCAGATGCCAAAGGTTAGTCTCACATACAAAAAAAACACAAGCTGCAATTTATCTTAAATACATTTTTGATATATAAACAGGCAAACTCAAATAATCCTTCTGGAGGGCAGCCATGTTACATGAAACAAAAAGAAACCAAGTGATTTTCTGTAACATGGCACTGTTTAAAATGATGGTATCCCCTGTGAGCCTCTGCAGGATGCTCACAAAAAAGCATTTAGAAAATATAAAAGAAAAAATTCCCCAAGAACCGATTTGCAACTGTGATATAAAAAACTTTTACAACATATTAGTGTCTTAAAGCAACAATAATGAAATACTACAAGAACAAACAATGGACTCAAACTTTATAACACCGTTTGTAAACTGTGGTTGTGATCATTTTGATGGAGACAGTATCCCTTTTATAATAACCACATGGGATTTAAAACAAAACGACTGAGAAGATAGAACAGAGTGCTAATTGACAAGAGTCATAATGAAACCCTTAGTTTCATTCATTCTTAGAAATCATAAAGAACACGTGAAGAATGGTAGGTAGGGAAACCACATGGCACCATCACAATGTTAAACAGTGTACAAGCATTCTCCCAACTTCATTCCCCTTGTTAGGATGCCTTTGCTTCTTCTATTTAAAAGCCACGATGGTGTCATCATTAACATTCAGAATAAATACTACTGCTAAGACTTTCCAAAGTTAATTCATTGCTAACAAATAGTTGCTTGAGCTATCTAGAAGAGCATTGTGACACATTGCAGAATGCATACAAACTGTAGTGGGGCAATTTCCTGTCCTGGAGAGAGAGAGGGGGAGACGACAACTTGTATCTGTACAATGCAGCCAAAGGGTTCTCAGCAGCAGTTACCTACTAACAATGTAACACCCTGCACAGCTAATCTTTCGAGTTTAACATCCTCAGTGTTATTTCCTGCTTTACAATAGATTCTGATTTCAGTTCAATATCCCGAGTTCTTTTATTGCCAGTTCATTCCTAGCTGACGTGATGGGCATAGATTTGCATATGTGAAGCCAACTAAAGATCACTCCAAGGGCTCACTTGAGTACTCCCAATTTCTACCATATACACTCCTGGTCTAACACTCAGTGTGAACTTTCTTTCCACTTCCCGAATTCAGTTCCAGCGAGAATTAATAAAAAGATTAACCTCATGTAAACGTGAACACTTGTTCAACAACAAAATAGAAGTTATATAGGATGAAAAGTTATTTAAAGAGAACCCACTTCCTCACACTGATTGTCCTTGACTTAGTGCTGTTTCTTCCATGATTAAAAGCAATGTTGAATTGTTTATTTTTATTTTATAGAAAAAAAATTGTCTTTCTGTTCAGACTTTTATTTTCTGTAGTGCTAAATTCTATCCAAAGGGTGCTTTGATTCTTAAAGCTGTGAAATCTCTTTTTGGATCCTTTGCTTCAATCAACCCTATATTTACTTAACGTCTCTTTGGTCTTTTTTCAAAAAAAAAGGACAACCCCAATAAGGATTTCAGTTGAAACAGTCAAGAGGTTAATGACAGCAAGAGTGAGAGTAAATATTAGATCAATGCAAGTGAGTTACAGTTCTAAAATCTTGTTTTATTTCAAAGTTCTTGTAATCCTGTCCCTAATGCTGAATGAATAGTAGATATCAAGGCCATCACCAGGTAACAAATGGGGTTGTTTTCAATCATCCATAAACCAATTTTGTCCATGTGTCAGAGAAATGGCATCAAAAAGATCTAAGATAGGAAAGAACAATTACTAAATATATAGAGAGAGAGCGAGAGGAAGCTAGTTCTGTTCATAGGAACAAACGTCTGAAGGTATATCAAACATTTGAATTGAATATTTTTAATGTTATGGGGACCAACCCATATGTACAGGTGTCCATAGGTCATGCCTTTGCAACCTGTATTCTACAGGCAGCCACATTGTGGCTGATGTGTCTCTCGAAGGGTGGGAATACAAAGATTCGCTGATGCCCCTCATCTCAAGAAACCTTACGGGGGGAAGAAGAATGAAAACATTTATAGTTGTTATTTGGGGGGGAACTCTCCTGTGGCTGCTTTAAGAAGAACATGGACAGATCAGAAGTTAGTTGGAAGAATCAGGAGGATGAAGCAAACAGAATCGTTGATATGGAAGATCTTTCTATCAAGCAACCCTTAATTTATGAGCATCACAGGTGTAGTTTCAAGAACCTTTATTCAAATGCATCTTTGCTGCTGAAATGAATCTGCCTGTGTTCATAACTTTATTGGAGTGAAGTGATGATTGAATTAATTCTGGAATGCTGGATGCAGCTGGCACCCATTATATAATAATTCACCTGAGTGGACTTTTTTTTCCATTTTATTAGAGTGAATAATTACCCACATGGGCCGTGATGGTCAAATTCACTTCACTGAATGAATCATTCCCAAAAAGTTCACAACTTCCTTCTTTTAATGTAAGTGATAATGAGATGAGGATTTACAAGATTTCTTGTGCAGCAGATCTGCTTTTTACCTAATTAAGAAAGTTCCTAGGCTTCTATTTGACAAACTTTTCTTGGTGAAAGCAATTTTTCAGTCAGCACTATTTTAATCAGTGAATAACAACCACCAATTGATACTGCACACTACAGGGATCAAAGGAAGTCACAAATCATAGTCATATTAAGCTTTTAGTTATGGAGTTATTTGAGCAAGAAACTTTCTATCAAAGAACGGAAGTGTTATCATAAACGTTAGTCTGGTACAGACTGAAAGACAAAATACTAAAAATGCACAATGATTTGGTAATAATTCAAAAAAGAAAGCTAGAATTGTATTGAATATGAAATGGGAGACTTCATAGATCTGAGTTCTTAAATACAAATAGTTTATAAAAATCAGTGGAATTGCACTTCATGCAACTGAATAAAGGTGTAAAATCAATTTCTAAGTATGAACAAATATTCAAAGTTTGCATAGTGCAGAAGGCAACACTGAATAATGTGTGTCTGTGCACATGATATACTCATACATGTATAAGCACCCGGTATGCAGTTGTGGAAACAATCATCACATGATGCACATTTTATGTGGTTGCTACAACATTAGATCTTAGATATATTTCAAAATTAAATGGGTACAAGACAGCAGTCCTTAAAGGGACAACACCTTCTTGAGTGTTCCTACAGGACAGACACCAGTTGCAGCAGCATTGCAAGGGAGGTCTACACTTCTTACAGCAGAGGTCACCTTCTGAGTCCACTTCTGGGAAACGATGCCAATATAGTGCCAGAGAGGTCGTCTGTGTCTATCACACCTGCTTACCCCCGCCAGCCCACTACTTATTCAAGCCACTTAATGGGCTAGATTGCGATTCCCTAACCACTTCTGAAATTACTCGCTGCTATTCATGCGAAAGAGGAGTCAAAGGCTAGAGTAAATATGTACAACGTGAGCAGTAAAAGGTTTAGAAAGGATCTGCGGAGTTTTCTTTCGCATCCAGAAGATAGTTAAAATCTGCAATGCACTGGCTGGGAAGTTGATGAAGGCAACTACTCTGGGAATCTAGGCAGTTTCTGAATGAGTATTTGAACTGCCAAGGCATTGTAGCTACAGACCAAGTGATGGTAAATTGGATTACTATAGATAATGGGCAGCATTGTCATAATGGGCTGAAGGGCCTGGTTCTGTCCGTGATTCAACACACACAAAGTTTGTGAATTATGCTTGCAGAATAATCACTCCCTCACTGGCCCTGTGTAAACTGTGACCTCCTTTTGTGTGACTAGAGCAGGCATTTTTATGTAAGGTACAATTTCTAGCTTGTTGTCTGACCTGAAATGGAGACTTTTCATTCTCATTCCGACTGCAACCAACCTGCTGTGCAGCGGCTGTGGTATCTGCTCCTGTCTCTGATTTCCATGGTTTCAGGTTGCGCTGCGTCTGTGATGCAGCCTTCCAGGCAGGGTTTCTGATTCTGTGCTCGCTGCGGCATGATTTTCTGTCCATTAAAGCAAACAGGTGGAAAGTCGTGCGTTGGCGAGCACAGGAGGCAATAAGCCCAGCTGCTGCTTTTAACAGCAGTGAACTTGCCATTGTGGAATGAAGCTGCAATTAAAAATAGCAGACACATAGCCTGAAGGAAGCTTGGGTTACTTGAACAACACCTTTTCTTTCTCTTGCTTACTGCACTTAAAGCCAAAAAAAATGTTGTTAAAGATCTATATCTAACCATGGACTTGATCTACATTGGTTGCAGTTTACATGTGGCTCTAAGATCAATAACTTTATGCGAGATCTAGATGGGCTCTGCACGCATAATTATCTAAAGGAGCTTATATTTAGCAATCATGATCTTGAACAGGATGATGGGGACCACTGGTGCCTGTAATTCCTCCAACGTACGTGTGTAAAGTCCACCACAGTACAGTCACAGATGGTAAATCAACAGGATACACACCAGAGACCACTAGAATGCATCCTCAACTGCAAACACTAAATGTAGAATACAGGAGCGTCTGCAGGACGTATTGCATCCCCTCGAATTCAATGAAATCTAATTTCAGAAGCAGAGTAAAACGATAGACACCATGTGGCACAGCTAATGCTAAACGCTGAGGTTGAATTCCTGCATCGCAGGCCTAAAGAAAGAGCGGGATTAAAATCGATCTGAGGCAGCGGTACAAAAAGGGCAGTATTAAATTGGCTGCACCACACACAAACCACTGGAGGAGCTCAGCAGGTAAGGCAGCAACTATAGAGACGAATAAACAATCTACATTTCTGGCAAAGACTCCTCATCATGACTGATACGAACTCAGCAGGCCAAGCAGCATCTACGAAGAGGAATAAATTTCGACTGTATACCCCTCTTCATAGATGCTGCCTGGCCTGCTGAGTTCCTCCAGCATTTTGTGTGTGTGTTGCTCTGGATTTCCAGCATCCACAAGATCTCTTGTGTTTATTAATTTGGCTGCCTGTTTTATGGAGCGCCCAATATTTAGCTCTGCAGTCAGTGGAGGCAAAAATAAAGTGTTACAGCTACCATATGACTGATCCAATTCTGCCCATTGAGTTAATTTCTTCCTGACCTTCTAAACTGGAATCTTAAATTAGGAGTCAAACAAGTCAGGGCTGCTGGTTTGTCTTCAGCGATATATATTTTCAACGAGCCACTGCTGGAGTCTCCCATTGATTCCAATTTAACCCAAAAAGCTTTGTATACTGAATAGGTTAATTGATCATTTCCTAATAAAACCAAAATATTTCATGAAATCAACACAACCTTTAGCCTTCATAGCTTAATCCTTCACCAGTATGGTTTTTTTCCAGCAAATTTGTTACTTCAAGTGTTCTCTCTTCCACTCTCTGCAGGCAGCATCCTCCATTGTTCAGAAAGAAGAGTAAGTGACACGCATGCTCTTCTCCAAAGTGGTGTTGCTCTTGGCATCAAAGCTAGAAGCCCTTATAAATATCCCAGCTCCAGCACGGACAGCCCCAAGCCCATCTGCGAAACAGGAGGAGGTTTGGACATGGGGCTAGCAAAACCGCGCCACCCCCCCGCCATCCTGTAAAAACCCGCAGTTACAGAAACGCCAACAGAAGCTCCGAAGACCCCTTTCCAGGGAGAGGAAACATCTTCAAAGATGGGCAACACCCGGGTCTACTTGAGAGACTGGCCCAGGATAGAGGACTTGGCGAGCAGCTGTCAGCGGCCTACGCCACAGTAGAGGTGACAGGCTTAAGTAAGTATAAATACTTAACATGGTTGAATAAAAGGGACACTGTCTCTTTCAAATCTGTGCATCAGAAAGGAAACAAACATGGCTGACCATTCCCTACATGTGTGCAGAATTCTATACAATTTTTAGCAATAGGGATTATAATTCTTTTCACCAATCACTTTTCAAAAAAGGAACATTTAACCCACAGAGTGAATCACTCAACAACTGTTCAGTTAGGAGGTTAGAATTAGTCTGACAGAGTGATGCCACAATCTGTCCTGTATAACAAAGCAGTCTTCTTCAAAGTAAAAGTCTTTTTCTCCCCCCTTTCTTTTTTTTCTTCTTCAGAAGTTCCAGCTAATAAGCAGTCTCAGCTGAGCTGAGTAATGCAGTGCATTAAAAAAAATTCCCGGGTTTTTACAAAACTCTCCAGGAAACGAAGTAACAACAAAAACACATTAGACCTGATTCTGCTTTGCAAAGTTGAAAGCAGACAGAGGTACTGGGAGTGTATGGCTTGTATGATGCTCATTTTCCTTCTTTCTCCAATCTGCACACACATACACGCACACTCACATATGCAACCACACACGCACACACATACACACTGAAATAAACTCCATGCTGTTTGACCCTACTCTGATCAGGGTCAAGCTTCCATGTGACCATTCCAGCTTCCTCGATTCTCCGACGCCCAGCTCTCACATCTCCAAATTTTGCCTTCTCCGTTGCTTGAGGCCTAGTTCTCTCATGTGCAAATTCAGCCTGGTCGACCCATTGATGCCTAGAAGTCATATGTTCCAATTCCAGCCTACCTGATGCCCTAAGGGTTCCACTTTGGTAAATCCAGTATTACTGATCCCCAGAAGGCTTAGTTCTTATGTTTCCAAGAACCATTGCTTGACCACATAAAATCTCTCTGCCAATGATTCCAGGTCCACATGCTTGAGCCTCAAGGTGTTGTTATCAAGTATCCAGCTCCAGTCCATCGTGCATCATTTGAACAATTCATTAGGTTAATTAGATTTCTTTTAGCAGAAAGGTTTATCAATCCCTGTTACCGTGGTGTAGATCCAGGCTTTATAATAATTCATACATTACGTTTTAGCAGAGACTGGGTACTCCATCTGCATTGAGGATTCTGCCTATTGTAGGGTCATAGGTCCCAGCCAGATAATACAAGTCTTGACTGTCCTGGTACTTCTTGGTTTTTAACATTTGTTCATACTGTTCCAGACTGACTACCTGACATTTATGGGAAATAGTCTGCACATCGTTTTCATCTTCATGGCAAGATTGATACAATGCTTTCTGAAATAGCAAGGGAAATTCTTATTAGGACATGATATTAGAGTATATATATGTATGTGTGTGTATGTATGTATGTGTGTATGTGTGTGTGTATATATATATACATACACACACACACACACACACACACACACACACACACAAGCACTTGTTTAATTAAATATGAATTAATTAAATAAATGTAAAATTATTTTATATTTGGGAGATGTCACATCTTGAAGGTTTGGTGCACACTCATTTACACACAAATGGAGTAATTAAACAAAAAATAAAAATGTTACACTTGGGAGATGAAGGGTTAACGTTTAGCTAATAGTCCCATGTCATTACAATGAAGACACATACACATGTAGACGTGGTACTGAAGCATTACAATATTTTATTCAGGTCTAAGTGCATCATCACTTGCATCTGACTGAGTGTTTGTGCACTACCAGAAATAATAAATTCAGTTCTTCAAAAAGCTGCTTTTTAAAGAGGAGAATAAAGTGAAAACTTGCAAATGGGATTTTGTCTCACCTTGCCATCGTTGCACTTTTTGCCCAGCTTTGTTTCTTCAGGATGATAAAACCACTTCACTTTAACCACCATGTTGTTTCCCCACGATTCCCACATGCTTTCTATCCGGCCGATGTATGGAAGGTTTGGGCGACCAACAGAGAGAAACACCGCACAATCTCCAATGCAGATTGTCTCCTTTCCCCTCACAATAGCTTTGTAGTAAAGTTTCTTTGCTTTCCCTTTCATACCTCGTCTCTGTGGGAATCAACTAGACTTGGTTAACATATAGATATGGAAACCATTGGAAGCACTCAGCAGGTGAGGTAAGCCTGTGGCTGATGATCTTTCCAGTCTTAGTCTTTTGTACTAGTTTATAATTTACTTCACGTGGTGATAATTTGAACTGGGTGATAGTGACTTGGCTGCCGGCTTTATGTTAGGCATCATATTCTGCTCCTTCAAAAGAAAGGAAAGTGAGGTGAGGTTTAACACAAGCTGTTGGCCTGTTTTTTGACTTCATATACAGAGGTTCATATCACTCTTTGTGGTTCTGGAGGTTGGGACAAGCACAAGCACAGTCATATTCGGTTTCAGGGACAACTCCGAGTTTTCCCAAATGTGCACAGAGAAGGTTTTTACTGGAAAACCCAAGTCTCTGTTTTCACCACGGGAAGTGGGACTGCAGTGAGGCAGACTGAGGAGCATTGATATGCTGACGAATTGATTCTTCAGTTATGAGACTCTATAGTAGGTATCAGACTGTTAGGAAAAGGGGTTAGTAGGTTGAGAATGGTCACAGTCAAATCCAGTCTGGTCCTCATCAGATTACAATAAGTATTGCTTCGGTAAAGGGCTCAAAGTTCGAAGTAAATTTATTATCAATGTGTGTATATATATATGTTACCACATACTAGCCTGAGATTCATTTTCTTGCAGGCATTCACAGTAAATACAAAGAAACACAAGAGAACCAATGAAAAACTGCACAAAATAAAGAGGGGCAATCACCCAGTGTGCAAAAGACAATGAATTGTGCAAATACCAAAAAGAAAAACAAAATTATAAATAAACAAACATTGAGATCATGACTTGTAGAGTCCTTGAAAGTGAGGCCACTCATTGTGGAATTAATTCAGTATTGGGGTGAGTGAAGTTATCCACTCTGGTTCAGGAGCCTGATGTAATAACTGTTGCTGAACCTGGTGGTGTGGGACCCAAGCCTCCTCTACCTCCTTCCTAATGGCAACACCAAGAAGAGGGCACGGCTTGGACGGTGGGGTCCTTGATGATGGATGTTGCTTTCCTGTGACAGCACTCCTTGTAGAAGGCTCAGCAACAATAATCAGGAATAAAATATTTGCCAGACATCCTCCTTCCTATCTTGTGAGCACTGAATACCTAACCAAGCAGAAATTGTGGATCAAAGGATTTACATTTTTAAAGAGGACTCAACAAGGGATCAAATGATGAATTATTGCACTCACATTCAGAGGTTAAAGAAAACAAGAAAATGCTGGGATCAGAGTCTGAAATATTAAGTTTCCCTTTCTCACATGTGCCACGTCACCTGCTGAGTATTTCTAGCATATTTCATTACATTCTGTTATAAGTATGAATTCAGTAATCTTTTATTATATCTGCATTTTCAGTTTTGTTTCAAATTTCTAGCCTCCGCACTACTTAGCTTTTGACTTTCATATTCAGTGGTTTTCTTGGCATTTACTGCCACAACATGAGCTTCATCAATCTAAGGCGAGGACTTAAAATGGATTGCTGCACAGAGGTGAAATCCCTACCTCAAGGGACGGGAAGCAAGGGGAAAGTGTGTTTCTCTGCGGCTCAGTTCTAAAGGTTTGATTTTCGGCTCATTCAAGGACAGTGCTACTGATACAACTGACCCTGTCCCTCTGTCTCCTCAGCAAAGAGACGATGGGGACCAACTTGGAATGAAGATCTGCAGGCTCCTCACAGGTCTGCCTTGGCATATAACAGGGATGGGAAGGGCAGTGTCACAACTCCAACAACCTGAGTTCAACCCTGACTGCTGGAGCTGTTTGTGTGGAGTTTGCCAGCTCCCTCAGTGACTCTCTTAGTTGGGCACGTGGCCAAGTGGTTAAGGCGTTCATCTAGTTACCTCAAGGTCGCTAGTTCGATCCTCAGCTGTGGCAGCGTGTTTGTGCCCTTGAGCAAGGCACTTAATCACACATTGCTCTAGTCTGTGTGAGGAGTGGCGCCCCACACAGACTTCCAATCTCCGCCTTGTAAGGCATGAAAATGCCCGATGCAAGCCTCTCATGGTCTGAGTCGACGTTCCCTCCCTCCCCTCCCCCCTCAGTGACTGCCTGCATTCCCTCCGGATGCTGAACTTTCCCCTCCCAAAGGAATGGGATTTGGGAAGTTACTTGACCTCTGTACAGTAGTCCTATGTGTAGTTGTTCAGGATAATCTGGGGAAAAGAATAAAATGGGATTTGTGTAAATGGGTGCTCGATGGTCAGCACAGACTTGGTGGGCCGAAGGGCCTGTTTCTGTGCTATGTGACTTGTGGGATTAATGACAGCATTAGAAATATCAGTGAAACTGTACCTGTGTTGGCTTCCCAGACCACTTCCACAGCTGCCGTGCTGGGAGAAAAGAGGAGATTTTAGGACGATTCCCCACAGAAGGTAATCTCTGTCTCTTTGATATCTCCTTCACCTTTTGGAGCCGTAGCTCTTCCTGCCTCTTTTGTTTCATCTTATTCGCAGACATCACAGACTTGATTGAGAAGGAGTGTGGGGATATCTTCGTCTCTGCCTGCCGTGGGTCCGAGGAGGCCAGCATTGCGGCTACGGGCCGAGTCATGCAGGTCTGAAGCAAGAGTGTCGAGTCATCATCAGAGCTGTACGACGAATCATCATTGTCCGATGAGCACATGCTAGATGTGGAGGTAGAACCAGATGTTGAAGAGGATGAAGACCCAGAAGATGAAGACAAGACAGACAGCCTAGACATGAACCTTGACGTGACACTCTGCCGGAGGTTTCTATTTTCATCCTCATCGTCCATGTCAGAAAGTGAGCTATGGCTGTCACTGTCGCAATCCATCCCAAACTCTGACTGGCCTGTGTACTCATTCATAGCTAAGCTGATAGGAAGGTTCTGAAGTTGAGCATGTTTTCCTTTTAGAAGCTCCATTCTTCCACTTCGCTCTTTACTTATCAAAGCTGCCTGGGAGTAGGCAGCTTCAGATTTCACTCCAAACTCCTTCTCACTCATCAGCAAGGCTTTTCCGTTTTTTGTTTTAGGAGACATCACTCCTTCGTGATCTAATTTTACAAGGTATTCCGTTTCTGCTTTCCTCTTCCCACCTTTTGGGATTGATATGTCGAGTTTCTCCATCTTCCTGTACTTCAGTGGCTTAGGGTTTGGCATCAGGCTTGGACTACTCCCAAAGGCTCCGAATGTGCTGGCAATGCTGCCGAAAGAGTCGACCTCAAACCCACCACTAAACACTGGAGGTGGGAGGCCATGTAGGGGAAGGAACCGTTCTTTACCCTTCATCCTTCTTGTGCTTCCATTTAACTCAAACAAGTTTTCTAAAACTGCCGTATTCTTGCTGGAGATCTTTTTCTTTGTCTGGACATTCCCTGGCCAATTTATCAGTGTGTTTGACTTTTTACTCAATATGTGTTCCCCTTTCAATAACGTCGATATCTCAGAGTTTGAAATCCCTTTTCCTTTTTCTGAAAGAAAGAATAATCTGTATTATTTGGGAAGAGAGCAAGGTAATGAATCATCTTGCTGTACAAACTAAATTGGTACAAGTTTAAAAATGCATTGGTTACTTGTTCTTTAAAAACGTGTGACCACACATTCACAACCTTTATAGAGAAGTAACTGTTAATCCAGTTACTAAATCCAGAGCTGATGTCTCTTGATAAAAAAAAATCTTGCTACAGTTTCCGTACACCATTTTCTATTCTGCTAATCATTTGGATACAATGTGAGATTTAATATTGTGAGAAATTTAATATTTCATTATGACAATTTGAGAGCTGCATAAGCTCTATAAAGGGGATGTTAAATCATATTCTAGTTTCTTGGCTGCATTTAAAGGAACTAAATTCTATAACATTTGGTATTAGTTAGTCTGAGACTGACTTGTGTTCCATATAGCACTTACTAATGCAAATCTAAATGTGTCCCTGTGGTTATCAGCAGTAAATTTTCTGTGGAGACCAGGACATAACGATTCAAACTACGGAGAAGATAACATACTCGATTCATTCCATGACAATGAATTTTTATGGGCGTACTACCTCCACTTGTCTGCTGCCAAAGCAAAGAATATGCATGGTGTTAGACTTAATGAATAAATGGGTTTAGACTTAGAGAATAGTATAGTGGTGATGTACCTATAAATGACCTTCTTAAACACCATACTTCACCGTATTTAATGATGTTCAAATCACATTTATCAAGTATTCATGTTCCTGGTCATAATATTTTTCAAAAACAGGAGTGAGAACACTGCCAAATTGACAAATTCTTTAATTAGGAGGCAAAACTATTGGAGTTGGACCTGGATAGGACACTACAGCTATTGGGAGCTTTCATCTTGCGAAAAAAAAAATGGAACGGCTCCAGTTAAAATTGCCATTGCCTTGTTCCTGCCTGGAGTTGGCAGGCTTGGTCAAACGCTCTCCTAAACAGATGGCAGAAACTATCCATGAGGGATGAAAACATTCTTTCCAATAGATATATCTAACCTTTCAATAACATCATTGGGATCCAAATACAATTTTAACATGGATGGAACTCGAAAGAAGGGGCCATGACTTTCCAACCAGGCCTTAAAGACGGTGAAGAATAGATTGGAACAAGAGGACCAATAAAGTTACTTGAAAAAGTGTTATTACTTAGCTTTCCATGAGGGAACAGAAGTAATCACAAGGGCATTGACAGAAAACCTTAATTATCCCCCAACTGCCAATTAATCCTCATGTTCGTCCATCTAATTAACTACCGTCACATGGCATTCCAAGATCTCCATGTACCCTTCATTATACTCCCACTCAAATGATCGGTTGACAAGTCGTACAATACTTCAAACCCTATTTCTTGTGCAATAGGTACCTTTGCCACAGGCTCTGCTGATCTGCAACAGAAATCTGGCTCAACAGTTAAAACTGGGACATTTCGAAAATACTGTTTCCTGAGGAGACACTTGTGTAAATATATAACATTAAAAGTACAATTTGAATTGTCACAGTTCAACACAAAGTAAGTAATTTTGACATTCCAAATAATCCACATTTATTTACACTCATTTTTACCCTTTCAATAAAGATTAAAATAAACTTCTTTAACAACAAAAATTCTGGAGCAGGATGCTTAACGTGAATCACAATGGGAGGGAAACACTAAATAATTCGCATGGGATTTTAATATTGTGTTGCAGAATGCACAAAGCGTACACAGCTGCACTTTGGAACTGTCTGTTTTTTTGTGATGTCATTGTAAAAGTGTTTCTATTCTAATTGCCTGACATTATTCATCAAAATCTACTGAAATTTGTTCGTGCCTCAACTCCTGTTACAAGTCTTCAGATGATACCACTGTAGTGGGACTTATCTCAAATAATGATGAATCAAAATACAGGAAAGAAACAGTGTGCTTAATAAGATAGATACATAGAAAATAGGTGCAGGAGTAGGCCATTCGGCCCTTTGAGCCTGCACCGCCATTCAGTATGATCATGGCTGATCATCCAACTCAGAACCCTGTACCTGCCTTCTCGCCATACCCCCTGACCCCTTTAGCCACAAGGGCCACATCTAACTCCCTCTTAAATATAGCCAATGAACTGGCCTCAATTGTTTCCTGTGGCAGAGAATTCCACAGATTCACCACTCTCTGTGTGAAGAAGTTTTTCCTAATCACGGTCCTAAAAGGCTTCTCCTTTATCTTCAAACTGTGACCCCTCATTCTGGAATCCTCAAACTGTGACCCCTCGTTCTGGAAGATGGAGTCATCACAACCACCTTACTCCCAATGTCAGCAAAGTGCAAGGGCCAGTCATTGACGTCAGGAAGGGAAGCACTGTACATGCTCCTATCTACATCAATGGTGTTCAAGTTCCTAGGGGTGAACATCACCGATAGTCAGTCCTGGTCCAACCAAGTTGTCGCCAGAGAAAGGAGAGTTCACCAACGCCTCTACCTCCTCAGGAGGCTAAAGAAAGTGGCATGTCTATGTCAATCCTCAGCACATCACAGAAACCAGCCTCCCCTCCATGAGCTCTATCTATACTACTTGTTGCCTCAGTAAAGCAGCCAGCGTAATCAAATAACCCACCAGCCCAGGATGTTCCCTCTTTTCCCTTCTTCCATCAAGCAGAAGGTACAATCTTCCTGTTAATCCGCCCATAATCGACCTTGTTATGATCTTTCACCTTATTGTGCACCAGCCCTGCAATTTCTCTGTAGTTGATACACTTTGTTCTGTTTTTTGTTATTGTTTTGCTCATCCTGTCTCAATGCACTGTATAATAATTTGATCTGTATGAACAGTATGCAAGGTAAGTTTTTTTACTGCACTTTGGTACATGTGATAATGATTAACCAATGCCCATGCATGCTGACTGTAACTGACAGAATATTTTTCTGTCATTAGGAGTGAAAATATTTTTCACTCCTAATAGCAGTGTTCAATTAAATTCAGTGTTTAGCACTGTAAGTTCTTCAATATTTCAATTTAATTTATTCAGCTGTTTGGACACTAAAAAACCATTTACTGTCTTTGCATATACCTCTCACAGGCAGGGCTGTTACTCTCCCAGTCAGTTTGGCCAGAAGAAGGCACTCTAGAAGTAGCTACTTCCTTTCAAACCAAACAGTTCTTACAGCTTTAATTTAAGTTACAGTTATCTGACTGTTGAAATAGTTATGTGGTATACACAGAGTCAAAGTGAAGCTTAGCAGGTCTCTCTGTGTAAACTGAACACTATTTTTCTCTGCTAGCCAATATAATGAAGCAAGTCATGCAGTGTGCCAGAAGAAAATTTGTTACTTCCTTCCCCACAATGGTTTTGTCAAGTCTGTTGTCTGATTAAATTCCACTCCATTCTAGAAACCCCAGCTTATTTCCAGCCCTTTGCTTACATTAGACGAGTTCCTGTGTGATCTGTTTTGGGCTGGCTGGTAGTAACTTCACAAAATTCAAGAACAGCCAAATTCCAGAATTGCTCAATGGGACGTTACCCAAGTCACAGTCGGCTTTATTTTAACTATATCTATTATGTTTCCGTTCACAACTGAAAAATACAGCACTGTTACAGATTTGTAAATTGTGAATAGTGCAAGACATTTCCCTCTGCAGCTGTACGATCTCAACTTGAACAGGAAAGAAAACTGGATTTTCAAATGAATACAACTTTTTGTTCAGAGGGCTGGGTTACATTTCCCTTCTGGTGGACTTAATAGGAGAATGGATGAAACCCATGTGTCACCTTAGAACTGGGTACATATCTGGACTAAAACATGAAAAATCTCCAGTGAGGCCTCAGACTAGGTTCCGTTTGTTCATTAAGGTACACGCCTTGGATTTCTTGTTCTAAGGTGATGCTCAGTCTGCAATCTCAGAAGGACGAAAGGAACAGGGGTTTTAGGTGAGGAAAAGGAAACTTGTATCACCTTACACAGATGTACAGAGAAGAAGACTCTGGCTGGTATGGAGGCTCCAGTGTACAGGATTGTAGGCTCAGTCAATTCCTTCATGAGCACAAACCTCCCCACCATCAAGGAGCGGTACCTCAACAAGGTGGCATCTATCATTCAGGACTTCCCCTAACCTCTTCTCATTTTGGCCATCAGGGAGGAGGTACAGGAGCCTGAAGACTCAACAGTTTAGGAACAGCTTCCTCCCCTACCCCTGCCATCAGATTTTAGAACAGTCCACAAACCCATGAATACTAGCTCATTGGTTTTTTTTGTGCACTATTTATTTATTTTGTAATTTACAGTAATTTAATGTCTTCACACTTGAATGCTGCTGCAATGCAACAAATTTCATGCCATAAGTCAGTGAATGTAAATCTGATTCTGATTGAACTTACTTGGACTCCAGTGGGCTGGGCTCTGTATTGAAAGTCTGGGCTTTGACTTGAAAGAGTACCTTTGCACCACGACATTATACTTCATCTGGATCAACAGTGATTCTAGTGAAACACCTGTTTCCATTGAGCACAGTATCGGTTGGGATAGAATTTGTAACAAGTAAAATCTCTGTTACAGAGGATCCCTCTAATTAACTATATTTTTTCTGATAAAGTTAAGATTAGCTTTATTTGTCACATGTACAGTGAGACATACAGTGAAATTTGCGTCAATGACCAACATAGTCTGAGGAGATGTGCTGGGGGAAGCCTTGATGTGTCACCACGTGTCCGGCACCAACACAGCATGCCCATGATTTACTAACCCTTCCCAACTCGTACGCCCATAGAATATGGGAAGAAATCGGAGCACCCGGAAGAAACCCATGCGATCGTGAAGAGAATGTAAAATTCCTTACAGACAGTGGGAGAGATTGAATCCCAATTGCCAGTGTCGTTATTAGATCAGATTCAACTTTATTATCAGTGTGCCGAGTACAGATACAAAGCCAATGAAATGCAGTTAGCATCTAACCAGAAATGCAAAGAATAGTGATATTTACAAAACAGCTACGAGTAAAAAGTAAGTGCTACAGCACACAAATATAAAAGTACTGAGACAGTACGAGCCACACTACCGTACCATCCTAGAAAACTGCTGGTGATGGATTTATCATTGCTAAGTTTTAGAATTGGTCTGCAAATTCAATCAATCTGAAACTTTCATAAATCATGCAGCCCAAATGAAGTCATAAGGCCCTGCTGACAAACATTCTAATTGTTCCACTGATTTTATCTAACAACAGCCTAGCCTTGGACACATCAGGTCCCACTGGAAAGACAGATAAACCAGAAATGGTAGTATGATGGTACAGTGTAGAGCCAGGGGCATTCAGAGACCCCAGCATTTACTTGCCAGCAGAGTTGCAGCTTTAACACTGCCTGAAACCAGGCCACAATCCTTAACATTAGTGGCCTCCACCACCTGCATACAGTGACTGATAGGTAGGCCGTCTCTAAAATTCACTGCAGCACCACAGCGATGTGTTTCTGATCATGCCTTCCAAAACTGCAGCTCATATCACGCAGAGTCCAAAGGCGGCATGTACAAGGAAATGCTTCCTGCAAATCTTCCTCTCATTGACATCAGCCTCGCTTGGAAATATACTGTTAGTCCTTCATGGTTACTAAGTACTCTGAATCCATTACTTATCAAACACTGTCGGAATACCTTCACTACAGTGACTAGAGAAGATCAAGGAGGCAGCCCAATCCCCATCTCGGGGACAGTCAGGGATGGATATTAAGTTCAAGTTTAATTATCACTCAACCATACATGGATATCCATGAATACAGCCAAACGAAACAGCACTCCTCCGGGCCAAGGTGCACAAAACACAGTACCATGAGCACAAGGTACATATAGCACATGTAAGTTAACAGTAAACATACAGTAACACAAAAAAATATATAGCCCAAATCCCTGAGAGACATGTCCTGTAAATTGATGGTACATTGGTGTTATTGGCAAGAACAAGCAATACTTGCAGTCCACAAACAAATGCACACATGCATGCAATTCAGCTTATTTTCCACTGAGAGAACAGTGGAGAGCAGCACCTTTGGGAGGGCCAGCCCCTAACCCAGCAAAGATGCCATGCTACATTGCCTCCAGTGTCTCCTCTCCTGGGCTGCTGCGACAGGCAAGCCCGCGGCTTGAGGCCTAGTCCTCACTCCAACTAAGGCCAAGCTGCTCCCCAGCCATCTGTCTCCACAATAAATAAGGGAAACGGACTTTCAGTATCTTACATTACCAATGTCCAACAGGGTCTTAGGATTGCAGAAGAAACATCCAAGACTCCCTGATAAGACTGTACGTCACCTTCAATGCCTTTTTGGAGCAGGCAGCCACACGGTCTGCAGCAAGACCAGCTCCTCCACCAACGACCAGCTCGCTGATGGGGTAAAACTGCAATACTTCAAATTCTTTGTGTCCAGCATTGTCTTACAACCGTAAGAAGGGCAAAAATACTTCTGGTTGGCCTGGGAGAGGCCACTCTGTTGGAACACGCCACCATCTTATCAGATGTCCTTTGCGGGGGCCATCACAGTCCATGGGTGAGTAAAAATAAATGAGTTCCCTGAGTGTTTTTGACAAGAACAAGGCTGTTTGTTTGTCCTGGCTCACCAAAGAAACAAGAGATGTGCTGATGTTCCAAGTTCCTAACAACCAATACTTAAGAGAAATTACTAAGACAAGGGGGTGGGAATGAAACTTCAGTTCCAAAAAATACAGCATTTAGGACCGTCACAGTAACATTTCTGCACAGTGTTAAATCGTCCCGTGCTGAGAATATAATTACTATATTTCAAGATAAACGTACCAGCTTTTCCTTTTAACAAAGTCTTTTTGCCAGATTTTTTGCTCAGATCCGTGGAGTTTGGTCCATCCACAGAGTGATTCTGAGTGCTTGCTACGCCTTCCCGCTTTTCTGTGGGGAATCTCCGAACCCGAAGCCTCCCATTGGATACCAGCAATGCAGGAGAAGGTTCTGTACCTGCAAAAGAATGATCAATGTTAATTGTAAAGTGAAATGTGCTTGCTTAAGTAATAATTAGAGGAATGTAGTGCTTTTGAATTTGGTTCTGTTCCTTTGCCTTTCCTGAAGCTGAAAAAAGGAGCTTAATTAATTGAGAAAGAATCACTGTCCTACCTAATACCCATTATAATCCTTTACAAATTGATAAAACATCACTGACTATCCACAAGGAACCCAACTATACCAACATATTAACCAGCCCAGCACCAACCCTTATCCAACACCCAAAGCCAAATTAACCACCATGTAAACCAATACAAAACTCAAACTAGCCAGCATGTAAACTTTGCAGAAAAACTGATCAGTACTTAAACTACGCCAGCATCTAAAATAACCCAGCAGCCAAATTAATGTACCATGTAACCTTGTACAAAACACAAAGAACCCAGCATATGAATTAAATCTGCATCCAGACTAACCTGAAACCTGTTGTAAACAAACTAGATAACTCATTACCCAAACTAACTCTGCTCTCTTTGTAACTTCTGAGCACCTTGAAACCCAGTATCCAAATTATATTAGAAGTTCAATTATGACATCTTAATAGCTCAGTCTAACACAACCTGGGTTAAAATCTGTAATTTAAAAAACTCTTATCCCAGCAGGTCCCACTGATCAGATCCACTTTCGCAGATCCCTTAGGTGTATATTTCAGAAGCCAGATATGTTTCCTGCTCTGAATAATTCCCCAGTGAGGCCTAAAAGATTGCACCTCATTGCATATCAAGGAGAATAGCCAACTGCGGATATTTAGTGAATGAACTACTATTAAATGGAATGGCCATTTGATCTTGTAGGATACTCACACTGTATCTTATAATCGGGAGGGAGGAGACGGATATTCAACAGAGAAATGTGTCCCACGTCACCATCATCAAACTCAACTGTGACAAAGTCATCTCTGTCCTCGTCTTCTTCATCACTGGAGCTACCTGCTAAACATAAAATACCACAAAATGACTATCATCACATGGAGGATCCAGATACTAAACTATGGTTCTATTGATCCTTAGTTGTCTCACCAGCTGTCTTCGTTTTGGTGGAGTTATATGCACGGCCAACAAGAATGGCAACATTCATCATCATTGAACTATGAACCCATATTAATCTTACATGCTCAGCATTTCAAATTAGTCATGGGAAACAGCCATCTTAAATTGCAGCAGAAGAATTTTTTAACAGTACATACTAAAATTCAGACAAGCAGGTTATTTAAAGCAAAAAATTCTAAACCAGTCTTTACTGAATTGGGGAGAAAGTAGTTTAAGTAAAGATCAGTTCATACATCATGGCGGTTTTCCTGTAACTTAATATTTAATTACTATGCATATAAATATTGAAAATTCCAGGTTGCGAGGTTCTGTCGCAACACCAAAACTGCATTGATCCTGGAGAATACCTGAGGGAAAGAGAAATTTCCTCCATGTACTGTATGTTTAAAAGACTTGTTATTCTTAAAAAAAAGTTCCCATTTCATTGCATATAGCGCACAGAAAAAAAATCTAAGTCTCTCCGGTTGCTGAAGTCTATCTGTGCATATCTCTCTCTGAATTTTGCTGCAAAGCAATTTAAATAAAAACTTTGTTTATAATGGCAATATTTTGCTGTTTTTGGAGACTTGTTTGGTGAAAGCCTTCTCTCAACCAATGTAACTGTAAATAATTATCTAACCATTAGCATACTACTGTTTGGGGGCTTGCCATGTACACGGTGGTTCATGCAGTTCTAACAACACAACTTTGACTACAATTCAGAAGTACTTAATTGGTTGTGAAGCACATTGGACCACACCATGCGGATGAAATGCACCATATAAGCAGTAAGATCTCTTCCTTTCATTGAATCACACAATATAAAATGGCTGATAGAGCATCACAAAATGGATGAAAGTTAACTTGGATACACTGAATTGGTTTGTTGCTTAGCGCCATACAGATTTACAAGTGGTAGTCACCCTTCCGTTGGCTCAGTGGGATTGAAAGCACTCCTGCAAGAGGAATTAAGTATTTAGACCACGCAGGGTAAAGCAGCACTTTTTGATTATTTGATCCGGTTGCTATTGATTGGTGATAAATTTTGTGAAATCCCTAAATCATACTCAATTGATTCCTTCTTGAGTCTGTCATTGTGACTAACTACATACAGCTCAAATAATAAGTGCCATTTTCCAGGTTGCTATATATGAAATGGCTGTATTGAAGCTGCTGTACTGCCACCCATGGATTTAAGTTGTAGCCATGATATAGACACAAAGTAGAAATGATGTACTTTGGTGATGTTTTAATGGGAAGTGATCTATTGCTATGTTGTTCTTCTAGAGTACATTATGTCAATTCCTGCTGACGTCCTTTCCTGCAGAAAATTTCCTTTTAAACACATCTAGGGCCTTCCTGCGTAGTAAAGCAAACTGACATGCTTGAGATATTCAGGTTCACCTTTGGTCAAATAGTTGGGAAAAGATTAAAATTAAAAAGCAGCTATACCTGAAGTTACCGATAGCAACATGAACTGAATTATCAGATAACTTCTAATTAGAAAGAAAGCACAAATTGAACTAATCTCTGAGATGTACAAATACTGTATCAATGGATGAAAATTCATTACAATAATTAATATAATGGAGATCATTTTAGAACTGGGGCAGACTTTATTTGATTACAAAATTTGGATGTCCACACTTCAATTATTTTTTTCCACAAGATACAGAGATTGTTGCTGTTGATGAGCGCCAAAGGACTGGTTTGCATCCAATTCCACCAGCATTAGGCCATCTGTCTTTCTACCAGATGGTTAAACAGATCTGGATCTCAGCAATGACCTTTTATATAAAATGTAGGAGCAGGAATCAAGTACATCGCTTCTTGAGCCAGATCTGCCATTTAATAAATTGCAACTGACCTGTCCTTTTGCTCTACTCTAATTTCCTAACTAATTCCTGTAAGTAATGTAGCTCAAGGATCTATCTCCACCTTCAACATACCAAAAGACTTAGTGAACGCATTGCATCTGCCCTTGTTTAGAGCACAAACTGAAGCAGAGGCATGGCATTGCAGATGTTGGAATTTTATCAGGACTTTAAACTTAAACCTAAGGCCCCTACATAGAGATCAGATAGAAGCTTGGTAATTGGAATTGATAGCTTGATAGAGAGGGCCTAACGCAGGTGATGGGTTCTTTATTTACATATGTAGGAGTCCCCAGTTCTTAGGCAGTTGGAGTGGTGCTTGAATAATAATTCAACTCAATGTTTTTTTCAGGCACCTTTCAAAAGACCAGAACTGGTGCACAAAATTACCCTTGTGCCCACTTCACAAGGAGGAAACTGGCATATGAGGTCGGATTTCCATCCCACTATCCTTCCCAAATGACGCTTCCCAATGGCTAACAGTGTAGTTATTCACTACACAGGCCATTAGATCTATGGACTTGCGGCCTAAGCATCATTCCTAAGGAGAAGAGAAAATATGTTGATAACGGGTGAGCTATTATTTTATAAAGGTAGTCAGGTTCAAAAAAACCCACAAAAACCTGGCTTTGTGTTTCCCATCACCGCCCCCCGCCCCCCCCCCCAAACAAATGCTGATCGATCAACACAGGGTTCCTTCAATGGTTTGTTTCTTGTCTGAACTCTGAATTCAAGCAAAAGTCCTGAGTCAGAGGGAGTTAATAGCATAACTTCCCACTAGGCTTTGATAAATGGCATCTGGATCTTGTACTCCCCAGTCACATTCGACCTTGGAGCTCGTCAGTGACGGATATGACCAGTCTGTTCTCATCTCAAACATTCATACCGCCGGCATTTCTCTCCACTTCACTCCAATATTATCAGCATCCATCACCCCTCTCTCAATGTGAGTAGCAGCATCATTTACACAGCTTGCAATATTCAGCACGCACCACAAATCCATCACCTTAATGGAGTACTAATTCAAATTTAAATGTTTGCGCAGCGTCTGTGGAAGTGGCCTTCGGTAGATAATTATATGATATTGTTTTTCTCTGCTGACAATTGTACCAGAGTCATGTAACTGACCCATGCCTCCCTTATCTCCCAGCAAAATGTTCAACCCAGAGGATTTTCTTTTCTGAGAAATGTCCTCCTTTAACTATGGCTGATTGCATACACACTAATCCACGTGTTCACTGGTTCATGGTCAAGGCCAGTGCCCTGCAGGTGGGTATGATCAGAGAACAGAATCTGAAAAACACCTGTACACAAACCTATCATATAACATATGGGGCAAAAGATCAAGAGTGGGTATTCAGCCCCTCTAGCCTGTTGAACCCTTCTGTAAAGATCATGGACGACTCTACCATTTCATTTTCATTTTCCCAGACCAATTCCCTATTGGTTGATTACCCTCCTCTCAAAAATCTATCCTGTCTAAAAACACCATTTCCAACTGAAGAGCAGTGTTTTGACATCACATTGTAGCAAAGTCTTATACATGGTGCAAACAGTTATTAAAGATAGGCTCCAACTCGTACATTTGTCAAGCAAAATCATTCCTCAGCCCCAGGTTCAGGATGCCTTTCAGGAATAAAAGAATAAAAGGTACAGTGAAGCAGAACTTCTCACCGTATGAATGCTTCATGCACTCAGACGAGAATCCTGCAGGTGTCATTCTATCAGTCATGAATATTTCTACTGAAAGGCACCACTGTCTTTTAGGGGTGGGGAGGTTAAACATTTCAGATTTCCATTAACTTGTGGGTGAAAATGTGCTTGCTGATTTTACATCCAGATGCACCAGCTCAGATCTGTTATCCTCCAGAGGAAAAGGTTCATCTATATCAGACTGATTGTTTCAATCATTTAAAAAAAACTCAGTTGTTTAACACTCATTGGAATATAAATCAAAATTATGCAACCTTGCCCTCTTTAAGGTGTGGTAACTTCTGACAATTTAACACTGCACTTCTGAGGCCAATGTATCTTTTTGGATAAGCGGTTTTACAAATGTGAACACAAGTCCTTCAGAATGGCTCCGTGTAACACTCTCTCCAAGTGAACTATCACATTTGAGTTATTCACTTCATTAGTTTGTTGATTTTTTATTTTAAGTATGCTTTTTTTTAGTGATTTGTACATTCAAGGAATTCAAATTACTTTGCTCCTCCACAGAACATTATCTCATGCCATTAAAGACAAATTCCAGTTTCCCTTTCTCTGATCCAAAGTGAATGACTGTGCATTTATTTATACCACAGTTTTTTCATATTAGAATTTTGTCTACTCAATTAGCCATTGAAACTTGCTGCTTCAAACCATATATTAAGTTGGTTATACCCTTCTGAATCTCTTCTTTAAAATTATTATCTACCTAGTGAAAGGTGTAGGCTTCAATATGGTCCTTAGGGAAGACCACTTCTCATCTCCTGCCAACTCTCTGAAGTAAGAACTCAACCTTGGTTGGACAAGCTAAATATAAATATCACCGTACACCAAATGCTGGAGGAACTCAGCAGGCAGTCGGCATCTGTGGAGAGGATTGAACCATTGACATTGGACTGGCCTCCATCAAGACCGGAAAGTGAAGGATAATCCACGGTTATCTGTGTTATGGATTATATTTAAAATGAATGACACTCAAAGATGGCAAGATTTGACCGTATCTATTATAGCAAGAAATAACCCTCAAAAAGGGGTTATTAGGGAGTCCTATCGATTCAGACAGTGGTGAAAGACGTGCTAAACTAAGGACCCCAAAGCAATCATTTGAGGAGCACAGGCTGAAACCACAACCAAATCATATCACTAATGCTGAGTGGCAGCAGGTCAGGAGTGCCATGGATTCCTGTGTAGATATAATGAAGAAGATATAATTGAAAGCACAGAAGCCAAAAGATGGGTCCAAGAAGCAGATAAGCAGCACCAGTAGAAACAAAATATATATATCAGAGAAGTCACATGTCCTGGATGAGACAGATCTCAGGTAAACATGGACACTAGCAATGGTGACAATACTTGAAAAAGTACCAGAATAGAATTTACACTCTGAATTCAGAGTGCAAGTGAACTTAATGAAAATGGATGGTGTAAACAAGAGAGACAATGGGAAAATGAATACGCTTAAATAGAGCCTGGACCATGACTCCCATTACTCAAGATAGCTTCCACGTATAGGCAATGGAAGATCAAGGCCTGGTCAACCAATGGATCGTAGGTCCTGGTGATATGCTGGTGTCCTGATACAGGAGGACTGCAGTTGGAATGTCTTGCTGGAGCAGACCCCCAAGCTAAATGCTTCAAAAGCAAAGGCAATGGATAGATTCAAAGGTTTTAAAAAAAGTAGATGAGTGAAACATGGTTCAGAAATTGAAAGAGAAGAATGCATATCATGATAAAGGACAGCAAGCAAGAAAAGGCAAGAAGATCAAGAAACCAAAATGGAGATGGTAAGATTGAGTTATGCTATTTGGTAGTATACCAATTAAACTGTATCCACTGAATTCATTAATTAAAATTCATACAGTTGTGTTGATCTGTATGACTTATAATGGTATCAAGTTTAAGAGATACTTTTAATGATGATGTGTACAACTTCTAGTGAAACTAAGAAATTGTGGAGACACAGAAGATTGTTACTGCTGGAATCTGGAACAAAAAGCAAGCTGCTGGAGCAACTTAGCGGGTCAAGTCACACTGGTGGGGGAAATGAAATCAGGAAATTAGTACAGATGCAGGAACTCTACCCAAAGCGTCGACAATACCTCCTCCCTCACACATAATGCCTAACCTGTTGAGCTCCCTGAGCAGTCTGGTTTCTAACTCAGAAATGGTGTTTGGTTAAATGTATAGCTATATATATCTGTAAAGATTTACTTCATACGTTACATGATAGTTTTTTTGGATAACTCTTTATTCGTATGCAGATAGTTGTCAGCAAGGGGTTTCTGATTTTAAGGGGAAGCAATATACATGTGAGTGTGAGAGTACCTTGAAGAACTCTGAGCCATGTGGTTTGACCTTGGCAAATTTTTGTACCAGATTTGTTTGGAATGACTGCTTTCCACAAAGAATGTACTGTTGTTAGCTCTGACTATTGAGTGATGGTACCTTCAGCAACTCCAAAGACACCACAGACACAACAATATGTTAATTTATATTTAAAAAAAAAGACTTGGCCCAACTTGAAGTATTTAAGGCGCTGTTTCCACTTATCATTAATTGAATCAGGACTGTGCTTAGCTCTTTCCAGCTGTTTAAAGGAACAATACTTAAGCCAAGTGCAGCCTGGTTTCCACTCGTGGTTGGTCACACAAGTGAGCTGCAGAGATCCATGCTGGGCCAATTACAGTTTCCTTGATTTAATGAGAATGTAGCCAATATGATTGTGCCTATCAATGTTTGTTAAACTGGTTTGCAAATCTGAATTCCCTCTATTTGACAGATTGATTGAGCTGACTTATAGCTTTTGCTGAAGCCGGTAAAGCAAAGCTGCTACAAAATGGTTCCTGCCGGTTCTGTAGCTGTTCAAATGACACTTCTGACATTCACCATTTGCAAACAAGGGATCCCAATTCTGATGCAAACACTGAAATATGTTTTATTCAGACTAAAAGTGAATAACAACCATTTGTTCTTTACTATTTCCTTACTCAGCTGTAGGCTCGAGTTTGTGCACTTGAAGCATTTTATGACAGCTTGTTCTGCCTTATTTTGGTCCACAGAATGTTTCATGTCTTTTTAAAGTTGGGAAGGAAGGAATGCAAAGGCGGGAGTTAAGATGAAAGTCTGCACAATATTAACAGTGAACACCGACTCAACAGATCAATGTCAACACAATTACCTTTTTTAAAAATCAAATCATTTTTACTGTGCAAATTAAAATCATTGCTGCTGTTATTGGTATAGGCTGCCCAGAGAGTTGTCATTTTGTTTGCGGCTATTATAGTCTACTTCTGTTAATTAAAGGTAATTTTCTTGCTGAAAACAATTTGAGTTGATTGCAGAGGCTGCCTGTGGCGGTAAGACAGGCACTTTGTTTCATAGTGGGACCTAAAGCCCAGTTTTAAAATGTCTCCTGGCTTTCTGAATGGGGCAGCTGCCTGTCCAGCACCGACTCTAGGCCTGGAAAAAACCTCCATTTTTCCATTGCCATTTGGAGTACAGCGGTGGGACAGCTCCATAAAGAGGCATTAAAGAGAGTTTTGGCGTTGATCTCACATGCAAGGAAATGTTTTCCTGTTGAGTCTGCCATTACTTTGCTGTATTGCCCAAGGCTGCACTTTTATTCTTCAGAAAGTATCTGGCCCAAAGATGGGTTCTGGCAGAAACAATAACAATGAAGGTACGATAACATGAATCTTGGGTTGTAAAAGTGATCTAAGTTAGATGCATTGTTGGACTAAGAAACCTTTGGACCAAGCTTGCAAGATTGGTGCTACCTTATGACAACAAAGAATTGAGAAGTGATGGTTTCTGCAAGTTTTCTGGGTAATGTACTACCTAACTATAAAGCAAGATTCTGTACGGTTTTCCAAAGATTGGCCTTACTCCTCAGCTAAACAATTCCAGCAGTAATTGGGACATGTCTCGTACCCAAACATTCAAAGCAGCAGCTAATCTCAGTTTTGGAAGGAGCTGCCTGGCTTTCTTTTCATAAACACGAGAGATTCTACAGATGCAGGAAATCCAGAGTAACAAACACAAAAAGAACTCATCAGGTCAGGCAGTATCTATGGAGAGGAATAAACAGCTGCAGCTTCAGGCCAGATGATGCTTTCATCAGGGCTGATTGGCTTTCTTCTGCTTGCTTTTATGATGTTTTTGTGTCTCTATATGACAAGCAGAGAAATTGTAAACTATATTTTCAAGCTGGGGCCTTTTTGATTTCTAGCTTCACCCTTCAGGTACATTTGGAAGTGGTTATATTTTCATGTTCATGAATGTTTGAGGTTCATGTCTGGCCACACATTTACACAAATGTTAAGACCTGTTTTGTGATATTTAAACCATAATTTAATACTAATACAGAACATGTGAGTGTGCAAATTCAATCATTTGCTTCTGCAAATCATAATTGTAAAATTCTTTTGAATCGTTGCTAGAAGAATACTAGCTTCAACAGGCTAAGAGTTAATTCCAGAATAACATGCGTAATACAACTGTAGGAAGTGTCAATATGGATTGGAGTGATATCCCAGGAATTTAAAGTCAAACAGACCACCTCAAAAACTTCAAAAAAGTATTTATTTATTAATCTCCAGCTCATTCTCCTTGGTACACACAATCAGGAAACTTCTCAATCTTCGTGGAGTTACTCTGGTGAATTTGTGAAAAGCTGTCTGTTAGGATGGCTGAGAGGAGAGTCACAAACAGAACAATTCTGCAACGCAAGATTTATCGCGGGCTGATGGCAACATGAAGTTGCCTTCACCTGGCGTACCTGTGGCTGCTCTCCCGAAAACCTGTTGTGGACTTGCATCTCTAAACGTGGCACAGTTAGACAGCAATCATGCAGCAGCCAGTGCTCCAAAGTTTCTGTCGTGGTCTGGTGATGAGTGGAGCTATCCACTTCATCTGTCTTTGGGAGTGATTGCAACTGACAAAAGGATGAGCACGCTGAAGGTCATGCAGGAGGGTAACTATAATAACGTGTGTGGTTTTGCACATAAACTACATCGTGCTGTCACTTCTGCACCTGATAAACACTGGGCTTCATGCAGCACTCCTGCTGGCACACTTAGCATTTGCAATCATTTCCACAGATCAAAGAAACTGGGGAGCTCTGCGGCAGCTTCATCTCGAACAACGCTCCCCAGCATCCTACACAAAGTGTTCACAGTGGTCCTCATTTTAAATTCCTGAACCAAGTAAAGCCACTCGTTGTTGTCGTGTTTCATGACGCTAAAGTTTCTTGGCAAGGCTCCATGCCTTGCCCTTTCCACCACTGTAACCTTTCTGGTTTAGATCTCAGTGTCTGTGCAGTTCAAGCCCTTCGACCATCCCCAACAATCTTCCAACCAGCCTTTAGCTGCCAGGACCTAAACTCTGAAATACTATCCCTGAAGAGCTTCCTCTCCCTAACTTCCTTCTTCAAGCAGCTCGTAAAACTTAACCCTCTGACATTTGGTACCTCAGCGTTTTAGAACAGCTTCTTCTCCTCTGCCATCAGATTTCTGAAGAGTCCATGAACATTATCTTACCATTCCTCCTTTGCCCTGTTTACTTGTATCTTATTGTAACCTAATAGTAATTTTTTCTGTCTTATACTGCACTGCCAGAAAACAACACATTTTGTGACAAATGTCAGTGATAATATGCCTGATTCTGATTGGTGAGAGGGCTCCTGGTGCATCTTTTCATAACGTTTTGTTTTTGGAGTAATGGTCCTGTCTTACTTCACATTGCTCACAGCTGATCCAGATAGACAGATCTCAATCTCCATGGACTATGCCAAGTTCCATCATCCTATTCACAGGCCAAGGAATTTAGTCACATAGTGTCGCTACATGAACGAAATCAATTTACCCTCACAGCAGAATGCAATTACAGTAGTTTCTGGGTCACATCACACTAAAGTTCAAGCTGATAGTGAATTGCATCTCACTAATAATGAGTTTACCAGATCAGATGCCCACATAATGAAAGGATCCTCAGGTCAGGCCCTGTTAGTGCAGATGCACACAATTAATGCTGACCAGAGACCTTCCAGCCTTAGACAGTGCTCACTGTGGGTTGGAGTGCCTAGGGTGAGATCACCCAGTGGCCAATCACTTCTTTCCGGCCAGGGACAAGTAACTGAAAATGTGCTTCTTCTGGTTTTCATACCTACAAAAATTGCCAGGATAACACAGTTATGGAGAGGGTCTTACACTATGACTGCAGAAGAGACTGTTGACGAGGGAACCTGGATCAAAGAACAATCTGTTGGTAGGTCAGGCAGCAACTGTGGAGGGAAATGGACAGTCGACATTTCGGATTGAGATTATTCATCGAGATTCAAGATCATATCTACACAGATTGCTGGAGGAACTCTGCAGGTCAGGCAGTACTGATGGAAAGGAATAAAGAGCCAATGTTTCAGGCCGAGACCCTTCATCAGGACTCAGCCTGAAACGATGACTCTTTATTCCTCTCCACAGATGCTACCTGACTTGCTGAGTTCCTCCAACATTTTCTGTGTGTTACTCTGAATTTCCATCATCTACAGAATCTCTTGTGTTTGTGATATCTACAGGGTAGGCAATAAAATTTAGTCGTCCTTACTTTAAGAGGTGTACCCTCAGGTGAAGTAATGAATGACTTTCACTCTGTCTAATTGGAGTTAAGAAACCATAGCACTGGAAGTCATGAATATAAAACGTTTAGGAAAAAAAAGCAGGCTGGATTTTGGGAAGTAATTATTTTCAGAGAATCAATGGGCAGAGTGGTCAAAAGATGAACTGACCAACAATCTCACAGAAGGGGGCAAGTTACCAAAAGGATATTCCTTGTTGCAGGGATTTGTGATTACTAAAAGAGCAACCTCTTGGAGTCTTCCGATTTCACCAAGGGAGTCAGAGAATTTCTATAAGTTCCTCCTGAATTAGACATACTTGATTTCTGGCATTATCCTTCGAAGGAAGTGCTTAAGAGTTCAAGTCTAATTGTCATTCAAACCATACACATGTATCCAGCTAAATGAAACAGCGTTGCTCCGAGGCCAAGGTGCAAAACGCAGTACAGACAGTCACACACAGCATTTAGTACACACAGTTACAAAAATCTTAGCACAAGTTAGTGAGTGGCATGGTCTTAAGATTGATCGTGCCTGGGCAGTGAGTCAGGTATTGTACTATGGTCATGATCAGGTGAAAGATGGACCAACTTGAATAAATTCAAGTGCAAAACAGGAAGCCAACAGTGATTTGGATTGCAAATGCAGGGGACGCTATCCCATCATGTTATCAAAGAGGCAGCACTAACCTGAGGATAGGATCATCGTTATGTATTTTACAATGCTGAAAGAGAACTCAGAATGTCTCCAGTGCTGCTTGCACAGGAGGGCATCACTGACCCTTTTACTTTATTGCAATTTGATGTAGCTCCTTCTTCACCTGTGCACTGGGTTCTGCGTATTCTGCACACGGCAAATACCATGTGATCACTTTCACTCTACTGCTGCACGTCTCAGAGAGGGGGTAAAGGGAATGAACAGCAAAACTGCTAAATGTGTGTGTTTTTGTGGAAATAATATTAAATATCTCAGCAAACTAAGCCTCCACTGTATTAACGGAACAGTACAACTTCCCACCCCAGACATAAAAGAACGTTTTTCACTGCATCAAGTTGCAGCTCCACCTTCCAGCTTATTTAGCCGAATCCTTTCAGTGTTCAAGCAAATTATAGTGATTTTACTAATATGTCACAGTGGGGTGCAATGACTTCCCATTTCTACAAAGTACTCTGGCATCTTTCCAAACACTGAACCCATTTACCACATTCCATGTAATTTTCTCAGTGATGTAATTCGTGTCTTTTAGCGAGTGCCAGGCCTCTTTTGTTTCCCTGAGCACACCAGTCCACTGCTTCCAAGCATCTTGCCCTTTCTACCTCCAAGTCTGTTGCTGTAGACACAGCTCAGTGATTGGACTGTGGTGGAAACTTTTTCCAGCTTGGATTGTTGGTGGTTCAGAGATCTACTTAACATAGAAACATACAAAATAGGTGCAGGCGTAGGCCATTAACCATCAGTGCCGGTGAGCAACGTGTGTGAATAATTAAATAATTAAAAGATTTCCATTTCATAGCCTGAAGTTTTCGGACTTCCCTAGGGCTAACCAACACAATAGGCATGGAGAAGCCTGGGAAAAGCAGAAGAACGTGGTAAGCGAGCTAAGAAAGGCCAAGGCTCCCTTGAGACCACCATCAAGAAGATCATGGCCGATCTTGTTACTCAGTTCTGTATTCCTGTCCACTTCTGATTCCCCCAAACAAGCCAAGGATCACAATTCTGAATATACCTAACCAATGAGCATCCGCGGCTCTCTTGCGTCAAGAACTCCAGAGATTTACAGTACTATGGTGAGGTGACCATCTTAATAACACCAGAGCGAAGACTGAACAATAACTGGCACTAGCTTAAATTGTTGTCAGAATGTTGTCTGCCAATTTTTCCACACTTGTTCATCACCAGAGCAAAGAAAAGAGTTGTAGAAATTACTGACTCCACCTACCCTCGCAGTCACCTGTTCAGCAAACTGGCACCAGGGAGATGCAACAAGTCCATCATCACCAGCACGACTCATCGTCTCCAAAGGTTCTTTCCTGTAGTGATCCAACTTCTCAACAAAACTCACACAGGCGTAAGACTCTAACTGTCCCTGTACAACATCCGTTAAATGGTCTTTCCTGTTCTCCTTGTTCTGTTGATAATTATCTGTTTATAAGTTCACATTTATTTAAGTTTGCTTATTGATATTTGTGCGTGTGACCGTTCTGCTAATTGCTGATTGCTCGTGGCAGTTTGCACTACTGTCTTGTGAACTGTTGGTTGCTATTACATTGTCTGTCACGGTACGTTCCTGTGTTTTGTGCTTGGCACCGAACCAGTATCAGTTCTGGTAAGTTTCACGTACTGGCACATGAAGTGATTTTGATTCTGATTCCCATTGCTCTCCATTCACCCAACGCTCTGAGTAAAGAATCTTGCTAGTAGTTCACATCTAAGTGGCTGGCCGTCACCCTGAAACTATGACCCATGGCAGTCCAGTGGTGCCGTCACACTGCGTCAGTCCTGACCCCTCCAAGCTCTTTGTGTGGAGTTCAGGGTCAGACAGTACAGAGTCTGCACATTCTCCCTGTGACAACATGGACTTCCTTGCATGCTCTGCTTTCTCCCGATTCCAAATACATGCAGGATGAAAGATTAACTGGCCACTCTAAATTGCCCCTAGTAGTTAAATCAGGGCGAAGTAAGATGCTCGGATAGGGGGCTTGGGGAAGTCGATGGTAATGTAGGGAGAATAGATTACAAGATAATTTAGTAGCAGAATGGTATTGCTCTGTGACCTGGAATGGACTCAACAATGCAAATGATTTCCTTCTACGCTGTAAGGAAATATGGAACTATCCAGCAAGTAAAACAACCTCTCAGCCTCTGCCCCATCAATTCCCTTCAGAATTTTTCTTCATTTCATTATGAAAGAGATTTTGCTGGTGATTGTAACATTTGCTTTTGCATTTGGCAGTTGATTAAATCAAAGTACCAGCCAGGCCATAGTCTTTCCTCCTCATGGACCAAAAATGGCAGAATATCAACACTTGGGAATCACTTGCTTCATCTGTACACAGCACCAAGTGTTTACATGCGGTATAGTCGTTTGCATGATCCTACCTTAGGGCACCATTAAGTTGACAAAAAGAGGCCCTCTCCCTCCACAGTTTGAGTATGTGAAGAAACGCACACGTATATAAGAGCATTGGACCTGAAATCAGTCAGCTCTACCACTCACATGGAATCAGTTACTGTTCAGTGGTAGGAAGCTCAGGAAACGTGCTAGCTCGCAAGTTATTTCGACAGGGTCGTTCAATCTCCTTTAACTTCATTTCAATACCTGCCTTCTTGCTGGCGCTGGCTCCCTGTCACAGGCTCCACTCTCTCCCTCCAGCCCTGGGACCTTTTCCATTCCTCCTTTGTTAGAATCTATTTCACCAGGTTAAAGTTCACCTAACAGTTTTTGGTGCTTGAGAAGTTTAAGCAGGTTCAAAGTGACCCGGTGTGCCAGGTGATGCGTAGCTTTTAAAACATAAATGGGTCCAGCTGCAAACTGGAGATTGCATCAACCACAGATGTGGCTGTAAATCTTTGATTCCACATTGATTAAGCACAGCAAAAATTGAGGAAAGAAGTCAATCTGTCATGCAGTCAATGTAAGTTTGCAGAGTCTGACCAACAGCTTCAAAATTGCTGATCCAGCCCCCAGAAGGCTGATAATTGAAGAATGGCTCACAGTGAAAGGCAAAAGTTAATCTGAGAACTCTTTCTCCTCTCTTCCTCCCGGTTTATGCTCCCACTCCTCGCCCACCCCAATACAATGTTAAACTTCCGGGACCGTCTCTCTTCTGCACAAGAAATTCCCATCTCTGCTCCCTTCTTTCATGTCACATGCTCACCTCTTCTCTTCTTACTCTCATTCTTTTCCATTCATTTCATTGACATCCCATCGGCTGTTCCAGCTTTCCTCTCTCCTCTTGCCTCTTAATCTAGTCTGTTTCTCAGAGTGCTGCTCCCCTCTTTCCCTTGCCCTTTTGCCCTTTTCCTGCTGTGTATTCCCAGATTATCTCCACTCCATCCTCTACCATCCATTGTTGCCTCAATTTCCACATTCTGAGCCACACCACTACCCTATTCATCCTATCAACGGGAGATCTGCTGAATACAGGATGCTACAGGTGAACAGCTCGTCTGACAATTCTCAGATTCAGTAGATGGTGTTTAGAATGTTCTTTACCCTATGATCGGAAAGAGAGGTACTGAGCAGATTGGATTGATATTAGAAAACAGAGGCTATGTAAGTAACAGATGTAAACATAGAAACATATGGATACTATGACGGTATCAAAAGAGCAGTAAGTGATGTAACTTGTGACTGTAAAATAAAATTGCTTCCTTGAACCTTATTTGTACAAGCCAATTAATTGCTTGTAGCTTTGAGCTTTGGGGCATATTTACTGAGCAAGGTGCTAGGGATGAGCCAATCGGTCAAAGTGGAATTGCAGCCTGACTCCTCTGATCACTATGGCGATGCACTCTGACCCAGGTGACCAACGTGAAGGAACATTCTGATTCCACTGCTGCATCCTGACCTCACCAATCACCACAGAGGTACATCCTGACCGAAGTCTGATCCCCATATTCAGTACATGCATATTCTGAACCCGCTCAATGCCAGGCCTTTTTGATCTTTCACCCTGAGGTCATTTTAATATTGGTTTCAATCTCCCACACCTCCAGTTTAGGGTCTAGTTTTGACATTGCTCTCTCATAGATCTGAAAACAGCACAAATTCTACGTCTCCGCCGCATCTGCTCTCAGGATGAGGGTTTTCATTCCAGGACGAGGGAGATGCTCTCCTTTTTTAAAGAAAGGGGCTTCCCTTCCTCACCATCAACTCTGCTCTCAAACGCATCTCCCCCATTTCACGCACATTTGCTCTCACTCCATCCTCCCGTCACCCCACTATGAATAGGGTTCCCCTGGTCCTCCTGCCACCCCACCAGCCTCCGGGTCCAACGTATTATTCTCCGTAACTTCTGCCACCTCCAACGGGATCCCACCACTAAGCACATCTTCCCCCCCCCCCCCGCTTTCTGCAGGGATCGCTCCCTACGCGACTCCCTTCTCCACTCGTACCCCCCATCCCTCCCCGCTGATCTCCCTCCTGGCACTTATCCTTGTAACTGGAACAAGTGCTACACATGCCCTTACACTTCCTCCCTTACCACCATTCAGAGCCCCAGACAGCCCTTCCAGGTGAGGCGACACTTCACCTGTGAGTCGGCTGGGGTGATATACTACGTCCGGTGCTCCCGATGTGGCCTTCTGTAATTGGCGAGACCCAACGCAGACTGGGAGATCGCTTTGCTGAACACCTATGCTCTGTCCACCAGAGAAAGAAGGATCTCCCAGTGGCCACACATTTTAATTCCACATCCCATTCCCATTCTGATATGTCTATCCACAGCCTCCTCTACTGTAAAGATGAAGCCACACTCAGGCTGGAGGAACAACACCTTATATTCCGTCTGGGTAGCCTCCAACCTGATGGCATGAACATTGACTTCTCTAACTTCCGCTAATGCCCCACCAACCCCCTCGTACCCCATCCGTTTATTTATTTATATACACACATTCTTTCTCTCTCTCTCCTTTTTCTCCCTCTGTCCCTCTGACTATACCCCTTGCCCATCCTCTGGGTTTCCCCCCCCTCCCCCTTTTCCTTCTCCCTGGGCCTCCTGTCCCATGATCCTCTCATATCCCTTTTGCCAATCACCTGACCAGCTCTTGGCTCCATCCCTCCCCCTCCCCCTCCCACTTTCAAATCTCTCACTAGCTCTTCCTTCAGTTAGTCCTGATGAAGGGTCTCGGCCCAAAACGTCGACTGTACCTCTTCCTAGAGATGCTGCCTGGCCTGCTGCGTTCACCAGCAACTCTGATGTGTGTTGCTTGAATTTCCAGCATCTGCAGAATTCCTCGTGTTTACGTTTATAAATCCATTGATGTTGGATTACTGACCTTGTTTGACTAACAGACATCCCTTGTGCCATGAAATGGCGATTGTGTGTGTGTGTGTGTGTGTGTGTGTGTGCAAGATCAGATTTATCTACATGTACACACAAGTTCAGACCAGTTGACATTGGCCATGGACTTCAGTTAGTATTTCTACCCATGTTGTCTGGTACTTACTGAAGCCTGCATATTACAGTCAATCAGTTTCTAAGCCCGAAGGTCAATCGGAGGCCCGGATTGAAACCCAGAGGACAAACAGAAGTTTGGGAGTTTGAGGCCTGGGTCTGTTCATCGCTTGCGAGTCTGCTAGGGAGGTTAGGGCCCACTGTCTGCAAATTGGCGTCCGCTGGAGGCTGGTGGCTGAAGGAAACAGCCTGTCCTAGATTTAGAGGACTGTGTATGTCTGTGGCAGGGAGGGAGGAATATGGGTTAACTCGCTGTTGCTTGTTACGTTTTATGTTGTTCTGTCAAGCATTGTGAGCAAGCTATGTTGACATCAGAGAATGTGGTAACACGTGCAGGCTGCCCGTGCGCCCCCCCAGCACGACCATGGCTGTTAACACAAACGACACATTCCACTCTGTATTTCAAAGTACATGTGATGAATCTAAATCTAGATCTGAATCTGAATCAGTGACTCAGAAGGGGGCATGGAACACAGCAGGTCTGTGCTGATCCTTCCCCCTCCTCCCTGTAGCACTACTATTTCATTCCCCTTAATTCTGTTGGCAAATGCCTGGACCAAAGGTAAACTTAGTAGCCAAATAATCTACCAGCGTGTTTTTGAGCTGTGGGAGGAAACTGGGACATCTGAAGGAAACAAACATGGTCCAAGAGAGGACAAGTGAGGTCAGTACTGAACCTGGGTCACTGGCGCTGTGAAGGATCACTGCTAACCTCTGCAGCCTCAGTGTTTCTGAGTGATGTGAATGAGAGAAGAGCATCGATTACAATTCAAAATCAATGCCACAGGAGTTCTCATCAGAAGGTCAATTTGCTTGTTTCACAAGTATTGACGTTACTTACGTGAGGAAAAAGCCAGTAAAATAGCAAAGTGAACACAAGTTTCTTGCATCAACAAATCCACACCTTAAGAATATTTGGCATCATATCACTCAGAAATGTACGTGACTTGAGTTAGTTCTATGCAAACGTGGTTTTTAGGCGTTGTAAAGTGATTTTCTAGGCTTTTGTTTTACATGCACTAGTATGACTAGGAGCTACCCAGAATAATTATAGCTAGTAAATGCAATGAGGCCCGGCTGAAACAAAAATGCTCTGGGAAAGCAGTGTCAACAAATACAATGAGACGTTGCAATATCACACTACTCCAAAGGGAATCAAAGGCATCACAATATTGTGCAGAGAGACAATGCACTCACAGTGCAGTACAGGAAAGCAATTGCGCCAGCATTCAAATGGAAGAATAGGTTACCATTATAGAGTAGTAACATGGTATTACTATGCAGGGAATCAGTCACAGTCACAAATGTCTCAGGAAGCATGACATCACAGCTGGAGATGAGCTCAGTGCTTAGAATCAACAATGCTGAAGGGGGAACTCTACAAAGAGATTCCAATTTAGGAAGGGACTTTCTGGTTTTGGAGAACTGACATCAAAATTTGAAACTGCAAATTGGACTAATAACTGGCATATGAGATAGAAATGGTTTGCTCAAGTTACAGGAAGCTTATGAAAGAAGTTGCACAGGATAGGAGCAAGATTATATTGTGTATCAGGGAGGAACCAAACAAGACGGAATTTCCAAACACACCTCTTTGTTTCTGTGCCGAAATCTTGAAAGCTTCATTCTCACATTACCACTTCACTCACCAATAGCATGCATCACATTAAACTGTCCCAGTGGCTCCCAGCTGACTGGGGAGAAATCTGTTAAATGGTGCATGAAATATCCGATTGTAAAAAAAGGTACTCATTTAACCATCTTCAGGACTGTTGTCAGCTGAGACCTTTTAATGGTGCTTTCACCATGGTGACAAAATGGATTGAATTTAATTAGTTCAATAAAAGGTGCACAATAACACAACTGGACAGATACAGGAAGCTGGCCAGTTATACCGGTGGGAACTCAAGATCCTCTTTTGGTTGGTTGGTTGGTTGGTTCTGGGGTGTAAGGAGCATATTCCAGTAAGTTTGTTGTCCTTCCAGCTTTTCTCAGTATTCATCTCAACTCCAAAGCTGAATCAGATTGATTATATTAAAGCCATTTGTACTTTGGCCAACCATTTACTGTTTGTTACAACATGCATTGTTTTTTATTCTTGGAATGCACAATATATTTCAGATGTTTATTCTACACCCTGTACACTTGGGTTTTGAGTAAAAATATACCACCTACTTTGAACAATGGTTCCTGGGTACAGACAGCGGGATTTCTGACTCCAATAAGCACAGACCCTGGTAGCTGGTGGCAGGAAATGTCGTGAAGGAGGTCTGACATCAAGTACCTGTGGATATATTTTTTAAATGTTTTGCAAAAAAAAAGATAAGAATATGCCTTTAACACAAAAACAAGGTAGCTATCTATTCCAGTTGGTCAAACACAAATTCTCAACCGGAGAGAATGCTTGTATTTGGCAATGGGCAGCCTCACCACATCCCCTCCTCCCACCTGCCATGCTGGAAATACAGGCTTGCTCTGCCCCACTTCAGCTAAGCAGCATTAGAGGAGCAAAAGCTTTAACAGCAGAGTCAGAGAACGATGAAGGATTTACACAGAATACCTTACATAACCTCAAACATTCCAAAACGCATTAGAAGCATTAAGGTGCTTTTATTTTGCTGTCATGGTTGCAATACAGGAACTTGGCAGTCAATATGTGCACAACAAGCTATCATGAGGGGGGAATCATTTGTAGGGCTGTAAGGAACAGTGGGACTGACAGGATTTATTTATTGATCCATAGGATTCTAGACACAGAAACAGACCCTTTGGCCCAAATCATCCAGAGTGACCAAGATGCCTGTCTAAGCTAATCCCCATTTGTCTGCGCCTGACCCATAATTGTGGAAACCTTTCCTATCCATGTTCTTCTAGGGGCTGGGAGAGACCTAAAGGGCTCTCTGTGCCGTACCAATTTCATGATATCTCTTGTGATTTTAATTGATGGTTAAAAGGTGGTCAAGATTGTCTCTGGGGACATACCAGCATGTCTTGGAAACAGTGTCATTAGATCTTTCATGTCCAGCTTGACAGAAGGCAGATAAGACCTCAAATTAGCATCACTTCTGACAGTCCATTGGTTTCTGAACTCCCCATACACTATACTGGGATATCTGCCAACACTTTGTTCTCTGCATTGGTTCTGATTCTCTAAGACCATAAGACATAGGTGCAGAATTAAGCCATTTGGCCCATTGAGTTTGCGCCACCATTTCATCATGGCTCATATATTATCCCTCTCAACCTTATCCCCCTGCATTCTTCCCATTACTTTGAAACATAGAAAACCTACAGCACAATACAGGCCCTTCAGCTCACAAAGTTGTGCCAAACATGTCCCTACCTTAGAAATTACTAGGCTTACCCATATCCCTCTATTTTTCTAAGCTCCATGTACTTATCCAAAAGTCTCTTAAAAGACCCTATTGTATTCGCCTCCACCAACATTGCCGGCAGCCATTCCACGCACTCACCACTCTCTGAGTAAAAAACTTACCCCTGACATCTCCTCTGTACCTACTCCCCAGCACCTTAAACCTGTGTCCTCTTGTGGCAACCATTTCAGCCCTGGGAAAAAGCCTCTGACTATCCACATGATCAATGCCTCTCATCATCTTATACACTTCTATCAGGTCACTTCTCATCCTCCGTCGCTCCAAGTAAGAAAAGGCTGAGTTCACTCAACCTATTCTCATAAGGCCTGCTCCCCGATGCCCTTACTAATGAAGCCTCTATCAATCTCCATTTTAAATATACTCAATGACCTGACCTCCACAGCCATCTGTGGCAATGAATTCCACAGGTGATAGTGTTTCTATCTCAGGCATGGCTGACACTGGACAGTGGGGCCGTGCCTGTCCAAGCCCGTATTTATTCTATTCCCTTCTGAAAGTTAACACTGCACCTGTTTCCACCAGCTTTCCTGCCAATGAATTCCAGATCATAACAACTTGCTACATGGAAAAGTTGCCTCATCCTCTCTTTGATTCTTCTGGCAAGTAACTTTTGCAAATGAATTAAGATAGCAGGGTAGAAAATGCAAGATATTCCCACTTGAATGCACATAAATTATTCTTAATGCCACACCCTTCCCCTCCAACCTCCATACTTGGAAGACTATCTGCCTCTTCTCACTGCTAGTTACATTAATATCATGTATGCAAAGCATAGGGCTCAGTGTGATTTTCATGGTGTAATCAAATATCCATTATCTCATCTTGAATTTTGATTCCTTGGAAAAGGAGGCAGACTGGACGAGTTTTAAATTGTCCGCAGCGCGCAGTAGGGGAACGATCACAAAGGGAACTCACCGCTTCCTGCAGTAGTTGCTCCAGGGAGTAGATTCTTTGTCGGTTTCCTCTTTCTCCTTCAATCACAACACCATAGCTAGAGGAAGGCAGGGAAAGCCAGTTACTGAGACACAATGTTAATACATCCGTCGACGCATGGAAATATTTATGAATTGTGTAACCTGAGAGGATATTATAGTCAACATGAGGCAGCCCTTTAAATTGCTTCCTTCGCTTCAGGAATATGAGCTTGTAAGGCTGTGTACCATTACACAGTGCAGCTTGCCAAACACACAATTCTCCCACTGTCAGCCGCACTTGGGAATGTAAGTCGGCCTGACTTACTCTGATTCCAGGGAGCAATGGAAAACCACTTTATCTGTGGGTCTTTGAGCAGGCTTCTGGATACAATGGTCCTGTTTCTGGTGAAGAACAGTGGAACGAGGAACTAGGGAGAAGTGTACAGGAAAGCCAGCAGAACAGAGGAAACAGTCTAAAAACATTTTAATGGAGTGAAAAAAAAATGGAAATACAGTTCAATTAATAGGCTGAAGAAACTGCTGATTGAGTTGTATATATTTCTTGTGATTACTTGCACTTAATGAAGAAGCAAATACAGTTTTCTGGTGTTTTCACCAAGAATGTCCTAGCCAGTGGCTGGTGCAATGGATACATATACTCTCAGTGACCATTTTATTAGGCCTGATTGTTAATATAATTATTTATTTAGTGATAGAACATGGAGTAGGCCCTTCTGCCCCTTCGTGCCACACCGCCGAACAAACCCAATTAACCTAATTATGGGACATTTTACAATGACCAATTCACCATTAACCTGCCCAGTATGTCCTTTGTCTGTGGGAGGAAACCGGAGCACAGACTCCTTACAGACAGTGCTGGAACTGAACTCTGAACTCAGGGATGCCCTGAGCTGTAATAGTGCTATGCTAAACACTGCACCTCTGTGGTGTCCAATCTAACCAGCCAATCACGTGGCAGCAACTCAATGCATAAAAGCATGCAGTCATGGTCAAGAAGTTCGACTGCTGTTCAGTCCAACCATCAGATTGGGGAAGAAATATGATCTAAGTGACCTTGGCCATGGAATGATTGTTGGTGCCAGATGGAGTGGCTTGAGTATCTCAGAAACTGCTGGTCTTCTGGGATTTTCATGCACAACAGCCTCTAGAGTTTAAAGAGAATGATGCAAAAAGCAAAAAACATCCAATGCTATGGGTGAAAATGCCTTGTTAATGAGAGCGGTCAGAGGGGAACAGCCAGATTGGCTCAAGAAGGAAGGCAACAGTAACTCAAATAATGACACATTACAACAGTATGTGCAGAACAGCATCTCTGAATGCACAACACATCCAACCCTGAAGTGGATGGACTACTGAAGACCACAAATATATACACTCATTTGTTACTCTAATATCTAATAAAGTGGCCACTGAATGTATATAATATAAAAGTGTCATTCATATTGACCTTACAAGTAGTACTTTAAATGTTAGGTTACTACTGGCTAGATGCAACTAGATACAAGCTAAAAACAGAAGAATTAGTAGTCAGTATTGCCAAGTCTGCTGATCAAGTGATGAGTTCCTTAACACCAATAAAAAGAAAGCAGTATCAATCATCAAGGAACCTCCCCTGCGCCCCCACCACCCAAGTCATGATGCTGCTTGCTGCTGTCATCAGGAAGAAAGTAGGGGAGCCTCAGGATCCCACTATCAAGTTCAGGAACAGTTACTACCCTTAACCATCAGGGTCTTAAACCAGAGGGGATAACTTCACTTGCCCAATCACTGAACTGTTCCCACAATCTATGGATTCACTTTCAAGGACACTGCAATCTCATGTTCTCTATATATTTTTTTCTTTTATACTGTATTTGCACAGTTTGCTGTCTTTTGTAAATTGGTAGTCCTTCCTGTTGGGGTGCAGCTTTAATTGATTCTATTAAATAGAAACATAGAAAATAGATGCAGGAGTAGGCCATTCGGCCCTTCGAGCCTGCACCGCCATTCAGTATGATCATGGCTGATCATCCAACTCAGAACCCCGTACCTGCTTTCTCTCCATACCCCCGATCCCTTTAGCCACAAGGGCCATATCTAACTCCCTCTTAAATATAGCTAATGTACTGGCCTCAACTGTTTCCTGTGGCAGAGAATTCCACAGATTCACCACTCTATGTGTGAAGAAGTTTTTCCTCATCTCGGTCCTAAAAGGCTTCCCCTTTATCCTTAAACTGTGACCTCTCGTTCTGGACTTCCCCAACATCGGGAACAATCTTCCTGCATCTAGCCTCTAAAATTTTTTACGCTTCAACAAGATCCCCCCTCAATCTTCTAAATTCCAACGAGTACAAGCCCAGTTCATCCAGTCTTGCATCATATGAAAGTCCTGCCATCCCAGGAATCAATCTGGTGAACCTTCTTTGTACTCCCTCTATGGCAAGAACGTCTTTCCTCAGATTAGGGGACCAAAACTGCACACAATACTCCAGGTGTGGTCTCACCAAGGCCTTGCACAACTGCAGTAGTACCTCCCTGCTCCTGTACTCGAGTATGGATTTACTGTGCGTGCCCACAAGAAAACAAATCTCAGGGTTGTATATGGTGACATATATGTATTTTGATAATAAATTTACTTTGAACTTTGAGAATACAGTATCCATGTTCATACAAAAGGACTGCAACACCTATCATAGTACTAAAGGGGTGGAAAAGAGGGAGCCTCACTCCCTAGTCTTTACCTTTGTACAAGTAGCCACTGACCTACATCTTGACAAAATTCAGCTGCAGCCACAGTGGTGTGGAAATGTGGAGGGCTGTATGCCAATACACATTGCCATTCATTCCCCTAATTATTCCTTGCCTATAATCAACTCTCTTATATGCCCAGTTTATGAATTAATGAACAGACGGGCTGATGGAGCTCATTCTGCTCTCTGGAGTCCATACCAACCATATCAAGACTGTCTTGAGTCCAGAACCCACAAAAATACAGTAAGTTCATTATATCTGTATCCACCTGTTTAATACATGGTATTAGTTTTCCTTCTTGAATTAACATGCTCTTGGCTGTGCTTTCACTGCAGCTGCCCTGTTTGTGTGAACCAGAGTCACTGCGTTACAGGGAGCCAGGAAACCAGGAAACCAATTCAGGTTATTTTTGCTGCAATCTCAAATATGAACTAATGTTCCTCATTCGCAGGCTGTGCTTTTTAAAAGATCTTTAAAGAGTTTGGAACCCTTGGAAATTAAAGATAAAGTCGAGGTGATTGATAAGCGTTTAATTGGCAATATTCAGAGTACTTGTTGATCAGATCTAGATCAAACATATCTATAACAGCTCAACACTGTAGCAAACAGTAAATGCGCTTTCAAAATCAGAATCACAATCAGGTTTATTATCATTGACATATGACATGGAATTTGTTAACTTAGCAGCAGCAGTTCAATGCAATACGTAATATAAAAGGAAAAAAAACAAAATTAATAATAATAATAATAAATTACAGTATACATATATTGAACATATTAAAAATAGTGCAAAAAAAACCAGAAATACTGTATATTTTAAAAGAGTGAGGTTGTGTCCAAGGGTTCAATGTCCGTTTAGGAATCAGATGGCAGAGGGGAAGAAGCTGTTCCTGAATCGCTGAGTGTGAGCCTTCAGGCTTCTGTACCTCCTACCCGATGATAACAGTGAGAAAAGGGCATGCCCCGGGTGCTAGAGATCCTTAATAAAGGACGCCGCCTTTCTGAGACACTGCTCCTTGAAGATATCCTGGGTACTTTGTAGGCTGGTACCCAAGAAGGAGCTGACTAAATTTACAACCCTCTGCAGCTTCCTTCAGCCCTGTGCAGTAGCCGCCCCCCTCCATACCAGACAGTGATGCAGCCTGTCAGAATGCCCTCCACGGTACCCCTATAGAAGTTTTTGAGTGTATTTGTTGACATACCAAATCTCTTCAAACTCCTAATGAAGTATAGCCACTGTCTTGCCTTCTTTATAACTGTATCGATATGTTGGGACCAGGTTAGATCCTCAGAGATCTTGACACCCAGGAACTTGAAACTGCTCACCCTCTCCACTTCTGATGCCTCTATGAGGATTGGTATGTGTTCTTTCGTCTTACCCTTCCTGAACTCCATAATCAGCTCTTAAGTCTTACTGAAGTTGAGTGCCAGGTTGTTGCTGTGGCACCATTCCACTAGTTGGCATATCTCACTCCTGTACGCCCTCTCGGCACCACCTGAGATTCTATCAACAATGGTTGTATTGTCAGCAAATTTATAGATGGTATTTGAGCTATGCCCAGCCACACAGTCATCAGTATATAGAGAGTAGAGCAGTGGGCTAAGCACACACTCCTGAGGTGCACCAGTGTTGACTGTCAGCGAGGAGGGGATATTATCACCAATCTGCACAGATTGAGGTCTTCCGGTTAGGATGACGAGGATCCAATTGCAGAGGGAGGTGCAGAGGCCCAGGTTCTGTAACTTATCAATCAAGATTGTGGGAGTGATGGTATTAAATGCTGAGCTATAGTCGATGAAGAGCATTCTGACATAGGCGTTTGTGTTGTCCAGGTGGTCTAAAGCTATATGGAGAGCCATTGAAATTGCATCTGCTGTTGACCTATTGTGGCAATAGGCAAATTGCAATGGGACCAGGTCCTTGCTGAGGCAGTAATTAAGTCTAATCATGACCAACCTCTCAAAGCATTTCATCACTGTCGATGTGAGTTCTACCGGGCGATAGTTATTAAGGCAGCTCACATTATTCTTTTTAGGCACTGATATAATTGTTGCCTTTTTGAAGCCAGTGGGCACTCTGCCCATAGCAGTGAGAGGTTGAAAATGAGGTTCCGTACTATTTTTTTAAGCAAGGAACCAAAGATGAAGCTACAACATTTCAAATCCGACTCATTCCGTACAATGAGATTGGCGTGTGGTGGAATTCTGGCATTCCAAATTCAGGACAATTTCTAACAATGATTTTCAAAAAAAAACCTTCTTGATTCAGTTCATGTATCTGGTAACTGATATGGTCTTTCCATTAACTAGAAGAAGTAATTGAGGCGTTTAGGATTCCTGGGTGGCAAGGGAAAAGGTGATTTTAAAAAGAGACATCAAGGATTCACTCAATTACTATGAAAGGGAGTGAAAGAAAAACTGTATCTTACATGTCAGGTGACTGGAGAACTTTAACACTTCCTGCGTACAGCAGTTTGTCTTCCTTTGGTATGAGGATTTGAAGTCCTTCTTTAAGATCTTCCTTACTGATGGCACAGGACCGAGGAACTGATAGAGAAGAACAAACAATGTAATTCTTTCCACTGATTCTCTGTGGTTCAATGCTGAACTTTATGGTTAGTCTGGTGAGTGACTTAACTCACTGGCATTGTTTGCCATGGAATTGTCCTTTCTGGGCTAATTTAGCTTTTGCTTTGTCCTTGTTTACTGAAGCAGACTGATAAGGAATTGCGTTATTCTATTTTCAAACACTGATTTCAAAGAAGGTTCGTGCCAAAAGGAAGCAAAAAAAATTCAAGATTAAGCAGGCTTGCTATCGACTTCCCTCTGTAGATGGAGGATTACAGCATTTCAAGGAAACATTAGCAACATGTACTGATTTGGCTGGTAAAGTCATTTCGGTGTTTTTTTTTAAAGTTTAAGTTAAATCTTCATCTTCTGGAGTAGGGGGTTGCCTTTCAGGCATTGGTTTCTTTACATGTGACAGAACTCTGGCATGGTCGAGAGAAAGGGAGCCTGAATTAAGTAAGGAGGTTGCATGAGGCAAATGAAGTAAGATTGGTGAAACATTTTGTCGTTGGAATCTGAACAATATGTGGAAACTGATATTAATTCCGCTCTAAAGAACTGGTGAACTGAACTTTTAACCAAAATAATTTAAAAAATGATAATGGGTTACTTTATTTTTGTTGTAGTGTGCACTCAATATTTGTTTATGCATAATGTTTCATAAATTGTATTGCATTTCGTTATTTTCCTGTAAATGCCTACCAGAAAATTAATCTCAAGGCAGTATATGATGACATACTGTATATGCAGTTTGATAACAAATTTATTTTCGCTTTGATCCATAAAATGTTTGGTTTATTCTAGTTCTGAATGTTCAGAGAATTACAGTCCAATTATTTATTTATTTTTTTATTTATTGAGATACAGCACACAATTGGACTTTCTGGCCCTACGAGCCACTCTGCCCAGCAACCTCACAGTTTAATCTGAGGCCAATCACAGGACAGTTTACAATGACCAATTAACCTATTAACCAGTACATCTTTGGACTGTGGGAGGAAACTGGAGCACTTGGAGAAACCCCACATGGACATGGGGAATACATACAAGCTCCTTAAAGGCAGCAGTGGGTATTGAACCCAGATTGCCTGTACCGTATCACGTTGTGCTAACCGCTATGCTGCTGTGCTGCCCCATCTCTGTTAAGCCCCTGCTCTATACTGGAATATCAATTGTTTATATATCACTTTTTCGGTTTACCATCTACACTGCGTTTCACAACAAAAATAGAAGGCCCTACCATACAATTCTGCTGAGCAGCTCACAGATGTATTCGCATCCTCCTCAGAGAAGCTGCTGTCTTCATCAAATGCAAAGTCATCCTCCGCAGCAAAACTTTCCAAAAGTTTACTGACAGCGCGACCTTTCGACTGCATGAGAAAAGAACAGAATTTTCAAACTGCATCCTGTTTACCTCTGATTTTGTATTAGCAAAAGCCTCTTCTCTTACAGTCAGTGAAACAGTTAATATACTGCAAACACAAGCAAGAGAAAACCTGCAGATGCTGGAAATCCAAGCAACACACGCAAAATGCTGGAGGAACTCAGCAGGCCAGGCAGCATCTATGGAAATGAGTATAGTCGACGTTTTTGGGCCGAGACCCTTCATCAGGGTTAGAGAGAAACGATAAGTCAGTGTAAAGTGGTGGGGGGGGGGGAGGAAGGGAGAAAGAAATACAAGGTAGTAGGTGATAGGTGAAATCGGAAGGGGGAGGTAGAAGTAAAGAGCTAGGAAGTCAATCAGTGAAAGAGATGAAGGGCTAGAGAAGAGGGAATCTGTTAGGACAGGACAAATAGCTATGGAAGAAAGAGCACCAGAGGGAAGTGATGGGGAGGTAAGGGGATAAGGTGAGAGAGGGAAATGGGAATGGGGAATGGTGAAGCTGGGAGGGTGGGGGGGGGTTGCATTACCAGAAGTTCGAGAAATCGATATTCATGCCATCAGGTTGGAGGCCACCTAGACGGAATATAAGGCGTTGCTCCTCCAACCTGAGTGTGGCCTCATCACGGCAGTACAGGAAGCCGTGGACTGGCATGTCAGAATGAGGATGGGAAGTAGAATTAAAGTAGGTGGCTACTGGGGACTTCCTGGCAGACGGAGCGTAGGTGCTCAGCAAAGCAGTCTCCCAATCTACGTCGGGTGTCACTGATATATAGGAGGCCACACCAGGAGCAGCGGATACAGTAGATGACTCCAACAGACTCACAGGTGAAGTGTCGCTGCAGCTGGAAGGGCTGTTTGGGGCCCTGAATGGTAGTGAGGGAGGAGGAGTAGGGGCAGGTGTAGCACTTGTCCCGCTTGCAAAGGGTACGTTGGTGGTTGTCCCGTGATTTACCGACCATCGCAACAGCCTCTGCGTCCAGCACACAATTCTCCATGACTTCTACCATCTCCAACAAGATCCCACCACCCAGCACATCTTTATCTTCCCCCCACCACTTTCTGCTTTCCCCAGGGATTAAGTGTTACACCTGCCCCTGCACCTCTGCCCTCACTACCATTCAGGGACCCAAACAGTCCTTCCAGCTGAGGCAACATTTCACGTGTGAATCCGCTGGGATTGTCTACTGTATCTGGTGCTCCTGGTGTGGTCTCCTGTATATCGGTAAGACCTGACGCAACTGGGGAGACCGCCTCGCCGAGCACCTACGCTCCATCCACCAGAAAAAGCCGGATCTCCCATTGGCCACCCATTTTAATTCTACTTCCTGTTCCCATTCCGACAGGTCAGTCTACTGTCGCGATGAGGCCACACTCAGGTTGGAGGAGGAACAAATTATATTTCGTCTGCGTAGCCTCCGACCCGATAGCATTAACATCAATTTCTCCAATTCCTGGTAATTTCTTCCTCCCCTCACCTCCCTGACTCTGACTCTTTTTACTCTGACTTCTCATCTTTTTTCTCCAGTCCTTGATGAAGGGTCTCGACCCAAAACATCGACTGTTTACTCATTTCCATAGATGCTGCCTGGTCTGCTGAGTTCCTCCAGCATTTTGTGTGCATTGCAGTTAACGTACTGTATTCTTTGGCCATATCTAAACAAACCAAGACTGTTGGCTTTAAGATGCCCTGCACTTGTTCCTAGCACAGCAATTTTAAAACATTTGTTGTTTGCCAACATAAATCCCAGGACTTGCATTTAATTCATTAATGATCTTTGCTCTTTAAAGAATGAGCTGCAAAATAGCTACTTTAGGAATAAGACTGTAACAGAAAAAATTGCCCTTTAGACTTATTTTTTCAGGACACAGTTTACTTTGAAACTGATTGATCAGTTATCAGAGCCTGCTGTTGAGTAGCATGAGGGGCTGTGCTCTGCCTGTTTGATGTACAGCACAACTACCGATAACTTACCAGGGATGAATTTCAAGGTACAGTGTTTTTTAAGTGCATGGTTTTAAAACCTTAAGGCATAAACCGGTAAAAAGCTACTTTAATTAATGAACAAATTTTGCTGTCCACATCAGAATCAGTTTTGTGTGTTCAGAATAATCAAATATTCATTCCAAAGTTTGATTGGAAACCGCAACTTGTAGTCCTTATTTAGTGACAACCAACAACTTCCGTGTTTTTAGAAAAACATTCTATGCAAAAAAAAAGGTAGCAGCTACCGTTTCTCTGAGCCCAGAGAATCATTTACTGAGGCAACCTGTAATAGTACCGCTGCGAGACTTGCTCAGTTTCCTCACCTCTTTCACAGGGAGTTTGCTCTTGAGTTTGTTCAGCCTAGTTCGCTGATAATCAGTGGAGATCGTTCCTTTTTGTGAGAGGCAGAAGCCACTTGATTTCTAATATAGGAGAAACAGACGTATTGGAGTCAGTATAAGCAGTTTGGAATGAATAGAGAGTAAAATCAAATTTCATCTGTAAGCCTCAAATACAGAAAGGTTGTGTTCCAGAGTGGAATATACCAGTCTCTAGCTGTTCGATACAGGTAAATGTAGACTGAGTCTGTTCTGGCCTTTGATGGAGGTAATCTTAAAAACCCATCATATAGTACACGTTCATCTTAAACTGCTGCATGCCAAGTTTGAGGCTAAGCAAGTGCATGGACTCACCCATAAATACAAGAGATTCTGCCGATGCTGGAATATAGATGAACGCACAGAAAATGCTGGAGGAACTCAGTGTGTCAGACAGCATCAATGGAAGGGAATAAACAGTCGACTTTTCAGGCCGAGACCCTTCCTCAGGTCTCCCTCCCAAAATAAATGACGTGTGCATACCTTCACCCCAGAACATTCATGTACCCCTCCCTAGGAAGTATAATTTCATGAGCAAGCACATAATCCAAGGAACAAGGATCTAAGGATTCTTGTAAAGTCTGTACTCTTCTGCACTGGGAACTGAGTGAGATGGGCATTGCAGCAAAATAAAATGAACTACAGTTTGGAGCATCTTTTTTGACTTGAGAACCCACTCAGTCACACTGTTACAGTCTACTGTTGCACAACTGGGCTTTCTTTGAGTACTGAATATTTGCAATTTCTAATTGTATTTCTACTGTCTATTTTATTTTATCTGTAGAACAAATTGTGCACAAGTTCTAATAAAGAGTTGAATAGAAGCAAAGAAGGGCCTTGATAGTGGGCTGAAGGGGAAAGTGGAAAGCATAAAGCTATAACTTGCTAAGTTCTCCAATACTGTGTCGTCCTTGCATCATTTCTGGGTCAGATCTAAATTGTAGATGGAAAGTGATTGCCATGGTTACATAAATGTTCCATTGTTGTGAGAAAAAGTAACTAGCAAGAATGGTAGTCAAACAAGACGGTCCTTGGATTTGCAGTATTGAGAAATTACAATATGCTCATTCCTTCTATTGTAGCATTAGCAGAGCAATAAACACTAATGTAGTTCTATCATCGACCACCATTCAAATATTTTCTCAGTACTGGATAGGTTATATTCTGGTCATTTGGCTGTTAGTGATTCATTGCTTTTCATTTCTGCTGTTAACTCTCCTTTCATTGGAAGTAAGGTTCAAGGTAAAGGGATTAGTATATTGGAGTCAGTACTTCTGGTAATGGGTGTGATCGATGCTGGAAACTTAGCTGCTATATCCATACCGTTCTTATTGACTGCTGCAATCTAACTGTTGACCATCGTGATGGGAGGTGAGGACCTGAAACCAGTGCAGAATAAGTCGACAAAATAGCTGATCGGATTGACATGAAGACAAATGTTTCACAGACCATGATGAGTGTCTGGAGAGCTTCATGTCTGTGGCTGGTACACAGGCACGTTCTGAAAAGTCTGACTTGTTGAGTTCCTCCAGTATTGTGTGTATTGCTCTGATTGTTCTGCACCTGTCTGGTGACTTGAAGGCAAAATACTGCAGATGTTGGAAATGTGAAATAAAGCAAGAAATGCTGGGCATATACAGAATGATGAAAGGGCATCGAGCTGAAAAGTTAACTCTGGTCCTCTCTCCACAGATGCTGCCTGATCTCCTTTCCTGTTTGCATTCTAGTGATTTAAAAGCATGGCACTTTTAAAAACATTCCAACTTTCCGCGGGGATCACTCACTACGGGACTCCCTTGTGCATTTGTCCCTGCTCATTGATCTCCCTTCTGCAGATATTTTCCATTCAAAGTTCTCAAAGGCACCCAAACTGTGAAGCTTTGGATTGATCCATGCTAATGAAGCAATTAGACATAAGACCCAAAGACATTGGAGCAGCCCACCGAGTCTCTTCTGCCATTTGATCACAGCTGATCCATTTCTCTCTCAACACCATTCTCCTGCCTTCTCCCAATAAACTTTCACACCCTGACATACCAAGAATATGTCAACCTTAATTTTAAGTACACTCAATAACCTGGTCTTCGCAGCCATCTGTGGCAACGAATTCCACAGATACACCACCCCCTGGCTAAAGAAATTCCCCCTCATCTCCAATCTAAACGGACCTCCCTCAATTCTGAGGTTGTGCCCTCAGGTCCTAGACACCCCTACTACAGGAAACAACCTCTCCACATCCACTCTGTCTAGGCCTTTCAACACTCGATAGTTTCAATAATTTCAGCAAAGGTTTCATTCTTCTAAATTCCAATGAGTACAGGCCTAGAGCCATCAAATGCTCCTCATGAGCTTCTCAATCCCAGAATCATCTTTGTGAACCTCCTTTGAACCTTCTCCAATGTCAGCACATCACCTCTAAGAAATCCTTTTTGAAAGGGGCCTAAAACTGCTCAGTATACTCCAAGTGAGGCCTCACCAGTGCTTTGTAAAGACTCGGCATTACATCCTTGTTTTTATATTCTAGTTCTCTGGAAATGAATGCTAGCACTGCATTTGCCTTCCTCACCACTGACTCAACCTGGAAGTTATCCTTTAAGGAACCCTGAACAAAGACTCTGTACAATTGAGATGTTTCACCTCTAAATGTCATACATTTACACATTTTCTCAAAAGCGGCCATGTATATTGTTTGCTGGACAGCCAATTGTTCAGATTTCTATACTTTCAAATGGCTGTCCAGATTGTTAGCTCAATATTTTCTGTCTTTAAAACTTATTTATTCGAGTGTAATAGATTGTGAGTGAACAGAGAGTGAAGTCTACTACAAATATGTTACCAAAAGATTTAGTTCACTGTGACATCTCAGCTGTCTGCATATGTAGTGAGAATCTTAACCAAATAAACATTTTAATAAGTTGCTGCCAAGTAAACTGCAGCCAAAGTTGAATACGTGTACAATCATGGACAGGACAAAGACGTTGAAGCCAACTTCCTCCTTACTGTAGACTTGACAGAGACCAATAACAACATATTTCTGTAACATAGGGCAATGCCTTAAAGCACTTCACATACATGCGAGGTACCAGAAGGTGGGACAAACATCTGGTCAATGTGCTGGACTTAAAGAAGGCCTCAGTGGGAGAAGAGGCAGAATGGTTTAAGGATTGCAGGACGCAGGTCACTGAATGCACAGCTACCAACAGAATGCAGAACAAAATGAAACTCAATGAATCAGAGCAACATGGAATTCATGGCTGGTGAAAGATGGAGGCAGCGAAGACAATGGTTCATGGTGGCCAGAGTCCGCAAGTGAACACCCATTTTGGAAGCTTTGAACGACACTTCTTGACTTCTTCAATCAATTGCTCTTTTGCTGGGACAGAATTCATGGATTCTAGGACCCAACACCTCTACAAGCTCGTCCATTGCTAACTTTGATTCCACCATCAATGGTGATGTCACTCGTACTGACTTTGGACAGATATCTAGGATAGTACGAATATCAAGCCTGGGAGCTTCAAACCCACGGTAAGGTCTGCAAGACATGGGCTCTGATGGGGTTTTGCATCCAAGATTGTGTGTGTGTGTGTGTCTGTGTGTGAGAGAAAGAGAGAGAGAGAGATAGAAATAGAGATATAGTGATAGAGATATAGAGATAGATAGATAGATAGATAGATATATAGACAGAGAGAGAGAGAGAGAGAGAGAGAGAGAGAGAGAGAGAAGGAAGGGGAGTTTGCATTCAGATACAGACTCTGATCTCAGCTCTCATTTACTGATCACAAACACTCCCACATCTGTTCCCAAACAGGCAGTGGTAAAATTTTTTAAATGAGCTCTTCTTGATTTTCCATAAATTGCAGGCAGTTTTACTTTAAGATTCTGGCAAGTACCTTAGCATAGCTTCAGTCAATATCACACAGTAGCAAACACTGGGTTTGTGCCAGAGAATCCCTGTTCTGTGAACCGCTCATTATGGTTTATGACGCAGAGCTGAGGACTGCTGCTGGAGTGCTGGGAGTCAGGAAGAGTCTGAAGAATATCCCAATAGATTTTATGTCACAAGTGACACGAGGAGACTCTTGAGACAATAGGGCCAAGGATAAAAATTAACAGTGTGCTAAAATATCTACATTTCAATTCACTTTTATCTTCAGGTACCCTCACAGGTTGAATGCTGCTGGTCAAAGGTTGTGACGACATTGTGAGTCTCAGGGAAGAGCCGGACTGATAAGTTTTGAGGAATGGATTGTTGTTGGCGAACACGATGAAGAGGCAGTGGAGGCCTGTCTGAGGTTGATATTCCTCCAGTAAACACAAAATGCTGGAGAAATTCGGCAGGTCAGGCAGCATCCACGGGGGGGAATAAATGGTTCCACTTTTTGGGTGGAGTCCTTTCATCAGGACTGGAAACGAAGCCAGGAATAAGAAAGTGGGGGGGGGTGCAAGCTGGAAGGTGATAGGTGAAGCCAGGTGAGGGGGAATGTAGATGAGAAGGGGAGGAGAGGGGTTGAAGTGAGAATCTGAGAGGCAATAGATGGAAAAGCCAAAGCAGAAAGAATATAACGAGAGGATGGATAAGCTTGGGTTGTTTTCTCTGGAACGGCAGAGGATGAGGGGAGTTTTGTTGGAGGTTTATGAGATCTTGAGACAGACAGTATCTTTTTTCCAGGGTTGAAATCTTTAATACCAGAGGGCATGCATTTAAGGTGACAGACAGTAAGTTCAAAAAGGATGTGAGGGGGCAAGTTGTTTTACACAGAGAGTGGTGGGTGCCTGCAACATGCTGCCTGGAGTGATGGCAGAAGTAGATACATTAGGCCCTTTTAAGAGACATCTAGATAGGCACATGAATGTGAGGAGAATCGAAGGATGTGGACATTGTGTAGGCAGAAGAGATTAGTTAGCCACTGAATTGGTTGTGGGCTGAAGTGCCTGTTCCAGTGCTGTACTGTTCTGTCTCCTAAGGAATCTGACAGAAGAGGGGAGAGGACCACGAGAGAAAGGGAGGGAGGAGGGGACCCACAGGGAGGTGATGGGCAGGTGAGCAGAAGGGAAGGGGAACCAGATTGGGGAATGGAATATCTGTTGACTGAACAAGTGTGATAGAGGAATTGGCCTGGAAGTTCTTTACAGCGCTAACAGGTCATTGATGAGATGGCCATTGAGCCTGCTGAATCTATGCCAGTCACAGTGTGATCCAGCAGTGCCAAGGCCCGGAGGAACCAGGCTGTTGCTGATTATACCTCCCCTCTCTCTAGTGCAACCGTGAAGGACAAAAAAGGAAAATATCCCATATTTTGTACAAGAGAAGTAAAGAAACTGGCGGTGATGTTGAAGCTGTTGAAAGGACAGGATTGCTCTGACAAGAGAACTGAAAAATACGAAAACTTTCAGGATCAAAACAACGAATCAGTAAAATACCTGGAGCTGCTGGGTGCTTGCTAATACACAGCAGATCCAGGAAAAACATTCCACTAGGTAACGAAGGGCCATAGAGTTACTTATTCAAACCATACCTTGAAAGTTGCCTGCAGCAATTTACTTTTCCTGGTGACAGTTTTACACCTGTTGGCTGTGGTTTTTTTGGCCTGAGTTCTGGATGCCAGTTTTACAGGTACAGAGGTATCACTGGGAATTATCCTCTCCCTGTGCAGCAGAGGCCGCAGCTCGGATTCCCGTCGGCGCCAGATGGCCACCTCTGCTCCCCCCTTTGTGTTCTTCAGCTTTTTGCTCTTCTCGCCTGTCTTCAGTCCTTTCTTCTTCATTGCTGGGGGCTTCTCACTCTTCTTCGCTACGCTGCCAGGCTCCAGGCTGTGTTTGACGGGGCGCTTTTTAATCTTCACGTCCCCGTCCACGCTGGGCAATCCAAACGTTCCTGGAAAGCCAGAAAGGAGAATAAACAGTTAACATATTGATTACAGTAAGAAGCAAGCCCAATGGTGTCATCTCATCTCAATCCTCAACTTACTTTAAATTCAGCGAATGTATTCACTTTCATTAATCTACGGTGACATCCATCTGTTTATCAGAGATTATTTAGCTGGTTGGTGGTTGTGCAATTTGCTCTTATATACTGACAAATGTCATGAGGACCATTCAGGGAGCTGCAACTTGCTCCTCTGCAGACTGGTGGAAAAAAAACTGTGGCTTTATAAAGTACAGCCCTCTTTCATTGTTTATAAGCAGTAATAGTTATTCGGGTAGTTCGTAATGGCCATTTGAAAGCAGTGCCAGGTTATAGACTGTGTCAGCACATTTCCCATGGACTGCTTCCAACACTCCCCCTTAGAATAAATTCATAACTTGGATTGAAAATGTGTAGTTGCAATTATATGAGGCAGGTGGTCCCCATTAACAGATTTTATTGCAAAGTACATTTACAGAGCTTTTGTTTGGGACTCTTATGGGTGTTTTTAACAGTTGGCGCTCATTCAGAGGCGAATGAACAGCCACAAGAAAACAAGAAGTGCACAGGCAAATTTAAAGAGGGTAGATTCATTCTCAGCCAAGTGTTTAAAAGTCAAGGTGCATATCCACTGACTGAGTTTGCGAATGTTGGGAGACAAAAGCTTACGTTCATGTACTTTTTAGTAAGAGTGAGCTGTAAGCTCATTCACAGGACGTGGGCATAAAGTGGCAGGATAGAGCTGGGGGGCTGCTCATCCTTTTTTGCACTTCAGCTGTTCTTTGGACCTTGTTACGGGACAGTTAAGACTCAGCTATGACGATGACTCTCAAGTCATACGTGGTTCATAAGGACAGGACGTTTCCTTCCCTTAAAGACATTATTAAATAATTGGTTGTTTACTCCAGTCTGGTAGTTTCCTGACCAGCATTTCTGATGCTAGTTTTTTTATATTCTAGATATATCTAATTGACTGAATTTAAATTTCCTATAATCCATGGCCTCTGGCCTTCTTGGCCAGCAATAATAATAATGACATTCCCATTCCTAGCATTACAGGATACATTTCCAGAGACAAGGGGCAGCTTCCATGTCTATCATCTCAGACCAGGGAGGCAAATGAAAAGAGATGCAAAAATAAAGAAGATACCTCACGAACTCCTCATCAAATGGTCAAACTGTTGGTCTGTATAATCACTTCATTGTCAGAGTCACTAACCCAAGTTGCTCCTTGCTAGTTTGACCACACCTGAAGGATTTCAGGAGATGTTGAAGGGTCTGCAGTCAGATTTCTACCTGTCCTAACTATGTGTTCCATTCAGTGGTGCAAAGATGAAGGACACAATGCATTTCACTGCTCATTTTCCTGTGGATGTTCAGAGTAAGTTATTTTCTGGACTTTTCATCTACAAGGAGCTGAAATGTGCACTGTACACTGACTGATGTCACTGGTTTGTGCCTGATCCAGCCAAAGTTGGCCATGCTGATGTTAACTGTAATCAGGCGTGCCCAGTCCAATTTTGCAATTGGCACAATTTCACTCAGTAATGATGTTAATGCAATTTGTTCAGCTAAAATTGATGTTGAATTCCATTGTGAGGGAAACTGCAACAACGATCTAACTTTTCAGCATTAGTAAATGGGCTTTTTTAAGCTATATTGTCCTAGCACAATGAATGATTGTAATGATGGTGAAAGCAATTCTGTAAGTTACTTCCTATGTCATGGGTGATAATGTGATGATAATATTGTCTTTAAAGGTACCTCCCAGTATTCCCAGTCCTGAAGAAGGGCCCAAAATGCCAACTGTTTACTCTTTTCCATAGATGCTGCCTGACCTGTTGAGTTCCTCCAGTATTCTGTGGACTTCCGGCATCTGCAGACTTTCTTGTGTTTGGTTCTCCCAAACCCTGTATATAACCTTCACTGACTATGTTGTATAACCTATCATGGTCATACAAAGTCACACAACTCTGATTACCTACCCAGAAGACCTTGCCTTTCCTTTTTTTTCTTTGCTTTCTGATTGGCTTCCAGCTTCACAACAGAGGATGGTGACGGACCCGTCTCTGCGGCGGTGAGCGCTGTTGAGTATTCTGTGTGGAGACCAGTGCTGGAGTCTTTGATCGACAGCTCAGGAGTGCCGTCACTGCCGTCAGCACTGTTATAGTTGTGCTCGTCCTCCGTCAAATCCGGACCTGAGAAAGGTGTAAAGAATAAATTAACCAGTAGGTTTGCATGAAAGTCTACAGGCCAAAGGAGACTCTCTGACTCAATTTGTCCATACTGACCAGGATGACACCCACACTAATCCCATTTGCCTGCATTAGACCTGTCTTCCTTTACTTTACTTTTTTGCTACCTAAATGTCTTTTAAACACGGTAATTGTACTTCTGTCGACCACTTCCTCTCACAGCTCACTCCATATAACCGTTCAGAATAACACTGGGATTTAGGTCTATTGTTGTTTGTTGTGACAAATGTTCAGCAGTCTCTGTTACTGGACAGCTCTTCTGGGTTGTTACGCAACCTTGCACAATATACATATCTGCTGCTCCCATCTCAAGAATGGATGCTGTTAGCTTGCAGTGGTTCTCCCACTAATGCAGAGCTTGCTGTACTACACATTCGGGCTAGTAGCTCTCTGGATGAGAGTGTGCCTGCTGCCTCTTGTCTCTCTGGATCATCATAGGTACCTATCCTGCGACGAAGGCAGGGAACAGATGCCGGTATAGGGCTGCCCATCAATGGTTATCCAGCAATAATTGCCGAGGGTGGCAGAAGCTGAGACCTCACTTACTAAGTGATACTGAAAACAGCATACCAACATCTGAAGAGAAGCCATCGCTCTCTGTGGACATCCAATCCTTTTCATTCAGCGTCGCCTGAGCTTCCTGTTTCCGCTTCTTACTGCTGCTTTTCTGCACTTTGACCCCAGCTGCCTTTCTTTTTTGTTGAATGCCAGGCTTCTTTTTAATGACGGAGTTAGCCTTCGGGACCACTTTGTTTTTCGTAAAAGTAGCTTTTGTGTTCAATACACCGTCCTCTTCTCCCGATTCCATTTTCAAGCCTGCAATTTGAACCAATTAATTAACAAATTATCAAGTTTATATTGTGCATTCCTGCCCAGTAATATCTGCTTCCAATTGGCATGTCTTTGTTAGTTTTCTTTGCCAATATTTCCACTATAAAATCCTCCTCCAGACTCATAGTGGGTGCTGCCTATGTTACCTTCCATCGGTGGACTCTTAGATTTATTTGCTTATTTAATTATTTATTTAGTGATGCAGTAGAGAGTAGACCCTCCAGCCATCTTAACCTAGCAACCCTATAGCCACAATCAACCCTAGCCTAATCACTGAACAACTTACAATGACCAATTAACCTATCGGTATGTCTATGGACTGAGGGAAGAAACCAGAGGACCCGGAAAAAAAAACACCCTACATTCCACGGGGAGGACGTACAGCGACTCCTTACAGAACGGTGCCAGAATTGAACTCCGAACTCTGGAACGCCCCGACCTGCAATAACATCGAGCTAACCGCTAAGTTATCATGGCACCCATGATCTGTCTGTATCTCCAGCCAATACTACAGGAGTGTTCTTTTATTCCAACCAAGTCAACTTCTCTATGTGCCTGTATGTTATATCTATCAATGAAAGCACAAAATTAACCTTATTAGCTATAAAATGCAGACTTTTAACATGGCAACCAAGTTCTGTGAGTCTGTTCGTCCAATTAACAATGAGCTCTAGTTCGGCTTCATCTTGCTCCCTACATGCAAGATGATAGGAAATTACCACGCTAATCTGAATAATCTACAAATGTGCTCCTTAAGAAACTGTGTCAGTTTTTGTCAGTGTCTTAGGCAGCTTCCTGTAAAGCAGCTATTCCTGTTCCCAGTACACTATGAACAATTCCAGGCAGCCTGACCTCAACTACTTGTACAAAAGATGATCTGGATTTCCAGTATACTTAAGCTCTGTAATCCATACGTTTACGCTAGAACAGATACCTCAAAGTCATCAAACTAATGCAAATTTATTGCTCTGGAGAGAAACCTAGAGTAGTTTTGCTGTTACAAATATACTGGATAGGTACAATTGGGAGAAGAAAAAAAGCTGGCTTTATTTTAAATGTTGTCAACTAAACCTCAGGCACTTTCTAGTTCTAAACTGTTTTGCGATACTTTAGTCCCACACTGACAAATTTGCATAATAAAATGGCGTATTTTCTTCCGGAATTGTCCTACTTCTAGATTGCAGGAAAAGTACAATCAACTGTCTCAGAATGCTGAAGGATTCTGATTTTCAATGAACCCTGTCTGATTTATTTGAAATGGCAAAGATTTTAAGTATTTCAAGTTGTAAGTCCCGATAAAGTGTCTTGGCCTGAAATGTTGACTCTTTATTTCTTTCCACAGATGCTGCCTGATCGGCTGAGTTCCTCCAGCAACTTGTGTGTGTTACTCCGGATTTTAAGTACTTATTTTTTTAGCAAAATTTCAATTGCATTTTTCCAGCTACAAGACGAATACATTTCAGATGTGCAACCTTTGATGTATTTGCTGTGGGTTATCATAAACGTTTGTATTATTTCAATAAACCTAGTTCCCAAGCTGTTTATGAGAGAACGGAACTGAGCATGGCTTCCGTGATTGGACACATGCCCTTTTTTTTCCTGAAGAAGCTCAGTAAGACTTGTAGCACTTACATCATTCAGTGTTTTAACCTTTAGCCTTTTACCATAAGGTGAGCCGGTCCTGATCTCCCTGCCTCCTTTAAAGCACAAACTGCTATTTTTTGATAACACAGTGCAAAGCCCAAAGACATTACATTCACTCTGAGGGAGATGCACTAATCATTCAGGTCTGAGACAATTACATAATACATGACCAGCTAATTAATTTTTGATATTGCTGATAGAAGGGTCTCAGCTAAAGAACAGAGTTCCACTTTTAATAGCTTCTTGGGAGGTTTAATTGGAAAAAAAGTGCTCGGGATGCTGTTTAGTTTCTATGTGGAAATGTGGCAGCACCTCCAAGAGTGCAGGATTGCTTTGGTACTCATAGAATTTATGTTCCCAATGTCATCTATCTGGAAAAGTATATCTATATATATCTCAAAATCTGCAGATGCTGGAAATCCAAAGCAACCCATACAAAGTGCTGGAGAAATTCAGCAGGCCAGGCAGCATCTATGGAAAGGAGTAAACAGTCGATGTTTTGGGCCAAGACCCTACAACAGGACTATATATAGCTACACATTTCATGTATTTTTATAAATTCGAATATTTATAAATTTACTGAGAAAGCTGCCTGACCTGTCACGTTTCCTGTATTTTCTGTTTTCATTCCAGATTTCCAACAGCTGTAATTTTTTAAAGTTTTTCGAGCGTATACTCACTCTCTGCTAATCTACTATCTATAGATCAACCTACTTGTGAGACTGGTCCCAGTGCCCATCTTGAAGCTTTTCATAGTCTTTGAGCTGCAACAAAATAATATGAAATATCTCTAAAAGTACATTGGTCATTTATTGAGAATCATCAAAAACCTACCCACCTTCTCAATAAATGACCAAATTACCTTGATACCTTTTGATTGGGAGTTACAGTGAATAGCTTCCAGACCACTCGTGGGGGTCAGTGTGGCTTTCTGCTGTGTATCACCCTGTCTGCTATTCAAATCGAGAGAAATCTTCGTTTACGCAAAGACACTGTGACTTCAAACCCTGTCATTGCTTGCAAGAACCAATATATTCCATGTACTTATTTATTGTGTGTTTGTGGGGGGTGGGGGAAGATCAGGGTATGAAGGATGTGGTAAGAATGGGTCCATAAGAGACGCCCTGAGTGATACCTATGTTATTGTTATCTGCTGTTAAGTCTGTACCCTTTCCCCTTACGCATAACAAGTGTATGGTGGAGAAGAGATAAGAGAGTGAAGGTGATTGATTTAAATGGGAAGAGGTTCAGGTGGAACATAAATGGCCATATGGATCAGGTGAACTTTGAGGGATATTGGTCAAATGCAGGCAAGTGGGACTAGCTTAGATGGGCATCTTGATCGGCAAGGATGAGTTGGGCAAATAGGACCATTTCCATGCCTTATGACACTATGAGAAGCTGTGCTGAGTTTCCAAATAATCCTAAACAACAACCAGAATGATTAACTGGGGAACAATTGTGACACTTTCAATCAATCTCTGCTGCACAGTGCTAAGTGCGACACTTCTTATTATTCCTGGTCATATTAAAAGAATGTGGTTAGTGGGAGAGGGAATACAGGTACCCCATTAACCTTAAAAAATGAGCACAAGTGCATTTTTGCATTTGTTCTATTTCTGTGAAAAATGCCACACATTTACCACTCCTGAGGAAGGGCTACAGTGAGAAGTATTGTCCGAGCGTTGACATTCTGTACTTGTGTATTTCTAACATTTTCTATATCACTTCAGTTTTCGACTCCAGACCCCAATCCTGCAAAAGAACACTCACCCGTTTCAGGAGTTGCTGGAATATGCTTTGCTCTGTTCTGGCTGTGAGTCACTGGGAAAGTCTTCGGTTTTCCCAGCTGCTTTTGAATCTTGCCAGGCAGGGACGATGTTTTTCCTCGGAATGGGCTGGTGGTGTTAGCAGATTTCAGGATGGCTGCTGTGTGGGATTTATTTGTAGGTTTAGCCAGTACCTTCGGCTTTGGCCTGGAGGTGTACTTCCCCAACTTTGCCGTTATGCTGGTTTGAGGGGTGTCCTTTTTTGCTCTTGGTTTAATCTAAAAGAAAGCCGTATTTGTGCACAATGAAAAATACATAAATATGACATGTTACTGCGGTTTCTTTTGAGAAATATTTCATTGTAACATCAGCAAAGCTGATCTCATACCAAGTTTCCAATTTAGCAACATTGCTTCTATAAGCCAACTAGCTTAAAGCATTAATGTTGGACAGTTTAATATATTGAATTTATCTGTTTAGTTATATTCTAGATTCAATGGTGCCTGAGCCCCAGTGTCCAACGAATTGCTCCACTGGACTGTTAACCTATGACATTATTCCCACATGGAACCAAAGACCAAAAGGCCTCTGCAGTACATCCATGGCCTCTGCCTATACTTCTCGCTGCTTCAGTAAAGCAGCCAGCATAATCAAAGACACAACTCACACCGGACATTCTTTCTTCTCCACTCTCCTATTGGGCAGTAGGTACAGAAGTCTCAAAGGACATACCACCAAGCTCAAGGACAGCTGTTATAAGACTATTAAATGGTTCCCTAATATAATAAAACAGACTCCTGACCTCACACTCTACCTCGTTATGATCTTGCACCTTCCTGATGACCTGCACTGCACTTTCTCCGTAGCTGTAACACTTTATTCTGCATTGTTGTTGTTTTATCTTGTTCTACTCCAATGCACTGTGTAATGATTTTATTTATACGAACAGTATATGAAACAAGCTTCTCACGGTATCTCAGTACATATTCCAATAATAAATCAATTCCAATTCTAATAGCCACAGTAGTTGCCTCTCACAGTTCCTAAGGTTGTCATAGCTGGGAGTGGTAGTGGGGATAAGCTCCCTCTACCTATGAAGTGCTCCAAATGGTGTGCGTCTCTAACAGCCTCTGACAACCAAGTCCAACCCTTGGCCTTCACGTGTGGCTTAGCTACTAGGCCCAGTGGAACTGTTTCCACTGACAAGAGAAGGGGCAAAGGCGGACCACTGGCGCCTCAAAATCAGTTGCTCCGGGCAGGTGGGGCTCGTCAGCCTTGGACGGCAGCCCGCCTTGGAGAAGGAAAACGCTGATTTTAAATCTCTGCTGCCTTGCAGCCATACCCACCCATGGGAAAGGCTTCGGGAGTAAACCACGAGGAAGAAATCTGGAGCCGGGGGCCCTATGGCAGCTTGATGTTGTTTACGACTTCACTCTGGCAACCTCTGCGACAACACAGGTGCCAAACTGTACTGGCGTTTGCCCTTCCCTTGAACTATATCAGTGATGTGGAGAGGGGGAACCCGCTGCATGGGCAACAGCCCGTTCTTCAAATCTTCCCATCCAAGCTTGCGCCTTCAAGAAGACATAGTCCACCAGAGGCGCAAACCCATGATCCCTGGGATCCACGGCTGCCTACTACTGCCTCTCACAGGGGATTATGTAGTTTGGAGAAGGAGTTACTCCGAAGGGAGGGGACAAAGTATTTGGAATCCTCTGGTCATCAAAGCATGGGGCTTGAGGGCCTTGCTGGTCATGTTGTTTTACTCTCATTGCTGCTTATGACAACATTTTGCTCGTCTCTATATATCCTTCAATGTGGAATGGCAAGTCATGGTTTTGAATCACCATGGTCTGACTGTAAAGGGCATTTTGAAGTTATGATTGAACTAGATTTCGTGACTGGATAAGGACAACAGTTTTCCTTGTTGAAGGACATACAGTAAGTGAACCAAATGGGTTTCTGCAATAATCTAGGAGTTCATTGTCACTTTTATTGATGGTGACCTTATTACTCCGTAATTTTTTAATTAATTTAAATTCCCTAACTGCCGTGCTAGGACTTTAACTCAGGTATTCAGATTATTAGGTCAGGCTTCTGGCATATGTGACTGATAGCTTAACTACCAGGTTACTGTTCCCAATAAGATGAAAGTCATAAAATGGCCTAAATATGATCAATAACATAATATCCAGAGAAAGATGGCAACTACCTTGAGCATTGAGGGAGATTTCGGGAAGGGATCCGTGATGCTCTGGAATCGTGAGACACTATGTGTGGCTAGGGCACCCAATATTTGGAAGCAGATGAACAAGCAAGATCCCTGCTTTTAATAATGACATAAAGGCCAATATAATTAATATACTGATAAATTATATTCCACAAACTTGTAAAGGAATTTGGGTGGCGGTGTGGAGATGCATCTCTACCAATGGAATTGTGAGGTACTCCTTCTCTCCGCTAGCCTGCAGGTTACCCTTGGGCAAGGTGTAGCACCTGCTTAGCCCCCCAGTCAGGGTCACATGAAGCCATGGGAGCTGGTGGTGTATGGTGTATGAGCAGCTAGTCCATATCACAAGTCCTGGTTATGCAACCACGGGTGCCAGGCAGACAATCTCTGAAAAGCACCAATAATATCTGTGGTCACCCACCTTGTGAAAACACTACCCAGATGAAGGCAATGGCAAACCACCACTGTAGAAAAATTTGTCAAGAACAATCATGATCATGGAGACCATGATCACCCATGTCCTACAACACAGCACATTATGGAGATGACAATGCAAAATAATTAAATACCAAGGTAAATTTGTGTTATAGCAAAGCACTTTCCATTCATGAATGGAATTTTCTTTATTAACATTATGTGATGTTTCACTTTTAACTTTATCATCCGCCATTTTATGTTTTCAAAATTCTTATTTCCAAGTGAACCAAGTAAATGAAATTGAACCAACAGGACTATCTCTATCATTCTGCCCCTTACACCAATCTTAAAGTTTTCCAATTGTTAATTTCCTCAATAGGCTCTCCCAACTTGCCTGGACCTGTGAGCCCTATCACAAACTTTAAGCCCTCACTGCCCAACATTGCTTACAGTTGGGATCGATCTCTTTAAATCTAGTTCATTTAGAAAAGAAGAAAAAAAACGATGTCATTCAACTTAATGTTTTAGTTTGTAAAAGGGTGCCCTGAATCAAAATTCCCTGCCAATGAAACTCTATTACCTTTCATTCTCCCCTTTACTTTTTGAAGGGAAGTAGTGGTTATCTGACACCATTCATTCCCTCAGATTTCCAAAACACTCAAGTTTTTAAAAATATATTTGTTATTTCTAGGCATTGCTGGTATTATCATCCATCCATAACTGGCCTTGGAAAGGCTTTACTGTCCTTGTTATGTGATTACTATGGAGGAGTGAGGACTCAGGATGTTGTGTGATCACTATGGGGGAGTGAGGACTCACGATGATGTGTGATCACTACAGGGGAGTGAGGACTCACGATGATGTGTGATCACTATTGAGGAGTGAGGACTCACGATGATGTGTGATCACTATGGGAAAGTGAGGACTCATGATGATGTGTGATCACTATGGGGAAGTGAGGACTCAGGATGTTGTGTGATCACTATGGGGGAGTGAGGACTCACGATGATGTGTGATCACTACAGGGGAGTGAGGACTCACGATGATGTGTGATCACTATTGAGGAGTGAGGACTCACGATGATGTGTGATCACTATGGGAAAGTGAGGACTCATGATGATGTGTGATCACTATGGGGAAGTGAGGGCTCACGACAATGTGCGATCACTATGGGGGAGTGAGGACTCACAATGATGTGCGATCACTATGGGGAAGTGAGGGCTCACGATGATGTGTGATCACTATGGGGAAGTGAGGACTCACGATGATGTGTGATCACTATGGGGAAGTGAGGACTCGGGATGTTGTCAACCTATCAGAACTGTACTTTTTCCTACCTTCCATTTATTCTTTCTCTCCCACCCAGGCCCTTTCCACTTATAACCCAGACATCTCTGACGCCAAAAAACCACCCCTCCTGAGTCTTGCTGAAAGACGGCCTGCAGACGTAGCAAGCAGAGGAGGGGTCAAGAAGAGTGGGGCTTTGACGCCATGGCCACCCTGTATTTGTCAGCAGTTCTCAGGAAGGGTCATTAGATAATCGACACTGGTGGATGCTTTGGGCATTTTCTCCATCCCAACATGAGGATCCTGAGGTTCATTCTCCCATTTGCTGCAAAGTAGGTGCTGTTGCTGGAAAAACTTCCTGCACAGGACCATTAAGCAACTGAGACTCTTTCCCCTCATCAGCAACACATTCTTTCTTTAACAATCAAAGATACATTTACTGACCTCTGAGCCAGCCTTGTTGCCGCCATCTTCCTGTTCTTTGCCTTCCCTCGCAGCAAGTTTGCACTTTTTCTTCTTGGGCTCCACTTCATTCCTCAGTTCCTCACAGAGGAGACTCAAGCCGGGCCTGATGGATCTAGAAACAAACAAAGCAGAGGCTGCCCTCAATGTGCTGCATTATCCAAGGCAATTGCTCTAACAAACTGACACTGACAGGCCCAGAATACTTTACAGCAGCAATAGCCCAGCTTGATGCAGTAATGCCCAAATCTCTAATTGAACTAGATCACCATTAGATGATTCGCCTTGGCTTTTGAACAGTTCAATAGATAGATTTCTACACTGAGCCATTCAGCAATAAGTTTCTAATTGACCACTGGGACATTAAGCCTGAGGAATTTGTTCCTTTCCGAGAACTAGGTACATTTTTCATTGATTTTTTTCCTCCCCTCCCCCACTGCACAACTTGCTTTTCCACCAAAATACAGTGATGGATATTAAAAGATGATAAGCCAAATGTGCAGAACAGATGGCAGGAACTTTACTTTCCATATATTTCAATCACCTTTACACTGAACCAACATATTCAGCTCAGGGTCAGATTAATTATGGTGAGTAAAAACTGCTCTCTCAGCACTTGCACTCACCTCTGCTCATGAGTCAGTTCGTGCTCTGAGCAGGATTAAATTACCACCCTGATGCAAATGTTGCAGTTTTCTTTCAAGCAGAATGCGGCAATAGGTTGGCAGGTTCAGAGGAAATAACTCTGTGGTGCTAACATTTTATTTTACCTTGAGCCCACTGTAAAATTTTGCACACAGGGTTTTTGAAGGATTTCAAGTTTAGTGTTTGGTGTGGTGCGGTCAAGAGAATGATCCGGAAAGTCAAACCTGAGCCATTTGTTTTCCCTCAGCAATAGTTCCCTCACACTGACAGCCTGTGAAGGATCCTCAGATATGCTGATGGAATCTGAGACTTCTTGTTCTGCTGTGAAACTATAGCTGTATGATCTCATCTGGATTCTATCAGAACAATCTCGTATAGGATAGCAGCCAACACACTAAAAAAAAAGTCCATGATTTCAAGATTTGGGTAGGTAAGGTCAAGGAACTCAAATGTGACCTCTTGTTATTTTGATGTTGCCTTTCAACTTTCCATCTGTTTGCTATTTAGCGCATAATTTTGTTAAAACTCCTGTTCAGTTGCATATGTTTTCTGTGCATTTTCGTAGCAAGGTTAATACACCGATTGGCAATGTCAGTGATCGCACAGGAGTACGAAAGAAGTTAAGCAAATGTAAACTATTGCCTGATGGGAAGGGAAAGACTTTCAGTCAGCCCCTACAGTCTGAGGACTATCACCCACATTACCCTAATAACACATTGCCATTATGGAAGCTCATTTGGAATACATCAAGGATATGACCCAGGGATTAAATCCCTCATTTACAAGCTCTCATTTTACCCACAGACCCCAAGATGGGCATCCACCTGGTACTCCAACTATATGCATGAGATGATTTGGTTATTAATAAATCATGTACCTATAAGCTTCAATTGTTCCTTTAATAATTCAAATGAACAAGAATAGCAATGGGACATCATTTCTAGGAGATTATATGTTGGATACAAAATTAGAAATGAAAGCAAAAAACACCTGAAATGCTCAGTGGGTCAAGCATCTTCTCTGGAGGGAGAAACAAAATCACAATGACCTTCATTAGTTAGTTGTTTTTACATATATATATATTACTCTTTGATAGCAGGAATGATTCAGAGAAATAAAGATAGACTCCTAGTTATATAGCATGGAAACAGGCTCTTTGACTCAACTCACCCATGGCAATGAAGTTGCTTTCTTGCACTTGTCCAACTTGCTTGTATTGGGCCCATATCCAAAACAAATGGCTCCCAATGTTCTAGAAATGTTGTGACAGTGGTTGTTCGGTGGATAAGCTTCAGGTGGACAAAACTGAGCTCAATGTTGAGTCCTGAAGAAAGGTCTCAGCCTGAAACGTCCACCATTTACTCTGTTCCATAGATGCTGCCTGACCTGTTGAATTCCTCCAGCATTTTGTGTGTGTTTTCCAGTGCTGGCTTTCTAATAGCCTGTGCTAACACAAAACCCATTCCACTGTTTCTAAATGTCTAGGGCAATCAGTCCAAATACAGCTGAGTAACTTAAGCAACTACAAATTAGCTTAAAAGTTTTAAAAAAACACGTATTTCCATGTATTTGCGACTCGCAAATGAACTAAAAAGTGAATGTGAGTTTTACAAAAAGGCGAAACACAGTTTCACTAGTAAATGTGAACTGAAATGAATGGAGCTGCTCGAGAACCTGTAAGTCAACTCCATGTATCAGTACTGAAGTGCCAGTGGATCATGTGCAACAGCACTGGACCTTCAGTATGTTCAGTACCTCGGCCCTGCAAGACACAGACACACAGGTCCATAACGTGCCGATAGTTCTTCATGGAACTGCAAAGACCTAAAATCAGTATAATAGCATAATTTAATCCAATCTGTGTTTCTTTCCTACAGTCACTGTTGGACCTACTAAATATTGCCACCATTTTATGTCTTTATCTCAGATTTCATGGTAACATCATAGGGTTAACACTGGAAAGTGATAAAGAACAAATACTTCTTTTAGTTAATAAAATGTACTTTATGAACTGAAGTTTTTCAAATGTGTCACAACATCAGAGTGCCAGTTATCGAGCAGGTAGTAGTTTGAAGTTCTATCTTCTGTAAACTGATGCTCATTCAAACCTCAGCTGCCATATCCTATATACCACCATTCAGGGCCCCAAACAGTCCTTCCAGGTGAGGCATCACTTCACCTGTGAGTCGACTGGGGTGATATACTGCGTCCGGTGCTCCCGATGTGGCCTTTTATACATTGGCGAGACCCGACGCAGACTGGGAGACCGCTTTGCTGAACATCTACGCTCTGTCCGCCAGAGAAAGCAGGATCTCCCAGTGGCTACACATTTTAATTCCACATCCCATTCCCATTCTGACATGTCTATCCACGGCCTCCTCTACTGTAAAGATGAAGCCACACTCAGGTTGGAGGAACAACACCTTATATTCCGTCTGGTTAGCCTCCAACCTGATGGCATGAACATCGACTTCTCTAACTTCCGCTAAGGCCCCACCTCCCCCTCGTACCCCATCTGTTACTCATTTTTATGCACACATTCTTTCTCTCACTCTCCTTTTTCTCCCTCTGTCCCTCTGAATATACCTCTTGCCCATCCTCTGGGTCACCCCCGCCTTGTCTTTCTTCCCAGACCTCCTGTCCCATGATCCTCTCGTATCCCCTTTTGCCTATCACCTGTCCAGCTCTTGGCTCTATCCCTCCCCCTCCTGTCTTCTCCTATCATTTTGCATCTCCCCCTCCCCCTCCAACTTTCAAATCCCTTACTCACTCTTCCTTCAGTTAGTCCTGACGAAGGGTCTCGGCCTGAAACGTCGACTGCACCTCTTCCTACAGATGCTGCCTGGCCTGCTGCGTTCACCAGCAATTTTGATGTATGTTGCTTGAATTTCCAGCATCTGCAGAATTCCTGTTGTTTGCCATGTCCTAACTAGTGCTAAAGCTAATTCACCCATCACTCTTTATCTTCACTCATTGACCTTACCACACGTGAGGAATGGCTTGAGTTTAAGATCCTCTTCCTTTTTTTCAAATCTCCACAATGCCTTTTCCTACCTGACATACCTGCTTCATCTTGGTCCTCATAATCCTCTCCAGTTTTAGTTATGGCAGACATTACAGCTGCCAACATCTAAAGTGCTAGTATTTGCTCCCTAAATCTTTCCAATTCTCATTCTTCTTTAGGATCCTACTCATAGATATCTCACACTAAACTACTGGTCATCTGCCTTAATATGTCACTACATAAATCAATTATCAAATTTTGTTTGATGGCTTTTCTGTGAAGCACTGTGGGACGTTGCGTAAATGCAACTTGTTGTTATTGGGGAAGATACGCCACATGGAATAAAATAAAATTTTGCACCCTTATATTAACCTTGAGGTTACGCAGTGAATTGGAATTGAAAACACCCGAACTGGAATTTCCCTTATTTCATCCCTTATTTCAACCTTTCAGAACCTACAACCCTTAAGACAAATTATTGCTTAATTAAATGTCCACTCGAGCCAATAAAAAGGAACAATCTCTAAAACTCTAGCCTTTATTTATTTAATTTAGTGCATGAGCAGCCTGTAATCTGATTCAGGATGAACTGGGTCATATTACTCAGTTTAAATTGCACAGCCAGCATTTGTTCTGTTGGCATATCTCACATGATTGCTCTCACACTGACCTAAGGACCTGCTGCCCTTCTGTGACTGCACAGTGAAGTGTCACCACTGTCCTAGGTTGCTCATGCATGTGATAGGGAATAGGGAATAGGAAGGAGACCCCTTGTCCAACTACAGCAGTGTTAATTCAAAGTAATAAACTGAAAACAGCTGGTGGGACAAAAGTGGAAACTTTAAAAGGAATATGAACTGCTTGTACTTTATCCATTTTTGTTTATTCCTCATTAAGTTTTTAATCCAAATCATATTTAGTACCAACTCAAAGAAATGTTAGCTCTAATTAAAAGCGTTATTCATTTTTTTAAAAATGAAGCCGACTTCCCAGAAATGCTGTGCTCTTCAATGCAAAATCCCATGTGCTAAATGTACAGTACGTACATAGGATGTTGATCAATGTAGAAGTACTTAAGCTCCATTTCACAGCTTCTACCGAATTTTTCTGCATTTTGTGCATTAAATGAAAAGCTACTTAATTTCCTATCAAGTGTTGAAGCAGCCTCGAATTTTCTTTCTATCCCAAGAATTCCACTTCCATACTGGCCAGCCGTGGCTGACAAGGAATGGCCAATGCGAGATTTAGTGCATTCAATCAATATATTGTATATAGAAACTTCATTTCATTTCAGACCAGAACCTAAAATGATATCATTATTAGAACAAATGATAATTCATCTATTTTACGTTAACAAGATAGCTCTATTTTTTTTACAGATTAATGACATTTATATATATTTTTAAAATTTGGTTGCCCTTTCTACTTATTGACATAGTTCATTGTCTATTCAACTAATGTAACTCCTGCAGTATATTGCTGCAAATAATCCCAATGTTCATTATTTGGCATCACACTTCAAGCTTTGGATTACATAATACAAAGCTGTGCCAACAGTCAAATGGAGATGTTATCACTGTGTCACTACCAAGTGAAATCAGATCTTTAAATGCTTAAGATTGTGGGCCCTAAATTCACTTTAACAGATGCCAGCATTGGGCAACCGACTGTTAATGTGTGAAATACTGCAAGCAAATAATTAGAAATTATATTTGCCTAAAGGAGGGGGTGGTCAAATAAATGCATTCCACCATGGGCTCGACTCATTCAGCTCTCCAGTAATGTTTCTTAAAGAACCAATCCAAACCCCTGAAAGTTAGGTTCATTAGAAACTTCTCAGTCATTTCATTTTAATCATTCTATCTTCATAGGTCCCTTTTTTTAGACTGTACAACACTGTAAGAGTTCAATGAGTCTACCCTGCACAATACACTCATGTGGTCAATTACCCTCCTATTAATTATACTTTACTTTATACCTGATTGTTGCAAAATAATTGATACTAGAACGTGCAATCATCACAGCGATATTTGATTCTGCGCTTCCCGCTCCCTGGATTACAAATATTAAATATTAAGAATATTAAAAATAGTAAAAATTAGTAAATATTAAAAATTTAAATTATACATCATATATAGAAAATAGAAAAATGGAAAGCAAGGTAGTGCAAAAATACCGAGAGGCAGGTCCGGATATTTGGAGGGTACGGCCCAGATCCGGGTCAGGATCTGAACAGCAGTCTTATCACAGTTGGAAAGAAGCTGTTCCCAAATCTGGCCGTACGAGTCTACAAACTCCCGAGCCTTCTCCCAGAGGGAAGAGGGATGAAAAGTGTGTTGGCTGGGTGGGTCGTGTCCTTGATTATCCTGGCAGCACTGCTCCGACAGCGCGCGGTGTAAAGTTGAGTCCAAGGACGGAAGGTTGGTTTGTGCGACGTTCTGCACCGTGTTCACGATCTTCTGCAGCTTCTTCCGGTCTTGGACAGGACAATTTCCTTAGAAGCTACCCGAGAAGAATGCTTTCTACGGTGCATCTATAAAAATTAGTGAGGGTTTTCGGGGACATCCATTTTAGGTTTTAGGGGAATTATCTACTATCCTCCTATTTTGGAAAAGGAAGGAACTAGAGCAGCCAGAGGACACACGTGGTCATGGGGAGAACGTGCAAACTCCTTACAGACAGTGGCAGAATTGAACCAGGATCACTCAAGATGGTAGTGCGACTTTAGGAAATATGTTGGTTCCTGTTTACCATTCTTCAGAGAGTGAATTTACAATGTGAACACCACCACCCCCATATTAGAGCCCAATGTGAAAGCCAGTGGCACTGCTAATAATGCATGATGAAAATGGAGATGGGGTGTAACCCTATGCACGTTTTTATACCTCCCTGACAGAGCTTTAGCTAAGTGGGGGAAGAGTAGTGAATAGCCCTTTCCAAAGTCATTAATATTTGGCACTGAAAAAGCCCAACAGCTAACTATAAATGTCTTCCACACATGTGGTCCAAGCAAAACCCTGAGCTGGGTAAGCACCTCTTCACACCCAGTTAAACCTGGGCAGCGAAAATGAAATAAAAACTGGAAATGCTGGAATCTCCCAGGGTCTGCCTATAGAAAGTCAAATGAAGTTAATGTTTCATCAGTTCTCAAAAAAGATCTCAGACCTGAAACATTACCTCCACTTCTCTTTCAATGGATGTTGCTTCATCTGCTGAAAGTTTCTACCATTTTCTGTTTTATTTCAATTTTCCAATATCTGCAATATTTGTTATTTTTATTGACTGAGTATTTTTTTCCTCTTGATATGTAATTGCCCCGTGCTGTTCATACATTGGTTGAATGAAATGCAACTACTTGCTTCCATCATTGAACCTGTGTGAAATCTTTCATACTGGCCAGTGTAAGGGCTTAGTAAGTCACCAAGGGTTCTAGCAAACTTCTATCGATGTACTGTGGAGAGCATTCTAACCGGTTATATCACCGTCAGATATGGATCAGAAAAAGCTACACAATGTTGCCAGCTCAGCCAAAAGGTTGCATCCATCACTAAAGACCCCTTTCACCCAGGAAATGCCTTCTTCTCACTGCTACCATCAAGGAGGAGCTACAGGAGCCTGAAGACGCACTCGACATTTTTAGGAACAGCTTCTTTCCCTCTGCCAACTGATTTCAGAATGGACAATGTACACTACTTCACCATTTTTTTCTTTTTTTGCCCCCGTTTTGGACTACTTAGTTAATTTATTTTTCTTACTTTATATATCCACTTACTGAAATTTGTTCTTATTATGTATCACATTGTACTGCTGCCCAAAACAACAGATTTCACAACATATGCTAGTGATATTAAACTTGATTCTGAAGCAGAGACTTTCTCTAATCCATTTGTAGTGGATCAACTGGTTTGTAACTGTTGCAGACATGTCTATAGATTTTTCAATACTGATCAGTAAAGTCCTGCTGGGGAATATGTACATTGTGGAAGGATACACTGTCTGGTATACTTGAGGTCATTAAAAATAGATTACTTTGCTGTACGACTGTAAATCAAGAATTAGTACATTTAAGTATACTCTGTGGGATTCTGTACCTTGATGAAAATCTCTTTTAATGAATGATTTAAGACTGAAATTATCTGCGAATAGTTTGTAAACAAGTTGCCATTAGCTGAAGAGAACAAGGTTGAAAAGGTAAAACTGTCTGCCAGACTATTATTAGGTAAATGAGGCAGCTCAATGATTCCATTTCACAGTTTATAGATTAATTAAAGCTATCAGAAGTTCTGAAATGTAAGAGGATGTTGAGGAGATGTAGGAAATTTGTCCAGTGCATTGTGCCTAATGAGAAGTGTTTTGACAAATTTTCTGCACTGCTAACACGTGTCATATTCCTTTCCAAATTCACATTCTGCCTGGAGGCGAGCTAATAAAACAATAGGGAGCAGAGGCAGGCAAATTTTAAAGGGAACAGAATGCCTGCTGTTCCCTAGGAGATGAGTCACGTGATTCCCCCAGGCCTGTGAGTGGATTGAGTCACAGCAGTCTGATACTCAAATGCACACTGTGAACTCTTAATCGTCTTATGCAAAAAAAAGTGGAACCACTATTGTTGACAGACCTAGACATTAAAATGGAGGGTGGTCACATGTAAAATATTCCTTTGCATCTTTCAGAAAATAATTAAACAAAAGGTTAACTTTCATCAGAAGAGGAGTGTCTATTTCAGCTGGTTTACCCTCTCCCTTCAACACTACTGCTCAAAGGTTGTTCTTGGAAAACAGAGAGGTCACGGAGAGAAAAGCAGCAGGGTTTAAAGGATAACACAGTTTAGAGTGGATTACAAAGCAGTTGTACATTGCAGGGTTGAGATAATACCACAAAACTGGCAGGAAACTTGATTAGTTAAGAAACCTGATTCAACCTTTTTAAATTCAACCATTAAATATTGCTCCAGATCAACCTGAAGTTTATATTTCTACCACTGTTTATAATTTCTGAAGCTTCGAGTAATAGATCTTGTATATGCTCTTTACACATGTGCATCTAATCTGTGTGTTTAAAAAAATTCCTTTATTAAAAAAGAAATCACACAGTAACAATAATCCAATTCTATCATTTTAACAGATGCTGGTAACACTTTCACCACTAAGTGAGGGGTTCTCAGTTTAAACTCTACTCCAGAGTCCTGAGAACATAAAAAAGTCTATGCTGACATTACACTGCAGCGTTGTTGAAAGTATTCTGAATGGATGGGATCACTCAGGTGAAGTTAAACCAAGGCCTCATCTTTTAACTCAATAAGAGGTCTGTTACCTCAGCTCATAAAGTTGTGGAGTTAATTCTATTAGAATCAATGTCATTAAAATAAACTGTGTGGTGAATTTCACCACTGCCTGTAGGATCTTGCTGTGTGGCGACTGGGTGCCACACTGCTCACTAACTTCAAAATCAAGTTCCTTGGCTGTAAAGATGACGTGAAGGGTGTTTATTTAAAGAAGTCTTTGGCAAATATGGGTGGGTGCCTGGCAAAGTAGGTGACCTGCCCCTTAGACATCTGGCCATTCGTATAGTTTGGCTACCAATCAAACCTGCTTCACACAACTATTATCCAAATACTGAAATGAGAGAATCACCAGCATTGAGTGCTGAATTGACATCCTTCAGTAAGATGCTAATATCTATCACGGATACGAGATGCTAATTATTTCCTTCCCGAAGCCAATCTCCACACATTTATATCCCAAAAATGAAAAGAATGAATAAGCAATTAATTTGCCCTTGGTATATGTAGAATTCACTATCTTGTTTCTGAACGGTGCGTAATATCTTTAAGTCTACCTGAGCAAATTGATGGGACCTTGGATGAATGTGACATTCCAAGTGGCAATACACCCAACAATCTCCAGATCTGCAGTGAAGTATCAGATTCAACCGTGTAGCTGACGCATGGATGTGTGGGCTAGCCACCAAAGCCAGAAGGCAACAGGACTCGAAAAAGGTAAACCATGATTTTTGTTCACCAATTGTAAGTGCACCTCCAACTGATCAGTTCTACACTGACACAGATTTCTTTCACTTGCAGATCATTACATCATCAGCTTTTACTTCTTAAAGCCAACAGACAAAATATCAACCAGCTGATAAAGCAGTTAAAAAAAAAGAGCAAATTTAATTCTAAATCTTCAAAGGGCAATAGTAAACATGAACTTAGTGGATGTCTTTAACTGATACTGTTGTTTTACACTCATAGGTCAGGGGACTAATTCATGTGTAACAGACACAAAATGCTGGAGGAACTCAACGACGAAGTCCCAAAAGAAGGGTCTCAGCCTGAAAAGTCAACTCTTTATTCCTCTTCATGGATCCTCCTGCATTTTGTGTGTGTGTGTGTTACTCTGGATTTCCAGCAGCTGCAGAATCTCTTGTGTTTTTAATTCATAATGTGATCCCACATTATCCATTATGTTAAACTACCAACCTCCCTAGTTTCATTTAAATGAGATGGCCATTAGAGTGAAGAGCAGCAGAACTAAAATTAAAATGTTTGTAATTTCTCAATTCAGCCAATTACGCAGCTGCAGAAGACTCGCACTATGTTTGCTGCGGCTTTCTGATAATTATTAAGATATTTTCAGCTTATTGAGCCCTGGTAATGTGTAATTAGCACTTTCAATGTTACAATAAGTGGCTCTGGATATTGTCTGGGGGGAAACCTTCAGAAATTGTGTTGTGTTCTTTAGAAATCAATATGAAGTATACATAATTTTAAAAATGAAACATTCCACCACAAAAAAAACCTACACAATTTTGCTTTGTTATGTGCATAGCAAAAATCAGATTGTTTGTTCAAAATGGAACCTACGGACGACTTATCCAGGTACTAGTTCATGCAGGTACTTATAGAACTCCTGTGTGGAACTAAACTGTATAATTAATTTAGGTCTTCACTGATAATTCCTTCGAAATTCTAAATTTATCAAAATTGACAAAAAAAAATTGCCGTAGGTTTGCTTTCCTCAGTGATATTTCGACATATACGGAACCTCTATTTTATCTCTCTTCAGAGTTTCACAGGGGTTAAAAGTAATTCTGATATCCTCACTGTTTATTTGTGCAATTAAGTTAAAGGGGGATGAGGGGCTCGAGAGACAAGGGAATCTGGCATTGTACTCCTTTAAAACAGAGAAGGCTGCTTCAGTGAAGGTGTTTAGATGTAAGTGTCTTTGATCAGAGAACTGCTTGGAAATTTGCATCCATTTGTGTATAATTCTAATGTGCAATTAAAAAGACTGGACCGCCACATAGATGTCCTGTGTACAGTGCCTTTTGCCTCACCTTTCACCGATGAGCATTGTGTTAAATAATTCGCTGGTGCTCCTTTACTGATTTCACCTACTTGTGACCCGCATGCTGCTGATCAGCCTGAAGCTCACACAGGCTGAGGCAACCAGCATTGCAAAGCCCGTTTATTGCATGCTGAGTCCCAGAAGCACAGGAAGTCCAGGTGGTTAACCTTATCTCCACAGCATTCTTTTCTGTTGCTGTCTTCTGGCCGCAGTGGGGAGAATTCTTGAAATGGCTCTGAGCAGCAAAATGATGTGGCGGCTGCAGCCTCTGGACTGAGATTCCAATGGGAACCATCAGCTTCCATTTTAGTATATGAATGTATATTCTCAGTGGTGAGAAGTTGCTTTTTTCCAACAGTTTTTCTGAAGGAGATGGAAGTGCTGTACAATAACCTGTTTAGTGCAGCAGGGAAGGGCCTCGGTAATGCGCTGCAGTGGAGACAATGGGTGCTTGGTGAGGATGTCAATGTCAAGAGGTCATAGGTTTAAAGTAATTGGAAAGAGATGAGGAGGGGTTTAAGATGTTATTTTGCCCAACAAATCTTAAAGTGAAGGGCAAAGGATACAGGGGATTTGTGAGGAAAGTATATTTTTATATACAGAAAAGGTCTATGTCAATCAGGGCTTCAGAGAGGGAATTGGACAGGCACTTGAGGGAAAGAAATCTGCAAGGAAAGGATGGTGGGATAGGGCTAAGCGGGCTGCCGAACAAATAGTTGCCTCAGACTCAATAGTTGTTCCCCCTTCTGGGCGATAATGAATCTATAATTCAATGGTCTGCCATCCACAGGGCTTGAAAGATGGTACATCACTGCAGACTCAGCGTAACTTTCAAAAACCAATTGGATGAATGATTGGAAGACAAAGTAGCAGTGGGGAGTGGAATGGGGAAGGTGATTAGTTTGCACTCCTTGCATAGAAATGGAACAAACAGAAACGATAAAGAGACCTCCTTCTATGCTGTGGAATTCAATGATCTTAAATTGGCTAAAGTCTTGATCCAAAATGGACGATCTGACTTTATACCAACTAGCTCCTGGAGCAACATTTAATAATTGGAGTTCAAATTATTGCACACCCAGGATTTCTTTTATGTGATTAGCAGACTAAAATCTCTGCTAAGATACTTTTGATTAATGTGTGGCTGGTTTACACAGCACTATGGACGTAAGAAAGTTCTTCAACTGCAAAGAGTAACATAAAAAGCATATAGTTTTATCCCAACATTAATACCGTTTCACACATCACCCCACTCCCATACTTAACCACAATACCTTTGATTCACACATTACTTTCTGGCCTACATAAAAATATTGTGTGATTTTTCTACACAAAAGTGAACTATTTTTGCAAAGGCATCTGGGCTTGAAAAGCCCTGCACAAAGAAATCATAAAATAGTGCCACTTTATTAAAACTCAACTCAGAAAAGGGTCAAGCCATCATCCAAACAAATCATTTCTCCCTGTCCCACTGCACCACAGTCAAGGGGTTAGGTCACGACAAATGAACATACATTTGGCATCAAACAAAAAAAAATCGCAAATAGGATTTGACTGTGCTGTCTTTTTGATTACAGAATAGAACTCCATGTAGAGACATGACATTACTTACTGCCCAAGGGGTTTTCTTTGCGCTCATCAGCAGGAAGGAGAATGTTGTGACGCATACATCATCCTTCCTAGAGAGCTGCCCGAAATCTCCCTTTCCACCTTCTCATGTCATTCAGTTTTCCAATTACTCTGATGCCAGCAAAGTGGGAAAAATCAGAGGGGGCACCCTCAGTGTTGCAAAGCATGGGTTTTGCCAACTGGTGACTGAAATGTTCCTTTCACTGGACTCTACTGCACTATCTGAACTTCACAAAAAGCCCCATGCAGAAAAACACAACTGACTGCAAGTGAATCAGGTAGTGGTATCTACAGAATGTTCTTGAGGCCCTGAGGAAATAGCAGATCCTGGACCCTGATGGACAGTTCCCTCAGGAGACTGTTGCAACCTTTTGGTAAAAGACCTCATCAGTTGAACTCTCAAACAAACACCAGGTCCATGTATGGCCGATGCTGAGAACAGTCCTCCTCATCAGGTTCTTCATGCACAGTTAGAATCTTGATGGAACTGTCAGCCGTCTCCTTTTGGAGACTGTGTTTTCCAAAAAGGTTCAGAAAGAACTGCAGTGGTCTTTGCCGAGGTTCATTCAATGCAGCCACATAACACAGATTATGATCTGCACCCAGAGACAAACATCAACTACTGCTAGAAGACCATCATCTCGGTGAAACGACGCACTTTGGGCTGTCAGAAGTTTGTTCATTTTCCAGTGTGAGGAGATGCCCATGGCTGCCAACCAGCGCATTACAAGACCCTGAAGTAAATGCCGAGGACAAGCCGAAGCTCGTAATGTGAATGGAGACATACAGCATGCATGCACAGCTTTATATATTTGCAATTTTATGAGCATGTTTTTGGGAAAAGCAGTCTATTGACTTCATCTATCCCAACAGTAAAACTCCTATCATTCCTATCTACAAAAGCAAACCTTCCTACTTCACAGTTTCAGGAACACTCATCTTAACTCAAGAGCTGATGACATGGAGTAATTAAAATCAGCTCGTCCTGAAAATGATCTCAGAACCCTTTCCTTGCCACTCTCAATACTTGTTGTCTCTAATCTTTAGATCCTTGGTAACCTCCCCCTCAACCATTCTAACCCGACTAACTGGCAGAACACCTACTTTGGTAGCTACAATGGTGACACTTGCAACTATATTACAGGGTGTAACGAGCAAGGTGGGATGCAACGCATCGCAGCTACACACAGCTAACAATCAGCTAAAAACACCACATTGTAACGTCAGGCAAGTTAAGAATTTGCATTCCAATTTCTAATCTTGAGCCCTGATACAGCATACAAATTTTTTTTTTATATTTAATGTTAGTTGGCAGTAATGAACATTTGGCACAAGAGGCAAAGCAAAAGAGAGCACGGAATGTGAAAAGCCTATTTGGCTTGTCAGTCCTTACCTTCCACAGATCATGTGTGGCGCACCCAATAGTGTGAGGCTGCACCCACCAATTTAATTACCTTAAGTAAACTGCACCAAAGGCAGATCTCCAGAATAATTATCCCTTCCTGTACCACAGCGTTCAATCCTAATCTGCCAACCCAGGCTCACAGCATAGATATACACACAGGTTAATTCATCATTTCAATTTTTTTAATGATGCCTATTGTCTGTAATTCTAAGGCTAACTAAATATTTGGCAATGTTCTTTTGAGTGAGTTCTCAATCAGCCTGTTGATTTTGCTTCATTCATTGGTGAGGTAAACTCTTCACTTTTGTACTTCCCACAATTAACTCTGGTGGTTCCGAGGAAAATTAATTGTATTAGACAACATAAAAGACTGTTAGTGCAAAAACGAAGTACATTTAGTCGATCGACCATGTGCCAGATTTATCAGTCCCATTCTTCTGTTTCTTCTCAGAGCTCTGTAAATAATCTCCCTTCAAACCTATCCAATTCCTTTCAAACATTACTACTGAAGGGGCTTCTGTTTTAAGCAAGTTTACATTTGCGCTTTCAGGCTGTGATATCCAAAACATGGCAACTTGCTCTGTAATATTTATAATCCCCACTTTGGTTCTTTACTTGATGCATAGCAAGCTTGATGTTGAAGCATTACAATGCTCAATACTGTTAAATATTTTTTTAAAATATGACATAAGAAGTAACTGTTTTCATAGGCACATTATTATAAAAGAGTGGAAGATACAAATAGTTGAAATCATTCCATTGGGAGAGTTGGAATTTGTCACTATGTTGCTGGCAGATGATATCATGCTGTATGTGTGGAATGTTCAGTAGATATTGCATCCAGTCACCATCCAGAACTGAAGTCGGCGGTAAACTGCTTATCTGCAAAATCATTGGCCTTAATGGACACCCATGTGTCTACATGGTACACTGGACAGTACAACATACTGGGCACAGGATGTGTTGGTGTACACTGCATGGCATACTGGTACTATCAGTGCTCACCTATACTTGAGAAAAAAGCAATTTCCAGAGCACTGAATTTGTCATAAGTCAGCTTAGGGGCAATGTGCATAAATATGCCATGGCTACTAGAACCCCTCACTCTTAATAAGATAGGGTATATGAAGAGACTGTTCCTCAAGTTCAAGTTGGAACTTGGCCCCAAGCTCCTGATCTACTGGCATCTGATTAGGAGGACTGAGCAGAAGACGGCCTTGCCAGCCTGCTTCTGGGTCTGGCCAAGATGGCCAATCACAGGTCCAGGCAGTGGGCCTAAAGTGAATTGGTGGTCCTGGAGAGGGAGCACGCAGCGTCCACTGGCTTGCTGCAAGCCTTTCAGGATTGACGCATATTGCACCACAGAGGATGGAGTGTATCCCAGGCAGCAAGCTTACATTTGCAGCATTTTAATCAAATAAATCTTCAAACAGAGAAAAAAATACTGCAGCATCTTTAGCCTGACAGGTAACATGGAGAATAACTCACTGGTCTCAGCAAATAATATGGTACCTCTATATTGATAAGGCAGTTGTTCTCAACTGAAGCATGTTACAGGAGCCTAAAGGAGTGACTCAGGTTCAGTAACATTTATCAACCTGTGGTTTTTTTGCGAGGATGTGACTCAAAATCTCACTATTTATATTAAGAATCTGAAAAACAGTTTGGAGAGTAATAAAGTGTTGAAGTTTTTACTTTAAGAAACACACTAGTCCTCATTTAAGGGGTCAGTAGTGGAAAGGGTGAGCCACTTTTAAGTTCCTGCGTGTTAACATTTTAGAGCAGGGTTTCCCAACCCGGACCCCTCAGTTAATGGTGAGAGTTCGTTGCACAAAAATGGTTGGGAACCTCTGTCTTAGAGGATTTGTCCTGGACCCAGCACATTCTCGCAATCACGAGAAGGCACACTAGCCGTTTTACTTCAGTAAGATCTGATCTGTCAAAGACTCTTACAATGTTCTGTAGGTGCATGCTGAAGTGCTTTCTGACTGGTTGCCAAAGCACAGCATCACAAGAGGCTGCAGAGAGCTGTAGACTCAACCAGCTCCACCTTGGACAGAACTGTCCTCACTATCCAGGACATCTTCATGAGCCAGTGCATGAAGAAGGCAGCATCCGTTTTTAAGAACCCTCACCATTTGGGTCATGCCCCCTTCTAATTACTGCCTTGAGAGAGGAGGTAGAGAAACCTAAAGCCCCCCCCCAAACACACCCAATGATTCATGAACAGCTTCTTCCCCTCTGTCATCATTTTTGTGAACAGTCCATAAACCCATGAACACCACCTCATTATTCACGGACCATGGCGACGCAAGTTGCTCCCTGCAGATCCACTTGTTGCTTCTGTTGTTTCTTTTTTTTGCACTATTTATTTATTTTGTATCTTATACTAATTCTATGTCTTTGCACTGTATCGGTGCCACAAAACAACACATTTCAAGTCACATAAAACTGTGATAATAAACCTGATTCTAAAAAAATAAAAACAAGCAAGTAAGCACTGCAATTCCCCAGTAGGTGGTAAATGAAATCACTGGTTAAATCTCACTAGTTACGTTGATCTGAAAGTAGACCTGCTTCAATTCAGATGCTGCAAGAATGGATCCTTTGTACATGCTGAGAGATATTTGTTTTGTTGAAGAAAAGCCTTTGGCATTAAAGGAAGTTTTACTTCTCTTGAGCGATAATAGGTTCAAACTCTCTGCATAAACCAGAGCTCAGAACGATCAGCCTGAATTCAATCAATTAAATTTTAATTACTGGGTTTCGTCAAGTCCACAACTAGTAGCATTCACCAAAGAGTCTTGCCATTCTTATCTTCTTTAGCCAGGGGCCAAAGTTCAAAGCACCCTCTATCATAGGGCTTCTAAACCAAGTCCCTCAGGAGTTCAGTCCATCAGAAGATTGGGGAGAAGATTTGAAGTCAGGCTTCTTTGTGCCTGCAACACAAATTACTGCTGAAATACAACAAAGGATCAAATGCAGAAGCTACTGGCTGGATCATCCTGTCAAGCTTTTCCTTTGGAAAGTCAGCACTGTTGCACACAAACATTGGTTTCGATTAGTGATGGCATTCAGATAAGATTCTCAAATTGTCATATAAAGCATTTGTGCATTAATAGCCTGGATGACAACTCCAGAGTTCATACCATTAAAAGAGCTAATAAAAGCTTTTATTATACTATACATCACAATTCAGCTTACGGGCAGCACAGGCTACATCATTTCTAAGCACAAAGAAGCTGATGAGCATGTGAAGGTAAAGCTCATTGTTGCCATTCTATCTTCCCAATAAACCAGAAACACAAAAAGAAACAGCCAGAGCTTACAACAGAACCGAACAACCAGAACAAACAGCCAAAATTTCACAACAGAAACTCCAAAGCGCCATGCAGATAATGAAGGGTGGTTAAAACACTAATTTCAGTCTTGGTGTGAAATCAAACCAAGTTCATTCCCCAATGTTAGGATCAAAATATTACGTACAGAATGAATTGAATTGACTTTATTTCTTACATCCTTCACATACAGGAGGAGTAAAAATCTTTATGTTATGTCTCTGTTTAAATGTGCCATGTGCAATCATAGTAATTTATAATAAATAGAACATTTAATGTAACATACTAAAATACACTCAAATCAGCGTGAGTTAATCAGTCTGATGGCCTGATGGAAGAAGCTGTCTCAGAGCCTGTTGGTCCTGGCTTTTATGCTGCCATACCGTTTCCCAGATGGTAGCAGCTGGAATGGTTCTACAGGCCCTTTTTACACACCTGTCTTTGTAAACGTCCTGAATCACAGGAAGTTCACAACTACAGATGCGCTGGGCTGTCCACGCGACTCTCTGCAGAGTCCTGCAATTAGGGGAGGTACAGTTCCCATACCAGGCAGTGTTGAAGCCAGTCAGGATGCTCTCAGTTGTGCCCCTGTAGAAAGTGCTTAGGATTTGGGGGTCCATACCAAACATCCTCAACCATCTGAGGTGAAAGAGGTGCTATTGTGCCTTTTTCACCACACAGCTGGTGTGTACAGACCACGTGAGGTCCTCAGTGATGTGGATGCCGAGGAACTTAAAGCTGTTTACTCTCTCAACCCCAGATCCATTGATGTCAATAGTCAGATTATTTTAAACTTTAAACTGTGGAAAATCCTTTAATATCTACAGAGATATATCTGGGAGCCCTCTCAAATCATTTAAAATATTTTGTACAAATCTACTTTATTCCAATGCAATTTTTTGAATTTCACCGGAAACTGATCACAAGCTAGAGCAAATAATGAATAACCACATTTTTCAGATTCATTCTGAGAGCAATTATGTTAACGGATTACTTTGGTTTGCCTTGCATGCTTATATTTTACCTGAATTCAACCCCGTTCCATCAGCCATTTCCAGCAGTCTGAATTTTTCATGAACAATCATTAGAATAACCAGTAAATAAGTAGGTGTTATGTGAAAAGGGACCCTTCCCCAACCTGTTTAAAGTGGGATGGGGGTAGGGGGATACATTTTCATGACTCATTGGATACATAATGAGGCCCTATCTCTGGTGCTGTGCTCAATCTTAGCACATTCTATGACAGAAGAGCCCCACAAAATTAATTTCCAAGGAATAAGTTAGATATAAATAAATTCCTCTTGATCTTCTATAGCCCAGAGGACTACAGAGGGTCAATTGCCTAACACACACATCTCCAGGTATTTGATTCCATTGATTTCAATGGGACTGAAAATTGGAAGGGTCACGACAGAGATCACTAAACTCGAGTTAATAAAATGTTTATAAGTGAGGATGAACTTCAGCTATCAAAACAGGATAGTCACAACCATGTATAACAAATACCAATTATTTGTCAAGAAGATGTTTAAAATTATAATTCTAAACTTTGAAAAAATATTGTAATGATTGTAAGGCACTTTTTACTGAGAGCTTTGTCAGAATTACAACTGGACCACATTTAATTCCAATGAAGTTATTATTCATCAAATTCTGTCGTTATTTATTTACTCAGGACTATTTCCTGCAAACCATTGTGTTTGACAAAGCCCCTGTTTAGAATTTCAACCACTTATTTAGGCTTTAGTGTGATTGGCCATTTTTTACAAACAGAAAAGCCTTCATTGAATCAGTGAGCTTGATACATTGGCATACACCAATGACATTACTGACTGGCTTTAAGGAATTATGCAAACAAGCCTGCTGTGTTGCAGGGAGGGAGGGAAGAGAGACAATTTGTACCAGTAAAGGTCCAATTAAAGTGGGTCTTCCAGTGTGGGAATGCCATCATTTCATTGAAAATGAATGATGATGAGTCTGAGCGATAATGAGGACCACCACAGCGTAACCAATGACTTTATCTTCTGCAGCACTGGGGGCTTTTCAATAGTTTTAAGTTGCATTAGATAGATATCAAAATAAGGGGTATGACAATAACACACTGAATTCCTAAAGAGTATGAAAAGTGCTCTATAAATAAAGTTATTATTATTATTATTATTATTATTACTATTAAAGAGTAAAACACTTCTTTTAGTTTGCTGCAGAATGTGTTCCAAGATTTCACCAACATGAATGCACTAAAGTGCTAAAATAATGTTGATAATATAATGAGATGAAGTAAAATGCCTTGAGACTGAATTACTGCATGTAATATATTTACTGGTATTCCTGATAATGCTGATACAGAATAAAGGGTATAATCATTAAATAGTTTTGTATTTTGGGAATGATCGAATCATTGGATTTCCACTCGAATACATAAAACAGCTTCGAGGGACTGTTTAGAGCCCCCTCTTTGAGGGCTAAGTCTTTTCTTTCTCCCTTTCTTATGGGAGGCAGTGCATGAATGAAATGTTAATTTTTTTTAGCCAGCAGGTATTCTTGCTGCTGAATGAGATAAATAAGAATTAATTTCTTGGTCTATGCTGCAAATCTGTGAACCTCAAGTCCAATTATTGCTGTTTATGAGCTGCATTTCTAACAGTGTAAAACAAGATAAGGTGCAGAGTCAGGCTAAATCCAATGCTCTGTTACACGAGGAGATATCGGAACACATGACAAACAGGATGCCGAAAGACAAACAAGAGGAAATCTGCAGATGCTGGAAATCCAAGCCACATACACAAAATGCTGGAGGAGCTCAACAGGCCAGGCAGCAACTATGGAAAAAGAGTACAGTCGACGTTTTGGACCGAGACCAAGAGTTTCAGGTTTTAAGGATCCTCTTTAAAGTAAAGCACCAGCAAAGCGGGGAGGTTTAGGAAGGAAGTCCAGGGTTTCGGGTATTAGCAAATGGCTTGGAGATTGTCAGAAAATATCCATTAACTAGTGTATATAAGGAGCATTTCCCACCTTTACCCCAGCTATGCCTTAGATAAGGATCGAGGACTACAGATCCAAACAAGCGTTAACCCTGATATTTAGCATTAAGTTTGCGGAAATGAGTTGCAGGAAGAATCGGACCAACACCCTTGTTGTCTGGCAGCCTACATTAAATCAAACTATATCAATACACCTGGTATTTTCTTATATTGGGTAAATACATGCAGGCTTTTTCCCCTGACATTAGGTGAGACTAGAACTAAGGGCCATAGATTTAGGGTGAAAGGTGAAATACTTAAGGGGAACCTGAGGGGGAATGTCACCACTCAGAGAGTGGTGCTCTGGTAGAACGAGCTGCCAGTGGATGTGGGTTCAAATGCATCGTTTAAGTGAAGTTTGGATAAGTACATGGATAAGAGGAGGCATGGATTAGATGGACCAAAGGGCCTGCTTCTAGGCTGTAGCGCTTTATGACTCCATCCATGCCAGGAGAAGAGAGATTCTCCTACATAGCGAAAGAGACTTGAGGTCCATCAGTTTGCAAATTTTGAGTAAAACACTTTTGGCCTGAAACTGTACCGGCAAAGCACTGGGTTAATAATATTGAACTTCACATAAACTACAGACATCATAATTAGAGGAATGCGACATTAGGTCAAAATCGTAACTACAAGAAACATTACTTCTGAAAACTGGAAACTTGGTAATTATTGTAGCAAGCTAGAATAATTATCAATGAAAGCAGCAGTACATTTGATAGCTTTGTAGTGTGATTGCATTATCCAATTAGATCAAAAGACAGGAAGCCGTGGTGAATTAGTGCACTCATAGACAGGTGAAGATCCCCTTCTGTAATGGTAATGTAGTAAATAGCAGCCAATGTGAATTCAGATGAGTATATAATTGTATGGTAATTATCAATGGACTTGTATTCAGTGGCCCAGACTATTAATTCAGTGATAGTTCAAATTCCACCACAGCAGTGGGGTGGGGGCAGGTAAATAAATTCAAGTAACAAAACTATCTGGTTTTAAATCCTTTAACAAGACTTGTTGTACAAACACATCTAGTTAATCCTCAACTCTTTATTTCATCCCTCCCCCTCTCCTGGTTTCACCTATCCCCTACTACTTCTTCCTCTCCTCCCCGCCCCCCACCTTCTTACGCTGACTTCTCATCTTTTTATTCCCCAGCCCTGATGAAGGGTCTCAGCCCAAAACATCCACTGTTGACTCTTTTCCATAGGTGCTGCCTGGCCTGCTGAGTTCCTCCAGCATTTTGTGTGTGTTGCTTGGATTTCCAGCATCTCCAGATTTTCTCGTGACTTAATTCTTTCTCAGCTGCCATCTGAAAAGGCTCAAGAGTTTAATTACCTACAGTCAATAAATGTTAGCTTCCAAATAATGCCCGAGTTCCACGAACAAATGATATAAAAAAAGGCAAGATACAAGATGACCAACGTTCTTGACTGCTTCATTGAAAAACCATAGCACACTATACATTATCAAAATCAAATCAGAGGGCAAGTAATAAAGCAAAAACAATAACAAAATGAGATGAAGGAGTTGTGCTCACCCAGCAAAAATAATCTATTTTGTTTGTGCAGGCTTCGCCATTAGTGCAATAGAGTTGGAGCAGTGGTTACCACAGCACATTTGATGAATTAGCTGTACATTGAGAACTTTGCTGAAATTGGCAAATTTAGTAGGCTGGATTGTAAAGAATTCTGACCGCCCAGTGTCCTAAAGAGAAACGAGTTTCTGAAAGGTTTCTATTAACCAGAAACAAATAAGAGTATTTCCTGCTCTTTGCATTTAGTTGGCAGAAGCTAAGGTTTCTGCCAATGTTGTTCTGGGACTGTGAGTTTTACTTCTTATAAAAATACCAGAGAGAAAGAATTGTGTTTATATAGCAACTAGTACATAATTTTCAGAAAGATACAAAGTGCTTAAATGACAATAAAAGACATTTTTTAAATATAGTCATTGTTTTAATGGAAGAAATGTGGAAACCAATTATACGGAATAATCTTCTATAAACAGCAATATAATAATGATTAATTTTTGTTTAGAAGTGCTATCTGAAGAATAACTGCTTATTCTTCTTTAGAACCTCCCAGGGATATCATCTAACTATCTGAGAGGCATTCAAGGCCTGGGGTTAATGACTAAATCAAAAAATATCTTCAACACCCTCAGTATTAGCTTAGATTTTTGCTTGAGATTCAGCGCAGGGGTTTAAACCCAGATGATTCTAATTCAAAGGGAAGAGAGCTACCAACTATCCAAAGCTGACACAGCTTACAGTTAGCTGGAGTCCTTAATGTTATTAGTGCTTAGGTAGGTTCTGATTGGAATGTCATATAATTCCAGCTAGGGAATTCCACAAGAATTTCCCAATGTGAACTGCTTGGCATTGTAAAAACGCAAACAACGGAAATTCTGCAGATGCTGGAAATTCAAGCAACACACATCAAAGTTGCTGGTGAATGCAGCAGGCCAGGCAGCATCTCTAGGAAGAGGTACAGTCGACGTTTCAGGCCGAGACCCTTCGTCAGGACCCTTCGGAGGATCGTCCTGACGAAGGGTCTCGGCCTGAAACGTCGACTGTACCTCTTCCTAGAGATGCTGCCTGGCCTGCTGCATTCACCAGCAACTTTGATGTCTGTTGCTTGGCATTGCCCTGGATATACTTCAGAACAGGAATATTAAAACATGAAACAATCCACTTACTTAGCTTTCTTGCTGTCAGACTTCTCAAGTTCACTGAGTTGTCCGAGAGAAGACAGGACAGTGGAAAGGTGTTTGCGTTTTCTCGGTCGGCCAGGCCCGCGTCTGGCTGGACTCCTCGAGTTTTCATCCCTCCTATTAAGCAGAAACAAGTAAATCTGTCACCACATTTTATTACGTGTTTCTTTGTTATCTTTCTCACAGGTAATCTGCCAACCACCGAGCATGCTCCAACCAGAAGATGAACTGCCTGCACCCATAATAATTTTCACCACTATGGTATTTTGATGGTTGTATTACTAGAACAGTATCTAGAAGCTTGGACTATTAACCGAGGACATCAGTTTGATTATATGATTAGCTTAAATTCGTTGTGGAAGTAATGGAGACCTTTAAGCTGCCAAATTGTGGTAAAAATCCATCAGATTCAAAGGAGGAAACCAGCTTCCTTACCTGGTCTGGCCTAAATGTGACCAATTACATGACTGACATTTAACTTCACTCTGAAACAGGTCAAACAAACCACACCCTTTAAACTATAGAGAAGGGAATTTGGGATAAACAATAAATGCAGGCCTGGACAATATTGTCTAGATCCTAAGATTGAAGAGATAACTTTAATGACAGTTACCTTACAGCACTATCATCCCCTGAAAATTAATCACTAAGCTCCAAGTCCTAGGCTTCAATACCTTCTTGTGCAACTGGATCCTCCATTGCCTCACCTGCAGACCCCTGTCGATTTGGCCTGCCAACAACATCTCCACCAAAATCACCAGCAGCACAGATGCACCACAAGGCTGTGTGCTTAGCCTGCTGCTCCCCTCGCATTATACACAAGACAAGTGAATCTAAGTGCAGCTCCTATGTCATATTTAAGTTTGATAATGACGCCACTTGTTGTTGGCTGAATCAACACAACATCTGGTTGAATAAGAACCACTGTCAAAGTCAGCAAAACTAAAGAGCTGATTATTGACTACAGGAGGAAAAACCTGGGGGTCCATGATCCAGTCCCCATTAGGGGATCAAGAGGTGGATAGGTCCTGTAACTTTGAATTCCTTGGTGTTATCATATCCGAGGATCTGTCCTGGGACCAGCATGTAAATGCCATTTCACTTTGATAATAAATTTATTTTGAACTTCAATTTGGGGAAAACATTTGGTAAGTTTAAGTGAATTACACACATTCTCTTCACCATGAAGTAGATCATCTTTTTATTTTGCTTTGATTTAGCTTGTCACTCAGGAACATGTGAATGAAATATATTCCCAACTAAAGCAAACTCGTTAGCAGTGAAGAATAGTCATAAGACTCAAGTACAGGACAGCAGGTCCTCAGCCACTTGCTGCACTTGGCATGTGGTGCACGCTGACAGACAAATGCAGGGTACTTTAAAATGAACCTGCAATTCAAAACTCCAAACTACTAAAGATAATGGTCACATTTTTGAGTGTTTTCCACTTCAAGGGCATTCACTTCATGAAACGTAGCAAGCAGGTGGAGACAAAGCCAGAGACTTTGACGTCATGCAATGAGCCAGCAGTTTTACACTAATATAATACCATAAAAGACTATAAATACTCCAATTAATACAGAGAAGATGCATCTAACTCAAGAAGCATGAAGGTCATCTGCAACTTTAGTAACAAACCCAGGATACTCATCCTGTAATAAGAGGGAAAATGCAATCGTTGTAATAGAACAAAGTCATACGAACACAGTTCAATTAGAACCTATTCTCCAAGGGAACTTGCAGTTATAGATGCAAAAGTCTCAGATCACACACAAACAAGGGTAACTTTGCAGAAGTATTAGAGGACAACTAGCGCATATGAGAGTCTGACAGAAGTGATCATCTTTGGGAAAACAAGACAGGAGATCATGAACCACTACAAAATATATATTTCATGATGTGCTGGACATCATGTTTTCCCAAATTTTCCCCTCTTCTCAGTCTCCATCCACTCAAAGTCATCAGGAACTGAAACAGTAAGCGACCGAAGGCTCTGGGCCAAGAACCTGAAACTTATATTATTAATAGCATTCAAAATGGAAAATCCTATTTGACTTTCCTCTCCTCGGATTGGAAATGAAGCCGGTTTTGATTACCCATCGTCATTTACACTGGAATAACAAATTCAGCTGTACTTTTGGATAATCCAAAAGTTTGTGGAGAGGATTTAATGCATTAAACTGGTGCTTGCTTAAAGGAATAACCAAAATATTTCATAAGATATTTAAAACATTTTATCAGATTGGCACAATAACTAGTGGCTAGCGTAACACTTTACAGCACTAGTGACACAGGTACACTTCCAGCTACTGTCAGTATAGAGTTTGTACATTCTCCCCGTGACCATGTGGGTTTCCTTTGGGTGCTCTGGTTTTCTCCCACATACCAAAGATGTACAGATTAATAAGTTATGGGCGTGCTATGTTGGTGTCGGAAGCATGGTGACACTTGCGGGCTGCCACCAGCACATCCTTGGACTGTGTTGGTTATTAACTAATTTCATTGTATGTTTTGTTGTACAATTAAAGCTAATCTTTATCTTTAAATTCCATTAATTACCCATATTATTAAATTATGCCATAATACTTTTCATCTGAAGGTTTTGATTTTCCATCTGTTTCTGATCTCCAATTTATTGCAGTTGCTTTGACAGTTTTTCCCAATATCTCTCAGCCACACTCTTTGAACTGCATCTCGTCAGCCAATCACACTGTTGTGCACAAACTTAATTCCCTCTAATGTGCAGAGGACACAATTGTTGTTGTAAGCTGCTGTAAAGCCTGCGCTGTGTGCAAAGACACCGCTCGGCACAGTGCAAACACACCTGAAATTTACCAGTTGCTGAATGAGGTCATGTAGAAACCAGCAGCAGGGTCTGTGCAAACATCTGGAATGAAAAGGGTAACGAACTGCGAGCCAAAGAATAGGAAAGTTAACATTCTGGTGGGGGGCTGGCGTGGAGGCACTGGAGAAGCTTCACTGAACCGAAGAAGTACGGACAGTATGATTAAAACCTCACGCCATATAACGTGAACATGCCCATTAAGGGAATAAATCTAATCTAAACATGACCATATTCTATGATACCACGAACAGTACAATAAAATGTCAAAACACTCAAAAGATAAGGAACAGAGCTTGGCTTGTTGTTAGCTGTATTATTCTGTGAACATGGTGGGCATAATAAATTGGTACCAGAATGTGTGACGACACTTGCCGCTGCTCCCAGCACATCCTTACATTGTGCTAGTTGTTAATGCAAATGACGCATTTCACTGAATGTTTCGATATACACGTGATAAATAAATGAATCCGAATCCGAAAATTAACAAGCAGTTGACTGAGGGTAATGTACTACACTATATGGGTTGGGATGGGTAGCTTTAAAGAGGCACCCACTCGTGATCGTGTCTCCTTTGAAGCTTTGCGAGCTCCCGTTGCTTTTCCTTGTAGCGGCGCTGTAATTCTGCAAGCCTCATCCTCATCTCCAGCTCCAATGCGTCCATTCCATCAATTGCAGCTTTCAGAGGACAGACCTTGAACACAGAGAGTCAGTAAAAATCAAAGAGAACGACAAAACTTTTGTCCTAGAAAAGTGAAATCATTAAATGGTGATTCTTGACATGTCATGACTACATAAAGAATCAATATAAAATAACGAACAGTGTCGTATAAGGGCACAAATTTCACCATTCTTCAATGATTATTGTTAGTTTTTTAATTGTGCTGAAATCAATTTTAAAAATTCCAACAGATTGTAAGTTTTTCCAGTAAATTAAAATGATGTACGTTGATTATTGATACATGATTGGTTTCCTGTTTATTTGTTTTTTTAATATCCAAATTTAAAACATCCTGCATAAAAGTTTTCAAGCCATTGATAATATGAGATTATCAATTGCCAAGTTCCAACCTAAATTCTATCTTCTAACCAAATGTACATATTGTTGCTGAAACAATATTTTGACAGGCAATTCAATACATTCTCCTAATTCTAGGCACATCATCTCACAGTACCCAACCATTACAACTGCACGGATCCATTTTTGTGGGTTCCATTGCAAGAAAGCCAAATTTCTGGTCCAGGGAATATCAGGGCTGCAATTGCAGCATCGTCATTTGGGTACTGATTTCTGCCTCTTCCCCTCACTTAAATGGACTTCTCTCACAGAAAACTTTGCATTTGGCTTGAGACCAAATTTTCCAATGCATCATTCACTGTGTGCGGTCCATTAAAGAATTTAAACTAGGAATTGTTTTGGTTTGATGCCTTCCAGACTGAACACACTACATTTAAGACTCTGGGCTCCTGCAGCAAGACTGAGATGGATGAATGTGGTTGGGTTGAGTTGTTCTCTGATCCAGGCAATTTACTTGCAAACGTTTCGTCACCATGCGAGGAGACATCATCAGTGTGCTGTTGATTGTGGTGTGTCCTCCAACTGCGTGGCCTTTATTTACCTATATAAAAGCCAAGCATTCAGAGGACACACCACAAGCAACAGCGTGCTGATGATGTCTCCTCGCATGGTGATGCAAGGTTTGCAAGTAAATTGCCAAGATTGGAGATCAACTCAACCCAATCATTAACCACTTAAGCGATACATCTTCCGAATTATTTCCATGGATGAAAATGTTCTGATGGATTACCATTATCATGGATCTGTTTTTCATCTGCCTTTTTGTGGAGGGGTGGGAATGGCAATGCAAACCAATAAATTTGGAACCTTGTGGTGCTGTCCCTGAAATTCACCACCAAACTCACCGTTTCCGCCTTTGGATGCCATGAGTACTTCCTTCGTAAATTCAGTACCCGTGGGATGCGAACTACATAGGATTTGCTTGGTTCTGTTTCAATATGGGGGTCACCCAATTCAATGGGTAATGCTTCAACCAATGAACGAGCAGCAGCAATTGTTGCAAGGCTTTGGAGATCATGAGTAAGCACAGCCTTGTCCTCCCCTGTGTACGAGAGACATGGTCATGTTCTTTTAGCATTGATGCATTAACTTGATTACCCCTTTGTAATGCAATCTCACTGACACTCAATCCCAACATTAGCTCTTTCTCTCTCAAAACATTTGAAAAGGGCACCAGTCACAAATTTTCTAAGTGCCCACATATTCGCATGTTTAAAAGCATTTATTTGTGTATTTTTTTAAAACTTACATCACCTAATCAAACATATAATTTTCTTAACTACCACTATTGATAAGGGAATGCCAACAGATTTATACACAGGAACATTAAATACAGACAATCTGAACAGATATTCACAGCAAGATAGTTAATGGGTAAGAAAGAAGATTACAAGAGTCAAAAACAAGTAAATTATTTTACCTGAGAGAATGGAAGAGACAGATAAGGATTGTAAAATCCACAAGCAAAACAACACATTTGATAATTTTTCTAACTATAAACTTTTTTTTCTAGCCTGCATTTCAAACACAGCATTTTTCAGATAGTCAGTTCCTCACTCACCCCATTCCAAATATCTTGGTCAAACCCGCAAGTATCTGGCAACATGCAAAACACTAAATATCTCTTTTGACAATTCTCTGGAATTACAATCTGAACCCTGTCATTTCCCAGAAATAACTCTGCTCTTTGTTTGTATCTACTCCTTAAAAGGCATGACTTGCATTAATAGGTTTCCTTTCACCATCTTAGAACAAACCAAAAAAACTATTGTAAAGAAAGCAAGCATGGCAGCCAACTAACATATATAGTACAAGCAGAAATGATACATGCCACCAGCCAATCATGTTGGTAGACAGTTTAATTTTGGTCTGGATCTTCTTTGCTTTTTTTCCTGAATTATATCACAACATTTTTATATCCAGTTGGGAGATCAGAGATCAGTATTTTGGCCTTGATCTTTTACTGAGTTAAATAATGAGATTTTTATATCCAATTGAGAAGTTAGAGGTCAGCATTATGCCTCACCCCCAACTACGCAGAACCCTTTGAGGACCAAGGCTTCAGATCAGCAGGGTGTAACCAACACTCAGACCAGTAAGTGTCAATACTGATCAAAGCTGAGACTTCTTAAACTCTAAAAAGTTTAAATAAATTTTCCTCTATCCTGTCATGCCAGACAAGGGGCAGTTAAGACACATGGGCAATGTGCAGAGAACAGTGTGTGAAGTGAATGTACCTTCAATATTCATACTGTAGAACTCCCTCCCAAGTTGCACTTTCTCCATTCAGGAGTTTGACCCACTACAATAATTTTCTCAATAAATATTCAATGAATGCTATCATCGGTCATTTCATCTCCCATGAATGAACAACAAAACTTTCCAAGAACCACCTTGGGTGGATAAATTGGAAAAACACATGTTCCATATATTTCTCCAGATGTCTCTCTATTATTGATACCAAGCAAAGACTAGCACTCTTATTGGGTAAAGACTCAACTGGGCTGGTCCAGACAGCCTGCAATTTTTTTCCTCAGTCTAAAATTGCAAATTAGGTAGGAAGAAAATATTCCCACATTGTTCCAAAAAAGTTATTTTCCCTCTTTCTGCTTCAACAAGGGACTTGCCAGTTGTAGTGCCAGACATCCAAAAGGCAACTTGCAGTTAAGTTTAGTAAGGAAGCCAAATGCAGTGTTAGCACAAGACATTACAGGAATGGCAATCTATTTCTAAGTCAGGATGGTGTGTCATTTGGAAAGGGGTTTGGTGTTCCCACATGCCTGCTGCCCTTTTCCTGGGCGGCAGAAGCTGTAGGTTCAAGAGCTGAGGAAGATTTGAGGGCGACATGGTAGCATAGTGGTATTCATTTCGCACCCAGTCTGTAAGAAATTTGTATGTCCATGTGGGTTGAAGATGATTGTGATGGCTAAGCAAGGGTTACTAAGTTGTAGGCATGCTCTGTTAGCGCTTTAAGCATGGTGACACTTGTAAGCTGCCCCCAACACCTCCTCAGACTGTGCTGGTATTTGACCAAAAAACAATGCATTTCACTGTATGTTTTGATGCTTTGATTAAATAAAGTTAATCTTTAACCATGATGAGCCACTGCAAGTTGTCTATAGGTGCCATTCATTGTGTTAACTCTGGGACTTTATGGTGACGTGTTAAGTTTTGTGGCTATCATTGCCAAATTCCATTTACCTAATTAACTAAATTTAAATTCTTTACCATGATGGGATTTGAAATGATGTCTCCAGATCGAAAACTACTGATAATTAATCTAACAGTACACTATCATTCTGTATATATACCATCCAAAAGATGGCACCTTGGTCAATATTTCACCCCCTGATTACCAAATTCAATCTGCCTATCCAAGTCTCTAGGGTGGACTTCGAATCTATAACTGTATCACTTGAAGGCAAGAGGGCTGTTACTGAGCCAAAGCTCTGCGTGGACTGTGAAAGGAAATACACTGAACTGCAGAAGATTTGTTGATTTCAGAACCATCAAATGATCCCCTAAAAAGCATTCTTTGCCCACCTTTCCAATTGAAATTTAACTCAATGAGTCATCGAAGTAATATATAAATCTTAAAGGTCTTAGGCAAAAATAAATGAATTATGTCAACTAATCTTGAATAAGACAATGAGAATGATGTCACAAAATATTGCAACATAATGCCTGTTCTCGGATTCCCTCGTCATCCTATCAGAATTACATCACCTTTTCCCTAAAGAAAGAACGCTAATGGAGTCAGTGTCCTAAGATACTCCAGGAAAGTCAACCCTTTTGGCCAGAAATGATTAATCAGCTGATAAAAGTTTTATTGATTAAAAAAGTAATGAGATTACAGCAATTAAATAATTTAACAGCCTATGTGTAAACTGTAAGAAGGGACTTATATTTCGTAATGTGCATACTGGAGCCAATGAAAACAGTGCTTTCAATGAGATAATCATTGCTTGTAACAGGTACATAATATACACAGAGGCCATTTTATTAGGTACCACCTGTAACTAATGAAGTGGTTAATGAGTGTATGTTCATGGTCTTCTGCTGTTGTAGTCCATCCACGTCAAGATTCAAGTTGCTGTGCATTCAGAGAAGCTCTTCCGCACACCACTCTTGGAACATGTGGTTATCTGAGTTGCTGTCACCTTCCTGTCAGCGTGAATCAGTCTGGCCATTCTCCTCTGACCTCTCTCACTAACAAGGTGTTTTCGCCCACAGAACTGTCACTCGCTGGATTTTTTTTTTGTCTTTTTTGCACCAATCTCTGTAAACTTTAGAGGCTGCTGTGTGTGAAAATCTCAGGAAGTCAGCAGTTAATTGAATATTCAAACCACCCACAAACATTCCATGGTCAGTCACTTAGATCACAGTTCTTCTCCATTCTGATGTTTGGTCTGAACAACAACAGAACCTCTTGAACATGTCTGCATGCTTTTATGCATTGAGTTGCCGCCACACGACTGGCTGATTAGATATATGCAGTAATGAGTAGGTGTACCTAATAAAGTGGCCACTACGTGTATGTTTGCAAGGTACATATTCTGTATGTGTGTGCATATTGGTCCGGATTGTTCTGCTGAGGTTAGACTGGTGATGTACAGTGTAAATTCACCATTGGGACGTTATTCCATATCTTCCTCCCTTTCTAAAGAATCTCCTGCAGGAAAACACTGGGACAAGCCCAGGGCGATGCAGCCAGGGGCCAGTGAAGAAACTCACTTTCACAGATTAATAGAGCCTTACTGCCTCACTGTCATTTTTAAATGCATTCCAGAAGTAATTAGCAAGCGATGGTGCAGCATGAATAATATGCAATAACTAAAAAAAACTGCAATAAACAAACCAAACCTCCTGGTGGCTAAAAAAACTAACATTTTACCTTAATTTGTTTTTAATGTACCTGCACAAGGAATGACTCTAATAATTGCAAGCGACTTTAATTAATAGGCCACATGATCTCAATTTTAAGTCCCAGGGAATGTGAACCAGCTTCCTTCCTCCATGAGTCACAGACCCTTGTTAAACTCATTACTGAGCAGCATAAGATCCATAAACGTTTGCTGAAGACTGCTAATACTCAGTAGAGCAACTGAAAACGTTGCTACTAACATCTATTACAAGCATACTGACTCCCGTAGCTACCTCAAATGCTCTTTGTCCCACCATGACTCCTTTAAGCACTCTGTTCCATTCCCCTTGTTCCATTTCACCGTACGACCATAAAACACCGGAGCAGAATTAGGCCATACAGCCAATCAGGTTTACTCTGCCATTCAATCATGTCTGATTTCTCTTCCCTATCAACCCCATTCTCCAATCTTCTTCCTGTTACCTTTGACGCCCTTACTAATCAAGTACCCATCAGCCTCCACTTTAAGTATTCCCAATAACTTGGCTCTAACAGCCAAATGTGGCAATGAATTCCACAGATTCTCCACCCCCTGGATAAAGAAATTCCTCATAAACATAACAGATTCTGCGGATGCTGGAAATCCAGAGCAGCACACGCAAAAGGTTGGAGAAACTCAGTGGGTCAGGCAGCATCTTTGGAAATGAAGCCAAGAAATTCCTCCTCCTCTCTGCTCTAAAGGGACGTCTTTGTATTCTGAGGCTGTGCCCTCTGGTCCTAGACTCCCCTACTTTTGGAAACATCCTCTCCACATCCACTCTATCTAGGCATTTAATGGTCAATAAGCTTCAATGAGATCTTCCTCATTCATTTAAACATCCAACACTTGTCATGTTTCCGGATCAATCTTGTGAGCGTCTATTGTGAACCTCCGTCATGTTTCCTCCGTTGATGAGATAATCCAGACTGCTGCCTCTGAAACACCTTTTTTTCCCCGAGATGCGGCTTCTCTTTTGTCATTGCCAACAAAATCCTTGACTTCAACTCATCCTTTACCTGTACTCCTGTCCTCACCCCCTCTCCTGCAGTACTGCACAAGGATAGCGTTCCCACAGCCCTCACCTTCCACTCCAGTCAACAGATCATTCTCTATAACGTATTAATTTACTGAGGTGCAGCGTAGAAGAGGCCTTTCTTGTCCTTTGAGCAACACTCCCCAGCAATCCCCTGACTTAATCCCAGCCTAATTGTGGGACAGTTTACAATGATTAATTAACCTACCAACTGGTATATCTTTGGACTGTGGGAGGAAAACCGAGCACCCGGAGGAAACCCATGTGGTCACGGGGAGAATGTACAAACTCCTTACAGGCAGTGGCGGGAATTAAACTCGGGTCAAATGTACTATAAAGTGTTGTGCAAACCACCACACTACTCTGCTGCCCTTTCTGCGACCTTCAGAGAAAATTCCACTATGAGACACATATTCCCCTTTCCCCCTCTTCCAGCATTTCATGCAGACCATTCCTTTCCTGACTTTTCTTATTCCTATGGCTCTTTCCCTTGCCAAAGCAGCTGGAGAAACACTCATACAAGGTTATCTGGCCACTGAGTGAGTAGGAGCAGATAGAGAGTGAAAACATTAACTAAAGGTTGTGGGACTTGCAAAAGCGTGGTGGCAGGAGGAAATGCTAGCTGGTTAGGTGTGTCTGGCTTCCACTCCCTGGGAGAGAGAGCGGGAATAAACTAAGTGAATATTATGTGACTGGTTAATTGGTACAGACAGAAGAATCAAGTTTTGACCGCTTTCCAAGTGAAACAATGAGCTACTGCCTCCAACCCACCAGACTGCGTTCAGTGTTCACAATATGGCCTCCATTATAGTGGAGAAACCAAAGACAGATAGGATGATTGCTTCACCTGTGAGTCGGCTGGGGTGATATACTGCGTCCGGTGCTCCTGATGTGGCCTTCTATATATTGGCGAGACGCGACACAGACTAGGAGATCGTTTTGCTGAACACCTACGCTCTGTCCGCCAGAGAAAGCAGGATCTCCCAGTGGCCATACATTTTAATTCCACATCCCATTCCCAGTCTGATATGTCTATCCACGGCCTCCTCTACTGTAAAGATGAAGCCACACTCAGGTTGGAGGAACAGCACCTTATATTCTGTCTGGGTAGCCTCCAACCTGATGGCATGAACATTGACTTCTCTAACTTCCACTAATGCCCCACCTCCCCCTCGTACCCCATCCATTATTTATTTATATACACACATTCTTTCTCTCTCTCTCTCCTTTTTCTCCCTCTGTCCCGCTGACTATACCCGTTGCCCATCCTCTGGGTTTTCCCCCCCCTCCCCCCTTTCCTTCTCCCTGGGCCTCCTGTCTCATGATCCTCTCATATCCCTTTTGCCAATCATCGGTCCAGCTCTTGGCTCCATCCCTCCTCCTCCCCCTCCCACTTTCAAATCTCTTACCAGCTTTTCCTTCAGTTAGTCCTGACGAAGGGTCCTGGCCCGAAACATCAACTGTACCTCTTCCTAGAGATGCTGCCTGGCCTGCTGTGTTCACCAGCAACCTTGATGTGTGTTGCTAGGATGATTGCTTTCCAGAACACCTGCGTTCAGTCACAGGGGTAACCCTGAGCTTCCCGTTGCTTGCCACTTTAATTTCCACCCCACTCCCTCTCCCACCTAATGTTCTGAGGCCTCCTGTGCTGTCACAGTGAGGCTTAACACAAACCTGAGAACCATACCTCTTTTTCCATCTGGGCTCACTGCAGCCTTCTGGACCAGTATATCGAACCTGTACAACTTCTGGGGACTTGGTTTCTCAGTCCGCATCAATTAACCAGTCATGTAATATTAGATCAGTTTACTACTCTCTGGGAATGCAAGTTAGGCCCAGCTCAACCAGCCACCATGTTCACCTGCACTTTGCAAGTCCCACGTTTTTTGAGAGTGAAATCAAATGAAATAATCATTCATTTAATTTCACTCTCTATCTGCTTCCATTTGCTCAATGACCAGGTAAACTTGATTAAAGTTTATCCCCGTGGTCAGTGTAGCTTCACACCCCATCAGAGATATTTCCCCTCCACCCTCCCTGCAGCTTTCTGAGCTTCTTTTGTCTCCTATTCAGTTCTGACAAAAGATATCCAATCTAAAACATTGACATTGTTTCTCTTCTCACAGATGCAGCCTGACCTGCTGAGTTGCCCAGGATTTCCTGTTTTGACTCCAGTACCTGCAGTTATTTGGTTTTCAATATCGTGCCGATTTGGAAAGGCAAGAGTTTTGAGGGAGTGTCTCCTCCTTTTATATAGAGACCCTGTTAGTGTTAACCAGCTGCATCATTCGCACAGATGCTGGAAATCCAGAGCAATACACACAAAATGCTGGAGGAACTCAGCAGGTCAGGCAGCACCTATGGCAAGGAATAAACAGACGATGCTTTGGGCTGAGACCTTTCATCAGAAGCTGCATCATTCTTTCACCTTTGAAATTAACCTAAGAACTATCAGTTTTAAGGAAATTAAGGGAAATGCTTATTTTCCACCTCTGTCTAATGCCTGCCTTGAATATTGGAATTCAAAGTGTTAAATAACTCATCAGTAGCGAGGTACCTTACTAGATAGTAATGTAGATGCTGGAATTATTGATCCAGAGGCAGTTTATATCGTGTCACAGCAGCTGGGCAATTTGAATTCAAGTAGCTGTGCTCATTTGGAATAAGGAGCGATCGTGAAACTACTGAAATAGTTACAAAATTGCATCTAGCTACCAATGTCTTTTAGTGACAGAAATATGCCATCTTTACTCAGTCTAGCCTATATGCGCCAAATGTAATTGACTGTTAACCACCCTCTGAGATGTGATCAGTTCAGGAAGCAGGTGAACAACGAATGTTAACTTAGTCACTGACATTCACCTCAGAAAGCATGGAAACGGACTCTTCAAACTGGTCCACGCTGACCAAAATTTTCATTTCAGTTAGCTTCATTAGCCCGTGTTTGGTCCATATCCCTCTACAGCTTTCCTACCTGCTCAAATAACTTCTATATGTTGTTAACGTACCTGCCTCAACTAACCTCTGGCAACTCATTCCAAATACTGACTACTCTGTGGGTAAAAAAGTTGCCCCTCTCTTCTTCAACTTAATATCAGAGAACACACACAATATACAACCTGAAATTTTTACTCTTCACAGACATCCACGAAGCCGGAAAAAAATGCCAAGAATGAATGACAGAAAATGTCAAAACCCTGAAGCCCCCCCTCCCCCCCACGCACGAGCAATAGCAAAAGAATCAACCACACCATTTGCTTCAGCAAAAGCATCAGCCCCCCCCACCACCACCCACCATGCAAGCAATAGCAAAGCCCCCAGAGACCACGATCTCGAGTCCAACAAAAACTACTGTCCGTCCAAACACTTTGACTATTCAGACCGGCTCTCTCTCTCTCTCAACGGCGAGGGAGAGAGAACTATCGCTCCTGCAACAGTGAGAGGGGAGGCCAACAGCTTGCTGTTTCAGTGTTACAATCTGTTCCGTCGCTCGTCCGAGTTCCCTGACTTGAGGATCAACGGAGTCTCACTCACCATTGAGAGAGAGAGAGAGAGAGAGAGAGAGAGAGAGAGAGAGGGACTGCCCGAACGCAGAGACCTTTTCTTGACAGGAACATACACTGCCTGCTGTCGCGATGTTTCAGTCTCCCTTCTCCTTAAACATATGTTCTTTAGTTCTTGATTCCCCAAACCTGGGAAAACGACTATGCACTTTCATCCTGCCCTGCTTTGGTAATTACGTAATCCTGACACAGAATTACATTCAGTTCAACACTATGTCCTGCCGTTTGCCTCAGATAAAACTCCACACAAGCCACTGCCTCCTAACTCAATGAACACGAAAGTGAAGGGTAGAAAGCAAAAACTGGAAACTTCTAATGAACAAGAAGACATGGATCCACATTTATTTATCTCTTCTGGGAAAGCTGGAAATACGACGCCGTCCAAGTCCCTTATGGCACCAAAAATAATTATTCATGGAAGAAGCTGCAAATAATGCCAAAGAGCACTCTATGCATTTTGTTGTTAAGTGCCAATTATGTTTGCCAGTTATAGTTTACTTTAAACTATAGACACCCTTTTCCAATTTCATAATTACAGCCAATTTCTCTGCTGAGAGATCCCTGGTGTAATTACATTCCACCTCAAGCAATAACAGCATGAAAACCAGAAATGATCAAGAATTACAGTGACTGCCTTTTATTTTAAAGGGGAGAAGAATAGCAAGAATTGCGGAGCAGCCCAAACGTGCTAGGAAAACATAGCATGATGAAAATAATGACGTAAAATTCTTCTGAATCTTCTCGTCCTTATAATTTCAAGGTTCCAATGTTGAGTCACTTCAATCTAGGCCATTAAATACTAAACATAATGCACACACTATCTGTTATTATGTCTCCTGATATACACTGGGAAGGATTTAAGGGTATATTTAAGGTCAAAGTTGATCGTTTCCTGATCGCTCAAGGCATCAAGGAATATGGCAAGAAGGCAGCTCTGGGATCCGGGATCAGCCATGTTGCAACGGTGGAGCAGACTCGATAGGTTGAATGGTATTATTCTGCTCCTACGTCTAATGGTCTTATGATTTATTCGTACTGTCAACAATGTGTGCATATTCTTTTTATATGAAAACTTCAGTGAGTAATTAGTTTTTCTGTCACTGAATAGATATTTGATCATTTACACGTGAAGTGCATATTTACAGTGAGAATCATGTCTGACAGTTTATTGAATATTTTTAAGCAACAATCTGGTTTTAAATATCCTTTGTAGCAATTAATTGTAAAACACTGCCAAACACATAATCTTGACATTTGTTATGTTACAAGATCTATTGCATGTATTCTCCAATCTTCTCAGAATGTTGATAACAGCATTTCCAATTTTGTTTCATAGTTATACATCATAGTCCAAGAACATAGTTGGAGGAGTTGACTATTTAGTTCTTCAAGCCTGTTCCAACATTCAATGAAAATCATTATTATCTCATACCTGACTCCACAGCACCAGCATTTTCCATCTTTAACAAAAGCTATCAATCTCAGAAATAATCTTTAAAACATCAACTAATGATCCAACAAGAACTGCCATTTGTCAAGAAGAACCCTACTTCCAGTCTCCTGGCCCAGTTTTACATGCTGTACTCTAACAACAAAAAAAAACAGCTTCTTTCTACCTACCATTTAATATCTGGTAAATTTCAATCAAGTCACCCTGTAATCTTCTAAATGCCAGGAAGCACACTCCTGGTTTGTGTAATCTCCTCCTATAATTTAACCCTTGGAGTCCAGGCTTCAAATACACTGCACTGCATCCTAAAGTATAATGTTCCCAATGCGGTTTACATGGAAATTTGATTTATTGTAACATAACTAATACCACATTGTACCACATTCCATATCAACTGATATTTTCTTTACCTGCCCAAGACACATTAATAATCTTCTTAAATGAGCCCCTAAATTTTCTTCACACTCTTGCTTCTAATTAATCATCGGTTACAAATATTCTGATCTATTCTTTTTAGGCCCAAAGTGGATGCTCACTGTCATGACAAGACATTTTCCCTCGAGGTCAGCAAAGCAAAAGAGATGGCCATTGACTTCAGGAAGGGGGATGGTGCATGTGCTCCTTTACATTAACAGTGCCGAGGTCAAGAGAACTGAGAGGACTGTGCTGGTTCAACCGTGTTGACGCCATGGCCAAGACACCAGAATCTTTATTTCCTCAGGAGGCCAACGAAATTTGACGCGTTTCCTTTGACTCTCAGGATTTTTTATCGAAGCACCATAGAAAGCATGCTATACGGACACATCACAGCTTGACCAAAAGAAACTGCAGAGAGTTGTGGACACAGCTCAGCACATCACAGAAACTAGCTCCCCCCACGCCCCCCCCCCCACTCCCATGGTCTCTGTTGATATATCTCACTGTCTCGGTAAAGTACCCAGCATAATCAGAGACCCCCACCCAATACATTCTCTCTTCTTCACACTCCCATCGGGCAGAAGATACAAAGGCCTGGAAGCATGTACCACTAGACTCAAGGACTGCTTCTATTCCACCACTATAAGATTATCGAAGAATTCCCGAGGACAATAAGATGGATTCTTGATCTAAAAATCTACCTTGTGATGACACTGCATCCTATTGTCAACCCGCACAGTAAATTTTCTGTAAACTTATTCTGCACATTATTTTACCTTGTACTACCAAAATGCATAGTTCTAATAAATGATATGTATGAACGATATGCGAGTTTTCACTGTACTTCTGTACACGTGACAACAATAAACCAAGTTACCAAGCTAGTGTGTCGGTGGTTAAATATTAGGGGAAAGTATCTCGTTAATGGCAAGGACCTTTAATAGTATTGATGTACAGAGGATCCAAGTCTGCTGAAAGTGGCCACAAAAATAGAAAGGGTGGTAAAGAAGGTATACAGCATGCTTGCCTTTATTGGTTGGGGCAGAGAATTTAAGAGTCAGGTAGTCATGATGCAGTTGTATAAACACTTGGTTAGGCCGCACTTGGAATACTGCACACAGTTCTGTTTGCCCCGTTACAGGAAAGATAAAGAAGCTTTGCAGAAGAAGTTTACCAGGATTCTTCCTTAATTAGAGGGTAAGAGATATAAGGGAAACAAATATCTTGGGTTGTTTTCTCTGGAGCATCAGAGACCAAGGGGTGTGCAGGCAGTCGGGATTGGTTTCAGTTGGCATCATGAGCCAAAGGGCCTGTTCTCGTGCTGTGCTGTTTTATGTTCCATGTTAATATTACTTGAAGGTATAAGCCAAGCAGTACACCTCAAAAAAAAGGGCTTCAAAACAAATTACACGCAAAATGCTGGGGGAACTCAGCAGGCCAGGATGCACCTATGGAAAAGAGTGCAGTTGACGTTTCGGGCCAAAACCCTTCATCAGGACTGGGAAAAAAAGATGAGAAGTCAGAATAAGAAAGTGGGGGGAGGGGAGAAAGAACCAAAAGGTGATAGGTGAAACTGAGGTGGGGGGGTGGGCAGAAGGGTGAAGTAAGGAGCTGGGAAGTTGATTGATGAAAGAAATACAGGCTGGAGAGATGGGAAACAGAAGGCCATGGAAAGAAGAAAAGAGTGAAAAGCTCCAGAGAGCGGTGATAGACAGGCATGAAGATAAGGTGGGAGAGGGAAATGGTGAAGGTGAGGTGGGGTTGGAGCATTACCGGAAGTTCGTGAAATCAACATTTATGCCATCGGGTTGGAGGCTACCCATGCGGAATATAAGATGTTGCTCCGCCAACCTGAGAGTGACCACATTAGGACAGTAAGGAGGCTATGGACTGACATATCGGTATCGGAATGAGAAGTGAAATTAAAATGGGTGGCCACTGGGAGAACCTGCTTTTTCTGGCGGGCGGAACGTAGGTGCTCAATGAAGTGGTCTTCCGGTCTGTGTCGGGTCTCACTGATATATAGCAGGCCACACCAGGAGCACCAGATACAGTAGATAACCCCAACAGACTCACAGGTGAAGTGTCACCTCACCTGGAAGAAATATTTGGGGCCTTGAATGGTAGTGAGGGAGGAGGCGCAGGGGCAGGTGTGGCACTTGTTCCACTTGCAAGGATAAGTGCCAGGAGGGAGAGGGTCAAATTGTTAAGGGAGTCGTGTAGGGAGCAATCCCTGCGGAAAGCAGAAAGTAGGGGGAGGGAAAGACGTGCCTGGTGGTTTGGTTCCCGTTGGAGTTGCCAAAAGTTACGGAGAATTACATGCTGGATGCGGAGGCTGGTGGGGTGGTAGGTGAAGAGAAGAGGAACTCTATCCCTGGTGGGGTGGGCGGGAGAATGGGTTGAGGGGCAGACGTGCGTGAAGTAGAAGAGAAGTGGTCAAAGGCAGCATTGAGGTGACACTTCACCTGTGAGTCTGTTGGGGTCATCTACTGTATCCAGTGCTCCCGGTGTGGCCTCTTGTGAGACCTGACGCAGACTGAAGTACCGCTTCAGTGAGCACCTATGCTCCGTCCGCCAGAAAAGGCAAGATCTCCCAGTGGCCACCCATTTTAATTCCACTTCCCATTCCGACATGTTAGTTCATGGCCTCCTCTACTGTCGCAATGAGGCCACACTCATGTTGGAGGAGCATCACCGTATATTCAGCCTGGGTAGCCCTCAACCTGATGGCATGATCATCGATTTCTTGAACCTCTGGTAATGCCCCTCCTCCTTCACCATTCCCCATTCCCTCTCTCACCTTATCTCCCTACCTGCCTATCGCCTCCCTCTGCTGCTCTTCCCCCCTTTTCTTTCTTCCATGGCCTTCTGTCCTCTCCTATCAGACCCCGCTTCTCCAGCCCTGTATCTCTTTCACCAATCAACTTCCTACCTCTTTACTTCTCCCGTTCCTCCCCCCTCCCAGTTTCACCTATCACCTTGTGGTCCTTCCCTCCCTCCTCCCACTTTCTTACTCTGACTCCTCATCGTTTTTCCCAGTCCTGATGAAGGCTCTCGGCCCGAAACGTCGACTGTACTTTTTTTCATAGATGCTGCCCGGCCCACTGAGTTCCTCCAGCATCTGCAGATTTTCTCTTGTTTTTCAAAGCAAATTAGCAGGTTATTTACCCAGTTTGAAACTACAAAACAATATCCAAATCCACCAAACATATATACAGCCCTATGGCTATTTTTGCACAATGTAAGCATATGGGATATAAGTTGCTTTTCATCACTAGGTTCCCTTAGTTAATGAACAGACACTTATCAGCCTATAGCTGTTCAATACATCTCCTAGCAAATGCTGTAGTTAAACAAAAAAGTGGTAAACTGCATCCAAAAGTAAATCTCTGACAACCGTAAGCAGCCTCCACTTTATAAAATTTCAATCATATAGACAGATTAAGAGACTACATTATAGGTCCTCTCCTTTCCAACAGTCCTTTGTGATTAGGATGACTTAATTCCATACAAAGTATATAGGTTCGGAAGAGGCTGATGAGGCTAAAGCAGTATCTGCAGACTTTGTTAAACTGCTGGGTACATTGGGAGGTGTTGCTCTTCTGCTCTGAATTCTCAACGTCATCTGAATTGACCCTTCTTCATTTTCCAAGGTCATGGTCTAGGGATTCCCATGAGTCAGTGAGAAAGTTTTACATTTTCAAGTATGTTTTAAGAATCTTTTAGTTGTTGAATGTACAGGACTGATAAATGGCTGCTGGGGTCTAGGCAATGAAAAAAATCACTCTGCTGTCATTCCTGTCTCTCTCAATCACTTATTTTACCCAAATGCTGTCTCATTCCCTGCTAAAACTTGGCTCCATTCATTAAGCTCTAATGTTCTATTTATTATATCAAGTGCTTAAATCTAAACAATCTGCTTCCATTCTCTTCTCTCAATGTTTCATTTGCAAATCAAAGGTTTTTATATCTTGTTTTGCTCAAAAAGTGTTAGTTCATGGGAAAGCCACTCCCTGCATGTAACTGCCACACGAAAGCTGCAGGAAGTGAGCGGAGAATGTTTCTGCCATGCTAATGTGGGCAGGAGGAAGTGTTTGATTGTGCTGGGCCAACATCACAGTCAGTTGGCATTGTCTCCTCTCTGTGTTTTGAGACCGTAGTGAAATACAGGCCTTTGGGGAGATTCGTTTTACAAGACAAATTCTTTATCTTTTAGTAACACAAAGAGAAAAGGACTTTAGGCTCTGAAGATTTTTTTTTGGCAACAGTATGGAGGTTTTGATATCAGGAAATAAGTCATTGTTGCATTGTGTCCGTGTTTATGCTATAAATATCAAAAAAGAAAAGCTACAATAATTTGATCTTGTGGATCACATTCTTTTGAGAACTATGTTGCAGTAATTTTTAATGCTCTGCTTTTTAAATGAACACATTCCCAAAAGCAGTAGTTATAAACCAGCTTAATTTCAAAATGAACGTTATTATTCTAGTTATCTATATCCAGTGTTTTAGCAGCTTCAGTGACTTGTAGCAAAAGCGTTTTAAACAAGGGAGATGGAAGCTATTAGTCTGAAGAAGGATCTCTAACCATTCATAAAAAGATCTGCATTTTAGTAGTACCTTACACAACCTTAGAATATCCCAAAGTGCTTTAAAGCTAACACAATTCTGTTGCTTTTAGTTCAAAGGGAAATTTACTCTGTGCTTAACCTCATCCCCTTTTTGCCACTTATTTTAAAATAAATTTTAAACAACAAATAAGAAAAATGAACAACAGTAAAAAAAAATTAAAGAATATGTTTCTCTTGGTGTTTTAATTTATTGAGAAACAGCCCAGAATAGGACCTTCCAGCCCTTCGATCTGTGCCACCCAGCGACCCCTGTCTTAACCCTAGCCTAATCACAGGACAATTTATAATGACCAATTCACTTACCAACAGGTACATCTTTGGACTGTGGGAGGAAACTGGAGCACCCGGAGGAACCCCATGCGGTCATTGGGAGACAGAAGCGGGATCTTTGATGTACTTCAGCCTCTCAGTCACAGAATGCCTAAAGTATACCAACCAGCAGACACTATGTTCACCCCTGCCGGAAGGCACACGAGAGTGAATGCAACTCAGAAGACAGGCAAGCAATTGGGAGTGACGTACACCTCACCTGAGTTAAGCCTACCCACCAGGTAACTCTGCTGGCCCGTCATGATCCCTCTCAACCAGTCCTACATGGCCCATGACCAGTCCATTGATGACAGTATCTACTTCACCTGGGACCTGGTGCAACATTTCCAAAGAACAGGCCTGTCAACTGCCTTTCTCTCCCTTGACCACAGGGAGACCTTTGGCAGGACGTACCACAAATTAGGACTGCAGGTGCAATTTCCACCTGTTGCCTTGGAGTGTCAGGTCAATACTAATAAGTCCCAGAGAGCCGCCCTTTTCTGTGGTATGCTGGAGATGCCCCACGTCTGAATAATTTCATTTGACCTGCAATCTAACTTTCCCTGTGCTTTCTTCCACAGATGATGTGGATTTGGACCAGACTCGGCAAAACAGAGAGGTCAGGCCCTCAGCCAGTGAATGTTTCTCAAGATCATAGATCCTATTGATCTATGGAGGATGCACACAAGCAATGGATCTCTGCAGGGATTGATTGGAAAAAGTGCTTAAGAGTTCTGGTGGGTTAAAACATAGGGAAATCCTATTTCTAAAGAAACTACACTTTAGGAAGAACTGCCTCCTCTATGTGGAGCTCTACCTGAACATCAATAAAGTGGATGCAACTAAGTTGCAAAGTAACACAATTTAAAAATGCCACGAATACTGAGCCAAACAGCCAGCATTTGTTGAGGGAGAACTGCATTTAAGATTTCAAGTTGTTGACTTTCCATCAGAACTGAGAAAGATTTGGGAACAAGTATGTTAAAACAGTATTTCCAAATAACTTGCATAGTAATGACATTCCTCATGAAGTTTTTTCAAGAGGATTAAAAAGACCAGACATTTAGCGAGATGAATAGAGGGACAGAATGGAGGGGCATCCTTTTAGAATGGAGGTGAGGAGGGATTTCTTTAGCCAGAGAGTGGTGAATCTGTGGATTTTGTTGCCACGGGTGACTGTGGAGGCCAAGTCTTTACATATATTTAAGGCAGAGCTTGATAGATTCTTGATTGGTCAGGGCATGAAGGGATAGGGGGAGAAGGCAGGAGATTAGGGCTGAGAGGGTAAGTGGATGACGAAATGGCAGAGCAGACTTGATGGGCCATTTGGTTCCCATATCTTATGGTGGAAAGTGGAAATTTACAAGAGGCCTTTGAAGGTAGGCAAGATTTAATGATGCATTGTACTGTAGGGAAGAGAGCTCAAAAAACATCACAGACATAGGTGGGAAGTTATAGAGGATGGGAAATCTTTTAAAAACCAACAGAAAGCAAACTAAAAAAGTCATTAAGAAGGTAAAAATGGAATACGAAAGCTAGACAATAATATGAAAGAGGATACTACAAGTTTCTTCAGATACATTAAGTGTAACAGAGAGGTGAGAGTGGATATCAAACCACTGGAAAACGATGCTGGAGAGGTAGTAATGGGGAACAACAAAATAGCAGATGAACTGAATAAGTATTTTGTACCAGTCTTCACTGTGGAAGACACTAGCAGTTTGGTCGAAGTTCCAGAGGGTCAGGGGTCATGAAGTATGTGAAGTTCCCATAGCTAGAGAGAAGGTTCTTGGGAAACTGAGAAGTCTGATGGTAGGTAAGTTGCCTGGACCAGATGTGAAATCCCCAGAGTTCTGAAAGTGGTGGCTGCAGTGATTGTGTTGGCATTAGTAATGAACTTTGAAGAATCACTGGATTCTGGAATGGTTCTGGAAGACTGGAAAATTGCAAATGTCATTCCACTCTTCAAGAGGGAGAGGCAGAAGAAAGGAAACTTCAGGCCAGTTAGTCTGACCTCAGTGGTTGAGAAGATATTGGAGTCAATTGTTAAGGGTGTGGTTCTGGGGTACTTGGAGGCACATGATAAAATAGGCTGCAGAGAGCATGGTTTCCTCAAGGGAAAATATGTGGGATGAACAGTAGCTTTGATATACAGATTTAATAGCCAATCTGGAAAATTTGAGCATAAAAATCGAGGCAGATACTTCACTGGACCAACAGGGAGATTAACCTTTTGACGACAAAAGTTCTATCTACTTTTCTGGGTAAAATATAAAGCGATCTCATGCCACTCATTTGAAGAATAGGGAGTTGAGGGATAAGTGTTGCCTGGAACTCACCTGGTCTCTTAGTCGGTATTTATCCCTCATCTACATGATTGAAACAGATTATCTGGCTATTATCACTTTCCTGTTTGTGGGAGATTATTGTGGGCAGATTGACCACAGTTCACCTCACTGCATCAGTGAGTTTTATATCCCTGCTACAGGCTCATGCCTTTGTGCTCTCCACAGCCAGAAGAAGAGACACGATGTCTCAAAATAAATCAGCAAACATCTTCTGCATCTTTGTGTCAAATGGAAGAATAGGGACTAAAGTGATGAATTTGGTCCCACACTAATGAGACCAACATTTGGATTTATAAGCATTGCTTTGCTTGTAAGGAAACAGGGTTGAAGTCCATGACCTTCCAGCTCAGAGATAAGAGAGTTACCACCAAGCGAAAACTAACATCTGACAGCTTTGAGTAATAGCCCAATCATTTTAGTTTCTTCACAGATCTTACCTCCAGCTAAAACAGAATATTTGGTTAGAAGCAGCATTCCACTATGATGACCAGAACTACACTAATAGAACATGGAGTGGACCACAACATTGCACGAATTAGTTCCCGCTATCTCACAAATTATGCATTGGGTGTAGCTTTCACTTCCAGCTTCAGGTTGCAAGTAGGGTGTTACTGTTAGTCTGAAGCCACAAGGGGAAAATCTTTGAGTCTCAGAAATTTGACACTCCTCCCACCCACCAGGTTCAAGAACAGCTACTTCAACCACTTGGTTCCTGAAACAACTTTCACAACCCGAATCACCATCTCAGTATAGAAACACAATGATCACTTTGCACTACAAAGAGCTTTGTTTCTATTGTTCTAATTGTGTTCTTTTTTGTAAAAATTGTGCATAGTTTATGTTTAATTCATGTTTTCCTTGTGCATATTTGTGTATTTGTTGTCATGCACCAGTAAGATCTTCATTGGATCTGTGCATATATGTACTTGTGCACATGACAATAAACTTGACTTTGACTTTTAAGTCATGCTTCCTTTAGATCAGGGATCAGGAGTTCCCAATCTTTTTTATGCCATGGCCCAATACCATTAAGCAAGAGGTCCATAGATCCCTGGTTGGGAACCCCTGCTTTAGATGAGCCATTTCCTCGATTTTTCATCAAGATTCCTCCATCTGCATCCTTGAAGATGTTGTTAACTTGCTAAGTCATACGAACAGTGAATGCCATCTCGTCCCTCCCCATCCTGTTCTTCATCCCTGAGCTTCAAACAGCATCACGAAAGCAATCCAGACCACATGCACACACTTCCATTGCCTCTGGCTGATTTCTTCCCCCCATTTTACTTTAGACATGTTTGAGGCCAGTGTATTGTCACTGCCAGCATCCTGGAAAAGATCTTCTGACCTCTGTTCACCAGAGAACAGAGCACAGTAGGATGAAACTTAAACAAGTCCCTGTGAAATCAGGGGGACCTTAAAGATCTTTTACTCGACATTAAAAACAAAGGCAACATTCCTCGCTTAACAATTATCACCTAAAATATGCTCATTTAACTATTCTGCTCAAGGAAGCATGTTCTGAGTGGATCGATGATATCATATGGGGTGGGAGTTGTTCTATGCCTTGATGTTCTTGCACTGTCTGACTACTCATGAGGGTGAACAACAGCTTCATTTCAAATTCTGTTATTCAGAATCATCAAGTATTGCCGTCCCGCTAAACAGCAGTTCTTTCCAATGGGGTAGAGGTTTCTAATCAAAAGAGTAATTAATGCAAGATATGAAATATAGAGTAACATTGTACAGGCAGTGGTATTGAAGTTACATGCAAGTTAGGAAGAAATTACCTTGACAGGAAGCATTATAGCTCTGCTGTTCCAGTTCAGCCAATTCACTCAGCAGAGCTATCCCATGCATCCCTGAGCAGGGGTAAAAAGTCGATGTCGTAGGGCGTGAGGGTGGTATGGGGGTGCTGGGAAACTCGGGCTGTAAAGCGAGGAGATCTCCCATACTGAGGCCAGCTGCCACCAGGGCATTCATTCCTGCTATGCAGTCTAGCCGCCATTTGAGTACCTCGTCCCTCTCTGGGGCATCGTGGCTAATTTCAGAATCCTCGTCCTGATTCTCTTGTGTGGCTTCTCCGTCAGTATTGCATTCATGCTTTAAGTCAGTCTCAGGTACTGAACTCAAGTGATCAGAGTTTCTTACATCCAGTGTTTCATTGGTTAAGGTCGTGGGCTCACTGGTTGAGTGAGGTGACTCATTTACTGAAGTTTCCTGTCCGCATTCTTCTTTAAGCCTTCCATCAGTGTCATTTCCCTGAGAAGCAATCAAATACCTTAAGCACTCCATGTTTTCTTTCATAGATGGCTCAAGTTGCTCCACAGTTGAATTCTCTGCTGGCGAAGCATTTACTGTCTCCTTTTCCTCTGTGCTGCAAAGAAGGCTGTGCTCATTTTGCTCGACAATGTCCAGGTCGTTTGCTGTGATCTGTTGTTCGCTCGGGCTTGTCCCCTCTGTCAGGACTGAGTGAGTATCACAGTGAATTTTCGCACCAGGCGTAATGGTTCTTGACTGCTCTGGTTCAGCTGAGGGGGTGGGGACGGGTTGCATAGTTTCAGCATCTGTGGGATTGGCAGGGTGTACAAGGGGAGTCGGGGAGCGATAGCCCATGGTGACCGCTGTGTACGAGTAGCCAGGCGGAATCTCTGCAAGAGACAGGGAGAAGGAACATGTTTTACTGACACAAATCGCCACAGCTAATAGTCATAAAGCACTACAACACAGAAGCGTTCCCTTCAGCCCATCTAGTCCAAGCTGAGCTGTTACTCTGCCCAGACCCTTTGGCCCACACCTAAATGATAGCCCCCTATATCCTTCCCATCCATGCACCCATCCAAACTTCTCCTAACTGTTGCAATCGAATCAGCATCCACCTCTTCCACCGGCAGTCCATTCCACAATCGCACCACCCGCTGATGAAGAAGATCCCCCTCAGGTTCCCCTTAAATATTTCACCCTTAACCTATAACTTCCAGTTCTGTCCTCAGTGGAAAAAGACTGCTTGGATTAACCCTATACAACCCTCATAACTTTGTAACCCTAATGCTTTGTGTGACTCTAAAAGCAGAGATGATTTCTAAAGATCTACCACAATGGAGCCCACTCAATTTTAACCTTATAGACTTTTCTGGTACATGACACCTCGTGGTGAATCCTGGATATGTGACCCATTCTCCAGAACAGGAAATATAATTTGCAGGGCACGAAATCCAGTGCAGTTGCCATGTAGTCAACCTTAATTTATTCTGTATTTCACTCTGATAAATTGAACATGCATGAGTGCATGAACCATGACTTACAGTGACTGTAATCATAACACCACTCTATATCGACCTTTATAAGTGCAGTGGAAAACCTGCCTTGCCCAGATGCCTTGTGTTCACTAACTACTACAGAGAGAAAAAAACTGAGAATTTATTCACTCAGTCAGAAGACAAATCGCAATGGATGGAGAAGTAGGGGGTTTCACTTGGAAACACTGGGCAACACTATCAGTTTGCTCGTAAGGGTGAAATGATTAAACCCAACACCTTGAACCCTGAACAGATTATCTGCCTGACATCAGAGAGTACAGCTGACACCAAGCTCGAGCAACAAAGCTAATGTTATTACTTTGTCTTCACCAAGAACTCCGAAGGTGCCCCTGACTTCATGCCGGTTGGCAGCGTCCTGACTACATTGTCATCAACTGAGTGTAATTAATGGTATCCATCCGCTTCTCTGACATACCACCAGATGAATATGTATCCTTCCACCAAAGTGTTTCGTTCTCAAGGACTGCTGAAGGAGAAAAAGCTTTCTATCTGCCAGGCAGTTCAGTCACTCTCCTCCTTTTCCCTTCAACGTCAAACAAAAGAATTCCAGCTGCTGCATAACGTCTAACCTTGAAAACTGAAAGGAAATGTATTGGATTTTGTTGCATGCATGTTGTTTTTGGCTAGGGTTTCGCAAGCCTGATTTCAACTGATTTCTGGAGGAAAAGTTGCATCATTTGAGTACTTTGAAATTTAATCAAGCCAAGCTTGTTCCTACAGTATTTCCTTTGATAATTATTTCACCCTAGAGACATCGGTCAGTCCGAGTCAGTCTTCCCTTCTTGTGCAGATGAGCATTTTATTCCCAATTTGTCCCATCTGAATAGATGAAAACAGGCAATCTCACTTGCTGAAACAAAGTTAGTTTAACATCCTGGTGAAAGGGGCTAACACTGGATGATCAGTTCAGCAACCACTCAGCTGTGAATCTAATGCTCACACTCTGAGTCAGAGGGTTGTAGGTTCAATTCATACTACGAGGACTTATACATAAAGATAGATAATGGAACCCTGCAAGCATTACTAAGGAAGAGCTGAATTGTCAGAAATATTGTCTTTCAAATGATATGTTAAACTGAAACTCTTTATGTCTTCTCGGTAAAAGACCAAATGGCACTAATCAGAATGTGAGTAGGCAAGTTATCCCTAACAGCCTGACCAATATTCATCCTTTAACAATAGTAACATTACAAAAATATTTAATTGGTCAAATATTCTATGAAATATTGTAAGGTTACTCAAAGTGCTAAGTAAATGTGAATATTCTTTCAATTGTAAACTGTTTGCCAATATTCTGCAAGTGTCTACAAAATGTAATAGTATAAGCATTAACAGGCATGAGCCTGTGAGCAGTTATGTTCGACCACTGAGATATCTGCTATCTCCATGATTTTGAATATTTGCATCAACAATTATGTTCAGTGCTCATTGCCAGCACATTCCCTCCAAAAAAAGACTGACTGAGCTGCACAAACAGAAAGTAGTACACAGTCTTAATCCACTTGCCATTGATTTATTAATTAATCCTTTTACAATTCTCACACTTACTTTCTTCCAGCCTTTGGAACCTCCACAGCCAGAAAAGAGAAAAGAAAGTGCAGCACTTCCCAGAACACAGATTTATACATCTTGACATCAGCTGTGCTCATTCATTCCAGTAAATATCAAACAGACTTTCTTTTTATTTTTGTACTAATACTGGCCATAGAATTATCCACATAACGAAGACACAATTGGTTTCTGAACTTACAGAACTCAAAAAAACTGGAGGCTTTCAAATCCATGTGACAAATTTGGACCTTGCTTGTGGTTGTTAATCTAATGTGGACATACCTGGCTCAAAGGATTCAGGGTAGTGCTGAGATGGCTCTCCTTCCACTCGTTTTTCAGCCATTTGACTTCCTGTGGAACTCTGGGAAGAAGGAGGACTGACCACGGATGTCTGTGGGACAGCAGCAGGGCCAGAAGTCGGACAAGAAGGCAACGGACAGACTGCAGTGGGCTGCGGGGTAGGGCATCCAGACTTGGGTGTTAATGAAGGAGAATGACGACATGGTGAGAGTTTGGCAGAACACATGCCAGATGGCAGTATGACCGGAGAAGAAAGATTCTTGGGAGAGTTTAAGGCAACTGTTTTGTGTGATCTTCTGTTCCTCTCTAGAGTGTGCTCTTCTGCCTCTATTCGAGGCTCCTCTGCCTTACGTTGATCCTGAGGAAAAGATAGGATTCAGGAGGTCAACTGAAATTGTTAAAACCAAAGAGTTCAGCCCAGTTCCATTTTCCTACAAGTGCAATTCCGCTCACCAAACCTAAACACTTAAGCAATCCAGGATTATGGGAACAGGAGGAATCCATTCAGCTCCATCATCCTGTTCATTTAAGTAATACTCGATGAACGTCATAACCTCCATCTATCTATCTTGGTTCCAAAATGCTTTATATCCTTCCCTAACAGTTATAGTTAAACTTCTAATTGGTGACAGAGAGAAGACAATGGCCAAATTAAATTGCCCACATTGTTTCCATTCAGGACCCCAAACAGTCCTTCCAGGTGAGGTGACACTTCACCTGCAAATCTGTCAGGATCACCTGCAGTATCTGGTGCTCCCATTGTGGCCTCCTGTATTTCGGTGAGACCTGATGTAAGTTGACAGTTCGCTTCATCGAGTACCTTTGCTCCGTCTGCCACAAAAAGTGGGCCACCCATTTCAATTCTACTCCCCTTTCCCATTCTGACATGACATTCCACAGCCTCCTCTACTGCCACAATAAGGCCACACTCAGGTTGAAGGAGCAACACCTTATATTCTGTCTGGGTGCCCTTCAACCTAATGGTGTGAACATTGATTTCCTGAACTTACTGTAATTACACCGCCCACCACCTCACCATTTCCCATTCTTGTTCCCCTCTCACACCTTCCCTGCCCATCACCTCCCTCTGGTGCACCTTCCCATTCACTTTCTTCCATGGTTCTCTGTTCTCTGCTACTAGATTCCCCCTTTTCCAGCTCCTTATCTCTTCCACCAATCAACTTCCCAGCTCCTTAGTTCTCTGCTCTTCTCTCCCAGTTTCACCTACCACCTTGTACTTCTTCCTCCCCTTCCCCCCCCCCTCCACCTTCTTGTTCTGACTTCTTCCTCCTTCCTTTCCAGACCCGATGAAGGGTCTTGGCCCGAAACGTCAACTGTTTACTGCCATCCATAGAAGCTGTCTGACCTGCTGCGCTCCTCCAGCACATTGTGTGTATTGCTCTAGATCTCCAGCATCTGCAGTACCTCTTGGGTTTATTCTTTCCAACTCATATCTTATTAGTTCCACTACGGGCTTTGGCGTTCAATTCACTATTATCTTGTCAAAAATTGCTCATGCATACTGGATGCTTTCAAGATACAAGCAGTTAGACGTCGATAGAATGAGAAAGGAGAAGATGGCAAGTATAAACATCCAGCAAAGATTAAAAAGTCATGGGAAGTCACCAAAGTGCACCTTTCCATATTTCCCTCTCCATGGATGCTGCATGACTTGATGAGCATTTCCATTTTTTAAATGTCAATTTTCCAATATCTACAGTAATTTATTTTGTGCCAGTGATTGCAAATCAGTGGTTTTCAATTTGATTAAGACATTGGACAATCCTTTTCTCAGTAGTAAGTGCTTGCTCCTCATATAAAGATTCAGGCCAGCAGAATAAAGGACTTTGAATAAAGAGCATCCTGACAAGTTGCATCTCCATCTGCTATGGGAGAAGTCCAGCATTGGACCTGAAGTCCCTACAAAGGACTGTCAGAACAGCTGAAAAGATCATAGGGGTCTCCCTACCATCCACTGCGGACACTTTATCAGGAGCGCTGCATACACAGGACCCTTAGTATTATTAAGGATCCCACCCATCCATCCAGCATTCTCTTTGACTTTCTACCATCAGGCAGGAGACTATGATGAACAAGAAAGGCTGGGATGAGAAACAGTTTCTTTCCCCCAGGCCATTAGGCCTCTGGACTCTCGGCCGCATCATATTCCAAATGTCGCTGATTAATCTATTCTGTACCTTACAATATTTAATATTAATGCACTTTGTGACTCAAATGTAAATTTTATCCTCATCCTTATCTTGTGTTACATGCTTTACACCCTGGTTCGAAGAAACTTTGTCTTGTTACTATATAGATTATATAATACACGTGCATGTAGTTAAATGACAATAAACTTCACTTGATTGGTTGAAAAGTGAGAATAAAGACAGCTATTTGTTTTTTCTGGTTCTGTGAAAAATGTGGGCATGAAGGAAATAGAGAACCAAACGTTAGTCGCCCAGCGGGAAATTTTCTGGAAGCAAAGCCTTTGGCGATGCATGGTTTCCTCACCACTAGCTGTGCGTGCCGCTGGAGTTGAAGAGCTTGCGCTCGTTGCTGTTGTTGCTGCTGCTGCTGCTGCTGCTGTTGGTGCTGCTGATGTTGGTGCTGCAGCATGTAGAGCTCCTGCTGGCGGAGAAGCTGTGAGCGAGGATAAACAGAGAGCTGGCCTGGATGCTGCATGTGTGAGGCAGGGGCTCGGGCTGGATAGATGGGCGGCCAGAGGGAGTGTGCAGGATCGATCACCTCAGCTGGAAGAACCGGCAAAGAAAGAGGAGGTTAGATAATCTCCCAGCATGAACTTCAGCAAGCAAAGACACCCTATTGTTCCAACATAATGCAGCATTCACATTTTATCACCAATAATAAGATTATCTAACTGCATCATTTAATGTAAAACTGACTAAATACAGTTTGTTGTAGCTCAGTGAAGGAAGTCAGGAGATCCAAGTGCCATGAATTAACATGAACACTGATAGAAGATTGGGCTGAGTAAGCTCTGGTTCTGCCCAGACCCATGAATGTAAAACAGAACCATCAGCAGAAACAGGGGTAGACTTCCAATTAAAATTGTATGATGGGATTCAAAATTTTACAAAACAGAAGCTCAACTCAGAGCCAAGGACAGATCCAATCTCAATTCAGCCTTCAGAAGATAAGTAAAGCAGGATGGGGCACTTGTGAGCGATTCTGGTCGTTCACGTCAACCATTATTACTGAATTATCGCTCGAACATGTTCTTTAGAGATTGAAAGGATGTGTCAGTGAATGATGTTTCCTTTACTGGGAGGCTGAAATAAGGGATCAAGGCCCTTGGAGTGGTGAGCCCTTCATGAAAGTTTCAATGCTGAATTGGTTAGATATTAGGGATACAATTTAACAGGCTCTTCTGGCCCAACAAAGCCATGTCACCCAATTACACCCATTAACCAATTAACCTAATGACCTGCACGTCTTTGAAATATGGAAGGAAACCTATGTTGTCACAGGGAGAGTGTAGAAACTCCTTACAGATGGCAGTCAAATTGACCTGGGTTTCTGGTGCTATAGCAGCATTATGTGAAGCACTACACGGCCGTGAAAATGACTCGTGATTGGGACATGCCGAGCAAAGCATTGAAGATGAGTTATCCCTATCCAATGTCACTTGCCCAGCGAACTGGGGCTTGGAGTACCGTAAGTTTTGGATTTTATGGTCCAACTCCATTTGAAGCTCTGATCTCTTGTGTTTGTAGGTTTGTTACCTGATTCCACCTCTCCCCCTCTCTTTGTTGCAATCCTTCCCCCCTTCCAATGTTCTGAGTATCAGTCACTGTGTACTACTGATCGTCTCACGCTATCCAACCAGACCCATGTATGTAAATACATAACTTTTTTTCTAGGTCAATCTACCTATCCTATGGTTGATAGCTCATCCTCTGTTCCTATTGACTCACGAGCTCTCTCACGCCCAATGGGATATTGCGGTCACTGATCTCCTGATCTTTTCCTCCTTGATTTGTCTACACCGAAATTATCTTGTGATCCACTTTGTTCTATTATTCTGCATGGAATTACACTGGATGACACACAAATCTTGGCAGCAGAAATGAATGGAATTTTTCCTGCCTCCCCGTGTCTTTCCCTTAATCTACAGCCTTCCAGCTGTTCAAACCTAGGCTTCTCAATCATCATCGACAAATAAATCTTAATAATTAACCACGGTTGTGCACTGTACCGTGGGCCTTGATCCCACACTTCAACCTCCAGTAAAGGAAAAAGTCCTTCACGGACATAGCATTCCAAATCTCAAAAGGAAATGGTTCAAGTAATACTTTGGCAATAATGGGAATTCACCGTTAAGTTTGTGTTTCATCATTCAGGGCCATTATGTGCAGCAAAACTAATTTCATTTACTACTTTTGCAGCCACTATTGTGCGAATTTCCATCTGTGTATTATGATTCACTTTGAATCCAAGTTTCAAATATAACTGGAATACCACACCACAGCAAGAACAGAGTGATTGGATTAGAGCACGTTTCAAAGCATCAAAGAATACTGCTGGTGAACACAGGTGTTGCATGAACATCATCTGCAAAATATGATACAAATCAACCTGAATGTGAATTATTGCCTTGGTAAACACACAATGTATGATACTGTCTGACAAACAATGGGATATTGACTGACCTAAGCTGCTGAATACTTAGTAACTATTAGGCCTTACAGGTGCCCTGCCCAACTTGGCAGAAAAACGCATTGTGCGTGCAAGATAGTAAAACTCATCATTATAAAGTGTCATCTCATCTGACTTTCAAGAGTAATGCCACAGGATGTCCACTGGTACATTATAATGCTTTAGAGATAGTTATTGATAAGCTTTATATCAGCCATTACCACAACAATATAAATCATCTGCTTGGATACATTTTTAGATGGCATATATTCCAATAAATTCAGCAGTCCCATGCTCCCACCATGAGCCATTTATCAAAGATAGTACAGGTCGGGAACAGGGCTACAGAACTGTTAGAATAACTCTCCAGTGCATACGCTTTCTGGGCATGGCTCTTCACTGAGTGTGTAGAATCATTAAGCTTCCCACTGTTTTATAAAATGCTTTGAAGAGTATCCTTGTACAATAGGGTAAAAGCTGAGAGACGGAGTATCGTTTTACCATGGTGTCTTTTCTGGCATGTACTTAACACCTGGGTCTAAACTTCCTGCAAAAGTGCTTGCTGTTCTGTTACTGCCATACAGACAGAGAAATCAAACCTTCACACAGCTGACTGCCAGGATTCCCTACCTGCTCTTGGCACTGGTCTCAAATCCAGCAGCAGAGTATACATCCTCCATGTTCCCCAGCACACAGACTGGGGTAATCTGCCCATGCTGAACCTATGCATTTGATTAGTGAAGAATCTCTCAAATATTTAAGATAAGTTGCAATTTTTTTTTGATTTCACTAAATTAATTTCAATAGATTTAATTACTCTGGGAACACTTCAATGTTTTTATGAGGAGAAGATGACGACGTGACACAGTGCGCGCGGCCTCTCCGGTGAATGATATCTGTAATCTGTCAAGTAGGGTACCGTGCACAATTCTGATTTGATGGAGACAGACGTGAGAGTACGGAGGAACGTCGGGAGAAACTTCTGAAATGCCTGCTTTGCTGCCGCTGCTACTGTGTGGTAACCGGAATCTCTGGAGCAGATGGCCCTGAATCCTCGGCCTTGCTTGTTTCGGCATCTAGGGCAAGGTCGAAGGCGCTCGGCAGAGGATGGCACTCGGGAGGCTGTATTGGAGGGGCTGCTAGGAGGCTCCAAGTTTTCGGATGGACGGACTCAGTGTCAGCTGTGGTCGGGTGCTTCCAATGCATCGGCAAGTTGACGGTGCCTGGAGGTTTATGGCAGGGAGTTTCTCCCTTTTGCCGCCTGCTATCAGGGACTCGGGAGTCGATCGGGACTTTGAGACTTTTTTTTACCATGCCCATGGTCTGTTCTTTATCAAATTATGGTATTGCTTTGCACTGCTGTAACTATATGTTATAATTATATGGTTCTGTCAGTGTTAGTCTTTGGTTTGTCCTGTTTTTCTGTGATATCACTCTGGAGGAACATTGTATCATTTCTTAATGCACGTATGCATTTCTAAATGACAATAAGAGGACTGAGTGTTCTTGTAATCTAACATTTCAATGTTTATGTTTTAATTTTATTAAATTCCTTGGAGTCACCTGAATGTCAGCAACATTCGCAAGCATTCATTCTCATTGTCAGTGTAGGTGGGGCTTTCCAGATGGTCGGAGCAAATCTGAGGGCAGAACTTGCCATTTATGATAAGAAAAATCCTGCATTGCACAGGAATTGCCTAAGGGTGTACATGTCAGGGGAACTGCCCCGTGTTGGAGACAGTCAATGGGGAGAAGATCATTCAAAATGGGTGGCAAGGAAGGATGGTGACTAAATCCTTGGGATTCTCACTTCTGTATTTACTTAGGCTTCCACTCAGGCTGTCTGAATGAGATTTCATAGTTTAAGTGCCTAAGTACAGGTAATTTTGATAAGGATTCCTGTGGGAACTATACAGGAAGCACTGGACTATATGAAGTCATCTTCTTTATTTGAGCTTGGATCCAAGCACAGGGCCCTCAGTTGGACTGCCTTCTTTCAATGTTAGTTTCCAGGAAGTAGTGTTTAGGGAAACACACAACATAAAATTGATCTGCAAACCTATTTCAAATGGATAATACCAATTCAGACTTTGTGAAAAGTCACATAATTCTGTTTAATTTAATTCATTTACACTGTTAAAAGAGATGCATTTTGGATAATAATAAATGCAAAACATATGGACCTGATTTACGAGAGACTTCTAAGTACGTTTTAGATGCATGCCATTCCAAAATGAAAAGGAATTAAAAACAGTCAAAGGATAATTATTCAGAAAATCTGGGATCTGAAAGGGAATACATTTCACCTCCTCATGACATGTCAAACTAATGTAGGTAATGTCACTCTTCTAGTTCTGCTGCTCACTGTACTTACCGAAACACCTCAACATAAAGGACTTCGAGAAATCCAATTTACCCCAAGACAAAATAAAACTAGCATAGAAATATTAGATTTTATCAAAGTTACTAACATACTAGGGTTCACATTACCTACAGGACTGACCTACTAACTAATCTAGACTTAATTAAATAGGCCTTTGTTTAAAACTGATTTTATTAATATAAAATATATATGAAAGAAATAATAGGAAATTTATGATTGCATCTAATTCATATTACGAACCAAGTCTTTTCCACAAATATTTGAGTGTGGGTGTATGTAAGAAAGAAGGAGAAAGATTGCAAGAAAGAGAACGAAAGAAAGAAAAACAGAAACATCCCAAAGAATTTCACAGCTGTCTTTTTTTTATAGCAAAATAAAGCAATGTGACCCTTTGTAAACTGAATAAAGGTTGCAATATAATTTTTCAGTAATAAACAGTGGTATTGATTAAATTTAATCAATTTTATCTATCTCATTCAATCACCATACCTAAAGCAGAGTAATTCACATATAAAATACATTATACAGGCAGGTGTACAACCATGATCTATACACATCATGAATACACTGTATTACCGAGATGATGAGGAGTTGGGTGTGGTGCTGGTGGCTCAGTGGGAAGGATAACAAGCTGGGCTGAAGGATCTTGGGAAAGTGGAAATACTGTCTGCATGGCACTTGGGATCGATGCTGGAAAACCAGGTGGTAGATTTGAATGGAGGGCTGGGTGACCGATTCCTGTGTCAGACAAAAGCAATATATTTGTAATTGTAGATTGACTGAAAGGACATTAACCTGTAAATATTGAGATGCATGGTTACATGAAAGGCACTGTTTTGATCATTGCTTGCACTGAAATCCCTCTTTTACGGTTCTGAGTTTGTTTACAGTGTGACTGTACAAAGCAAGCAGAACAATTCTTCACCCTTGTATCCTGGCAGAAGTACAATCACTTTGTCTTTGGCCATCAGTCACTGGTGTGGTAGCTGTTCCTCCTAAGCACATAGCTGATAAAAATGATTCACAGCAGGGACACAAAAAGAAGCAAAGGAAAGGAATGAATGTTTGATCCATCAAAGCATGCTCCCTCTGTACACCACGGGCACTCGACTCTTTCAGCTGCCTCATTTACTGTTTCATCACTGACAGAAAGTTGTGTAAAACACATCGCTGACTTCCACTGATGTTCACCTTGGCTATAGGCAAATGAGACAAGGGTATTCCAATATTCCAGCAAAAACAGATGGTACAATGGTATTGAAATGTGTATGAATGACATATTATACACTCTGCCACAGGAAAGTGAGCTCGATGACCCTTGCATCTTACAAAAATGATACCAAGTTGCTGCCCACAAGGCTTCATTATCATCAGCGAATGCTAAGTTCTCAGAATGTTCCTCCTCCACGTCAATTTAAGCTTACTAATTTGAACAAGTTGGGAAGGGATGTAAAACAAAAAAAAAGAAAGACAGAAAGCAACAGGATCAGAATCAGGTTTAATATCACTGATGTATGCCTCTGTTTATCGGCAGAATACAATGCAATTTTTGTTTTAAAGGCATCCGTTAGTCTTGCGAGACCATGGATCTGCGCAAGACCATGGAGAGTCTTCACTCTCCAGGGCGCAGGCCTGGGCAAGGTCGTATGGAAGACCAGCAGTTGCCCATGCTGCAAGTCTGCCCTCTCCACGACATCAATGTTGTCCAAGGGAAGGGCATTAGGACCCATACAGCTTGGCACCAGTGTCGTCGCAGAGCAATGTGTGATTAAGTGCCTTGCTCAAAGACACAACACGTTGCCTCGGCTGGGGCTCAAACTCACCACCTTCAGGTTGCTAGTCCAATGCCTTAACCACTTGGCCACGTGCCCACATAATGCAATGCAAAAAAAAACCTATAAATTACAATTGAGACCCTTCATTGGTTGGGGTCGACTATGCATGTTGCTTATCAGCTGTCAACATGACACCCAAGCCAGGACAGCACGATATGGAGAGCAGGCTGTTGCCCAAGTAGCAGGCTACCCCTCTCCACACAGCTGATGAATCTAAAGGAATGGCAGAGACCAATACAGTTTGGCACCAACGGCGTCACAATGGTTGCCAGTCAGCGTTGAACTCAACGTGGGACTACCGGGAATCCAGCTCCAGATTTTACTTCAGAATTTACTCCCGAAGCCTTCCCCATGAGTGGGTACAGCTGCAAGACATTGGAGGTTTCAGATCAGAGATCTCCTTCTCTTAGATGAGCTGCCAACCACAGCTGATGAGCCCCATCCATCTGAAGTGACTGGTTTTAAAGCACCAGTAACTCGCCCCTGCCCCTTTTCCTGTCGGTAGAAATAGTGCTGTCAGGCTTGGTAGCTAAGCCATGCATGACTTGATTGTTAGGGGGGTTCATTGTCCAGTCAGAGATCTGATAGTGGAGGGGAAGAAGCTGTTCCTAAAACATTGAGTGTGTGTCTTCAGGCTCCTGTACCTCTTCCCTGATGGTAGCAATGAGAAAAGGGCATGTCCGGAGAGATAGGAGACCTTAACGATGGTGCCGCCTTTTGAAAATGTCCTCAGTGCTAGCGAGGTTGGTATCTATGAAACACACACAAAATGCTGGAGGAACTCAGCAGGCCAGGCAGCATCTATGGTAAAGTGTACAGTTGACGTTTCGAGCCGAGACCCTTCAGCAGCCTCCCCGGCATCGAGGACATTTTCAAAAGGTGGCATCCATTATTAAGGACCCCTATTATCCAGGACACGTCCTCTTCTCATTGCTACTGTCAAGGAAGGAGGTACAGGAGCCTGAAGACACTCACTCAACCATTCAGGAACAGCTTCTTCTCCTCTGCCATCAGATTTCTGAATAGATAATGAACATATATACTCTCCCTCACTACTTTTTAAATCTCTTTTTGCACTAACATAAATTTATTTTTTCGTATTTTTTATTGTAATTTGTAGTTTTATTATTATGTATTGCAATGTACTGTTACTGCAAAACAACAAATTTGGTGACATATGCCACTGATATCCAACCAGTTTCTGATTCTGATTGTGAATTGACAACCAGGATGCCCTTTATCTCGCCAGCATCTGCTAGAACTTCAGATGGTGATGGAAGGGCATACAGGAGCGGGATATAGTGGTTAGTTGAGTGGTGTCACAGCAACAACATTGCACTCAACATCGGCAAGACCAAAGAGCTGATTGTGGACTTCAGAAAGGGTAGGTCGGGGGAACACAAACCAATTCTCGTAGCGGGATCAGAAGTGGAGAGAGTGAGCAATTTCCAAGTTCCTAGGTGTCAATATCTCTGAGGACCTGACCTAGACACAACATATTGATGCAGCTATAAAGTAAGCAAGACTGCAGCTATATTTCATTAGGAGTTTGAAGAGATTCAGTTTGTCAACAATACACTCAAAAACATCTACAAGTGTACCTTGGAGAGCATTCTGATTAGCTGCATCACCATCTGGCATGGGGGTGGGGGGGGGGGTTACTACACAAGATTGAAGTAAGTTGCAGAAACTTACATATATATCTTTAACGTAACTCATTTTTTCTCTATATTTATTTATCATGCATTTCATTGTACTGCTGCCATAGAGTTAACAAGTTTCACGACATATGCCGGTGATATTAAACCTTATTCTGATTTTGATTCTTTCTTTTGAGACCCTTTTGGGAGTGAACTTTAAACTTCCCTCTTCAAGTGAAGCTATGGACTAGACTGGTTTAGGCTTTGGTAAAGAATTTCTACTTTAAGAATGTTTTCTAAATGCCTGCTAATGTTGCTGCAGCTAAAACTAGATATGTGAAAAGCAAAGATCCATCCAAAATAAATTCAGTCACGTTACTTCGCCAGTAGTTTCGAAACTAATTTCTTTGCCTGATGAGTTTTCTTGTAAGTATTATGTGAACTGCCAGAACCTTTGGGTGGTTTCCTTGCCCAATCTAGCCATTCTACAGGAAGAAAGTATTGATGATGGATGGTCTTGATACTGAAAGCACATTAATATACCGGATGTGGGAGTAACTAGGAGGCCTTAATGTATCATGAGAGACTGTGAGTACAATTTTTACTGTGATGTTTTGAAGAATATGACTCAGCTTCCTAGAGCAGCATCAGTGAAAGTGTTAGGGATGTGGTCAGATAGCTGTAAATCCCAGCCTGGAAAAAAAAATCTTCCATCATTACTTCACATGGCCTTCTTCCCCCATCCAAACTTTTCACTAGATGAGGAATAAATCCCTTGTCAAGGATGGACTCTTCCACAAGTAAAGAAGGAAAAACGCAACAAATTTTAAGAACAGATCTTTAAAAAATGTTAGATATTCACATAAAGTTTGAGGAAAATGTTTTTAATGAACTGCAATTGAAACCAAGGAATAAAATTATTTAAAGGAACATATTAAAATCGGAAAAACAAAACAGAATGAATCATGCAGCGTTTGTAGGATTTATTCTATTTACAGACCAAGTTATACATAATCCTGCCCCGCATTCTTTGCATCATGGTTTTTGTGAGATTAATTTGACTCTTATAAAATACAGCAAAGGAAAATTAAAATAACTAAAAATCCTATCCATTAAAACTACTAGTAGCCGTTACTCACTCTGGTTTAACACAAGTGAAACCACACTTCAGCATACTAATTTTAGCCAAATCTTTCTATTATAATCACTCGGAAAACAGGTTAGTACCTAACCTGTAGAAGTAAACTGAACTTAGGAGCTCACTACCAAGAATAATAATTAGAAGGATGTGGTCACACTTCCCTATTGAAATCTTCTGAAAATTGCTGGGTTTAGTTATAATAACACAGCTGGTTGACTTACTTTGCTGGTTTGTATAAAGATGTACAAATGTTGCTGATGTTCTGGAATGATTTTCAGTTCTATGGATAATTTAAAGAGATATACAGGTACATCTGTTTTCATACTTAGGACTGCAATTCAATTAAAGATAATGCACCAAAAATATGCAGAAAAACATGATTATGTACTTCCACATCATAGCAAAAATCTGTAGGAATATACTTTTAATGTCTAAAATAGAGAGACATACCTAACTTACCCAAGTCCAAAGGACATGGAAGAGCCTGGATATTAAGAGTCAAGGTAAGTGCAAGGATGCTGCTGAATACGGTGTAAAAGCACAGAAAACACAAACCCCCCTTAGCTATTTGGTCAGGACCACCTCAGCCAGTGGGGGATGGCATGCAAAGTTAATCGACAGCAATTTGGAAGAGACCCCACCTCCCGTTAGTGTCTCCTTGCCTTCTTGAGCTTGGCAGCCTGTGCGCTCCACAGCACTGTCTGGTTTTGGTTTTGGAACATCACATAACTTGATAGCTTAAACTGAAGATCTTACAGCATAGTGCAATTACTATTGATATTTCAAACTGTTACCAGCACCAGGTAATCACACCACCCACACTTTATTATGGGAAAGCTCAAGGATATGAAGAAAATTAAAAATGACTAAGGAAGGCAGTGAATTTCAGTGAACAAAAACAGAATCAGAACCAGTATGAGATTTATTATCACTGACAGATAAGATTGTGAATTTTGTTGTTTTGTGGCAGAAGTACAATGAAATAATATAAAATTAAAGATCTTAAAGATTAGCTTTATTTTTCACATGGCGATTGAAACATCTTCAAGCCATTTTCACAAGGCAATGCATCTATCATCCCACCACCCAGGATGTGCTCCCTTCTCATTACCCCCATCAGTGAGGAGGTACAAGAGCCTGCAGACATTCACTCAGGGTCTTAGGAACAGCTCCACCATCATATTTCTGAATGGTCAACCCATGAACAACATATGCCAGTGATAATACATCTGATTCTGATTCCTGGCGTACAGTGGAACACGTCATTTCCATCAAATCAAATCAGTGACATTGTGCTGGGCACGAGTAAGTGCTGCCACGTTTCTGGCGCCAATGTGGCATGCCCGCAACTCACTAACCCTAACCATACGTCTTTGGAACATGGGAAGAAATCAGAACACCCAGAGGAGACCCATGTGGTCACAGGGAGAACATGCCAACTCCTTAGAGACAGTGGCAGGAATTGAACCCTCATCTTACAGCCGGCATAACAGTGTTACACTAATCGCTGCACTGGAAAAAATTACTAAAATAAATAATGCAAAAAAAGTGTGTGTGTGTGTGTGTGTGTGGGGGGGGGGGGATGAAATAATGAGGTAGAGTTCATGAGGTTCATGGATCATTCCAAATCTTATGACAGAGGGGATGAAGCTGTTCCTAAATAATTGAGTGTGAGCCTTCAGGCCCCTGTATTTCTTCCCCAATGGTAGTAACAGGACGAGAGCATGTCCTGGATGGTGAGGGTCCGTAGTAAAGGATGTCGCCTTTTTGACATATTGTCTCTTGAAGATCTCCTTATGACAGCCAGTGAGTCGTGAGCCATACCTTATCAGAAACAGCTTCAAACTGAGTGGCTACCCATAATGTATCAATAATGAGTAGTAAGACATAAAAATGAAAACATAATACTTGCAGGGGTAGAACATATTGTTCCTTGAACGACCATTTAGTAAAATCATGTCTGAATGAACCTTGGCCATAGCTCTACTTCTCTGGCTTATCCTCACAACTGTTGATTAACTGGGATTGCAAAGTTATTTGTATATTAAACCACATTTAGTGTTTGGATTTGATTTTTAATGGTGTTAAATTCTGGACAGTTATTAATTGATGAAGCTAGGGGAACAAGTGATTTAAGAAAGGATGAAGACATTGGGGAATATCTTTAGATGAAGGGTGAATGTTCTTTTTAATTCACTGTCACCGTTATCAAATCAGAGTATATAAAGTCCTATAAAAGGAAACTATATAGAATCATGGAGTCATAGAAAACTACAGCACAGAAACAGTCCCTTCATTCCACTTAGTCTGTGCTGAACTATTAATCTCTCTAGTCCCATCAACCTGCAACCAGACCATTGCTCTCTTTATGCCTCCCATCCATGTACTTATCGAAATTTCACTTAAACGTTGAAATTGAACCTGCATCCACCACTCCTGCAGGCAGTTCTTTCCACAATCACACCATCCCCTGAATGAAGAAGCTCCCCCTCACGCTCCCCTTAAACATTTCACCTTTCACCTTTAGCCCATGACCTCAAGTCCTAGTCTCACCCAACCTCAGTGGAAAAGGCTGTTTGCATTTACCCTGTCTACACCCCTCATATAGTCGCTTGAAAAGAGGAATATCTCAGTACATGGAGATCGAGCAGGAGAGAAGTCAGCATTCAGTACTTCGTTCAAAGAAAAATAGGAGTGCCAACTGGATGTGTCTAAGGACCTTATTTCTGTCCAATAACACTGTATGATTCTTTATACTGTGGCAAGATCCAAGACATATTCTAATGATCTCTTTAGGATATGATTCAGACGAGAAACACAAATAACTTTTGTGTTGGATTCATTTTAGACTTCCCAGATGCTGCATTTCCAAACTCAGTAATGAACACAAATGCCTTACTTATCTATTGTATACTCCAGCAAAAAGGATTATCCTGCAGAACTAGTAATCAGATACTCCGCCGATTCTAATGACTGGATTACTTTGGCGGCAGATGGAGTGGGATATGAAAGGAACCATTTTGGCAAGCTAGAATTCATAGAACAGCTCAACCAAATAAAACAACCTTTTATGCTTTTCTTATGGGAATCAGATATTATTTTGATGAGTATAAATGGTGATGGGTTAGGACAGTAACTCATTTTGACAAGCCTTTCTCCTTTTTTTCTGTCATTTGTGTCTGTGTATGACAATATTGAGTCATTACATTTTAGTATGAAATGTATATGCTTGATCATTTGTTTGAGAAGGTTTCAACACCAAGTAAAGATTAAAAACACATATACACAGTTTTGATTTTACTAGATTTTACTTCTTTTACTTCTTCTTCTTCCAATATCATTCTACCACTAGGCTGTGTGCAAATGGAACCTGTGATTTACATTTTGATGGTGTGTTTTTGGGCTTTGCTGTCTCCGAAGTAGCTTGTGAGGCCTGGAGTCAGGGCGCGAGCCCATGATCGACTCCACTGCTTCTCTCCAATTGAGGCGTCAAGAAAGGCTGAAGTCGACAAGGACGAGAGCAGAGGACGGGCGGGTGATTGGCACCGTCGGCCTGCGTTTCAATGGTCTCCCTCTCCTTCTTGCTAGCTGCTGTCGGAGGAAAGTTCAGGAATCTTGAGATCCACGTTGTAAGGATTAATAGGCGAGGCTGTGATCTTGTTTTGGGGGACTTTGAGGCTCATGTTGCATGTGTTCCTGGATTCTAGTTACTCTTTCTTTTTCGCTGGTTTTGAGGAAGACTGGTTTCGGAACATAGAGCTTTGCATTCTGTGGGGAACACTCAGTCCAGGTGATGTTAAAAAATATTTCAGACTACCTCCTTTCTTTACTCTACCACTATATTTGGCTTCCACATCACCCAGCAGCATTGCTGCACACTCTTGACGTTTCCAAAGCATAACCTCTTCTAAACCCTCTGGATCTGGGTAAATAGGTTATGCCACTCCAGATTTAATAGTGATATGACTTGTGATTAGTTAAATCAGAGCATGTATGTGTCTTGGCAATCTCTGTTGCCCGCATGGCAAATAGCAAATTTGTAGTCACAAGATGTCCTCACACCTCATTTTCAGTGGCACTAGGCAATACAGGGACTTGTACAACTGTTTCTTCTTGTGGATATTGGCCTGCATACATTCTAAACATCTGACAGTACCAAAGGAACTTCCTGGTTTCCTTCACATTTATGCATTTCAAATGTAACTCCAGACTTTCGCTCGACAAAGGATGCCTTTCATTTTATGATTGAAGAATGAATAATACATTATTCACTTTCAAAATGCTGAGTTTTATTTTTGTTCCGTCCTGGGTCGAATTCCCTCTAAAAGTTGTTCATCTCCTCTGCAGCTGCATCAGATGTCAGATCTCTTTTTGGCCCATTGTAACCATGCACTGTTTCTTCACAGTGTTTGCTTCGTGACTGGTTTGTTTTATGCTTTTTATATTCTACTCTTAAGAATGTATTTGTATGGTAATTCTCTAGCTGAAGCCAAGCACCCACTCATTTAGAAAAGAATAGAATAGGTTGTCCATTTGATTTGTCAACTTCTTCTGCCAATACATTGATGGTAGACTTATAACCCAGCGTATATACAAATCATATTAAATTTAAACATCAACAAGGCAGATAAATATTTCCTAATTTGGCAACTTACGCTGAACATGAACAGTCATTATAGCAGCATCATTATTTTTCTGACCTGTGGGGTTCTGAACCAGTTTTTGTCGATTTTTCCAGTCCTTTCAAATATTAGCTTTTACTGAATGGTAACGCTGACTCCACAGGCCAAGTGATTTAATTCTGCTCCTATGTCTTATTACTGAAATACAATCTCATATAAGCAAGTACAACATTGCAAAAAGCAAATCTAATTTTGATTAAGGGCGAAAAGAAAGCATATGTAAATTAACAGTTAATTCTTCATCAGTGTGAACGGAGTAACTGTATCCATCCCTGGCTGGCTCCGACTGTCTGCATTCTGTTTCCCTTTATACTACCTCAACACATTTATGCAGGGCATGATCTAATGGCACACAAACAAAAGCTTTTCATTGCATCTTGGTACATGTGGCAATAATAAACCCATACCTATACCCCACAGGAGTCAAGACTCAGGGAATATATATAGAATGAAGACGACTGGCAAAAGAAACAACATGACATCTTTATTAGGCAATGATTTTATAGAATCAGGAATGCATTTCCTTGGAGTTAGAGGACATAGAATTAATCACTACTTTCAGAATGGACAAGTAACTGACAGAAAAGGGAAAATATTTGGAGGGGACGCAAAGGAGCGGTCATGGGATTGAGATTAGTGAGATTGCTCGTGGCACAAATCTGATGTACTCCATTTTTACCGTAACCTTACTTTGATGCTGTAAAAGCCTGAACCCATAAATTTGTGCATTGCTATGAAATAAATAAGAGATGACAAGACTAACCATATGAATGGCCACCCATCCACACGGAGGGGCTGCCCGTCCTTGGAAGCCAATGTGGAGTCGTAAGATGAGGATGGGCACTGGGGTCAGTGCCCAGCTGGTTGGCTTGTAAAGATGACCCTCCAGTGACCATCAGGTTTGGATTCAGGTCTCCAGGACAACCATTGGATGGACGGATTCGTGCGAGCTCCACCAGATCTTTGTTTTCCCTGAATTCAACAGGAAGGTTTTGAATTAATTAGTGACAACTGCAAAATTGCTTTAAATATGGAGCGCCTTCCTCACATGGACCGCGACGGTTTAAGGGGAAAACTCAACAACGAATAAACAATCACTTCTGGGTTGATTGGCAAGGCCCAAAGCCACAAAAATCAATCAAGAATAGATTCCCTGCCATATCCTAATGCATTTCAAGCAGTAAAGTTGGGCTCAGTAATTCAAAACTTTGGGCACAGCCAAGCTGCGAACTTTGGCGGGGCGGGGGGGCACGGGGAGCAATGAGTGCATTAGCAAACATTCCCTTTGGAATCGTGCGGAACTGATAGAAGGAGCAGCGCCTAGACACAACAGCCCAAGCTGTGGGAAGGAGGAGGTGGAGAAGAGGAAAGAAGGGTTCAGAACTTAAATGTTGTAACTGCCTAGTGTGCAATTCCTTCCACTGAACCTCAGCAGGAAAAGGGACGTAACGAGATCGAACGAAGAACATAGAGTGGAACATTGCAGTTCCTTTGGCCCACAATGTTGTACTGACATTATAGTTTAAGATCAACCTAACCCTTCCCTCCCATATAGCCTCTCCAATTTTCTATCATCCATGTGCCTATCTAAGAGTTTCTTTAATTTTCCTAAAGTACCTGCTTCTCCCACCACCGCTGGCAGGGCATTCCAATCACCCACCCCTCTGTGTGAAAAACCTACATCTGACATCCCCCCCCCCATACTTTCCTCCAATCACTTTAAAATTATGCCCCCTTCTATTGGAGATCCTCAGTGAAACCTATTAGACCACAGTACCATTAGCAGAAGGCAAGGGACTGCACACTGCCTGCAGTGTCTCTACGCAATCAACTTATGAGAATTAATCATGACCTTGAACCTTTTTTTGGGGGACGTATCAAATTTAAGCCTTATTAGACTAGGGAATCTTTCTGTTGTAGCCTTCAGATATAAATTCTGCTCCCATGCAACAGGTAGTGGAGAGCTGTTAAGTTTATGCTTTGCCTGTGTTAATCTAGATTTACAGAAGTCAGGAACGTTTTCCCATTTATACACTTTAATGCCCATCAGTCATTTGCCGCCAAACAATTTCCTCCAGCCAGAAGATGCAGGAATGCAGCCTCTGGGGCTCTGCACAAGAATTTTCATTTCATAATCTGGAAACTAAAAGCATGATCTTTGCAATTCAGTTTCTCCTGGTCTTTATCGCCTTGTCCCTCATGAACTGACAAACATCACAGCAGCCATGCTGAGAAGAGGCAGATCCCGTTCAGCTAATGACCTCCTGGCCAAGTGTGCAATCAATCTGGAATGTAAACATTGTGGTCCGCAAGCCAAGTGCAAAGTCTGCCTTTTGAATACTCATCCTTCCTTCGCCAGCACCGAAGGCTCCAAGAAGGCAGCACAGAGGTGCTGCTGGACACAGTCCCCAAGACCAGGGTTCAGTCTTGTTCTCTGGTGCCTACTGTGTGGTGTTTGCACGTTCTCCCTGTGTTAATGTGGGTTTCTTAGATGTTCCATTTTTCTCTCACAATCCAGGTCATGCCTAATGCTCTCGGGGAGGAGGTGCTGAAGCCTTAGTTCCCACACCACCAGGTTCAGTAATGGCTATTACCCTCAAACCATCAGGCGCCTGAACCACTCTGGAAAACTTCATTCACCACTACTCTGAACTGATTCAATGACCCACTGACTCAATTTCAAGAACTCTGTACAACTCATGTTCTCAGTATTATTTGTTTTTATTTGCAGTTTGTCTTATTTTGCACATTGGTTGTTTGTCAGTCTTTGTTTTTTATGTTTCACAAATTCTATTGCATTGTTTTTCCTGTAAACGCCTGCAAGAAAATGAATCGTTGCAAGATTAATGAAAATATTAATATGGTAACATATAGATGCTTTGATAATATATTTACTTTGAACTGGAAATTGTCCCTCGTGTGTAGCTAAATGGTGGAATCTAGAGAGAGTTGATGGAAATATGGTTAATGCCGGATTACAATAAATGGGAACTTGATAGTCAACACAATCCCGATGGGCCGAAGGGTCTGTTTCCATGCTGTATGAATCCATCATTCTATACATTTTGGAATTACTCCCTCTCTGACATTAAGTCAAATTATGCCAACTGAAATAAACTAAAGTAACGCATTAATATTTCTTAATTCAGGGTTTAAAATACTGAGGTTGATAATGTCAGATATTCTAGTCAGCAATATTTGGTATCTCTGGAGCAACACATACAAAATGCCCAGCAAGTCAGGCAGCATCTATGGAGAGGAATAAGCAGTCGATGTTTTGGGCTGAGACCCTTCATCAGGACTGGAAAGGAAGGGGGCAGAAGCCAGAATAAGAAGGTGGGGGAGGGGAAGGACTACAAAAGCTGGCAGGTGAAAGGTGAAACCAAATAAGGGGGGAAGGTGGCTTGCTGGGGGAAGGGGAGATGAAACTGGGAGATGACAGGCTGAAAAGGGAAGGAGGTGGGGCACCAGAGAGAGAGAATGGGTAGGTGAGGAAAAGAAAAGAGGAAGAGGGGAGCCAGA